>NC_064926.1:140662591-143162591 GCF_023897955.1 Schistocerca gregaria
TCCAATAAGCTATCTGAGCTTGAAGAGCTTTGAAGGAAGATAAATCACTGTATGAGGTTGCAGCTGATTGTTATATTTGTGGACATCCATTAGTTAATAAAGCTGAAACAGAGCATGCAAATCATTGCCATCTAACCGGTGAATTTGGCGGTGCTCCTGTAATTAATTATTTTGGTCTGCGATGACAAAATTACTTAACACAACTACCATATTTCTAAAGCCATCGTCGTTGTTAATTTCGACTTACAATTTGCAACGTTAAAGAAACACATTTCACCTCGTGTCTTGTGTCTGGGTTCTTCTGACTTTCAGAGTGTAAGTACCTCCGTATTTGTTCATAATATATTTGAAATAATGAGAACATTATTTGCGCATTTGCACTGTGTAAAAAAAAGTAAAACCCTGACGTCTAAAATTCTTTAACGAAGTCCGATTTATGTTATTTAGTGTTATACAAATTGTTTTGTTGCATTATATTTCACACAATGGTCTGTTGCCACCAAACACATCTGCTCGCCAACAAAGATTCTGAACCTGACGATTATCAGTACAGGAAACAAACTTAAGCTGACCATCCACAGCAAAGGTAATCCAATATTAACATTATTGATTATAATTACGCTTTCTGTATTCTGTTCCTGAAGTGGTCATTGTGATGTGTCTCTACTTCAAAGCTATCACACTTCAGAAGAATGGATCAGCATTTCACTTTAAATGCTGGTGTCTTTACTTTCTGATCAGGACACATTACACTGGCTGTATCGCGCCTAGGCTGATTTTACATACATTACTTTTAAGAAACTTTCTTGTTGTAGTATTATAATCATTCTTCATTCTTTTTCATGGTAACAATTGATGGTATGCATCAAGATATAACAGAAGGAATCAGTTAATAAGAAAATGAAAAGAGCCATTTTATAGAAAAGGAGAAGGCTGGATAAGTATGTGATAACTGAAAATGCTATGTTTTCACTACGCTGTAAAATAGAGGTAAGAGACAGCAATCGATTTTTTTCATCTTATTATTGTCATGTTTAAGAAACTTCTTGTTCAGCGTGCTTTGTCAGTTTTTTGCTAGTATTAATATTATAATTGCGTGCCTCAGCGATACAGATAGCCGTACCGTAGGTGCAACCACAACGGAGGGGTATCTGTTGAGAGGCCAGACAAACGTGTGGTTCCTGAAGAGGGGCAGCAGCCTTTTCAGTAGTTGCAGGGGCAACAGTCTGGATGATTGACTGATCTGGCCTTGCAACATTAACCAAAACGGCCTTGCTGTGCTGGTACTGCGAACGGCTGAAAGCAAGGGGAAACTACAGCCGTAATTTTTCCCGAGGACATGCAGCTTTACTGTATGATTAAATGATGGCATCCTCTTGGGTAAAATATTCCGGAGGTAAAATAGTCCCCCATTCGGATCTCCAGGCGGGGACTACTCAGGAGGATGTCGTTATCAGGAGGAAGAAAACTGGCGTTCTACGGATCGGAGCGTGGAATGTCAGATCCCTTAATCGGGCAGGTAGGTTAGAAAATTTAAAAAGGGAAATGGATAGGTTAAAGTTAGATATAGTGGGAATTAGTGAAGTTCGGTGGCAGGAGGAACAAGACTTCTGGTCAGGTGACTACAGGGTTATAAACACAAAATCAAATAGGGGTAATGCAGGAGTAGGTTTAATAATGAATAGGAAAATAGGAATGCGGGTAAGCTACTACAAACAGCATAGTGAACGCATTATTGTGGCCAAGATAGATACGAAGCCCACACCTACTACAGTAGTACAAGTTTATATGCCAACTAGCTCTGCAGATGATGAAGAAATTGAAGAAATGTACGATGAAATAAAAGAAATTATTCAGATAGTGAAGGGAGACGAAAATTTAATAGTAATGGGTGACTGGAATTCGAGTGTAGGAAAAGGGAGAGAAGGAAACATAGTAGGTGAATATGGATTGGGGCTAAGAAATGAAAGAGGAAGCCGCCTAGTAGAATTTTGCACAGAGCACAACTTAATCATAGCTAACACTTGGTTTAAGAATCATGAAAGAAGGTTGTATACGTGGAAGAACCCTGGAGATACTAAAAGGTATCAAATAGATTATATAATGGTAAGACAGCGATTTAGGAACCAGGTTTTAAGTTGTAAGACATTTCCAGGGGCTGATGTGGACTCAGACCACAATCTATTGGTTATGACCTGTAGATTAAAACTGAAGAAACTGCAAAAATGTGGGAAATTAAGGAGATGGGACCTGGATAAACTGAAAGAACCAGAGGTTGTACAGAGTTTCAGGGAGAGCATAAGGGAACAATTGAGAGGAATAGGGGAAAGAAATACAGTAGAAGAAGAATGGGTAGCTCTGAGGGATGAAGTAGTGAAGGCAGCAGAGGATAAAGTAGGTAAAAAGATGAGGGCTGCTAGAAATCCTTGGGTAACAGAAGAAATATTGAATTTAATTGATAAAAGGACAAAATATAAAAATGCAGTAAATGAAGCACGCAAAAAGGAATACAAACGTCTCAAAAATGAGATCGACAGGAAGTGCAAAATGGCTAAACAGGGATGGCTAGAGGACAAATGTAAGGATGTAGAAGCTTATCTCACTAGGGGTAAGATAGATACTGCCTACAGGAAAATTAAAGAGACCTTTGGAGAGAAGAGAACCACGTGTATGAATATCAAGAGCTCAGATGACAACCCAGTTCTAAGCGAAGAAGGGAAGGCGGAAAGGTGGAAGGAGTATATAGAAGGTTTATACAAGGGTGATGTACTTGAGGACAATATTATGGAAATGGAAGAGGATGTAGATGAAGACGAAATGGGAGATACGATACTGCGTGAAGAGTTTGACAGAGCACTGAAAGACCTGAGTCGAAACAAGGCCCCCGGAGTAGACAACATTCCATTAGAACTACTGACGGCCTTGGGAGAGCCAGTCATGACAGAACTCTACCAGCTGGTGAGCAAGATGTATGAGACAGGCGAAATACCCTCAGACTTCAAGAAGAATATAATAATTCCAATCACAAAGAAGGCAGGTGCTGACAGATGTGAAAATTAGCGAACTATCAGTTTAATAAGTCACAGCTGCAAAATACTAACGCGAATTCTTTACAGACGAATGGAAAAACTGGTAGATGCGGACCTCGGGGAGGATCACTTTGGATTCCGTCGAAATGTTGGAACACGTGAGGCAATACTGACCTTACGACTTATCTTAGAAGAAAGATTAAGAAAAGGCAAACCTACGTTTCTAGCATTTGTAGACTTAGAGAAAGCTTTTGACAACGTTGACTGGAATACTCTTTTTCAAATTCTAAAGGTGGCACGGGTAAAATACAGGGAGCGAAAGGCTATTTACAATTTGTACAGAAACCAGATGGCAGTCATAAGAGTCGAGAGGCATGAAAGGGAAGCAGTGGTTGGGAAAGGAGTGAGACAGGGTTGTAGCCTCTCCCCGATGTTATTCAATCTGTATATTGAGCAAGCAGTAAAGAAAACAAAAGAAAAATTTGGAGTAGGAATTAAAATCCATGGACAAGAAATAAAAACTTGGAGGTTCGCCGATGACATTGTAATTCTGTCAGAGACGGCAAAGGACTTGGAAGAGCAGTTGAACGGAATGGACAGTGTCTTGAAAGGAGGATATAAGATGAACATCAACAAAAGCAAAACGAGGATAATGGAATGTAGTCAAATTAAGTCGGGTGATGCTGAGGGAATTAGAATAGGAAATGAGACACTTCAAGTAGTAAAGGAGTTTTGCTATTTAGGAAGTAAAATAACTGATGATGGTCGAAGTAGAGAGGATATAAAATGTAGACTGGCAATGGGAAGGAAAGCGTTTCTGAAGAAGAGAAATTTGTTAACATCGAATATAGATTTATGTATCAGGAAGTCATTTCTGAAAGTATTTGTTTGGAGTGTAGCCATGTATGGAAGTGAAATATGGACGATAACTAGTTTGGACAAGAAGAGAATAGAAGCTTTCGAAATGTGGTGCTACAGAAGAATACTGAAGATAAGGTGGATAGATCACGTAACTAATGAGGAGGTATTGAATAGGATTGGAGAGAAGAGAAGTTTGTGGCACAACTTGACTAGAAGAAGGGATCGGTTGGTAGGACATGTTTTGAGGCATCAAGGGATCACAAATTTAGCGTTGGAGGGCAGCGTGGAGGGTAAAAATCGTAGAGGGAGACCGAGAGATGAGTACACTAAGCAGATTCAGAAGGATGTAGGTTGCAGTAGGTACTGGGAGATGAAGCAGCTTGCACAGGATAGAGTAGCATGGAGAGCTGCATCAAACCAGTCTCAGGACTGAAGACAACAGCAACAACAACAGTTTGATTTATACAATTCACATACACGTCATTTTTTAGCTTCCTGGTAAAAATTGGGAAGCTAATAACGGGCCTACCTGAAAAAATCAAACAATTGTTTGTCACACAGCTACAGATTAATCAGACAGTTCGCATAGTAGATCTAATGGTGGAAAATTTCACTGCAGAACATGAGGATGAAGCTAAACATCAATTTGACATGAAGAGGAAACTTTGAGAAAGACTATAATGAACGGGCAGGAAACATACATTAATGGAAAGTTAAATTCATAGCTACCACGGTCTGAACAACAAACAGTGAATGAAGTGTTGTCACAAGAAGGCACTTCTGGAGATAACTTTCACACCTAGTTAAATCAGATAAGAGCAACGATAGACAAAGATCTTCCAAAGTGTTGAGAAAACGTCACTTCACAAATTAGTAGTATCCAGCAAGAACTGTTGACGCCAGACAGAAGCTATCTGACGCGTCACCCTCTGTTTTAGGGAAGAAGGTAATCGCGTTAGACGCACTGTGTTTGATAAGAGGTTTGGTAATAGTTTAAGTAGCACAGGTACGTCATCCAACCCTGCATTGTAAGGTGCGGGGGCAGCACCACTATTATCATCCCCTCTGTTAGACAGCAGTCTACTAAAAACAGACAATTTCACATTAGACAAGACAATACTGCATCCCATTGTTTTGATAAAGTATTTCACGGGTGTACTATACAGGTCATGAGGATTCATTTCATCACAGGCTTCATACAAGGCGAGGCTGTCCTTTGGCCACACAGACAGCAAAGAACTGTCAAAGTTGTAAGCAATTCGAGCAACCATTATTTAGCAAATATTGGCCTCAGTGTGTCCAGAAAAGGCTCCTGAAAGAGGTCTCTGAACCCTGAGGCTTTTAACGACAAACAGGGTAGCCTCTGAAAGTATTTTGGAAAATACATATGTAAAACGAGATAAAGCCCATATCTAATAAAGATATTCTAAGAATATTAAAGGCAAAACTGTCCTTTGTTATCGGAGAAAGTTAGTTCATTTATCTAAGAAAACTCTTGAAAATTGTTTGTCTGTTTTTAGACTCTCCGCACCTCATACAACACAATGCTACATTTAACAGTCGTAACAACAACCATACTGAGCAATCTCTCATACAGAATGTGCAACAGATTGATCATGGTCTGCAGATTTCGCATACGAAGAAATGTAATAATGACTGGTATCATTCCCGATATCAGGGTAATGGTAACATACATTGGTAAAACCATGATGCACATTACGTACAGTAATCGCTGCTGGATATCTGATGATGGATAAATTCCAAAACGCGTCACACGAACAATAAATTCACTCTTTACCTAATGTTTGACTTTTCTCATTGGATATGAGAAACCACAGTCATCCAGCCATGCAAGATAACAACAACAACTATAACATGCAGGAATTCCCATAAGAGACACACAGTTGAATGTGATTGGCAGACATGACATCCCACTGTAAACCTCATCAAGGTGGCGGAAGAGCAGCAGTCTTATAATAGGGGTTCTAAAAACTAAGTCTGGCCACACAGCGCTTTCAGACGTTCGCCAAGGCGTGTGATGTGGCCAGCCAAGACAATAACGCAAACTTGTTACATTCTGATGTTGATGAGGACATTTGAGAGGAATTAATCACACATCTTTCCAAATCTTTCTTTCTTTCTTGTTTTCACTGGTGCCATGTCCCGCACTGACGCAATGTCGGCATTGTTAGAGACTGATTTGGCAAGGTTAGTGTAAAGTTGTGGGCGGATGCCCTTCCTCCTGCCACCCCGTATCCTCCGGCACAGAATTAGTATACCCCTGCTATCTGCGTCTAGTGTAATTCATGGAATAGTGTGAACGTCTTCAGATGTCTGCGAGTCGTGTAACTGAGGAGGAACGTGGGGACCAACCCGGTATTCACCTAGCGGGATGTGGAAAACCGCCTAAAAACCACGTCCAGGCTGGCCGGCACACCGACCAATGTCGGTAAGCCGCTGGGCGGATTCGATCCAGGGCCAGTGCGCCTACCCGAGATCAGGAAGCAGCGCATTAGCGCTCTCGGCTAACCTGGCGAGTAATCACACATCTTTCCAAATGCGGTATTTAAAACAAAGATACCACACAGATCACAATACGACCAGTAGTAGGATGAATACGAATAACGGTCATTATGGACCTGTGTGACATGGTGAGCGTTTTATCCTCTAATTCATTCAATAAAATCCGTGAAGTCAGGAAGGTACTCACATGTGTAGTACAGAACTGTAGAATTACCAGAGCTACAAGGGTAAAATCATGTACTGTCAAAGTGCAGACTCAAGTGGATATGAAAATAGGAACTGGAGTAATAAAGAGCCTAGTCCAAATTAGTAGTGGTCATATGCATTTTAGGCATTGATTTCCTACAAGAGAAATGGTTTTTGAATATCGAAGGCCAACAGATTGTAGTAAATTTAATAAAAACACAATTGGAAGACATAGACACAATGCACCAGAAGCAAACACTCACACTGTAGTCAGGCTGAAGATACTGCAGAGTTGGTGAAAGGTAAGATTTTCGAATTCACTACTACTGATACACTGCAACAAGCAGAACTGGGAGAATTATAATTGAAGTATGTACATGTGTTTGGAAGTAAACCTGGCATTACTAAAACATACAGATATAATAATGAAGTCAGCCCCCATGAGATACACTCCTGGAAATTGAAATAAGAACACCGTGAATTCATTGTCCCAGGAAGGGGAAACTTTATTGACACATTCCTGGGGTCAGATACATCACATGATCACACTGACAGAACCACAGGCACATAGACACAGGCAAGAGAGCATGCACAATGTCGGCACTAGTACAGTGTATATCCACCTTTCGCAGCAATGCACGCTGCTATTCTCCCATGGAGACGATCGTAGAGATGCTGGATGTAGTCCTGTGGAACGGCTTGCCATGCCATTTCCACCTGGCGCCTCAGTTGGACCAGCGTTCGTGCTGGACGTGCAGACAGCGTGAGACGACGCTTCATCCAGTCCCAAACATGCTCAATGGGGTACAGATCCGGAGATCTTGCTGGCCAGGGTAGTTGACTTACACCTTCTAGAGCACGTTGGGTGGCACGGGATACATGCGGACGTGCATTGTCCTGTTGGAACAGCAAGTTCCCTTGCCGGTATAGGAATGGTAGAACGATGGGTTCGATGACGGTTTGGATGTACCGTGCACTATTCAGTGTCGTATGCAGTCCTGATTGTGGCGCTCACCTGCACGGCGCCAAACACGCATACGACCATCATTGGCACCAAGGCAGAAGCGACTCTCATTGCTGAAGACGACACGTCTCCATTCGTCCCTCCATTCACGCCTGTCGCGACACCACTGGAGGCGGGCTGCACGATGTTGGAGCGTGAGCGGAAGACGGCCTAATGGGGTGCGGGACCGTAGCCCAGCTTCATGGAGACAGTTGCAAATGGTCCTCGCCGATACCCCAGGAGCAACAGCGTCCCTAATTTGCTGGGAAGTGGCGGTGCGGTCCCCTACGGCACTGCGTAGGATCCTACGGTCTTTGCGTGCATCCGTGCGTCGCTGCGGTCCGGTCCCAGGTTGACGGGCACGTGCACCTTCCGCCGACCACTGGCGACAACATCGATGTACTGTGGAGACCTCACGCCCCACGTGTTGAGTAATTCGGCGGTACGTCCACCCGGCCTCCGGCATGCCCACTATATGCCCTCGCTTAAAGTCCGTCAACTGCACATACGGTTCACGTCCACGCTGTCGCGGCATGCTACCAGTGTTAAAGACTGCGATGGAGCTCCGTATGCCACGGCAAACTGGCTGACACTGACGGCGGCAGTGCACAAATGCTGCGCAGCTAGCGCCATTCGACGGCCAACACCGCGGTTCCTGGTGTGTCCGCTGTGCCGTGCGTGTGATCATTGCTTGTACAGCCCTCTCACAGTGTCCGGAGCAAGTATGGTGGGTCTGACACACCGGTGTCAAAGTGTTCTTTTTTCCATTTCCAGGAGTGTATATTGTCACTCCGCATATTCCATCCTTTGGGCCAAGACAGCAGCCATCACTAATGAAGTCAAACAGAAGCTTGAATGGAGAATAACTGAACTTTCCATGTCACCTTACGGTATCCAGTTGTGGTGAAACATGATGGGTGTATTCATCTGCTTTTTGATGTGAGAGAAATTTACAAAATCATTGTCCCTGTAAGAACCTGGCCAGAAAAACTTAGATGAACAACTGCATAAATTTCACAGAGTCAAGTATCTTACTATCATCGATTTAAGAAGCCCCTCCTGGGAGGTAACTCTTACTAAGGAATACAGGATGATACAGCCTTCACCTCTGGAGGGAGGAAGAAGCTACTAATTTTGTATACTACCATTTGGTCGAAATGTGAGTTCAGCCATGTTCGTAACAGCACTAGATACTGCACTAGGGCCAGAAGTACTTGACATGGCTACATTATACGTTGACGATACATTAACGTTTGGATTACCAAAGAGGGAGTGGTACTTCCTGCCTATCTTCTGAAAATATTGTAAACTATTTAGTTAATTTATGTTTTAAAATTTTTAATTTTACTAAATGAATTCTTCTATGGATTCAATAAATATTTTAAATTTTTCACTTAATCTTAGTCCAAAAGATAAGTGTTAGGAGTAGATGTCACAACCCCAACGAATTTTCCGATTCAGGACGTTAGTTACGCATCATTATCTCTTCAGACAGCAAGCTGTCAGTCATAGACAAGAACAGTTAACGAAATTAGCATCTATTAAGTTTTTTACATTCGGTATAAAGTGCCCCTCCCCCCTGTTGCCAGTACACATTACTGAAAATTTTGTTGATATTCCTAGAAGTGCTCTGTAAGATATTTTCAGGTCCTGGCACGACTCACACATCAGTGTATCCTTAAGAAGTATTTTTAGTATAAGTCAATAACAAATAATGAATTATTTTTAATTCTTTTAGAATGGACAAAAAGTAACTCCTCCTGCCCAGGTAATGAGCCTTATGGACAATGTGCTGGTACTGCAAGGATTAATAGACATTCATACCTGGAAAGAACACATAGATTTGCTAGAAAAGACACTGCATAAATTTAACTGTAAACGAAAAAAAGACAAAGTCTCTGAGGGATAAAATCAACTTTCTTGGGCACATAATATCATCTACGAGAATCGTTCCATAGCTTGACAAAATTAGTGCAATAAAACATTTTCCTTGCCCCAATACGAGGAAACAGGTTTATTCATTTTTCGAAGATTGGTGCCAAATCAGGTCTTGAATAGTACTGTTCTATTTAGGCTCTTGAAGAAAGATACACTGCTGGTGCAATGAATGCAAAAGAGATTTTCATTCGATAAAAGACGCCTCAGTTAACTTAAACGTTTTACTATATCCTCACATGACTGAACTGGCCTAGGATTACATTGCTGTAAAGAGCAAAAAGAGGGCTAGTGTGATGTCATAATTTGAGAAAGATTTTTATAAACTTACGAGTAATGCAGTTTTCGGCAAAACTAGGGAGAATGTTAGAGACCACAGCGAAATTTATTTAGGCATCCATTGGAAGGGGTGTTATTTCGCATGATATTATACTGTGAGGCCCAATTTGCAAGAGGCCACTACCGTCAGTAAACATTTCGTCGCTCTGAAGGTGTGGAAGTTTTTGGTAGAGTTAACAAAACCTGTTTATGTAGTTGTGTATTAGGCCTACATAAATTCCACATGTACCAGTTCCATGATAAGTTTACAAAAATTAATTCTGCAGATCAGAGGTTACTTTACGTAGATACAGATAACTTCATCTGTTGGGTGACGAGTAGAGATTCATATGAAGTAACAAGGTGCCACACTACTGCATACAACATATCTAGATACGCAGTTGATAATCTTTGTAGCATAAAGCCAGCTAACAATAAGCTTGATGTAACACAAGGTGTTTGTGTCACGAATTGTGAGGTTTGTAGGATTCTGATCAAAAATTCACGTTATAGGAATGGGAACACCAAGGTTTCTTTTTAAATTTTCCACCTTTCCAAACTTAAAACTCACATGAAATCTGACAACCATGCACGCTGGTCCCAAATTCCCATGTTCACCCCCTTGGATTTTGACATCATAGGGTGTACTTAGCGCAAGTGACCTGGTGACCATCCAACCTGGACGCTTACCAATAGGTCTGCCGTCTTGAAATACCATCTTGGAATCTTTTAATTTCACATCAACACCACAATATGGCATCTTAGATGCCTCATCAGTTTACAGTGAAACCTGAGCTGTGAGGCCATAGGAGGGGGGCATACCTTTTTTTTTTTTTTTTGTATGTCCCGCCGGTTCTTGAATTTACCGCCATTTTGTACATTGGGCGACTGGGTGAGTGTAAATCAGATGACAAAATATGACATCATTGATGTCATAGAGGCAGGGTCGGGCAAATATCTGGCAACAATGCAGTATGGACTATAACTAACCACCGCCACACTCTGTGTGGTTTTACTTTGTTATGTCTGTTCTTTGTCTGAGTATTTCTTGTCCTGTGTCGTCTGCCGTCTTTCCTGTTGTTCGTTTTTCTTCTCTTTGGGTGGTTTTAGTATTTTTTTTTTGTTTTTGAAAAAGGGACCAATGACCATAGCAGTCTGGTCCCTTTAATCCCCCAAACCAACTAACTAACCAGCTGTCCTACTCCCACTACTAAATCAGTTGTATGATGAATTTCAAATATAAATAAATTATCTTTCGCCGGCAAGGACAGCTTCTTAATTTCTTTAGTGCGTAATCGATTTCGTGACCGCCTGGCCAATCATCATATGCTCCACGACATAGACACCTAATCGATATTAGTTGATATTTGTTTGTAGCACAGCCGGTTGTCATCACCGATCAGCAAATGTGCAGGACCTCCGTGCACAATACGACACAAAATGACACCTCGTTAGTGGCAGTATACTACGTAAAATTTAATTTCATCATTTTACCACGAGTTGATCTGATTAATTTGCTCGATTATTAAAACGAAGGCACTCTCTATAGTAGAGTCATTAGCTTAATTAAGTACTGTACGTATCGAACGTGCTGACAACGACAGTACTGTTACTGATGGATGGCAAAGGAGGAAAGTTATTTACGTCCATGATGGGCTGTCGTCAATCAAGAGCATCAGAGGTAACTACTACCATTCATTTTGAACACTTTCTTTTGCTTTGAAAATGATAACGGACAATTGTAATATGAACCTTGATCTATATCTTACGTATGCCAGTGTGTCATTAACAGAGACAACTTTTTCGTGTGACGGACCCTAATGCATAATTCAGGCGACAACGAAGGACTCGTTCTGACGACGTTCAACGTCATTGGAGACGGGGCTCAAGATCGGACTGCGGATTTTTTGGGAACGATATAAACTGTGTCCTTATCGAAGGAATCATCCGGCACTTGACCAAAATGATACAGGAGAACCACGGATAACCTAAATTTGGATGTCGCGATTGGGATTTTAACCATCGTCTATAGTGTCGTACCATTGCGTAACCTTGTTCGATCAGGGGATAGATGATATATTCACATGTAGGCAGTAACTGTTTCTTTTATTATTATTATTTGCGCCTCCACCTATGAAACAGACAGACGGATAACGCAGCTACATCGGCTTATTTTTTTTCTATTATTAGTTCTTTTGGCCCTTGAAAGAGCGTGTTATCCCACTAGCTAGCTTTTTTCTTCTTGTTCCTCTTGTCTTCAAGAAACTTTTTCATCCTGTCACTTAGGGTCTGTCACCGTTGCATTTCTTTCTCTGAGTTGCGTGGACACGAAGTTATCAGACCCGATCGTCTGTCTATACGTCTTCACTGTTTTTGCCAGTGAATTAACAGAGACTTCCGCGTCACCCTTATGGATGTCAACTGGCAATCGTACTTTGGTTTTTTCGAATCCCTTTTTGATGTGAATCTTTTCTTAGTTAGTCCTAAATTAATAATTCGTCCAATTAATACATAAAATTTCAGACGCCTTTTTGTGCGAAGGAACTAAATCGTTCCTTAATGTTAATGGAGTACAATTCTTCAAGACATCTGCACATTCAAATACTCGTACTGTCTTGAATCCTGGAGTCGAATATGTTCAGTACTATTTGTCACTCCAAGTTTTCAATGGGATTGACATTAACGGTTTGTGAGAATGCGTCCACTATGTGGCTTCGATTACTACCTTTAGCGTCACATTTTCTAATTCTCATCGTATTATCTTACATAAGAGTGGGAGAGAGGTGAATAAAATCTTGGTCATAAATAAAACAGTTATCTGTGTCAGTCACCTTTTATTTCCTGCCACGGCCTGTTTCGACTTCTTACACCCTCATCTTCAAGTGGATCAGTAGATTGCGTTACGATATTTTTTTTTTTTCTGGATCTCTCTGTTTTGAGTTTCATTTCGCTACAGGTAGAGTACAATAGGCTGTTGTTAACACAACAGGGTACTAGGACTACTAATTTTAAAACAATAATAAAACTACTTACAATATGTCCTGGCAATAAGAGGATTAGGTAACATACACAAATACATTTTTTAGATGTCACGCAAACACGAACTAATAACACGAACGGTCCAAAGAGTGTTCATATGTAGAAATAAAATGCCTTGTAAGTTATTTATTACTACTTAAATTGCGGATGTAAGATACACTTAAGAAATATATAATTGTTTAATGATCTCCAACATTTTCTTAAGAGTATTATTATTTCAAAAAGTAAAATATCACAATTAAAAAAAAACATAATCGTAGTTTCAGTATATTTATTTGTAATGTTTTGGTTTAGTAATTACTAGTATTTTAAGATTCAGGTCACTCAAAAAGAGAGAGCAGAAGTTAAACTGTATCGTTTAATATGCTCATTACACTGTCTTAGCTTTGTCGCTGAATGTGTTCAACCCAAATTTTATGTTGTGAATAAAAATTTCATCTTCTTCATAGAGGTTTACTCTGTGAAGTATTACTGGATTGTTATCTATGTTGTCAGAAGTATGTGCTGTGTCTAACGTGAGTAGCTGCTGAGATTTGTTGGTAGTGGTTTACGTTAATGCATTCATATGTTCTTTAAACCTAGTTTGGAGGCTTGGCCCAGTCTAACCTACATACTTTACTGGGCATTCATTGCACTTTATCATGCAAATACCTGATTTGGAGAATTTGTTTGTATTAGATTCCATGTTGTGTGGCAACCTGTAACATAATACAGTGCTGGTGTAGCAAACTAATCTTATATTATACGGTCTTAATAGCAATTTTCTGTGAAACAGCGCCAAAGTAGTGAAGCCATATTGTCCTGTTGTTTTCATTTTCGTTTCTGTCTATTCCTTTTCTAACTTCGTCAGACACTTTGTCTATGAGTGTAGTTTGAAAACCATTTGTTGTTGATATTTTTTTATTACTACAACTTCCATTTCAGACATTCCATTGCTCAATGGAACTTGGTATGCTTTGTGTAGCAGGGATTTATATGCTGCTAAGTTGTGTATGAGAGTGTGATGTAAAGATGCAGGGATGTTTACATCTGTAGTAGTGGGTTTTCTGTAAATTTAAAGTTAAATATAACATATTACATGCTAGCATCTTACCTACGTAAAACTAACATAGAAAATGGAGGAGTTGTTACAGATATTAAGACAGAGTACAAGATCAAAAAAATGACACAAGTAAATATTGTAGTGTTTAGCAAGTAGAAGCGTGTGCTTGTGCATTATTACTGAAAAATAGTTCTATTTTAATAGTAACTACATATAGATTGTAGCAGGGAAATTTTGAAGTGTTAAGGAGGAATCTGAATTCCTTACTGTACTATCTCTCATGCAGCAGCATGCAGTTAACAGTCTATGGTGATTTCAAAGTAGAATTTCTAAAGGACACAGGTAGGAAAAATGTTCTGGAAATCTAATTTGGAGGCTATAATTATATCTCAGTAATTAACTTTCTAGAATGGGTTGATGAAGATAGTAGTAAGGTAACTGGTAATGTTTCCCTCGATGAAGCTCAAAGCAAGAAGATAGTTGTATATCCAGTAACAAATGCTCTCTCTGATCATGATGCACTGTTAGTTAGATAATTAAAACAGTGCTTTACAATATTGTCACTCCTAAGTGGAAATCAGTTACATTTATTAACGACTCAACGAAAAATGTTTTTAAGAACAGTTTACAAGAGAGGCGAAAGATGATTTGGGATGAAAATGATAATAAAGAAATCATTGACACAAAATTTAATCTATTCCAGTATAAATTCATAGCATTATTTGAAAGCAGTAGAGCAGGAATCGAGAAAGTAAGAGTTGCCACATTCAACAGGAACTGTCATAAATTTAAAAACATAGACATTCATAAATTTTGCGTATGGAAGCATGTGCAACAGAAGTAGAATTTCATTTTAAAAAATCCTTCATATTATTAAATGTGTATCGAGCACCTGCAGGTAACTTTAATCTGTTCATAGACCACCTTGAAACTGTACTGGCCCTAAACAACCAAAAACAAAGAAATTGTGGTTTCTGGTGTCTTCAGTGTAGATTTCCTTAAAGACTCTCCCAATAAGAAATTATTTGAGTTAGTAACACTGTCATTCAACTTAATTCCCTCTGTAAAGTTCCCAACTAGGGTAGCTAATAGCTCACAATCAGCCATTGATAATATCTTTATATAAAAGTCCAATGAAGAAAATTATATTATAAAATCAGTAGTCAATGGCCTCTCAGACCAGTTCCTTCCGTTAAATGTTAATACTGAACAGGATATAAAATCTGTTAAATCTGAACTCAAGAGGGTAAACAATGTGAGTAGTACACGGCTTGCGTTTATCCCATTTATTGTTTGTCATCTTCTATTACGTTACTGCCGCCTAGTTTTTTATTCCATTTACTGGCGTCACTAAGTTCCTGCCTTACTTGCCCGTGAGCGGCAGCAGCAGTGCGTATCGGTAAGTCCACTGTCGTACCATCTCTGGAGCGACCAATAGTATTTCCAGGTAGTCGTGTGTCTGGCAGTCAGTTCGGGACCGAACAGCAGTGCAGTAGGGACGGAGCAGCAGTGAAGTCGGAGACGGAGCGCCGGTGAGGAGCAGACAGCCAGTGCTGGCCGACCGCTGGCGACACTCATGAACAGTCCAACGGAGGGAGATTGGAGCGGGACGACCGTTGGTTGGTTGTCTCATCGGCAGACGTATATTTGGTCCTTCCACCGTTTTCGGGCATGGGAGTCGTCCGGTTGGCGTGGAGCAGCGAGGAAGTCTCCGTGGCGCGTCTGACCGGGGGCCGCTGGGGACGTCTACGCGGTGTCGGAGTGTGTGGTGCTGTTCCCATTGCTACGAGGTCTGTGGCTCACCAACCCTGGACACGAAAGTTGAGTCTTTACATAATCTACCAGCGAGCCCCAACTGTTCACACTGTCGTTTGAATTTCGTTGTGGACTGTTGGGACATTCCCGCGAGCAACAACGTGTGTTTTCAAGTTAGAAAATTCTAGCCACCCTCCAGTGGAGTTGCACTGTATTTGGTTATTTGAATTGAAGTGGACCAGCGGAATCTTCTTCCTTGTAGCCCTTAACGCTCCCGTTACCTGCCCTGGCCATTGACGTTAATTTCAGGCAGTGTAGGTTCCTCATCATGTTGTTGCTGCCCAGCACGGTGTGTAATTTGACAGCTCCATGTATGATTAGTTGTGGGCGCCAATATCTTCTACGTTGTTCCGCTGAATTCCCTGTTGTGCCCTGGTCAGGTGGAATAGAAGTTATATTGTCGGTGGGTCCGCTGACTGTCGATCAGTTGGGTTGTCGTCGGATCATGAAAGATTGGCCCGACTGCCTGTCTCACCTAAGCGAGCGTTAGTGTTTGAATTACAGGCCGATCCTCGGAACTTCTGAGCGCCCTTCGGTGTACTGCCTTTTTTTGTTTGTTCTTGTTGCTTGTACATGTATGGCTTCTAGCCGATTTTTAAATTAAAGTTGTTTTTCCCCTAAGGCGTAAGATTCTTTAGGCCCTCAGTCTAATTCGAAGAACTGTTTCACGTGAGACCTTTGGCATTTTGAAGGTTTTAATGTTGTTGAATTTCTAAGTGTTGGGCCTTCAGCCGATTTTGAGTTTGAGTTGTTTGCTCTAAAGGCCTTCAGCCTAAATTAAAGAACTGTTTCACGTAAGGCCATTGGTATTAAAAAAATTTATGTAATGGAGTTGTAAGTGTTAGGCATTCAGCCGATTTGAATTTAACTTGTTTCCATTTGAAGTGTCTTATTCTTTGGGCCTTCATCCTAACTAAGGAACTGTTTTGCCTTTTAAATTTCTGTTTTGGTTGAGTTTTGCCTAATTCAGAACTGTTTTAAGTGAGGCCTTTGTTTTTTTGTTTTTTTAGAGATAAATTTAATGTTGTTTATCCTTAAGTCTTTGGCTTTCAGCCGATTTTGAATTCAAATTGTTTGCTCTGAAAATCTCAGACTCTTTTTGGCTTCAGCTCTGCCGTCGAAGTTCATCATCGTGTATTGCAACTCATCAGTGCAAAAAAACATTTTCATACCTCGATTGTCCATTGGTTTTGGTCCTGGGCCCATGCTAATCTTAGTGGCTCAAAGCATGCGTCGTTGTGAGCAACTGGTCGCCTGCTTATACTTCTTTTGCCTGGTGCTGAATTGGGGAGTGCTACACGGTACCGTGGTGCGTCTACCCTAACGTGGACCACCAACAGCGTCACACAAATGTCTCTTGAGTTATCAGGCAGTGGAGAACACGCCAGATGTGCTCAGCTGCAAAATTTATATACAGGGATTACAGTATTTGACACGGCTGAAAGTATACGATAATAGAATCAGAAACTTTCTAGTAAACATAGATCCGCAAACGATCGGTTTGCAAGATAGTTGCAGACTTATGGTTATGATATACCACTAACTTCAGCATCAAATGTTATCCTGGTTTGAATTCAAGCCCAATTAGGTGAGGACGTAACAGAAAAGTTTACATTTCAAACACATTTGTGCTAACTGGGATAATCTTCCATACTGAAGCGGCGTGGCAGCTCGTAAGCAAACATTCTGTTTAGGACCCACGTTTACTGGAACTGTGATGGTAGGTGGGAGAGGTGGTGGGCGAGTTGAGAGGCGTGCGCAACGACATTCCAGAAAATAACGATTTTTTTTACTATCATCACAATAGCATGCATTTAAAGTAAGACTCTCTCAATACAGGAACCGCCAGTAACCCTTATAATTTTATTACCACACTGAATAATAATACAGGCGCAGAATCATTAAAAAAGAAAAAGATGCAAGGTACTACCACTTATAAGGGTGGTTAAAGAATTTACAAAAAATTTAAACTCACACGACAGCTAATTGGCAAGACCAAAACTAAAAAAAATGCCTTGAGATCGTAGGGTTACTACGTCGTTTCCATGAATTAAAGGAAAAAAAACATCGGTGTGAAAAAATAGTTGTTATTGTTGTTGTGGTCTTCATTCCTGAGACTGGTTTGATGCAGCTCTCCTTGCTACTCTTCCTGTGCAAGCTTCTTCATCTCCCAGTATCTACTGCAACCTACATCATTCTGAATCTGCTTAGTGTATTCATCTCTTGGTCTCCCTCTATGATTTTTACCCTCCACTCTGCCCTCCCATTCGAAATTGGTGATCCCTTGATACCTCAGAATATGTCCTACCAACCGGTCCCTTCTTCTTGTCAAGTTGTGCCACAAACTCCTCTTCTCCCCAATTATATTCAATACCTAATCATTAGTTATGTGATCTACCCATCTAATCTTCAGCATTCTTCTGTAGCACCACACTTCGAAAGCTTCTATTCTCTCCTTGTCCAAACTATTTATCTTCCATGTTTCACTTCCATACATGGCTACACTCCATACAAATACATTCAAAAACAACTTCCTGACACTTAAATCTAAACTCGATGTTAACACTTTTCTCTTCTTTAGAAGCGCTTCCTTGCCATTGCTAGTCTACATTTTATATCCTCTCTACTTCGACCATCATCAATTATTTTGCTCCCCAAATAGCAAAATTCCTTTACTTCTTTAAGTGTCTCATTTCCTAATCTAATTCCCTCAGCATCACTTGACTTAATTCGACTACATTTCATTATCCTCGTTTTGCTTTTGTTGATGTTCATCTTATATCCTCCTTTCAAGACACTGTCCATTCCCTTCAACTGCTCATCCAGCTCCTTTGCTGTCTCTGACAGAATTACAATGTCATCGGCTAACCTCAAAGTTTTTATTTCTTCTCCATGGATTTTAATACCTACTCCAATTTTTTTTCCTTTACTGCTTCCTCAATCTACAGATTGAATAACATCGAGAAGAGGCTACAACCCTGTCTCACTCCCTTCCCAACCACTGCTTCCCTTTCATGTCCCTCGACTCTTGTAACTGCCATCTGGTTTTTGTACAAATTGTAAATAGCCTTTCGCTCCCTGTATTTTACCCCTGCCACCTTCAGAATTCGAAAGAGAGTTTTCCAGTCAACATTATACACACGGTTTAAAATCAAAGTTGGCTGTTACATAAAAAAAAACTTCACATCGTAACCACCACTGGTGTGAAAGAATAATTTAGTTTCATGGAGACCCATAAAATACAAAATAGTCGAAACTAGGGCCATAAAAACTGTAATAAATAATTAAAATCAATCTTGAAAAAGCCTGCAGCAACGGCTGTCCAGTAGACAATTTGATACAGAACCTCTCACTATAAATTAACAATAAACAGGAAGCGTTTGCTCAAAACACAGTCGCCTTTTCGTCTTGGCAAAAGCGATATTCATCAAACGTACGAAGCTCGGCACGCAACTGGTTTCTAGCGTGCCAAAAATTCAATACCCTTAAAGCCAAATAGATCAAACCACGATCCAAAACCATATGCCGCCTGGAAAATCTGTCGATGGGTCCCGCATGAGTCGTGACATGAAGCGAACTGTATCTGCACGGCGTGGGCAGTCCACCACGTGTTTGTTTGTTGGCCGCTCGGCAGCAACTGCGACCGCCTCTGAAAGCGGCACAGTGGAAGACGGCCAGGAGCGACCAATCACCAGTCGCGGTTAAGTCAGCATTTCTCTGAATGCGAGCGCTGGCAGGACCGGAGCCGCTGGGTCTGTATTCAAAGTGTTTCGCAGACCTAACAGAGTTCCACCATCATAACGACGGTTTAGTTTCTTATACAGTATTGTTTCACACGAGTTAATTTTCGCTATTAACTGTGATTCACCTTTTATAATGAACTGAATTGTTTCTTTTTTTTTTTTTTAAGAACACTTCTCCACTCAGTCACATTTTCCAGGAAATGAAAAAATATTCTGTAACGGTTAATCTAGTGAGGCGAGCAATGAATTTTTTGGTGGGGGGGGGGGGGGTCGTTATCTATTAGTGACTGCAAATATTTTTAAATCCTGTCCAGTAACACGAGACCAATATAAAAGCTTACTGAGTGTTACAAAAGTGACGGAGAAGTGCTGTATCGGAAATAAACGGTAATAAATTAGAAAACAAACGGCAGTAAATCGGTTTTAATGATCTATAAGGGTTTTGGAATCTTTGCTTCTTACTACAGAAAGTCTTAAACCGATAACGCATTGTAGCACTCATTCTCCCTATTCTGTGCCAGGGATATTTACTACGAAAAATTATTACTGTTGTCCATGACTTACAAATTTCGACACAGAACCTATTATTTGAAATAAAAACAATATAGTTTTAAGATATTTCTATTATATCACAAAGCTACAGTGTTAGAAATTTACACTACTGGCCAGTAAAATTGCTACACCAAGAAGAAATGCAAATGATAAACGGGTAGACATTGAACAAGTATATTGCACTAGAACTGACATGTGGTTACATTTTCACGCAATTTGGGCGCATAGATCCTGAGAAATCAGTACCCAGAACAACCACCTCTGGCCGTAATAACGGCATTGATACACCTGGGCACTGAGTCAAACAGAGCTTGGATGGGGTGTGCATGTACTGCTGCCCATGCAGCTTCAACACGATACCACAGTTCATCAAGAGTAGTGACTGGCGTATTGTGACGAGCCAGTTGCTCGGCTACCATTGACCAGACGTTTTCAATTGGTGAGAGATCTAGAGAATGTGCTGGCCGGGGCAGCAGTCGAACATTTTCTGTATCCAGAAAGGCTCGTACGGGACCTCAACATGAGGTCGTGCATTATCCTGCTGAAATGTAGGGTTTCGCAGGGATTGAATGAGGGGTAGAGCCACGGGTCGTAACACATCTGAAATGTAACGTCCACTGTTCAAAGTACCGTCAACGCGAACGAGAGGTGCCCGAGACGTGTAACCAATGGCACCCAATACCATCACGCCGGGTGATACACCAATATGGCTATGACGAATACACGCTTCCAGTGTGCATTCACCGCGATGTCGCCAAACACAGTTGCGACCATCATGATGCTGTAAACTGAACCTTCATCCATCCGAAAAATCGTCGTTTAGTACACCATCGCAGGCGCTCCTGTCTGTGATGCAGCGTCAAGGGTAACAGCAGCCATGGTCTCCGAGCTGATAGTCAATGCTGCTGCAAACGTCGTCGAACTGTTCGTGCAGATGGTTGTTGTCTTGCAAACGTCCCCATTTGTTGACTCAGGGATCGAGACGTGGCTGCACGATCTATTACAGCCATACGGATAAGATGCCTGTCATCTCGACTGCTGGTGATTCGAGGCCGTTGCGGTCCAGCACGGCGTTCGTATTACCCTCCTGAATCCACCGATTCCATATTCTGCTACAGTCATTGGATCTCGACCAACGCGAGAAGTAATGTCGCGATACGATAAACCGAAACCGCGATAGGCTACAATCCGACCTTTATCAAAGTAGGAACCGTGATGGTACGTATTTCTCCTTCTTACAAGAGGCATCACAACAACGTTTCACCAGGCAACGCCGGTCAACTCCTGTTTGTGTATGAGAAATCGGTTAGAAACTTTCCTCATGTCAGCACGTTGTAGGTGTCTCCAGCGGCGCCAACCTTGTGTGAATGCTCTGAAAAGCTAATCATTTGCATATCACGGCATCTTCTTCCTGTCGGTTAAATTCTTCGTGGTGTAGATATTTTAATTGTCAGTAGTGTAATAAAGAATGAGAATATAAAAGAATAAAATATCTGTGAGTTGAGCTTTATCAAATAACTCGTCGCCAGGTGTTGTGGAGTGTGTAGCTACAATGAAGAACCAAAGAAACTGGTATACCTGCCTAACATCGTGTAGGGCCACTGCAAAAGTGGATGAATGGATGCAGGTGATCAGGCAGGATTCTTACGTACGTTTCACCTGTCAGAGTCGTATCTAGACGTATCAAGGGTTCCATATCACTACAATTGTCTGGGGAAAGCGAGGGCCACGTGGAGCCGGATATCGGGGTGAATTTCCTTCTCTCGGAGACATCCGATCTCTTCTGTGACTTAGCCGACAAACAGGCTGAGGATCCTAGGTGGGGACCGATTCGGCAGCAGTTGGGGGATGGCGAGATCGTTACTGACTATTGCCTCCGTAGGGGTCTTTTGTGTAAATGGGGAGACAACTATGGTGAAGTGAAGGTCTGTACCCCACAGGTAATAGTTAGCATGCTCCTCAGATATTTTCATGATTTGGCGGTCGGGGGTCATTTGGGGTTCTACAAGACCTGGAGCCGAGTACGGGAACACACGTTTTGGTCCAACCTATGTCGCGATGTCAGGCGATTTGTTGGTAACGGTATGCGGTGTAAGAGCGCTAAGCTCGATGTGGGGCCGCCCAAACGACTACTACAGTCGGTTAGGAAGCAGTATCCTCTGGACCGCACTTTTGTCGATTATATCGGATCGTTACCCCTACCAAAACGGAGAACAGGTACATGCCGGTAGCTGTCGACGCCTTTTCCCGATTTACCCACCCGAGGTACAACGTGGTTAGACACTGGACTCTCATTCGGGAGGACGACGGTTCAATCCCACGTCCGGCCGTCCTGATTTAGGTTTTCCGTTATTTCCCTAAATCGCTCCAGGCAAATGCCGGGATGGTTCCTTTCAAAGGGCACGGCCGACTTCCTTCCCCGTCCTTCCCTAATCCGATGAACCCAATGACCTCGCTGTCTGGTCTCCTTCTCCAAAATAACCCCCCAACCGAGGTACAACGGCCGAAATTACTGTGCTACAGCTGTACCGCATTATTTCCTGGTTTGGTCCTCCGAAGAGTTTGGTCAGTAACAATGCTCCCACATTTTGTCAAAGGTCTTTAAAGGTTTCTGTTTTAGTAACGGTATTAAGCATATAACGACCACCCCCTATTACCCCTAAGGCTTCCCTCGCGAAGCGCGTCAATCGCATTCTTAAGACCGCTCTGTATGTTCACCATTCCCGCACACCTACTCGATGGACCCCAACTTGACGTGGCTAATCAGTTCTCTAAGGTATCTCGTCCTCTTGCCGTCCTGCCTACTTACACGTGCATCTCGTTCACCTCCGATCCCGACACACCTCACCAGGAGAGCGCACGCGCTGCCGCTAAATCTGCGCCGCCAAAGATGAGCAGAAGACAAATAAGCATCGAAGTCGACTCAAAATGACGATCGATTGAAAATGGCGCCAGAAACGCACCAACTCTCGAGGTAAAATGAAGACCAAATATGGAACGCTGCTGGTAGTGCCTCATCCAGACATGTTCCACGTTGCGATTAATGCACTGTTAGATATTAGTAGCATCTATCATTCATTGAACTTCAACTAAACTGACATGTAATTATGATCGTCTCAATTATATGATACTCAGTTTCGTCTCTCCACTATTTTTTTTTTAATATGGGCTTATTCTGTCCATGACGTCCTGAGTGCCACGTCCATTTTCACCAGTGTCACAATGCATTCTTTCTCTCCGGTACGCATTCGCTGACAGTTTGCATGCTGGCCAAAGATAAAGCCTCCTCATTGGCTAGCTGGCGTCCCATCGTCTCTTGGACCATAAATTTTACACAGTTTACAATATTTTTTTATGGTATCTCTACTGCTTTTCTTGGAATTTCTAATTTAATTCCCCACCAATTATTCTGCGTCCTCAGAAGCTACCTTGGCTTCTGGAATCTGTTGCCTCCTTCTTCTTGCTATGAGTCTACAGAGTGGTCCACTGATAGTGACCGGGCAAATTATCTCACGAAATAAGCATCAAACGAAAAAACTACAAAGATCGAAACTCGTCTGGCTTGAAGGGGGAAACCAGATGGCGCTATGGTTGGCCAACTAGATGGCGCTGCATAGGTTCAAAATGGGTCAAATGGCTCTGAGCACTATGTGACTTAACTTCTTAGGTCATCAGTCCCCTAGAACTTAGAACTACTTAATTCTAACTAACCTAAGGACATCACACACATCCATGCCCGAGGCAGGATTCGAACTTGTGACCGTAGCGGTCGCGCGTTTCCAGACTGAAGCCCCTAGAACCACTCGGCCACACCGGCCGGAAAAAATCTGGATTAGGAATCAAAGTAAAGAGACGATGAAATAAAAGCTTTGAGGGTTTTCCAATGACATTGTAATTCTGCTAGAGACCACAAGAGATTTGGAAGAGCACCAGAAAGGAATGGGCAGTGTCGTGAAAGAAGAAAATAAGATGATAATCAACAAGAACAAAGCAAGGATAATGAAATGTAGCCGAATTGCATCAAGTGATTTTGAGGGAATTGGATTAGGAAACAATACACTAAACTTAGAAGATGAGTTTTGTTATTTGGGAAGACAAATGGCTGATGATGGAGAAAGTAGACAGGATGTAAAACGTAGACTGTCAATGACAAGATATGTGTTTCTGAAGAAGAGGAATTGCATGACGAAGACTTTGAACGTCGTGTACAGTTCTGCCACTGGGCGCAAGAGAAATTACGGGACGACGACAGATTTTTTGCACGCGTTCTCTACAACAGTGAAGAGTCATTCACCAACAGCGGTAATGTAAATCGGCATAATTTGCACTATTGGGTAAAGGAAAATCCATGATGGCTGCGATAGGTGGAACAACATCGACCTTGGAGGGTTAATGTATGGTGCGGCATTATGGGTGGAAGGATAATTGGCCCCCATTTTATTGATGGTAATCTAAATTGTGCAATGTATGCTGATTTCCTACGTACTGTTCTACCGATGTTACTATAAGATGTTTCACTGCATGACAGAATGCCGATGTACTTCCAACAAGATGGATGTCCGGCACATAGCTCGCGTGCGGTTGAAGCGGTATTGAATAGCATATTTCATGACAGGTGGGTTGGTCGTCGAAGCACCATTCAACGTTCACTGGATCTGACGTCCCCGGATTTCTTTCTATGGGGAAAGTTGAAAGATATTTGCCATCGTGATCTACCGACAACGCCTAACAACATGCGTCAGCGCATTGTCAATGCATGTGCGAACATTACAGAAGGCGAACTACTCGCTGTTGAGAGGAATGTCGTTACAAGTATTGCCAAATGCATTGAGGTTGATGGACATCATTTTGAGCATTTATTGCATTAACGTAGTACTTACAGGTAATTACGCTATTACAGCATGCGTTCTCAGAAATGATAAGTTCACAAAGGTACATATATCACATTGAAACAATAGAAATAAAATGTTCAAACCCACCTACGTTCTGTATTTTAATTTAAAAACCTAGCTGTTACCAACTGTTCGTCTAAAATTGTGATCCATATGTTTGTGACTATTGGAGCGCTATCTATCACAAAGCGAAAAAAGTGGTCCAACTAAAACATTCATGTTTCTTTACGTACTAAACGAATATGTAATAAAAAATGGGGGTTACTATTTTTAAAAAACTCAGTTGATACCCGTTTGACCTATGGCAGCGTCATCCAGCGGGCCAACCATAGCGCCATCTGGTTTCTCCCTTTAAGCTAGACAAATTTCGTTCTTTGTAGTTTTTTCGTTTGACGCTTATTTCGTGAGATATTTGGCCCGGTCACGATCAATGGACCATCCTGTACACCATAAGGCAATGTTATGGCACAGCTGAATTTTCCACTGCTAGAGTGAACGAGCTGGAGAATAAGTTACTGCGTCATCTAAATGTTCCCAGTCTTCTGCTCCCAGCAGATACAGATATATTAAATATACCAAAGACGAAGACTATTACCGATATTTCCTTCGTGCTGAAACGACCATTGCATTGCCACCTAGCGGTTGCTTCGTGTACTAATAAGTATCCTCAAATGCCACAGTGCGCCACCCCTACCTCATCTCAACCGTTCTCTGACAGCGGTGTCTTGAATATGGTTGTAACTAAAGCTACAGTGCTAGAAAATCCGAGAGAAATATTATGTGATCAAGCTTCTAGTTTTTCTCAAGAAGGCTGCTTCAGAAACGCCTGAAGATCTTCGTAGGGGTTGTGGTGAGACTGTAATGTCTCATGCAGCATGTTTGCGGTGGCATAAAGCTTTCAAAGATGGAAGAGGAGTTGTGAACTGAAAGGAGGGGAGGGTGCCCACGTCACTGTTTTTACTGACATTACAATTAACACTGCTACAGTAATCATTCACCAGGATTTTCATGTGGCAGACAACTCGAAAAAATGCTGGAAATTTTGGTGGGAAGCACTTAAACAATTTTGATCATTTAAACATGTGGCGAGTGTGTGCTAGTTGGTTTCCCAGAGTGCTAACTCCTACTCAAAAATAGAAAAGATTTGACGTTTCTAACTTATGGAAACAACACGTCCAGTATGAAAGCAACGATCGGTGGACAATCATCATCACTGCCGGTGAATGTTATGTCCCAGAAATGAAAAGACAGAATACAGAGTAGGTTCAAAATAGGCAGTCTCCCCCATCCCACCCCACCCCCAAAGAAAAGCGCGCGTCCAGAGATCAGCCAATGAGGTCATTTTTGGATTACTGTGGCATGGTGTATACATATCTAGTTCCCAGACGTCGGACAGTAAATGCAGAGCACTTCAGGTACGTCCTCCAACAACTGATAGAAAGTTCAGATCCCAAAGAACCAAAGGGAACTACACAGAAAGACTCGATTCGGAAAACGACGCAGTGGAGGGTTTAGACGCGATTTTGAACCGTGTAACAAGAAATGGATTTGAGAACATGAAGTGGATTTGAAGATATCTTTCAGAAGTGGATGAAAAGTCAGCACAAGTGCATTGCGTTTAATGATGTATAAAATGACGGGGAAATTTTTGATTTTGGTTGATTTTTTGTTAATATTTTTCAGTATGTCTCGGTTTTTGTTGAAAGATCTCCGTAGGGGGGTGTGGGGGGCAGAGGGAGGATCCTTCGCCAACAGTTTCACCTCCATGCATGGCTACACTCCACACATATACTCTCAGAAATGACTTCCTAACACTTAGATCTACATTCGATGTAAGCAAATTTCTCTTTTTCAGAAACACTTTTCTTGTCACTGACAGTCTACGTTTTACATCCTGTCTACTTTGTCCATCATCAGCCATTTTTCTTCCCAAATAACAAAACTCATCTTCTAAATTTATTGTATTGTTTCCTAATCTAATTCCCTCAAAATCACTTGATGCAATTCGACTACATTTCATTATCCTTGCTTTGTTCTTGTTGATTATCATCTTATTTTCTTCTTTGAAGACACTGCCCATTCCTTTCCGGTGCTCTTCAAAATCTCTTGTGGTATCTAGCAGAATTACAAAGTCATTGGAAAAACCTCAAAGCTTTTATTTCGTCTCTCTTTACTTTGATTCCTACTCCAGATTTTTGCCGGCCGGTGTGGCCGAGTGGTTCTAGGCGCTTCAGTCTGGAAACGCGCGACCGCTACGGTCACAAGTTCAAATCCTGCCTCGGGCATGGATGTGTGTGATGTCCTTAGGTTAGTTAGAATTAAGCAGTTCTATGTTCTAGGGGACTGATAACCTCATATGTTAAGTCCCATAGTGCTCAGAGCCACATGAACCACTTGAACTCCAAATTTTTCTTTGTTTCACATTACTGGTTGCTCAGTGGACAGGATAGGCTACAACCCTGTCTCACTCCCTTCTCAACCACTGTTCCCCTTTCACACCCCTCGACTGCTATAACTGCCATCTGATTTCTGTGAAAGTTGTAAATAACCTTTCACTTTCCATGTTTTATCCCCGCTACCTTCAGAATTTCAGTGAGAGTATACCAGTCAAAGTTGTCCAAGATTTTCTCTGAATTTACAAATGCTATTCACATAGGTTTGCCTATTCTTAACCTAGCTTGTAAGAGAAGCCATAGGGTCAGTATTGCGTTGTGTGTCCTACACTTCTCTGTAATCCAAACTGATCTTTCCCGAGGAAAGGAATTCGTGTTAGTATTTTGCAACTACGACTTATTAAACTTGTAGTTTAATATGTGCAATTGGAATTATTATATTCTGTCTGAGAGTATTTCGCCCATCCCATATAGCCTGCACACCGGATGGAGTTTTACTAGTTCTGTATTGTTAAATCCCCAATGTTGGTAGCGGCCTGACACAAAACGTGAGTGGGTCGATGTCGACTGACTTCTATCGATCCAGAACGAGGGAGACTTTTAGTGGCTGTGCGTATCAGTTTTATGTGCCCTTCGCAGTACTGAATAGGAGGTTCCAGATTTAAAAAAGAAGATAAGCTGTGCAGGTGGTAAGGTTGATACAAAGCTCTTCTTTTATCTGATTATCTTACATCGACTTCGTCACTCACGTGACTGTCACGTATCTCTTGTTACGTAGTAGTGCTGTCTAAGAGTTGTTTTGTTCACAGCAGCACGGATCGTGCAGGATGAGCAGACTCCACGAGACGCTGCTGCCCGCCATTGCGCTGTGTCGGACTGCTGGGCTGGTCCCCTACACGATGGAGAAGGGACGAGTGCGGCTCAGCAAGGCAGCCGCCGCCTGGTCGGGTATCTGTCTGCTCGTACAGCTCGTGGACGCCGTGATGGTACCGTACTCCCTGGAAGAAGTCAGGAAATCTCCGCACAACTTCACGAGCACTGTACCCGCCTGGAAATTTCCATCATTTACAGTGATCACTGTAGCCAGCGAGCTGGGCAGTTCATGCGTCGTCGGCGCCTTGTTCTCGGACTTGGTAAAAAACAAAAAACATTACTCCGCAATCCTGCAACATCTTTCTTTCGCCGACAAGATGCTTTCACTGGATTCGCCTACGACGTACCACAAACATGAGATGTTCTTAAAAGTCAGAAGTACCATCACTGTTTTTATTATTCTGGTCTTGTATTCGTGGTACATGGTGACTCTCGAAGGGCTCTGGAATCTAGTTAAGGGTGTGGCGGTAATCGTGCAGACGCTGCCGGTATCACTGAACATATTCTGGTTGATGACACTCTTCTTGGCGGTTCGCGAACGATTATTGACTGTCAACCAGCATCTAGAAGCGTTTCGGGTGAAATACTTCCATTCCACAATGGGGTATCTTTCGAGTGAAGACGTGTGGAACATTAACCCGAGAACGGAGCCCCTTATAAAGTTTAACACTCGTGTAGACACCATTTCAAGTGACCACTGTGGATCGAACACGATACGTGTTCTCAGAGTGGCGTACAATTCCATCTGTGTCGCTATGGGGTCCTCGACACAGACTCAGCAGTTCTTTGTTGCTGTGGAGTTAATGAGCCTGTTTGCCTGTGCAAATATCAACTTGTTTGGTTTTATGGGGGCTGACCCTAAGTGGCATCCACGACTCGCTATGCTTATCGTTAACAGCTTACATCTGCTCAGCTTGGTGGTACCTGGACACCTCATTGCTGCAGAAGTTGACTATTCCCTGGAACAGGTAACGTTCTGTAATGACAACGGTACATAGCCATTATAACGTAGAATAGAACAATAGGGGAGGGCGCCGTTCATGGACAACTTTTCACACTTTCGCCTCTTGCCAGCTCTGCAACTAAAGTACAATACAATTTCTTATTCCACTTGTAAATAATGGCACATACTTTTTATTTGCTCCAGTTTTTCTTCGGTAATTACAAAAGCTGCAAGCGAAAATTAAGATTTTTCAAAATATGAAAAAGTGAATCTAGGAACAAATATTCTATTGAAATTTAAAAGCACTGCAATCGAGAAAATTTTGTCAGTACTCTGTTTAGACATCTATCTGTTGTACTGCTATTCTGCTACGTACCAACAATCAGTAAATAAGATAAAATGAAGCAGAATTTTTATCAAAACCTGCAAACCAACACACATTTCCATTTTCAGGAGAGGTAAAACTGTTTATACATTAACTAAACTCGGTCAATTCGCAAATATCCCTTGTTCCACGGCAAAAGACCTTCTTCAGTGTCTAGGTATAAGATGGTGCAAGATTGTCAGATATGACTTAACCACCCATACGTTACACAACTAGGTTAGAAAACATGTAGAAATTTACTTACCGTAACAATCTGTAACTGAAGAATTAACAATGTGTTCGAAATAACTTAACTTTTTATGTTGCTCTTAAATGTGTATAACTAGAAATGTTTAAAAATGATCCACAAAACAGGACGACATGTCTAACAATAACAAAAGTTAAACAAATAGTGGAAACTTCTTATGGTGGTCTCTATAGTGTGCGTCCCTTCATCTGATTCTAAACTCGGTAACTGGTCTTTATTACGGACCAAAACACATCAAGCGTTCCTACGTAAAAAGACCTTCAGGTACAATAAAAATTAAACTCCTCCCGAACAGGCCTAAAGGCCCAAAGGTACCGACCGGCCGCCGTGTCGTTCTCAGCCCATAGGCGTAACTGGATGCGGATATGAAGGGGCATGTGGTCAGCACACCGCTCTCCCGGCCGCATGTCAGTTTCCGAGACCGCAGGAGCTACTTCTCATTCAAGCAGCTCCTCAGTTTGCCTCACAAGGGCTGAGTGCACCCCGCTTGCCAACAGCGCTCGGCAGACCGGATGGTCACCCACCCCGTGCTAGTTGTGTTGTATCTACAGTGTGTCGTGTAACTCAGCAAGATGGTCTCTGAATGTCTTCTATGCTTTTCTAAATGTAGCTGAAATAAATGCTCAGACAAAATTAGCAATCAGCACAGAGAGCAACGTGAGACTATTGCAAACATTTGAAACGACATCGCTAGGGATGTGAGCTTCTATCTTCCTGGATAATTTCGGTCAGCAATAAACACCACACAACCAGAGGTTTAAGGACCGAAACATGACGGTCGTTGTATCGTTTGCCGTGATTCAAAAGGCATAAACATAAATTGTGAGAGAAAAAATAAAAATAAATAGGTATAAAAGTATTTTCTCCATCCTATTGACCCTATGTGCGAAACATACACTTCTGAAACAGAAAGTATTGAGTGCCACCTGAACTGTGTCATTAAGTTTAAACTTTTCACATGTACGTAGTTTCCTATTAATAATGCTACAGCTAAACATGTATTTTCAAATTCAACCACAAAAATGATGGTCATGGTAACTTTAAACTACACATTTGTTTTCTAATTGAACAATATGGACAATAACGTTGTTTTAAAACTACACTCCTGGAAATTGAAATAAGAACACCGTGAATTCATTGTCCCAGGAAGGGGAAACTTTATTGACACATTCCTGGGGTCAGATACATCACATGATCACACTGACAGAACCACAGGCACATAGACACAGGCAACAGAGTATGCACAATGTCGGCACTAGTACAGTGTATATCCACCTTTCGCAGCAATGCAGGCTGCTATTCTCCCATGGAGACGATCGTAGACATGCTGGATGTAGTCCTGTGGAACGGCTTGCCATGCCATTTCCACCTGGCGCCTCAGTTGGACCAGCGTTCGTGCTGGACGTGCAGACCGCGTGAGACGACACTTCTTTCCAGTCCCAAACATGCTCAATGGGGGACAGATCCGGAGATCTTGCTGGCCAGGGTAGTTGACTTACACCTTCTAGAGCACGTTGGGTGGCACGGGATACATGCGGACGTGCATTGTCCTGTTGGAACAGCAATTTCCGTTGCCGGTATAGGAATGGTAGAACGATGGGTTCGATGACGGTTTGGATGTACCGTGCACTATTCAGTGTCCCCTCGACGATCACCAGAGGTGTACGGCCAGTGTAGGAGATCGCTCCCCACACCATGATGCCGGGTGTTGGCCCTGTGTGCCTCGGTCGTATGCAGTCCTGCACGGCGCCAAACACGCATACGACCATCATTGGCACCAAGGCAGAAGCGACTCTCATCGCTGAAGACGACACGTCTCCATTCGTCCCTCCATTCACGCCTGTCGCGACACCACTGGAGGCGGGCTGCACGATGTTGGGGCGTGAGCGGAAGACGGCCTAACGGTGTGCGGGACCGTAGCCCAGCTTCATGGAGACGGTTGCGAATGGTCCTCGCCGATACCCCAGGAGCAACAGTGTCCCTAATTTGCTGGGAAGTGGCGGTGCGGTCCCCTACGGCACTGCGTAGGATCCTACGGTCTTGGCGTGCATCCGTGCGTCGCTGCGGTCCGGTCCCAGGTCGACGGGCACGTGCACCTTCCGCCGACCACTGGCGACAACATCGATGTACTGTGGAGACCTCACGCCCCACGTGTTGAGCAATTCGGCGGTACGTCCACCTGGCCTCCCGCATGCCCACTATACGCCCTCGCTTAAAGTCCGTCAACTGCACATACGGTTCACGTCCACGCTGTCGTGGCATGCTACCAGTGTTAAAGACTGCGATGGAGCTCCGTATGCCACGGCAAACTGGCTGACACTGACGGCGGCGGCGCATAAATGCTGCGCAGCTAGCGCCATTCGACGGCCAACACCGCGGTTCCTGGTGTGTCCGCTGTGCCGTGCGTGTGATCATTGCTTGTACAGCCCTCTCGCAGTGTCCGGAGCAAGTATGGCGGGTCTGACACACCGGTGTCAATGTGTTCTTTTTTCCATTTCCAGGAGTGTATATTCGTGTTATTATCGGCCAAGGCTTAAAAATTAAGAGTTTCAGTACAGCTGAATAAAATTATAGAATAAATATACCAAGATTAAAATCTGGCTGCTACTCATTAGTAACTTTTTGAGCGAAAAGATCTGTGACCATCGTGTTCAGTAGTACCAGCTGCCGTCGCTCGAACCTATCGAGTCTGTCCTTGTGTGCAGGTGTACAAGCAACTGACGGTGGCGCCTGCTGCATAGGTTTTTGTGTACCAGCTGGTCCTTATGTACAGGAGTCCCAGTTATCGTTAGTAGAGTTTGTGGAGTTGGTCTTTGTGTACAAGAGTACTAACTCCTGCCTGTGAAGGTTGCGGAGTTGTCTTCTTTGTTTAGAGATGTGTGAGCTTCCCTTGGTGGAACCTGTGGCGCTGGTCTTTGTACACAGGCGTACCAGCTGTTGTCGGTGGAGGCTACATAACTGGTGTTTGTGTACAGGTATAACAGCTACTGTTGGTTTGTTTATAGATGTGTGGACTATGCACAGTGGAGGCTATAGATCTGGTTTTGTGTTCGAATGTACTAGCTACTGTCGGTGGAGCTTATGGAGCTGCTGTTTGTGTACAGGTAACAGATGCTGTCAGTGGAACATATGGCGTTGGTCTTTATGTAAAAACAGACTGCCTAATGTTGGTGGAACCTGTGGAGTTGTCTTATTTGTTAATACATGTAGGAGCTACTCCTGGCGGAGTATTTGTGTACAGGTGTATCAGGTACTGTCGCTGGAGGCTATGAAACTGATCTTCCTGTACAGGTATACCAGCTACCGTTGGTGTAGCCTGTAGAGTTGTCTTCTTTGTTTATAGATGTACTAACTACTCTCTGTGTTTGGTCTTTGTGTACAGGTGTACTGGCTACTGTCGGTGGAGGCTATGGAGCTGATCTTTTTTTATAGCTCTACCAGCCACTGTCGGTGGAGCCTGTGGAGTTATCTTTGTTAACAGGTGTGCCAGCTGCTATCGATGGAGCCGGTGGAGAGCCGGCTAGCGCAGGAGCTGCGCCAGCTGGCGTGGCAGCTGCGCTGCCGGAAACCGCAGATGCGCGTAGCGGGGATTATCAACGTCGACCTGCGCCTACTGGTCGGTTTCGTCACCACGCTCGTCACCTACGTCGTCCTGCTCTACACTTTCAGCTACTAACAACACGCACTCAATGCTCCAAACACAGGTGCATTTGTTTCATCGATATGCTGCACAAACAAGAAATGAGAATAAACTTATATAGTAAAAAAAAAAAGAATTTCAACACATTGTTGAAATAATTTACATCATCTGTAACTGAATATTGACTTCACGTTTTTTTGGTTACATTATGGATCCAGTAAATTGTGTTTGTTAATAGAGAGTGTATTACTTAGTGCTCTTCATTATAGATTTCACTTATCAGTCGCAATTCTATGTCCTGTGTAGTGATAGTTATTGATAGGAAGTACAGTTACATGTAAAAGTTCGCTGCAAGAGAAATAAAAGTAAACAGTAATTAGTAGTACTCTCTGTGTTTGTATCTCCTACAGGATGTGATATTTTGGTGACACATGAGGTGGGCATTGTCGTAACCCCTCCTGTTCATTCGCTGTGTGCCGTGCTATACTAAATAGACGTGATACCCACAAAAAACTCGTGGGTTAAATTACGAGAAAATTGAATATTTGAAAGTATGAGTATTACTCAATAGCTATCAGTTGCTGTAGTATGAGTCAATTCATCTTCGTATTTATCATTTTATCAACTACAAGTAACTTAACTCACACAAAACGTTTTCTGAAGTTGATATTCGTACCCGTTCAGACTAACTTTAAAATTTAGAGGAAAAATTTTCGAGTATTCGATAATTCAGTGAGTGAAAGTCTTGAATTAAATATTCACCTGTACACAAAGACCAAATCCATAGGCTTCACGCATAGTAGTTTGCACACCTATAAACAAAGAAGTGGGGCCGCGTGGGGTAGCCGCTCGATCTAAGGGCGCCTTTTCGCAGTTCACACACTCCCCCCCCCCCCCCCCCCCCCGTCGGTTCGAGTCCTCCCTCGGGTATGGGTGTGTGTGTTGTCCAAAGCGTAAGTTAGTTTAAGCTAGATTAAGTAGTGTGTAAGCTTAGGCGCCGATGACCTCTGCAGTTTGGTCCCAAAGGATCTTACCACAAATTTCCAAAAGAAGTGGGTCAATATTGTTTTATTTTCTCTGATCCTTTTCTTTCTTATAGAGTACTGTAGTACTTTCTAAACACAAAATATTATTAGCCATCAATGAAAACTCATCAAATCATTTGAAATTTGACTGTAATTTGTAGATGGTCAAGAAACTGAGGAAAAATAAAACATTCAGATAACTGAGAAAGCACCAAGTTGACACTCAAGTCTTTTTTTTTATGGTCCTGCAACACAGACACACGAAGTGTGTCAGCGAGGAGGTTCCATTGCTGCAGATGTGAGGACAAGAGTCCAGCTTTATGATTTGGAAGATCTAAATCCCCAGAGGGACTACGGAGTTCACACTGTGTCACTTTGCGTGATTCTCCAGATTATGTTGAAGTGCGGTAGTGGGAGTCTACACGAATTTGCTGCCATAACTGGTGAAAACTTTGTTCATCGGTGATGGTTAGCCAGCAGTGGACTGGTCGATCTCTGGGCGCGGGTCGGAAGAAAACTGAGTTGAATTGGTTCCCGGTCGCCCCCCGCCCCCCTCACTCCCTTTCTGTAGAGTGATTTCATTCGCAGACAAACACTCTGTTTTCTCCGCGCTCCTGCTTCGATCGGTCTCCCAAGCGTGGCCCTATCTCCATGTAGCGACCGACTCCGAGTAGCAGCCTTCATCAGCACGTCGCCTTGCGCCTTACTGTCGTTAATATAGGGAGATCCGGCCTGCAGGGTTTTAGTTGATTATTCAGCCGCCCCAACTTCGGAATGAGGTTTCTCAGCGATGACATCTGCAGAGCCGCTTTGCCTCTTTAGTTGGTCTGGTGGTACTACATCCGCTTACCCAATTGTTTACCGTCGTTACACGTTTCACCTGTAGTGTTTGGTCCCCCTTCTCGTTGTAGAGAAGCACACTAGACTTCACGCTTTGTCGATTGTACTTGGTTCTTGCTGACACCTCTGCAAATGAGGACTATTTACGTGTGTGATTTACGTTAATATACAAGACTGTTCCTTGTATAAATTCATGGCCAATTTTGTGTTCCATTAACAGAAAATACATATAATTGTAAATTTTGAGGACAGCATTTATCTGTTAAATATTCACACTCACCAGAGTCCTTTCACATCATCACCAAGATATTATTATAGGCCCTTTGCTGTTTCTTATCTATATAAACGATTTGGGACACAATCTGAGCAGCCGTCTTGCGTTGTTTGCAGATGACGCTGCGGTTTATCGACTAGTAAAGTCATCAGAAGATCACAACATATTGCAAAACGATTTAGGAGAAATATCGGAATGGTGCGAGAAGTGGCAGTTGACCTTAAATAACGAAAAGTGTGAGGTCATCCACATGAGTGCTAAAAGGAATCTGTTAAACTTCGGTTATACGATAAATCAGTCAAATCTTAGGCCGTAAATTCAACTAAATACCTAGGAATTAGAACAACTTAAATTGGAAGGAACACAGAGAGGAAACTTCAATCACCAACTTTCTCCTCCGAATGCGAAAATATTTTTATGACACCGACTCTCATACGGAGAAACGATCACCATGATAAATTTATTTTATTTATTTACACGTCAAGTTCCTCAGGACCAAACTTAGGAGCAAATCTCCAAGGTCATTTAACGTGTCAGTACATTAACTTACAACATCAAAGTAATAACAGATAAAAATAAAATGTTTATGAACCCGAAAAAATTCAGTCCATAAGTTTAAGTTGAAGCATTCAACACTACAACAAGAATCAGCTTAATTTTTCATTGAACTCCTTGACAGAATAGAAGGAGTGGCCCATGAACAAACTCCTCAGCCGGCCAGGGTGACCGAGCGGTTCTAGGCGCTGCAGTCTGGAACCGTGCGACCGCTGCAGTTGCAGGTTCGAATCCTGCCTCGTGCATGGATGTGTATGATGTCCTTAGGTTAGTTAGGTTTAAGTAGTTCTAAGTTCTAGGGGACTGATGACTTCAGAAGTTGAGTCCCATAGTGCTCAGAGCCATTTGAAACTCCTCAGTTTAGATTCGAAAGCGCGTGGATTACTGCTAAGATTTTTTAATTCTAGTGGTAGCTTATTGAAAATTTATGCAACAGTATACTGTCCATTTTTCTGCACAACAGTTAAGGAAGTTCGAACCAAATGCAGGTTTAATTTCTGTCGAGTATTAACTGAATGAAAACTGCTTATTCTTGGGAATAAACTAATATTGTTAACAAGAAATGATAGTAAGAAGTGGCCGCTGTCAAAATACTCAGACTCGTGAACAGGGTTCGACAAGAGGTTCGTGAACTTACACCACTTATTGCACAAACTGCCTGTTTCTGACCCAAAAATATCATATTAGAGTGGGAAGAGTTACCCCAAAATATAATAACATACGACATAAGCGAATGAAAATAAGCAAAGTAGACTAATTTTCGTGTCGAACGATCGCTCACTTCAGATACCGCTTGAATAGTAAAAATGGCAGCATTAAGCCTTTGAGCAAGATTCTGAATGTGGGATTATCATGACAGTTTACTATCTATCTGAACATCTAGAAATCTGAACTGCTAAGTTTCACTAATCATATGCCCATTCTGTGAAATTAAAAAGTCAGGTTTTGTTGAAATGTGTGTTAGAAACTGTAAAAACTGAGTCTTACTGTGATTTGGCATTAGTTTATTCTCTAAAAGCCATGAATTTATGTCATGAACTGTACTATTTGAACCAAGCCAATATTGCATACAACATCCTTTACTACCAAGCTAGTGTCATCAGTAAATAGATTTATTTTAGAGTTGCTCGTAATACTAAAGGGCATATCATTTATATAAATAAGGAACAGGAGTGGCCCAACACTGATCCCTGAGGCACCCCCATTTCACTGTACTCCACTCAGACCCCACATCACAGCCATTCTCAACATTGTGAATAATCACCTCTTGCTGTCTGCTCCTAAAGTAACAGGTGAACCGTTTGTGAGCTATTCCCTGTGTGCTGTAATGGTCCAGCTTCTGGAGCAATATTTTGGGATCAACTCAATCAAACATCTTAGTTAAATAAAAAAAATATGTCTAACGTTCGAAAACTTTTGTTTAACCCATCTAGTACCTCGCAGAGAAAAGAGAATATAGCATTTTCAGTTGTTAAACGACTTCTAAAGCCAACTGTACATTTGATAGCAAATCGAGTTATATAAAATGATCAATTATCCTTACATATACAGTCTTGTCAATAACTTTAGCAAACACTGATGGCATAGAAATAGATCTAAAATTATCTACATTATTCCTTTCTTCCTTTTTATAAAGCAGCTTTATCACTGAGTACTATAATCGCTCAGGAAACTGGCCATTCCTAAAGGAAAAATTACAAATATCGCTAAATACAGAGCTAACATGTGCAGCACAGTACTTTAATATTCTGTTAGGCACTCCATCATAACCATGAGAGTCCTTAGTCTTCAGTGATTTAATTATTGACTCAATCTCCCCCTTGTCTGTATCAGGAGTATTTCAGACATCAATCTCGGAAAGGCATTTGCAAAAAGTTATACGATTCTCTGAAGAAACTATATTTTTATTTAATTCACCATCAGTGCTCAGAAAATGATTGTTAAAAACTGTACATATATCTGATTTACCAGTAACAGAAATATCTTTACTACGAACTGACTTTACATCGTCGACCTTCTGCTGCTGACCAGATACTTCCTTCACAACTGACCATATCGTTTTAATTTTATCATGTGAATTAGCCTTTCTATTTGCATACCACATACACTTTTCCTTCCTAATAACATTTTTAAGCACCTTAAAATACTGCTTGTAATGGGCTACGGGTAGCTGATTGTGACTACTTCTAAAGTTTTGAGATAATTCTTGCTTTGTTTTACATGATATCCTTATCCAACTAGTCAGCCACCTGGGCTGCCTTTTACTCCTAAGTACCCCCGTTTAGAAAGTTCTAATGGGAAGCAACTCTCAAAGAGCATGAGAAATGTATTAATAAAAGCTTTATATTTATCATCTATGTTATCGGCACTATAAAATAAGGAAAATCAAGCTTTCACGGAAAGATACAGATGTACGTTCATTCCGCGCGCTATACGAGATTGTAGTAACAGATAAGTGTGAAAGTGGCTCGATGAACCCTCTGTCAGGCACTTAAATGTGATTTTCAGGGTATCCATGTAGATTTAGACGCAGATTTTTGATGGGGAACTTAAATCTACTCATTTAATGAATAAATTATGTTAGAGGCTAGCCACCCCACGTAGGATGTTTATTAATGCCATTTATGATAGTGCTGCACAACTTGTAAAGACTCAGTGTAAATCCACTTGGGTGTGATTTGGATAACATCATGATTCTGCCCCCTAACTTGCATTATCAGTTAAGGGCCCCACAATAGTAAACATGAGGCTAGTTTCCAATGTTGAATGCTGGATGACTGAACTTTTCCAGCTGTGCGTGTCAGTTCAGCATCACCACTACCAGTGCTTGACGTTGGTACATGTAGGGGAACCGGCAGTTCGTCGTTATGAGCCACAGGGCGAATGACAGATGGTGTGTCAGAGTATTAAATAGTCCTCTTCCTCTTGGTATTAACTTATTTCCTCAAGGGAGGTACCACACAAAAATAACAATCCGATGCGTGACTTGTGGGTTCATGCCAAATAGCAGGCAATCAAATTACATGGAGACGTTTTTATCATGCATCCAAGCATTTAGTGTAGACGAATACAAGGTGCAACAGAGGTGTGGCGCCCACGATTTATCTTTGTCTCCAACTCGACACCCGAAATACAAGGCATGTGCTTGTTTCACTTCCTTAGTCGTCGCCTTCTTGAACCATAAATAACATCTGCCCAAATGTAACAAAATTTATCAGGTCTGTAACTGCAGATGTGAGGAATTTTTGTTAAAGTGTACATGTGCACGATAATGCGATTCTTCAGTTTCAACACTTCGCCTCTCATACATTCACTGTCAACCGCCACGACATTCGTTTCAGTAACAAGGGAACTAACACAGCACTAGACTACGCAGCTGCGACAAAAGACAATTAACATCGCTTCTGGTTTCTACACTGGACAATTGTCAAGTGACTGGATGGTGCGCACATAGTGTAAAGCAGTGTTGCCATGTTGTACTGGAAGCGTCCTCTCCGCTCACTTACGGCAGAGCAATCCTTATCTTAATGCCTTTGCTTGTAGCTCTTACAATGCCCGCGAAGTGTGAACGTGAAACGTAAGTACCTCATTTACTTGTAACACGGAGTTAAGAGACAATTTTTAAGCTTGACATTCGCGTTCAGCACATCTAAATCTACAAAACACAGCTACTTTCGTTTCTGTAACAAATGAAAAGTGAAAATTTGTGGACCAATGTTTACTTATTTCATTCCTAGACATGATGGTTGTGATTCAGCAATACAAGCTGATCAGCCGTAACATCATGACCACCAACATAATAGCCGGCATGTCCACACTGGCACGGTTAACAGCAATGACGCGTCATGGCAAAGATACAATGAGGCCTTGGTAGGTCGCTGGAGGGAGTTGCCTTGCCACCACATCTGCTACACACAAGTCACCTAATTCCTGCAAATTCCGGGGAGGTGGACGATGATCCCTGATGCGATGTTCAGTCTCATCACAGATGTGTTCGATCGGGTTCAGGTCTGGCGAGTTCCCCGGCCAGCACATCAACTGTAACTCGCCACTGGGTTCCTCGAACCACTTCATCATACTCCTGATCATGTGACAAGGCACATCATCTTATTGAAAAATGCCACTGCCATCGGGAAACATGATCGTCATGAAGGGTTGTACGTGGTCTGCAACAATATGCGATACTCCTTGGCCGTCATGGTGCCTTGAACGAGCTCCACTGGATTCATGGATGCCCACATGAATGTTCCCCGGAGCTTAATAGAGCCGCCGCCAGCTTGTCTCTGTCCTGCAGTACACCTGTCAAGAAGTTGTTCCTCGGAAGACGACGGTCTCCCCCCCCCCCCCCCTCCCCACTATCGGCATGATGAAGAAGGTCTCAGGATTCAACAGAGTCCGCAGCTCGTGGTCGTGCGGTAGCGTTCTCGCTTCCCACGCCCTGGTTCCCGGGTTCGATTCCCGGCGGGGTCAGGGATTTTCTCTGCCTCGTAATGACTGGGTGTTCTGTGATGTCCTTAGGTTAGTTAGATTTAAGTAGTTCTAGGTTCTAGGGGACTGATGACCATAGATGTTAAGTCCCATAGTGCTCAGAGCCATTTGAACCATTTGATTCAACAGACCATGCAAAGCTTTGCCCCTGCGCCAACGTCCATTGCCGATGGCCACGTGCATATTTCAGTCGTAGTTGCCAATTTCATGGTGTTAACGTTGGCACATGCATGGATCATCGTCTACGGAGGCCCATCGTTAAGAGTATTCGGTGCACTGTGTGTTCAGACACACTGGTACTCTGGCCAGTATTAAAGTCCGAAGTTAGCTCGCTGCCTGTCCTGTTTTACCGGTCTGCCCAGCTTACGACGTCCGACATCTGTAATGAAGGGTGGGCGCCCAACCCCACCACGACTGAACGTGGTTTCACCTTGGTTTCGTCATGTGCTGAAAGCACTCACCACAGAACTTCTCGAACACCCGACAAGTCGTGCAGTTGCGTAATGCTCGTGCCGAGTCTCCGAGCCATCACAATCTGCCCTCGGTCAAACTCAAATAGATCGTTATATGAATGCGTTGTGTCTATTCTGTCCGACATGTCCGCCATGAATCGTGTCGAGACAGTCCGCACAGTTGTTACGATGCTGTGTCCCGGAAGGCGCAGTGGTTTGCAAGCAGGAGATCCTGGGTTCGAATCCTCACACATTTTCACTCTTCACCACTGATTCCGGGTAACGTTCCGAGGCAGCTGACATCAGTAACCCCTTTCCTTCTCTTTCCTTCTTTTTTCCCCCTTCAACCTTCAATTTACATACGACCAAATAGATCGCGTGCCTTCCCCATTCCACACATGGATATCAGGCTCACTGATACTGCATGCACCATACGTGTGTCTGACTGACAATCACAAGTCGCCAGGTGACGTTGCTATCGCCTGGACGGGTTTATATCGAAAGCAGGTCGGTGGTCATAATGTTCTGTGTAAATGACTCATACTCCTAATTAATTGGTATATTTCGGCCCGACGGCGTTCACGCCTCATTGTTTCGAGTCGAAAAGAACAGCTGAAAACAGCATGCTTATTTGCTTCTGAGCTAAGACTGTAACACAATATTGTTGGTCTCTTTCCTATTCTGTGTAAGTATCTCGGGTGCGCCCCACGATAAAACGATTAATACTGATAGTGGGGATGATGTGATTCGCTAGCATTCTCTCTCTTTTGTTCTGAAGGAGACTTAGCACTCGGCATCCTGTGTTTCCACGGGTGAAACTCTTTAGTAATCTACTCCCACGTTCTAATCTTTATACCACCTTACCAAATTCCTTACCTAACCGCATTCGCACTCGAAGATGGTACGCTATGACCCTCATGATGGAACTTTGTTCCTCCAAAGAAAACATTTTCTTGTGTGCGGCTGTTTTTTGTTTGAAAATAAACATTTCATTTCATTTGCGATTAGCTAATTGGTCCTTTGTAATTATAAACGACATTAGACAAAAAAAGTCATATCCTTGTAACCTGCCACAACAAATACAACAATGTTGAAAGAATAACATCCTAGCGGACAAAACACCGTAATCGCAAAATAAATAAAATAAAGTGTTTATTTTCAAAAAAGAAAACAGTCTCAGTCACAAAAATGACTTATTTCAAGAAACTGTGGACCCAAGCACTAAAACTACTAACTACAATGAGCCGCTCAGTTCTTGATCGCCAGCCTACGGTGCTCCACAGAGTCTTTTTCAGTGAGAGGAGAGGATAGAGAATGATTGTCTCTACGTGGGATGGGGATATGAAACTCAGCGATTCCCTTGCTGCTATTACAGAAGAGTAAGGTAAGCGCCGGCAGCCGATCTCGCGTTTTCTCACCGTATCATTCTGTATACCGTACTCCGTACCTAGTGCAGTCCACAAAAACGACACATCACTCAATAAAACTGACGAAGAGCCATCGACAAAACATGCATACGCAGGAAAAACATATTCAGCAAGGAGAAATTTCTGTAGCTTCAGTTCAGAAAAGGGCGCTACAGAATAAAAAAAGCAGTAATTAGTAGCTACACGTTCCGTCTGTAGACGCAAGAATATTAGAACCGATATACGAGTGTAAGAAGACGATCTAAAGGGAAATGTTCTTCTCCATTCATGCTTCAACAAGTACAAAATAATTCAACGAATAGGTGGAACTAAAAAGTTGAGGTACATTTGTACCCCACGATACATCGATAGATGAGCTGTTTTCCCATCTTAGGTCGTATCCTTGCGGATGTACACTGAACCGCAAAAGAAACTGGTATAGGTATACGTATTCAAATACACAGATACGTAAATAGGCAAAATACGGCGCTGCCGTCGGAAACGGCTATATTAAGACAACAAGTGTCTCACGCAGTTGTTAGATCGGTTACTGCTGCTACAATGTCAGCCAATCAAGATTTAAGTGAGTTTGAACGTAGTGTTATAGTCGGCTCACGAGTGGTGGGACACAGCATCTGCGAGGTAGCGATGATGGGGAGATTTTCGTGTACGACCATTTCAAGAGTGTACCGTGAATATTCAGGAATCCGGTAAAACATCAAATTTCAGACGTAGCTGCGACAGGAAAAAGATCCTGCAATAACGGGACCAACGACGACTGAAGAGAATCGTCCAACGTGACAGATGTGAAACCCTTCCACAGATTTCTGCAAATTTCAATGCTCGTCCATCCGAAGGTCGGACTGCGAACCATTCAACGAAACGTCATCGATATGGGCTTGGGGAGGCGAAGGCCCACTCGCGACCCTTGATGACTAAACAACACAAAGATCAACGCCTTCCCTGTGCCCGTCAACACATACAATGGGCTGTTGACGACTAGAAACATGTTGCCTGGTCGGAAGAGTCACGTCTCAAGTTGTATCAAGCGGATTGGACGTGTACGGGGACGGAGACAACCTCATGAATCCATGAACACTGCATGTCAGCAGGGGAATGTTCAAGCTCGTAGAGTCTCTGTAATGGTGTGGGGCGTGTGCAGTTAGAGTGATATGGGACCCCTAATACGTCTAGATATGACTCTGACAGGTGACACGTACACCGGTCTGATCACCTGCATCCATTCATGTCCATTGTGCATTCCGACGGACCTGGGCAATTTCAGCAGGACAATGAGACACCCACACGTTCACAGTTACTAAAGAGTAGCTGCAGGAACACTCTTCTGCGTTTTAAAACTTCCGATGGCCACCAAACTTACCAGACACGAACATTATTGAGCATATCTGGGATGCCTTGCAAAGTGCTGTTCAGAACAGATCTCCACCCCCTCGTACTCTTATGGATTTTTGGACAGCTCTGCAGGAATCGTGGTGTTAGTGCCTTCCAGCACTACTTGAGACATTAGTTCAGTCCATACCACGTCGTGTTGCGACACTTCTGCGGGCTCACGGGGGCCCTACACGTTATTAGACAGGTGTATCAGTTTCTTTGGCTCTTCAGTGTGTATCAGTTACCTTATTCTTGTGTCTGAAAGTGGAGCCTTCTGGCTTCAAAGTAAATAGCAAATGAAATCGAAAACGATAACCCAAAGAAGATATTTTTGTACCATTTGTAGATTTATAGAAAGCATTTCGCAATGTTAACTCCCCTTGAAATTCTGAAGGTAGTAGATACAAAATATAGGGGGCAAAAGGTGAAATATTATCTACAACTTGTAGAGAAACCAGGTTGAAGTTATAAGAGTCGAAGGGCATGAAAGAGAAACAGTAGTTAAGAACCAGTATAGGAAATCAAGGAGAAATACGGAAATGGAATTAAAGTTCAGAAAGAAAAAATTGAAACTCTGAAGTTTGCTGATGACATTGTAACTCTCTCAGCGACTGCCAAAAATTCAGAAAACCAATTGAACGGACTGGATAGTGTTTTGAAAAGAAGTGACAAGGTGAACATGAAGAATAGTAAAACAAAGGTAATGGAAAGTTGTCGAATTAGATCTGGCGAGGCTGAGGGATTTAGATTATGAAAAGGGACGCTGAAAGCAGTAGTAACCGAGTTTTGTTACTGGGCAGTAGAAAAAAAAAGAAAAAGAAAAAAAATCGATGGCCTAAATAAGGATTTAAACCACGGAATAGCAATAGCAAAAAATGGGTTTCTGAAAAAGAGGAATTTGTTACCAATGAACATAAATGTTATGATGTCTCTTCTGAATATAGCTATCTGGAGTGTAGTTATATCCGGGAACAAATCATAGAAGATTTGCATTACAGGGAAGAAGAGAAGAGAAGCGTTTGAAATATATATGAAATAAGGATGCGAAGGTATGACGCGTATTTACGATAACTACTGAAGAGGTTCTATACTGAATTGGTACAAGGTGACTAAAACAAGGGATCGATTGATAGAACACACATTGGAACATCAGGGAACATCAATTTGTCAATGGGAAAAGCCTGGAGGGCATAATTTGAAAGTATGACGTAGCCTTGACTACAGTATCAAAGATGAAGAGGCTTGCACAATACAGAGCAGGTCAGTCATGGGCTAAAGACAACAGCAACAGCAAAAACAGGAAATACGGCAGTTGGAATTCCAAAACGAAGATTAGGAAAAAAACAGTATAAGGAGCAGTCAAATGAGAACGAGTCATATGAAAGAAAGTAGGTAAACTGTTTATTATTTCAAAAGTAATCGTCAAAGCTATTAATACACTACTGGCCAGTAAAATTGCTACGCCAAGAAGAAATGCAAATGATAAACGGGTATTCACTGGACAAATATATTGTACTACAACTAACATGTGATTACATTTTCACGCAATTTGGGTGCATAGATCCTGAGAAATCAGTACCCAGAACAACCACCTTTGGCCCTAATAACGGCCTTAATACGCCTGTGCATTGAGTCAAACAGAGTCTGGATAGCGTGTACAGGCACAGCTGCCCATGCAGCTTCAACACAACACCACAGTTCATCAAAAGTAGTGACTGGCGTATTGTGACGAGCCAGTTGCTCGGTCGCCATTGATCAGACTTTTCAATTGGTGAGAGATCTGGAGAATGTGGTGTCCAGGGCAGCAGCCGAGCAGTTTCTGTATCCAGAAAGGTCCGTACAGAATCTGCAACATGCGGTCGTGCATCATCCTGCTCAAATCTAGGGTTTCGCGGGGATCGAATGAAGGGTAGAGCCACGGGTCGTAACACAACTGAAATGTAACGTCCACTGTTCAAAGTGCCGCCAATGCGAACAGGAGGTGACCGAGACGTGTAACCAGTGGCACACCATACCATCACGCCAGATGATACGCAAGTATGGCGATGACGAATACACGCTTCCAATGTGCGTTCATCGCGATGTCATCAAACACGGATGCGACCATCATGATGCTGTAAACAGAACCTGGAGTCATCCGAAAAAATGACGTTTTGCCATTCGTGCACCCAGGTTCGTCGTTGAGTACACCATCGTAGGGGCTCGTGTCGGTGATGCAGCGTCTAGGGTAACCGCAGCAATGTCTCCGAGCTGATAGTCCATGCTGCTGCAAACGTCATCGAACTGTTCGTGCAGACGGTTGTTGTCTTCCAAACGTCCCGTTAGTCGTTGAGTACACCATCGTAGGGGCTCGTGTCGGTGATGCAGCGTCTAGGGTAACCGCAGCAATGTCTCCGAGCTGATAGTCCATGCTGCTGCAAACTTCATCGAACTGTTCGTGCAGACGGTTGTTGTCTTCCAAACGTCCCCACCTGTTGACTCAGGGATCGAGACATCGCTGCACGATCCGTTCAGCCATGAGGATAAGATGCCTGTCATCTCGACTGTTAGTGATACGAGGCCGTTGGGATCCAGCACGGCGTTCCGTATTACCCTCCTGAACCCACCGATTCCATATTCTGCTAACAGTCATTCGATCTCGACTAACGGAGCAGCAATGTCACGACACGATAAACTACAATCGCGATAGGCTACAATCCTACCTTTATCAAAGTCGGAAACGTGATGGTACGCATTCCTCCTCCTTACACGCGGCATCACAAAAACGTTTCACCAGGCAACGCCGGTCAACTGCTGTTTGTGTATGAGAAATGGGTTGGAAACTTTCATATGTCAGCACGTTGTAGGTGTCGCCACCGGCGCCAACTTTGTGTGAATGCTCTGAAAAGCTAATAATTTGCCTATCACAGCATCTTCTTCCTGTCGGTTAAATTTCGCGTCTGTAGCACGTCATCTTCGTGGTGTAGCAATTTTAATGGCCAGTCTTGTACAAACAAATGGAGCGCCGATGATGAAGCTGTGACATCGAAATGTACGTTGCTATAGTAAGAACGCTATTGAGACGCCACTACAGGAAGTTTATTTCAAAGTTTCCGTGTATTTCATTGTCACGATATCGGCAAAAATTGCCACTACGGGTACGATGAACGAAAGGAAGTTTTTATCGGTACCTGGACACTTCATCTTTGATGCGGCCCTATTGCCGTAGCTTTCTCTTTCGTAATTTTTTAGTGCAGCGTGTCACGCGCAACTGCGCGATGTTTTCGAGCGACGGCGGGCCTTCCAGCAGGCAGAGGGCGACGATCTGTCGGCGCGGAGGACACGACGTGACGTCTTGCGCGCCAGCGCGGATGGCCGCACGCAGCACCGCCGGTATGCAATAATATCTGTGGACAATGGCGAGCGCGACACAATGCGCTCATTGTGGCCGTCGCTGTCCGCCCAGATTAAAACCGAAACAGCGCGGCACGGCAAGCGCGCAGCTAATCATTTATCTGCGCCACTCCAGCCGGCATTGACTGGGCGCGCCGGCCGCAGGCTTTTGTCTTAGCCGGTGGACGCCACCTCGGGCGCAGCGCGACAGATTGCCGCCCCGCCGCCACAATGACTGGCAGAGGCTGCTCCGGCAGCGGACGGTGACCGCGGCTCAGGCTGTCTGTGGGGCGCCCCGCCGTATCCAAAGCCCGCCACCGACGCAATATCGCAGCACAAAAGCCTCCTCTTTTACCTGCGCGCTCCAGGTGTTCCACCTGTCTGCCTGTCACAATTGTCTCCCGCCTTTTGTACGGTCAGTCAGGGTTTTTGTGGTCGTACGCATGGGCAATTGTCGTGTTCCGCTGATTTTTGTATGCCTTACACTATCGCCCGTTGTACGGCGCCGTCAAGTTAGTGAAAGCTACCTCACTTGGCGCCTGCAGCTACGACAAAGCTCGCTAAATGCGGAAGTTCTCCTTGTTTGTTCAACTGCCAGGAGATGTTTCGCTTTGCTCCCAGGTCCAGACATTATGCATTTCATCTGGGGTGTTGCCGACTGTGGTGTCCGTACTGTAAGACCGTCGGTACACACATCATCAGATTATTTGACTTCTCCTCCAGCGGAAGTAGGCGAGTGTCAGCAATATGTCTCGTGGTCTTATCGTGGCGTGTTTTTCTGCCGTTAGGTCAGACGATAGAAATGCCACTTGCACGCTTAGAGTAGCAGATTAGTGGAGACCAACTTTAAACAGAACTTGATTAATTTTCACACACATTTATTAAAATAATAAAAAGCATAGACATTACATAACTTGATTCTGGATGCTATTTACAACTGACAGTCTGAAGTTCCTTTGGTCTTGGTACGTTAATCTTATTCTCACATATCTCTGATACTTGACAAAGTGTCTATACATTTCTCTTCATGGCTATGTACAGGAATATGATAATCTTATTAGGCGCAGACTGAAACTTAACTATAGACTGGTACAGACTAATGCAGACTGACTAATCAGAGGTCTGTACACTTGTTATAATACCTCGCGCGTCCAGGTATCACTGCACGAGTGTGATCCGCGAGGAGAAAAGGTTCTACGTTAGCAGCAATCTCATGGCTGCGTTACATATTAATATGCGGATCGGCGGAAGCAGAATTTGGTCCGTCTCTAGGACAGCGCCATCTCGTAGTGCAGAGACGGTCGAGCGCTGCGCCTGCGCTGTTGTGCTTAGCGGGGCGCGCTCTGGTGGGAAAATCGTGTACACGCTGACTACGCGGAACTAGCGGAACTACGTACACAACACCGGCAGTACGAAGAAGATGCGTAGATCGATTTCGGGTGTCTCACCTACAGGGAGTCCCAGGAGAATTAACATTCCGGCATATGACAGGAACTATCACTGGAAGCAAAAACCTCCAACAGACTTGGGCTCTAAAATGCGCACCTTACAGCTGCGCTTCTTCGATATTGTCAAACAGATCCCTTATACTAAAAGGTCTTTGCTTTTCCATTTTTTCAAAGATGATAGTTTGAACCAAAACAATAAAAAAATATTCAGTGAACATGGGCCCTAAACTGTATAGTTCAAAAGCTGTGAGCAGTTGTTCATCTTCGCTTCTGTCAAACACATCTCTTCCACCTAACAAATGGGTCAAATGGCTCTAAGCACTACGGGATTTAACATCTGAGGTCATCAGTCCCTCAGACTTAGAACTACACTACTGACTAATAAAGTTGCTACGCCACTAAGATGACGTACTACAGACGAGTAATTTCACCGACAGGAAGAAAATGCTGTGATATGCAAATGATTAGGTTTTCAGAGCATTCACACGAGGTAGGTGTCTCCTCCGGGTCCAACCTCGTGTGAATACTCTGAAAAGCTAATCATTTGCATATCACAGCATCTTCTTCCTGTCGGTTAAATTTCGCGTCTGTAGAACGTCATCTTCGTGGTGTAGCAATTTTAATGGCCAGTAGTGTACATTTATCCTACTGTGAGACAAGAAGATAAGTTCCTTCGTAGAAAACTGTTTGCTGTTGCCTAAATACCATGATTGTACACAGGCGTGCAGCTGTTTGTCGGAAGCAAATCGACGGCCACGAATATAGCAGAAATACGTAAATCTTATGGGGAGAGACCGCGACCGTATGGGAGATGCATAAGGGATTCCCAGAGAAACGTCTACCACATACTCGAGATATGGTCCAAATTTATCAAGATTTTTACGATTACTCTCCAGAAGTTTCACTCGAAAGCCCTTACACGTCCTCCTTAAGATCCCTATCTCTGCACATGCAATTTCCATATTTTTCGAGCGCTGAAGAGAGACATTTGTGACTCCAGAATTTCCTTCGGATAAGGAGGTCATGCTTGCGTACAGAATACTGTTAGGAAAAGAGTGAAGGAGACAGTGTCATGCGGAAGGTATGAAGAAAAGAGAAAGTGAAATTGAGCGAGAGCCAGTGCTAATGAGAGATAGAGTATATGGCGATGACAACGAAGAAGAGAGAAATAGTGACAATGGGAAGATACAGCAGCAGTATGAAGGAAGGAATAGGATATTAGCAGTAAGAGAGTGGAAGTGGAAGACAGCGACTGTGACAGGAGACTGTAGTGGCAAGACGGAACAAAGTGGACAGTGGCTGTGAGACAGTGATAGGTAGAGAGCCACAAAGAAATCATAATAATGAGTAGGGTTGAAAAAGTGACTGAGAAAGGGCAGCTGCGAGTAGAAGGATGTGAGGGGCTTAACAGCGGCGGACTACTGGGTGTGAGAGAGTTACATGGGAAGTTGTGGAAGTGTGAGCTGAATCACACTTTCTTTTTTTTTAAAAAAAAAAAAAAAAAAAAAAAAAGCTAATGTGTTCACTTACAAAAACGTTCGGGAAAGTTTTTAACAGTGCTGAGGAAGATAGGCTGATGTTGTTGGTATCCCATTTTTTAGTCAGCCTTTTAAATGAACAAGAACAGACTCGCATTTTTTGTGCTCCGATAGGAGCAATTTTCCGCTGGTTGACTATTTCTTCGTGATCGTGTCGGAGGCTTCGGAGGAGATCGATTGTTCCGTGATGCAGCTAGGAGGACTAATAGGGGCGGTAACGATTTTGCGGCAGTCGCTGACGGCCCTGCAGCGGCCGGCAGGTGCAGCGGCGACGCACGGGGCAGAGCACAGAACAGCGCGGCGGCGGCCCAGCGTAAGCCCGGCGGAGCGGCTTCCCGCGGATCACCAGGCAGCGCCGCGGCGCCTAATATTTGATGACCACTGGCGGCCGGCCCGCCTACCCCACACCGCCCTCTGACATTTGCAGCGGCCGAAATGCCCGCGGCTCCGCTGGCCCAACCGCGATTTAGACTGTCACCTGCCAGCGTTTAAGCGGCAATTATGGACACGTGCTCACCTTTGTGCGTGCGAGTGCGTGGATCTCTGCGTTATCCTATTGTGAAACAGAAATTAGCGCTCACATTCCTCAGCCATTCTTTACTACCCGGGGTTTGGACAAAAATATGCAAACGACGCAAGCACAACACATTACCGTGACCAGTAATTGGTCAGCCAGGACATCATGATCATCTATCTAATAAGCGATATGTCCACCTTTGGCACTGATAACACCATGGAAGAAATGGGGACTTGGTGGGTCACTGGAGGGAGTTTGCACATCTGCACACAAAAGTCGCCTAATTCCCTGTAATTCTGAGGAGGGGGACCATGAGCTCTGACGCCACGTTCAGTCACATCCAAGATGTGCTCGATCGGATTCAGATCTGGCAAGATGGGGGCAGCACATCAACTGGAACGTTACTGTGTTCCTCTAACCACTCCATCACGTTGTAAACTCCCCATATACAGGGTGTTACAAAAAGGTACGGCCAAACTTTCAGGAAACATTCCTCACACACAAATAAAGAAAATATGTTATGTGGACACGTGTCCGGAAACGCTTAATTTCCATGTTAGAGCTCATTTTAGTTTCGTCAGTATGTACTGTACTTCCTCGATTCACCGCCATGATTTCATTCGGGTACTCTACCTGTGCTGTTAGAACATGTGCCTTTACAAGTACGACACAACATGTGGTTCATGCACGATAGAGCTCCTGCACATTTCTGTCGAAGTGTTCGTACGCTTCTCAACAACAGATTCGGTGACCGATGGATTGGTAGACGCGGACCAATTCCATGGTCTCCATGCTCTCCTGACCTCAACACTCTTGACTTTCATTTATGGGGGCATTTGAAAGCTCTTGTCTACGCAACCCCTGTACCAAGTGTAGAGACTCTTCGTGTTCGTATTGTGGACGGCTGTGATACAATACGCCTTTCTCCAGGGCTGCATCAGCCCATCAGGGATTCCATGCGACGGAGGGTGGATGCATGTATCCTCGCTAACGGAGGACATTTTGAACATTTTCTGTAACAAAGTGTTTGAAGTCACGCTGGTACGTTCTGTTGCTGTGTGTTTCCATTCCATGATTAATGTGATTTGAAGAATAAAAAAAATTAAATCATTCACATTCAGCACAACCTTCCAACGGTTTACTTCCGTAACCTTGCAATAATAACGTGTGACTAACCTTTCAATAAGAAAATGACTCATATATAACCTTTTAATAATTAACTGAGTGTGAATGTAAACTGGTAAATTTGGACGTCAGCTGTGCTGCGTCATGGCCCGGAAAGATCATACTGAATAAACTGAAAATTCTTACCGCAACAAGGTCGCCGGATAACGCGTATATATCTCCTCCTATAAGAAATTTTTCTGGCACAGCCCAGTGCAATGCTGGCCGATAGATTTGTCATATATAAAAAGAAACAACTGAAATTTCTTTACAATAATCGGGATGACCATGGATTGGAGAAATTAGTAAATTCTTTAAATTGTGATGAATGATTGTCAAAAGTAAATTTTTATAAGAAAGATTATTATTAAGAGATTTTTTTAAAAACATTTACATGGGACTTGATATAACAATAGTACATATGCGCCAGGCTGCTTTTACCTTATACTACATCGCTCAGGCACTGCCATCACTCCCCATGACCGGTCCAGCCAACTCGATACACCAGACGGCTCGCTACTACATACTCCTACTGCTACACAGTTCCTACTGCATACAACTCTGCTGTCTGGTCTGAGATTCTCTTATAGCTTACATATCGCAGGCAGTGCGTGAGCAATCCATCGAAATTACATCTGCTCGAGTCAGCTAGCAACAATTTCCTTAGTCATGGACCTCTTACAACATTCTTGGCCTTGTGATGTGGCGCATTATCTCATTAAAAATGCCACTGCTGTCGGGAAACCTGGTCCGCAACCGTGTACGATACTCCTTGGCCGTCATCGGGCATTGCACGAGCTCCACTGGACCCATGGATCCCCACGTGAATGTTCCTCAGAGCATAATGGAGCCGCCTCCTGCTTATTTCCGTCCCGCAGTGCAGGTGTCTAGGAGCTGTTCGCCTGGAAGATGACGGATTCGCGCCGTCTCATCGCCAAGATGAAGAAGGTATCGAGATCCATCAGACTATGCAACGCTCTGGTACTGCACCAACGTCCAGTGCTGACGGTCACGTGCCCATTTCAGCCGTAGTTGCCGATGTTGTGGTGTTGACATTGGCACATACTTGGTCTAACAATACCACCACTTGCAAAGTAGGTTAGAAATCAGATTAATAATGCTGCTCACGCAGCATACGTTCGCTTTATCGGGCAACAACAAAGTTATTGACTGTGGATGGTATCGTCAGAAAGGAAATAATGAAGTCACTGTAAAAAAGTCATTAATTTAGGCACTTATATTGAATGGATTCCCACGTAGATTTCTTATATATTCTAGGGTGATTCCACTTTGAGTGCTAGAAGACCAGATCTGTATTTTTAGCAATATTTGAAGACCTAACAAATGCGTTTTTCAGAAAATTCTTAATGGTCAAACAATCCCAGATCAAAACAATGGTATGGTAGAAATAATTTTTGACTTGGTGTTCACGATCCACATTTTTATTAAACTTCTTGTAAATTCACATATACTTCTTAATTGTCACATAATCAAGAAAACAGTTATGTATCAATCTTCATATATTTAATTTCCACTTTAACCAAACACAAGACTTGACTGTTCTTTTACAAAGCGAAATAACAACTTAACTTCTGCAAAGTGAAACAAAGAATGCACTGTGCGCATTCGCGCAAAAACGGTTACAAGTAAGTCAAAGATTATGACAGTCTCACAGAAATGAATACACACAAGAACCATATCACTGTAATATATCGATACAGCGGAGTACCTATACATTAATAAATCCAAATGTGAATATTGCCACAAAAATATGTCTGTTGCTTCGCAGAAAAGTATTACGATATTACTGGTATCGAGAACTGGGGTTGGAGTGCCGTAATGGTCACGTAAATAAAGAACCATTACAGTGGGTCGTCGACTGCGTAGGTCCATCGTTAGGTGTGTTAAGTGCACTATGTGTTCAGACACAATTGTAATCTGGCCAGCATTAGAGTCTGATGTTAGTTCCGCCACAGTTCGCCACCTGCCCTGCCTTACCACTCTGCCCAGCCTACGATATCCGATATCTGTAATGAGGGAGGGCCGCCCAACCCCACAACGTCTGGACGTGGTTTCACCTTGGTTTCGTATGTGTTGAAGATACTCACCCCGGCACTCCTCGAACACTCGAAAAGTCGTGCAGTTTCCGAAATGCTTGTGCCGAGCCTCAGGGCCATCGCAATCTGCCCTCGGTCAAACTGAGATACATCGCACACCTTCCCCATTCTAGTCACAGACAGCATGCTCACTGATGCTACATGCACCGTGCGTGTGTCTAGCAGTCATTCCTCGCTAGGTGACGTTGCACTCGTCTTAATGCATTTACATCGATAGTAGGTTGGTGGCCATAATGTTCAGGTTGATCAGTGTATAATCAACTACTGTTTGTAAAAAGTGAATCACTCAGAAGCCATGGTCCAAGATAAGAGGACGTGTACGACGGCAGAAACATAATAAGTGATTTAAATGGTAAAGAGGTGCACGTAAACCCAAGAGTGCCCTCTTTTGTTTGACCGTACAAGCCAGTGTTACGCAATGCTCAGACGCTGCATAGCCACCATACAAAGTGGAGACGTGTAATCAAGTGCCACTATGCCTAGCCGACGTCAAAGAATGGACTATTGACATGTGAGTGGTAGAATTTTTTATCTCTGGGAGGCTAGTTTGTCGCTGCGTGATACGGCGGCTCGTACAGGCCACGCTGCTCCAACAGTGAAGCGTAGTTAAACCATGGAGAGAAGAGCCGACCGGGTACTGGACGACACAATGTGCCCACAGCGCGACGTGAGCGCCATCTTGCCCACTTGGCCGTAACGGACAGGACAGCATCAGCTGTAGCGTTGGCGCGACGTTGGAGCACAGTAATAGGAGTGGACATGTATGCGTCGACGGTTGAACGTCGTCTTCTGCGGGCTGGATTGGTGGCATGCATTCCATTGCGTCGGTTCCATCGACCTGAACCCAACAACGTCGCAAATTGCAATGGGTAAGTGAACGTCGACGCTGGCGTGCTGAGTTTTCGGACGAGTCCCACCTCTTCACCTTGTCCTGCAGTGATGGCAGCATACACGTTTGACCCGGCCGTGGTAAGCGCAATCGGACAGACTGTACTGTTGAGTGGCACTGCGGACAAAAGCGAAATTTGTTGGCTTGGAGCGCCATTGCCCATGACGATCTCGCCTCCTACGTCGTGAAGGCAACATGCACAATTACCTCTACATCAGGGAGGTTTTACAGCCCGAGGCACTGCCCCTCCTGCAGCCTTTTCCACACGCCGTACTTCAGCAGGATAACATCCGGACGCATGTGGCGAGGAATGCGCAAGCCTTCTTTGAAGAACGACGATTTCCACTGTATCACTGGCCTGCCCGTTCGCCTAAGATGTCAGCCACCGAACATGTCTGGGATATGGCCGATCGGTAACACGTTCGTTCAGGTCCTCCTGCACCCGCAGTTGATGCTTTGTGGCAGAGTATTCTTCAGCTGCATATTCAGGCGCTCTTTGATTCCATGCCACGACGTCTAGCAGCTCTGATTACAGCACGTGGTGGCACTATTACAGACTCAATTTCCAAGGTCACAGTGCATGTACAGGTCTGTAATGGTAATAATTCGGGTAGTGTCATTTCCATATTCGATGGAATACATGAACTGTGACCACATCTCCCGGTCTTGGTATTTCACTTATTCCAAACAATACTGTACGATGTGGGAATACCGCTGGCATTCAAAACTGTTTCCAGTCGTCTCGCAATTAATAAATACAGGTATTGTTTTCTAGAGCTTCGTATACTATTCTTCCTCCCTAATAGTGGCAAGTTCAGGTAACGATCACAGTCTCTTCTCCCAAAAGTAGTCCACAAAGACCCAATAATACTGAGATCTGGTCACTGTGAAGATCAGGGGAGGTGCGATAATTCATACTCGTGCTCACAAAACCAGTCGGGATGATGCGAGCTGTGTCAAAGGGAACCCTGTCATCTTGGAACACAGCATCAGCATTGGAGAACACACATTGTGTAAGTAGACTGTTTAGGTTTTTATGTTTGTAACGCCACCTAGCGCTCTGTATGAAAATCACTGACTGTGCTGTGTGCAGTCTGTGGCTGGTTTGCATTGTTGGAATATTCGCTATTGTAGTGCTGGAAAGTTGGATGTGAACAGAACGTAGCGTTCCGCAGTTGGAGGTGAGCCGCCAGCAATGGTGGATGTGGGGAGAGAGATGGCAGAGTTTTGAGAGCGGACGATCTGGACGTGTGTCCGTCAGAAAAAGGGAATTTGTAAGACTGGATGACATGAACTGAACACTATTAAGGTAAATAATTGTTTGTTCTCTATCAAAATCTTTCATTTACTAACTATGCCTATCAGTAGTTATTGCCTTCAGTAGTTAGAATCTTTTATTTAGCTGGCAGTGTTGGCGCACGCTGTATTGCAGTAGTTTGAGTAACGAAGATTTTTTTGAGGTAAGTGATTCATGAAAGGTATACGTTATGTTAGTCAGGACCATACTTTTGTAGAGATTATTGAAAGTCAGATTGCGTTGCGCTAAAAAAATATTGTGTGTCAGTCTAGTGTTGATCAGAATAAGTAAAGAGAGAAATGTCTGAGTACGTTCAGTTTTGCTCAACTGTTTGAAAATCAAATAACGTAAGAGGTTTACCAGCACAGTCATTTATAATTTTCCAAAAGGGACGTTTCAATTGTACCACGTGATGGACCTGATTACCCAAACTGGTCACATAATCCTTGACAGTATCATTGCAGAGTAACCATGGGACCTATGGAGCACCACGATATAGCTCCTCAAATCATCATCGAACTCCCGCCACGTTTCACTCTTAGCAGGTGAACTTGGCTAGAAGTTGACAACAGTGTGAAACAAGACTCATCCGAACAAATTAAATTCTTCCATTGCTTCAAATCCCAGGATTTATGGCTCCGGCATCACGTTCTCCTGTTACGGGCATTTGCATCACTGGTGAATGGTTTTGGCATACCAGATCGCTCTGAAATTTTCTATTTCTGGATCCTCCTTCGTGTTGTTTTACTGCTGACTGGGTTCAAGAGCGCGACATTCAGATCTGCAGTGACATTTGCAGCTGTCGTTATCTTATTTGTCCTATAATGACCGTGTGCCACGATCACTCTGCACACGTTTTTGTCCGCCTTGAGAGTTAGAGGAAGTTTTTTTCCGCCTTCCCTGTACGCGGTATAAAACTCTTCGATACAGTGCCCCTTGAAACACCAAACAATTCGGCTGTCTTGGTTACGGAAGTACCCACCAAATGAGCAGCAACAATTTGCAGTCATTGGAATTACTTAGCTCCAACATAATGCTCTCACATCCACACAATACACTGTTATGACCACGACATCCGACCAAATGAAATTCTTCCATTGCTTCAAATTCCAGGATTTATGGCTCCGGCATCACGTTCCCCTGTTACGGGGATACTCTTGCAACGTACTGAGGACTTTATAGAGGTGCCGTTCGTGGTCAAGTATAAGAGCGCAAAATGCAGGCTTGGCTAGCTTCTGCATTCATCTTCAAGCAAGCATTCCTTTTGGTGTTTCGATATTTTTGTCCAGTCCCTGTATATCAGTAATTCAGTGGGAACGCCGAAAGCTACACTACTGGCCATTAAAATTGCTACACCAAGAAGAAATGCAGGTGATTAACGGGTATTCATTCGACAAATATATTATACTAGAACTGACATGTGATTGCATTTTCACGCAATTTGGGTGCATAGATCCTGAGAAATCAGTACCCAGAACAACCACCTCTCGCCGCAATAACGGCATTGGTACACCTGGGCATTGAGTCAAACAGAGCTTGGATGGCTTGTACAGGTACAGCTGCCCATGCAGCTTCAACACGATACCACAGTTCATCAAGAGTAGTGACTGGCGTATTTTGGCGAGACAGTTGCTCGGCCACCATTGACGAGACGTTTTCAGTTGGTGAGAGACCTGGAGAATGTGCTTTCTGTATCCAGAAAGGCCCGTACAGGACCTGCAACATGTGGTCGTGCATTATCCTGCTGAAATCTAGGGTTTCGCAGGGATCGAATGAAGAGTAGAGCCACGGGTTGTAACACATCTGAAATGTAACGTCCACTGTTCAAAGTGCCGTCAATGCGAACAAGAGGTGACCGAGACGTGTAAGCAATGGCACCCCATACCATCACGCCGGGTGATACCCCAGTATCCAGTATGGCGATGACGAATACACGCTTCCAATGTGCGTTCACCGCAATGTCACTAAACACGGATATGACCATCGTGATCCTGTAAACAGAACCTGGATTTTTCCGAAAAAATGACATTTTGCCATTTGTGCACCCAGGTTTGTCGTTGGATACACCATCGCAGGCGCTGCTTTCTGTGATGCAGCGTCAAGGGTAACCGCAGTCATGGTCTCCGAACTGATAGTCCATGCTGTCTGTGTATGAGAAATCGGTTGGAAACTTTCCTCATGTGAGCACGTTGTAAGCTCTCTACCTATCACTGTCTCCTATCTCACAGCCACTGCCACTTTGTTCCGTCTTACCACTACAGTCTCCTGTCACAGTCGCTGTCTCCCACTTCCACTCTCTTACTGCTAATATCCTATTCCTTCCTTCATACTGCTGCTGTCTCTTCCCATTGTCACTATTTCTCTCTTCTTCATTGTCATCGCCATATACTCTATCTCTCATTAGCACTGGCTCTCGCTCAATTTCACTTTCTCTTTTCTTCATACCTTCTGCATGACACTGTCTCCTTCACTCTTTTCCTAGCAGTATTCTGTCGCTGTCTACTTTGTTCCACTGTCACTCTCTCTTTCATTCACACTGCCACTCTCTCCTTCTCTGTTTCTCTAACGCAACTACTGTCTACTATCATCCGTCTTTTTGCCACTGCCACTGTCTTCCTTTCTCTCAGCATAAAAAGGTGCGAATATGTTCACATATCAAAACGTTTGTGAAATTTTTTTAATGTGGTTAGGAAGGTAGAATTAGGCAGTTGGAATCTCATATTTCTGTCAGAATCACATAAATAAACAGGAACATATTCACACTTTTATACTCCGATAGGAGCATTTTTCGCTGATTCCCTTCTTTTCCCCCATGCAGCAGAGCATGTAACTCATGAAAATAAATGCAATAGTCAGAAAAATTCAAATTGTTTAATTTTGTGAATCACACCTCAGACCGTATTTTACGTGCAAAAAAATTTTGCATGTACTTCAACAGCACAACATGGTGTTCCCATATTATAACGAAGACACTTTATAGCATATTTCTCTGTGCTACGTTAGTTCATAGACTACGTTTTACCCTCAGACCACATTTTAGTGTACAAGCAGTGTAAGTTTGAACCTCTGTATTTCGGAACTGGATAAACATATGAAGAGAATTTTCAGGGTTGTTCGGTATCCGGATGTTACGAAAACTTCGTAAAAATTGCAGCCATTTTTCGTGCATAACCTTCTAGGTATCCGCGGCTGGGTTTTGGCACCCAACAAAAAAAACGTTTTTTTGGTATGTTTCTCGATAACGGATAAATATTTTTTCAAACCTGGAGATGGCTTTTATAGATAAATTCTAAACATTCATGGTGGTGTCTGTTTATTCTATATCGTGTCTCCCTACCACTTTCGCGCAACGACGCTCTGAGTGTGTTTTTCAGGGAATTGACTAGTTTGAACCTGGGAGCTGTTGCTGGTAAGGAGACGTCAGACCACACATGACATGTAGAATTCAGAAGAGTTCAGTGGGACTAGCGATGATATAACCAAATACTAAATGATCTCAGCGTCAGCTCCACTGCACTCCCTGTAAAAGAATCTTAATGCTAACTAAATTTAGTGTAAGGGGTTCAAGACTTTCCTAATTTTAGTTAGCTGGTAAAATAACGTCGAAAAAGCAGTTAAGTTAACCATTGGAAATTTTATTCTACTCACAAAACACCGTTTATAAATTGCACTATTGATAAAAGGAAATGTTTTAATATAGGATGGTAAAAACCAACTGCGTTCAACAAAAATGTGAACGAATATTCCCTGAGTGGGTTTCCAAGTTCTACAATCGATCGAAGGATGACCTATGCCATATCACATCTATAATCTAGGTTTAATTTAAGTTTCACAAAAGAGAAAACTATCAAAAGGTCTACAGTGACCCTCAATTATCTATAATTACTTATCTAACTTGTCGTAAATTACAGTGGCTGATGTGGCTTCTCAATAACTATATAAAAGAAAAATCATCGCGTTTCAGATCTGTTCTTCAAGGGGCAAATGTGAACACCATGAGTTTTAATTAACGATCGAGACTAGTATTACGCAAAAAAAGGAGGTGTAACAGATGAGACTTCTGCAGTTCTGAGTGAAGCCTTATGCGCTCAAAAATGCGGCATCGCGTGCGTTCATTACATTGTCGGTGTTTAGGCAGCGTCAGGGCAGCGGCGGGCAGCAGAGCTCCGCTCGCTTCGCCATCTCGGAAGCAACTCTTCTCTCCCAACTTCTCCTTACTACAATTTACCGAAGTTGGTTTAAAAAAAAACTATCTGGCTGTGTTTTCATCTGACCAATCAGGGTCTCAATGTTAACCGTAAGCTCCGCCTACAAAGATTCTGTCTATCCAATGAGAAACGTTATACTTTTCGTTTTGGGGCAATGTTTTTAAAGTTTGCAACGTAACAGAGACACTAAAAAGTCTCACGCTAAAACCTGCAGCTGGTGTGGTCCTTTTAGCGTTATCGTAAGATCTATACTGTTCTTCTGGAGGGCTCTATCTTTTAACATGGGCTGGGGAGTGGTCCTTGACGTACCTGAGACGCGAAAAAGTCTCACGCTAAAACGTGTGGGTGGTAGTCTTAGAGGTAGGCTGCCGACGTGGGTGTCCAGTCCGTCCCTTATCGTAGGGCCTTCTACCTTAACACGGTTCTGCTCTCGGCTTCTGTTCTCGTTTCTCACCTCAGAACTGCGTCGGTCTCACAGTGGGAAGGTACGACATGCATTTAGGCATTCTTGTGTTAGTCTGTGGTATTCCATTTGCTCACTCGTTACTCGTATTACTTTGGTTCATTTAATGTCACGATTTATTTGGAGCTATGTGACATACTACTGGATTTGCTTATCATGTCAGGGTTTTCGTGGAAGGTGTTGGATTTGCCTGACACCTTACAAAATGCCTAGAGAATATACCGTTAAAATTTGAGAAATTCCTTTCTGTTATTTATTATATAGATTTCGCCCCATACCGTATTTTAAGTGTAGCAGTAGGGTAACTTTGAAACTCTGTGTCTCGGACACGGGTTAAGATATCACCAAAGTTTTCATGGTTGTTCGAGAACGGGATCTTAGGAATATATAGTAGAAATTTCTGGTATTTGCTGTGCATTCCACAACGGCTACTCTGGAATCCTCGGCTGGATTTTGGTTCGCTGCTCACGTCGAAAATATAGTAAAAAAAAGCTTTTCTTCAGGTTTTCTTAGGAAGCTCCTACGAAGCTCCGTAAGTCCCAACAGCCTCACCGTAGACATACACTCCTGGAAATTGAAATAAGAACACCGTGAATTCATTAACCCAGGAAGGGGAAACTTTATTGACACATTCCTGGGGTCAGATACATCACATGATCACACTGACAGAACCACAGGCACATAGACACAGGCAACAGAGCATGCACAATGTCGCCACTAGTACAGTGTATATCCACCTTTCGCAGCAATGCAGGCTGCTATTCTCCCATGGAGACGATCGTAGAGATGCTGGATGTAGTCCTGTGGAACGGCTTGCCATGCCATTTCCACCTGGCGCCTCAGTTGGACCAGCGTTCGTGCTGGACGTGTAGACCACGTGAGACGACGCTTCATCCAGTCCCAAACATGCTCAATGGGGGACAGATCCGGAGATCTTGCTGGCCACTGTAGTTGACTTACACCTGCACGATGTTGGGGCGTGAGCGGAAGACGGCCTAACGGTGTGCGGGACCGTAGCCCAGCTTCATGGAGACGGTTGCGAATGGTCCTCGCCGATACCCCAGAAGCAACAGTGTCCCTAATTTGCTGGGAAGTGGCGGTGCGGTCCCCTACGTCACTGCGTAGGATCCTACGGTCTTGGCTTGCATCCGTGCGTCGCTGCGGTCCGGTCCCAGGTCGACGGGCACGTGCACCTTCCGCCGACCACTGGCGACAACATCGATGTACTGTGGAGACCTCACGCCCCACGTGTTGAGCAATTCGGCGGTACGTCCACCCGGCCTCCCGCATGCCCACTATACGCCCTCGCTCAAAGTCCGTCAACTGCACATACGGTTCACGTCCACGCTGTCGCGCCATGCTACCAGTGTTAAAGACTGCGATGGAGCTCCGTATGCCACGGCAAACTGGCTGACACTGACGGCGGCGGTGCACAAATGCTGCGCAGCTAGCGCCATTCGACGACCAACACCGCGGTTCCTGGTGTGTCCGCTGTGCCGTGCGTGTGATCATTGCTTGTACAGCCCTCTCACAGTGTCCGGAGCGAGTATGGTGGGTCTGACACACCGGTGTCAATGTGTTCTTTTTTCCATTTCCAGGAGTGTATAAAATGCAAAAATAATCAACCAATTGGCTGCATTTGCCTAAACAGGAGGAAGAGTCTAATATTCATACTCTGACCCTGTACGTACGATAGTGACACTAAGACGATCGTTCTGTTGGGTATACAATTAACGGTCCCTAGCCTAAGGATAAAACACCTGATCCTACCTTTTAATCGCCAATAGAACCTGAGATATGACCTATTGCTTGTATATCGATATGAAAGCAGTCTATAGACTGGCGCGTAAAAAGTAGACCACACTTCTGCTCATGGTGCTCAGGTGTAGGCTACCGACAACCCGTGCGTTTCTGGCTCTGTTAGCCACACGACTACTGTTTGAATTTTAGCGGCAGACAATGAGGCTGTCAAACCTGGCCAGGGTGGAGCATTGTGGAAATGACACTTTCTTCCCTTTCAGTCCCACAGCCGCTAAGAATTCGTTCTACCAAGTTTGTCTTCAGAAGTTTAAAAATTTATTATTGGTCACTTCAGGCTTCTTGTAACATTGTTAAGTGACACCTAAAACATAACAAGTATACGTCTCACGTATTCACTTAGACTAACATGTTCATTGCATCATCGTAACCACATTTTCTTTGGGAGACGTAAGCTGGAATAAATCTTAGTCCACCTGATCAAAACTAACTTGCATTTAGTTGAGAGTCAAAGGTAGTTCAGTACATTTTGGCTAGGCGTCCATCGAACACTTCAGCACCTTTGTAATAGCAACATCGGAAACGTAAAAAACGGAAGAAGAAAGCAGAATGAAAGCATTTTCATTGCATAAAACTATTTGTACCCAAAATGGTGAACGTCAAGATGTATTTCAATATCTGTGCTGTCGTACAGGTTACGTCGCTTGTTGGCACTCGCACTGATGTGTACCGTGGTTGAGTACTTTCATGTCAAAATGGTAAGCACACTCCATTACCACATTCTACGTACATCTTTTCCATTTTCACTTCATTTGACTCTCTTATGGACTACATAACTATTTCTGATTTAACTTCCTGTTTTTTCAATAATTTTTCGTTCTATCATAGTGCTTTTGTTTAAAAACTTCTGACCATCTTGGTCCAGTTTTCGGTTTGGATTTTCTCCGGATATAGGGTTGTAAAACCTCCTTTCTAAACGTATCTCTGTTCAGAATTTCATTTTCTACAATCTTCGACTCGAATATAATTCCGATATCATGGATCCACTTGCACCAGGGAGCTTTTTTGTGGTTACCAGGTACAGAAATTTTCTTGCATACACTGTTTTCACTCATCTGAACCATTTTCATAAAGTTACAATTAATCTCTCAGATTTCTTTTACTATCTTCATTACTCCTGTTTCTGTATTCATCATAGTGTTTTATTGGTTTCAGCATTTTTTTTTGGATTTCCTCTCTTTATTTTCCATGTTTTCTATTTCTCCTGTGTTAGTTTAATCCAAACGTTCGCGTGTATGGAAACATTCTGGTTTTGTTAGTGTAATACCTTTGCTTGAGGGGAATAGATATCCTGTTGTACACATCTTTAGGTAACTAAAAGACCGTTTCCCTCTCCCTTGTTCAAAGGTTAGTAACATTCAGCTCATAGCCATCCTTAAGTGTTATCTCATCGAGACTCTTTTAATTTCTCTGTGACCTGTGATCATGAAATTTGGAGAATCTTTTATGATTGTCATCTATTATTTTTGCTAAGCCATTTAAGGCCTGTATTCTTTTCAAACTGATGATTTTTTCTTATTTTCGATGCTACATTATGTGTTCAAAAGTATCCAGACACCTGGCTGAAAATGAGTTACAAGTTCTTGGCACCCTCCATCGGTAATGCTAGAATTCAATATGGTGTTGTCCCACCCTTAACCTTGATGACATATTCCACTCTCGCAGGCATACGTTCAGTCAGGTGCTGGAAGTTTTCTTGGGGAATGCCAGCCCATTCTTCACGGAGTGCTGCGCTGAGGAGAGGTATCGATGTCGGTCGGTGAGGCCTGACACGAAGTCGACGTTTCAAAACATCCCAAAGGTGTTCAATAGGATTCAGGTCAGGACTCTGAGGAGAGAAGTCAATTACAAGGATGTTATTCTCGTGCAACCACTCCACCACAGGCCATGCATTATGAACAGGTGCTCGATCGAATTGAAAGATGCAATCGCACATCCCCGAATTGCTCTTCAACAGTGGGAAACAAGAAAGTGCCTAAAACATCAATTTAGGCCTGTGCTGTTATAGTGCCTGGAAAAAACACGACCACACCATAACACCACCGAATCCGAGTTCTACTGTTGGCACTACACACGCTGCCAGATGACATTCATCCGGTATTCCCATACCCACATCCTGCCATCGGATCACTCCACACAACGTTTTTCCACTGTTCCATCGTCCGGTGTTTACGTTCCTTACAGCAAGCGAGGCGTCGTTTCGCATTTACCGATGAGATGTGTGGCTTATGAGCAGCCGCTGGACCATGAAAGCCACGTTTTCTCACCTCCCGCATAACTTTCATAGTACTTGCGATGGATCCTGATGCAGTTTGGAATTCCTGTGTGATGGTCTGAATAGATGTCTGCCTATTACACACTACGACCCTCTTCAACTGTCTGCGGTCTCTGTCAGACAACAGACAAGGTCGGCCTGTACGTTTTTATGCTGTACTTGTCCCTTCACATTTCCACTTCACTATCACATCGGAAACAGTGGACCTAGGAACGTCTAAGAAAGCGGAAATCTCGAGTAAAGACGTGTGCCACAAGTGACACCCAATCGCCCGACCACGTTCGAAGTCCGTGAGTTCCGCAGAGCGCTCCATTCTGCTCTCCCACGATGTCTAATGATTGCTGAGGTCGCTAATATGGAGGAGCTGGCAGTAAATGGCATCACAATGCACATAATATGAAAAACGTATGTTTTTAGGGTTGTTCGGATACTTTTGATCACATAGTGTATTTCTCCGGACAATATCGTCAGGTCGTAGGCAAAAGCTAAACACTGAATTCTAAGTTTCTTGTTTTTATAATCCATTTACGCTACTCACCTACTCCACTCTTTCTGCGTTCTTAATGATCCCTCGGGCAATGATGTGTGTGGTGTTCTTAGGTTATTTAGGTTTAAGTAGTTCTAAGTTCTAGGGGACTGATGACCTCAGCTATTAAGTACCATAGTGCTCAGAGCCATTTGAACAATTTTTCTGCGTTCTTCTCCCCATTCTCGAGTCACCCTCTCAAGAGAACAATCGAAAAAAGTAGGAAACAGGTCAGTTCGCACATCGGAAGGTTCGGATACTTCTACTAAAAATGTTACTTCAGATTTTGTAGTCATCAGTGTTTGGCATATTAAGTTTCTTGTTCTATCATCCCCCACCAAGCACAACAATACCTGAAACGGAGATGTTCCGTCAGTAGAGCTGTATAGAATCTTGAAGTTCACAAACACAAAGTACTTGCATCTTGCTATTTTAACTTGGATTATGTAAGGAAGACTCGCGTTCTGCTCCACAAATGACTTTCTCTCCCGAAATTCATCTTGATGCTCTCAGATTGTGTTGTCCACGTACTTCTTTCGCCTGACACATAGCGCTTCAGAAAGTATTTTGTTTAGCTTTATCTCCTTTTTTATGTAAAGGATGAATTAATGGACAGTTTCAGTCCTCTGGAATATCTTCTGTTAGCCATAGATTCTGCACGATTCGTTTTAATATCTGTAATAGATTTCCATCAATCAATTTCCACAATTCTGTGATAATTCTGAAATACTTCCATCTTCACCTGTTGCTTTTTTGTTTTACGTGTCTTGACTGATTCCTAAAAAGTTCCTTCATATCTTGTTGCTTTGACTCCGGAAACACCACTTTCGGAAGCATGCCTTTTGGTTTGTCTGTGTCTCGAAATATTTAGCTAAAAGTTCGTAGCTTTCTTTGGTGGACAAAGTTAGTTTCCATTTTCTTTTCGGAAACAAAGATTGCAGAGATTATATTTAAAGACTTTGTAGAAGTCTCAGCTCTCGCTAACCTGAACATAATTTTCAATTTGATGGCGTAGATCTTTATCATATAGACGCTTAACGTTTCCTATAACTTTTGCTGTTTTCCGTTGAAATTTTAAAAACTAATTTTCGTTCTTGTTCGAATACCGCTCTTCCCGTGTCTCTTTCCGTATTTTTCAGGGCTTTCTCACATTATTAATTCCACATTTATGTTTCTTAACTCTCCTTATCGAAACTACACTCCTGGAAATTGAAAAAAGAACACCGTGAATTCATTGTCCCAGGAAGGGGAAACTTTATTGACACATTCCTGGGGTCAGATACATCACATGATCACACTGACAGAACCACAGGCACATAGACACAGGCAACAGAGCATGCACAATGTCGCCACTAGTACAGTGTATATCCACCTTTCGCAGCAATGCAGGCTGCTATTCTCCCATGGAGACGATCGTAGAGATGCTGGATGTAGTCCTGTGGAACGGCTTGCCATGCCATTTCCACCTGGCGCCTCAGTTGGACCAGCGTTCGTGCTGGACGTGCAGACCGCGTGAGACGACGCTTCATCCAGTCCCAAACATTCTCAATGGGGGACAGATCCGGAGATCTTGCTGGCCACTGTAGTTGACTTACACCTTCTAGAGCACATTGGGTGGCACGGGATACATGCGGACGTGCATTGTCCTGTTGGAACAGCAAGTTCCCTTGCCGGTCTAGGAATGGTAGAACGATGGGTTCGATGACGGTTTGGATGTACCGTGCACTATTCAGTGTCCCCTCGACGGTCACCAGAGGTGTACGGCCAGTGTAGGAGATCGCTCCCCACACCATGATGCCGGGTGTTGGCCCTGTGTGCCTCGGTCGTATGCAGTCCTGATTGTGGCGCTCACCTGCACGGCGCCAAACACGCATACGACCATCATTGGCACCAAGGCAGAAGCGACTCTCATCGCTGAAGACGACACGTCTCCATTCGTCCCTCCATTCACGCCTGTCGCGACACCACTGGAGGCGGGCTGCACGATGTTGGGGCGTGAGCGGAAGACGGCCTAACGGTGTGCGGGACCGTAGCCCAGCTTCATGGAGACGGTTGCGAATGGTCCTCGCCGATACCCCAGGAGCAACAGTGTCCCTAATTTGCTGGGAAGTGGCGGTGCGGTCCCCTACGTCACTGCGTAGGATCCTACGGTCTTGGCTTGCATCTGTGCGTCGCTGCGGTCCGGTCCCAGGTCGACGGGCACGTGCACCTTCCGCCGACCACTGGCGACAACATCGATGTACTGTGGAGACCTCACGCCCCACGTGTTGAGCAATTCGGCGGTACGTCCACCCGGCCTCCCACATGCCCACTATACACCCTCGCTCAAAGTCCGTCAACTGCACATACGGTTCACGTCCACGCTGTCGCGCCATGCTACCAGTGTTAAAGACTGCGATGGAGCTCCGTATGCCACGGCAAACTGGCTGACACTGACGGCGGCGGTGCACAAATGCTGCGCAGCTAGCGCCATTCGACGGCCAACACCACGGTTCCTGGTGTGTCCGCTGTGCCGTGCGTGTGATCATTGCTTGTACAGCCCTCTCGCAGTGTCCGGAGCAAGTATGGTGGGTCTGACACATCGGTGTCAATGTGTTCTTTTTTCCATTTCCAGGAGTGTATTTCGTCTCTGTAATACTACCGTCAAAAGAACCTTTTTGTTTCTACGGCCTAAAATTACATCCTTCTTGTGATTAAATCCAATAAATGTAACGAGTTATTCACAATAAAAGAACATAATTATTCATATACCAGTAAATTTAGTTTTACATCGAAAATTAAAACTCTAACGTATATTAGACAAGAACGATTGAGAAAATCCAGTTCGATAGCGGGAAGAATCACCAACAAAAGCGCTGTGTTAATATTCTTCATAGTGGATAAAAAGGAAATAAATTTTGAAAATGCTTATTCAACTTTGATGCCATGCATTACCAAACTTCACCTCTGGCCGTTATTATGGGTTTACTGCTTTATTTTCACACCATCTATCATCTACTGAAACCTAGCATAACTAAAACTGAACAAAATGTATTTCGAATGCGACTGTTTTGGATTGTATTGGTAAAGTTTAATCTATTGGCAACATTCTGTAAAAGCTCCCAAAACTATCAATAAATTGATCGGTACAACCGACCCCTAACAGTTTAGGGCTTAATCAAGATAGTTCTCATTCCGTCAGTTTAACACATGACCGCAGAGTTCGTAACACTCACTGCACGTTGGGCTGTGTTACAATCCATAGAGTTTGAGATGGTTCAAACTCGTGGAGAGGACAGCTTTTTAATCTTGAAATTTCACATTGCATGTTATATCATCTTTTCTCGACGGGCGCATTTCTGTCTGTACCGGTGCTCACCTGCAGTTACGAGTCTTCTGTCCACACAGACAAATGATAATCTAAAATCGCGATTAAGTTATGCAGAACGGGGAGGGAGAGCCCTTGTGGGAATCGGGCATGGATTTGGAGCAGGTATATTGCAGCCATATTTATGTTGTCTGGGTATTGTCACCGGAATCCGCATTGTTAGTTTATTGGATTGGTATTTTCCTGCAGTCCGATATACGAGGAAGCGCTTGAGTAAAGATTATGGACTTTACTTTTGCTCTATTCGATAGACTTTCGCATCAGTCTTGGCTGCGGAACAGTACCGAAACCACCGTTGCGCCGAAGTATCGTCATAATTTCTCGTGAAAATATTTGGACACAAATAGACCCAGTTTGTATAGAGACTGTTAAAATTCCGTTGCGCTCGGCAAAGCTAAATCTGCGAATTACTAGAATCTCAGCCAATTATTCATTCCTACAAAGTATGAGAATTTTGGAATGAATACATAATATATACACCCTGCTGTGTTTAGAAATCTTGCATACTCGGTTCGCTAGGCAAACAATCAAACAACTGGTATTAATGAGTTTTACTACAAAAGATAATACAAATGATACTTAACTTTGATTACACAGATGTGTCGCAAGGAAAGGATGACATACAAAATAATCAGTCTTCTTCAGAATAGACAACCCCTAGTCTGTGCTACATAAAGAGAGCTAACGAAGTCGCTAACATTGATGTTGCTATCCAAGTGGGCTCCACCAGCCGGGAGCGGCGCGTATCCTCTTCACATAGGGGCCGCTGCTGTACCGTTGTCGTCTTGGAAGGAGGTCGGTCAGCATACGATTGGCTGACTTCATCTCACAGCCTTCTCTTCCCATGTCGTTCTCGACTGGCGTGCCGGCGCTTCACTTTACGCCATAAAACACCCAGATTGCACGAGGGAGTAAATGCCCCTTGCCCACCCACATCCCTTGCAGATCCCTAAGCAACAGTGTCACCTGCAACGAGAGCAGCTGCGTCAGGCGGAACAAATGAAGTAGCAGTGGCAGCAGCAGTTTTAAGTCATTAATGGGTATCCAGGTTTCGATTCTCGGACGCCACATGTGGTTTCTGGTGTTTTCCGACCCAAATGTAGCTAGCCATCGCCTACAGATGCTTATTGTTTTCATAATAACAATTTGTTTAGATCAGTGATTAGTACATCGCTTTAACATAACATCCGAGAAGCTGCAGTTCAAAAAAATACATAGTTTCAAAAGCATTCATCCAAAAAACTGAAATTTATTTGCATCATAAGACTGATTTAACAACTACGTATAATAGCAACGTCTTAATTTACAACATATGGTGTTGAAAATGCTGTCACCACTGTCAGAATTGAGGAACACAGTATTCGCAGACTATGGCAATGTGAGCGACTAACGAGATTAACACTGTTTCTTTCAATAGCTTCTGACTACGATCAGGAGGTCAGTGTTTTCTTGTTTTACTCTCCTTGATGAAGGGCCTTTCTCTTCTGTCTTGCCTCACTCAACCTCCTGTGATTTGTTCGTTTCACCTGCGGGCTCACGAAGACTGTCGAATTTGCTGCTGGCAGCAAGTGGTGGTGGTGGTGATTAGTGTTTAACGTCCCGTCGACAACGAGGTCATTAGAGACGGAGCACAAGCTCGGGTTAGGGAAGAATTGGGAAGGAAATCGGCCGTGCCCTTTCAAAGGAACCATCCCGGCATTTGCCTGAAGCGATTTAGGGAAATCACGGAAAACCTAAATCAGGATGGCCGGAGACGGGATTGAACCGTCGTCCTCCCGAATGCGAGTCCAGTGTGCTAACCACTGCGCCACCTCGCTCGGTGGCAGCAAGTAAGGTAGTATGTGAATGGGTGCCTTTTCTCGGCTCGATATTCCCTGCAAGCGGTCGGGTCCCAAGCGCATCCATGAAGGTTTTAATTCTCAGGCGAGCAAGCGAAAACTGTGACGTATTAAGCATACCTTGCAATTTCTAGAGTCCATTTCCACTGAAGTTCAAAATTGATGTAAACTCTTTAAAAAGAAACACGACGCACCACGAAGGAATTTTCCGAATGGAACGGAAATCGGTAGATGCAATGGGCATGTACAGACAAACCAATGATAACATTTTCAGAAAAACTGGTTTTTTTATTCAAGAGAAAGAGCTACACAAACAGAGCAAGTCAATAATACGTTGGTCCACTTCTGACCCGTATGAATTGTTTGATAGAGTTTTTGGATGTCCTCCTGAGGGATATCGTGCCAGATCTGTCCAATTGTTGCTTTATATAATCAAAACCTCGAGCTGTTTGGAGGGCTTTTCCCATAATACTCCTTTCTCGGTTGAGGAGAGATCGAGGGACCAGGCAGGCCAAGGTAGCGTTAGACAAGCACGGAGAGAAGCAGTCGTGTATGGATGGGCATTATCTTGCTGAAATGTATGCAGAGGATGGCTTGCCATGAAGGGCAACAAAACGGGCCGTCGGCGTACCGCTGTACTGTAAAGGGTGTCGCGGATAGCTACCAAGGGGATCCTGCTACGAAAAGAAACGGCACCCGAGTTCATCATTCCTGGCTGTCGAGCCATATGGCGAACAACAATTAGGCTGATATCCCACGATTGTCTGGGGCGTCTGCAGACACGTCTTCGCTGGTCATCAAAGCTCATTTCGAAGCAGGACACATCACTGAAGACAATTCTATGGTTCAAATGGCTCTGAGCACTAAAAGACTTAACATCTGAGGTCATCAGTCCCCTAGACTTTGAACTACTTAAACCTAACTAAACTAAGGACATCACACACATCCATGCCCGAGGCAGGATTCGAACCGGCGGCCGTAGCAGTCGCGCGGTTCCGGACTACAGCGCCTAGAACCGCATGGCCACCGCGGCCGGCGAAGACAATTCTACTCCAGTCAATTAAATTACAGGCTGAAGACGATATAAACTCCTTCGGAGTGACGAAGCAGCTTAATTTACTTAATAAAGACAAGGCCTCTGGTCCATATCATATACCAGTCAGATTCCTCTCAGAGTCTGCTGATAAAATAGCTCCATATTTAGCAATTATATACAACCACTCGCTCACAGAAAGATACCTACCTAAAGACCGGAAAATTGCTCAAGTCACACCAATACCCAGAAAGGGAAGTAGGAGTAATCCGCTGAATTAATGGCCTATATCACTAACGTCGATTTGCAGTAGGGTTTTGGAACATACTGTATTCGAACATTATGCAGTACCTCGAAGGAAACGATTTATTGACACATAGTCAGCACGATTTCAGAAAATATCGTTATTGTGAAACACAACTAGCTCTTTATACTCATGATGTAATAAGTGCTATCGACAGGAGATGTCAAACTGGTTCCATATTTTTAGATTTCCAGATGGCTTTCGACACCGTTCTTCACAAGCTTCTTAGCCAAACTGCGTTCCTGCGGAGTATCGCCTCAGTTGTGCGACTGGATTCGTGATTTCCTGTCAGAAAGGTTACAGTTCGTAGTAATAGACAGAAAGTCATCGAGTAAAACAGAATCAATATCCAGCGTTCCCCAAGGAAGTGTTATAGGCCCTCTATTGTTCCTGATATATATTAACGACGTATGAGAGAAATCTGAGTAGCCGTCTTAGATTGTTTGCAGATGATTGGAAAGTCATCAGATGATCATAATGACTTGCAAAATGATTTAGATAAGATATCTGTATGGCGTGAAAAGTGGCGATTGACCCTGAATAAGGAAAAGTGTTAAGTTATTCACATGAGTACTAAAAGAAACCAGCTAAATTTCGATTACGCGATAAGCCACACAAATCTGAAGGCTGTAAATTCAACTAAATACTTGGAGATTACAATTACAAATAACCTAAATTGGAACGATCACATGGATAATATTGTGGGCAGAGCAAGCCAAAGACTGCGATTCATTGGCAGAACACTTACAAGGTGCAACAGGTCTACTAAGGAGACTGCTTACACCACGCTTCTCCGCCCTATTCTGGAGTATTGCTGTGAAAGTGTGGGATCCGCATCAGGTGGGACTGACAGATGACATCGAAAAAGTACACAAAAGGGCAGCTCGTTTTTTATTATCGAGAAATAGGGGAGATAGTGTCACAAACATGATACGTGAATTGCAGTGGCAATCGTTAAAACAAATGCGTTTTTCGTTGCGACGGAATCTTCTCATGAAAGTTCAATCACCAGTTTTCTCCTCCGATTGCGAAAACTTTCTGCTGGCACCCACCTACAGAAAAATTTAAGTGCTCGTTTTTCCCGCGTGCCATTCGAAAGTTGAATGGTAGAGAGACAGCTTGAAGGTGGTTCATTGAACCCTCTGCCAGGCATTTTACTGTGAATAGCAGAGAATTCACTTAGATGTAGATGTAGAACACAAAATAATCTCCTGACGCTTCACGCAACATTGGTATTAGTCAAAGAACTTGCTTGAAAGAACGTTGGAAGTCCTGTTTGTGTACCTACTTCAGACTATCGGTTACAGGACGTTGGGTGTCCTCCATGTCACTGAAACGTGACTCTTTTAAAACTTCCGGAAATAGAAAAAAAGTCTACAAATGCCAAATCAGGCTAACAGATTGTGGGTTCGGACACACAAATCTGCTTTGATGTTAAAAACTGTGAGCCGCGTAAGTGGTTACATGGATTCCTGTGCTTGAGAAAAACTTTTTGCCTAGCGTTGCTTAGCTACGGCTTTCTTGGCGTCCCCGGGTGTTGGCGCTTGAGGCTGCTCCTGAAGGGGTTTAGGTACGTGCGCAGTTCAGATGAAATTGGCTGGAGTCTGGCTGTTTTGATGGAGCCTCGTGTGTTATAGCGACTTGAGCCGCTGTGGTTGCTCATCGTGTCTACACTGTTGATGTTTACCTCCCCGTCCGAGCCTTCGGCAACTTTACCCCACCTTTTTTTGTGACAGGCCGTATTCTGGAGTTGGACTTCGGCCGTGTTTCTGCTGCTATGGCTAATGGACGTGGCTACGTGCACTGTCCATGATGCTGAGTAACATTTCTTGAGTGTTGTTAAGAGTTGGTCAGAATTCGCGAGACAACACCCCCTTCTTTGCAGTCACTTCTGAGTGTCGTTTGTTATTTTGACATTAAACTGATTCTGATCATTTTACTGGCCGTGTTTAGCTGCTGCCCTGGTGTGTATCAGCATCATGAAGCTAATATTCATTTACCTGTGAGAGGCTATTAACCTCTGGAGGCATATGTGTTTCGAAGTTAAATTTTTAGTGTCAGTTGTCACCTGTATTTAACTGCCTTTTTTATGTTTCTTTTCCTATCTGATACTTGCAGGCCACATGGACTTAACTGTATGCCCTTATGTTTCTGTTGCGACTGGAGGTCCACGTACTGCGTGTCATTCATTTGCTGTGTAAATGAAATTTGTTTGTATGTTTTAGAATTTTTCGAGCAACTGTCTGGGAGGTCTGTCGAAATCGATCCATTACTGTATTTGCCTTAGTATTTGTATGCTTGAGTCCCTGCGCTTGCCTGGTATTTCGTTGCTTATAAAAGTGCTTGGTAAACTCCTCGGTCTGCAGAGACGTGTACATTTTGAATTTTCTGCTTTTATTACTACGCATGTTAGTCAAATAGGAATTCCTTCCGGTTGCTTTACAGCCAAGTGAGTAAAGTCGTCTGTGTGATTGACATTTGTTCATCCAAAAGCCTGCTTCGCAGACGTGGTCCTCCTTTTTTTAAATTCTCCTATTATGTAACTGAACTTTATTGGAGCTAAGGTCCGCTTCACAGAGTCGTGCATTGCTCTAATCTTTCTGATTTCTATGAATATGCGCATTACCGATGTATTGATTCCTTTCGGCTGCTTCACAGTTGTGTGTGTATACCTTAATAAACTTAATACTTATTTTCTCATCTTGTGATTCATATTTATTACTGCAAAAGGCTGCTTCACAAACGGGTATATTTTCTCAAATGACTGCCTTCCCTGCTTATGTAAAGTTGGTGAGATGACAACTCGTTGTGCTTGCTCTTCAGCTATGTATGTAAATACACTCCTGGAAATGGAAAAAAGAACACATTGACACCGGTGTGTCAGACCCACCATACTTGCTCCGGACACTGCCAGAGGGCTGTACAAGCAATGATCACACGCACGGCACAGCGGACACACCAGGAACCTCGGTGTTGGCCGTCGAATGGTGCTAGCTGCGCAACATTTGTGCACCGCAACCGTCTGTGTCAGCCAGTTTGCCGTGGCATACGCAGCTCCATCGCAGTCTTTAACACTGGTAGCATGCCGCGACAGCGTGGACGTGAACTGTATGTGCAGTTGACGGACTTTGAGCGAGGGCGTATAGTGGTCATGCGGGAGGCCGGGTGGACGTACCGCCGAATTGCTCAACACGTGGGGCGTGAGGTCTGCACAGTACATCGATGTTGTCGCCAATGGTCGGCGGAAGGTGCACGTGCCCGTCGACCTGGGACCGGACCGCAGCGACGCACAGATGCAAGCCAAGACCGTAGGATCCTACGCAGTGCCGTAGGGGACCGCACCGCCACTTCCCAGCAAATTAGGGACACTGTTGCTCCTGGGGTATCGGCGAGGACCATTCGCAACCGTCTCCATGAAGCTGGGCTACGGTCCCGCACACCGTTAGGCCGTCTTCCGCTCACGCCCCAACATCGTGCAGCCCGCCTCCAGTGGTGTCGCGACAGGCGTGAATGGAGGGACGAATGGAGACGTGTCGTCTTCAGCGATGAGAGTCGCTTCTGCCTTGGTGCCAATGATGGTCGTATGCGTGTTTGGCGCCGTGCAGGTGAGCGCCACAATCAGGACTGCATACGATCGAGGCACACAGGGCCAACACCCGGCATCATGGTGTGGGGAGCGATCTCCTACACTGGCCGTACACCTCTGGTGATCGTCGAAGGGACACTGAATAGTGCACGGTACATCCAAACCGTCATCGAACCCATCGTTCTACCATTCCTAGACTGGCAAGGGAACTTGCTGTTCCAACAGGACAATGCACGTCCGCATGTATCCCGTGCCACCCAACGTGCTCTAGAAGGTGTAAGTCAACTTCCCTGGCCAGCAAGATCTCCGGATCTGTCCCCCATTGAGCATGTTTGGGACTGGATGAAACGTCGTCTCACGCGGTCTGCACGTCCAGCACGAACGCTGGTCCAACTGAGGCGCCAGGTGGAAATGGCATGGCAAGCCGTTCCACAGGACTACATCCAGCATCTCTACGATCGTCTCCATCGGAGAATAGCAGCCTGCATTGCTGCGAAAGGTGGATATACACTGTACTAGTGCCGACATTGTGCATACTCTGTTGCCTGTGTCTATGTGCCTGTGGTTCTGTCAGTGTGATCATGTGATGTATCTGACCCCAGGAATGTGTCAATAAAGTTTCCCCTTCCTGGGACAATGAATTCACGGTGTTCTTATTTCAATTTCCAGGAGTGTAGATCGCTACTTACTGAGTCTACTCTCTGTTCTGTATTCTGTTTGCTTCACAGACGTACATAATATATTCTATTCTCATACATTTTATTATCATTTCCTTTGTCAGCTATTTGCCGATGTGTACTACAGAATCTATTTGAGTTAATTTTGATAAACGTTTGGGTATTTCTCACAATCTAACAATTTTCTTGAAACTTGGCGTACAAATATCACTTGTTTTTGTAATAAAAAGAATCATCTCCTGTGATTTTACTCCAAACATTATTTTATTTTCGCTCACCACCTTACTGCTTCCAAATCCTAACTCCATACCAGTTAAAACTGCTTCATGTTAGTGCCCTATCTGCTGGTGCATACTCATGCAGAAGAAACCAATGTGGCACAGCTGGGAAGTAATCTTTTTCCAAAATGGACCTGTCCACTTCCTTGCTGAGACCAAGTTTCTCTGTAAGCTTTCTGATGATAATTCGTCTATCACTAGAAACAATTTTCTTGGCTTTCTCCACATTACGTCGGCCAGTACAGGAATAGGTCGTCCGACGTGTAATTCACGTTCCAAGAATTCTCTTCCACTCTTAAATACTGAAAACCAACGGAACACTTGTGCACGACTGTAAACACACTGCATGTCTTTGTAAACATCTCATGCCGTTTTTCCTAATTTACAGTAAAATTGTATCACAACTCTTTGATCCATGATGCTACATTGGCCTGGACGAGTCAAGAACACGACTGAAGCGTGTTTGGTGTTCAGTGCAATCCATTGTGTGAAATAGTAACCACATTTGCCACGTTTCTTGAAATTGTTCCTGGGGGAAAAAACAGTATCATTACTTATTTGGCACACTGCGTGTGTCTGGGAACATCATTTTGCATGTTCAAAAGGCTGTTCTGGCCGCCATTAATGTATCAGGCTCCAATTAACTGCTGATTGTGGCTTGTGTTGGAACAAACGTTTCCTGTCACCTGGATTCCAAGGACATGCTTGGATCATTCCAGCGAATGGTAGAAGAGGTTGAGAGGACCAGCCTCCTTCACGTAATTTCAGTGAGTTTCAGAATCTACAGCTTTGTCCCTTGAATTGATTGTGACCCCTTGGACTTGAGTCTAGTGGAAGATTTGAACCACAGAGTTTCGAAGTCCAGTGACAAGCTAGGGTGCAACCTCCTAGACTTGTGTCATGGAGTTGAGAACTGTGGTATCCCTCTAGATGGATAAGGTGTGCACCACACGTCACTGGCTGCCACTCATGTAGCGACTGTTTGCCAGGTGCACACGGCGACTCTCCATCCATGTCTATATTAGGGTATGATTCAAAGAAATAACCCTAATATGGTTCAAATGGCTCTGAGCACTATGGGACTTAACATCTGAGGTCATCAGTCCCCTAGAACTTAGAACTACTTAAACCTAACTAACCTAAGGACATCACACACATCCATGCCCAAGGCAGGATTCGAACCTGCAACTGTAGCAGTCGCGCGGTTCCGGACTGAAGCGCCTAGAACCGCTCGGCCACCACGGCCGGCAAATAACCCTCATGCACGAGAGTATTGAAATCCCTGTGATCAGCTGCAGATGCGTTCGCAAAACGGACCAGGGTTTGAAGCGCTTCTAAAAAGCAGTGGAGGTCACGTGATGCTAGGAACACCTAAAATCGATAGTAGTGAGATTTCTGAGGTATATCCACATATGTATCGAAAGGATGGGGAGCTGGGAAGTATAGGTGGTGTATTTGCAATAGTGAACAATAAACTCAAATCCACTAAGACAGAAATTGAAGCTGCGTGTGAGATTTTTTGGGCTGGTCTCAGTATCAAGGATGACTGCAAACTTATATTTGGCTCCAGAATGAGATTTTCACTCTGCAGCGGAGTGTGCGCTGATATGAAACTTCCTGGCAGATTAAAACTGTGTACCCGACCGAGACTCGAACTCGGGACCTTTGCCTTTCGCGGGCAAGTGCTCTACCAACTGAGCTACCGAAGTACGATCACGTCCGGTACTCACAGCTTTACTTCTGCCAGTATCCGTCTCCTACCTTCCAAACTTTACAGAAGCTCTTCTGCGAACCTTACAGAACTAGCACTCCTGAAAGAAAGGATACTGCGGAGACATGGCTTAGCCACAGCCTGGGGGATGTTTCCAGAATGAGATTTTCACTCTGCAGCGGAGTGTGCGCTGATATGAAACTTCCTGGCAGATTAAAACTGTGTGCCCGACCGAGACTCGAACTCGGGACCTTTGCCTTTCGCGGGCAAGTGCTCTACCAACTGAGCTACCGAAGCACGACTCACGTCCGGTACTCACAGCTTTACTTCTGCCAGTATCCGTCTCCTACCTTCCAAACTTTACAGAAGCTCTTCTGCGAACCTTTTATATTTGGCTCTTTCCGTCGACCACCAGATTCACCAACAAACGTAACCAGAAACTTTAAAGACAAACTCAGCTCGCTACCTTTTATGTTTCCCAGGCCTACTGTCATCATTAGAAGCTACTGTAATTATGTGCCACTTGACTGGGATACTTACACTTTTGTAAGTGATGAGCATCACAAAAATCCTATGAAATAATAATAAACGCTTTCTCTGAAAAGTAGTTGGGATAGCTAGAGCAGAATGCCACTCGCTAGAGAAATATAATGGATTTAATGGCAAAAAATAAAGTTGATCTCTTTCAGGATTAGCAGAAGCATGTAGAGGAACTGCGGCTGAGGTTTGGAAGAACTGTTGACCAAGCAGTGCATACAAATGCACCAAGTAGAACACTTACTGATGGAAGGGACTACCTATGGTGTAAAGTCTCCGTGAATAAATTTCTAAAGCTGCAGCGATTAGTATACTGTGGACGTAGAATAACGCCGACGGCTATAGAAACGTATGTGATTGCCAAAAGGTCTAGGCGTGAAGTGTTAAGTTACTGTAGTAGCAGAATCCTATCAAAAGACCTCCCACAGCACACAAGAAATTCTCGTTAAGGCTGTAAGTGACTCAGAAACTAGTGTCCAGACATACATTAATGACACAGGAACTAAAATTGAGCAAAAGCGGAAATGCTGAATTCGGTTTACTTTACATTGGAAAATCCAGGACTACTGTCCCAGTTAGATTCAGTTGTACTGAGCGACTGCTGAAAAACTTTGCCCAGCAGTCAGAATAAACCGCAGCTAACATCCGTCTAGAAGATGGGTAGCAGATTTGATCCTCGCAACTACCGTCAAAGTTTTTTACCTCCTTCTGTTGTGAAATCTTAGAATATATTCTGAGCTCAAATGTAATGAGGTACCGCGAGCAGAATGATCTCCTTCATGCCAGTCAGCAAACATTCTGAAAACATCGGTCTCGCGTAACCCAACTCGTCCTTGCCTCACCTGACATCCTGAAAGTCATAGATCAAGGAAATCTCGCAGATGTAGAATTGCTCTAGTATCGAAAGTCATTTAACTCAGTAACACCTATGTTTATTGTCCGTGCGGGCCCCGCCTTCCGTACATTTGAAAAATCTCGCTAGCTTCCATGCGGGGCGTACCTAGCATAACGTGCTTCAGAACTGAACTTCTTTTTTTTAACCGTATGGCTAATGCAGACATATTGTAAAATTAAATTACATATGCATATGTACATATTTACACACAAGAAACTTAAGTTTGGCTTTACAACAGAATATCCAGTCCTTCAATCCAGCGCACTGCATCTGGAGGAAGTCCTCTTCAGCACCGTGATGGGCTCGAATCCTGCATTCACTGTCAATGTGGTGAACAGTCTGGTACGGAGCCCCGCAGTCACAGGCTGGATTAGCCAGCTTGTTCCACTTAAAGAGAGCATCCCTGCATCGGCCATGGCTGGTACAGATTCTTTTGAGGGTAGTCCAGGCCTTGCGTTGTAGGTCGAATCCACTTGGAAGTTTAGCACCTGAGAAGATGTTGTGCAGATGCACATCTGTCATTGCTTCCCACCGACCTTTCCATTCTTCAAGTGCTTTGAAATCCTTAGTAACCACGTCAGCAGCATCGCACAGAATTGGATGGCGTGATTTCAGTCTCTTACGATTTAAAAGTGGCAGGTTGCTATGCACGGGTAGGTTAGAATTCCTGGAGATCTTGTGGAATTCCCTCTTAAGGGCAGTACATCATAAGAGCATTACACCGGTTGATAGTGGAAGTCAATAAACTGGAGTAGATCTGATTTCGTTAGGTATTATGCGCACTGTCGTATTCAGCTGGGTGTCAATAAGCCTTATGTGATGACTGTTCATCCAAACAGTTGCACAGTACTCAGCACTTGAGTACACCAAGCACAGAGCTGAAGACAGCAAGGTGGTTGCTGAAGATCCCCAGGTAGTTCCGCATAGTTTATGGAGGATGTTGTTTCGAGTCCTCAACTTTTGAGCTAAGAAGGTGTTGTTTGAAGCATAGTGTACGGTCCAGGATGACACCAAGATATTTTGGTTTCCCATTATGACGAAGAATTCTGCCTCTGAAACTTACTTCCAGTTTTATGTTCGCCAACCGGTTATTTAAATAGAAGTGACACACTTTTGTTTTACTCACACTGTGTTGGAGTCTCCAGATTTTGAAGTAATTGCCTAACACAGACAGGTCATTGGTTAGAGTCTCTACTGTTATCTTCACTTACTGACGCTGTACAGCTAGAGCCAGGTCATCGGCATACCGGAATTTTCTGGACGAAGTGTAAGATAGATCAGATAGATGTAGGTAGCTCACGCCCATAGGTTTAACATTAAAATACAGTATACATGCCTCCTGGGTGGTGCTAATTGAGCAACAGTGATTACAGGCTGCCAGACTATCCATAGGATCTCCTGGCAATTATATATCAACTAAATAGCAGAAACAGTTCTTTTCAGAGCCCATTAACATGAAACAAGAATATTATTACGCCGTTATGGGCAATGTTGTGGACTGGTGTACCATTTAATATTCTTCTTACTACCTACAGTCAACTAACTGTTTGTTCACTTCTCCAATTGTGCTTGTCACCTTCCGCTGTGTTAAGTATTCAGCTGGACTTCTATTGTCTGTTTGTTCAGCCAAGAGAGTTATGCAGTGGCAGTACAGTATTCTGCTGAAATTGAAAGTGCTTTGAATTGTTCTGCCTGTTGTCACACTATATTTAACTTATTTTCAAATATAGAAGTACTTTATAGCCTTGGTTACTTTGTACCAATATCAAATTACAGTTGTTGCCGGTGCCTGGCAACTCATAAGCAACTGTCGGTGTCCCTTTGTAGGGAGAGAAAAAGGCTTATGTGTTGGAGAGGCCGGCCGGGGTGGCCGAGCGGTTCTAGGTGCTACAGTCTGGAACCGTGCGACTGCTACGGTCGCAGGTTCGAATCCTGCCCCGGGCATGGATGTGTGTGATGTCCTTAGGTTAGTTAGGTTTAAGTAGCTCTAAGTTCTAGGGGACTGATGACCTTAGAAGTTAAGTCCCATAGTGCTCAGAGCCATTTGATCCATTTTTGTTGGAGTGGTTCCATTGTGATGTGCGAGCAGCGATGAGGTACACATGTGTCGGGTGTGCGTTGGAAGTGCAACAGTTAGAATTCTTCCTGCGGCCGGCGCGCGCAAGCTCTTGTCAAGAGCTGGTGTGCAACAAATGACAGCCGCGCGGGATTAGCCGAGCGGCCTAAAGCGCTGCAGTCACGGACTGTGCGGCTGGTCCCGGCGGAGGTTCGAGTCCTCCTTCGGGCATGGGTGTGTGTGTTCATCCTTAGGATAATTTAGGTTAAGTAGTGTGTAAGCTTAGGGACTGATGACCTTAGCAGTTAAGTCCCATAAGATTTCACACACAGTTGAACATTTTGAACAAATGGGAATGGCATCCTCGTACGTGTTCCCCGTTTACGTGGGACCACGCGTTCGGAAATCAGCGTCGCTGGGTGTGGTTCCACTCTGACTTGCGATCGATAATGAGGCACACATGGATCGCATGTGTTTGCCAGTTCACCCACCTGAAGGATAATAGCGTATAATTTGGCTGTCTGTTGTCCTTCATTAGCTTGAGTTAAGACTGTGTAGCTACTGTTTGACATATAGTTGATTCAATGTCTTAGTGACACGAGCAGATTTCCTGACGAGGGAATAATTCACACGTTACAGAGAGGATGACCGGGAAGCATCGCGTGGGTGTACTTTGCGGAATACCAGTCACTAAACTGCGACTGGAGGTACCACTGTTTGTTAGATGTCCTCTTAGTGGCGCGAATCGTGTGTATGTTGTTTGTTAGAGCTGTATCTGGATCGGTTTTAGTTTGCTATGATCTTGTTGTTCCTACTTGTAAGAATATTAGCGTGTTTAGGGGTGTCGCAGCCGTGTTTCCTTGTATTGGATGCGTGTGTTCCCGTTGTAAATTTGGGGATGACTTGTCTCTGATTGACGTTTTGACTCAGAATAGTTGTTGTGCATTTTAACTACTTTTAAAAGTAAGAGGACGTTGTGGCTCGTTGTATGAACATGTTTTATGCTTGTCCACGTTGTTTGTTATGGGGGGTCTCCACAGTTATAGTTGACCTTGTGTTGTACTAAGGAGTAACGGACGTCTGTTTGTTGTCTCCGCCTTTGTTGGCCCTTATGTTTCCTTTGTGAAGTCCTATACCAAGAATTATACTCATTTGGTGATGCTTGAGTAGCCTAAGGCGAATTTTATTATTATAGTGCATTTGATTTTAGATTATGGCTGGTGTCTATTTAGTTTTAAAGGGGCTAGGTCCCTGCGTTGAACTGAAGCCTACTTTAGCTCTGCCTAGTGCCTGTATGATATTGTCGTAACTTGCGCCCAGCTAATTACGGCACTAATTGTGAGTTCACTGGTTTGAGGAAGCTAGGGTATGACTGTTTGCTTGTTATGTGTGCTACTTTGGGTTACTAACTAGGCATGCAGAGGAACGTCACCTATGTCACTGTCTGACGCTGAATTCTCGTTTGTATCCATTCTGCGTGTTTTTGTTTCCAAAATTTACTATGACCTGATTTCATGCCATTGCTGCATTTTCAGTTTATTTTAATGGCAATGCGTAACTCAACGCTCGGTAATAAATATGAAGACAGAACATGTCCAGGTTTTCCAATTAAATTGCATGCCATTGTTTAAGTATAGTTATTTTTTCTGTCTCTCTCCGCCGAACTGTGGTATTGTGCATTGTAGTGAGAACTAGTCACTTGTGTAGTTCCGTTACAGAGCCAGATAGTTCTTCTTTCTCTGCGTCTCGCTCCTTCGGCAGCTGATGTGGTGCGTGCCATCATTGCCAGTCATGCCGCACCAGTGTTGACGGCACGGGTCCTTGCCTGCAGCACCTGGGTGAATGAAGGACATCGAGCGTCTGGGTGCAGATGCGCTTTAGGGGAAAAGAAATAAGAAAAAAGAATTTTTACAATGAAAATTTGTGTCAGACCTGAGCATCCGCAGTGGTAAACACCTAGCTGTCCACTCCCTCTTTCCCACGCTCTCTGCCCCTTTCACTTATTATCGAAAGTACGATGCAATGGCGTATCGAGTGAAATTTGACTCTGGAATGAGGATTATTTGGTAGGGAGAACGCAGCATGTTACCTTGGTAGAAGTACTTCAGATGTGTCCCAGTAAAGTTTATCGGCAGCCTTGCCATTCAAATTGTATTTTAATGATATGGATGACAAAATTAATAGCAACATCATACTTTTCACAGATAATGTAACTATCTACGTAGATGTATTGTCTGAAAAAATGTAGCACACATGCTGAGTCAGATCTTGATAAGATTTCAAACTGGTGCAAAGATTGAAAACTTGCTTTACGGTATATGTTCAGAAATATAAAAGTGCGTAATATCCTATGACAACGATATCAATGAGTCGCAATTGAAACTAGTCAAAATTGTTAAGGCTTTCGTGGCCACTTGTTGACAAACTGCCTATTGGCTTCTGTCTCGGGTTCTTCGGCCGAAGTTCATTTAATGATTTTTCTGACGTTTCGCCAGCACGAGTGGCTGGCATTGTCAAAGCTTCACCCTCCATTGCAGGTGGTGAACATCGGCCGAAGAACCCGAGACAGAAGCCAATAGGCAGTTTGTGAAACTAGTCAACTTGCATAAGGACCTGGATATAACATTATCTAAGAGTATGTAACTGAGTGGACCTTCCTTCTAGAAGCCGAAAAGTCCTGCTTCCCAGGTTCAAACTCAGCCACTCCTTAGGGTTTGAACAAAAATCAGCTATGGCTGGTACCATATAAGAAGTCATCCTCGTTCTGCCAGTGGCCTTACCAAAGGACGTGGAGGAGTGGACATAGTTTCAGTGTGACCCCTTGTGCTTGGGAAGGGAAACAGCCCTTAAAAGACAAGAAACTGTAATGATCAACGGCATAAGGATGTAGAAGGCAATACAACACACTACACTGAAAACACACTGTCTCCACAGGACATGAAGCATATAATAAAAAGGTATCATAATAGTCTCTCCACTGGTATAACATTCTGGATTAGTCCTCCATTCATACCTCCAGAAGGGACCTGCCAAAGGGAAGGTAACCACGGGAAAAAGGTTGAATAATCAACAAAAGGGGAACATGAATCAGACCAATGAATGTCAGTAGTTTGAATGCGATAGGGAAGCTAAAGAATCTGAAAAGGAAAACTCAAAGGCTCAGACTAAATATAGCAGGGTTTAGTGAAATGAAATGGAAAGGATATTAGGATTTATGGTCAGACTGATATAAGATAATACCAAAAGCAGTAGAAAATGGTATAACTGGAGTGAGATTCATTATGAAAAGGAAAATAGAACAGATAGTGAGTTACTGTGAACAGTTCAGTGACAGAGCTATTCACAACAGATTCGACATCAAATAAAGACCAGCAGCAATAGTCCATGTTCACACATGCTGACGGCATTAGCAGAAGATGGACAGGCAGAGAAAATATATGAGGATATTGAAAGTGTAATTCACTATTGACAAGGAGATGATAATCTAACAATAACAGGAAATTGGGAAGTGGTAGTAGGGGAAGGAATATAAGAAAGAATTACAGGAGAATATTGGCTTGGTAGTAGGAATCAGGAAGGAGATAGACTAATTGAATGCTGCAAAAAAATTCGGCCAGCAATGGCAAATACAGGGTGTCCCATTCAAACCTTCCCGATTTCAAGGACCCAGGAGAGAAAAACCACAGTAGATACGACAGTGAAAAATGCATTACATTGTAGAGCATCTCAAAGAATTTATATTCCTACATCAGAAGTGCAAAGTATTGTCGCCAGAGTGCAGTATGGTCACAAGAAGTGAAAATGGTGACTCCACAGCAGCACGCGCAAGCAGTAGTGTGGTTTGCGAAAGCAAAATTGCCGATTACTGTGCAAAGAAATTATCGTCGTGTGTATGAATGTGATCCACCTGATGATAAAACAATTAAGGAATGGTATAGCAAGTTTCTGGCAACAGGAAGTGTTGGTAGTGCACGTTACGGAGTTTCAGAAGAGACAGTGGAAGACATCAGACAAACGTTTCTCAGAAGCCCATGCAAGTCAATTCGTCCAGCATCTAGGCAACCTGATGTACCTCGATCAATATTGCATCGTGTAGTTCACCAGTGTCTTCGTATGTGTGCTCACAAAGTGCTAATTCTGCAACATCTGACGCCAAACGACAAGCCACACCGGCAACAATTTGCTGTGGATATGCTGCAGCTTATTGATATGGATTCCAGCTTCCTGGAAAGATGTTTACTCTCAGATGACTCAACCTCTCATCTATCAGGAAGAGTTAATAGGCATAATGTTTGGATTTGGGGTTCGCAAAGTCCGCACGTTTTCATTGAACATGTTCGTGATAGCCGTAAACTAAACGTCTGGTGCGGGCTAATGCACTACAGAATTGTTGGAACGTTCTTCTATGCAGAACAAACAGTGAATGGGTCAGTGTATCTGGACATGTTGGAGCAGTTGCGGCTGGTCCCGGCGGAGGGTGGAGTCTTCCCTCGGGCATGGGTGTGTGTGTTTGTCCTTGGGATAATATAGGTTAAGTAGTGTGTGACCTTAGGGACTGATGACCTTAGCAGTTATGTCTCATAAGATTTCACACACATCTGAACATTTTTTGGAGCACTTTGTGTACCCTCAGATACAAGACTTGTAACTCAACATCATTTTTCAACAAGATGGAGCTCCACCGCATTGGTCAACAGCTGTTCGCAAGTTCCTGGATAGCAAATTTCCCAATCGTTGGGTCGGACGCGGAGGACCCATTGCCTGGCCACCATGTTCACCCAACATTACGCCACTTGATTTCTTCGTGTGCGGATTTCTGAAGGACTACGTGTATGCGACCAAAGTGGTCAATATTCATACGTTGTGACGGCGTATCACGAATGTTATTCCAACAATAACAGAGGAAATGTTACAAAGAACTTGGCAAGAAACTGAATATAGACTGATGATAAATAAATAAATTCTTTGAGATGCTCTACAATGGGGTGCATCTTCCATTGTCATACCTACTGTGGTTTTTTCTGGGTCTTTGAAGTCAGGGAGGTTTGAGTGGGACACCCTGTGCACTTTTTAAAAATAATAAGCTGAAGAGGTATACTTGGAAAAGGCCTGGAGATACACGAAGATACCAGAGTGATTACATTATCATCACACATAGATTAAAAACCAGATATTGGTTTACTAAGGTTATAGAGGGGCAGATATAGACTCAAGTCAAAATTTAGAAATCGTGAAAAGTAGACTGAAGTTCAAACGACTCGTCTACAAGAATCAATGTGCACAGAAGAAGGGTACGGAAGTGCTAATGAACGATAAGATGCATTTGAAGTAATTAATACTACAGTAGGCAGTTCAGTTGAAGAGGAATGGACACTTCTAAAAAGGACAACCACAGAAGTTGGAAAAACAAAAAATACTTACAAGGAACGTAACTGCGAAGAAACACTCCAGTTGGTTGATGAAGGAAGAAATATAAAAATAGTCAGGAAATTCCGGAATACAGAAATAAAAGTGTCTTAGGAATGAAATAAATTGGATGTGCAAGGGGAACTAAAGCAAAATGGCTGCAGGAAAAATGTGAAGAAATTGAAAAAGAAATTGTCGTGGAAGGACTGATTCAGCACACATAAAAGTCACAATCTTCGGTGAAATTAAAAGCCAGGACATCAGCATTAAGAATCCAATTGGAACCTCCACTGTTAAGTACAGAGGTGCACATAGGTGGCTAGAGTACACTGAAAGCCTCTACGAGGTGGAGGAAGAAATGAAATTCGATGTGGAACACGCAGGAACTCCAGTATTAGGCAGAGTTTAATTGAGCTTTGGACGAATTGCAATCAAATAAGGCGGAAGGGATAGATAGCATAACTTTGGAATTTCTTAAATCAGTGAGGCAAGTGGCTATCAAGTGATTATTGAAGTTAGTGCATCAAGACACACCCTCTGGAAACATTCCACCTGGAGACACACTATCAGACTTCAGGGAAAATATTAGCCACATAATCCCAATGTCAGCCAGGGTGGATAAGCTTGAGAACTATTACACTATTAGCGTAACTCCTCATCCTTCCAAATTGTTGACAATAATCATTTAGACCTACATAAGAATGGAAAAGAAAATTGTGGATCTGTTAGACCATGATCAGTTTGGAATCTAGAAAGTCAAGGACACTGGAGAGGCAATTGTGACCCTTGACTGATGTTAATGGAAGCAAGACCTAAGAAAAATCAAGACACGTTCATGGTATTTCTGGACTTAGAAAAGGGGTTCGACAATGTAACATGGTACAAGGTGTTTGAAGTTCTGAGGAAAACAGGAGTAAGCTATGCAGAAAGACAGATAATATACAATATGTACAACAACCAAGAGTAGACAATAAGACTGGAAGACCAGTTCAACAGGTTGGTACACAGGGATATGGTCTTTCACCCCCACTGTTCAGTCTATACATCAAACATGCAATGGCAAAGATAAAACTAATAGTTCAATCAAATGGTGCTCAAAAAGGCCAAATAGAGGAAACTTTTGTGGAAGTTGTTTTGACAAACTTTCTGTGTTTTCGAGGGTACTGAAATTGAATTTTCAAAGTTCCACTAAAATTTCGGCCCATAAATGCGTCAAAATGGAAAAAAACACGAAAAATGGGGCTTTTTCAGGTTTTTCGTTGATAGCTCGGAAACGACGCAATTTGCTGCAAAGCTATTTATGGAAATAAAGAGGATAAAGTTTTCCACAAAGTAGGGTAAGAGTGACCTTTAGCATCAGAGAAACCGTATGGTATGCAAAGCATCTTGAAGTCAGCACGATTGAGGAGATGGGTCATCTTGGAACGTGCCCTCTGCACCCTTACTGAACTTCGTTGCACATCCATTATCAGTAGTGTCACGATGGAATTGGAGTGGTGGTAGGTGATACTTGCTGTTATCGGAAGGGTAAGTTATTTGTGAGATGTCAATGACCCCTTCTTGACAGAGGAAAGTCCAGTCCTTGGTATTGGTATCGGGCGCTTGTCGCTGTTTGAGAATTCGCTTGTGGATGGTTGCTTAAAACGCATTTGGAGTCCGTAGATTTAATTTAAATGTATAGAATGTATGTGTACTTAAATGGATACGTATAAAACATAATTAGATCAGAAATGTGTTCTCTGTGACGTACTGGGTGAAGAGAGGAAAATGCCATCACGTAGACCCGAAGTGGGCTTGAATGTACTTGAGGCAAGTGAGAAGAGGAAGGATGAGACAGGTGCCCTTGTAAAGGGAAAAATGGTGGTTAAGGTTCGTGAACCATGCCGAAATAAGTACACTAAAAAAACTAATTGATGCAGGGTCTGAGACAGTGGTGGCTGGTTGCATCCGAAAAGAAATTCTATCTGCTCATCCGGATTTTAATTCAAAAACCAACTATTTTTTGGTCTCAGCAAAACAAGCTCGCTGCCAGTCAATGGAACCTAGTGTAATGCGTGTGTAAGTTGGGGCTGCAAGAGAGTATTCTGAATCTTGGTGAGAGACAAAACAATAAACTGGAGCGCTCAATACTACAGGCTGTATCAAAAAAATTATCTGATTTAAAAAACTCTTAACTATTATGTCATCTGAGATACGTGCGTGAACAATGTACTGTTGGAAAGAGCAAACTCTCCAGATTTTCATGGTTCCCGCTAAGTAGCAGCAGTGTGTGCCCACTTCAGTTCTAGTAAAAATGGTGTGGGGACAACAGAAAGCTCTTTTTGTTCTATGTTCTGCGCAGTGCTGGTCAGTAATAGCAGTTCAGCGTAACTTCGGTACTAGGTATGGTGTGGATCCTCCAACGGCTCAGAGCGTTAGACGATTGCATGAACAGTTCCGAGAAACAGGTTGTTAGTGTAAAGGCAAATGGCAGACCGTACCCGAGTGTCAGATAGAGACGTTGAATGCATCCGCCGTAGTTTCGCAAGGAGTCTGCAGAAATCCATTTGCCATGCAGCTAGACAGTTCAGTACACCCCCTATGCGCATCTGACAAGTGTTGCGTTGACATTTATACGTGAAACCATACAAAATTCAACTACTGCAAGCTCTTCGTGAAGATGACAAACAACATGTGGAGTTCTGCAATTTTGTTCTTGGCGAGATGAAGGATGAAAGTTTTCTTCCATGCATATAGTGTTCCTCCAATAATTTAAGAAAATTATTGGTTATATTATGCTTTGTACAATCACAAAATTATGTTGGAATGTTTTGTTTTCCTTGTTTGAAAGATAGTTACCTTTTAAAATGAATTCACTAATGAGTTAAAACAAATAATTATTACGGTCGTAAGCAGGTTAACTGAAAAAAAATGGTGTGAATCATGATAGTGTTACGGTGCTCCGGGCACACTTAGAATTTGTCCCGGTGCGGAAACCTTCGGGGAAAGTCTGGCGCCGGCGGGCCATCACGGCGGCCGCGGCAACATCAAAAGGACTGGAGCAGAAGCGCCTGGAACCCTCCGCCTCGCGTCGCCTTGAGGCTTCGTGACATTATGACGCCACCGCTATATGAAGGGTACCCTGCTGTCGCAGTCATTCAGTGTGGATAGTTTCGTTCAATGCATGCTGCAGGCGTGTTTAGTGTGCCGACTTTAGTGTCTAGTGGACTATTATATATGACTATATTTTATTCGTTTACTTTAGGCTCTTAGTGTATGGTGAACTAAGTTTGAAATGGATAAATTTGTTGATGATACTGCAACTCAACCTCCAACAATTATTGTGTCGTCAATTGCTTCATCGTCTTCGGGCAAGAAACATTCACAGCCAGAACCTGGACAATCCGATAAGGGAAGATCATTTCAGAAGTCTTGGGTGATCAAATATACATGGCTAAAATATGAAGCATTTACCGAAAAAGTTTTTTGCAAAACCTGCAGAGAGGCAGATGCTAAAAATCTATTACAATTTTCTTCAAAAAAAGAATATGTATTTACTTCTGTAGGGTTTTGTAGCTAGAAAAAGGCTTTGGAAAAATTCCGTCTTAATGAAAATATGTTTACGCATAAAGAAGGTGTTCTCAAACTAAATTTCTATCACTAACCGAAGTGTGGCCTCCCAATTGAATGAACAGTTAGATAGTGATATGAAGAAAGACTGTTTAGCTCTGGAAACAATTTTTACTACCGTGCAATTTCTGTGCCGAGGAAGACTAGCAATTGCAGGGCACAAAGATATAAACTCAAATTATTTTCAGTTGGTGGAACTATGAAAGAATGACATACCTGAGTTTAAAGATTGGTTAGGGCGTTGGGGGTATAAGTGGACGTCCCACGATATTCAAAACGAGATCATTGATACACTGGAAAAGTCTGTGCTGAGAAAGGTATTGGCTTCAGTCAAGAAGACTGGACATTTTTCGATTATGGTTGACGAAATACGTAATTCTTTGATTAATGAACAAGTTTCATTTTGTATTCGTACTGTTGATGATTCCTTGATCATTAATGAAGACTTTATTGACTTATACGAGACTCCAAACACTAAATCACAAACTTTGTTTATTATTTTAAAAGACGTTTTTGCTCGTCTTGATTTGTCAGTGGATAACTTAAGACGACGTGCTATGATAGTGCCTCAAATATGAGAGGTAAGTTCAAAGGACTAAAAAAAGAGTTTAGAATATACAACCAAAAGCATGCTATGTGCACTGAACTGCTCACAGTTTAGACTTGGCAGTTGTAGACAGTCTCCGCCATCTTATGTCTATGAAGAATACTATGGCTTTTGCCAAGAACTTGATAAACATCGTAAGGGAATCCAACAAAAGGATGGGACTTTTCAGGAGCATTCGCTGTGAGAGCGCCAACGACCAAGCTGGTCTATGACCCCTTTGCCCGACTCAATGGGCTATGTGAGCTTCTAGTATCTTGAGAATATTGAAAAACTTTGAAGCACTTACAGACTTTTTTTGATACATTTTGTGCACAAGAAAAACAGAGGCAGGTTACAAATGTGCACGCTACCTTGAGTCAATGTTACAGTTCAAGACTTATTCCTCATACGTCTTTATTGCCGTGAAATGGACCCAGTAGAGGATGTCAATGAAAAAATTCAATGCCCTCATCTAAGTGTTGCTGATTTGGAAAAAATATATGAAGGCTTGATTTGTATATTGAAGGGAAGACGCGATAGTTTTGAACACTTTTGGGAATTATGTTTAAAAGAAAAACCTTCACAAGTTGATGATCCTTCGCTTCCTTGTAATCAAAGTATGACCAAAGAAGTATGAAAACAACAACGCCAGCTCTCTGCGCACTTTCAAAAACCCAAAGGAATACTACAAAGCCATTTACATTAAAGTTTTTGAAACGGTGCTGTCTTGCATTACTGAGTGGTTTGCTTCAACTGGACTCACACAGGTCATTGCTGTTGAACGAGTGCTTGCTTTTAGTAAACAGAGGTGAAACAAATTTGGAAAAATCAACTGAGTTTTCCCCAAGCTTACACTTGAATATGTCAGCCGATTTCGCTAATAAAAAACAACTGGTCTTAAAAAACATGCGTGATGTAAGAAAGTGCATTACACAAGAGCCTGCAGGTGGAGAAATATTACGTAAAGTAGTGAAGTGCATTAAGCTTCTCCAAGTAGTTCCAATCATGACAGCAACAGTAGAGCGGTCATTTAGCGCCATTAGAAGTCTGAAGTCATATCACTGATCAACAATGGCACAGAAGCGATTGAAGAACTTGACTGTTCTTCATGCCCACCGAGATGTTTTCGATGAATTGGATATCCGACAATCAACAACGACTTCAAATTCAGTAATACAGTCAGACGGTCGACATTTGCACCTTTCTAAAGACACTCTAATCCTAATAATGGCATTTAGAGCAATATTAAAAAATCTTTATAAAATACAGAATTAAATACATATATAATGTTAAATTTCTCAGTTTCGAAATATTTGTACTAGTTTAGAACTGTATTAGTATATTACTAGAGTACTGTATTAGTTATTTCCAAATACTTAAATATTTTCGGGTGTAAGACCCAATTAAAACCCGCTATTTACATACTTTTTGACTAAAAGTATTAGGCATACCGTATTAACTGTATTAAAGCATTAACTTTGAGATAGTTTTTTTAATGAATCTTGATCCTTATTCAAAAAAAGCTTAAATTAGCTATTTCACTCACTAATCAAAGTGCTATTACTGTGTGACAGCAATATTTGATGTTTTATTCTTTTAATGATGGTTTAGGATTTATTTAAATATAATTTCAGTCTTTTCAGAGCTATATATTCACTGCTCTGTAATAGTCTATAAGCATGACTATTAGAGTAAATTAAATTAGCTTTTTACGAAAATACTGTGTATGTTTACGTTTTGTTTCTTTTTTTCAAAGCCCAAAAATGTGTGAGGCTTGTCGAGTTTCCCGGAGTGTTGAGTTATCAAGAGGTCAGTTTTCGGGATCCTAATGTTGACCATGTGACTCTAAAATGCATCAAAAATTTTAAAACTCACTATTTTTCATCTAAATTTTGAAAATATGTCCCCCCCCCCAAATATTGTTTATCAGTCGGCGCCACGGGGCACATCACAACAAGCCTGACATACAAAGTTACAAGCAAGGCAAAATGATTTCTTTTACCGATTATTTTCTGTAAAATCGTTTGAGAAAGATTGCAGGGCGTGCGCGTCGATTATGTCATCGCCAACTCCGCCGAAAGGTGGCAAACACTTTTCAGCTTCCCCCTCTGAACAAACGAACGAACTCACCCAGCGCCTTGGACGAAAACTGGTCACTGCGAATCGGCTACCGTACCCTGCACGACCTGTAACGCTTGTCCACGGCTAGAAGCTAATGGCACAGCACAGTGGAAGAACTGTCTACGAATACTCGTTTGCCTCCATTCGCTCCCGTATCAAATACTTGATTTATCTCGTATTATAGATCTCTGACCTGAGTTCCAGTTTGGAGAAGATGAAAATAAGAAGTACACTACTGGCCATTAAAATTGCTACACCACGAAGATAACGAGCTACAGACGCGAAATTTAACCGACAGGAAGAAGATGCTGTGATATGCAAATGATTAGCTTTACAGAGCTGAGGTTGGCGCCGGTGGCGACACCTACAACGTGCTGACATGAAGAGAGTTTACAACCGATTTCTCATACACAAATAACAGTTGACCGGCGTTGCCTGGTGAAACGTTGTTGTGATGCCTCGTATAAAGAGGAGAAATGAGTACCATCACGTTTCCGACTTTGATAAAGGTCAGTTTGTAGCCTATCGCGATTGCGGTTTATCGTATCGCGACATTGCTGCTCGCATTGGTCGAGGTCCAGTGACTGTTAGCAGAATATGGAATCTGTGGGTTCAGGAGGGTAATATGGAACTCGTGCAGGGTTCCAACGGCCTCGTATCACTAGCAGTCGAGATGAGAGGCATCTTACCCGCATGGCTGTAACGGATCGTGCAGCCACGTCTCGATCCATGAGTCAACAGATGGGGACGTTTGCAAGACAACAACCATCTGCACGAACATTTCGATGACGTTTGGAGCAGCATGGACTATCAGGTCGGAGACAGTGGCTGCGGTTACCCTTGGCGCTGCGTCACAGACAGGAGCACCTGCGATAGAGTACTCGACGACGAACCTGGGTGCACGAATGGCAAGGCGTTATTTTTTCTGATGAATCCAGGTTTACAACATCATGATGGTCCCCTCCGTGTTTGGCGACATCGCGCTGAACGTACGAAGAAAGCCTGTATTCGTCATCGTCATACTGGCGTATCACGCGGCGTGATGGTATGGGGTGCCATTGGTTACACGTCTCGGTCACCTCTTGCTCGCATTGACGCCAGTTTGAACAGTGGGCGCTACATTTAAGATGTGTTACGACCCGTGGCTCTACCTTTCCTTCGGTCCCTGCTAAACGCTACATTTCAGCAGGATAATGCACGATCGCATGTTGCAGGTCCTGTACGGTCCTTTCTGGATACAGAAAATGTTCGACTTCTGCCCTGGCCAGCACATTCTCCAGATCTCTCACCAATTGAAAACGTCTGGTCAACGGTGGCCGAGCAACTGGCTCGTCATAATACGCCATTCACTACTCTTGATGAACTGTGGTGTGGTGTTGAAGCTGCATGGGCAGCTGTACCTGTACACGCCATCCAAGCCCTGTTTGACGCAATGCCCAGGCGTATCAAGGTCGTTATTACGGGCAGAGGTGGTTGTTCTGGGTACTGATTTCTCAGGATCTATGCACCCAAACTGCGTGAAATTATAATCACTTGTCAGTTCTAGTATAGTATATTTATCCAACTAATACCCGTTTATCATCTGCATTTCTTCTTGGTGTAGCAATTTTAATGGCCAGTTCTTAAGGCGTAGTTCACGCGTTGTGTTCCCCCTAAATTCAATAACAGAAATATTTCCCGCATGTAGAAAATTAGTTACGGAAGTTCCCGCATATAGTCTTAAATAATTTCTTTTACAAAGAAAAAACTAAAACGAAAATATAGCGCATCTCTTCCAGAACACACTGATTTCAGTTCCATCTCTGTTTCCTGAATATTTTGCGCGTTTGAACGAGTTGTATGAAATGTGAGATTACATCCGTGCTATGGCAGATGGGCTCCACGCATGAACCTGCTTTTGCAGAAGTGGCAATCCTACACAGCCGTATATAGGCAAAGGCAATGCTGCGCCCCTCCCCTCCCCCCCCCCCCCCTCCTTTTCAGAAACGCGTATTTAGGAAATTTTGCCATTTGTAAAGTAGGTTTAAATGACACGAAGCGCTACTGAAAAATATTACGTAAGTCAGCTATATAGAATAAAAATTTTGCACACAACTAATTAGATGAATCATTGCAGTAAATAAATTACGAATGTATAAACTTTCTAAAGAAACTGAAACAAAATGTATATTATTCTATTACTGTACATAGCAGCTACTGTAGTTTAATACGATGTAGGCCTGCAATAAAGAACAGATTTTGTTTGCTCCTCATAAATTATTAGTTACGTGCTGAGTTATTGATGGAAAATAAAATAAAAAGGGAGAAAATTAAGTATTGAGTACACATTCCTTTCCAAGAATTGTGTTTTTATTACAAATGTATGTTGACAGCAGTGAGCTTGCATTGGGTTTTCTTTAGTGGCTTCATTTTCAGTTTTTGTTTTTGTTGTTACAGTTACAGTGTATCTTCTGTTGCAATAAAGAAAGGAGCGATAAGTTATGTTTACTCCAATATACCGCATTTCTCTCTGTGATTTTCTAAAATATAATTAAAGACATCCGGTTATAGCCGCAGGCAAACGCACACATACAGCATTTGTTTCTGTTCTGTGAATTCATTGCTTTTCATCGGAGTTTTGTTCGCGTGAACTGTGACGATCAACTTCTGCAACCGTCGTATTTTCCTGGTCTATTGTGGAAAACCTTCGTTTTCGTTTTGAACTGAGTATTCTAAGTTTGATTTACATCCGGCCTACACGAAGGTGGATAAATTGAAAGTTTATAGTATCCAGAAATCTGACGGTAAAAGCTTCCAGCTGTGGAAATATGAGTTGCAAATTATTTTTCGTGCTGAAAAAGTGCTCGATATCGTCGAGGGGAAACCGAGGCCAAATTAAGCTGGCGAGAGTCAGACAGCTTGCGGCGACTTAAATGCTAAGGCGATGCTCATTCTATCTATTGCGATGGAATTTAACCAATTAAAATCTGTTATGGCGTGCACAAACGCAGCGGAAATGTGGACCAGACTTAAGACTATTCATGAACAGCGATCCGCAGTTAATAAAATGGCCTTGAAGCAGAAATTGTTTGATTACAGAATGTCGCCAACAGGCACAATCGCATAACACATCAGTCAAGTTCAGTCCTTGGCACAAGCTGATATTGGGGAACCTCTTACAGAAGCTGACAAAATGGCTAAAATTTTGGGAAGTCTGCCAGCAAAGTCGGCAACTTTTTCAGCTGCCTGGGACTCGTGTGCTGAAGATCAACAAACGTTCGATAATTTGACTTTAAGGGATTTGAAAGAAGAAGTTTACACGGGGCAACCAAAAGGTTTTGTTGTGGGAGGCTCAAATAATGTTTGCAAACATGTAGTGTCTATATGGACTCGAACAAGCACCACGTTGTTGGAATCAGAAATTTGTACAGTTTCTGACAATGCTTGGACTTGTACAAGTGAATGCAGACAAATGTGTTTTTCCATGCTTTAACAAATGACACTGATGTTTACCTGGCACTTTATGTGGATGACGGCTTGCTTATTTGTAAGTCTCCAAAAACACTGGAAAATGTTTTGACAGCACTGGGTCAATGTTTGAAATTACTGTGCGCAATGGAAAATACTTCTGTGGATTGGAAATCGATCGCAGCCCTTCTACAAAAAATCTATATAGGCCAGTAAAGGCACATCAATTGTTTACTTCAGAAGTTCAACATGGATGACTCAAAACCGAACTCCACCCATTTTGATGTTGGAACATTGTTGCACAGTGGGCAGTCTCATGAAGACCAACATGAGGTAAAGGAGATAGAAAGCAAACCTTATCTGCAGACAGTCGGCAGCTTAATGTTTGCAGTAATTGCCTCGCGGCCAGACATCACGTTCACTGTGAGCATGGTGAGTAGGTTTTTACATAATCCGGGTCTCGATCACTGGCATGCTGTTAAAAGTATCTACAGGGCACCAGGGACCTGACCATAAGGTACAAAGCTGTCCCTACTGAACTGGTGGTCTACTCAAATGCCGCCTCTGCTGGTGACTGTGACACTCGTCGGTCAACAACAGTTTATGTGAGCATGGTAGCAGATGGACCTGTGACATGGTGTTCACGTCGACAGAAATGTGTAAGCAGATCAAAACGGAGGCCAAATACATAGCAGCTTCAGATTCTTCTGAAGTTGTTTGGTTGCATAGTTTTCTCAGCAAACTTGGTTTTCAATTAGGCAAACCAACAACACTCTATGTTGACAATCAGAGTGCTATTCGCCTGATTAAAAACGCAGAACATCACAAACACATCAAGTACATTGGCGTTAAATATCATTATACCCCCTTATACGTGAACATGTTGAAAATAATAAGATTGAAGTCTATTATGTTTATCCTAATATGCCGGCCGGAGTGGCCGTGCGGTTCTAGGCGGTTCATTCTGGAACCGCACGACCGCTACGGTCGCAGGTTCGAATCCTGCCTCGGGCATGGATGTGTGTGATGTCCTTAGGTAAGTTAGATTTAAGTAGTTCTAAGTTCAAGGGGACTTATGACCTCAGCAGTTGTGTCCCATAGTGCTCAGAGCCATTTGAACCATTTTTGTTTATTCTAATAAACAGTTGGCAGATATATTCACAAAACCTTTAACTAGAGACAAATTCATATCACACAGAAAAGCTCTGTCAATGATCTCGAAAGAAATTCAATAAAACAAGAGTGGGAGTGTTGACAGCAGTGAGCTTGTTGTATTGAGTTTTCTTTAGTGGCTCAGTTTTAGTGGTATGTGTGCAACAGATATTTATGTTGATTCTGTGTGCAGACGTGTTCTGTGACATTATAAAATTATACCTTTGTTCTTTTGTTTTTGTTGTTATAGTTGGAGGGCAACTTTGGTTGCAATAAAGAGAGGAGCAATAAGTTATTTTTACTCCATTATACCGTATTTCGCTCTGTGATTTTCTGCCACCCATGATTAAAGACATCAATTTACACTTCAAATTTCCTTGCTTTGGGCGAAGCAAACTCATTGACTCTGCCACTTAAGTCAAATTTAGCAGCTGCGTCGTATTCTATCGATATTCACCTACACTCGACATTAAGTACTTTCTTATCGCCTTCAAATTTCTTGAAACTGCGTTGCAGTCACTGGAATGTCATAAACACTCTCAAACCTATTTCGATTAGCATCTCATAATGCATACTTTAGAGGGAAAACCCACAAAACACCCAAATTGGAAACTGTCCCAGTGTTCATCAGCTCTTTCTACTGGAACTTGAGAGCTGCTATTTCCATAGCTACCACAGCCGTATCGATATTTCTGCTAGATTTGGTACCAAACTGCACTGTATATTTTCCAAAGTAAGATATAGAGCTCTCATTTAAGGCCTTCACGACAGTGGGGTGAAGCGGTATGCTACAGGGAAGATCGGTTTCCCATTTCACTTACTGTTCTACCAAAAATTTTGAAGCATTCCAGCTTAAATAATTTCACTCCAGTCGCCAGTTGGCAGAAATCAGCAAAAATCTGAAGCCTTAGGTTGAATAGCATAGTTACTTCAGTATCCACTCGTCAACTTTTGAGGTAGTACAGTACCATAGAGAAGTTGCTGCAAAAACGTGGTTGAATATGAACGAACTGTATAGTTGGCAGCTGTATGAACGATGCGCGCTGTTGACACATAACCCATGTGACGTCTGTTTGGTGGTAGTCGTCTTTGTATGATGCTGCTTAGGCGAAATGACACAGACCCAACAGCGTGGATTTGCTGTCTCTGGCCAGCCGTAGTGGCAGTACGGTTCTGGGCGCTGCATTCTGGAACCGAGCGACCGCCACGGTCGCAGGTTCGAATCCTACCTCGGGCATGGATGTGTGTCATGTTCTTAGGTTAGTTAGGTTTAATTAGTTCTAAGTTCTAGGCGACTGATGACCTCAGAAGTTGAGTCGCAGAGCCATTTGAACCATTTTTTTGCTGTCTCTGGCGAGTGGAAGTCGTCTTCTCGCAGGCAGAAGATAAACACAGGAGGGACAGAAATCACGTATATTTCCCGTTTCGGTTTAATCTTAAACCAATTTTTTTCGGTATTTGGGCCCCCTCTATACTCTTTAGATGGGGGGGGGGGGGGAGGGGGAGGTACGACCCTGTAACACTTTAATCAAACAATGGAAAATCCAGGATGGAATGTAACAATACTAGATAAGGAAAGTTGCTACTCACCATATAGCGGAGATGCTGAGTCGCGATAGGCACACCAAAAAGATTCACACAATTTCAGCTCTCTGAGACTACAGACGTGTGTGCAAGTTGCGTTTGCATGAGTGTGTGCGTGTGTGTACTGCTGACAAAGGTCTTATTGACCGAAAGCTATAATTGTGTGAATCTTTTTGTTGTGCCTACCGCGACTCAGCATCTCCTGTAATACTTTAGTGATTTTCAACACCGTGTAACAATTTCATATTAAAATTACGGTCCCGTACAGACGTATGAAAATAAAGACTACACCGAAATAATTATGGAAGCTGCTACTTCAACCCCTGAGCATTATGTCATTTAGAAAGCTCTCGCATTTAGATTATAGTGCCGGGCATTCAAAAAAGAGCAGGCTGTTAAAGCGCGGGTACTGTGTCTCTTAATTTTCGTAGTTTCACCCATTCTACCGCTAGATGGCTGTCATGCTAGACTAGTACTAGAAAACCTGTATACAGGCTCTCTAACTAGTACTGCTCGCGACGGATCATCGTGTAATTTCCGCTTTGGACAAAGTGGGTAGCGCCTCAAGGCGTTGCACATGAGCCTAATGCGCTACACCATAAACTAAATACCAGTGACGTGTACTCAGCTTTTCGTTAACGTAAGCTGTCACAAAACAATAAAATGTCGTTTTTAAAAACGAAATTACCTTTTTGGAGAATTCTTGATTACCAGAAATATCTCAGCTGCACAAGAGGACCTATTTTCAGCTGACAATACAGCTAAGTCTGTAAATCCTTGAGTTTGTAACCTACATAAACAGTTTTTTATAGCTGAAAAGCTTCTCTCGATGAAGGACTGAATGGTCACAATAAGTTCGAATGTATGCAATCTGGAATAGACTGGATAATAAAATTCAACTAATTACCTACACTTTCATGATGCATTTCTTTGGAAATGTACGCAACCACAAGCTGTGATCTTCAAATTTTTTTAATATAAAAAAATTAAAAGCAATCTTTTAGCGATAGTGCAAGTTGTGGGTAACACTGTTTATATTAATCAAAATTATGTGCATTTGAATGATCAAAAAAATGCTGTCGAAGCTACTGAATCTATATTACAACTGTCCCATTACTGAGTTCAAAATTTTACGGTCCAAACTGATAGCAGCACCATGTCTGGTTCATCCATATCTTGGTCATTAATGACCTTTTCCCATAGTCTTTCAGGTTCGATTTTCGTTTTTCGCTATTTCTTGGAAGTTCTTTTTTTTTTTTTTTTTTTTTTTTTTTTTTTTTTTTTTTTTTTTCCAAATAACGCGTCAGTGAGAGGGAACGCATACATACTAAAGTACAGGATCTTTCAAAAACAATATACGTGTTTTGAATGCATATACACTAAGTGATCTGGACACCTGGCTGAAAATGACTTACAAGTTCGTGGCGCCCTACATCGGTAATGCTGGAATTCAATATGGTGTTTGGCCCACCCTTGGCCTTGATGACAGCTTTCACTCTCACAGGCATACGTTCAGTCGTGCGCCGGAAGGGTTCTTGGGGAATGACAGCCCATTCGTCACGGAGTGCTCACTAAGGAGAAGTATCGATGTCGGTCGGTGAGGCCTGCCACGAAGTCGGCGTTACAAAACATCCCAAAGGTGTCAGGTCATGACTCTGTGCAGGCCAGTCCATTACAGGGATGTTATTGTCGTGTAACCACACCGCCACAGGCTGTACATTATGAAAAAGTGTTTGTTTACTTTCCATTAAGGTGGAAAGTCGCTGCACTACTGAACACGATGTTGTGCGATGGTGTTATCATTGTCAATTTCGTCCTGAAGCTCACCAGAAAATGCCGCACGTTTGCATTTGTCTTCATGACATAGCGCCTATAACAGCTATAACTTGTGCGGTTTCATGACCAACTGCCGTTTCAAAATACGCCAAATTGTTGTTGTAGGCAGTTGTTACTTTCGACTGGCATGAAGAGGTGATTTAGTAGGACAACATTGGGAAGCTGTTCGAATTCAAGCGACATTTCCGTCCGAAACACGAGTGCTGCCTGGTCTCTTTCATTTACATAAACATCCTGTGTCTATAAACTGTTGATACCATATGCTATGTTCCATCTATTAGGAGGATCAGTTTGGTAACTCAACTTGAAACGTCTTTTCACTGTATTCACGAAATACACTTCGCAAACCTGAAAACACAAAATGATTTGCTGCGGAGCAGCCATTTTGCGACATGTGATAGTAACCACACAGTCTAATACATACAGTCGCGACACTCACTGCTGTGAAAGTTGTTATCATTTGACAGTTCAAGTGACATTAGCGCCCCTGGCGGCCAGAAAGCTCGCCTGCCTCTGACGGCAGATGCGACGTAAAAATAGAGTTTCTTTTTAATTCGTTTTGTACGTAATTTACAAAATAGTTAGTATATTTTGCGTCACAAGTGTTAAGAGAACAGTGAGAGACATAAATGATCGTGAAATATAAGTAAACAGAGCACAAACTATTGAATGAAGCGACATTAACTGCACCATATTTTTGAAGACATAATTAAGAAGTACTATACAATCGCACTTATCCCACTGAAAGTAAGAGAATACACACTGTATATTCCACATATGAAGAATATAGATGCTCTTCCTTGTGTAAAAATGAAGCCACACATCACTTTTCATTATGTTCTGCTTTGCAGGAAGCCTGCTCCCAAAAATACAATTTCCATCTTATTCTTTGTGGTATCAGGTTCTCTCAATAAAAAGCATGACTGTATTAAAACTTTATTATATCCTATTGATACATTTAACGAAAATAAAATTAAATGAATGACTCAGTCCTAACACTTTAGCAACCCAAATGAGCCTGCTTCATCACTTTTTTGTTTCTTCTCTTGCTCCTACAGACTAAGTCTTGATTTCTGAATTTAATAATGTAAAAGAGCCTCACTGTCACAAACAGTCGTATTAACAGCAGCTTGGTTTCAGCACAGCACCCAGGTGGAAAATTGGGGATGTCCATCAACATGTTCACAAAGAAAGCACCACAGTTACTTATGTGAGCATATTCATCAAAAGTAGAAGTCATCTTAGTCTCACAATAAGTTGAAAATTCTTTGACATCTTCTGTACAAATAAATAGGCTTCCAAAGTTGCCTTCATAACTTTTAAAATGACAATAAACTTTGTCATTTGCACCTAAGTCGTGGCTGCCATCTACAAGTACTAGCCTACATTTATAACAGTCATGAACTCTAAGCAGTTTCTTTAATACATAATCAAACACGTATCTCATGCTGTTTTCCTCTCCAAGGTCTGTTTGGACTTCGACATTTGGCAGTCTGATCACTCAACTCCTGTCACTTATCTCCAACAGTGGTTAAACAAGTAATTTGGGCGCTGCTTTCATATCCACTATTGTCTGACCCCAGTTGATCCCCTCACAATTGGAGGTAGCTACACTTTGTGTGTTCATTAATTTGCTTAAAGCACAATTATTGTATGCAGCACAAAACTGTCGTGTTGATGGGTTGCTACTAAAACCACCTTTATGCCTTATCACTGAGAAAACGTTCTCCAGTGGATCTTGATTAATCTGGCGTGTTAATAAATATAACTTGGTTCCATTCAAAACATCATCAAAAAACATGTTCAAAGCACTTATGTTACCCATAAGTCCTTTAACACATTCAATTCTAGATGAAAAATCTTTCCCATCAACAACTACAAATTTCCATGACTGTATCCATGGCTTCCATATCTTTAATATTTCCAAATGCCTTGAGGCATTTGTAATGCAGTTCTTTAAGGATACAGGCCCTTTAACACTATATGCATTAAATATGTCAAAATGTCGTTTTCTTTTTGGCAAAAATCTGCAGTAGCAGTAGCAGATGATGATATGGTCCACAAGTAACAAATGTCTTCAAAAAATATGCGCAGCTGACGGGTGGCTCCTACTGGTCCTTTGGAGAAATAATATACTAATGGCTGTTTAAAATTTGAGAAGATGCTGTTAATCATTATAACTAATGCAGTATTGGCAACCGCAGATGCACGTATGAAACCCATGTCTTCAAATCCAATAATACGATTCCTAGAGGTGTCATATATCAAATTTTCCATTAGTGACATCTCATCCATAGACAAATTAACAAATATCAATTTCTGGAAACTGCTGCACTTTCTGCTTTAAAAGATGAAATATGTTTTTATTTATGCCACAATTTAATTGTATTTCTTCCACATACCTTTGTATGGTATGTACTGATGGAAGGCTAAAACAGTGTGAAAAAAACTAGCTGTCTGAGTACTATAATACAACAAATTAAGTGCAAATAATTTAGTTTCATCTTTCCATCTCGCACCATGTTTTCCATTCAATGGTATACTGATTTTGCTTATCAATAAATCGAGAGCATCTTTTTCCAAGTACTTGGAACCAATTCTTTTTAAAATGAGCTTGTCCTTTTGTACTTATGTCCTGTGACGTTGTGGTTGCAGTTTATTCTTCCGATGGGCACTGTCTTTGTCACGTAGTAATTTTGTACTAAGTCTAATGATTTGCACGTTTTTACATTTCACACGATTTTCCAACACGCGAATGATTTCACGTAATCTAAGTATTTCATCTTCAAAAGATCTCTGTGTTGCAGATTCCGTTGTTAGTGATTTTAAATATGTCTATCGTGTAGGAACACTTGTGGTAGCTGTTTCTTCTGTGTCAGGAGACAGTTTTATTGTGTTTGCAGTAACACTTTCACGTTTTTATGGCAATTTTCTCTTCATCGTCACTAGTTGTGGCTTATTCGGCACGTCAAATAAAGTAGGAATTGCATCCCATACCAATGTCTCCTTTCTGCGCTTATGAACTGGTGAAAGGACATCTTTTTGCGGTAGGTCCTGTCTTCTACGATTTATTAACCATTTCTTGCTCCTAAAAAAGAGAAACAAATTCAATAATTCAATACAGTTTAGAAAAAATCGCAAATAAAGAACGCTCTAATGCGATGTTTCATACCTCTCAGGGTCCTTCGGAAACCTGAAGAATGACAAATGTGATGTCTTCTTCCTTTTATTAATGCAATTGATTGCGCTACATGCGCTGCCTTTCGTACAAAAAAAAACTTGTTAAAAATGAATTTAAACGATACTGTTTACATTTACTGAATACCGTATTCACCAGCGTAGCTTCTCCACCGCTTGGGGCGCTGTTGTCGCGGTGTATAACAAACATCTGCGAGAGTGTCGCGTCTGTATATTAGACTGTGGTAACCAACCAAACAGAAGACAACTGACATCTAGTGGCATTGTGTATAAACTAGACACTGTATTTGTTCCTCCAGTGACATAGCTGTGACACAGCAACAAATAGTTTCGACAACATAATACTTTGTAAGACGTATTTTCTTTTTGAAGCACCCTGTATGTAGAACAAAACAGACTGACATCTTGCATCGTTATTTCAAATCCCAGAGCAGTAGTAGTGATTCCTTCGTATATCAGTTACTTAGATCTATTATGTTCTTTAAAATGGGATACCAGTTGACTGCGATACACCATAAGGTTTTCACTGAAGAAGATGCAGAACTCTACAACGTGGTAGACAGTTTAGGTGTTCGTTTCTTTATCCCTCCATCTAGAGATTAGGTTCTTTTGGCTGACTTGGAAAAAATGTTGCAAGAGTATTCACAAGAGATCAAGGAAAATCACTTTACCGCATCCATTACATGTTTGGATGCGACTGTTACTATGAAAGAAAGCGTCAGTATCAAAAGCAAGAACGTGAAGATTAACGTAACAGACGGTTTGATCTTCAACATGCTCAAAATGTCAGCTAAACGCTGCTGAAAAGGGAGTTTCATTTTGGTTGCTTCAGTTATTTAATGTCAAGTGTAAATGCTTGACATCTATAGTTCCATTTTGGGGCTGTTTAAGAGTTATTTTTTCCACGCGTTTCTTGTTATCCGTGTTCACGGCTGAAGACAGAAGACTGCCAACAATTAAGTCGTCGCCTAGCAGCTGCCCCCACGATACTCGCACGCACGTCGAAGAGTCCTCCGCATGTCTGCTGCTCCCGCGCCACGGCAATAGCCTATACAGGTGAGATTCACGGAAACTCCGAGAAACTATAGAAGTTATTTAGTCTTCCTTATTAATGTCAAGCATCTACAGCTAACGATGTGATAAATTGCGCGTCGCTGCAGTCCCGTTCTCCCGTTTGCAACCATTTTTCACTCCTCACCGTTTCGCGATTCTTTGAACACACAGACCACCGTACATTCCGCCGACACGAAGTAAACGTATCTCTTGTCTGTTCAGTTGCAATCGACACAACGAAGTTATAGCGCAAATCGGTGCAACTCAGAACTGATGTCGACTTAAAAGAACTAAATGAAGTTTTTTAGTGGTTAATCTTTTAATTAGCGAAATGTTGTCCTCTCAGGTAAAACCGCACTGTTGCGTTATACTGATGCAGTTCATTTTAAAACAAAATAAATTCATCATGAGATAAGGTTTCCAAGATTTTCACTGACCTGTTACATGACTTGCGAAGCTAGCAAATTTCAACAGCGCACTTACGCTCTCAGGAGGTGTGGTGGAGGAAACGAAACTGTTTCTTGGAAAATAAAACTCAAAACTGCTGGTAATGAAAAATTGATTTTTGATCAGAAAACATACTAATGCGATCACTTTATAATAATTAGATCTTTCGGCAACCCGTAAGGCACTTTAGCGAATGTACAGCTTGTGTAAGTTACCAAGCCAGCCGGCGTGGCCGTGCGGTTCTAGGCGCTTCAGTCTGGAACCGCGTGACCGCTACAGTCGCAGGTTCGAATCCTGCCTCGGGCATGGATGTGTGTGTGATGTCTTTAGGTTAGTTAGGTTTAAGTAGTTCTAAGTTCTAGGGGACTGATGACCACAGATGTTAAGTCCCATAGTGCTCAGAGCCATTTGAACCATTTTTTTAATTTACCGATAGTGTGTGTAAATACTGTTTTGCTGTCCGGTAGGTAAAATTCAGATGCACGTGACTAATCTACATTCACATTTTAATATCGTCGGTTTTTTACACACGCTGGTAACACGCGGTAGAAAATTCGCGAATTAAATGTGCAACACTACTTCAAGTTTGCAGAACCCAGAGCCAATTGGCATTTTCAGTTGCGAGGAGAAATGCGGCGAATGAGTTTTCAGGTTTCGCGACTCTATGACATCTGACTTTCTTCAAGCTAATGTTGTATATATACGTCTCGCACTGTAGCACAACACTCTCCTTCTGAATGTTCCTAGTGGCAGGGATTGCACTTCGTGAGACAGTGAGTTGAACATCTTTAAGGCAACCACTGGAAAGCTGTTTGTGTTCCCGTCAGTCGACACTTGGGTATTTCGATGCTCCTCTTGTTACGGGTATTGTGATTGTGTATATCTTGCCTCATGCTGAAGACTCTTGGTTTTCTTTCACGCTGATGAGACATAAAAACACATGCTGGCTGAAGACTGTCATAATTCCTAACTGCTTAAATATAGGACTGCAGTGCTCCTGTCTTTTGCTTGATGTGATTATTCTGAGAGTTCACTGACCTAGCATGATACCTTCTGCAAATCTTTATTAATGGTATTTTATGTATACTAATTTAGTTTTGGTGAAAACAAAAATATTTCAACAAAAATTATAAACGCTGGTAAGAGCCTGCTAACTGTTATGGTTCTCTAACTTGAGTTATTGCATTTCCAACACATCAAACAACTGATGTAACACATTATGAGCATACACTTTTGCACACTTCACTTTCAACTATATCATTAGATCATTAGTATTGGCTAGATGTTATCTAGTTCACTGTGCAACAGATATATTGGGAATTTATTTACCCACAAGCTGCCATATGTGGAAAGTATTGTAATCTTGCATTATAGTTTCAACAGACTTAATGGGATATTGGAGAGATGGCTCCCTTCCAATACGAACTCCTATTTGGAAACAATACCTGTCAGTACCTTCCACGTAATTAAAATTTGATGTGGCTAATATATTTCACATACATCTGAATTCTTACCTTACTGAGTTTATCCAAAGTAACTACACTTAAGTTTCAATTGTAACTATTACTGCAATAGGAACAATCTGCCATGTTTTTCCCTCTTTCAACTGCTTAAGTGAATTGATACATACAAAAATCATCAAAACCATCATAAATCATAAGCCTTGGTCTCTAGTTTCACAACTACCAAAAATGTCACAAATTAAGAAAACATCTCTTTACAAAATTTAAAATTGTGCAAATTTCATTAAAAGAAGACTCAGTTATGCATAATGTCTTACACAATAACTTAAGCTTCAGCAGGTTATGCATCATCATTATCACAAGTCATTGTGTTCATTGGTGAGCATTGTGACCTCATGCATCAAGTATTCCAGTCTAGATGGTTACCAACTTCTCAGGGACTGCTGAAATGGCACACCCAAGATTTTGTATATTTGATTTATTCAACTGCTCACTGCTCACCCCCTTGATCTTGTGCCCTCAAACTTTCCTTCCACAATTATTTTCTCTGTGTTTTCTCCATCTCTTCTCATATTTCAGCCAAAGATCTGCAGAATTTTTTGGCTGATACAGAAATAAAGACATTTTGATATGTTGAGTTGCTCCATGATGGACATACTTGTTCTCCTTTCAGTCCATTTTATGTGCAACATCACGTGGCAACACCAAAGCTCAATGCATACTGCTTGTTTCTACCCTTAAGAGTCCAGCATTCACAGTTGTCAGGCTTGTATGGGAAGTAAAAACTATTTCCTTGCAATTGTCTCAAGAAATGAAATGTTGAATTCACAATCTCCATAAAGCCAGCAAGCTCTCTTCTTCCTAGTGACTTCTGGTGCTCCAGTATCTTTGAACAGATGCAATTTTCAATGCTTCTAAGGGAAATATTGAACCTTTCAGTTACTTTTCAGCTGCTCACTTCCTTACTAACTACTTGAGAGACAGCAAGTTTCAAGGTAACATCATCACAGTTTTGATACCAGTGGCCTCCTAGTTTCATTTAATGTGTCTTGGCATTTTAACAACATGTCAAACAAAATGAAACATGCATGGTCTGAACCAGTTCTAGAATGGAAAAAAATTGAGAAAATTACAAAATTATTGGCTTATTTGTCCTGTTTCCATCAAGTTTGCTGGTGCAATATTGCAAAAGGTATTACTAATTCTAAATGCAACATATGTTGATCTAAAAGTGATTCTAAATGTTGGTTAAGCATTAAAAATAATTTTCACTTAGATATGAATGAAATAGCAGAGTGATATAGTTTTGCAGTCTACTTAAAATGATCTCTTCTGAGAAGAAAGCAAAAACTCACCTGTAAACAAGTGACAATGCTGAAAACATGAAAAATAGCATTGTCATATATCTGACTGCAGTGTACAGAATGGCATCCCTGTTGATTAGTTTACAAACTTCTCAGAGTGATAAATATAAAATAGTTTCCCAGTAAAGTTGTCCCAGTTGATAAAACTTATTGCAACACAGAGCTGTATAGTTCACATCCAACGTGGTGGCATATTTCTAACGGCAGACAGCAACTGAAAGTGAACAACAGCTCACAGATTTTTTTGTGATAAGTAATAGTTACTTACACATGCTAAGTATCCAAATCATTACAGATTTATTTGATTATTATAGATTTATGTGATTGCTCACATGCAAAGTTATCCATACATACACTGAAAAACTGTTGTAATAAATAGTACCATAAAACAATAATTGATGGTTCTTAATAGTTCTTGATGTTCATTATGATTTCGTTTTATATAATTACAATATGCTCACTAGAAATTGCTCCATAATCATCAGAATCTGCAAAATCTGGTAGTGATGGTCAAGTTAATGTCCACTCTCAGCCTAAATCTCTGCCAGTTTCTGCAGTACTGCTTTGTTCCTATGAACAGAGAACACATTCACTGGGAATGACACATACACTGAAGAGCCAAAGGAACTGGTGCATCTGCCTAATATTGTGTAGAGCCCCCAATAGCACACTGAATTGCCGCAAAACAACATGGCATGGACTCAACTGATATCTGAAGTAGAGCTGGAGGGAATTGACACAATGAATCCAGCAGGGCTCTCCATGAATCCATGAGTACGAGAGGCTGGAGATCTCTTCTGAACAGCACATTGCAAAGCATCCCAATATGCTCAGTAATGTTCATGTCTTGGGAGTTTGGTGGCCAGCGGAAGTCTTTAAACGCAGAAGAGTGTTTCTGGAACCTCTCTGTAGCAATTCTGTGGGTGTGGGGTGTTGCATTGTCCTGCTGTAATTTCCCAATTCCGTCAGAATGCACAATGAACATGACTGGGGGCAGCTGATCAGACAGGATTCTTATGTATGTGTAACCTGTCAGAGTCATTTTTAGATGTATCAGGGGTCTCAACACGCCTCACACCATTATAGAACCTCCACCAGCTTGAACAGTCCCCTGCTGACATGCAGGGTCCATGGATTCATGAAGTTGTCCCCATACCCATACACATCCATCTGCTCGGTACAATTTGAAACAAAACTCATCTGACCAGGCAACGTGTTTCCAATCATCAACAGTCCAATGTCGGTGTTGAAAGAACCAAGCAAGGCATAAAGCTTTGTGTCGTGCAGTCGTCAAGGGTACACGAGTGGGCCTTCAGCTCCAAAAGTCCATATCAATGTTGTTTTGTTGAATGGTTCGCATACTGACACTTGTTGATGGCGCAGCATTGAAACCTGCAGCAATTTGTGGAAGGGCTTCAGTCATCATTGGTCCTGTTCTTGCAGGATCTTTTTTTGGCCCCAGGGATATCAAAGACTTCATGTTTTACTGGATTCCTGATATTCGTGGTACACTCGTGGAATGGTCATACAGGAAAATCCCCATTTCATGCTGTCTCCCATCATTCATGCACTGACTGTAACACCACATTCAAACTCACTTAAATCTTGATAACCTGCCACTGTAACAGCAATAACTGAGCTAACAATTGTGCCAAACAGTTGTTGTCTTATATAGGCATTGCCAACTGCAGTGCCATATTCTGCCTGTTTATGTATCTCTGTATTTGAATATGCATGCCTATGTCAGTTTCTTTGGTGCTTCCATGTAATAACTCTGAGTGATGGTAGGAATTCCTCCCATTCAGCCTAGAACACCTGGCAAATCTCGCAGCACTGTTTCATTTCTATGAATTGAGAATATTTCCACTCGTAGTGATAGCCAGCTTTAGGTCTGCTAGGTCTGATGTGAGAATTAATTTGAACAAAGTGACAGATAAAGTTTAATCATTACACAGCATTACCTCAAATGTCAGATATTCTATTGTGATATTTCATAAAAAGATAGACACTTCACACAGAGGGACTTAATGACACAATGTGGGAACTAAATGAGTAAATTTGAATGGCAGATTAAGTCAATGATAGCATGTTCAACCACTGTATTATTTTCATAATATCAGTTGCCAACAAACTTGTAACTGTCTCTGACAGATGCTATAACCACAAACATAAGACAGTTCAGCCCAAAGTCAGTCACTGGTATTATTCTCAAAAATGGAATCATTAGCCCTACTGAACACTGAAAAGTACATTACCAAAAATGCTGGAAAAACTTAAGAATTATTTCTAGATCACTGAAGATGGCATCATTAACATAAAAAGAAAAATGCACATTGATAGTTTTTCACCCTTGTCAGAAACTGAAATCGAGGGTTGACTGTTTTTTAAACTGATAAAATAATGCTCATACAGAGAAGATCAACAAAATATTATGTGTAGTAATAGTGGGAAAGTTCCTATTTCTCCAAATATTGATATACTTCGTAATAAAATTATTTTTTTAGTATCATTACAGAATGTTTCAATGCTTGCTCTCGCATTTGATAACTTAGTCCATAACACAACTCTACTTCATTTTCAGTTTCATTATACAAGCTGCTAGTATCAATTGTTACACAAATGACAGTGACATCTGGGCATGTTGCAAGTATCCCATGTCCAAGTTACCTCATTGATAGCATGTTCATTTGCTTCTGTTTATCACTTCTGCACATGTGCATCCATGTGTGTGTGAGTGTGAGTTGAAACAATTACTAACAAAGAGATAGAGGGGCTGGCCAGTACTTACCTCAGCTCAGTACAGCCGATAGAAACACAAAAAACAACCAAAAATTTAAGTTCCTAGCTTTCGGAATAAATGTTCGTTCATCAGGGAGGGGAGAGGGGAAAGAAAGGGAAGAAGGGAAAGTGGATTTAGTTACTCACAACCCAGGTTATGAAGCAACAGGGAAAGGAAAACAGGGAAGGTAGCAAGGATGGAGGCATGGTTGTCAGAGGGAAGCCAAAGATATTCTACTGCAGGTACTGTGCCAGCTTCAAACCAAAGAGGATGCATACAGAAGTAAAGAGGTGTATAGTATAAAGATGTAGGATGAAAAGATGCATGAATGACTAAAGAGGAAAGGGAAAGAGGAGAAGATTGAAAAGTAAATGGGAGTGAGGTTGTTTAACGTAGGTTCAGTCCAGGGGGATGGCGGGATGAAAGGATGTGCTGGAGTGCAAGTTCCCATCTCCGCAGTTCAGAGGGACTGGTGTTGGGTGGGAGAAGCCAAATGGCACATATGGTGTAGCAGGTTCCTAGGTCCCTAGAATTATGCTGGAGGGCATGCTCCGCTACTGGGTATTGGACATCTCCTAGGCGGACAGTTCGTCTGTGTCCGTTCATGCGCTCAGCCAGTTTAGTTGTTGTCATACCAATGTAAAAGGCTGTGCAGTGCAGGAATGTCAGCTGATAAATGACATGTGTAGTCTCACACGTGGCCCTGCCTTGAATTGTGTATGTTTTCCCAGTAGCGGGGCTGGAGTAGGTGGTTGTGGGGGGATGCATGGGGCAGGTTTTGCAGCGAGGTCGGTTACAGGGGTAGGAACCGCTGGGTAGAGAAGGTAGTCTGGGAATATTGCAGGGTTTAACAAGGATGTTACGGAGGTTAGGGGGACGACGAAAGGCAACTCTGGGTGGTGTGGGGAGAATTTTGTCAAGGGATGATCTCATTTCAGGGGTTGACTTGAGAAAGTTATATCCCTGGCGGAGTAATTTATTGATGTATTCGAGGCCAGGATAATATTGGGTGACAAGGGAGATGCTTCTGTGTGGTCTGAGGGTAAGAATATTGTTGTTGGACGGGGAGGAATGTATTGCTCGGGAGATCTGTTTGTGGCCCGGGACTGGATCAGACCTTGAATGTGGCTCTCCAGCAGGGATACGACTTCCTAAAATCCTGCCCCGAAATGAGATCCATCCTTCATGAAATCCTCCCCACTCCACCAAGAGTGTCTTTCCGCTGTCCACCTAACCTTTGTAACCTCTTGGTTCATCCCTATGAAATCCCCAAACCACCTTCCCTACCCTCTGGCTCCTACCCTTGCAACCGCCCCCGGTGTAAAACCTGTCCTATACACCCTCCCACCACCACCTACTCCAGTCCTGTAACCCGGAAGGTGTACACGATCAAAGGGAGAGCCACATGTGAAAGCACCCACGTGATTTACCAACTGACCTGCCTGCACTGTGACGCTTTCTATGTGGGAATGAGCAGCAACAAACTGTCCATTCGCATGAATGGACACAGGCAGACAGTGTTTGTTGGTAATGAGGATCACCCTGTGGCTAAACATGCCTTGATGCACGGCCAGCACATCTTGGCACAGTGTTACACCGTCCGAGTTATCTGGATACTTCCCACCAACACCAACCTATCCGAACTCCGGAGATGGGAACTCGCCCTTCAGTATATCCTCTCTTCTCGATATCCGCCAGGCCTCAACCTCCGCTAATTTCAAGTTGCCGCCGCTCATACCTCACCTGTCTTTCAACAACTTCTTTGCCTCTGTACTTCCACCTCGACTGACATCTCTGCCCTTACTCTTTGCCTTTAAATATGTCTGCTTGTGTCTGTGTATGTGCGGATGGATATGTGTGTGTGTGTGTGTGTGTGCGCGAGTGTACACCTGTCCTTTTTTTCCCCTAAGGGAAGTCTTTCCGCTCCCGGGATTGGAATGACTCCTTACCCTCTCCCTTAAAACCCACATCCTTTCATTTTTCCCTCTCCTTCCCTCTTTCCTGACGAAGCAACTGCCAGTTGCGAAAGCTCGTAATTCTGTGTGTGTGTGTTTGTGTGTTTTGTTCATGTGCCTGTCTGCCGGCGCTTTCCCACTTGGTAAGTCTTGGAATCTTTGTTTTTAATACACTTTTTATGCTGAGAGAGACGGAGATCGTGGCAGTGGGAAGGAGTAATAAATACTGGAAGAGAGTGGACAGTGGCAGTGGTATAGAAAACTGAAGGAGACGATGACAGTGTGAGAGAAAGAGAATGACACAGTGGAATATAGTTGACAATGACAGAACAGTGCTAGGAAAAGAATGAAGGAGACAGTGCCAATGGGAGAGGAATAAAGAGATGGAGAAAGTGGATGTGGGTGAGACTGGAAGTGGGTGAGAGCCATTGATAGCGAAAGACAGGCTCTATGACAGGTACAATGAGGAAGAGAGAAACAGTGACAATAAGAAGAGACAGCAGCAGTGGAAAGGAATGTATGAGATAGCAGCAGTAAGTGAGAGTAACAAGGAGACAGTGACAGTGAGAGAAGACAGTAATAGTACGACACAATGAAGGAGACTATGGATCTGAGACAGGAAACAGTGATAGTCAGAGAGGTAGAAAGAGACAATGACAATAAATTGAGCTGAATGAGTGGGTGAGAATGGGCAAGTGGAAGTGGATGGGTATGAGCGACTTACAGCGATGAACTATTAGGTGAGAGCAAGTTACACTTGGGGATCTTGTGTGAGTGAGAGATGAGTTGCACATTAAAAAGAGCACAAGTATGTTCGCACGCTAATATTTTTGAGAAAATTTTTTAAGATTCTGGGGAGGGTAGAATGAGGTATCTAGTGTACAATTTTTCAGTTGTTTAATAAATAGGAGCATATTTGCCTTTCTTGTGCTCTGATAAGAGCATTTTTCTGCTGGTCTACATTATGAACAAGAAAACACATCTGGTGTTATACCTATCAATGACACTAACCTAAATTTTTACTTGTTTTGCAAACAGTTCTGAAACTAATAACCATTTTGGCTGTAATAATGCTATTTTTGAGTGAAATGTTAATGGGTGTTGCTTTGAATGGTACTGTTTAAAGAACATAATATTTCCATGAGGTAGCTGCTCATCATCTTCCAGGAGACAGCTGAAGATGTCAAGTTTATCCGTCATGGAAATACTGTGCAGTTCAACAATACCATCCCATGCAATGTCTGTGAACCTTTCAAACAATTATTAAGTCAGCCTCGAACAGCACAATACTGTTTTTGATATTTAGCATCTACAATACACTAAAATATTTTTGAATAAATTTTCTTTCAATTTGGTTGAGAGTAATACATTTCCTGACAAAAAATGGGAAGCACCCAGGAAAGGAAGAGGAAATGAAATGAAACTTCAAGGGTTGAGAGAGTATGTGATGTTATTTAAGTGATTACATTATAGAGACACCTTTACAAATATCTGTGGCCTGAACGTATGAAACGATGCAGCTGGAAAGGCTGTCACAAAGCCATTGCATTCTCTCTTGAGGAAAGCTCACTCCCAACTTCTGTAGCTGGTGCTTGATATCCTGGATATTGGCACTGAGACACAATTGATGTATGAGCAGCTCTCATCTCCTTTTGATTGGTGAAACATCTGAGAATCTTGCTTGCCACATCACACAGACACACATACCATGTGTGAATGAGCCTTGTCCTGTTGTCATAACACTTTCACATGAGAGGTAATAATTGTCACAGGATCGTGACATACCGTTGTGTCATCATAGTTCCCTTAATCACTACCACCCATGACCTGAAGTCCTACTGAATGGCTCCTCACACCAGCCTAAGCATGGGATGGTAATTTCCCAATCTTCTTGCAGTCTCTGACAAATGGTGCAAGGTGACACAGAACACTGCAGAGAGTCCACAACTTGTTCTTACAAGGCAAGCACAAAAGTGAAGAGGTTACAATGTGCTTTGTGCACAATATTGCAATCCTTGCTTGTTATGATCAGATGTGGTCAACCAGAACTTAGATAATGAGTATGCCTGCCTTCACATTCTCTATGCTGTCCAACATCAGGACACTGACACTTTCAAATGTCCTTGTGGTGGTAAGATTTGCTCGACCCCAAGTTTGATGACAAGTCTGTATACCCTCACATTCCTGTGCACAAGAACATTAGACCACTGTCACATTCAAATGCCCCACAAAACTATATAGTCCACATTTCAACCACCTAGCTAAATGGAGACCCTCAATGGTGACCCTTTCAAACTATGACTGGTGGCAGTTATACTACATCACACAAGTATGCAGCATCTCCATGTTCTTCACATAATTCACTCAATATCTGACATTGTTCATGGCTCTTATATACATGACTAGGACTACACAACTAGGACTGGCAACAACACTAATTTCAAGAATGACACTAATGCACACTGTTGGCCATTCTATACGTGACAGAGAATTGCAACTCCATTTTCACACCAAATGCAGTGAAATATTGAGAGTGTCCTAAGCCAGAGAACTTAGAAATGAATATCCAGAGAATCGTAAAGAAACATATATAGGCTATTAACAAAAATTGGCTGAATAGCCTACACCAAATATTCTCCATATTAACTCAAAAAAGTTTTACACTATGTCACACAACAACAAAACAAACTCTCCCACAGAACCAAACAAAATGACCTATCTATATTAAACTGCTCACCCTTACTTGAAGAATCCCAGAGGAGGATGTTAATCCATGGAGACAGATACTCTTTCAAAACAACAGCTATACCCTATAACAAACACACTCGCAGCAGCATATTTGGACACTACACTTTTGCTATACAAATTCATAAAAACTCACCTTACACACTGCTCAATGCAAACTGTCAGCATCCCCAAATGACATGAATAATCAAGAAACAAAATGTACGCACATGAAAAAGGATATCCATTGTATGTAAGGCCAAACTGATCCCCTATACACAATTCAAACAACTCAACTACACACTGATAAAGCAAAAGTCTACAACCTCATCACACAAACTCAATTACACACTTCCAGCACAATATCAGTTTTAAACTACAAGTTCCTCAAATTACATGAAGAATCAGAAAAGAATATTTCCTTACATGTGAGAAGAAGAAGTACCCATATCAAAAATGAACTCTCACATGTACAACATCAACATGTTTCAATGCACACACTTCAAATAATTCAACTGCACACCCAGAAAGCAAAACACGACACACTTATCACACAATCTCAATTAAATGCCCTAACACCTACTTTGCCCATTTCTGTGTCATTCCAATTTCCTTCACATCATAATGAACCCTTGCTCCATCTTTCTGCATCTGTTCAGAAAAGTATTCCTTTCTCTGGCTAAAACCCAGTCCCAAATCCTGTTTCTCAAATGCTGCCTGAATGATGCAATCCCTCCAAATGGCCTAACTGTAAGGATTTCTGTCTCTGGATCCCAACCCTCCTTTCACAATGACACCTTCTGAGATTCCACCAATCCCTGGCCCTCGCAAACCTGGTATTGCAAAAACACATCTCCATGGTACAGGTATCCCAGAACCACCTCTGCTCCCTCCAAAGGATACTATTGCTCTGTACTCCCTACTTCATACATCACATATCACAAATTTACTCACCAAGCAGCAGCAAAACACACACATAAAGGACTGATGTGACTGGCAAGTTTTCAGAGCCAGTGGCTCCTTCTTCAGGCAGAAGGATTGTAGGGGAAAGAAGAAGGATGAAGGAAAAGGACTGGAGAGATCTAAGAAAATGGGTAGATTTTGGGAAGATCACAAAGAACCACAGGTCAGGGGAGACTTACCGTACAAGATGAGAAGGAAAGACTGGTTGTTGTGGACAGGTGGAAGACAGGTTAATATGCAAGACAGAGATTACTACTAAAACGCTGTGCATGAGCTAATAGCTGTGAGAAGCTAAGTGCATTGTACAGAACAGAGGTGAGAGGGGACAGTGGAAATAGACGGGGAAGACAATGAAAGAGGCAGAAAACTAAAATGGAGTGCAGCAAAGAGTAGTTACAGCGAAGAAAAGCTGAGACAGAAGAAATTAACATAAAGTAAGGCCAGGTGGGTGGTGAGAACCAAGTACATGTTGTAGTTCTAGTTGCCACCTGAGTTCTGAGAAACTGGTGTCTGGGGGAAGAATCCAGATGGTGCGTGTGGTGAAACAGGCGCTGAGGTCATGAATGTCATGTTGTGCAGCATGCTCTGCAACAAGATATTGCAAGTTGCCAGTACATACCCTCTGCCTATGCCCATTCATCCTAATTGATAATTTTGTGGTAGTGATGCTGACATAGACAGCTGAACAGTATTTACATAATAGCTGGTATATGAGATTTGTCGTTTAACAGTTGGCTCTCCCTTTGATAGTATATGTTTTGCCAATTATAGGGCTATTAGAGGTGGCGATAGAAGGGTGCATAGGGTGAGTCTTGCAGTGGGGACTGTCACAGGGGTAGGAGCTTTAGTGTAGGGAGATGGGTGCAGAAGCAGCATAGGACCTGACAAAAATATTGCGGAAATTGGGAGGGCGATGGAAAGCTATTCTAGGTGTGGTGGGCAAAATTTCAGACAGAGTGGATCTCATTTCAGGGCATGATTTTAGGAAGTCATGACCCTAACGAAGTAGTTGACTAACATTTTCCAGACCAGGATAATACTGAGTCAAATAATTTTTTATCTATCCATTTAAATAATTTTATCAATTTTCTTTGTTACATCTCTGAAATTGAATCACTTGCTCTCCAGGACCTGGAGAAGCATTCCAGGCACCACCTCCATTAAGATATCCAACTTGCTGGCATCCTATTGCCGCCTTGGGCACCACTATCCAATTGCTATAGTACCCACAATGATCCTCCACATCCACGCCTCATAGCAGCTAAACCCTGCCTAGCTGACCTTTTCATCTTGACACATCCCCCAAAACTCCTTACCAACTCTCCACCAAATCCAAAGCCAAAACATGCCCGTAACACTGCTGTTAACCTATCCACCAAAACCCTCAGCTCCTCACCTTTCACCTTACCTCCATATTTAACCATGCTCGACTTGTCAAAGACCTTATGTCCTTCTCCTGATCCCTGCAAAGGAAGCACTTCTTTGCCACCAATCCCTGCAACCAAAACCACCCTAATTCCAACACTGAACCCTGCCTCTTCCAGTTCTTATCACCATCCAACCGTGATCCTCCCCTCATCCCATATAACCACCTGCTCGTCACCTCACAGGAATTCCTTAACCCACCTTAGCCCCACCATTCTTTTTCACGTCCTTTCCTCAGAACACCAACCTTTCAGTAGAAGAAAGAACAGCCATACACAACCTCAAAACAAATCCTGACCTAACCATCCCACCTGCAGGCAGAGGCTCCACCACTGTTGTTATGAATCACAGTGACTTTCTGCCAGAAGACTTCCACCAGTAATCTGACTACTCCACCTATACACTCTGCCAGAGTGATCCCAGTCCAGAAGTCCAACACAAACTCCAACCCCAGCTTAAAGCCTTAAGCCCTTCCCAGAACATATGCCCTGAATCCATTTCCCTCCTCACCACTATGACACCCAGCACACCCTCTGTCTACATGCTCCCAAAAATCCATAAACCCAACAATTTTGGATGCCCCATTGTGGCTGATTATTGTGCCCCCACTGAAAGAATTTCGACCCTCATTAACCAACACCTCCAACGAATTGTCTGTAATCTAGCCTCCCATGCCAAAGACGCCAACCACTTCCTTCATTGACTCTCCACCATCTCCACCCCTTTACCTCCTGGGTCACTATTTGTCACTGTTGATGCCATATCCCTATACACCAACATCTCATATGCCCATGGTCTTATGCAATTGAGCACTACCTTGCCTGTAGTCCTTCAGGCTCCAAACCCACTACCTCTTCCTCATACACCTTACTAACTTTATCCTAACCTATGACTACTTCTCATTTGAAATGGAGGTAAATAAACACATCCACAGTACTGCCATGGCCACCTACATGTCACCCTCCTCTACCAAACTTTTTATGGGCCATCTAGAGAAGACCTTGCTAGCCTCCCAAAACACCAAACTGTAGTCTGGTTCAGGTTCACTGATTATATCTTCATGCTCTGGACTCAGGGCCCAGACACCCGATCTTCATTTCTTCACAACCTCAACACCTTCTCTCCCAACTGCTTCACGTGGTCCTTCTCAACCCAGTGGGCCACCTTCCAAGATGTTGCTCTGCTCCTCTTTGATGGCTCCATCCACACCTCTGTCCACATCACACCCATCAACAGTACCTGACATTTGTCATCCCTTTCACACCAAAAAGACCCTCCCATGCAGCCTGGCCACACGGGGATGGCGTATTTGCAGGGGAGGAGGGGGGGGGAGAGGGGGCGGAGGGGTGAGTGAAAAAAAAAAACCTTCCTTGCTCATCAATATGCTGAAGGTCTCATTAAAACCTTCACAGACAGGCACTATCTGGCATAACTGAACACAACACACTTGATTTCAATGGTTGCTTCAATGCCCGAGCCATCTGGATCCTTCCCTCCACCACCAGCTTTTCGAATAGCACAGTTGGGAGTTAATTTTACAACACATTCTCCACTCCTGTAATTATCCCGGCCCCATTAACATGCTGTCCACACACCCAACACCTTCCACCTTCTCTGTCCTATTATCTCCTCCCCATTCTTATCCCCAATCCTGTTTACTTGTAGCCCTCTGCCAATGCATCCATCCATCCATCCATCCATCCATCCATCCACCATTCTTCACTCTTCTCCTTTCTTACTCCTTTTTTCCCCTCCTCCCTGCCCTACTACCTCCTGACACTGTGCCTGTTGGCATTCTAGTCCCTGCACACTCCACCAGACAATGTTCACCTCTCTCCCCACCCACACAACATCCCTTTCCCTACCCCACCCCCACCAGATTGTTACTGGCATCCATGTGATGTTACATTCTCAGTGTTCATCTCTCTCCTCACCCACACAGTATCCCTTTCCCTACCCTGCTCCCTCCAGATTGCTACTGGCATCCCATGTGATGTTCCATTCTGGCCCGAGAAGCTAGAGTGGAGGTTGTGTGTACATGAGGTGTGCTTGCTTGTCTGTATGAATGATGTGAGTCTCTCTTTTACTGTTGAAGGCTGTAGCCAAAACCTATATGTAAGTATCTTTAAATTGTGCCAGTCTGCAAACTTGATGTGTTGCAATCTGTCTTTCTCTGCATTGCTGGTATTCCTACCTGAAGTTCTCATTTTTTGAGAAATGAAACTAAATTGCTCTAAACATCCATGAATTATAACAACACAGTTAAAACTAGTTCCTCCATGCAAAAACTTATGGGCCACTAAAATATCAAATAACAATGAATAAAAAAGGACACACATTTCCTGCACAGAGCAGGATAGAAAACAGAGCATGGATAAATGAAAAACATAAATTTGTAACTATCTAATTACACAAGTGAAACAGGAAATCTTCATTGGCACAAAATATATTCAATAGATGGTGACCACAACAGAGCTCAATGCTGTCAAATGTTTTGCAGTTCTAGGCCAGAGAAATTACAAATCAATATGCTGAGAATCATAAAGAAGCACATGTACTATTTAAAATGGCTGAATAGCCTATACCACATAGCCTGCATTTCAAACCAAAAACGGTTTATACTGTTTCACACAACTACAAAATAAAAATAAAAAATTCCCCACAAAATGACATATTATGTTACTGCTTATGTAATACTGCTTACTCTTAGCATTAAATGAAGAATCAAGAAACAAGATGTTTACTCATGAACAAACATGTCACCACAAAGCAAAAACAGTACTGTGCACTAAACACACTCACAGAAACAACTACACATTAACTATTTTCCTTTATCCAACCAATCGATCCCCAAAAATCATTTTGGTATTCGAATCAGGAATGACCAGGAAATCATGATAAATTTTTCATCCTTCAATTTTCAATTCTGCCAATATTTGAATTTTAATTGGGTTATTGGTTTTACCAGTAGCCTTTACGACTTGACGCCATATACAGACATCATTACTAATCCAGGTTTGTCTGAAATGTACTCAAAAATTTCTGTAGTATAGCACTGACTTGTGATCCAGTGTCTAAAAGAACTTGTTGCCTAATGTCACAAATAATGACAAGAATGATGGTTTGTTTGATTGTTCTATCGAAGTAATTTTGTTCCTCCCACAACAAATATTGGTCGACCATAAGATCATTCCAAGACATGTTGTTCATCTACAAATCATATGCCTGGAGATTTATTCAGGTTTCAGATTTCAGAGTCTTTTATGATTGAATTTGTCATTTGCTAAGTATCGTATAACCCGGAGGCTCTTTCTCTCTTGGTTCTGCGTTTACTTTCAGTTCTTATTTTTAAGCTGGTGATACAAAAACAACCTTCTGTTATACCTTCCTCAATTTCTGTTACTACAATATTTTCTTCCTCCAAACCATCTATACCTGACCATTCTAGGTCACTGTGTGGTAGTAACAGAAACACTTTTGTTAGACACATGTTAATTTCCTAATCCGACCTTTGTCGGGCCTTAAATTCTCAGGGTCACAGTTTCCTCTTAATATTATTAGTTTCTTCCACAGCAGGCTGTTCATCTGAACTGTCATTTACATCGGCTCTAATGACACCTCGCTTTAATTTGTATTTTGAATAGTCTTTGTGAACTTCAGTAATTCATAAACAATCAACTGTATCTACCTCTTCTGACCTTCTGACAACAGTTTGTCCTGCTGACGGTTCGTTAGTCAGGAATGCTTTGTCAGCAATGCTGAGGATTTCATCTTCTTCCAGTATCCTCATTGCAACCATATTTCTTTTTTTTACTATCAGGTCACATCCTATTCTTGATGTCCCTTTTTCTCCTTTTGCTATTATCTTACCTTTTGGCCATATAACTCCTTTTGAAATCCTTCCACTCCTACTACTTTAGCCCTTGTTACAGATCACTGATCTGTTCACATCAACTAGTTATCCCTCCAACTCATTTTCGCTAATTTTATGTTTATTCACACTGTTGTCGGTACTTTCTTCCTCACGTACCAACATGTTCACATTTCTACTTGCTCAGGTGCCATTATTTTCTGAAGCAGGTTCAGTGTAATCTGCTGTAATGCCATTGTTTTGTTCTGCAGCCATAACTACAGCTGATTGGTCTGATGTATTCTTCACTGGCGGGCATTCTGTCTGCACACTAGTATATGATTAATTGCCTACCTGCCATGATTCATTCTTGAGCATGTCAGTTGCTTTGCTTGCAGCGACCTGCAGTGCTTCGCAATTGCTCTGTTAGAGTATTGGATTCATTACATCTACACCAGAATTGTTTCTTCCGTTTCGGCTGTGAAAATCTGTCCACATTAGCTTGGCCCGCAACCTATGTGGTTCTGAGGTTTCCATGTGGTTGTTGACGTGGTAATGTCACAGTACAAAATCCGCTTCTGCAAATGGCTGAAGTACTTCAAACTTTGCCTCTACCTCATTGAACAATATTAACATGACACCTAATGCCATCATTATGTTAATTGCCACAGTGATTAATACTATTTTTGTTATTATAGTGATAATCACGATTACTTTGCCAATGATCTTCATCTTCAACTCTTTCCAAAAATGCAGTGAAGCTCTTACTTTTGGTTCCTATATATCTCCTCGAAACCTCTGGCAGCTTTTTCAGCACTGGCCAGATAATCTTGGATTCAGATCATCTCATCTACTTCTTTAGTGGGTCAATGTTCAGTACCAGGATTCACAGAAATCTTCCATAGAGTTTGTGTTCATACTGTCATATAATCTAACCATTACGAACTCTCACCATAAACCATCTTGTTTTCATTCTAGCCAGTATGCCTTTGTAGACTTTTGTTTTAATTTGTTAACAGTCATTTGATGTGTTCAAATTTAGTCTCCACAACTTAGTATCATCTGCTAATGCACTGATAACTACGTTAATCTTTCCTGATCTGTCAGATTTTCAGGAAAAATTCTTTCGCAGTGTTTTCAGAAAATCCAAAGGGTGCCAGCCAGTATACCTATTGGCAGAATCAAAGCACTCTTCACTCCCTAATAGTTTGTTACGAGATTATCCTATCACTGACACAACTGGACTTCTCCGTTATTTTCTTGTCGAAGTCACAGACCTTGCCTTGAATTTGTAAAGTGTTTTAGTTACACTTCTGTTCGCAAATTTTTACTTGTTTTTTGCTGATTTCTTTCTCAGAATCAACCACTGTCTCTCTCAAATGTGACATGTCATGTCTACATTCATCGACAATTTCAGTTTTCAAACCGAAAACTTTTTCATCCACTTTCGTTACTACTAAATATTCTAACGTTTCTTGGATCTTTATGATTTTTAAACTGAAATTTTCATTGATATCATTGTTCTGCACAGTGGCCACATTGGCATTTATTTCAAGGTTCATGTATTTGATTGCAGTACTCAAAACACCTACTTTCTTGTCTACTTTTTTTGATCTGTTTACTGATCTTTACACTCCGTGTTTTCATTTGATTATTAAGGGTATTAATACTACCTGTGTATTCATTTCATAAATTGCTACTGGGCTCCATGATGTCTCTCGGTACATCCTGTACTGCCTCGTTCTGTTTGCTGTGATCTACTGATGTTTTTGTATCTATCTAATACTGAATCATAATTACATTATACTTCCTAAACTCCCATAACATTTGATACTATTTGATTTATTGAATTTAGTGCTAGTTCATGCTGCTGAACATTCAGTGCCATTAATACATTTGTTTCATACTTAGTACATGTGCTATGGTCTGTATTTAACTGTATAAGAAACAAATGAATGTCCTGTCATGCGCCACCACATATAACACTACCAGTTAGAATTAAAATAGTAATATGCTGATAATGTTAACACTGTGAAAGAAATTTTAATTTTATGCCCAGGACAATTGTAATGGTAAGGTACTGGTTTGGACTAATTTTGTTCCCCTTAAGATTTCTTTTGAATGGAAGTAGTAGCAAGAGAAACAGGAATCGAACCACAGTTCTATCAGTAATCAAGCAAACTGTCATAATGTAAAAAGGAACGGGCAAATTTTACCCAGCACTATTATGGTTTATAAAGAAAGCTAACCCCCCATGAACCATGGACCTTGCCGTCATCGGGGAGGCATGCGTGCCTCAACGATACAGATGGGGTATCTGTTGAGAGGCCAGACAAATACGAGTGGTTCCTGAAAAGGGGCAGCAGTCTTTTCAGTAGTTGCAGGGGCAAAAGTCTGGATGATTGACTGATCTGGCCCTGTAACACTAACCAAAATGGCCTTGCTGTTGTGGTACTGGGAACAGCTGGAAGCAAGGAGAAACTACAGCCATAATTTTTCCCAAGGGCATGCAGCTTTACTGTATGATTAAATGATGATGTCGTCCTTTTGGGTAAAATATTCCGGAGATAAAATAGTCCCCCATTTGGATCTCCGTACGGGGACTACTCAAGAGGATGTCGTTATCAGGAGAAAGAAAACTGGCATTCTACGGATCAGAGCGTGGAATGTCAGATCCCTTAATCGGGCAGGTACATTACAAAACTTTTAAAAGGGAAGTGGATAGGTTAAAATTAGATATAGTAGTCATTAGTGAAGTTCAGTGGCAGGAGGAACAAGACTTTAGGTCAGGTGAATACAGGGTTATAAATACAAAATCAAATAGGCGTAATGAAGGAGTAGGTTTAATAATGAATGAAAAAATAGAGTGAGGGTAAGCTACATGATGAAGAAATTGATTAAATGTATGATGAGATAAAAGAAATTACTCAGGTAGTGAAGGGAGACGAAAATTTAATAGTCATGGGTGACTGGAATTCGACAGTAGGAAAAGAAAGAGAAGGAAACGTAGTAGGTGAATATGGATTGGGGCTAAGAAATGAAAGAGGAAGCCGCCTGGTAGAATTTTGCAAAGAGCATAACTTAATCATAGCTAACACTTGGTTCAAGAATCATGAAAGAAGGTTGTATACACGGAAGAACCTTGGAGATACTAGAAGGCCTCAGATAGATTATATAATGGTAAGACAGAGATTTAGGAACCAGGTTTTAAATTGTAAGACATTTCCATGGGCAGATGTGGACTCTGAACTGTAGATTAAAACAAGAAATTGCAAAAAGGTGGGAATTTAAGGACATGGGACCTGGATAAACTCAAAGAACCAGAGGTCGTACAGAGTTTCAGGGAGAGCATAAGGGAACAATTAACAGGAATGGGGGAAAGAAATACAGTAGAAGAAGAATCGGTAGCTTTGAAGGATGAAATAGTGAAGGCAGCATAGGATCAAGTAGGTAAAAAGATGAGGGCTAGTAGAAATCCTTGGGTAACAGGAGAGATACTGAATTTAATTGATGAAAGGAGAAAATACAAAAATGCAGTAAGTGAAGCAGGCAAAAAGGAATACAAACATGTAAAAAATGAGATCGACAGGAAGTGCAAAATGGCTAAGCAGGGATGGCTAGAGGACAAATGTAAGGATGTAGAGGCTTATCTCACTAGGGGTAAGATAGATAATGCCTACAGGAAAATTAAGAGACCTTTGGAGAAAAGAGAACCACTTTCATGAATATCAAGAGCTCTGATGGAAACCCTGTTCTAAGCAAAGAAGGGAATAACAAGAAAGGTGGAAGGAGTATATAGAGCGTCTATGCAGAGGCGATGTTCTTGAGGACAATATTATGGAAATGGAAGAGGAAGTAGATGAAGATGAAATGGGAGATATGATACTGTGTGAAGAGTTTGACAGAGCACTGAAAGACCTAAGTCGAAACAAGGCCCCGGGAGTAGGCAACATTCCATTAGAACTGCTGACAGCCTTGGGAGAGCCAGTCCTGGCAAAACTCTACCATCTGGTGAGCAAAATGTATGAGACAGATGAAATTCCCTCAGACTTCAAGAAGAATATAATAATTCCAATACCCTACTAGCAGTGTTTACCATTTGGACCATACCGAAAGTGTGCAAAATGTTTAGGAAGTTATTGCTAGTTTCATACTCAACATCTGGGTTAGTATTCATGTTGCTAGATTTTGTATATTTGTTTTGGGACCAGAGACGCTTTCCAGGACATCCATTAATTAGTTGAGGAAAATGTTCACTTTACCACTGGGGGAGTGGTATATGCACAGTATGCTTAACTTATTATGGATGTCTAGCTTTGTTAATTCAATAGCTGGCAATTTAAAATGTTTTACTCTAATTGTGATTTCTTCTCCAGTTTTAAAGTGTATGCCATACTCCAGTTTCTACACCAGCGCATACCACTGTGCTGCTCAAAGAGTTTCATTCAACTTCAAGCTCATGTACTTTAATTTTTATATACAGTATATTTTGATAAACAATACATAATTCTCAGCAAACTTCTGTGCTGCTTGTCCTTGCGATTTCTTCTTCTCTTTGATAACTGTTGATGTGCTTTATGGTGTGGTAGTTCTAATTTCAGAGAACACGTTGAAGAAATTTCTAAACTGGTTGAGACACTTTTATGGGAGGGAAGCTTGGTGTCATGATTTTCCCAAAAAATGGCATAGTAGTCCTACCAATGACTACACGTGTTTGACCATGTGTGGTCCCATACCCAACACCTGTTCTCTTACTAATTTACTCCACCAAACTTCTCCTTCTCAGACCATAGCTACTGTAACCTCATCTTATCACAGTCCCCTTTAGAACCCGTACATTATGCATTTGGTCAGTAGTCATCAACACCATCTCTAGCTCTGCACTAACTCACCATACAGCACTGCCAAGATGAGACCAATCACGCTGCTGGAACAGCTCAACCATTTTCACACTGATGCTGCCAGTTAGGGACACTGTCTTGCTCAGGTCACCACATATGTTGTACAGTGTGTCTCTATCCTGGCTGTTCCCTGCTCCTCCCACGGTCATTAGATAATCTTTTTTTTATGAAATCCTTACACAATGGCACTAAACTCTCAATCGTCTGATTCAACCCAGCACTCAGCTTGAAAATGCTGGTGACCTGATACTCTTCCCTCACTTCTCATTTAATTGTGGGCTTACATCTCACACAGGAAAGCTCCTATCTTCTTCCTAACTTTAGTGTTATTCCTTGCCTTCCTACTCATGGGCAGAGTCTCCTGTACATTTCCTATTTCTACATTATCTTGACGCTTTCTCCCTCCCCTGAATGCTGACAGCTGGCACCTGCTACATATCAAAACTATCAGACAGTCACCCTTCTTACCAACCAACAGTTCCCAACCACCCACTGACCCAACTGCCTCCCTTCATCCTCACTAGATCTCTCTTAGCTTCTTCCAATCATAGCTGAAGGTCAGAGATTTTCCTTTCCTGCTACTTTTGTAATCTCTTCCTGCTGCATATTTCAAGAGAAAATACCAGTGATCTCCGCAGAGTTCTTCCCACCGCACCCCCCCTCCCCCCCCCCCCCCCCTCTCTCTCTCTCTCTCTCTCTCTCTCTCTCTCTCTCTCTCTCTGTGTGTGTGTGTGTGTGTGTGTGCGACTTAGTTCTCAGGTTGTGGGTCCTTGATTATTATGCTAACATACAAATGTGGCGAAATAACAGTGTTACTTTAGCAGCAGCCTTTGTGTAGAAATCCACATATAAATGAACTACACTGGACTATCGCCTTTTGTTTCATGAAATATGCAGGTTTATACGCTATATATCTAGGTCAGGGATGCTGAACCTTTGTATATCTATATGCGATTTTTTCCAAAGAAATGTTCAAAACAGCCAGTGTGTGCCAGAACACTAATCATAGAACTAAATTTTGGTACTGCATGTCACTCTTTTTTTATTGCCTATTTTGTGATTGTTTAGACGTATCACACTGTGTGAATGCATACATGTTTTAAGATTTGACAGTGCATAGAAATTTGGGTTCTACTAAGAAAATCCTTATTAATACTCCTTAAATGCAACCACAAATAGATCCAGTCTACAGGCATGAAAAAAGAAACATTTTTAGTTTATCTAAGTGAAAGAAAAAATAATGTGACTGTTGCAAATTCAATGCCAAATAGTTTACTTTGTAAATTTTAGCAGAATCCAAATTTAACTAGAGTCATCTGAGAAAAGGTTTCTTTGTGAGTCTTTAATGTTATTCACTTAAGAAAAAAGTAACTAAGAAGTATAGGTACATGGAAATATTTTCAAGATAGCAAACATTAGCTTCTTTAGACAGCTATATATCCCTGGAACTGAATCCAGGTTTCCATAATTTTAATGTCGGCGTTTTTCCTCACATTGCCTGATAGTCTCCCTAATTACTTCCAATTCTTTCCTTATTTTGATATATTTTTGAGTGCATATTAAATTAAATTGGAAATCAATCAGAAGCATTTTGATTTCTTCAGTCTCCAAGCAATCAAATTTAGAAAAGTTCAGATTATCCAATTAAATCACATCTGGATGCATAGCAAATTTTAGTGTTTCCAACAACTCTCTAAACAGACAAAGCCTGGATGAAAATTCTTCGACTGAAGAATGTGTTACAAAAAAAAATTCCTGTGTGACTTTCTCTTCATGTAAAATCGATGGTAAATATTTTCGAATTTGGAAATTTGTAGTTTTTTAAAACATCATAATTAATAAAACTTACAGTTTAGTCTCAAAAGTGCAAATGAGATCTACCATAACAATAATTGCTTTATTTGTGTCTCATTGAAAAGCTGACACCCGTCTGTAAAAAACATGTATGGCACAAACATTCATTACCTGTGAATACTGCACAGTATTTCCCATTTTGTAAAACCAGTTCGATTTCTTACAAACAATTAACAAGTCTTCGAAGAGTGTTGACGTGGCTCCAGCAGCAAACATTGTTACATGTCAGTAAGTCACTGTACACTGAGCTGACTTCATCTAACAACACTTCGACCTTTACTTTTTTAAAAGCTTGAGACAATATAAGGTTCGATATTTTTTGCAGCTACAGCCACTACATTATCAAAGAAATTGAAACTACAGTTGGGATAAAAGGCTTGCTGATGTGTGATGCAATGGAATTCAAGAACAGAATATCCAATGTGTGTTTAGAATAAATCAGTAACACTTTTTTTTGTGTGTGTCATCATATTGAGTACACAATCAGTTGTGAGCGAAACAATTTTACTTACGTCTATCTGTTTTTCAGTAAGTGAATTGCCAACAGCCATACAAGTATCTATTGTGATTTGTTTCATAGTCATTTTACAGACAATGTTCAACATACCATTGTCCCAGGACATGAAACACACACAACTTCATTTCTATCATTAATCAAGCCATATTTCTCAGTCCACCAAATTTCAAATTCTTTATTACACTTATCTTGTGCTTTTAGTTTCTTTGCTAAAACAGCCACTTTCAATAATACTCACAAGTTTAAGAATGATACTAACTATGCGTAATTGCAAGATACAACATTAAGTGCGCAACAAACAAAAACAAACAGATGAAGTACGTTTCACCATGACAATTTGGCAATAAGATACTTGTTGCTCGATGGTGGTAGTTGTCATTTGAACAACTGTCAACCTATGTAAACTGACTGTGTATTATTGCTAATATATCTGAGTACACTGTGACTGACAGTGAGTGAGCAACAACTTCTTGGTGCTTCGGCACTGACAGCCCATCCGCGCTCTGATACCAAATGAGTTATTTCAATTAAGTAGGCCTACATAAATTCCTCATTTAATTCTATGTCCAAATTATTTGGTCACATGCCACTACTGACATGCGTGCCACAGGTTCACCATCCCTGATCTTGGTGGTAACTACATATTTTATATTGTTTTCAGCACAAAATGCTGTTATTTTCTCATGATTATTAACCTTTGTAGTACATTTTAAATACAATAACAGTGTAGCAAATGTACTGGAATAAGCAGACCTGTTTGTCAGCTCCAAAATAATAATGATAAAGTTCTACAATATTTCTCTACTATGGTAATGATAAAGTTCTACAATATTTCTCTACTATGGTAATGTTGTGTTTATTTGGTACTAAAATAAGTGTGCATATGTATACTTTTTATATCACAGGAAGTGCTTTGTCTCTTAACACTAAGGTTTTTTGAGTCTTCGTCTTCTGGCTTATTTGCTCTGAATTCCTCTACTGTGCCAACCACTTCATGTCAGAGTAGGATTTGCTGGATGTATTGCAACTTCTGTCTTCCTCTACAGTTTTTACCCTCTACAGCACACAATAGTACCATGGAAGTTAGTCTGTGATGTCTTTAACAGATCTCCTACCATGCTATCCAATCTACTTGGCAGTGTCTTCCATATATTCCTTTCCTCGCCAATTCTGCAGAGAACCTCCACATTGCATACCTTACTAGTCCATCTAATTTTCAACATTGTTCTGTAGCATCACACCTCACTTGCTTTGATCCTCTTCTCTTCTGGTTTTACCAAAGTCCATGTTTCACTGTCATACAATGCTGTGCTCCAGACATATATTCTCAGAAATTTCTTCCTCAAATAAGGCCTACACTTGATGTTACTATACTTCTCTTGGAAATAAATCCCCGTTTTGTCAGTGTTACTATGTTTTTGCTCCATCTGCCATGGCTTATTTTACTATCTCAGTAGCAGAATTCCTTAACTTCACCTACTTCGTGATTACCAATCCTGATGTTAAATTGCTTGCTATTCTCATTTCTGACACTCCTCATTACTTTTGTCTTTCTTTGATTTACTTTCAATCCATATTCTGTAGTCATTAAAGTGACCATTCCATTCAGCAGATCCTGTAATTCTTCTTCACTTTCACCGAGGATAGCACTGTCATCAGGCAATCTTATCATCGATGTCCCTTCAGCCTGAATTTTAATTGCACTCGAACTTTTATTTTCATCATTGTTCCTTTGTTGTACAGATGAAACAGCAGGTGTGACATACTATGCGCCTGTCTTGGACCCTTTTTAACCCTATCACTTCTTTCATGGTCTTCCACTCTTATTGTTCCCTCTAGGTTCTAATACACTTATCCATCTTTCTCTATAGCTTACTCCTATTTTTCTCAGAATTTTGAACAGTTTGCATGCACACTGTCAATTGACAAATCCCATGAAAGTGTCTTTATTTTTCTTTAGCCTTGCTTTCATTATCAACCACAATGCTCCCTGCCGCTGTTGGATAAGCAGCTGCCAGCAGCAAGTCGTACACTCTTACCTCACTTATTTGTTACATAGTTTAATTCTTAATTTCTTTGCATGTTTTGGGTACTTGCATAGTTTAATTCATAAATTTTGGGCGTATTATAGTATTTGAGAGTTGTAGCATCGCATTTTAGTACCTTAATAGTGTAAAATCGCGTAGTCTCTTTCTGTGTGTCAGCAGTGTGCAAATAAAAGCATTACTGCATTTACTAGGCAATCTTGCATTTTAATAACTGTTTAAATTTTGTGTCAAATTGTTTGTGCGCTCTGTAGATTAGTTCAGACGTTCTTTGCACAACAGTTTTTAGCATGGATAGGGACTGCGACTGCTGTGTTCGGATGTGGGCTGAGTTGGCATCCCTTTGCTCCCAGCTTCAGGCAGTGTTGGCTTCGGTAACACAGCTTGAGGGTGTTGCCTGTGGGGGTCCGGATTGGGGTTTGTCGGGGACGGCCAGCTCGTCCCACGCATCCCTCGATCGGACTACGACTGTGGCTACCCAGGATACTGCCCACATTGAGGCTGACCCTTCATCCGTGGTAGAGTGGGAAGTCTGTCTCCGGCTGATACTAATCTTCAACCAGACATGGCTGCTTGTCCTGTTCTAGAGGTTGCCCCTCAGTCTGCAAGATCCGGGCGGTTGCAAAGGGTGGCCTTACTGGTAGTTGGGAGCTCCAAAGTCAGGCACGTAATGGGGCACCTTAGGGATATGGCAGCAAGAGAGGGGAAGAAAACCAATGTGCACTCCATGTGCATACTGGGGGGAGTCATTCCAGATGTGGAAAGGGTCCTTCCGGATGCCATGATGGGTACAGGGTGCACCCATCTGCAGGTGGTCGCTCATGTCGGCACCAATGATGTGTGTCGCTATGGATCGGAGGAAATCCTCTCTGCCTTCCGGCAGCTATCCGATTTGGTGAAGACTGCCAGTCTCGCTAGTGGGATGAAAGCAGACCTCACCATCTGCAGCATCGTCGACAGGACTGACTGCGGGCCTTTGGTGAAGAGCCGAGTGCTGAGGCTGAGACAGTTCTGCGACCATGTGGGCTGCAGATTCCTCGACTTGTGCCATATGGTGGTGGGGTTTCGGGTTCCACTGGATAGGTCAGGAGTCCACTACACACAACAGGCAGCTACACGGGTTGCGTGGCGTGGGCTGCGCAGCTTTTTAGGTTAGATGGCCTCGGGCAAGGACAGAAAGGGCAACAGCCTCAAAGGGTGCGGAGCAAAGTCAGGACATGCGGGGACCAAGCAGCAATCGGTATTGTAGTTGTAAACTGTTGAAGCTGCATTGGTAAAGTACCAGAACTTCAAGCGCTGATAGAAAGCACCGAAGCTGAAATCGTTATAGGTATGAAAATCTGGCTGAAGCCAGAGACAAATTCTGCCGAAATTTTTACAAAGACACAGACGGTGTTTACAAAGGATAGATTGCATGCAACCGCTGGTGGCGTGTTTGTCGCTGTTAGTAGTGGTTTATCCTGTAGTGAAATAGAAGTGGATAGTTCCTGTGAATTATTATGGGTGGAGGTTACACTTAACAACAGAGCTAGGTTAATAATTGGCTCTTTTACCGACCTCCCGACTCAGCAGTATTAGTGGCAGAACAACTGAGAGAAAATCTGGAATACATTTCACATAAATTTTCTCAGCACGTTATAGTCTTAGGTGGAGATTTCAATTTACCAGATATAGACTGGGACACTCAGATGTTTAGGACGGGTGGTAGGGACAGAGCACCGAGTGATATTATACTGAGCGCACTATCCGAAAATTACCTCGAGCAATTAAACAGAGAACCGACTCGTGGAGATAACATCTTGGACCTACTGATAACAAACAGACCCGAACTTTTCGACTATGCAAGTGCAGAACAGGGAATCAGTGATCATAAGGCCCTTGCAGCATCCCTGAATATGGAAGTTAATAGGAATATAAAAAAAGGGAAGGAGGTTTATCTGTTTAGCAAGAGTAATAGAAGGCAGACTTCAGACTACCTAACAGGTCAAAATGAAAATTTCTGTTCCGACACTGACAATATTGACTGTTTATGGAAAAAGTTCAAGACAATCATAAAATGTGTTTTAGACAAGTATGTGCCGTTTAAAACTGTGAGGGACAGGAAAAACTCATCATGGTTCAATAACAAAGTTAGGAAACTACCGCAAAAGCAAAGAGAGCTTTACTGCAAGTTTAAATGCAGCCAAAACCTCTCATACAAACAGAAGCTAAACGATGTCAAAGGTAGCGTAAGGAGGGCTATGCATGAAGCATTCAGTGAATTCGAAAGTAAAATTCTATGTACCGACTTGACAGAAAATCCTAGGAAATTCTGGTCTTACGTTAAATCAGTAAGTGGCTCGAAACAGCATGTCCAGACACTCTGGGATGATGATGGCATTGAAACAGAGGATGACACGCGTAAAGTTGAAATACTAAACACCTTTTTCCAAAGCTGTGTCAAAGAGGAAGACCGCACTGCAGTTCTTTCTCTAAATCCTCGCACAAACAAAAAAATGGCTGACATCGAAATAAGTGTCCAAGGAACAGAAAAGCAACTGGAATCACTCAACAGAGGAAAGTCCACTGGACCTGACAGGATACCAATTCGATTCTACAGAGTACGCGAAAGAACTTGCCGCCTCCCCCCCCCCCCCCCTACCGCCTTCTAACAGCCATGTACTGCAAGTCTCTAGAGGAACAGAAGGTTCCAATGATTGGAAAAGAGCACAGGTAGTCCCAGGCTTCAAGAAGGGTCGTCGAGCAGATGAGCAAAACTATAGACCTATATCTCTGACATTGATCTGCTGTAGAATTTTAGAACATGTTTTTTGCTTGCGTATCATGTCATTTCAGGAAACCCAGAATCTACTCTGTAGGAATCAACATGGATTCCGGAAACAGCAATCGTGTGAGACCCAACTCGCTTTATTTGTTCATGAGACCCAGAAAATATTAGATACAGGCTCCCAGGTAGATGCCATTTTCCTTGGCTTCCGGAAGGCATTCGATGCAGTTCCACACTGTCACCTGATAAACAAAGTAAGAGCCTATGGAATATCAGACCACCAGTGTGGCTGGATTCAAGAGTTTTTAGCAAACAGAACAGAGCATGTTGTTCTCAATGGAGAGACGTCTACAGACATTAAAGTAAGCTCTGGTGTGCCACAGAGGAGTGTTATGAGACCACTGCTTTTCACAATATATATAAATGACCTAGCAGATAGTGTCGGAAGTTCCATGCGGCTTTTCGTGGATGATGCTGTAGTATACAGAGAAGTTGCAGCATTAGAAAACTGCAGCGAAATGTAGGAAGATTGCAGCGTATAGGCACTTGGTGCAGGGAGTGGCAACTGACCCTTAACATAGACAAATGTAATGTATTGCGAATACATAGAAAGAAGGATCCTTTATTGTATGATTATATGATAGCGGAACAAACAATGGTAGCAGTTACCTCTGTAAAATATCTGGGAGTATGCGAGCGGAATGATTTGAAGCGGAATGATCATGTAAAATTAATTGTAGGTAAGGCGGGTACCAGGTTGAGGTTCATTGGGAGAGTCCTTAGAAAATGTAGTCCACCAACAAAGGAGGTGGCTTACAAAACACTCGTTCGACCTACACTTGAGTATTGCTCATCAGCGTGGGATGCATACCAGGTCGGGTTGACGGAGGAGATAGAGAAGATCCAAACAAGAGTGGCACGTTTCATTACAGGGTTATTTGGTAAGTGTTTAGCAAACTCAAGTGGCAGACTCTGGAAGAGAGGCGCTCTGCATCGCAGTGTAGCTAGCTGTCCAGGTTTTGAGAGAGTACGTTTCTGGATGAGGTATCGAATATATTGCTTCCCCCTACTTATACCTCCCAAGGAGATCACGAATGTAAAATTAGAGAGATTTGAGCGTGCACAGAGGCTTTCCGGCAGTCGTTCTCCCGCGAACCATACATGAATGGAACATAAAGGGAGGTAGTGACAGTGGCACGTAAAGTGCCCTCCGGCACACACCGTTGAGTGGCTTGCGGAGTATAAATGTAGATGTAGATGTAGATGTGGACTGTCAGAACTGCCTACCTGGTGCCTTTACCTTTCCTAAAGCCAAACGAATCGCCCTCTAACACATCCTCAATTTTCTTTTCCATTCTTCTACATATTATTCTTGTCGTCAACTTCAATGCATGGACTGTTAAGCTGATTGTGTGATAATTCTTGCGCTTGCCAGCTCTTCCAATCTTTGTAATTGAGTGGTTGAAGTTTTTCCAAAATTCAGGTGGTATATCGCCAGACTGATACTCCTACACAACAACGTGAATGGTCTTTTTGTTACCACTTCCCCCAATGATTTTAGAACTTCTGGTGGAATGTTATCTTTCCCTTCTGCCTTATTTGACTTTAAGTCTTCAAAAGCTTTTTAAAATTCTGATTCTAATACTGGATCCCCTATTTCTTCTACATCTACACTACAATATGAAAAAAGAAAGAATGAAAAAAAAATCAGGAAAATGTACAGGTTTTGCTAGTTCATATTGTAGTTTTCATTCAAATTAAGTAAAATATTTACATGACAATTCATTGATACTAAATGCAATCTCATTAATTTAGCAAATCATACTAGTATATTTCTTCACAATTTCACGGTAGAGTTTAAATAACACATCACTTGCATGACGGCATCTGAGAAGGCATTCTTGAAATTGCAGCTGACTGAAATGTCCTTCTGTGTGAGAAGCAACAACAGATTTCTTCTGACTCTCAAACACGAATGTTAACGATGCTTTACTGTCCTGAAATGCAAAAGACAATGTTGCTTACAATCGTAAAAATTAGAACACTGTATTGACAATAATAATAATAATAATTATAATAAAATAATAATAATAATAATAATAATACAAACCTTTGATTGTAAATCTGATGGATCTAATATTATCTCATCTCTTTTATCTATCATACAGTTCACTGCTGCTACTAAAAATCTCATTGCAATTCCACTGTTCATAAGAGCCAGACATGAAGCATTTATGGAACATGCAAGAAACTGAAAAATAATATGTTCTTAAAATTCCATCAAGCATATACATGAGTTAAAAATGTTAGTTTCAAAAGTAAACTGCAACATAACATTACCAGAAATCACAAAATTAACCCTGTTAGCTACAATTTCTGAATAATAATGTGAAAGTAATAAGTCCTTACTGGCAATGTAAGAAGGTAATATTGGTTAGCTAAATCATAACACAACATGGTGCATCATTTCATATAAGCCCACCTCTATAATTGAGCAGTCAGTATAAATGACTGTTGTGCAGAGAACGTAGGATCTAGTTTGTCAAACATCTTCATCCACTTCTACATCTACACTCTGAAAACTAATGTGAAGTGGATGCCATATGGCATGACCCTTTATGCCAGTAATTAGGGTTTTTCCCCATTCCATTCATGTATGGAGAGTGGAGACAACGATTGCTTAAACACGTGTGTGTGTGTGTGTGTGTGTGTGTGTGTGTGTGTGTGTGTGTGTGTGTGTGTGTGTGTGTGTGTGTGTGTAATTAAAAAAATCAATACTATCTTTGCAATCCCTACAGGAGCAATATGTATGGGGTTGTAGGTTGTTCCTAGAATCGTCACTTTAAGAAGTTGGGTCTTGAAACTTTCTAAGTAGGTTTTCATAGAATAGCCTGCATTTATCTTCAAGTGTCTGCCAGTTCACTTTCTTCAGTGTTCTACCATGGGTCAAACAAACCTGTGGCCATTCATGCTGCCTCTCTCTGCGTACATTCAATATCCTCTGATAGTCCTATTTGCTAACGGTCCCACACCCCTGAGCAATATTTTGGGATTGGTCACACAAGTGGTTTGTATGCAGTCTCCTATGCAGATTCACAGCATTTCTTCACTATTCTATCAACAAAATACAATCTGCCATCTGCTTTACCTAAGGCAGAGCCTACATGATTGTTTCATTTCATAAACCTACAAATTGTTACACCCAGGTATTTGCATGTGTTGGAGGATTCCAACTGAGACTGACGGATACTGTGATCTTAGTATACTACATTTCTTTAAGTCCATACTTATAAATTTCTGAACATTTAAAGCAACTCTGAAAGCTTATGGAGATCTAACTAAATATTTGTGCAGCTTTTTCTCATACGGTACTTCATTGCAGATAACTGGTCTTTTTCTACATTCCTGAACGTTTAAAGCAACTTGCGCCAGTCTCTGCACCACTTTGAAAGCTTACGGAGATCTGACTAAATATCTGCACAGCTTTTTCTCAGACAGTATTTCATTACAGATAACTGCATCACAGGTGAAAGTCTGACGTTGTTATTAATATTACCCATAAGGTTATTAATATACATCATGAAGAGAAAGGTTCCTAACACACATCTCTTCGGCACACCTGAAGTCACTTCTACATCAATTGAAGATTCTCCAGCCAAGATAACTTGCTTTGTTCTTCCTGTCAAAAGATCCTCAACTCAGTCACAAATGTTTGCTTAATATCCCGTGCAGTTGTACTTTTGATAATAAGTGTAGACGTGGTAATGAGTCAAATGATTTTTGAAACTGATAGGTACTGCATCTACCTGACTGTCTCGATAAATGGCTTTCAGTATATTATGTGACAAAAATAACAAATTTCACATGACTGATGTTTTCAGAATCTATGATGGCTGCCATAGAGGACATTATTCAGTTCGACATGCTTTGTTACATGTGCACTTAGAACATGTTCTGAAACTACAACAAATGGATACTGGGCAGTTATTTTGTGGCTACTTCTGCTATACTTCTTGCTGGCAGCTGTGATCTATGCTTTTTAGTAACTACTGGGCAAGGGTTTTTGTTTGACGGATCTTTAGTAGATTAAAGTTAAAAAAGGGGGCTAACTCAGTGGCAAATTCGGTATAAAATCAGACAGGGATTCCATCAGACCCTGGAGTTTCATTTAGTTTTAACAGTTTCAGCTGTTTCTCAACACCACTGAAGCGAACACTTAATTTCATTCATCTTTTCAGTGGTACAAGCATTAAATTAGGGCAATACTCCCAGATTTACCTCTGAAAGAAACATTTGAAAATGGAGTTAAGAATTTCTACTATTGCTTTGCTGCCCTCAGTTTCAGTTCCTGTCTAATTCACTAGTCACTAGAGACCAACACCGGTGCCACTAACGGCCTTTACACATTACAATAATTTATTTAGTTTTTGTGAGAGTTATTCTGCTCCAGTAGTTATTGAAGATCACACACATTGCCCTCTTGACAATCAAACACATTTTGTTCAGCATTTCTTGATCTATAGCTGTATGCTTTGTTTTACACCTACTACGCAGTAATCTGTTTCTTTACAAGTTTCTTTAAAGTGATGTATACCAAAGAGGGGTCCCTCCCATTGATTTGATTGTAACAGGAGAGCTAAAACAGCTTAGGTCTAACCTGCCACTGCCCACACCGAAACTAGGTTTATTGTGTGGTATCACTCCCTGTATATCTAGTAAAGCCAACCAGTGCCCTTAAATAGTGCAAGGAGTCCCTCTACCAGTTTTTTTGTTAGGCACAATTTCTTCAGGTCTAGTTGTCCCAAAGATTCTGTATCTTTTACTCTCCAATGCCATGCATTCAAAGATTAGGTGTGATGCAGTTTCTTCACCCTCATCACACATCCTACATTTAGGGTCCTCTTCCATTATACCCATTGTGTGTGTTTTTTGAAGTTCCCATGGCCGGTCATCAGTCCAGTCATGAGTTTGATCTCTTTCCTGTTCAATCCCAGGATTACAGAGCTTCTTTTAAAACATGGCTTGGGCATCATTACCTTACCATGTTTCTGTTTATGGACCTTGGCCCAATATCCTATGTGCTGTTTCCTCAGCCAGTCCCATAGTTCTAATTTGACCATAGCCTTTGTGATTGTCAAGGACAGGTTCTGGTCCAATAAATGGAGTTGTTGCCCCCATCCTAGCCAATCTATCAGCTTGTTCATTGCCACAGATCCCTGAGTAGCCAGGGACCCACACTAGGTACACTCTATTGCTTCCCCCTAGCTCCACCAGAGCCCTGTGGCAATCTGCAACAACCTTAGATCTTTGTTGCAGGAGCTGCCAATGATTTCAGGGCTGCCTGGCTGTCTGCATAGATGTAGATGCTACGATCATTGTAGCACCTACTCATATTCTCCTCCTCACATGCCCTGATTGCAGTAATTTCGGCTTGGAATACTGAGGCCAGTTTCCCTAGAGAGATGCTGCTCTCCAGTCTTGGCTGAACCCTGTACAACCCTGCCCCAACACCTTGATGTGTTTTCGACCCATCAGTGAACCAAACGATGTCCCCCATACGGTGTCAAACTGTTTTCTTCCACTGCTCCTTACTTACAATTATTATGTTGTAAGGCTGTCCCTCGCATAATAAACTGTTCCACTGGGTACATGTCAATCCAGTGACATGTCAGTTAGTCTTTTTAACTTGAACCATAGTTCCTTAGATAAAAGTGTCAAGTTCCTCACTGAGATGTGACACAGCAGCTTCTTTATCTACTTTGCTGAACATATAAATCTTTCTACATATCATAGTTGCACTTTGTACTCTGGTAATCATTGCTGCTACAACTGCTTGTGATCACTGATACCAGTTTCACTGAGGACATTCTCTAAGTGATCATCATGAGTTGGGTTCTGAACCACTGCTCTAGATAACATTCGAAGAAGGTATTCAGTACTGTTCCACAGGATGTTTTGTCATGCTGTCCACTAACAAAATTGTAATTATCCAAATTAAAGGATCCTCCAATGATTACAGTGAACCGGGGAACTTATGTAAATGAAAACTGAGGTTTTTCTATCAGGTTTTTGGTTACATTAGGAAGTGAGTCTGGTGGTCTATAGAAAGATCCGAACATAAATTTTACGTCAACCTGATATTGAATTGTGCCCAAGCAATCTCACATGATATTTTAATTTCTGTCTCAATGGATATGATTTCTTGTCTATTTTGACAAATACATCCACCTCCATTTCCCATTATCCTATCCTTTCAATATACACTTTTTACCAACTTCAAGCTGTATCCAGTTTTCTGTACTAACTATTAGTAAGCTTCATTGCTTTTTAGGAGCTTTGCAAGCCCTGGCACTTTGTTGTAGATGCTCCGCCAATTCACTACTACGACTGCAATATTGTCACCTGTGGGGAGCACATCTATATATCCTGTACTGCTAATTCTAGGTCTCCTGCAGTTATCGTTTTCTGGACTGCATAGTGTGTCGCCTAATCTAAAAAAAAAAAACACTTGCGTGCATCCCACAGTCAGTACCTCAGTAGCAGCCCCCAATGTGTAGTGCGCATCTGACTCTTTTAGGGGTACCTCATAATTCTCAACTCTATGCCACATGATACAAAGTCACAGTCCACCATGTTACGGAACCTTCCTAGTTTCTGGTTCAAGCCTTCCACTCGATTCAGAACCAGCAGGCCACAATCTATAGAGTGTGAGCTTCATTGAAACTCCATGAACAAGGCTGATATTCTCAACTGTACATACCAGCTGCTCGAATGATCCAAGTATACCTTGGAGCCCAAATGAGAGGCACCGTCTGCCCAAAGTGCACCACAATCTGCAACTATTTACACTCTGCTTCCTTAACGGGTGCTGGAATGGCCAACATGATGAATGAGTCCCCAAGACATACACACTGAGTGCACCTGTTGTTCCTTCCTGTCCCTTGCCACTATTTCCCTACAGGATACCATTATTTGCCTTACATTTTCAATGCTGACGATTAACATACCCCTATCCATTTCTGTCCGTATGCCCTTGACACGACATTTTTCAGTGGAAAACAGGATCTTGAACTTGTTGGTTAGGAGGATGGGTGTACACATTAAGATCTATCTAGTCGCTATCGCTTCTGTGTAGGACACCTTGACCCACTATTCACATGCCACTCAAACCCAAGCGGACAAGTAAAGACAGATCCTGTTGCATGTCCTGCAAAAGAGTGTATCCACAGGAGAGGATAGTGCTTGAGGTACCTTTGTTGCCTCTGGTACATGATTTGGTAGCCTTCCTAACACACCTATTCACATCAGCTTCCTATCACTCTTCAATAGTCTGGGTGATTTCAGATGTTTACAAACAGCCCCTAACTCACTCAGTGGCTGAGAACAGCGTACACGATGGGGCTGCATTGTGCCTGGTGTAATATTTTACAGAACAGTGATCCTCTTCTCATTTATAGCTCTGATATGCTACTAATATTACCAACAGCCTTTCAGAAGTGTAGTGAATAACAATCAAAACAAGAAATCTATTACAGTAACAGGAAAAGCTGGTACAAAATTTACGGTTTAGAAGAAATGTTTTTAAGGTTACAGTCACTAATAAATTCAACAACAGTGTTAATTTGTGGTAATGTAGACAATTTACCCTCCTTATAAAGGAGAAAACTAATATGTCACTAATCTGACATGTCAGTTACTTACACTAACTGTAAATCACAGATGTTGATACTATGAGGTAGGTTATGCAGAATAACAAACCTTACAACAGTGACCCCAAGGGTAGCATTATAACTTCACAATCCTTCACACTGACATAAAAAGATGCCTTAGGCAGCGGATGACAACAAATGGTTGACAATGGGTGGCTGCTATCATGTTCCAAACATTCCCTCATCTTTTACTAGTATCACATCACTACAACATGTCAAGTTTCATATTATAAATAAATACACATGCAATTTTCCTTTGAGGAAGGATATTTAAAATAAGAATTCAGTACTCTGACATTTTTTTCGGCTGTCTATTCAAGTGCCCATGTCATCAGAAAGTCTCTGGGCACAAATTTTTTGTATCACTTAAAAATACCTGTGATAATCTTAATGTCAACTTTTTATTTTACTGAAGCTATTCAGTTATTTTGATACTGGCAGAGTTTGCATAAATATAGATATCATAAATAAAGATTGACTCAGTAACAATTATGATGAATGTCATGCACACAGAAAAATTAATTTTAGTAGAGAATATATGGAAATAAAACTATTAGTAATATGGTCTATTACATGAACAGATGACATACAAATGCAATCTTCCAAAACTATATATAGTTAGACAAGAAGCGAGAGCTGTGCCCTTCAGGTGCAGTTAGAAAATGCAAGTGAGGAACTTAATAGGCTGAAGAGGGGGAAGGAGGCTGAGGAATGTTAACTGGCAGTTGGTAATAAGGTTGCTAGGAGATTTGACCAACTGTCAGAGTGTAGTGAAAGGAGTTTGTTGTTGCTCTAGATGCAGGAACATGCAACACACTTCAACAATTAATAAGCCAAAGACAATTGTCAATTACAATAAAAAAAGAAGGTTCTGCTGTTAGGTACTTCTCATGGCAGAGGTGCAGGTCAACAGTTGCAGGAAATACTAGGGAGTGAGTACCAGGTCACTGGCACGGTGAAACCTAGTGGAGGGTTGGCTTAGTCGACAGGTAACACAGAGGAGTTACGTGGGAGTTTAAAAACAGAGTATCAGATCAGGCAGTGACTGTGGGTGAAGCTGGGAATGGTCTTGATAGGAACAAGGATCGTGACAGCCTGGAAAATATAGCTACACAAACCGATGGCACAAATGTGCACCTCACAAAGCCGTTTCAGCATCATGATCAGCCTTATCTTTATATAGCTGTTAGGTATATTAACATAGGGGTTGAGAGGGTACTGATGGCAAGGGGTACAGTTCAAATCGCAGACGTGCCAGTTGAGACTGTCGATAGATTGAGTTTCAGAAGGCATGGCCTGCATGTGAATAAGTATAGGATGAAGAGGTTGACAAAACTTATAATGATAATGTATTGATGGATTGATAGTATCACTCATGAGAAAATGCCAGTACTAACTGGTAACACAACTGATATGTATCCCATTTAAGTGAAGTCTCTCAACAAAGAAACCACCTTCAAAAATGGTAAGGTATCTAAGTAGTGAAGCAAATAGCATATTTCACCAAAACATAGAAGTATTAGAGACAAAGTTGGTGAACTGCTTATAGATGTTATCTCTGATCATATTGGCTCATTAGAGTACCCCACTTAAACCATGTAACAATGGAGAGGCTTCCTACATGAGAATTGAGATTAGCTGGCTATTTTTCAAGAAGTTCTTTGTGGATTGGTGAGAGGCCATGTACGCGAAAAATGGTATTTCATTTACATTTATCGTTGTATCAAAGCACTGCACTGAACTTGTCATTGTTGTACAGGAGCAGTTCAATTTAGTGAAACACTACTTGTGATTACAGGTATCCATAGGTCAGCCTCCCCTGTTTTCACGACTTTCTGTCCAATTTAGGGAGGGTTCTTTGTTTACTTAATAGAAAGTAACAAAAATCAGTAGTATTTGGTGACCTTAGTATCAATTTTATATGTTCATTCTTCATTACTAGAGGGCCATTCTGTTAGTAAAAGGCATTTCAGACCATGATGCACAAATTTTACCACTAGAAGAAATTTGTGCACATTGACAGGTTAAATATAATTACAAACTACTTACAAACGCTAATCCAGTGGGAACAGACATGTTTCATAAACCTCATTAGAGAAGAAAAAAAGGCAGCATGTTTATAGTGCTGATAACAGAGAATAAATATAATGCTTTCCTCAACACATTTATCATGCTCTCTAAAAGTTGCTTCCCATTAGAACTAACATGTAACCTAGGTGTCTGACTGATGGGGGTATCATGTTATATCAGAACACTACAAATAGACACAATCGAGCTACAGAAACCCATTTCAAACAGTACCATAAGCTGCTTAAAATGTCATAAACAATATTAAGAAAGGCTACATGGCTACTCACATGTGTTGCAGACAGGCATGATGAAAAGACTGTCACAAATAAGCCTTCACCAAAGCCTTCTTCAGACAAGAGAAGCATGTGCATATTCAAACAAGCAAGTTCACCACACACACACATGACCACTGCGTCCAGCCACTCCAGACTGGCCAGATGTACCAATCATTTGCATGAATGTGCATGTGTTTCTCTTTTCTGAAGAGGGCTTCAGCTAAAAGCTTACATGTAAGAGTCTTTTCATGGTATCTGTCTACAACTCAATGTGTCATCTTTACAGTGAGTAGAAATCTATCGGTGAGTAGAAATCTATCATTCTGTAATATTGTTGATATTTCAACCTGGACCTTTCACTGTTTTAAAAATGATATTAGGAAGGCAAATCACATGTGATCCACAAATTCCAGGGATAAAATTAAAACAAGGTCATCAGTCACAAAGGAAGTGTCTGGCCAACAGCACAAGACCAAGAATAGAGTGTCAATCTGTAGTAAATATGTTTTTAGTTACTGATAAGACAAATACATATGCATTGTTTAAGAATCAGTTTTTGAATATTATCAGGTTTATTAAATAACAACTTATTTTCTGCAGGAATAATACTCTATGAAGGAAAGCTGCCACTCACCACACAGCGGAGATGCCAAGTCGCTGTGTGGTGAGTGGCAGCTTTCCTTCTCGGAGTATTGTTGCATTCCATCCCGGATTTTCCATTGTTTGATATTTTCTGCACGGTATTATATAACTCTGTTAGAAAATGGCTCCCAAGACTCCTATCTCAAATACACCTCCATGATACTGACTAGGCGGAGACTGACTGAATAATTAAATCATTGAAGACTAACAATTTCATTAATGTGATGGGATACTTTTGCAGGATACTAAAGCACTATGTTGCATGTGTTAGCCCTGTACTTAGGGACATTTGTAATTTTTCCTCTAGGTGGGTCAGTTTCCTCAACAGTTAAATTACTCAAAGGAGAAAGGGATAATGTAGAAAATTTTAAACCCAATTCTATGCCATCACTGTTTGCAAAAGTTATTGAACAGGATATATATTAGAGGGTGTTGATCATCTCATTTCACATAATTTTCTGTCAAATGTACAGTATGCCTTTATAAGTGATTTAACAAATGAAAATGCTGTATTCTGCCTCTTTAAGTGACTGGAAAGATGGAACAGAAAGTTGCGAACATTAGGTGTCCTCCCTGATTCAACTACGGTGTTTGTGTTGATCATAAAATATTACTTCAGGAGTTGGACCATTATGGGGTAAGAATAAGTACTTCACAACTGGTTCCTCTTATATTTTAAGAACAGGCAGCAAAAATCATTCTCTACAGTAATGAGGATGGCTATCAAATGGCATCTGTAGTTAAGCAGTGTGAGCAAATAGCTGAATCTGACAGAGCTGTAAAGACTCTTGCTGCTGGCACTTGGAAAACTGGAAAATGATTGCAATTGCTGTTTTCAAAGTATGAGCAAAATTTGTTGCACTTCTGCTGCAGCATTGTCAAAGGACATAGTGCAAGTGGAAACTGAAACTTGTCACCAAAGCACAGAAAATGACAGCCAAATACACTTTTATTGGAGGAAATATGCACTACAAAAAAAGAAACTTAAAAATAGGAAATCACCACAGCCAGATGGCATATCTACATCCTCATGACTACTCTGCAATTCACATTTAAGTGCTTGGCAGAGGGTTCATCGAACCACAATCATACTATCTCTCTACCATTCCACTCCCGAACAGCACGCGGGAAAAACGAACTCCTAAACCTTTCTGTTCGAGCTCTGATTTCTCTTATTTTATTTTGATGATCATTCCTACCTATGTAGGTTGGGCTCAACAAAATATTTTCACATTCGGAAGAGAAAGTTGGTGACTGAAATTTCGTAAAAAGATCTCGCCATGACGAAAAACGTCTTTGCTGTAATGACTTCCATCCCAATTCGCGTATCATATCTGCCACACCCTCTCCCCTATTACGTGATAAAACAAAATGAGCTACCATTTTTTTGCACCCTTTCGATGTCCTCCGTCAATCCCATATACAATAAATAAATAAAATAATATGTGGAACAGACATTATGTCAACGACTTGTTACATTAATAGCAACATGACAAGTACCGGGGAATTACCCTGGTTGATACCACCTTAAAATAGTAAACATCAGTAATTAAACTATGGAAAATCCACACTGTGGTTTCAGCTCTCTGTGACTACAGACGTGTGTCCAAGTTGCGTTTGAGAGAGAGAGAGAGAGAGAGAGAGAGAGAGAGAGAGAGAGAGAGAGCTGCTGACAAAGGCCTTAATAGCTGAAAGCTGTAATTGTGTGAATCCTTTTGTTATGCCTATTGTGACTCAGCATCTCTGTTATATGAAGATTAACAACATTCCTTCTCTGGTATTGTTAACATCAGTAATTAGAGACAGAATGCAAAATTATATGGAAATAGAAGAACAGCAAGGATTCAGGGAAAGCAGGAACACAACAGATAGTATTTTCACTTTAAAACAGAGTTTAGAGAAATCCGTAGAGTATAATAACCCAGCCTACCTGTGTTTCATTGACTTGTCAAAAGCCTTTGATAGAATTAGAAAAACATGAAGGATTCACAGATGAAATTATGCTAGATACAGGAATTAGACAAGGAGAGGAGGAGGAGGAGGAGGAGGAGGAGGAGGAGGAGGAGGAGGAGGAGATCAGTGTTTAACATCCCGTCGACAACGAGGTCATTAGAGACAGAGCACAAACTTGGGTTAGGGAAGGATGAGGAAGGAAAGCAGTCATGCCCTTTTGAAGGAACCATTACGGCATTTGCCTTAAGTCCACTCCTATTCAGTTTAATAACATACCACATCACTGATGATATAAGAAATAAACTGGACTATAAAATGGGAAATAAAGTGGTAAATATTATATGTTATGCTGCTTATGGTGTACTGATCGCAAATAAAGATGATAATTTACAATGGTTATTTCACCAATTTAATACAACAGCTAAGCAATATAACATTGAAATCTCATCTAAAAACCTAAGTGTATGGCAAAGCAATTGTACAATGTAAATTAGTAGCAAGCAGTGTGTCGTCTGAACAAGCGATGAAATTTATTATCTAGGGATTACCAGCAATAAAGTGGCAAATCAAGTGGCAAAGGCAATAAGGGTAACTGAATGCCTGCAAAATACTGTAAGCAGAAACAAATTTATGGCAACTGAGGGTAAAATAAAAATGTGTAAAACAATGGTGTGTCCTGTTTTGACAAATGCAGCTCCCAAAACTAGAGCAAAAATGAAAAAGATAAACAAAAAGTTAATGGCAGTGGAAATGAAGGAACTAAGACAGATCCAAGGAGTAACCGTGTGGGACAAAAGAACCAATGTGTCAATAAGGGAACAGTGTGGAACACAAAATATAAATAAATGGATGAAGGCATAAAAAAAAAATTAAAAATTGGAAGGATCATATGAAAGGATGGACCTTCCCACACTACCTAAAATTTGTAAACATGGATGACTGAAAGGGAAATAACTACCTGGACGACCACCCAAGAGAAGGGACAGCAGTTGGTCCGTACATTCACAGAATGAGGCAGACAAACAGGGGCAACTCTTAGTCACCAGAAGAAGAAACAGCGAGCAGGACAGGCGAATGCTGCTACAGCAAAGGGTCCACTGGTGGTACAGCTCACTAAAGTCACCGATCGACCACAGAAGCAGCAAGATGACAATTGTATGCCTGCCATATGTTTGTACATCAAGTGCAAAGGAAAAAGCATAGCATGGACAGAGCTGTACAACTTAGATTTTGTACTACTGCAAGCTTGAATTCAGCACCCTGTATGATGACTCAGATGCCTTGATTAAGCTGCAGGCAGTGAACGTAGCTGGCAACAGTGCACTCATGAGTGCTGTAGTCACCCACATAGTGGAACAACCAGCAAAGAAGAAGACGCTGCTGAAACAGTGCAAGAAAATGATCAAAGCACTTCTTTGTGGGTTGCTTTGGGTCTGTGACGAGACAGCAGTCCGAGAAGGGTTGCTATGCGCAGGTTTCGGTGAAGCGGCAGTCAAGCTACGTAACTGAATGAGGCAACCACTTATCATTGTCGTGCAAGTGGCAATGAACACCAGCAACATCTTCGATCTGCAGAAGCTCCTGGCTTTGCTGTGGATGTGGAAGCTACCCCACCTGGCCTGGACTCTAAGCCTGTCTTGAAGAAGAGCTCACGGCTCTTAAGGTATGCATTTTTGATCCCATGTTTACAAGACTTTTTTGCTTCAAATAATCTTTCCTGTCATAGCCCTGAATGCTGAACGAAAAGGTCCTTCTTTGTGATGTGTTCAACTCCTGTGTCACAAATGCTTGAACATTTTTCATGTTGTCAAAGCATTGTCTTTCATGTGACTTTCTGTGCTTTTTTGTTTTGTGGTAGATTTGTATTGATAACACCAAGTCTCGTCGCCAATGATAAGTTTTTCCAGAAAAGACTTGTCTGTGTTTTGCATTTCAGTCAAGTTGCAGTGTTATTATATATGTGCATGAGCAGAAGAAAGATATTCTAGTGGCATAATTGGTAGCTACATGCACAAAATACTCAAATTCAATATACTGACGACCCATTTGATATGTGATGTATGCTTACACTGAACAAATAGAAAGGAGGTTTGTTATTATTTTATCATTGTTTTACATTCTGAATTTATAGTTTTGCAACATCCTACATGATAATGCTACACACCCTGTGGTGGCAGGATATCCAGTTAGAAAAGCTCTGGCCTGTGTGTTTAGACAGATGGTAAGCTCTCTTGCAAAACCCATGTTCACATTCTTGTTCAAAAACTGAATGCTACTTTATATATCATTAGTAGGATCAAGTAAGTAAAACGGTGAGGGCTAGTATGAACCCTTGGGTAACAGAAGACATATTGAATTTAATTGATGAAAGGAGAAAATATAACAATGCAGTAAATGAAGCAGGCAAAAAGGAATACAAACGTCTCAAAAATGAGATTGACAGGAAGTGCAAAATGGCTAAGCAGGGATGGCTAGAGGACAAATGTTAGGATGTAGAGGCTTATCTCACTAGGGGTAAGATAGATACTGCCTACAGGAAAATTAAAGAGACCTTTGGAGAGAAGAGAACCACTTGTATGGATATCAAGAGCTCAGAGGGAAACCCAGTTCTATGCATAGAAAGGGAAAGCAGAAAGGTGGAAGGAGTGTATAGAGGGTCTATACAAGGGCGATGTACTTGAGGACAATACTATGGAAATGGAAGAGGATGTTGATGAAGATGAAATGGGAGATATGATACTGCGTGAAGAGTTTGACAGTGCACTGATAGACCTGAGTCGAAACAAGGCCCCGGGAGTAGACGACATTCCATTAGAACTACTGACAGCCTTGGGAGATCCAGTCCTGACAAAACTCTACCATTTGGCAAGAAGAATATAATAATTCCAATCCCAAAGAAAGCAGGTGTTGACGTGAAAATTACCGAACTATCAGTTTAATAAGTCACAGCTGCAAATTACTAATGTGAATTCTTTACAGACAAATAGAAAAACTGATAGAACTTGACTTCGGGGAAGATCAGTTTGGATTACATAAAAATGTTGGAACACGTGAGGCAGTAATGAAACTATGGCTTATCTTAGAAGAAAGATTGAGGAAAGGCAAACCTACGTTTCTAGCATTTGTAGAGAAATCTTTTGACAATGTTGACTGGAATACTCTGTTTCAAATTCTGAAGGTGGCAGGGGTAAATTACAGGGAGCGAAAGGCTATTTACAATTTGTACAGAAACCAGATGGCAGTTGTAAGAGTTGAGGGACATAAAAGGGAGGCAGTGGTTGGGAAGCGAGTGAGACAGGGCTGTAGTCTCTCCCCGATGTTATTCAATTTGTATATTAAGCAAGCAGTGAAGGAAACAAAAGAAAAATTCGGAGTAGGTATTAAAATCCATGGAGAAGAAATAAAAACTTCAAGGTTCGCCGATGACATTATAATTCTGTCAGAGACAGCAAAGGACTTGGAAGATTATTTGAACAGAATGGACAGTGTCTTGAAAGGAGGATATAAGATGAACATCAACAAAAGCGAAACGAGGATAATAGAATGTAGTCGAATTAAGTCGGATGATGCTGAGGGAATTAGATTAGGAAATGAGACACTTATAGTAGTAAAGCAGTTTTGCTATTTGGGGAGCAAAATAACTGATGATGGTCGATGTAGAGAGGATATAAAATGTAGACTGGCAATGGCAAGGAAAGCATTTCTGAAGAAGAAAAATTATTAACATCGAGTATAGATTTAAATGTCAGGAAGTCGTTTCTGAAAGTATTTGTATGGAGTGTAGCCATGTATGGAAGTGAAACATGGACGATAAATAGTTTAGAAAAGAAGAGAATAGAAGCTTTTGAAATGTGATGCTACAGAAGAATGCTGAAGATTATATGGGTATATCACGTAACTAATGAGGAGGTATTGAATAGAATTGGGGAGAAGAGGAGCTTGTGGCACAACTTGACTAAAAGAAGGGATCGGTTGGTAGGACATGTTCTGAGGCATCAAGGGATCACCAGTTTAGTATTGGAGGGCAGCGCGGAGGATAAAAATCGTAGAGGGAGACCAAGAGATGAATACACCAAGCAGATTCAGAAGGATGTAGGCTGTAGTAGGTACGGGGAGATGAAGAAGCTTGCACAGGATAGAGTAGCATGGAGAGCTACATCAAACCAGTCTCAGGATTGAAGACCACAACAACAACAACAGGACAGTACTTGCAGTAAGTGATTGTTCAACATGAAAATTAGTCCTCATTGCTTATTTTCATTCACTTATGACATATAGCATTATGTTCTGGTATAATTCTTTCCATTCACAAAGTGTATTTTTGGTTGAAAAGTGGGCAGTTCAAGCAATATGTGGTGTATGTTCATGACCTCTTGTCAATCCTTGTTCAGCAGTCTGAAAATTCTAAATGGGCCTCCAGTATGTATTTTCTTTCAGGTCATTTGCTGTTAATAATACGAGCTTATACCCAAGAATTAACAGCTTTAACTTACTTAATACTATATAGAAAACCAATTGGCATTTGGCTTTCACCTCCATGACTCTTGTGCAGAAATGTGTACAGTATTCTGATGCATCCATTTTCATTAAGAATTAAAATATCTTAGCAATAGTCTTCACATTATCAAATCCAAATCTGATCAGGCCAAATAAGCAATAAAGAAATTAAATAAGTAAACTGAAAAATTTGCTCATGGGTCCCTCCTCCTTTTTTGTCAGGGAGCCCCTGAAAAAACTTTTAACAGATTTTTGTGTTATAATGTTGATTATGCTAAAATGTATTCAACAGCTTGTTATCTGCACCAGATTCATATTTTTTATTATTATTTATTATTAACATTCCTGATGAACATCCTGTACAGAATTGTTCCATGACCACGGATTCATTTCGGTGCTAAGGAACTAGACAAGTAAATAAAATTGAATAAAAGACAAAAATAATCTGGAATAATTATGTGATGCCAAAGCAGAAATGATTATCTACCCACTGGATTATTGTATCTTTCTATGAATGGAATTTAAGTGGCTGATCGGCCTGATTCATGATACACATTTTACTATAATGGTCACAAGTAAATATAAGAGGGCAGCTTGGTTATCTGCCATTTCTCTACAAATCTTCCTTCTTGTGTGCATTTCCACTGTGATATGAGGTATCTGTCCTTCAAAGAGTTCTACTCTTTCACGAATGGTTTTTCTCCAGATTGTGTAGTCAAAGAGTGCATGTCTCCTACCACCAGCCATCGAGCCATCAGTGTAAAACCACTTCATGGCCTTGGTACATAACAAGAATCGAGAGGAAGTGGCAGAAGAGAGCTGTGCACCTTGTACCTTTCAGGAATTTCTCAACAATGGTCTAGATCACCTTGCTTCCCTGGTGAGTCCAATATCACAACCACAGAACAAACAGCTATTCATACTAGTTTATATATGTTACTAATATTTTTGAAATCGTTTTAAGGACAATCTCCACTCCTCCTCCCAGAACGTGCATCACACAAATCTGATTTACATGGCCCTTCTCTCTTCAATGAGCTACCTTCCTGGATGTTGATCTCCACCTCTCTGGTGCATTCATAAAAACCTGGTGCATTCATAAAAACCTATGTCCAAATAAAACACCTCAAACACCGACAGAAACTTCATTCGCTTAGCTGCCACCCATTCCGTATCAAGCATCCCTCTCCTACGGCCTTGGCGCTAGAATGGGCAACATCTGCTGTGGAAATTTTATAGCTATCAGAACATACTGAAAACCTTGCCAAAACTTCTGGATAGATAGAGAGGGGGGGGGGGGGTGTAACATATGTACAGAGTGAGGGGCAGGAGGAATGGCCGGAGAGAAAGGGGAGGAGCCTATGTACAGAGAGAGGGGCAAGATGAATGGACAAAGAAAGGAAAGAGGAGGTGGAAAGGGAGAGAGGGGAGGAACATATTGACAGAGAGAGGGGCGGGAGGAATGGACAGAGTGCGGGGAGGGGGGGGAGGAGGTGGACTGGGAAGGGGGCGGGGAGAGAAGGAGATGGACAGAGAAGAGTGCAGATGACTCATCATTTTTAAAATTATTTTTCTCTACTGACCACAGTCAGTAATTATGATAAGGAAAGATGTAAAGTATTAGTTTTTTTTACCTGACTGCTAATCATCTGTAATATAAAAAGTTAATTCATCCTGCCAAAAAAAAACACACACACCCAAAGCTTGATTATCATTTTCACTATACATTCTTTTCTCACATCAAATGCATTCAGTTTTAGTGTTCATGTACAAAACAGCCTGACAAAATACAAATTAAAGAAAATTAAACTTACTCCTCCACTATCTTGCATTTCCTGTACTATGACAGATATATTGGTTCTGGGATACTGGGAAGAAATAATTGCTGCTTCACATGTATTCTTAATCAGTGCTTCTCTTGTTCTATCTGCAACAGCTGAAAAAAAAAATCCAGAATATATCAATGTTAAGCAATCATAAATAACTACCTTATTTTTATACAGAATATAACTATCTCTCTGTGTGTGTGTGTGTGTGTGTGTGTGTGTGTGTGTGTGTGTGTGTGTGTGTGAGAGAGAGAGAGAGAGAGAGAGAGAGAGAGAGAGAGAGATCTACAATCTTTCAAATATGTAACCGCCCCTCCCAGAGTTTGATTGCAAATACAGCTAAGTCTTGACACTTAACTTGTGCAATACACTGAGCTGACAAGAGTAATGGGATAGCAATATGCACATATACAGACAGTAGCAATATCGCATACATAAGGTATGAAAGGCAGTGCATTGGCAGAGCTGTCGTCTGCACTCAGGCGATTCATGTGAAAAGGTATCTGATGTGATTATGGCCACATGATGGGAATTAATAGACTCTGAATGCAGAATGGCAGTTGGAGCTACACACAAGGGACATTCAATTCTTGAAATCATTATGCAATTCAATGTTTTGAGATCCACAGTATTTAGAGCATTCTGAGAATATCAAACTTCTGCCATTACCTCTCACCACAGACAATGCACTTAACAACCAAGAACAGAGACATTAGTGTAGAGTTGTCAGCACTAACAGACAAGCAACATTGCACGAAATAAACATAGAAATCAACATGAGACATATGATGAACATATCCATTAGGACAGTATGGTGAAATTTGGCATTAGTACACTATGGCAGGAGATGACTGATGTGGATGCCATTGCTAACAGCACAGCACTGCCTCAAGAGCCTTTTATGAGCTTTTGACTGTATCAGTTGGACCCTGGTGACTGGAAAACTGTGGCTTGGTCAGATGAGTCCCGATTCCTATATGTAAGAGCTGATGGTAGAGTTTGATTGTAGTGTGGATCCTACAAAGCCATGGACCCAAGTTGTCAACAGGCACTATGCACGGTGGTGGTGGTTCCATAATGGTGTGGGCTGTGTTTACGTGGGATGGACTGGATCCTCTGGGCACCAATCATTGACAGGAAATGGTTATGTTTGGCTACTTGGAGACTATTTGCATCCAGTTGTGGACTTCATCTTCCCAAACAGCAATGGAATTTTTATTGCTGATAATGCATCTTGTCACCAAGCCACAATTGTTTGCGAAAAGTGTGAAGAACAGCCTGAACAATTAGAGCAAATGATCTGACTACCCATCAACCATTTCTAGAATAAAATTGAGAGGTCATTTCGTGCACAAAATCCTGCTCCAGCAACACCTCTATAGGCAGGGGGACTTCCAATGTCTTGTCGAGTCCAGTGAAACTGCTGCACTACGGTGGGCAGAAGGAGGTCCAACATGATACTATGAGGTATCTCGTCACTTATTACCTCAGTGCAGTTCAGGAGATATGATGTTATAAATAATGAGCTGCTTGAAAATGAATTTCACTAGACATATGCATGAAATGCGTGTATAAAGACACATGAAATATGTGAAATACATATACAATATACACTCCTGGAAATTGAAATAAGAACACCGTGAATTCATTGTCCCAGGAAGGGGAAACTTTATTGACACATTCCTGGGGTCAAATACATCACATGATCACACTGACAGAACCACAGGCACATAGACACAGGCAACAGAGCATGCACAATGTCGGCACTAGTACAGTGTATACCCACCTTTCGCAGCAAAGCAGGCTGCTATTCTCCCATGGAGACGATCGTAGAGATGCTGGATGTAGTCCTGTGGACCAGCTTGCCATGCCATTTCCAACTGGCGCCTCAGTTGGACCAGCGTTCGTGCTGGACGTGCAGACCGCGTGAGACGACGCTTCATCCAGTCCCAAACATGCTCAATGGGGGACAGATCCGGAGATCTTGCTGGCCAGGGTAGTTGACTTACACCTTCTAGAGCACGTTGGGTGGCACGGGATACATGCGGACGTGCATTGTCCTGTTGAAACAGCAAGTTCCCTTGCCGGTCTAGGAATGGTAGAACGATGGGTTCGATGACGGTTTGGATGTACCGGCACTATTCAGTGTCCCCTCAACGATCACCAGAGGTGTACGTCCAGTGTAGGAGATCGCTCCCCACACCATGATGCCGGGTGTTGGCCTTGTGTGCCTCGGTCATATGCAGTCCTGATTGTGGCGCTCACCTGCACGGCGCCAAACACGCATACGACCATCATTGGCACCTAGGCAGAAGCGACTCTCATCGCTGAAGACGACACGTCTCCATTCGTCCATCCATTCACGCCTGTCGCGACACCACTGGAGGCGGGCTGCACGATGTTGGGGCGTGAGCGGAAGACGGCCTAACGGTGTGCGGGACCGTAGCTCAGCTTCATGGAGACGGTTGTGAATGGTCCACGCCGATACCCCAGGAGCAACAGTGTCCCTAATTTGCTGGGAAGTGGCGGTGCGGTCCCCTACGGCACTGCGTAGGATCCTACGGTCTTGGCGTGCATCCGTGCGTCGCTGCGGTCCGGTCCCAGGTCGACGGGCACGTGCACCTTCCGCCGACCACTGGCAACAACATCGATGTACTGTGGAGACCTCACGCCCCACGTGTTGAGCAATTCGGCGGTACGTCCACCCGGCCTCCCGCATGCCCACTATACGCCCTCGCTCAAAGTCCGTCAACTGCACATACGGTTCACGTCCACGCTGTCGCGGCATGCTACCAGTGTTAAAGACTGCGATGGAACTCCGTATGCCACGGCAAACTGGCTGACACTGACGGCGGCGGTGCACAAATGCTGCGCAGCTAGCGCCATTCGACGGCCAACACCGCGGTTCCTGGTGTGTCCGCTGTGCCGTGCGTATGATCATTGCTTGTACAGCCCTCTCGCAGTGTCCGGAGCAAGTATGCTGGGTCTGACACACCAGTGTCAATGTGTTCTTTTTTCCATTTCCAGGAGTGTATTTCACATGTGCATACAGAGCTAAAGCCACAAGTAGAAAGCTTGTCCTAAACCCCTGGAATGATTTCAAACAAATTTGGTGCAAATATTATGACCTGCACATTAGAAGATATTTCAGTCCACTTTTAACAGTTGTTTAAGGGCTGGAAGAGGAAGAGTGACACCAGGTTGCCTGAAAGCTACAATGATTGCAGGAAGGGGAGCAATGAGTGAGCAGCAAATTTCACTCTGCTACCAATTGTGGGAATCTATATCATGTACTTTGACTTTTTATCAACATTTACCACAGTTAAACTGCATTTTGCCTGAATCCATTTGTAGTCTGAATCAAACCAACTTTAAAATCGGTCAAATACTCAACAATAGTACTCATTTCTGCAGGAGATGGTGAAAGTCTAGGTAGGGAGCAGTGGCGCACTTACATGTTTCTTACCGTAATATTATTAATGCTTGCCATAAAGTATGATAGGAATGAATTGGTGTGTGCCAGCTGGTTCTATGAGGCTTATGATATAACAGCAGGTTTGGAAGCAGATGACACAGTAACGTTCTCACGGCAGTATAGGAGCAAAATCCTATATTTATTTGAGAAAGAACAGCTGTGTTCTCAAGTCCTAACATAAGGACAACCTCAGAAGTAGGAACATACTCAGAAGAAATAGCTAAATATTTATGTCAATGAAGATATAAATATCACAGATGTGTTATTAGGATGACGATGATGATGATTATCATCATCATCATCATCATCATCATTTGTAAGCAAAAAAATGTGGAAAGGGAAACTATCTGAAAATTAATGTAAACCATTTCTTTATTTTATTTCTCCTAATATTATCAAAATGCAGTCAATCAATAAATGGCATAAGTTTAGAATAGCTATAATGTTATCTTTTGGCAAATACTTTACATCAATAAAACAGTTTGTAATTTTGATTACTCAGAATATATTAAAAATAAATTCTTCCCTAGGAGCCACTTATATTCAGGGTCATCTGATACTCTGGTAAATATGGTAGAATGACTGTCATAAAGTGGTCTAACAGGACCTGCAGCAGCTCGTGAAGTTCTTAAGTCCATTCCAAAACCTGACAGCTGAATCCCCACCCGAATCCACCCTCTTCGCATTCCTACCTTTTACCTATTCCACAAACCCAACCCCACAGGTCTCCATGCACGTTGTTCCATGTGGCTGGGTACAATGATCCCACAGAATTAACCTCTATCTTTGCTGACAAACACATCCAAATTATTGTCCAAAACCTCCCACCCTTCAATCAAGACACCTCTTACTTCCATGGACGACTTTCCACAGTTCCTGTCCCATTTCTGCCACAGTCCTTGCTGGTCATTGTGTTTGAAATGTCTTTATACACTAACATCCACCGTGAACTACTTTTCCCAGTGTCTTCTTGATGCCAAACACACCTCCTCTTTCCTAACCCTCCTAGCAAACCACATTTTGACTCACAATTATTTCATTTTCTAAGGCCAAATGTACAAACAAATCCTTGTCATCACCATAGGTACTCGCATGGCACCATCCTAAGCCGACTTATTTACGGGCCTTCTGGAGGAATCGTTCCTATCCAGTCACAACCTAAAACCCCTTGTCTGGTTTAGATTCACTGATATCATTTTCAAGATCTGACAGATGGCAAGGACAATCTTGTCTCTTTCCTCCACAACCACAATTTCTACTTCCAAACCTGCTTCATCCGATCCTTCTCAACTCAATGAGCCACCTTCCTAGATATTGATCTCCACCATGGCTTCTTAAATATGTCTGCTCATAAAAAAGTGCAAAAGCCACCAATGATACCTCCATTCTGACAGCTGTCATCTGTCCTATGTCAAAAATCTCCTCCTTACAGCCCCACACCAATCCATGGTGCCATATCTGCAGTGAAAAGCAGTGTTGTTGAAATTTACCCATAACCTAACCAGAGCATTTATTGACAGGCAATATCCTATCCAGTTTATACATTAACAGATCCCCTGTGCCATCACCTCCTCTGACACCACTGAACCTGTTAACCACCCACTGACCAGCACTTTTGCTTATCACTCTGGCCTCAAAAAGGAATCATGTCCTATACCAGGATTTCAAATACCTTTCATGATGCTCTGATACAAGGGATGCCCCACCCAAAATCCTACCTTTGCTACCTGATGTTGTGTTCTGCCACCCACTCTACCTACCGTATTTACTCGAATCTAAGCCGCACCTGAAAAATGAGCCTCGAAATCGAGGAAAAAAATTTCCTGAATCTAAGCCGCACCTGAAATTTGAGACTCAAAATTCAAGGGGAGAGAAAAGTTTTAGGCCGCATCTCCAAAACGAAACAAATATGAGACACAATTTAAGTCGAATGAATGACAATACAGCTACAGTAGTTTGGTTCGAGTCTTAAGCTAGAAGTTAAGCTTTACCAGGTAGCCATTACTATGCGTCAGGTGCTCCATCCATATTTATAGGATACCTTTCATTTTTCACGTGCTTCATCTGGTTTGAATTGATTGCTTATTTCTCTTTGATCTGATTAGCACAGTTTTCTTTGTTATAGGTGTTTACGTCACTCTAAGCTGAAAATGCATTACTGTACTGGGTCATGCATTGTTTGTCACATTGTGATAGTGCGTGTTTACGGCCTGTCGCCGCTCGCGGCATGGCTTGCTTTTGTGTGTGCTACCGACACTTACAATTTAAAAAAAAGAGAGTGGAATCGTCTCATTAGCGAAACAATGGCAAGAGACTGCTATTTGTTGCTACTTACACTGCTGCTTTCTTTGATAAGGATCAACAGGAACCAAATAATAAACTGTGTATGATAGAAGATGTTCTGAACGAGAGTTTAGCGAAAAATTTTCTCCGTTTGAAAATCTTTGCGCCTCTTTAGTACATTACATTCTGCACAGAAATTAGAGTCATCTTAGATTTAAAAATCTAGTCAATTGCCATGCTTCATTTCTGACTGTATCACTGTTAAGCATAAGAATAATACTGCATGTGATTCACAATTTATAAAAGTTCCTATTAGCAACCATCTCTTCTCACAGATAGGAAAAAAATTCAGAACGTAGAGTTGGCCATATTGACAAACATCCCAAACAGTCTTGCCAGTAGGGTTTACGTAGTACATTGAAATGCCCGAAACTCGGGGCGGAGAAAAAAGCTCGTCTTCCAACTTTTCTTTTTTTTTTTAATTTCTTTACTGACGCATAGGTTTTGGCGCCAGTATTTATCTTTGTGCCTACAAAGCATGCCTGTGTAGCTTTACATATATTCGACGGCAGAAGTAAGTTGTAGCCCACCAACATTTTTCAGAACTTACCCTTGCTTTGCACTCGATTCTAAGCCGCATGCGGTTTTTTGGATTACAAAAACCAGAAAAAAGTGCGGCTTAGATTCTAGTTAATACGGTATAAAATATCCTTATCCAGCACTATCACAATCCTCCACCCCCATAGGTCACTCCCTTGTGGTTGACCCAAGTGCAACATCTGTCCCATACTCCTGCTCCCCCACCCCTCCCCAGTCCTGTTAACGGCATTTCCTACCCTATAAAAGGCCAGGATGATATGCAGCCAAGACATATACCAGCTATGCTGCAATTATTGTACAGCATTCTATGTGAGCACAGCAAGTAATCCAATGTCTACTCGCATGAATGGCCCCCTACAAACTGTGGCAAACGTCAACATAACCACTCAGCTGGTGAACATGCTGCACACCACAACAAAGTTTCTCTGAAGTATGCAGGTGGGAACTGACTCTTCAGCAAATCCTGCAATCTTGCAATCACTCTAGGCTAAACCTCCACTAACCCATTTCCCAATTCTCACCTTACGTTTTCCCTTCTGTCCACACAACCTCTTCCCCATCCAAATCTTGTATTGCCTTCTCTCATCACTCATTAACCCCATCTCCCCCCTCCCTCCATTTGGACCCCCCCCCCCCTCTCTCTCTCTCTCTCTCTCTCTCTCTCTCTCTCACACACACACACACACACACACACACACACACACACACACACACACACACACACAGAGAGAGAGAGAGAGAGAGAGAGAGAGAGAGAGAGAGAGAGAGAGAGAGAGAGAGAGAGAGAGAGAGAGAGAGTTTTTTTCCATTCCTCTTCCTTTCTCTCTTCCTTACCCACGCCCCTCTGCATCACCAGCTTCCCTTCTCTCCCGCCCCCTCTCTTCCTCTTCTATTCTCTACTGTCTAAAGTCCTTCTGTCTTGTTATGCAGCCACTGTCATTTCTTGAAAGATGCCTCACACTAGCCTACTACCCCCTTCTCACCTTGTGTGTCCTTCACAATTGCCTCACCATCTCCATCTGCCCAGGCGACTGCTAACGACAATCAACACAGTCAGTCTCGCTGTGGCCAAGGGTGTATGCATTTGGGTGTCTGTTTTGTTATGTGTGTTAATGTGTGTATTTCTACTAGCGAAAGAGCAAGAGCTTGGAAAAATATTGTTTCTGTTGCTTGTTTCGATGTGCCATACACCAGTCAGCTATAGGTCAGTGTTCGCCTTTCCTTCATTTTACGCAACGGAATTGAATATTTCATGTAAGTGACCAATAGTTCACTCCTCCAATCACTTCATACTTAGCTGGCTTAGTTAAATCAATTATATTTGTTACATAACTAGCTGAGAAACCCCACACTGCCCTGGAATTTATTTACAGCTGTGTCCGAGACTTTGTATGCATGGTATTTATTTTTTGCTTTTGGAAGAGAGATGTCTGGGAACATGAAGAGCCTTTTTGCTTCACTAATGTGCTAGGGCCATGTATAGTTGGCAGTGTGAAAAGTAACTGACACTAAGGTTAACATCCTCAACATGCAGCACCTGATATTGTGGTTTATTTATGGTCATAGGAGTTGCACACATTTAAAGCGAACTGGTAAACTGTTAGGAATAAGTGGCATCCGGAGTATAAAAATTCATTTGCCTGTGCCGCTTCCCATCAAAATTTCTGCTTCTGTGTCATGTTGGAGAGAAGTAACAAAGCCTCGGAGTGAAGAGTTCTGACGGGTGAGATAATGCTTGATCCTCTCGATGAGAGAGTAACACTGTGCCTTGCTTTCAGAAAGAATTTTCAAAGAGCCTGATGTTCTCCAGCCACACGTCTCACATCACAGTCTTCATTAGATTCTTGAGACCACTTAGAACTCAGCCTTTTAGCCAGCCTGATATATTCAAAAAGTCTCTGGCACTTTCTACATCAAAATGTAATGAGTAGGCACCCAAATCACAAACATGACTTAAGACTCATTTTTCCTAGCAAAGAATATCTGTAAAACCCATCAAACGAAACAAAGCAATTTTATAAACTTTTTAATGACCATAGCAAAATCAGTAAATTTTTGTATCCTGGGGAAGTAAATCCACCATCAGTCTGTATTCGTAAAGATAAGATTGCAGCATTCACTTCTGTCACCGACAAACTTCTGAAAATACTAATGGCGCCATCTATTTGACCTTTGGTGCACTATGCAATGATTAAACACCATAACTACTAAGCTAAGCAGACAATTTTAGATGGAACTTTGCATTACAACCCCCGCCCCCCTCATGCCCCACCCCTGTTCCGATTAGTGTGTTTATGCAGAAATACAGACATACACAACAATTTTACTGTTTTGTTATTCATACAGACCAGATAGAAACTTTCATATATTTGACAAAACATTCTGACATTTTGAATGGACAGACCGTACTAAAAAATAAAAAAATTATCAAAAATTTCACCAATATTCTCACAAATACATTTCTTTGTCTGGATGTTCCATTAACACAGACAATATAATTCAGAAATAAAATTATATAATACATTAGATAAACAACTCAAACTATCTTTGGATGTAAAGCAACTGACTCTGGAAATTACACAATATCCGAAATTAATATGCTGATTAAAAGTATCATATCATTAAAGAATTATATAGCTGTTATTGGGAAATGTCTTTGTAATGTGCTAAGAAATCAGAACATAAGGTAAGTAAGACTATATGAAACAACACCAATCAGATTACTACATGATGCCATTGATGATGGGCACGTGATTATAATTTGAGAATTGACAAATTGCAGAGAGAGCACCATGTGTACAAGAGTACAACACTTCCTTCATCATCCCCAGCTCATTATCACCTGGATTAGTACTACCTACCTAGAATGAGATTTTTACTCTGCAGCGAAGTGTGGGCTGATATGAAACTTCCTGGCAGATTAAAACTGTGTGCCCGACCGAGACTCGAACTCGGGACCTTTGCCTTTCGCAGGCAAGTGCTCTACCATCTGAGCTACCGAAACATGACTCACGCCCGGTACTCACAGCTTTACTTCTGCCAGTATCCGTCTCCTACCTTCCAAACTTTACAGAAGCTCTCCTGGCAGAAGTAAAGCTGTGAGTACCGGGCGTGAGTCGTGCTTCGGTAGATCAGATGGTAGAGCACTTGCCCGCGAAAGGCAAAGGTCCCGAGTTCGAGTCTCGGTCGGGCACACAGTTTTAATCTGTCAGGAAGTTTCACTACCTACCTATATACCATCATCCTCCATATCCACAACCTGACAGCTATCAAACACTATGTCTCCTAATATAGTATTGGCTCAAAATACTTCACCTCCTTCCTTACACATACCACGAACTGTATCCCAGTAAATAGCTACTTCTCCATGAGATTAATATACACAAACAAATCTGAGGCACGGCTGTGAGCATCCGAATGGCGACCTACTATGCCAACCTGTGAATGGGCCGTGTAGAAAAAATGTTCCCAGCTACCCAAAATCCCAAATCCCTTCCATGGTTCAGGTTCATTGGTGATCCGGATGCACAAACGAGACACTCTTTCCTCAATCGAACATGCATTTCCACATTTCAAATTGCTTCATTCGAACCTCTATCTAAATCAAGTCCACTAACCATCGACAGCAACTGCATGATATTTCTCCCCATTCCACACTAAAAAAATCTCTTCCAGACAAGCTTCCCATCTGTGGACAGTCCATCTGCAGTGATGATGAAACTCTTGCCCCATAGGCTGAAGGTCTTACCACAGCCTTTGCAGAGAGGCATTACCACTCATCCTGTCCCAAAATCTTGTCAGCAGTCTGATTTCCCAGCTGTATCCTCACGTGCCAGTGATACTCCATTCACACAAATGAACTATAAAGGAGCCTTTCACTCACCACCCAATATCATCCCCAACTGGAACAACTTAATAATATCCTTGGTCAGAGCTTCATCTATTTCTCATTGTGCCTAAAAATGAGGCACCATCCTACCACGAATCCTCTCCATCCCTCCTGATAATGGTATTTTGCCACAAACCAATCTAGCTAATATTCTAGTCTGTCCTTGTTCCACACCTTCTGCCAACTCCTTGCCACATGAGTCTTACCTCAGATAAGATGTGGGTACAAAACCAGTATGTTGCACCCACACAGTACATCAAATTCCATTGCTTTCATAGGCTGACCCTACCCCATCAGAGGCAGGGACACCTGTGAATGGAGTTGAGTTGTATTCTGCCTCTGCCATCCCTTTTACATGGGCACAACACTATTCGTTTTACATGGGCACATCACCAATCAACCATCTGATTAAGCAGAGATGACAGCTCAGTGGCAGACCACAGTACCTAGCACAAAATCCTCAATTTTGATGGTGATGTCACAACCTATGTAGTACGGATGTTTACCCTCAATATCATCTTCTCCCAATAAAGTATATGAAAATCATCCTTGCGACACATCCTACAGAGCCATAATCATCCTAGCCTTGGCCTTTGCTAGTCACTGCCCCGCACCCACCCCCATGATCTTCACTTGACTTGCCCTCCAACTCACCCCCCCTCCCCCCTATACTCTCTCCTTCCTCCATTCCATCTCTCTCTATTCCAAACCACTCCCCCCAGTCACTTGGCACAACTCACCCTCACTGCAGGTGAACCCACATTCCTACCCTGTGCATGCTGTTGCCTCTCATCATCTGCCTCATTCACTCTACCTGACACTACCGCCCACCACGATCACTCTATAGACACTGCAGCCAAGCAGGAGTACCTATACTCTGTAGCCCTGAAGCTGGCAGTGTTCTCAGTCTCTCTCACATGCCTGCTCAAGGTTCACTATTAGATGAGTTGTTACCTTTACTCTTTCAATTATTTATTTAAAAACAAAGCCAATGTGTTAATGGAAAGTATCCTTTATTCCATTATTAGCTCACAAGACATACCTCTTTTTCTCTCTTCCCTGATTTGCTTAGTTTAAGCGGGAGTAATGCTCTACTGCATCTGCCATAAATTTCGAGCTTCCAAATTTGATCCACACTTATGATTTTCCTGTCTCTTGCCATTTCTTTTACTCTGGGGCAAAGGGATGACAAGGAGAATTGAGAAAAAACTGAATAAAGGGATACCTCTTTGAAAGTAGCTTCTGTTTACAAAAAGAAAGAGGGCAGACATGTTCAAATTGTAACATTTCTTCCAGCCCATAATGTACCATGATGGACACATAGGTGTTGTTATTACATCATACTACATCTCTAATATCTTATACTTACTCGGAAGACCTGTTTTCGGACGATAAATGGCTTCCACGTTTGCTCGGTCAATTAAAATCTTCGACAGCTTGACTTCTGCAGGTCCAAATACACCGGCCATTACAGCTGTATTTCCTGGAAAATGGAGTCATTGATGTAAGTTACAGTACACCATATCTAATGGAGACAAAAGGCAATGGCACAGTGAAAGGTTTTGTAAGCAATGGACTGATGTGATGTGACCAGTTCAAAAAGAGGATGCAACTGAAGGAGATAATATAGTACTAGGTGTCTGTTTAGCTCTTAGTGATCAGCTTAAGAGTTTTTCTGCATATAGTCCCTAATACATACAAACTGAACACACATATACAAAATTTCATGGAAAATAAATTAGTTTCTATGTATATAGACTGAAGCAGGAAGTGAAAATTTGTACTATGGCCGGGAATCAAATGTGAGTCTCCTGCTTACTACGCAGGTGATTTAGCCACTAACCACCTCGGCACAGCAGTTCACACAACTGCATGGATTATCCTGGCAAACCTCCCTCCTCGATCCAAATTCTTGCTGCCACCCCAGGTACTTTAAATTCCCCTGAGTAAGTAGGACACCAGTGTTTGATTCCTGAACTTGGTACAAATATTCATTCACTGCTTCAGTCTATATACATAAAAATCATATCTGTATTTGAGCACAAGAGTCACAGAAACTGTGTAATTTCATTTAAATAAATTAGTCTTCGGGTTAAAAGTTGGCCTGAACTTCAAAATGCTTTACTGGGTAAATATCAACGGTATGTGGGAAATATTTGTATACATCTTATCTGTGATCCAATCCACTCAGTACCTTAAGGGTAGATCATGTGACGTTTCTGCAGCACTGTGAGGAAAGACAGGATTATTAGCGTTTAATGCCTGACTGACAATGAAGTCATTAGAGGCAGAGAATGCTCAGGCTGGGGAAAGAAATTGACCAAGACCATTTTAATGGAGAGCAGAGCCATCACAGCATCTGCTTTGAGCAGTTTAGGAAAATCAGGGAAAACATAAATCTGTATAGTAGGACAAGGCGTTAAACTCTCATCATCCTGAATGTGAATACTGCAGCTTCGAACTCTGCAACCTACTCGACTGCAATACTACGATGACATAGGCTACTCTGAGTCAATGGTCAACTTCATCTGTGGGTCAACTTGGCCTAATAGCATTTTTAAGAATTTCTATCCATATTTGGAAAGTTTACAGCCAATGAAAATTCACCCAAAGTTTGTGAATATTAATGGGGAATTTCCTCACCCTTTAAATATTCTATGTAAGGACATCTCAAGTTTACAATCACACTTTGAAATATCGAAAAATGCACAGTATGGTACTGGGTGGTAGGCGACGAAAGAGGTATGAAACAGAGAGGATCACGATCATACACAAAGAAAGAGTATGTTACACTCTGAATGCGGGCACACTTTAAATGCGAGCAAAACGTGAATGTAAAAACTGATTTCTCAGTGATGCTGAGATCATATTAAAAATAATAAACTGATACAGTGCACAAAGTTGTTAATTTAAATGAATTGTGGATACATCACTCTATGCTAAAAGCAACAATAATCAAAATGGAGGATGGCAGCCAGTGGTCTAGCGCAAAAAGAAGATGATGCTCCTTTCATCTGCCTGAGAGATAATGGCCAGTGTTGCTTCAAATTCAAAAAGGTTATTCTTACTGATTACGTTGCAATAGGTTTAATAATAGAGGCAGGTTAAGTGTTTGAGTGACAAGATATTTATACAGACAGACACATTCAAAGAAGTGTGCATCCACGTAAGAACCTCTCATAAAAAGCTTGTTAAACAACTACCTATATTGACAAGAGACTCATGTCACATTTACTCCCACATGAAGTTTGTCAGTAATGAATCACAAAAAAGCAGAGGCTATAGAGGGGCATGTTCATCGCAATCGACAATGATATTGCCTCTAGTGAGGTGGAAGTTAAGTGTAACACTGAAGTTATCTGGTCATATATAACAAGTGTAGGTGAAACCAAGTTAATTGTTGGATGTTTTTACCAGCCATCCACTGTGACAGTTCTAGAATCATTCAAAGCAAGTCTACAGTCAATAGTGTGTAAATACCCTGATCATACAATACTAGTCGGAGGTTACCTTAACCTAACGAATATGGACTGGGATGTCTATGGATTCGTTGCAGGGGACTGCAGACAAACAATCATGTGAAGTACTTTTGAAACTGTTTTCAGCAGCTAGCTCAGCACCCCACACACAATGGAAATATCTTGGACCTTGTAGCCACAAACAGGCCAGACCTTATCAATAATGTCAGTATAGAAATCGAGATTAGTGATCATAATGTCATTATAGAAACTATGATTATGAAAGTTAATAAATCAGTCAAGAAGGCTATGAGAGTGTTTCTATTAGATAGAACAGATAAGCAGTTATTAGCATCTCACCTAGACAGTGAACTGGCATCACTTAGTTACAGTAACATTGGTGCAGAGGAATTATGAGCAAAGTTTAAGCAGATTGTAAATCGTGGTCTGGAAAGTTATGTGCCTACTAAATGGATAATGGATGGAAAAAGACTCACCGTGGTTTAATAACGAAATTCGGAAAATGCTGAGGAAACAGAGGCTGTTGCACTCTTGGTTCAAAAGGGAATTCACAATTGATGACAAGCAAGGTTAGTAGAGATTCATGCATCTGTGAAAAGATGTATGTATGAAGCATACAACTATCACTGTCACACCTCAGCAAAAGATCTGGCATAGAATCCAAGGAAATTCTGTTCATAGCTAAAATGGATAAGTGGGTCTCAGGCTTCCATTCAGTCCTTTATTAACCAGCTTGGTGTGGCAGTTGAAGATTGCAAAATGATAGCCAAAGTTTTAAATTTCATGTTCAAGAAATCGTTCACACAGGAGAATCGTACAACCACAGCATTACTTGATCATCGGACAGACTCCATATGGATGTCATAGTAATAAGCGTTCCTGACATACAGAAACAACAGAAGGATTTGAAAGCAAATAAATCACCAGGTCCGGATGGAATACCAATTCGACTTTACAAAGAGTATTCTACATCATTTGCCCCTTACCTAGCATGCATTCATTCATTGTGAATCTCTCATTGAGCGCAAACTTCTAAGCGACTGGAAAAAGGTGCAGTTGACTCCAGTATATACAAAGGGTAAAAGAATGGACCTGCAAAATTACAGACCAATACCCCTAACTTCTGTTCGCTGCAGAATCCTTGAACATTTTCTCAGTTTGAATATAATAAACTTTCTTGAGACTGAGAAGATTATGTCCACAAATCGCCATGGTTTTAGAAGGCATTGCTCATGCAAAACTCAGCCTGCCCTTTTCTCACATGATATAATGCAAACTATAGATGAAGGGCAACAGGCAGAGTCCATATTTCTGGAAAGCATTTGACATTGTGGCCTAATGCAAGCTGTTAACAAAGGTACGTGCATATGGAATAAGTTCACAGATATGCAAGTGGCTCTAAGAATTTTTAAGTAATAGAACCCACTATTTTGTCCTTGATGGTGAGTGTTCATCAAGAGTGCCCCATGGAAGTGTGGACCACTGTTGTTCTCCATATACATAAATGATTTGGCGCGCAGGGTAGGTAGCAGTCTGTGGCTGTTTGCCTACAATGCCACGGTGAACAGTACATAGTTGAAGTTGGGTGACTGGAGAAGGTGCAAGGCAACTCAGACAAAATTTTCAGTTGGTGTGATGAATGGCAGATAGCCCTAGATGTGGAAAAAATGTAATTTAATGGGGATGAGTAGGAAGAACAAACTTTTAATGTTCATACACAGATATACGAGTGTACTGCTTCACACAGTGAAGTCTCTGGGAACACTACAAAGCGGTACAAATTAGAACAAGCATGTGAGAACTGTGGTGCGAAAGGTAAATGGTCGGTTTCAGTTTATTGGCCGAATTTTAAGAAAGAGTGGGTCATCTGTAATGGAGACTTCCTATAGGATGCTGGTGTGGCCTAGTCTTGAGTACTGCTTGAGTGTTGGAGATCCATACCAGATTGGACTGAAGGAAGGCATAGAAGCAATTCAGTGGCAGGTAGTTAAATTTGTTACTGGTAGGTTCGAACAACACATAAGTTTTACGGTGATGCTTAGGGTACTCAAATGGGAAACCCTGGAGGGAAGGCGACATTCTTTTCAAGAAACACTGTTAAGAAAATTTAGGGAACTGGCATTTGAAAACAGCTACCACATGATTCTTACTGCTACCAACATACATAGCACATAAGGACAACAAAGACAAGATATAAGAAATTATGGCTCATAAGGAGGAAGATAGACAGTAGTTTTCTCCTTGCTCTATTTGCAAGTGTAACACAAAAGGAAATGACCAGTAGTGGTACAAGGTACCCTCTGCCATGCACTGTACAGTAGCTTGCAGAGTACCTATGTAGATGTAAAGTGCAGAAATACGACCTTCAGAAATAACTTACAGTACCTAGCATTCAGTGTTAATGTGACACAGGAAGAAGGCAAGTGGAATGTAATAGTAATACCACAATTACAATCCATGGAACAAGTGAAAAACTAAACTATGCAACACCAGAGTATCAGGCAAAAGAAGGAAGAAAAGTAAATAAATCAACTTTTCTGCAGACACTAGACTACTTGCACTTATTTCATATTGTGACATGACATTTTGTCTTTGTAAGCTTCAGGTTCAAACACTGTAAATGCAAGTTAAGTATACACTGAGTTGAAAATGATCAACTAGTAGTATCAGTAGGCTACACATGTGACTGCGCACACTACCTTATTATCTGCATTATACCATGAAAGTACTTTGGAATCTTACTTGTTCTGGTACTTTGCATATACTTTTTTCATTCTGAATATACTGTGATATACAAAGTGATCTAATTTTTCTGAAAAGATTTTCTGGCATTGCATTTAACAATTTCTTTTCTAAAATAAATGTCAAACTTACAAATTTGCTGAATTTAGAGCCTGCATTAGGCTCACTGCAAATTTTGCCCCTATCGTCTTTCTTTTTGAGATCTACCCTCCACTGTTTTGACATTAAAGAGTGTAGATTTAACAGGTTTGCTCCAAAAGTACATTCGTAATTCAAGTAAACAAGATTACACATTAGTGAATTCATGTACACCAATCATAATTGTGACCAACTGCCCACATTTTTCCCTTTGATGATATCTTCATACAATCTTTAACTCCTTACCTTCTACTTCTCTTTCTTCGTTGGGTCCATAAATCCAACCATTTTGTGACAAAAAGCGAAGAAAAGTGAATGGTAGTATTATGACAAATAATCAAATTTTATTGTTGTGGACATGTAGCTCACTATTGGAATTGTTATCCTGCCTTTCTGTTACCAATTTTTTCACTTCTTTTTCATAACCAAACAGTGAACAGAATATATAAGTAAATATACAAGTGTTTGGTAACTTGTTAGTTCATGAAGGACTTCCATAAGTATGGTTTTGTTATGTCTTATATTTTACTGATATATGTTAACTGTGATGACTAATTATGTACCAGTTGTACATTTGTAAGTGGTTGTACTCATTTGATCCTTAAGAAATAAAAATAAGTAATAGCAAACAAATGAGATGTAAGGCTTAGCTACTTTTTAAAAATTTACTGCTCGAACGTAAAGAAATGTAATTGTAATCTTAATTTCTAATACTTCACTGTTAAATTATTTCTGGTGTACCCCACTGTAGTGACGTGCTTCCAAGGGAAGTAATAGTTCATTCAAATATTTCCATGGCTACTTTCCTACATATCTAGTTTCAATTAAAATTAGTTGGACACAGCACTTAGCAGCCACACTTAACTAAAACTGCTCACCTTCCAGTTAATCAAAACGACAGTTACTCTACCTTAGCATACGTCAGTATATTTCGCAAAGAATCGTACTTCCAAAATATTTATAAAACTGCAATATTCATCAACACTTCCAAAAATTTCAATATAGGTACAGGCACAATCCACATCATCTGTACAAACACTGTATAACCATCGTATAACAGAAGGTAAAATTTAAGCGTAACTTGAGTCGATATGATATAATATTGTACTATATAAACGCGGTTACTGTTTACGTTTACCCAATTTAATGTTGCGAATGGAATAATGTTCTATCAGAATAAAACACACATGGCAATAGCGAACTATGGGTAAACGTCACTGGTAATAACGGAAGTTTACGTAAAACTGCGATTCTCGTTCGAGAGGGAATATTTACAATGAGATGTGACTGCGTATAATGAAACTTATTATTAACTTTTTATATGATAACAAACATATTCAGTGCTTTCACATCATGAAATCAACTCGCGCTGTTTCTCGCCGTTGTTCGCGGTAAAGCACTCTAAATAATTTCCAATACACAGGAAATTAACAGAACATGGACAATGACCCTCAAAGGAGGAACTAATTATTTTCTGGAATCACTGATACACACACTAATGACAGCGAGTTGGTTATCTTACTACCTTGTGTCAAGATTGCCGAACCATCTGAGCGGGACACGACATTTAATTCAAAATGAATCGGTCGTAGGTGTATTTGTTCTTCAGTCACAACAGGATCTGTTAAGGATCTGGGAGAATCTGTTATGTCAATTGTTTCCACCGGCATCGTTAAGATTATGATAGTTAGGGATGCACTTTAATACAGATTCATACACACGCACAACTTGTACTTAGACAGCGTAACTTCGCTGACTTTGTTTACAAACTTTACACATGTGCTTCCACAGATATTCCGTCCATAAATTTGTGCTTCCCTCCCATTTGAACAGAAAGCTTGTACGTTAGACCACAGTCACAGTCTACTAACAGTCGCGACACTTCGCGACGATTTTGTTGCCTTCAGCGCCAGCAGTGCCCCAAGCGGCCGGTGGTTTGAACTGTGAGTTCGGCGCGATCGTGAAAGCGAATAGTGATTGTTTAATTTGATTTATAGAATTGTTTTTACCTTCGGGAGCGTTTGTAGCGGAATAAATTGCAGCAGCAATAGGAAGAAGACACCACAGCTGTCTTTTTCCTAAGGATCCCGAGAGGTATATACTATCATGTTACTAAATTGTATCGTCAGGATTCACTTGCAAACTGTATGTGTATAAATAATGAATGTTTCGTTTTAGGAACAAAAAAATGGCTAGTTAATAGCAGACGAGAAGACCTTATGAAGAAAGACCCGGTTTACCTGTATTATAATATTATATTTTGTTCGCTACATTTCGAACAAAACCAGTACATGAACGCAGACAATAACAAACTCGTGAGGAATGCAGTACCCACACTGTTTGACATTCCAAATAAGCCACCTCAACTGACGATGAAGAGGAAACTGCCACAAAGATTCGACAGTCAATCTAAAGCTGTAAAACAGTCTTATGACACAGAAGCAGCCAGTTAAACTCTTCATGTATTAGTGCCAGAATCGTGAGAATCATCAACACAGACCTGCTTTGACGGTGAAGTGGTTAGAATAAGTGCAGCTGTTCGTGTCCTACAAAAGCGTGTGAAGTGTCAGAATGTGCAGATCGCTAGACTTCAACCGAAACTATTATGGGACAAGGAATGTGCCTACAGCCAGATTTTTTGAAAATTATTCAAATATTTGTTTTTTCGTGAAATGTAATGTAATCAGCTCATTAAATATTTTCAGCATATTTCTCCCACTATTTGTCAGTTGCTTGTCCCACTTAGAATAATATAAAGATGAAGGTCGTACTTGTGACAACAGGCGACAATGAGAAACACAGTAGGCCTACAGAAAGAGAAACGAGCTGTCCATCGCTTTTGCATGTAGTACATGTCTGTGCTTCTTACATGTGAATCTGTGTGTTGATATTCTTTTGATATCAACGTGGTAAGCTGCAATTCTGTCAAATGTCACAAATGTTTCTTCACGAATTTGTTGTAGCTTGCCACTCTACTCATGGTTTTTGTCCGTACTTGCGCTTATTTCAGAATCATTTTTAGAAACATATATGCCTTCTGATACTATACAAACTCATGGAGGCAAGAAAATAACTCGAATAATTAGGAAATTATGTAGGAAATGGTTGCAAACAACATTATGCTTACGAATCGTCTGAGGTTCACCTTACCTGCCGCTTGGAGCGCTAATGTCGCTCCATCTGTCAAACGGCAACAACTTTCACAGCAGTGAGTGTCGCGACTGTTATGTTAGACTGTGGCTCGTACATGCATTCACAGAACACCAAAACATTAGTAGCACATAAGTAGAGTTACGACAGTCTCTGGTGCGAAAGTTGTTGCCGTTTGGCAGATGGAGTGACACTAGCGCTACAAGATGTGAGGAAGCAATCATGTGCATCGTCAGGATATTGTTTATTTTTGTGAGATTCAAAACTTTCCCGGCGTACATACTGTTCAACAAAATTTTGGGAGAACTGCTGGATGTTTGTAACTTCCTGACACAATATTTTGTCGCATAGTCTTCTGGCCATCTTCAGGTGATACTGGCGAAAACACCCTGAGCTCTGGTATTTAAGGGCACGCCGGCGTATGCGTGGTGGATTCATTTGGCGTTGCGCGTGTGCTACTTGGTCATTCAGTATATAGAAAACACACTCACTTAGACTTTTTCTTGCAAACCGCTAGTTGCAACCATCTGGCACAAACGTTGGGTGTTTTGAAGACAATGATTCACTGACCCCACGTCATCTCTGACAACGATAGTTTGCAGACGGAGGTGGAGCACTTACAGACTGTATTCGTCCCAGCAAGTGGAGAGATCGCTGCAGACCATTAAACGATGGAAAATAGAAGAGGAAGAGGCCTTTAAAACGACTGACTATTTACTGTATATTGGTAATAATCCAGCACAAATAGGCAGAATACTAAGAAAATATATAGTGAAAGCAATCTTCCGCCCTCCTGCAAAAATTTCGTCGCTGTTGGGATCTGCCAAAGACGACCTAGACCTGCGCAAGGCAGGTGTTTACAGGATTCCGTGTGAATGCGGCAAATCTTATATAGGGCAAACAACGCATACTGTGCAGGATTGCATTGTAGAACTCACCTTCTTCAGCCTTGTAAGTCTGCCATTGCCGAACGGTGTATTTCCACTGGTCAAGTCATGATTTACAGTGAGACAAAAATTGTGGCCCATACGTCTAGCTTTTGGAGTTCTATTATTAATGAATCCGTGGAAATACGACTGTCTGACAGTGAGTCTCTTATTAACCAAGACGGCGTTTTTCAGTCGAATTCGGCATGGAATCCAATCGTTAAAAAAACTTCGTGTCCCCGTAGCCGGCGAAGTTCTGTGATGGAACCGCGGGAAGGCAATGAAATTGATATCGATGCGGAGAGTTTTCACAGTGGAGGGCGCGCAGCGCAGCAGAACCTAACGCTCTCAAGTAGCGCACCCACAAAGCCAAGTGAATCCACTACACATGTGCTGCCGCCGCCCTAAATACCAACCGAGCGAGGTGGCGCAGTGGTTAGCACACTGGACTCGCATTCGGGAGGACGACGGTTCAATCCCGTCTCCGGCCATCCTGATTTAGGTTTTCCGTGATTTCCCTAAATCGTTTCAGGCAAAGGCCGGGATGGTTCCTTTGAAAGGGCACGGCCGATTTCCTTCCCAATCCTTCCCTAACCCGAGCTTGCGCTCCATCTCTAATGACCTCGTTGTCGACGGGACGTAAAACACTAACAACCACCACCACCACCTAAATACCAGAGCTTAGTACATTTTCTCCAGTATCACCTGAGGATGAACAGGAGACTCTGTGCCGAAATGTTGTGACAGGGAGTTACAAAAATGTTTCAGTTCTCCCGAAATTTTGTGGAACAATGTTTATTTTTAATTATTTTCCACTTCATTAACGAAACAGTTATGTTTTTGCGTTCCATACGTTAGACGAGGGCTAGTAAAAATACTTTGGTAACACAAGAACATATTGAATTTAATCGATAATATAGAAAATATAAAAATGCAATAAATGAACCAGGCGAAAGGCAATACAAGCATCTAATAAATGAGATCGACAGGAAGTAAGAAAGTGCAAAATGGCTACACAGGAATGGCTAGAGGACAAATGTAAGGATGTAGAAGCATATTTCACTAGGGGTAAGATAGATACTGCATACAGGAAAATAAAAGAGACCTTGGTAGAAAAGAGAACCTCCTGTATGGATGTCAAGAGCTCAGATGGAAAACCAGTCTTAAGCAAAGAAGGGAAAGGAGAAGGGTGGAAGGAGTATGTAGAGGATCTATACAGGAGAGAAGCAACGAAGGGAAAGGAGAAAGGTGGAAGGAGTATGTAAAGGATCTATACAGGATAAATGTACCTGAGGGCAATATTATGGAAAGGGAACAGAATGCAGATGAAGATGAGAAGAGAGCAAAGATATAGCACGAATGATATAACAGAGCACTAAAAGACTTAAGTCGAAACAAGGCCCCATGAGTAAACAACACTCTGTTTGAGCTATTGATAGTCTTGGGAGAGGCAGCCGTGACAAAACTCTTACATCTGGTGAACAAGATGTATGAGACAGGCGAAATACCCTCAGACGTCAATAAGAATATAATAACCGCAATTCCAAATAAATCAGGTGGTGACAAGTGTGAAAATTACCGAGCTATCAGTTATATAAGTCATAGCTGCAAAATACTAACACGAATCCTTTACAGAAGAATGGTAAAACTGATAGACGCTGACCTCCCTGAAGATCAGTCTGGATTCTGGAGAAATATAGGAACATGCGAAGTAATACTGACCCTATGACTTCTGATAAAAGATAGGTTAAGGAAAGGGAAACCTCCGTTTATAGCATTTTAACAATGTTGACTGGAATACTCTTTTTCAAATTCTAAAAATGACAAGGGTAAAATACAGGGAGCGAAAAGCTACTTACAATTTATACAGAAACCAGATAGTAATTATAAGAACCAAGGGACACAAAAGGGAAGCAGTGGTTGAGGATGGTGTGAGACAGTGTTGTAGCCTATCCCAAATGTTATTTATTCTGTATACTGAGCAAGCAGTAAATTAACCAAAAGAAAAATTTGAAGTAGGAATCAAAGCCTAGGGAGGAGAAGTGAAATCTTTGAGGTTTGCTAATGACATTGTACAGGACTTGAAAGAGCAGTTGAACTGATTGGACTGGAAGATGAAATAAAATGAACATCAAGAAAAGCAAATTGAGGATAATGAAATGTAGTAGAATTAAATGATATGATGCTGAGGTAATTAGATTACGAAATGAGACACTTAATGTCTTCAGAAATTCACGTTATAAACTTCTAGAACTTGTAGAGAGAATGAGTAGATACTACTGGTAGTTTGAACTGGAATTCATGCCCAAAAATGTACTGTTTACATGTTCCAACCATCTGAAAACATGATGCTAACGCAACTTCTTTCACAAATACTTGATTAGGTGTGACTCTTTACATCACTTGCTTTACAGTTCCAGTTAATAGCTGAAGAAATTGGTCTGTACTCGTTGACGGTCCACCACTCGTGATCTTGTGGTAGCGGTCTCGCTTCCCAAGCCCGGGGTCCTGGGTTCGATTCCTGGCGGGATCAGGGATTTTCATCTGCCCCAAAATGACTGGGTGTTGTTGTGTTGTCTTCATCATCATCATTCATCCCCATTATTGTCGGAGGAAAGCAATGGCAAACCACCTCCATTAGGACCTTGCCTAATATGGCGGTACATGTCTCCCACATCGTTGCCCTATCCTCTGTCAAGAAGCATAGGACTTCATTTTTTTTCGTTACTTGTTGACGGGTTCTTCTCAATGCCATATGTACGGCCTCATTTAATTCAGGCATGTGGCATGTCCTTGCAGCACCACAGTCATACCTGCTGACAGTGAAGACTCCTTTCTCGGAGCCGTAGGGTAATTGTGGCGAAAAGGGTATCTGATGGAGGCGTATATTGTGGAGAATGATCTTGATAAAGGCGACAAGATACCCTTGCATTGCCGTGAGCTTCGCCATTCAGAAGGCTCATTCAGTGTATTCTGAAAATGTGTACTGTACCATGTTGCTCTACACTTACAGGCATGTGAATGAGGCTAAGATGAGGTCAGAGATGTAGGGTACACATCAAACGACATTAGTCGATCACAGGTAACCACCCCCCCCCCCCCCAAATTTACTACCCCTAAGTATAGCTACCTAGGAAACATGTTCTCAGACAATTAGAGCAAGGATACAGTTGTTCCCAGACATGGATTACTATTCAAAATATTTTGTGCTTGCTCTACTCTACTTGTCCTAGAAGTTTGTAATGGGAAGTTCTGAACACCTTGTATAAACACACTTTTTATACATGAAGGACATATACATCTGTCGTTTGTTTTTATTATCGTAAGCTCTCTCCTTGAACCTTAAAATTTCTTACACTTCACTCGACTTTTTAATAGGAATATGTTTTAAGAGAAATTACTTTTGCTTCAAAAGTGAATATGTTAAGACTCCTACCATTTGCGACTAAGATTTAACAACAATTGTGGACTTGGCTTTTTCCATATTGGGAAAGAATTTTATTACTTTTGACGATTTATTATCACGTCTGTATGGTTTTTCCTGAAGTCACAGGTGTGGTGGCTCATTTAGTACGTTAAATCTGTAGGTATTTATTGCACATAGGTTTCTTACATTCCACATTCACTGATTTGGTTGAAAGTGCAGTGAAACAAAACCCCGCTTTGTTGGGTAGTCTTTCTGCAAGAGGTCAGGTCTTCTGGTGTTTAATAGCATTTTTTTGTTTTAAAAGGAAAACGACATGATTCAATAAATATCTATACATCATAATAGAATCGTAAATAAACTGTCCTGAAATATACTATTCGTAACTCCCAGGGTCCTTAGGAGAGTAAATTATGACAAATATTCAGTCATTTTTATGTATAGTCGACTTTTATACACTAACTATTGTAGAAACTACGTTACTCACTAATATAAACGTTAGCATTCACACTAATCCGTTATTGTATTCAGAAAAGTCGCTTGTGGTGATGCTATTGGTGTGGGTAACAAAATCGAGATGGAGGGTCGTGACTTATGTTATGCTGTGATAAGATGTTCAATAACCGCCTGTGTTCCGACGCGGAAACACAGAACGACAGCAGCTTTCCACATGGTGTGGCAGGGAATTTTTAATATGAGAAATATGGTATCGAAATCTGCATAATTGTTTTTTGAAATAATTGTCTCAGATGATAATATTTTTGATTTATACTTTATACGTGGGTCTGGTAAAATGGTTGCCGACTGTAGATATTTACAAAACCCAGTATTGCACTTCCGATGGTGTGGCTGTTATCAAGTGGAAACTTTGTTCCTGATTGTGACCATCTTGTGCGTATTGCACTCTTTGAATTGCAATGCAAATATGTTGCTTGTGTTCTGCTTAATTTTTGCTTTCATCTGTAACATTGGATGTGGTAAATACTCCAATTTGTTTTTGTTTCATAGGAAACAGAAACTGGTTTTTTCATATGGTATTCTGTGATCTCATATCTATTTGTTATTGCTTACAAATTCATATGTGAAAGCTCAGTTTAAATGCATTCCTAAGTATATTGCTAGTATTCTACAAATACAATATAATTACATGGAAGTGCATGTGCAAGACAAGTAGATATTGATAACGATATAAGGATAATGAGATAACGATATAAGGGATAATGACAATGATAATATAATATAATAATACATTGTATTAATTACATGTATAATAGTAACATATATAATTATGTTTCAATTTAGGTACCATGTAGAAAATGTGTAAATACCTACATTACTGTCAGACACATAAAGGCATACTTCATAAAGAAATCATTGGCTGCATGCATTGACTGCATATCTCCTCTGTGTCATTGTTTAGAATCTCGTCAGTTTGAAGCACATGTTTATGGTATACTTGAAACTATTCATTGGCAGATCGCGCACTGTTTTTGGAAATTTGTTATAGGATCTCAAACATAGGTAATTATGGCTCTTATATGTTAATGTCAGTGTTGAGTATGAAAGAGCTACGCTACTATTATTTAAAGTATTATGGACATGGACTTGGGATCTTAAGTTAAAATTACTTATTTTCTTTAGCATGTATTGAAAAGTTGTAGGTATACATACTTGACAGTGTCATTATCTTGAATTCTTTAAGATGATTTTTTGCACCTCTGTCTTCATGCAAGATCTAATATATGCCTACCCACTTTCATCTGCCACTTGAAGATGGTACTTGAATCCATTGAGTTGTCCCAATGTAGTACTCCATATTATAATGTAATTGAAAGAAAGGAAAATATGCAGGAATTAATAAATTTTTACCAATATGTCATAGATTGTGAAGTTTGCCCAACAGATAATATGTATGATCATCCCACAAAAGTTTTAGCTCTAAATGCAGTCTCAGTAAGTTGACTTTTTCGTATCTTGTTTGAACGTCTTTAGGTTAAAGAAAAATTCCTTCAGTTTTATTTTACTGATAGAAAAATATTGGCCATGTGCCAATTAATGATAATTTTAGTCACTACTTCGTTGACTGTAAGACATCTTGCAGATTTATTAAAGTGACTTACTGATCATTATGCTCTGCGTTTTCACTTAGTTGCTCTTAGTATCCATTTGTCATAGAAGAGCTTAATTGATGCAATATCGGCCATTACCTGGAATTAAGAACGCATTATCGCAATATTTTTGGGTCATGTAGTGTTATCCACTACTTTATATATTAGCTCAAACTCATCATTAACTGTGAAAATTTTATCAAACACATTCGTCTCAAGCTTTTTGGCTGAAAATTTATTATGATCAGTAACCGTCTTTTGCAGGAAACTAATGACATTTTGAGGAGAGCTCAGATGTAACTATGCCCTCTTTTTGTCATACAGTATTCTTCGTTCCTTTCTTGTACCAACTATTGTTTTAATCCTCCTTTTAGCCCTGCATTTCCAGATGCAACAGAATTCTGGGATAGTGAGAGTACATTCTGTTTGGTATATTGTACTGCACTTTTTTACGAATGCTTGTATTATTCAGCTGCAGTATCAACATTTTTTTTTTTTACTTCAGTACTCACAAAGGTTTCATGTTTCATTGACAAAGAGTACATTTTTCTCCATTTCCCATATAGGCCTACTTCGTGAAAAGTGCCTCAATATTTTTGATGAGTTTTTTCTGTCAGATTCTCAAGATTTTTAGAAGTATTTTGATCATAATTGGACTGTATGTCACTGTAATAGCGTATATTTTAGGCCTACTTGAGAACTTACTTATACATTGTGCTTGATCTGCAAAAAAAAGAAAAAAAGAAGAGAAAAAGAGGTTCCAGTACTATGAACTACCATGAGGTTGTTTTTGAAATTTGGTCTTCTTGAAATGTTATTTTGATTCTTCTCTGAGCATTTTAAAAGTGTAATTATAACTTTTTATATTGCTTAAGCCACAGCAAAAGATATATTGTATCTCATCTCAAAATCTGTGGTTCTAATTTCTCTTAAGTCAGAGGTACCACTGATACAGCATAACTGTGTGTACCATCACAAATCCAGCACTTTTTGTACATATCAAGTTACAGCATACATTTGTTTTAATTTCGTTCGATTGTTCCCCACTTACATTTGAACTGAACCCTTCTATAACGTTTTGTTGTTGACTGTCAGTAAAATATTTTGGGAAATTACTTGTAATGTGCCATGAACTGTTATCATAAGTTCGTTCTCATTGTCTTGAGAGCTCCGCTGCACAGCACTCCATTTGTGTACAGCTTACGCTTTGGTTGCGTGATTACCTGTAGTTTAGCTAAAAAATGTCCGTTTTTCCTTTCGTGTAATCACTTCCACAACCACCAAACTGTTCTCAATGATTTCTTTACTTCGTTTTTCAAAGCATATTGACGACCGTCATAAATATTTTTCTAATATGGCGTTTGAACTGAGAACCATATCCAGCTTTGTACCGATTGCTGAGTTGTCATATTTTGATAATTCATCCACTAACGTGAAACAAAATTATACAAAGTCCAAAAAGTCAATGGAACTGTTTACACAGTCCTCCAATTTTTTAGATTCCTGTGTTCCGTTTTCTCCTAAATATTCCATGCCAAACCTCACATGCTTCACAATGAAACGTAATCCGCTCCTTTGAACACGTCACAGCACAAGCTTCACTCTTACTGTGGCCTGTACAATAGTTGGGGAAACATTTTCTACACCCCAATCCGTTCTCTTAAGTACTTTTTTATGCTTTACATTTCATTTGCGATGTAATGACTAGGGCCCACATTTTAATGACCTAAAAACAGCACAATATGCAAGCATTTATAACCAAAAACGTGTATTTGTACAAGCATAAAAATAAAATATATCTTCATTTAAGTTTATTTTAAAATATTCCTGTTAATTTTTTTACACACCATCTAATACAAAATTAAATTCTCAACAGATTTTGAGTGTCGTAGGTGCCTACTTACTTTGTACGATATTTGAAACCAAGTAATAGGACTTATTTTTGAAATGTCTGCATGTCTCTGAAAAAACATAATTTAGGTACAGTGAAAACAATAACACCTATTCACAAGAAATTAAGCTTTTATTACTGTGCACTACTTGTTTAAAGTATGGTATCCCTGGGTTAGTTAACATGTCCTTCGAACCTTCCATTTTCGCAGAGTTGCATTGGATCAGAAGGTGTGTTGTCAGGTTTTACGATTTCAGAGATCGGCTGTTGTCGTTGACGATCGCTTTGTGTCTGGAAAAGCCACTCTCTACATCACATGATGTCACAGGAACGTATCTAAAGGTCACAAGACTATGAGCTCAACCCAACCCACTCCACACATGATGTAACAAAACTGAAATTGTATATTAGTGTGCTAAAACAAATTACATACAATAGCCATCTGAGACAAGTATAACATTGTATTGATATCTGTGTCTTTCACTCTATAAGTGGTAAGTTCTTATGTCATTCACACTTCATAGGGCAGTAATGCTTATTAGCAATGGAATCTTTATCTGGTTCAACTTGCGATATAATGTCGTTTTCTGTGTCTGATATTTGGTGCATACTAATATTACTTGATTTCAGTCAGCATTTTTGTCACAGATACACATTGTGAATTACTTTAATATTGTTAGGGTGATTGGGCTAACATGCAAGACCCAATCACATTCTGATTATGTAGCTCTGATGCTTTTAAGTCATCCCATCTCGGTTAAATAAGTTTCCTTGGCAGCTCCGATTGAATAAGGGTATAAAATCTTCTTTTGTCCATTTGGGGAATTTTCAACTTTTTGCTGCCTTGTTGCTGTGCTGGGTGGAGCATTTGTTTTATAAAATCACTACAGAGGGTTCTCATTCCATGCAATGTTCTTTGAGCTATCCTTTTTTTGCGTATGTGTCAGCTATTTCGTTTGCAATGATGTCTTGTATGTCGTTTGTCCACAAGAGGTTGACATCAATTGTAACTTTTCTTGCAATGTGAATCAGAATCGCAATACATTGTGTGTAATCAGGGGTGGCTGAATTCTGATGGTTTTATAGTCTTTTAAGATCAAAAGTTTTTGAAATTTATTCCTTACTCCATAGGTAACAGCTTAGCAAAATTTCAGCAATGTAAATGAACACTTCACTAGATGTAACATACATCTCCATATTGTTTGTTGATAGGAAGAAGCATATCCCATTCCTTTTGATGTTGAAGAGATCATGTAAATTTGGATATAATTTGGCCACCTGTTTCCTCTGACACACAATAAAATACTTTGTTACACAAGAAAGATGATTCACTTGCATAACTGTATTCTAGCTTACTTCTGTCTGGAAGGACTAATGTTAATAAGACTTGAAGCTGGTAATGGCTTGTTGTAAGAAGAGGGCTTTAATGATTACGCATTTTTGTGCTGCACGCTTTGATAGGACAGGTGTATTTTCTTGATTGTCATAATATGGGGGTCTGCGTGTCGTTTTTAAGTATTTCTGTGCTAGTAACCATCGTCAAATGTAGAGTGGTATTTCCTTTCCTTCTACAAGAAGTCTTTTAGTCGAGGATCTCGACATTGTCCCCAAATATGTTAAACCATTTGTATGAATTTTTGGTGGCACAATTGGTTTCTCCCACCATCTTTACATCTTGGGCATGTTGCTCCTCTGTTCGTTGAAACTATGGAATTCCTGGGGCTCTTACTCAATATAAAACTCTCTTGGTCCTCTCATGTGTCTCACCTGGCAGCCCGCTGTACAGAGTCCCTCAGTATCCTATATGCCCTCAACAATGCTTCCTAGGGTGCAGATCGAACCACCCTCCTCCATTTGTACTGGTCCTTGTCCATTCGAAACTAGACTATAGGTGCTTTGTTTATGCATCTGCATGTCCGTCCTTTTTACGCTGTCTCAATACTGTCAATATCGTGGCATCTGTTTCGCCACAGGCGCCTTTTACACTAGCCCAGTTGAGAGTCTGTATACAGAAGCTGCTGAACTACCGCTGTCCTGCCGCCATGACTTTCTCCTCAGCAGGTATGCATGCCTTTTGTCTGCCATTTGTGGCCACCCATCCAATGCCTCCTTACTCAATGATTCTTTTGATCACCAGAATGAGGCACTTCCCTCTTCTCTGTTACCTCCTGGAGTTCACCTTCTGCTCTTGCTCTGGCATCATTTGCCAGCCTTACTCTATCACCTTCACTTTCATGACCTTCACATGTGTACAATGATGGCTCTCAGGCTGATTGTGTTGTTGGGTGTGCCTACACCAGTGGCACCGACATTTTTCAGTATCAGATTCCAGGACACTGCTCAGTATTTACAGCAGAGCTCCTCACTCTCTCTCAGGTTACGGAGTACGTCCTATGACACAGGCTTTTCAATTGCGTCCTCAACTCAGACCCTCTCAGAGACCTTCAAAGCTTCTGTACAACGTAACTGCCCATCCTTAGTGCAACGGGTCCAGGAAAACAGTTACTTGCTCTCACTCTTTATGGAGCCACCGTTATGTTTATGTGGGTTCGTGGTCACGTCAGTCTGTAAGAAAATGAGGCTGCTGAGCTCCTGCCAAGGCTGCAGTCCTTGTACCTAAGGTCAATAGTTCTTATCGTCCCTCCGATGATCTATGCATTGCTGTCTGTCCGGCGGTAGTGTCACTTTGGCATCGCCTCTGGTTGTCCCTTAATGGGAATAGGTAATACACCACTCCAGGTTATTGAGCCTCTCCTGGCGGCTTTGACTAACTTCCGTCGGCCCTCGCACCACAAGGACGTTATTTCAACTAGGTTGCGTGTTGGAAACTGTCTTTTTAGCCATCGCCGTTTGTTAAGTGGCGCTCTCCCGCCAATTTGAACACAATGAGCCCAAGTTTAACTGTCTGCCATTTCCTGATGAATACCCATTTTTGTAACCATTTACGTTCCTGCTTGGGTTAGCCATCTGAGTTATTGGTCGTTTTAGCGAACAATGTGTGGGCTGTCACTTTTTATCCATTGTAACAATATGGCAAAGACCATTAAATTTTTAGTTCTGAACCTCCATTCCTCTACTGTTTACGTTATAGGACTTAGCTTTCTTCTCCTATGTCGTTTTCCATTAACATGTAGTCTTTTTTTAACATCTGTCTGAAATTTTCACTTAAAAACTCAGAGCTACATTTCAGCATAAACGTTAAAATTATTAAAAATGTAATTTCTTCCCTATATAAACAATAAGTAAACAAATGTACTCCAAAGCTGCGCTGTTTCAAAACTTAGAAAATTATTGCAAAGAGGAATAAGGATGTACTTATATGGATTTAGAAAATTATTGTCAAGAGAAATGTTATTCAAATGTAAGTAGACAACATGTCTTGAAATTTATTCAGTATTTTAATATGAAGGAAATGAATAAGAGACAACTAAGATATAAAGCAATAAAATAACTGTGAACAAATTGTAAAATGAGTAATTTAACAAATTGTTCCAAACTTAATACAAATTAATAAATCTTATACTAAATTCTGTTGCAAACGTTAATAATAATGAATGAAATTCTTTAAAACAACTTCATGAAATCTATAAAACAAAAAATTAAAATATTATTCTATGCATAATAAACAACGAATAATTAGTCTTATAAAAAATCTGAGGACAATATTAACAATAACAGTAATAAAATAAATAAAAAATCTGTAGAAGAACCTGTATCACTTTGCAGAAACGGAAATTTAAAATATTATTCTAACACGAAAAGCGACTTTGAACTGATCTGATCCACAGTTTAGAGGGTAATATTGAAAATGACAAGTATTTTCAAAGGCTTCTAGCAGATTATTTTTAGGAAATAAACAAAAAACTATCACAAAAATTTGCCTGGTTACAAAATGCTGGATGATGATGAATTTTTTAAAATGGCTGTGCAAAATAAAGGGAAAGCTTCAGCTTTTGAATTTATATTAATAACTTATGAGTTTAATAAAGTAAATAACATTGTTGAACCATAAAAACTTTTAATGAAATTAAAGAAGTAATCACTAAATATAAGAATATTTTAATACTAATAGTAATAAAGCGATTACAACTCAAACGATATTTTATTTTTATTAAAATAACAAGACGAAACACATAATTAAATTCTGAAACAAGTAGCAAAGTTATACTGAGAACAACTTATTTAGAAGCAAATTATCAAAAATCAATGAATAAAATGTTAATTGAAATGGAAGAAATGGAAACAAAAAATAGCTGTATGGTCTTTATATTATACAAAAAGTTTAGAATTAAGTGTTAATAGACACAAGCCAATTTCTGTTTCTTCATATATCGAATTACCAAAAGAAATTAAAGACTAAGAAACTGCATTAGGTTCAAAACAAAGATAAAAGTGTTTTCTTTGTCCAATAAAATTAGTTTTATATTCAGCAAATGATTGTGTGGAAAGGACTAACAAAAGTTTTAGAATAATATCAAAATGTTGAAAAAGATAAAATCAATTTCTCTGTTCACTTGACATTTATTCCAAAATTTTTTAAAGAATTCAAATTTTTCCCTTAATAATATGTTTCTGATGAAAAGTTTATTGTATATTCGCATATCATACAGAAATAAAGAAGAAAAACATTTTAATTTCCTTTAATTCGAGAAGGAACTAATTGTCATTATTGTTGCATAAAATCAAACACTCAAATAAATCTAAAGAATGTAAAAAAGTAAAAATAGATGTGCCTGTAGAAGGTGAAATAATTGAATTTGAAAATTATAAGCACTGTTTAGGTGTAACTTATGAAATATAAGCACATTTAAATGTCTATTCAGATATGTTTACACCTGTGAATCAACTCCTGAAAAACCCTATATTAATAAATTTCAAAAACTTAAGGTATTCATTTAGTTACTATGCCAATTATTTTAACAATGATCATAAAAAACATGTACATATACTAGAAAATATGAAGCAGAAAAATTCATTGAAATGTTAAAACAAGAATCTAGAAGAGTTGAAGAAATACATGATCGATATGTACCAATGATAATGATAAAGAAGAGAGAATAAATTTTAAATATTGAAAAACTTGTTTTATTTGTGAAAAATTATATAGTAAAGAAGAGAAAAGTAAAAGGCCGTTGTCATTTAACAGGAAAATTCTGAGGAGCTGCACATGAAGATTGTAATTTTAATAATCAGAATCCCTCATCAATTCCAGTTTAAATTCATTAATTGAAAAATTATGATTTTCATTTTTTATCAAAGAATTTGCAACATTTATTCAAAATACTGACAATATTTCAAATACTGAACAAAAATATATTTACCTTACTAAACCAATTGAATGTGGATTAATGTTAAGAATTTCGCATACATTTAAATTCATGGCTTCAGGTACTGATAAATTATCTTATCATAAGAAAGAACTACTGAGAGAAACAGAAAAATTATTAAAAATTGAACCTTTAGATTTAATGATTAAGGAAAGAGCTATCCTTATGAGTATCTGTAGTCTGAAGAAAAATTAAAAGAAACACAACTGCCAAACAAAAAATATTTTTTCCAAGACTTAATAAGTGTTACGTAAAAGCTAAAGAGTTTTGTACATATTTAATATTAAAATCTGAGATTAATATGCAAGATTACATAAAAATCTAGAGTTTTAAAATTAGCAGACATTATTAAAATTTTTAGAGAGACTTGTACTAAATCTTATAAATTTTATCCAACTTGGTATTATACTGCACCATGATAATTTTGGGATTCGATGCGAAAAATGACGAAAATTTAATTAGATTTATTATACGATTAAAGCATGATTTTGTTTCTTGAAATGGAATTCGAGTAGGAATTTCAAAAAGTATTAAAAGATATACTAAATCAAATAGATAAAAAATTTCAGCCAGGAAAACAATCTAATTATGTTGCTTATTTAGACACAAATAATTTATAAAACTAGGCAGTGTCTCAGTTTTTGCCATTTAAAAAAATTAAATGGTTAGCATCAAAATATCTTAATTTTGGAAAGTTTTTAAAATACCTGATGATATTAAATATAAGTATATTTTAGAAGTCAAATTAGAATTTTCAAAAATTACATGCTTTACAAGAGGATTTACCGTTAGAACTAGACGGAGGAAATAATTTTTAACAATTAAAATTAATGGAAATTCATAAAATCTTATCCCTTGAACAAACAGACTTGTTGAAAAAATCAATTCATTTTGATACAGAAGTGAGAATAAAAAGCAACTAACGGAATACAAAAACAGTTTTATAAAACAATGAATATCTACTCCTCCTCCTCATCATCATCATTTAAGACTGATTATACCTTTCAGCGTTCAGTTTGGAGCATAGCCCCATTATAAAATTCCTCCATCATCCCCTATTCAGTGCTAACATTGGTGTCTCTTCTGATGTTAAACCTATTACTTCAAAATCATTCTTAACCGAATCCAGGTACCTTCTCCTTAGTCTGCCTCAACTCCTCCTACCCTCTACTGCTGAACCCATGAGTCTCTTGGGTAACCTTGCTTTTCCCATGCGTGCAACATGAAATACCATCTAAGCCTGTTTGCCCTGACTGCTACATCTATAGAGTTCATTCACAGTTTTTCTTTGATTTCCTCATTGTGGACATATTCCTGCCATTGTTCCGTTCTACTAGTAGATGCAATCATCCCAACTACTTTCATATCCATAACCTCAACCTTGTTGATAAGGTAACCTGAATCCACCCAGGTTTCGCTCCCATACAACAAATTTGGTCGAAAGATTGAACGGTGCACAGATAACTTAGTCTTGGTACTGACTTCCTTCTTGAAGAAGAGAGTAGATCGTAGCTCAGCGCTCACTGCATTAGCTTTGCTACACCTCGCTTCCAGTTCTTTCACTATGTTGCCATCCTGTGAGACTATGCATCCTAAGTACTTGAAACCGTCCACCTGTTTTAACTTTGTTCCTCCTATTTGGCGCTCAATCCATTTATATTTCTTTCCCACTGACATTACTTTAGTTTTGGAGATGCTAATCTTCATACCATAGTCCTTACATTTATGATCTAGCTCTGAAATATTACTTTGCAAACTTTCAATCGAATCTGCCATCACAACTAAGTCATCCGCATATGCAAGACTGCTTATTTTGTTTTCACATATCTTAATCTCACCCAGCGAGTCTATTGTTTTCAACATATGATCCATAAATAATATGAACAACAGTGGAGACAGGTTGCAGCCTTGACTTACCCCTGAAACTACTCTGTACCATGAACTCAATTTACCGTCAACTCTAACTGCTGCCTGACTATCCATGTAAAGACCTTTAATTGCTTGCAGAAGTTTGCCTCCTATTCCATAATTTCGTAGAACAGGCAATAACTTCCTCCTAGGAACCCGGTCATATCCCTTTTCTAGATCTATAAAGCATAGATATAATTCCCTGTTCCACTCATAACACTTCTCCATTATTTGCCACAAGCTAAAGATCTGGTCCTGACAACCTCTAAGAGGCCTAAACCCACACTGATTTTCATCCAATTGGTCCTCAACTAATACTCGCACTTTCCTTTCAACAATACCTGAGAAGATTTTACCCACAACGCTGATTAAAGAGATTACCTCTGTAGGTGTTACAATCATTTCTGTTTCCATGTTTAAAGATTGGTGTGATTGCTGCTTTTTTACAGTCTGATGGAACCTGTCCCGACTCCCAGGCCATTTCAATTATCCTGTGTAGCCATTTAAGACCTGACATTCCACTGTATTTGATGAGTTCCGACTTAATTTCATCCACCCCAGCTGCTTTATTGCACTGCAATCTACTGACCATTTTCTCCACTTCCTCAAATGTTATCCTATTTCCATCATCATTCCTATCCCATTCTACCTCGAAATCTGAAACATTACTGATCGTGTTTTCACCCACATTGAGCAACTCTTCAAAATATTCCCTCCATCTGCCCAAGGCATCTACAGGATTCACCAGCAGTTTTCCTGACCTGTCCAAAATACTTGTCATTTCCTTCTTACCTCCCTTTCGAACACTGCTAATTACACTCCAGAATGGCTTTCCAGCAGCTTGACCCATAGTCTCCAACTTGCTTCTGAAGTCTTCCCAAGATTTCTTCTTGGATGCTGCAATTATCTGTTTGGCTTTGTTTCTTTCTTCAACATACCTTTCTCTGTCTACCTGAGTCCTAGTATACAGCCATTTTTGATATGCCTTCTTTTTCCTTGACTGTGTCAGTCCACCAAACTGTTTGCTTCATCCTACTTTCACACACTACTGTTCCAAGACATTCTTTAGCCACTTCTAGTACTGTGTCCCTGTACCTTGTCCATTCCTTTTCTAATGACTGTAATTGACTACATTCAACTAACTGGTACCTTTCTGAGATCGCTGTTATGTACTTGTGCCTGATTTCCTTATTCTGAAGTTTCTCCACTCTTATCCTCCTACATATGGACCTGACCTCCTGCACTTTCGGCCTCACAATCCCTATTTCACTGCAGATTAAATAATGATCAGTGTCATCAAAGAATCCCCTGAATACACGTGTGTCCCTCACAGCCTTCCTTAATGCCTGATCTGTTATTACATAGTCAATGACAGATCTGGTTCCTCTGCCTTCCCAAGTATACCGGTGAATGTTCTTATGTTTAAAAAAGGAGTTTGTGATTACTAAGCCCATACTGGGACAGAAATCCAAGAGTTGTTTCCCATTCATGTTGGCCTCCATATCCTCTCCAAATTTACCTATAACCTTTTCATACCCTTCTGTTCGATTTCCAATCCTGGCATTAAAATCACCCATGAGCAGAACACTGTCCTTGTTCTTTACTCTAACAACTACATCACTGAGTGCCTCATAAAAACTATCCATCGTATCTTGATCTGTCCCTTCACAATGCGAATATACTGACACAATCCTAATTTTCTTGCTAGACACTGTCAAATCTATCAACATCAGTCGTTCGTTTACATACCTTATTGCAACTAAGCTGGGTTCCATTTCTCTTCTGATGTAAAGCCCTACACCCCATTGTGCTGTTCCTGCTTTGACTCCTGACAAGTAGACCTTGTATTCTCCCACTTCCTCTTCTTTCCCACCCCTTACCCGAATCTCACTAACAGCTAAAACGTCCAGCCCCATCTTACTTGCAGCCTCTGCCAGCTCTACCTTCTTCCCACAGTAGCCTCCATTGATATTAATAGCTCCCCATCTCATTACCATTTGTTTGCCAAGTCGTATCTTAGGAGTCCCTGGTTTGTCAGTTAGAGGTGGGACTCCGTCACCTCCAAAGGTCCGAGGTATTTTGCTCTGATTGTTGCCAGCATCATATTTAAAGTATCAGGGAAGCAGGTTGCTAGCCTTACTTGCCCCGAGTCCCATTGAGTTTTACCCCTAATGGTTGAGGGACTAACCGGTGGATTTGGTAGTCATTGCCATATGAGCACAAAGGTGACCACGACTCAGAATATGTCCGAGATGCCCTGCCTTATTCCAAAGTAACTGGTATCCCGACTGTCGGGACCACTTACTTGGCCACTCATACGATGCCCGTGGTTCATTAACTAGGACATGACTACAGGAACCCACACCATGAATATCTCCATTTCGGTAAAATGAATCTTAGAAGCAGACATAGTATTAAAAGAATAACAGATCTAGAAAATTAAAAGCGATATATTTACAATTCAAGTTTTGAAGAAAATTTCGTGTTTTCAGATAATTTAGTAGCAGATCATGTGTAAAAAATAGTAAAGTGTAATAAACCAATTTACATTGGAATAAATTTTTCATATATTTCAAAAAATGTATTATTTTCATTATATTGAAGAGGAAAATATGGTAAAATAGTGTTCATGTTACATTGATACAGACACTTTTATTTACGATATAAGAACAGAGGGTTTTTATCAAGATACAAAATAAATGACAAATTTGACAAAAGTGGTTATTCAAATGTCAAATTTCTTAAATTCCACATGTAACCGAAAGTATTAGGAAAAAAATAATAAAAGTCTGGAAAACTGTGTTAGAGCATGTTAGTTTAAGATCAAAAGTACATGCTTATAAAGCAGAAAAATCAAGAATATAAAGTGTCTAAAGAAAGGAAAAATTCTATTGAAAAAATTGGAACTACTGAAAATGGTTATAAAAATATTATAAATATAAGACATTATAGAAAAATGCATATGATTAGATCATTTAAAATTTAAACTTTATACAGTTGAATGTAATAAAATTGATTTAAGTTCTGATGATGATGAACATATTAGAATATAAGATGGAATAATTCCTTTACCATACACTTATTATAAAACAGTTACAAATGAAAATTGAACAAGATTAATTATAACATTATAAAATAAAAAAATTATATTAGTTTTTAATATTTTCCGAGATAGTGAAACTTTTGTGTGTTTTCATATATTTTGTACAAACTATCTACAAAACAATCAAGTTTTGATAATATTGTTCTTTATGTTTTTGATAAGTGAAGGCTTTTTAGGCCTTTTTTAATCACTGAAATGAAAATTTAGGAGAATTTTTAAGTCCTTGTTACTATTTTTAATTTTTTTAATGCAGTGGTCTTTTACAAGTTCATATTTATTTTTCAATATTCTCTTTCTTTTTTATACAATCAGAACACACTATTTTTGGAGGCATATCCTTCATTATAATTTTCACTTCAATAGGAATTTCTTTTTAATGATAACACAATGCAAAAGAATATTTTCACTTTACATTTACATAGATGGAAACCTATCACAATTAAAAAATTAAAATTTTAATAAATTGTATTATTTATAAATGGAGTCACATTTAGAAGTTAAATTAGAAAACTTTAATATAATGATAGAAGATATTAATCATTATTGATGAAAAAATTAGTCCATGGTATGAAACAATAGATGTTTGTCATATTTTCGTATATGTTAATGTGAGAGATGCTTTGAAGAACAATGTTAAAGTTAGTACACCAAAAAACGTAAAGAATGAAACGATAGTCAGCAGCTACACATACATTTATATACAAATTTCATAAATGAACTAGGACTATATCTTCAATCATGAAATCTGAAACGTTTTTACCAGAAAATATATTAAAGGAAGTTTTACGATTTCTACGAAAAAGTGGTGAATATAGAACACGGTTAATGTAAAAAATCCTTATGAAGATCAAATAAATCATACAAAAGTCCTAATTAAAATTAAGGATAATTAAATAAAAAAAGATGAGATGGAATATATGAGAGGGCTATAGAAATTTCACAGTAAACAAGTGAATAGTTTATTACTACTTGTTGTTCCTCAATTAACTGATAAAAATTTATGACTAACTTATGTTATTTTAAAATTAAAATATCAAAATTGTGAGCAACTTTTAAGAATTAATATGTGCCTTACTCAATAAACGTATTCCAATGAGTAAAAGGAAAGATTGATATTGTTGGAATAATTATGCAAGAGAAGAACTGAGTAAAGGTATAAATGTATCTAGCTATGTTTCCTTAGAATATGAAAGTAAATATGCAAGCACTTTTTTATTACATTTTAATTAGCATTCACAACGATTTTTGTTTAAATCTAATAATTCAAAAGTTTCACAACATTCAGCTCCAATTAACCCAAATTTCAAATTCTCAAACATTTATGACATTAGGCCTTTCTTATTAACTTATAACTATATAAAAATGTGATAATTTATCTGTTCTTAAAAACAGATTAACTTCTCCAATAAAAGACACTTATAAAAATGTTACTTTTGTCGTATTTTATTCCGTTTTTTTAACTCCAAAATTTAGATCGAAAAAACAACTAAATGCATTGTGACAGAGAAATAATTGAAAATCTGGTTTGTCATTTTCGTTTAAGAAATTTAAAAAATATATAAAAAACACAATCATACACATTAAAAAGGATAAAAATTTAAACAGAGTAACTACTGAAAGTGACATTAAATTATTTATGGGTAAAGAAGGTTCTATTGGTAAAGTTTCAGGAATTAATAATCAGAGTATTGAAGCTAATGGAAAATGTTGCTAAAATTAATCCATTTGAATTGCTAGATATAAATTTTAATTTGGCTAATGTAATGTTTGTTAAATGTACTGATCATTGTCATTGAGAAACTAATATTATTTCTTCATTTAAACCAAATGCTGAATCTCGAACCAAATTATCCTAGCAATATTCCAATTTTTCATTTTATTCAGAACATAGAAATATCTCTAACTGACAAAAATGATAATTTGTTTGACTTGAATGGCGCTTATCTAACAGTAATTATAAAAATCTCAAACGGAATTTTTTCTTTATAAATCAAGAAGAAAATCGACAGTTATCAATTTCATTCATTTCATGTTAATTAGAAAACAAATGAAGATTTAAATACCCAAAAAAAGAAAACAGAAATTAATGTTAATTGTGGTGATGGTTTAATTCATTCTAATTCTTCGCAACTTTATATGACATTTATGTTAATAACACAGTTGCAGCAGACTTTTCAGCACATGATGGTAGATGAAATATGATAGTAATTGATAATTATGTGTCAATGTTGATTAGTTTTATTACAATTAAAAAAGAAGACTATATTATCTAGAATAGAACATCCATTTTCTTCTCCATTTATTCTAATTTGGTGAACTTCATCTCTATGAAATGAATTAACTATGGAATTCGTGTATTTGTAACAATTGTAAAATTGATAGCATATAAATGAAGTACTTCATCTATTAGAATTGTTGGGATGAGTTTTAAGAATTTCAAAAAAATACATTGGGAAGGAGATTTGACAGTAATTTTCATTTGGAGTTCAAAGAAGAACAAGAAGGTTCTATTCTTTGATGGATTATCAATAATGATCCTAATACACATCCAAAAAAACGTAAAATTATTGTTAAAACTATGGAAATTCGTGTTGCCATTGTGAAATATGAACCACAATATTCACCTGGAGTAAAAGAAATTTTGAACTACATATTACTAATTTAATACTAACATTGATCTGCCTTCCTAGTTCCCAACTTATCAAAGAAATAATCAGTTAATGGATTATTCTTTATTGATCATTTTATATTACATTATATCTGTGTTGAAATTGAATAAATGAAAATTTTGCCAGGAGTTATGGAATCTTCTGCCACCAAGTAATTATAAAGGAATAGGAAAATTACTAACGACATTAATGTAAGTCCATTAAATTGTTTTGCAAAATTAGCCTATTTAAGTAATAAGTAGATCTAGAATATTGAATGTATAAGTACACAAGAGCAACAATGAAGTAATGTGCCTTTTTAATGAGAATATACAAAATGATACAATTTCATGTATAATTATGTATGGTAAAAATCATTTAACTTATGATTCGAAACATAGAATACTTACTGAATATTTGCAAGTACATAAATGAAAAAAAATTAGTAGAAGCTATAGAAATTACTTCATTTTAACATTTCACTTTGCAGTATTTTCAGAAAGACAGAGGAAATAAAACCTGAAAACTTTTCATTTTAAAAAACTATTAAGTTTGTTAAACCTATTAATTTTTGAAAATCTAGTTCTTTTATATAAGCAAAGCAAAACAAAATGAACATGGATGGCAGCATTGAAAATTTAGCAAGTGAACTAAACAGTTATATTAATGGTGTTCACTAAATTAAGGGAACTGAAAAAAAAATCTTATAATATTTCAAAAGCTGAAATTTAGTATCCAAATATTGTCTGAAAATTTTATTACTTTTAGATGATAAATTTAATATAATTCTTCCATATCATTATCCTAAAATCTTATGAAAGACTGTTATAAAGAGAGAAAATTATTGGATTAAATTTTATGTATCGAGGAAAAAAACTAAATTAAGAATATTTCGTTCATGTTACTAAATTGGAATAAATTTTAGAATATTTATATTTTTAAATTTTAATGCAATATATTTTGCTTGTTGAATATTACATTTTAACTAAATATTTTTTTATTTTTTTAATTGAATGAAAACCTGTTCATGGGTATTGATAAATTTTGAATGTGTGATACAGCAAAATTGAAATCTTACTTTACGTCAGGGATATTAAAAAAATATGCTCTTTGGGCCAGAATCGATATACATATACTACTACAATTGCAAGTGAACTTTGATGATTGACTCAGACATCTTACAGACACACGACAGCAAGGGATTGGTTGACAGGAAAATGCCAAAGACAGATCCTTTCCCAGTTTCAGAATTGAATATGTGTGCTCTACACCATCAAAAATGTAGTCTACTCTGCAGTGCATTGTAGATATGAATTAGATGTTTTTCAGCAAATCTGGGCAGTCTAATAATCATTGATTAGGTTTGGTGGTTGGCTCCTTAAACCTTTATTTTAATACTTCTGCCATTTCTGCTATAGTAAATGGAGTTTCCAAAAACAGTGTTGGCAGTTCATGGCCCAAATGTAGGTGTCCTAGAGGCGGTCACTTCAGACATGAATCTATCCATGAATTCTTCCATCTAGCATATTAATGAGTGATCTTGATTTGATTTCATTTTTTATATGTTCGATCATAGACCAGACGTCAGACAATGGAGTGTCTTTGTTGACCATCAGTCAATAGCCACACCAGCTATTTCTCTTCAGCCACTTAAATGCATGTTTCGATTGAACATCTTCTTGTTTACATTTAATAAACGTTTTCCAAATAAAAATTTATTTGACTATTTTAAAAACCTCTTTCCTCATTGTAATAATGAAGTCGTAGTCTTTATTCCACCATGACGCCGATGTATGTGGACTGGACTCATTGTAGGTATTGGTGTGGTTTCTGCATCATTGATAATACTAAAAAACTTATGGTATGTTTCAGTTGGTAACGGAACTGTGGTTAGCGTCTTAATCTGGATTTTCTACTATTCTTTGGTTTTTACCCAGTCTGCTTTGCAACTTTTCACTTTTTTTGATACGGTAGTGGGCGTCGAATGATAATCCTCTGTTGTCATTATTTCTCTCTTGGGATAGTCAATTATTTTCCAGTGGAGATATCTAGCGAGCTTTGGTGAACATAGAGTTAAGTAGATTCTGGGCTAGTAGATTTCTGGTTTCGATATCAACTTTGGCGTTCCATCATTCAAGATGTAAACACTGAAGTTATCAACAATTTCAAATAAAGTTACTCCAGAACTGTCTTGATAATCACAACCCCAAACATGACTGAGCATTAAAATTTCAACAAATAATTAATTATGGGTCTACCTGGCTCATTAAACTGTGGGATGCCCTTCTTGAAATAATAATTCTGAGTAGTCAGTATAGTGGTGTTCTCGAAATCTCCTTTTCGATTATTCTGGTCCTAATTGTCACCACCTGGAGATCATTAACGCTCAGGTAACGTATTTTTATTTCCTCGTAAAGCAAATGTGAAAGTAGTACCATACCTACTCCTTGTCTTGATTCTTCCCCTTTGTGTCAAACTGTATGAAAGCCTCTAAAATAAACCGAAGACCTTGGTTTGAATGCTGTTTCACAGACACATGCAAAGGAAATTTTTCTTAAAATTAATTCCCGATGAAACGTATTTTTATTTCCTCGTAAAGCAAATGTGAAAGTAGTACCATACCTACTCCGTATCTTGATTCTTCCCCTTTGTGTCAAACTGTATGAAAGCCTCTAAAATAAACTGAAGTCCTTGGTTTGAATGCTGTTTCACAGATACATGCAAAGGAAATTTCTCTTAAAATTAATTCCCGATGTTCTGTCTCTTTTTTTTCACAAAAAGCTAGCAGGTAATTACCAGATCAGTAGTATGTGTATCTCTGCAGTTGGTATGGACTTACCATCAATAACTCAATAATTCTGTTAAGGATTTGCTCCCACTCTGTGAGATCATATGATTATGAGATTGAGAAGTATATGGTTATGCAACACAGAGTGGATAGAGAAACACTGTGGCATTTTTGTTCATTCATTTGCGCATAATCCTGACGCCATGCACTGTTACAGCTATGTAATTTGTGCTTCCTTTTAGGTTTTGCTGGTAGGCTCGATCGCTCCCCTGACCATTTGCTACACTTTTGTTGCCTTGGGTACTGCGCCATATTCCGTATTTGCCGTTGTTGTTGTGGTATTGGTTGTATTACGTCAGCTGACTGATCTTGAGCAACTGGTGCTCCTTTTGGTTGCCATACCTATGGCTGTAGAGATGGAAATTCCACGTAACTGATACATGCAGCAGTTTTATTTGAAGTTTCTGTGTGTTTGGTCTTTTGTTGGAATGGATTTCTTATTATTTTACGTACTTAGCAAGGGCCATGCTGAGTTTTATTTCTTCTTAGTGTGCATTTATAAGCTTGATATGACCTGTCTGTAATGAGATGTGGACCATGACAATATCAACAACAAAGCACTTCTTCCATGAAAACTTCTACAGAAGGTGACCCACTGTATTTGCTGCATCTACATTGGCTTCTGCATTGCAGAGCATGAATGTTATATTAACGAATTCCTACCTTGTATTTCTGGAGCAATATATGGCCTCACTGGGCATCTGTATTCAATATGCGGTAATATTTGCGAGCTAAATGCAGTCTTGCATACTGGTATTGTCACATTCCTTTTTAGGTTTGCACCAATTTTCGTACATATCGTCTGATGCTGGTGCCTGGGTATTCGTTCTGTATTTCCATGTAGATTAATCTATCCATTAAAGCCTCATGTATGATCCCACATGTATGTAATGAGAAACTGAGGATATACACTTTCATATTTTTTTTCTTTAAAAATAGGTAACTCCAATAAATTTTTTGCTACACTTGCTGACTTTACTTCAATTTTTCATTCTGTTCCTGTCTGATTAATATTGACAATATCCTTTTTATGGTGGGCATTGTGTGAGTAGATCAATTTACCAATAGCTGTGGGATGTAAGTTCCCAAAGCTTTTGTCTAGGCTTACAATGAAAAAATGGAACGCCCCAGATCTTCTATTATGTACCTGTTGTTGTTGATTTTATGTTCATGCGTTTTTTGTACTGGAGACGTTTGCTGGTCCCCAATCTGGTCAGCTATATTACCACAGGATTACGTTCAACAGTAAGTGCATCAGTTACCTGTACTTGTCATGTCCCCCCAACTCTTTTATCCATCATCCCTATATCGATATTAAGTTCCATCTCAGCGATTTCTATCATCTCTTGAAAGTTTATCCACCCTATCGTATTCATTTGATTAAGGTAGGTCTTACCTGAGCTGTGAGTAGCCACTGACACTATGTGCTTATCTGGTGCCAGTATCATTTTCTTCGATTCTGCTCGTTTTTTCTTAACATTACGGTATCTGATTCTCAATGTCTTTTTTTTATGTTACCATATCTTGTGTATCCACATTAAGGGCCTCCTCCTGCAAGATGGGGATCGCAGTTGTTGCTGAATCAAGCGGGTTTCAGTTATATCGTTTTCTCTTTTTCACACTAGTTTAACCTGACTGTTAAAACCGCAGAAAATAAGTGGTTTCTGAAATAGGCGATTTTTCACTTTTATATAGCTACAATTTTTTGTAATAAACACAGGTGATGGAGGATTGAAAAATTCTGACTCTCTCAGTCTCAAAATATTAAATCAAATAGGCAAAAAATAAGACTTAGTCCATCCATTGGTCATTGCTTTTCTCGAGAAGTGATAAGTGGTTGAATACTACAAATAACATCAGTATTCTCCTACTGATTCTACTCTTTTGATACTTTGATCAAAACTAATGTTGTAATCAACATACCACTGTTTGTACATTAGCAATAGTCAGCGCTAAAGGGTGAAAATTGAGATTAACCTTAATTTGTCCATTTTTAAGGGCTACAAACATATAAAGGCATATTATGTAGACACTGGCAGCAGATCACCTACTTTCTATTTTTACTGTAAGCTATGAAAGAATTGTTGTTGAGTATTTATTTTATTACTGTTATTGTAACTTCCTCTCTCTTTTATTATTACATAGAGATGGCTAAGAAATCTTAAATAATTTTTAAAGCAAATGAAGCATTGTATTGGGCTGGTGCATAAGTTTGTAGCATTTTTGCTCATATTTAATAAACACAACAGAAACTGATAACAGAGATTTTAGTCAGCAATAATATATTCTCTTTCACTCCTTCTTCCCAACTCTGGGATAACTTTTTAATTCTGCAACTGTAGAAATCAAGTGGTTTTGAGGTTTAGAACTTGTCGAGCCATACTCAGAGTGCATTTTCTTCTGCGAAGGAAGTTTGTTGAATGTTATTCGTTAGAGAATGGAAATGGTGAAAGTTTGAGGGTGCGAGATCAGTTGTGTGGTGATTTTTGTCAGTCTAGCAGAATGCAGGTGCACATTATTGTGGAGTCACGTCACTTCACACAGTCTTCCTGGTCGTTGTTCTAAGATTGTTGTTGACAATAAATGTTAACAGCAATTGACAAAGCAGTTTGTAGTACACCATGCTGTCGGTATGCTACTGGATGGATAACATTGGCTTTAGTGGATGTGCACAGAGTTTTGTGTAGAAAGTCGCTGCTTTGTTTGGGCTCCTTTCTATTCCTTATATAAGTATAAAGACATCACTCTCGCCTTCAGTTACGATACAGGATAGGAATTGTCGGTGTTGTTAACTAGCCAACTAGAGCCAACTGACGATGAGTAAGCAGTGATGCAGATATGGCCACCCAGCGATTTTTATGATTTTGGCTTAGAGCATGTGGTACCCATACAACCGATTTTTGAACCTTCCCCACTGCGTGCAAATGTCACATGATGCTGGATTAACAACAGTTCACCACATTTTCCATTTCTCGAATACAATGATGTGAATCATTGAGGACTAATGCGTTCAGACGATTTTCATCAAATCCCTAAGATCTTCCTGAATGTGGAGAATCACTAATGTCAAAACGATTCTCCTTAAAATGAAGAAACCATTTTCTTGCCATGCTCTGTCCAATGGCATCGTCTCCATTCATGAAACAAATGTTTCTGGCTGCCTCTGCAGCTGTTACCACTCTATTGAACTCAAACAGATGAATATGTCGGAAAATCTCTGATTTATTCACTTGGCATTCCGTATCCTAGCCTCCATAGCTCCACTCACTGTCTCCAAATGACAACATATAAACTCAAGTAGCACCAGTGAACTACAAATAAAATCAACAAATAAACGTGTATCATCCAGAATACCAACATGCAAATCAATAATGCTGCGAAGTTATGCACCAATCTTATATTTTGTTGCTATGTCAATTTGTAAAAATATTTCCAGTCTAGGTTTGATGCTATTCTGTGGTACAACTGATGTCCAGCAACAACAGGAGGAAACTTGCATGTAGATAAGGTGGCGAAAAATCTTACTCACAGCATGTACATACGTACTATACATGCAATCAAAGTTGACACTCGGCTAATGGGAACAACTCTTAAGGTATTTCCTATTTACAGTCGCTGCCATCAGCCATTGCGCTGAGTGTCAATATTGCGCAAATATTAGCTTAAGCCACAACACATGGCAACAGGTATATTATTGTCACAGCAATGCTGTGCCAATTCTTATAATATGTGTTTGTTGCTCATTTGTGTTGTCATTCTAATTAAAATAGCACAGATCACTTTTCCCATTTTTTATAATTCCATAACATTTCAAACAAATGCAAGTGATACGAATAAAAATCACCCCATTCTAAAAGCAGGTGTAAGGCCAATTCACAATTGCTGTCACGTCATGTCATGTCTGCCCCATCAAAATTTTCTGCAATGCATTTCAAATGGATCAGCCACATGGCCATCCCATCCCAGCATGTCATGACATGGCACTGTCAAGGTTGTTTGGGAAAAAAGTTATGATGCCTGATGTCTTATGCCTGTTTTTGATCACGTGACCCCCAAGCTCATTACTCCCTGGTATACAGCCATTCACAGATCTCTATATTTCGTTTTATCGTGGTTAATATCAATAGCTTGTTGTTCGTTATTTGTTACAAAATTGTTTCATTTTGTTATTTCTTATGTTGAAATTTATGATAATTGATGAAGGATTAACTGAAGAAATGAGGCAGCAGTCTTAATTGTATGACACGAGGGCACTAAATTACTTGCCCTCTGCTACATTTATAAAGTGGACTTTTATACATACCGATATCATATTTAATATTTTACAATGAAACTGCAATATGTCTGAAACCTGAAGTGAAAAAAGTACTGTGGTTAGAATTAGAGTGCTTAGTAAGTGGAATTTATTCACTTGTTGTCAGGCATTTGTAGTGTTTAATAAAGAAATGGACTAAAGCCTTCAGACACTGCAAGTTGTTTGTTTAAATATTGTGTGTGACCATCAGTGGTCAATATATATTTGATTTCACTACCTAACCTCTGTACAAATACGGCATCTGAACTATTAAAATCCAAATACAAAATGTAAAGAAAACCTATCAATCTCGAACTGTAAGGTATTGCGGGATATATGACTATTGCACAAAAAGTTGCACTGGATTAGCAACTAAACTTAACATTAAAGAAACCAAATTTTCATTGGATGTGATGGCAGCCCGTGACACTATGTTCCTCTTAGAAATTCCCGGTGAAATTTGATGTAACAAATGAGAAAACTTACGCTCCGCCTTTCTAAAGTATAAAATGCAGATTCCTCTTCCCCGGGCTCCTTGAATAGTGTGTGAAATTCCCCTTATGACGCATATAAACACATTTCTTTTGGAGCCACATTCTAGTTTGTGTTGTTTTGCACCTCTGTCTTACTTCCCTAATATACAAGCTATCCCTGCAAGCTGCAAACCATTTGAGTCCAATAAATGTCACTTTCGTTCAAATGTGGACTCCATTCTCCACATATATAAGCTATCACCTTATGTATTTACACTACACATGTGAAAACATTTGCAAATCAGTATGCAAAGATCGCAGTTTCCACGAAAGTAACAGTTGAGGTGAGCCATGCAAGTTGAGATGACATGACTTGAACTAACTTGATGTACCATGACGTAAGGGACAGTGTGAAAACAGCTTGACTTGATGGTGCCGTGACATGAAGTGCCATGATGGCCAGTGTAATTTGGCTTTTATTTAAATACGAAATATTATTGCATTGTTGCTATGGCTAATTGATATTTCAGTTTTTTACTCAGTTACTCACTCACTAGAGAAAACGAAAAACACCTGTTATAAATGAGACCAAACAAACATCAGTTATTCAGAACTAAAATACCAGTTTCGGTTTTAACTGATCGGTTTACCCCAGCCTGTAATCTATATTTAAAATAATATTTCAGAATTTATAGGAGAAATACATGAACACAACAATAGGTAATTTAGACATACCATGCCACAAATTAGCAAGAACAAGAAATTCCCTCAAAGTAAACTCACTCAAAATGTTCGATAAATTACCAACTCATGTTCACTCTATGGATATAAGTTTGTTTTAATTAAGTGGTACAGCTGGCTGTCAGGTCTTCCATTCTATGACATTAAAGAAATCATTGAGATGGCGGAGGATATTAGCATTTCAAAGTTGTCTGTAATTAAACATATTATTGTGTGCTGTGGTTGATTGTGTTTAATTATATAGTGTGTACAATAAACAATACAATACAATATTATATTAGATAGTAGTATAGCTCATTTCATTAGCTTTTAGCAGCTATCTTGGTGTAATTTGGCACACTGCCTTGCTTAAAATGTATTCTGTAATGTACTGACACTAGTTTATCTTATTAATCTGTATGCACTAGTATATCCTGTATGATGAAACCAATATCATTCTAAAATGATCTATGGTGAATAAAATCCTTGATTCTTGATTGGCGACAGTTGTCAATGTTTCAAGAAGTCACTCTGACTTCCCTCTTTGTAGCCTCCACTACCCATCACAGAATGTCTTCTTTAGTCCTTTGTAAGTAATTCTCTCTTTAGTGTCTTCTAAAATTCATACACACTTAGAGTTATCAGCTGCATAGGGCATAGGGCCGTATAGGGAAATTTTAAAGAGCAAACACTTGTCTGTCAATATTATAAAACTTGAAATTTCCTGGCAGATTAAAACTGTGTGCCCAACCAAGACTCGAACTCGGGACCTTTGCCTTTCGCGGGCAAGTGCTCTACCATCTGATCTACCGAAGCACGACTCACGCCCGGTACTCACAGCTTTACTTCTGCCAGTATCCGTCTCCTACCTTCCAAACTTTACAGACGCTCTCCTGCGAACCTTGTAGAACTAGCACTCCTGAAAGAAAGGATATTGCGGAGACATGGCTTAGCCACAGCCTGGCAGAAGTAAAGCTGTGAGTACTGGGCGTGAGTCGTGCTTCGGTAGATCAGATGGTAGAGCACTCGCCCGCGAAAGGCAAAGGTCCCGAGTTCGAGTCTCGGTCAGGCACACAGTTTTAATCTGCCAGGAAGTTTCATATCAGCGCACACTCCGCTGCAGAGTGAAAATCTCATTCTGGAAACATCTCCCAGGCTGTGGCTAAGCCATGTCTCCGCAATATCCTTTCTTTCAGGAGTGCTAGTTCTGCAAGGTTCGCAGGAGAGCTTCTGTAAAGTTTGGAAGGTAGGAAAAGGATACTGGCAGAAGTAAAGCTGTGAGTACCGGGCGTTAGTCGTGCTTCGGTAGCTCAGATGGTAGAGCACTTGCCCGCGAAAGGCAAAGGTCCCGAGTTCGAGTCTCGGTCGGACACACAGTTTTAATCTGCCAGGAAGTTTCATATCAGTGCACACTCCGCTGCAGAGTGAAAATCTCATTCTGGAAACATCTCCCAGGCTGTGGCTGAGCCATGTCTCTGCAATATCCTTTCTTTCAGGAGTGCTAGTTCTGCAAGGTTCGCAGGAGAGCTTCTGTAAAGTTTGGAAGGTAGGAGACGGATACTGGCAGAAGTAAAGCTGTGAGTACCGGGCGTGAGTCGTGCTTCGGTAGATCAGATGGTAGAGCACTTGCCCGTGAAAGGCAAAGGTCCCGAGTTCGAGTCTCGGTTGGGCACACAGTTTTAATCTGCCAGGAAGTTTCATATCAGTGCACACTCCGCTGCAGAGTGAGAATCTCATTCTGGAATTATAAAACTTGATTATAACAGTAAATGAAAATTTAATGTGTTGTGTTGTTTTCGCATTTTACAGGTACTCATGGCAGAATTTCAGTTCCCATCTTTGGTATCAGGATTGTTGCAGACAGTACTTGAGAGAAAGGTTTCCTCAACAGTGTTTTTCAAATTAAGTAGCTTATTTTTGGTACTGAAGTTTTAGATAAGGGAAGACAGATCTGAGTTTGTCCATTACAGAAACAGCTTATCATACTATGTGCAAAATTCTCTAACAGACACAATTTGTGCAGAAAGAGGACAGAATTAATACTTAGAATTCAAGAAACTCGAGGAGAGGACCCTAGACCTGTAAGGTATTAAGAAAGATAGAGTGGAACTGGAGTCATACTGAAACAGAGAAGACATTTACATAAGGGTGGCAAGTGTAATGTTCTTACATATCAATCTGCAGTCTCTTAAGAGCAAACTTAATGAACTTCAGTACTGGCTGGAAAACTTAAACTGCACTGTTATTTCAATAAATGAACATTGCCTTAGCAATGAGGAACTAAAATTAAGTGTACCATTTGGATATGAATTGATAACCAGCTACTGTAGAATAAATATTAAATATGGTGATGTATCTGTATATGTTAAAAATTGTGTGAACCTAATCTATAAAGTTATAGATGCACGTGGACTGTGCATAGTAGCAAAATTTGAAGCTGCAGCCATAATGTTGCCAAACCAGGAAATTATAATAGCTTCAGTATACTGTTCCCAAAACACAATGAAGATCTGTTTATGGAACTTCTGGAAGAGCTGATACTCATGCTAAACAAAATCCAAAAATTACAGAGTACTAATATTTGGTCAAATCAATATAGACATTAGGTTTAAGAATGGAAAGGTTTATCGCTTGCTAATTACATTAAGATCCCTTAACTTCAGTTGCATAAATGACAAAACCACAAACAGGAAGCATGTCTAGATAACTTGTTTTTGTAATGTTCATCCAAACAAAACAGAATTCAACACAAGCAAGCTAGGCATTTCAGATAATGAGGGATCTTTTAACAGTAAAGCAACTGAAACTTCCACAGACTGTAGAAAAATTATGAGACCAATTAACAAATTGATAAGTAAACTGAATTTAATAAAATGGAATAAAATAATAGCCGCTGCATGTGCAAATGATTCTACCAACAAATTTCTAGAACTGTTAACTGAAAATTTTGAAGCATGTTGTCCTAAACATTGCAAGAAAATATCAAAGCAAAATCGTTACACCAAACCACAAAATCTAAAAGCTGTTACACCCGACATCTAAGTAGAATAAGAATCATAATTCTACTCTTTCATGATAGGTCCAAGCACAATAATGCCGACAAGGAAATGTACATGAAAGTGAAAAAGATTTACAGGTCTGAAATCAAGGCATCTAAGTTCAAAACAAATGATACATATATACTGAACTCAGTAAATAAACGCAAAGCTGCATGGGAAATTATTAAAACAGAAACTAACTGTGATGATAAAGTATACCAGACACTAATTCCACCTGTTATTCAAAATGCTCAAGGTAACAGAATAATGGAGAGTGTGAGTGAGCAGAGGTACTGCTGCCAGAAATGAACAGTAAGCAGACAGACAGATTTCACTCGACTTTTGTAACTGAGAAGATGGTCAATGAATCAGTAGCTAAGCTCAGTAATTCTAGAGCAAAGGATTATGTATGGTCTTTCAAATTATGTTATTAAATACATCAGAAATCAAATTTTAACGCCACTAACTAAAATAAACAACAAAATTTTGAATGAAGGTAATTATCCAGAACGTTAAAAAAATCTGTAATTCAACCAGTCAATAAGAAAGGAGATATAGCATCACCAGATAACTATCGACCAATATCACTTATACCCATAATATCAAAGATAATAGAATACTGCATGCATAAACAGGTGATTCAATATTTTGAACATAATGATATGCTCACCTTCTCACAGTATGTTTTCAGATCTGGCCTTTCTACAGCCAAAGCAGTTGAGAGTATGGTAGCAAAAATATACAATTCTTTTGAAAATAAAGATATTATCTGTGCAACACTGTTGAACCTGAGGGAAGCTTTTGTTATGGTCTTCCTCAATATTCTCATGAAAAACTCTACCACTACAGAGTGAGAGAATGCTCTATGCCTAATGCAGTCATACTTGGACAATAGAAAACAGTTATTTAAGGTAAATAATAGAATGTTGGAAAGTCTCCCAGTTATAAAGGGTGTACCTCAATGATCTGTTCTTGGACCTTTCCTTTTCATTGTTTATATAAATGATTTACCTGCAGCTGTATCATGTGATGCAGTGCTATATGCTGATAACACAACACTAATTGCATGTGAATCCAATCCTGACAATGTGCAAGACAACATGGCAGTGGCAATGGAGAGGTGCCCTACTTGGTTTGAGGCAAATGTACTGAAGAACAATGGTAGTAAAACTGAAGCTATTGTATTCAACCTGAATGCTTCCAGTCATGTCGACAAAACAATAAAATTAGTAGGATTTCATATAGATCAAAAGCTCAGCTGGGATACCCACACAGAGAAGATATTGCCAATTGCTGTACAAGCTGAGGAGCAGTGTCAGTAAAGAAATTCTGTTGTATACATATTTTGCATTCTTTCATTCGAAGCTGAGTTATGGTAGGCAATTATCGGACAATTCCTTAGGCTCAAAATTAGTGTTTCAATTGGAAAAGAAAGATGTAGCAGAACTTAGCCCTTATGAATCATGTCGAGATTATTTTGAGAAACTAAATATAATGACACAGCCTGACTTGTATATTTACAACTGCCTTGTCTTTGTTGAAGAGAATCTAAGTAAATTTGAATTAAGGAGAATAGTTCTTGATCATAACATAAGAAGTAGACATACAATTAACATGCCATATGCTAGTTTTAAAAAGATACATGACAGCTACAAATATCTTGGTCCTGTCTACTTCAACAAATTACCTGAAAATGCCTACACACTGCCAGTAAATACTCGTAAATTTAAAACTAGTCTTTCGAGGTGGATCAAAAGTAAAGTAACTTACTATACTCAACAGTTCCTTTACTATTTGACAAATGACCCACTCTCCTTATGAGAATGAACTATAAATTCATTGCAAACTATACATATGCCACACTGTGCAACTATTTTATTACAGTTTCATGTACTTACTGTTAATTATCTCTTTGATTATTTATTTGTCATTCACTAAACTATGTAGTTCATTTATCTTGTAATTGATCTATTAGGAAACTTTTTGTTGTTATTTACATTTGCACAAATATGTATTGCACCCATCCTGGATTATTATATTGTAGTTAATAACATTTGTCATGTTGAAGTTTATATTACTATTATTGTTACTATTATTATGTAAACACTGAAAACACCAACTGCATGGAAATATACTCAATGGTGGAACAAAACATTTGTATTTTTATAAATTTTTTCTATTAACTCAGTTTTGAGATCCCATGTTGGAGAGTGTATATCTGAAGCATATGTTATTTCTTTAATCATGAACAAATCATTTACTTAAGTACAGCTACTTCAACACTTTGAGTGCCATGCCCATGATATTACGTTGCCTTCAGTCTTTAAAAGAATGTATGCCTATTATATTTTGGGCACATATTAATGGTCACTGCCATACCCATAATATTATGAGAATGGCAGATCCGCTAAGATGCTGTCCCAGTCATACTACATGAAAACTACCATCAGAGAATTGTCCTCACTTCACATATGTAATTTACAAAATTTTCTATGGGAAGAGGCTAACAAACACGTACTAGCCTCTAAATTCCAGCCTCAAAGTAATGCATCAAAGTGTCTCCTGCATGACAGGTAAGTTCAGTTGTACAGATGATCAAAACTGAGCACCATAGGTCATTGCTTACATTGCTTGCAGAATTTTTAGAACATTTGAGATACAAGAATCTTGAAACAAGACAATGCAGCTGCTATGAAAATTCCTGGCAGATTAACACTGTATGCTGGACTAGGACTCGAACGTTTGCCTTTGTGGGAAAGTGCTTTACCAACTGTGCTACCCAAGCACGACCCATGACAAGTCCTCAGGGGTTTACTTCAGTCAGTACTTCATCTCTTACCTTCCAAACTTCACAGAAGCTATCCTGCGAAACTTTCAAGACTAGCACTCCAGGAAGAAAGAATATTGTGGAGACATGGTTTAGCCACAACCTGCAGGATATTTCCTGAATTCCCAGACTGGGAATTGTTCTTTCACATTTGTTGGTGTCGCCAACTCACAACCAAATTGACACCTTCAACAATCTAGACTTTGGGCTGTGCTGCAGATCAGGCTATCATTAAAACCAAGATTTCACTTTGGGTCCAGTATGTAACTTTAGCTGAAGTCATCTGGTACCATAATTGAATATGTCCTGCCTGATTTTACCACATGTCGTGGGACAGTTTCTAATGTATGAGATTGTTTGGAGGATAAAATAAAAACATGGGACACTTATAACTCAAACCTTGATAAAAAGAGATATATAAGATTCTGTTTTCTTTAGGCGACAAATTATGTTCATTGCACTTTTTTGTATTCTAAATACTGTGCAGCATTTTCCTAGAAAATGATTCCATAGTAAAGCAGACATTGAGCGATGTGGCGCAGTGGTTAGTACACTGGACTCGCATTCGGAAGGACAACAGTTCAATCCCGCGTCCGGCCACCCTGATTTAGGTTTTCCGTGATTTCCCTAAATCGCTCCAGGCAAATGCCGGAATGGTTCCTTTGAAAGGGCACGGCTGGCTTCCTTCCCCATCCTTCCCTAATCCTATGAGACTGATAACCTTGCTGTTTGGTCTCATCCCTCAACCAACCAACCAACCAACCAACAGGCCATAGTAAAGCAGAGAAATGAATTGTGCATAATATACCTGCACTAATGTTTCTTTATTTCTTTTAAAATTTTCAGACTGCAGCACAGTGTAAAGAGTTCTCCTTTACAAATTAGTTACATGGGTGTCACACCTCAAGTTCTGCTGAACCCAAAGACCGAAATTTTTTTCGCACTAACGCCTTCTTCAATTTTTTTTCTATTAATCCTGCTTGAATACTTTTTTGATCAGAATGACGAGGTAAGTTAAAGTTTGAAGTAGAATTATGTCAGAATCACAAATAGTTTGTGTTGAACCACTAAGTAAGTCCTTACATTTTTTTCTGCTTCTTACCACAAACTTTCTATGCTACTTCCAGAGAGTAATGCATCAGTATCATCGTCAAGTAGAAGAGATTTTTGGGGATCATAATCGGGGAAGTAGGTCAGAGAATTTAAAGGAGGAATTGATAGGCCGAAGTTATATACAGAGTGAATTAGATAAGTGTGGTGGTACAAGGAACAAGACTTCTATTCAAGTTAGTGTAGGGTTATAAACAGAAAAACAAATAGGGATAATGGAAGTGTAGGTCCGATAATGAGGAAGAAAATGGGGATGCAGGTAAGCTTCTATGAACAGCATAGTGGATGCATTATTGCAGCCAAGATAAATGTGGAGCCAATACCCACCACAGCGGAACAAGTTAATATCCCAACTAGCTTCACAGAATATGAAGAGATTGAAATAATGTATCATGAGATGAGATGTTGTATTTTGTATTGTGTACTGAACCAGGGACCTAGAAACGAAAGAGAGGCTTCATCCCACTGTAGTCCTCAGTGGTTCATATCCCCACATCAAGCCACAACAGTCCACCCACCCCACCGCCGCCCCACACCGAACCCAGGGTTATTGTGCAATTCGGCTCCCAGTGGTCCCCTCCCCTGGGAGAGAATGTCTCATACAAGACATGTCAACCCCAAATGTTTGCAAGGTAATTATGGTATACAAGTGTGTGTGGAGGCAGTGTTTGCACAGCACTCTCCAACATAGTGTAACTGAGGCGAAATAAGGAGAACCAGCCTGCATTCGTCGAGGCAGATAGAGAACCGCCTTAAAAACTATCCACAGGGTGGCCAGCACACCGGACCTCAACACTAATCTGCTGGGCAGATTTGTGCTGGGGACCAGCACGCCTTCCCGCTCGGGAAACAGCATGTTAGACCATGTGGCATGCTGGGCTGGCCAGATAAAATATTACTCAAATAGTTATGGAAATCGAAAATTTAAGTAAGCTTCGATAATAATAAGAGGAAGAGAGGGGAAAATAGAAGAAATGGACAGGGACGAGGGATGGGGAGATGGAATGAAAGAGGAAGCCACTGGCAGAATTTCGTGCAGACATTAATTTAATCATTGCTAAAATTTGGCTTAAGAATAATATAGGAAGGTCGTATATGTAGAAGAGACTGGAGCCAATGAAAAGTTTAAGACTTCTTGTATAATAGTAAGAGATATTGCAAAACCAGATTTTAGTTATGAACTGCATATTAAGAGTGAAGGTGTTAAAGAAAGATAGGAAAGTAAGGTGATGGGACGTGGACAAAGTGAAAGAACCAAACATTTTTCGTTGTTTCAAAGAGAGCATTTGGAAATGATTGACTGAAAGAGCAGAAAGCCATTTATAGAAGACGAATGGGTAGCTTAGAGCATGGAACAGAGAAGGCAGCAGAAGAACAAATAGATAAAAACAAGGCAGCTGAGGACCAAATGGGTAAAAAGACAAGGCAGCTGTGACAAAATGAGTAAAAAGATGAGGCCTAATAGAAAACTTTGGATGGATAACACAGGAGTTAGTTAGTGTAACTCATGAAAGAAGAAAATATAAAAATGCAGCAGATAAAGCTTGTGGAAAGGAATACAGACGTCTAAAAATTGGGATTGAAAGAAAGTGCAAAATGACTAAACAGCAATGGCTAAAGGATAAAAATGCAAGGACTTAAATATTTTCAACATTTTGCTGCCCTGTCAGCAACTGTATAGATATTAATTATAATTTCATAACCAACCGCCTCAGTTGCAACCTTGCGCTTAGATCGACTGTTTTAACATTTATGTTAAGACAGTCGATCTAAGCACAAGGCATTGTGTCCGCCTAGGCGGGCCTCATGACGCTACTGTCAGTTCCAGTACAGCACTTGTGGCTGCCACATTGCGATCGCGAAATGAGGCCAAGGCAGTTTCAAATAAGTTTTTACAGTCTGACGATATTTTATGGATTTGTAGTTTTAGCTTGATGATGTCCACTATGGACAAACGGTAGTTACTTTTATTCTGAAGAAGGTTGGGTTATCCCGACTGAAACCTAGGTAAATGTAGGTAAACATTGCAGCTGAAGCTGTTGGTTATTGAAATTAAAATTAAGAAATGCAAGGATTTAGAAACTTGAATAACTAGAGCAAATATAAAAGGAAATGATTGGTAGTGGTATAGGATACTCTCTGTCGTGCACCATAAGCTGTATGTAGATGTAGATGAAGATAGACGCCACCTACAACAAAGTTAGAGACCTTAGGACGAAAAGAAAGCACCTGCATGAATATCAAGAGCTCAGATAGGTGCTATACAAGGGAAATGAACTTTACAGTAACACTGTCACAAGAAAGATTTTAAATTCAGATAGTATGGGAGATATGATATTGGATGAATAATTTGACAGAATGACCTGAGTCGAAACAAGGCCTCTGGAGTAAATGACACTCCCCCAAAATAATTGAGGCCCTTAGGAGAGTAAACCATGACAAAACTATTTCAGAGTTCATGAAGAATTCAATAATTCAAATTCCAAAGAAGGCAGATGAGAATGCTACTGATCCATCACTTTAACAACAATCCGAAATATATATTTCGTCGTCACATCGGCATTGATGAGCAGTCCCTTGAAATGTGCTGAGGGCCCTGCCAATGCTTTGATGGATCAAGATTGTCCTCCCCACCTTGTACATATACAGATCTCCAATGCTATGTCTCCCTAGTCGCTTACCCCTTCACCCCCCCCCCCCCCCTTACATACAGATCAACCACAGGGGAGTTCTCCCTTGTGACTTAGCGCCACCTAGGACTGGATCAATTGAACGATGCTCTCCATCAGGTTTTGACAACCACTCATTGACTGAGTGAAATGAGAAATATTCTCCCTACTATCCTGCTCACACCGTCCACTTTGATATTCTGCCATTCACCCAACCTACACTTTGTCTTTCTCCATCCCTATTCCATCCTTGTTCATGACCCCTTATCCTTTGCATAATATTCCTCTAAACTTCCTATATTCAAGGCATATTCCATACAGGCTCCTACTGTCACCTACTGCAGTCCTGTACTCCATTAAAGGCAGGGCCTCGAGTGAAAACAGCCATGTGGACTACCAACTTAGCTACAGCACCGCGTGGCATTATATGTGGACTTGACCTCTAACAATCTGGCTGTTTGTGGGAATGGCCACCGCCAAATTGTGATCCAGACACAGCTGGATCACCCAGTTGCTATGCATTCCACCCAACTCGTGCTTGGCTTCAGTGACTGACAATGCTTTCATCGAAAGAAAGGTTTTAAATGGAGATAGTATGGGAGATATGATACTAGATGAATAATTTGACAGAATGACCTAAGTCGGAACAAGGCCTCTGGAGTAAATGCAGTCAGTGTTCTTCGCACCAACACCAACTTTTTTCAGTTATGTGAGTGAAAATTATCCCTGCAACATATCCTTCGTTCCTGTAACCTCCCTGTCGACAACTTTCACTAGATCCTGTTCTCCACCTGCCCCTATCCCATTCATTGCTTCCAATCTAGGGCGACCTCGAGATGCTGCACCTTGGGTACCACCATCCTGTCTCTACAATGTCCAAGCCCACTCCCACAGGCAGTACTACAGCACATTCCCTCACCCTAATCATGCTATCCCTACCGTCCCAACAACACACCTCTTCTGCATCTCCACTACTTAAAACAGCTGAGATTGCTGCTTATCAGATGGGCTTTAGCATCCAGAGACGACTTTGTACTTGTGTGTATGAATGTGTGTGAAATCTACATGTGAAGAAAGACTTTTCCCAATGACTTAATAATATCCAACAGTCTACCTTTAGGGCCATGCCGCACTGGGATGGAACGGCATTTCTGCTGGCAGCACACGGTGCGCCGGTGCGGCTGCCAGCAGGGACGCCACAGGGGGGACTCCTTCAGTCTACGCTTAGTGTCGAAATGGACTTAGAGGAGCTAGTAGCTGTGCTTTGTGTGCGTCGTCGACAGAGAATGCAGAGAAAGAAGAATTTTTGGGTACACCCCTTCATTGTTGACCGTGATGTAAACGGATAATTTCATACACTATACAATGATTTAAGAAATTACAGTGATAAATTTTTTAATTATGTGAGAATGTCAGTATGTTCATTCGACGAATTAGTGGAGATCTGCCAAGATGAACTGAAGAAAAAGGACACTGTTTGAAAGAAAGCCATCTCACCAGAAGAAAAGATTTTCGTGACATTAAGGTAACTAACTACCTGTCTACTCAGTAGATAATTATTTGTTTTATGCAGTGATACTTGCAATTTGAGTTGTAACTGTAACATATACATAGAAGCGTTTATCAGTTTTAATCCGAAAAGTACTTTATTACAAAATTAAATTCAATATTACAAATAAAACTTGAAACAATATTACAATTAAACTTAATGCAATACTACAAGTGAGTCAAAGCAATATCACAAGAAAAAAAAAACTTAAAACAAATCAACAACGTCTGACGACTCTGACCCATTAACATCACTTACTGCAGCTGGAGACGTAACTGTGCAATTTTGTTCTGGAGGTGCATGTTGTGGATAGTAATTTACTGTGTTACTAGTTTCCAACTGCAGTGGAACATCAGGTACAGGGTGACAGAAAACTGTAGGATGATAATTTCCTATTGGCCAGTGTCCTGACTGAACATTACTCTGTAAATAGTGGGGTCCGTACTGAGCTTCATTTATCACACTTATTACTTTAATTTTCGTCTCCATTTTCCTTTCCTTGGGAATACCACGAAGGGGTATCACTGTCTTCATCCTCTTCTGCTTGCCGCTCCCGTAGTTCTCTTTGCTGAATACTCGCATTAAGTAGCTTAATCAGTTGGTCGTCGTCATCTTCTTTCCTCCTTTTTCTATTTCTTCTTAACGGAACCGCACCTGCACGAGATGCAGCTTCTTCTTCTTCTTTTTCATTTTCGTGCGGATCCTAAGCTTGTTTAGATTCCCTTATGCTTACAACGGTCCGAAGGTTGGTTAAAGTTGGTTAAAGTAAATTTATTGGCTCTTCCTTGTGGCACCCGATCCTGACTTTAAGGATTTCCTGCGTTGTAGCTCACGCACAAAAGAGCCTCTGTGATTCTTCCACCTCTTCTGCAACGCCAAGCCTGCAACAAAATATATGCACGTTTTGTCACGATCCGTGTTATTGTCAGAAATAGTCCCATCATTTTTTTTTTAATTAAAAAATACGGTGGAGACTGCATTAACCGAACTATAACGGACAGGTCGCGCTGGTACTACCCATCTGAGACTCGTTTAATCCCTGTCCATGCTTTTGATTATTGTTTGATTAGACAGTTGGCAATCGCGGCGCCGTGTCGTGTTAGTTCTTAAATACACCAAAGCGCAAGAGAATGGTGTTATCGCTTAAACATTACTAATAATTCATTAAAAAAGGGGCAGAAACTGGTCTTGAGTTAAGTTGATAAGTACGATGTACAGTAGGTACTTTTCTACGATAAGCGACACTAAGATGAATACCTATTCAATTTTGATGTACACATGTAAACTTGATAATGCAGACGCTAGTAAACATCGAAAAGTGATGAATACAGAAAAATTAACTTTTGCAAGAGGCTTCGTATTGTTGGTTTTTGCGTCCATTATAGCAGAGCCTTTAATATTTCACAGAAAAGTCGTTTACTTTCATGTGGCATTTTACCTTACATAAAAAGAAAACTAGTCATACGAATCGCTTGTCGTACTCATTGTTGCCTAATTTATTACAGGTATCTGGCGACTGGCTGTTCTTTCATGGAACTGCATTATGGATACCGTCTCAGGCACACAACAATCACAGAAATTGTTCGAGAAGTGTGTATCCTGTTATGGCAGAAACTGTGTGCAAGTAAAGCTATGCCAACAACAGAAGAATGGTTAAAAATAGCAAATACTTTCGAATAGAATGCCAACTTTCCTCATTGCACTGGAGCAATTGATGGCAAACATGTACGAGTTATTAAGCCCACTCACTCAGGTTCCTTGTACTACAACTACAAAAATTACTTTTCCATTGTTTTGCTCGCTGTGTGCGATGCTAACTATAACTTTACTTTCGTAGACGTCGGAGCTTATGAGAAAAATAATGATTCGGCAATTTTCAAAGTTTGTTTTACAAGAAACTAATGAACAATTCCCTGAAGATACCTAAAACTTCACCACTGACAGAAAAACATTCAGCTGTTTTTCCTTATGTGTTGGTAGGAGATGAGGCTTTTGGCATCAGTGAAAATTTGATGCGTCCATACGGTGGAAATAATCTTAGTTACGAGAAGAAGACCTTCAATTACAGATTATCCAGGGCTAGGCGTTATGTGGAATGTGCCTTTGGTATCCTCTCCAACAAGTGGAGAATCTTTCATCGTCCACTAAATGTGGGCGTTGGTTTTGCGCAAAATATAGTTAAAGCATGTTTTGCTTTGCAAAATTTTGTACGTGCAAGAGATGGATTCGTCTATGAAGATTCACTTGAAGTAATTGGTTTTGAGAACAATGAATGTGCAGGCCATTCAGGCAAAAGCGGTCGATCTGCAATTGCAGTGAGAGACAAGTTTTCAGAGTATTTTGTTAATCATGATCCCCTCCAATGACAAAATTTTCAGAGTATTTTGTTAATCATGATCTCCTCCAATGGCAAAGTACTCACGTTCAGTAAACTTTAGTAATGAAAAATAAAATGTTTTTGAAGCACTTACCAAGTTCTTTCTTCACTTCCAAAAACGATTCTTTTCCTCCAAAAATATCAACTTATTCCCAACACTTTTTTTTCAGATCGCGGTTCGAATAATCCACAGATGATGTGTTGTCCCAAATTGCTGGTGTCGTCTGAATTTCACGTATAAAAGCTTCCGTATCGAAACTATCCATGGTGGCACACATGAAAAACTGCAACAAAACTGAGCAGAGGTGAGTGGCAGGTAGGGCGTAGCAGCTCTGCTGGTGTCCGGGTGCAGGAGATCCCATAAGCCGCCTTGTGTTTCATTGGTAGCGCTGCCAGCAGAGGCTTGGAGCGGCGTGTCTGCTGCCAGCGTCAGGTGGATGCCAGGTGCGGGATGCCCCATTGAGCCCAATGTATTGTATCGGGCGTCTCTGCCAGCAGAGATGCCGTGGCATCCCAGTGCGGCAGGGCCCTTAGTGTTCCCATCTTCCACTAAATTCCTTTTCTATGTGGCAAGGAGCAATCAGTTCTATTTTATATTGCTGTTATTCGGTCTTGGATTTGCCATTGTTTGTTTTTGAACCATCATTTTTGTAAGTGATGGTTGCAGAATACTGATCTGAACTATTTACAGAAGAGTAGAAAAACTGGTAGAAGTTGGCCTCAGGGAAGATCAGTAGGAACACGTGAGGCAATACTAAACCTACAAGTTAACTTAGAAGGTTTAAAGAAAGACAGACCTAAATTTATAGCATGTAGGTGCAGGAAAAGTTTTTGACAATGTTGGCAGAATACAACATGGAATTATGAGATGAGAATAACAGGGATGAAATAAGGGAGCAAACGGCTATTGACCTATTTTACTGAAACCAGACTACAGTTATGAGTCCAAGTACACTAATGGGAGGCAACAACTGAGGAGGGAATGAGACAGCGTGGTCGTCTATCCTTGATGCTATTTAACCTGTACACTGACCAAGGAGTAAAAGAAACCAAGGCAAACTTGGAAAGAGATGACACTGTAATTGCGTCCGATACAAGAAATGACATGGAAGAGCGGTTGAATGCAACGGATAGCGTTCTGAAAAGAGGTTACAAGATGAACATCAACAGAAATGTAACACAGACCACAGAATGTACTTGAATTAAATTAGGTGATCCCAAGGAAATAAAATTATGAGCTAGCTAACATATTTTGATATTTGGGCAGCAAAATAACTCATGATGGCCGAAGTAGATAAGATATAAAATGTGGACTGACAGCAGCAAGCAAAGCATTTCTGAAATAAAGTATTGTGTAACATCTAATATATATTTAAATGTCAGGAAGTACTTTATGAATATATTGTTAGCTACAACAGGCAGAAGAGGTGCTTTGCCGGCCGTTGTGGCCGTGCAGTTCTAGGCGCTTCAGTCTGGAACCGCGTGACCGCTACGGTCGCAGGTTCGAATCCTGCCTCGGGCGTGGATGTGTGTGATGTCCTTAGGTTAGTTAGTTTTAAGTAGTTCTAAGTTCTAGGGGACTGATGACCACAGATGTTAAGTCCCATAGTGCTCAGAGCCATTTGAACCATTTGAAGAGGTGCTTTGTTGGTGCTGCAGATTTTAGCGATTTTGATTGAGATAAACTAATGCTGCAGTGTTCTCCTGCACGCATGCGTAGGAGTGTCCGCAGAATCGTCCAAGTGAAAAATCAGTGCAATATGCACGTACAGGGTGTTTCAAAAATGACCGGTATATTTGAAACGGCAATAAAAACTAAACGAGCAGCGATAGAAATACACCGTTTGTTGCAATATGCTTGGGACAACAGTACATTTTCAGTCGGACAAACTTTCGAAATTACAGTAGTTACAATTTTCAACAACAGATGGCGCTGCAAGTGATGTGAAAGATATAGAAGACAACGCAGTCTGTGGGTGCGCCATTCTGTACGTCGTCTTTCTGCTGTAAGCCTGTGCTGTTCACAACGTGCAAGTGTGCTGTGGACAACATGGTTTATTCCTTAGAACAGAGGATTTTTCTGGTGTTGGAATTCCACCGCCTAGAACAAAGTGTTGTTGCAACAAGACGAAGTTTTCAATGGAGGTTTAATGTAACCAAAGGACCGAAAAGCGATACAATAAGGGATCTGTTTGAAAAATTTCAATGGACTGGGAACGTGACGGATGAACGTGCTGGAAAGGTAGGGCGACCGCATACGGCAACCACAGAGGGCAACGCGCAGCTAGTGCAGCAGGTGATCCAACAGCGGCCTCGGGTTTCCGTTCGCCGTGTTGCAGCTGCGGTCCAAATGAAGCCAACGTCCACGTATCGTCTCATGCGCCAGAGTTTACACCTCTATCCATACAAAATTCAAATGCGGCAACCCTTCAGCGCCGCTACCATTGCTGCATGAGAGACATTCGCTAACGATATAGTGCACAGGATTGATGACGGCGATATGCATGTGGGCAGCATTTGGTTTACTGACGAAGCTTATTTTTACCTGGACGGCTTCGTCAATAAACAGAACTGGCGCATATGGGGAACCGAAAAGCCCCATGTTGCAGTCCCATCGTCCCTACATCCTCAAAAAGTACTGATCTGGGCCGCCATTTCTTCCAAAGGAATCATTGGTCCATTTTTCAGATCCAAAACGATTACTGCATCACGCTATCTGGAAATTCTTCGTGAATTTGTGGCGGTACAAACTGCCTTAGACGACACTGCGAACACCTCGTGGTTTATGCAAGATGGTGCCCGGCCATATCGCACGGCCGACGTCTTTAATTTCCTGAATGAATATTTCGATGATCGTGTGATTGCTTTGGGCTATCCGAAACATACAGGAGGCGGCGTGCATTGGCCTCCCTATTCGCCAGACATGAACCCCTGTGACTTCGTTCTGTGGGGACACTTGAAAGACCAGGTGTACCGCCAGAATCCAGAAACAATTGAACAGCTGAAGCAGTACATCTCATTTGCATGTGAAGCCATTCCGCCAGACACGTTGTCAAAGGTTTCGGGTAATTTCATTCAGAGACTACGCCATATTATTGCTACGCATGGTGGATATGTGGAAAATATCGTACTATAGAGTTTCCTAGACCGCAGCGCCATCTGTTGTTGACAATTGTAACTACTGTAATTTCGAAAGTTTGCCTGCCTGAAAATGTACTGTTGTCCCAAGCATATTGCAACAAACGGTGTATTTCTATCGCTGCTCGTTTAGTTTGTTTTGCCGTTTCAAATATACCGGTCATTTTTGAAACACCCTGTATATAAATCTACATAAAACCAATTTAGGAATTTTCCGTTGTATGAGATCGCGTGCATAAGATCGTGTGCCGATTTTAAGTTATATATTCGCAAATTTTTCTGTTCGCGTCGTTTCTGCGGAATCTTTCATTGTTTCCATCGGTACCCTTTTATTGTGATATATTGCGAAATGTCGAAGATTCGCGAGTGCCGCGGAAAACTTGTACTGTTATCGTTAATTGTAGGCTTAAACTTTATTGTGCTCTTTTAAAATTTTTCAGAACAATAGGTCCATTCTCGCTCAGAATAATCGTTCTCAGTGTAATTGCAGAGTTACGTCAATTTTCGGACTCCTACAAAACTGCAGTATGTACGTTTATTTTGGTAAGTTACCGGGATGAGCGATTTGGATACATAATTTATTTCGCAGCAAATCAGCGTTTGTAGCTCACAGTTCTGCCCAAGAATACATCTCCCCTGAACTTCATTTTATATCAATGCAAGTAAACATGCGTTTTTGAGAATTTTCGGAAGCTACCAAATGTTCTTTGCATTATCTATGAGCAATTTGTAGCAAACCAGCGTTTGTGACTTAGTTACTGTATTAAGTTTTCTAACTAACATATTATGTTACGTATAATTTCACTTTCTAGAGCAGTAGCCCTATAAATTATCTTCATTAATCGTCAATTAACTGTTTTCGTGTTTGCTAACAACAATAATTACCGGTAACCAAAAACTTTTCAGGAAACTAGTTATTTTTACCAAAGGGTTTTGTATTACCTGAATAAAAATCTAGTTTTGTGTATTCCGTTCTTGTAGGGAATTAGCAACTTTTATCTCAATAGATTGGAAGATAATCAGCCGTCATACCTTAAAGTTATTTGTTCACTGGCTTGTAACTCATTGCACCAGCCAGAATGTAGCCCCAGTATGAATTCAGTTGTGTTGGAAGAGCTCCCGGAAATCAAGTACCTGTGATACGTGCACCAGAGGTACCTCAGTTACTATCCTGTCCCATGGATCTTGTCTCCTGCAGAAAGTACAGGATCTTTAATTTATCGTCCAGTTGACTGTGAGTGACGTGTCAATGTTAGATCTAGGCGTCTTCTACAAGGTGGACGGGGAACAGGGAGGACTCAACGTGTTGTACCGAACCCCCAACCAACAAGTTGACACACTGTCTTTCACTGTAACTGAAACTGGTCCAGTAGGACTCACTTCACCTGTTTGGGGAAACCTGTTTTGTCTGATGTCAGGAGGAGGCAAATGCAAAAGGTTAGTGATCTATTAATTGTTGGATGTTCAAATGCATGGTGAATGATGGCATCCCTTTGGGGAATGGCACAAAGGGACAGAAAAGGACACCAAATGCACTCATTATGTGTGCCTGGGGCCCTCATTCAGCATCTTGAAGAGGCTATTCCAGCAGGTATTGAGGGAATGGGGTGCAACCAACTGCAGATTGTGGCACACGCTGGAAAAATGAGGCCTTTCATCTGGGCTTTGAGGCCATATTTGGATCATTCCAGTGACTGGCAGAGAAGGTTAAGAAGATCGGCTTGTGCACGGAGTTTCGAAGAATTTCACAATTTGCAGCATTGTACCCAGTACTGATTGTGGCTCTTTGGGTCTGAGTCGAATGGAAGGACTGAACCAAAGTCTTCGAAAGTTCTACGACAAGCTAGTCTACGCTTCCTGGACTTGTGCCATAGGGTTGACAACTGTAGGCTCCAACTAAATGGGTCAGATGTGCACTACAAATCAAAGGTTGCTACTCAGGTACCTGACTGTATGTAGGGTGTGCACAAGAACTTTTTAGATTAGGCTACTCTCCATCCAATCCATATATGATAGCTGTAGGGAAACCAGAAGTATCTGTGTAAGATCAGAAGAAAAGACTCCCACAGGTGAGAGTATTAAAATCATAATGCCACACTGCCGAAGCATACATAACAAAGTGCCAGAGTTTGAAGCGATCATGTAAAGCGGTGAAGCTCACATAGTAATAGGTACTGGGAGCTGGTTGAAACCTGAAATTGATAGCAGTGAGCTTTTAGGGGAAAAATTAAGTGTATATTGAAGGGGTAGGCAAATGGGAAATGAAGGTGAAGTATTTGTTTCAGTAGACAAGAAACTCAGATCCACCAATGTAGAAATTGAAGCTACATGTGAAATTGTTTGGGCAGGACTCAGTATTACGGCTGGGCATAAAATGATAATTAGGTCCTTTTATCACCCACCAGACTCATCTCCTAATGGAACCAAAACTTTAGAGAAAACCTCATTTCACGTGTACATAAGTGTTCCAATCATACTGTAATCACTGGTGGAGACTTTAAACATCCAACAATAAATTGGGAATATTACATTTTTGTTAGTGGTGGACATGATAAGACATTCTGTGAAACTGTACTAAATGCCTTCTCTGAAAAATACCTGAAACAGATAGGAACCCCACTCATGATGAAACTATATTTGATCTAATGGCGACAAATAGATCTGACCTCTTTGAGGATGTTCACATCAAAACTGATGATACAAAGCACAACAAAAACAAGCAGAAAGATCTATGTAGAGGAACTGTGGCTCAAGTTTAATGGAATAGTTGACCATGCACTGGATAGATATGCATCCAGTAGAACAGTTCACAATGGGAGGGAACCTCCATGATATACAATCACTCTAAAGAAACTTCTGCAGAACTAGAGATTACTGCACAAACAGTGTAAAAAAAGTGTAGGGCTATAGATAGAGAGATGCTGAATGAAACACATTTGCCTGTCAATAGAGGACTGCATGATGCCTTTAGTGACTACATTAGCTGAGTATTGTCAAGTGATCTTTCACAGAACCCAAAGAAATTCTGATCTTATGTAAAGACGGTTTGTGGCACCAAGGTTGGTGTCTAGACTCTAGTGAATGAGACAGGAACCGAAATTGAGGGTAGCAAAGCAAAAGCTGAAATGCTTAATTCCATTTTCAAATGTTCTTTTACAATGTAAAAACCATGAGAATTGTCTCAATTTAATCCTCATAATGCTGAAAAGATGAGTGAAATAAGTAGTAGTGTCAGTGGTGTTGTGAAATAGTTTATAAGCTTGCAGACAATATTAATAGTAAAATCAGACTATTTGCAGAGATTGCAGTTACCTATAATGGAGTAGTATCTGAAAGAACCTGCATAAATATACAGTCAGATCTTGATAAGATTTCAAAGTGGTGCAGAGATTGGCAACTTGCTTTAAATGTTGAGAAATGTAAAATTTTGCAGTTCACAACATGAAAAAACTTAATGTCCTATGACTGTAATATCAGTGAGTCACTATTGTAATTGGCCAACTCATACAAATACCGGGATGTAATACTTTGAAGGGATGTGAAATGGAATGATCATATAGGTTCAGTCATGAATAAAGCAGGTGGTAGATTTTGGTTTATTGGTAGAATGCTGGGAAAGTGCAATCAAAGGAGATTGTTTACAAATGTATAACCCACTCATGCGACCAGATTTGCTCAGGTGTGTGGGACCCATACCAGATAGGACTAACAGGGGATATTCAACATATACAGAGAAAGGCAACATGAATGATCACATGTTTGTTTAATTCATGGGAGAGTGTCACAGAGACACTGAAGGAACTGAAGTGGAAGACTCTTTGAAGATTGTCTATTAACAAAGTTTCAAGAACTACCTTTAAATGATTACTCCAGGAATATACCACAACCCCCAACATATAGCTGACATAGGGATCGTGACGATAAGATTAGAGTAATTGCTGCACACACAGATTCATTCAAACAGTCATTATTCCCACACTCCATATGTGAATAGAACAGGAAGAACCCCTAATAATTGGTTATAGTGGGAGTACCCTCTGCCATGTGTATCGAAGTAGTTTGGAGAGCATAGATGTTGATATTTGGCTGGAATGTAGCCTTTTACTGAAGTGAAATGCGGGTGATAAAAAATTTAAACAAGGAGAGAATAGAAGCAGTTCAAAACTGCTGCAGAAAATATTGAATATGAAGTATATGATATAAAATTGCACACACTATTTCTCTCTACCACAGTCTCGCCCATTATCACCCACAATCACACCAGCTTACATCATGTTAAAATTTTCAATGGTTCTAAAACTGCCAATTTAAACATGTGCAGGCCAAGGAAAAAAACTACATAATACACAGGAATACATGGCTGACTGATACAAAAACACAAATGCTCCAGCCATCCTGATAACACATTAAAAAATTCTCCCCAAAATTTTGGGAAACATGTAAGAGATTTCAAAAAATCTTAAAATAAGTACCATGTTCATTTCATTGTCAGTTAAGATAGAGGGCAAACCTGTTGGCAAATTATTGGCTGCCCTCTTGTCTGAGTATAAGGTACAGTCCACTAAAACACAGTGCACCATGACCTGTATGCCACACATTTGAGAGTCCTCTTGCCAGAACAAGAGGCCACGCATCATAGGGCAGTGTCCTAAGTGAAGATGAGTGAAAAGGACCCATTCTGTTTGTGTGGCTGCAAGCTTGTTTACCCTGCCAGATGCAGCTTCTTGCCTGTAACTCCTATCCAGTTTTCTTCCCATCAACGATCATGAGGTGGTAGTATGGAGGTTGATGGGCACACTGAACTCTCCCAGGATGTATAATTTTCAATGCGATAGGGTACACAGCTGTGATGAATTTTTTGAATGATTTCTTGAAGCCTTCAGCTGCCATTTTCTTTATTTCCTGTACAATTGTACAATTTTGGATTGTGACACACTTCCTTGACTGCTACATTTGCCATTTCATTTTCATTAATACTCATGTGCCTTGGCACACAGCAGAAAGGCAACACCTTCTCCAGCCATTTTAGGTGGAGGAGAACATCCTGCATATCCTGGACTACTTTATCTGCTGTGTGCACATGTTTTAGAGAGTGAAGGGCACTCAGGGAATTGTAACAGACAAGGTCTTTAGCAGTTGCAATACATATCATCAGCTCCAGTGTCAGCAAGATTGCATATAATTCTGCACTGAAGACTATGAAGTCTTGAGACAATTGAGTCTTGAAGACATGATCAGGGAAAGCAACAGAGCAATCAACAGTCTCCCAGTTTAGCCCCATCCATCAGTAGGGCTATACATTTGTGGTACTTATTGAAAATGTCATACAGCATTGTATTAAAAACAGATGCAGGGGTACAGCCTCTCCTGTACTACATCAAATCTAAAATTACTCTGGATCCCTGCGGTAACCGGGATGGCAGTTGGATAAAACGCTGGATTTGGGTTTGTATGTGTCTCACACCAAGTGACTCTAGCACTTGCTTCATGTGAATCCCAAATGGCCTAAATGATTGTAGACAATTAGAGAAAAGATATTTCAAAGCTGGAAAAGCAATAGTATGGTATGCTAGTGAATTGTGAGGAGTTAGTTGCTACCAGATAGTGAATAGTTGTTCTCCAGCCTCAGCACAGAGACTGGAAATGGTGCTGGTCCTGTGAGCAGCTGTGGCCAGCCTGATCGCCTCATGGTGGATAAAAGCACTCTGTCGCCAGGCCACGAGTGGCCTACTGGGACCATCCAACCACTGTGTCATCCTCAGAGCCGGATGCGGATAGGAGGGGTGTGGGGTCAGCACACTGCTCTCCCGGTTGTGATGATGGTATTCTTGACCGAAGCCACTACTATTCGGTTGAGTAGCTCTCCAATTGGCATCACGAGGCTGAGTGCACCCCGAAAAATGGCAACAGTGCAATGGCAGCTGGATGGTCACCCATCCAAGTGCCGGCCATTCCCAACAGCGCTTAACTTCAATGATCTCACGGGAACTGGTAGTTCCACTGCGGCAAGGCCGTTGCCCCACCCCTCATGGTGTATAACAACAATAATCTTAAGGTATGAAGGTCTCGCTGATCCATACACTGTGCATCCATAATCTAGTCATGATTTCACAAAACCCATATAAAATGGGAACAGATGCACCCTCTGTGTTTCCTTGGACCTTGGCCAAAGCACTTAAGACACTTAGTGCCTTCCAGGTCATTGTGTTCAGGTTTGGCCCCTTAGGTTTGGTAACTACAACAGTTTGGGATCAAAAATGAGGCCAAGAAAACTCACAACCTCACCAATTCCCTGAAAAAGTAGAATGGTGTCCCTTATATGCAAGTTAGATAAATTAAAAGTGTGATGAGGACAGTTAATGTTAAAACATGCACACTTATCTGTGTAAAATGTGAAGCCTGCTCTTTACAACCTATTTCTCCAGACTCCACTGGAAGTTGTAACTGACTATTCTCTGCTGTAGTGTTGGAGGAGGAGCAGAAAATGGCAAAATCATTCACAAATAAGGAGAACTGCACAAGTCTCCTTACCATAGATGTTATACTGACAATACCTTTGGCAAAGAAGGTAACACATAAAACACTTCCCTGGGTAACACCATTCTCCTGCTCAAACTGATGTGACAGGACATCACCGACTCGGTATCCTAAAAGGCATTTTGATAAGGATGGCCTGAATATGGGGAGATGGCCATGAAAGTCCCATTGGTGAAACTATCTGAGAACATTGTGCATCCAGGTAGTGTTATTTGCCTGACTAACGTAGAGAAATATCATACAATGAAGGCTTTCACGACCGGATGGTACTGTTGTTGATAATTCTTCTGGGTTATATGGCTGTGGTCCATGGAATACTTCTATTCCTAACGTTTCATCCAATACTATGTTGGACATCCTCAGAGGTATGGCTGGTCCTGTTGAGTCCTGCCAACTGATGAGTCGGGCGTCGAAGAGAGGCCTAAATACCGAGGAAAGTGGGCGTGGTCTAGCTTGCACAGCAGGCCAAAGGACAAGAATGGTACACAACAATGGAAAAACATGGTGTTTTTACCTTTCATTATTAAGGTTACACATCGAATTGATAAAATTTTGCTGAAACATAAAGTGAAACCCATATCAAACCTACCAGAAAAATAGGACAAGTACTTCATTCTGTTGAAGATAGAAGGCCACCATTATCATCTAGCGGTGTGTATAAAATTCTGTGTACCTGTGGCAAGGTCTATGTTGGTACTACGAAAAGAAGCGTGAATACAAGGATAAAAGTCTTTGCCGACTGGGTAAAATAGATAAATCGGCCGTTGCGGAACATGCACTTCAGTCCGGTGACCATGTAGTTAAGTTTTCTGAAACTACAGTTTTAAGTGCTACCACGAACTATTATCCAGAACTGTATAGGGAGGCTATTGAAATTTATAAACATAAAGATAATTTTAATAGAAAAGAAGAGGCTTTGAAATTAAGCGGGATATGGACAGTGGCGTTACAGAATCCATAAGTGATTTTTATCTATGATGGACTATTATCGATAGTTACATTTTATCTTTGACTAGTTTTCTCTCTGCTACCATGTGCAAGCTAGACCACGCCCACTTTCCTCAGTATTTAGGCTGCTCTCCGACGTCTGACTCGTCAGTCGGCAGGACTCAACAGGACCAGCCATACCTCTGAGGATGTCCAACGTAGTATTGGAGGAAACGTTAGGAATAGAAGTATTCCATGGACCACAGCCATATAACCTGGAAGAATTATCAACAACAGTAGAAAAATATCCCGAAACAATGCTGTTTATGGAGGAAATTTGCAGGATAGCTGCAACTAGTGTGGTCAGGTTATCAACAATGGATCAATATCTCGTGAATCTACGATGATAGCAGCAAAGGAGCTGCCTGGCCTGTAATATCCGGACCAGGTGATGGTTGACCATTTGCTTCAAGGGCTTCCTCACACAGCTTGTTAAGGAAACACTCTGGTAACTCCTCCTCCTGCACAGGCCATGAAGGCCCAAAGATACGGACTGGCTGCTGTGTTATCCTCAGCCCCCAGGCATCACTAGATGTGGATATGGAGGGGCACGTGGTCAGCACACTGCTCTCCCGGCCGTATGTCAGTTTCCGAGACCGGAGCTGCTACTTCTCAATCACATAGCTCCTCAGTTTGCCTCACAAGGGCTGAGTGCACCCCACTTGCCAACAGCGCTCGACATACCAGATGGTCACCCATCCAAGTGCTAGCCCAGCCTGACAGCGCTTAACTTCGCTGATCTGACGGGAACTGGTGTTACCACTGTTGCAAGGCCACAGACATATTCAACCCTTTCCTGGTTTGAGGAGAGGTATCAAAATTGCTTATCTCCACAAGCTGGGAAATTTCTCTGTCCACAATATTGACTTAAAATTCTCTAAGATTCTAAAGGGATTTCCTTTGAGGCTGTTTGGAATTTCGCAGCATACTGTGTTGGATCTTGTTGTGACATGGCACATTATCATTAGCCTCAGACAGTGCTCAATTCAGCTACAGTGTAGAGAAGGACTGCAAGTTGGGATTTTGGGCCATAGGATGTGTAATCCAATGTACACTTCTCCATGGTCTCATGGTAGCTGAGTATAGTGTTTCCATGCTTCTGAAATAAATCTTGAATACTTAACTTTCATATTCATTTCTCATCGAATGGATGGTGTAACTTTCCAGCAAATGAACAACCCTGCCTTTAAGAGGCATGCCTAGTATCCAAACTCTGCAAATTTAGGCCATTTTTGTGACACTGTGATTATTAAAATGATGTAGACGATATGATGGAATTAATCTTTCAGAAATATATTTTGGCAAAGACAACAACCATATGTCACCCAAGACTAACACAACTCTGGCCTAATACTGCCATGAAACTGACATGGTACTGAATTCACACATTACTGGCTTAATGTGGGTATTGCCACTTGTCCTTATATATCATTCATTCAGTGAAAGATCTTTCTAAATATTGTTTATTCATACTAAAACTCACAATTGAAACTGATGCTCTTTCTTAACACTAGTTACAGATTTTGTGACAAGATACGTGATGTAATTAGTATGTTGAAAATATTCAATTTTTATAGTATAATTTCATGAAATATACGCTGATAACAAAAACTGTCTGTTTTAATTAATTACTTCATGATTACACCTTACTTTTGATGCTAACATGATTTTGGTGTCTTTACATTGAATTCTATGTTATTACTACTACTCTTTTGTATATTATTCTTACAAAAAATGTTCTCAGGATGTGTTTATTTTTGGTTTAAAATGTATGTTTGCGTTTGTACTACAGTTCTTCCATAAATTTATTGGGGTTATTTATTACGTACTCAATGTAATCCTAAGTAAATTGGTTTTCATAGGTGTAATAAGTAGGTAATTATACAATTGTAAATAAAATAGAAAGAAACTTCCACATGGGAAAAATATATTAAAAACAAAAATTCCAAGACTTACCAAGCGGGAAAGCGCCGGCAGACAGGCACATGAACAAAACACACAAACACACACACAGAATTACTAGCTTCTTCAGGAAGGAGAGGGAAAGACGAAAGGATGTGGGTTTTAAGGGAGAGGGTAAGGAGTCATTCCAATCCCGGGAGCGGAAAGACTTCCCTTAGGGGAAAAAAAGGACAGGTGTACACTCACACACACACACACACACACACACACACACACACATATCCATCCGCACATACACAGACACAAGCAGACATATTTAACAATTGGAACTTCTGAATGTATGTCCTTGTGTAAACCTCACATGATAATACCACAATTTATGACATATACGGTATCATTCTTTGTGTTTTTTACAGTCCCATTCTGCTACATTAAAGGCAGAATCCTGGATCCTGACTGGCAGTACCAGTAGTTATCACAAAATGGTGTCCCATTGTCTGGGTGACATCTCCATGTGTTACATGGAGACACCCCTTTTTCAGTGTCACTGCAGTAGTTGAATGGCTGCATTTACAAGAAATTCTCCTGGTGGCTTCCCACTCATTTTTAGAACAGGTGGGATAATTGAATGAGTCCATGAATGTGTGCCATGGCCTTTTCTCACTCACCTTGATTATGAGTTGAGCTGTAGCTCTCACTATTCCAAAGGCTACGACATTTCTTGCAGTTTGGCAGCACTTAAACTGTCACAGAGCTACATATCTGACACAGATTCCTGAGTTACAGTCTTCAGCCCACTTGGGTGTGCTCAAACTGGTAGGTGGATCTAAAGTGGGAAGTTGTCACTGGAATGAAGTTCGTCAGTAAATCCCACTGAGCAGGATCTCTGAGTGTTACAGAGCAGAGAGATAGGTCTACAGGTGAGGATGACCCTGTAGAAGTATTCAAATGAGTGGGAGTGCCTATTTCGAGGAAGCACAGCTTCTGAGGTACCATGAGGCTCTCCAAAACTTGACCTTTGGGGCAAATAGTGTGTGGGCCCCATAAAACATTAGGGGTCCTGAAGTCTCCCAACAGGAGAAAAGGTCGGCAGAGTTAGTCAATAAGATCTGTGAGAGCCTCAGAATGTATCACTTCTTATGGATGTCAATACAATGATTCCTTGATGCACATGAACTTCACCTGTAACTGCTTGCATTTCAGTAATCAAGAATAGAGAAGAGAAGTGGTGTGTGTTATTGAGAAACTCAGCTACTTCTCCCTTGTGGATGACGTTATAGACCCAAAGCACTGGGACATCAGTAAGTTCAAATTTTGTTTATTGTAAACAAAAGCATAGGGGATGCACCTGTGCTAGGAGTTTCAGTTCCTCCACTTGCATACTGAAGCCATGAATGTTCACTGTAGTACAGGGACCATTTTATCGGTGGGGTGGGGCTCCTGGGCATAGTCTGAGGGCTTGGTGGCTGCTCCAGGAAGATTTCATATTCCATTGTTTCTGAAGCAAAATTGTTAGGACCATCAGATAAAATGGGATCTATATGGTGGTGACAGCTTATGACCTGTGTTCTTCTGATACTTCCCTTAAATCATGGATGACAGAGACTTCGGGGCAGCGGTCATGACAGTGGCACTGACAGGGACAGTGCTGGCTTGTTTACCAGGGTCTGGTTGTTGATGTGGTGGAAGCTCTACAATGTCAGCAACTGGGGCCTTTTCTGTTTGGAGGGGGGGGGGGGGTGAGGGTACAGGAACACATAGGCTGTGTACTAACACTACTGTTGCAACTGCGATTACAAATGCATGTTTTAGTGCCAACACTATTAACCTCTGTTTGTGTAGAGACATCAGCTTAACCTTATCTGGTTAGGGCTATCAGGCCCTCTCCTACAGCAGACTGTGGCTTCAGACGTACAGTACCTTTTTACATCGTAGTTACCTGTTGTTGTTGTGGTCTTAAGTCCTGAGTCTGGTTTGATGCAGCTCTCCATGCTACTCTATCCTGTGCAAGCTTCTTCATCTCCCAGTACCTACTGCAACCTACATCCTTCTGAACCTGCTTAGTGTATTCATCTCTTGGTCTCCCTCTACGATTTTTACCCTCCACAGTGTCCTCCAATACTAAATTGGTGATCCCTTGATGCCTCAGAACATGTCCTACCAACAGATCACTTCTTCTGGTCAAGTTGTGCCACAACCTTCTCTTCTCCCCAATCCTATTCAGTACCTCCTCATTAGTTATGTGATCTACCCATCTAATCTTCAGCATTCTGCTGTAGCACCACGTTTCAAAAGCTTCTATTCTCTTCTTGTCCAAACTATTTATTGTCCATGTTTCACTTCCATACATGGCTACACTCCATACATATACTTTCAGAACTGACTTCCTGACACTTAAATCTATACTCGATGTTAACAAATTTCTCTTCTTCAGAAAAGCTTTCCTTGCCATTGCCAGTCTACATTTTATATCGTCTCTACTTCGACCATCATCAGTTATTTTGCTCCCCAAATAGCAAAACTCATTTACTACTTTAAGTGTCTCATTTCCTAATCTAATTCCCTCAGCATCACCTGACTTAATTTGACTACATTCCATTATCCTCGTTTTGCTTTTGTTGATGTTCATCTTATATCCTCCTTTCAAGACACTCTCCATTCCATTAAACTGCTCTTCCAAGTCCTTTGCTGTCTCTGACAGAATTACAATGTCATCGGCGAACCTCAACACTTTTATTTCTTCTCCATGGATTTTAATACCTACTCCGAACTTTTCTTTTGTTTCCTTTACTGCTTGCTCAATATACAGATTGAACAACATTGGGGAGAGGCTACAACCCTGTCTTTCTCCCTTCCCAATCACTGCTTCTCTTTCATGTCCCTCGACTCTTATAACTGCCATCTGGTTTCTGTACAAATTGTAAATAGCCTTTCGCTCCCTGTATTTTACCCCTGCCACCTTTAGAATTTGAAAGAGAGTATTCCAGTCAACATTGTCAAAAGCTTTCTCTAAGTCTACAAATGCTAGAAACGTAGGTTTGCCATTCCTTAATCTTTCTTCTAAGATAAGTCGTAAGGTCAGTATTGCCTCACGTGTTCCAGTATTTCTACGGAATCCAAACTGATCTTCCCCGAGGTCGGCTTCTACTAGTTTTTACATTTGTCTGTACAGAATTCGTGTTAGTATTTTGCAGCTGTGGCTTATTAAACTGATTGTTCGGTAATTTTCACATCTGTCAATACCTGCTTTCTTTGGGATTGGAATTATTATATTCTTCTTGAAGTCTGAGGGTATTTCGCCTGTCTCATACATCTTACTCACCAGATGGTAGAGTTTTGTCATGACTGGCTGTCTCAAGGCCGTCAGTAGTTCTAATGGAATGTTGTCTACTCCCGGGGCCTTGTTTCGACTCAGGTCTTTCAGTGCTCTGTCAAACTCTTCACGCAGTATCGTATCTCCCATTTCATTTTCATCAACATCCTCTTCCATTTCCATAATATTGTCCTCAAGAACATTGCCCCTGTATAGACCCTCTATATACTCCTTCCACCTTTCTGCTTTCCCTTCTTTGGTTATGACTGGGTTTCCATCTGAGCTCTTGATATCATAAAAGTGGTTCTCTTTTCTCCAAAGGTCTCTTTAATTTTCCTGTAGGCAGTATCTATCTTACCCCTAGTGAGATAAACCTCTACATCATTACATTTGTCCTCTAGCCATCCCTGCTTAGCCATTTTGCACTTCCTGTCGATCTCATTTTTGAGACGTTTGTATTCCTTTTTGCCTGCTTCATTCACTGCATTTTTATATTTTCTCCTTTCATCAATTAAATTCAATATTTCTTCTGTTACCCAAGGATTTATACTAGCCCTCATCTTTTTACCTACTTGATCCTCTGCTGCCTTCACTACTTCATCCCTCAAAGCTACCCATTCTTCTTCTACTGTATTTCTTTCCCCCATTCCTGTCAATTGTTTCCTTATGCTCCCCCTCAAACACTGTACAACCACTGGTTCTTTCAGTTTATCCAGGTCCCATCTCCTTAAATTCCCACTTTTTTGCAGTTTCTTCAGTTTTAATCTACAGGTCATAACCAATAGATTGTGGTCAGAGTCCACATCTGCTCCAGGAAATGTCTTACAATTTAAAACCTGGTTCCTAAATCTCTGTCTTACCATTATATAATCTATCTGATACCTTTTAGTATCTCCAGGATTCTTCCATGTATACAACCTTCTTTTATGATTCTTGAACCAAGTGTTAGCTATGATTAAGTTGTGCTCTGTGCAATATTCTACCAGGCGGCTTCCTCTTTCATTTCTTAGCACCAATCCATATTCACCTACTACGTTTCCGTCTCTCCCTTTTCCTACACTCGAATTCCAGTCACCCATGACTATTAAATTTTCGTCTCCCTTCACTATCTGAATAATTTCTTTTATTTCATCATACATTTCTTCAATTTCTTCGTCATCTGCAGAGCTAGTTGGCATATAAACTTGTACTACTGTAGTAGGTGTGGGCTTCGTATCTATCTTGGCCACAATAATGCGTTCACTATTCTGTTTGTAGTAGCTTACCCGCATTCCTATTTTCCTATTCATTATTAAACCTACTCCTGCATTACCCCTATTTGATTTTGTGTTTATAACCCTGTAGTCACCTGACCAGAAGTCTTGTTCCTCCTGCCACCGAACTTCACTAATTCCCACTATATCTAACTTTAACCTATTCATTTCCCTTTTTAAATTTTCTAACCTACCTGCCCGATTAAGGGATCTGACATACCACGCTCCGATCCGTAGAACGCCAGTTTTTTTTCTCCTGATAACGACATCCTCTTGAGTAGTCCCCGCCCGGAGATCCGAATGGGGGACTATTTTACCTCCGGAATAATTTACCCAAGAGGACGCCATCATCATTTAATCATACATTAAAGCTGCACGCCCTTGGGAAAAATTACGGCCGTAGTTTCCCTTTGCTTTCAGCTGTTCGCAGTACCAGCACAGCAAGGCCTATTTGGTTATTGTTATAAGGCCAGATCAGTCAATCATCCAGACTGTTGCTCTTGCAACTACTGAAAAGGCTGCTGCCCCTCTTCAGGAACCACACGTTTGCCTGGCTTCTCAACAGATACCCCTCCATTGTGGTTGTACCTATGGTACGGCTATCTGTATCGCAGAGGCACGCAAGCCTCCCCACCAACAGCAAGGTCCATGGTTCATGGGGGGGGGGGGGGGGGGGCATAGTTACCTAAGAAATAGAAATTTTAATATGATAAACATTATTAAAATAATTTGAGCATCTATAATGATGATGTGACTAAATAATACTATGAACTCATAAAGTTAATACTGGCAGTACTTGTACTATTGTTGCTGCTGTCACTAACAATGATAATAATGACAATAGTAATAATGATAATAAATGTCTTCTGATATAGCAAGTACTGGAGAAAGGAAATTTAAGGAGACTGCACATAAGAATCTGAGAATACTGTGAGGTACATCTGGTTGGAAAGGAGAGTGTACAACAGTATAACGAGTGCTTACAGGGGCAATGGTAATTGCTGTAACTACCAAATTTGTGTGCGCACCCCTTCCTAGTTCATGCATGTTCTCGATTTGGCCATTAGAAGGTACCCAGCCTGACAGTATGACAGCAATTGTATGTGCAACCTGCTGGCTGTGGCCCTGTTGGAACTAATGACTATATAGGCCGGTGTGCAAGGCTCCCCCACCCACTTGTGTATCATATGTTGTATGTACTTTGTCTCTCATGTGTTTATACTTTTTCATGTAATAAAGTTACAGCCTTCTTGGGTTAGAAAATTTCCATTGGGGCAGTGATTAAATCTTTTCTCAAAAACAGCAGGTGCTGACAGTTACTATTTCAAGTTTAACGACAACATTGATGCAATGTGAAACCCCACCAACAACATACCTGCCACCCTTCCCTTCATACAACGAAGCAGAAGAGAACTGGGATGTCTACAAAAAATGCATGTGACAACATTTCCAGGCATATGGGGTGACAGATGTAAACTTGGGCAAGGTTGTTGTGGTCTTCAGTCCTGAGACTGGTTTGAAGCAGCTCTCCATGCTACTCTATCCTGTGCAAGCTTCTTCATCTCCCAGTACCTACTTCAACCTACATCCTTCTGAATCTGCTTAGTGTATTCATCTCTTGGTCTCCCTCTACGATTTTTACCCTCCACGCTGCCCTCCAATACTAAACTGGTGATCCCTTGATGCCTCAGAACATGTCCTATCAACCGATCCCTTCTTCTAGTCAAGTTGTGCCACAAACTACTCTTCTCCCCCATCCTATTCAATACTTCCTCATTAGTTATGTGATCTACCCATCTAATCTTCAGCATTCTTCTGTAGCACCACATTTCAAAAGCTTCTATTCTCTTCTTGTCCAAACTATTTATTGTCCATGTTTCACTTCCATAGATGGCTACACTCCATACAAATACTTTCAGAAACGACTTCCTGACACTTCATCCTATACTCGATGTTAACAAATTTCTCTTCTTCAGAAATGCTTTCCTTGCCATTGCCAGTCTACATTTTATATCCTATCTGCTTAGACCATCATCAGTTATTTTGCTCCCCAAATAGCAAAACTCCTTTACTACTAAGTGTCTCATTTCCTAATCTAATTCCCTCAGCATCACCCGACTTAATTCAACTACATTTCATTATCCTCATTTTGCTTTTGTTGATGTTCATCTTATATCCTCCTTTCAAGACTCTATCCATTCTGTCAACTGCTCTTCCAAGTTCTTTGCTGTCTCTGACAGAATTACAATGTCATCGGTGAATCTCAATGTTTTTATTTCTTCTTCATGGATTTTAATACGTACTCCGAATTTTTCTTTTGTTTCCTTTACCGATTGCTCAATATACTGATTGAATAACATCAGGGAGAGGCTACAACCCTGTCTCACTCCCTTCCCAACCACTGCTTCCGTTTCATGCCCCTCGACTCTTATAACTGCCATCTGGTGCGGTACTGAGTCAAATAAACAAACACTGTCCAAACAGACCTTGAAGGAACAACATACTCACAGGCTGCCATGCCACCCTCAGCCCTTAGGCATCAGCGAATGCGGATACGGAGGGGAATGTGGTCAGCACACCACTCTCCTGGCCATTGTCAGATTTCATGATCGACTGAGTCATATGCTTTTCAGAAATCCAAGACATATTGCTTCTACCTGACTGTCTTGATTCAAAGCTTTCAGTACATCATGTGAGTTGGGTTTCATATGACTGATGTTTTCAGAATCCATGTTAGTTGGCATGGAGGAGGCCATTCTGTTCATGATACCTCATTATGTGTGAGCTCAGAATATGTTGTAAGATTCTACGACGAAATGGTGTTGAGGATATTGGATGGTAGTTTTGTGGATCACTTCTACTACCCTTCTTGTAGACGAGTGTGACCTGTATTTCCTTTCAATTACTGGGAACAGATTTTGTTAGAGGAATCTGTGATGGACTATAGTTAGAAGAGGGGCTAACACAGCTGCAAATTCAGTAAAGAATCGAATAAGGCCTCCATTGGGTGTTTTTCAACACCACTGATATTAACACTTACTTCACTAACCTCTTCAGTGGTACAGGGATTAAATTGGGGCAATTCTCCTGGGTTTTTCATTGTAAAGGAACATTTTAAAATTGAGTTAAGCATTTCAGCTTTTGCTACCCTCAATTTCAGTTCCTGTTTCATTTGCTAGGAACTGAACACTAACTTTGCTGCCACAACAGCCTTTAAATACAGCCAGAATTTCTTTGGTTTATGTGAAAGATCGTTTGACAATATTCTGCTATGGCAGTCATCGAAAGCTTTATGCAGGGCTCTCTTGACAGCAAAACATGTTTCATTCAGCATCTCTCTATCTGTAGACCTGTGCTTTGTTTTACACCTATCATATGGTGTCACTCTATTTATTGAATGTACATATCTTTCTGTTTCTTTTAACTGTCCTTTGTACTTTGGTAATCATTGTTATGACAACAATGTGGACATCATCAAAGAAGTCAAGTCTATTTATTGCCATTAAGTGCAATATATCTCCATCATGAGTGAGGTTCTTAACAATCTGTTCTTTTGATCTTTTAATTATTTATTTATCCATCCTTAGACAATATACATTGTGTGGATGTCCTCAGTTAATGTTCAAATTATGGTATGAAGTCTAAATATTTTCTTAACAAGTGCTATTTTACATTATTTAATAAGCATAGGTATTTTGATGTAGAACTAACGTACACAAATACAAAGCCCTGTGTACATATTATATAAATGAAAAAAGGTGATTTGTATTGTTTAAATAAATATACTAGGTGTAGCTTATGCTAGGTGCTCCCAACAATTCTTTATTTTTCATTTAAGATATTCATCCAAAGTGTAGAAAGAATACTCTTCAAAAACAGTTTTACAGTTTTTTAAAAAAGAATACCTACTGTTAATTTGTTTTATATTCTGTGGCAGCTTATTATAGAGTATCATGCCTCGATTATCAAGACTGTTCTTAGCTTTTAGCTTATTCTTTCTGTCTAAATAGAGGCAATGACAGCCTTGTGTTATGATCATGAATAATGTTATTCAAGCTACAATTGTCAATATTTTTTCTGATGTACATTAGGGTCTGAAAAAGAAACTCACAAGGAACAGTCAGAATGCCCAGGTTTTAAAATAATTCTTTGCAATGAGACCATTTATTGCATTTTGTCATTATTCTTACAGCTCTCTTTTGTAAGCTGAAAATTTTTTGTAGATTCTGGGTACTATTTCCCCAAATGATTATTCTGTAGCTAAGGATGGCATGCATGTAACCAAAGTAAGCTGACCTTACACTGACGTCACTGCATACTGATGCAAGAACTCTAAGCACATAACATGCTGTGGAGACCCTCTTTAATAATCATGACATATTCATTCGATTTTAGTTGGCTGTCGATGTACAGTCCTAGGAATTTAGTGTTAGTTACATCTGTTATTGAAGTGATGTGTAGTTTTAAGTTTATGGATTTGTACTTCTTCTTTATTCCAAAGTACATGCTGTTTGTTTTCTTAATGTCAAGGGTTACTCTGTTCTTTGTAGACCATTTGTAAACATCTGCTAGTGCTTCATTGGCTTTTTCCAATCGCAGGTCAGGTGTCTTGCTGGTAATCAGTATATTGCACTGATACTTCTGGTTTTCCTTCAGCAATCATTATCTGGATTGGATGGAGAGTAGCCTAATCTAAAAATCAGTTGTGTGCATCCCACACACAGTCAGCTACATGAGTAGCAGCTTCTGACATTTAGTGCACACCTGACCTGTTTAGGGAGACCCTACATTTCTCAGTCCTATGGCACAAGTCCAGGAAGTCGCAGCCTAGCTCGTTACAGAACATTTCGAAGTCTCTAGTTCAGTCGTTCCATTCAGCTCAGAAGCAAAAGGCTACAATCAGATCTGGGACAATGTTGCAAATTGTGAGCTTTGTTGAAACTCCATGCACAAGGCTGGGCTTCTCAAATTTCTTTGCCAGTCACTGGGATGATCCAATTATGACCCCAGAGCCCAGATGACAGGCGTCATTTGGTCCTACATGTGCCACAATCTGCAGTCGTGTATGCTCTAAAAATATTTCATGTTTTTCTATATGGGTCTATGTTTCACCTGGTCACAGACCACAAACCACTGGCATCTCATTTTAAGTCTTCGGCATTCTTGCTGGAAAAGCCACACACTGCTTACAGAGGTGTGCACTTTTCCTATCATCGTACAATTATGAGATACATTTTTGACCAATGGTGCAATATGCATATACTGATGCCTTATCATGTTTGCTGACTGGACTGGATCCAGAGTTTGATAAAGAGGAATTGTTTTGTTTTCCTTTAGGTGTGGAAGATCCAAATATTATTGATGGTTTTCCTATCACTAGCACTAAAATTACAGCCACAGTAGCTATAGTTCCTGCTTCAAGTAAAGTTGTCCCTTTTGTGGAATACAGCTGGCCCGATAAACCTCTGTGCCCTGCTTCTGATCCTGTAATAAATTATTTTGAATTACAAAATCACCTTTATGTTTTGGACAGAGTTCTGCTGTTAGCTACAGAGCACACCACTCCCCAGGTTGTTGTCCTGTCGACCTGTCCACCCTTCAGCATGAGGTTATGAGTTTATTATCTTTGGATCACTGCAGTGTGTCATGTACAAAAGAGTCAGCGTGCAAAATGTTTCTTGGTCAGGCATTGACAGGGAAATGTGCAAGTTGTCACAGTATGCCTTTTGTCTGCCACCCATCAAGAGGTCCCCCATACATATGTGACACTGTGGCTAGCTCCACAGAGGCCTTGAGTATGAATTCATGTAGATTTTGTGGGATCTTTTTTGAATATCTTCTGGATTCTTGTACCTGATGCATATTCTAAGTTTACGTATGTAGTGTGTTGTCTGTCTACTTCTGTGGCAATAACAATTTTAGCTCTGACAATTTTTTTTGTAATGGAATGTCTTCTGTATATGTTAGTTACTGACAATGGTCCCAGTGCTTATCTCAGGAATTTAAAGATTTTTGTAAAAAAAGTTGTGTTCATCATTTCATTACTCCTCCCTTCCATCCTCAATCAGACGGGGGCAGGGGGGGGGGGGGGGGCAGAATGACTAGTACAAACATTTAAGACTCAGATACATTTTGAATGTTTCACTGAAAGTGGGCTTTGATCTGTTCCTCAGTTCTTATAGGTTTACCACTGTTGCAGATTAGGGTCCAGCAGAATTACTGTGCTGCTGTAAGACACGGACTTTGGCCGACAACCAAAACGGGCACCAGCAGTCACCTAGAGTTATCGTGACCAATACCTTTGCATTGTCCACTCTGCTGTCTCCTAGGGTGTGACCAATGCCCTTGCTTCTCTACTGCTGCTGCCAACACCTTCACAACTGTCTCCTGTACTGGGCGTGCCCCCTTCAGCTGTTGGAGGCTGACGCAGGACCCCGGCTCCCGTGCTTTCACAGTCAATGCCTCCACCGCATGCCACCCTTCACCTGGGTTGTACTCGCACTCGAACATGGAAATGGAAACTGCTCCAGCGTTGCCTGTCCTACCATATCATCTCTCACAGCAGAGCTGACAATGCACCTGTCCACACTCACGCCTCTTCCGACCCTACACACCATTGCAACATGTAGCATGGCTCAACATCCAATGTCAACGACAGAAATAATGGACATGAGCACGGTGCTCATTCTTTGTAAAGGAAGAGGAGTGTAGTAACTACCAAATTTGTGTGCGGCAGTTCATAGTCCACATATGAAGTTTGTGCTTGATTCAGCCACTAGTGGTCGCTCAGCCTGCTAGTACAACAGCTGTTGCATACGCAGCCTGCTGGCTGTGCCCCTTGTTAGAACTAATGACTCTATAGGCTGGAGTGCAAGGATCCACTGACCACTTGTGTTGTCTGTTGTATATAGTTTGTCTCTCATGTGTTTATGCTGTTTCATGCAATAAAGTTACAGCGTTCTTGGATTAGAATGCTAATCATTATTGTTGCTTTAGAAGATAGGCTTTTTGAATGTGATAAACAGTATTAAAGTAATTTGAGTATATGTAATGATGATGTGAGTAAATAATAATGATTATGAATGGATAAAGTTAATATTGGTAATATTTGTACTACTCCTGCTACTGCCACTAACAGTAATAATAATAATAATAATGACAATAATTACCACAGTAATGATGCAGCAGATGTAAAAAGAATTACATGTGCACAAAATTGATGTTTTCTGGGGAAAACAAAATTTGAGGAGACTGCGACAGCTAAGAGTACTAGGAAACGAGGAAGACGTGGTTGGAAAAAAAGTTGTACAGGGTAACAAGTGCTTATGGGGACAATTGTCATTATTGTTGTCACTTTATTAGTAGGCTTTTTGAGTGTCGAAGCAAACAAAGTAGTGAAAGCAGGAGATTGCATTGGCATATACATCTTTTTTGCATCACCATGCTAAATTCACTTAGCTGTTTTGATCTCCTGTACCTTCTTTTCTTCATGGTAGACAATGTAGTCTGTACTCCAGAGAGTAATAAACACATTGTGGAGGGGAGGAGTAAATTACTCCTTCATGGGCAATCTTCCCACATTTGCCGAAAAATGGCTTCTCCCTTAACGCTCTGGCATTTAAAACACTGTGTTGGGTATACAAGGTCTCGTAGTTAAATGAAGGAAACATGCCATAATTTTTTCTGGGAGCATTGTGCTACGGAACATAAAGAATCTGACTTAATCAGTTCACCATCTACCTTTTTCATCATATTTTGCACATCAATCACACCTTCCTGTGCCCACTCATCTTTGAGGTCTTCTTTGTGAATATCAGTAATACCTCAGAATGATACAATATCTGTGCTGTAGGAGGAGAAGGAGATTAGTGTTTAACATCATGTTGACATTAAGGTCATTAGAGATGGAGCACAAGCTTGCATTTTGGGAAGGATGGAGAAGGAAAGCAGCCATTCCCTTTTGAAGGAATCATCCTGGCATTTGACTTAAGCGATTTAGGGAAATCAGGGGAAACCTAAATCTGGATGACCAGACATGGGTTTGAACTGTCGTCCTCCCAAATGTGAGTCCAATGTGCTAATCATTGTGGCACCTTTGCTGTAGTTCTATATTTACATGTTTGTATAGCAGATTCCCCAAAACATTAGCAGTCTGGAGATTTATTACATGTTGGGGATTAGATAGGTGCCAATAATATCCACCAAGCAGTTTTGTACGTAGAAAGGTGAAGCTTTGTCAAATCTGCCTTCTTTTCTATTAATTATTAAAAATCTGCTCTGTGTAGCAGCATGTGTTTGGTTACTATAAACTAAACTGTTGGGAATAACCCCTGTGTTGGGAAGACTGGCTACACAAGCCACCTTGTTAGCTTAGGTCTTGATACCCAACAGTGGAGCACTCATTCAGATGGGAAGTGATCTGAGTAATTTCAAGGGTTCAATCTCAGTCCCACGAGCAGCTAGGGTATTAAGGGTCCACCCACACAGAGCCCCACTTGCCTGAGTAAGCCTTATACAACTGAGGAGCAGCAGGTACCTCAAAGGTTACTCACTAATGACAGCTCTGCTTCAACACCCATGCATCTGATTGACATGCATCACATCTTGAGATTGAGGTTTTTTTTATTGAGGTTTATACCATCCCTCTGATCTGGATGGTTAAGTCAAGGTACCCGTTCTCTGTGGCACACAACATTCCACCACAGTGCTACCCAGTGGTCACTGAAGCATGTCCAGAATGTACAGTTGTAGAGGACTGGCAGCACTCACCAGCCTCCATCTCAGGAAACCTGGCTTCACCAAGCCCATAATTTATTTAATGAGCAAATGACAGAGAAATGAATACCAAAAAGGTGAACCATGTATTTATACACCTCCGTAGATTTGTAACAACCATAAATTTGCAAAGTCAGGAATTTTTTTATAGCCACAATAATGTTTGTCTTGGCAGTGATAATTCCTGCAGCAACAGGAGTGACCACAGCACATGGTGAGGCAGGTCACTTAGTTAACTCCATCCCAAATAGAATCCCAAACACTAGTAGAAACACTGGGCGAAAATAGCACGGCACTCAGCTTGGCATGTGGCTAGCACATCTGCAGTAACCAAAGGATCAACTTTTTATTAAGAGTATGTGGTAAATGAAAGACATGGGGTGAGCTTGCTGTCATTCATGAATGGCACTTGCATCGTCCAAGAACTAAGTATCACAGAGACTGCAAAGTACAGAGTTTGTTAGGACAGTCTAACAGAATTTGAAGAGCCTTTCTTATTAGAAGCAGGAGAGGCATGCCAGATTCTGTCTCCTAGTCACAAGTCATTACTTTTTATGTGACTAACTAACTAAATACCTGGCTAAGTGTTGCTTTGTGCTCTTTCACTCTATTCACAGTTGCAGTCTTATTGTCATGTCGTAACAAAAATTGAGTTCAAATCTGAAAGCAAGGTCGTCAGTGGAGTACACCATTAGTGTTAAAAGCTTGTTTATTGCAAAACACCAATGCGCACCCACAAAAGAACAGAACTGAACTGAACTCCTGGACAGAGGTTGCTATTATTTACACCAACTCTGAATATTCCAGAATATATAAACACAAGAAATTCTGTGAACCTTCCAGTAGTGACACATACTATAGAACAAATAATTTCTAGTGATTGGGTTTGAACAGATGATCTGTAGCAAGCCAGCTAGTGACAGTAACTGCTGGATACAGAACAGTTTGTGGCATTGCTCTCTCTCCTGGAGAAACAGTGATCTGCTGTTTCAGAAGTTCTCATTGGAGTTGACTAGGTGCCTACTACGATGCTTGTCAATGGTTCTTTATGTGGCAATATTGGCAGATCCTTGCATTCTGATTGTGTTCTGACTTCTTTTTCACTATGATATCAATTATCTTAGACTTATCCCCCTGGCCGGTGATGTTATTGTACTCTTGGCCTTTCTCCTGGGTGTCCAGGGTCCATAAAGCCTATCATGTCTTGGTTCAATGTGGTGTATGTGAATTTCGCATTGGGTAGTATTGCACCCCAGTCTCTCTGTTTGACATCAACATACATCAGGAGAATATCTTCCAATGTTTTATTAAAGCATTCTGTGAGACTTTTCATCTGTGGGCTGTAGTCAACTGTCATCATGTGGGTAATGTTGCAACATGAAATTACCTCTGATATTAGTATTGTCTGAGAAACATCCACAATCAGAAATCATTACATAGGGTGCCTCATGCTTCAAAATCATGTGTTGCACAAGGAAATTTGCAATTTCCAGAGCTTCAGCAGTTGATACAGCTCTGGTGACAGTGCAGTGAGTAAGGTAGTGCATGCAGAATATTAGCCATTGATTTCTCTTTGTCAACTTTGGGAACCTTGCCAAGAGGTCAATTCTAGTTTGGTGGAATTGTGTTGCTGTGGTTGGAATTGGTACTAAATTCCCCAGAGGTAACTGTGGAAGGTGCTTCTGTTGTTGGAATTCCTTACAGTGACATATATAGTGTCTAGCAGATCAGTAGAGATCTGGCCAGTGATAACAATGTCTGATTCTGGTTAGTGTTTCATGAATCGCAGGTGACCAGCTGTTGGAGTGTCATGGAAAAATCTTCAGTATAGCTAGCTGTAGTTGAGCTGCGGTGCCAAGCAACCACTTCTGCCCCTTCGGATCACAATTCCTCTTATACAATGTTTCATTTATTAATTGGATTTCTTCTTTAGTAGGATTCTCATTCTTCAAGGCTTATATGGTTTTCAACAATACTGGATCTCCCTTTTGTTCAGTGGCAATCTCATTTAATGCAGTGATGACAGAGATTTCATCCAGGCTGCTGTTGTCCACCACAGGATTCCTTGAAAGGTAGTCAGCATCATTGTGTCTGTGTCCTTGTTTGCATCCCATTCATGAAGCATCAGTGCCCATCTTGACAGTTGACCTGACAGAACTGTCAGGCTAGTCATCCAACATAGAGGATGGCTGTCTGTTACAATGGTTATCGATTTGGCAAATAGATATGGCTGGAACTTGTTGATCATCCAAAGAGGGTACTTTTTGTCAGTTTTAGAATATTTCCGCTTGGACTTTGAGAGTAATCTGGAAACACAAGATATCAACTTTTCAATACTTTGCTGAATTTATTCTAGAACTGCACCTATCCAATAACTGCCAGCTTTGGTGCAAAGTTTTGTCTAGGTATTCTTCTCATGCAATTCTAGGACTGGAGATGATGATGGTGCCTCCTTAAGGACAAGGAAAAATCTTTTTTGCACCTCATTCCAAGGAAATTTGGCATCTCCCTGTAGTAGTTCTTGCAGGGGACACATGTTATTGCAGAAGTCCCTTATGAATAGCTGGTAGTATGAAGACATTCCAAAAAACTTCTTGTGCCATAAATCTGCTGAGGAGCCAGAAAATCTGTAACTGTTCTTATTTTCTCTACATCAGGATAGACTCCATTGTCATTTATTAAGTGGCCCTAGATTTTTTTCCTTGGGTGATGGCAGTGCACTTTCTTGGATTCAGTTGGAGACCTGCAGTCTGAACACACTTCAACAGGGCCATCAGGAGGCATAAATGTTTTTTAAACATCTTCAAAAGAACAGCTGTGTCACCCAGATAGCAAAGACATGTCGTCCATTTAAGGTGTCAAAGGAGGTTGTCCGTCATTAGCTCAAAGGTGGGTGTAACACTGCATAGACCAAATGGCATAAGGCAGTCTTTTTCAGGTCGTCAGTATCTTGTTTACATGTCTATAGTTCAGAAGCTTTTGCTCCTTCAAACAGTCTAGGATGTCATCAATACATGGCAGTGTGTAGTCAACTTTATTTTGTGACTTCGTTCAGTCGTTGGTTGGCAATACAAGAATTCTGTGTGCTGTCCTCCTCCTTCACAAGGACTGTAGGAAAGGACCATAGACTTTCTCTGAAGCAGCAACTTCTTCAGCGCCTCCCAAATTATCCATCATTTAGCTAGCGATACTCTATGCGAGCAGTGGTGCTCAATGGATGGTCCCCATTGTTGATACAGTGTCCTACCATGTGCTGCATGGTCTTTCTTTTCTTCTTTTCTCCAGTCCATATTTGAAGGCATCTGGAATGTGACACAGAATGGCTAACACTTGCCGACATTGTCCCTCAGTCAGTCTGGATCCTATTCGCTCAGTCTGTAGTGGAAATGTGATAGAGTTGTTCATCCATGGCATTAAGCTGCCCATCTTGGACTGGTTCAGCTCTCCGTGCACACACACACACACACACACACACACACACACTCTCCCCTTTAGGGACAGGTAGTGACCCAAAGCTATCCTTAACCACTTAAAATGCTTGAAATCATCACTGGCATGTGGATTTCCTTTGTGAGCCTGAGTAGACTTTTGCAGTCGACAAAAGCTTCACAATTTAACTGAGCAGCTACTGATGACTGGAACTTGTCTCATTGATGATGGTGTGACGACAGTATCTTCAAAGGCAAACAACCTCACAGCATAAACTTTGATATGTGTGCTTGTTGAAATAGCTACATCGTTCTGGGGCTCTGATCTTCCACAGTCAATGACTGCTAGTTTTCCCTGCAAGAAGCCCGATCCAAGAACAACAAAATGACTACTTACTGATAAAAGCACAAATCTGAAGGGTTGTGTTGATATTATTCTTGCAGTTCATGTTCCTGTTAGCTGGACATATTTTCCATTTGTGATTTTCAGCACAATTTGCATTCATATCATGGAACATAGTCTTCTTTAGCTGGTGATGACAAGCATTCAGCATTACGGAAAATAAAGCCCTGACTTGACTAGCACCCAGAAATGTTGGCTATCAATGAATTTTCTGATGTCTTGGTAACTGTCATCCGTGGAGGATTTTCATATCTGGCGGTCTCACTTCGATAGATGTCAGCTCACTTAGATTTCCTGAATTCAGTGGCTATGCGAATGGGTGGTACCTCTTTTCAGCAATGGAAAATGGCTGTGGCAAGTTTGGGGTGGCCTCACTCAGGGTACTGCCATGGGGGGCTTCATCCCACAGATTGACTGCAGTTGTCTGCACTTAAATTGTGTGAACAGGACTAATGCGATGATTGGTGTCATTCAGCTTGATAGTTGTTGAACTCTTGTCTTTCCCTGCAGCAGCATACGAGTCCACAGTGTCCACAGTGACAACATACTTGTGTGTTGTCCTCTGTTCTCTAAATGTCTGTTTTCTGCATAATGTTGTACTTGGTGGAGGAGTTGGTTGTACCTGTTTTCTTCAGATTCTGAGTTGTCATTTGATGCTTCAGCATAAATCCGTATCAGCTGACTCCATTTTTCCTGGTGCATTTGATTGCTGGCAGAAATTGGTTAACTCTTCTTCAACATTCTCTATTATGTCTTGAAAATTGTAGTGGCATTTCATGGCTGCTATTTCTAGCTTAGTCAGTCTGACAATTCTGGCTGACATAAAAGGCTGTATCTCATCTTTTACGACATGGTGTATGAGAGAAGTAAGATCATGGTGGTCGTCCACAACTGTCATAGGGACCATGTTCAGGAATCAGTGAGACCTCTTTTGTCTGCCACTTTTCTGTTACATTTCCTCTATGTGTTGGCACCATTTGATGAATTTCTTTATGGTTTGACATCCTTTACTGGCAGAGCTTGGTATGTGTATGCTGTGATTCTTTTTATCTAGTGTGAGTTTTGTCAGCTTCTGTCATATTTGGTTTCACAGTTTGATAGGACCAAAACAATCTGTATGTAAGGCTGTGTTCTTTCCCTGTGATGCTGGGCCCTGTTCATGAACTGTTCTTCCAGTAAGTGGAAACACTGCTAATTTTTGCCAAATGCTATTTTTAGTCTGGTCTGCAATTTACCCAAGCTTCTCTTCATCATTCTCAAACCACTGCTGGGCAGTGTCATCCAAGTAAAAATACACGTTTACCAAACATCCCTGTAGCCATTTAGTCTTTTTTTTCATTGGTCTCCAGAATATACAGACCTTGGGATTGATGTACTCCTTGCATTTTGATACCTGTCCATGTAGGTGACTGTTTTGTGTTAGCTAATTGGAGCCACAGTGATGTAGATGCTTTGGAGTACCTGGTGTCTCTATCAAACAACATTATGTCATAACCAGAATAAAATCCAAATCAGAAAGGAGGATCTTCAATGAAGTGAAATACTTAGCACTGAAAGCACATTTATTATGAATACAAATTTACACTCATAACAGAACAGAACTGAACTGGATAGAGAGTGCTACTATTATACAGCCATTAAATATTGCAGAATATACAAACATAAGAAATTTAGAGAATTGCCCAGAAATGGTAAATACTAAGTACAGATAATCGCTGGTGGTCAGCTTTGCATTGGAAACCCACAATACAGCAGCCAGCATTGCTAACTGCTGCATGCAGTACAGCTTGTAGCAGTATTACAAGAGGTGAAGAACTTGAGAAGCTGTTGTCTCTTTGAACTGAAAATCTGCATCAGAGTTACTTTTGCAGCTGACATTAAATTCACCAGGCATAATTTTCAGTTTTATATGACATTTCATCTAATTTATGATGCCTTCCTTATTTTTAAGAGCTGCAGTAGAATTATTGGATGGAGGATAACATAAGCTTGTATGATAATGACCATTTTCTCAGCTAATTCACACACAGATTATGTTCAAAATCTTATTCAATCTACTTCACAAGATCCAAATTTTTGCTGTTCTAGAATTTATGTACTTGCACCACATTTATATGTTTGGTGCATGAATCACTGATGCTTCAAAATGTGAAACAATAGCAACACCTTCAAATCACCTTTATATTTTATGTCAATTTATGAATAGTTATGAGATTGCATTGAAGTATTTGCTTACCAGTACACCCAATTCATCTGAATTGTTGTCCAAACATTTTACATTTTCAAACGAGACAGATACAGAGTTAAATATGTTACATACCTTGATGTTATCACGATGCTGCTACATATTACAGGATGCTTCTGATGAGATTGTTTCACTGTTCATTTTCTCTGTTCTTAAAGTAGTTCTCAGACTGGATGAAATCCCATGACTATTGTATTATTATGCATATGTCCATTTCATTGCAAAATACTCAGTCACAAATAAAGACATCATTCTGAATTATTATGTAGCTATTTATGTCCCTAGTTTCCAGTTTACCAGTATCATCCAGTAAATTTTTTATTTTTTATTTTTTTAGTGTGATTAAAAAAATGGATAACTACTGTGTCTTCTTTTGTGGACTATTACGTGGGGTGTTAGAGATATAAGTTTACCTTAATATGTATCCAGTACAGTGTGTTAATTGTTTCTTCTAACAGCCTTCCCACAAATATGTCAATAATTTAATAACTGATATTTTCCGCATGGTTGTAATTGCACCGCTAGTGGACTACACCTGTCAGTATAGATTAACTGTTTTGCATCCATGCGTCCACACTTCAATATCTGAGCTGCTGCCCAAGGCAAAATAAACATTAATGGCTTGCTGTTTTTACAGGTACCTGGAGGTATTAACCAACCTAAAAACATTATACTCTTAATAGTTATAACTATTTGTCTGCAAATGAAGCAAATACTGACGTAATGTTATACAGTACGCTGCCGTCTGTCAGCTATAAAAATATGTGCACCTATACCTCTAACACCCCATATACAAATCTCTGAAAGAAATTTCTAGTACCTGCTGTTTTTACTTGCCACTGCTTCTATTGTGAGCACTTTTGAAAAAATTTAACCAAAATAAGCTTAAATAATGCTGAAGCATTAGAAAATTTTGCATATTGTTCTGGATTCGCTTCTTCCCATATTTTGTTTAAAAGAATCTGTGAAGAATCCAGCATTTTGGATACAGTTCTGAAACAAATTTTTTTTTCCTGCGGGCCTGCAGTACAGTGAAACATTCCATTTATATTTTACTTTTATTAATTAACAGAAATGATCTGACTATCCAAAATCTTTAAAATATGAAACAGTATTGGTGGGCACTACTTACTTTCAGGAAGCACTGTGTGTAGTACTGCCTATAGATAAATATAAAAGTAAAAGTGAAACACTACCCAGCATTTGGAACTTATAGTTCCTTTCTCAGGGAGGAGAGAGGGGTAGGTAAAAAAGGAAGGGCAGGTCACTCAGACTCCAGGATGAGAGGCACCATCCTGTAGTGAAGATGAGGGTAGACAAAGGTGAAGGGAGAGAGGTCAGAGAGAGTAGGGCAGAGATGGTACAATGATAAGCACCTGTGCCAGCTTCATTTCAGATATAAAGGCAGAGTGAGGAGTATAGAAGGATTAGAGGAAACTGAGATAAATAGCGCAATTAACAGTTATGGCAAAAAAGTGAGCCATAAAATTACATATACTGATATCGCCTGTGGCCAGAATGCAACCAATTGAGTCGGGACCAGATCTGTGATAAAAATTGCCATGCATCTTAAAGTGATACACACTATGTAAAACTGTGTCTGAAATTTTAGCCTTGGAAATGACCCATAGCAAATGTTGCATTGTAACTATGAGTGTTCTTGAAATAATTCTGTGAATTCTCTTTAATTGTTGGATCTTCTGAAGTGAGTCTTTGGCACAGTGCATTTAAAAATAAGTTTTGTGTTATCGGTGGCAGATTAACTTTTTCCTAATGGCAACACATTGTGAATGCTGTTGTATCTTGTAAATTAACTCAGATGCAAAATTATTTGGATTACAAAATCTGCAGTGTGAATTCATCAAAACACAGTTATAAAGCTGAGAATTATTTGGAACTATTTGCAGTTCACATTTAAATTTATCTTTCAAAACAATAATAGGATAAACATTATCAATGTCTACATTATTCTTATTACTTTTCATACATGAAACTTCTCTCTCTAACTCCTCGTCTCCAGTCTGATCAGTTGTTGTTCTTCTTTGAAGCATAGCTTCAAAAAAATATAGTTTCCATATAATAAGGGAAGTTGTAGCTATTCAAAATGAAGAGACTGAAAATTAGGAACACTTCAAATTTTGTGGTGACAGCAGCAAATGAACACAAGGTTAGTTTTGTTTACTCTCAGATGAAAGCAGGTGAAAAAACAGTTCGAATAAACAGTGTTTGTTGCCAGAATGGCTTCATTACTATATCTCGTTTTCCACTGCTGATAGCATCAATGACATAAGAGTTGTGGCATTTTAGCTGCCTGGTATGCATGTGTTACTGCACAAGATCCTTCTGCAACATTTAAACTGAACACCCCTAGAATGCGATTTCATGAACCATTATTATTTTCGTGTCTCATTTCTCCATAGTACCTGATCACTATGTAAGGCCGATTTTGGTATTACTCTCATTTTCGATGTTCATATACTGTAGATTTTAATGCATGATAGAGTTATGAATATCAAAGCATTTACTTTCTTTGTACCACTGCTAATGAGTACGTACATACAAAATTTTTTCTTTGTGCACATTCATGGCAAAGTACCTTTGAATTATATACACTCCTGGAAATGGAAAAAGAACACATTGACACTGGTGTGTCAGATCTACCATACTTACTCCGGACACTGCGAGAGGGCTGTAAAAGCAATGATCACACGCACGGCACAGCGGACACACCAGGAACCGCGGTGTTGGCCGTCGAATGGCGCTAGCTGCGCAGCATTTGTGCACCGCCACCGTCAGTGTCAGCCAGTTTGCCGTGGCATACGGAGCTCCATCGCAGTCTTTAACACTGGTAGCATGGCCGCAACAGCGTGGACGTGAACCGTATGTGCAGTTGACGGACTTTGAGCGAGGGCGTATAGTGGGCATGCGGGAGGCCGGGTGGACGTACCGCCGAATTGCTCAACACGTGGGGCGTGAGGTCTCCACAGTACATCGATGTTGTCGCCAGTGGTCGGCGGAAGGTGGACGTGCCCGTCGACCTGGGACCGGACCGCAGCGACGCACGGATGCAAGCCAAGACCGTAGGATCCTACGCAGTGCCGTAGGGGACCGCACCGCCACTTCCCAGCAAATTAGGGACACTGTTGCTCCTGGGGTATCGGCGAGGACCATTCGCAACCGTCTCCATGAAGCTGGGCTACGGTCCCGCACACCATTAGGCCGTCTTCCGCTCACGCCCCAACATTGTGCAGCCCGCTTCCAGTGGTGTCACGACAGGCGTGAATGGAGGGACGAATGGAGACGTGTCGCCTGCCTTGGTGCCAATGATGGTCGTATGTGTGTTTGGCACCGTGCAGGTGAGCGCCACAATCAGGACTGCATACGACCAAGGCACACAGGGCCAACACCCGGCATCATGGTGTGGGGAGCGATCTCCTACACTGGCCGTACACCTCTGGTGATCGTCGAGGGGACACTGAATAGTGCACGGTACATCCAAACCGTCATCGAACCCATCGTACTACCATTCCTAGACTGGCAAGGGAGCTTGCTGTTCCAACAGGACAATGCACGTCCGCATGTATCCCGTGCCACCCAACGTGCTCTAGAAGGTGTAAAACAACTGCCCTGGCCAGCAAGATCTCCGGATCTGTCCCCCATTGAGCATGTTTGGGACTGGATGAAGCGTCGTCTCACGCGGTCTGCACGTCCAGCACGAACGCTGGTCCAACTGAGGCGCCAGGTGGAAATGGCATGGCAAGCCGTTACACAGGACTACATCCAGCATGTCTACGATCGTCTCCATGGGAGAATAGCAGCCTGCATTGCTGCGAAAGGTGGATATACACTGTACTAGTGCCGACACCTGTGGTTCTGTCAGTGTGATCATGTGATGTATCTGACCCCAGGAATGTGTCGATAAAATTTCCCCTTCCTGGGACAATGAATTCACGGTGTTCTTATTTCAATTTCCAGGAGTGTATTTCATTGGTTTCCTTGTATAATTAATATAAAAAATTTGTACTTCACTTTCTGTGTTCACGTATTAATATTATGATAATAAAAAATTATGTATCTAATAAAAAACTATAATTAATATTAATGAAGGATGTGTTTATGGAGTTTAAATCCAGGAGGGAGCTGTGATGCAACAATGTGCTGGAGAGCAAGTTTCCATTTCATGGAAACTAGTGTGAGAATCCAGATAGCTTGTGTGATGTAACAACTGCTGAGGTCCCATGAGTCATATTGTTGAACATATTCAACATCGGATGCTGGTTGCCCACCTGGTCGACTGTTCTTCTATGCCTATTCTTGGATGCTACAAGTTTTGTAATAGGTCATGGGTATATAAAATTCTGTGCAGTGGACACAAACTAGTTGATAAACATCATATGTAATGCTGTAAGTTAGTATGCCTTTGATATTTTAGTGGTCTGGGAATGTTGTAAGATTTGACAGGGATGATCTGGAGAATGATAGTAGTTGACAATTAGTTTTGAGTGACATGGGAAGTATTCAGGACACACACACACACACACACACACACACACACACACACAGAGAGAGAGAGAGAGAGAGAGAGAGAGAGAGAAGGCCTGAGTAGTGCTGGGTGACAAGGGAGCAAGGTTGCTTCTGAACTTTCTGAAACTGGGATCAGTATTAGTCAGAGGATGAGAGGGGTATGCTGCCTAGAGAATTTTCATAATAATATCTGTGGGCTAGTGTATATGTTATGGAATGCAGTGGTGGAGGATATATATTTGGCATGAATGCCTAGACTTAGGGAAGAGCACTTGATGTGGAAGGGGTGTCAACTGTAGAAATGTAGGCATTGTTGTTTGTTGGTTGGTTTTGTATGGACTGAGGTTTGGATGTTGACTTCAGTGAGTTGGAGGTTGTATTATGAGAAGTGGCTTTGATTTTGGAAATGGAGCAGGTGATTTTGAGTTAGGTAAAGGAGTTACGTTATTGCAGGAAGCAGAGAAGTTCTTCAGCATAAATCGAAACCGCAAAGAGGTCATTGATAATACTATACCAAATCAGGGAACCTAATGTCTGGATCTTGAGGAATACCTCTTCCTGTGGCCCACGAAAAGGTTGGGACAGGCTCCTATAGCAGTCCCACTGATTTTTACTTATTATGATTCACTTGTTTTGCCAAATTTGTAATTACATTGTTCTTCCCCATAATTTATCTTTAGTTCTCACTCTGTCCTTATCTCAAGACTGAAATTGACACAATGCTTACCAGTGTACAATCTCTGACCTATTCTCTCACACCTCACACTTCATCTTATCCTAACCCCCTGCTGGTGCGTCCATCTCATCCTGGAGTCTGAGTGACCTGACCCTCCTTTTAAACGTTCCACAACCTATTCCTCTCTCTTCCTACAGTGAAAAAACTGTTTGTTCTGAAAGCTAGGTAGTATGACACTTTTATATGTGTCTAATAGTAGTATTACATGATTCCTGAAGTAAGTTTGGGCCAGCAATTGTATTTCTTAATTTGCCAGTTGTGGCAATTGTATTTTCTTTTGATACAATAATCTACAATCATGTAGAGATTTATATCAGTTTTTGTAGCCTATACTTGTAAGTATGTGGTCCATTACTTACACTATGATTCTTTACCCTTGTTGATCAAATGTGACATACTGAAACAGTGGAGTCTGTTTATGATGATGCTTTTGATTTGATCTGTGATATTTATGTGTATATTTGTAGCTCCACATATAGTTAACTGATACTTGGCCAATTGGTTCACTAGATGTGAATCAGTAGAAGTTGGAGGGCTTTGGCCATTAGTCATTTGTTTCTGGTTGCAGCTGACATTACCTAAAGGACAGTAGTGTTTAATGTTACACGTCTGTTTTACATTTTACTCTGTTTAATACTGTTCCCTTTCTTTGCACTAAGTGTACATAATTGTTATAGTTAGTATCTTTATTAAATATGGTAATACAGACAACAATTTCAGTTTTTATTATGAACAACATGTAAGGGAATTTTCACCCCTGTGCATGACTGGTGCTTTCACAGATGCATGAAGGACAGGCAGGGCTTGTGCTCCCCAAATAGTCCATCACTCTGTGGTGATCTATGTGGAGGTCGGGCATGCTTCCTCCTCTTTCCACAAGTGCCTCTTCTCTTTTTGGAATTGGCTAACTTACAGTTATCACACTGTAGAATTGGAGTTGAGACTTTGTGCAAAACAGCAGTTAATCAAACAAAAGTGTCTACCTAACAACATGGTGATTGAATTGTATCAGAAAATGGTTCTTTATTTGTCCATGGATCATTTCTTACATTGATTTGGACACTTCATGTTTACATGTTCTGATGTAAATGTATGATTTCCACTTTATAAATAAGTCCTATAGTATCAAGTTGCCCTTTTGCAGGGTGCAACAGCATTCGTAGTAGGATATTAAAAACACACCATCAGGCAGTAACTGTAATTTATTAGTTACCTATTATGTCTTTCCATAACTCGGTGTAGCGTATTCCCTGGGACATTGCCAACGGCAGTCCTGATGTGGTCCTTCAACTCAGGAATGGTGGCACAATGTGTTCGGAACACCTCTTGATTCAGGTAGCCCCAAAGGAAAAAGTCTGCACATGAAAGTGCAGCCAGGAAGTGTCACTGAAACGGGAAATTACTTTACCAGGAAAAGTCTGTCGCAAGCAATCCTTGCAAATTCTAGCTGTATGCAAGGTCGCTCCATCTTTTTGCAATCATAATTGTTCCATATCCACATCGACCGTACCTAATTGGGGAAGAATGAAGTCTTGCAACATCTTTACGTAGTGTTCACGGCTGACAGTATAGCCACTCCACTGTCATCCTCAAAGAAGTAAGGGCCAATAATCACAAAGGAAGCAATTCCACACCACACTGTGACACAAGAACTGTGCAAGGGCTTGATGAGCAGTTCATGCAGGTTTACATCACTCCAATAATGCATATTCTGTTTATTCACTGAACCACATAACTCAAAATGAGCTTCATCTGACATCAGGATGGTGTGCAACATTTGTGGCGTCTGGTGAAGGAGATCACACATGGTTAAGTAGAATGTTTTGTATGAAACCCAATTGCGAAACCTAATTTCCTGAACAATCTGGATCTTATATGGGTGAAAAGGGAGACCTTTGTGCAATATTCTCCTGGATGAGCAATTGGACATAGGCACAGTTTGCACATAACGACGAGCAGAACTGTTTGGGCTCTGCAATATTGCAGCACAAACATTTTCCACAGCTTCTGGTGTCCACATAGTTCTTTCACTTCTTCCCGGTTTGCCATTGCAAACAGAACCTGTTGTTCGAAATGCACATACCCACCTTACAATGATCCGTCCATCTGGAACTTTCCCATCATGTCCCAAGTTCAAATGGCAGCTCAGTAATACACGAATTCGGCACAAGCTGGTGCGCATTCCTGCAGTATGTCATTGTACTACGCAAGTCAAATTAGACGCTGCCGCACCCTGTATAAGGAACAGTATCTCCCTCCCCTTGATTATTTGAAGAATAGAACTCCCATATATCAAAAAGATTCAGATATCCAATTACTTTTCAAAAGAGCTAATGTGTTAAATATTTAATATTATGCATATGAAATGTTTATGGCTGAAGACAAAAAATCCGAGTTATGATGATTTTATTAGTTTTGTATTATTCACCCATAGACTAATGAAAACTTAAAACCTAAACAATGTGTCATACAATGGTATAATTAGTCGGTACCTTCAGTTGTACATGTGCATAGTGTCTGCAAAAATGCACACTGGCAGTGAATAGAGATAGTAATAAAGAAATACTAAATTAAAACGTCATACTTGATGAGTTTGACTGCATGAACAGTAAAAATATGGTAAATGATAAACTTTTTTCATCTCATTATTTTGCTGGATGGAAAATGGGAATGAGCATTTGGCATTGTTGGCCAGAAAGCCCCTTACGGGGCAGGTCCGGCCACGTTGGTGCAGGTCTTATTATATTTGATGCCACATTGGGCCACCTGCACGCCAGATGGGGATGAAATGATGATGAAGATGACACAACACCCAGTCCCTAATCGGAGAAAATTCCCCAACCTGACCGGGAATTGAAACCGGGCCTGTAGGATGGCAATCCGTCTCACTGACCACTCAGCTATCGGGGTGGACATTTTGCAGGATGAGTCAGTGAGATGAAGTTTCCAAGAGATTTGAAGGTACATGCAAAGTTTTTGGGAAGCTGCTGAGTGCTTTCATTCTCAAATAAGGGAGGAATATAATCCTGGTAATTTTCATACTGTGAATTTCACTGGCTCAAGACATATACACAGTTTCTAACTATAATACTTGACATGCTGTGATAAAACTTTAATGTAAGGTTATACCTCTTAATGAGCAGATTATGAAATTTTAAATTCATTCAATAATTATGTCAAATGCTGAAAATTAGACTTTTGTTGCCCTAGAAGTTGTTAAACAAGCAACCTCCAACTGGGACAGTGTGACCATTTTAGTTGTTTTGTCATATAGGTAATACATCATCTTGGATTTCTTTCTTCCACTGGTGTTCTGTAAGGGATACTACTTAAGGAATGCAATTCTACTTTAGATTGTTGTACTTTATTTTTTATTTGCTAAGTGTATTAATAAAGATTGTTGTGTCTAATTTCTTTTTAGTACTGGTATCCAGTGAACTCAGTTGCAACTACAGTCTATATGTCAGTTTGATGGAAAAGCTTGTAAACTGATACTGATATATTTAAGCAAGGCCTGTTCTTATTAAAAAATGACTTCATTCTCCCACCAATGAAAATAGATATTTCACAGTGTATGGCCCAAATCCAACTCCTGTGCTTTCATTTATCAGCTCAATCAACATTCCTCTCCCACTTCTGTGGAAACTTAGGAAGCCAATTATCAGTCCCAAATGATATGTAGCAGAAGTAAATTTTTATTCCTAACATTTTTTTCACTATCATAGCGTTTATGACTGCAGTTGTCATCTTCTGTGTAAGACAACTCACTGCTTACAGCTTGAAAGTCTACACTAAAGGGGCAGTAGTGAATAAGAGAAACAGTAACTTAAGTAGTACAAATGTGCTTTGGGAGTTTGTGTTATGCAAGTAAGAAAATTCATTAAGAAATGGTTAAATAGCAAAAGATATGTTTTGTCCACTTTGAAATTGATGTGAGCTGTTACAGAATAACTAAATTAAGACACTTTACTTCCAGTGATGAAATAGCAAATACTAAAACACAGGAACAAGTGGAATTAATGGAAAAGTGTAAAGGTATGCTGCTGATAATAAGTGCATTCATGTTACCAAAGAGAAGTAATAGTTATGAACACGTAGGACAACAGCTTGCAACTTTTGTGTATTATAAATAATATATTTGTCCTTGTGTGGTGTATGTAACTAGAGAATTATGAGCCCTCTATGATACTGAAAAGGGGAGTGGCCTTGCCACAGTGGATACACCAGTTCCCATCAGATCACTGAAGTTAGGCACTGTTGGGTGTAGCCGGCACTTAGGTGGGTGATTATCCAGGCCGCCATGTGCTGTTGCCATTTTTCAGGGTGCACTCAGCCTCGTGATGCCAATTGAGGAGCTACTCGACTGAATAGTAGTGACTCCAGTCAAAGAAAACCATCGTAATGACTGGGAGAGCAGTGTGCTGACCACACGCCCCTCCTATCCATGGCGGTTGGATGGTCCCAATGGGCCACTTGTGGACTGAAGATGGAGTGAGTGCACGATACTGAAAAAAACTGAAATGTATTAATGCTTCCTACCAAAGTCTGATTGAAACTAGTTGTCACTCCTCCAACCACTGATGCACCAATGGGAGTCTGAAACTGCTGACAATCACTATGCAGCCAGTCCTCATAGTAAGAGATGTGGGAAATTTTTACCTTCATGTGCCTTACAATGTGTGATGAAAGTAATCAAAAGAGGGGCACACTGGGGCTGCACACTCCTAGGACACTTTCAAAAAATATAGGACACAGGGTGATTATATGCTGTTAGTCACTTGAGTCTGTGTGTCCCTGAGCGAATATTTAAGACAGAGAAGGATGCTGAAGCACATCTTGTTCCTTTGGAGAAAAATGGTGAAGCAAACTGCAGCTGCTCAATGAATCAGTGAGTAATCAGTAATAGAACTCAGCTAAGAGAAATTCACAAAAGAAGGATTAGGCAAGACATCTAAATTGGCAACTCCTGGGGAGAAGAGGCACCTCAAGAGTGGGGTCACAAATTTCAACTGTTTTCAGGAAGGTGCAGTTCATCATGAAATATGTGCATGGAGTGTCTGAGACACTTAAAAAGCTACATGCTAATCTTGTAGCAGATGATCTGTGATAAGGGAAGTATGTCGTCTTTGGTGTGAGTTGTGAGAAAGTTAGAATTCCACTATAAACATATTTGTGGCTACAAGTTATTAATGGAACACCAAAGTATTACAATCTGATGGTGCGGTGAAATATTGGTGAAGTTGTTATGCTCAATGAAACATGGGTAAGTTCAAGTCACAGCAGGTGATATCGTCAGCAGTAGTATGACAGCCCCAGTTGTTAGAGGAAAAGAATGATTACAGAACATACTGGAATTCAAAAGGTTACATTCCAAATTGTCTGATGATATTCAGTTCAAATAAGACTTTTGACTACCATGAAGTGATGAACTATAGTATTTTTGTGGAATGATTTGAAGACTCTGTCAAAATGTAATGAAAAACTGTGACTGTTCTGGATAATGCTCCATATCATTCAGTTTTACAAGATAAGGCATCAGCAAAGGCAACAAGCTAAAGACATTATTAGCTAGCCCCAGAAAAGTAAGATAGTCGTTGACATTAACTTGAAAAGGGCAAAATTACTAGAATTGGTGTGGCAACACAAGCCAAAGTGTACTGTTTATCTAGTGGGTGAAATGGCAAAAAAATGACATTAAGTGCTCTGATTGCCTCCCTACTATTGCTGTTTCACTGCCTTAGAACTCATTTGACCTCAGCTCAAACATCATTTTGCTGCAGAGAATAAAAAATTTACATTAACTGAAGTGGAATGCCTTTGGAATGTGGCATTAAAAAAGTGACACTGAAAGACTGGCAAAAAGTACTGAAACATTTGAAATGAGTGATACAAGAAGCATGGAATAATGAAGGTATATCACATCAGTGCACCAAAGATTTGATTATAAATGTCACAATTAGCAGCAGCAGTGGTGGTTCCATTGATTCTGACTCTGAATTAAATTATGTTTTCCCATTGTCTGACTACTGTATGTGTGCTTTAAGGAAACCTCTTACTTCCACTAAATCTCGCATTTGTGAGGTGAAGGAATACTATCCAATCAGCTGACATAATTTTGTTGTGTTAAGCTAGACTGTATTTTAAATATATTAACTTTGTGTGCATACTAAGATGTTATTTCAGTGAGGGTAATAATTTTTGAGATATGCAGTGGTCAGAGGGAAACTTTACAGGACACCAAATTTCTCATACTTTAATAAACAACATACCACCAATCCTAATTAAAATCACAAAAATATTTTTTGATGTGCTTGGAGGTAAATCAGAGAGTGGTACAACACACATATTTCATATGATTTATTTGATCTTTATAAGAGCACTTCATGCTGTTATGAGTTAAATACTCATGAAATTACATAAAAATCCTATTTTTGGAAGCTTATATGTGGAAATGCAATGCAATATGTAATTTGAATAGATTCATAGCTGAGTCTGAACACTGTTTGTGAATGGGAACATTTCATCCCTTTCACACAAAATAAATATAACTTTGTCTCTAATTAAATAGAAAGAAACTTCCACATGGGAAAAATATATTAAAAACAAAGATTCCAAGACTTACCAAGCGGGAAAGCGCCAGTAGATAGGCACAATAAATAAAACACACAAACACACACACAGAATTTAGATTTCGCAACCGGCGGCTGCTTCGTCAGGAAAGAGGGAAGGAAAAGGAAAGATGAAAGGATGTGGGTTTTAAGGGAGAGGGTAAGGAGTCATTCCAATCCCGGGAGCGGAAAGACTTACCTTAGGGGGAAAAAAGGACAGGTATATACTTGCGCACACACACACATATCCATCCATACATACACTGTCCCAAAAAACTGTGCACATGATTTTCCGGGCAGAAGTTGTTTGCATAAACTTCACTTTTCTGGGTGAATCTGAATGCCGTCTTTCCATGGGCTGTTGCTTTGATTCTGGTGTGATGTAGGCCACTCATTTTTCATTGCTCGTAACAATTTGGCTTAAGAAATCATCACTGTTGTTGTGGTACTGCTCAAGGAAAGTCAATGCACTGTCTAAACGTTTGGTTTTGTGCACATCTGTCAACATTTTCGGTACCCACTGTGTGCACAATTTTTGGTAATTCAAGTGCTTAGTCACAATCCCATACAAAACACTATGAGAAACATTAGGAAAGTCATCCCACAAGGAGGAAATTGTAAAGTTTCTGTATTCTCTCACCTTATTGTCCACTTCCTGCACCAAACTTTCATTAATGAGCGAAGGACGCCCACTCCGTTGTTCATCATGCACATTTGTGTGGCCATCTTTAAATTTCTGTCAGCCACTTTCTTATCATTCCATCACTCATAATGTTTTCTCTGTAAACTGCACACATCTCACGATGATTATTGATTGCTTTTAGGCCTTTAGCACTAAGAAATCTTGTAACAGCCCGTACTTCACAGTCAGCAGGACTCACAATTATCAGAGGCATCTTAAACACTCAGTGCACAACGTAAACAAAGAAGAATCAGTCTGTGATGATGTCAGTGCATAGACAACAGATGTAGGTACCCAGTGCACATGTACAGAATACAGAGTGCAGCGCTGCAGCCGCAGTGTGGCTAAATAGTACTTAATGATAAAAACACACCTTGTAATTCTATATAGAACTCTGAATGCATGTGGTAAATTGAAACAGGCAGAGAGGATGATTGCACATTATATTTGCTAGGTAATGCTAAAGCAAATAGTGGAAGATTCCACACTTCCCACAAAACCTGTATAATGCTTCTCCTCATTGATTTAACCCAAAACACCCAACAGAGGTTGCTGCCCATCAGTTATGAAAGTAGCAACATCATCATATGGACCTAAGAACTAAGCAACCTAAGAAGAGACACATGCTTAGCCAAAAGGTTTATTAATTTGAATTAATGGCAAGCAACATCATCATATGGACCTAAGAACTAAGCAACCTAAGAAGAGACACATGCTTAGCCAAAGGGTTTATTAATTTGAATTAATGGCACTAGATCAAAAAAAGTATTTTTACAGTCTATTTTTTGTCGTAAACATAACTACAAATATGCTGGTATTCGATACAGGATTGGAAAAACGGGAGTAATATATAATCATTAAATTGAAAATGACAAAGGGATTGTCTCACAAACTCTTGAACACCAACAGAGTCTGATGAATGCTGTGGTTGGATAATCACAAAATGACACCAGAATGGTGGAATATCTGTTGCACAAATTCTTTCCTAACAGAAATCTCCAAAATGACCCGTCACAGCCCAGAACTTGTTATTTGTCCAAATGCATCATAATGGATAGTAGTCACAATGGCAGAGTTCTAGTAACAAAAAAATTTACTCATTGGAGTGGTGTCCATTTATAATAGCTGGGTCATTCCATGCCAAGTGGTCTAGAGGCTCCCACATGACCCTCATGGATTTTGATGAAATTTTGTATGAACATTTACACATGTTCTCAATGAACACTGGTAAAGTTTCAGTTTCAAAAATTCAATACTTTTGGAGATACAGTCATTTGTTTAAGACGTTATCACAGCTTTCTATAGTGCGTCCTAGAATTTTCAGCAACTTTGAGATGAGATATCTCTGAAAGTATTTGCATGAAAGAAACAAAACTTGGCCATCTTATACAACTTTTAGAGCTCTTTAAAGTGAAATATTAAGAAAAGGATTACTGTGTTATTTTCATATAGATAATTTGAAGCAAAGTTGGGCGAAAAAATAGCTGTTTAAAAAAAATGCGAACTTTAGTTTTTTATATCTCCAAAAGTAATTGTGGGATGTACATGAAACTTTGCACACCATAACTCACCAACACATGGTCTTAGAATATAAAATTTCATTCTCCTATTGCTTTCCATTATTTCACAAATCTAGGGTGAAATTGACGGTTTTTCAGAAAGTGCTAAAAATGGGTATTTTTAGTCAATTTTTTCAAAAAAGTGTTTTCTCCAAACTCTTCTAAACTATGGTTATTAGAAAGAGCATATTCTAAACTATCTAGAAAAGTGGATTTGGTTTTGCAATGCAAGCATATAAGGCCCTAAAAAGTAGCATCATCAAAGAGGCACACTGGAAGTTTGAACACATTTTTCTGACACTCAAATTATACCTGAAATCTTTTATTTTGCCTTATGCATGTTTATTAATGCCTGGGATAAGTGAAATAAGAGGTCGTCATGAATATGACCTAGCTTAAGTCTGAATAGCAAAAGAATAAAAATAGAAACAATGTTATTTCTTAATTGTCACCCCCCCCCCCCCCCCCCCACTGTCTCTCTCTCTCTCTCTCTCTCTCTCTCTCTCTCTCTCTCTCTCTCTCTCTCTCTCTCTCTCACACACACACACACACACACACACACACACACACACACAATTATTATTAAAAATGAATGTAAATCATAAAATTTATTTGCATAATCATCTAATTAGTAGTTGCCTGTTTACTTAGACCCAAATGGTGTGTCACAGTAGGATCAACTGGAATGCCTGCCGTTTGTGTCTGTGCAATTTACCAAAAAGTTAAGCTTATGCTTAGCACAGCTGGTATGCGTGAAAATTATAAGGAGATTCTCAGCAAGGCAGTTTGCAGTTTAAACTCTAAACAGTGCATGCTACAGCGCTGTGAAAGGTGTCCTGGGCCCAAAACTATAGCATCTGAAATTGCCAGCTATTTCCTAGATCATGAGCCACAGGAAGTTATTGTGTTTAAGCAATGGATACATACCGATTGGGCCACAATGGACACGAAGCAAATGGTAGTGGATGAATTTATTGAAGATGTAAAAAAATAAAATATGGAGTCTTTCATGCCATCATAACATTGCCAAGCATCAAAGCTTGCATCTTAAAGGCCTTAAATGTCATCTGAAAGACAAAGGGCTTGTTGTCCTAATGGATTTTGCAAAAATTATTCTTTTATCATTCAGGATGTTGTGCAAGGCTTCCACTGGGACAATAGCTTACTGATGGAAAAGAAGTGTATAAATGAGTTGCTATGGTACATGGTGGCTTAACCACTGGTAGTTTCATTTCACCTGAGAAAACCAGCATTCCCATTGCCATAGGGGCCACACCTGATAGCTTAGCAGCAACAGCCATGGGTGGGTTTCTTTACCACAGGATCCCAAGCCTGATAGTAAAATTATTTAAGTGCCCTGTGTAAAATTAGAAGGCACTCTTGGGTTTCTTAGATTGTTTCCTCTAACCTATTTCAATTTTTGATATGCTGAATTAATTTTCTGATGAATATCAAGAGGAATGGTGTATTGCCGGCCAGACGAAATTACTGATGGAGCTGGAATAACTGCAATAATGTGGTGTTCCGGAACCCAGCACTTGTCACTTCTTGGTGGCCAGTAAAATGAATTTGCTGGACCATGTAGATGCATAAAGTTTATTAATGCATCCCTTTGCTCTGTGGAGGTCTCACAGATATTCCCAATCCACCACATGTTTTCATAGATGCGTGCAACATATTGCCCTGGTTGGAGAGCAGATATTAATATGCCTCCTTCATTGCTGTGACCCATTTTAGCTAGAAAAGATGAACAATCATTTGAAACTCTGCTGACCCGAATTTTTGTTTCATCAATAGGTAAAAAGTGATGATTTTCTCTAGTGCCTGCTACAGTCTGTCCAAGTTTAAACCTCTCTTCTTGTGACACAATATTTTTTTCAGTTTCAACTTTACTGACGAAAACAAATTTAATTCCATTAATGTTTTCAGAGCAGAAGTGAAACAGATGTAGGGGAGTAAGAATTTTTCCATTAAGTGGCCGTTGCAAGCTTGCTCTTGCTGCTAACCGCTTTGTTGTACCTCCAATCCCATCACAAGGTTATTTCCTGTGACTAGTAGCAAAAAAATTCCATTCGGCTGTCATTCCAAAATCACTCTTATAATAGCACAAATTTAGAAAATTCTTGAAATTTTTATAGTGGGCACTGGAGCCATCACTGAAATAATGAATGTGGGATATCTGTGCAAACTATGCTTTTATATATTTGATGAGCTCCTTGATAAAAACGTGAACTGTAATAGTCTCGTGCCGCAAACAATCACTGATAATGCAAAAAATTAAAGATTCTACTTTCTCATTTTGACAAAAATAGATAACAAATGGATGAATTGTTGCTTGACTATTGTCCCAGTGGAAGCCTTGCACAATATCCTGAATGATAAAAGAATTTTTGCAAAATCCATTAGGACAACAAGCTCTTCGTCTTTCAGATGACATTTAAGGCCTTTAAGATGCAAGCTTTGATGCTTGGCAATGTAATGATGGCATGAAAGACTCCATATTTTATTTTTTTACATCTTCATTAAATTCATCCACTACCATTTGCTTCGTGTCCATTGTGGCCCAATCGGTATGTATCCATTGCTTAAACACAATAACTTCCTGTGGCTCATGATCTAGGAAATAGCTGGCAATTTCAGATGCTATAGTTTTGGGCCCAGGACACCTTTCACAGCGCTGTAGCATGCACTGTTTAGAGTTTAAACTGCAAACTGCCTTGCTGAGAATCTCCTTATAATTTTCACGCATACCAGCTGTGCTAAGCATAAGCTTAACTTTTTGGTAAATTGCACAGACACAAACGGCAGGCATTCCAGTTGATCCTACTGTTACACACCATTTAGGTCTAAGTTCACAAAACTTTGAGAACCCTATTTCTGGACCATTTATATTCGTATAGATAACATACATTTCTCGAAAATTGCAAAGTAACAATCTTTTCTGCATGTATGTCTTTCTATCTAAAAGTCTAACTGAAATACTATCTTTTTTTTCCAGGGCACACCCTACTATACTCATCATCTTCAAAAAAAATTCACATTCTACTAGCAACTTCTGTTGGTAATTTCCTGCTTTGCCTATTTTCGGGAAGTGCCAGAATACCCTTCTCTGTCTTAAGCTTCCGAGCATTCTTCACCATTCTTTCGGACACGCCGAACTGAGCTGCTGTCTGTCTGACTGACCAACTTACAGGTGCCAAGGTTAAAATTTGCATCTGTTATTTATGAACTGCATTCTGCATCTTGGCTTTCAGTTTAGTCAGCAAATGTGCATAGTTGGCACAGTTTCCACATTCTTTAATTTCATTAGCATCTTCAATTTGTCGGTTTACTCCCATTGCATTTACAATTCCATTTTTAATAACATTTTGAGCCTTTTGAATTTTCTTCTTCACATATTGGGGTTTATCTCTATAGCTCACTGTTCTCTTCAGGGGTGAAATACCGATAGACAATAAGCTACTATTTAATTCTTCTTTTGGTGTAAAGTTCTCATCAGAATGTGATGATGAGGCTGATAAAGCTTCCACCAAGTGTTTATTTAAGGTAGTCCTGCAAGCCGGACAAATTTTCTGACCTGGCTTTGTTATTAACAAGCTGCTTCTTCAACATATCAGAAGCCTTATTAGCTGTTTCAGTATCAAGAGTGTGAATTCCTGCCTTAACATTATGATTCACCTTCCCAAAGGGATTGAAGCATTTTTTTGTAACCTCTCATAATGTGTCCATAACAGGGCTTCATGGTGTAGGCAAACTTGAGAGGTATTGTCCAGCTTTGCTTCAGAACGTTGGACCAACAACTCTTTTTCCTCATCACTAAAATCCGCAAACCATTTTAAAGCAGCTTTTTTGGCAAAGAAAGTGACATGACACTTTCTACTATGTCCTTGCCCAATTGAGCAGGAAGGTATGCTGTTCCCTTCTGCATCCATCATTTTTACAAATGAGAAGAGTTTTATGCAGATGAACACTTACGATAAAAGCAGAAGGGCTACTCCTCATAGTTTTCAAGTTTTTCTAACAGTCTCATTGCCTATTTACCAGATCTTTTTATTTCAATTATTCAAGGCACTAATAAACATTTATTAGGCATAAAAAAGGTTTCAGGTATAATTTGAGTCCCAGAAAATGTGTTCAAACTTCCAATGCGCCTCTTTGATGATGCTACTTTTTAGGGCCTTATATGCTTGCATTGCAAAACCAAATCCACTTTTCTAGATAGTTTAGAATATGCTCTTTCTAATGACCATAGTTTAGAAGAGTTTGGAGAAAACACTTTTTTGAAAAAATTGACTAAAAATACCCATTTTTAGCACTTTTTGAAAAATTGTCAACTTCACCCTAGATTTGTGAAATAATGGAAAGCAATAGGAGAACGAAACTTTATATTCTAAGACCTCGTGTTGGTGAGTTATAGTGTGCAAAGTTTCATGAACATCCCACAGTTACTTTTGGAGATATAAAAAACTAAAGTTCGCATTTTTTTTAAACAGCTATTTTTTCGCCCAACTTTGCTTCAAATTATCTATTTGAAAATTGCTCAGAAATCCTTTTCTCAATATTTTACTTTAAAGAGCTCTGAAATTTGTATAAGATGGCCAAGTTTTGTTTCTTTCATGCAAATACTTACAGAGATATCTCATCTCAAAGTTGCTTAAAATTCAAGGATGCACTATTGGAAGCTGTGCCATGGTTTCAAACAAGTGACTATATCTCTGCAAGTATTGAATTTTTGAAACTGAAACTTTACCAGTGTTCATTGAGAACATGTGTGAATGTTCATACAAAATTTCATCAAAATCCATGATGGTCATGTGGGAACATTTCCCAATATTAGACCACTTGGCACGGAATGGCCCAGCTGCAACATCCAGCACAACAGATCATAAGACCATAGCAAATCAAACTGAAGTCTTAAATGATGTACCAACACTTAAGATGGGTTGTGAAGCATGGAAGATCACCAGATCTACATATACTGAAACAATTTAGACAAGTATCTAATTAATTATAAAATATACAGAGCTGTCTTTCTAGTCAATACACTGACTAAAGAATTATAATGTCTGGTTTGTGATTCTCTTCATGTATGCAAAGAGTTTTATAACCTTAGCTCATGTCTATCTGGCTTCAGACAAGACAAGATAATTGAGATACTGTTAACCAAGTAACACACATCAATATAAACACTCCTTACAAATACGTGATTGTGGTTATGATAGACATGCATTGCATGTACTTTCAACAACTTACACTGAGGTGACAAAAGTCATAGGATAGCGATGTGTACAAATACAGATGGTGGTAGTGTCATGTATGCAAGGTATAAAAGGGCAGTGCACTGGTGGAGCTGTTATTTGTACTCAGGTGATTCATGTTTCTGACTGATTATGGCTGCACAATTAGAATGTTGAATGTGGAATGGTAATTGGAGCAAGATGCATGGGACACTTCATTTTCAAATCCTTTAGGCAATTCAATATTCTGAGATACACAGTGTGAATAGTGTGTTGAGAATTCAAATTTCAGACATTACCTCTCACCATAAACAGTGCAGTGGCCAGTGGCCTTCACTTAATGACCTATAGCAGCATCATTTTTGTAGAGTTTTTGGTGCTGACAGAAAGCAACACTGTGAAATAGCTGTAGAAACCAATGTGGGAAATACAATGAACATAACTGTTAGAACAGTGTGGTGAAATTTGACATTAACGGGCTATGGGAGCAGACAACTGATGCGAGAGCATTTGCTAACAGCATGACGTCACCTCAGCACCTTTCCTGGGCTCGTGACCATATTGGTTGGGCCCTAGATAACTGGAAAACAGTGACCTGCTCAAATAAGTCCTGATTTCATTTGGTAAGAGCTGATGATTGGGTTCATGTGTGGTGCAAACCACATGAAGCCATAGACCCTAGTTGTCAACATGTCACTGTATAAGCTGTTGGTGGCTCCATAAAGGTGTGGGCTGTGTTTAAATGGAATGGACTGGGTTCTGTGGTCCAACTGAACTCATCATTGACTGGAAACAGTTACGTTTGCCTACTTGGAGATTATTTGCAGCCATTCGTGGACTTCAGTTACGGATGGTGACGAGCCATGCCAGCAGCCCACAATTCTTCACAATTGGTTTGAAGAAAATTCTAGATAATTTGAATGAATGATTTGGCCAGTCAGATCATTCAACATGAATGCCATTGAACGTTTATAGGACATAGTCAAGATCAGTTAATGCACAAAATCCTGTGCTGACAACACTTTATCAGTTATGGGTGGCTGTCTGTAGAGGCAGGATGGCTCAGTATTTCTGCAGGGTACTTACACTGACTTGTTGAGTCCGTGCCATGTAGAGCTGCTGCACTACATCAGCTAAAAGAAGGTCCAACACAATGTTAGGAGGTATCCTATGACTTTTGTCACCTCAGCGTATTGTGGCTTGTGATGATGATCTCACAGATATGTACGCTCAGTATATCCAATGAAATCTACAAAAGCTTTTAAAACTTGTGCAGATATGAGGCAGCAGGTAGGGAATCAAATAAGATTATTATTCATTGCAATTGTGTGTGTGTGTTTTGTCCATGTTCATATAAATAATAATTTTTTTTCATAACAATTTCAGCTTTCTTCTATATTTAGTTGTAAACTTGCTGCAGCTGCTATATAATAATAACTTACCAAGTTCTGAGTTTCATATTATATATTCCATAACTTAGGATCTGCCTTTGCTTTGAGGAAGTGGGTTATAAAGTGAAAAACACTAATAATAAATAAATTTAAGAAAAGTCCTGGGACTGGTTTGATGCAGCTCCCCATGCTACTCTATCCTGCACAAGCTTCTTCATCTCCAAGTAACTACTGCAACCTACATCCTTCTGAATCTGCTTAGTGTATTTATCTCTTGGTCTCCCTCTACGATTTTTACCCTCCACGCTGCCCTCCAATACTAAACTGGTGATCCCTCGATGCCTCAGAACACAGTCCTACCATCTGATCCCTTCTTGTAGTCAAGTTGTGCTACAAATTGTTTGCTTAGAACTGGTTCTCCATCTGAGCTGTTGATACTCATACAGGTGGTTCTCTTTTCTCCAAAGATCTCTTTAATTTTCCTGTAGGCAACACGTCTATGTATAGTATTTAAGATCTTTGAGTCCAGATTACTTCCCAACAAATTGTTTCAGTCCATTTTTATTTACATTACATACATTTACATTTACATTAAGCTGTTGTGTTAAAGACAAGTACTTCAATTGTTAGCACATTTTCTTGACTAATGTGTAACATTTTGGTGCATTTTGTGTTGGAGACTGGTTTCCTGTAGTTCACAATGTGTTTCTATGGCTTAGTTCCTGTCTGGAAGAAAAGGGATATTTAATGTTTTTGTCATACCAGCTGTTAACACTCCAACTGATGATCATCATTATCATCATCCATTTGATAGCTACTATCCACTTAACTGCCAGTGCAGATAGCATAAATGGCTTGCAGAACAGGGGCTATTGATAGCTCATTCATCCAAGTGTTACTTGCTAGAGCTAAATCTGATTGTGTTACATGTTAACCTGGAGGATTATACTACTGAAGTACTGTTTCTAGCTTAGACAAATTTCAGTCTACTGAACTTAGTCATTATGGTCCTTTGAATTACTGCATTAATGGTTCTTTTACAGAATACTGGTTAACGTTATTAGCTGTTACACGCTGATACATAAACCATCTATATGAATCTGCTTTATAATGTAAATTTGCATTGTTGCTTCAGTATCTGAAGAAGTTTATTTGTTATAGGATTTTAATAACCATAAAAGTAATTAATCTACAGTGGCTAAGTATTAGTATTATTTTAGAAGTGAAAGAGTCTAATGTAAAATAATGTAATGAGCTAGTAAACTGAATGATCAGCCTGTGCTAAATTTTTGTGATACAGGAAGTTCTGGCAGAATGTATATTACATGTATATTATTAAGAAGTGAAGATAACAGTTCACTGGGGTGAAGGGCTGTGCCGAGTGAAGTGGGTAAGTGGAGAGAGGAATTGGGGGGGGGGGGGGGGGGGCAGTATACAGCATAGGAGTGTGAAAGGGAAGGCAGCAGGTGCATAGGATTGGAATGTGATATGCTGTCATTGATGAGCTAATGCAGATCATGATGATGAGGAGGAGTGGACTAGGAGAGGGTGACAGAACGGAGAAAGGGTGTGAATGTAGGATGAAGAAGTTAGGATCCTGGGACAGGGTGGAAGTTAGTGTCTGCAGGAGATTGGCAGAGATTGAGGACAGGAGGATTACAGGAACAATGGGTGTGTTTTAAGGGTAACTTCCATGGAAGAATCCAGATGGCACAGGTTGTGAATCTGCCATTGAAATTGAGCATGTGCTCAGCATTGTGCTCTGCCACTGGGTGTTCAATTGTCCTCTTGGCCACAATTTGGTGGTAGGTATCCATTTGGATGGACAGTTGGTTGGTGGTCATGCCCACGTGTAATACAGCACAGGAATTGCAGCAGAGTTGGTATATGACACAGGTGCTTTCACAGGTGGCCCTGTCCCCTGATGGGATAGGATAAGCCTGTGACAGGAATTGGACAGACCTTGCTCTCGGGTCTCACAGAGGGACATGACCCATATGGCAAGGAGTTGGGACTGGGCAGTCCATAGGGATGAACCAGGATATTGCACAGATTGGGTGGACGGCAAAGGTGAGGTTGGAAGGATTGTGGGTATGATATTCCTATTTCCGGGCATGGTGATAGCTGAAGTGTTTGTAGTGGGTATGGTTAATTTTGTCCAGTCTGGGATGGTATTAGGTCATGAGGGGATGCTCTTTTGCAACTTATTTTTGGGGGTGGAAGGAGGATTACAGATATGTGAGGAGGAAATGATACAGGAAGTCTGTCTGTGAACGAAGTCTGGGACATAGTGCCTCTCTGTTATGTCTTAATGAGATCTTCAGCATAATGGACAAGGGAATTATCATCATTGCAGATATGCTGTCCATGGGTGTCCATCATACACCATGTCATATTCCAACTCTGCTGCAATTTCCACACAGGATTATATGTGGGAATGACTGCTACCAAACTGTGGCCAAGAGCAGAATTGACCACCCAGTGGTTGAATGCGATACTGAGCACAATGTGCTCCATTTCAGTGGCTGGTTCACAATATGTGCCATCTGGATTCTTTGCCCCAGCACCGGCTTTTCTGAATGGCCTAGATGGGAGTTACCCTTTCAATACATTCTTTATTCCTGTAATCATCCTGGCCTCAGCTGTTGCTAACTCCCTACCCTTCACCCACTTCCAGCCTGCCTCAGGATGCTGTCTTCACCCATTCTGAACCCACACCCTCTTTCCCATAGTCTCCCCATGTTCTGTTTTGTAAGACTCTCTCAATCCAGTCATGACAGTCATTGTGTGCTGCACAAACTAACTGGTGCTGATGAATGGCATTTCTATCCCATGCACCTGCTGCCTCTCCCTCATACATTTGCATGACACACACCTGTTGCCTCCCTCAGGGTCATCATCTGTAAGATGTAACACCCAACATGTAAATCTTCAGCCATGCAAAGTTGATCCATACAGTGTGTATATTTCATCTATAATTTTTTATATTCAATTGCAAGAGCGTTGTCAATAACAGGTGCTGAATGTTCAGCAGATAATAGCCAAGATAATATAATCTTTTGAAAGTTAACCCGTTTACTTGGTTCCATATCGTTTTGCTTCTTAATATTCTGATATCTAAGTCCCAAGACTCCACAGAAAAAAATATATATCAAACCCAAAGTAAAACACATTTCTTGTTACACATTAACCTCAAAAAACATTTCCTATTAAGTTCTCAATTTTCGCTCTCTTACAGTTGTGTCAAATGCTGACCACGGGAACTAATTTTCATCAGAATGTCTTTGGATTGTTACTGTAGTTATAATAATCATTTACTTACAATATGCTGGATTTCTTCAAACTTTCCATGGTCTTTCCATGTTATGTAAGATGGCTTTCATTTCTCTGTAGATTTAAAAATATGTTGGGGTTATTCACTATAACACCACACACATTTCACCTCATTGAGTTTGAAGTGCTGGTCCTTCACTCTTTTATACTTCAAGTGGTCATTTCCAGATGAAATGAAAATCTTAACTTAGATATATACTATTCATTTGCAGGCTATAATTGTGTGTCATTCTGATTCAAAATTCCCATGTCCCAAATGAGCTACCAGTTATGGACAGTTCACTTAAGTAGTTGCAGGCAAATATATCGAACTGTGTTTGCATAGAAATTGCAGCACTACAGTGTCACACTGTTCTTTTGATACCTGGAGTCTACATTTTTTATGTATTCAGGAGCACTAAAGTATACCTATTTCTAACCATGTTATCTCCTGTGTGGAATAAACACAAAGCATTTATCTACTTACATTACTCCTCACACAATGTACAGTAGATAACAACCAAATAAGGTAATTTGGGATGATTAGGTTTGTGTTGCAGAGTTCATTCAATGGAGAAAGCAATATGTGGAGTGACTGTACAGTCTGTCCATACTAGTTTGTATCATAGGTCTTTTTCATACTATTAACTGAACAGAAAGACACAGAAGGCAATATTATGGTATCTCATGTGTAATATGAATTGTGTGAAAAGCATGGTGAGAATAATGATCTGTAATGTTCATTAGATGTCCTCTGAAAGATATCATGTTTTTAAGAACTGAAGTCCAGAGAATATTGTAAACACAGTCAAGTTTATTACCAATTTTGTGAAGCATTAACAGATTTTTATTGCACACAGAGTTAATTCTTATATTTGTTACATTGAGATGAATGGCAGAATTCATGCTTAAATTTTTATACTCAGGAGCTATAAGACATCTTTTTTGTAAGGAAAACAAATATGTGTAGTGACTGAATACTAGATCATTTAAATGTGTCACCTGATGAGTTCAAAATAAACAAATTTTATAAACATGTGTAACTGACAATAAATAGGTACTTGAGGGTAATCATAAATGTGATAGATTTTTTTTATAAGTTTCAGAAAATAGTAATTAAAAGTGAAATTACATAGTATCTCATTTCTCTCTAAAATTCAAAGTAGTACAATTTTAATTCAGTATGTTATAAATAAACTGTGTATAGCATGAGAACAACAACAAATTCATTAAACAAACTTTCAGTTATATGTCTCAGAACTTTGAGTCTTTCAGTGTTATTTACACAATATATTTAAAATTACCCAATACTATATTTTAAGTATTAGGTCCAGCATGATTCAACAAAAAATTAAATCTTTTTTCTAACATATTTCAAAACAACAGTTAGATACAAACAAAATCCCTGTTGCTGTTTGTATTAAAATAAGACAGCATGAATCCATATATTAGGAATTGTGATTTTTAAGCCTTAATTATGACTCACTACAAATAATAATATAACAACGTAAATCCACTGTACAATGTACCTTCATTATTTCACCATACAACAATGTCTTCAGTATGCTTATTTGTATTTAATAGAAACCTATTTTCATTTTTAACAAAGCCATTTATGCTACACAATGTTCCAAAATCCGAAGAATTATGATACACAGCTGCATCTGCATTATTTTTAAAAACCATTAGCAAATACTTTACTTACTTATTTATTCGATAAATTTTTATTTTTGTTTATTATGATATATTAATGATTAAATATAAGGCAGATTGTTATTGTTATTTCACTGAAAATCTTTTGGATAATTGTATTAAAGTGATATTAACTGAACACTGTAGTATGGTTATTGTGTTCCTGTATAACTGTTTACAGTAATTTTACATGTTAACCATATTTCCATTGTGTTCAACAGGAATTTGATGAAAATTTACTACATTATATTCTAAGAGCTCAAAAGAAGTAGTGGGCACTAACCTTTCTGAGAACATCTGGTTTAATCCACAAATTGTAAAGCATTATATACACACAGTATTTTCAGCATGTGCATTTATAACATGTAGTATATGTATTGCTATAATCTTGCTTCCTAACTACATTTCAAGTTTTTTTAATAACAGTATCAATGTTTACAGAAACACCCATGCAATAATGAAACACATTTCATCCATTGTAACATCATATGCAACAAAATAGATGCATTATAAGTACACTTACACATATTTGGAATTTTAACAGTACAACGATAAAAATAACAATTCACCCAAACCAATATTTTTGTGAATCACACACCACATATCCATTTGATCACTATACTAATTATTATAATATTATCATTTATCACAACATGGTTTGCACAACAACACAAGTACACTCATGGCAATTATTTATAACCTTGACACATTTCTACTTATTGCAACTGCCTACTTGAACAGATACACTAGTCATTTCTGCACTACTTCACACAGCAAATCTCTTCTTAAAAATAATAAAAGATATTGTTCATCAACAATCTCCTATCAGTATCAAAAGATTAACTAGGAGCATACTCTACCTACTTGAGAAGAACATAGTACCTAAAACGATGCCATATTTCAAAATAAATTATCTTTAAATGAATACCTTCATAACTAAGCCAACATATCTGTTAAAATATTTATGTATTTAAGCTTTTTTACAAATTAGTGTAGCTACCATTAGGGCATTTCAAAAGTTGTACAACTTTCTTCATTTTTTAAAACAACACATTATTTAGACTTTTTAAAAAATTTTCAACATGAATTATTCTGTAAAACTATTATAAAATGTTCTTGTATTCGATGACTCATTGAATGAAATTTAATATGCATTTAACAACTGTGAGCAGGTGGCATAAGCCAGCAAGTCTTTGAACAACGATTACTAGCTGTGCTTGTTCACATCACTGTGCAAACACATTGGTAATAAATGTATGGTTTTTCCAACTATGTATAGGCTGACTATGAGTAGATTCCAAATAGGAAAAAAATGGAAAAAAGAGAGACATGCTGACTTCAGTAAATTTGTGTTAGATCTCGAACTGGCATTTTTCCTGTTAGTGGTACTGCACCCTCTCTCTTGGGTTGGTCAATTGGAGTTACTAGGAGCACTCTAAAAATTATTTCAGTGTAATCTGAAATTATTTATCCTTCATACTTCATACAAAAAAATTATAAACATCATATTTAATGCATTAAAAAAATCATACAAGTTGCTGAGTATGCCTCTTAGTATGTGCAGAGATTAATCAAATCATAAATAATTTCAGTAATGAATTCAAATAAATACCATTTTTCTCATGTATTGTGAAATTTCATTGTCACTATACTCATGGAAAACAAAATTATTGGATCATAATCAATTCAACCAAAATGTCAAAATGAGAACATTTCATAAATTTATTTGTAATACTGCCACCAAACCATACTTTTCATTTCATGTCATTAGCAACCTTGCAACTGCACATCCATTCTCTATTCTACATAAATGATAGAAGCTATGTCTACATGTCACCAAATATTCCTGCAAATGTTTTCCTCAAGTTTTTCATTGTGTCTTCAGTATCCTCACCATTCTGTGTGGAACCCTGACGCCCAAAGACAGATCTAGAGGTGTCTTCCTGTCGTCGTCCAACACTTGGTGCACTGCTCACAGAACTCGACTGCGACGCTGTTAAACAGTGTGGGAAAGGTAATGGTTAATGAAACTCAGCGTATTAATATTGCATTTTATTTCTCATTGCTTATACAAAGAATTGTCTTGATACATATCTTCACAGCATAAATTCAGCATATGCAAAGCAAATTAATTTGCAAGCAGACTACTGTAGTTGAAATAATATATCAGTAAAGTAAGTTAACATTGTAGTGTCGAAAATGTTAAATTAAATAAGGCTTCAGTGTGCTAATTCTGACTTAGTTATTGATGGCAAATGAAGTTGTTCGTAACAGTAGCATTTGGAACTGCAACCAAATATGAGAAATTAAGTATGATAAGAGTATATAACAGTTTATTACGTTAGACATAATTAAACTCTTACAATATTTATATGTTAACATCAAACAAATTACAGAGTTATAATGCTCATATTTTCATTTATAATGAATATGTTAACAATAAGTAGGCTATATCATACATAAAAACATTAAAGCTCTTTATAATTGAAGTTGGTGTAGCTTTTTTCCTTGCACAAGGGAACATGTGGTCTATAAGAACTACATATTTGACTAAAAACTGTAATAGAACACTGAATTATCATTTTATCCACAAAATTGTATTTCTATAATTCATTGGAAGTGAGAATTAAACTTTTGTGTTCTATCAGTTAATGTGATGCATGGATGTGGATATGTTTATTAACTGACTGAAATAATGATGGGGCACATTAGCAAGCTAAAGTGTCATGAAAGCTACTAAACTTAATTCCTCTATAACAAGTTGCTTAGTTCTGAAATTTCATGATTGTTCTTATTGCAAAAACTTATTTGACCTGATAGTAGAAATCTGTATCACAAAATTTCTTAGTGCCTGAGATTAATAGATGCATGTTTCCTTTGGTTCCTTGTAATGTATGTTTTGATTTTTTTAAAAGTAACACACATGTTATGCAAGTGTATTGGGATGATCTTCCATGAAAAAATATTTGATGTGAGTTGTTTCAGAATAGATGAAATTTTTCTTATCATCAAAGGACTAAACTATCATTAGAAAATGGGGGAAGGGGGGATAATTTTAATAAATTTGTGTGAAACAATAAAATAATGATAAGAGGACATCTAGATATGATCAAGAAGTGATACATAAATGGAGCATACACAAAGGGAGAGTACATAGTTTAGAAAGGGAGGACTAAGTGTTACAGAAACTTGAGCAAGCAGAAACACTTAAGATTAGGGAAAGGTACAGAATACCAACAAAAAATGTAAAAGCTAAAATAAACCATTATTAACTGCATCAGATAACACATCACAAGCAAAAGTACCTGCAAATTAGCTGCTAGTGGTAAAGCTTGTCATTAAAGAGGTGAACACAGAAAAGCAGACAAAGAACCAAGAGAAATTAGGGGTCGAGGGGGGATTTTCAGGAGAAGCATCAAACTGGAGGAGAGGAAGGGGAGTGGAGAAACTCTTCTTGTAATCTGAGTGAATAACATAACAGAAGCATGTATTGACAGCCTCTCATTGTCAGCAAAGTTTCAGCACTCTGTAGCTGCAGAGGAAGTTCTGAATAACATTTGTGGTAAAAGGAATTTACAGTACACTCGTTCTCTGTTTTGGTATATACATTACAGACTATTGAGATTACCTGTGATGTGTTAAATCAAACAGCAATAACTATGGGTTTATGTTCTACAGATTCATCAATCAAAATAATATTTCCACTGAATTAAAAGGTAACTATGGCCATCCTGGCAGTGACAAATTAATTCCTACGCAAATGTTTTACAAAATCTGTTTGTACTGACTTTTACATAGTAGTGCACTTGAAAAATAATAGAATCATCAGTGAAATGTATTAATGAGTAGAAAAAAATTTCTATATTCCCAGTGACAACAAAAGAAAAGAGGTTATTTGGAAATTCTTAAAAAGCAGTCTCATAGCTTGAGTATCAGGTTAATGCAAAAATCCCTCAAGTGCCAGTTGGACATCAAAAGTGAGATTTTCTGAAGTAGTGAAAACACCATTTAGTGTATGTGGAATTCAGTGGTGTAATGTATTGCTTATTAAAAATTAAAATAGTTGCTTAGCATTAATGTTTAAAAAGAGGTTGATACATGTGATACAACAGTCAAATCAAGTATCATTGTATCACAAAGTCATGCAAACTGTCACTCCTAATTAGCATGTATATATCTGTCTTCAAACTAAATAATTACGAGAGTTGTTAATATTATATTCTTTCTTTTATTAGTCCTATGCTACAAGCCCATTAAAGCCGGAGCAAGGAAGGCTTGAACATGTGTATTTTGTCTTTTTGATGCTGTCTGTATTTAAATAGTTATCTACTTACTTTCCTGATAGCTTAAAGTTTGTATAAGAGTTACATGTCCTGTTACATGCCCTGCAAGGGTAGTGGGGGAAAAAGTAATGTGAATGTAGTTCACTCTAGCTTCATTCAGAAACGGAATATAGAGAGGTAAATGTTAAAAATAATAGCCATATTGAAAAACACACTCTACTTGCTTAAAGACTTGCAGATAAGAAGAATAAGCAATGTTTCAATGAAGAAGACAGGGAAAATTGGCAAGTTCTTTCACAGTGGACATTGTAAAACAAGATTTATGGTATTCATTAAGTAGTAGTTGTTGTATATGGAAGAGAAAAGGGTGAGGGTGACAGGGAGCGATATGGAAGAAGGGTGGAATATAGGTACGAGTTTTGGGTTGGGCTTGAGTGATGTGGCAAATGACAAGTAGAAAAGTGAGGGCAGGTTTTAGGGAGTAAGAAGGGGATCCTTAGAGATTTATGATATGGTGTTCCATGAACAGTGTGTGAGCGTGGGTAACAGTGTCTACCAATGTAGCTCAGCATAGCTGACACTTGGTGGAGGGGGATCGAAATGATACATGTATTCAAGCAGCTGCCGAAGTCATTAGTAATGTGTTATGGAGGATGTATAGCAAGTGGGTAATGGAGTATACAGTTAGTTACTGTGTGACAGTGGTCATTTAAATAAGTAGACAGGTGGTTAATTCTCATTCCCGTATAGAATCCTTCATGGTAACTGTAACACGCTGGTGCATAACATGGTTGCTTATACATAGGCTCCTCCTTTTATTGGATAGGAAATGTCTGAGTGGACTGCATCAAGAGGTGGTGCATTGTTGTATGGGAAAGGTATGGTACCTATATCATTCACAGGGATTGCCTGGTGGGGTGCATGATTGGTATTTGGCAGGTCTGTGATACTGTGTATGTTGGGACAGTGCCAAAAAACTACTGTGTGATGAGGATAGGATTCCAAACAGGATATCCCTCAGCAGAGTACAAAGTGAAGGAATTCCCTGTACCTAGGAAACAAAATAACACATAAAGGATGAGGTAAGGAACACATAAGAAATAGATTAGCACAGATAAAGGTAACATACATTACTGGAAGAAGTCACCTATGTCTAAAACAGACATTTATTTGAGAATGAAATTTCAGAGAATACATATCTAGAGCACATCATTGTACTGATGTGAAATCATGGACTGTCAGAAAACACGAGTATATACATATATTTTCCAAGACTTACCAAGCAGGAAAGCATCAGTAGACAGGCACAATAAAATAACACACAAACACACACACAAAATTTCTAGCTTTCGCAACCAACGGTTACTTCTTCAGGAAAGAGGGCAGGAGAGGGAAAGACGAAAGGATGTGGGTTTTAAGGGAGAGGGTAAGGAGTCATTCCAATCCCGGGAGCGGAAACACTTACCTTAGGGGGAAAAAAGGGCGTGCGCGCACGCACACACACACACACACACACACACATACACACACACACACACACACACACACATATCCATCCATACATATATGGGTATCCATACATATATGGGTATATGCATGGATGGATATGTGTGTGTGTGTGTGTGTGTGTGTGTGTGTGTGTGTGTGTGTGCGCGCGCGCACGCGCAAGTATATACACCTATCCTTTTTTCCCCCTAAGGTAAGTCTTTCCGCTCCCGGTATTAGAATGACTCCTTACCCTCTCTCTTACAGCCCACATCCTTTTGTCTTTCCCTCTCCTTCCCTCTTTCCTGAAGTGGCAACCGTTGGTTGCGAAGGCAAGAAATTCTGTGTGTGTGTTTATTTGTTTTATTTATTGTGCCTGTCTACCAGCACTTTCCCGCTTGGTAAGTCTTGGAATATTTGTTTTTAATATATTTTTCCCATGTGGAAGTTTCTTTCTATTATATGGGTAGACCTACAGAAGCATGTTGGAATTAAGTAGATTGAAAGTTTAATAGGGGAAGACAGAAACTGGAATATGTACAACAAATAAATGAATATGTAGGACTAAGTGCTACCCTGAGTTAAAGAGACTCGTACAGGAGAGGAATGTCTGAAGACTGGTGATTCCAAAAGAAAGATAGAAAGAAACCCTATCTCTGGGTATAGAGAGGGTTAGTTAAAGCCCCAATAAAGGATGTAGTTGTATTTTTTAAGGCCTAGGTATCTCCCCGTCCTTACCTTGTTGCATACAACTTAACTCTTTGACTGCTGTTGACGAGTTAACTCATCATGCTCCACTGCTTCTGAGATGTTGTTGATGAGTTTAATCACTGCCTGTGGGTTTTCCTTGAGCACTCTTGATGAGTTAACATCCTTGCTGACCTGAATGCTAATGATGAGTATAGCTGCACCATCACTCAGGTACCTGGATGCTGCTAGGAGTTTAAATGCACAACAGATTTTCCACCCCACATCTTAGTTCCGGATGCTGGTTTGTGTCTGGGTATTTTGTCTGTTTTGATGTCATTTTGCTGGTATTTGACTTCACTTTATGTCTTGATTAGCATCATAAATTTTTAATCAGCTGTTCTACTGAGTAAGAGATCATGAAGATATGAAGAGCAATGATGAGGAGGAATTATTCAATGCTGACATAAGCAATAACTCCACCAAAACTTCTGAAAGCAATAGTCTTAAGCTGACTATGTCAGCAAGTGTAACACTATAGACATTTGGCTTAACAAGGGATGTAATTGACAGCTCATCTGAACTGAAAAATCTGGAAGTGGTTGTGAGATGTTCATGAAGAAAGTGTGGTTTTGACAAATTTTGTTGGAAAGAAGAGGTTTTTCATCCACTTGATCACTCGTTTGATGATTCACCTGTGGGAAACAACTATCAACTAGGGAATGATCCAAGCATTCTGTCATTTTTCATGTTATTTTTGATAGAATATGCTGTACTGACACATACGCAGATGGGAGATCTATTTCATTTCTGAACTACACAAAAATAAAAATACAGCATACACTGCTTCAGATACACAAAAATAATAAATAAATATCTATTTATGATATTGAAGCACTCAAATCAATGAAAATATTATTACACCTTGATTTCCATTGTCCAGAAGATTTTATTGCAAATTTGGTCACAGAATGTACTATTTTTGTACATTTCCATAAACTGTTCTGGCTCATACACTTCTTGTCCTTTATGGCTGTCTACGAATGAATTGTTGTCCCAGAAAACACACAGAAAAGGATGAAAATTTTGGATTATGTACTTCTGATTTCGAAGAGTTACATTGAAGTTATGAAATATTACTAACTGCCTGACAAGGAACTACACTGTTCAGGTCCAATAAAAGGAAGTTACCAGAAATTTAAGAAACACATTGCCAAATTTCCTAGCAGGATGAGAGCTGTTCCTTGGACGTACTATATACATATTGTACTTATTGCAGACAGGCATTCTGTCCTCCTCCAGTGACTAAGCACTCACTTAGTTCAACAGAAAATTATTGATTAAAGTGATAAATGAGTATCATGATACAATAACAGTATTTAATGTTCTTCACAACAAATACTGACACATGAGACTGATGTCACAGTTCACAACAAATACTGACACATGAGACTGATGTCACAGATTATCAGAATATTTCATTCACAGTATGAAATAACAGGATGCTTTTGATTACAAATATACCATAAAGGGAAATTGTATCATTGATAGCCTTTTCCCGCTCTTGTGGAACATAAAAGTACAATCTGCACATGAACATAAAGTAAGCAATAGTGTGTTATCTAAATATTTGCTTAACAGAGACCAAATTTGTTTGTTTGTTTGCTTAGTAGAGTGGAGAATATGTCCATTATAGTGGGTATTATTGACTTGTAATTTTGAAGGAACACTGAACTGCCAATGAATATTGAAAGAGACACAGAACTATTGGAATGTGTTACCAAAATTGTATTAGAAGCTATTGAAGGGAAAGTCATCTTGAAATCTCTGTGGATTTGTTACAACCATTAATTCACAGACATTCCTCAAAGTAAGAAACTAATTCTTACACCAACAATAATGGTCTCTCACCAGTGACAATTTTTGAATGAAGAAAGGGACATTGCAGATAGCATTCCAGAAATGTTAAGCACAGGGTGAAGCAGGCTCCTCAGTTAACCCCATCCCATGTAGAAGTCCAGATGCAGGCTACTAAGTGTAGGTAGAGAGACACATTAGATGATAATGATGCAGTTCTCACCTCAGCATGTTGCGAGCACATTTGCAGCAGCCAGAAGGTTAACCCCTTCTAGTTTCTACATACCTCTTCTCTCCTCTCACTTTTATCATTCATAAATAAGTGCAGCTGTAGCTGTTGGATAGTGCATTTGCAGTCTGTGTGTGAGAGAGTGCATACTTGGATTGAAGTAAGAGTGTAAGCAAGTGATGCTTCTGTACTGGTATGTTTGTCTAAGTTTAACCCACCAGTTATATGTAGCTAACTAATCTTTCAAAAACAAGGATTCCAAGACTTACCAAGCGGGAAAGCGCCGGCAGACAGGCACAATGAACAAAATACACAAACACACACACAGAATTACTAGCTTTCGCAACCGATGGTTGCTTCTTCAGGAAGGAGAGGGAAAGACGAAAGGATGTGGGTTTTAAGGGAGAGGGTAAGGAGTCATTCCAATCCCGGGAGTGGAAAGACTTCCCTTAGGGGGAAAAAAAGGACAGGTGTACACTCGCACACACACACACACACAAACACATATCCATCCGCACATACACAGACACAAGCAGACATATTTAAAGGCAGAGTCTGCTTTTGTCTGTATATGTGTGGATGGATACGTGTTTGCGTGTGTGTGTGCGCGAGTGTACACCTGTCCTTTTTTTCCCCCTAAGGGAAGTCTTTCCACTCCCGGGATTGGAATGACTCCTTACGCTCTCCCTTAAAACCCACATCCTTTCATCTTTCCCTCTCCTTCTTGAAGAAGCAACCATCGGTTGCGAAAGCTAGTAATTCTGTGTGTGTGTTTGTGTATTTTGTTCATTGTGCCTGTCTGCCGGCGCTTTCCCACTTGGTAAGTCTTGGAATCTTTGTTTTTAATATATTTTTCCCATGTGGAAGTTTCTAACTAATCTTTCCTTATTTTTGTTTGTCATTTCCCTTCTGGAATTAATGTTATTTTAATAATCGTGTGCTTCTTATTTGATGGGAACCATGCCAGTTAAACAGGAAGAAAAATCATCTTAGCAAGCCCAGCAGAGAGACACCATTGAGAAGAGGGAGGTATCTAAGGTGATATTTTGCCAGTCTCTTATTTCTGGAATCATCTTAAGTTGTCAATTCTGAGAGAAAACTCAGGTTTTCAACTAACACCACTGCCATTTTTATCAGATAGGTAGAACTGCCAATGTTACAGTATTGTCCTTTTTATTTTAACACAGGCTAAAAATATCATTTGAGCTTTTTTTTTAATGAAAACAGAAGTTCCAAGGGTTCGTGAAACAGGCTTAATTATAAGGGTGTTACTATCATACAGTCAATTAGGCAAATTAATAGAATTAATAAGTACCAACTGCACACTGTACATGCAAACTTCAGACTTCTTTAGAAATACAGAATATTTTTGCACGTGTTTGGATGCACATTACTTTTGACAGGTAGTTTTTTGTCTCCTGGCAGTAATGGCACAGGTAGCATTGACAAATTTCAGCTTTTGTAATAATTTATGCTATATGTTAAGATCATGAGTATCACTCTCTTTTCAATTAATGTCAGATATCTGCCAATGCATTGCAGTCAGTAACAGATAGCTGAGACTAATTGCTGATGTCAAACATCTCCTGCTGACAATCTTTTTTTTTTTTTTTTTTTTTTTTAAAAAAAAAAAAGAGCAAATACAACTAAGATGATAATTTGATGGATGTTTACAGAAATGTATTGATGTAGTTTCCCAATTGTAATACATATATGTTAGCTAAAGTCCATGGAATGAGGTTTTGCATATGTGCCTCTGAATGTGTGTGTGTGTGTGTGTGTGTGGTGTGCATGCAGATATGTATGTATGTGTAGTGTTTTGCACATAAATGTAAGTACTGAGTAAATGCCGTAAACAGTTCATTTGTAATTTGTAACACCACTAGCTGTGGTAATGCACTTAATGGTCATTATTTTGTTAAAAATTCATTACAGTTACCTGAGTAACCTGTTTTTTTGTTATTTGTTTTGTTATGGTTTTAATTTAAAAGCACCACATATTAAGCGATTAGCTATTACATTCTTTTTAGTGTTTGAAAATTGAAATCTTCATTTCTTAGTAATGGAGGTTTCCCATTGTCATTAAATGAAATGTTGAGCAGATCATAGCATTTTTTTATGTTAGTGGAAAAGAACTACACCAACTGACATGAAACCTAATATTCATATTCTCATGGGAAGACACACATCAAAAACAACATTCAAAAGATATGTTTCATAGAGTTTTGTACTTTCAGATGAGCAGCAAGGGCAGTGTTTAGTTTGAGCCATATCAGGAGTATCTACTGAACACATTATACATTATGTTAGTATTTACTGGAAAAGCAACACAGCCTATTTCTGTGGTGACACTTGTATATTTTTCTTCTACACAGCAAAAGGGTATGTCAGTATAAAACATCAGTAGAAAAGAAATCTATGTTGCAAATATTTTACTAGGTCACATACTTAGACAGTAAGTGAAATTAAATGAGTGATCAGTGCCATTAACTGCTTCAAAATGGCATTCAGTCATAACCCGAAATCTCAATGCATTGTTTATTGTCTTGAAGTGATCATTTGCTGTCCTCATTTCTGAAATTTTGCTTATTAATGTAGTATGCCTGTTATGTGGCTAACAGTTGTTACTTACTATGTAATTCTGTAGCATCAATCAGTCACAGACCTATAATTCTAATGAAAAATATTTTTGGGTTCAGCAGCTCAGAAATTTTGAAGTATTCTCAATATTCATCTTGTATACATGATTTAAGAGCAAGCCACTTACATGTGCCAACAGTCTCCTGCCACCAATGAAGCAGCAATTATAGCTTTTTAGAAATGGTTAATTGGCATTGTTTGCATGCTGCTGTTTTTATTCAACTCTGTTTAGAGCACTTGAGTGTGATAGTGATGTTTTTCTTAGTTCACTGCACACACTTTTCTTTACTTTTGTTTTACACTGTTACTGCCAACAGAATTTGTTCTAGTAAGGTGTTTTCTTTCTTTACCATTCATTCATTTACTTTTTCTTATGAAAATCCACTGTTATCTCACATTGCATTGCCCACATTGTGTTATTTGTACTTTTAGTGAGAGAGAGTTATGGGGAACTGGAATGAAAAGTGACTTGATAATACATACATCCAGAGCCACAAAAGAATTAGAAACATAAGTTTCTGTTATCTCACAAGGACAGGCCAGACCCTGTGACCAACTGATTTCAACTAGCATTAGATTACCAGCTGAGGATCATTTGAGAAGGAAAGCTCTTTTGCCAAGTGAGCAGTAATAAAGCAAGTTATGTTATGTAAATCTGACCCACATCTACTACTTGACCTCTATCTCAGTTGGCATAGGGCTTTCCTCATTAAGTAAACTGGCAGTAGATAAAAATCACTAATTCTTTGATTTCTTGGAAACCATTACATTGTGGCATGATAAGTATCAATAAAAGTCCCTATTTTTTAGAGTTATATTGATTCCACCTTATCTGAAACGGATCCTGCTACCTGGCCTAGACCCTTTTGTTGTAGCTATTTGCTGGTGGCCTCCAACTAGTACATCAGAGTTCACCAAAATTGATAGATCTCTGGCCCCTCTCCGCCAGAAAAAAATCACTAAAAGGCTTTTGATTAATATGGATCTACGTGTTTATGCATAAAAGCAGCACATAATAAAGTGAGTTATTTTATGTGAATCTGACATGTTTCTACCAGTCTTTATGCATCTTTTACTGCCAGCTAACACCCTTAAAACAATTCATTGAGATTTCACCTTAACATAATACCGTCACGACAACTTTGATAATTGTTGTTGACATTCAACTAACATGTACATTTGGAAGAACTGTAACTCTGAATCTGTGAAGAATATGAAGGAAACCTATGTTTCTGTTAAAGGTACCAAATTATATGAGTACAAAAATAAAATTAGGCCAACATAGTTGATTCCTTTCTCAAATAATATCTATATAATTTATAGTAATTCTATACTTAACACATCCCTTCTGTCTTTAATTCTGTGGAATGAAAGACTTGAGTACAAATAATTGACAGTTTTAAAATAAGATCACATTTATGTTGTAAACAAATAGTTTGTGAGGCCATAACAATCAACCAGGTTTAAAGGCCATTTAACACTTAACTACAGTATATAGTTTTATATTAAATTGTTAATATGTAAATATTGACATTATAATACTTGAAAATGTGCAAAATAATTATTTTAGCTTAAACTCTACACCTATATTTTAGTTGTCAGATATTAATTCAGACAGAAGTGTAAACATTGCTAGTGCTCTTAAACATAAACAAAATGCTTGAGAATAGACAGTAAATTTTGTACAAAAACAATGAAATTAGACATTACTGAGGACATAAGCTGTTTTTTTCAGCCTTTACTCTCCTCATTTAGCATGTAGTTGAAAAATTGACATAATACTTTCTCTGTTCAGACATAAACCAGGAGTTTTTCAGTCTTAGAACACCAGAATTTAATATACCTACATAGAGACACAAACACAAGCTTAGTAAGATCTCTAGAACACATGTAGTTGTGATTTGATAAAAAGGTAGACTCCCTGATCTATGACATATTTATTGTCAATTTGATTAATTTTATGAGTGTAACAAAAAGCCACAACTGTAACACACAAATCATTCTTCTCAATAAAAATCCTTGTGCATGAAAGACATCAGAATTACATTACAAACCAGGTGCTAAAATAGTCCTACTATCTGTAGGGAATGATGTAAATCTGGATATCATGCTAGTCTCAAAATTTCAGTGTTGGAGAGGAGGAGTAGTATATTTCATAGCAGCATCCCATGTTCTTAACGAAATGGCAAATTGCTTATGTGTCAGTATTGTCTTGCCTTACAGTGCTCCAACACATATCACTGGACTTAATATTACATGATTTACCACTTGTAACTTACTCACCACACAACCAGAATTTGATTTCACATTAAAGAGACTGTTGTTAAAGTTTACTTTGAGAAATATTAAAAATTACAGGAAATACCTATCAATCTTAACATCAGTGAATTTGTCTTTTACAGCACTGTGATCGAAGGAAATACTGGATTCACTTTTGCTTAACAAATAAAAGAACATATTTTAGCGTTAACAGTTTGGAACTACAGTATCATTCTCACTTATGTGGCTCAGGAGCCATCTGAATGTCTATTTTTGAAGAGTAACATAAAATTTTGGATTCAGGTACATCAGATACAAGTGACTTGGGCCATTTTTATGTGTGTCATATCTCTGATCAGCAGAGAAAAAAATGAACTTTATGTGGCAAAAACACTTAAATCTAATATCTTTGTAACACTCCATGCAAAACCACAATTTCTTATAAATTTTTCCTGGGTAAACATCATTACTTAATCATATCCAAAACTCATAATAGATTTTTTTCTATTTCAGACTGAATAGTATGCAACAATTTGTGTATCAGCCACTGAGTCATCTGGCATTGATTGATAAACAATAGTGTTTATTTAGTTCTCAGAAATGAAAAATCTACATCTATTGAAAAAATATAGTGTTAACAGTAGTATGCAGATCTAAAACGTGTTCATTTTTTTTTCTCTCATATTTAGCTTCTCTTTACATACCTAATTTAAAACATGTCTGCAGAAATTTGTGTTTATGTCAGTAGCTAAGTACCACAATGAATTTGCTTCATACACATTTTAAGTTACTACTAGTGAAATGTAAATCTTGCAATACCTGCCTGCCTTTACTCAGTTTCAGAGAACTGAATATCTATGATAGTTAGCTGTTTGTTGAAATTTTTTGAACAAGTTATGGAAGTAACCAAAATCTTTCAACAAACTAATCATAATTTTCTCACATCATTGCATTGTTCTCTTTAAGCAACATTTATACAGTTTGGAAGTATGAAATTTACCATTATAGCTCGTCAGTCTAATAAAAAAACTCACAGAACTGCACCTCTTTCTCTAATAATAAACAGGTATACATGTGTGTTTTATCTGATCTCTAATTTTTTTAAAAAAATAGTATTTATGAAAGTAAATTGTGAAATACACATAGTTTAAAAATGAGATAATGTAAGGTGCTAAATATAACTATTACATAATAGATAAAAAAAGTAATTGTCATCAAGAGTGGTGGAATGTGGTTATGAAAAGATTGTTTGGTGCTTGAGATTGCCTCTGAAAAACATCAGAAAGCCTATGGATATGTTACCTGTAACTGATGTTTAACATTTAACAGTCATCTCTTGATATTATATATATTTTTAGAATATCCATTTTGATTTTTAAGGAACTGTATGTTATTATAGTTCATTGCCTTTGAAGTGAACAATGTTTGGAATTTGAAAGCAGTATAAAATATTTGTGTTATGTTAATAGAGGCTGCTTCAAAAATGCTTGATTTTGGCGATGTGCACTGGCCTCAGATTGAATCCATCCTGCAGATTAACAATGAGGGTTGGTGTGCTAGCCATCTAGGATGTAGTTTTTACATGGTTTTCCACAGCCACTATGTAAATACTGGTCTGGTTCCCATGTTCTGCATTAGATACAGGATGTACAAACACTTTGTAAAAGGATGCCACCTAGAATCACAAGATCACTCTAGATGCAGGCAGAAGGGGTACACAGACTCCTCACTGAAGAGGGGAGGAAGTGGGAGGGAGCCAGCTGTAGCTTTAAAATACCTTTGGGAGTAGCGATCCCATTGTAACAATAGCCTAAATATGGATATGATTGTTTCTCTGTGACATTGGAGATATTTCATACCAGTCCTGCTGTGATATTGGTTGGATAAAGGACACCAGGTTGGAAGGAAGATAGGGAGCTTACCATGACAATATTATAATGAGTGCTGCACTTATAAATTTACAGATATAACATGGATTTCTGGAAAATTTTAATGTTAATCTTTTTCTTGTGCCTTTGTATCTTATCAGCACACGATAGGCATGGATATTAAGAGATTTGGCATGGTTAATTTAAGGGGTGGCTGGATGCCCTTCCTGTCACCAGCCGGTCACCCTTCTGCTGACCCCTTCTACTTCTCAGGATAGAATGTATGTATCCCAACCATCTGCAGGCAGTGATACTGTTGTGAAAGTGAGCATATGTTTTCTGCACATTTGCAAATTATGTTACTGAGGTAGGACATGGGTACCATCCCATTATTCACCTAGTGTGATTGGGAAACTGCCAAAAAGACACATCCAAGACAGCTGGCTCTTGAGTCCTTTGGGAAGTTGCAATTGTATGTGACCTCTATGTGCCAGGAATATCTTCACCATCATTCATTGCTAAATGTGTTATTAATTAATACTGGGCACATGTTCACTGAGCACCTACAGTGCAACTATTTGAACGTTGTGGCTGGTGGTGGCTGTGGCATATCACAGTGGTCCAAAACAAAGAGAGGCATTATATAATGAAATACTTTATGTCTGTGTTTGCTAATAACTGTGATGTGACAAATAATAAAATTTATATGGGTGAGAGGATGTAATACTAATGTCTTGTATTTGCAAATTCGGATGCCTTATGTGAAAAAAGTGTATAAACATGGCAGGATAAGGTAGCTGCAAAGAATCATTGTGTCTAAAAATTGTAAAATAAGTGCAAATTATCACAAAAGAACCCATGTACACCATATTTCAGAAGGAAGACATATGCATAACTTCTTTAGTCATTGGACTGAGAGTGGTATAATTAGGTACCAAGCAGTGGTGTAAGGCAAATCCAAGTAGAATAAATGAAATTTAATTAAATGATCAACAAAAATAAAATAAAATAAAGAATGAGGCAAATGGAGATGAAGATTCTGACTTTTGTAATATTGTAAGCTTGTGATGTGAATGAAGAGTAATAGGGCAGCAAGGCAATAATTATACACTGCAGCAGTAGGGAAAAAAAAACATCAACAGAATGGGCTGATAAGCATAGCATAGCAATAGAAAATCAGTAACACTTATAAAGAAACATTTCATACTAGCAGCAGATCTGAGAGAGATATGACTCAGCCAAACCATTCTTGACCATATTAAAATGAGTCCAAGAAATATGACATGACAACACAAATAATAACATCTCATAATTGCAAGTAATTGTGCAGTATCATACCCATATCACTGAAACATCTCAGGATGGCAAATAATTATACAATCTTGAACCTACTATGACTAATGTCAAGAAAACACAGATATATGGTGTGTGTGGCGAATGGAGCAACCGTTGTTTATCACCTTGTTATATAAGAGAAAATGAAAGTAAAATCTTCTGGCGAAATGTGCAGACTGAGAATGCCCTCAACCTTTAGAAAATTCAGGTCTATCAATAGTAGAAGGAAATCTGAGAATCTAATGAATCTAATAATCTGCCATGACTATATCAGTGAAATCCTTAAAAATATTTTTTATATTATGCATGAATTGAATTTCTTCTCAATGATGATGGTATAACAAGGAATAATTTAATTTACAGCTTTTGGTTTAATCAATCTATAGTAGCCAAAGGAAACTGTGGTATCACAAGTGTTCAGCCTCTAATGTTCACCAATGTCTCACAGATAGAGGGTATGGAAAGGAAACAGTTCAGTACAGCAGATTATGTTTCATGTCCTAAGAAGTTAATGAAACACTCTCAGACAGATGACACTTACAAGGTCAGAGATCTAACAATTTATTTATAAGTTCTTTGACTACTCTATATGATAGATTAGGTAGAAGGATAAAAAGGCAAAACAATAGTAAAGACAGCAGACAAAATAAGAAACGAAGAGATGAATAGGAGTCAACTATAATATCCGTACTTGGTGTAGAGATTGGCAGTTGATCCTCAAAATAAACAAATGTAATGTATTGCACATAAATAACCAGAAAAACCCATTGTTATATGAATACCAAATTGTCAAAACAATCATTGGTAGCAATCACATCCATTAAATATATGGGAGTATGCATATGGAATGATTAAATAAAACCAGCCGTAGGAACAGAAGTGTAGTCCACCTACAAAAGATATTGCTTACAAAACACTTGTTTGACTGACACTTGGATATTGCCCATCAATTTGGAACACTTATCAGACATGTTTGACAGAGAAAATAGAGAAAATTAAAAGAAAAGCATCACATTTTGTCATAGTTTCATCCACTTGACAATTTTTCTGATTTGTGAATGTGCACTTCACTACCTAACATCTCTTTCTACCATCTTGACTTATTTTCAATTTCATTTTTGAGTATTTTGCCCATAACTACATTTTTTTAAAATCTAAGATATGGTAGTGGACAAAAATGAATGATTAACCTCACGGATATATTGTTGTCTTGAAAGACACCTAACAGAAGATGAGCATTGTTTCCAAATTGGAATGTTGGAATGAATGTGTGCTAAAGTCAAAATATAGATTATGTTACTTATGTTTCAACAGCAGAGGACAGACAGCCTTTCTATTCAAAATGTGATGCAACAAATGGAAAGTTTCAGATTAATTTTGTTTACAAGTACCAAAGATGATATCAATAAACAAGAAAGAATCATAATGCAACAAAGCTGACTGCTCAATAACTAACAACAATAACAATAAATATAGGATACCTTAAGAAGTGCTCATTTTTTAAAATTAGGATAGGTGGCCAGGAATTGATAGCAAGGATGCTTCTGATTTTTATTTCATAAACTCATGGAATTTGTGCTAAATTTAAATTAATCTCTTTAATTAGTGAAACAAGATGCTTATGAGCTGTTCTTCACTTTTCCATTGACATTTTACCTTTTAAATTACCGGACTAATATCAATACCAAGGGATCTGATTAAATGTTGAATTATTCAGTCAACCTATCTATATGATTAAATAGATTCTGGTTAGGTAAAGGCCTTCAGAAGTAAGTTGACAAGAACCAAAGAAAATGAAAGTTGAGTAGTAATTAGTGCGTAGAAGTAAAGTGGTAATAAAAGTGTATACCTAAGTTTTACCTCAGTTTACTACATATTCTATCTGTTTTCCTGAGGTCAGTTACATTCTCTCTGGGAGCTGTGATTCAATAAATTCATTGCAAATCGGAGTAGGTATACAGTACTGCAGTCAGAGAAGAGTGAATGAAGATTATTTTGTACATGGTTAAACATACATCAAGAAAGGGACCTCCACATTCTCAGCTAATATGTAACTCACATGTGTGGCACAAGCAAGATGTTTCTTAACGAACAACAGCCCTTTGAGGCTGCAGTGAGTACCGGCGTTTCGCCATACCTTGAGAATCACGGCGAACTGGTGGTTGTGGTGATCCTGCCTCTCCAGGAAATACAGGTCGCTCATCACCAGTTGGAGAAGGAATTGTGCTTCCTGTGGTTGTTCCCTGTCCGGGCTGCCCAGACATACTTGTTACTGATGACCGCGAAGTTGTCTTTGTCATTGGGGGTCTGCACTGTGTCTGTTTGCAAAAGAAATACAAAAGAATATAATTAGATTTGAGTATTAACCTCTGTTGGTGCAGTGATTAAGATATCTAGTGCTTTTGCAATTAATTGTCATATGAATAACAGTATTATCTGTAACACAAATGAAATATAGAATCTTATAAGGAAATTAGCTACCTTCAGTGTCATTTTTATGTGTTAAAATCATATTCGGTAATGGTATTTGTTAGTTATTTAAGTAATCTCATTCAAGTTTTATCTTATTACAACACCAAAGAGAATAAAGCTGAAACATGGTGAGCATATTACGAAAAACTACTGGCAGAGAAATACTGTATTAGAAATAGGACATTGTGTGTCCCTGTACTGCTGTATTATCTTAACATTGTAACTGAAAAAACTTCACATCATTCCTAAACATACTTGTTGACTGGCATAAGCAAACAAAACCACTAAATTATATGAGGGGGGACTATTAGGGATGGGTGATTCATAACATTTCTACCACAGAAATGCATACATTGTTGTCTGTTGCTGTAGACTACACTAATAGATCACTATTAGTAATGATGGACAGTGTATGTTGTGTATCACAGCCTCTGGTCTTACTCTAATTTATACAGGCTGCAAAATAGAACTGTGAAGTTAACACAATAGCTGTTACCTATATGCTACTTATACAGTTAAAACAACCATTTACTGTTCAGCTACTACAAAACAGTTCAGAATTATGCAAGCACTATGTTAACTGCTGAAAGAAATATTTTACTGTGCTGCGTGAATGGGTGATTATTAACAATGTATTTTACTTACATAGTGATAATGGGGATACACAAACACAGAATTAAAATTCAAATATTATTTACAAAATATGGATAATAAGATGCAATTTTTAAGCTTTTTTATTTCTGAAGAAGCTATTTTCAGACTAATGACTGTGGGCAAAACAATCAAACATTACACCCATTCAAGGAGTTCCTCTTTATACTCAGTAGGGATACAGAAATGATATGAAACTTATTTTTGCATCTACTGCTCATGTAGATCATAGTACATTTGAAATTTTTATTAACATTACATGGATATCAGTATGTAACTGTAGTAATTTTGAGCTCCTTGAAGTGATCTCTGCAAGCAGTTTGCTTATTACCTACACATACATACTTAGTGGTAATTTTTGTTTTCAATAAACAGTTCATTGATTTTAACTGTGTTGTCCCAGATTCCCCCACAAGATAGCAGGAGTGCATCAAAATATGCTGACATGTTTGTGTGAAAGTTTGACTTTATTCTTTGCATAGCTAGAACACATTAATGGTGCCAGATTTGGGGGAAAGGGGATATTCTCACCGACTTGCTGGTGCCTTATGCAAAATAAACCCTTGTGGGTGCAGTTAACAACCATACTTGTAAATTGGAGTTTGCTCCAACTAAGGTTAATTACCTTTGAAAGTCAAATATTGAACTGTATCTTACGCAAAAAATACCACAGTCCTACCCACAAAGGCAGGTAGTGGCTGCATTGGATTAAGCAGGTAGCCAACTAGAAGACAGAAATAAATTGGGTCATTTGCAATCACTCAAATGCGCACTAACTCACAAAAAGGAGATTTGATATAAACAACTAAACTATGTAGCAACACACAACATAAACTCACTACATAAGACTGGAAAACTCAAGAATTTCACAGATGACTTAAAATAAACAATAAAATAAAATAAAATAAATAGCAGCACTCCAAGAAGTGAGGAACATGGTAGAAGACCCTTTGGGATCACAAGAATACAGAATTTATTGTGGGAAACCATAACAGATGGTTATGAAGCAATGTCCCCAATTTGGAACTGGATTTATAGTAAATATAAAAATAATAGATTCAGTTTACATTTTTCAAACAGTATCACCAAAAACTGCAAGTCTGACTTTTAAAACAATGAATAAAACTTACAGAATATGAACTGCTCATGCTCCTACAAATGAAAAAAATGTAACCAAAACAAGGGAAGAAGTAGATAAATTTTAGGAACTTGTTAAATAATCTGTGAACAGAACAAATAAATAAAAGGAATGTAAAAATCTTTTTGAGAGAATTCAGTGCCAAGTTGGGAAAAGTAAGGAAATATGAAGATTTAATTAGAAAATGGAGTTCATGTAACTTTACAAACAAGAATGACCACAGACTTATAGAACTTGGCAGAGAAAATGACCTTATATCTAAATCAACCTACATTTAGAGGAAGACAGATAAGGTTAAAACACGGAAACATGAAGATGGCAGCTACATCATTTTTGTGTAGACAACAAATTTCACAAGAAAATATACAATGTTGTTGTATTGAGAGTAGCAGAAATAGGCTCAGACCACTAAATAGTTAACTAAATTCAAATTAGTAATGCCTGCCATTATCAGGAATGTAGAAACATCTTTATGTGATTTCTTAAAATTAAAATATATTACAAAAATCTTTTAATGCCTAGATTACATTTACATAGATATGATGGCTAGCTAGTTTTTGTTGTATCAACTATCATCAGATCTGTAAACAAGCAAAATACAGAAAACTGCCTTACAAAAACCTCTTTACAACATTATATCCAAGATAAAAATGTTTGAAGAAAGCACAAAACACAAAGATGTATCCTACTATGCTGGTAAAAAATGGAAGTATATACCATAGTAAATGAGAAACCGTCATACAGAAAAATGAACATTCATCGACAAAAAATGGTATGCCTTTCTTTCCCCTGTTGTGCTCACACAAAGTAGACTAACTGTGAAGTATAAAAAACACACACAGAAAACTGGTGAATACCTTTAACACTTGCACAATGAGTTCATATACTAAGTTCATTTTGAGTGCATTTTGTAAAGTTAAACTTCATGTTACATGTACATCTTCATCTGTATCTATACTCTGCAAACCATTGAAAGTACTTGGCAAAGAGTATGTTCCATAATATCAGTTATTAAGGTTTCTTTCCATTTCATTCAGTTACGGATTGCGGAAAGTGTGATTGTTTGAATGCTTCCATCTGTGCTGTGGTTATTCTAATCTTGTCCTCATGATCCCTGTGCAAGTGACACACAGAGAGCTGTAGCACATTCCTATAATTGCCATTTGAAGCTAGTTCCTGAAACTTTGTTAGTAGACTTTCTTGGGATAATTTATGCCCATTTTCAAGTATCTGCCAGTTCAGTTCCTTCAGCATCTCTGGGACACTCTCCAATGAGTCAAAGAAATCTTGTGCTGGCCTTCTCTGTATATGTTCAATATCCCCTGTTAGTCCTATTTGGTACATGTCCCACGCACGTGAGCTATATTCTAGAATGGGTTGCATGATTGATTTGGAGGCAATCTCCTTTGTAGACTGCTTCACACACAACTGAGTCTATGTGATCATTCCATTTCATATCCTTACAAAGTGTTTCACCCAGGTATTTGTACGTGTTGGCTAATTCCAACTGTGACTCATTGATATTATAGTCATAGGACACCATGTTTTTTGTTTTGTGAAGTGCACAATTTTCCATTTCTGAACATTTAAAGCAAGTTATCAATCTTTGCACCATTATGAAATCTTATCAAGATATGACTGAATATTTATGCAGTTCTTTATAAATAACTGGATCATATGCAAAAATTTTGAGGTTACTGTTAATATTGTCTGCAAGGTCATTAATATACAATATGGACTGCAAGGGTCCCAACACTCTTCCATAGGTCACAGCGAAAGTTATTTCTACATCTGACAATGGCTCTCCATCCAAGATAACGTGCTGCATGCCCCTTACCAAAAAGTCCTCAGTCCTGTCACAAATATCACTTGATAGCCCGTATGATTGTACTTTGACAATAAGCATAAGTGTGATACTGAATCAAATGCTTTTCAGAAATCTGAAATATTCTGCATCTACCTGAGTGCCTTGATCTAAAACAGTCAGTATGTCACATGAGTTGGGTTCCATATAGTTAATATTTTTGGAATCTGTGCTGGCTGGCATAGAGGAGGTCATTCTGTTAGAGATACCTCATTAAGTTTGAGCTCAGAATATGTTCTAAGGTTCTGCAACAAATCAATGTCCAGATTGGATGGTAGCTTTGTGGATCACTTCTAGGCCTACTACCATTCTTGTAGATGGGTGTGAACTGTGCTTTTGTTCAAGGATCTGTGACAGATTATAGTTAGAAGAGTGCCAAACTCAGCCACATATTCAACATGGAATCTGATAAGGATTTTATTGGGTCCTGGAGCTTTGTTCAGTTTTAATGATTTCAAATATTTATCAACATTACTGACACTAATACTTGCTTAATTTCCCTTTTCAGTGGCACAAGGATTAAATTGCAGCAATTCTCCTGGGTGTTTCCTTTGTAAAAAAAATTGAAAATGGAGTCAAGCATTTCAGCATTTGCTTTGCTACCCTCAATTTCAATTCCTCTCTCATTCACTAGATGCTGGATACTAATTTTGGTGACACTTCTAAGTGCCTTTACATAAGGCCAGAATTTCTTTGGGTTTTGCAAAAGATCATATGACAATATTCTGCTATGGTAGTCATTGAAGGCTTTACACAATACTCTCTTGAGAGACAAAAGTGTTTCATTCTGCATCTTTTTACCTATAGTCTTATGCTATTGTGCAGTAGTCTCAGTTTCTTTAGAAGTGTCTTTACAGTGATTGTCTACTATGGAGGGTCCCTCCCATTATGAATTGTTCTACTGGGTACATACCTATTGAGTGCATGGTCAACTATTCTTTTAAATTGAACCTCAGTTCCTCTACATGCTCGTGTCTGTGCTGAATGTTTCAACTTTCTTGTTGAAACATGATGTTACTGATTTTCTATCTAATTTACCTCAAATGGGTCTGTTCTGTTTGTATCCCTTAGATCTAATATATTTCCATCATGAGTAGAGTTCTGACCTAACTGTTGTAGGTAGTTTTCCAAGAAGGCATTTGGTAATGTTTCACAGGATGCCTTATCACACCCACCACTAACAAAACTAATTTTCTCAAGTGATTGTAGGATGATTTAAGTCTCCACTGATGATTGTATTATGACTGGGGAACTTATGTACAAGTGAACTGAGATTTTCTCTAAAATTTTTGGTTATATCAGATGAGCTGGGTGAATGGCAGAAGGGTCAAATCATCATTTTATTTCCACTCTTGATACTGAGCCTTCCCCAAACAATCTCACATGCAGCTTCAATTTCTGTCTCAGTGGATTTGAGTTTCTTGCCTACTGTGACAAATACACCACCTCCATTTTTCATTAATATACACTTAAATTTTAACCAGAAATCTCTCTGCTATCAGTTTAAGGTTCCAACAAGATATCTGTACTTAGTATTATATGAGTTTCACAGTTTTTCAGGAGGACTTTGACCTCTGGCACTTTGCTGTGACTAGGAGAGCCATTTCTTTCAGTCTTTCACTGATACTTCTAGGCCTCCTACATTTGTCATTATCTGGATTGGATGGAGAGCTGCCTAATCTAAAAAAAAACCTTGTGTGCACCCTACACACTGTCAGCTATCTAGGTAACAGCCTCAGATGTGTCGTGCACATCTGACCCATTTAGGGGGACCCTACAGTTCTCAACCGTATGGTGCAAGTCCAGGAAGTCACAGCCTAGCTTATCATAGAACCTTAGAATTCTCTGGTCAGTACTTCCACTCAACTCAGAACTAAGGGGCCGAGGTCAGTTCTGGGGCAATGCTGCAAATTGTGAGCTTCATTGAAACTCCATACACAAGGCTGGTATTCTCAACCTTCTCTGCCAGTTGCTGGAATGACCCAAGTATGACCTTGGAGCCCAGACGACAGGAACCATTTGTTCCAATATGTGCCACAAGCTGCAGTTGATTGCATCCATCTCCCTTAATGGCCTCTTCACATGTTGAATGAGGCTCCCAGGCAAACACACTTGAGTGCACCTGGTGCAAAACTGGGAAGGAATGGGTTAATATAATCCACCATGAACGTATTAAATGTGGGGTGAGCACAAGCTGCATGTATCAGTAATCATCCTGCAGTGATGTTTTTATGTAGAAATAAAGATGAATAAGAAACTTGTTGCTAATACGTCAAGAAAACTGAGGCAGGCTGTACAGCTGTAGGAATACACAAAAATAAACAGACATCTTAGCAAAGAATTTTTTTCCATGCCCAGTACTCATGAAGTTTTAAAATTACTGAAGGAAACGTCATTACAAAGCTAAATGTCAACATAACATGCATGGAACAGAAATCCTACCTAACTATCATTTGAAAATGAACACATATAATTCCAGTGTTACACCAATGATTTATAAACATATCATACTTGTACAAGGGGTGGTGCTGGTGGTGGTGGTGGTGGTGGTGGTGGTGGTGATTTAAGGGCGAGGGTGCTAAACAGCAAGGTCATCAGTGATATTGCATGAATGTTATGGAGATGAGATTGGCAAAAACCTTTAAAAAATAATAATATATCAGAAAATCAAGTTGCATTCACACACAAGAATTGAAAAAAACAGCCCACATAAGATGAGCATCACAAAAGCCCTCAATAAAAGTCAGCCGAAACACAGCAGAATAATTAGATAAAATCAAGGACAAGATACCAGAAAAAAAATTCGGGGCAGGTGACTGTGGCTGAGTGACTACAAGTGATGGGTGATTGAGCCATTCTGTGACACATTAAAATCTCTCACCCAACATTTTGGGAAGAATTCCAAACATAACACAAAATTTTAAAACAACACCTCATTATCAGTTAACAATATTAGGAAAAGGATAGATTGCTATCCACCATAGAGGTGAAAAGCATTTTTCAGCAAAGAAAACACACACACACACACACACACACACACACACACACACTTTCACACAAGCAAGCGCACTTCATGCACATACGACTGAAACCTCTGGAAGCTCTCACCAGGATGCGACTGTCATGTGAAAGCAATCTGGAGTGGAGCGAGGAAGGAAGGGGGAGGGATAACAGGGTATGGATGAGGGTAGACAAGAGTGCTGTCTAGCAGGGTATACTGGAACTAGATGGTGGTCTGACAAGACTGCCAGAGGCTGTGTCAAGAGGTGGGGTGGGGGACAGGGAGCAGAAGAGGAGAGAAAATGGGAGGAGCAGAGAAGGAAAGAAAGGACCGGCGTATTGGAAGAGGGCGGCACACAATGAAAGTGAGGAGAGGTGAAAATAAAGGAGGTGATAGGATAGAAGGGGTGTAAACTGTTGGGTGAACGGTGTGGGGCAGCAGGTTCCCATAGCTTGAGGCTGGTATAATTTCGGGAGCAGAGGATGTGCTATAGAGAGCACTCCCATCTGTGCAGTTCAGAAAAATTAATGGTGGAGGGGATGATCAAGATGGCCCAGCTTGTGAAGCAGCCATTGAAATCGAGCATGTTATGTTCAAGTTGTGCCACAGGGGGGTCTACTTTGCTCTTGACCACAGCTTGGTGGTAGCCATTATCCTGGTAGACAGGTGGTTTGTAGTCATACCAATATAAAAGGCTATGGCATGGCATCATTGTAGTAGAGCTGGTAAATGACATACCTGCTTTCAGAGGTGGCACAGCCTTTGGTGGAGTAAAACAAGCCTGTGACAGGACTGGAATAGAAAGTACTGGATGGGTGGATTGGGCAGGTCTTGCATGTGGGTCTTCCACAGGTGTATGATTCATGTGGCAAGGGGTCCAGAATTCTTCCAAAAATGATGGATGTGAGATTTTAATGTCTCACAGGGTAAGTCAGTCAATCATTATCTAAAACTAGTCATCCAGCCACAGTCACTTGTCCCCTTTTTTGTGCCTGTACTGGTATTTTATCCTTGATTTTACTTTGTTGTTCTGCTTTGTTTTGTCTGACTTTTATTGAGGGCTTTTCTGATGCTCATCTTATTGTGACTGTCTTTCCAATTCCTGCACGTTAATCCAACTTGGTTTGCCGATATATCATTATTTTTTAATAGATTTTCACCAATCTCGTCCTTATATCATTCATGCAAAGGCACTGATGACCATGTTGCTTTTTAGTGCCATCACCAACAAATCATCACTACCATCATCATTTGTATGTGTATGGTGTGTTCTTAAATCCTCGGTGTAACACTGGAATTGTTTGTGTTCATTTTCACATTACAGCTAAATAGGAGATTTTTTTCCATAGATGATGGCATTTTTTGTAATGATGTAATTTTAAAATTTTTAAGACCTTTTTTTCTGTGATGTTTGTGTCTTTTTGTGTGTTCCTACAGTTGTACAGAATAGCTCAATTTTGTTTTTGCTGTTAGCACTGATTTCTTAGTCACATTGCTTTCTATACAAATTCATATCATGGCATTCTCATTATTACTGGTACACCCAGTTTGTGTTTGACACTGATTTAATATACACATTGTAGATTATAGTAAACCATGAAAATTTTTGTTACTGTAACACAGTAAAGTCATCTGTGATGCTTGTTCATTTTTATGTATGATGGTTATTTTTATCAATTATGTTATAAACTGTCATTTTTTACCAGAGTAGTTGCATTTTCTTCAAATGTTTTTATCTCAAATATTACCTTCTAAAGAGTTTTTTCTAAGGCAATTTTCTGTATTTTCTTGTTTACAGATCTTCAGGTGATTGTTAAACCAAAACCACCTTGTCATTGTACTTTGATTATCTATGCACTAAAAACTTTTTATACAAAATGTTTTAAAATTTTAATTAACATTAAATTAATTCTGATAAAGAAAATGAATCGAAAAAAACAAATAGGAGCTACAACCAACATTGGCTAATTAAAAATGACAAATACTGATGCTATTATGAAAAGGATACTTGCTGCCCACCATATAGAGGAGTTGCTGAGTCGCAGGTAGGCACAACGAAAAGACTGTCACACAATAAGCTTTCAGCCAACAAGGCCTTTGTCAAAAATAGACAAAACATACACACACACACACACACACACACACACACACACACACACACACGCGCACGCACGCGAGAGCTCACTCTCTGGCAGCTGAAGCCATACTACAAACAGCAGCCCATGATGGGAGAGGCAAGTGGTTGGGCATAAGAAAGAGGCTGGTGCACGGAGGGAGAGGGTTGGCAGGGTAAGGATTGGGGATGGTAAAGTACTGTTGGTGGAGTATGTATGGACGAGATGGAGAGAGGGTAGAGCAGCTAGGTGCAGTCAGGAGATTAGATGGGGGGCAGGGGAGAATGGGGGGGGGGGGGGGCAAGGAGTAGTGGAAAACGAGAGAAGTAAAAAGGCTGGGTGCATTGGCAGAATAGAGGGCTATGTAGCACTGAAATGGGAACAGGGAAGGGGCTAAATTGTTAAGTACAATGACTAATGGAGGTTGAGGCCAGGAGGATTACAGGAATGTAGGCTATGTTGCACAGCACAATTTAGAAAAGCTAGACTTGGTGGGAATGATCCAAATGGCACAGGCTGTGAAGCAGTTTTTGGAATGAAGAACATCGTGTTGGGCAGCATGCTCAACAGCAGGATGGTCCATTTGTTTTTTTGGACACAGTTTGTTGGTGGCCATTCATGCGTGCAAACAGCTTGTTGGTTGTCATGTCCAAGTAGAATGCAGCATGGTGGTTGCAGCTTAGCTTATAGATCACATGACTGGTTTCAGATGTATCCCCGCCTTTGTGGGATATGTGATGTTTGTGACCAGATGATGGGAGGATGTATGGGGCAGGTCTTGCATCTAGGTCTATTACCGGGATATGAGCCATGAGGCAAGGGATTGGGAGCAGGGGTTGTGTAGGGATGGACGAGTATATTGTATAGGTTCGGTGGACAGTGGAATACCACTGTGGGAGGGTTGGGTATTTTTGGGGGAGAAGACCAAACAGTGAGGTCATTGTGTATGTTTGATGGGTGGTGGAATACCATTGTGTGGAGTGTGTGTGTGGGGGGGGGGGGGGGGGGTTGGAAATATAGTGGATTGGAGATACCTCATTTCAGGGCATGACTAGAGGTAGTCGAAACCCTGGCAGAGAATGTAATTCAGTTGCTCCAGTCCTGTGTGGTATTGAGACATAAGGGGAATGTTTCTCAGTGGCCAGACAATGGGACTTTGGAAGATGGTGGTTGACTGGAAAGATAAGGCACAGGAGATCTGTTTTTGTATGAGATTTTTTTGGGGGGGTGGGGGAGGGGGCTAATTATGGCCTGTAAAGGCCCTACTGACACCCTCAATGTTTTTTTAGGGGGACTGCTTGTCATCGGAGATGCAACAACCATGGGTGGCTAGAATGTATGGAAGGGACTTCTTGATATGGAATAGGTGGCAGCTGTTGAAGTGGAGGTATTGCTGGTGGTTGGTAGATTTGATATGGACAGAGTTACTGATGTAGCCATCTTTGAAGTGGAGGTCAACATTGAGGAAGCTGGCTTGTTTGGCTGAGTAGGACCAGGTGAAGGTGTTGGGGTTCTGGAGGAATGTGGATAGGGTGTCATCACATTTGATCCAAGATTAAGATGTTATCAATGAATCTGGGTGGTTTGTAAGGCTTCCTCTAGATGGCTCATGAGTAGGTTGGCATAGGATGGTGCCATGTGGTTGCCCAGAGCTGTACCCTGATTTGTTTGTAGATAATACCTTCAAGGGCGAAGTAATTGTGGCTGAGGATATAGTTGGTCATGGTGACTAGAAAGGAGGTTGTTGGTTAGGAATCAATCAGGCATTGAGAAAGGTAGTGTTCAATAGTGGTAAGGCCTTGGGCATTAGGGATGTTAGTGTAAGGGAGGTGGCTTCAGTAGTGAGTAGCAGGACACCATGTGGTAAAGGAACAGGAAATGTGGGGGGCCGGTGGAGAAAATGGTTGGTATCTTTTATATGGGAGGGTAGGTTGTGGGTGATAGGCTGAAGGTATTGGTCTGTGAGAGCAGAGATTCTCTCCATGGGGCACAGTAACTGGCCACAATGGGGCATCCTGGCTGCATGGGTTTATGGACTTTAGAAGCATGTTGAAGGTAGGAGTGTGGGGAGGGATGAGGAGAAAGATGGACTCTGGAGAGGGGTTCTGGGATGCACTAAGGATTTGAAGAGACACTAGAGATCCCGCTGGATTTCTGGAATGGGGTCACTGTATCAGGGTTTGTAGGTGGATGAATCTGAGAGCTGGCAGAGTCTTTCTGTCAGGCAATCATTGCGGTGCAAAACAACAGTGGTGGAGCCTTTGTTGGCAGGACAGATTATAAGATTGAAATCAGTTTTTAGTTGGTGGATGATGGTTCTTTCTGCAGATGTAATGTTAGTTTGCATTTTGAGGGTTTTGGGAAATGATAGTAGGCAAGATTTGAAGGTTACAAAATTCTGGAAAGTTAACAGGGGGTGATTTGGGGGCAGTGGGACTCGTGCACAGTTGGATAGAGGAGCGAACGGAGTCAGGCAGGGTTCAACATTGGTCTTTGGTTGAGTTTCATTGGTAGGGTTGGTGGCAAAAAAGTGTTTCCACTGTACGGAATGGGAGAAAGAGAGAGGTCTTTAAAAATTATTCCAAGATTGGATTTGGGAGAGGGGCAAAATGTGAGGCTTTTGGAAAGGCTAATGCTGACTGCACATTGTGTCTGTTTAGGTTCTGGGTTCTGTGTGGTGGTGGAAAGGAGTTTTGGAGAGTGGGATAAATGTAGTAGGTCTGTGAGACAGGGTTGTCAGCTGTGAGGGCGCGTGGAGAAAGTTTGGAGGTTGTTGTAGAGGTACTGGACAGTAGTAGTCCAAGGTAGGAGTAGGAAGTGAGCAGGGTGGAGAATTTTTTGAGGTGGTATTGTGCATGTTGTTCTAGTTCCTGGAGGGTAAGAGTTTCAGTGTTTGTTATGGGATCCAGGAAATTGGGATTGCATAGCAGGAGAATTTTTAGAGGGAGAGAAGGCATTGGAAGGAGGTTTGGACTTGATTGATACAGTTTTGGAGGATTACGTTGGTGAGGGCTAAGGATTGGCGGAATCTGAACTGTTGGAGTTCATTGTGGAAGGAAGGGTGACAGCTGGAGATGGGTAATTTGATGGTAAGGCCACTTGGGGGATTCTATGAACCAAGCAACAATGCAGGTACGGTATGTGGGAATGGGTTCTGGCTAAGGATAAGGAAACTTTTCTGTAGTGATGAAGATGGAAGGAGCAAGGTTCTGTGGTGGTGGAAAAAACCAGAAAAAAATTGTAAATAACATAGAACTACGTCCGAAAAAGTTTGAAAAGAAAGCACCCAAATATGTGACAAAAATCACAAAAAGGGATGAAATGAATGAAATAAGGGGAAACAAGATAAAATCTGAGGGAGTACATTGATAGTGAAAGGCAAAAATCAACTGAAATTGGTGTTGTTATGGTCCTGTAACCCTCCTGGCCTCCCTGACTACACCTAGCTGCTCTACCCTCTTACCAGCTCATCCCTGCATGCTACCCTAGCAGCACTTTACCGTTGCCCATCCTTACCCTGCTATCCCTCCCCTTCCCCCAGCCTCTTCCTTACCCCACCTTGCTTGCCCATCATGTGCTGCTGCTCATAGTTTGCTTCAGCTGCCAGAGACTGTGGTCATGTGCATGTGAGTTGCATTTGTGTGAGTGTGTCTATTGTCTATTTTTGATGAATGACTTGTTGGCTGAAAGCTAATTTAGTGACAGTCTTCTATCTGCAACTCAGCATCTTTGTTTTGTGGTGAGTAGCAGCTATTCTTTTCATAATAGAAATATCAGCAATAACATAAACCATTAAATTAATAGATATTTCACAAGAACTGGTAGAAAGTCTCAAAAAATAAGCCAAGAGTCCAGCTCCATTGAATCCACAAAGAAAGTATGCATGGTGGACAACAAAAGCTGACAAATTCCATGAAGAAAAACACCATGCATTGTTAAAGTTTCTAACACATATAACTGAAGAAAATGCCATCAAACTTAAAAATGAAAGGAGAAAGCTCACACAACAGATTAGGAATGTAAGAATTTCATAAGGATATAATAAACTCTGTAGAAGATAATTTCCACAGAGCCAGTTCCAGGAACTACTACAAAATCTTTGAGAAACATCTACAACAATATGAGCTCCCTGTGCTAATACTGAAAGTTGAAGATGGAAGAAGTTGAAAAATCACTTCTAGGACAAAAAATAAGGCATGTGGAGAAGATAAAGTTCTTGTTGAAATGTGAAAATGTTAAAGTGATATAGTCAAGGCCTTCTTACACATAGCTGTTACCAAAATTTGGATAACTGAACAATTCCCCTAACAATGGACCAAACCCATTATCCACTCACTACATGAGAAGAGGTATATTAGAAGTCAATATAGCTGTAGAGGAACATCACTCCTAGGCTACACATACAAGATTTTATTCAAGAACTTATGGCAAAGACTTAAGGAACAACTAAAACAGAAACTAGGAGATTTTCAAGGTTTCAGGCCATAAAGAAGCTGTGCAGATCAGATCATTAGTTTAAAATTAATTGTAGGGTACTATAGGAAACAGAAAGACCCTCTGGAAATAACATTTACAGAGTTAAAAAAGGATCATCGGTATTAAAAATTCTAAGGGATCTAGATTTCAACCAAAACTATTGAAACTTATGAAACTTACTGTGACCAACACCAAATCAAAATAAAGTTCAGAGGCAAAATTTTTTAATCATTTTCCATAAAAACAAGCTTAAGACAAGGTGACCCCCTATCACCATTATTATTCAATTGTGCTCTGGAATGCGTGAGAGAATGGTACAAGGATAACCCCAAAAACATAGGAATTGGAAGCATGAAAAATGATATGATACTGCTTGGGATTTGCTGATGATCTTGATCTACTTGCCAAGAGTGTTCAAGAAATGACAACAAGTTAAATCACTATAAGAGATAGCAAAGAAAACTGGCCTTAGAATACTGTTTGAAAAAGCAGAGATTATGCTAATCGGTACACCACTTACAAACAAAATTACAGTGAAAGAAGAGGAAATCAAAATAGTTGATCAATTTAAATAGTTAGGTGAAATCATTATGAACCCTAAATGAGAAACTAACATGGCAAAATAAAATTTAAAAACTTAATAAAGCAGATTACATTCCTAAAAACGCATATAACAAAAAAAAAAAAAACTTTTGAACAAGTAGAAAATTAAAACACTGTAAAACAGTTACACAACCAAAAATAACATATGCAGCTCAAATCATCTTTAAAACAACTGAAACAGCAAACATTAACAGAATACTGAAGACAGAAAGAATAATAATTAAGATGTGCTTAAATAAAAAATATCACGTAAACTGGTACTGTAGAATAATTTGAAATAAAAGAGCATACAAGAAAATAGAACAGTCTGGAAGAACTGCATCTCATTCTTTAGACATCTGATAAGAACACCAGGAAACAGAGTTAGTAACAGAATGATAGAAAAATTGTGGAATAGTAAGGGCAATGTTAAATGGATTACAGAAGTTAAGGAAGATATAGGAGAATTCCAAATTACTATAAATGACCTAGAAATAATGCAAAACATACAAACCAAACTATAAATGAAGATCAATAAAAGGACTGCTGGAAGGGTGATCTCAAGGTTAAGAAAATAATAAATTATAAGGGTTGAATTAAAAATAATGCCTCCACCTTAGTTAATTGGGTTTGGGTGGGATTATTTTAATAAATCAAATTCAGAAATTATCATCAGAATGTGATATTTAATTAGCAATATTCACTTTTTCACGTAATCACCAGCCTATTGGATACATTTCTGCCAACAATGAACAAGCTTTCTGAAGCCGTCATCAAAGAAATCAACACTGTTTCCAACACCACAGTCTCACAGTTCTCTCAACATCTGTGAAATGCTGATTGTGAGTGTAGTTTCTCTCTGAGTGATACGACGATCGTCCTGAATCAATCTGTCAATGTTTTCCTTGTGAAGCTCAGTGGTTGCTGTCACAGGACATCCAACTCTTTGTTTATTACGCAGGTCAGATATTCCCACCTCAACATCTTTAAACTTACTCGCCCAACAACCCACAGTACTCACATCAATACAATCACCCTAAACTGCTTTCATTCTAGAATGCATCTCCTTTGGGGTGACATCTTCTGCTGTCAAGAATTCAATGACTGCACATTGCTTAAATCGCATTGACTGACCATCTGCGCAGGGTTCCATACTTTTTACACTGTAACAACACAACCGTTTAATGATAAGGCTTCCCACCAACTGGAGCTGCAGAGAAGAGGCTACAGAACAAGGCAGTACCTGCCACAAACCAATGGTGCCAACTGTTGAAGAATTACAAAGGTGGATGCATTACTTTTCAGCCAACCCTCATATAATAATATTTGTGTACCACTGTATTATTGAATTTTTATCGAACTGAATTGTATTATCAAATAAAAACAACAGGTTATATAAATCTTCATATGACTGGCTAGAGTGGTCCATTGAACGTCATAAAATATAATAATAATAGTAATAATAATAATGCTGCAATAATACACTAAAGTTTATCAGAACTGCAAAACCCAGAACATGAAAGTAACTAACTAAGAAGGAATTACTTGAATAAACTGGAACTTGGAAGTTGTGTAGTGTAGTATACTGGTGATAAATGGTTAAGATTGCCGAGAGACGACTGCAGGTTTGTTCGAAAAGGTGGATCCAGTTTAATTAATTTTTGGTAGATGAAATATAAACTGGACATGAATAATCTGTATATAGATGGAAGTAGAAAGTTTTAAAGTTTATTGTTGCATGACAAACACCTATGCAGTATATGAACTTTTCTCACATATGGATAGTCATCTATTATATTGCTGAGTTCACTACAGCTGTAATACAATCCTACAGATTGGCCAGAGCTTCTGGTAGAGGTGGAATGTAAACTACCTCTTTTATGAAGCCACACAAGAAAATGTCTATTTACATCAGATCAGGAGAATGGTTTTCATTCTTCCTCTTTCTTGCCCTGTCACTACAAAATTCAATAAGCTTTTCTTGTCTTTTTCAACAAGAACCTGCACAAATTGTAAGTGATTGTTCCTGTGCAGCAAGCACTGTCTCAAAACTCTCCATATAGTTGGTTGAAGTATTCTATACTGTGCAGTGGGATGACAAAAGTCATGGGATAGCGATATGTACGTATACAGATGGTGGTAATGTCATGTACACAACGTATAAAAGAGCAATGCATTGGCAGAGATGTCATTTGAACTCAGGTGATTCATACAAAAAGGATTATCAACAACATAGGAAAAACTACTATCTACTTTAAAAAAGACACATCAAGTCACAGATAGGCACAATTAAAATACACTAACATAAAGCTTTTGGCCACTGCCTTCATCAATAAAAAGAGATAAACACAATTCACACACACAAGCAAGCACAGTTCATGCACACATGACCACCAATTCCAGCATGACATTCTGGCCCGAGATGTTGGAGTTGGCGGTCATGTGTGCATGGGGTGTGCTTGCTTGCAGTGTGAATGGTATGTGTCTCTCTTTTATTGACGAAAGCTGTGGGCGAAAGCTTTATGTAAGTGTCGTCTAATTATGACTGTCTGTAAGTTGTCATGTCTTCTTATGGTAAGTACCAACCTGTTTTTTCTTACATTGTTGGTATTCCTACCTGGAGTTTCAATTGTTTGATATGAAAAGGTTTCCAACATGATTACGCCCACACAATGGGAATTAACAGGCTCTGAATACAGATTGGGACACATGGGACATTACATTTGAGAAATTGTTGGGGATTTTAATATTCCAAAATTCACAGTATCAAGGTTGTGCCAAGAATACCAAATTTTAGGCATTACCTCTCCCCCCACCGTGGACAGGCAGTGGCTGACGGCCTTCACTTAACGACCAAGCAGCGACATTTGCATAGAGCTGTCAGTGCTAATAGACAAGCAACACTGCAGAAATAACCACATAAATCAATGTGGAACATATGACGAACATCTTTGTTAGGACAGTGCAGTCCAATTTGGCATTAATGGGCTTTGGCAACAGATGACCAATGTGAGTGCCTCTACTAACAGCATGACATTGCCTGTAGTGCCTGTCCTGGGCTTGTGATGATATTGGTTGACCCTAGGCAGCTGGAAAACTGCAACCTGTTCGAATGAGTCCCAATTTCAATGGGTAAGAGCTGATAGTAGGGTTCGAATGAGGCACAGACCCCATGAAGCCATAGACACAGGTTGTCACACCACACTATGCAAGCTGGTGGTGGCTCCACATTGATGTGGGCCATGTTTACATAGAACAGACTAGGTTCTCTGCCCCAACTGAAGTGTTCACTGACTGGAAATTGTTATGTTTGGCTACTTGGAGACCATTTGCAGCCATTCGTGGACTTCACGTTCCCAAACAGTGATTGAATTCTTGTGGATGACAGTGCACCATATCACCAGGCCGCAGTTGTTCACCACTGGTTTGACAAACATTCTGGCCAGTTCAGGTGAATGGTATGGCACCTAGATCACCTAACATGAATCCCAGCAGACGTTTATGGGACATAATTGGTCAATTCATGCACAGAGTCTTGCACTGGCAATTTCACAGTTATGGATGGCTTTAGAGGCAACACGGCTCAATATTTCTGTAGGGGACTTCCAACAACTTGTTGAGTCCACAACACATCAAGTTTCTGCTCTATGTCAGGCAAAAGGAGGTCTGACATGACTTTTGTCACCTCAGTATATTAGCTCTGTTATTGACCTACCCAAACTACGTACAAAAGTTTTCTCATTTCATCTCTCTTTCTCACTGGACCTACACAGTCATCTCATACTTCTTCCCCCCCTTGCAGAGATTTCCAGTTTATTGAAAATATTTAAGCCAATGACATGCTTTTCATATTCAGTACTTCAGTACTGAATTGGACATGAAATACTATCTGCACTGGAATTGCTGACCTACTTATTCCAAACTCTAAAATGCGGAAAACCTTGTGCTACATTGTAACCATCTTATAACAGATACAAATTGGCTGTCTGTTGACTAGTGCACTCTAGTGGTCGTTTAAGCAACTATCAGGGCTTTAGCAGTGGTAATACAAACTTAAGATCCTCATCTTTCCAACAGTGTGTAGATTATTTTTATGCAAGAAATTATTCAAGAAATAAAAATTAGTGGAATTGGGCCTACCTATTTGAATACCCACCCAGATAGCCATGCATTTTAAAGCACCACTTCCAGGAAGGGAGATGCACCATTTCCATATTGAATGTGCCCAGCCGATTACTGACAAGGGTTGGTGTGCCTGTCAGCCTGGGTGTGGCTTTTAGATGGTATCCCACATCCCACTATGTGAATACTGGGCTGGTATTGAAAGCAGGCCTCAGTTACATGATACACAAACATTTAGAAAATTTTCGCTCACTTTCATGTGAGTGACACTACACACGGACAATCGGGATGCACATATTCCATTTGTTCATTGGCGCTGCAACAGGAAGGGCATCTGATCACTCCTTAAATTAACCATGTACTAGTGTGATACAAGGGTACAAGAAGAAGAAGGAGGAAGGTCTGTCTATTTGAATAACCCTGTAAAAATAGAACCAGCAGCATTCCCTTGTTTATGAAAGGAAAAATAAATGTTACTCTAAGTTTGTTTACTAAAGAAATGTCTAATTAAATGGAAACATGAGACCAGGTGCCATTGTGCTTGTTCAAAGAAAAATTGCAATATGACCATGTTGGCTAGTTTCAATAGGAGAAAAGAATACGTCTCTGGAAAATGGGTTTCTTTCCCTTTGCACAGGGCATGCTGCTGTAACTGTAAAGGCATATGCAGTGACAAGTAGCCACTGGATTAACGATTGCGATCACACATGGGATGGATGCTGTCTTGTTCACTAGGCTGAAATGAACAATTCAGTTTTGTTTATAGGAACACTGCAGTATTGTATGACTGTTTGTATCAACAATGTCAAAATGACTACTGGTGGCTGAGCTGGTGGAATACATGACATTGTGACAGCTTCTGTTGTTCAGAAATCGCAAATACTTTAGACTGCAATTAGGAGGTTGGTGCTTTGGTGCTGTCACTGGCATGCTTCAGCATATTCTTTAATGAGTGCCAAATTCATGTGTGGTGGTCACAGTCTGCAAACCTGTTTTAGTAAAAGACATGGCAGAAAATATCAAGATGATACTTCAGGTACCTTTAGAGATAACATTCAGTTGTGATTCCAGGCAGTCTTAATGGAGATAAAAACAATGGGTCTGTTTCAGAGGCCAAAGTATTGCTGCCCCTTGTGGCAGCATCATATACGACATTGTACCAGAACAATCTCTTGTCACATCTCATGAGAAATGTGCAAGCCTTCTCGGATGGACGAGTGGTATCACAGCTTTGCTGGATTTCATGTTCACCCAACATCTATATTAATCGCTGACCCTGTCAGGTCTTAAATGTATTTCCTAAGTGTGATTTTATGAGCTGTTTCATCCTTTCCTTTCACTTATTTTTTACCTAAGCTAAATTAACAATCCATTGTGGGCAGTTCTTTTAGATAATGGAAAAGAAGGAAATTGTATAGAGACAAACTGAAACCTGCTTTATGAAGCACATTGTCAAATATTCCAGTGTACATTTCTTGAAGACTGTTGCACCAGAGGTGTATGGGTAGACACCTTAAAACTTTTAAGAGTGCCTTTAAGCTCTGCCCCTTTGTATTTTCACAAACAATTTATCTGAAATTGATACTACGATCACAAATAGTGTTCTCCTGATTTTAATATCTATTTGGAATACATTAAAAGTTGCTATGTTGAAGTTGTCCACATTGTTAGCTGAGTGGTCAGCATGGCGGTTTGTCACGCCAAGGGGCCCAGGTTCGATTCCTGGCTGGATCGGAGATTTTCTCCACTCAGGGACTGGGTGTTGTGTTGTCCTCATTATCATTTCATCATCATCAGTTGAAGGTCTCTGACGAGGCTTCTCCCGTGACAAGACCTGCCGTATGGCAGAACACAAAGTTTTAAATGTTGATGATCAAGAAAATTATGAATGACTCTCCCCCATGTCCAACTACTTATGCAAGGATGAGTCAATAAAAGAGGTGTAAATGCCAGAAGACTGCATATTATTTTAAAATTATGTAGAATTGCATTGTCTGTGATCACTGAAATACAGCTAGTGTAAAATGGCAGTTGTGCTACGAGAATAATGTGCAGTTGTGTTCGACAGTTTGTGTACCGAGGGAATGTCCCTGGAGGACATTCATCATGCAGTGCATCTCATATATAGTGAGAACTGTATTCCGCAGAAAGCTGCATTCCATCGGTTATAGGAGTTCAGTGAAGGATACAATCAAAAATAATATCAAACAAGGATTATCTTTGTCACCCTTTGGAATTTTCCAGTGAAGCCACAGTGCAACATGGGGAAGAAATGATCTGCAAAGTTTTCATGTGACTTTTGATATTTGTTCTACATTATTCTCTTCTATGAACATCTATGAACATTATTCTCTTCTATGAACATCTGTGAACGTACCCTGCAAACCTCTCTGAAGCACCTGGCAGAGGATACTTACTGTTGTAGCACATATCACGTTTTCCTTAGAGAAATTGTATACTATGGAGGGTTCCTCCCATCCTAAACTGTTGTGTTAGATACATATCTTTATGGTGGTTGGTCAACAAATATTCTAATCTTCAGTCTTAGTTCCTATAAATTTTACAGCACAGCAGTAAATGTTTCGAGTTCCTCTTTGAAATATGACTGTACTGCCTTTTCAACTAATTCACTAAAGAGTAAAACCTTCTAAGTGATTTATTTGTCCTGTGCACACTGGTGATCATTGTTGCTACTATTGCTTCATGATCACTGATATCAGTTTTACTATGGGCAACCTTTAATAGAGTGGTAGTCAACTGGTCCCTACCACCCATTTGTGAACATTCCAACTTTCATGGTGGACAACAGGCAGTAGGGATTTTAAAAAACATTTTCATTTGGTTTTCAAAAAATTGTTTTTGGTAAGTAATTATTCTTAAATGCTTTAGTTTGCTGTAACTTGCTTTATAAATTTTGCAAAGCAAAGTTATTTCCCTACTTTATAGGTTGCCATTACTGGTGGGCAGTATGAAAATTTTAATACTAACACAGATTCGAAAGTCGGCAGTAGGTAAAAATGGTTGGCTACCCCTGCTCTAATAGGTCAGGTATATTTTTTGCCATTAAGTTTAATATGTTTCCACCATGAGTGGGCTTCTGAACTAATTGTACCAAGTAGTTTTCAGAGAAAGTACGTAGTCAGCTTCAGTCATAAGCAGTTGAATTCTTGTCAAGTTTCAGCATGTTTGGCATCCTGAGCATTGCTCCAGAGCACAAATAGAACAGACTGGGTCTTTTCATGCAGCACAATTGTTGTAAACCCATGTGTTACACTGAAGAAGGAGATGGTTTTTTAATAAAGATCGTTTTCAAAGCACGAGTCACTACTACTGACTTGTATCCAAGCAATCCTCTAAGGAATGGAAGCATCACTGCACTAAGTAAAATAATGTTCATGGTGGTCCCATCAGTTTGTGAGTTTCTGATTCCTGAGTTTTGGGACATGCAGGGTGTCATACTCATGAAATTCCAAACTCATGATGAGATTGTTAATGCCACATTCAACTGTATTAATCTATGTGAGAAGCCATACACCTCAAATGAAATGAACTTCTGACAGTTGGTATGATAATTCAGGATGACATAGCATACCCACATAGCAAGACAAATGAAGGGGGTATTACAAATATCTCATTGTGAATGCTTGAAATATCCACTACCTAGCCTCATCTTATTTCCCAATGAATTTTGTCTGTTTGGACCTCTTAAAAACCCTACAAATGGATACCATTTTGGAGACAGTATATTCCTAGTGGTCACTTGTTTGATGCAACACTTGTTGTTTGATGAAACTTCTGTCACAAGAATTATGCTGCAGGCTGTCAAGGCCTTGTCCCACAATATGTGGAGTGTTTAAATTTGCAGTAGCAGTATGTTGAAATGCAAAATAAATTTCAGACCATAACTCATGGTGCTGACTTCGCAGTACATTTAGTGACTCACTCTTTGTAAGTGTGTAAATATAGCTCTGCAACATTCTCAGTGCAAAAAATACAGACAAGCATATAATTTGGTCAACACTGGGGGCAGAGAATGTGCTGACTTCGGTGACTGATAAGAGTAGATTATGATGGTTGGATGTTGGAAAAAATGAAATCAGAGATATGAAAATGTTTATGATATGTTCTTTTACTGCTAATGCAAATGTAAAATGGCCAACAAAATGTTTAATAAACAAAACAGCATCCCCTATACACAAAAAGGGTTTTTAGGCCTTGACCTTCTGGATGTAACTCTTGGTAACAGGACACAGATTACAAAGTTAGGGAAAGTGCATGGTGTTACAAATGAAATTACACAGCAAATGATTTGCATTTGCACCCTTATTGACAGAATGCTATAATTAGTTATGACTGTTGTGGGCTTGACAACCACATAAATTCAGCAAACAACAGAGAAAAATGAGTTGCCTGCTTGAATGAATTATTTATTTTGGTGATGGTCATTTAGCAGAGCATGTTCCAGGAGACTGCTTGATCGTCAAATGGTGCACAGGATGTTGAGAGATGACAATGTCCATCGTGGACTCCCTGGAAACTAGGAGTGTTATAAAAGAAATAATAACTGCAATTGACCATTTCAAATACAGTAGTGCGTGAAACATCCCAGCTTATCTCCTGGCCCCAATCACAATCATATATAACCCCTGTTGAGTATATATGATTGCCATCATGCAGGAGCTCAGAGTTCAAAAATTCTCTTCTTATAAGCTATTGGAACTACATTCTTATGTGTTGGTATCTTGTGCCACCTAGCTCCAGTCATGTTCCAAGAACTTGTAGAATTGATGCTATGACATACTGTATCTGTTTTGCATTCCAAAAAGTGGACCAACATACTATTAGTTGGACAGTCATAACATTCTGGGTGATCAACATCCTTAATTGGAGATTTGTGTTGCATGCTCATACATAAGTTTTTGCAAATACTACAGAGGAGAAAACAGTACATGGAAATAAGTATAATGAATAGTATCTACCAGTTTTATCTTTGATCATTACTATTTTCACACATTAGATTACTTGTCACAAGCATTCATATCATCACTCCTTTAACAGTATGAATGATTTTCTACTGATGAGTTCGAAGAGAGTTTAAAAATGTAGCTATACTGTTCAGTTTCATAATTGAGACTTTCTGCACCCCACTGAAACTTCCGGAGAAAAAGGTTATTTGTGTTCGATTATTTCATCTTACGCTTACAAAGTTTATTTTAATTGGCTGTAGGCACCAAAAAATTGTTCTTACCTGTTCAGCTCTGAAATGAAGTAACTGTCACATTCCTCTCAATGACATTCCTCATACAAAGCTGGGAAAGACCCAGAATTGGGCAAAAATAATGTGCTACAAGTTCTTTGTAGAAAGTGGCTTTATGCTGTCATGATTGTGATTGAATGAAAGACGCTATCTGTGGACTGGCGTTTTCCAGTGCACCATCACAGATTTTCTGAATATATCAAGGATTTGTGGACAAATTATATCTGGACAATGTGTAATACAAGCAAAGACATAAAAGACAGAACATTATAAGCATAAGGTGTGACTATTTTATCTACCACAGCCCTGATCTGAATCCCAATAACACAGTTTGGTTAAAAAATCTATAGTTTTCATTTTCCCTCCCCAGAGCTGCTATAGTCATTTATGATACAATGTTGTTTGATCTCCCAGAATCATTTACCAAATAGTTTGCAAGAATGTAGCTGCCTGCAAAACATGAAAATGACTATCCAAGAAGATGTGGTGGATAATAAGTTATGCACAACAACAACAAAATGTGCTTCATTCAAAATATAAAGCATGCATCTGAAGGCATTACAACAACTGTAACTATTAAAGGAAACTGTTTAGCAGTGCTGGTCACATGTGTTAGTGAATGAGTGGAACTTTATAAAAATGTAAGAGTGTAGGTGTCTGTGGCTAGTGTCAGCTACCATAAATATCTGCTGAATATGGTACTGTGTCATGCTGTAAAACAATTGCCACAAAATAAAACATGTTTCGGCCATGACTGTATCCAGTGATGTACTTAATAGCATGATGTGGCACCATACCCAGAAAATTTTGTGTTTTATAAAAGATGTTGGCCAAAAGACTCAAGATGTCAATTTCACAAGAAATGTTATACCCAGGGATCAAAATAATTACAATAATAATCCCTTTTTTAATTTTTGGCTATGGAAAACAAGAATCACCAACACTATTTTCATTGCACTGATGATTTTATAAAGTTTCTTAAATGATCTGTTATAGCTCTTACACACATTTGCTCTGTATGTATGTCTTTTGGACTTTTTATCAAGATTATAAACTGAAACTTTCTTGTAGAGTACACTTCACAATAGTAATAAATTGTTGATCTGATGTGTGTCAGTAAAATATGATCCTTTAGCCAATTAAAAAAATTAATAGAGTCACATTTCTTCATCAGTAATTTGCTTTTGTGAGTGCTAAGATTTGATCTGTTGACTCAACATAGTTTATAGAAATATATCATTTTACATTTTATTCACTACTCATCTCTTTCAAGTGTAAATCTTTGTCCTCTTTGAATCAATATTGAACAGTTAGGTGCTTACACAGAAATTTTGGAATTAATTTAGTAAAGATATTGATATGGTACTGAAGTACTATGATAAGAGTTCATTTTAACTTGTGTGGTTTGGAAATAAGAATGAAGTAAGAGAAATATTTGAGCACAATGACTGCTTCAGCTGGTGACACAGTGTTATTGGATTTTAAGAGCACTAAAGGGTTCACACACAAATTTTTTTTATAACAGTGATGTGATTTTTACCTGTGGTGTGTTACGAGTTGGTAAAGTGGTACAAAGTTGCTAGAAAAGAGAAATAAATCAAATAAACAAATTAATCAAATAAATATCTGTGCAAGAACATAAGCAAAATGTGTAGATTTAGCTCAAAATTTAAGATTCATTTAACAGTTGAAATTGTGCAAAATAATATCTCTGTGTTCAGAACTGTTAGTAGTAAGCTATAGATAATTGCTTGAATGCACACTGAAACAAAAGTTTTTATGGAGCTTAGAGATACATAAAAAAGTGAATCTTAATTTATTTGAAAGATTTGTTAATGCTTCACCAGACATAATCTTACAACTGACAAGATGCTTCCAACAGCAAACTACTCTGGCATCATCAGATGTGGCATGCTGAATGCACTATGTGCAAATAATCTTATATGTATTTCCATTCTAACCATATCAGCCAAGCTGCATTGTCATGAAAACTTGGGGTGCTCACAGGATCACATTAGCTGAAATGTGTATCTCACTGCTCACACTAACAACAATCACTACTGGTATAAAAATACTCTTTCGCATACACTGGGTTTATGCAGACCTATGACAGGTTTGTGGCAATACCTTTAGGGAACAGTTAGTGGATATTTACACTGTACATAGCTTAAATTGTAACAGTGTGCTCCATTTGTCTTATACCTTAAAAACTATCTTAGGCCTCTCTAAAGCTTAGTGTCAACCAAACTGGCATACAGTGGGAGATGATAGCTATGGGGTTTGGATCTGTGAGCTGCAGCTCTTTTACTTCAATTATACAAATACTGCACCCTTTCATATTAGCTGCAGCTTGACTCATTTGGTATGGATGAAAACATACTCATGACGTTACATATGTGACTGACTATTACATCAACTGCAAGTCACGTATGGTGATCATGTCATTTTCTAATGAAATGTTGTTATTGTTTAATGACTCAGAGTGATGGAACACACAAAACCATCTCACATGTGCAGTATTCCCATAGACATTGAGTTAATATACTGGACATGTATCTCAAGTTTCCAGGAATAAAGTTTCTTTCTTTGAATGTTATGTGGAGAAGGCACACAAGGAAAGTGAAGAAAAGTGTCAATTAGTTATAACTCAATGTTGAGGAGACAGATTCAAGGTACAAGATGACAACATTAACCAAAATGTCAGATACAGTATATAACAATTCAATAGACATTATCATGAAAATCACATCTTGGTTCATTAATGAAGCTTCTATATATGATGTATTGTAGGTTATATTTAAAATTAGAGCAAATCAAACTATGACTATATCATAGAATTTAAGGCATGATGAATTTCAAAGTTATATCACAGGTGAAATACAGTACAATATTAGGAAAATGGGAAGAAAGAGAGAAAAGGAAGATGCAGGAGAGGATGGGAAGAAGGAGAAGGTTAAAAGATTTACAGAGAAAAATTGAGACAACATGTTTTTTTAGTAACTGTCAAATTGGGAAAAAGTGCACAAAAGTCCCTAGAATAAACTACCATGACCACCACCACCATCACCACCACCACCACCACCACCACCACCGCAGTTGCTACTGTGACTATTACTACTATTCTACAACTACATTTATATGTGTAAGATTAAACATTCAGCCAAGTGCAATGGGAGGAGAAAATATTACTTGTATTCTCTGCCAAGGACCATATATCAGAAGGAAGACATAGTACCAAGTTTCTCTGATAACTATATCAGAGACACATAATTTACTTCATTAATGCAGGGTAATGTGGGGTTGCAGAGCTTGTGTCATAGCACCTTAAATCTGTTACTCTCATCCCCCCCTCCCTCGCTCCCTCCCATCCTGTTCCCATACCAACCCTCCTCTCAATAAATAATAGAAAGGTGCACAGTATCAGCCTAACTATAGTGGAGGATTGTATAACATTGCAATTGATGAACAACTGCCAAGGCATCTTACTCGAGCAGGGCAGGTTATTTAAATGTGGCAGTTTTATTAATTTTATTGCCTCTCATCTAAGCCACTAAGAAAAGACCATACTGTCACCATAATAAGAGTGGATCAAAATCATCCATAGATTCGCCCAGTGGTCGTAAGTGCATGAGTTATTTCATGCCAAGTGGTAATTTAGGAAGATTCCTTGCCATAATTGTCACAAATAATTCAAGTCCCATTTTGATTTATAGTTGGGTGTGCCCTGTTGACATCTGCACTACATGTAAATAACTAAACATGAAAATACAATGCAGGACTCAGTATCAGGAAGCCTAACATGTTATTTTAAAAGAACTTCTAATTCATAAATACATAATTTAAAATGTATTACTGCTGTTTCAAGCTCACTGTCCACTGTACACAGTGTGAAAGTCTGGTAAAACCTCATTTTCCAGGTACTACAAAATGAAGTAGTGCAAAAGGCCCCAAAAGTATGCAGTTTCCTGTTGCATTTGTAATGGCTATCTTCCAGCTGGAATCAAGGAAATGAGTTTTGTTTCATGATACTCTTAGGTAAAATAACATTAATTCAACTTCAGATGGGATTCTTTCTCCTGCTAGAAGGCACTAGTTGTTATCTCTGGCATGTCAATGTCATTACACATTATTGGTAACCAATTTATACTTGAATTAAAACCGGTCATAGTGGTAGTGTTTAACCACTCTCTACAGCAATAAAGATTTATGGTGTTGACAACAAAAGTCATTATTGGACACAAGTGAATATTAATCTGAAAGGACTCTGAGATGTAATAAAAAACTACTTTATGTGTCATGTGTTATGTAGTCTGAGTGTGAAATTAGGTAATTGCTCAGCTGTAACATCATCATATGATAATATAGAAGTTGCTAAAAGTCACTAGGATTATCTTGTTTGACCCATGGTGTAATAATGCATAGTCATAGAAGAAAATCTTACATGTAAACCACCATCATGTAATGTTGACAGCTAACTTTTTGTTTAAAATTAAGATATATTTACAATGGAAATAACAAAGTATGAAATTGAAAACCATTATCATAAAATTGAGTGAACATCATTCTGGAAGGGCACCAAGTTGAAAAATTACTTCATTATAAGAACATCAAAGGCAGAATAACAGACACCAGAATAATGCATACACAATGCCAATTTTGTATGAAGCTACTAAATCATCAAAATAAACAAGATTGTGGTAAGGCGATTTCTACATCTCAAATATTACAATGGCTATCAGAATTACAAAAGGTTAAGACATTGCCATTGGCCATCAAGACAGAACCTGCACACTGATTAAATATTATCTTCATAACTATCCTATGGTGTGTGCCTGTGGTACGAATTACACATAACCACAGCATCATCTGATAACAGACAGGTAGCACATTCCATTATAGCATAATAAGTATGATGGGGCACTGTAAATGTCAGAGGTTGTTAAGAATGTTCTGTTGAATGCAAAATGTATGTAAATAAATGTCCCAAGGTAAAGGGCAGTTTCCATTGATACACTTTGTACACATCCTGGGGCCTTTTCTGCTTGATTCTGAGTGTGGGCACGTCTGAAACTTACTTTTTTTGCATGTGTTAGAACCTTGCTGTTTGAAACACCACGAAGCACTAGGGTGATGCAGCAGGGTATCACCATTTTGTACAATAACAGAGGAGGGTTGCAGATACCACTCAGCCAAATTTTAAACTTCTGTATCACAACACGGGAAAATGACAGAGCTTCAAAAAAGTGAGCCTTTATTTGTTTTGCGCAGTGTTGTTTTTCCATCATATATCAGTATGCTTCCATATTAATATCCAATCATGTTCAATATAGAAATTTGTTGTCAATGCCACCTTGTAGAGAAGTGTTACACATTAAAGCTGGTTTTAATTTGGCTGTAAACTGGTTACAAGGAACATGTAATGTTATTAACATTTCAGTACAGATGATATTATGGGCTTAATATTTAGTTTGGGCTACAAGTAATTGTAATTCCATGTAGATTATGAGTTAAGCATAGCAGCTAACTGGGTCTTATGTCTGGTAAACTTGATAACTAGTAACACATATTTTGAGAGTATTGCTATTATATTGAACACTGTTCAGCCAGAACATTATGACCAGGTACCTAATAGCTGGTATGTTCACCTTTGGCATGGATAACAGCAGTGATGCATCATGGAATGGAAACAGAGAGGCCTTGGTAGGTCACTGGACTTTGTAATGTGTGCAACACGTTGGTCTCATACTTTCTCTGTTTCTAATATCTTCTTCATCGATACCAACTCCCTGTACTCAACTATGCCTAATGCCCATGGCCTTACAGCTATTGAACACTACCTTTACTAACACCCAATGAATCCCAAACCAACACCTTCTTCCTAGTCGCCATGACCAACAACATCCTCACCTACATGGGCACCCACATGGTTCCATCCTACGCCAACCTGTTCATGGGCCATCTAGAGGAATTCTTCCTGAACACCCAGAATCCTAAACCACTCACCTGGTTCAGATTCATTGATGACAACTTTGCTATCTGGATCAAATGTGTGGACACCCTATCTGCATTCCTGCAGAACCTCAGCAACTTCTCCCCCATTTGCTTCACCTGGTCCTACTCAACCCAACAAGCCACCATCCTAGATGTTGACCTCCACCTCGAAGATGGTTACATCAGTACTTCTGTCCATGTCAAACCTACTAACCACCAGCAATACCTCCACTTCGACAGCTGCCACCTATTCCATACCAAGAATTCCCTTCTGTACAACTTAGCAACCCGTGGTTGTCACATATGCAGTGATGAGCAGTCCCTCTTGAAATACACCAAGGGTTTAACTAAAGCCTTCACTGACCATAATTATTCTCCCAACCTTGTACAAAAACAAATCTCCTATGCCTTATCTTTCCAGTCTCCAACCATCTCCCAAAGCCCCACCGTTCAGCCACAGAGGAGCATTCCCCACGTAACTCAGTACCACCCAGGACTGGAGCAACTGAATTACATTCTCCACAAGGGTTTCGATTACCTCTCATCATGAACTGAAATGAGAAATGTCCTGCCCACTATCTTTCCCACCCCTCCCACAGAGGTATTCCTCCTTCCACTGAACCTATACAATATACTCATCCATCCTTACATAACACCCGCTCCCAATACCTTACCTCATGGCTCATACCCCTATAATAGACATAGATGCAAGACCTGTCCCATACATCCTCCCACACCACCTGCTCTAGTCCGGACACTAACATCACCTATCCCATCAAAGGCAGGGCTAACTGTGAAACCAGTCAAATGGTCTATAAGCAAAGCTGCAACCACTGTGCTGCATTCTGTGTGGGCATGACAACCAACAAGCTTTCTATCCGCATGAATGACCACTAAGGAACTGTGGCCAAGAAACAAGTGGACCACCCTGTTGCTGAACATGCTGACAAACATGATATCCTTCATTTCAATGACTGCTTCACAGCCTGTGCCATATGGATCTTTCCCACCAACACCAGCTTTTCTTAATTGTGGAGGTGGGAACTTTCCCTGCAGCACATCCTACATTCCTGTAACCCTCCTGGCCTCAACCTTCGCTAGTCACTGTCCTCACCCATACAGCCCCTTCCCTGCTTCCATTCCAGCACTACACATCCATCATCCACCACCACACCCAGTCTTTTTTTATTTTATTTAATTTTATTTATTTCTCTCCTTTTCCGCTCCTACCGTCCCTCTGCACCTCTCCCCTGCCCGCTGCCCAACCTGCAGCACTTAACAGTCCACCATCCCCACCATACTATCCCTCCCCCTCCCCACCTCAGCCTCCTCCTTTCCCCTCTCCCAGTCGCCACTCCCATCATGCACTGGTGCTGCTGCTCACAGTGTGGTTTCAGTTTCCTGAGACTGCAGTCATGAGTATGAGTTGCATTTGCAAGCGTGTGAGTGTGTATGTGTGTGTGTTGTTGACAAAGGACATTGGCCAAAAGCTTTAAGTGTGTAAATCTTTTTGTTGTGCCTATCTGCAGCTCAGAATCTCCGCATGTATAAAGTCACATCTATGGGTGAAATGCAGTGCTGTTTTTCTGGGGGAACACTGGGGGATTTGTACCCCTAAACTTTTTCATTGGCAAAGTAATTTTTTTACAATGTTGAGAACTTGGAAGAGTGCCAAAGATTTATTTCATGGACATAAACTTTTTATGTCATTTTTTGTGTTGGTAATTGCAATACAAATGATATCAGTGCAGTTTTTGGTGGGAAAAGTGATGTCATTGACTATTTCAAGCATTTCGAAGCAGCAGTAACCATTCTCAACAACTGAATCACTGGCAGCCAGTTCGACAAGCATGTAGTGGCCTTGCCCGCTAATAGTTGACGATGGTAGTGCTGAACGGGTATGCGTACACTGAAACACCGAGCTACCAATAGATGTCTCTACAGTCCCACTACCAATATCCTTAGCGATTCATTGTGGAAAAAGCTTTAAAGCTTTGGTTGCTCACTTCACAGCTGCAAAAGATGATCAAAGCAGGGAATCAACTGACAGAGGTATGTACGGTGGTTTATTGAAGTACATTACCGAAGTTGCCTTCATTCTCTACTTGGCTCTAATGTGTGATGCCCTTCAAGAATTATCACAATTAAGTCTTGAGCGACAGTCAAGGTACATCACACTGTATTCCGCCCAACAGAAGATCAGAAATCAGCTGTTGGAGTTTGAAGAAAGAAAAGTGAGGTGAGGTCCTCATTACTGTGAAGCTCTCAGAGCAGTTCAAGAGCTGAACTTCAGAGAATTCCACTGGAAAAGGGAGCAACTATCAGACATCTTGAGCCCAGCATATTTTATGATTGTCTGAAACAGCAGATGGAGAATCGTCTTCTACAGACAGGATATTGCTATCTCTGGATGTGCGAAAGTTTTGGACTCAGCAAATTGGTGTGAGAATCCCGGAATAACTTAGGGTGAAACAAATATCAAAACTTTATGCTGTTGTTTTGCTCTTCCAGAGAGAGAAACATGTAGAGGATTTCGGGAGTATTTGATGGAGAAGAAAATTCCAGTGTCCCTCCTTCCTCTTCAGAATGCACTGAAATGTGTTCCTATATCAACGAGTGAATGTGAATGTGGGTTTTCCCAAATGAATCTGATCATCTCGCCAACAAGAGCTAGATTTCATCTTTCCACAGTCAGCAATCTGATGTTCATAAAGTTGGTTGGTCCTCCACTGATGTTGTTCCAGCCCACTGACTATGTATGCTCTTGGCTCATGAAAGGCAGACATCTTGCTACTGATAGCAAGAGTAAAGTAAGAAGGCGTGACGATTACAGCAGCCATGAACTAAAGTCAGTTTGGAAACTGTTGTGATGCCATTAATGTAAGTTACACTGTAGTTTTATAGTTAAATAAATTTTCAGCTGCATTAAAAATTGGGTCAGTTGAGGCAGGGGACACCACCCATCATCTATGCCATTCCGGGAGGCAAACAAGGTTGCAAAAGATTTTTGTAGTGTAGTTTCTATTGTTGTTGATGATAGGTGTGGATGCTTTTTGTTGTACGAGGGTTGATTGGACTCACCTGTCTCATTTGAGGTGTATTATAGGTCAATTGAAGTGTAGGATACCAATTTTTTTTATTGTTCAGGGGTTGATGGGAATCGCATGCTTCATTTGAAGTGATGTAAAGTGAAGTTTTCGATACCACATTCTCTTGTATGTTTGGGTGTTTCTTGGTATCACCTGCTTCATTTGAGCTAAGTCAACTGAAGAGTCCGATACCAGTTTTTTTTTGTAGTTTGACATGTCGATGATGTCATGGCTGAAAGCAGACAGTGGTATCCCATGCTTCAGTTATAAGTAATTTTCGCTGCATTATATACAATGTCAGAGTACGCTCAAACTTTTTTTTTTTTAGAAAAAAAGCACTGGTGAATTGTATCACCTGTTTGAAATAAAAACTAGTGTAAGACATTGGCATAATTTATTATGTGAATGGTTTATCTATTTTTCAGAAAAAAATGGAAGGCTTTAGAATTTTGAGCTTAATAATCAGAAAATCGAACCCACAGTTCTGGTGATGGAATTGAATGGAAGTAAGATGAACTGCCAAGCATTTGTAGATGACTTTCAGGAAATCTAACAAAAGCAACTGGTCAACTCTTGCATGGAATGTAACAAGCAGCACCAGTCTCAGAATTTCAATGGAAAAATGCTCTATTCATGACTAACATAAAAAGAACCAAAATATATGGAAACACAAATGGGTAAATTAGAAATGAATAATAAATTTAAATATCTTGGAGAAACCATGCAGCAAAATGTATTGGAAAGTTTGGATCAGATATAAGAGATAATAAAACAGAGTGTCCAACTTCCTTAAAAATTTACAACAAGAAGAGCTTCTCTAGGAAAGCAAAACTAAAACATTACATTATTGTGGTACAACCAGAAGTGTTTTTTTTTCACTGACACACAGGATGAGTAGGCCAGAACTACTTGAAGGAACAAAATGGGAGCAACACAAATAAGAGGAAATGAGAACCAATGAAAAGATCTATGAAAATATACATAAAATGTTGGAAACAATGGCATAGCAAAGATTACTCCTTTTGACATCTCTAGTGAGTGAAAGTGAACACGTTAGCAAAAAAATATATCTGTATTTCTGGAAAAAAACTAGTGAATGAAGTCACAATAATAAGAAAAGAATTGGAAAGAAACAATATCAGAGAACCACAAACAACAGATAGACAATATTTTAGAAGTTCAGATTTTGAGGGCTACAGTGACTGGGGGTGGGGGGTGGGGGAGGTTGGGAGGGGGGTTGGGTGGGAACAACAGGGATAGAAGAAAAGAGTAATATGAGGAGATGATGAAATGCTGCAAAAAAGGAAATGTCAAGGAAAACAGAGGAACTGATGTTACTTGATCAAAGTTGGTCAAAATGATAATAAAATGATAATAATAATTTTAAATGCAGTAGCTGGTGTTGAATCAGATACACCCAGATATCCACGTGCATTAGTCTGCCACTTTCAGGAGTTGGTGAGATGTCTCAGAACAAATCTGTCCAGCGGATTAACTATGAGGGCCATTGTGCCAGACAGCCTGAATGTCGTTTTTAGGTGGTTCCCACAGCTAACTAGGTGAATACTGGGCTGGTACCCATGTCTCATCTTGTTTCCGTGATTCACAAGCATTAGAAAACTTTTGGACACTTTCACATGAGTTAACACTGGATGCAGACAGATGGGATACACAAATTCCGTCTTGAGGAGGGCACGGGAGTGGAGGAGGAGGAGGAGGAGGGGATAGGGAAGTTGAGGCTAGAGAAAGGGTGTATCCAGCCACCCTCTGCCACTAACATCACCAAATCCAGTAATTATATGCCAACCCCAAAGGTCAGGAAAAATGAGAAGAAAGAGGTAGTGATCAGTCAATCTAATTTGTATCATCTTGTTCCTCTCCACACCACCTTCCCTTTATTTACATTTTGCATAATTCAATCTTAATCTTAACAGCATTGATACTGTTCTGGTTACTATAAGGAATGTAACTTATGCCCTGTACACATTCAACATTATTTTCAGAAGTAGTTTCTTTGGCAGAGCTGTGGACTAATGTACTGTTGCCTCTGATGATAGTCAATTATTGTGTGATGGTGGAGTCATAAGTACATCAACGAAAATAAATACATTAGATGATTTATGTTTCCCCACAAGAACTTCCTGGGTTTACAGCTGGATGGCAGTATTGAAATTACAGAATGTTTCTATCAGTGTTATACTTGTCATCTTCTGAAGTTGCCAAAAGACTGTGAGTATGTCATTCATCAAAATTATTCGGTATTTTAACAATCATGTGGCTGGAAACCCAGGAGCTTTTTATCAGAAGTATATGACAAGAAAGTTCACTTTCACACACCTTATTTTTCATTGATCACTGCACAAGTTATACACCAGTAAATGAAGACCAAAAAAGGTAAAAGAAGGAAATTAATATGTGTAGCCACAAATTTTTGTATGACGGCAGGAGGGAGTTTCATGAACAACATACTAAGAAACTTGAGTGATGAGGGTTGAGCATGGGGGCTGGGGAGGATGTAGGGGGAGTTTCATGGTAACTTTTTAAAAATATTTCTTGGATAATCGAAAACCACAGCCTGTAGCAAAAATTTGTACCAGTACAAAATTAAACTGAATTAAATTTCCCACGAATAATGTCCTATTCTTTTTTCTCTTGAATTAATAATTCACATGTTACTGAGCATTGAAAAATCACAGATTATTAAAACAGTCTTTTAATGGTATAAAATTAATGTTTGTTGTTAAATGCAGTATGCTAAGGTTAAATATTGTATTTGTGTGCCAATCTAAGTGCAGCAGAGCCGTATTAGTGGATAAACTGTGTTCTGGGGGTGTGATAGGGAGGACAGGTTGGGAGGGCTAGAAGCATGAGGGAAGCCAAGTCATTGGAATGTTGCCAAGTACATCCATACTTTGTGCATCTGTAGCCTGAAAAGTAAACATTACATCACAGGAAGTAACTACATGCTGTTTTTCAGTTATACAACTGTTTTTATAGGCTACTGACCCTTCCTTATATAGCAGTGTGCTGACATGCATGGGGTGGGGGTGGGGTATTTTCAAATAAATGTGTTAACACTACCCAGGATACAGATATTATTTACTATTAATAATAATACATAAGAAACGTATCCGGGCAGAATCTATGTAAATCTGTGCATGCTGCTCTGCACTACTGTATGCAAAACTGATTTTTAGCTATCCTATACAGTAGTTTCAGAATTCTTATGGGGCCGCTTCCCTGCAACAGGCACTGATCACACTTCAGTTTACAGACAGGCTGTACCACCCAGGCATTTCCCATCCAGTTCTCCTTTGTGAGTTGACAAAATAACTTCACTGTGCTCGTGTTCATATAGTGGAGCTACTTTCAGTTAGTTAAATGAAACAGTGGAGTTACTTTCAGTTAGTTAAATGAGTTTCAGTTATTGAGTTTTTATGTAAGACAAACCCATATAACAATGGCTGAGAAGTGCTTACTTTGCAAGTGTAATTTTGGTAGGAAAAGGATTTGTATCAGTAAATGTGGCATCTTGACAACACATTGTAAGGCTGTGTACAGTGTTATAGTCATTTTGTGGTCAGCTAATGAACAGTGGGAAAATTACTGGATTTCTTTCATCATTAATTGTCTTACTGGTAGGGTACATTACTATCTTTCATTCAGTAATTGCTGGCAGTTATGGAATGGGCTGCTTTGAGTGGATTTACTTACCACACACGTACAGTATAACTTACAAGGTGTCTGTGAATATACCTAATAGCAGGGGTGACCAGGATTTTGTTCACAGGCTGTGCCCGGGCATGAGTGCCAGGACACTCAGCCTCGCTTCATCACCCCCTCTCTCTCCCCCCCCCCCCCCCCATGGTGCTCAGCCTCACTTAATCTTTATTCTCTCCTCTTCCCCCCTCCCCCACCCCCCACCCACACTCCTTGCCACACTGTATGAGTGCAAGGAGGGAGAAGAGGGGAAAACTGTGAATGTGCCACACTTAAATGACAGTGCAGTTGCACTGCATACAATGTGGTTTTATATTTCTCATTTCTCAACAAATTAGGTCACAAACAAAGCAAATTTTAAGTATTATTTAATTATTTTTGGTGCACTGAAGCCATAACAAATCTTTAATCTCATACAAACTGTTGGTATATGAACAGACATGGGCAATTTAAAACAGTTTTGTACTTAGTTATAAACTCGAAAAAAGGTCTTCCACACAAATATGTCATTCGAAATATTGTAGCACTTTTTCAACCTCATTAAGGGGACTTGGAAACTCTACTTGAGGAAAGCAATGTAGACATACTGGGCAGTATTAATGTAAAAAGATATGTGATTAAAACTGAAACTACCTTGCAGGTCAGTCAGTCATATTGGGACATGCACAGGGGTGCGTTCAACTGGAATGGCAAACGGTCTCAAATATGGCACAGAAGCAGATGTAAGATTGACAATGACCTCAAAGCATTTATAAAACTATCCTTATAATTCTTTCAAGGCCAAAATGAATTCTTCAGTCCTCGCATTTCCTTTAATGGCAATAAGCTAAGAAAGTTGATAGTCTTTGTCAGAATGTGTCCTTTCTGCTATGTGATTTTCTTTTCAAATGTGTCCCTATCAAATAAGACAGAAGTTATTTTGTAGTGCCCTACTATTGGCAGTGTAAGCCTACAGTCAACTCCACTTAAAATGCTAAGTGTGCAACCCATTCCAGAAGTTTTAATTCTCGTTCCAGCACTCTTTTTTTCTTCATGAATTCAACAATAGCTACTTTTAAACAGAAAAATTGTTTCACACATGCACCTTGACTTAACTAACTTACTTTGCAGTGTTATATGAGGGTTGTTTAAAAAGTTCTCGGAACGGAATAGAAAAAAAGTACTTACATCACCGAAACTTTTTTTTAATTTTTCAATGTAGTCTCCTTGTAGATTAATGCACATGGTGCAACAATGTTCTTTCATTGTCTACTAAATTTTTAAATTCCTTCTGCATGGCAATGTAATGTCGTTTCCTAGCAAATATGTTATACCTGTCGTTATGCGAATTGAAAAGTCTCATCCTTCTCTTCATTTTAAAGGAATGCGACGATAGATCGCTAGATTGCCTCTTTTTGTGCAAACAGCCACTGGACATGTAAACGCTTCATATCACAAACAAATAGGGAAGATAAAACAGCGCTGACAGCACAATTCTGCCGAACTTAGAGAGTTGTGTCGACCAAAAATGTCGTACCGCAATACTCAATGAAATGCCGCGCTGTTCCGGTTTTCCGAGGAGGACCGATCAAAGCCCTTGGCCGGCCCTGCCGTATAGTATGTGATTAGCCACAGTAAAGTCTGGAACAATAATCTGCCACAGTGAGTTGTTTGTCCATCATGGAAATACGCTGACGGAAAAAAGCGCAACACCAAGAAATAATTAATGTAAAGTAATGAAATTTTGGGATTACACTTGTCTAGATACCATAAACCGAAGACCCACAGAAACTGGTACACCTGCCTTATTGCATGTAGGACCCCAGCGAGCACGCAAAAGAGCCGCTACACGACGTGGCATGGACTCGACTAATGTCTGAAGTAGTGCTGGAGGGAACTGACATGAATCCTGCAGGGCTGTCCACAAATCAGTAAGAGTACGAGAGGATGGTGATCTTTTTTGAACGGCAAGTTGGAAGACATCCCAGGTATGCTCGATAATGTTCATGTATGGACAGTGTAAGTTTTTAAATTCAGAAGAGTGTTCCTGGAGCCACTCTGTAGCAATTGTGGACGCGTGGGGTGTCGCATTGTCTTGCTGGAACCGCCAAGTCCGTCGGAATGCACAATGGAGATGAATGGATGCAGGTGGCCAGACAGGATGATTACAAAAGTATCACCTGTCAGAGTCGTATCTAGACATATCAGGGGTCCCATATCACTCCAACTGCACACGCCCCACACCATTACAGAGCCTCCACCGGCTTGAACAGTCCCCTGCTGACATGCAGGATCCGTGGATTTATGAGGTTGTCTCCATACCCGTATACGTCAATCCGCTCGATATAATTTGAAACGAGACTCGTATGACAAGGCAATATGTTTCCAGTCCTGAACAGTCCAATGTCGGTGTGTAAAGCTTTCTGTCTTGCAGTCATCAAGGCCACACGAGTGGGCCTTCGGCTCCGAAAGCCCATATGGATTATGTTTCGTTGAATGGTTCGCACGCTGACGCTTGTTGATGGCCCAACATTGAAATGTGCAGCAATTTGCGGAAGGGTCGCACTTCGATCACGTTGAACGATTCTCTTCAGTCGTCGTTGGTCCCTTCTTGCAGAATCTTTTTCCAGCCGCAGCGATGCCGGAGATCTGATGTTTTACTTGATTCCTGATATTCACGGTACACTCGTGAAATGGCCGTACGGGAAAATCCCCACTTCATCCCTACCCCGGAGAAGCTGTGTCCCATCGCTCATGCGCCGACTATAACACCACGTTTATACTCACTTAAATCTTGATACCCTGCCATTGTGGCAGCAGTAACCGATCTATCAACTGCGCCAGACACTTGCTGTCTTATATAGGCGTTGCCGACCGCAGCGCCGCATTCTGCCTGCTTACATATATCTGTATTTGAATACACATGCCTTTACCAGTTCCTTTGTCTCTTCAATGTATTTAAGTGATTGACAATGGAAGACCACAAGTTAATGTAAGCGCGAGACAGTCATTGTAAATGTTAAATGCTGATACATTAGTAACTGGCGTAACTGACAATGTTGAACGCAAACATGCAAACGTGGATACATTTTGTTGTACAGGTGCTGGATGTCAGTTAGTGGGATGGAGTTCCATGCCTGTTGCACTTGCTCGGTCAATACAGGGACAGTTAATGCTGTTTGACAATGGAAGACCACAAGTTAATGTAAGCGCGAGACAGTCATTGTAAATGTTAAATGCTGATAAATTAGTAACTGGCGTAACTGACAGAATGTTGAACGCAAACATGCAAACGTGGATACATTTTGTTGTACAGGTGCTGGATGTCAGTTAGTGGGATGGAGTTCCATGCCTGTTGCACTTGCTCGGTCAATACAGGGACAGTTAATGCTGTTTGACAATGGAAGACCACAAGTTAATGTAAGCGCGAGACGGTCATTGTAAATGTTAAATGCTGATACATTAGTAACTGGCGTAACTGACAGAATGTTGAACGCAAACATGCAAACGTGGATACATTTTGTTGTACAGGTGCTGGATGTCAGTTAGTGGGATGGAGTTCCATGCCTGTTGCACTTGCTCGGTCAATACAGGGACAGTTAATGCTGTTTGTTGATGAGGATAAAACGATGATGAAGACAACTTAACACCCAGTCTCTGAGCAGAGAAAATCTCCGACCCGGCCGGTAATCGAACCTGGGCCTCTTGAGTGGCATTCGGCTGTGCTAACCACTCAGCTAAAATGTGTTCTTTTTTTTACTACATCATGCTTCGGGACTATATTATCTCTCCATCAAGTGCTGTAAAACAAGGAAACCATTAAACAAATCGCTATACTACAAATACTGACAACCATATAAAAATTTGTACATCGTACTGTACTATAACATACATTAAGGCATCTATATTATTAAGAAACATAAAAAAGTGAAGAACCAACAATAAAAACAAGCATTAAACATGCGTTGTCAAACATACGACTTTTTTAAAACATCTCATGTTGACATGATATACTGTCAAATCACAGTATTAAACTAACGGCATCCGCTTTCACCTACTAAAGACAGTATTTTCTTTCAACGCATATGTCACAGCCCCCAACAATGCTACTGTCTACTATGAAAACATTATCCTTCAAGTCCTGGCAAATTCTAGAAACCAATACTACATTCATAGTGCACGGTATACCTCCATACGGAAGGCCAAGAGAAAACATTAAACTTAATGCGGCCAATCTGAATAATTTGGTGGCTGCTTTCCAAGGAGGACATGGCTAAATTGGGCCCAGAAGTGTCCCTTGGGCACTTCTGTATTGTCGTTTAACATGCTGGCATATTCCTTTCTCAATACGCAAAAAATCTCAATCTCGTAAATTTGGGAACAAGTACCAATTACAACCCGCCTCTGTGGCCGAGGTCGCTAACTCACGGCAATGCGGTGGCGATCGACACCGGAGGTAAGCCGGTTCGAATCATGGTAGAAGTTTTCACTGCCAGTTATTTGCACCAATGTCCTGGTTCTGGTTTAAATAGCAAACCTATCCTCAGTGTCTCATATATACATATATGTAGTACTACAAATAGTCTGCATGTTGTAAATAAAAGAATACCCTTTACCTTCATAGTGCAATACCGTCGTGCTATCTGTTACGTTACCTAACGAATACTGGTCATTTTCTATATTGTTATGCTCTTCAAACCTCACTTAAAAGTTTCTTTCCGTTTACCCGACGTACTTCGTTTCACACTAACTTTAGTTAGTAAAGTCCCGCTTTCCTCGTACAGTTCTCTCCTGCGTCAGTATTATGCTTAGGTCTCTGCTCCAGTTTCTTGTTTGTCATGAATGCAATTTTCAACCCTCTGTTATTAAATAACCATCCCCGATGCTATTAGAATAAAAAAATATTAAATATATTTCGTATGATAAGAGATTTTTGTTTTGTTTTGGCCGCTTCGTGCATGAGCAGAGCTTTAGCGAACGCTCACTTCTGCGTCTAGCGTCTTCCTAGAGCCTACTGATACTAGCACAGTCTAGCGCAAAACTAGAATTAGACAGAGGCAAATAGTTCTGCTGTATGCCGTTACATGCGCGCGCTGCCTCTTTGCAGCTGACAACTGACAGTCACTTTACACAGAAACTCGCATTTCAGACTACAATCGGCCACTGTTAATTTATTGCCAGTGCTTTCACAGACCGTGTTGTTTAAATGTTCAATATTCTATATTAAAACAGTAGTGTTTGTAAAATAAATACTAAACACTCAGATTTGAAGACAAAGATTTTGAGCGACAATAAAAAATTGAACAATAACATTGATGGCTAAACTGAAAAAGTTTTAAGCTCAATATTTTTTCAATATGAATATATCAATGTTTTTTTCTAAGTACCAAAAATAGAAAACCTATAAAAAGACTCTTAATTTGGCTTTTTTAGGTACTTGATACTGTGATATGACAAGGTACCAATCATGCTCGATGAGGGGGTCCTCGAGAAAATTTTGTTGGGAACCCCTGCCCTAGTATATCACGACTATATTTCTGTGGATTTTCCTCGTTTTGTTCGTTTCGGTGCCCTATCGCTGCATCCATCCTGTTTACTGTATCTGCGTCAAAAGCATTTTCTACTTTTTGCCTAAGTTTTTCATCCTTGTTCTCAGGATTTAGCGGGATGGAATTAGCCCTGGGCACAGCAGTTTTGAAGAACACTGACTTAAGTTTATGGGTGTGGCGTGACATCATGGCAATTACTGTGAACGTAGGTTTCCTAAATATTCCTCTCTCAAGCTACGTTCACAGGTGAAAGCGGCTGCCATTAGTTTACAACTGTGCCGTGAGAGTATAACGCCAACGTGAAATGTTCTGGGGAAAGTTTTATGTTTACTACTGGATTTTACCATCTGACGGTGCCTAACGGCATAGAAGCTTTTATGTAAGTTATACTACAGGACGATCTAAAGATCTTTATATGGTCGTTTATAGAGGTAGTAGTGCGATTTATTGATTGGTCTCCTCGTTTTATAGCATTCTATATTAGGATAACATATTCCCGAAGCATGTTGTAAAAATATTACTCATTTGACAACCAGTGGCATAACATTTTCAGTACCGATTGATGAGACACGTGTATGATGGCTTCACATCTGGTAACTAATGTTGGTTTTCTGTGTAGTGTTACAACAGCCCCCCCCCCCCAACCCCCCTGCCCCCACCCCGCCCCTCACAGGTTTGTGTGTTCACTGCGTTGCCACTGATTTATAAGGCGTGTTTCAGACGGGCTGGTGGTGGTCTAACTGTGAAGCCGTGTGCACAGGGATAGAATGATGGTGACTCGTTTACTCATTCCTCAATTTGCAGACCCTCTAAGCCTGGGGGGAGGGGGGAGGTGCGAGGAAGTGCCTGATCTCATTTCGGCGATCTGCCTTCCCTCACGTCTCCACTGTGCCGCCTGTCCTCTCTGTTACACCCCCAGAAGATAATTAATACCTGAATACTGTTCTACAGCTCTTAAATGTGGCACACACATTTACTGTTTTGTTATGATCCACTTCCTTTACTACTAAACATTAATTTTATACCCTTAAAAGACTATTTTCAATAATCTGCGATTTTGCATCCCCTTCCGTAGACCAAATTACCAAACTTAGAGAAAAAAAAAAAAAACGAACGGGACATTTTCTATTGGAAATTTAAGGCAGTTTGTTTTTGTACTGGAACACTTTTTCTCTAGAGGCCGCGGTTTTCGAGTTACTCATGAAAAACGTAAAAAAGTGACTTTGAAACAACGCTCTCTTCGCCTCCCCTTCCCCCCCCCCCCCTCCCCCGGACAACCACTGCCCCGCTGTCCTTCCACCGACGCGCCCACCCCCTCCCGGTCATGACTTCTTAGTGTGTTGTTTCTCGCTACACGGATTACATCCCCTATTTCTCCTTCGTCAGTATCCGGGGACAGCGCAGCGTGCGTAGTTCGTTGCTCGCTCACTGGCAGCGGCGGCGCTGCTGCGTGCTACGCACCTGCATGCGGTGTGCGACCAGCTCGGCAATGTGGCGGCGGTCTTCCTCCTGAGAGTCGCCCATCAGCGACAGCGCGCTGTCGTTCACCTCGATGATGAACTCGCGGCCGTCCTTGGCCACAATGATCTCCAGCGCGCAGATGTCCAGCCCGCCGAACAGCTCAGACACCTCGTCCACCCACATGCGGTACCGGTCTGTCATCTGGATCTGCTCCAGCATCGCCGAGCCCGTGTTCGTCTTCCAGTTGCCGGATATGCTTTTGCGCCTGTCAGAACGAGAGACAACTCGTAAGTAGGCTGTTTAGGTTTTTATATTGGTAACGCCACGTAGCGCTCTGTACGAAAATCACTGACTGTGCTGTGTGCAGTCTGTGGCTGGTTTGCAGTGTTGGAATTCACTATTGTAGTGTTGGGCAGTTGGATGTGAACAGCGCGTAGTGTTGCGCAGTTGCAGGTGAGCCGCCAGCAGTGGGGAGTGAGATGGCGGAGTTTTGAGAGCGGATGATCTGGACGTGTGTCCACCAGAGAGAGTAAATTTGTAAGACTGATATATATATACACTACTAAGGTAAATACATTGTTTGTTCTCTATCAAAATCTTTCATTTGCTAACAAAGCCTATCAGTAGTTAGTGCCTTCAGTAGTTAGCATCTTTTATTTAGCTGGCAGTATTGGCGCTCGCTGTATTGCAGTAGTACCAGAAACGAAGATTTTTGTGAGGTAAGTGAATCGTGAAAGGTATAGGTTAATGTTAGTCAGGGCCATTCTTTTGTAGGCATTATTGAAAGTCAGACTGCGTTGCGCTAAAAAATTGTGTGTCAGTTTAGTGTTGATCAGAATAAGTAAAGAGAGTAATGTCTGAGTACGTTCAGTTTTGCTCAGCTGTTTGAAAATCAAATAACGTAGAGGTTTACCAGCACAGTAATTCATTAATTTTTCGAAGGGGACGTTTCAAACTTTATCTTTCTGACGCAGGCTTAAATTAGACGAATAAAGGCATACGTTTATAAGGTATGGCTGTGGTCCATGGAGCTCTTCTATATCTGACGTTTCGTCCAAAGCCACGTTGGACATCTTCAGAGGTGCTCCTGGTTGTCTTGCCGACAGTTGGCAAGACTCAGCACAACCAGGAGCACCTCCGAAGATGTCCAACGTAGTTTGGACGAAATGACAGGGATAGAAGAGTTCCACGAACCACGGCCATACAACCCCGACACATCCGGTCGTGAAAGCCTTCACTGTATACAGCTGCAATATTTTTGACTTTGCAGCCATCGTATTCAGGTACAAGAAGCCCTTCGTAGAGCAGTTGAGAAGGCAGCAGTGGCACGATGATGTAACATGGTGTGAGGTTCAGATGAAAGATGAGTTATTCGGTACGTATATTGTGAGAAAGTCCGCCTAAATTGTGGACCTTCTGCGTGATTGGTTGCTGCGTTCGGAAGTTGTGCGCCAAAATGATAATTTCTGTTATTAATATTAGACAAACTAAACGGCGTATTTACTTGCATTTCAAATCAAAACATCTCTCAATAGCATGCTATCATTCCATTATTTCACAAGTATTAATAACCATCAGAATAATAAACTACTGCCAAACGAAAAAGCAAACGAAGCACTTCGGTGATCTTCGAGTAGCGCCTAACTTGGATGGCGCTCGGAGTAGTTCGACTGTAAGATCATATCTGGTTCGGCAGTTTCTAAGGACAAACATGTTGTCTGCCGCGATCAGCTTCAGGTTAAGAATGGTTCAAATGGCTGTGAGCACTATGGGACTTGACATCTGAGGTCATCAGTCCCCTAGAACTTAGAACTACTTAAACCTAACTAACCTAAGGACATCACACAAATACATGCCCGACGCAGGATTCGAACCCGCGACCGTAGCGGTCGCGTGGTTCCGGACTAAAGGGCCTAGAACTGCTCGGCCACAGTGGCCAGTCATCAGGTTAAGACTTTATTAGCAATGTATGGTTATAGGGACACGTAGTTGAGAATAGTGTAATAGTAATTACGGAAATACGTAGTTCATTAATTACTGGAAGAATGGGAATTATTTGTGACTCTGAAGTGGAATGTAATTGTGCAGTTGCTCGTAAAGGTAAAAAGCGAGTGGCATCCGATATAAAAAAAGACTAATTGGAAATTTAATTATTCACATAATATCAACTCCTCGCTAAGAGTTTCTTACTGCCTCAAGATAACGGATCCTATGTGCTGTTTTCTGGGCAAGCGACAACAATTATAGAAAACTGCAGGTTAGTGAACATTTATTAGACCTTATGTATTACATCCATGGCGGTGGAATCATATAGGTACCTCGCGTGTACTGCAGTTGTAGTATAAATGAGATCAATGACACGTCATCTGTGGTAACAAAGAGGAGGTATAAAAGAAGAGAAATTTTCAAGAGAAGAGGTTTATCATATGGACGTATAAATACCTCCCTCTCTCACCTCTCTCTTTTTCAACTTGCCGTATGTTACCTGAGTTCGCTGGACAAAATATTACTAGTCACCCCCTCAAAAGAGCCATGTTCGTATTCATAGAGAGGGTCTTGTCCCCATGCGAAGACCAATTTACTAATTTATTTTTTCAGTTTCCAACCTTTTTAGATAACTTAACGGAGAATAATGTCGAACGAAAACTAAGGGTCTTGATAAAAGCAAAGGAATCCCACTTTTTAGTTGCTTGCTTGAGGGCTAACCCGTCGCAGATGGGCTTTTTGCCAGAATGCGTGCAAAAAACTAAGCCGTGGTCCGCTCTAGTCGATCTTTTGACGTCGAAGATCTTTCCTTAGGACTCAATGCGCTGTCTGTAGCTCACTTAGTGAGGAAAGTGAGGTGGTCAGAAGAAACTAAAATGCCTGCCGCGACTGTGCAAGGGAGAGTATGCGATCGTCCAGTATTGTACTCTAAAAGTAAGGGCGTGAGTGGATCTACACAGCGACACATGGATGGCCAGTAGTCGATTATTATTGGCCAGTTAAGTTTGGCTAGGAAGTTCTAGAAGGGAAATTTTCTGCTGAAGACGCTCCTGAGGACCTTGGAGGCCATCCTTTAGATTGTATAAGGACGCTGTCAAACAAGAGGCTTGGAACAACACCGGTGAAAGTGTACCACCTCCATCACTTCTGGTGACGGTTTCTGTTTGAAGTTCATAACGGTGTTGGCCGGTGATTCCTGGTTAACTTCCTGTCGTGCTCGCATTATGGTGACGTTATTTACTGTTGTTAGCTCTTGCTGATCAGCTCCGCGTGTTTGTGAGCCGTTCGGATTAGTGGTTAATTTGAAGCAAACTTGAGCTGCGTCTATGGACTCTAAACTCACATTTCTTTGGCAACGAACTGTCATCCTTTGCCGGCCAGAGTGGCCGTGCGGTTCTAGGTGCTACAGTCTGGAACCGAGCGACCGCTACGGTCGCAAGTTCGAATCCTGCCACGGGCATGGATGTGTGTGATATCCTTAGGTTAGTTAGGTTTAATTAGTTCTAAGTTCTAGGCGACTGATGACCTCAGAAGTTTAGTCGCATGGTGCTAAGAGCCATTTGTCATCCTTTGACGTACATTGAAATTTTTGTCCGGCTCTGAGATGAGTTGTGCTTGATTGTACCGGGTGGTTATAATTAAATTTTCCCTATTTAACGCGTTATAACACGAAAACTAACTACTGTATGAGTACCCAACTTGGTGGCATTCATGTCAAGGACACGGGGAAGAGTAATAATGCAGAATCTATTCAATTGAAACATTTTTAATCTGCTGGTACGGTACATCATACCATTACAAACCGGTGCCATTACTGCTACCAAAGGGGTTCAATACGGCGGCCGTCAGCGTCCAAAAGAATCTGAAAGCGCAGAATTACATTCTGCACAGCAGAACGATGCATGCCCGTAGGTAGGCTGGCTACTTCTCTTGATATGCTGCGCTTCAGATTAGCAAATGTGTGAACGTTCCTCTGGTAGACCCTGCCAGTCATGTAGCCCCACAACCAGAAATCACAGGGAGTGAGATAAGGTGATTGTGCCGGTCAAGTATTTGGAAACGATCGGCTGATAATTCGATCGTTTCCAAATGTGTTTCGGAGAAGCAGGTGAACTTCACGAGCGATGTGCGATGGGGCCCCATCTAGCATGAAAACTGTTGGGTTGAATGTGTCTCTCTCCTGTGCGGCGGATCTGATATGCTGGCGAAGCATATCACAGTGACGCTGGCCAGTCATACTGCGCTTCCTTGGTCCTTGAACGCCAACCTGTTCAAAACAGAATGGGCCAATGATGAACGTAGCCGTGAAGCCACACCATCCGGTGACATGTTCGCCATACAGAGAACTTCATGTACAGTGACTGGAGATGAAGATCCCCACACTCGGCACTTCTTTGTGTTCATCTCACCCGTCAGAGAAAAATTAGCTTCGTCTGTCCTCCAGGACCAGCCCTCGTCAACTTCAATCCTCGCGAGAAAGTGGAGAGCGAAGTCAATACGTCGTTGTGAGTCTGGTGGTGCAAACTGCTGTACGATATGGATCTTGTATGGATACCATTTGAGAATGACGTGAAGCACCTTCTGTACAGTGGATCACGGGATCTTCAACTGTCGTGACGCAGCACGCGCACTACCTGACGATCGGGAATTGCCCGCAGCGGTTTCGTCAAGCACCTGTGGTACAACCTGACATCGGTCTCTTTCCGCGGCGATGACGAGTTCTCCAGTTGATTCGAAGTTCTCCATCATGCTCCACAAAGCAGATGGAGAAAGAGGACCCTTCCCTAATCCTTTCAATCGGCGACATTCTCGAAGTGTAGATGCAGCATTACTGTTGTTTTGGTAATAGAGCATCACCAATAATGCCCTGCTCCTTTTGCCCAAGTTCTTGTTGACACGTCAACAAGTGCATTGCGACTGGGCGGGTGTGTGAGACTAGGAATCTCAACGACTGATCACGGCACCTGATGGCCACAGTTGGAACTGGACTGTGGAGCTGTGGCGCATGGAAATCATGCACCCCATACTCCGGACATTAATGTTACCAAGTTTGGCACGGTAATTAGTTAAATAGGGAAACTTTAATTATAACCATCCAGTGCTTCTTAGTTCTGAAGGTTGTAGCTAAAGTGTTGCTGGTGGTTATCTTATTACATTCATGTGCTATGATACAGAGACCGGTTCGCTGTGTGTATATAGTTGGAATTTGGGCGTGTTGTATTACCAAGAACTGTTCACGTCACTGTTTATCACTGTCAAGCTGCCGTTCCCTTTAACCGAGGCACGGCGGTCGATGTAGTAGTGGCGAGAAGCTTCTTCTGTTCTATTCTACAGGGTGTTACAAAAAGGTACGGCTAAACTTCCAGGAAACATTCCTCACACACAAATAAAGAAAAGATGTTATGTGGACATGTGTCTGGAAACGCTTAATTTCCATGTTAGAGCTCATTTTAGTTTCGTCAGTATGTACTGTACTTCCTCGGTTCACCGCCATATGTGTGGGCTGACGAGAATCCGCACGTAATTGCACAATCACGTCATCAACACAGATTTTCTGTGAACGATTGGGAAGGCATTTTTGGTGATGTCTTGATTGGGCCCTATGTTCTTCCACCTACGCTCAATGGAGCACGTTATCATGATTTCATAAGGGATACGCTACCTGTGCTGCTAGAAAATGTGCCTTTACAAGTACGACACAACATGTGGTTCACGCACGATGGAGCTACTGCACATTTCAGTCGAAGTGTTCGTACGCTTCTTTAACAACAGATTCGGTGACCGATGGATTGGTAGAGGCGGACCAATCCCATGGCCTCCACGATCTCCTGATCTCAACCCTCTTAACTTTCATTTATGGCGGCATTTGAAAGCTCTTGTCTACGTAACCCCGGTACCAAATGTAGAAACTCTTCGTGCTCGTACTGTGGACGGCTGTGATACAATACGTCATTCTCCAGGGCTGCATCAGCGCATCAGGGATTCCATGCGACGGAGGGTGGATGCATGTATCCTCGCTAACGGAGGACGTTTTGAACATTTCCTGTAACAAAGTGTTTGAAGTCACACTGGTACGTTCTGTTACTGTGTGTTTCCATTCCATGATTAATGTGAACTGAAGAGAAGTAATAAAATGAGCTCTAACATGGAAAGTAAGCGTTTCCGGACACATGTCCACATAACATATTTTCTTTCTTTGTGTGTGAGGAATGTTTCCTGAAAGTTTGGCCGTACCTTTTTGTAATACCCTGTATACAGCCTGAGTCTACCTTCGATTATTTGTTTTCCTTTTAAAATTTATTCAAATCACATATTTTTTATCTAGTAAAACACGTATCTAACGTTGTCAGATTTTAAGTTATTAGGGGTTAAGTTTGTTCCTTTTTTATACTGACCGAATTTAACGTATAGCTTAAGATTTGTTTTGAAATTTTATTGCATGAGCGATTTTTTTCTTTTTTGAAACTTACTACTTCAGAGTTGCTGTAACAAAATTTCACTTAAAATTAAACCCTCGCACTACGGGAGGTTATCCTGCACTTTAAATTCAGTGCATTTAAAATAGAGACAGTTAAAGTTTGAGATAAATAATACGGATATGAGCTGCCTTCTCTTTAAAGGTTATTTTACTAACAGTACATTTGATTTAAAAGAAAAGTAATGGGATGGTTGTGTTTGACGGTCAATAACGCAGGTAAGGCACATGGCGCACTGGACTGTGTGTGTTCAGTACGGACTAGGCATCAGTGCAGGTTGTTTACGTGCACACTTCGTATTTGCATTCAGAGGCCGAGGTCGACGTGCAATGAAAGGCCTAACAGAGTTCCAAAGGGGGCAGATTGCGGGGCTGGATCAGCTGGAGCATCAGTAACCAAGTCGGCCAACTTATTGCTTGTTTCAAGGGCAACTGTTTCAGCAGTCGTGACAGTCTACATAAAACATGGAAGGACACTATCGTATAAATCTAATAGTGTTCGCAAATCAAAACTATATGACAGAGATCATCGTATGTTAATACAAATTGTGTCAAAACAACACAAAACTACGGTGGCTAAACTGACTGCAGAGCTCAATAGCCATCTTCGAGACCACGTGTCTATCGACACAGTCCTCCGAGAACTCCATAAAGCGAATATTCATGGTGGACTTGCTATACCGAAACCATTAGTAACGACAACCAACGCAAAGAAGCATAAACAAGGTGTCGGGGCCATAAGTCCTAGACGGCTGACCTGTGGAAATACGTCATATGGTCAGACGAATCAAAATTTTCATTTGTTTCCATCACTGGGCCGAGTTTAGGTCTGGAGAACGCCAAAAGAAGCCTGCAATCCTGATTGCTGGATTCCAACGGTTAAGCATGGTGGTGAAAGTGCGATGGTGTGGGCAGCCATATCATGGTATTCTGCTGCTCCCATCATTGGTCTCAAAGGCTGTGTTACAGCCAACGATTATGTAAATATTTTAGGTGATCAAATGTTGTTTCCAAACAATGATGCCGTATTTTATGACGATAACGCCCACATTCACACAGTCAGGAAAGTACAATCGAGGCACGAGGAGCATGCAGCTGAAGTGCAGCGTCTTCCCTGGCCAGCACTGTCCCCGGACTTGAACATATCGAACCATTCAAAATGGTTCAAATGTCTCTGAGCACTATGGGACTTAACATCTATGGTCATCAGTCCCCTAGAACTTAGAACTACTTAAACCTAACTAACCTAAGGACATCACACAACATCCAGTCATCACGAGGTACAGAAAATCCCTGACCCCGCCGGGAATCGAACCCGGGAACCCGGGCGTGGGAAGCGAGAACGTTACCTCATATTGAACCATTGTGGGTTGTGTTGGAGCGCAGACTCTGGTGCAAATTTACGCCTCCCTCGTCACCACTACAGTAGTTAGAAGAGGTTCTGATCGAAGAGTGGCATAACATTGCACTGAAGACTATGCCATCATTATATGCCAGGATTCCAAGAAGAACCGCAGCTGTATTACGGGCAAATGGGGATCCAACCGCTTAATAATAAACCATTCCCAAGTATGTACAGCTGTTCACGTTACTTTGCCTATCCCCTGTATATTGTGCGTTTCAATTTTCGTAGTGTTAAAGTGCCAAATTGCCTTGTAATACGTCTCTGAGTTGAAATAAATGTTTTGTAAATATTAAAGATTTTATTCTGGGTAGTCAGACCTTAATTCCAAGCAACCTTTGCTTTAGCTTTTCTTGCCCTAAATAATCAATTAAAAGAGCCCAGAAACAGCTCCGTCTGCTAAAGGAGCCCTCGCGCAGATCGATAGTACTTGCTGCCAGCGACAAATGTGACATGTTCGCGAGTACAGGGAAGTCGAGTAAGGCAAGACAGAGAGGAACAGATTTACCATTAGGTAAATAATAACAGAAAGAGTGACCTTTTCCAAACGTAGGCGGAAGAGAACGAAATAAACAGTACTGTCCCCATTTGCATAGCCACAGTCTACAAACCATTGTTCAGAACCGTAGTGCTAAATGAAATACTGAGTGCACGCTTTGATTTTGTATAATGTGGACTTCGAAGTTGTCAGAATTGGGACAGTTTGTTACCCCAATTACTCGACACATGAATGTCTCAAATTTTCTGACGAGCACTTTTCCAGTTACGTATTTCGGCGAATTCAGATTTCTTCGAAGTTGTGCCATAGAGATGCACTAAGCCCTGACAAAAGTAAATTATTATATTAAAACAGATTATCTACTTTATTATTATTGTAATTAAAATCCTAAGCTAATACATCAACATGATTTCTCTCAATTCACAGTTAAGTGCCTGGGAGAGGCTTCATCGAACCACTTTTGCACTGTTTCTCTACCGTTCCACTCTCGAACAGCGCGCGGGAAAAACGAACACTTAAATCTTGCCGTGCGAGCTCAAATTTATCTTATTTTATTATGATGATCATTGCTCGCTGTGTAGGTTGGCCCCAATAAAATGTTTTCATACTCTGAGTAGAAAGTTTGTGATTGATATTTCATGAGAAGCGAAAAACGCCTTTCTTTTAATGACTGTCACCCAGAATCGTGTGTCATAGCCATGTGACTCTCCCCCCTATTTCGCAATACTACGAAATGAGCTGCCCGTCTTTGAACTTTTTCTATGTCCTCCGCCAATCCTGTTGATGTGGATCCCTTACCACATAGCAATAATTCAGAAGAGGCCTGACAAGCGTAGTGTAAGCAATCTCTTTAGTACAGCTGTTACATTTTCTAAGTGTTTTGTCAATAAATCGCATGTATTGGGGCAAAGCTGTTTCTACCCCAAAGTACTATTATCCAAATGGGTTACGTCATTCAAGATGCTGGCCTTGATGTCATCTGATGACATCATCCAAGATGGCGGCTATTACGTCATTCAAGATGGCGGATTTTGACGGGAAGCTTGAATTTTGGCGGTAAGATAGGTCAATGGGGCTACCTCCACTAACCTAATCCCCTCCCCCAGAAAATGGCGATAAGTTCAAATTCCATCAGGATAATGCAGCCGCTACTAACGTAGAAAAATGGCTGGAAAGAAAGGGCAGTTCGGCTGTCTCTGCTAGCCTAAGAAAATGGCAGAAAAGAAAGGGTATTTGGACTACCTGCACTAATCTAAGTCACCTGACTGCCACCTTGTCCTAGGAAATGGCTGGGAGAGGAGTAAACCTGTGTTGGACAAAAGTCTTTATTTTGCATGTTGTTGTGGTATTCAGTCCTGAGACTGCTTTGATGCAGCTCTCCATGCTACTCTATCCTGTGTAAGCTTCTTCATCTCCCAGTACCTACTGCAGCCCACATCCTTCTGAATCTGCTTAGTATACTCATCTCTTGGTCTCCCTCTGCGATTTTTAGCCTCCACACTGCCCTCCAATGCTAAATTTGATGCCTCAGAACATGCCATACCAACCGGTCCCTTCTTCTTGTCAAGGTGTGCCACAAACTCCTCTTCTCCCCTATTCTATTCAATACCTCCTCATTAGTTATGTGATCTATCCATCTAATCTTTAGCATTCTTCTGTAGCACCAGATTTCGAAAGCTTCTATTCTCTTCTTGACCAAAGTATTTATCGTGCACGTTTCACTTCCATACATGTCTACACTCCATACAAATACTTCCAGAAACGATTCCTGAGATTTAAATCTATACTCGATGTTAACAAATTTTTCTTCTTCAGAAACACTTTCCTTGCCATTGCCAGTCTACATTTCATATGCTCTCTACTTCGACCATCATCAGTTATTTTGCTCCCCAAATAGCATAACTCCTTTACTACTTAAAGTGTCTCATTTCCTATTCTAATTCCCTCAGCATCACCCGACTTAACTCGACTACATTCCATTATCCTCGTTTTGCTGTTGTTGATGTTCATCTTATACCCTCCTTTCAAGACACTGTCCATTCCGTTCAACTGCTCTTCCTGCTGTCTCTGACAGAATTACAACGTCATCGGCGAACCTCAAAGTTTTTATTTTTTCTCCATGGATTTTAATACCTACTCCAAATTTTTCTTTTGTTTCCTTCACTGCTTGCTCAATATACAGATTGAATAACATTAGGGAGAGGCTACAACCCTGTCTCACTCCCTTCCCAACCACTGCTTCCTTTTCATACCCGTCGAATCTCATAACTGCCATCTGCTCCCTGTACAAATTGTAAATAGCCTTTTGCTCCCCGTATTTTATTCCTGCCACCTTCAGAATTTGAAAGAGAGTATTCCAATCAACATTGTCAAAAGCTTTCTGTAAGTCTAAAAATGCTAGAAATGTAGGTTTACCTTTCCTTAATCTTTTTTGTAAGATAAGTCGTAGGGTCAGTATTGCCTCACGCGTTCCAACATTTCTACGGAATCCAAACTGATCTTCCCCGAGGTCGGCTTCTATCAGTTTTCCATTAATCTGTAAAGAATTCGTGTCAGTATTTTGCAACTGTGACTTATTAAACTGATAGTTCGGTAATTTTCACATCTGTCAACACCTGCTTTCTCTGGGATTGGAATTCTTATATTCTTCTTGAAGTCTGAGGGAATTTCGCGGGTCTCATACGTCTTGCTCACCAGATGTTAGACTTTTGTCAGGACTGGCTCTCCCAAGGCTGTCAGTAGTTCCAATGGAATGTTGTCTACTCCGGGGGCCTTGTTTCGACTCATGTACCAGTCTTTCTTTAAACAATTTAATGCATTACAGCCAGTGGACCGAAGTCACTCTCAGAACTGTCGTACAAATTCGGGCTGGTGCCCCCTCGGCACAAACATGTTACTGTTCTGGTCCAGATCAGCTTGCTCGCTGTGTTTGACTCCAGACCTCGTGGTGAACACACTGGACAGCTGTACTGCATCAAATTGTTTAAATAAAGACAGGTGCATCCAAATTAAGACTTCTGTCCAGCACAGGTTGAGTCCTCTCCCATCCATTTCCTAGGACAAGGTGGTGGTCGGGTGACTTAGGTTAGTGGAGGTAGTCCAAATGCCCTTTCTTTCCTGCCATTTTCTTAGGGTAGTAGAGATAGCCCAAATGCTCTTTCTTCCTAGCCATTTTTCTTACGTTAGTAGAGGCTGCATTATCCTGATTGAATCTGAACTTCCCGCCATTTTCTCGGGGAGGGGGTTAGGTTAGTGGAGGTAGCCCAAATGACGAATCTTCCTGCCAAAATATAAGCTTCCCGCCATAATCCTCCATCTTGAATGACATAACGGCCGCCATCTTGGATGATGTAATCAGATGATTGTCCCGACCGCTATCTTGAAAGACGTCATCGCCGCCGTCTTGTATAACGGTACTTTGGGATAGAAACAACTTTGTTCCAATACTATCACAGTCTTTCCCCAAAATATTATCTATATGATCGTTCCGATTTAAGTTATTTATAACTGTGATCCATAAATATTTAGCTGAGTTTACTGCGTTTCGATTTGTGCGATTTATTGTGTAACCGAAATTTAGAGGGTTCCTTTTAGTACTTATGTGGATGATTTAACATTTTTCATTATTTAGAGTCATGTATAACTTTTTATACCATGTGGATACGTTTTTAAAATCATTTTGCAATTCGTTTTGATCACGTGATGACTTTCCAAGACGGTAAATGACAGCATCATCTGCGAACAATCTAAGAAGGCTGCTCAGGTTGTCCCATAAATCTTTTATGCAGATCAGGAATAGCAGTGGCCTCTAACACCTGCTTGGGGAAAGCCAGATATTCCTTCTATTTACTCGATGACTTTCCGTCAGTTATTACAGACTATGACTTTCGTGAATGGGAATCACAAATCTAGTCACACAACTGAGACGGTACTCCACTGACACGCTTTGAGGAGCGGTGTTCAAAGCCTTCTGGAAACCTAAAAATTTGGAATCAATTTAACGTCTTCAGTCGATAGAAATTATTACTTCGTCAGTGTAAGGAGCTAACTGTGTTTCACAAGAACGGCATTTTCTGAATTCGTGTTTCCTATTTGTCAAAAAATCGTTTTCTTCGAGGTAATTGAGCTTCTGTCATTATAGTGAATTATAATGTTCGAACACAGTATATGTTCCATACTGTAAATCGACACTAGTGATACGGGTCTGTAATTCAGCGGACTACTCCTGTTTTCTTTCTTGGGTATTTTTGTGACTTGTGCAGCTTTCCAGTCATTGCGTACGCACCTTTCTATGAGCGAACGGTTGTTTATGATTGCTAAATATGAAGGTATTGTATCAGCATGCTCTGGGAGGTCATCTGTGGCATGTTAGAACTTGGGGTAACTGCAAGTTATATTTTATGGGAAAGGAGGTTCAGAGAGACATAAATTGTAGACACCGAAAGTAGCCTACTTATTGAACTGTAGCAAAAAATTGTGGATGGGATTTAGGCCTCCTCCCTGTAATTTTGGAGCCTTGCGTTAATGGTCCATTATAAATGAACACATTCATTTGCAATGTCCTTTTTCCGTTAAGCAGTAAATTTGTATTGCTGTAATTGTATTATGAAACTTAACATACGGTTGTCATTCCTGTAATTACTGAACGTCTAGCTATACTTCAAATCTCATACAATTTTTGAAATCGACTGATTCATCACTAACACCTTTTACACATCTTGGGATTGGACAACTTCTCCGTGCAACAGGACGCCTTCGTTATAGACTTCACTCACAGTTAATAAGCTGCGCGTGTAGCGCGCCAACAGCCGTGGCCTGCAGCAGACTGCAGGTCGAGTGGGAGGAGTTTTAGGTGGCTGCCGTCTGATCTGCACCATCTTCTGGAGCCACGTTAACTATTCCTAGAACCTTAGCACATGTTCCACTACTCTGCATCTCGTTTCTGAAAGGAACATACCGGTAAAATCAGGAAAATTCTGGGTTTTACACAGGGTGACGACTGTATTGATATCGTATACAATCTGCGAATGCATTGGTAAGGAGGGAAGGGGGGGGGGGATGAATACTGTACAGTGTGTACCCTCCTCCGCCACCTACTGTACTGTGGCATGGGAAATATTGGTGTAGACGATGAAAAAAGGTTTTTTTAAAACTTTATTCCTCGCCTTTCATTGTTTTTAAACATCTTCATTTCGAAAACTAGATGCAGCGTGTCCCTCCTAAGACTCATCTGGCGCACTTTCTCTAGTGTTTCTGTAGATATTTACAATTTAGTTTTTGGAATGTGTAGTTGGTGTCAGCCCAAACACTGCACATGATGTCTTTCACGCGCCGCCCAGAGTTGATGGAGAGCGTCAGTTTGTTTCGAGTTACAAACAAATGAATTCCAAAGCGCAATTTTACGCGCCCATTCGATAGAGCGCTCCCAAATTAGTTTATTGCGATGTTTATTTTATCGATATGGTTTAACAGGGATAGTAAAACACGAAGAATAACCAGTACATTAGCAGCGATACCACTACCTTGGCCTGCGCTGTCTCTAAAGCCATAAAGCAGCGCTGATCAGTCGCTGTGGCTAAGCCATGTCTCCACAATATCCTTTCTTCCAGCAGTGCTAGTTCTGCAAGGTTCGCAGAAGAGCTTCTGTGAAGTTTGGAAAGTAGGAGACGAGACACTGGTAGAAGTAAAGCTGTGAGGAGGGGGTGTGAGTCGTGCTTGGGTAGCCCAGATGGTAGAGCACTTGCCCGCGAAAGGCGAAGGTCCCGAGTTCGAGTCTCGGTCCGGCACACACTTTTAATCTGCCAGGAAGTTTCAGTATTTGTTTGCTACACATTGAAAAAGCGACATTGCAAATATCTGCTGAAACACTGGAGAAAATTGGTCTGACAGCTCTCAGGAGGGACACCCAGTATGTCCATTAGTATCTATCACCTTTTGTAAATAAACCTTGTGTATAGCAGCATTTGCGTAGGGAACAAGGAAGATAGGAAGTAAATGCTACAAAAATTACCCTCCGCCACACGCAATAAAGCTGCTTGTAGAGTATAGACGCAGTTGTGCAAGGTGACAATTATTGAACTATATGAAAAAGTAAATTAGTTACAAACTACGACGTGCACACACTTTATTCAACATGTAAACGTCACTGTAGATATTCGGATTTAGGTTATGACATGTTCGATAATCCTGCCATCATTCGCGATGATGTGGCGCAGACGAATAGCGAAATTTTGCATGATCTGCTGAAGTGTCGGAACATCGATGCTGTCGACGACCTCCTGAATGGCTGTCTTCAGCTCAGAAGTGGTTTTGGAGTTATTGCTGTACACCTTGTCTTAAATATAGCCCCACAAAAAGGAGTCGTATGTTTTCAGATCCGGAGAATATGGCGGCCAATCGGGAACCATGCCAGTGGCCTGTGGGTACCCGAGAGCCAGAATGTGGTCCCCAAAGTGCTCCTCCAGGGCATCAAACACTCTCCTACTTGGATGGGGTCGAACTCCGTCTTGCATGAACTCCATCTTATAGAGATTAGGGTCACTTTGGATAATGGGGATGAAATCATCTTCCAGAACGTTTACTTACCGTTCGGTAGTCATAGTGTCATGGGCTACGACGCCGATTATTCTGTGACTGCACATTGTACGCCACACAGTGCCGTTGAGTGTGAAATGCGGATTCTCAGTGCCCAAATGAGCCAATTTTGTTTACTGAAGAACCCATCCAAATGAAAGTGAGCTTCGTCGCTAAACCAAACCACATACCGCATACTAATTCCCATCATAACCCCGCGGCCAACCGTGCAGTTTGAACGTCCTAACGCAAACTATTTAGCAGTTTTTTTTAAATAATTGAAAAGCCACGATCGCTCACCATCGTTTACTAATGACCGGTTTCAGCACTCTGAAGGTGCCATTATCGGATCTGTGAAGGCATAACATAACAGGTTTGAGGGAGGGATTGCATGAGTTAACTATATACATTACAATTATTACAGAACCACATATCTTAGACGTGGATTAACATTTATAAAATCATATGGACACCATGGCACATGAGGCAGACCATCTGATAAAAATCATTATCACAACCAATAAAAAATAATAAAAAACTGCTCTCGTGGGCGTTCTTTCCATAAAATATAAAACTGGAGTCACCGGATAAAACCACCACTGCTCGCCTAATTGTAATGTATATATTAAGTCATGTAAGCCCTCCCTCAAACCTGATATGTTATGCCTCCATAGATCCAATGATGGCACCTTCAGAGAGCTGAAACCGGTCATCTAGTGAGCGATATTGAAGCGATCGTGGCTTTTCGATTGTTAAAAAAATAATAAATAATTAAAAAAAAAAACAGACTGCTCGCCCCACGACATACCATGTATTCACTGCTCTTCAGGAGTTACGACGATTTTATTTCACACAATTGAATGATTGTCACCGTTAGGCGTAGAATTAGCCGGTATCAAGGTCCCGCAGACTGGGTTCGGAGAGAAACACTCACATGAAGGCCTTGTAGTTGGGCCCGATCTTCTGCACGTGGATGTCGTATTTGGAGTCTACGTAGGGCTCGACGGTGCAGTAAGTACCCGCGACGGCCACCACGCTCGCCATGTCCTGGAAGTCGCTGTTGGTGTCCACCTTGACCTTCCCCAGGCCGCCGTGGGCGTGGCCGATCTTGAAGACCACCGGGAAGCGCGTCGAGCTCAGCTGCAACACAACATCCCGTGACCAATCAGGGGGCAGTAAGGGCACAGCGGGCAGCAGCTGCCAAGCGCCACACACGACAAAGGCTGTGGATTTTATATTAATCAGATACAAGGTGTTAAAGGAGTAACGAAACCCTTCGGGAAATTTATGGTACGTGAAAGCCAGAACTGAAATATCAGTTCACCCAAAACAGTTGCAACTCTCAAAAATTCTCGAGAAAGTCAAATTTGAAGTTTTGCGACTGTCTATAACACCCCAAACCAAGTGAAATTATTAAGATGAAACGTGTAGAATCCTCGCGTCCCGCTTGGTGGTGGCGTGTTCCCTTCCCGGCTGATGCAAATTTTTAAACGAAGTGGCATTTTCTGGTAGCATTTCCGTAAAGCGTAAAATACATAAAGATGGAAAAACGCAATTCGTAATGTTCTTTAAACAATCGAATTTTTGTACAGAAGTACAGAACTGAAATATCAGTCATGCAAAACAGTTCGATGCAACTCTCAAAAATTTTCGAGGACGTCGACTTTGAAGTTTTCGAAGTGTCTTTAACAACTCAAACTAACTGACGTTATTAGGATAAAACGTATAGCTGAGTGATAGAATGCTCGTGTACCACATGGGGGTGCCATGTTCGATTTCCGGCTGATGCAAATTTGTAAACGAAATTGCATATTATATGAGCATTTCCATAAAGTCTAAAATACATAAAGATGGAAAAATTTAATTTGAAATGTTCTTTGAATTTAAACAATCTTTATTAACAATCTTTTGTAAAAAATCATAATTAAGAATTTATATTTGGAATGAAAACTGGATCTTTGAGTGCAGTATATAATTAGAAATAAGAAGAGGCGAATTTCCCATTAAATACAAGTTAATTAAGCACTTCGTGTTCAGGCCACAAGTGGCCCATCGGGACCATCCGACCGCCGTGTCATCCTCCGATGAGGATGCGTATAGGAGGGGCGTGTGGTCAGCACACCGCTCTCCCGGTCGTTATGATGGTTTTCATTGACAGGAGCCGCTACTGTTGTATCGAGTAGCTCCTCAGGTGGCATCACGAGGCTGAGTGCACCTCTAAAAATGACAAAAGCTCATGGCGGCCTCGATGGTCATCCATCTATGTGCCGGCGACGCCCGACAGCGCTTAACTTCGGTGATCTGACGGGAACCGGTGTATCCACTGCGGCAAGGCCGTTGCCAAATACAAGTTAATTAGCATATATCTAATGAAATTTATATGTGTGTGATGCAGGTCTTTGAAATGAACGTAAAAAACGAAAAAATAATGACTAAAACGAGACTCGAACCAGCGGTTACCAGTTCCGAGCGCTACCGATTTTTTTCCATCTTTATGTGTTTTATGCTTCACGGCAATTCTCGCAGAACGAGCACCTTTATTTAAAAAATTGCCTTGGCTGTGATCGTACCCAGAGCCACTACATGGAAGATAAGCGTTCTACCACAGAGCCACATGTCCTGTCGAAAAATCGAACGTAGTTATGGGTATTAAAAGCTCTCGGAAAACTTCGAAGTCAGCTTTCTAGTGCGTGTTTAAGACTTGCATCGAACGGCTTAGGTGGACTGATATTTGAGTTCTGACCTTCACATACCACAAATATAAAAAAAATTAGAAAAATTCGTTGCTCTTTGGTCTCTTTTTAAGTTAAAAAAACTTGTTGCATGTTTCTGAAGTTAGTATGCCGAACTTTTATAACATCTACTGGTTATGTACTCAAATGTCCGCAGTTGGGCAAGACCCTTTGTTTTCGAGTATTTGGGTATTGCCAGGGAAATGATTCGCCGGTAGATACTGACTTATATAAAATTATATTTTATAAATATATATTTATATAAAATCTTCCACCGCTATCGTATTTCACCACTGTGTCAGCGAATTGCTACACCTTCGCTTCGTCAGTGTTTCATAATAGATTACAGGAATACGACAACAGATTTACACATTACAGCGCTTATACCACACGTGGAATCTAATATGAGCCTGCACTCTTAAAGAACTTTCTAAGCGGTTGGGAACATTCATACCGTCTGTACACAGATACATCACGTACTGCAGATAGCGTCGGAAGCGCATATTACCACGAACAGACAAGCCATACAGCCCTATTCCAAATATGTTCTGAAGCCTCGATACTTCATTAGAGCTCACAGCAGTACTAGAAAGACTTAAATATGCTGACAAAAAATGGTTCAAATGGCTCTGAGCACTATGGGGCTTAACATCTGAGGTCATCAGATCCCTAGAACTTAGAACTACTTAAACCTAACTAACCTAAGGACATCACACACATCCATGCCCGGGGCAGGATTCGAACCTGCGACCACAGCAGTCGCGCGGTTCCAGACCGAAGCGCCTAGAACCTCTCGGACACACATATGTTGACAGCTTGGATAAAATAACTATTCTGACAGACTCGCGATTAACATTTTCAATCATGCAGAATGATGCCGTCAATATTACCAACAATTAATTGGGGTACCAGATTACAGACCGTACTGCAGCGTCGTAACAAGACGATCTCCTTGCTGTGCATAAAGGGGCACCATGGTGTAAGGGGCAATGCATTTGTCGACGCTGTCAAAACTCGAGTGTAATCCGCCATGGGACAAAGACGCATGAACATGTTAATTACGCGCACCTTCTGTAAGACGTGGGGCGGCTGATTAGAACATTGTGGAACATTGTTGTACCAATAAATGGGAAGATCTTACGTAGCTGTATAAAGAAGTATTCTCTCATGACCGTGGCACTCCCTTGGTGTGTAACACAGAAATTCTCTCGTTGCCGTGTTCCGCTTCTGCTTTAACCAAGGACGGTTCCAACTGCATTTCTACCTGCTACGACTGACTGACTGATCCCTGTGTGACTGTGGCGCAGACGAGAACATCGACCACATCATGTTCGGCTGCCCACCGCGACACCAAGCGACACCAGAATTGCCGCAGTGGATGGTGCTACCAATATTAAGACACTACTCGCAGAGCGTGATGTGTCACTGTATATACATGGATAGAACTTTTGGGCGACTGAACACATCGTGATTTAACTGTGATGTACACAACCAATATAAATATTCTATGCGAGTCTTGGATGTACGTGTGTACGTCATTGGATAATCCCTTTAATTTGTAACATATAATGTGCTTGACTCTCGCTGGGTGGATCATGTCCAAAGACCACCAGTAAATAAATAAATAAATTCCCTGTCTGCAGAGAAAAATCTCAGATGAATGGAGTAATATCGTTGTTATATGACTCTTCGAAAAAAGGAAACAATAAAGAATGAGGAAACCCCAGAGGTGTAAATTTCATCGGTGTATAAGATCTGCACCAGAACGGTCTCTAAAACACAAATAGTAAATGAGTAGTTATTTCAGAGGATCGGGATGGTTCTAGAAACGGCAGGTCTTGCATCGACAGTGCTCTCATTACAAAACAACTTGTAGGGAAAAAAGAGAGTATAACAACGGAAACAACATAGTGTTCCCAGATTATAGGAAGGTGTTTGGCCAAATGCGCAGACAAATTGCCTGGAATGTAATGGAAAATAGAGGGTAACCCAGGCATATCATTGTCGTACTGAAAGACATATATAAAAATACAATATTGAAGATCAGAGCTCGACCAAAACTCATTGACAACGTCCACGTAAATGAGGAGGTCAGACGAGAGTGTCGCCTGCAATACCCTAGTTTAGAAATATCACACAAAACACAAATAAACACTTGTTTATTCGCCGATGAGCAGTTAATTATATATGATGATGTAAGGTAAACCTCACAACGCTGCTCAAAACATTGCTTAGTGTGCCAAGAAAGTAAAGTGAAGATCTGTACTACAATTCCATTTAGAACAGCAGTGCGTATAAAAAATTGTTATACATGACAAGATAATAGAAAAAGTAAACTGTTTCAGCCCTCTTGGAAATCAAATAAGTTATCTAGAAAATTAAGATTTAGGTAAAAACTTGCAAATTCTATTGTATTATGTGTGACTCTGTAAACAAAAAAAACAGGATGTGGAAAGAAAGTAAAATTAACTCTGGCAGGTCCTGTACTTGTCTGGACCCCTACTAAAGGACAGAGAAATAAGATTCCAGCATCTGAAATGAAATTTCTAAGAGCTTTGAAAGAAAACACAAAATTAGATAAAGTAAAAAAACTTTATAGAAATTAGAAGAGGGTTAGTAGTTGAACCAATAAACGAGTTAATAGCTGAATGTAGAGTTAAATAGAAGGACGATATGGGAAGATAAACAGGCTTCACGCATGAGATCTGAAAATGAAGATCGCTGTGATCTTCAAAGTAATCTCCATAATGTTGTTCACGTAACTGAGTACCACGTTGTAGTGTTTGTTGTGGAGTGGCAACAACTAATCGCTTTTTTCTTTTTTTTTTTGCGGTCGCCCACTGATAGTCACGAATCAATTACACAGACGCAGGCACTACTCGGTCTGTGGTTACCTAAGAAGAGCAACAACTTTTGGAAGTAAGCTAAGAGTCAAGAAATGCAAAGACGAGAAGCAGCCCCCCAGTACGAAAAATTAAGTATTAATATCTGTTAGGGATGGTCGCAGTTCGTCGATGCTCATGTAGATACAGACACGGATATGTAAACATCCATAGCCGAAAATAATAAACCCCAAAGGATAGATGTTGCTTCATATTAAGGTAAAATGGTGACTTTATAGAATGGCATAAAAAGCAATATGCAACTATATTTGATATCTTACTCATTAATCCAAAAGTACAGCAATGTATTAAAAACCACGAAATGTTTTGTCTACCGACTGTGAAAACATCCTTTTTGAAAAAAAGTTTCTACTTCAGTTAGCATATAACCCGCTTTAGAAAACAGCGTTTCAGGAAGTGGGCGAAGCAGCTATGCAGGTCAAATATTTAAATTGGATAGATAGTCCCAATAATACGAGGGTTGTCCAGAAAGTAACTTCCGATCGATCGCTAAATGGGAAACCACAGTGAAAATCAGAAATATTTTATTTGCAACAGTCAGCTACACTTTCCAGATACTTCTCGACATAGTCGCTGCTCCGACTTAGACATCTTTCGGAGCGTTATATCAAATTTCCAACACCTTCGTCACAGAAGGCAGCCGCCTGTGCTTTCCGATAATTCTCTACGCTGTCTATAGCACGTAGCCTGCGCCCAAGAGGTGTCTTCATATCCAGCGTTTCATATGAACAGTGGTGATACTCAGGACGAACCAATTAGGGCTGTGTTGTGTGTGATCGAACACTTCCCATCGAAAAGGCTGCAGGAGCGTCTTCACGGCCCCTGAAGGATGCGGCTGAGAATTGCCACGAAGAAGGACGTGCGTAGCAGTTGTGTTAGGTGGGCTGCATTCGTTAAGGCGAAGCCTCTCAGCGGGCCCTCCAACTTGGCGGGAAACATCTTTATTCTAGGAACCTTTACTCGCTCCCAGTGCGCTCTCACCTGAAAAGAGCGTCTTGATGCGATCGAAGGTTATACAAAAGACACTACCCAACACATCTGTGCAAAGCTTCATCGGGTTTCCACTGTGGTGTCCATTTCGCGACCGATAGGAACTTACTTTCTGGATAACCCTCGTATCATTTCATATTGATAATGGATCTTGTTTAAGATTTATAAGTCAATGTCTCAGATAATAAGCAAACTACACTGAGGTGACAAAAGCTATGCACATAAACAGATGGCGGTAGTATCGCGTACACAAGGTATAAAAGGGCAGTGCATTGGCGAAGCTATCATTACTACTCTGGTAGTTCATGCGAAAATGTTTCTGACGTGATTTTAGCCACACGACGGGAATTAACAGACTTTGGGCGCGGAATGGTAGTTGGATCTAGACGCTTGGGTCATTCCTTTTGGGAAATCGTCAGGAAATCAAATATTCCGCGATTCACAGTGTCAAGAGCGTGTCGAGAATGCCAAATTTCAGGCATTACATCTCACTACGAGCAACGCAGTAGGCTACGGCCTTCACTTAACGACTAAGATCAGTAGCATTTGCGTAGAGTTGTTAGTGCTAACAGAGAAGCAGCTCTACGTGAAATAACGGCAGAAATCAATGGGCGACGTACGGCGAACTTATCCGTTTGGGCAGTGTGTGGCTTTAATGGGTTGTGGCAGCAGATGAGCGACGCAAGTGCCTTAGTTAAACAGCACGACATCGCCTGCAGCTCCTCTTTTGGGCTCGTGACAGTATCGGTTGGCCCTTAGACGACTGGAAAACCATGTCCTGGTCAGACGAGCCCCGATTTCAGTTGATAAGAACTGACGGTAAGGTCTGAGTGTGGCGCAGACCCCACGAAGCCACTTACCCAAGTTGTCAATATGGCACTGTGCAAACTGGTGTTGGCTCCATAATAGTGCGGGCCGTGTTTGCATGGAATGGAATGGATCGTCTGGTCCAACTGAACCGATGATTAACTGCTCGGCAACTTGGAGATCATTTGGAACCATTCGTGGACTTCATAATCCCAAATAACGTTGCAATTTTTGTGGATGACAACGCGCCATGTCACCGGGCCGCAATTGTCCGCGATTGGTTTGAAGAACATTCTGGACAGTTCGAGCTAATAATTTGGCCATGCAGATCGACCGACATGAATCCCGTCCAACATTTATCGGACATAATCGAGAGGTCAGTTCGTGCACATAATTCTGCGCCGGCAACACTTTCGCAATTATGGAAGGCTATGGAGGCAGCATGGCTCAATATTTTTGCGGACTTGTTGAGTGCATGCCACTGGGAGTTGCTACACTATGCGGGGAAAAAGGAGGTCCGCCACGATACTAGGAGGTGTCCCACGACTTCTCTCACCTCAGAATATAATAATAGGTTCAAATCTTTTTGCTAATTATATTTCTTACTCATCCCTGCTGTTGGCTCATCACGTGCGGAGCGCTCTGAACCTACTCTTATTGAACTTTCTACATGCAAATTGGAAAAGAATGTCGCCAGAGAAAGATAATACTCTGCACCCCAGCAGAGACACACTACACCTTACAATATGAGTAGATATGGGGTACGGTAACTCTCAAAGGGCGAAACAGTCATTAGCAAACGACGAAGCTATAAATTCTTTAAAAAATTTTAGTGAACGTATCATCGTAATACTGAAATTACAGTTTTGCTTCTAAGCAACTTGTAGTCCTCCTCAGTTTCAGTTCTAAACTTTGTTTAAAGTTTTTATAAATAAATTCATTCGGAATGAAACCTTAGTCCCGCTGAGTGAGGTACAGGCAGTGATTTCAGCACTTTCCCGGTGCAGTGTATGTTACGCGATTATGCCACTGGATGCTTCAACCTACTCTGGACGAATGACACTTTCTGCATTGTACTCTTTGCGTTTTCGGGCTGTAATTGTCTGTGTCTCGAATTCTGTTTCTGTGCGTGAAGGCCATCTAAGCATCACATCCAAAATGTTGGGCATAACAACTTAAATTCTGACCGAATTCGGTACAACAGCGTATTTCAAAGGCAAGTGCTTCACTATATAGTACCCTTTCCCCTATCCGCAACAACAAAAAATGCTATTTTCAGAAGCAGTATACGGCGTGGCAGATCGCGTTTATGACGGAATTTGCATTTACTTATCCTTTACATGGACATACTCAGAGAATAAAAATCCTGAAATGGTCGCTATTATAAGTCACTGGTGATTTTCCAGGTCATTAAAAGTCACACAGAAACACACACACACACACACACACACACACACACACACACACACACACACACACACACACAATGTTTGGATATTGATTTCACGTTCCTCGAATGGCCTCCATTCACCTAACCAAGACTGATATCATATAATTGGTATTGTTATTGCAGTGCGTCCCGTGATAATAGCATTTTCATTGCAAACGGTCAAATTAGCCCAGAATGTTATTACAGCACAGGCGAAAATCTCTGCATGCGTAGAGCCACTTTAGAGACAGAGTCCACATTACACACATAATATCCATCCTCCTACTGAAGACTGAAATAAAGCAATTCCTGGCTCTGCGAATAATTCCCTATTACTGCAGTGTGTCCGAATTGTATGTTCGTCCCCACATGGACTCCTTCTGTCCCTGAAGTTGGAAGGAATGATCTGGAAAGGAAGTTAAATTTCAGCCAGAAGTAAAAACAGAGAGCAGAGGACATGAAGGGTCAATTGAACTAAATGAATATCGGTTTGGAAAGAATTTATAACAATAACATTAATAAAAGTGAAACAATGGCAATTGAGTATAGTCGAATTAAACGAGGTGACGCTGAGGGAATTAGCAGAGGTCAACGTTGCAAGTAGCAGCGAGCTTTGCTGATTGTGGAGAAAATAACTGACGACATTAGCAGGAGGATACATAGTGTAGACAGACAATAGTAAGACAAGCTTTTCCGGAAAAAGGGAAATATCTCCACGTCGACTGTAGATTTAAGTGATACGAAATATTTTCTGCAAATAATTGTCTAGAGCGTAGCCTTATACTAAGTGAAACATGTAGGATAAACAAATTAGAGGAGTAAATCGAGTAACTAATCAGAAGGTACTGGATGGAATTGGGAAGGAAACACATTTACGGCCTAACTTGAGTAAAAGAAGGAATAGGTTTACAGCACATACTCTGACACACCGAGTAGCTATTAATTCGATAGTGGAGGGAAGTGCGGTGGGATAAAAATTGTAGACTTACACAAGGGCTCGACTACAGTAAGCGTTTTAAAGTGGACGGATGTTGCTGTAGTTATGCAGAGACGAAGAGACTGGTACGGGATGGACTACGTAGAGATACGCATCAGAGTCATTAGACAACAACGACAACGTGTCATATACGAAAAACGTGTCATATTTGAGGATATTACAAGTATCTATGCTTAGTATAAGGCGAAAATAAATGTTTAATACTGTCCATGTACCTGTCTGTTACAATAAATAATTCCATTATATTTTAATACAGTACTTATACACACATCGAAAAAAGTTTTGCCTCACCTCGGTTCCGAGAGTTCCGGAACCTGTACAGAAAACTGGAATAGAGATCAACATAAACATGATTCCCGCACTTCTTATTGCTCATGAAAATCACACATTGCACATTATACCACCATACAGCGAGACCTTCAGAGGTGGCGGTCCAGACTGCTGTAAACACCAGTACCTCCAATCCCCAGTAGCACGTCCTCTTGCGTTGATGCATGCCTGTATTCGTCGTGGCATAGTATCCACAAGTTCATCAAGGCACTGTTGGTTCAGATTGTTCCACTCCTCTACGGCGATTCGGGTTAGATCCCTCAGAGTGGTTGGTGGGTCACGTCGTCCACAAACAGCCCTTTTCAATCTATCCCAGGCATGTTCGATAGGGTTCATGTCTGGAGAACATGCTGGCAACTCTAGTCGAGCGATGTCGTCATTCACAAGATGCGCACGATGGGGGCTCAAATTGTCGTCCATGAAGACGAATGTGTCGCCAATATGCTGCCGATATGGTTGCACTATCGGTCGGAGGATGGCATTCACATATCGTACAGCCGTTACGGCGCCTTTCATGACCAACAACGGCATATGTCGGCCCCACATAATGCCACCCCAAAACGGCAGGGAACCTCCACCTTGCTGCACTCGCTGGACAGTGTGTCTAAGGCGTTCAGCCAGACAGGGCTGCCTCCAAACACGTCTCCGACGATTGTCTGGTTGAAGACATCTGCGACAGGCATCGGTGAAGAGAACGTGATGCCAATACTGAGCGGTCCATTCGGCATGTTGTTGGGCTCACGTGTACCGCGTTGCATGGTGTCGTGGTTGCAAGGATGGACCCCGGCATGGACGTGCGCACCATGCAGCCTATAGCGCACAGTTTGAGTCGCAACACGACGTCCTGTGGCTACACGAAAAGCATTATTCAACATGGTGGCGTTGCTGTCACGGTTCCTCCGAGCCATAATCCGTAGGTAGCGGTCAGCCACTGCAGTAGTATCCCTTGGGCGGCCTCAGCGAGGAATGTCGACAGTTCCTGCCTCTCTGTATCTCCTCCATGTCCAAACGACATCGCTTTGGTTCACTTTGAGACGCCTGGACAATTCCCTTGTTGAGAGCCCTTCCTGGCACAAAGTAACAATGCGGACGCGATCGAGCCGCGGTATTGACCATCTACTGACAACACGAGCTGCGTACCTCCTTCTTGGTGGAATGACTGGAACTGATCGGCTGTCTCTCCGTCCAATGGGTGCTGCGCATGCATGGTTGTTTACATCTTTGAGCGGGTTTAGTGACATCTGTGAACAGAAAGGGACTGTGTCTGTGCTTTGATACAATATCCACAGTCAACGTCTTGTCTTCAGGAGTGGTGGGAACTGGGGTGATGCAAAACTTTTTTTGATGTAAGTATTTAATCAGCATACATTCCTTTGAGATGTTTTTCGTCTGGTTTCAATAAAACTGTTGATGAATGACCATGCTGGTTTTTAAATTCAGTTCGCGTCACGTTACGCAGGAAAACATCGATTTTACAATTGGTGCATATGTGTAGATATGTATGTATATGTGTGTGTGTGAGTGTGTGTGTGTGTGTGTGTGTGTGTGTGTGTGTGTGTGTGTGTGTGTGTGTGCGTAATTCCTATTTTCAAACTTTCCAAATTCGGTTGAATATAATGGGGTAGTGAGAAGTTCCTGGCATTGTTGCCTTGTAGTTGAAATATGAAAACGAATGAAGACTCAATTGAAAGCCTGAAATCTTAATTTGTGACACTGTAAATATCAGTACAATATTTGTACAATTTGTTGAGTTGCAGGTGCTAGCAGAGATGGCAGAGTCAGAAGCAAGTTTCTCGTTATTGGAGATACGGGCCGTCATGAGGATTTTATTTCTTCAGGGGAAGTACGCAAAGGACATTCACACTGTGATGTGACAAACACTGGGAGAGAAGTGTACATTCTTCAGCACTGTGAAAACTTGGATATCTCGTTTCAAGACTGGTCATTTCACTGTTGGAGACGAGCCCCTCAGTGGTCGCCCTCGCTGCAACATCCGATGCAGTCCATGAGCTGATTCTTCAGGGCCGACAAATATCCTCCAAAAATACAGCCAAGATACTGGACGTCTCCCGGCAGCGAGTTGGTTTCGTTATCAGCACAATCCGTGATATACGCAAGCTTTCTGCGAATTTGTGCCGAAATGTTTGAGCTGTTCACGGAAGGAATGCACTGAGACATCAAAAGCCATTTTGCGCTATTTTGAAGCTCCAGAGACCTTTTTTGGCGAGGTTAGTGACTGGAGATGATAGCTGGCTTCACTTTTATGACCCTGAAACCAAGGAATAATCAATGGAATGGTGCCATAGCGATCTCCACGGCCGAAGATCTTCCGCACCTAGAAATTGTCAAGAAAAGTGATGGCGTCTGTTCTCTGGGACAAGGACGACATTCCGTTGATGAGCTATTTACCTCAGGGATCTATACAACCAGACAATATTATGCTAACCTCCTGGACCAGCTGAAGGAAGCAGTTAAGAATAAAGGCAGTTGACCAAAGGATTCTTTTGCTGTATGACAATGCACATGTATTTACGTCCAACGTTGTACCTGCCAAATTGCCGACTTTGGAATTCCAGCTCCTCAACCATTCTAGCTAGACCTAGCCCCCACTGACTACTATCTGTTTCCGAACTAGAAAATCTTTAACAGTGCAAACCAAGTGTATCAGTCTCATGGGAGGATATATTGAACAAATGAGAAGTTTCGAAACTCTAGATTTGTTCTTTCTAGGCAAAGCCAGGAACTTTTCAGCATCCCTTCGTAATGACTTGAGAGTGGTTAGTCGGGACCTGATTCCACGAAACTAACGAAGGGTAATTAATCGTAACAGCTATTGAGTTCCTGCTTCATATTTCGTTACAGAGGAGAGGGACAGTAAAAAGTAATTATGCAATCGCTCTGCTCTGAGTCATGCCCGCACAGCAGAGCGCGGCCGCCTTCTACGTAGACATTCCATCGCGAAGAGAAAAACTGCGCGATGTTTTCCGGGGAACATCCTGTGGCTTATCAGTTGGCTGAGTGAGCGCCCATCGCGAGGCGAGCAAAAAGACCGCATGCCCGAGTCTTCTGCGCCGTCGTCTTTACGCCTACGCCTGCTGAGACGCTTGCGAGTGACGGTGGGCGACCTGACCGCCATACACTTCATGAGAGAGAGCAGAGTTTCTGGCGAAGCGACTCTTGCTCAGGCAGAGCATATTACATTGCCGAAAAAAAAAATTGTGCACCCTTTTACAGATTTCCATTTGAATGAAGATTTAATGTTGCAACAGTGCGTATGTTCTACGTGAAATGAATACATTTAGAGATCAATACCACAAGCGGTTCTGAGGTACCAGGTATCTATCCAACCGCATATGTCATTGGATAGACCATAAGCGCGCACTTTTTGTAGCAAGCGACAGTGCGGAACTGAGTCGAACTCCTTTCGAAAGTCCAAAAATATGGCATCAACCTGGGAGCCGGTATCTAGAGCTTGTTGTATGTCATACACAAAGAGGGCCAGCTGTGTCTCGCATGACCGCTGTTTCCTAAAACCGTGTTCTGCAGATGAGCTTCTCAGAGTCTTGAAAGGTCATTATGTCTGAACACTAAACACACAACAAATCGATGTCAGTGAAATTGGCCGGTAATTATGTGCATCCGATTTTCTATCCTTTTTATAGATTGCTATGACCCGGGCCTTCTTCCAGTCCCGCGGAACTTTCAGCCGTTCCGAAGACCTCTGATAGATGACGGATAGGAATGGTGCTATATTTGAAGCACAGTCAACATAAAATCTTATGGGGAGACCGTCTGCGCCAGATGTCTTTCTGGTGTCGAAGGATCTTAACTGTTTTACAATCCCAGATACACTAAACACTATGTCAGCCATCGTTTCGTTTGTTCGATCATTGAAAGGGGGAATGGTTCTGTAGCCCTCTATCGTAAACGAGTTTTTGAAAGCTAGGTTTAGAATTTCGGCCTTCTGTTTATCATCATCATGTCACATTACTGAGAGAAGGCAGTGAAGAATTGGGGGCCAATGGTGCGCGGAATCGAACCGCGCCGCGCCAGACGCTCCACCTGCAACAGCTGCATATAAACGCAGCTCATGCTAGCCTCGGCCGCGAAAGATCAGCCCGAGTCTGCAATGCGAATAATGCTCCGCTGTACAGATCCGTACCAAGTGGTTCCTCGGAGTCGTTGTCTGGCATGAGCTGTGTTGTTTTCATGTCGCCTCTCGCTAGCGACATTTGACGTAGTAAAAGTTAAAGTATTGTCGATTTGCTTTTCTGGAAATGAAACTATAAATGTTGTTTGTTGGGAATTGTTGTATAGCACTCCGAGAACGATGTATCCCGTAAGCACCCTATTAGCGACGAGAGGGCAAGACACCACGTAGTCGATCGTACAGATAGTGAATACTGTCATAGGATACGTTATGCTACGCGTGCTCGATCTGTTGGTTGACCAGTGGCACGAGTCACCTCTCGTCCAATCATATCCGTGCGTTCTCGACTGGAGACAGATCTGTAGATCGTGCTGACCAAGAAAGTTGCTGCACGTCTTGCAGAACACGTTTAGTTTCGCGGAGAGTGTGTGGACGAATGTTGGAATAATATGTCACCTTCCTGTTGCAAGAACGGCAAAAGAATGGGTCTAACAACACTGCACATACCGAGCACTCGTTAGTGTCCCCTCCAGAGACACCGAAGTTGTAGCTTATCGCCCCCGAGACGGTAAGGCTTATGGTATGGCAAGAACTCAATTACCAAATCAAATGTTCAAATGTGTGTGAAATCTTATGAGACTTAACTGCTGAGGTCATCAGTCTCTAAGCTTACCCACTACTTAACCTAAATTATACTAAGGACAAACACACACACCCATGCCCGAGGGAGGACTCAACCTCTGCCGGGACCATCCGCACAGTCCGTGACTGCAGCGCCTTTGACCGCTCGGCTAATCCCGCGCAATTCGATTACCATATTGACGTCTACCGGGTCACTCATGGTTCGCAAATCAAATGTTTGTAAAAAGAAAAAAAAACTTTCAGAGTTTCTCTTCAAAATGCAATATGTATGACATCTGTACAACGTTTAGTTCTTGTGGAATAAATAATTGAAAATGTTCCCGGACTTATGTACACCCTGTACTTCCAAAGGGGAGGTTATTTCGACCAACCACAAACAAACTCAATGGGAAATAAATGAATGAGAAAGCTCGGAATCTAGTGTCCAGTCAATAACAGGATCACTGACATCTTGACATCTGAGGACTAGCTCAGATTGAGAAATAAAAAAATAAAAAAATGAAGGTTCAAATAGCTCTGAGCACTATGGGACATAACTGCTGAGGTCATCAGTCCCCTAGAACTTAGAACAACTTAAACCTAACTAACCTAAGGACGTCACACACATCCATGGCCGAGGCAGGATTCGAACCTGCGACCGTTGTGGTCGCGCGGTTCCAGACTATAGCGCCTAGAACCGCTCGGCCACCCCGACCGGCGCGCAAAGAAAGAGCGGGCGAATCTACTGTAGCTTCATTGAAAGAACCATCTCAGCATTTACCTCTACTAAACTCGAAGAAAATGTTGAAAAGAATAGCACACTAAGTATGTGAATCTCAGTCCTGCCAAATATAAGAAAATTTAAAATGACAATGAGAGAATTTCCGAACGGTATAATGAATAGGAGCTCTCTCTCTCTCTCTCTCTCTCTCTCTCTCTCTCTCTCTCTCTCCTCTTTCTCTCTCCCTCCCTCTCTCCCTCCCTCCAAGTGGACGTGTGGACCATGTGGATACGTATGCTGTCATTGCATCATGATCACTACATCGCAGGCGAAAGCCTACGTCCGTTACCGACAGATTCAACCAACAATGATATTTGGAAAAAATGGCACCAGAGAAGAAACAATACTAGAAATTTTAATGAAATGCAGGAAGACCTGCAGAGGATAAAAACTTCGTGCAGAAATTGGCAGTTGCCCCCGACATAAGCAAATGTGACGCATTGTCCATAAATAGGCAGAAAGGTGCATTATTGTATGAGCACAGGGTTGCAGAACTGTCACTGGAAACAGTCTACAGGACAGCACTCACCAGATCGACGTCGTACGCACAAACGACTGTCGCTTGCATGAAGGCAGAATCAGCTTTCATCGCTTAAGAGCATGACGCGCCATTTCATCTTCCATGTGATCCTCTGACGGCACCATTCGAGCCGTGCACGTCGATCCTGTGACGAGAATGGAAGACGGGCTGGAGGTGTGTGTACCCGTAGTCTCACTGCTAATAACCAGTTTGCAACCGTTCGTGGTGACAGGTCTGGGTTCACAAATCCTTTTATCTGTGCTGAAGTAACTGCGCGAACTGACACTGCTTCCATTACAATACGACGATCCTGGCACAAGCCTGTGCTGCGTAGATATCCAAAACCTCTTCTACCGGTGTGAGAATGTTCACGCGACCAGTAATACGAACACTGTGCACAACTGACACAGAGCTTGCAACTTGTGTGGCAGTTCTCCGAAAGAACGATCCCGCCAGTCGGAAGGCCGCTATTTGACCCCTTTCAAAGACGCTCACTTGACTTTAGGAAGCACGAGTGCATCTTCATGGCATGTCTGCCTGCTCGCTTCACACGTTTGCACCACACTGAGCCTTCCGGCTATGAGCATTCCCAACTAATTGGTAGACACAGATGGCGCTCTGGCAGCTGTGCCGGTACGCTATCTGTTGGCGGACGGCGTAGAAACCATTATCAGTATATCTACTATCCGCCAAGTGGTATATGTCGTCAGTGGATCAAAATCAAGGTCGTCTTTCCAGATGTACAATTTTTTTTTGATGCTGCAGTGTGTTTGTGCCCCATTCTATTTCACTTATGACTTCTGCGTGAGTGCTTTGTCCATTCAGTAGATTCATTGATGCAATGTCATGAAAGTTCGTACTGTTAACAGGTATCGGCTACCAATGGATATCATCAGAAGAATCGAAGAAGAATTAGGTCCTCTGCTCCAAATGCAACACTGCCCCTGGTCATGATAGATCACCTACCGCCACCTCAAGGGTTCTCCGCTCCCCCCCTCCCCTCCCCTCCCCCATCCTTCCTGGCTGTCCTTGCTACCCTGTTCAATGTCCTCTTCTCCACTGGATTTTACCCCGACCTGTAGAAGACTTCACGTGTCCTGCTGTTACCTAAACCCAACAACCCCCTTCCTCCCTCTGATACTTCTTCCTATCGTCACATCTGCCTCACTTCCATGTTCAGTAAGATCTTCGAGACCATCCTCTCTCATCGTATTCACTGCCACCTTAAACAGCACTACCTCCTTCCCTTTACCCAGTGTGGATTCTGGCCTTCCTTCTCAGCCGATGACCAGCTCCTTAAACTTACCCATCTTCTTTCCATCAAACTTAACTTCCATCGCTGCGCTGCCTTTGTTTCCCTTGACCTCCAGAATGCCTACGACTGTGCCTGACATCCTGGGCTCCTCTTCAAACTCCAGACCTATGCACTCCCCATCAACTTCGTCTTTCTCGTTGCTTCCTTCCTTTCCCATCATCCCTCCTATGTGACTATCCACAATTCCAACTCCCATACTATCTATCCCTCTGACAGCATGCCCCAAGGCTCCGTCCTTTCCCCTCTCCTCTATCTCCTGCACACTGCTGATATGCCCAAACCTCCCCTGCCTGTTCACCTCTTCCAATTTGTTGATGACACCACCTTCCTAGCCCTTTATCCTAGCCTTCAACGGTCCCAACTTACCCTCCAAATCCACATTGACCAATTAACCACTTGGTGCAACAAGTGGTTCCTCTGTATCAACCACTCCAAGACCGAGGCGATCATCATAGGCTGCACCACCTGCTCTTTCCGTCTCCATGATTTCTATCTCACCATTTATGGCCATCCCATCCACCTCACTCCTACCCTCAAATACCTTGGCCTCACCCTCGATCGCCACCTCACCTGGACTCCCCATCTCCTTGCCATCCAACACAAGGCTCACAACAGACTCCGCCTCCTGGAACTCCTGTCTGGCTGGACATGGGGTCTGCATCCTTCCACTAGCCTCCACACCTACAAATCCTTTATCCGCCCCATCCTCTGTAATGCTAGCATTGCTTGGATTTCTGCGCCTCCCACATGCATCCTCTACGACCTCATCCCCTTCCCCCACCTTCACCTTTTCCTTGAACACATCTGCACCCTATGTATTGCCCAGTGCCTTGATCCCCCTCACCCCCTGGTATCTCCCTTCCTCTCCACCCCCAGCCTGTTGCCATGCCTTTACCATTGTGTCCCACCCTCTTTCCATCCTCACACCCTCTGCCTCCTTTCCCAATGCAACTTCCAACATCTACCCCCCCCCCCCCCCCCCTGGGATGATGAGCTTCACCCTGACATCTACCCTTCCTACAAACTCTAACCCCACCTTCCTCCTGCCTCCTCCTCAGGGCTCTCTCTCCTCCCCCTCCCTTCTCCTGAGCGGCTTTCCCCTCCTACTCCCCTTCCATCTCTTGTACTCCCCTTCAGTGTCTCTGCACTCCCTCCTGCCTTGTCTTCTCTCTTCAATTCCTGCCCCACATGTCTCCTACCTCTTGGTGCACCCGCTGACGCCCCTACTCTTTTCATCCTGCCCCCTCCCCAGCTGCACCTTGCTCTCCCCTCCTTTTCCATCCTCTCAGGGCTCTCCCTCGGTAGGTCCCACCTGGTAGTTTTATTCTTCATCGAGTGTGCTCCAAGTAGGTTTAAAGTGTGTTGTTCTGTAGGGTTTTTAATTCTGTATCCAACTTTTAAACTGTGCGTGTGACTTCAGTGTCTTATTTGTGTTCTACGAATCGCTAACTGTGTTTTTTAACTTTATGTCGACTTTTTTAATTGTCCCCCCATGAACATCTCTATGTCAGTATATTTTGACCTCTATTATCTCCTCTTACTCTGTTTTATGTCCCCTTTTTTATCGCCTTATATGTAACATTTTCTTCTTGTATTAGTTGTCATGTCACACGGCTGAAGAGCGGCGGGTTGTGCTGCTGACAGCCCTCCCCTGCCCATATGGGGCAGGGGAATGAAATCATAATAAAGAAAAAAAGAAGGATCAGAATCAGTATGGGATGAAGTAATGGTTTGTCAGACCCTACTAGTGGCCGATACCAGGTGACATTATTTGATTATGTCAGTGAAGATAATGAATGTGCAAATAAGGCAACCACTGTCTCCCAACAACATCTACATACATACTCCACAAGCGAACTTACGGTGTGTGGCGGAAGGTAATTTTGTACCACTGCCACTTCCCCCTTTTCCCTTTCCAGTCTCGAATGGTTCACCGGAAAACCGATAGCTGATGAGCCTCCTTGTGAAGTCAGATCTTCCTGATTTTACCTTCATGGACTTTTCGCGAGGTCGTAGGAGGAAAGAATATATTGGTTGACTCGTCTAATAACATACACTCTGAAATTTTAACACTAAACAACACGGCCAGGTAAAGCGTCTATCTTTCAACGTCTGCCACTGGTGTTGGCTAAGGATCTCCGTGACGCTTTCACGCTTACTAAATGAACCTGTAACGAAACGCGCTGCTCTTTTGGATCTTCTCTATTTCCCCTATCACTCGTATCCCGTATGGATCACAGACTGGCGAGCAGTGGTCAGATATTGGTCGAACGGGGTTTTGTAAGCTATCTGCTGTGTGGGCAGACTACATTTTCTGAGTGTTCCTTCAATGGATCATAGTCTGGTATCTGCCGTACCTGAGATTCGTTTTACGTGATCGTTCCACTGTAAATAGCTCCCTACGCATACTCGTCGATATTTTATTGCTCTGACTGTTTCCAGTGATTGTTCTGCAATCCTGTGCTCATACAATAATACGCCTTTCTGCCTATTTATGCACAATGCGTTACATTTGCTTATGTCGGGGGCAACTGACAAATTTCTGCACAAAGCGTTTATCCTCTGCAGTCTTACTGCATTCCATTAAAATTTCTGGGGCTACCTCTTCTCTGGTGGCATTTTTTCCAAATACCAACGTGGGTTAAATCTGTCGGTAACGGACGTAGGCTTTCACCTGCGATGTACTGATCATGATGTAATGACATCATGAGGGAGGGAGGGAGGAGGGAGGTGTGTGTGTGTGTGTATGTGTGTGTGTGTGTGTGTGAGAGAGAGAGAGAGAGAGAGAGAACGAGAGAGAGCCGCCATTCATTATAGTGTTCGGAAATTCTCTCTTCGCCATTTTAAATTTTCTTATATTTGGCAGGACTGAGACTCGCATATTGGTGTGATATTCTTTTTTAACCTTTCTTGGAGTTTAGTAGGGGTAAATGCTGGAATGGTTCTTTCAATGAAGCTACAGCGGATTCGCCCGCTGTTTCGTTGCCTAGTCTGAGCTAGTCCTCAGATGTCAGTGATCCTGATACCGTCTGGACACTAGATTCCTAGCTTTCTCACTCATTTATTCCCCCTTGAGTTTGTATGTGGTGTGTCGAAATAACCTCCCCTTTGGAAGTCCGGGAACACTTTCAATTATTTATCCCACAAGAACTAAACGTTGTACAGATGTCACACATATCGTATTTTGAAGAGAAACTCTGAAAGTTTTTTTTCTTTTTACAAATATTCGATACGCGAGCCATGAGTGACCCGGTAGACATCAATATGGTAATAGAATTCTTGCCATACCCGTCCCAGCATGGCGTCATTGACTGTGGCAGTCGTTTCCCGTATTCTCTCCCGAAGCTCTGCTACATCACGTGGTAGAGGCGGTACACACACCAGACCTTTAATGTGTCCCCACAGAAAAAAGTCGCACGAAGTGAGATCTGGTGATCGGAGAGGCCATTGTCGAATTCCAACACACAGAAAGCTCGTTCCTATCCTGAACTCGTCATGTTTGCAACTATCGCTGACTGTCGGCAAATTACTACGCTGTGGCGGTATACATGAAAAAAAAAAACTTTCATGGTTTCTCTTCAGAATGACATATGTATGATATCTGTACAATATTTGGTTCTTGTGTAATAAATAATTGAAAGTCTTCCTGGATTTTATGTACAGCCTGTATAACTATTCGAATTGTGCAGGAGATACTGTAGAAGGAATGGTACTCGTTGATTAACTAATCACCGTGATTTCGAAACGTTTTCCAAAACGATGAACCAGCCATCACGCCACGAAGAGCATCCTTAGGTACTCCGGACTCCTTCGACGTTGGTTTATAAATCGAGAGTCAGCAAAATGGAAGGCCATCCCTTTAGCTAAAAGCCGTAAATTCAACTAAATACCAAGGTATTACAATTACGAACAACTTAAATTGGAAGGAACACACAGAAAATGTTGTGGGGAAGGCTAACCAAAGATTGCGTTTTATTAACAGGACACTTAGAAAATTTAACAGACCTATTAAGGAGATTGCCAACACTACGCTCTTTTAGAACACTGCTGCGCGGTGTGCGATCCTTACCAGATAGGACTGACGGAGTATATCGAAAAAGTTCAAGGAAAGGCAGCTCGTTTTGTATTATCGCGAAATATGAGAGTGTCACAGAAATGATAAGGGATTTGGGTGGACATCATTAAAAGAAAGGCCTTTTTCGTTGCGACGAAATCTTCTCACGAAATTCCAATCACCAACTTTCTCCTCAGAATGCAAAAATATTTTGTTGACACTGACCTACGTAGGGAGGAACGATCATAACGATAAAATAAGAGCAATCAGAGCTCGTACGGAAAGATATAGGTGTTCATTCTTTCCGCGCGCTATGCGAGATTGGAATAATAGAGAATTCTGAAGGTGGTTCGATGAACCCTCTGTCAGGCAATTAAAGGTTATTTGATCCATGTAGCTGCAGATGTAGCTGAGATGTCAGCGCATCTGACTGCCACGCACTGTGTCGGGGTTCGATTTCCGACCGGTTCGGAGATTTTCTCCGCGCGGGGACTGTATGTTGTCTTGTCTTCACCATTGCTTCATCGACACACAAGTTGGCCATTGTGGCGCCAACTAAAAAGACCTGCAACTCGGCGGCCGAACTTCACCAGACGGGGACTCCTGGTGGTTAGTGCCACACGCTCATTTCATTTTTTTCAGAAAAATGAGTAATAGTTGGTCAACATTGGAGAAGCGAGCCGTTTCAGTACGGAAGTGGAAGTTTTGGGGATAGAGTCTCACGCTTTCATGTCTCTAATTCAGTCTCAGGCAGATAAGTCAACATTTACAGTATTCGAATCCATACAGCTGCTGAAGGATGAAAATGTTGGATAAGTTTTATGAGTGTAAGTAGATTTTAGAGTTTTGTCCTTGGTGATGCTATCATTCGTTCCGGGTGTAATTTGATCAATATGCCACTGTCCAGACCATTTCTCCTAACTGACTGACTTCAGATAAGACTTATTTCGTGGTAACTACTTCGTCTCTCCATAACTACTGCAACCTACATCAGTTTCAAAATGAGTACTTCATCAGTTGCTTTTACGCACTCGCACTTCCATCAGTATGTGTTCTTTTATTTGGTCTTAAATTCTTCTGTTCCCCATTTCGATTCAATGCCTCTTCCTTAGTTATTCAGTGTACCCATCTAAACTTCAGCTTTCTTCTTAGCGCCACACTTCAAAAGTTTCTGTTCTCCTCTGTATGCTCTATGATCTATAAGGGGCGTTCAAAAAGAAACGAGCCGGAGGCATAATTACAGAAACCATTACCTGTATGTTGCAAGTATTGACCCTGGCTGTTGTGTCCCATTGTGACACAAGGCTGTGAATGACTGTCTCACAAAATTCCCGAGGCTGCGATGTTAACCAGTTCCACACGTACATCTGGACGTCGTCGTCCGCGGTGAATCGTTTGCCCCTCACGGCCTTTTTAAGGGGAGCAAAAATGGCGTAATCACATGGAGAGAGGACCGGACTGTATGGAGGGTGGCCGAGAACCTCCCATTTGAATTTATGAAGGAGTGCCGCGACTGTTGGCCTTATGAGGCTTTGCGTTTTGGTGGAGCAGGATGACCCCACGGGTGAGATTGCCTGGTCGTTTTGATTTGGTCGCTTGGCGAAGGGTGGTCAAGGTTTGAGGGTAGCGCTGGGCATTCACTGTTGTTCCGCACTGCAGGAGATGAATCAAAATGGTCTAAGAAGAACTTAAGCATAACCATTCGTCCACTCGTGTGGATGGGCTTGGCTGTTTTGGTAGTGGTGACCCTATATGCTTCCATTGGAGACTTTGACGTTCTGATTCTGGTTCGAAGTGATTACACCATGACTCATCGCCAGCCAACACTCGTCCCAGGAACACATTCCCTTCCCGAGCACAACGCTGGAGATGAGGACCACTCGACATGCTTCCTGGTGTGGCTGAAGACTGTGGGGCACCCACAGGGTACACACGTTGCGCATGTGCAGTCGTTCCTTCATGATGGTGTGAACACTTCCGACGCTCCATACGACCACGGCGGCTATGGCTTTCACTGTCACTCGGTGGTCCTGGTTAATGGGTGCATCCACCAGCTGGACGATGTCATCAGTAATGCAGTGTGGTGCTCCAGACCGAGCATCATCAGTAAACGACACCCATTCTTCCCTGAAGCGCTTGTGCCACGCCTTGACCCTTGCAAGGCACATGCAGTGTTCGCCGTACACTTGTGACATTCGTCGATGAATGTCCTTTCCTCCTACTCCTTCTGCTGTCAGAAAACGAAGAATACCTCTTTGCTCTTCTTTTGACGCCTCCGTGTCACTGCAATGCGACTGGTAACGTTGGACGATTGATGCATGCTGCTGATAGCTCTGTAAAGCCACGTGACGTGCACGCGTGCTCTCTAGCGACGGGCTGTGAACTTCTACGCTCTGGTCGGAACCACACCCCTTTAAACACGCCACGATATTACCGTCCTGTGATCAGTTTGCTCATTCCAAACTTCGGCTCGTTTCTTTTTGAACGCCCCTTCTGTACAAGGCTACATTCCAGACAAATACCTCCAGAAAATAAATAATAATCAATTGCGTTTTTTTAACTACTATCGCTACTTACCAATTTTAGTGATATACAAGACAAACATACAGGAGGATTTTATGTGTATAAATTGTCCTCTAGAAGAGGATTCCGCTCGTTCGTCAGTAATAATATAATTTGAAAAAGATATGAAAATTGTATTTCTATGGATAGCTTTTCTGTAAAAAAACTCAATAGTTCGGATTCTGTGTGTCTATATATAGCCTTCAGACATTGATGACCCATGATATAAAGCATTATATAAAGTTAAGGCTCACCGGCCATTTGACCATCTTCTTCTGTGTGGATGCGCAAACAGTGCCTGAACTCTTACGGGAATCGGCAGTAAAGCCGCGAGTAATGAGTATGATGGGCAGCGGCTCTATGAATGTAGTGTGGGACAATAAGTTGCGAAAGTGGGTCTCATGGAAGGCGTGCCAGAGATAAGTCCCTGCAGTCGCGCTATCCTCTGTGGCCTCGGTTGGCAGATGGATGCCGGTACGGTAGCTCAGCGTGTTCGGTCAGAGGGTTGCTCTCCCTCTGTAATGAAAAATGAGTAAAGGAATCAACGATCAACTTGAACGGATGTCTTGCGACGTCCACCCAGACCAAACGCAATGAATAATACCGAAAAAAATGGAAAAGGAAAAAAGGAAAAAAAGATGGATAGAGCGTCTGCCATGTAAGCAGGAGATCCCGGGTTGGAGTCCCGATCGGGGCACACATTTTCAACTGTCCCCGTTGACTTATATCGACGACTGTATGCAGCTAATGATATTCATTTCATTATAATTTCAATAAAACATTCTTTAAGTCTGACTCGCCAACAATTAATGGATTGCCCATTTTTCAATATTTTGTGAAATTTGAACTTATTTTATATGTTATTGTTAATGTACTGTATAAAATATTTAGTTATGCTGGCAGAAAAAAATAGGAACACTAAGAAGGGGTTGTGCGATATAAACGAAAGTTAGTAGGCTTGTTTCTTCATCGGAAGATGATGTCTATTCAAATTTCGCGACCGAGCGAGGTGGCGCAGTGGTTAGACACTGGACTCGCATTCGGGAGGACGACGGTTCAATCCCGCGTCCGGCCATCCTGATTTAAGGTTTTCCGTGATTTCCCTAAATCAATCTAGCAAATTCCGGGACGGTTCCTCTGAAAGGGCACGGCCGACTTCCTTCCCCATCCTTCCCTAATCCGATGAGACCGATGACCACGCTGTCTGGTCTCCTTCCCCAAAACAACCAACCAACCAAATTTCGCGCCAGTCGCGTTAAAGTGGCGCTAATGGCGCCACTATGAGCATGCAAATACACACTGAAACGGTAGTGAGTGTTAGTTAGCTCTGAGATTGGACGTGATGAGCTGATGTTAGTCAAGAATGCCTTTAAACCGACAAAGACGTCATCACGAACATCACTTTGAATTTGAACGCGGTCGTGTAATAGGGCTGAGTGTTCCCTTTTCGATATCGCAGAAAGACTTGGCAGCAAGTTAGTCATTGTACATGACTGCTGGCAGCGGTGGTCGATGGAATGTACAGTCGCAAGAAGACCGGCTCCGGACGGCCACGTGGCACAGACGAGAGGGAAGACCATCGTGCTTGGTGTATGGCTCTGGCGCATGGTACTGCATCTGCAGCAGCAATTTGAGCAGCAGTTGGCACCACAGCGACACAACACAGTGTTACAAATCGGTTAATTCAAGGACAACTTTGAGCTTAAAGTCCTATAGTGTACATTCCACTGACCCCAAACCATCGCCATTTGCGACTTCCGTGGTGTCAACCCTAGAGCTCATTGCAGGGCAGGGTAGAAGTCTGTTGTGCTTTCTGATAAAAGCTAGTTCTGTCCCGGTGCCTGTGATGGCAGTTTGTTGGTTAGGAGGAGATATAGTCTGGGGTGCGATTTCGTATGACAGCAGAACCACACTGGTGGTTATCCCACGCACCCTGACTGCAAATTTGTACGTCAATCTGATGATTAGGCCTGTTATGCTGCCACTCATGAACAGTAGCCGGCAACTGTGGCAGAGAGGTCGTAGGCGCTTCAGTCCGGATCTGCGCTGCTGCTACCGTTGCAGGATCGGATCCAGCCTATGGCATGGATGTGTGTGATGCCCATAGGTTAGTTAGGTTTAAGTAATTCTAAGTCTAGAGACTGATGACCTCGGATATTATGTCCCATAGTACCATTTGAACCATTTGAACAGTATTCCAGGGCTTGTTTTCCAGCAGGATAATGCTCGCCCTTATACTGCTGTTGTAACTCAACATCCTCTGTAGATTGTCAACATGTTGCCTTAGTCTGCTCGATCTCCAGATCTGTCTCCAGTCAGACACATATGGGACGCCAATGGACGGAAAGTCCAGTGTCATCCACAAACAGCATTAGCCGTCTATGTATTGACCGACTAAGTGAAACAGGCACGAAACCCCATCCCAAAAACTGACAGAATGCACCTGTACGACACAATGCATGAAAGTTGCATGCTTCTATTCAACAGTCTGGCGGATAAACCGATTAGTACTGTACCAGAATTTCACATTTGCAATGACTTATCTCACGCTTACATTAACCAGTGATCTTGCAAAGTTGGTCACTTAAATATGTTACCTAGACAAATGTATTCCCGAAATTTCAATACTCTATATTAATTACTTTTAGTGTTGCTTTTTTTTCGTTCTGTGTATGATTGTTTGTATGTGCTTAAATAGTGTTTGTTCGCTGATCGACATACAACGCATCAACTAAGTTTGACACACCAGCAAATTAAGTAATGTGCCTCTGAGATTTGCTGTCCATAGTCTTACAGTGTTGGGATGCATGTGTACCTTTGGCACCAAAATATCAACAGCTGCTAGTTGTCAAGCTGTAGCACTTAGAGCAAAATTCGTAATATAATATTTAAATTTACCTTATTAATGAGAATCCGTTCACAATGTAATGATGGAAAATGACGTTACTTTTTACGTGTAGTGGAAAGTAGTTTGACAATCACGACGTGTAATACGTCATATTACATATTTAAGCAGGAATTTTGCACGGTAAGGTGGTACGCTAATGTGAGTTGTGTAATGTATTACTTATACATTGCGAAGTATGGAAGTTTATGCAGACAATGTGATATTCTACCACGTTGGTTTTACAGGTGCTTGAAAATGACAAGTCACAATTAACTAATCGCACGATCTAACAGAAGATCGTCTACATTACATCCTATTAGGCACTTCGTTTTCTTTAATTAAATTGTAGGGAGCTTCCTGCTACTGATATATATATTCAGTATCAACAGATTTCTTCTTTTCGGGAATGTTTTTCCGCTGATTCTCGTATAATTTCATATTTATATAGGGCTTTCCTTCTAGTAGTCATTTTCATTTTATTTAAGTTCTACTTGTTTCTAATTTTATTCTTTGGAGCTTAAGTACAGTTCTCTGGTTCTTAGTAGTTTCTGGACACAATTATTAAACCACAGCTTATCTTCACTGTTGTCCACTTGGTTGGTCGGCACGTACTTATCTGGCGCGTCTAGGTGTCCAGCCTGAAAGTAAAGCTTTTCTGCATGTCCTTCAACAGGAACGAATGGGTTGGCTGTGCTCGTAATTTGCAGCTGCCCATTGACAGATCGTTTTTAATAAAGTTACTTGACCCTTTTAATCACTTGTCGTAAGAGAGATTTATTACCATTGATTCCCTTATCTTAGCTAAATGCGTCGAAGTGACCAAATCGTTTCGTTGCCAGAACATCTAACTTGCTGGTTTCTTTATCAGCATCCGCGTGTAGCACACAGCACACACTTAACTCTCCGAGTCAGTAGTGGGCAGATTGAAATCCTGGGTTGTGATCCTATTACTTCGACTGTATAACATGTGTCATTGACACAAACGCGTATCGAAGCGGGAGGGGAGGGGGAGGGTTTACTGATGTCACAACCCTTCTCAAAAACGATCAGTAGAGCAATTATACTTGTATGCGTTGGTGTATTAATTTCCACGTTCCTCAGTTAATTCTTGGAAAATAAAGTAACATGAAAGCAGTCTAAAACGGCACGGAATTATAGAAAATTATGTGCTATGTTTAACACAGGGCAGTTTCCTGTTGCTGGTTTGAGATCTTGTCCACGTAGACAGGTTTGCAGATAGACCTGCTTCGGAGAGCATTCGGGACAGTGAAAGGAGCCCAGTCACAGGTTGACTGTACCTGCTGTCAACAACAAATCAGACACGGTTCTTGAGGCCACGAGTAGATTCGGTAAAACACAGACTGTTGACTAAGGCGAGACTGAGTGGGAAACACGCTCCACCAAGATAAAAAAAAACATAGACAATGACTTTCCTGGCAGTAGGCGGAAGCGATTGGAGGAGACAGCATTCCACTACCTTACACGCCCGGTTAGCCACAGTTTACATATCTGTATTCATAATCATAGTCTTAAGTGAAATGCTAATAATGGTGAGTGCACGCTTCGACTTTATACAGCGTATTATACACTACTTATTGGTAAAAGTGAAGCAGTAAGACCGAGAGGTGAGATCACAATTAAATTAATTGTGTGTGGGTGTGTGTGTGAAATCTTATGGGACTTAACTGCTAAAGTCATCAGTCCCTAAGCTTACACACTACTTAACCTAAATTATCCTAAGGGCGAACACATACAGTCATGCCCGAGGGAGGCCTCGAACCTCCGCCGGGACCAGACGCACTGTCCCTGACTGCAGCGCCCCAGACCGCTCGGCTAATCCCGCGTTGCTTACATTAATTCCACCGATTATGGGCATGACACTACCCAAATGATTAATGTTACAGACCTATACAGGGTTGTCCATTGATGGTGACCGGGCCAAATAGCTCAAGAAATAAGAGTCAAACGAAAAAATTACAAAGAGCGAAAATTGTCTAGCTTGACGGGGGAAACCAGATGGCGCGATGCTTGGCCCGCTAGATGGCGCTGCCATAGGTCAAACGGATACCAACTGCGTTTTTAAAAAAAATAGGAACCCCCACTTTTTATTACATATTCGTGTAGTACGTAAAGAAATATGAATGTTTCAGTTGGACCAGTTTTTTCGCTTTGCGATAGATGGCGCTGTAATAGTGACAAACGTATAAGTGAGATATTTGGTCTGATCACTATCAATGGACCACCCTGTATATGCCCGGTGGAAATTCAGCGCCACCACGTGCTGCACTCAGAGCCGCTGGAAGTCGTGCCACGGAATTGACGAGCATCTGGATATGCTGCTGGAGAATAGTCTGCCTCGCGGTTTGTAGGCGCGTCCACAAAGCATCAGCTGTGGCTGCATGTGGACCTCAATGAACAAGTTGCCGACCAACCATATGCCAGACATGTTCGAGAGAACATGCCAGGTGAACGGCCAGGCCGGGGAAGTAGTGGTAGCCATTGTTTTTCAAAGAAGGCTTGCACATTTCTCTTCACATGCTGCCCTGCATTGTCCTGCTGAAGTATGGCATGTGAAACGGTCTGCGGGAGGGTCAGAGCCTCAGGCTACAAAACTTCCCTGATATACCGGTTGCTATTCAGATTGCCCTCAAGACGTAGGACGCGAGATCGCGTGTTACAAGCAATGTCGTCCCAAACCATTACACTTGCTTGGCGTTTGTCTACTATGCCGCTCAACAATACAGTCTGACCGATTGCGTTCACCACGACGGCGTCAAACGCGTATGCGGCCATCACTGTAGGTCAAGCTGAAGTGGGACTCATCCGAAAACACTACATTTTGCTACGCAACACGCCAGTATTGTCGGTCATGTGTCCATTGCAGTCTGTGGTGTTGGTGGGTGTTGGTCAACGGAAGTCGGTGCAATGGCGTGCGTGCCACCAGTCCAGGCCGCGGAAATCAGCCTCAACCGTCGATGCAGACGTGTCCACAGACCCAACGTCGCGCCATTACCATGGACGAAGCTGTTTTGTCCGTTGCGGCCAAGCGGACATTTCGGTCATGTACTGCTGTGGTGTAATTGTATCGTCCATTACTCTGTCAGCGCTGTGTACCGCCCTATTCTTTCGATTGGTAACGCATACGCCTCACTGTTAAAGCAGCGTGTCCTTATCCCCAGTCGGCCGGGGTGGCCGACCGGTTCTAGGCGCTACAGTCTGGAACCGCGCGACCGCTACGGTCGCAGGTTCGAATCCTGCCTCGGGCATGGATGTGTGTGTTGTCATTAGGTTCGTTAGGTTTAAGTAGTTCTAAGTTCTAGGGGACTGATGACTTCAGAAGTACCATAGTGCTCAGATCGAGTTGAACCTTAGCCCCAGTTCACTGAACGATAGGCCCACCTCCTGGAGACCTATCTTTCTGACCCTATCGAACGTACTCATGTGCCAGTATTCCAATCTGTGATGTCGGGCGTCGGCGACAATAGTGGCACTTGGTTACAAGTTTCCACTCCGTATGACGGTTCGGCACTGACTTAATGTAGCATAACACTGACTTGTCCGGTCACACAAAAGAGGCCGCTGTCGCGCTTACAAGAATACCACCTCTCGCCCATTAAACCACTTATTATGGTCCCACTATTCTAAACACTCTGTTATCGTGGCGCGTTTAGGACCGTTGCTTCTGAGTATTTTACTTTTCACAAACAGTAGTGTATTGTTCTTATAAGTTATGCTAATGTGATGTGATGATGAAGAGGTCACATACTGCGAGGAACGTAGGGGACGATGCAGGAGACCCACACCGCCGTACGGGCAAGGTCCTAGAGGAGGTGGTTTGCCATTGCCTTCCTCCGACCGTAATGGGGATGAATGATGATGATGAAGACGGCACAACAACACCCAGTCATCTCGAGGCAGGAAAAATCCCTGATACCGCTGGGAATCGAACCCAGGACCTCGTGCCCCAGAAGGGAGAACGCTACCGCAAGACTACGAGCTGCGGACTTACGCATTAATATAAACAAGCTATTATTATTATTATATTCTATTAAAACATTTCTCTATGTTATTGTTGTTATTATAATTATAATTATTATTATAATAAAATCTCAAGTAACTGCGATACGTTAAAAGTTGGAGGACAAAAAATTTTATTTGGATGACTGGTCGGAAGAGAAAGTAAGAAACTGTGACCCTTGCCAGAACGCAACCGTGGATCCGTACCTACTTTCGGATGCACGTTCTGGATGTCAAATGGTTCAAATGGCTCTGAGCACTATGGGATTTAACTTCTGAGGTCATCAGTCCCCTAGAACTTAGAACTACTTAAACCTAACCAACCTAAGGACATCACACATACCCATGCTCGAGGCAGGATTCGAACCTGCGACTTTAGCGGTCGCGCGGTTCCAGACTGTAGCGCCTAGAACCGCTCGGCCACTCCGGCCGGCCTGGATGTCGAACAAGTTGCTGGAGGAGGAGGAGATTAATGTTTAACGTCCCGTCGACAACGAGATCATTAGAGACGGAGCACAAGCTCGGATTATGGAAGGATGGGGAAGGAAATCGGCCGGGCCCTTTCAAAGGAACCATCCCGGCATTTGCCTGGAACAATTTAGGGATGTCACGGAAAACCTAAATCAGGATGGCCGGAGACAGGATTGAACCATCGTCCTCCAGAATGCGAGTTCAGTGTGCTAACCGAACAAGTCGCTGGAACTTCCTGACAGATTAAAACTGTGTACCGTACCGAGGTTCGAAGTAGGGACTTCACCTTTTGTGGACAAGTGCTCTATCGTCTGGGCTACCCAAGCACGACCCAGTACACCCCCTCACAGCTTTAAATCGGCCAGTACCTCGTTTCCTATCTTCCAAACGGGTCGCGAGTCGTGATTTGGTAGCTCGGATGATAGAGCACTTGCCCGCTTAAGGCAAAGGTCCCGAGTTCCAATCTCGGTCCGGCACACAGTTTTAATGTGTCAGGAAGTTTCATATCAGCGCACACTCCGTTGCAGTGAAAATAGCATTGTGAAGTGGCTGGAAGTTGCTGTGTAGGCTATGAACAACAGAAGCACAGACATTGAACCACTTTGGCTACTATTGATGCGCTCGCAGTTCCGTAGAATTTATTAACAGGCATCGTAAGTGCCGTAACTTTACATCAATTGCAGTATCGACTATTTGCAATTTCGGTCTTTTAATCGTTTTCAAGTGGCTGCAGGTGCTGAAAACATAGCAGTATTAATGAATGCTGACTACTGCTGTGTTTCCAGCACCTGTAACCATTTGAAAATCGTAAAAAGGTCGAAACTGAAATAGTGGTTATCACAATAAATATACGGTCATGGTGAATATGAAGTCTTTTTAAAAAGAACTTTCGTTTGAGTTTAAGTTGCATCCAAATAGGTAGCTGCTCTGCATAGATAAAATGTCATCTCATCGCCATACGTTAAAGATGACTATCGCTACTGTTAACTTTCGCATTTTCGGAACCAACTCCTGGCCATTACAAAAGAAGCAATTGCAGCCGGATCTCAAATAGCCTCCCTGTCCTAGAACAGGTAACAGAAAGTCATAACACCTAGTGAAATATGGCGCTGCTAATACACGTGTGGCACTTTTGAGTAGCACTGCAGTCAAATCACTCTACTCAACATTCCAGTTCACTGTATTTTCTTCCTCCGAATTGTAGCTGTTTTTTAGGATTTTCCCAAATGCCTGTAAACCAGTGTGCATTTTTACTTGTTGATTTTTTCTTGGTTGGGAGCGAAAGTCATAATACACTTTTTAAATGAAATCATTGCCTCAGTTTGATTATTATTTATTTACTTCGCTATTGTGATTTCGGCTGTAGAGCTAACTTCAAGTGCAAGATAATAAAATTAAGTGATAAAGTTACTCACCTTTTTCAAATTTTTGTTTGAGTTTTGAAATTGGTTTTCGAGTCACTGACGATCCAGGGTATCAGACCAAAAGGAAACCAAAGGGATATGTGAGGGTGTTACTCGTCCCACGCAAGTCAGCTTTCGTTTACTTCCCTTTTCAGTACTGCAGAAGGCACGGCTGTTAATAATCATGGCGGCTTCTAGATTGAAAGTAGGAATGTTCAGCCACTCTTCCAGCGCTAGCTTTCGTTTCAGATGTAGGTGCACCTAAACAAGTACTGCTCTCCATAGATTAAATATAATCTCATCGCCTTATGACCAAGTTGGCTATCCTGAAGTTACATCTCGCTCTTGCAGAACCAACTGTTGGACGTTATAACAGAAGCACTTGCAGTCGGATGTCAAACAGTCTGCCTATCTTACGATAGCGAATAGAACTGCACTAAGACTGAAACGGATGCATTCTAAGCATAGCTGCTTTTCTTTTACTTTGTTGTATTTCGATTCCGCCCGAAGGGGGCGGGTTGGCAGCAGCTTATTACGCTGCTCTGCAGCCTACAGACTTTTTTAAAACGTAAGGAGAAGTTAAGAAACAATAAAAGCAGGCGATAAAACGGGGACTTAAATTGTAAAACGGCGTAAAATTGTGGAAAGTTAAAACATAAAGCCAAGGGTTGGCAAAGCGAATCAAATACACAGGATGCAGACAGGTAACATAGTAGACAGACAATTAAAAAATGTGGCGACAGTCTGGTTTCTGTTCGAAAGAGATATAAAATAACACCCAGCGACAGTATGATAGCCATTCGCAACACTTCGAAAAGACACAACACTGAACTCTCACTGTAAACACTGCACTAAAATGTCAGCACAAAGAGGACACACCATAGCCTAGGGCAGGTGGGAGGGGGGTTGGACTTGGACAGATGAAGGGGAAATCAAGGAGGGAGGAGAGGAAAATCGAAGGGGGGGGGGAATCAAAGGAGGGAGAGGACTCATAAGGGGGGGAGGGGCAGGGCAGACACGAGAGGGAATGGGAAAAGGCAGAGGGGGGAAATGCAAAAGGAGAGAGGGGGGCAGAGAGAGGGTAGGTGGGGAAAAAAGAGGATGGAAGGGGGGGGGAGAAGGAGCCCAAGAAAAGGATGGAGGAAATGAGGGGGGGTGAGGATCAGAGTTGATAGGAGGGATAAATGGAGGGAGAGAGGGCATCGTCTGCGAGGGGGAGTTGATGGAAGCCACCTTGGGAAAGGAGATGAAGGGTGTAGAGATGGAGGGTAGAGGGGACACAACAGTGAAGATGTGGCAGGGGGCGGGGATGGGAGAGGAGAGGAGCAACCAGGGGCTGAGGTGGTTCAAGGCGGCGGGAGACGTAGAGCATGCGGATATGTTCGAGGAATAGGAGCAGATGGGGGAAAGGAATGAGGTCACAGAGGATCTGCGTGGGGGACGGGAAGCCTAGCTGTTCCACTGCAGTTATTAAACGCGAGCTTTTGCGGTTAAAAATGTGAGGTAGTTGTATCGCAGCTACACTATTAATACACCTAAACTGCTTTTTGTAATGAAACAAGACCAAACATTAATTTTACTAAAATGTAAGCTGTTTTGCTGTACTCTGTGTGGAGTACTGCACATCTATATATAATGATCAGTCAGAACATTATGACCACTGACCTACTACCGATATAAACCTGTCCAGGAGATAGCAGCAGCCGTATCATCTGGCGAGGAATGACTTCTGGTCGGACACACGCATGGTGCCTGTAGTGTCAGTGGTCAGTGAGCGTGCTGTCCATGTGTAGAATGGGGAAGGCGCGCGATTACTTGAGTTTGACCGAGCGCAAATTGTGATGGCCCGAAGACTCGTAACGAGTGTTTCGGAAACTGCACGAGTTGTTGGGTGTTCGAGGAGTGCTGTCTTGAGTATCTTCAACACGTGGCGGAACCGAGGTGAAACCACGTCCAGACGTCGTGGGGTTGGTCGGCCACCCCTCATTACAGATGTCGGACGTCGTAGGACAGGCTGCAGACTGTGGCGAAACTAACATCAGACTTTAATAGCGGGCTTGCGCGACCTTGTTGCAACGATGACACACCCCTCGCCCAACAACTCACCGAGCGTTTGTTCAAAAATATGGTTCAAATGGCTCTGAGCACTATGGGACTTAACATCTGTGGTAATCAGTCCCCAAGGACTTAGAACTACTTAAACCTAACTAACCTAAGGACATCACACACATCCATGCCCGAGGCAGGATTCGAACCTGCGACCGTAGCAGTCGCGCGGTTCCGGACTCAGCGCCTAGAACCGCTACACCACTGTGGCCGGATGCTTTTGTTCACTGCCAGGTCTCTGTGGACATTCTGTAAGCGCATATGAATACTACACTCTGGTTTTCCGCCAAAAGGAATCAATGACAAGTCTCCGTTTGGAACGCACCTCCGTTATACACGCCATTTTGACGGTTACGTATAGCGACGCCATCTATCGGAACCACATGAAACTACACGGGTTGAAGGGGAATATTCCCGATGTTCAACAAGAAATTCCGCATTTTGTCAACCGAAACTGACCGAGAGAAAAAAAAAATTGCATTACCTTTTGAACACCCCTCGAATACATGTACATACCAGAGGACAAATGTAAGGATGTAGGGGCTTATCTCACGAGATAGGAACTGCCTACAGGAAAATGAAAGAGACCTTTGGAGAAATGAGAACCACTTGTATGAATATCAATCAGTTGGAAACCCAGTTCTAAGCAAAGAAGGGGAAGCAGAAAGGTGGAAGGAGTATATAGAGGGTCTATTCAGAGGCGATGTTCTTGAGGACAATACTATGGAAATGGAAGAGGATTTAGATGAAGATGAAATGGGAGATATGATACTGTGTCAAGAGTTTGACAGAGCATTGAAAGACCTAAGTCGAAACAAGGCCCCAGGAGTAGACAACATTCCATTAGAACTACTGACAGCCTTGGGAAAGCCGGTCTTGACAAAACTCTACCATCTGGTGAGCAAGATGTATGAGACAATCGAAATTCCCTCAGACTTCAAGAAGAATATAATTATTCCAATCCCAAAGAAAGCAGGTGTTGACAGATGTGAAAATTACCGAACTATCAGTTTCATAAGTCACAGCTCCAAAATACTAACGCGAATTCTTTACAGACGAATGGAAAAACTGGTAGAAGCCGATCTCGGGGAAGATCAGTTTTGAGTCCGTAGAAATGTTGGAACACATGAGGCAATACTAACCCTACAACTTATCTTAGAAGAAAGATTAAGGAAAGGCAAACCTACGTTTCTAGCATTTGTAGACATAGAGAAAGCTATTGACAATGTTGACTGGAATACTCTCTTTCAAATTCTGAAGGTGGCAGGGGTAAAATACAGGGAGCGAAAGGCTATTTACAATTTGTACAGAAAGCAGGTGGCAGTTATAAGAGTCGAGGGACATGAAAGGGAAGTAGTGGTTGGGAAGGGAGTGAGACAAGGTTGTAGCCTATCCCCGATGCTATTCAATCTGTATATTGAGCAGGCAATAAACAAAAGAAAAGTTCGGAGTACGTATTAAAATCCATGGAGAAGAAATAAAAACTTTGAGGTTCGCCGATGATATAGTAATTTTGTCAGAAACAGCAAAGGACTTGGAAAAGCAGTTGAATAGAATGGACAGTGTCTTGTGTCAACCAAAGCAAAACAAAGATAATGGAACGTAATCGAATTAAGTCAAGTAATGCTGAGGAAATTAGATCAGGAAATGAGACACTTAAAGTAGCAAAGGAGGTTTGCCATTAGGGGAGCATAATAACTGATGATGGTCGAAGTAGAGAGGATATAAAATGTAGACTGACAATGGGAAGTAAAGCGTTTCTGAAGAAGAGAAATTTGTTAACATCGAATATAGATTTAAGTGTCAGGAAGTCGTTTCTGAAAGTATTTGTATGGAGTGTAACCATATATGGAAGTGAAACATGGACGATAAATAGTTTAGACAAGAAGAGAATAGAAGCTTTCGAAATGTGGTGGTACAGAAGAATGCTGAAGATTAGATGGGTAGATCACATAACTAATGAGGAGGTATTGAATAGAATTGGGGAGAAGAGGAGTTTGTGGCACAAATTGACTAGAAGAAGGCATCGGTTAGTAGGACATGTTCTGAGGCATCAAGAGATCACCAATTTAGCACTGGAGGGCAGCGTGGAGCGTAAAACTCGTAGAGGGAGACCAAGAGATGAATACACTAAGCAGATTCAGAAGGATGTAGGCTGCAGTTCGTACTGGGAGATGAAGAAGTTTGCACAGGATAGAGTAGCATGGAGAGCTGCATCAAACCAGTCTCAGGACTGAAGACCATAACAACAACAACACATATATTTTTATAATAATTTCCGAGGAAGCCTACGGAGTATTACATCGCGTGATTTGTCTCGCGAACCGCACGGCGTTGCCTCGAGTCGAAGCAACGGAGGTTCCGCGACGACAATTGGGAAGGGACAGTTCAGTCTCGGTTACAATACATGCCCTGCGAGTCTCCTCTTTCTCTGTCTCACCGTGCTATTTTTAGGCGTTGTATTCTTCAGACTGAAGGAGATTAATGACTACTTTCAACATAGCACGAGCTTACTGAAGTGTTTAATGTTTGAGAGATGCAGCGTCATACTATCTCAAAGGGGAAGTCTAGAAAGAAAGTCTGCGCTCATTCTTTGTAGAGGACTTACGGTACTAAAAGACGAGGAAATGGCCTAACGGAAGATCTGAGTCACGTTTTCGGCGGAAAGCTGTTATCAGAATACTGAGATATCTCTGCTGCTTGCGTGTGTTCTGAAGCCGTATTCCGGGTGTGCCGTTCATCGCGAATATGTAATTTGAAACTCTTCATGGAGGGAGCTGGGTGTATGAAAAAAGAAATTTAACATGAGAAACCAGCGACGTTAAGCAGGCTTCAAAACATAGTGTTCTGCACGAGTACGCATATTTCGCTTTTTCGCAGCGCATTATATAATTATGGAACTTTACACAGTGCATAATTTCGAAAGCCAAAATCTGCACCGAATTATCTGGCTGCGTTCGTTTGCGCCATTAAAATGTTACTCGCTTAACGTAGACTGTCGTAATACGCATACGATACCGGAATACAAAGAAAACGATACCTAAAAAGACGACGGTAGATTTGTTTTCACCTTTAAATGCGAACATTTTAGTTTAGACTTTACCGCGACCCTTACTGATATCGGTTGGAACTACAACTGTATTGTAGCAGCTACATTTTTTTTTTATTTCCACTATGCATATTAGAGGTTTAAACCCCTATCCTCAGATGGATTTACGTGAATTAATACAGCTGTATGTGTTGTTTTTAAGATTTTCGGATAACCTGTGGCGCTGCCTAGCAGAAAAAGATTAAAAATAAAATTAGTACCGGTTCGTAGTTTTATGGACGTCTCGAACTGAGAAGAACATCAAAATTATAAATATAAAAGTAAAAATACTTCCAAGGTTCTTTATTCTCTCGTGTTACAACGCTTACACCATCACATACATTTTGTAAACGCTGAAGTGAGCAAAGATAGAGCCTAGAACCTAATAAGTGCAAAAAACATGTTAAATAATAACGTAACCAACAGTGGCAGAAACAAAAACAAGATAGAATTTAGGAACAAGTCTCAAATTAGAGGACTTTACGTGCATAAATAAACAGAAATATTTCCAGATACTTCTTTGTCGTACTTATATATCTCTGCACACATTTAAGTAAGAACAAATTAAACAATTATGTTGCCAACAGTGGCAAAATTTATACAACTAGCTGAGAAACCCGGCATTGGCCTGATATTCATTCTGCCAATTTTCTATTACAAACGAAAATAGCAAATTAACTGTGTTTGTACTGTAATATCGAAAAGATTTCTTTTCCACGTATTCGTGAAAAGTACAGTATCCCTGGCAGTTTCTGTGCGCTTGGCGAAGCTGCTTGCCGTGTCTAAAACGCGGTTTTGTAAACGTCTCTATGGCCACGCCTCTTCATAGCTCTATAGCTCTATAGACGGCTGTCGTTTTCGCTTACGGCCGTTTGGACTTCGCAGTTGAAAACTGTCAAAAGCTCAGCTAGGTGTCAGGGATTTCTTTAAGCTGACTGTAGTGTAGGAGTATCTTATTAGTAAAGAATAAATGTATTAAAACTGCACGTATGATGCGGCATTTTTCACGCATCTCAGTGTTTATGATGCCATATCTCCTGTACTTTGATAGGAAGGCGGTTCTTATCCCCACAGGAACTGTTGCCTGACAGTAGGAAGGGGTATGTGTAAGAAGTTTGGCTGAAATCGGACCAGTGATTTAGGAGGAGATGTGGAAAACACACACATATATATGTTCATTATTTTTATAATTTATAATATGTATGGATCGCTATAGTGTGTATGTGTGTGTGTGTGTGTGTGTGTGTGTGTGTGTGTGCGCGTATATATATATATATATATATATATATATATATATATATGTGTGTGTGTGTGTGTGTGTGTGCGCTCGCGCGCGTGAGCGTTTGTGTGTATGTGTGTGCGTGCGCGTGCGTAAGGGGGTGGTTGGTTGTGGGGTGGGGGGGGGTGGAGGGGTGAGTATTCAGATACGGAGGGTGCGAGGAGTGAGAAAAAGGAGAGCGTAGTTTCGATTGTGACAGAGGTGAGGGCTGTTAAGCCTACATCTATTACATGCTATATCCAAGAAATTTTTGACGTAACACATGGATTATGTTTTAAATAATATTCACAGACAGATATACCTTTACTTTCCAAACTCCGTGTGTGTTGTCTCCAGTGATACCGCTGCCACCTGGGTGCGAATAACGGGCTATGTAACGCAATGTAAATAACTAGCTAGGTGACTCACTCGTTAACATACTTCATCTACATGATTACTCTGCAAGTCACTATTAAGTGCTTGGTAGAGGGCTCATCAATCCACTTTCAAGCTCTCTACAGTTCCACTCTCGAACGGAGCGCGAGAAAAACGAGCACTTAAATCTCTCCGTGGGAGCTCTGGTTTCTCTTATTTTATCATGATGATGATTTCTCCCTATGTAGGTGAGCGTCAACAGAATATTTTCACGATAGGAGGAGAAAGTTGGTGATTGAAATCTCGTGAGAAGATTCTACCACAAAGAAAAATGCCTTTGTTTTAAGTGGGGTAGGACGTCAAACGGGCCGACTTGGAGCAGGAGAGGCATCTCAGGACATTTTAATTTCCAGTGTCTATACTTTTACACACAAAAGTCATAAAACTTTGTCAGCATCACCAGGAAGGATTTAGGATTCACACCCATTGCAATGGACGTTCGAAAACATAACAAAATAATTTTTTTATGTGCGAAATTTCATCATTTTTTTTACTTACTAATGACTGCGTTTGTTGCTATAGGGACACTTTTCTTCCTAAGTTAGAGAGATTCTTCGATGAATTTTACACAGCATACATACCATACTCACAGGTGTATGAAACTCTGGAATTTGTTTAATTTATGATAAAAACGAATGAACTGTTATATTTTAAACTTCATGTTTAGAAAAAACACAAATTTTATAGTTAATTTCCTCAGTTTTTAACACAGTTTTTAATAGATTTTGAAAATTCTAGATTTTCATACACCTTATGTATGGTTTGTATGCTGTGCAAAATTCATCAAAGAATCTCTCTTACTTATGAAGAAAAGTGTACCTATAGCAACAAATGTTTCCATTAGTAACTGAAAAAATTGATGAAATTTCACACGTAAAAAAATTACTTCGTTATGTTTTAGAACTTCCACTGTTATGAGTGTGAATTCTGAATCCTTCCTGGTGATGCTGACGAAGTTTTATGAATTTATTTGTAAAAGTATAGACACTGGAAATTGAAATGTCCTGTGGTGCCTCTCCTGCTCCAAGGCGGCTCGTTTGACGTACTACCCCCCCCCCCCCCCCCCCTTAATGATTTCCACCTCAATTCTTATCGCCACCCCAATTCAGGTGTTATGTCCGTAGCACACTCTCCCCTATCCCACTCGCATTCAGCAGGAGAGGGGTTAAACCCCCCGCTTCGAATGATGGATTTTTATAATTTTCATCTCGTCTTTCTTCGTCTTCTTGCGTGCCTACGTGGTCAGGATGTTAGTTCGGTTTCGGCAACGTCAGTGGCAATTAGTGTCCGCGATGCTCTTCCTGACGCCATCGATTTCTATAGTTTTGATAACGGCTACCTAACGGTACAATATGCTATACCCTCTTCTAAAACCTCCCTTTCTCTTCGCCTGATTAAAAATAAATGTTTTTTCTGTGTCTTCCAGGATAACTTTAGTGACTTCTATGTTACGGAGATGGGACTGATATGCATATAGTTTATTTTTATGTCTTCTCTGTCTTCTTTCTTGTGAAGTCGAAGAATTATGACATTTTTTACTGTTCTTGGAACCTGTCGTTCTCCGCAGACAGTACGTAAATAACTGAGCGAGGTGGAGCAGTGGTTATCACGCTAGACTCGCATTCGGGAGGCGGTGGTTCAGATCTCCATCTGGCAGTTCACATATAGATTTACTCGGTTTCCCGAAATCAATTAACTGATTGCTGGGATGTTTCCTTTGAGTAGGCGCTCCCGACTTCTTTCCTCCACCTTATCGAATTCGACGTCATTGTTGGCGGGCAGTTTAAACCTAATCTTCTGCTTCCTCATCATATTTTGGACGTAAATAACAAAAGGAAAAGTTCTCAATAGTACTCAATCAATAAACTGTTTTATAGAGCTTCTGTGCTCCCAAATTATTATAAACTAGTGAAATGTTTTGCGTAAGGAAAGGAGAAAGGTGTTCCTTTATTTATGTTGCAGATAATCCAAAAAATTGAAAAGTTAGGAGCATCTGAGTTAGGAAGGAAGTTTAAGGTTTTACGAGCCTCGGGGACTAGGTCTTCAAAGACGGAGCACAAGCCCAGAATCGAGAAGTCCGGGGAAGGAAATTGGGTGTTTCCTATCAAAGGAACCATCCTAGCATTTGCCTTTAACGACTTTTTGCATAAATGATCCTTATGAACAAATGATGACTGTAACACATTTAACTCACAGAGACAGTTTCGTGAATCTCAAGAATATTTCCATCGTTGCATGAAAATAGGAAGAACGCTAACTTCTATGAAGGAAATTTCGATGAACAACGAAATCTTTCCATTAAAACTTGATTTAAAATTTTAAAAAACACAGAGGCAGTTTTTTTATATTTAAGGAGAATTTATGTTATACTCTAAGACTATGGTGCTCGTAATTTGAAACCGCCATAATTTAATTTCATCCCATCTCATGTCAGAGCAATGAAAACACACACCTATTGGCCATCTTAGCACGGGAGACCCCGTCTTGAGCGTAACTATACAATTAGATAGTGTGTCCCTCTGTAACAGTTAAGAGAATAGTCTGATGTGTGCTGCGAACAGTTCGTCTTCAACTGATAATTACAGAAAAACAAAGTAATTATCTGGGTTACACTTTTCCTTGTGTTGAGACATTTATTCAAGTTTCTAAGACTGTACTGACAGGTTCCAGATAGATTATATAATGGTAAGACAGAGATTTAGGAACCAGATTTTAAATTGTAAGACATTTCCAGGGGCAAATGTGGACTCTGACCACAATCTATTGGTTATTACCTGTAGATTAAAACTGGAGAAACTGCAAAAAGGTGGGAATTTAAGGAGATGGGACATGGATAAACTAAAAGAACCTGAGGCTGTACAGAGTTTCAGGGAGAGCATAAGGGAGCAATTGACAGGAATGGGGGAAAGAAATATAGTAGAAGAAGAATGGGTAGCTTTGATGGATGAAGTACTGAAGGCAGCAGAGAATCAAGTAGGTAAAAAGACGAGAGCTAGTAGAAATCCTTGGGTAACAGAAGAAATATTGAATTTAATTGATGAAAGGAGAAAATATAAAAATGCAATAAATGAACAAGCAAAAAGGAATACAGACGTCTCAAAAATGAGATCGACAGGAAGTGCAAAATGGCTAAGCAGGGATGGCTAGAGGACAAATGTGAGGATGTAGAGGCTTGTCTCACTAGGGGTAAGATAGATAGTGCCTACAGGAAAATTAAAGAGACCTTTGGAGATAAGAGAACCACTTGTATGAACATCAAGAGCTCAGATGTAAACCCAGTTCTAAGCAAAGAAGGGAAAGCAGAAAGGTGGAAGGAGTATTTAGAGGATCTATACAAGGGCGACGTACTTGAGGACAATATTATGGAAATGGAAAAGGATGTAGAAAAAGATGAAATGGGAGATACGATACTGCGTGAAGAGTTTGACAGAGCACTGAAAGACCTGAGTCGAAACAAGGCCCCCGGAGTAGACAACATTCCATTGGAACTACTGACGGCCTTGGGAGAGCCAGTGTCGACAAAACTCTACCATCTGGTGAGCAAGATGTATGAGACAGGCGAAATTCCCTCAGACTTCAAGAAGAATATAATAATTCCAATCCCAAATAAAGCAGGTGTTGACAGATGTGAAAATTACCGAACTCTCAGTTTAATAAGTCACAGCTGCAAAATACTAACGCGAATTCTTTACAGACGAATGGAAAAACTAGTAGAACCTGACCTCGGGGAAGATCAGTTTGGATTACGTAGAAATGTTGGAACACGTGAGGCAAGACTGACCCTACGACTTATCTTAGAAGCTAGATTAAGGAAGGGCAAACCTACATTTCTAGCATTTGTAGACTTAGAGAAAGCTTTTGACAATGTTGACTGGAATACTCCCTTTCAAATTCTGAAGGTGGCAGGGGTAAAATACAGGGAGCGAAAAGCTATTTACAATTTGTACAGAAACCAAATGGCAGTTATAAGAGTTGAGGGGTACGAAAGGAAAGCAGTAGTTGGGAAGGGAATGAGACAGGGTTGTATTCTGTCCCCGATTTTATTCAATCTGTATATTGAGCAAGCTATAAAGGAAACAAAAGAAAAGTTCGGAGTAGGTATTAAAATCCATGGAGAAGAAATAAAAACTTTGAAGTTCGCCGATGACATCGTAATTCTGTCAGAGACAGCAAAGGACTTGGAAGAGCAGTTGAACGGAATGGATAGTGTCTTGAAAGGAGGATATAAGATGAACATCAACAAAAGCAAAACGAGGATTATGGAATGTAGTCGAATTCAGTCGAGTGATGCTGACGGAATTAGATTAGGAAATGAGGCACTTAAAGTAGTAAAAGAGTTTAGCTATTTCGTGAGCTAAATAACTGATGATGGTCGAAGTAGAGAGGATATAAAATGTAGACTGGCAATGGCAAGAAAACCGTTTATGAAGAAGAGAAATTTGTTAACATAGAGTATAGATTTAAGTGTCAGGAAGACATATCTGAAAGTATTTGTATGGAGTGTAGCCATGTATGGAAGTGAAACATGGGCGATAAATAGTTTGGACAAGAAGAGAATAGAAGCTTTGGAAATGTAGTGCTACAGAAGAATGCTGAAGATTAGATGGGTAGATCACATAACTAATGAAGAAGTATTGAATAGGATTGGGGAGAAGAGAAGCTTGTGGCACAACTTGACCAGAAGAAGGGATCGGTTGGTAGGACATGTTCTGAGGCATCAAGGGATCACCAATTTGGTATTGGAGGGCAGCGTGGAGGGTAAAAATCGTAGAGGGAGACGAAGAGATGACTACACTAAGCAGATTGAGAAGGATAGGGTTGCAGTGGGTACTGGGAGATGAAGAAGCTTGCACAGGATAGAGTAGCATGGAGAGCTGCATCAAACCAGTCTCAGGACTGAAGACCACAACAACAACAACAAGACTGTAAAGGGAAAGATTTCTGCTATCTTGAAAGCAAAACAACGGACGTCGAAGATGCAAGTAGGACATAAGAAGCATATCATTATGTATTAAGAGGGCATTTTTCGCCAAATGAAGTTGCTAGAATGGGACCTAAGCGTTAATATGATACGGGTATTTCTGTAAGTGCGCATTTGGAGCACAGCATTATATGGAAGTGAGCCTCGAACTGTGGGAAAATCGGAAAACGAGAGAAACGAAGTGTTTGAGAAACGGCGTTACTGAAAAATGCTGATAATTAAACGAACTTATAACATAAGAAGTGAAGAGGATCTTTGCAGAACTGGTGAGAAAAGAGTATATTGAAAACACCCAATAGAAAGGGGGACAAGAAGGTAGGACACGTGTTACAACATGGTGGAGTAACTTCCATGATAGTAGAGTGAGCTGCAGAGGGCAAAAATTATAGGGTATAACGAAGATTAGAATATCTACAACAGGTAACCTAAGACATTGGGTGTAAGTGCTAATTTGAGATTACGAGGTTAGCACAACAGTGCATGTGGTAGGCAGCGTCAAAGCAGTCAGAAGGCAGATGGAGGAAAGCTTTATACATCGTAAACCGGTTATAATTTGACCGAATTTCAGATACAGATGTGATTATCATGATTTTAACTTCTCTGATATTTATGCTAACGAGCAAAGAACCTTATATGAAAGGATTACATACTACTTATACAACACATTTTCTAAAATGCAGAGGAAGTAACGGTACAAAATGTAGGTGGTCAAAGTCAGCTTGGATTTGGGGATATATTGACCGGTCTATACTTCCACCACAACTGTCACCTACCATTCGATTTGTGGTTAGTATTTCCAAAACACAATGAAACTTTGATCACCCAGAAATAGATACATTGATCTAAAGTTTTCTTAAGTGCTTTATTAAGCATCATAAAAGAAAAAAAAAGCTAGTATGGTACACAAATCTGTGACATCATCCTCAAAATTATAACGATGGTGTACTACACCCGTAGTTCCAAATTTACATGAGTACAATACTTTCAATTTCATGCATATTAGACTTAAACCCTGGTTTCAAAACACAGTTCGAATTAAAGTTGTCTTTCTTTACTTATTGAGGCGGTTACTGGCACTTGTGGCCAAACAAATTTTTTCCTTGTTTCCGGAGATATTTTGCGTTTTATGTTTTACCTGAATCACTGCCTGAACCACAACAGCTTGCAATTTTAGCAATGTATCACAAACAATTGTCTATCTTAGTTGTGGGCACATTCACAATTACAAATGAGCCTTCATCTACGTAGTGCGACAATAAAGTAACGAGACTGAAGTGAAAAAAAATGTTGCTTACCGTTTTAGTCAAGTTTAGTGGTGCCTCCTTCATAGAAGTTCCCTTCTGATTGCACACACTTTTTCCAGCGCTTCTGCCATTGATGGTAACATTTCTGGAACTCATCTTCTGTAATAACCTCCAGGACGCTCTTCACAGCTTTATGGACATCATGTGTTAATTGAAAATGGTTTCCCTTGACCGACGTTTTGACTCTTGGAAATAGAGAAATGTCGCACCGAGCGACATCTGGCGAATAAGGTTGCTGTTGCAGTAGTGAAATTTGTTTTGAGGTTCAAAATTGCTGCACTGACAGAGCAGTATGTGATGGCGCATTATCGTGATGCAGAATCTTCATTTATTTTTAGACAAACCGTTTCTCGATTGATGTTCAGTTCTTCTGCAATCATTTGCACGGATAATCTTCGATCAGATCGTGCGAGTTCACGCACCCTGGCCAAGGTGACATCCGTCTGTGAGGTTGATGGTCGTCCACTGTGGACCTCATCTTCAACATTCGTTCTGCCTCCACTAAACATTTTATGCCAACGAAAAATTTGAGCTCTTACCATAACCTTCTCTCCGAAAGCCTTCTGAAGCTTACAGTAAGTTGTCGTCGCATTTTCACCCAATTTAACGCAAAAAGAAATGACATACCGTTACGCAGTATTATGCGGTTCCATTTCTGTGACGAGAGACACAAACACATGCTATCTTATTACGGCACAACTCACGACTGAGCAGTTGCATCGATGTGCCCCTTGGACTAGAAGCAGCTTATAAACCAAGGTCAAAGATACTGTACCTACGCAGGCCAGCAGGGGTGCCACATCTGGCAAAGAAAATCAGTCTCACTACTTTATTGTCGCACCTCGTATACACCGATGGTTAATGTATGTATTCCTTAGTTCCGCTCCGTCATTGGCATCAACACTATTTAATAAATTGTGTATAACAATGACCATTGGTGAAAGAAACCCCGAAACGGAGAAATCATGCACATGACCTCCGAAATCGTGATATAGTGGCAGATATATACATGGGCACAAAAAAATGGTCAGTGGTCTGTTTTGAGAATTAACTGAGTAACATAAATGATATGTTTGAAAACGCCGATCACTTTGCAGTTAAACGATATAGATGGATTTTGCAAATCTTATTTTAACACACTTTTTCGGATACAATACGCAACAGGTTCACCAACATCTGCACTACAAGGCGCTGTTAGCATGTATCGATGGAACCATACCACCAAACAGTGGATACGAAACACACACAGCAGAGAACTGTAAAATGTTTGGTGTATGAGTGATCAAAGAACCACAGCGATATTCCTGTTCACCTTCGACGTGTTCCGCCATTTAAATTCCAATATCCTACGGAGTAGTAGTTTAGAACTTCGGTACGTAGCTCAGTGAGCTCGCAACTAACGAAATGCCTTTAACGTGGCCGGATGGACACACACGTCCCCCCGGACAAGGAGTTCTGGCAAACGTCTGTTCCCTGCGCGGCGCAGCTTCTGAGAAGTTCGGCGCCGTCACTGCACCACGCAAAGGGCAGCGCTCCGCCACATTACTCAACGCAATTTTATTTAAAGCGAAGCGAAGGCGTCTGCGCGGTGTGCACTTGCCTACATTTGTCCAGGAGGAAGGCAGCGCCAGCTTCACGCTTGCAGGCTGTTAGCGAAACTTCGCGGAAGGGTTTTGGACGTGCTCACTACGCCCTCTTTCTGGTGCATCCGGATGACTTCAGAATCTGAGCGGCCAAGATGAGGAAGTCTCTTGTTGAGCACACTTCAGAGTTACGCGGTTATACGTCATCTGGCCTAAAGATAAATTCTGTGAGGTAGCCTCAGAAGCTGAAGGGAAAGAAAGAGGGCCGGCTGTGGTGGCCGAGCGGTTCTAGGCGCTTCAGTCCGCAACCGCGCGACTGCTACGGTCGCAGGTTCTAATCCTGCCTCGGGCATGGATGTGCATGATGTCCATAGGTTAGTTAGGTTTAAGTAGTTCTAAGTTCTAGGGGACTGATGACCTCAGATGTTAAGTGCCATAGTGCTCAGAGCCATTTGAACCACTTTTGAAAGGAAGAGGCCGTGCAATTAATGGAGGCAATTCGTTGAAAGTTTTTTATTCGCCTTTGATCACAGACTGTATGGACGATGTGGCCTTTTTTACACCATAGTTCAGTTCTACGTAGGTAGTGTTACAGGCCCTTTGCTGTTCCTTATCTATATAAACGATTTGGGAGACAATTTGAGCAGCAGTCTTCGGTTGTTTGCAGATGACGCTGTCGTTTATCGACTAATAAAGTCATCAGAAGTTCAAAACAAACTGCAAAACGATTTAGAAAAAATATCTGAATGGTGCGAAAAGTGGCAGTTGATCCTAAATAATGGAAAGTGTGAGGTCATCCATATGAGTGCTAAAAGGAACTCGTTAAACTTCGGTTACACGACAAATCAGTCTAATCTAAAAGCCGTTAATTCAACTCAATACCTAGGTATTACAAATACGAACAACTTAAACTGCAAGGAACACATAGAAAATGTTGTGGGGAAGGTTAACCAAAGACCGCGTTTTATTGGCAGGACACTTAGAAAATGTAACAGGCCTCCTAAGAAGACTGACTACAGTACGCTTGTCCGTCCTCTTTTAGAATACTGCTGCGCGGTGTGGGATCCTTACCAGATAGGACTGACGGGGTACATCGAATAAGTTCAAAGAAAGGCAGCACGTTTCCTGTTACCGCTAAATATGGGAGAGAGTGTCACAGGAATTATACAGGATTTGGGCTGGACATCATTAAAAGAAAGGCGTTTTTCGTTGCGACGGAATCTTCTCACCAAATTCCAATGTCTTTCTCCTCCGAATGCGAAAATATTTTGTTGACACCGACCTACATAGGGAGGAACGATCACCACGATAGAATACGGGAAATCAGAGCTCGCACAGAAAGATATAGATGTTCATTCTTCCCGCGCGCTATATGAGATTGGAATAATAGAGAATTGTGAAGGTGGTTCGATGAACCCTCTGCCAGCCACTTAAAGGTGATTTGCAGAGTATGCATGTAGATGTAGATGTAGATGTACGTGACGATGCTTTGCTCAGCGTGTTTATATGTGTTGACGATGCCTTTACGGCTTTATCACATTATGACATGGTGTAGAACATATCTCAAGATGGTCATTACTGACTGAAACCGGTCATCGTCGAAGAACTTTATATTGTGTTCAAAGACTGCAATAAAAAACATTTGAATGTACCTGGATCACTGTTGGTATTCGCGACTGTGTCGCAGCTTGTGCAGTTCGTTGAGTTTGGCCCATTATCTAAGCCGAGGCTCAACAGTGAAACGCCACTTTCTTCCCCGACTGTCCTTTATCCCTCTGCTTTCCTACAAAGTATCACCCACAAAGCGACTACCCCGAGTAGATTAGATCCGACCACTTCTTCCGGATATCTAATTTATACCCTTGCTCTCCTCACAGGCACGAAAATTCTACCAAAATTGAGGTAATTTTTGTGTCGCTCTAAAAAATGGCTCTGGGCACTATCTGAATTAACATCTGGGGTCATCAGTCCCGTAGACTTATAACTACTTAAACCTAACTAACCTAAGGGCATCACACACATCCATGCCCGTGGCAGGATTCGAACCTGCGACCATAGCAGCAGCGCGGTTCCGGACTAGAGCGCCTACAACCGCTCGGCCTTGTGTCGCTCTTTCATACCTCCAAGGCGCGTACATGATGTTACAGTTCGAGAAAAGACGGTACTTCTTATTAAACGCTGTTCACATCTTCGAAGATGTACTCCTCAAGATAAATTGAGCAGACATTTTCCTGGCATCATTGTACACTTCGTTTAGGGATATTGAAAGGATGGTAAGTGATTAGCGTGGGTAAGGAGATTGTGTCATTCTCCCTTCTTTCCTTACGCGATAGTTATAGGCCAAAGTGTAACAAATACTAGTGCAAAGTACCGTCCATAATGTACTGTTCTCTGGCTATCAAGATCAATGTAGACTAAATGGTCTAAAGTTAGCATACCACATAGAAGCCATGAGTAGTTAGTGCCAGACAGCTTTTTCGCGCAGTGTAGAGCAGCAAGGCCAAGAAACTTTGAAAACAACAACTGGCTCACGAGGTTGCCACTTTTGTAAAGTACTGGCTCCACGAGAGCAAATATAAACAGACTGGTCGACGAACTGGAGAGCAAACAGAGGGCGAGAAGTGATGGGCAGAGAGAGTGGCTCCTTGCCTTGCTTCACGAGTGAGGCTACGTTAGCACGTTTTGAGATTAGCCGGCCACAGCTGAAATTACGTTTTGTAAACAGACTGAAGTCAAGTAACTGTTTTTTCACCAACCTGGCTGTCAAAACACATACCCTACAAACCTGTGGGATCTACTCACCGCGAAACCACAGAATCTCAGCTGGAAAGAAGCCGCTGAAGGACTGAAAGGCAGAAGTAGTATTCGATACCGGTGAAACGAACATATGTTTCAGTTACAGGAAATGCAGGAAACTTTACATCATTCACAATATCGTGGACTCCCTTACAGCTATGGAATATACAGGGGTTGGAGAAAAATATGTAAACACCAAAAACAACAAATTACCAAGCCTAATACGGTGTAGGAGACCTGCCGGCATTCAAAACAGCTTCCAGTCGTGAATACAGGTACTGTATCCTTTCGAAGGGGATCTTACACCGTTATTCCTGCAAAACAGTGGCAAGTTTAGGAGGTGATAATAGAGCTAGATAGCGATCTCGCACCCTACTCTCCAAAGTGCACGACAAAGACTCAGTAATACTGACTGAAGGACAGGGGAGATGCGACATTTCATCCTCACGTTCACAAAACTATCCCTGGATGATGCGAGCTGTGTGCATAAGGGCCTTGTCCTCCTGGAATACAGCATCACCAATGGGAAACAAACATTGTGTCGGGAGGTGGATCTGGTCCAAATCGGTCACATAATTTTTGGCAGTAATGCGACCTTGCAGAGTAACCACGCGGCCCATGGAGTACCACCATATGGCTACCCAAACCATCGTTGAAACCTCAACATGTTTCAGTCTTGGGACGTAAACTCTAGCAAAAATTGGGAACATTGGGCAACAAGAGCCATCCGGCTAAATGACTTTAAACCACTGCTTCGTAGTCTACATCTACATCTACATACATACTCCGCAGTCCACCATACGGTGCGTGGCGGAGGGTACCTCGTACCACAACTAGCATCTTCTCTCCCTGTTCCACTCCCAGACAGAACGAGGGAAAAATGACTGCCTATATGTCTCTGTACGAACCCTAATCTCTCTTATCTTTGTGGTCTTTCCGCGAAATGTAAATTGGCGGCAGTACAATTGTACTGCAGTCAGCCTCAATTGCTGGTTCTCTAAATTTCCTCAGTAGCGATTCACGAAAAGAACGCCTCCTTTCCTCTAGAACCTCCCACCCGAGTTCCTGAATCATTTAAGTAAAACTCGCGTGATGATCAAACCTACCAGTAACAAACATAGCAGCCCGCCTCTGAATTGCTTCTATGTCCTCCCTCAATCCGGCCTGATAGAAATCCCAAACGCTCGAGCAGTATTCAAGAATAGGTCGTATTATTGTTTTATTTTTAAGCGGTCTCCTTTACAGATGAACCACATCTTCCCAAAATTCTACCAACGAACGTAAGACGACTATCCGCCTTCCCCACTACTGCCATTACATGCTTGTCCCACTTCATATCGCTCTGCAATGTTACGCCCAAATATTTAATCGACGTGAATGTGTCAAGCGCTACACTACTAATGGAGTATTCAAACATTACAGGATTCTTTTTCCTATTCGTCTGCAATAATTTACATTTATCTGTATTTAGAGTTAGCTGCCATTCTTTACACCAATCACAAATCCTGTCCAAGTCATCTTGTATCCTCCTACAGTCACTCAACGACGACACCTTCCCGTACACCACAGCATAATCAGCAAACAGCCGCACATTGCTATCCACCCTATCCAAAAGATCATTTATGTAGATACAAAACAACAGCGAACCTACCACACATCCCTGGGGTACTCCAGATGATACTCTCACATCCGATGAACACTCACCATCGTGGACAACGTACTCGGTTTTAGGGCTTTGGCGTCACGTTTCCCTGTTAATACCACTTGCGTCATTGATGTGCGGTTTTAGAATTCCAGTTAGCGCTACGATTCCCTGCCTCTGGAGCTCCCTTCGTGTTGCTTTGGTGCTGACAGGGCCCATGAGTGCGATATTCAATTCTGCAGTAACTTTTCCAGTGGCCGTTCTCTAATGTTTCGTCAGAATCCCTTTTAATGACCGTCCGCCACGATGACTCAACACACACTTCGGTCCGCGTTGTGACTTAGCGGATGACGTTTTCCCATTTTCTCTGTGTGCGGTAGAAACTCTCGATACCGCACACCCAACACTTCGGCTACCTCCGTTACGGAAGCACCCACTTCACGGGAACCCCCAATTTACCCGCGTTCAAATTAACTTAGCTCCGACATAATGCACTCACACCTACACAGCAGTTATATCCATGTACTCGTATATACAGTGACACATCACGCTCTGCGAGTAGTGTCTTCATTCTGGTAGGCACCATTCACTGCGCCGGCCGCTGTGGCCGAGCGGTTCTGACGCTTCGGTCCGGAACCGTGCGACTGCTACGGTCGCAGATTCGAATCCTGCCTCGGGCATGGATGTGTGTAGTGTCCTTATGTTAGTTAGGTTTAACAAGTTCTAAGCTCTAGGGGACTGATGACTTCAGATGTTAAGTCCCTTAGTGCTCGGAGCCATTTGAACCATTTCGAACACCTACAGAGAACACTACAAATAACCTTATAGATGGGGCAACCACAGCTAAAAAACTTGTACATAATGTGAACGACAGTCAAACAGTTCAGAATCAGAGATGGTAAAATAGTCTGTATTAAAACTAAGTGAAATCCGAAATCCGCAATACCTGTTTATTGTGTTTTCACTGTATGACGACCGGTTTCATGCCCTGGAGATGTAGCTTCACGTCATATAAAACTAAACTTCGAGTGCCACGAATTCCAAGGTAGAAGTGCGCCCAAAAACGTATCACTCCTCGGTAAAACACTGGACGAAACGGCAGACGGGCATCCGATCCGAACCACCATGCATGATCGCTGATGCATCTCCAAAACACAGTCGAAAGACGAGCCCGGACAGCACATGATAATCCACGTACGACAGGATAAAACCATCGTCAAAATCTGCCGGAGAAATAAAGAATTAAAAGACACACTGTCCTTGGGAGTCGTCATCATACTGAAGTATGTTGACTGTGCTTTGGCGATGTATCAGTGAGCATGCGTGATTCGGATTGGATGCTCGTCTGCCGTTTCATCCAAGGTTCTACCGAGAAGTGACTTGTTTTTACGCGCACTTGTACCTTCGAATCCGTGGCATATAAAGTACTAGTTTTATATGACCTGAATGTATTCCTTCAGGGTATGAAGCCGGTCGTCATACAGTGAAAACACATTAAACAGCTATTACGGATTTGGGATTTAACTTAGTTTTAATATGGACTGTTGTACTATTTGCGATTGTAAGTTGTTTGATTCTCCTTCACATTACGTGCACAGAACACTGTTCTGACCACAACTGCCACTTCGAAACGTATTGAGGACATTGGACAGGTGTCTCTCGTGGTCGACTGCTGCAGCGGAACCTGAAGGCTTGGCCAGCATCTGTATTAATGTCCAAGCATGCATTTCTCGCAGTGTTTTCATATTGCTGTACAACAACTGTAAGTGTTAGCAAGCACAATAAAGTAACTTTCGAATAACGACGCAGCCTAGCTTTCGGACACGCTGATGTGGCTAGCTGCTCGAAAACAAAACTCTGTCTTCCAGGATGGTTGGATCTGCCGAATGACAACTTGCTTACTAGTCGACCTGAAGTCTTTTGAACATATGTCTCCACGTCCGCTAATGGCAGGACAGGAAACGTTAGTGTTAATTATATGTCATGATCCTAACACGGCAGCCTCAGGAGCTCAACGAAATTGAAGGCGGCATACGGTTACTGGAAATACTGCGTACTTTGTCTCATTCCCCAAATCCAGGATGAACAGTGACGTAACCTTTTTTCCTGACGGTATGGCTAAATAACACTTGCTAGCTATTGTGGTGGTGTTCCGTCCGAAGAATTGCTTGGCGAAGTTCTCCACGGAAGTCTCTTTGTTTTATACTATTCATCTCCAACTGGTTGAAACTGGTTACTGTGTTCATCCCTTCGTCTTCCTCTAAAATTCCCCCCCCCCCCCCCTCCAGTCTTCCCTCCAATACGAATTTTGATAGTTTCTTGTTGCCTAAGAATGTGTCCTATCAACCGATCGCTACTTTTACTCAAGGTGTACCATAAATTTCTTTTTGCCCAGCTCGTTTCAGTACCTCCTTACTAGTTCGAGAGCTGCCGATCTAACCTTCTGCATTCTTTTGTAGCACCATATTTCTCACCAGCTCTGTTTGTAACACACGATTTCCTCCGTATGACAATTACCATATGACAATTACCATCACAAAAGACTTTCAAAAACTTAAATTTATATTCGATATAAACAAATTCCTATTTTTCAGAAATGCCTTCCTTCCTATACTCAGTCTTCATTTTATATCCTCTTTACTTCCGAAATCGACAGTTATTTTGCTGCCCAAATAGCAAAACTGATCTATTTTTAGGGTCTCATTTCCTAGTCTAATTTCCTCCGCGTCGCCACATTACATTGGACTACAATCCATTACTTTTTGTTAAACTTTTGTTAATGCTCATCGCATAACCTCTGTTCAACTGCCCTTCCAAGGACCTTTGCTTTCTGACAGAATTACAATGTCATCGGCAAACTTCAAAGTTCTCCCTAAACTTTAATTCAGTTTGCAAATTCATGTTTGGTTTCTTTTACTGCTTGCTCAGTGTACGGAGTGACTAACACTGGGGATAAGCCATATTCTCGTCTCAGTCTCTTCTCAACTACTGTTTCAATCTCATGTTCTTCGACTCTTACAATTGCAATCTGGTTTCTGTACAATCTGTATATAAACTTTCGCTCCCTGTATTTTACGTCTGCTGCTTTTGAATGTCAAACAGTATTCCAGTCAACAGTGTCAAAGGCATTCCTCTAAATCTACAGATACTATAAACGTAGGTTTGTCTTTTCTTAATCTATCTTCTAAGATAAGTCCTAGGTTAATGTTGCCTCGCGTATTCCTAAATTTCTCCAGAACTCTAACTCATTTTCCCAGAGGTTGGCTTCTTCCAGTTTCTCCTTTCTTCCGTAAGGAATTTGTGCCAGTATTTTGCAACCATAACTTACGGGCCTTGCTTCGAGCTAGGTCTATCAATGCTCTGTCACTTTGTTTTCATAGTATCATATCTCTCATCTTATCTTCATCTAATTTCTCTTCCCGTTCTATAACATTAGTCAATTTCATTCCTCTTGTACAGTCGCTCTATATATTCCTTCCACATTTCAGCTTTCCCTTCTTTGCTTAGTACTGGCATGCCATCTGGGCTCTTGATATTTATACAGCGGCTTCTCTTTTCTCTAAAATGTCCCTTTAACCTTCCTATAGACAGTATTCATGTTTCCTCTAGTTATAGATACCTTTACGTCTTTGCATCTGTCCTCTAGCATTTTGCACTTTCCACCAATCTCATATTTTAGATGTCTACATTCCGTTTCGCCTGTTTCATCTGCCGTATTTTTAAATTTTCTCATCTACTTGATCCTCTGCTGCGTTCGTTATTTCCCCTCTCAAAGTTACCAAGTCTCCTGCTATATCCCGTTTAGCTGTTTCCGTCAATCATTGCTTAATGCTCCTTGTGAAACTCTAAATAATCTCTCGCCATTTCAGCTTATCAAAGTCCCTATCTCCTTAATTTCTTACCTATTTATTATTCAATTTATTAAGTTTTAATATACACTCTATGTCCTATAAATTATGGTCAGAGTCCAATTTTTCCCCTGAAAATGTTTTACGGGTTAAAAACTGGTTTGGAAATCTCTACCTTGCAATTCTGTAATCAATCTGAAACCAACGTGTCCCCAGGTCTTTTCTTAAAGTGTTAGCAATGATTAAATTATGCTCTGTGCAAAATTCTAGCAAGTGGTTCCTCTTTCATTCCTTTCCCCCAGTCCATATTCTCATACTATTTTTTCTCTCTTCCTTTTCCTACTATCAAATTCCAGACCACCATCATAATTAAATATTCTTTCCCTTTAATTATCTGAATAATTTCTTTCAGCTCCTCATACATTTCTTCATCTCTGCATCATCTGCACAGGTAGTTGGCATGAAAACTTTTACTTCTGTTGTGGGTGTCGGCTTCGTGTCCGTCCATATCGCAATAATGCGTTCACTATGCTGTTCATAGTAGCTTACCCACATTACTACTTTCTTGTTCATTATTAGACCTAATCTTGCATTACCTCAACTTGATTTTGTATTTGTAAACCTGTACTCACCTGACCAGAAGTCGTGTTCTTTTTGCCATCCGACTTCACAGATTCCTACTACATCAAACTTCAGCCTAACTGTCTCCATTTTTAAATTCTCTGTCCTACTTACACTATTAAGGGATATATCATTCCATGCTCTGACCTGTACAATACTTTTTTTTTCTAATGACTCATCCTGCAGAGTAGCACCTCTTCGGAGATCAGAACGGGCTGCCTCCGGAATACTTTACTGAAGAGGATGCCATAATTACATAACCATACAGAAGAGCTGCATGCCCTCGGGAAAAATAACGGCTGTAGTTTTCACTGCTTTCAGGCGTTCGATGCAGTATCACAACACGGCCATGCTGCTAATCTTGCAAGGACAGGTCAGTCAATCATTCAGACTGTTGTCTCTGCAACTACTGAAAAGGCTGCTACCCCTTTCCAGGAATCACTAGTTATTCTGACCTCTCCACTGATCCTCCTCCGTTGTGGTTGCGCCTTTGTATTGCTGAGGCACTCAAGCCACCCCTCCTCGATAGGTCTCACGTATAACTAAAATTCTGTTATAAACCGCAGACTTTCAAAAATAATTTGTGCTGTCTACGAACAAGACATCGCGAGGTATTTCTGCATCTGTGCCCATACTGCGCAAACTTTTGAAGTGCATGGCAGAGAGTTTTTGCTGTTGCGACGAGTATCAAAGTTTCTTCCCAATCTATTCACGTGTGGAATGCAGAAAAAATAATTACTTAAAGCTTCTTTGCTCGCTGCAATTAGTCTAATCCCTTCTTAGCTACTACCACGGGAGCATTACGCAGGAGGTTGTAGTACATCCACCGATTCCTCATTTAAAACTATTTCTTGAAACTTTGTAAGAAGACTTTCGTGGGATCATCTTGTGTTCCACAGCCAAATAATGCAAGAATAAACGCTGATAAAAAACCACTGCTGTATTTGTTACGGCGAAACAGGTTTCGCTCTAAACAAACATCTTCAGGTAATACAAAGTTCACCAATAGTCTGTTGGTGAACCTTCCACGTCAGCTGAAGATGTTCATTTAGAACGAAACCGGTTTTGGCGTAATAAACACACCTGAAATACAGCTGTGTTTTTTTTTAATTAACATTACGAAGACAATAAACGACTGTCTTCAAGCATCTGCAAGATCAGATTTCTCAGCATTTTCGTGTCACTCTCCCGTGAATCTGTCGACACGTGCTGTCTCTCACTGTACACGTTGCCTTCCTTGTAATGGTTCCTATACAACTGAGTAATATTCTAGGATGATTCTCACGAATGTTTTGCTAACAATCTCATTTACAGACTGCGTTTTCTCCAGTGAAACGAAGTGTACCAACTGTTTTACCTGCAGATGAGCCTATTTGAGCCTACTATTTCATATGCCTACAAACTGTTACACTCAGCTATTGGTATGAGTTGGCAGATTCTAGTTGTGACCCACTGATATTTTACTCACAGGAATTTACCTTACTATTTCGGCCCGCGTTAGCCGTGCGGTCTAACGGACTGCTTTCCGGGCGGGAAGGCGTGCCGGTCCCCGGCACGAATCCGCCTGGCGGATTTGTGTCGAGATGCGGTGAGCCGGCCAGTCTGTGGATGGTTTTAAGGCGGTTTTCCATCTGCCTCGTCGAATGTGGGCTGGTTCCCTTATTCCGCCTCAGTTACACTATGTCGGCGACTGCTGCGCAAGCATTTTCTCCGCGTACGCGTACACCATAATTACTCTACGACGCAGACAATGGGGTTCCAATCGCCTGGTGTGAGACGTTTCCGGAGGAAGGGGGGGGGGGGGGGGGGAAGGGTCCACTGGGGGCCGAACCGCACAATAACCCTGGGATCGGTGTGGGGCGGCGGAGGGGTGACTGGACTGCTGTAGGCTGTTGTCAGGTTGTGTACCACTGAGGCTACGGAGAAAACGAAGCCTCTATGTCGTTTCTAGGTCCCCAGTTCAGTACAATGCAATACCTTACTACAGTTTGACATACGTGAACATTTAAAGCAAGTTTGCAGTCTTTCCGTCATTGTGAAATCTGGTCTAGATCTGACTGAAGCCGGCCGAAGTGACCGTGCGGTTCCAGGCGCTGCAGTCTGGAACCGCGAGACCGCTACGGTCGCAGGTTCGAATCCTGCCTCGGGCATGGATGTGTGTGATGTCCTTAGGTTAGTTAGGTTTAACTAGTTCTAAGTTCTAGGGGACTAATGACCTCAGAAGTTGAGCCCCGTAGTGCTCAGAGCCATTTGAACCATTTGAATCTGACTGAATATTTGTGCAGCTTTTTTTCAGACAGTACTAAGAGATACCTAAAATATCTACAACAGATGTTTGATTACTAACAATACTGTCTGTTAGGTCATTAACATATATAACAAGAACAGCAAGAATCCCAACACGCTTCGCAGCACGCGTGAAGCTACTTCTGTATCTGACGATGATTCTCCGTCCGGGGTAAGATGGTGCATCCTCCATACCGAAATCCTCCACCCAGTCAGATGTTTGATCCTAAGTTAACTTGAAACTACATTCATAAGCCGTATGTCGATTGTACTGATTGTAGAAGCAGACTAGCAGCTGACGACCGTCATCCCATGTTTCGAAATTTGTGGTAAGCTCCTATGAGACCAAACTGCTAAGGTCATCGGTCCCTAGGCTTATACACTACTTAATCTAACTTAAACTAACTTACGCTAAGTTCAACACAGGCACCCATGCCCGAGGGAGGACTCGAATCTCCGACGAGGGGAGCCGCGCGAACCGCACGGCTACCCCTCGTGGATTCTTCCCATTTTGTTCGTTCGTGTAATCCAGGAGAAATGATTACTTAAACCCATTTTGTTCGGTGTAATTAGTACAAATGGAAAAACAACATGTTAAATAAAATACACCCATTAAGATTATCTTACAAATGAACTCCAATTTACAACGCCTGAAGGAAATGTGCTTAGCCTGTTGCTCTAGCAGTAAGGGGAAATGGACTATAAAGGAGCTATTTAAAAATTAAATACTTACAGCTTATAAAAATTCGCAAAAGAATTTCCAGAAGGCTTTTGAAACAGTTCGTTACAAACTATTTCTAGTCCGATTGCGTACATGTGAAGTGTCGTCTCAGTTGTGCGACGGGATGCGTGATTTTTTGGCAAAAAGGTCACAGTCCGTAGTAATAGACGGAAAGTTATCGAGTAAAACGGAAGTGATGTCTGACGTTCCCCAAGGATGTGTCATAGCCCAATCTGAGCGGGTCTCTTAGACTGTTTGCAGATGATGCTGTCATTTACGTTTAGTAAAGTCATCAGAAGATCGAATGCAATTGCAAAACGATTTAGACAACATAGCCGTGTGCCGCGAAAAGTGGCAATAGACTCTAAATAATGAAAAGTGTGGGGTCATTGACAAGAGTACTGAAAGGAATCTGTTAAATCTTCATTGCACGATAAATCACAAAAATCCAAAAGCCCTCAGTTCAACAACATACTTCAAATTTGAACGGTCACGTAGATAATGTTGTGCAGAAAGCTAACCAATCACTGCTGAACACTTGGAAGAGGCAAGAGGTGCAATAGAGAGACTGCCTACACAACGTTTGTCCTTTCTCTTCTGGAGTATTGCTGGGAGGTATGCGATCCGTATCACATAGTCCAAATAAGGGCAACTCGTCTTGTATTATCTCGAAATAGGCGAGAGAATGTCGTAAATATGATACACGAGTTGGGGTGACAATCATTAAAACGAAGGCGTTTCCGTTGTGGTGAGATCTTGTCACGAAATTTCGATCACCAACTTTCTCCTCTGAACGAAAAAATATTTTTTTGGCGCCCACCTACATACTAAGAAATGATTATCTTAACAGAATAAGAGAAATCAGAACTCGCATGAAAAGATTTAAGTGTTCGTTTTTCCCGAGCGCTGTTTGAGAATGGAACAGTAGAGAAACAATCTGAAGGCGGTTCGATGAGCCCTCTGCCAGGCACGTAATTGTAAATTGTAGAGTAGTCATGCAGATGTAGATATAAAAAAGACAATATAAACAACGTCTCTGTTTATCCGTCTTCATAAAGATTTCTATGGAACTTTTGCTGTTCAGTATAGAATGTCAAACCGAAACATCCTCCAGCTGTCTAAATTTCCAGTTGTTATTTTATTTGAGCAACCAGTTTCGGCTATAGTTTACATCATTTTCAGCCCACTGACAGACTTATAGGAAAATTCCAATCTCTGGTCCAGTCAAAATAGGAGCCAGCATTCAGTGACTGATATCCGTAGATTTCTACTGGACCCAGTGATCCCTTCGATCGACTTGAGTTGGCAAGTGATGATCGAAGAGATCGCTGTGTCCAGTAGAAATCTACGGATACCAGTCACGGAATGCTGGTTCCTATCTTGACTGGACCAGAGGTGGGAATCTTCATACACGTCGGACGAGGGGCTGAAGATGGCGTAATGTATCGACGAAACTGGTTGCCCAAATAAAATAACAACTGGAAATTTAGACTGCTGAAAGGCGTTTTGATTCGAAATTGTATACAGGACGAGTTCACCTGTTTATGACGTATTGATAAATGCTCGACAACCGGCTTATCTCACTCTGTATCCTGGGTGCTCTGTTCCCGTGCTTACGGAAAGTACTATTAACACGTCCTGCCTTAAGATAAGTATGCGACAAAGACGTCAAACGACCACGAAGGCCAGTTAGATGGCCACCTGAGACACGATCTCTTCTCGCGATGAGGAAAGCTTCGGGTTAGGACTATGTTGCAATATGGAAAGCGGCTCCAGAAAATTCGAAACTGCACGCTTTGGAAACGGTCCTGGTCCAGTTTTCTGCATGAACTGTTGTGGCTGAGTGGCCTTCACGGCCTGTGTAAGCAACAACACACTGATGTATTGGTCACATAGCACTAAGCAAAGCACGTAAATGAAGAAAAATGCTCTGATAAAAGCTTATGTGGGCACCATATTAATGGTCCCATAGGTGTGCCAGAACATAGTCTCCTGTAGACCGCTAACAAGGCTTAACTTCTTGGTTGATTTGAACTTTGTTTGTCACACCGAGATTAAACTCAGACCAGTACGTGTTCTCAACAGCGTTCTCGAGAAGTAAGGAACAGGATGTCAAGTGAAGGACCCCCTGATTTCAAAATTAAACGTCTCTAAAATTGAGGTCGGCATCGAGTGCAACAAACGGTATGTGTATCGTGAAAGCTGTAAGAATTTTATACGGAAGCTATGCAGAAGTTTCTAAATAGTTCGAGAAGCTGCTAGCAGATAGCGCTGTACACTGTGCAGCTCGTACAAAATTAACGTGCTTAATTAAACTCATCTTCTGTAAGCAGTCTTTGCAATCACGTCACAATCTTCTCGGGATGTCCATCAGTTGGAGGATGGAGGTGGCGAAAAGGAACAATAAAATTTGCCATCACATCCTGTAGCGTCTCAACCGAAATCGATTCACGTAGCACACATATCAGTGATTCAAGCTTGTCCGTCATGGTGGGATGTTTCTGGTAGACTGTCTTTCAGTGTGCCCCACAAAATTCTCTTACGCCCTATTCCAACTGCTACGTTCACTTGATACCTCCCTTCCTGGCAGTCTATGCCCGCTCACCATTTCACTCATGTGTGTGGCTATCTTGATCTGTCAGCACATCGGCTTTCTACGTTGTTAACTTATGCAGCTGTCCACCTGTCTTATCTTTAGTGAAACACTCATTTGCTATTTCATCTATGTCAATCTTTCACTTAACGAATGCTATTTTCATATTTTAAATTATGCAATTGAATTACGTCCTTTTATTATGTCAAACATTCATTTTGTCAACCGCCGTGACCTAATTTATAATATGTTTTAAACTTTTCACTTTCATATGGCTGAAGAGCGGCGACTTGTATCCGCGGACAGCTCACTCCCCGCCCGTATGGGACGAGTGGAATCAAATGACAATAAAGGGGTCACAAAGAGTTGGATCGGGCGGATGTGGAGGCTAATCCATCCCTGCACCTGTGAATTTGAAGTGATCCAACGCACTGTCTCTATTCTCGAAATATCCACCAAGAAAGTGAAACAACTGTTCCATGCGATGTTGTGTGGCCCCATCTCCCTTAAACTATTTGGTATCTGGTCGATCCTCCAGTGCTAGCTACACGCTGGCACATTGTTCCAAAATTATAACGTTTCTGGGCAAATAATGCCTTTGCTTAGTACCGCAGTCCAAAGAGTAACTTTAGAATAATACAACGACTTCACCTCACACAAATGGGAGTTTTCGATGCCCCAAAATCGCCGATTTGTTTATTGACGATTCCATTCTGTAGAAAATGTGCTTCATCTGTGAACCAGAAGCAGCCAACACAAATTCCTTTATTATCAATCACTGTGAGAATCTGGTGTGCAAAATCGCCCGTCTGTTGCACAGCTCGTACAGATATAGCCTGGTGGCTTTGTATTTTGAATTGAAACATGTATAGGCTCCGTCTTACTATTTTCTGTGTGTTAGAACGCTTCAAACCAATCTCTGCTGCAATCTTCGGACGGATTTTCTTGGATTTCGGGGACTTCAACATTAAATAGTGTTTGAAAACTGCGCCTCGTTGCCGTTGCACTGTGCTCTAACCTGCGGTAATCCAGTATCAGAAAAGCACGTTGTTCAATGGAAAACATGATTTCAACCTCTTCCTTTGGATCACGGGGTCCCGGGTTCGATTCCCGGCCGGATTGGGGATTTTCTCTGCCGGGGGACTGGTTGTTTGTGTTGTCCTCGTCGTTTCATCGTCATCATCATCATCATCATCATCATCATCATAATCATCATCATCATCGTCGTCGTCGTCATTCGTGACAGTAGATAGATTGGACTGTGTACAAAATTGGACTGTGAAAAAATTGGGACCTTGTACGGGCGTTGATGACCGCGCAGTTGAGTGCTCCAGAAACCAAACATCATCAACCTCAACCTCTTCCTTCAGTGCACTAACCGCCTTTCACGTTTCAACAGTGGATCTGATTGCTCTGAGCTGCGGTGCACTATTTGTAAGCACTGCGCTTGTGATTACAGCGCCATGTGTTTGCAACTTTTCGAATTATTTCGACACTTCTCTATAGTTTCTGTAGAAAGTTCTTACAGCTTTCACAATAAAGGTACCGGTTGTTGCAGTCGTTACGAGGAATTTAATTTAGAAATTAGTGACCGCTGTATGTAGAGAACGGTTATGTGGTAACCCCACGTTGGGTGCCAATTATGTAATTATGGAATTTGCTCAGGTTAAGTCTACACTGGTAAGTTATAATTATGTTGTTCGTGAGTGCGGCATTTGCAAAAGAATGAAGAGGTTAGGTGCATCAGTTGCACGAAAGCAAAGATATTACATTACTATCATTTATTTTCACGAAAATGGTCTTTGAACCATGGCTATTATCTTCTGTTACGCTTAGCAAATTACTAATACAAAATAATTCACACATTTCAGACTCTAATGCTGAAATAAGAAGCGAGTGTTATATTCTTTGCCTTGGTGCAGGGCCGGCCGGGGTGGCCGAGCGGTTCTAGGCGCTACAGTCCGGAACCGCGCGACCGCTACGGTCGCAGGTTCGAATCCTGCCTCGGGCATGGGTGTGTGTGATGTCCTTAGGTTAGTTAGGTTCAAGTAGTTCTAAAGGGGACTGATAACCTCAGAAGTTAAGTCCCATAGTGCTCAGAGCCATTTGAACCATTTTGAACTTTTGTGCATGTCTCTGGTTGTTACCAGCATTTCTAATTACTGTTGGAGACGAAATGAAGTGACAGGCGGATAGTGGCGAGGAGTTTGAACGTATACAAAGAAGAGGAGCAGAACGGTTACAGTGTCCAAGGGAAAGTATCTCGGAGATGCCGAAAAACCTGAACTAGGAGGCATGTGAAGAGAGACGCCAACTATCAAGCGAATGTCTACTTATTGAGTTTCGAGAACCTGCGTCAAGTGAGGTATCTAGGAATGTACCGAAATCACCTACGTATCGTTACCGTTGACACCGCGGAGACACAGTAATAAATATTACAGCGCACACATTCTTCCGATAGTTCATACGCGAATGGAACTGCGAGAAACGCTAATATGTTGTTTCACGGGAAGCAGGCTCATCATGGACTTCACAGTGGTTTCTAGAGTGCAAATGCTGATACTGAATTACAAATTCATCAGGAAACCTTAAGGTTTATATTTTGTCCTCTTGAACTTAAATTCCTTTTCTAAATATCTTCTTGGTTTCCGTCAATGTTTGTTCAAAGTACAAATTGAATAACTTCATGGGTAGGCTACAAAGCCGGTCGTTGTGGCCGAGCGGTTCTACCATCGCAGGTTCGAATCCTGCCTCGGCCATGGATGTGTGTGATGTCCTTAGGTTAGTTATGTTTAAGTACTTCTAAGTCTATGGGACTGATGACCTCAGATGTTAAGTCCCATAGTGCTTAGAGTCATTTGAACCATTTTTGAGGCTACAAACTCTGTCTTACTCCTTCTCAACCACTGCTTTCCTTTCATGTCTTTCGGTCTTTAGAAGACCAGTCACAATTCTGTACAAACTGTAGATAAACTTTCTCTCCATGAACTTTATTCCCGCTAGGTTCACAATTCCCAAGCCTATAATTTAGTCAACGTTGTGAAAACTTGTTATAAATCTACAAACATCTTCTAGATAATACACAGAGGTCGTACTGCTTCAAGTGTTCCTACATTGGTCTGGAACCCAAACTGATCTTCCCCAAAGTCGGCATCTACAAGTCCCTCCATTCTTCTGTAGATACACTACTGGCCACTAAAATTGGTTCACGACGAAGGCGACGTGCTACAGACGCGAAATTTAACCGACAGGAAGAAGATGTTGTGATATGCAAATGATTAGCTTTTCAGAGTATTCACACAGTGTTGGCGACACCCACAACGTGCTGACATCAGGAAGGTTTCCAACTGATTTCTCATACACAAACAGCAGTTCACCGGCGTTTCCTGGTGAAACGTTGTTGTGATGCGTCGTATAAGGAGAAGAAATGCGTACCATCACGTTTCCGACTTTGATAAAGGTCGGATTGTAGCCTATCGCGATTGCGGTTAATCGTATGGCGACATTGCTGCTCGCGTTGGTCGAGATACAATGACTGTTAGCAGAATATGGAATCGGTGAGTTCAGGGCGGTAATACGGTACGCCGTGCTGGCTCCCAACGGCCTCCTATCACTAGCACCCGAGATGACAGGCATCTTATCAGCATGGCTGTAACGGATCATGCAGCCACGTGTCGATCCCTGAGTCAACAGACGGGAACTTTTGCAAGACGACAACCATCTGCACGATCAGTTCGACGACGTTTGCAGCAGCATGGACTATCAGCTCGGAGACCATGGCTGCGGCTACCCTTGACGCTGCATCACAGGCAGGAGCGCCTGCGATGGTGTAGTCAACGACGAACCTGGATGCACGAATGGCAAATCGTCACTTTTTCGGATGACTTCAGATTTTGTTTACAGGTTCATGATGGTCACATCCGTGTTTGGCTACATCGCGGTGAACACACATTGGAAGCATGTATTCGTCATCGCCATACTGGCGTATCACCCGCCGTGATGGTATGGAGTGTCATTGGTTACACGTCTCGGTCACCTCTTGTTCGCACTGACGGCACTTTGTACAGTGAACGTTGCATTTCAGGTGTGTTACGAGCCGTGGCTTGACGCTTCATTCGATCCCTGCGAAACCCTACAATTCAGTATGATAATGCACGACCGCATGTTGCAGGTCCTGTACGGGCCTTTCTGGATACGGAAAATGTTCGACTGCTGCCCTGGCCAGCAGATTCTCCAGATCTCTCACCAATTGAAAACGTCTGGTCAATGGTGGCCGAGCAACTGGCTCGCCACAATACGCCAGTCACTACTCTTGATCAACTGTGGTATCGTGTTGAAGCTGCATGGGCATCTGTACTTGTACACGCCATCCAAGCTCTGTTTGACTCAATGCCCAGGCGTATCATGGCCGTTGTTGGGGTCAGAGGTGATTGTCCTGGGTACTGATTTCTCAAGACCTATGCACCCAAATTGCGTGAAAATGTAATCACATGTCAGTTCTAGTATAATATATTTGTCCAATGAATACCCGTTTATAATTTTCATTTCTTCTTGGTGTAGCAATTTTAATGGCCAGTAGTGTAATTCGTGTGACTGTTTTGGACGTAGGATTTTGTGAGGATCTTGGTAAGGTGCACACGGCGCCATGCATTGTACAGTGGCTTGCGGAATATACACACTGATCAGACAGAGCACTGATCACTGCCGACCACTAGACTGAAGGTGTTGGTCCCAGACGCATGCATCACCGGACGTGTATATATCTGAGGCTTGCCCACTTTGTTAAGTAGGATAAGTGGCAATCTGTGGCAGATCTGGCCACAAGCACAATGCTGGTGCAGGCACAAGTGTTTCGGAGCACGCCGTTCAGCGCACATTATTGGACATGTGGCTCTGCACTAGACGATCCATGGTGATCGAATTACAATTGCAAGGGGCCCAGGATCATCGAGCTTGGACCTGGTAGAAGAGGAAATTTGTCAGCTCGTCGAATGAATCACGTTTCTTTTACACCAGGTCGCTAATCGTGTTCGGATACACTGTCATCAAAGCAAACGGCGGCTCGAAACACGCACCACGCCATGGACGCGTTGCCTACCGCTTTCATCCTATGACTGTTGATCTATTCCGCAAACGCGATGTCATGTTTTATCAGAAGAACAAGGCCAGGATCGTGCTACAATAATTGGAGGACCATCATAGTGAACTCATATTGATGTCTTGCCCTCCAAAATTTCCTGATCCGAATCCGTTACATTATACAGGGCAGTCCATTGATCGTGGCCGGACCAAATATCTCATGAAATAAGCGCCAAACGAAAAAACTACAAAGAACGGAACTTGTCTAGCTTGAAGGGGGAAACCAGATGGTGCTATGGTTGGCCCGCTAGATGGCTCTGCCGTAGGTCAAACGGACATCAATTGCGTTTTTTAAAATACGAACCCCCATTTTTAATTACATATTCGTGTAGTACGTACAAAAATATGAATATTTTAGTTGGACCACTTTTTTCGCTTTGTGATAGATGGCGCTGTAATAGTCACAAACATATGGCTCACAATTTTAGACGAACAGTTGGTAAGTGGAAGGTTTTTTAAACTATAAAACTGAACATTTTATTTCGCTTGTCCCAATGTGATACATGTACCTTTGTGAACTCATCATTTCTGAGAACGCATGCTGTTACAGCGTGATTACCTATAAATACCACATTAATGCAATAAATGCTCAAAATGATGTCCGTCAGCCTCAATTCATTTGGCAATACGTATAACGACATTCCTCTCAACAGCGAGTAGTTCGCCTTCCGTAATGTTCGGACATGCATTGACAATGCGTTGACGCATGTTCTCAGGCGTTGTCGGTGGATCACGATAGCAAATATCCTTCAACTTTCCCAACAGAAAGAAATCCGGCGACGTCAGATCCGGTGAACTTGCGGGCCATGGTATGGCGCTTAGACGACCAATCCACCTGTCATGAAATCTGCTATTCAATACCACTTCAACCGTACGAGAGCTATGTGCCGGACATCTATCATGTTGGAAGTACGTCGCTATTCTGTCATGCAGTGAAACATCTTGTAGTAACATCGGTAGAACATTACGTAGGAAATCAGCATACATTGCACCATTGAGATTGCCATCGATAAAATGGGGCCAGTTATCCTTCCATAATGCCGCACAATACATTAACCCGCCAAGGTCGCTGATGTTCAAAGAATGGCTCTGAGCACTATGGGACTTAACATCTGAGGTCGTCAGTTCCCTAGAACTTAGAACTACTTTAACGAAACTAACCTAAGGACATCACACACTTCCATGCCCGAGGCAGGATTCGAACCTGGGACCGTAGCGGTCGCGCGGTTCCAGACTGACGCGCCTAGAACCACTCGGCCACGCCGGCCGGCCGTCGCTGATGTTCCACTTGTCGCAGCCATCGTGGATTTTCTGTTGCCCAATAGTGCATATTATGCCGGTTTACGTGACCACTGTTGGTGAATGACACTTCGTCGCTAAATAGAACGCGTGCAAAAAAGCTGTCATTTTCCCGTAATTTCTCTTGTGCCCAGTGGCAGAACTGTACACGACGTTCAAATTCTTTGGTGCATAGAAATATGATACGGGTGCAATCGATATTGATGTAGCATTCTCAACACCGGCGTTTTTGAGATTCCCGATTCTCACGGAATTTTTCTGCTACTGATGTGCGGGTTAGCCGCGATAGCAGCTAAAACACCTAATTTGGCATCATCATTTCTTGCAGGTCGTGGTTGATTTTTCACATATGGCTGAACACTTACTGTTTCCTTAAATAACGTAACTATCCGGCGAACGGTCCGGCCACTTGCATGATGTCGTCCAGGATACCGAGCAGCATACGTAGCACACTCCCATTGGGCATTTTGATCAAAATAGCCATACATAATACGATATCGACCTTTTCCGCAATTGTTAATCGGTCCGTTTTAACACGGGTAATGTGTCACGAACCAAATACCGTCCGCACTGACGGAATGTTACGTGATAGCACGTACTTATACGTTTGTGACTATTACAGAGCCATCTATCACAAAGTGGTTCAACTAAAACATTCATATTTCTTTACGTAGTAAACTAATATGTAATAAAAAATTGGGGTTCCTATTTAAAAAAACGCAATTGATATACGTTTGACCTATGGCAGCGCCATCTAGCGGGCCAAACATAGCGCGATCTGGTTTCCCCCTTCAAGCTAGACAAGTTTCGTTCTTTGTAGTCTTTTCGTTTGACGCTTATTTCATGAGATATTTGGCCCGATCACGATCAATGGACTACCTTGTACATGGGATGCTGTGGGACGCCAGTGGCACATGCACGAATTACTAAATAATTTACGGGACTGGGTAACCTTGAGTATATATCTGGTGCCACAGACCTCTGGAAACCACCCAAGGATTTGTCGATTTCATGGCGCCGCTATATTGCCTTTCAACGGTGGGCAGACGCGGTACTAAGGATATGGTCGTAATGGTGTGGCTCATCAGTGTACGTAGATGTACGTGCGGCTCTTTCGTGCGTCGTGTAGGGCTATCACTTTCCCAGGGGATCGAGGTAGCAGGTTGAGTGTTACTAACCGTGTATCCTGATGCACCGAGGCGTACTGAGCGGCGGCGAAATGCGAGCCCCCGCCGTGTTGGCCTAGACCGACATTATCTGAAACCCAAACGCGGGCGAGCTGCAGGAGTGTGGGGGAGGGATTAGCTGCGCGATCGCCGGCCGGTGCGGCGGCTCAAAGCCGGCCGGCCCTGCAGATCAGCTCCGCTTGCAAACAGCAGCGTAGCGGAGCGAGCCTCATTACGGGGCGCTGAGTCACGGCATTCCGTCCGCCGGCTCGCCTCTGCGGGCCTCCCGAACACGCGTGACTCACGGCTGAGGCTACGCCTCCCCCAGCGTCCGTGGCGTCGCGCAGTGATGCCATCGCTGGTGACGCTCACTACTCCTCTCGTATGGGCTCGCGTCTCCGTTCTCAGAACTGGCCGCCATCTGAGGTGCTGCTCTCATGTCGCCTTCATTGACCACTCCTCCATATTTCTATTCAGTCTCTGCGGCGTCGAGTTAATGGTGTTACTGGCCACATTCGACAACTCCGTTCTAGAGACGAAATGGGACTGTACGCTGCTGGACTTTAAAACTGAAACACGAAGGACAGCAGATAATGAAATACACTCTAATTAAGACAAAACCCGCCAGGGTAGCCGAGAGCGCTAATGCGCTGCTTCGTGGACTCGGGATGGCGCGCCGGCCCAGGATCGAATCCGCCCGGCGGATTAACGACGAGGGCCGGTATGCCGGCCAGCCTGGAAGTGGTTTTCCACATCGCGCTAGTTGAATACCGGGCTGGTCCCCAAGTTCTGCCTTAGTTACACGACTCACAGACATTTGAAAATGTTCGCAATCTGACTTACACTAGACCCAGACAGCCGGGGTACACTGATTCCATCCTGGGGGGGGGGGGTATAGGGTGGCGGCAGGAAGGGCATCCTGCCACCCCTTTCCTTTAACCGTGCCAAATCCGTTGTAACCATGCCGACCCTGCGAAAGCTGCGGGAAAAGGCGTAAGCAAAAGAAAGAATGAAAGACTCTAATTAAGACAAAAAAAGCACTACGCAAGGAATTATGTGAATGGGATAAAAATCGGTAGATGTACTTGTACAGACAAACAAATTCATACACTTTCACAAAAACTGGACGACTTATCCAAGAGAAAGATCTTCTCAAAACAGCCTTTACAGCTTGGCATTGATTGACAGTTGTTGCATGTCGTCCTGAGGGCGCGTTCAATTGGAGAAGCATCCCAAAATAGTTGGTGGGCCCTACCCAAAGTGCACCAAATGCTCTCAACTGGGGGAGATCTAGCGACCTTGCTAACCGAGGGAGGGGTTGGCAAACACGAAGATAAGCAGTAGGAACTCTCCCCGTGGGCGGGCGGGCATTATCTTGCTAAAATGTAAGCCATCAAAGACAACAAAACGGGCCGTAGATTATTGTCGACGTACTGCTGTGGTGTATGGGCGCTGCGATTGATAACCTTAAGGGGTCCTGGTATGATATGCAACAGCACCCCAGACACACTCGTAGTTGTCAAGCAGTATGGCGGGCGACGGTCAGATTGATTACTCACCATTGTCCGGGACGTCTCCAGACCCGTCTTCGCTGGTCATAGGGAACTGTTCGAAGCGGTACTCACCACTGAAGACATTTCTTCTTTAGGCAATAAGATTCCAGGCCCATTGTACCCGACACCACTGCAAACAGGCTTGTTGGTGTGCAGAGGTCAATGGTAGTCGTCGCAAAGAGAGACGTGAGCTCAGACCCTTTCTGTGGGCTGGCCATTAATGGTCCTCCTGGTCACAGAAGAACCAGTTGCACTTCGCATCGATGATAATGATAAATACGAGGCTGTGAGTGCCTGCCTGACGATTGGTCGGTCCTCACGTTCTGTTGTCTCTCTAGGTCGACTGCTTGCTTCTTGACGCTGTGTTTGGCCATGGTTCACACACTCCTGGCCGGCCAATGTGGCCGAGCGGTTATAGGCGTTTCATTCTGGAACCGCGCTGCTGATACGGTCGCAGGTTCGAATCCTGCCTCGGCCATGGATGTGTGTGATGTCCTTAGGTTAGTTAGGTTTAAGTTATAGGGGTTTGAAGGCCTCAGATATGTTCCATAGTGCTTAGCGCCATTTGCAAAGAATACCGGGTGATCAAAAAGTCAGTATAAATTTGTAAACTGAATAAATCACGGAATATTATAGATAGAGAGGTACAAATTGACACACATGCTTGCAATGACGTGGGGTTTTATTTTAACAAAAAAAAATCCAAAAGTTCAAATAATGTCCGACAGATGGCATTCATCTGATTAGAATAGCAATAATTAGCATAACAAAGTAAGACAAGGCAAAGGTGACGTTCTTTACAGGAAATGTTCAATATGTCCACCATCATTCCTCAGCAATAGCTGTAGTCGAGGAATAATGTTGTGAACAGCACAGTAAAGGATTTCCGGAGTTATGGTGAGGCATTGGCGTCGGATGTTTTCTTGCAGCACCCCTAGAGATGTCGGTCGATCACGATACTCTTGCGACTTCAGGTAACTCCAAAACCAACAATCGCACGGACTGAGGTATGGGGACCTTGGAGGCCAAGCATGACGAAAGTGGCGGCTGAGCACACGATCATCACCAATCAACGCGCGCAAGAGATCGTTAACGCGTCTAGCAAATACTTTGCTTTTTTGGTTCTAATAAAACCCCGTGTCATTCCAAGCATGTGTGTTAATATTTACCTCTCTATCTACATTATTCCGTGATTTATTAAGTTTTCAAATTTATACTGACTTTTTGATCACCCGGTATATACGGGAGGGGCTATTTCTTTAATGGCGTAGGAAATTATTACTTGCAATCGGTTTTAACAGAAAATCTGTACGTTGTCGTTTAAAAAATATAACTTACGTCCTGAAAGTTTATTAGTGCACTGTAAAAATATGAAGTCGGACCGTAAATAAATTGTCGCGACTTTTGCTAACAACGTTACCATTTTGTATATTCTATATGTATATTTACAAGCTATACAACTTTAAAAAACACATAGCCTACACCACTCCGAACGTCTGTTAGAAAATCATGTAAAAATCTGAAGTAAATCGATCAAAAACATTTCGAGATTTTTAGTAAAAATGTTAAACAACTGTTTACCTGCTAGTAGTATAGATGTATGACGGAAAACCGTTTTTCTAAAACACCTCCCATGCAATGTTCTTCGTAAAACAACGAAGCAAGTGCAAGTCGTTGTTGTAAGAGGCAACTCGAAACAAATGGCCACGGAATAGACGTCCTAGAGACGAGACCTTTAACGAGCACAACCAGAAACTCTTGTATTTCAAGTGTTGAGCGCGTCCGATACGAGCCCGCTCATAGCATGAAAGAAGACGTTTCGTTCTGCGATATGGTGCTCAAATATTCGATGGCAGTTCTCGGATACAGTTGACAACTACCCGGTTTTACGATTGCCCATCAGCTGCATATCTATCCGATGTAGCTGCATAATTCATACCCCAATAAACAGCTGCGTTCACGATCAACTGACCTAGAAACTATCCACTTATTCTCTTTCCAACAGTGCGCTGTTGTGATAGGACATCCATGCCGTAGGGCACACACGGAACTCAACTCTGTGTGGGAAATTTCTAGTCATCCAATGGATAGAAAACAGTGATGATATCTGCATGTGGATACGTTAGCAATAAATCTCAGCACAGTCTGTTTTGTACTTAGAAATCTCTCTCAAATTGTGACCATCGAAAGGTTCCTAACGTACTTTGGGTACTTTGACAGAATATTGCCCTGCGGTATAATCTTCTGGGGCATAGCAGCTATGATAAAAAAAGAGCTATTTGTTCTACAGCACCGTGCAGTAAGAATGTTGGATGAAGCTGATAATGGACTGTGTTACAGAAACTTCTTCAGGGACGTAGGGGTTGATACAGTTGTATGGCCGCGCATTCACTCGTTAGTGCTATTTGTGTTTCTTAATAAGAGAGAATTTAGGACGAATAGCCTCAACACCACAAGTAATAATCATATTCATATTGCCTGTGTGTTTTCGTCTAGAGTCCGCAGCTGGTGGTTTTGCGGTCGCGTTCTCGCTTCCCGAGCGCGGGGTCCCGGCGGGGTCAGGGATTTTCACCTGCTCCGAGGTGACTGAGTGTGATTGTGTCGCCTTCATCCCCATTACGGTCGGAGGAAGGCAATGGCAGACCACCTCCGCTAGCGCCTTGCCTAGTCGGCGGTGCGGGTCTCGGGCATCTTCCCCTACGCTCCTCGGAGTATGGAACCTCATAATCATCATCATCATCATTTTCGTCTAGATTTCAGAAATGTTTTACATTCTGGTGCAAAAGTCAAGCCGACCGCTGTGGCCGAGCGGTTCTCCGCACTTCAGTCGGGAACCGCGCTGCTGCCACGGTCGCAGGTTCGAATCTTGTCTTGGGCAGTGCACAAGTCGTTACTCCGAACTATTTCTATCTCCTCCAACCACGCGCAAACCGCTCCACACTCTCCAAGTGTCTCTCGCGACTGTGCGTCCGTCGCCGTACTGTCCAAGACTTCCGTGTCGCTGGCCGCGGTGGTCTAGCGGTTCTAGGCGCTCTGTCAGGAACCGCGCGACTGCTGCGGTCGCAGGTTGGAATCCTGCCTCGGGCATGGATGTGTGTGATGCCCTTAGGTTAGTTAGGTTTAAGTTGTTCTGAGTTCTAGGGGACTGATGACCTCAGATGTTGAGTCCCATAGTGCTCAGAGCCATTTGAACTCCCGTGTCCTGTGTCGTACTCTTTAAGACTGACGCACTCCCAGAACTACCCCGTGTCCTCTCTCGAAACGATCCTCCTCCCCCATTTCCATACAGTCTCACCGTTAACGAGCGGTGTGATTGGCTAGCTCCCCCCATGTCCCCACGCCAACGTACACTCACAAACATATTCAAACGCGTACGAATTACTGGAGTTACATTTCAATAAGTTGAAATTAAATAAATATTCCTACGGCTGGACTATAAACGCCCTCTAACACGCATTATTAGATACATAAACAAATTAAATAAACATATATCAAAGGAATAGAACAAAAGGTAGGCCAGTAGCCTAATGTATCTATGCTTTCTAAAATACAGTAAATATTTAACCAATTTCTTCATGAATAGTACAATCGGATATAAACAAAGACATAGATGAATAAATATATTTATAAGCATGCTGCTACCGTTTTTTTCGTGTAACTGTGGAGTACTGATGGCCTGACGCGATCGATAGTAATCGGCCACTTTGACTTCCAATAAATCATGTACTATTCAAGTTACATGTCTGTAATTTTTACCAATTTAGGTTTACATTAATAGCTTTCTAAAGACACAGCGATCGACAGAATCGGATGAAGCGATTATGTTTTGGAAATTCGTTGTTGTGTGTTACTTGCGTAATTCATAGTCAGATACTAAATTTTAAACTAATAAAGCTATTGAAAATCTGATTACACCATGAGAATCGTCTTGCAAATAATGGTAATGTACATGTTTCTTTTTGAGGTATCGTGATTCATCTGGCTACTATTAATTTCTATACGAACTGTGGAATATCTGCCATTAAGGTTTCACAAAGTCCGCCACCTTTGGCACTCCCAGCGTGTCTCCTTCATTGACACAGCGTGACAATGGAATTCCCAGCCACGCAGCTGGACCAAGCGCTGGGGCTACCCCTCTCGTCTGGCTAGCGTTAGCCACCGTGTGTTTGCTGCCGGGCCTCGGCTGGCCGAGTTGCCCATGCTGCCACGCCAACTCAGAATATTTTCAGGGCGCCACAATTTACCCGTTATCTCACAGGTAGGAACGTAAATATCTCCAAGTACTCAAGAGTAAGCAGCCCTGACCAGACATTTATCACAATATTTTGATTTGTAAATTTTAATTACAGTTAACACAGTTGTTCATTCTAAACAGGCGTTAACTTGAAATGAATACAGGTGCTGTTAGTGTTGTGTGGAAAGAAGTTTTAAGACAACAGCTAAAAATGTGTCCATCCGAAGGTCATGCCAAAACCAAATACTTCAATTTCCACGGAAACAATACGGTTTATTCTCACTTCAGCAAATCTCTCCAAGTGCGTTCCTACCACCAGCGTTGCTTTGTCGAGCTAACTGTTAGTTATTTTCAGCCGTAATGGCTATGTTTGTAAACCGTGACTGTGTGGGAAAATTATTTATTTCAAGTTTCTGCTATCAGTCACTTTTTATTTTGTGCTTAATCTAACATGATGCAACGGGTTTCGATCATGTTTTGTTCAAATTAAAGCGTTTGTACATATGTACCTACATCGAGAAATGTTACTTAAAAATAAACGTTTTCAAACTAGATTAATATAGAACATTTTGTTTTTTTACTGTAGCTGCTGGTGTGGCATTTGGGGGGAAGGAGGGGGGCAGTGTATATCTAACCTGTATATCTGACCTAACACACAATAACTGACGAACATTAACATCAGGTTGGGTTGTGTCGCCGTATATTCGGCTCTGAAAATCACAATTCGTTATCTGGTATCACTGCGCCAAAGTTCCTGCTGTAAAATAAGACGTGTCCGCAAGAAAATTACGGCCCTCCTCTGTTAGCCTTCTCTGTATAACGATTAAAGAAAGCCGACATTGACAAACGTTGAGCTGAAGCCGGTTAGGAATTCATATGTAAACGTGGGCCTGAGTAATAGAAGTCATTCTTGATAACGACGTTGTGTGAGTCGTAGCACATCCCACTAACGACATTATAATCCGACCTTAAAAATTTGGTCGCTCTTTACTGATCAAGCGGCAGTTTGCCGCTTGTCCGTTACCACGTAGTCGCCGGCACTGGGTATCGACTGAGAATCGACAAAAAAGGGAAAAGAATGTGCAAAGGGGGGGAGAGTGGAGAAGGACAGTCGCAGAACCGCTGCGCCTGTCGCCAAACATTCCCACGGTCGCCGCGCCGCTGTCTCAGCTGGGGTTATCGCCTGTCCAGCTGACGCGCCCCGCGGTTTCTCGCAAGGCGCCACACAACGCCGCGCAGATAGCTTCCAGAGATACAACGCAGCAGTCAGCCATTGCTACCGCCGCTGTTCACGGCCCCCTCCCTCCACTGCTGACCATCGTTTGTACGAGGCGTGTTTTTTAAGTAACTACCGTTTTGGAATTTAAAAAAAGATATGCTAAGACATAGCAATAATTTTATTTTTACTTGAAAGCCTGTACCTTAATCTACACACTGACGCCATGACAGTCTGATTCTTCCTTGTTTACGTTGTGTACTGAGTGTTTAAGATGCCTCCGTTAATCGTGAGTCCCGCCGACTATGAAGTATGGGCTGTTTTTAGATTTCTTAGTGCGAAAGGCCTAAAACCGATCGATATTCATCGAAAGAACTGTGCAGTTTACGGAGAAAACATTATGAGTGATGGAATCGTAAGAAAGTGGGTGAGAGCATTTATGGCTCTGAGCACGATGGGACTTAACTTTTGAGGTCATCGTCCGCATCTCGTGGTCGTGCGGTAGCGTTCTCGCTTCCCACGCCCGGGTTCCCGGGTTCGATTCCCGCCGGGGTCAGGGATTTTCTCTGCCTCGTGATGGCTGCGTGTTGTGTGCTGTCCTTAGGTTAGTTAGGTTTAAGTAGTTCTAAGTTCTAGGGGATGCCGGCACGGTTAACTCAGCGTGTTCGGACAGAGGGTTAGCTGCTCTCTGTAATAAAAAAAAAAAAACTGAGTTAATTGATCAACGACGAACAGAAACGGGCGTCTTGCGACATCCGCCACGAGCAGAAGCAACGAACAAAATGAGTTTAAAAAAAAAAGGACTGATGACCATAGATTTTAAGTCCCATAGTGCTCAGAGCCATTTTTTTATGTCATCAGTCCCCTAGGACTTAGAACTACTTAAACCTAACTAACCTAAGGACATGACACACATCGATGCCCGAGGCAGGATTCGAACCTGCGACCGTAGCGGTCGCGCGGTTCCAGACTGTAGCGCCTAGAACAGCTCGGCCACACCGGCCGGCTGAGAGCATTTAAAGATGGCCGCACAAATGTGCATGATGAACAACGGAGTAGGCGTCCTTCGGTAGTTAATGAAAGTTTGGTGCAGGAAGTGGACAATAAGGTGAGAGAAAACAAACGCTTTACGATTTTCTCCTTGCGGGATGACTTTCCTAATGTTTCTCGTAGTGTTTTGTATGGCATTGTGACCAAGCACTTGAATTACCGAAAACTGTGCGCACGTTGGGTACCGAAAATGTTGACGGATGTGCACAAAACCAAACGTTTTGACAGTGCATTGACTTTCCTTGAGCGGTACCACAACGACGGTGATAATTTCTTAAACCAAATTGTTACGGTCGATGAAACATGGGTGGCCTACGTCACACTAGAATCAATTCAACAGTCCACGGAAGTTGAGCAAGGGCACCGTTTTGCTGAGAGACAATGCCCGTCCGCATGTGGCGAATCAGACCAAAGATCTTATCACATCTTTTCGATGACAAACTCTAGATTATCCTCCGTACAGCCACAATCTTGCGCATAGTTACTAACATCTGTTCCTGCACTTGAAGAAACACATGGGCGGTCAGCGTCTTCAAGACGATGACGAAGTCAAAACAGTGGTGATGGAGTGGTTAACAAGTCAGGTGGCAGATTTCTATCAGGAGGGTATTCCAACACTGGTACAACGTTATGACAAGTGTCTCAATATTGACGGAAATTTATGTAGAAAAGTGGATTAAGGTACACAGGTTTTCATGTAAAAATAAAATGAGATATCTTAGCAGGTCTTTTTTTTAAATTTAAAAACGGCACTTACTTAAAAAATACGCCTCGTAGCTGTCAGGGCGCGGAACCAAAGTGAGCGTGCCCGTCCACCTAATTCTAATTCAGCCGGCGTTCGGGAAAAGGGGTCGTCGCCCAGAAAGTAAATTTTTCATGAGACACAAAAAACTGTATTACTGCAAAACGGGTTTACCTGTGGTGTGAGGTTGCCATGTAACAACTGCTCCCAGGGTGAAACAAGATACACCGTTACAACATAGTTTACCCAGTGACTGTGGTCAGTAATCGAGTTGGAACGTACTGGAGGTGACCCCTTTTCGAACCCGATGATGTTGATGTCGCAACTAGCATTGTTCTTACAGTGGAATAATTGTGTTGTGCAAGTTTTTTTTATTCGTATTCGTTATAGCAATAAAAAGTGTATTGTGAACTTATAGGTTTATTCATAATGAACCAAAATACAACCACAAGAAAAATATAGCAAAACAGACAATGGTGGGTATGCTGCTTTTTATCTTGTCCGTCCTTCGCTGTCCACTGGCAAGTACCGTTATGAAATGATTTCTACTGGTCAGGTATGTACTGGAAAATTATCTTTACATCGTCTAGTTTTTTTTATTAGAATAGGTCGACTATAGGCTTGTTTATGTGGATGTGGTTTCTTCTCTAACTCAATACCCTTCTAACGAGTACTTCCTTTGATGGGACATGACCCTACTCCCCCCATCCCTGTTATACCGAACGATGCCTACAGATATAAAGATCAGTTATCTCCGTTAAACGTAATTTGGAAAATAAAAGTGGACATGCTCCTTTTCCTGACTCATCGATTCAATTACAAAATTAACAACGGCATGTTTTGTCGTAAGACACTGTTCACCATGACCATCTCTCCCATACCTGTTCACTTTTAATCACTCTGGATGTACAGCTAACCGCGAAGCGCGTATCTGTACGAAAATGGCAGAGCAAAAGTCATCGGTTAAAAAGTGATCAACAAAAATACTGTCCAATATCGCTGGCATCGATTAGTTGTAGAAACTTAGAACATATTGTGACCTCAAATGTAATGAGGTATCGTGAGCACAGTGACCTCCTCCATACAACCAGCACGGATTCCAAAACTCGTGCGTTTCTTACATGTCTCCTGAGAGGCATGGATGAAAGCAGGCAGTGTAGACGCAGTTATTTTTGACTTCCAAAAAGCAATTTGCTCAGTACAACGCCGACGCTTATTATTGAAAGTTCTATCGTGTAACGTGTCAAGTGAAGTCTGTGTCCGGACTGAGTATTTGTGGGTAGGGAGGACGTAGCATCTTATCTTGGGATATAAATACATGTCGTGTGACTAGGGCCTCCCGTTGGGTAGACCGTTCGCCGGCTGGAGGTCTTCCGATCTGACGCCACTTCGGTGACTTGCGCATCGATGGGGATGAAATAATGATCTACATCTACATCTACATGACTACTCTGCAATTCACATTTAAGTGCTTGGCAGAGGGTTCATCGAACCACAATCATACTATCTCTCTACTATTCCACTCCCGAACAGCGAGCGGGAAAAACGAACACCTAAACCTTTCTGTTCGAGCTCTGATTTCTCTTATTTTGATGATCATTCCTACCTATGTAGGTTGGGCTCAACAAAATATTTTCGCATTCGGAAGAGAAAGTTGGTGACTGAAATTTCGTAAAAAGGTCTCGCCGCGACGAAAAACGTCTTTCCTGTAATGACTTCCATCCCAACTCGCGTATCATATCTGCCACTCTCTTTCCCCTATTACGTGATAATACAAAACGAGCTGCCCTTTTTTGCACCCTTTCGATGTCCTCCGTCAATCCCACCTGGTAAGGATCCCACACCGCGCAGCAATATTCTAACAGAGGACGAACGAGTGTAGTGTAAGCTGTCTCTTTAGTGGACTTGTTGCATCTTCTAAGTGTCCTGCCAATGAAACGCAACCTTTGGCTCGCCTTCCCGACAATATTATCTATGTGGTCCTTCCAACTGAAGTTGTTCGTAATTTTAACACCCAGGTACTTAGTTGAATTGACAGCCTTGAGAATTGTACTATTTATCGAGTAATCGAATTCCAACGGATTTCTTTTGGAACTCATGTGGGTCATCTCACACTTTTCGTTATTTAGCGTCAACTGCCACCTGACACACCATACAGCAATCTTTTCTAAATCGCTTTGCAACTGATACTGGTCTTCGGATGACCTTACTAGACGGTAAATTACAGCATCATCTGCGAACAGTCTAAGAGAAGTGCTCAGATTGTCACCCAGGTCATTTATATAGATCAGGAACAGTAGAGGTCCCAGGACGCTTCCCTGGGGAACACCTGATATCACTTCAGTTTTATTCGATGATTTGCCGTCTATTACTACGAACTGCGACCTTCCTGATAGGAAATCACGAATCCAGTCGCACAACTGAGACGATACCCCATAGCTCCGCAGCTTGATTAGAAGTCGCTTGTGAGAAACGGTGTCAAAAGCTTGCCGGAAATCTAGAAATACGGAATCAACTTGAGATCCCCTGTCGATAGCGGCCATTACTTCGTGCGAATAAAGAGCTAGCTGCGTTGCACAAGAGCGATGTTTTCTGAAGCCATGCTGATTACGTGTCAATAGATCGTTCCCTTCGAAGTGATTCATAATGTTTGAATACAGTCTATGCTCCAAAACCCTACTGCAAACCGACGTCAATGATACAGGTCTGTAGTTAAATGGATTACTCCTACTACCCTTCTTGAACACTGGTGCGACCTGCGCAATTTTCCAATCTGTAGGTACAGATCTATCGGTGAGCGAGCGGTTGTATATGAGTGCTAAGTAGGGAGCTATAGTATCAGCGTAATCTGAAAGGAACCTAATCGGTATACAATCTGGACCTGAAGACTTACCCGTATCAAGCGATTTGATGATTAGGATAACATAACACCCAGTTCCTGAACGGAGAAAATCTCCGACCCAGCCCGGAATCGAACCTGGTCCCATAGGATTTACTTTTTGTCATGCTGACCACTCAGCTACCGAGGGCGGACTTATCTTGGGACGAGAGTCGTTGACGGAGGTAGAAGTGACCTCTGGTGTGCCCGGGCGAAGTACGTGTGGGCCCTCACTGTTCATACTGTACTAGTACATTAATAACTTTGCGGATAACATTAATAGTAACCTCAAAATTTCCGCAGATGATGCAGTACTGTCTGAAGAAAGCTGCACAAATATTTAGTCCGATCTTGGTAAGATTTCAAAATGATGTAAAGATTGCCAACTTCTTTTAAATGTTCAGAAATGTAAAATTGTGCACTTCTCAAATAGCAGAGAAGTGGCAGCAGTGGAATCAGTCAATTCGTACAAATATCTGGGTGTAAGGATTTGTTGGGTTATGAAATGGAACGATCACTTAATCCTAGTCGTAGGTAAAGCAAGTGGCAGACTTCGATTCATTGGTAGGGTACTAGGGAAATACACTCATATTCAGAAAAAAACAGAAAACTGTCAACGACTAAGATAGGACGTTAGTATGTTCTGCAGAAATGATTAGTATTTCAATCACCTTGGTTCAGCCTGTGTACTGTTTTCTAGTGGGAACAGCCGGCCGCGGTGGTCTCGCGGTTCTAGGCGCGCAGTCCGGAACCGTGCGACTGCTACGGTCGCAGCTTCGAATCCTGCCTCGGGCATGGATGTGTGTGATGTCCTTAGGTTAGTTAGGTTTAAGTAGTTCTAAGTTCTAGAGGACTGATGACCACAGCAGTTGAGCCCCATAGTGCTCAGAGCCATTTTTCTAGTGGGCACAGAGTCTGCCATGGGTCCTGATAACTTATTCCATGCTTGGTGGTATCGACGCATATAAAGCGCCAATGGCATTCTGTGGAATTGCCATCCATGCTGCATTCACCTAGTTCCAAAGTTCATCTGTTGTGGTTGGCATTAGGACACAGTGCTGCACCTCTCGTTTCACCATGTCCCACACATTTTCGATTGGTGACTAGTCTGGTGATTGGAGGGCCAGGGCAAAAGACTGACATCCTGTGACATAAGGCACGTGTTCTTGCATTACCTTGATTATGGGATGTTGCGCAAAAAGGGTATGTCGCCCCGGACAGTGTACGATGTGTTACACTATTTTGCGCCAGAGTCGAGGAGGACGCATTCGAATGTGGAGTCGATCTTCATGGGAGGGCGTCTGACCTGGGTGGTGTGACCTGACCCATCTCGTCGTTTTCTACGGCCTTTCCGTGAACCATTCTACACACACCCATTGCACACCGAAACATTTCGTCCCGCACGAACAGCAATTTCCCGGATGGATGCATCACATTCTCTCATACCAATTTTGCGCCCTCTTTGAAACTCATTGATTTGATGGCACGCTTAGGGCATATGTCTACGAGGCATCCTGAACGTCTGCTCAAGTCACACTGATCCATTACCTTCGGTTTATAGTGACAACGAGAGCCACACGCACGTTTCACGTGTAGGTAGTGTTGCGCCGCGATATCGATGTTGACCTAAAATCCGCGGACCTACATGGTTCAAATGCTAAACATTTCTGCAGAACATACTAAATACATGCCCTGTGAATACGAACATACTGTCTCTAGTCGTTCAAGGTTTTCTGCTTTTTTTTTTTTAACATGAGTGTACTATCATTCTACAAACGAGATTCCTTACAAAAATCTCTCGCGGCCCATCCTAGAATATTGCATATGTGTGGGGGACCGTACCAGACAAGACTGACTAGAGTTATTGAACGTGTACAGAGAAGGGCAACACGAATGGTCACAGGTTTGATTGACCCCTGGGAGAGAATCACGGAGGTGCTGAAAAAATTGAACTAGCAAACTCTTGAAGATAGACGTCAGTTATCCCGTCAGAGCCTGTATATAGAGTTTCAAGGAGCAAATGTAACCGACGAAAGTAGGAATACGCTACGAACCCCTACGCATCGCTTCCTTAGGGACAGTGAAGGCAAGATTAGTTTCACTACAGTGTGTACAGAGTCTTTCACGCAATCACTCTTCTCGCTCTCTATTCGTGAATGGAACTGGTACAGTGTGAAATACCATCTGATATGTACTTCACAGTGGTTTGCAGAGCACGGACGCAGATGACGTCGTAGAAGAGATAAAAGTGAGGAATTCACGAGAAAGAAGATCAGTTTCCACCACACGCTTAAACAGAGGTCGTTAAATTAGCTGTCGAACCGGAAATGTGTGACGAGAGAAATGGACCGTCTTACGAGAAATCAAATCTGCTGAAATTAATAATAATAACACTTATTATTAATATTTGTGCTTGGCTGGTAGAACCTGGAAGGTTTCATGGTGAGATATGTACGACAAAATAAACGAAGTAACGGCTATAAAAATGTTAAAGTTCATCAAGAAATGCAGTTCTGTTTCCTAACACTTAAAAATGTTTGTGTAATATCACTCTTTTCTGAGACATATGTTAAGTAGCAAAACAGTGGTTCGAATAGGCGTGGAACGGACAAAAACTAATGAACTGACCAGTCAGACACATTAAAATATCCTAGCTAATAAATGGACTAGGTGTGCGAACAAAACTCATAACTTTAGAAAGATATGTCGTTCCTGTACCACTGTTATCTGCAAGAGAGCAAGGCGTTATCTAGGGAAGTTCCTGTTCCCTTTCCGATAGTAAAGTCAGTGTATCAAAAGAATGGGTGAACATTTAAAAAAAATTGGTTCAAATGGCTCTAAGCACTATGGGACTAAACATCTGAGGTCATCAGTCCCCTATACTTAGAACTACGTAAACCTAACTAACCTAAGGACAACGTACAACGTGCGCTCACAATTTTTCCTTTTGTTGCCTGATTCCGGCATAAACACAACGGGAAAGTCTTGCTTCCCAACTCTGATTAATATCATTTTTGTTGCCCTCATGAGCCTAAGTAACAATATTTAAGCGTTCGACGCAACAGTGCAACCGTGTGCATTCCGAAATCACGACAACTTTATTAACTATACGATATTGATTACGATCCAAAGTTCCTTAGGATATGCATGGATCGTAACCAGAATAACACAAGCACTGCAATATCGATTTATCTGCCGATACCGGGCAAGCAACTTTCAAGTACAACGTCTGACCTCTAACGGAATATACATAATGGATGAACGAATACAGGTCGTAGACGCATCGTTGACGACATATGAAAGCTTAGATCTGGCCGTGGCTCTTGCACAGGTAGCCAAATGGTGGGACGACCGCTCACGAGAAACGTTAATTCCGACCTCGAGTCGCGGTCCGGCACAGATTTTCGTTGTTGTCATTCCATTCTACAACGGATGGTTGTTGCTCTTCGCAATTGCGAATTCATTTAATATACTTTAAAAACTAGAAACACGTCACTCGCTCATTGCAAATGACACATTCTACTCAGTGAATTTTAGACTGCAGTAAGTTAGTGTTACTGCGTGCAGTTGGTTGGTGCTGGTGAGACAGAACTAGAGTTCTGCGTTTCTTAGCGACAGCAGCTTCTTGTGCGTTGAGTAGGAACGAATGTGTATCCAACAGCCCGTACGTTATGGAACTGACGCTGCTGTGACGTGACAGCACGCCCACTCGTGGGGATTCATCAGCGAGGAGTAATCGAGTGCGAAAACCAATTTTCACTAATTGAAATAGCCAGACATTGCAGACCTATGGCTTCGGGCCTCACTCATTACCTCGAATCGATGGTCAGATGTCTGGAGCTCAGCACCCTGCCTAGAGGCCATTTGCAAGCATTTATTCAAAATGGTTCAAATGGCTCTGAGCACTATGCGACTTAACTTCTGAGGTCATCAGTCTCCTAGAACTTAGAACTAATTAAACCTAACTAACCTAAGGACATCACACACATCCATGCCCGAGGCAGGATTCGAACCTGTAGCGCCTAGAACCGCACGTCCACTCAGGCCGGCAAGCATTTATTCTTTAAAGTTGAAGGGAGCACTCACAGAGCAGCGATTGTCCGAACATGGCGTGTAAGCGTTTTGGAGAACTGATATTTACGGTGCTATGATGTTCGTATGGAAAGCACCAAGTCGAGTATTTATAATTTATCGTGGAGAGATTTTTTTCGAGATCGGTGTCTCCAATACTATGTAGGTATCATCTATACACCATATTGTGCAATCTGTATACAGAGCAAGGGATAAAAGAAGTTAAGAAGAAATTGGGAAACTGTATTAAAGTTCGGAGGGAAGTAAAAAGAAGCTTGCTTGCAGACGACATTGAAGTTACTGTCTCAGAAGGTAAAAACTTTCGAAGATTAATTGGACGGAATGTATTTCTGAACCTGCATAGCGTATTCACCTGTTGTTCTCCCTATACGATTTTTATCCTCCACACTTCCCTCCGGTACTAAACTGGTAATCCCCTGATGCCTCAGAACGTGTCCTACCAATCGATCCCTTCTGCCACAAATTCCTCTTCTCTATTCCTCTATTCAGTACCTTCTCTTAGTTACGTGATCTGCCCATCAAATCTTCACGATTCTCCTGCAGCACCACATTTCGAAAGCTTCTATTCTCTTTTTGTCTAAACAAATTATCGTCCATGTTTCACTTCCATACATGGCTACACTCCAAACAAATACTTCCAGAAAAGACTTCCTGACACTTAAATCTATACTCGATCTTAACAAATTTCGTTTCCATTGCCAGTCTACATTTTATATTCTCTCTACTTCGACCATCATCAGTAATTTTGCTCCCAAATAACAAAACTCATTTACTACTTTAAGTCTCTCATTTCCTAATCTAATACCCTCAGCAGCACCCGATTTAATTCGACTACATTCCATTATCCTCGTTTTGCTTTTGTTGATGTTCATCTTATATCCTCCTTTCAAGACACTGTCTCTGACAGAATTACAATGTCGTCAGCAAACCTCAAGGTTTTTATTTTTTCTTCATGGATTTTAATTCCTATTCCAAATTTTTCTTTTGTTTCCTTTACTGCTTGCTCAATATACAGATTGAATAACATGGGAGGTAGGCTACAACCCTGTCTCACTCCTTTCCCAACCACTGCGTCTCTTTCGTGCCCCTCGACTCTTATGACTGCCATCTGGTTTCTGAACAAATTGCAAACGGCCTTTCGCTCATTGTATCTTACCCGTGACACTTTCAGAATCTGAAGGAGGGTTTTCCAGTCAACATTGTCAAAATGGTAAAGTAGCATATTTCTTTGAGTTCTTCTCTACACTTCGTGACCGTAATCCCATGAGCTCCTACCCTTAGTGGCGAACGGTGACACTTAACCACACAGGTATTTTTTTATCCGTTATGCGAAACCTTTCTCTCTTTTCGTCACACCCATTTTTTGACCTTATAAATACCTCAATGAGTCGCTCTAGCGGACCAACATGTGATGAATTGTTAATGAACTCATCAGCTGAAGAATGGTAGGATGTAGCTATCGTGTGCAAGTCTTTGGTATCTGCACAGCTACTGAAGCTAACATATATTTAAACCAATTTACTGTAGTGAAACCTTGGTCTCCCTGTACAATTTTACCCTCTGCACGTCCCACTGTTACCAGATTAACTATTCCTTGATGCCTCAACATGCGTCGTACAACCTATCCCGCCATTTAGTCAAGTGATGCCGTAAAGCTATTTTCTCACCAATGTTATATAGTAATTCTTCATTACTTACTCGATCCACCCATTTACTTTTCAGCATTCGCCTCTGACACACATATCAGAAAATTCTATTCTATTCTTGTCTGTATATCGTCCGCGATTTTCTTTATGTACTTCATAACAATTTAATTTATCTACAGTGTTAAGACTTGTCCTCGTTTCAGGAAAGCTTTTGTTGCTGTTCACAGTCTACAGTCTACAGTCTACGGTCTTTTCAACTTCGTCGACGTCAGTCACATTGAAACCTAAAAAGCAGAAATCGCCTTCCACGCCCAGCATTTTATTTTCTAATTTAATTTGCTCAGCTTCATATGACTTAATTCGAACACACTAAACTACCCTTGTTTTACTTTTATTGATGTTGGTCTTACAAACTCTTCAAAAGACAGTATCCATTCCTTTCAGTCGATCTTCGAATTCCTTTACCTGTTATGACAGAATTTCAGTGTCTTCCTCAAGCAAAGTCTATCACTTCTCCCTGCACTTTCGTACAGTTTCCAGATTTCTCTTTCGTTTCTGTTACTTCTTGCTCAACGTAATGTAAGAATTGATAACATGATGGTTAGGATACAAACCTGTCGTTACTTATTTCTCAGTTACTGCTTCCTGTTCATGTTCTTAGACACCTGGACAAGTTGTAGACAATTTTTCGCTTTCAGTATTTTACCCTTACCACCTTCAGAATTTTAGTACATCGAAGTAAACATTGTCAAAGGCTTTCTCTAAATCTACAAATGTTGTCAAGCTAAGTCTAACTCTCTTCAATCTCTCTCTTAAGATAAGTCATACGGTCAGTATTGCCTCGTTGTTTTTTGTTTTTTTTTTTTTAATTTCGACTAATCCTATTCCTCTGTAGATAAATTTAAAACCATGACTTATTAAACGATGGTTAGGTAATAAACATGTCAGCACGTGTAGTGTTACTTCGCGTTTCTCATGCATTTGGCATGCCAGGTGGAACTATTTGTCATGACTGGTTCTCCCAAGGATCTCAATAATTCTGAAGCAGTGTCGTGTTAGTCGTGTATAATTGCATTTGAGCTTCTTACTGCTGATATAGAAGTGGGACATTCTGAGCTTAGATGGACATTAGGTACCAAATAGAATCACACAGATGCTGCAGTGTGGTCTGCTAAGTTTTCACTGCCTTCCGATGGGAAGTCGGTCGAACAGAGCTATAACGAACTCGAGGAAATCGCCATCTGCCCGGAGACCCTACTTTGCTGCCAAAGAGCAACGGTGGAAACTAATTTCGGGCGGCGCGTTCTTCCCCTGTCAAGGCCGGCTTCCAGCTGACACATTCTTGGCCAGGGTCCTGGGGTCGCGACCCCTAGCGTCGGATCGAGGCCAGGCGGACACTGGCGGAGTCGCGGGCTATTCTGGAGGGCGCGTCTGCTTAAAGGGCCGGCCGAAGAAAGAGGAGAGCTGCGTCCCTGCTGCCTGCTAGCCGCTGTAGGAATGCGGTAGTTCTCAAAAACGTACAGCAGTCTTTCCTTTCTCGCAAAACAAATACACTGACGGAAATGGAAAGTGTTAACCATGAATCAACAGTCTTATAATTATCAAACCTTGTAGAGATGTTCATCACACAATGAAATAATTAAATAAATCAAATAATTAAACATTAATTTCAACTGGGACCGATATCCCTCATCGGTATGCGATGTAGCCCGCAACGAGACACGTGTTTTAGTTGTAACATGGAAGCAAACAGTATACGAATTTCATCCTGAGGAATTACTTGCATACTTGGAATACGTGATATGTCAAGTTCATGCTACACTACTGACCATTAAAATTGCTACACCACCAAGACAATGTGCAATAGATCCGAAATTTAACCGACAGGAAGAAGATGCTGTGATATGCAAATGATTAGCTTTTCAGAGCATTCACACAAGGTCGGCGCCGGTGGCGACACCTACAACGTGCTGACATGAGGAAAGTTTCCAACCGATTTCTCATACACAAACAGCAGTTGACCGGCGTTGCCTGGTGAAAAGTCGTGATGCCTCGTGTAAGGAGGAGAAATGTATACCATCACGTTTCCGACTTTGATAAAGGTCGGATTGTAGCGTATCGCGATTGCGATTTATCGTATCGCGACATTGCTGCTCGCGTTGGTCGAGATACGATTGTTAGAAGAATACGGAATCGGTGGATTCAGGAGGGTAATACGGAACGCCGTGCTGGATCCCAACGGCCTCATATCACTAGCAGTCGAGATGACTGGCATCTTATCCTCATGGCTTTAACGGATCGTGCAGCCACATCTCGATCCCTGAGTCAACAGATGGGGACGTTTGCAAGACAACAACCATCTGAACGAACAGTTCGACGACGTTTGCAGCAGCATGGACTCTCAGCTCGGAGACCATGGCTGCGGCTACCCTTGACGCTGCATCACAGGCAGGAGCGCCTGCGATGGTGTACTCAACGACGAACCTGGATGCACGAATGGCAAATCGTCACTTTTTCGGATGACTTGAGGTTCTGTTTACAGGTTCATGATGGTCACATCCGTGTTTGGCGACATCGCGGTGAACGTACATTGGAAGCGTGTATTTGTCATCGCCATACTGGCGTATCACCCGGCGTGATGGTATGGAGTGCCATTGGTTACACGTCTCGGTCACCTCTTGTTCGCACTGACGGCACTTTGTACAATGGGCGTTACATTTCAGATGTGTTACGACCTGTGGCTCTATCCTTCATTCGATCCCTGCGAAACCCTACATTTCAGCAGGATAATGCACGACCGCATGTTGCAGGTCCGGTATGGGCCTTTCTGGCTACAGAAAATGTGAGACTGCTGCCCTGGCCAGCACATTCTCCAGATCTCTCACCAACTGTAAACGTATGGTCAATGGTGGCCGAGCAACTGGCTCGTCACAATACGCCAGTCACTACTCTTGATTAACTGTGCTATCGTGTTGAAGCCGCATGGGCAGCTGTACCTTTACACACCATCCAAGATCTGTTTCACTCAATGTCCAGGCGTATCAAGGCCGTTATTACGGCCAAAGGTGGTTGTTCTGGGTAGTGATTTCTCAGGATCTATGCACTAAAATTGCGTGAAAATGTATTCACATGTCAGTTCTAGTATAGTAAATTTGTCCAATGAATACCCGATTATCATCGGCATTTCTTCTTGGTGTAGCAATTTTAATGGTCAGTAGTGTAATGGCTGTCTGGAAACTGGTATGAAAATATAAGTCTTCCCATCGCACACCAGAAATGTTCTATGGGTGACAGATTAGGAAACCGACCAAGCCAATCAGTAATCTTCAAGGCGTTTGTTATGGGATCCTGCATTATCCTGCTGAATTATACCGTTTGAGACACTAGCCATAGAAGTTTTATCGTTCTTCCCATATAATCGCGAGTATACAGCCTACCCTCAACAGTTACCTAACCAGTGTTGTTGGGTTATACAATATCTTCCCACACGATGAGTCTAGAAGTTGGAGAGGTAGTGTGAGTGTCTCGAGAATCGTTGTGTCCCATAACCTTTCACCAGGTCATCTATGGTGCTGATGTGACGACTCGAGACTCAGCTCTGAAAAGCACAGAGTGCCACTCAATATCCCAGTCGCCTCCTGCTCTAACTCTGTCGTTTGCGGTGCGGTGTCAGCACTGAAAATCGCATAGCAACTCGAGATCCTATCCCAGCTCCCAATAATCTGTTGCAGACGGTTGGTAGTGACACATAGTCTGTAATCAGTGCCCGTATTTCATCTTTTATCAACTGCCCTTTAGTTATAACCAGTGGAACAAACCTACTATGCCAGCGCCAGCGCGGAGTAGCCGCGCGGTACGAGGCGCTGTGTCACGGATTGCGCGGCCCCTCCCGCCGGAGGTTCGAGTCCTCCCTCGGGCATGGGTGTGTGTAGTGTTCTTAGCATAAATTAGTTTCAGTAGTGCACTTTGGTCCCTTAGGAATTCACACACATTTCAACATTTGAAACCTACTATCTAATCGTAATGTAGTGCTCCTAGAGGGTTCGTGCCTTCTCTTCTTGCCATACTGTTGTCCTGACTTTATCTCGTTCTCCAGTCATTATAGCCAACAATCTATGCTGTCTGCCCTTCATGTTAATGATTATTCCTTTCTAGAAGTCCGCCGCGCGGGATTAACCGAGCAGTCTGGGGCGCTGTAGTCGTGGAGTGTGCGGCTGGTCCCGGCGGAGGTTCGAGTCCTCCCTCGGGCATGGGTGTCTGTGTTTGTCCTTAGGGTAATATGGGTTAAGTAGTGTGTAAGCTTAGTGACTGATGACCTTAGCAGTTAAGTCCCATAAGATTTCACACTCACATTTTTCTCGAAGTCCAGAATATGACGATACGTTGCAAGCACACGAACACTGCGCTTGGTGTGTTATGAAAGTTTGTGGCATGTCTCTCTCACATCGCATGCCACTATTTAGCGGATATTTTACTGACAGTACTGGACATGTTTGCTTGGGAGGGAAATCCTCGTATTTCTTGCTGGGAAGGTGCACACCCGGCGTAGTCTCTAGTTCGTGTTTGCTTGCAGAAGGCTAACAATGAGAGTCTTTAGGAGGTTGCGGGTATCCCCGCGGAGTTCAGCAATTCCGCGGAAGTGCGGCTGCAGTTCACTTAGTGTTTTTGTTGGTTTCAGCAGGCGGCTCGCCACACTGAGGGAAGAGACTGCCGTGCCGCCATTGGCGTGCTTAAGAGAGTTCTTCAGCATGGCATTTTTGCCTTTTCTGTACAGTCATCAAAGGGCACGACGCCTTGGCGCGATGGGAACAGCGTGAGAAAGTCGGTTGCTTTTGTTCCAAAGTTTTGGTGCATCCAATGAGTGTTTTCCCCGCTACTGTGCTTTGTGCGAAGAGGTTGACCGATCAGTGCGACACTGCTCCAGACCAGTATCAATCCCTTGTTTGTAAACTAGCTTTTCGTACACGAAGATTGGGAAGTTACTGCTGTGTTCCCCAGTTTCATCGTTAAATAGGCGATATTCTGGTTCGTCACATAGGAAACAGTACTGAGTCCTCCCATCCATGTGAAGTTTTGTTTAAAGTTGGGAATTGAGGGCGAAGAAGGACGTTTCTGAGCCTTTCACCTCCTAGCCACCATCTGGTGTAGACTGGCGCACCCTAACTGCTATTTGAGGAAATGTGTCGCTATTGCGGTTCTGCAGACCATATTCCAAGCTGCTCTCAACTTACTTGTTGTGCCCCGCAACTTGTGTCTCCTACTTCCTTATAAGTTTGGGTCTTTTTCCTCCTTAACTGTAAATTCACGAGCTGCTCAGAAGAGGATATCTTCCTGCACCGTTTTCTTCGCAGAGTCTTCCCTTAGTACCCCTCCCCCTCCACACACACCCCTGCTCCGCCAATACACAGTGTTCGTCTTTTTTGTACTTACTATTGAAGTTTTAGAGAACTTTACACTCTATTAGTTTAATGTACATTGTGTGCATCATAAGGAGCCAATGAAAATCTGTTATACTCAGAGTTGACTTAGATTTCAAGGTCCCTTAACTGTCACAAATTTTCCATGGCTAGGCGACCCACAAATAACAAATATAACCTGTTGTATACCTATGTTATTGTTTTCACTGTGAAGATGTTTTTGCTATATCCAGTGGCCAAACTAAATCAACTGCTGTTCGATGTTAAATAGAGACGGCCATCGTGCTTCAGATTCTAGTAAATTCGGACAAACCCAATACTCATCATGTACTTCACCATTCTTCATCTGTAGGAATAGCATTTTCCTGTACTGAAAATGGTGAAAAGGACGAAATTTTTATCTATATACCCCACAGGTGTGGCAATATTGGAGCATTAGTTTTGTAGCGTTGGTCAGCGTGTCCATGGTGTAACACTATCTATTTCCGTTGGTCTACGATATACTGTGAGTCAGTAGGAGGGTGGCCATTCCACTTTTAGAAATTGTTCGTAATTCGTCATTTCTTCCAGGCCTACGATACGTTCTTGAACTTTGCATACCTGTGTTCGCAGCAACCTCGAGAACCTGTGTTAGATGCCTACAAATTGGTATTAGAGCAGGTACTAGGTGTTTAAAGCCAACGCTACCCGAAAAGCTTACTGTATGTCTGGTAGTGGGCATCAGATGCTTCGATACTATCTGTGATATTGCAGTGCGGCGGCTGAAACATGCCGATCTATCCACTGAGCGAGAGGGCGTAATGGTTTAGACGCAGGGTGAGAGTGGTTAAAAATTCCAGCCGGGCCAACCAGACATGGGTGTCCCATAGTTTTCATCACTTAAGGGGACATATGTGTGAACAGGTAGCATTTTCAAATCATATTTTCAGAGACCATTATTCTCAGTCTATAAGACTTAGGTAGTTGCCGATTTATGCCGGTACTGAATAACATTAAAAAAAGCAGTATACGGAATTGTGTTTATTATCCGTAAAAGTTTAATTACTATAACAGTTTGTTTATGAGACGAATTTAGATTACACTTTTAGTTTCGGTAGCATTAGCTGAGCTACCATGCATCTAAAATCACTCAAACTGCCTCAGATTCTATCAACATCCATATATACTGAAAAGCGCAAAAACCTGGTACACCTGCCTAATACAGTGTAGGGCCCCCGCGAGCAGGCAGAAGAACCGCTACACGACGTGGCATGGACTCGATTAATGTCTGCAGTAGCGCTGAAGGGGATTGACACCATAAATCATGCAGGTCTGTCCAGCTGCAAGGCATCCTAAACATGATCAATAATGTTCGGGGAGTTTAGTGGCGAGGGGAAGAGTTTAAACTCAGAAGAGTGTTCCTGGAGCCACCCCGTAGAAATTCTGGACGTGTGGGGTGTCGCATTGTTCTGCTAGAATTGCCCAAGTCTGTCGGAATGCGCGATGGTATGAATGGGTGCAGGTTATCAGACAGCATGCTTACGTACGAGTCACCTGTCAGAATCGTATCCGGACGTATCAGGGGTCCCATATCACTCCAACTGCACACGCCCCACACCGTTACAGAGCCTCCTCCAACTTGAACAGTCCCCTGCTGATATGCAGGGTCCATGGATTCTTGAGGTTGTTTCATACCCGTACACGTCCATCTGCTCGATACAATTGGAAACGAGATTTGTCCGACCAGATAACATGTTTCCAGTCATCAACAGTCCACTGTCGGTGTTAACGGGCCCAGACGAGACGTGAAGCTTTGTGCCGTGCAGTCATCAAGGGTACACGAGTGGGCCTTTGGTTTCGAAAGCCCGTATCGATGATGTTTGTTGAATGATGTTTGTTGAATGGTTCGCACTCTGACACTTGTTGATGGCCCAGCCCCGAATTCTGCAGCAATTTGCGGAAGGGTTGCACTTCTGTCACGTTGAACGATTCTCTTCAGTTGTCGTTGATCTCGTCCTTGCAGGGCCTTTTTCCGGCCACAGCGATGTCGGAGATTTGATGTTTTACTGGATTCTTGATACTCACGGTACACTCGTGAAATGATCGTACGGGAAAATCCCCACTTCGTCGCTACCTCGGAGATGCTGTGTTTTATCGCTCGTGCGCCGACTATAAAACTACGTTCAAACTCACTTAAATCTTGATAACCTGCCATTGTAGCAGCAGTAACCGATATCACAATTGCGCGAGACACTTGTTGTCTTCTATGGGCGTTCCCGACTGCAGCGCCATATTCGGCCTGTTTACATGTCTCTGTATTTGAATACGCATGTTTATACCAGTTTCTGTGGCGCTTCAGTGTAATTTCGTTACGCATCTCATGTTATAGTCTTGAGTGTAACAAAAATTTGTTTCACCTAATCATCATTTTCTTCAGTAATGACCATCGACAGTGAGGCGTAGTATACTCTAAACTATAAGATGTGAAGCGTAACATATTCTATTGATACTGACAGATTCAGGCACACTTTGAGAGATATAGGCACACGATGCCAAAATAATGCTATCGAAAAGTAACCTGCATTCAAAACTCATCTCGCAGTGTTATAGATCAAGAGTAACGCATCCTGAAAGTATGGGATGAAAATGATACATCGCGTCCAGGTTCCCTTAAGGCAAATGCCGAGATGGTTCACTTGAAAAGTAAACGTCCGATTTGTATTGCGATCCATTCACAGAACAAACTTGTTCTCCATTTCTAATAACTTCGTCGTAGACGGGGCACTGTAGACTCATCTCCCTTCCTTTCTCTCCGAGCTAACTGATCAATTCCCGACTGCTCAATCGTCAGTCGCTCTGTGGACTTCATGGAAGATACGTTATCATGGCTTCTTGAAGAAGATAATGACGAATATTATCGACGATAGAAACTTCGCCTGAAGATGATGGGTACTAAACTCGTTGAAAATTTACGATAAGACGACGCCGCCACAAGGCTGATCACCCGGGAAGATTTTATCATTGGAATACGCCGAGGAAGCCTGCATTCACGAAAGAGTATTATCTGAACTAATGCCCCAAAAGTGGAATTGTTAGTAATCCGACATAGTCTGCGAGGAAGACGTATTTTGCTGTCCTAAGTTCCTCATCATCTGAAAGTCTGCTCAATGTTGTAAGAAATGGAATAAGCTCACAATTTTTCAGTTACAATTATTTTCGCTGTGAGGCCTTAGTCGCTTTTGTGCGTGATAGTTGCATGTTTTAGTGACAGATTTTGATTTTAATGGGTTACTTACTCGAGAAGATGTAACATGGAAATCAACGCGACTACATATAGTGTAATCAGTGCAATCGAATTGACTCAGACAATGCTGATGGAATTATATAAAGTTATGACAAAATATAAGTTCTGGATGAGCTTTACTATTTTGGCAGCAAAATAACTAACAATGGCAGACGTAAAGAGTATATAAACTGCAGACTACTAGCGGTAAGAAAAGCTTTGTCCGAAAATAAGAAACTTCATATTTTGTGTATTATATTACGAATGTTCACATGTGCCATCAATCAAGTGTCCAAAATAGAGAAATCCTAACTTCTCACTGTCATCCTCTCTATGAAACTATTAATAGGTTATTAGAGATAGAAATACGATAGAGATCTTCAGTTTTAGATCTACAATACTAGCAGCAGAAACTACTTCAATTTCATTTGAAAGTAACCAAGTCTATACCAACATCTGCGTAATATTGCAGTGACATGCGGCTGTACATCGTTTAACGATGACTTCGTTGCAGCTCATCTAGGTTCCAAAATGGCTCTGAGCACTATGGGACTTTTAACACCTGAGTTCATCAGTCCCTTGGACTTAGAACTACTTGAACCTAACTTACCTAAGGACATCACACGCATCCATGCCCGAAACAGGATTCGAACCTGCTAACATAGCGGTCGCGTGGTTACTGACTGAAGCGCCTAGAACCGGTCGGTCACAACGGCCGGCCAATTCATCTAGGTAAGAACAGAATCACGGTATCTTAAAATGGTTTGGAAAAATGTGAGGCGAACATTGAATGGTCTACTGTGATTTTGGGTGTACTGGGAGTTTATCAGAAACCAAGGCGAAACATAGTGATTCTTTACGCTGTCCACTCAATAAGTTGTAACTATATTGTCATAAAAAGTAAAGTGCTGAGCTTGCATATTGCTTATAGTTAGTTTTTACTTTAACAGAACGCAAGTAGTGTTGTAACAGTCATGAGGTGGAAGCTTTCGATGCCGTATGAGGCCTTGAATACCGTCACACCCATTGACAGCAGTTCAACTCCTCTTCAGTCAGCGTGCAAACTCACTTTTGCTGCCGTAGAGTTGGCCTTGGGTTAGGAGTTTGGTATTTATAGTTTCAATGCTATGTACTGGCGCTACAAAAGCCAAGCGATAACGATATGCAGCTATACAGATGACGGTAGTACAGCGAACAGAAGGTATAAAAAAACGGCGCATTGGCGGAGCTGTCATTTGTACTCAGGTCATCCACGAGAATAGGTGTCCGGCGTGATTATGGCCGCACGAGGGAGATTAACAACCTTTGAATGCGAAACGTTAGCTGGAGTTAGACGCATGGGGCATTCAGTTTTGGAAATACACTCCTGGAAATTGAAATAAGAACACCGTGAATTCATTGTCCCAGGAAGGGGAAACTTTATTGACACATTCCTGGGGTCAGATACATCACATGATCACACTGACAGAACCACAGGCACATAGACACAGGCAACAGAGCATGCACAATGTCGGCACTAGTACAGTGTATATCCACCTTTCGCAGCAATGCAGGCTGCTATTCTCCCATGGAGACGATCGTAGAGATGCTGGATGTACTCCTGTGGAACGGCTTGCCATGCCATTTCCACCTGGCGCCTCAATTGGACCAGCGTTCGTACTGGACGTGCAGACCGCGTGAGTTGACTTACACCTTCTAGAGCTCGTTGGGTGGCACGGGATACATGCGGACGTGCATTGTCCTGTTGGAGCAGCAAGTTCCCTTGCCGATCTAGGAATGGTAGAACGATGGGTTCGATGACGGTTTGGATGTACCGTGCACTATTCAGTGTCCCCTCGACGATCACCAGAGGTGTACGGCCAGTGTAGGAGATCGCTCCCCACACCATGATGCCGGGTGTTGGCCCTGTGTGCCTCGGTCGTATGCAGTCCTGATTGTGGCGCTCACCTGCATGGCGCCAAACACGCATACGACCATCATTGGCACCAAGGCAGAAGCGACTCTCATCGCTGAAGACGACACGTCTCCATTCGTCCCTCCATTCACGCCTGTCGCGACACCACTGGAGGCAGGCTGCACGATGTTGGGGCGTGAGCGGAAGACGGCCTAACGGTGTGAGGGACCGTAGCCCAGCTTCATGGAGACGGTTGCGAATGGTCCTCGCCGATACCCCAGGAGCAACAGTGTCCCTAATTTGCTGGGAAGTGGCGGTGCGGTCCCCTACGGCACTGTGTAGGATCCTACGGTCTTGGCGTGCATCCGTGCGTCGCTGCGGTCCGGTCCCAGGTCGACGGGCACGTGCACCTTCCGCCGACCACTGGCGACAACATCGATGTACTGTGGAGACCTCACGCCCCATGTGTTGAGCAATTCGGCGGTACGTCCACCCGGCCTCCCGCATGCCCACTATACGCCCTCGCTCAAAGTCCGTCAACTGCACATACTGTTCACGTCCACGCTGTCGCGGCATGCTACCAGTGTTAAAGACTGCGATGGAGCTCCGTATGCCACGGCAAACTGGCTGACACTGACGGCAGCGGTGTACAAATGCTGCGCAGCTAGCGCCATTCGACGGCCAACACCGCGGTTCCTGGTGTGTCCGCTGTGCCGTGCGTGTGATCATTGCTTGTACAGCCGTCTCGCAGTGTCCGGAGCAAGTATGGTGGGTCTGACACACCGGTGTCAATGTGTTCTTTTTTCCATTTCCAGGAGTGTAGTTAAGGAATTCAGTATGTCGACGTCAACAGTGTCAAGAGTCTGCCGAGAATACCAAATGTCAGGCATTACCTCTCACCACGGACGATACAGTGGCCCGCCGACTTCACTTAACAACCTAGAGCAGCAGCGTTTGTGTCAGTGCTAACAGACAAACAACACCGCGTGAAATAACCGCAGCAATCAATGTGGGACGTAAAAGAACGTATCCGTTAGGACAGTGCAGCGAAATGTGGCGTTGATGGCAGCAGACGACTGGCGCCAGTGCTTTTGCTAATAGCACGACGTGGCCTGCAGCGCCTCTCCTGGACTCATGACCATATCGGTTGGACCCTAGACGACTGGAAAACCGTAATCTGGTCATATGAGTCCAGATTTAAGTTGGTAAGAGCTATGGTAAGGTTCGAGCGTGGCGCGGACCCGACGAAGTCATGGATCCAAGACGTGAACAAAGCACTGTGCGAGCTTGCGGTGGCTCCATAACGGTGTTGGCTGCGTTTACATGAAATGGACTGGGTCCTCTGATCCAACCGAACCGATCACTGACTGAAAATGGTTATGTTATGGAATTGTTCGCGATTGGTTTGAAGAACATTATGGACAGTACGAGCGAATGATTTGGCTAGCCACATCGCCCGATTTGAATCCCATCGAAGATTTTTGGGACGTAATCGAGCCGCCAGTTCGTGCACAAAATGCTGCTCTAGCAAACACTTTCGCGATTGTGGGTGGCTGTGGAGGTAGCATGGCCCCATGTTTCTGCAGGAGATCTCCAGCGTCTTGTTGAGTGCCTGCACCACGCTGGGCAAAAGGAAGGCCGCCACGATGTTATGTGGCATCCCATGACTTTTGTCACTTCAGTGTATAGTGTCCTTTTCCCAATATGGGTTCTTATTCTCAAACTGTTACTCAGGACATCGTTTACAGCACTTCAGATTTTCTCGGTATTGTCTTGTTATCACCTCTGTTGTTGTTGTCGTCGTCGCTGTTTTCTGTCCGAAAGTCTTAGTTGATGCATCTCTCCATGCTACGGTATGCTGTGCCAGCGTTTCATCTCTGCATAACTACTGCCGCCTTCATTCAATTGAACCTACTTACTGCAGTGAAATGAACCTACTTACTGTAGTGAAACCTTAGTATCCTCCTACCTTAGTATCCGCTACCAAACTAACGATTTCTTGAGGCCTCAGGATGCGTCGTATCCACCGGTCCCATCTTTTACTCAAGATGTGCAACCAATTTCTCTTTTTCCCATTTACATTCAGTACATCCTCGTTAGTTATTCGAGCTGCCTGTCCTTAAGATTACGTTTTAGTTCATTATTTTACATTTCGATAATATAGTTATATTAGGTTTTGTATTAAGATTCTTGATTTAATTTAATAATCTTTGTAATAATAGAATTAGTATATTTACTGGTATTAAATTTTTACCTTGCAAACTTATTATAAAGAACCAGGCAAAATTGATTTCCACCTGTTTATCAAAAACATGTTCTCTTCAAAATATTTTGAAGTCTGCCCTGCTCACTGAGCGAATTTTTAAAGAGCCGCAGTATTTTGACCATGCAAAGGTAGCATAGTCATTAGTCTCTTAATTAGTGGCTGGAATGAATGGCTTGACGAGATAACAACTGTCTCTTAATAATTTTTTAAATTTAACTTTTAAGTCAAAAGGCTTAAATTTATTTTTAGGACGAGAAGACCCTATAGACCTTAACATTTTACTTTTGTGTTGGTCTTTCTATATTTAATGATAATGTTTTGTTGGGGTTATATGAAGAATAAATAAACTCTTCATTATTATATCATTTATTTATGTTTGTTGTTTTGATCCATAATTTATGATCATAAGATTAAGTTACCTTAGGGATAACAGCGTAATGCTTTCGAGAGCTCATATCGACAAAGCAGATTGCGACCTCGATGTTGAATTAAGAAAAATTTTGGCTACAGGAGCCCAATGATTAGATCTGTTCGACCTTTAAATTCTTACATGATATGAGTTCAGACCAGCGTGAGCCAGGTCGTTTTCTATCCTAAGATTATTAACCCACATTAGTACGAAAGGATCATATCGTTAAAATATTTTTATATTATTGATTAATATTAATTAATTTACTATTCTGACAAAATAATGTGTTGAATTTAGAATTCATTTATGTAGATTTTTTCTACAAATAGTATTGATACTTTATGATTCGTTTATGTTTGTTTTGAACTTTCTTTTGTTGGTTATTTTTTTTTAATTAGTGCGGCTTTTTTAACTTTATTGGAGCGAAAGGTTTTAGGCTATATTCAGATTCGTAAAGGTCCAGATAAAGTATGGTTTGTAGGGATTTCGCAGCCTTTTAGTGATGCTATTAAGTTGATCTGTAAGGAGCAGCCTATCACTATTATATCTGATTATTTACTTTATTATTTTTCTCCTGTTTTTAATTTAATAATTTCATTGACTGTTTGAGTAATCTTTCCTTATTTAACTTACATGTGTTCTTTTTCTTATGGATTTTTGTTTCTTTTTGTGTTGCACTAGATTGGGTGTTTATACTGTTATAATTGCTGGTTGAGCTTCGAATTCAAATTATTCTTTATTAGGCTTCCTGCGTTCTGTTGCTCAAACAATTTCATATGAAGTTAGATTAGCTTTGATTTTATTGTCTTTAATTATTCTAATTGGTAGATTTCGTTCTTGTTTGGCTGAAACTCATCGAACTCCTTTTGATTTTGCTGAAGGAGAATATGATTTAGTTTCAGGGTTTATCATTGAATATGGTGCGGGCATTTTTCTGAAGCCCCCTATTTCAAAAGCTTCCTAATGCTACAATTGGTATTAGGTGTAAACAAATTCCTGCTTTTTCAGAAATGCTATCTTGCTATTACCAGTGTGAGTTTTATATCCTCTCTACCACAGCCACCACTAGTTATTCATCGGCTGGTTTTAGTGTCACGTTTCCTACTGCAGTTCCCTGAGCATCATCCGATTTGATTCGATTATATTCCATAACCATTGTTTTACTTTCGTTGGTGTCCTCTTATAACCTCCTTTCAAGATCATGCGTTCTGATGAACTCCTCTTCCAAGTCCTTTGCCGTCTCTGACAGCATTACAATGTATATATCTCAAGCAATTGCTGTTATCACATTGATTATTTTTATCAGAGTTACGACTGATTAAGTTTTTACATTGCATTGTGGAAATATCTCGAGTGGTATCAGATTAAGAATGCAAAGATCCAAGGTTTTATTTGCATTCAATTCTAGGACATTTTCCTGCCACTTATCACTTCATTATTACTGACTTACCTAACAGGAAGCGAGTCACAACTGCAGAGTCATTTGCAAATTATTATTTACTGTATTCCATCTCAGCTTCCATAAAAATTTATTATTTCTCACTTCTTTCCAAACTGACAGGAATTTGTTAATGTGAATAATGCGAGCCGGCAGCTGTGACCAAGCGGTTCTACGAGATTCAGTCCGGTACCGCGCTGCTGCTACGGTGAGAGGTTCGAATCCTGCCTCGGGAATGGATGTGTGTGCTGTCCTTAAGTTAGTTAGGTATAAGTAGTTATAAATCTAGAGACTGATGGCCTCAGATGTCAAGTCCCATAGTGCTTAGAGCCATTTGGACTATCTGAATAATGTGAAAATGTTCTACGGGCTGGAATTCAAGTTAATTAAACTGCGCAATAACTGGCTGTGTAACTCAGTTTAAACGTCGGGAGAAGTCTAGGGCGTATCAGTGCCTCCTTCAATAGGACAAAAAATAGTAAAGTACAGACGCGTATCTAGGGTTTGGGAAGGGGAGGGGACGGGGGTGTTGGTGGGGATGGAATTCCTTCAGTTTTTGACTGTCTCCCTTTTCTTCCTCCCCCACCTGGCTAATATAAGTAAGACTTCCAAGATAAGGAGATTAAACACGGCTATGACAATATATAGTGTATGTTCACTTTTCCACACAGTCTCTCCGGCCGGATTGGCCGAGCGGTTCTAGGCGCTTAGGTTAGTTAGGTTTAAGTAGTTCTACGTTCTAGGGGACTGATGACCTCAGACGTTAAGTGCTATAGTGCTCAGAGCCATTTGAACCATTGAACCACACAGTCCCCAAGAAACTGAAAACATTTCTCGGTACTGCTAACCCGTTTTTCGATTCCGGATGCGTAGAAATCACCTCCAGCTCTGTGTAGACATCTGGATACAGCTGCTTTCGGCTCCTCATCGTTTTGGAATCGTCGTCCACTGAGATTCTCTTTCATCTTAACGAACACGTGGTAATCGCATGGTGCTAGGTCTGGGCTGTTTATATTTTTAAAAGTACCAGGGATCCGAAATACGAAATATTGATATTTAAAAATCGTCATTATCGGCCATCGATATATTGAAAAAAGAAACGATATAGCGATATATCGACGAAAAGATATTGATCCGCCGACCTATAAAAATATTGGATGACATGGTAAATATATTGTCGGTTTTAGGACTTTATGTTTAAGCATAGATTTATTATTAGATATTCTATAAATCAACAAACTAGCAGCCTGCTTATTCCCCTTAGAGAAAGAATTGGAAGGTAAATAATGAATGTTCACGCCTGGCGATAACCGCTTTGCTAACAACCTTAACTGCAAGTAAGTGGTGCGAGAAAAGGTGTACGGTGGGTCCGCCGTTTGGTTTCGTAATGTATTGGATTTGTATGGAACACTTAATGTCGACTTCCCGGTTTTTTTATTTCTGCAAACGCCAGAGACCTAGCAGTTGCAGTGTCAAAATTGCTTGTTGAGGTTTATGTTGGTAGCACTGAGCGCCGATTACCTCAGCATTTCCCCTCACACGTCTCCACCCATGGCAAAGACCAGTCTTGTAATTTAGATTTTTGGTCATCATTTACAGCAACTGTTTTTGAAGAATATCAATATGAAGAAATAGTGCACCAGTTTCATTACAGTCGGACTACTACTTTGCGCCACCTATACTTCCTTCACACTGTGTGTGAGAGAGAGAGACAGAGAGAGAGAGAGAGAGAGAGAGAGAGAGAGAGAGAGGAAGAGATTGGACCTGATGAAAGCTCAAAAAGTGGTAAGACTCCTTCACAGAGTGAAAATAAAATTATGTGCTACTACAATTTCTAAAGAACAATTTCAAATACATACCAAAAATAGCGAAAAAATATCGGTACTCGATATTGCCTTCTCCATATCGATATATCCGCAAAAAAAAAAAAAAAAATAAAACGTGCCAGTATTTATTGACAGTTTTTGGGAAAAATTTCGCTATATCGTTTATTGTAAATAAACCTAGTCTAGACTGTATGGGGGATGTTGCCATACCTCCCATTTGAAGCGCTGCGGCAGTTCTGACGTATGGCGGGCCAAGTGCTGTGTTGCGCTATCGTGCAACAAGTCACTCCGACGCTTAATTTTCCCCCTCGCGTTTCTTTAATTGCCTTATGCAACCGATACAACGTTGACCTTACGAAGCAGAGTTGATTGTCACGCCTTTCGACATAAATTCCATGTGCACTACATCGTCTAGGTAAAAAAAAAAAAAAAAAAACGGTCGCCAAGGCTTTTCCTACTGAAGGTTGGACCTTGGCTACCTTCCGTTGTGACAATGTGGTGTGCACTAATTCCACCAATATTCTTTTTGTTGTGCGGGTGAAGTGGTGTACCCACGTTTCATACCCGTCATGATTCGCCGCAGAAACTCCACAGAACACCGTTCAAAAAATGCCACTGACAATTGGAAACGTTGCCCCTTGTGAATATCGGTGAGCAGCCGTGGAACCAATCTAGCACACAGTTTACGATATATGAGTGGTGGTGAACAATAGAGAACACACTGCCATACGAACTGTTCAGCATGCTGGCAATTTCGTGCAGTGTTATGCGCCAGTCATCTCCAATGATCACAGCCGTGCTGTCAACATTTGCATCGGTACTGAAAGTCGCAGACCTGCCTTTTCGTCAGTGAGATCCGTTCCTCCGGCGTCAAATTGCTTACACCACTTTACAATAAGTGAGCGAGAGGTTGCACGCTCATCATATACAACAGTGATTTCATGATGAATGACCGTGCAATTGAGCTGTCTAGCCAACATAAAACTGATCGCTGCAGGCACCACCAATTTGGAATGAACATCCATTTGAAACGCCATTATTTATTTACACTCCTGGAAATGGAAAAAAAGAACACATTGACACCGGTGTGTCAGACCAACCATACTTGCTCCGGACACTGCGAGAGGGCTGTACAAGCAATGATCATACGCACGGCACAGCGGACACACCAGGAACCGCGGTGTTGGCCGTCGAATGGCGCTAGCTGCGCAGCATTTGTGCACCGCCGCCGTCAGTGTCAGCCAGTTTGCCGTGGCATACGGAGCTCCATCGCAGTCTTTAACACTGGTAGCATGCCGCGACAGCGTGGACGTGAACCGTATGTGCAGTTGACGGACTTTGAGCGAGGGCGTATAGTGGGCATGCGGGAGGCCGAATTGCTCAACACGTGGGGCGTGAGGTCTCCACAGTACATCGATGTTGTCGCCAGTGGTCGGCGGAAGGTGCACGTGCCCGTCGACCTGGGACCGGACCGCAGCGACGCACGGATGCACGCCAAGACCGTAGGATCGTACGCAGTGCCGTAGGGGACCGCACCGCCACTTGCCAGCAAATTAGGCTCACTGTTGCACCTGGGGTATCGGCGAGGACCATTCGCAACCGTCTCCATGAAGCTGGGCTACGGTCCCGCACACCATTAGGCCGTCTTCCGCTCACGCCCCAACATCGTGCAGCCCGCCTCCAGTGGTGTCGCGACAGGCGTGAATGGAGGGACGAATGGAGACGCGTTGTCTTCAGCGATGAGAGTCGCTTCTGCCTTGGTGCCAATGATGGTCGTATGCTTGTTTGGCGCCGTGCAGGTGAGCGCCACAATCAGGACTGCATACGACCGAGGCACACAGGGCCAACACCCGGCATCATGGTGTGGGGAGCGATCTCCTACACTGGCCGTACACCTATGGTGATCGTCGAGGGGACACTGAATAGTGCACGGTACATCCAAACCATCATCGAACCCATCGTTCTACCATTCCTAGACCGGCAAGGGAACTTGCTGTTCCAACAGGACAATGCACGTCCGCACGTATCCCGTGCCACCCAACGTGCTCTAGAAGGTGTAAGTCACCTACCCTGGCCAGCAAGATCTCCGGATCTGTCCTCCATTGAGCATGTTTGGGACTGGATAAAGCGTCGTCTCACGCGGTCTGCACGTCCAGCACGAACGCTGGTCCAACTGAGGCGACAGGTGGAAATGGCATGGCAAGCCGTTCCACAGGACTACATCCAGCATCTCTACGATCGTCTCCATGGGAGAATAGCAGCCTGCATTGCTGCGAAAGGTGGATATACACTGTACTAGTGCCGACATTGTGCATGCTCTGTTGCTTGTGTCTATGTGCCTGTGGTTCTGTCTGTGTGATCATGTGATGTATCTGACACCAGGAATGTGTCAATAAAGTTTCCCCTTCCTGGGACAATGAATTCACGGTGTTCTTATTTCAATTTCCAGGAGTGTATTTAATTGTATGATGATTTTATACGATATACAGTTGATATAAGACAAGTGATTTTATATACTATACATGTAGGACAAGATTAAACCTTAAGGACCATGTTTTCAACCAATTAATTAAGCTGGGTGTAAGGGTGAACAAGTTGTCGGGAATTCCAGGGTATGAATGAAGTGGAAAGCGTTGGACTACGTGTTCAATTGTCTGCTCTTCTTGATTACATTCACACATTGGTGAACTGATCCAGCCCCATTTGTACCTGGAGTAGTTGCAACAACAACGGCCAGTCCTTAACCTGTTGAGGCGGCACTAGACGATCCTCGGTAGGTCAAAACCTTTTGGCTTCTTCGTGGGAACTTGTTCCCAACCGTGTTGGGATGACTTTGGCGTCATAAACTGTTACAGCCATCCCGTTACAGAAAACGCCCGCCTTCCATCTGTACGCTTTGTTCCCAGTTCGTCACAGACAAATCGTTCCTCGCGTCCTGCATTTAACTGACGATACCTCTCGGGACAGAAGATAAGGCCTTTTTATTAAAGTTTCCTATGTATTTGTTTAGAGAAATTAAGTGTCTCAAGCGCCATTGAGCCTAGCCCACTCTGCACACACCACCCGTCCTATCGGACGAGCCAGAAACTACTGTCGCGTGCTGCACACTGGCCACTTTTACGACACAGCGCGCTCTCGCGGCGAGCAAGTGTAATTTAACTTGTTGGTGCACCGTCGTAGCAGCAAGTTGTCCGGGAAGGAAAGGACCTGTCCGTACCGGAATCCCTCACTCCACCATCCAGAACAAGGTTTCGAACAGAATCTGTACTTCAGAAATGCCTTGCCAACGACCTAAGCACAAGTTTGTGAAATCTCCCCCAGAAATGTTGAAGTTGTTATAAAATGTTGAAGTTCTTGTATTATTTACACTAATGTTCTGCTCACCTCTGAAGGGATCTGTCCTGTCCTGATTGACCAGCTTGTGACTTATTTCAAAAAATGGCTCTGAGCACTGTGGGACTTAACTTCTGAGGTCATCAGTCCCCTAGAACGTAGAACTACTTAAACCTAACTAACCTAAGGACAGCACACACATCCATGCCCGAGGCAGGATTCGGACCTGCGACCGTAACGGTTGCGCGGTTGCAGACTGTAGCGCCTAGAACCGCTCGGCCACCCCGGCGGCTGACTTTAGTTCCGACAGTAAAATATCTATTGCCAAATACTGCTGCGTTGCTAACTTCAAAAACATATTTATCATATCAACCAAAAGTTTCTTTCGGCGGCTTTTTGCGTAAGTCGACATGTTTTGCTCCTTAGATTCGGAGTTCATTCCCTTGCTCGGGGTGACGTTGGCGTCATAAACTTTTATAGCCATCCCGTTGCAGGAAGCGCCCGCCTTCCGTCTGGGCGCTTTGTTCCCAATTCGTCACAGACAAATCGTTCCTCATCTCATGTGTTTAACTGCCTCTACCTCTCGGGATTGAAGCTAAGGCATTTTTATTAAAGTTTCCTACGGATTTGTCTGGAGAAATTAAGTGTCTCATTTCCAGAGCCTCTTGCAGTACCGAGCGATTACAGTTGTATACTTCACGACGTAACACAATATGGTGTCTCCTAAGTTGTTCTGCGGGCCTATAGGGTATCGTCTCAGTTGTGCGACTGGATTCGTGATTTCCTATTAGGAAGGTCGCAGTTCGTAACAATAGACCGCAAATCATAGAGTAAAACTGAAGTGATATCAGGTGTTCCCCAGGGAAGCGTCCTGGGACCTCTGCTGTTCCTGATCTATATAAATGACCTGGGTGACAATCTGAGCAGTTCTCTTTGGTTGTTCGCAGATGATGCTGTAATTTACTGTCTAGTAAGGTCATCCGAAGACCAGTATCAGTTGTAAAGCGATTTAGGAAAGATTCCCGTATGGTATGGCAGGTGGCAGTTGACGCTAAATAACGAAAAGTGTGAGGTGATCCACATGAGTTTCAAAAGAATTCCATTGGAATTCGATTACTCAATAAATAGTACAATTCTCAAGGCTGTCAATTCAGCTAAGTACCTGGGTGTTAAAATTACGAACAATTTCAGTTGTAAAGACCACATAGATAATATTGTGGGAAAGGCGAGCCAAAGGTTGCGTTTCATTGGCAGGACACTTAGAAGATGCAACATGTCCACTAAAGAGACAGCTTACACTACACTCGTTCGTCCTCTGTTAAAATATTGCTGCGCGGTGTGGGATCATTACCAGGTGGGATTGACGGAGAACATCGAAAGGGTGCAAAAAAGGGCAGCTGGTTTTGTATTATCACGTAATAGGGGAGAGAGTGTGGCAGATATGATACGCGAATTGGGATGGAAATCATTAGAGCAAAGACGTTTTTCGTCGCGGCGAGATCTATTTACGAAATTTCAGTCACCAACTTTCTCTTCCAAATGCGAAAATATTTTGTTGAGCTCAACCTACATAGGTAGGAATGATCATCAAAATAAAATAAGAGAAATCAGAGCTCGAACAGAAAGGTTTAGGTGTTCGTTTTTCCCGCGCGCTGTTCGGGAGTGGAATGGTAGAGAGATAGTATGATTGTGGTTCGATGAACCCTCTGCCAAGCACTTAAATGTGAATTGCAGAGTAGTCATGTAGATGTAGATGTGACTCAAAATCGACGCTGCAGTTCATTGGCCACGTTTCTCTCCACGAGCGAAAAATCTAACGTGGTAGACTCGTAATGTAGTGGAGCGTGGAATTTCACGCTGCGACGTCACAAGCTCCTCGTCCACGTACGTTTTCACGTCCCATGAGAATACGGCTTTAGGATGGATCTGCGCCGAGCTGGGGCCGGTTCCATTCATTCAGGTGGCGGGGGGCAGGTGGCGACATCCCATTGACTAGCGAGCGCGGGCGAGAGCGTGCGCGCCCGCCTGTAGCAGCAGTAGCTTCCGTGGTAGGGGATAGGAGTGTAGGGGGAAAGGGGGGGGATCGACGGCCGCGGTGGTGGGGGGAGGGGGAACACGCGGGTGGCCGAGTGAATAAGACCGCGTGCCCGGCGGCCGGCGCGAGCATTCGTGTGCTGCAAGGCGGTCGTGCTGCGTATAGCTAGTGAGGCAGACGCTCCGACACTACTCCTTACGCTGACAGCTTCCGCGGCAACTGTTGAGTGCAGCTGGAGGAGGCTCTGCTGACGCTGCCAAAGTGAGTACAGCCACTTGCGCAAATACTCGTCCGTTGCGTGTGTTGGGGCACACAAGCTACCAAATATCTGTTTACAGGTATGCGTTTGTACGATCAGTGCCTTGTAATCTAATCCTCTAGCAGCATGCGGACGTTAATTGATGATACTGAAACTGGTGAAATCCACTCGTGCCGAAAATGCCACTAATGGAAAGGGATGTCAACAGCTGTAATAGATTATAGCAATGCGTCTCTCCGTAACACACTAGCTAGATTAGTGAAAACTGTGGCTACGTGCTAACTTTCCACATTATTGTCGTGACACCCTTCTTCTTTTTCTTCCCCCCCCCCCCCCTCCTCCTCCTCCTTTCTCTCTCTTTCATTCGGTTTTTAGTCTCCCCTCCCTCCCTCCCGCTCGCACACACTATTGTTACACATTCAGAAACTCAGCTCTGGAGTAGGTCGAATTGACAAGTAGACAGGATTCCAGCTCTTGTCTGAAGTTAATGTTATCTACTACATTCTTAACATGACAGGATAGGGACTCAAACATCTTTACAGCTTAATACCTCACGCTTTGGGTGCCACTTTAAGGCTGAGTGATGGAAAGTGACAATAATTTCGCCTTCTAGCTCTACCTTTGTTGTTGTTTTCCTGATTTATTGTTGATAACAAATTTCACCATCACGACATTGCAAGTACCGCGTGACTGGCTTCCCGTATTACACTTCGTCCGATCGTGCCAATATCCTTCTTGTAGTCCAGTGACATCCATCGCAGTCCTGGACATATCGATCCCACCTCCTCCTATGTCGCCCACGCTTTCGTCTTTCCGCTGGGGCCCATTGTCACACTTTCTTTGACCATCGGCTATGGTCCACCACTTCCTAAATGTCCATTCTATTTTAGATGTTTCGTCTCTATAGTGTCTATTACTGATTCACCTACACCTACAGCGTCTCTGATGTCAGTATTTGGTACGCGGTAGTTTACTACACAAACAAATTGCATAAGGGACTCAATGTGCCGGTGGAGGTTCGAGTCCTCCCTCAGGCATGGGTGTGTGTGTGCGCTTGTTCTTAGAATAATTTAGGTTAAGTAGTGTGTAAGCTTAGGGACTGATAATCTTAGCAGTTAAGTCCCATAAGATTTCACACCCATTTGAAGATTTTTTGTAATCAATGTGATGCTGTTCTTTGGAAGCGCAACTGTTTAAACAACTGTCTACAAGAGGTTTAGAATGGAAGCCACCTGTTACGTTTATTACACGCTTCTGCGCAACGAACGTTTTCTTTCTCAATGGAGATTTGCCGCAGAATATAAGCGGTTACTAAATGACAATACGGAAAGTAAGTCAACTACTTGAGGTTTTTTTCTCCCGCTATATGCCTCGTATACTTGCCCACTTCGCATTGTTTTGAAATTAAACGGGCACAGGAGACTGCGTTAAAAGTTTCATTAAAAAAGCAGGGCTGCCTGGAACACGAGGGTGGGGTTATGTTTTAGCCTCAATGCTATGTCACAAAACAATCATCCGCTTGATCTTATTGAGTGTAACGGGTGGTTGACTGGCCTGCTCCCACACAAAATTCGTATCACAAACTTGATAAACCGCGGCCGTGAGATTCTGTCGCAGCCGTCAGCGTCACGTGTTTGTCAACAGACGAAGCATCCAGATAAATGTACGAAGTATTTTGTCAGGAAATTGAAACAGCACAACGTGAACAGTGCAAGTAAACTGCATTGTTCGCCGAGCTACTCGTTTGAGGTATCGTGACACACCACACTATTCGCTAGGCGCCGAGAAGCTTTCGGGGCAAAGACGCAGCACCTGAGTAGAGTGCACCATGCTTGCATGTAAAGCTGCCTGTCAAGTACCCAAATCCCAGCCGCGTGGCTGACAGCCGTGTGCTGACAACGCAGTAGGACGGTAGGGGCAACGCTTACGGGTTCTCAACACCGATTCTTCAAACACAGTGTGATAAAAATTAGTGTGTGGGCCTCAGAAGCCGGAGTGCATTTCAGTGTGTGTAACCGCACAATGATGTCATAAAACCGACCTTTCGGCTACTGTGGCAAGCACTCCAAGGAATCTGTCTGTAATGCTATGTTTGTTTGTTACGGAGGGTGTGATATAAAACAGTGAAGCCACGAAGAGAGTTGCATATGCCACGATCACATGTCACAACGCGATATTGCTTGGTAAACGTTGTTTTACAAATCTTGGTCTCACCTTTTTCCTTGAAATCGATTTGGTTGTGCTGATATCACAATTAAGCGCCGCTCCACCTACTATCCCTCTACGAGCTAAGCGTTGGTAAAACATCCCAGAGAGATGACACAGTTCACAAAAGTAGTCCACTCAAATGCTGTTCGTCAGAATTTTTTAGCGGACAGATTAGAGAGACAATAGTCAAAGACATACCGATGTACATTTCCAAATCACCTACTTTCTGGGTTAACTTACATCTCCACAGTTTCGTGAAATGACGGATGTGGCACTTTATGTGGTGATCCACCTGTCGAATTGGCTACTTGAGGTTGTGGTATTTCATGGGTGAATATCGGATTCCCTCGTTCCTTTCTTCATTTATAACATAAATACAAAACTTAGATGTATTGCCGGCCGGAGTGGCCGAGCGGTTCTAGGCGCTACAGTCTGTAACCGCGCAACCGCTACGGTCGCAGGTTCGAATCCTGCCTCGGGCATGGATGCGTGTGATGTTCTTAGGTTAGTTAGGTTTCAGTAGTTCTAAGTTCTAGGGGACTGATGACCACAGCAGCTAAGTCCCATAGTGTTCAGAGCCATTTGAGCTTAGCTTTATTAGCGTTCACGCCGGCCGATGTGGCCGAGCGGTTCTTGGCGCTTCAGTCTGGAATCGCGCGACCGCTACGGTCGCAGGTTCGAATCCTGCCTCGGTCATGGATGTGTGTGATGTCCTTAAGATAGTCCGACTTAAGTAGTTCTAAGTTCTAGGAGACTTATGACCTCAGATGTTCAGTCCCATAGTGCTCAGAGCCATTTGAACTATTTTTTATTAGCGCTTACAATAATTTACCTTAAACAATTACATCTAACACAAATCATTGATTTTTCATGAGGATAGCTATGAATGTGCTCGAGGGAAGAAAACGTATGCCATTGTAGTGACTGGATTACCCTCTGGGATCTCTGTGCCCTAGGACTTGGTTTAAGCACAGATCTGTCGATCTTCTTAGCAAACTAAGTTTGGGTGTCGTCTCATCTCTCTGTGTGATGAGTAAGCGTGGTCGTATGTTCTGGTAAGTCCTGTTTGAGCGTGACGAGAAAGCTTGCTCGGCTGCGCAGCACATTTATTTCTGTGGCACAACCGAACCAACTCGAGTCAAAGTGTTGTACATCTTCACGATATGCGCCTGTTCTGCGATGAAATTACAAGTACGAATGATCTTCAGTAGCGATTACAGATTTCAGATTCTTACTGCTTTCCAATGGAAACGCTTTTGGATTGAAAGTTGCCTCATACATATTCTCTCGGGAAATAATTAAACAATACCTACTGTAGAATTTGACCACATCTGCCAGACATAGTAACATCCGATATTCGCGTCTTCAGTCACTGTAGACACGTCTCCTGGAAAGGAAAAAGGGACAGCTTTTTATTATTCGTGGATACAGGGCGTGTCTTTAATTCGATGCACCTCAAAATACAAACCACACTTTTTACAAATTTAGCTTTATTTTATAGTAAAATGAATAGAATACAATTTCAATGCGTTCCTTTCTTACTGATTGTTCTTTTTTTTGTTTCCTGTAAAAACCACAAGCATTTTACTACATTTCAGTGCGTAGATCTTTGTACACACATTACAACGGCATCGTCCGAGTATATGGCATTTAGCTTCGTTCTCAGAGCCGACGAAGACATGGAGTGGTGAACGCAGGGACAGGGTCGTGATTTCTGACTTTCTAGCAGGTTTGCGAAACCTCTAACTTGGCATGTGGCTTCTTCAGGAAAGCCATGACGATTTCTAATGTTGTTGGTCTGTCGAAGGTTAGTTCTAGAGCGCTAATATTGTATTAATGGCATCGCAGGGATTTGAATAAACGTAAATTTTGTTTCATCATACGCGTTTCCCCTCAATTTATCATCAAGCGTCTTCGGTGGCCTGAATTACAATTTTAGTTATAAGTAGCTCTTTTCATTTACGTACTGTGATACTACACTTTTGGATTATAAAAAGCTATGGCCCTGATATTTTATGGCTTAATATATATCCGGTCCGCAGCTCGTGGTCTTGCGGTAACGTTCTCGCTTCCCGCGCACGGGATTCCTGGTTCGATTCCCGGCGCGGTCAGGGATTTTTCCTGCCTCGAGATGACTGGGTGTTATTGCGTCGTCTTAATCGTCATCATTCATCCCCATTACGGTCGGAGGAAGGCAATGGCAAACCACCTCCACTATGACCTTGCGTAGTACAGCGGTGTGGGTCTCCCGCATCGTCCCCTACGCTCCTCGGAGTATGGGACCTCATCATCATCAATATATATCCTGTGTCTCGGCGTCTTAATGAGTAATGGTGCTCTGTTGTGATAGACGTTACGCAGGAGTTACATCTAGGACGTGAGCGGACACAAAAGAAGTCCGTTCAGATGACTCATTGGTGCGATGTGTGAGATTGCAGCCAGTTTTCTTTCTTTTTCTTTTTTTAAATAGTCAGTCATACACCCATATCAGTTACATAAAGTGGCTTACGTGATTTTTCAAAAAATCTCAACGAATCTACAGCTTATAAACCTTATTGATAATAATTGTTATTTTATGTATTACGAGCGTCAAGCAAGTACAAAAAAAATTAAAATATGAACAAGCACCAGACTACCAGTTCAAAGGTAGAGAGGTAGAGAGGTCTCGATCTTCAGACGATTTTCCGATTTTGGCTGTCACTTGTCGCTTTTTTCATCTCTGGAAACGATTTCTTAACGTGGAGAATTACAAACTGCACAATGGCTCTGAACCATTAGACTGTTGTTCCCACTGTAACTGGCAGGATAAGTCAGTGAGAGGGGCGTGGCGCCTCGAACGGGATCGTGCCCAGTAAAGCACCCTGATGTTCAAACCAACTTTTGGGTTGACAACTCCTGTACTTTTTTTATGAACTACTAGCTGAGTAGCCGGTGTTGTGTGCCCATGTATTTATTCCAGTTTTATATTAGTCCATCTCCTCCTTTCGCCTCTCCCTTTCCACGTCACGGCCTCCTCTCCCCTCTCTGTCCATCCCCTCTACCCCCCACTCTGCCCATTTCCTCATGCTCCTGTCTCTGTCCATCTCCTCCAACCCATCTGTGTTTCTAGTTGCTCTTCCCTCTCTGTCCATCTGATCCCTCTCCCTCTGCCCTCCTCTAATCACATCTCCTCCTCCCTCTCTTTGTCCAACTCTTCATCCCTCCTCTCCCTGCCTATCTCCTCCTACCCCCTGTCGCTGTTCATTTCCTCTACCATCCTCTATGTGTCCATTTTCTCCTCTTCCCTTTCTCTGCCCATTCCCTCCTCCTCTCACTCTGCCCATTTTCTCTGCCACCTTTTCTATGCTCATCTCCTCCTCCTCATCCCCACCTTTCTCTGACTGTCACCTCCTCTTTTCTCACTCTACCCACCTCATCCTCTCTGCTCATTTACCCCACACCATCTCTCTACTTATCTCCTCTTCGTTGTACCTGTATTTGTCTTTCTCTTCCTCATCCCTGTCTGTCCATCTCCTCCTACCTCCTCTTCTCCACGCTACTGCCCCGCTCCAATAGGTGGCTGTTGATTCTTACCCATACAGTATTTCATTTCAAATCTTAACTAAAATGTGTATCAAATTTAGTTGAATTATTTCCAGGGCTTTAGGATGAGCTTTTTACCCGTGGCTTTGCCCACGTACACATTTCTCAAATATATTACACATATATTTAACATATTTCACACGTATTTGTATGCATATTTCATCTGTATTTATAGCGAATGTCTATCTACGGTTTTATTTTAACGCAGCTCAATATTTGAGACGTTGTATCTCCTGAAACATGTGCCCTACAATGGTTTACTTTTGTAGGTACATTCAGCAATATATGAGGATGAACAGAGTGAGAAGCAAAGACATATTAAATTTAAACGTCATGTTTGATGCGGCAGATTTTTCACGCATCTCAGTGTTTATGACGTCACATCCCTCAGCTGTGTGTTGTACAATGATGTAATTTTGCCGGCACATCCGGTGGTATGTGTGAATACGGGGCGCAAAATATGTCGCGAATACAGGTAGTAATAAGGGAGTAATAAATTAAAACATCATGCTTCATATGGCAGTTTTGAGTTTTGCTGCAGGAGCATCGAAAATGTAGTACGGTATAAACTTTTTGCCTTTCAGCATTTTGTGGGGGGTTGTCGGCGAGGAAAAAAAATCTACTAAAGGTTTGAAATTACATGTAAAGCTTTTTGAAAGTCAGTAAGGGCTTTTATTCTCAAATACTGGATGGATAAAATATGGGTTTTCGTGTGGCATGGGTTAAACTGCTTTTTCACCCCCAACTCCTCCCACTTACTCCTCAGCAATATGTGAATGATATGTGTACGAAGTCTGCTTGAAGCCAGTCCAGTAGTTTAGGAGGAGACGTGGATTTCTCTCTCTCTCTCTCTCTCTCTCTCTTTCTCTCTCACTCACTCACTCACACACACACACACACACACACACACACACATTGCACATGTGGTTGCTTGTCTGTCAGCGGGAAGAAAAAAAAGAAAGCACCCGTGGAGTGCAAACATACCACATTCTGTAAGAATGAGTTAGGAAACGCCAGCGCCAGAACTGTTTATAGCCTAAAAGTGCAGTGAGATGACATGCTCAGAAAAGTGGTCCGTGTACGGGAAAATGTACGATAACGTCATGCCCCTTTGATGATTTTGAAGAAATACAGCAAGCAGTCACTTTTTATGTAGCTTTATTGATGCCACCCAGCGTATCCGGTTTTCAGCCATCTTCAGTCGCAATATGGCCACATGACGAATGCTGCGCTGTATTAATGAATCTGGTATTGTATTATTATGGACACGAGTGCAAAACAAAGAGCTATAAGATACGGAATATAAGGCAGAAGCATCATTTAAAATACATCTGATAAAAACAAGAAGCAGCACTTAAAACACATCCGATGAAAACATGGCTTTGATGGGGATATAAATTTGCCACTCCGATTAAAGATGCATGAAAACCTGAACGCATCTTGCCATAAATAATGCTATACAAAAAGTGACTGCTGTATTTCATGAAGCATTTTAATCCACAGCCACAGAGCACGCTCATTATTATCTTCTACATCTATCTATATTATATTACTGTCTCTCATCTCGATTTCTATCTCTGTTCAGGCCGATCTCAGGGACTACTGCAGGGATTTTCTGACGATTTTCACGAGAAAGGTGTGTGAATATAATTTATAACTGTTAAGAAACAATGAGTACGCCATAAATGTATTGTTTTCTCTCCCATATTTAATTGGTGTTTGGAGTGACATCTGGTGACAATGGTGGGAGCTACGAGTTGGTCAACTATAAAGGTGGCGGTATCTGCCGGGAAATACAGTAAACAGCCACTACGACTCCAGGGAGTAGCGAAGTTTGACCACAATCTGTCGCGCCTGGGCGTGTAGCGATAAAGTGCTTGCCCAGATACCAAAAGGTCGCTGGACCAAATTGCAGTCGCACTACAGATTTTTCAGTCTGCCATTTAACCTGGCGTTCATCTCTCAATGTTGTTTCGGATTCCACGGTAATCTGTAGGTTCTGTTTCCCCAGTTGGATAACTGGGGTAGGTTAGCAACATGCAAACCGAAGTGGCGTCCAATTGAGAGATCATCGAGCCAGCGAAATTATTAGTACCAGAATGTATACGTCTATCGATGTCCTTCTTCTTCTATGAACATTATAAAGTAAAGTATTCCGCCGTGATTTTCTGTCCGCTTGTGAAGGCTAATCTCAAGAATTACTGTAATGATCTTGATACGGTTTCCACTAACAGACATACTGATTCTCAAGGATGGATTGTGTATCTTATTTATCATCGCTGGTTTAGCCACGGCTTCCTGCCAAAAATGGCGCTGAGCACTATGGGACTTAACTTCTGAGGTCATCATTCTCCTAGAACTTAGAACTACTTAAACCTAACTAACTTAAGGACATCACACACATCCATGCCTGAGGCAGGATTCGAACTTGCGACCGTAGCGGTCGCGCGGCTCCAGACTGTAGCGCCTAGAACCTCACGGCCATCCCGGCCGGCGGATGTTTAGTGCTACCCTTTGCGATGTAGAGGCTAGTCGCTAGAGACTTGTAAATTAATGCTTCTTTGCAGGTTGAGTTGAGGCATTTAGGGAAATTTAGGTTCTATTTGTTCATTTCGAAATCTTTAATACAGCCGTTAAGATTGCTTCCCAGAGTTGTTTCTAACTGAGCTAGTCTGCCAACTGCAGTGATCTAGGGAGTTCGATGTTGACAAGGCGATGGACTCTAACACTCACTCCTGCACCTTGCTGCTGGCGTCAGAAGAAAAAGACTTCCACCGTCAGTGTTTGGCGTCCAAGGGGAGACGAACAGGTTGCGTCAATTTCCCCAACGCCATACTTTGTACCAATATCCTAGATTAAAACCCCATCCTTTCTACAGGTCTATCCTCGTGGAGGACGTCAGACCATTTTGGTGGTGATTCTTTCGTCGGATGAGAACGTAGGCGTCAACGGTCCCCAAGGAGCCATTTAAGAGGAGTAGACTGTTTGTGTTCCCATCAGTTATTACAACACAAACATGACTCTATACTGTACAAGACGCATCAGTCATTTACGTAACACAGATGAATGTTTGACTCTTCACAACATTTGGAAGAAGATAACGGAAAACAGTCTCCAGCAGGAGTCTGCATCGGCCAGCAACGCTCATTCTCTGACTGTGGTAAATCTATTTTCCTAATCTACCCCGAGCGACAAACAATAGTCATGAAACTGACGCGAATTGTGCTGTCTAAGAGCGTACTAACACAATTATACGCACATACTGCCCCATTACGTTTCCACAAATAGGCCACACAACGCTTCCTGTTTGAGACGAAGCGATTGCACTTCCCGGGAGCGATGCTGATTTCGTCCTATCAACCAGCGACTGAATGCAGCGCTCCTACCCGGAAGCTGATGCACGCGCGGGATACAGTGCGAGATTCTCCCGCGTTCATCTTCGTGTTTGCAAATACTAAAGGAAGTACTGACTCCTACATCTGCCACTTTCTCTAGCCATGTTATGTTATGTTATGTTAACCGGGGACCTAGAAACGACGGAGAGGCTCCGTTCCCGCCGCAGCCCCCGTGGTTCGCAACCCCACGACGACTACCGCAGTCCACTTCACCCCACCGTCGCCCCACACCGAACCCAGGGTTGTTGTGCGGTTCGGGACAAGTGTAACCTCTATGTTTGCGTGGTACAGTAATGGTGGTGTACGCGTACGTGGAGAACTTGTTTGCGCAGCAATCGCCGAGATAGTGTAGCTGAGGCGGAATAAGGGGGACCAGCCCGCATTCGCCGAGGCGGATGGAAAACCGCCTAAAAACGACCTACAGACTTCACCGGACCTCGACACAAATCCGCCGGGCGCATTGGTGTGACATTTGTTTGAGCTTTCCTGCTTTCCGGGCGCGGGCTGGTGGACGATCGATCGCAAAGCGATGGACTCTAATAGAAAAGGTTGACGGAAGGTGGCTTCCAACGAAAATCAGACCATTCCTATTTGGAACAGTTGCGGGTATTCAGACTCCGAACCAAGATTCAAAGCGTTGTTGCTATAGTAAAAAAGAGTACAGGGAACGGTGAAGGACTGTATTATCTTAATTCAGAGCCCGCACTTGACACTGCCTACGAAGACCTTGAGTACTGATACAGCGCATATGTTACACTCGCTCCGCAGATATGGAGCAAACGTCGATGACTCACGTCTGTTTACTAGTGTTTATCTCCCTTCCGCTTTTCCTCGTACGTTGCATTTGTATGTCGACATCGACATTTTTGCACAAAGAGCAAAGGAGGAAGATCAGTTTAACATACTGCCAACGACGAGGTGGACTGGTGGAAATAAATCGCTCGTATCCTTATGAAACGAGCGGTTTCGGCATTTGCCTCAGGCTGTGTGGGAAAACCACGATAAACAACTCAATTCTGGATGGTCGGACGGGACGGGCATTTAAAACGCTGCTCTCTCGAATCCGAGCCCAGTAACTTCATTCCATGATGTATTCACAGGCAAGTACAGATATGTCGAATTCCTGTGCCAAAAGCAAAGGAAATCAGAATTTCCCGTCTGTTACTAAAACGCCTGAATTCTGACTCGAGTGATTCGTGGAATTTTTTTAAAGATGATTTTGTTGTACTTTGACAGAAAGCAGATGTTCATAGTACTTCGGAGCCCTCTGCGGAGAATTAGCAGTTTTCTGCCCAGCTCTGGGAAGTATCAGAGTTCAAGAATCAAGTTACGGACGTGAAACAATTTTACGTGATCAGATACATAATTGTGAGCACTTGGCGACTTAATTATATAAACATTTGCGTGACGCTTGGCGAAATATTGTCGTCTGAAGCATTCGGTAGACTAATTTGTCGCAAACTGAAGCTTGTCCAGGGCGATCACACACTTTGAAAACAGCGGAGTGCTTCTTATTCTAGAACTTCGGTCAATAACAATTCGTGTGTGTGTGTGTGTGTGTGTGTGTGTGTGTGTGTGTGTGTGTGTGTGTGTGTGTGTGTGTGAGTGAGGGGGGGGGGGGGAGAGGTCCGGAGAGGATGGATGGCAAAAGTTGTACCTCTTTATCTCTTCCGTTGCAGTAAACTTTTGGCATCTCGCGGAATTGCGCACCTTAGTCTGGAGGCATATCAACCGTGGGGAGTCGTGGTTGAAATAGAACTGTGTCTCAAATATGAACTCTTGACAAAGGAAGCATGCTCCTAACGGGTCACCGATTTTACTCATATTTCGCACATAGGTGGCGCAGTGGTTAGCACACTGGACTCGCATTCGGGAGGACGACGGTTCAATCCCGTCTCCGGCCATCCTAATTTAGGTTTTCCGTGATTTCCCTAAATCGTTTCAGGCAAATGCCGGCATGGTTCCTTTGAAAGGGCACGGCCGATTGCCTTTCCAATCCTTCCCTAACCCGAGCTTGCGCTCCGTCTCCGTGGACCTCGTTGTCGACGGGACGTTTAACACTAACCACCACCACCACCACCACCACCATATTTCGCACGACTTTAGTACATACATAGATTTAGGAAATGCTGTTCTAGTACTATGTGCTTCTCGAGTGCTTTAGAGAAATCGAACTTAAAAGTTTTGCGAGCCTGTTTAATGACACACGAGGCGTCAGTTCCAAGATGCTATTCCAGGCGGATGTAAAATGATTTTTCGCAACGGAAAATAATAAACGATAAAATGAAGACTAGGCCCTGTCTGACTACCCCATGAAGCAGATCTTAAAATCTCTTAATTCGATTAATTACAATCTGAACATAAATGAATGATGAAGGCAATTAATCTTACTAAATGATAAACGTTGTTCCTGCTTATATATTTATTATAGATTAAAAAACCCTTTACATTGCAAAGTTTACATTTCCTTAGCAAAATTACTGATCAATTGCCCAACTCTGCCCCTTACTATGACTGCGTGGTTTAATATCAATAACGCGAAATGACTGACATCATCTATGTACCAATCGCTAGAAGACACTACTTTCAAAGATGATTTACGGTGCTGTGGAACCTCAGTGGAAATAAACAAACGTGATCACAGCTGTTTAGCTTTTATAGCCATAATAATCCGAAGCAATTTGCGATATCACCGTATGTTCTGCGCCCGGTGCGTCGAAGTGATGGTTCTCGTACTCGTCTGCGACGATGGAAGAACTCCAGCCACAAACAAACTCTTTCAAACACTAGGACGGCAGAAGGCGGTCCTCTGACTAATATACTCTAATACTGTCTTCTCCTCTCTGTGTTCTACAGACGAGAAACGCGAACTCCCAACCACAAGGACGGAGTTCAGATAATGTCTCAACGTAAGTATAGGCAGAGGAATTACTGAACGGTGCGTACTCAACGACTACTTCCTACCCGGAGGTGAAGTCCAGAATCGTATAGGTTCGCAACAGCACAGTGCCTAACTGTTCTAACTATAAACTTTACTGAGAGCGAAGACAGCACGTCCATGTGTGCCAACAAAAGCTGATATCGAGTGAATGTCACACACGGGCGATCACAACCGAAGACTACGTCTCACCTGCTGCTCTCATCTGTTATTCCCCTCTTTGAGGAAGTGAGAGGGGGAGTTTTGTAGCCTTTCGGCTTTTACTCCCCTGTGTACGTGTGTGTGTGTGATTATTTTTGTAGTTTTTTGGTGTCTGTGAAATATGATGATTGTTCTGTTTGTGTCTGGTACTTGCCTGAGGTTGACGAGATGTTATATGGGAAGGAGCAGGATTAGGGATTGGGTATTGGAATTTTCTTTTCAACTTAATCGTCGAAGATCGTCATGGGGCGCTTGTGCTTGTCGCGGGACATGTCATACCGACCTAGGGAGTGGAGGAGGGCGTTTCCTGATCTGACAGAACCCTCATAGAAGGCCCTTGCCATATCTTGCTCTCTCAAGAGTGGTATTTCAGCTGCGGCGTGCAGATCATCTATGGGGAAATAGAGAGGTAAATGCAATGCCCTCCAGAGGGCGCGGATCTGCGGCCTCTGGAGTTTGTCCAGGTGCTGCTTCGCCGCGTATCCCCTGACAGAGCACGCATATTCCATTACTGGCCGCACTTCACTCCAGCGCTGGCTTCCCATTAAGGCTTGGCTCCCCACCATCGTAATTACGGAAACGAATCATATTCCCGAAACCACGGAATATTCTCCCTCTCTACAGATTCTTCCGAACGCCGACCAACCATATTTTAGTCTTTTGTCGTCCAGTGCGGAAAGTTTGCGAGGAAAAACCTATACTCGTACAATGGTACGCTTCTGAGTAAAAATCCTTGGAAATAACCCAGCCTGCATGGTTTCCGAGGTGCCGTTTCTTCGTTCCTCTCACCTCCGTCCAAGATTTTCAGCGCTCGGAAGTATTATTCGGTTATTCTTCCGGCCCCTACTACAATAGCGGCTAGCCGTCACCCTATTGTGCACCAGAGCTCAGGTTCCACGACGTCCGACAAGCTACTTCCTGTGTTTAAGCAGGACCAACACCTGTGCGGGCCTTCCTCCCAGAGCTTTGGTTCTGCCTGCTGTTTTATCTCCACTGGCGCTCCAACCTCTTCTAGTATAGGCAATCATTCATTACGTCGTTTATATAATAAAGGCACTCCGTCACCATTCATGCAGTAAGCGTATAACAATTATTTACAAGACGTACGTGACAATGTCAGTCTCCTTTATATATCACATGATACCTAATTGTGTTTGTAGATCATGGCAAAGTATGTGAATGAGTTTTTGTAAGGTGCGAAATTATAACCACATTACACAGTGGCCGGTCACGTAGCGGCACTAGCGCAACCGGCTAGAAACCGGCAGAGTACAGGTCTGCTCGTATTACGTGAAAAAGCTATGTGTTTTCGACTCCTTTCCTAATTTCAGATTTCATTGATTGCTAATATCAAAAGTTTATGTTGCCTCTGCTGTCTGCCTGAGGTTGGCCGGCCAGTGCGGCCGAGCGGTTCTAGGCGCTTCAGTCTGGAACCGCGTGACCGCTATGGTCGCAGGTTCGAATCCTGCCTCGGGCATGGATCTGTGTGATGTCCTTAGGTTAGTTAGGTTTAATTAGTTCTAAGTTCTAGGCGACTGATGACCTCAGAAGTTGAGTCGCATAGTGCTCAGAGTCATATGAACCATTTTTTTGCCTGAGACTGTACGGGTACTTGGCTAAAGTATTCTATTCATCGGTCCAGTTTTATTTCAATTGTGATCACCAATCGCTTTGCTGTCTCTTACCGCACCCGGAATGTCTGTACGGTATGGAAGAATGGGTGAGTGTTTCTGTGTTTCTCAAAGTAGCGAGGTAGGTTAGAAACGTTTACTTGGTTCGAACCGTAGCAACACCTACCTGAATATTTTCGTTCCATAGATGTCCTCTAACACAGTATGCTGCAGTTCCGAAGCCGAATGGCTGGTGACTGAATGGCGCCATCGCCTTCTAGCAAAAAAAAAAAAAAAAAAAAAAAAAAAAAAAAAAAAAAAAAAAAAAACACGTGGCTCTGTATTCTAAGGACGCCTGGGGGATGTTTTTTAGCCAATCTTGCGGCCCTCGTCCAGGTGAGAGAATGTCAGTAGATGTCAGCAAATCAGTGCTTTCATGTAATTTATTATTAATGCTTGTAGTGCGACTCGCTCTTTCAATCTAATTAAATTCGCGTATTATGTGCGATCTTGCAAATATGCTTTGCTTTACTCCGTTAGCTACTGCGCGGGCTTAGTGTGTACTTTGTTGTAAGTTCGAACTTTCAGTTTTGAATACGATTCTTCGCTGCCAGTATCTTCTCGTGGAGTATTAATTTGTCGTGGCGTGTTCCAGTGTAGCGGATTCTTTGATCTGCATCATGATGGTTCATCGTCGTGTCACCATATACTCCAAATTTTCGATTATTGTTATTATTTCACCTAATCACTTTCAGCTATGTTCCCTCATTCTACTGAAACGTCGTCCTTTTGGTTTCTTGTTTCCATATCTATCTCCGTTATTTTGAAACTATACTTTGTGTGGCACTGTTCATCACGTGTTTTCGAATCCGTGTTTTAAATCCAAAGATCATTGCTAGCAGAGAGCGCACAGCTCGCTGATGTAACGTATCCCTTTATGCATGCTTAAGAATCGCAGTAGATTAATGTGAAACTAGTGTCTTTTACTTCCCAGAGTGGCTCTATCCTTCCATTGTAAAACTGCAGGGTCCTCCTTTATATTCACGCTATTAATTACACTGAGTATAAAGAATCTCAATATGCGTGATAATCGTTCCTTGGTTCGTATTTTATAGAAATGGTAGTGTTTTCCAGGTATGGGTGAGCTTAGTATTTCGGCTGCCTTCCTGAGACCGATTATTCCTTTTATTAACATCCGAGGATCCCAATCGCAAATATGTTTGCTGATCATTTAATTAATTAGGTAAATACTTCCTTGTGTAAAGAACCTTAGTGCTTCCAGAATGAGATTTTCACTCTGCAGCGGAGTGTGCGCTGATATGAAACTTCCTGGCACATTAAAACTCTGTGCCGGGCCGAGATCGAACTCGGGACCTATGCCTTTCGCGAGCAAGGTTCGGAGGAAAGCTTCTGTAAAATTTGGAAAGTAGGAGACGAGGTTCTGGTAGAAGTAAAGCTGTGAGGACGGGCGTGAGTCGTGCTTGGGTAGCTCAGTTGGTAGAGCACTTGCCCGCGAAAAGCAAAGGTCTCGAGTTCGAGTCACGGTCCGGCACACAGTTTTAATCTGCCACGAAGTTTCAACCTTAGTGGTTATTTGTGGAGCAATGAATCTTTTCAGTGTAGGGAGGAAATTCCATGTAACGTACGTTCAATTGCAGGAACTGACTTCTAGTTGACTTATCTTATTCACGTTCTCCGCTCCTATTAATATTGCCACATGTGTTAAATGATTATGGAATTACATTTCCTGCCGGCCGCGGTGGTCTCGCGGTTCTAGGCGCGCAGTCGGGAACCGTGCGACTGCTACGGTCGCAGGTTCGAATCCTGCCTCGGGCCTGGATGTGTGTGATGTCCTTAGGTTAGTTAGGTTTAAGTAGTTCTAAGTTCTAGGGGACTGATGACCACAGCAGTTGAGTCCCATAGTGCTCAGAGCCATTTTTTTGAATTACATTTCCTAAGAGATCTCTCTGATAGCGGGAACATCCTAGTTATCTATTGCGTCGTAATATGAGAAATGAATCCATTGAGAAATGGTTGCTACCGTATGGTCGTATAGAATCCCAAGCGTTTTATCCGTTGAATCAGTAGACGAGATCCCTCTACGCACGGCTGAAGTTGCCCGTCCGCCCACGGACTTACCGAGTAAACACACCGGAGGTTGCTTGTATCGTCCCTGGTTTGTCTGGCATTTCCATTACACACAACTCAGTATATTGTGTAGGCGTTATTTCCCTGCCGAATATCCCGCCTTCCTACACGATTCACTTATATCCAGTCTATTACGCTGGCCTCTTACGAATAATACTGGAAGTGGTTATCTGAGACGAGCAGACAGGCCAGGTTGTTGCAGGCAGCGACGATGCGCAGACATTAACGCTTGTTTAAACATGACATACAACAGCGTATCTTTCGAAATAAATCTAAATATACTATGAAACGTGCCGACATTTCGTAAACAGGTTTATAGGTACCACTTCTCCAGTTTTACGCTGCCGGCCGGAGTGGCCGTGCGGTTCTAGGCGCTGCAGTCTGGGACCGAGCGACCGCTACGGTCGCAGGTTCGAATCCTGCTTCGGGCATGGATGTGTGTGATGTCCTTAGGTTAGTTAGGTTTAATTAGTTCTGAGTTCTAGGCGACTGATGACCTCAGAAGTTAAGTCCCATTGTGCTCAGAGCCATTTGAGCCTGAAATAATGTAATTATTGACAGTGAAAAGCAAAATTAAAAGAGCTTGAAACTGATTTTCAATTATGTGTGGCTAACTGACCACTGATATAAAAAAACTAGAAACAACCAGTCCCTCTGGCACACATCTACAGTGAACCAAGAGAAAAAGTCGTAATTATATTATCACACTGTAACGAGTCGCCAGGGGCTACCATAGACAATGTCCCTGAACTGCCTCCGAAATTTCGTAAGCGGATAGCAGGTTCGGCCTGTGTGTCTATGCATCAACAATTCTGCGAGATATCCTGACGTTAAACAAAAATTTTAAACACGCGTCACATTCACTCTACACTCGCCTGAAATAGGAGGCAAGTACACTACAGGCCATTAAAATTGCTACACCAAGAAGAAATGCAGAAGATAAACGAGTATTCATTGGACAAATATACTAGAACTGACATGTGATTACATTTCCACGCAATTTGGGTGCATAGATCCTGAGTAATCACTACCCAGAACAACCACCTCTGGCCGTAATAACGGCATTGATACGCCTGTGCATTGAGTCAAACAGAGCTTGGTTGGCGTGTACAGACACAGCTGCCCATGCAACTTCAACACGATACCACAGGTCATCAACAGTAGTGACTGTCGTATTGTGACGAGCCAGTTGCTCGACCTCCATTGACCTGATGTTTTCAGTTGGTGAGAGATTGGGAGAATGTGCTGGCCAGGGCAGCAGTCGAACATTTTCTGTATCCAGAAAGACCCGTTCAGGACCTGCAACATGCGGTCGTGCATTATCGTGCTGAAATGTAGGGTTTCGCAGAGATCGAATGAAGTGTAGAGCGACGGGTCGTAACACATATGAAATGTAACGTCCACTGTTCAAAGTGCTGTCAATGCGAACATGAGGTGACCGAGACGTGTAAGCAATGGCACCCCATACCATCACGCCGGGTGATATGACAGTATGGCGATGACGAATACACGCTTCCAATGTGCGTTCACCGCGATGTCGCCAAAAACGGATGCGACCATCATGATGCTGGAAACAGAACCTGGGTTCATCAGAAAAAATGAAGTTTTGCCATTCGTGCACCCAGGTTCGTCGTTTAGTACACCATCGCAGGCGCTCCTGTCTGTGATGTAGCGTCAAGGGTAACCGCAGCCATGGTCTCCGAGCTGATAGTCCATGCTCCTGCAAACGTCGTCGAACTGTTCGTGCAGATGGTTTTTGTCTTGCAAACCTCCCCATCTGTTGACTCAGGGATCGAGACGTGGCTGCAGGATCCGTTACAGCCATGTGGATAAGATGCCTGTCATCTCGACTGCTAGTGATACGAGGCCGTTCGGATCCAGCACGGCGTTCCGTATTGCCCTCCTGTACCCACCGATTCCATATTCTACCAACAGCCATTGGATCTCGACCAACGCGAGCAGCAATGTCTCCATACGATAAACCGCAATCGCGATAGGCTACAATCCGACCTTTACCAAAGTCGGAAACGTGATGGTACGTATTTCTCCTCCTTAAACGATGCATCACAACAACGTTTCACCAGGAAACGCCGGTGAACTGCTGTTTGTGTATGAGAAATCGATTGGAAACCTTCCTGATGTCAGCACGTTGTAGGTGTCGCCAACATTGTGTGAATACTCTGAAAAGCTAATCATTTGCATATCACAACATCTTCTGCCTGTCTGTTAAATTTCGCGTCTGTAGCACGTCGCCTTCGTGGTGTAGCAATTTTAATGGCCCGTAGTGTACTTAGTTAGCTGTAGGGACGCACTCTTGCCATAGTTAAGGTATGGTGGCGAGTCAAATGAAAACCGAGCACAGCGGGACCATGTAATGATTCCATTCAAAAGTAATTACCACATGCGTAAAGACATTTATCCTCCTGGAAGACGAGATTATCAACTCCTGTTTTGTAGAAAGCGGTCGTCCGCTGACGGATCCACTCTTGCACTTCCTCGTCCGACTGAAACCGACATCCACAAGTCAAAGATGAGAAAATCACACAGTGAATGATCCGGGCTTAAGGATGATGTTGCTATGATTCCCAACCAAATAGCTCAAGCATAGTCTTCTTCGGATTGGCGCAGTCGGGCGGGCGTTACAGTAGAACTTGATGATTCCTTCGGAGAGTATTCCTGGGGGTTCTGACTTTATGGGGCGTTGCAGTTTCTGTTAAGTGTCTTCATAGCGCTGCGCATTGATTGTAGTTTCAAGCTCGAGGAACTTGACGAGCAAAGGGAGGAAGCATCCAGTTGCTCGATGACGCCCGCCCCCACACTGCCAATATGACGTGGCTACGCTTCGGCAATTTGGTTGGACATTTCCTCCAAGCGGAGTAAATGTCTTAACACACCTAGTGATTACTCTTGAATGGAAGTATTCCACGATCCGGTTGTGTCGGATGTTGGGTTTTTATTTGACTGCCTGTCATACCCTAACTTCCGGCAAAAGGGCATCCCTACAATTAGCTAATTACTTACCCCCTATTCCAAGCGAGAATAGGGCGCGTGTGGCACATGTGTTAATATTTCGTTAAACGGCAGGGCAGCTCGCAGAATTGTGAGGACATAGACGTACTTCCGAAGTTGCTCAGGAATAATGTTTGAGATAGCCTCCGCTGTCTCGTTTCTGAGTTACAGATTTTTTTCTGTTCGTCAGCCCAGTTTCCTTTCTTCCTGTTAAAATACCTTCACAAGAATGAAAAAAATCTGTTATCTGCAGTCATCAGAAAGTCGAACACAAAACTTTGAACAATATAACACTCGGAGGAAAAAAGGGCACTTTTATCGCACAGTGTTCAATCTATTCTCTTAGTGTACAATACTGTTCGTAAAAAAATGCAGAACTGTTCCTTTGCATTTTTTGTTCAGAAAATCGCTCTCTGTGATCACGGCACACGATACAGCAACGCATCACCGATTGAGTGTCTTACATGCTAGACGCCCACTGCTGTCACGTCTGTAGACCGACCTGGACATGGATTGGGACTGCCACGACCAATCAACTGCGGTCCAAACCAAGAATAGCTCTAATTGCTATCAGTTACGAAGTATTCTGCCGTCCTGTCACGGTGAAACTGGTAGCGTCTGTGAAATGCAATAACACTGTAACGAACCAGTGACGACCAGGAATCCCTTATAGGAAAATACAAAATATCCCTGAACAACTTCCGAAACTCTGACAATCCAGTCCGTACTGACCCTGTATATATTTATCAGAGCGGCTGTGTGGGCTCTAATCTCTCTGATTTTATCCTCATGGTCTCTTCGCGAGATATACGTAGGAGGGAGCAATATACTGCTTGACTCTTCGGTGAAGGTATGTTCTCGAAACTTTAACAAAAGCCCGTACCGGGCTACTGAGCGTCTCTCCTGCAGAGTCTTCCACTGGAGTTTATCTATCATCTCCGTAACGCTTTCGCGATTACTAATTGATCCTGTAACGAAGCGCGCTGCTCTCCGTTGTATCTTCTCTATCTATTCTATCAACCCTATCTGGTGCGGATCCCACACTGCTGAGCAGTATTCAAGCAGTGGGCGAACAAGCGTACTGTAACCTACTTCCTTTGTTGTCGGATTGCATTTCCTTAGCATTCTTCCAATGAATCTCAGTCTGGCATCTGCTTTACCGACGATCAACTTTATATGATCATTACATTCTCGGCACCAGATTCAGCCATGCTCGTCTGTGCCTCCAGCTACATCTACATCTACGTGATTACTCTGCTATTCACAATAAAGTGCCTGGCAGAAGGTTCAATGAACCACCTTCAAGCTGTATCTCTACCGTTCCTCTCTCAAACGGCACGCGGAAAAAACAAGCACTTAAATTTTTCTGCGCGAGCCCTGATTTCTCTTATTTTATCGTTATGATCATTTCTCCCTGTGTAGGTGGGTGCGAAAAGAATGTTTTCGCAATCGTAGAAGGAAAACTGGTGATTGAAATTTCATGAAAAGATCCCGTCTTAACGAAAACCGCCTTTGTTTTAATGATTGCCACTCCAATTCACGTATCATGTCTTTGACACTATCTCCCCTATTTCGCGATAATACAAAACGAGCTGCCCTTCTTTGTACTTTTTCGATGTCATCCGTCAGTCCCATCTGATGCGGATCCCACACCGCACAGCAATACTCCAGAATAGGATGGACAAGCGTGGTGTAAGCAGTCTCTTTAGTAGACCTGTTGCACCTTGAAAGTGTTGTGCCAATGAATAGCAGTCTTTGGCTTGCTCTACCCACAATATTATCCATGTGATCGTTCCAATTTAGGTTATTTGTAATTGAAATCCCTAAGTATTTAGTTGAATTTACAGCCTTCAGATTTGTGTGACTTATCGCGTAATCGAAATGTAGCTGTTTTTTTTTTTTTTATGGTACTCATGTGAATAACTTTTCCTTATTCAGGGTCAACTGCCACTTTTCGCACCATACATATATCTTATCTAAATCATTTTGCAAGTCGTTTTGATCATCTGATGACTTTAAAAGACGGTAAATGACAGCATCATCTGCAAACAATCTAAGACAGCTACTCAGATTGTCTCCGCGCGCATGGCGTGGTCGTGCGGTAGCGTTCTCGCTTCCCACTCCCGGGTTCCCGGGTTCGATTCCCGGAGGGGTCAGGGATTTTCTCTGCCTCGTGATGGCTGGGTGTTGTGTGATGTCCTTAGGTTAGTTAGGTTTAAGTAGTTCCAAGTTCTAGGGGACTGATGACCTAAGATGTTAAGTCCCATAGTGCTCAGAGCCATTTGAACCATTTGAACCAGCCAGATTGTCTCCTATGTTGTTAATATAGATGATCCCGGGTTCGATTCCCGGAGGGGTCAGGGATTTTCTCTGCCTCGTGATGGCTGGGTGTTGTGTGATGTCCTTAGGTTAGTTAGGTTTAAGTAGTTCCAAGTTCTAGGGGACTGATGACCTAAGATGTTAAGTCCCATAGTGCTCAGAGCCATTTGAACCATTTGAACCAGCCAGATTGTCTCCTATGTTGTTAATATAGATGAGAAACAATAGAGAGCTACGGGCTACCTAATCCTCTGGTGACGTTGGTTACCGCAATTGTCTATCGAGAATGCGCTCTTCCACCGAAAGGCAAGTTTCGGAATTCGGGAAGTGCATCCTTCCTCAAACTTTTCTAGTAGCGAAGCTCGTGTCTGCCCGTAGGTACTTTGCTGCACTACAAGTTATAGGACAAGACTGGGGCTATGATCTAGTGGAACGTGTGTATGTAGCCTTAAAAAAAATGCAGCACTATTTTGAATGCGTGTCGCCGAAGATCGTAATGCGTGAAAAAGTGTAGGGGGAAAGCTGTATTTAGCTGATGATACTGACAATTTACTTTTTGGATCTTAAGTGACACGGGTCTACAAGGAGTGTGCTGAAGTAGTTCTCAGTGTTGTTACTATTTTTAGGTAGCAATGGCAGAACGTCGGTGGATGTTCGGTTTTCATTTGACTGCCCCTTATTCAGTGAATGGAATGTGGCGTACAGAGAGTGGTGCGCTACAAGCAGTGCATAGTTTGACCACTGTCCTACACGCACGGGCTCTCGTGTGATGTTATCGGCGGGCTTCAAGAACACTGCCAGTTCGAGACGCGAGAGAAGTATGGAGGAGCAGTGGTGTCGGACGTCGGTCAGAGGCGAGGTTAAGCCGGCGGCTGCATCAGCACTCAAATCGGAAACACGTGGCGGCCTGTAGGACGCCACAAAACACCCACCGCCTTTCACGGCTGCAGCAGAAGCCAGCGCGGGGAAGGACGTTCGCACGGGATGTCCAGTCTCTGGCAGACAACTCTCTGTCCTGTCTCGTGCAGTCTTTTCTATGCTGGTGACGTTTGCTGGAATGTTTTCACTGCAGTCGGACGCAAAAGCGCGAGATAAAGACAAATCTGCGGTCCGCACAGTAATGCTAGAAGGCCCTTATTTGATAAACCTTACTATCTGGACCAGAAGGCGCGTAACATAGAAAGGGACGGGGGCCCTTCTAGTATTACTATCTCTTTCTATTAGATCCTATTGTTTGAATACGTAAGGAACTGTAACATAAAATTCTGTCTTTGGCCAAACGAAAAAGTCAAAATGATTGTCAGCACTCACAGAAATGAAGGTTACGCAAATTCTAGATGCAAAAGTTAAGACGTACTTACGGAAAGGTAGCTTATTACACTCAGGTTCTCTCTGGTACATCTGCAACATTGTATCTCCGTTACTAGCTATGTCATGCGTAATGAAATTATAACATGGTTGCTTATTGTAATCATTTATTTTTTTGGTCTCAGAATTCAAAATAATTACTGTCTTCTAACAACTATTCAGATCTAGTTATATCAATATCTGGGGATCTAAGAAAATTTATTTAGTCTTCCTCTATCAGACCTTAGAGCGTGTAAAAAAAAAAAAAGAAGCTCTGATGTAGCAGAGACGCAGTTTATTCTCTTTCATAAAACAAGACCTCTTAAGATATTTTTTTGAGTGGGTCGCTATATCCTCAGCCCACCCCCACCCGTGTCTCCAGCCCTTAAAAACGTTTAGTTACAGCCCTTCACTTTTACATAAATCAGTTTCAATATTTCTCACCTACTATTTGAAAAATAAAGTAGCACGAAAATTAAGTCTTCAAAATGACGAGGAATTTTGATTGTGTATTATTTGAATACAAATACAGATAGCTGCTACTGATCAAATTGAAAAATTTATTTGCGTAAATTGCATTCCACATTGAATAATCAATCATATTACCTAATACTTACTCAATATGTGCAGAGGAAGCACAGAGCAACAATCTAATTTCACGTTTCAGATTGTCGTTGTTCTTTCGAACACACTCGTACATCTTGTGACTCTGAAATGTCCTAAGAAGCGGAAATCAAAGAGGGGTATTATGTAATTAGAATTCCATAAACGCCACTAAGTCAGATCGTTTTATTCGTTACAGTATGCCTATTTCGGCAAATAGCCATCGTCAGGTTATCTGTAAGTAAATGGTGCATAATTCTGATACAATATTTATAACATTATAGGGAAGATTAATTAGAAAAAAATTGTTATGAAATTTAACACATACGTGATGATTTGGTTGTCTCTTTGTTTTAATTACACTCCATTAGTGTTACTGGAATAATAACGGTTGCTTGTACAAGTGTTGACTTGTTATCTGATCTAATTTTCGGACTGTCTTCGTTTCGTTTAAAGCAGTAATTGTGTGACAGCTTATTTGACTGATGTATCAACGATGTTATGCGATTACAATTAATTTTGTTTATCATGCTGTACTTTCGGTAATCTTCACTGGCGGTATCGTTGGTGGTCTTGTGTAATTTCTGGTTGTTCCGTAATATCTTGTCTCTGTCCGTTTTCTTGATGGAAAAATTGCAACAAACGAAATTAATTGTACATACAATAACGGCGACACATCTGCCAAATAAATTCTCATATAATTATTGCTCTAAAGAAAAGGAAGACAATCTGAAAGTTATATTTCATAACAAATTACATGTAGTATAACCAAACGCTATTACTCTAATGGAGTGTAATTGAAACAAAGATACTGGTACAGAACCACGATAACGTATGGATGTCCAGCCCATCTGACGTATGTAACAAATTTTTTAGCAAAGTTTTCCGATTAATATGTACCTATAATATTAGAAATATTGTACCAAAATTCTGTATCATTTACTTACAGATAACCTGACGATGGCACGTCCACTGTAACGAATAAAAAACGACCTGACTTAGCACCGTTTTTGGAACCTTAATTACATAATCCCCTTAAAAGTTGTATAAAAGGCAGCGGGCCCAGAAGACTATAACTCATAGACAAGTGTTTAAACGGCTTTTGGAAGTAGCAGTTGACTAGACACGCTTTTCTGAGATTTGTACTCACGATAAAGATGTGAAAGATACCACAAAAAAAGGGAAACACCTTAACAATTATCCCAATATAAGGAAACTCCTAAACAGCAGAAGAGAGAACTTAATTGCATCTTGGTAATATATACGTGTAGTGGTGTGACTTTTCTTTGCTGGTTTTCCACATCTGAATATCTGCTTTTCTCCTACGGGAGGTACAAAAGCAGCATTTTTGACGTTAGATCAAAATCCATGACTGCGCGCTTCATAAAATTTCGAAAATGTCGGAAATAATTCCGTTGAAGGTAAATTGTATAAAAAGTAATATACATTGCACAAAATATTCAGAAGAATCTCACTTCAGGCTTCAGTCATACTCCATTGAGCAATAATTGAGGACTGGTCATGTTAACAAATTATTCATTTATCTTTCGACGAATTAAGCATCATTACATCCTTGATCGTTTGCATAAAGGGAGTTGAAATGCCTGACAGGTGTCCAAAACATAGTGGAAACAATCATTCATTCCTGCACCCAAGTGCTTTTCACTGGACTTTGAAAGCTTCAGTAACGTGATGCCATCCGTGAGCATTTATCACCACCTCACAACTACGTGGCATGCTCTGCCTAAGTCTGTGGACGTCACCGTGTGGTAAGAGTCCCCATTCTTCGGTGTGAGCCCAGGAGAGTTCTTGGCGAGTCTGAAGTAGAACATGACGACCACGAACATGTCTGTCAAGCTCATCTCACAAATGCACGATAGTGTTTAGGTAGGAAATCACCGCCGGCCATTCCATTACTTCGATGTCCAGGCTTCGCAAGACATCTCTGCTGACGCCCGCCACATAGGCCCTGGTATTAGAAGGAATTCAGGGCCACCACTGTATGAAGCGCCCATCACGTGAACCAACAGGACCTGTTCGATGTTCTGCCTGGCGTTATGGCGACCATGGGCAACGACAAGATCAGTATGACTTTCAACATTGAAGCTTCCCCACAACATCACAGAACCTTGGAAATCTGTCACTTTCCTGGACAATAAAAATGGTTCAAATGGCTCCGAGCACTATGGGACTAAGGTCATCAGTACCCTAGAACGTAGAACTACGTAAGCCTAACTAACCTAAGGACATCACACACATCCATGCCGGAGGCAGAATTCGAAGCTGCGACTGTAGCGGTCGCGCGGTTCCAGACCGAAGCGCCTGGAATCGCTCGGCCACACCGGCTGGCTCCTGGACAATATTTAGCAGGTATCGCTAACCGAGGCTCTCCGCACATTGGTCATTATTTGACGTCAGAGGTATATTGTCTCGTCTGTGAGTATCATTTCGCCAGAGGCGAATTTGCCAGTTTGCATGGGGATGGCAGAACTGAATGCGAGGTGCAAGATATCGTATCAAGCGGGGCTCTCTTAACGGGTGGTCTGGATCGTAAGGGCCGTGCTCGTAAAATGTTCATTACAGTGTGATCGGACACAGCGGCTCTAGTGGCCCTTCTGAGATCGTCTTGCAGTGCTTTGGCGGTACGACGCCGCAACGCAGAGATGGCCAGACGTCGGTCTTCATATGGAGTTGTAACGCGTCGGAGACCTTGTCCAACTCGTCTTGTGTACTGATCCGTCTTCCTGTAGGATGTCTACAACCTATGGGTGGCACATGGAGAGGCATTGGCAACTGCAACAACGCGATCGAAAGTCCTCCCTTTTTTAATCAAACATATCGTCTTGCAACTTGCATTGCATTAAAATGTCCCACTGCATGTGTTTGGTTGCAGGTTCGAATCCTGCATCGGGCATGGATGAGTGTGATTTTTATTTATTTATTTATCGTATGCTAATACAGACACATAAGAAAGAAACAGACAAATCACTAATATAACAAAGTTTAAGGATTACAAACAAACATCAAGTCTATTAATATAATCTATCGACTCCGGAGTTGCCAGCAGGAAGTCGTCGGGTTTCCCACTATAGGCTCTTCTGGAACACTCTTCAGCAGTCTGGCAGATGGTCTGAATTTCTCCGCAGTCACACTGAGGGGATGGTATTTTATCCTATTTGTACAGGGAGTCAGCACATCTACCATGACGAGTTCGAATCCTATTTAGAGTGGACCACCTTTCGCGTGGTAGGTCAAAACCAGGTGGCTTTTGTGTGATGCAAGGCATATAATGATTTTGCCACGCGTTCCATTTTTCAGACAATCGTTTGTGATACTGAAACCTTCTTGTACACAGGTCCTTGCTGTTCTTGTTGGAGGGTTCCTAGATCGAAGCCTGTTAGTGCTTGCAGCCTCAATGTCTTGGCGGATTGAAGCCTTCGATTTCCTATGATGTTTTTATATTCACGTACAAGGGCGTCAGTACGTCGCCGGTGTGGCGGCGGGATGTGGCTTAATATTTGGAGTCACTGCGTTGGAGTGGGTTTAATTACTCCAGAAATCATCCTTAGAGTGTTTTGCAACTGGACATTCACCTTTTTTACATTTGGCCAAATCGGAGCACAGTATTCGACAGCCGAGAATACAACTGCTAAAGCACTGGTGCGGAGAGTGGATGCCGTTGCTTTTGAATAATGTTGTTTCTTGTCTTTAATATTTCGGCAGTCTTTGTTAGGTGCTCTTTAAAAGATAGTGTTCTTTCCAGCATCATGTCCAAGTACTTCGGAATTTTATTGTGCCTGAGAATGGTGTTTTCTAATCGAATGTTGAGTTCCTTTGCAGCGAGTTTGTTGTTGAGATGGAAGCAACTAACCTCTGTTTTGGAATAATTTGCTTGAAGTCTCCACTTACACCCATTATCTTCAGGTCTTTCGTTAGGATGTCCTCAGATGCTTCAATTGTGCTACATCTTGTAGCGAGGGCCCAGTCGTCAGCATACCCGAACTTCCTTGATTGTGTTTCCGGCAGGTCTGCTATATAGAGGCTAAACAGCAGTAGTGCTAGCAATAATCCTTGTGGTAAGCCATTCTTTAGTTTTTTGATGGAGCTGTAGTCAGTGCCCATACTTATTTGGAAGACCCTGTCTTTGAGCATGCTGTCTATTAAGCGAGCTAAATACATTCCTGGAAATTGAAAAAAGAACACATTGACACCGGTGTGTCAGACCCACCATACTTGCTCCGGACACTGCGAGAGGGCTGTACAAGCAATGATCACACGCACGGCACAGCGGACACACCAGGAACCGCGGTGTTGGCCGTCGAATGGCGCTAGCTGCGTAGCATTTGTGCACCGCCGCCGTCAGTGTCAGCCAGTTTGCCGTGGCATACGGAGCTCCATCGCAGTCTTTAACACTGGTAGCATGCCGTGAACCGTATGTGCAGTTGACGGACTTTGAGCGAGGGCGTATAGTGGGCATGCGGGAGGCCGGGTGGACGTACCGCCGAATTGCTCAACACGTGGGGCGTGAGGTCTCCACAGTACATCGATGTTGTCGCCAGTGGTCGGCGGAAGGTGCACGTGCCCGTCGACCTGGCACCGGACCGCAGCGACGCACGGATGCACGCCAAGACCGTAGGATCCTACGCAGTGCCGTAGGGGACCGCACCGCCACTTCCCAGCAAATTAGGGACACTGTTGCTCCTGGGGTATCGGCGAGGACCATTCACAACCGTCTCCATGAAGCTGGGCTACGGTCCCGCACACCGTTAGGCCGTCTTCCGCTCACGCCCTAACCTCGTGCAGCCCGCCTCCAGTGGTGTCGCGACAGGCGTGAATGGAGGGACGAATGGAGACGTGTCGTCTTCAGCGATGAGAGTCGCTTCTGCCTTGGTGCCAATGATGGTCGTATGCGTGTTTGGCGCCGTGCAGGTGAGCGCCACAATCAGGACTGCATACGACCGAGGCACACAGGGCCAACACCCGGCATCATGGTGTGGGGAGCGATCTCCTACACTGGCCGTACACCTCTGGTGATCGTCGAGGGGACACTGAATAGTGCACGGTACATCCAAACCGTCATCGAACCCACCGTTCTACCATTCCTAGACCGGCAAGGGAACTTGCTGTTCCAACAGGACAATGCACGTCCGCATGTATCCCGTGCCACCCAACGTGCTCTAGAAGGTGTAAGTCAACTACCCTGGCCAGCAGGATCTCCGGATCTGTCCCCCATTGAGCATGTTTGGGACTGGATGAAGCGTCGTCTCAGGCGGTCTGCACGTCCAGCACGAACGCTGGTCCAACTGAGGCGCCAGGTGGAAATGGCATGGCAAGCCGTTCCACAGGACTACATCCAGCATCTCTACGATCGTCTCCATGGGAGAATAGCAGCCTACATTGCTGCGAAAGGTGGATATACACTGTACTAGTGCCGACATTGTGCCTGCTCTGTTGCCTGTGTCTATGTGACTGTGGTTCTGTCAGTGTGATCATGTGATGTATCTGACCCCAGGAATGTGTCAAAGTTTCCCCTTCCTGGGACAATGAATTCACGGTGTTCTTATTTCAAGTTCCAGGAGTGTATTTGCAAGGAATTACTCGGAGAATTTCGTACATGATGCCTTCTCTCCACACAGTGTCGTAAGATGCTGAGAGATCAATAAAGGCCACTGATTTTCTCTAGAATCCCGCCTCAATGTAAGTAGTGAGTGACAACACCTGGTCAATACAACTTCTTCGTGGCCGAAAGCCTGGGGATCACCCTGAACAATTCTGAGCTAATTCTGTTATATATAAGCCTCTCTAGTAATTTGTAAATTACAGACAGCAGGGCATTTGGTCTGTAGCTTTTCGGGTTGTCAGCTGGCTTCCCAGGCTTTAGAATAGCTATTACCTTAGAGCGTTTGAGTTCTTGTGGGATACTGCCAGTTTGCATGACGTTTGTGAAAAATCGAGTCAGCCATACTTTTGTATACTTGTCACAGTTTATTGTGAATTCTGGGTGAACGTTGTCGAAACCTGGTGCATTTGTTGGTTTGACATCTTTCAGAGCTTTTGCTATATCTTCGCTAGAGGAAGGGCGAGAGTGTTCAGTTTCTATGGCTTCATTTTTTTAAGATTTTGAGTTCTGTCTTCACTTGGATTGTATGTGTTTTATCCTTTGGTGTGTGATGTCCTTAGGTTAGTTAGGTTTAAGTAGTTCTAAATCTAGGAGACTGATGACCTCAGACGTTAAGTCCCATAGTGCTTAGAGCCATTTGAACCATTTTTGTGCTTGGTTGGATACACCAGCCACAAATTACTAACGTCATCTACGAAATCACTGGAAAATATTGAGACGCAGGTACTTCCTTCCTTCTGAGAGATCACATGACACTGTAATGCGTAACACAGCCAATATATAGCGAATGATTTTAATTGTTGCCTAGACTGCAAGCGAGGATCCCTAGCCATGAAAGAAGGCCACAGGTACCGCCTGTATCAAAATAGATTTAAATGGCTCTGAGCACTATGGGACTTAACTTCTAAGGTCATCAGTCCCCCAGACCTTAGAACTAGTTAAATCTAACTAACCTAAGGACATCACACAGATCCACGCCCGAGGCACGATTCGAACCTGCGGCCGTAGCGGTCGTTCCGCTCCAGACTGTAGCGCCTAGAACCGCTCGGCCTCCCCGGCCGGCAAAAACAGATTTAACATAGTGGACGTTGCTACAGGTAATTCCTTTGAACTATGTAGATTAAGTTTATAGTTTTTATTCCGCACTCTCGGTCACATAATAGCTTACTGTAATCTACTGCGCCGGCCAGAATGGCCGTGCGGTTCTAGGCGCTACAGGCTGGAGCCTAGTGACCGCTACGGTCGCAGGTTCGAATCCTGCCTCGGGCATGGAAGTGTGTAATGTCCTTAGGTTAGTTAGGTTTAATTAGTTCTAAGTTTTAGGCGACTGATGACCTCAGAAGTTAAGTTACATAGTGCTCAGAGCCATTTGAACCAATCTGCCGCGAAATCCTCGGTGAAACTCGGGGTATACATTTGAGTCAAAACATCATTCTGGAAATTGCACTGTGAAATGCTGGCTCAAGAAGCGTCACTAGAGGAAATTGTATACCTCCTTTCACGTAGGCCTCATGACGACCAGTGGCTTTCGAAAGACTAGTCTTTCCTGCGCCACAGTTCAGACGATGCGGAATGCCGAAAGCCGGCTGCAGAATTGCCGCTTCGCACAGCTCTTTCCGGCTTGCTCGTCCCGTGACCATTTGCGGTAGCTGCTCACCTACGCGCCATGGCGCTGTCGAGGGAATTGAGCCGTAAACAAGTGCAGCGGCGTTGCATCAGAGTTTGTACGCTGTCGGGCGTTGTGCGCTCGTCGCCCGTGGCACAGTGAGGGCCTTATAAGGCGGGGTGGCCGCGGACCGCCGGCTGCGGGAAACCGCGGCTGCGGCCAAGCCGGCGAGCAGCGAGGCTCTGAAGGCTCACCCCGTCATTTGACTTACACACTGCGAATTTACTGTTAACAACAGTCAGCAACTTGTATTCGCTGTGTGAATGCAGCCAGAAACTTCTCCCTGTCTTTCATAGCCTCGTTTTCCCTCTGCAGTCGTATGTTTTCATTATTTATTCCCCGTCTTCCTCTGTCCATTTCTCACCCCTCGCCCCCTCCCCACGATCTCTGCGCACACACAAACACACACATATATACATATTGAGCAAGCAGTGAACGAAACAAAAGAAAAATTGGGCGTAGGTATTAAAATCCATGGAGAAGAAATAAAAACATTGAGGTTCGCCGATGACAGTGTAATTCTGTGCGCCGGCCGAGGTGGTGTCGAGCGGTTCTAGGCATTACAGTCTGGAACCGCGCGACCGCTACCGTCGCAGGTTCTAAACCTGCCTCGGGCATGGATGTGTGTGATGTCCTTAGGTTAGTTAGGTTTAAGTAGTTCTAAGTTCTAGGGGACTGATGACCTCCGAAGTTAAGTCCCATAGTGCTCAGAGACATTTGAACCATTTTTTTGTAATTCAGTCAGAGACAGCAAAGGACTTGGAAGAGCAGTTGAGCGGAATGGATAGTGTCTTGAAAGGAGGATATAAGATGAACATCAACAAAAGGAACACGAGGATAATGGAATGTAGCCGAATTAAGTCGGGTGATGCTGAGGGAATTAGATTAGGAAATGAGACACTTAAAGTAGTAAAGGAGTTTTCCTATTTGGGGAGCAAGATAACTGATGATGGTTGAAGTAGAGAGGATATAAAATGTAGACTGGCAATGGCAAGGAAAGCGTTTCTGAAGAAGAGAAATTTGTTAACATCGAGTACAGATTTGTCAGGAAGTCGTTTCTGAAAGTATCTGTATGGAGTGTAGCCATGTATGGAATTGAAACATGGACAAGAAATAGTTTGGACACTTAGCAGACTAAGCAGCTAGACACTAAGCAGCACGGATTCAGAAAATATAGTTCCTGTGAAACACAACAAGCTGTTTATATCCATGAAGTAATAAGTGTCAGCGACAGCGGATGTCAGATTTATTCCATATTTTTAGATTTCCAGAAGGCTTTCGACACCGTTCCTCACAAGCGTCTTCTAATCAAACTGCGTGCCTACGGAGTATCGCCTCAGTTGTGCGACTGGAGTCGTGATTTCCTGTCGGAAAGATCACAGTTCGTAGTAATAGACGGGAAGTCATCGAGTAAAACAGAAATAATGTCCCGCGTTCCTCAAGGAAGTGTTACAGGCCCTCTATTGTTCCTGATCTATATTAACGACATAGGAGAAAATCTGAATAGCCGTCTTTGATTGTTTGCAGATGATGCTGTCGTTTACCGTTTTGTAACGTCATCAGACGATCAAAACGACTTGCAAAAAGAGTTAGATAAGATACCTGTATGGTGCGAAAAGTGGAAATTGACCTTGAATAAAGAAAAGTGTGAAGTTATACACATGAGTACTAAAAGAAAGCAGCTAAATTTTGATTACGTGATAAGTCACACAAATCTGAGGGCTGTAAATTCAACTAAATACTTAGGGATTTCAATTACAAATAACCTAAATTGGAACGATCACATGGATAATATTGTGGGCAGAGCAAGTCAAAGACTGCGATTCAATGGCAGAACACTTACACGGTGCAACAGGTCTACTAAAGAGACTGCTTACACCACGCTTGTCCGCCCTATTCTGGAGTATTGCTGTGCAGAGTGTGGGATCGGCATCAGGTGGGACTGACGGATGACATCGAAAAAGTACAAATAACGGCAGCTCGTTTTGTATTGTCGCGAAATAGGGGAGATAGTGTCACACACATGATACGTCAATTGTAGTGGCAGTCATTAAAGCAAAGGCTTTTTTCGTTACGACGGGATCTTCTCATGAAATTTCAATCACCATTTTTCTCCTCCGATTGCTAAAACATTCTGTTGGCACCCACGTACATAGGGAGAAACGATCATCACGATAAAATAAGAAAAATCAGGGCTCGCACAGAAAAATTTGAAGTGGTCGTTTTTCCCGCCTGCCGTTCGAGAGAGGAACGGTAGAGAGACAGCTTGTAGGTGGTTCATTGAACCTTCTGCCAGGCACTTTATTGTGAATAGCAGAGTAATCACGTAGATGTAGATACAAGTACTGTTTACCGCGGAGTGCATTCTTCATTGGGTCCGACAGGTGGAAAGCGTAAGGTGAGAGTTCCGGGCTGTAGGTTTGGTGAGGAAGAACAGTCCAATGAAGTTCTGTGAGCTGCTCTCATCGTCATGGAGAAGAAGATCGTTTGCATTTCCGTGGGTACGAACACGTTGAAGTCGTTTCTTCTGTTTCCTAAGGGTAAAAAAACACAATTCTGAGTTGAGCGTTGCACTGTGAGGGAGGACATCGAACAGAATAACTCCTTCATAGTTCCAGAAGACCGCCGCCATGACCTCACCTGCTGAGGGTGCGGCTTTGAACTTATTCTTCACCGACCGAGGTGGCGCAGTGGTTAGCACACTGGACTCGCATTCGGGAGGACGACGGTTCAATCCCGTCTCCGGCCATCCTGATTTAGGTTTTCCGTGATTTCCCTAAATCGTTTCAGGCAAATGCCGGGATGGTTCCTTTGAAAGGGCACGGCCGATTTCCTTCCCAATCCTTCCCTAACCCGAGCTTGCGCTCCGTCTCTATTGACCTCGTTGTCGACGGGACGTTAAACACTAACCACCACCACCACTTATTCTTCGGAGGACAAGTGGTGTGGCGCTCCTCCATGGACTGCAGTTTTGTTTCAGATTCGAAGTGACGAAGCCATGTAAGACGCTAGCAACTCCGCGCTGATGTGCTTCGTTACTCTTTATGATCTTCCGTTAGCGGCGGGGAACGCAGCGGGGCTATGCCTTCGAGTACCCGAACTGGTGGACGGGTGTCAGAGCACTAACAACAGTGTCGTCCAATAGTGGAACAAGGTGTTTGACTGTGATCCGACGATAACCTCGAACGAGTGTTTCCGCGCGTTCCAACATTGCAGGAGTCATCGCTGGGGCCTCCTGGGCGGCACACAGGAGATCAGACTAGGAATGGCGGTCATCACAGAAACAACTGATGTGCGGTTCCACCGGTTCTTTTCGTCTGAAGTTCAACCTGTCTGCTACAAGCGCTCAAAATAAACGATTCTAAAGCAACCGACTTACGTTTATTTATTGTTTTTGCTGTCAGTAGTAAACGTGGACTTCGAACAAAGACTGAAAAAAATGTTAATAAAGATGGAGTAGAAAGAACGTTTGACATGCGGTTGTGGCAGAAATCGATCTGTGTTTCTGGGAAGGTGAAGAAGACGGGTGCGGCTACAATGAGTGCGATAGGTCACAAGATGATGACGTCCTTCGATAGTCACTTTTGCATGTTACCAAATTTTCACCTTCCAGCAAACATTAGATTAAAGGATTCGTTATTACTCATAGTTAGTAGCATGCCAATAAAGTAATAGCTGTATGAAGCAAGTTTATTTTCCCTTCTAAGGAACGCTGTCAATGCTTTCTCCTCATACGTAGTCGCAAGTCTTTTATACTTCCTCACGTTTTTAGTCTCTTACGGCAAATGCACTCCATCTTCAGGCCACGAGTGGCCTACCGGGACCATCCGACCGCCGTGTCGTCCTCAGGGGAGGAAGCGGATAGGAGGGGCGTGGGGTCAGCACACCGCTATCCCGGTCGTTATGATGGCATTCTTGACCGAAGCCGCTACTATTCGGTCGAGTAACTCCTCAATTGGCATCACGAGGCTGAGTGCACCCCGAAAAATGGCAACAGCGCATGGCGGCCTGGATGGTCACCCATCCAAATGCCAGCCACTCCCAACTCTGCTTAACTTTGGTGATCTGACGGGAATCGGTGTAGCCACTGCGGTGAGGTCGTTGCCTCTTAAGGCAAATGGCGCGTGTACTTCGTAGCCACCGCACTTCGTAGAATACTTCCGAAGTAGGGAAAGTACCATTCTGGAGTACAACTGATGTCAGAGGACGACAGAGAGAAACAATCGGGTAGACAAGGCGGGGAGCCGGCCGCGGTGGTCTCGCGGTTTTAGGCGCGCAGTCCGGAACCGTGCGACTGCTACGGTCGCAGGTTCGAATTCTGCCTCGGGCATGGATGTGTGTGATGTCCTTATGTTAGTTAGGTTTAAGTAGTTCTAATTTCTAGGGGACTAATCACCACAGCAGTTGAGTCCCATAGTGCTCAGGGCCATTTGAACCATTTGATGGAACATCCCGTTGACATCGACGTCATTAGAGATGGAGCTCAATCTCAAGAATGAGAAAGGAAATTGGCCATGCCTTTTAGGAGGAACCGTCCCGGTATTCATGTGGCAGGATACAGGGAAATCATGAAAAACCTATATCAGGATGGTCTGACGCCAATATGAACCTTCGCCCTGCCGAATGCGAGTCCAGTGTGTTAACCACTGCACCACCTCGTGCAACAGCACAGGAACAACAAGAACAACAACAACAGTCTGCTATTGGTTGTGACCGGTGGAAAGAGCTTCTACATCCCATGGAGAGATTATTCTGGAAAGTATGCTTTCTCACTCTGTCAGCATTGAATTGCCGAGTGGATGGCTGCACTTTGAGCGGTCGCGTCTGGTATTACAATCTAAGATTGGCAGAGATTGTCACCCAAGACAGTCTGATTGCGCGAGTTTTCCTGAAGGCAGGTACTGATGACGTTCCCGTGACGCAGTGGCAAGTGGACACCCCCCCCCAGGGCCTGTACAACTTCGAGACGCCACCGCGTGTGACGGCAGAAGGTTTCGGGAGCGGAGAGTTGTCACCGGTGGGCAGAGACAGACGGACAGAGGCTGCCGCCCACGCGCCGAGGTCGGTCGGCCACAGGGCGTGGGAGGGAGGGCAGGGGGCCCGCGTCGAGGCCGGCGCTGCCTCTGACCAGCCTCAACGTGGCAGGCGCGCTGTAGCTGCTCCAGATAGTCTCTAGGCTGCGCCGGCCTCCCTGCCACTGGGCTTCCTCTGCGTGTCGGAGCATGAGCAGCGGAGGAAACACTGAATTCCAGCAGAGGAAAGGAAGCAGTTACCTTGAGAAGGGGATACAGCGCAGTGCACCACTTGCATGACAACAAAGGATTTACACACTATTGGCCATTAAAATTGCTACACCACGAAGATGACGCGCTACAGACGCGAAATTTAACCGACAGGAAGAAGATGCTGTGATATGCAAATGATTAGCTTTTCGGAGCATTCACACAAGGCTGGCGCCGGTGGCGACACCTACAACGTGCTGACATGAGGAAAGTTTTCAACCGATTTTTCATACACAAATAGCACTTGACGGGCGTTGCGTGGTGAAACGTTGTTGTGATGCCTCGTGTGAGGAGGAGAAATGCGTACCATCGCGTTTGCGATTTTGATAAAGGTCGGATTGTAGCCTATCGCGATTGTGGTTTATCGTATCGCGACATTGCTACTCGCGTTGGTCGAGATCCAATGACTGTTAGCAAAATATGAAATCGGTGGGTTCAGGAGGGTAATACGGAACACCGTGCTGGATCCCAACGGCCTCGTATCACTAGCAGTTGAGATGACAGGCATCTTACCCACATGGCTGAAACGGCTCGTGCAGCCACGTGTCGATTCCTGAGTCAACAGATGGGGACCTTTGCAAGACAGTAACCATCTGCACGAACAGTTAGACTACGTTTGCAGCAGCATGGACTATCAACTCGGAGACCATGGCTGCGGTTACCCTTCATGCTGCATTACAGACAACAGCGCCTGGGTTGGTGTACTCAACGACGATCCTGGGTGACCGAATGGTAAAACGTAATTTTTTGTATGACTCCAGGTCCTGTTAACAGGTTCATGATGGTCGCATCCGCGTTTGGCGATATCGCGGTGAACGCACATTGGAAGCGTGTATTCATCATCGCCATACTGGCGTATCACCCGGCGTGATGGTATGGGGTGCCGTTGGTTACACATCTCGGTCACCTCTTGTTCGCACTGACGGCACTTTGAACAGTGGACGTTACATTTCGGATGTGTTACGACTCGTGGCTCTGCCCTTCATTCGATCCCTGCGAAACGCTACATTTCAGCAGGATAATGCACGACCGCATGTTGCAGATCCTGTATGGGTCTTTCTGCATACAGAAAATGTTCGACTGCTGCCCTGGCCAGCACATTCCCCAGATCTCTCACCAACTGAAAACGTGTGGTCAATGGTGACCGAGCAACTGGCACGTCACAATACGCCAGTCACTACTCTTGATGAACTGTGGTATCGTGTTGAAGCTGCATCGGCCGCTGTACCTGTACACGCCATCCAAGCTCTGTTTGACTCAATGCCCAGGCATTTGAAGGCTGCTATTACTGCTATATTGACAAATAAATGAACAAACGTAAAGAGCTTTCCTGAAAAATGTGTGCCTGTCGCGATTTGCGAAATCTCTTATACATTCAGTCAAGATACCCGGAACTACTTTGCATCTCGAAGCTTAGAGCTGCAGACACATAAGCAGGCCGCATTTGTCAGTGAACCTGCTCAGCGGTTTAGACATTGCCAGTGTATTTGTAGCAAGAACGAACAGTGTAAGTGCAAATTTTTCTAATATCACAGAATGGAGGTTGAACAGTTGCCTCGTACAATTCATCTTACGAAGCTGGAACGATAACCACTTGACCACCGTGGGCTATAATGTCCGGCACATCCGCACAGGCCGGCCGCTGTGGCCGAGCGGTTCTAGGCGCTTCAGTCTGGAACCGTGCGATCTTGCCTCGGGCATGAGTATTTAATGTCCTTAGGTCAGTTAGGTTTAAGTTGTTCTAAGTTCGAGAGGACTGATAACGTCAGGTGTTAAGTCCCATAGTGCTCAGAGCCATTTGAACCATTTTGAACCTACGCACAGATATATCAGTTATGTAAAACGTCCCTTGCTATTTTCTCGGAATTGCTACAGAAATGCACCTTACTATTTCCACACAATGCTATGTTAATAGTGTACTAAAGGTGCACAAAGTCTGAAGTAAATCGGTGGTTCAACGTTGTGGCCTCCCCTCGTTGGTCTAGCATTCACAGCTTTCGCGAAAGGTTCAGACTAAATCCCAACAAAATCTGTACAGACAAGACTTTAGAAAGCAGGCTGTGATCCAATGTATGTTACTATTCCGAAGAATATTACAGTAGTAGTAGTAGTGTCCACCTCCATAACTGACTGCAATGCGGAGGATCCAGATTCGAGTCCTTGTACTGTCGGGGCTGCATCCTTTTCCGGAAGACTGGAACTGGGTGCACTCAGCCTCAAGCAGCCAATTGAGTCACTTGATTCAGATGCAGCGGCTCTAGGTGACGAAAAGTGACAATCAGTGAAAAGCGGTGTGCTCATCGTCTCCCCCCCCCCCCCCCCCATACCTCATCAAATGAGGCTATTGGCAGAGGACGAGATGATGGTGTACCGGGGTTTTTCCAGGGGATGAAAGGCCGCTAGGACCACGGGCCCCCACCGTCCCCCTCCTAGCGCCGTGGCGAAATAGTTTTTACATAGGTGGTGATGGTGGTGGTGGTGGTGGTGGTGGTGGTGGTGGTGGTGGCAGTAGTAGTAGTAGTAGTTTTATTCATTTGTAGGTCAGTTTTTCGTGTCATGGTACTGGAATTTAAGAGCAACAACAGTAACATAAATATACAGTCATTTACATGCTTACAGGTCTAGTTTGGCGAAGATGGAACAGGTAATCGGCCGTGGCCTCATGTAGGAATCATCCCTGCATTTGTCTGATGTTATTTAGGGAAACCACGGAAATTCTAAACATACACGTGAGTGCTACAGCTCTCATTACTCTTGATCAGCATAGTGCGAAGTTCAGAACTAAAAGAGAAGTGAGGCTAAAATGTTCTTAACAGGCCCAGAGGAAGTTTATAATGGTCTAAACTACCTAAAATACAGAATAATGACCTCCGTTTGCTGTTTGCTGCTAGTATGGATAAATTTCAGCTACCAACAGAATAATGTAATAGAACAACTTTGAAAGGATATAACAAGAGTAATCTAATTTAAAATAAAAAAAGTGGAAAGATAATGCAGAAATTAACAATGAAGGCATGTAACCAGTTGAAGATATTTCGTAAATAGGGCAGTTGAAGAAAATGTTTGGATGATCAGTTTCAATAATAAACAGGAATGTGAAAATAACCTGAAGCGCTTTTGGTAGACGAGAGATTTGAAAAGCCGGGTTTCGGAAAGTATACAATCTGCGCCCATTAACAGTCCTTACATGACTGTGAGACAGGAGCTTTTAATGCGAAAATAAATCGAAAACCGTCACTTCCTCTCTGGAGGGACGAGTCCTAGTAATTACTTGGAATATAAACAAACGGACCAGGGAACAAAGCGATTGGAAAAGAATGTTATGAGTGTAGCGGAAATGAAACGGAGATGGGCAGCACAAAAAAACGCCAATGAATTTTCGATTGAACAAGGAAGGTTTTCTTGGATTTCAAGGGATAAGGAAAGACTGAAAGACAGTGTAAGGGATAGTGGGTGGACGACACTAGGAAACATCCTGAAGCTATATGGGTACACATAGCTGAGGACCATAAAGCATGGAGAACTCTGAAAGTCAAATGCTTGATGATGATGTGGTGATATGATGATGGTGACGATAGTGATGACGACGTCGACAGGTTGCCTCACTTCAGGTGTGGAGATTATTGTTGAAACAAACTCCTATTTTACAACTTTTGACAGATTATTGAAGCCTGACTTGAGTCGTGGAAGATTTGTCGGGAAATCATTGATTATTCAGTAGCCGCTGTACACAATACGAAGTGTACTCGAAGTTATAATTATCTCCTCGAAAAAATCAGGCTTCATTCACGGAATTCAATAATGGTGTCAGTCCTTCTAATCACCTTCCTATGCGACACATTTCATCCAAGTATGGATGACTGATATAGACCGTGTGTTTACAAATTCACAGATGATTTGTTGGGAGGCCTTCCTACTCGAAAATCATCTTGTTGTCACTTTGTAAATGCCTGCGACCCAATGGTTTCTTCATTCGAGAAAGTATCAAGTAGTCATTGGGAGTTTCCAATGATTAGGCGGCTAAAGAAATCTGGATTGGCTTGACTGATTTCCGCTGCTGTCTCGACTGAGTGGTTAGAATGTGTGGAATCCAGCAGTCGGGGAAAGCAGCGGGCGGCGACCTATGCCACGTTCAAAATGTCGTACTAGATGATGGAAATTGATCCACCAGTGATTTTAACATTTTCCATTATCGCGTCGATTGTGATACGCCGGTTTCCGAGTCTAAGGCCTTTCACTTCTCTCATGATTCCCAATTCTTCAAGAAGAGAGAGTCTGCCAAATCGCTCCTAGTAATTCACACTCGTTTAGCCACAATGATAGCGGCTGCGCCAGATAAGAACTGTGTCACATAGTGGTCTACTATTGTCGTACACGTGCACCAACACAGGAAGGATTGCTGCTGCGTTGTTTCCCTTCAGATCTACATCTACATCTACGTCCATACTCTGCATGCCACCTGACAGTGTGTGGCGGAGGGTACCTTGAGTATCTCTATCGGTTCTCCCTTCTATTCCAGTCTCGTATTGTTCGTGGAAACAAGGACTGTCGGTATGCCTCTGTGTGGGCTCTAATCTCTCTGATTTTATCCTCATGGTCTCTTCGCGAGATATACGTAGGAGGGAGCAATATACTGCTTGACTCTTCGGTGAAGGTATGTTCTCGAAACTTTAACAAAAGCCCTTACCGAGCTACTGAGCGTCTATCCTGCAGAGTCTTCCACTGGAGTTTATCTGTGATCTCCGTAACGCTTTCGCGACTACTAAATGATCCTGTAAAGAAGCGCACTGCTCTCTGTAGGATCTTCTCTATCTCTTCCATCAACCCTATCTGGTACGGATCCCACACTGCTGAGCAGTATTCAAGCAGTGGGCGAACAAGCGTACTGTAACCTGCTTCCATTGGTTTCGGGTTGCATTTCCTTAGGATTCTTCCAATGAATCTCAGTCTGCCATCTGCTTTACCGACGATCAACTTTATATCATCATTCCATTTTAAATCACTCCTAATGCGTACACCCAGATAAGTTATGGATTTAACTGCTTCCTGTTGCTGATCTGCTACACTGTAGCCAAATGATAAGGGATCTTTCTTTCTATGTATTAGCAGCACGTTACACTTGTCTACAGTGAGATCAATTGCCATGCGTCAATTCGCACCATGCATCAATTCGCTGCAGATCCTCATGCATTTCAGTACAATTTTCCATTGTTACAATTTTCCATTGTTACAATTTTCCATTGTTACAACCTCTCGATATACCACAGCGTCATCCGCAAAAAGCTTCAGTGAACTTCCGATGTCATCCACAAGGTCATTTATGTATATTGTGAATAGCAACGGTCCTACGACACTCCCCTGCGGCATACCTAAAATCACTCTCACTTCGGAAGAATTCTCTCTATTGAGAATGACATGCTGCGTTCTGTTATCTAAGAACTCTTCAATGCAATCACACAATTAGTCTGATAATCCATATGCTCTTACTTTGTTCATTAAAAAACTGTGGGGAACTGTACCGAACGCCTTGCGGAAGTCAAGAAACACAGCATCTACCTGGGAACCCGTGTCTATGGCCCGCTGAGGATCGTGGACGAATAGCGCGAGCTGGGTTTCACACGATCATCTTTTTCTAAACCCATGCTGATTCCTACAGACTAGATTTCTAGTCTCCAGAAAAGTCATTATACTCGAACATAATACGTGTTCCAAAATTCTACAACTGATAGACGTCCCTTCTTGAAAAAGGGATGACTTTTCCCTTTTCCAATCCTTTGGAACGCTACGCTCTTCTAGAGACCTACAGTACACCGCTGCAAGAAGGGGGGCAAGTTCCTTCGCGTACTCTGTGTAAAATCGAACTGGTGTCCCTTCAGGTCCAGCGGCCTTTCCTCTTTTGAGCAATTTTAATTGATTCTCTATCCCCCTGTCGTCTATTTCGATATCTACCATTTTGTTGAAGCAAACGAATTACTGCTCAACAGTCACTTTATCAAAGGGCTGGATTATTTTGTTTTGGCTTCACTAGCGGAGTGCTACTGTACTGCAGCACTGAAATTTCGGTGTGTAACAGGATTGCAAATTGGTACCACCAAATCAAAAATCTGATTGCGCAACTTTAATTTTTTGAGCTGATAATTAGAAATTTGATTCCACCTCGTACTCTCTCCTCGGTGTACGTTTGCTGCATCTGACGATGGCGGTGTAATTCGCTGCCGAAACACCTGTGGCTATTTCACGATTCTTCCCGTACGACGAGGACGTCCCTGAATGCACGACGCGAGGTAGGCATTTTACGAGGCCGCAGCTACGTCAGTGTCTGGTGCTGGGAGCTAGTCGGTGGCGGCACACACACATCCTGTGCGGCCCGCAGCAGCTCTGGCATTCCGCTCACGTGTGCAGACGTGACAGAATGCGCCACGCTTAACGAGCGCCCGCGAGCTCTCTGTCACAGCCCTGTCATTATGCGGCGGTGAATCTCTGTGCGGGAGTGCGGCCTTGGGCATCGTAAACAGTTTAGTTTACACGCGTCCGCTCGTTTAAATCCGACGCGCCAGTCTGTGAGCGGAGCGACCACATAGGTGGACACGCGGCCATGTCGCATCCGGAGAGAATGGGAAGAGGTGCGCCGCTCGGGCGGTATTAGGCTGTTGAGTTACGGCGCCTACTCATGCATTTTACATCGCCGCTGTCGTGCGCCCGCTCGCTTCCAAGTTTACTTTCGAAGCGTAATATCCGTTGTCACCGACGATTTCAGTGTCATGACCCGTTAAGTCCTAAGTCATCTCAGAAGTATAAACACATAGGCAGTTGTAAATAACTTCCTGTTTGTGTCGTGTAACTAAAAAGGGTTCCCGCACGTGAAAAGACGTGCATTTTATGTCGTCGAGATATACTGCATTGTTCTTCCATTCTCAAGATATCACATCGTTGGAAGTTCAAGTTGATCCGACAGACGACGAATGAAAGACACATCATTTCGTTCCGTAGTGAAACCTACATCCTTCTGAATATGCTTACTGTATTAATCTCTTGGTCTCCTTACAATTTTTCAAAGTTGTTCAAATGGCTCTGAGCACTATGGGACTTAACTTTTGAGGTCATCAGTCCCCTAGAACTTAGAACTACTTAATCATAACGAACCTAAGGATATCACACACGTCCATGCCCGAGGCAGGATTCGTACCTTCGACCGTAGCGGTCGCGCGGTTCCAGACTTTAGCGCCACTCCGGCCGGCTACAATTTTTCCTTCCCACAATTCTCTCCAATGCTATTTCGGTGAATCCTTGATCTTTTCTTCTAGTCAGGTTGCAGCACAAATAGTGGCAGACAGATTTTGTTGTTTGGGCAGCATAATTGCTGATATTGCCAGAAGCTGAGAGGATATAAAATTCAGACTGCCAGTAGCAATAAAAACACGAAATTGTTAGCATAAAATACAAATTTAAATGTTCGTGTCTTCTGAAGGTATTTGTGTTGAGTGTTACACAGAGCGGAAGTGAAACGTGGGCGATAAAAAGATCAGGCAAATATTAGCAAGAAAATGAAGTTACAACACAACTTGACCAGAAAACATGGTAGGTTGACTGGAGATAGCGCGAGACATCAGGCAGTCATCAGTTAGGTAATGGAGCTGAGGGTGTGTGACAGGAGTGTGAGGGGGAGGGGGTAAAATGGTGGAAAAAAGGAATGTATAGGAGAACTTGGGTAAAAAAGGTGGCGGACTGACAGGACACATTGCGAAACATGGAGGAACCGTAAATTTGCTAATGGAGGGAAATGAAGGGGGTTAATAACTGTGTAAGAGGAGCAAAGCAGGTTCAGATGGATACTCATAGATGAAGACGGTAATGCATGGACAAGTCTAGAGGAGATGCATATCCAGCAGTGGATATCATGTTATTGTTGCTGTTGCTGATTTATATGTCGTACCACAAAGCACCATAACTAATCTACGTTCAGTAAGTAATGCAACACGTCCGTTTCTGAAAGCAGGTTGGTATTATTCAGGACTACAATGCACCATATTTTTCCCGACTGACTACAAAACCCTATTTTTTTTTTTTCAACATGATCTCTGTTCAATGTGACGATCTTACGCCATCTTACGGGAGAGCCTTCATGCCCGCATGGTACCACTCTATTGGTCGACGTCGGGGCCAACGTCTTGCTCCATCAGTAACCTCTCCATTATCCACGTACCCTTCCCCCGTAGTGCACTCTTCATGGGGCCAAACAGGTGGCCGGCCAGGGTGGCCGAGCGAATCTAGGCGCTACAGTCTGGAACCGCGCGACCGCTACGGTCGCAGGTTCGAATCCTGCCTCGGGTATGGTTGTGCGTGATGTCCTTAGGTTAGTTAGGTTTAAGTAGTTCTCAGTTCTAGGGGACTGATGACCTCAGAAGTTAAGTCCCATAGTGCTCAGAGCCATTTGAACCATTTTGAACCAAACAGGTGGAAGATGGAAGCTGCGAGATCCGGGCAGTAGGTTGGATGAGAAAGAACAGCCCAATGACGTTTTATGAGAGTCTTTTGGGTGCGCAAACGTGTGTGTAGCCATGCGTTGTAATGCGAACACAGTGAAGTCGTGTCTTCAATTTTCTGAGAGTAGCAAAATATATTTCAGAGTTGATCGTTGCACCATGACGGAGGACACCAAATGGCATCTTCACAGTCCCAGAAGATCGCCGCCATGATTTTACCGGCTGACGGTGCGGCTTTGAACGTTTTCTTCGAAGGAGAGGCGGTGCGGCGTCACGCCATCGAATGCCGTTTTGTTTCTAGTTCTAAGTGATGAACTAATGTTTCATCGCCTATGACGATTTTCTATATAAATTGTCAAGGGCAGCGCAAGCATTTCCGGACAGATAGTCCTTGGTTGCTCTTTATGGTCTTCTTTTAGGAGATGAAGAACCCAGCGGATACACGCCCTTGGCAGTCCTACTGGCGGACAAGTGTGTCAGCCCTACCAACAGAGAGGTCCAGCTGAGCAGCGAGGTGTTTCATTACTATCAGTCGATCACCTCGAAAGAGAGTGTCCGCACGTTAAAAACGTTGTGACGTCACAGGAGTGTGTGTTCCGATGACAGACGACTCGCCCACCGGCTCACCGTGCTTTTGTCCATTGCCAGATCTCCATGGATATTCTGCAAGCGCCTATAAATTCGTCAAAAGAAACTCAGTGAGAGCTCCCTGGCTGGAACGCATCTCCTATATAGAAGCCATTTTGAAAGCTACTGATAGCGCTGTCACCTATCTGAAGTTCATGAGATTATAAGGGCCGCAGCGGGAAATATCACGATGTCCACAAAAAATTCCGTATGTTTCAACCAATACTGGCCTAGAAAAAATGTATTGCATTAGTTATTCTGCTCCCGTCGCATGTCACCCAAAATGCAGCAGCACTCTATATGCAGCACTGCTGGGGCTCTGAGAGCGCGAGGATCGGACACGGCTGGCTACTAGCCCGGCCAGATGCGTCCCCTGGCGTCGTGTAGCAGCGCGTCGCGCCGGCTGCTCCGCTGTCCGTGGATTCCGTGCCAAGGTCGGCGGCTGCAGCAGCGTCGGCGGCTCCTGTTTACAACCGCTTTAAGTGACGGCCGCTACCAGCTGAGGGCACGGAGCTGCCTGCGCGCACGGGCCACGCTGCTGCCAAGACACCCTGCACGCCATGGTACCACGTGCGTGACATTTCAAATGCGCTTCTGTACTGTACACGTTTATACACTACTGGCCATTAAAACTGCTACACCAAGAAGAAATGCAGATGATAAACGAGTATTCATTGGACAAATATATTATACTAGATCTGACATGTGATTACATGTTTACGCAATTTGGATGCATAGATCCTGAGAAATCAGTACCCAACCACCTCTGGCCGTAACAACGGCCTTGATACGCCTGTGCATTGTGTCAAACAGAGCTTGGATGGCGTGTACAGGTACAGATGCCTATGCAGCTGCAACACGATACCACAGTTGATCAAGTGTAGTGACTGGCGTATTGTGACCAGCCAGTTGCTCGGCCACCATTGACCAGACGTTTTCAATTGGTGAGAGATCTGGAGAATGTGCTGTCCAGGGCAGCAGTCGAACATTTTCTGCATCCAGAAAGGCCCGTACAGGACCTGCATCATGCGGTCGTGCATTATCCTGCTTAAATGTAGGGTTTCGCAGGGATCGAATGAAGGGTAGAGCCACGGGTCGTAACTCATCTGAAATCTAACGTCCACTGTTCAAAGTGCTGTCAATGCGCACCGAACAAAAGGTGACAGAGACGTGTAACCAATGGCATCCCATACCATCACGCCGGGTGATAGTCATTATGGCGATGGCGAATATACGCTTCCGATGTGCATTCACTGCGATATCGCCAAACACGAATGCGACCATCATGATGCTGTAAACAGACCCTGAATTCATCCGAAATAGGACGTTTTGCCATTCGTGCACCCAGGTCCGTCTTTGAGTACACCATCGCAGGCGCTGCTATTTGTGATGCAGCGTCAAGGGTAACCGCAACCATGGTCTCCGAGATGATAGTCCCTGCTGCTGCAAACCTCGTCGAACTGTTCGTGCAGATGGTTGTTGTCCTGCAAACGTCCCTTTCTGCTGACTCAGGGATCGAGACGTGGCTGCACGATCCGTTACAGTCATGCGGATGAGATGCCTGTCATCTCGACTGGTAGTGATACGAAGCCGTTGGGATCCAGCACGGCGTTCTGTATTACCCTCCTGAACCCACCGATTCCATATTCTGCTAACAGTCATTGGATATCGACCAACGTGCGCAGCAATGTCGCGATCGATAAACCGCAATCCCGATAGGCTACAATCCGACCTTTATAAAAGTCTTTAACGTGAGGCTACGCATTTCTCCTCCTTACACGAGGCACAACAACTACGTTTCACCAGGCAACGCCGATCAACTGCCGTTTGCGTGTGAGAAATCGATTGGAAACTTTCCTCATGTCAGCACGTTGTAGGCGTCGCCACCGGGGCAAACCTTGTGTGAATGCTCTGAAAAGCTAATCATTTGCATATCATAGAATCTTCTTCCTGTCGGTTAAATTTCGCGTCTGTAGCACGTCATCTTCGTGGTGTAGCAATGTAAATGGCGGGTAGTGTAATATTACGAACGGAATTAAATAAGTAATGCAGCACATTTTTTTCTCCATCGATTACGCTTGTTGTGGGACTTCGTGGAATAGTCCCGCTCTAGTGTCGATCTTTCCATGAAGTTCGATTGGTTGCGGTGCTATACATAGCCTTCAAAATGGCGTCTATAGTGGAGGTGCGTTCCAAGCAGAGAGCTGTCATTGAGTTTCTTTCGGCGGAAAACTAGAGCATCGCAGATATTCATAGGCGGTTGCTGAATGGCTACGGAGAGCAGGCCGTGAACAAAAGCACGATGAGTCGTTGGGCGAGGTGTCTGTAGTCATCGCATTAAGGTTCGAACCTGCGACCGTAGCAGCCGCATGGTTCCGGACTAGAACCGCTCGGCCATCGCGGCCAGCTGAAGGGGTTGCTCTGTTTGAAGTTCTCTCTCGTGGTGCAATGATTTATTCTGAAGTGTATTGTGCTTTCGTCTGGAAATTGAAGAAAACACTTCAGCGTTTTCGTCGCCACGAAAGTGAAAACGAACTACTACTTTTCCCTGACAACGCAAGGCCTCATACAAGTTTGCGCACTCAAGAGGAGCTCACATATCTTCATTGAACTGTTCTTTATGATCAGTCCTGCAGCCCGTATCTCGCACTTTCCGACTTCTATCGGTTTGGCCCAATTGTGGATACGCTGCGACGTCGAGCAGTAGAGTGGTACCGTGCCAAAATACAGCCGTCCCAGCAAGGTGGCGTAAGGCCGTCGCATTGAATGGGGATTTCTTTAATGACGTGTTTCGATTTATACATCGCCATATACGAATGCATAAATTCGCGGCGATATATACCGATAAAATTTTCTCGGCCTTCCAGCCGCGTCCAGTGGCTTAGAAAATGGACACCTTATTACATTTGCCGAGACATCTGTTATTACGCAAACTACTAGTTTTTGAGACAGTGTTATAAAAGAAGCGATCGAGTTACAAATTTCTGGCAGCACTCTATAAAGACGGCGGCCTGCCGCTAAGCACAGCTTGGAACCCGGCCATCGGAAAGCCGAAGTGGGCGCGGCAAACGTGCAATGTAAACATTATCATATATGGCGCTGGAGCTAGCACCAGTGACGTCACTGAAGACAGCGCGGTTATATAAGGACGGCAATCATTCGACTGTCGCCACTTGACAATGGCCGAGGAGAACTAGACCGAAAGCTCGTGGATTTTAAACCACTGGACGCGGCTAGAATGCGGAGAAAATTTTATCAGTATACATCATCACATTAATCAAGGTTAAAGTAAAAACGTGATAGATATGTCTGGCTCGCGTATCTTATTCATAAGACAATGCGAAATTATGGCACTGTCTTAAGGCTAAGATACATGACTGCTTACCTCAGTATGTCGTGTTCACCTTAACCTTGTCTAGGAGCGCAGTCCGGAAACGTGCGACTGCCACGGTCGCAGGTTCGAATCCTGCCTCGGGCATGGATGTGTGTGATGTCTTTAGATTAGTTAAGTTTAAGTAGTTCTAAGTTCTAGGGGACTAATGACCACAGCAGTTGAGTCCCATAGTGCGCAGAGCCATTTGAACCTTAACCTTGATTAATCAGTAATGTATAAATCGAAACGTCTCATTAAAGAAAGTACTCAACACGCAGCCTGTGACTTGCATATATTTTTCACAGTGTCCATTATAGCACCGATAACAATCTTCATAGTTTGAGCTGCTTTGATTCGTATCAAAAGTCGGGATGATAACGTGAGAACTGCAAAAGAATTCTGCTATCTACAAGAAAAATGAAGTGTTGCATAAGATGAGCGAATATAGGGAGACGCACATTGTGAAGGCAGAAATGTGCTGGAATTTATGTATGTCTCCTGGACGTGGAGGGTATTGCAGACTGAGTAATGTAGACAGCGCATTGCTACGGACGGTAGAAGCTTTCTTCAGTAATAAGAAAAAAAAATAGGGAGAGAGAGAGAGAGAGAGAGAAGCAAAGAACATTGTGTTATAACTGAGAGAGAACTTTCAGAACTATACTTTTTGGAACTCTGAAAAATACTAACGTAATATGTGGACAGTGGCTAACGTCCATTTCTTTAGTACGCGACAGACATTTTGAACTGACCAGCACTCGAGCTACTTACAGTGCACTTCAACGAACTGAGATCCTACAGACGCTCACTCAGTGGGCCGCAGTAGGCTTACCAAGCCGGGTCGTACACTTTGCCTAACCCCACAACCTTGCGCGATAGTTCAATAATTTGCGATCAATTGGAATGAAATCCCGAAGCTTTTCATAACAGAAAGAACCGCTTCCCAGGCGGATGTTATGACTACAACAAACGTTAGTAACAGCGCCACGTCGCGCTGTGGACAGCGAGGGAAAAGCCGGTGACGCTTTCAGCTCTGAACGCTGCCAATGCCAGCAGGTGGGAGTGGCGTGGCGGCCGTCACCACGATGTGACGTCATACTGAGTCGCGTGAGAGTGGTTCAAATGGCTCTGAGCACTATGACACTTAACATCTGAGGTCATCAGTTCTCTAGACTCAGAACTACTTAAACCTAACTAACCTAAAGACATTACACACATCCATGCCCGAGGCAGGATTCGAACCTGCGAACGTAGCAGCAGCGCGGTTCCAGACTGAAGCGCCTAGACCTGCACGGTGACAACGGCCAGGTAGTTGATCAGTTAACCAGGACTACGTACACAGATGTGAAATCGCTATCCCAAGGCCCTTCTGGTGCGCTAGAAGTTAGCGTTTAATTCCACTTACCATAATCGCAGCTGATCTTGTTTCTATGCCGTATGAAATAGGACCAAGAGGAATATGTTTTATCCTACTAGATCCGACCTATCTTCTTACTGCATAACACAATCGATAATAGCACGTGAGCTCCATTTGGCGGCATTTACGCCACAGTAGTCAATTCCAGCCATATTTTATTTCAATTTGGGCACATTTCTGGGATTCTGTTGTGAAAAGTTTCAATGCCACCCTTACCAATTGTTATATAGTAAATTGATTTTGTTCAAGGGCTTTCGAATACCCTTAAACAAATCCATACTTTCTTAAATTTCTCGGCTGGTACAGGAGTTAAGTGGCTTAAATTTGGAAGAAGTTACACGCTCTTCTCCGTGCTATTAATGACGAAAAGTGAAGCATCTACAAGGGAAGGAAAAAACGAAATGAAACTTTACGAGAGGGTATGTGATGTTCTTTCAGCGATTACAAAATAAAGTGAAATTTACAGAGAAGTTGGCAGTATGGAGGAGGAGGAGGTTAGTCTTTGACGTCCCGTCGACAACGAGGCTGCCCTGTGAAAGAACCAACCCGGCATTTACCTGAAGCGGTTTACGGAAATCATGGAAAACATAAATGAGGATGGCCGGATGCGGGATTGAACCGTCGTCTTTCGGAATGCGAGTCCAGTGTGCTAACCACTGCGCCACCTCGCTAAGTAACTTGGCCGTATGAGCCAACGTATCAGCGTAGCGTTGCAACACCTCTACCGTGGTAGCATACACTGCTCGGCCAAATGGAGGTGGTGATAACACTGTCTCACACGAGTGCACGACATCTCCATGTTCTTCACAGTAATCGCTCAACATGTGACGCTGTTGACGCCCGTGTATACCCCGCAGGGCCTCGTAACAAGGCTAAACACTAACAACACTAACGTACTCTGGTGATCGTTGTCCTTGTCACAGATGGTTGCAGCATTTATACACCCGCCGATGGTATGTAAGCGTAAGAAGATATACTGAAATCCGACCAAGTCTTTTGAGTGCTTCGCAATTTTGTCAGGCAGTTTATAGGGTATAGGACGTCGCGGCGGCGAAGGATTCCCTAGAAGGCTGGACGGCCTCCAGACAGTTGCGGTAACGGAAGGCTCGCCGTTATTGTAGGAACAAACAGACGCGCCGCAGCCACAATTTAGCACGTACCTTCTAACTAGTGAAATGCGCCCGTCTGCAACACTCAAAGCCGAGAACTGTCGGAAACACGTGCGCGAGCGCGCTAATACACAGGGAAAGATCGTAAAACAGTGTTTCCTGTCTGGAGCTGCGTCTCCAACTGAATCTGCGAGACTCCTCCACTTTCAAAACAATCCAGTCTGACTGGAATCGCTGTTAAAAAATGGAGTTCACAGAAGGCAATATGCTTTCCTATAAAAACTGCCTGGAATAACTGCTTTCTTCATGCAGATTTACATCTGCAGACCTACGTATGCTGACGCTGTCATGATGTAGAAGCTGTCAAAGCGTGAATATTTATGAAAGATGATAAAGATGAAAAGTGCAGTGGGGAAACCAAGTCGAGGATGGTGGCTCTGCGACGCTTCTCGCTGTCTGTATGTTCGGTGCGGAGAAAAATTTCTGCACTCTGACTACACAGCACAATACTTTGTTAACTAATAATAAATAAATGTATGTACCGAAATTTCGCCCTGTGCGTACTTTAGGTAATAAATGGACTACAATTAATAGCGATGTATGTGCGACAGCTCAACATTTTCAAAAGCTTTTTCTACATCTACAAATGCCTTTTTTTTCGATAACGGACATTAAAGACCTCGATACACGACAATTACTGGAATCCTTCTTTGCAGCCCAAAATCTTTGTATTCCTTCTCTGATAGGCTCTTTCCTTCGTGGCCCTCCCCTGTCAAGTTTCTGTTCATGATGGAAGGACCAAAAGCTCTCGATTACTGACCCATACTTTATTTGATCTCAGATGTCTCCTCGATTTAATCCGCCTCGTTCAAGATCCTTTCTCAACTCCGAGAACCAAATTTCAGAAACTTACATCTGCTACCGACTACATAAAAGAACTGTTTTGACAGCATCGTTTCATCCGTTCTTAACAGATATCCATAAAGCTGAAGCCTTCTTTACCTAATTGACCAAATTAGTATTTCACATTACTAGTACAGTTCTTCCATCCCTCGTAATCTGTGCTGCCCATCAACGATCTTATGAGCCAGTTTCTTGCATAGCATCTTTCTCTTGAATTTTTGACCACTCTTTGTACAAAATTCTCTTCATTGAATGCGTTCTTTAGCATAAAGGCACCTCGCTTTAATTACAGTGTTGACGTGTAGTATAGTTCGCCATGTGATGGCTTTTCTCTTATATAAAGCATGAGTTCTGCCAAAAGCGTTAGCTATCTTTTCTGCTGCTAATTTTCAGTTGTACAATTTTCCTGAATTACTTAAAGCTTTCAGCTCTCTCTATCTTACCATCCTCCTTTTAAAAAGGCGTTTTTCTTATTTGTTTCCTTAATTATGCAAAGACACTTGTCAGTGTAATCATGAAACCCACAGACAACTATGCAGAAAAATTGTTGCGTGTGCAGTGGTAATAAATAGACATTTGTATCTTTATAAAACGAATTCGACAATATTTGTTGGAATTCCCTATTTGAAATTCTGACGTTAACAGGGATAATTTACAGGGAGCGAAAGAGTATCTATAAACTGTGCAGGAACTAGACTGCAGTCATAAGAGTCAAAGCACAAGAAAGGGAATTGTCGTTCAGAAGGGAATGAGACAGGTTTGATAGCCTATATACCCTGTGTTACTCTGTGGGAAGCGCGCGAAGGAAAATTTTGATAACAAAATTAAAACACTGTTGATGATACACGTTTTACTTTCATACACGGCATAAACGAAACTATTACTTCCCGGAGATATTTTCTAACACAGGTAGCAGAAATATGACGTAATGATGTACACACGACGTAACGTTTTTGACGAGATGAATAAGGACTTGGAAGATTAGTTAAACAGAATGGGTTGTGTCTTGAAAAAGAAAGATGAACCTAAGTATAGCTGAAGCAAGGGTTAATTCATTGTAGTTGATTTAAATGAGGCATTGTTTAGAAAGTCAGTTTAGGAAATGAGACACTGAAAGTGGCAGACGAAGTTTGTTATATGAGCATCTATATAAGTGTCTTCTTCGTGGTCTTGGCCCGTGTCTCCACGGGGTCAGATTGTTATTTGGCAATGTGGTAGTGGGTGCTGGACGACTTTCCCGATGCCACCACACCACTCCCTCTGAGCACTATGGGACTTAACATTTTAGGTCATCAGTCCATTACTAGAACTTGGAACTACTTAAACCTAACTAACCTAAGAACAGCACACACATCCATGCCCGAGGCAGGATTCAAACCTGCGACCGTAGCAGTCCTGCGGTTCCGGACTGCAGCGCCTAGAACCGCACGGCCACTGCGGCCGGCACTGCGTCTAGTGTTACCTCATGTGTATGTGTGAGAACGGCTTCTAAATGTTTGAAAATCGTGTAACCGCGGTATGACATTGTTGCCAGACAGCTATTCACTAAGTCGGATGTGGGAAACCGCCTAAAAACCACATCCAGCATCGCCGGCGCACCGGCTCCTGTAGTTAATCCGGTGGATGGATTCGATCCGGGCCAGCGCTCACTATAACGCTCTCGACTGTCCGGGTCGGTTTGGCAGCGAAATAAATGGCGACGACAAAATTATAGAAAATACAAACTATGGACTAACAACAGGGAGCAAGACTTTTCTGAAACAGAGGAATGTGTTAATATCAAATAAAGCGTGTTTCAGGAGGAATAGTGGATGTGTGTGATGTCCTTCTTTTAGTTAGGTTTAAATGGTTCCAACCTCAGATGTTAAGGCCCATAGTGCTTATAGCCATTTGAACCATTTTCGGGAGGAATGGTAAATATTTTAGGAGGTGGTGGTATAGATGAATCGTAATTAAAAATGGCATATATCATATGCCCAGTTTTTATTGAGTACAGAATACAGTTGAGTTCAATGCATTTTCGTTTCGTATGTTGGTACACCGGTTGCTATGGTCGTATTTATCGAATGTCAGCAGTAGAGTGTTGATGTTCACGTTGTAAAGTTGTGCTTTAGTTTACGCTGGAGTTTTCATTGTGATTTGTTGGCCAAGTCTACCGTATTGTAGCTTGACTTCCGCAAGGCGTTCGATGCAGTACCCCACAGTCGTTTAATGAACAAAGTAAGAGCATATGGACTATCAGACCAATTCTGTGATCGGATTGAAGAGTTCCTAGATAACAGAACGCAGCATGTCATTCTCAATGGAGAGAAGTCTTCCGAAGTAAGAGTGATTTCAGGTGTGCCGCAGGGGAGTGTCGTAGGACCATTGCTATTCACAATATACATAAATGACCTTGTGGATGACATCGGAAGTTCACTGAGGCTTTTTGCGGATGATGCTGTGGTATATCGAGAGGTTGTAACAATAGAAAATTGTACTTAAAGGCAGGAGAATCTGCAACGAATTGACGCATGGTGCAGGGAATGGCAACTGAATCTCAATGTAGACAAGTGTAATGTGCTGCGAATACACAGAAAGAAAGATCCCTTATCACTTAGCTACATCATAGCAGATCAGCAACTGGAAGCAGTTAATTCCATAAATTATCTGGGAGTACGCATTAGGAGTGATTTAAAATGGAATGATTATATAAAGTTGATCGTCGGCAAAGCAGATGCCAGATTGAGATTCATTGGAAGAATCCTAAGGAAATGCAATGCGAAAACAAAGGATATAGGTTACAGTACGCTTATTCGCGGTTACAGTACGCTTATTCGCCCACTGCTTGAATACTGCTCAGCGGTTTGGGATCCGTACCAGATAGGTTTGATAGAATAGATAGAGAAGATCCAACGGAGAACAGCGCGCTTCGAGACAGGATCATTTAGTAATCACGAAAGCGTTACGGAGATGATAGATAAACTACAGTGGAAGACTCTGCAGGATAGACGCTGAGTAGCTCGGTACGGGCTTTCGTTGAAGTTTCGAGAACATACCTTTACATAGGAGTCAAGCGGTACATTGCTCCCTCCTACCTATATCTCGCGAAGAGACCATGAGGATAAAATCAGAGAGATTAGAGCCCACACAGAGGCATACCGACAATCTTTCTTTCCACGAACAATACAAGACTGGAATATCAGGGAGAACCAATAGAGGTACTAAAGGTACCCTCCCCTGCACACCGTCGGGTGGCTTGCGGACTATTGATGTAAATGTAGACGTAAACATGCCACACATATTCACACATGCTGAGTACGCCGATGTGGTATTTGTGTATGGGTTTCGTAATCGAAACGCTGCTGCTGCTGCTTGTAGAGAATACGATTTCCTAACCGCAGACTACATTGCGTGGCACTGGTACAGTGCCCAGCAGTCGTATTGTATCTGAACATCTAAATGAACAGACTGTGGATGAAGTAGGAGACATTATACAGTCGGTAGCATCTAGTCCGTCAACAAGCACACGGAGAGTTTCTGCACGCATCGGTGTTCCACATAGTATGGCGCACACAACGCATGCACGGGTTCCTTCAGTATCGTGTACAACTCAGTCAGCACCACCGAGCAGGAGATGAAGATAGGCGATTGGAATTTTATCATTGGGTACTTGAAAATCGGCAGGTAATCCCATTTTTACTCTTCACTGATGACGCCACTTTCACTCGTGACGACATCAGTAACATCAGTAACATTCGTAATTCACGTCATCGGTCTGAAGAAAAATCACATGCCATTGTGGAGACATTCTCAAGAACGCTTCCCTGTAAATGTGTAGTGTTGCTTAATAGACAAGCAGTTGATTGGATCTGTTGTGTTACCGCATCCTCTTACAGGACCTCGTTACCATTACATCGTTGACAATGAGCTTCCAGCATTATTTGATGAGATTCCTTTGGCTACAAGAATTCGTATGTTCATCCAGCATGTCGGGGATCCTGTACATTGTAGTCATCAGGTGACACATCATCTAAACCTAACATCCCCCTGAAGATGTATCGGTAGATATGGCAAGTTTCTTGGCCACCAAGGTCCCCGGATCTAACCTCTTTGGATTTTTGCTTCGGGGTATGGCTGACAGGCGAAGTTTTCAAAGAAAAAGTAACCACAAGAGCCGATTTGATCGTTCGGATTACAAGTAGTGCAGCCTTCATTAAAAAAAAAAAAGAAAAAACGCGAAGGCAACCTTAGAAGAGCTACACGTGGTGTTCTCGGGAGAGGTCGAAAGTGTATTGAATTTTTTTCGGTGGAATTTTTGAAAATCAACTGTGAACATCCTCATTTGCCTTAAGTTTGTTAGGGTTACGTACTAAAAGCTGTATCTCTGTACTGAACAAAAACTGGACCCACGTTACATGGCAATTTTTGTTACAATTCGTCTACACCAGCACCTCCTAAAATATTTACTATTCCTCCTAAAGCAGTCTGTATAGACTGATTGATTACCTGAAAATATTTGTCTGGAATGTGCCCTTGTAAGGAAGTGAAATGTCCACGATAAGCAGTTCAGACAAAAAGAAAATAGAAGTTTTTCAGATGCGTGTTTATACAGGGCGCGCCAAGTGTCTTGATGGAGTTATAACTGTGAACAACTGTGTGTGGGGCCCATGTCTGCGGACACCTATTGAGACTATATTCAACACATAGTCTCGTCCTTGGTGATTAAGTCTGTGAAATGTCAATGGAAACTAATGATAAATAAAGTTATTCACAGTTATAAACCCTCGTGAGTTTTGGACCACCTTGTAGATAATGATGAAAGATCAGATGGGTACATCGGATAAGAAACGAAGTTCTGAATCGAAGTGAGAAGAAAATAGCACAACTTGACTGAAAGGATGAGATGAGTAGGTTAAGACACACTGAGGCATCAAATAATGGATAAGCTGAGAAATTTGAGCTTTAAGGATTGTTGAGATTGGCTAGAACTTGACTAAAGCTAACTCGTTCTGTTGTCAGGTGTACAGCTTTATCGGTATGAGTGCGGTTGTTTACGGTCGTGTGCAGGCGAACACACTAAGCGCTGAGCGTGCGAGGCAAACTAGAATGAGTTGATTAGTCGATGCCAGCCGGCCCCACTTTACGATGCTCGCGCGTCGCTCATACCCATGTTAAGAGATGATCCTGTCAAAAATTCCACGAAATGATTTCGAAGAATGATAACGTTCTACGTGTGAGAAATATTAAAACTTATTTTCAATAAGGATTATCGTTATTTCTTTTGTAAGTCTAAATGAACGACCACAGTTACTGAATATCTTAGCGTTTCCTTCCCAGAAGAATAGAAAAGCTGTAAAATTTTTAATGAAGAAAGTTAAGTTCATTTTGACGTAAGATGATCTTAGGAAGAAGACACGAGCATTATGTTCCTATAATAATCTGCAACTTATAAGGGTTTTTGCAAATGATTTGTTCAGTTTAAGCTGATTTAAGGTTAATCTCGCTAAATACTAACTGCTTATTAATAAACGACTGAGAATATCTAAATGGCTATTTCTGTTCAAAGCAGATATTCCAGCTTTTAGGGCAAAATGTCGGATTAAATTCAGGGTGATTCAAATGCCCTTAAAAATGAATTTTAGGCAACTTACAGCATTTTCATAACCACTGTGAGATTTGTATGTTCTCTCGCTCGTTACACACAAATGGTTAGTCCTACAGAAAAAAATGAACACGACCTTTCTGTAGGAAATTTAATGCAATTAAATTTCGTACTAGGATGCGTTTTCGTTAGATGCTGTAGTTTTCGAGTTAGTCAAGAAAAACGTACGTTGCTGCCTTCAAAACGCACACCCACTGTCACATTCAGCCGTCACCGGTCAGGACTTCCAGTATGTTGTTCATGGTGCTTCCTTCTATCACTCTACAAAAATTTGCGACTGCAAGAATTATTTCCCAGATATCACGTTTTCGGTCTTCATTAACTGGCCTTACTGAGCTCCAGCCTAGTCGAGCACTTATGAGTTGTTAAACTGGCGTGTATGTAAATTTTATGTAATAATTATGTAGATTTTAACAGCATAAAATAAATGAAAATGTCATTGTGTTCGTCGAGCCTTCTGACTACAAAACTATTGCGCCTGTAAAGCTTAAGATTGGATCAGATTGTCAAAGTAGTTAGTAATTAGTTTAAGAGCACAACGTGCTGACATGAGGAAAGTTTCCAACCGATTTATCATAAACAGCAGTTGACCGGCGTTGCCTGGTGAAACCTTGTTGTGATGCTTCGTGTAAGGAGGAGAAATGCGTACCATCACGTAGTCTATCGCGATTGCGGTTTATCGTATCGCGACATTGCTGCTCGCGTCGTCGAGATCCAATGACTGTTAGCAGAATATCGAATCGGTGGGTTCAGGAGGGTAATACGGAACGCCGTGCTGGATCCCAATGGCCTCGTATCACTAGCAGTCGAGATGACAGCCATCTCCACATGGCTGTAACGGATCGTGCAGCCACGTCTCGATCCCTGAGTCAACAGATGGAAACGTTTGCAAGACAACAACCATCTGCACGAACAGTTCGACGACGTTTGCAGCAGCATGGACTATCTCCTCGAAGACTATGGCTGCGGTTACCCTTGACGCTGCATCACAGACAGGAGCGCCTGCGATGGTATACTCAACGACGAACCTGGGTGTATGAATGGCAAAACGTCATTTTTTCGGATGAATCCATGTTCTGTTTACAGCATCATGATGGTCGCATCCGTGTTTGGTGACATCGCGGTGAACGCACATTGGAAGCGTGTATTCGTCATCGCCCTACTGGTGTATCACCCGGCGTGATGGTATGGGGTGCCACTGGTTACACGTCTCGGTCACCTCTTGTTCGCGTTGACGACACTTTGAACAGTGGACGTTACGTTTCAGATGTGTTGCGACCGGTGGCTCTACCCTTCATTCGATCCCTGCGAAACCTTACATTTCAGCAGGATAATGCACAACCGCATGTTGCAGCTTCTGTACGGGCCTTTCTGGATACAGGAAATGTTCGACTGCTGCCCTGGCCAGTACATTCTCCAGATCTCTCACCAATTGAAAACGTCTCGTCACTGGTGTCCGAGCATCTGGCTCGTCACAATACGAAAGTCAGTACTCTTGATGAACTGTGGTATTATGTTGAAGATGCAGGGGCTGCTGTTTCTGTACACGCCATCCAAGCTCTGTTTGGCTCAACGCCCAGGCGTATCATGGTCGTTATTACGGCCAGAGGTGGTTGTTCTGAGTACTGATTTCTCAGGATCTATGCATCCAAATTGCGTGAAAATGTAATCACATGTCAGTTCTAGTATAACAAATTTGTCCAATGAATACTCGTTTATCATCTTCATTTGTTCTTGGTGTAGCAATTTTATGGCCAGTAGTGTATAAATGAACTCAAAACGAATTACGTAAATTTATTTTTTCGAGGTAGTAATGAAAACTCTATGGCTACGCCTTGCATAGTAGCGTAGAAAGCAGCACGAAATCTGTTTTCATACTGAAGGCCACGACCAAACAGTGACGAGGCAGAGACGGCCAACTTCCGGCGTGAGCGTCTCGGTCTGAACGTGCGTAACCGGCGTCAGCCGGCCTTCCTGTGGGAGCAGTGATTTCCCGGGGAGGTCTCTGAACGCCACGCAAGCGCCAGCGCCGCGCTGTTCTCCAGACGGCCTCTTTAGATAGCGCCCGCACGGCTCCCCAGGGCTAACTCAACACTTTGCGCCCACATGTTTACAACAGCCGTATCGCTTTATTCAAAACAGCGACTCGGCGTCGAGCGGCGTCAGCGCCCAAGTTTGTCAACAGTGTAGCGGCTCGAGTTCATCCACACGGGGAGCAATGCTCTGGATGATTTGCTGGACGATCAGCATAGTCGTCAATCTATTTTTGTGACGACAAACTATTTCACTTTTGTTGTGTACATAGTTCCGCGTAGTCAGCGCGTACACAACTTTTCCACTAGAGCGCACTCCCCTAAGCACAACAGCGTAGGCGAGCGCTCGTCTGTCTCCTCACTACGAGATAGCACTGCCTTAGAGACGGACCAAATTCTGCTTCCGCCGATCCGCCTATTAATATGTAACGCAGCGAATGAGATTGCTGCTAACGTAAACCTTTCCTCCTCCCGGATCGCACTCGCGCTGTGATACCTGAACGCTCGAGGTATTATAACGACTGTACAGACCTCCGATTAGTCAGTCTTCATCAGTCTTCATTAGTCTGCATTTGTCTGTACCAGTCTATATTCAAGTTTCAGTCTGCACCTAATAAGATAATCATATTCCTGTACATAGCCATGAAGATAAATGAATAGACACTTTGTCAAGTATCAGAGATACGTGAGAATAAGATTAACGTACCAAGACCAAAGGAATTTCAGATTATCAATTGTAAATAGCATCCAGAACCAAGTTAAGTTACTTTTATGCTTGTTATTATTTTAATAAATGTGTGTGAAAATTAATCAAGTTCTGTTTAAAGTTGGTCACCGTCAATCTGATACTCTAAGCGTGCAAGTGGCATTTCTATCGTCTGACCTAATGGCAGAAGATAAACACGCCACGATAAGACCACGAGACATATTGCTGACACTCACCTACTTCGTTAGAGCGACATGTCAAATAATGTGATGGTGTGTGTTCCGAAGGTCTTACAGTACGCACACCACAACTTTCGAGTAATGCAAGGGGATGAGCCGTAAAAGCAGGCGAATATTTCCGGGTGGTCAGTATTAATGTTCTCTGGACGAGCTTCTGGTGGTATCCGTTCTATCTGTGCTTTGGTGTTCTCCTAGGGATAGGTTTTTTACATCCTCGCCCGGACCCACCCATTTAGATTTTCTACGTTTTCAAAACTTTAATCAGGAAAAACGTTGCATATCTCTATCAGCAAGACCATATAGTACATTCTTCTGCACTTTTATCCTATTAGTCTAAGTCGCCGTCTCTGATGACTTGGTTTTTGTGTGAAATTTAGCCCAAATTTACCTCCCACTCTATAAAAGTCTACATATTACCAAAACTATGTACCCATAAACTGTTACTCAACTTAAACTCGTATGCTAGCCTTTGACTAAACAGAACCTAATTTGGACTGAACTGTAACTGATCTGAATGCAACTTGTCTTGATATTAAACACGCAACTGAAGTAAAAACTTCCACTTACCTCGCGTTTTGACAACATTATTGCAGATTTCTCGAAGGAGTAGCAGGCAGTGGCGATGCTAAACTTCTATTTCTAAAGAAAATATTCAATTTGTTGCATACTACATGGTGCAATGTCGTAATGCGTAATGGTAAACAGTGGGAAGGGGATATAGTTACTGTTCCTACGAAAAGATTTTCCAAGATAACGATTTTAGAGTGAACTGTATATTCATATGTATGTGATCTTCACGCATAACATTTGTCTAAACAGTACTATGCTTAACACACTGAACAATTATTTAAAAACGGTTTATTATTAATAGAGAATTTATAGAAAAATCAAACCGCTTAATGCATGATTCAGAGAAAAGGGGGTGGGCTTTCTCTCAGCTCTAACCAAGTGAACTAAGTAACCTAGCTGTCAATAATTATTTCTACAAATTAGGTGCGCAGTGCTCCAGTCGACTCTTCAAATAAATAACATTCAAAGTTTATATTCCTTTCACCTTTCAATGTATGTACCATATTCATCCTTTACAATAAATCTTTCTTCATCTAAAAGTTACTGTCAGAAATCAACACAGCAGTGCTGAATACGTCCATCGCCTATCACACTTCAACTAAGACCGAAGATTGTTCAACAGTAACGTTACATGCTCTCTCTCTCACACAGGTGCACAACGATAACATACAAACCTTATAGATTGTCTCCCTAATGTCCGAAAACGATTCGACACTGTACTACATACTAAGCAAATTACGATGATATAGAGTATCTTTTGAAATATGCTAATGTCTCGATAAATATTTGACTAATAGAAGAAACTAGAACATAATATTAGACGTCGACGAAAATACGTACTTCAGTAAACAAATTCCACATGTCATCCCGCGCTTAGACCATTGCTCAATCAGAATGTCGTTTTATCAGAAGCGAGTACACTTTCCGGGTTCTGCAGCGTTAGAGATAACACCTGTGTCACAACGTGCAGTAGAAATGTTACAGAAAATAGAAACGTACTCTAAAGTTGAAATTCATGAGCCAATGAGGTTCTTGTGGGCAAAACGTCTAAATGCTGCTTTTCTTTCCCAGTCCTGTTTCAGCATCTCCCTGCCGCCGTAAGTGCGGTGTTGCTTTGTTGAAGTCTTAATTACTAGTTGGTTAGGCTTTGTAGGACCTGGTTTGATAGCTTGTCCTAGCAAGTGTATTTGTCTTTGTCATCCACTGTTACAGATGGAGATGCAAATACACTACGCACATAAATTTTTTAGTAACAATATTCTCAGACTTAAACTCAGATTTTCAAAACACACTGGTTGCATTCAAACTGAAAGCATGTCCAAAGTTGATGTCCGACTCCGATCACGAATATGTATTTTGATCTGTACAGAAGTCTGCTGGTAGAGGATCAAAAAGGGATGATAGATAATCACTGCGACTTTTACAAGCAAGTGCTTTGCGAAATATGTTGGAGTCCGCCATAGGGGTTGTTTTCAGAAAATTGGGCATTTGTAGAAGTTTTCCTTTCAGAGTAACCTTTGAAGCACGATTTCAGTGTTTACGTCGTTCCACTGCACTGGGTCGTCCTACGTGAGCGTTGGCAGGCACGACTCAGCCGACAGTGGCGGAGGCTTTCGCTTTCTACAGCATTTCTGCCTGGCCGGCACCGCGTCTTTCAGCAGGGGGAAATCTGTCACAGGAGGGCACGGAGTGATTCAACGGCCGCGGAGCGCGCCAAAACTCGTGCGGCCTCCGTTGAGATTGCAGCGCCACAGCCGTCTGATGCAACACGCTGGACTAGCTGTACGCTTTGTGTTCGCCGTTGCGGTTGCCCGCCTGCCACAGAATAAAACGCCGAGCGCAGATTGTCGAGCAGCGGTTCAGACGTTAGGAATTACTTAAATCTTTCCTGCTTTTCTCCCCTCGAGGTGATTACGAAGGACGCTCCACGGTTGCTTCATCTATTTTTTAGCTCATTCCGCTTTCCATGATCGTATTTAAGTTCTCTCTCTCTCTCTCTCTCTCTCTCTCTCTCTCTCTCTCTCTCTCTCTCTCTCTCTCTCTTGATCTCTGTATCTTTAAAAAACACAAAATCAAAAAATGGTTCAAATGACTCTGAGCGCTACGGGACTTGAGGTCATCAGTCCCCTAGAACTTAGAACTACTTAAACCTAACTAACCAAAGAACATCCAGTTTGAAGTGCCTAGAACCGCTCCGCCACTACGACCGGCTTAAAACACACACAACACACACACACACACACACACAGAGAGAGAGAGAGAGAGAGAGAGAGAGAGAGAGAGAGAGAGAGAGTGTAATTGCGTTGATGAGAGGTTGCTGAAGAGTGTTTTAAGATTAGGCCTGAAAATTAGGCCTGAGTATGTCTTTCACTTACACGTACAGGGTGCATCATAAATAACAGCGAAAACCGAGATGGGTGAAATTGTACATTAACAGAAGCAAAAATGTTACAGGAAAAAGGGGTCCGCAAAAGGGCCATTTGTCAGCTAACTGACGCTGACAACGAGCAATTACGAGCACCGCTGACTTCTACATGAAGTACTGCTCTAATTAGTACAGATGTATTCCAAATCTAAAATTAAAATTCTCCATGTAATTGGGTTTATTCGTTTCAGTTTTGGCTGTTAACTAAGATACACCCTATAGGAAGGTCATAAATTAATCTTTCTTTCCTTGTTCTTTGCTCTGATATTTATTCATGAACTTCCGCCGGCCGGGGTGGCCTAGCGGTTCTAGGCGCTACAGGCTGGAACCGCGCGACCGCTCCGGTCGCAGCTTCGAATCCTGCCTTGGGCATGGATGTGTGTGATGTCCTTAGGTTAGTTAGGTTTAAGTAGTTCTAAGTTGTAGGGTACTGATGACCTCAGATGTTAAGTCCCATAGTGCTCAGAGCCATTTGAACCATGAACTTCCTGTATCTCTTGCATGGCATCTAAATAATGAAGGCATTCAACATACAAGGTGTAACGAGTGTAAGTGCAGATATTTCTATTGGTGACTGAGTGGTGGACATTATTACGTCAGTATTTACGTCATTTGCAGACTAATAATTATAGCTATTATAAATCATATGTTTTTAGGACAGGTAGTACCTCCAGGTACGCATGGCAGAAGCGAGCCATTATTTCTTATTTTCCCCAGGGCACCAGATGAGATGTTGAAGGTGGACATGCGGACAGAAAACGGTTAGTCTTTACTGGCAGGCGTAGTCCACTTCGTGTTGCAGTTATGACCGTGCAGAAAACATCAGGTCGTGATGTATTTCTGGGAAGACTCCTCGACACAGAGTAAAAAACATCCAACATCGTGACGTGTGTGCATAATGAGGTATCATATGTTAAAACATCTACACTTGTATGCGTTACATCCTGTATAGTCTCCTCTCGGGTACGTTGTGGGAACTGCCATTACTGTGCAATTGAAGAGCACATCTTTCACTTTGTAGCGAATTTTATAAGGTATAAGGAACAAAGGGCTGAAACACTACACGAAGCTCTGAAAATTGATTACTTCTCTCTTAGGGTAGTTATTCTTTTAGCAATCAAGCCTGTAACTGAGCAAGGTTCAAATGGTTCAAATGGCTCTGAGCTCTATGGGACTTAACTTCTGAGGTCATCAGTCCCCTAGAACTTAGAACTACTTAAACCTAACTAACCTAACGACAGCACTCACATCCATGACCGAGGCAGGATTCCAACCTGCGACCGTAGCGGTCGCGCGGTTCCAGATTGTAGCGCCTAGAACCGCTCGGCCACCAAATGAGCAAGGACGCAGACCCATTATAGTATTACGGGCAGAATAGAAGAAAGACATCTTGGGTGCTTAGAGAATGTCAAATGATTGGAAGAAGACATACGGCCAAAGACAGAACTTTCATGGTAACATTACCGAGCGAGGTGGCTCAGTGGTTAGCACACTGGACTCGCATTCGGGAGGACGACGGTTCAAACGCGTCCGGCCATCCAGAGTTAGATTTCCCGTGATTTCCCTAAATCGCTCCAGGCAGATGCCGGGATGGTTCCTCTGGAATGGGATGGCCAATTTCCTTCCCCGTCATTGACACAATCCGAGCTTGTGCTCCGTCTCTAATGACCTCGTTGTCGACGGGATGTTAAACTCAATCTTCCTGCGTTCCACGATAACCTCCTGGAAGAAGAAGAGGAGGAGGAGAAGGAAGACCACAAAAAGGATTATTACGGGTACCTAAGAAGTGATGGAGAGGAAAGCAAAAGAAGAGAAAGAGGAAGAATGGCGAGATCGAGGCGCCTGGTGACAGAGCTGCGAGATGTGATGAAAGCTGTAGGTCCCCCGTATCAAGAAGAAGATTTGTATTTCTAAATTCATTAGACGTTGAAAAGAGAACTTCGGCATTAATTTTAATTCTTAAATCTTACGTGTTTTCTTCTTCCATTCGATTAGTTTATCTTTCAAGATACAGTAATTGATTTTAAAATTTTCAGTATGTTCTGTGTCCAATTTGCTAATTGTCGCAATTTGAATTTGACACGTGTTTCCTTAATTTTGTATTTTGTTGTGTGGGAAAATTACGGTAGCCATTTAAAATAAAACAAATGGAAAATAAAAAGCAGGAGGCTCTGTACCGTACCGGCAGTACTGATCTTGACATTAAGCAGTTTTCCAGTTATTGTTGTGAAATAATTCTCTTCAAGCTGTGACAAGTATGCTATCACTACATTTATCAAGGGTTTTTATTGTTGTTGTTGCCCTTTACTTCAGTACGAAGACTGACTCGTTACAGTTCTCAACGACAGTTTAGCCTGTGCGCAAGTCTCTGCATCTCTGCATTACTACTGAAATCCATGTTCATTTAAACATACGTTCTGCAGCGAAGCCTAATCTCCCTCAACACTTTTCACTCCTCACGTTTATATCCATGACCCAATCGACTAGTCTTTAATGCCTTAGTATGTGTTCTATAATAAAGAACCACACTTTTAGTCAAGTTGTGCCATAATTTTCTTTTCTCCCCAGTTCCATTCGGTCTGTGTCATCAGTTATCCGATATACCCAATTACTCTTAATGTCTGCTGTAGTAGCAGATTTTAAAAATTTCTATTCTCTTTTGGACTGAACATCTTATGGACAACGTTTCAGTTCCGTACAATGCTACGTTCCTGTCAATTACTTCTCGAAGAGACTTCCCAACATTTAAATTTGTATTTGATATTACCAAATTTCTCTTCTTCAAAAATGCTTTTCTGTCCGTATTTATTCCACACCTGTTTCAGCTTCGTCACTTACTTTACTACTCATATGACAAGACTCATCTACTGCTTTGAATTATCATTTCATAATCAGTTTTCTCACTATCGCCTTATTTAAGTGAATTAGTTTGCATGATCAGTTTTTAATTGTTCTTCTTATAAGCCTCGTTTCAAGACACTATCCATTTCATTAGAGTTCTCTTCGAAGTCCTTCGTTTTTTTTTAGAGAACTACTGTATCATCGTCAAACCTAAAAGTTACTTTCATTCTCGCTGAATTTGAATGACCTCTACATATGTGTTCCTGGATTCCCTCACAGTTTGCTCAAAGTACAGTTCTCCTTCGCTACATAAAAAAACAAAACTGCTCCACACCTCCTCAGATAAAAATTTACACGCATGGGACAAACTGAAATATATTCGGCATTTTTCATATCAACAGTTATTGAGAACCTTGTTTCGATATCCTGAACACTATGTGAAAAAATAAGGGTTTCCTCATGTGTGTGAACATGAATAAGTAGATAAAGAAGGAAAATGTATCCGTACAGTTATTTCGTCGTAGTGATTACAGGGAATACGGCCAGGAAAGTATTTTGTCAGCTCAGGAAGCGAAGCATAACAATCTATGATGGGACGCCACGAAGCCGGTATGTTTGAGGACGCTAAAGGAAAATGAGCTGTCAGTCATGTAATGAGAGTCTGAGGTTATCGCATTTTCAACTGACTCACAGTCGACCTCCATTTCTGACAGCTGCAGAGCATTCCTTAGTGAGAAACGTTGCCAGACTTGCACAACTGGCGGACATCGGGTTTCGTCTAAAAAGGTAGCCTGTAGCTGTATCCGATCGCTGCTGCAGCCATCAATGTCAACCGCAGGATTTATACTCGCCATTGACGTCAGCTATTCTGTCACGACATCTTAAGTTGCAGTGCACGGTGGGGGGGAAAACGGTGTTTCGTTTTGTAGTTTGTTTCGCAGCGGCCAGAAAGCCTCGTTTTGCCTTCCGGCAGCAAATATTGCCGTTCCCTCCACCCAACGGGTCGAATCCCCTCCCTGCTTTTCCGGTGAACGCCAGGCGTTTCCGACAAATCCGTAAATGCCGTCTGCGCCATCTGCGCTGGGGGGCGGGGAGGTTCTGGAATTAATGGCAGCATCCGCTAGCGATTTATTCGGCCAGACACTTCGCCTCGCGGGTGTCGCCGAGTTTTACTGCGCGCGGCGCCGACTGCGCAGTTTCCTGGTCGCATTCTTCAGGCCTGCCAAGCCGCTCGTGATCCCGGCCCATTTCTCTCCTGTCGCAGAGCCGTGGAACAGCGCAGACGAAACTGTTACAATTCCTAAACAGAATAATTTTCATTCCGCGTCTCGCCACGCTACGTATATTTTAGCGAATGCCGCTGTGCGTCTACGTGGCAGAAATGGATAAATCACGACGTCACCGCGTGACTCGCCGTGGCGGTAGCTGTTCCGCGCCTTGCTGGAAGAAGAAACGTATCTTAGACTGAAATTCGAGGAGGAGTGAGAAGGAAGGCGAATTAAATTTCGAGTTGAAAGGATATCGCTGATAAGATTCGCTCATGACCAGACAGGTGCAAGCAGGTATCGCGCTCTGAGAGTTCCGTGGAAACTTAATTATTGCTATAGATAACAGCTTCGTGTGATTCAGTGGCATGGTGCAAGTCTTTTTATTGGACACCACTTCGGTGACTTGCGTGTCCCTAACCGACCCCAGTTATCCAACCGGGGAAAGAGGGCCTACAGTTTAATATGAATTCTGACACAGGTGTTATTTCTGGCGACTTCTCACATTGTTGAGAGGTGAAGGCTGGGCTAAAGCAAAGACTGAAAAATCCGGGCCCGACACATTTAGACACTAGCTAGTATCCTCCTCCCCCCCCCCCCCCCCTTGGCGTCTGTTATCCCCCTCCCCCCCCCCCCCACCCCCCCCACCCCCTCCGCTCCACCGAGTGGTCTCAGGCGCTGCAGTCTGTGCGGATGGTCCCGGCGGAGGTTCGAGTCCTCCATCGGGCATGGGCGTGTGTGTTTGACCTTAGAATAATTTAGATTAAGTAGTGTGTAAGCTTAGGGACTGATGATCTCACCTGTTAAGTCCCATAAGATTTGACACACATTTGAACATTTTAAGAATCTGTACGATGAAAGACTTTTCTCGGAACACTTTTATTTCTAAAACGATGAAAGATGAATGATATTTAGTTGTGTGTGTGTTTTAGATTGAATGACGGAGGAATTCGTAGTGTGTCGCAGGTGCTACCCACAACTTCTTCTCAGACATGAAAGCTAACTATCCATAGTGGGTGTAGACTCTTGTTACAAAGCATACTTCCCATGCATTAGTACTCTCCATTGCAGCACTTGATTGACCTGCTCAAGTTAAAATGTGTGCACTATACTTAGTGTCCGTAAATCACTTGATTGCTGCACTCCATACTTCTGAAAAGGCAAAGACGGGAAGGTTTCTGGCTGTTAATGCTTTGTGTCTGACCGCAACCATTAGTAGTAGTAATAATAATAATAGTAATAATAAACCTGTGTACAGCATTATAGTAGCCCTTATGTAGTTACGGCTGCATCGTGCTGGCAATTAATTCATTTGTGTGCTTCGAAAAAAAAAAAAAAAAAAAGGTTCAAATGGCTCTGAGCACTATGGGACTTAACTTCTGAAGTCGACAGTCCCCTAGAACTTAGAACTACTTAAACCTAACTAACCTAAGAACATCACACACATCCACGCCCGAGGCATGATTCGAACCTGCGACCGTAGCGATTCAATTCCAGACTGTAGAGCCTAGAATCGCTTGGCCACTCCGGCCGGCTCTGTTTCGAAGCGAGTAATGAAGTAATTTCTGGACTATTGCTAGTACTATCTACAACATGGAGAAGAAATGTTCTTGAGATATTTAGCATTTGTTATGTAAATGTCACTTTTATCATCAGCGACGTACGGGACAAAGGGCAACATACGTGTGTAGTGGGTGGAATATGTGAGGAATCTATCATCTCCTGCGCATTAATGCTACTAATTGAGAATAAGTCAACCGATCTTCTATTCTGGACTTACATCTTAGTGGCTGTCCAGATAAGATGTCATTGTTTGTAATTGTCTTCCTTACCTCGCTTGCTCCATTGTCCCATTCAAAGGAGTCGCCGGTGTTCGTGTAAAGAAGAGTGCAAGGGAGCGTATGTGGTGGTCTTATGTAGTATTTAGGTTCTCCTCATTTTGTGTGCTATAGCCCTATTGTACTCACACGGTCTGCGTACGGGCGCTGATGACCGCGATGTTGAGCGCCCTCCAAAAGACACACACACACACACACACACACACACATTGAGAATAGGTAATTACCGATAGCTTATATAATAGTTATTAAGAGTCTTACAAAATTATGATAATAGTAACGGTCTTTTTAAAATGATTTAGTGTCATGAGTGAAACAGAATCAAATTGTTTGATTTTTAACCTTCAGAAAATTTCATTTTACATCTCAGAGGATAATTACCCCCAGGTTGGGAACCAGTGACCTATAGTTCTGATGAATGAGTTTGCGAGTATCGACGTATGAGACATAATAGGCGTTTCTATTGATTGCATCGACTTAGAAGTTTAATGTGTCACATTGCAAGGGACCGTAGACCATAGCATGTGACATAGATTTCAATTTATGTCTCGAACGGTTTCTGAGAAGAAGGGATCTTGACAGACAGACAGACAGTCGGTCGAATGGATGGACAACAGAATAATCCTTCAAGGGTTCCCTTTTTACAGACTGAGATACGGAACCCTAAAAACGAGAAACAATTATGCGACTTATTGAATTTAGTAAACGATATACTGAGCACAGATTTGCATCTAGAGAAAACTAATAAAAAGATGAAAGTATTGAGGAGTAGCAAAAATGAGATTAGCGATAAACTTATCAAAATTTCTGCTGCAACCCTGAAAGCAAAATTACGGAGTAAGGAGACGTTGTAAGCAGCAGAGTAGCACACGCAAAGAGGAGTCTTCGCTAAAAAAAAGGTCTACTTGTGCCTATCCTTCGGGTAGGTACCACAATCGTACAAAATTTCTGAAATGGTATTTCCGGCATTGGCCAGCAGCGAAAAATAAATAAAAATGGATGGCAGAGGTGTCATTTGAGCTAGTATCTCATTTGACGCTAAAGTATCTCATTTGACGCTAAATTTGAGAAATAAATTTCTTAGAATGTACGTCTGCAGTGACTCGCACTCGGGAGGACGACGGTTCAAACCCGCGTCTGGCCACTCTGATTTAAGTTAGAATGTGACATACATTTCAACGTGATACTTTAACCCGTTGGTGACGAAAAGAGTCTTTAACAGTTGGACATACACAAGTGCAGACAGGCAAGAAAGTTATCTTTTAAGGTGTTTATCTGGAAATAAATATGCTACAAGTCGCTTTTTTACGATTTATTCAACGATGAGCATGTTTTCGAGCCACTGTAGGCTCATCTTCAGATGGAGGTGTTACAAGAACACTACCTTGGGGACCAAGTGCAGCTAAATGCAATGCTGGTGCTGTGCGTACTCAAAAATGGCTCAAATGTCTCTGAGCACTATGGGACTTAACTGAGGTCATCAGTCCTCTAGAACTTAGAACTACTTAAACCTAACTAACCTAAGGACATCACACACATCCATGTCCGAGGCAGTATTCGAACCTGCGACCGTAGCAGCAGCGCAGTTCCATACTGTAGCGCCTAGACCCGATCGGCCAATCCTGCCGGCTCACCTCCAACTGCCCAACACTAGAGTAGCAAATATTCCACCAAGGCATATGTCACAGACTGCACACAGCACAGTCAGTGATTTTCGTACAGAGCGCTACGTGGTGTTACCAACATAAAAAACCTAAACAGCCTACCTACAAGGATAGAATACGATAGGAGGTTCACAAAAGAAATTTATGTTCTCCTGTAAATAACTTTTTGGTTTGTTTCGGACCCTGGACGTAGGCACACGAGCTGTTGATGTGGTAGTATTCACCTTCCACTTTTTGCTTGATGTCAATGATAACTTTCAAGTCATTAGCAATCCTCGAACCAGCTTTGAGTCAATTGTCGACGACACTTAGTATCTTAGTATGCTGAGCAAAACTGAACATACTCTGACATTTCTCTCATTACTTATTCTGATCAACAGTAAACTGACACACGCAATTTTTGTTTTAGTGCAACGCAATCTGACTTTCAATAATTCCTAGAAAAGAATGGCCCTAACTAACAATAACCTATACCTTTCATGAATCGCTTACCTCACAAAAATCTTCGGTACTCGAACTCCTGCAATACAACGAGCGCCAATACTTCCAGCTAAAGAAAAGAATCTAACTACTGAAGGCACTAACTACTGATAGGCATAGTTAGCAAATGAAAGATTTTGATAAAGAACAAACAATGTATTTACCTTAACAGTGTTCAAAAGTCATAATATATATCAGTTCGTGTCATCCAGTCTTACAAATTTCGATTTCTGACGGACACACGTCCAGATAGCCCGCTCTCAAAATTCTACCATCTCTCTTCCTACATCCACCACTGCTAGCGGCTCATCTCCAACTGCCCAACACAACAATAGCAAATATTCCAACAATGCAAATCAGCCATAGACTGCACACATCACAGTCAGTGATTTTCATACAGAGCGCTACGTGGCCTTACCAACAGCCGGCCTTTGGTGGCTGAGCGGTTCTAGGCGCTTCAGTCTGGAACAGCGCGACCGCTACGGTCGCAGGTTCGAACCTTGCATCGGACATGGATGTGTGTGATGTCCTTAGGTTAGTTAGGTTTAAGTAGTTCTAAGTTCTAGGGGACTGATGACCTGAGATGTTAGCCGTGCGGGATTAGCCGAGCGGTCTGAGACGCTGCAATCATGGACTGTGCGGCTGGTCCCGGCGGAGGTTCGAGTCCTCCCTCGGGCATGGGTGTGTTTGTCCTTAGGACAATTTAGTTTAAGTAGTGTGTAAGCTTAGGGACTGCTGACCTTAGCAGTTAAGTCCCACAAGATTTCACACACATTTTTTTGAACCTGAGATGTTAAGTTCCATAGTGCTCAGAGCCTTTTGAACCTTACCAACAAAAAAACCTAAACAGCCTACTTACAAGGATAGAATGCCATAGGAAGTTCGCAAAAGAAATTTATGTTCTTCTGTAAATGAATTTTTGGTTTGTTTCCGACGAAGGACTTGGGCGCACAATCTGTTGATGTGGTAGTGTTAACCTCCCAGTTTTTACTAGATGTCAATGATAACTTTCCAGTCATTAGTAAACCTCGAACCACCTTTGAGTCAATTTGCAACGAGCCTTAGTGTGTCAACTTAGATCGCATTAAGAAAGTTCATTTCTATTTAAGAAACCCTTTGTTTGAAGCGGAGGGGGGGGGGGGGGGGATCAGATTGGTTGTGGGGTGGGAGCTGGCGGGGAGAGCGAGGCGTGATGGAGGGGATGAGGAAGAATGCGCAGTCCACGAGCTGTTTCCTTGTGTACTGTCGGACGTGCCTATTAAGTGTTTACGTCCGAGCCAGAAGTGATACGCTTTCACAACATTCCACAGCGAGAGAGATATCTCTGACCTACTGCGACATAAACCTCGTCACGCCAGCGCACGGCCGGGGGAGGGAAGGAGGGGGGGGGGGGAAGGGTGTTGTTTCCCGCTATCGCATTCCTGCGAAACGCCGCGTGAAATTAAACGCCAGAGATTCCGCCTCGGTGGCCGTCGAGAGCGACTCTCAAAGACTCGCTGAGGCGCTCCTGTGTCCATCGGGTCGCCCGTCCAGCGGCTGCCCTCGCCCGCCTCCTCTTTCTCCCTCTGGCTGGCGTGGCCGATACGACTCGCTCGCTGGAGCGCGAAATTCCGGAACACACCGCGCCGCTGTTGTGGGAGTGCTATTAAAGCGGGCCCCACTGTCGCAAACCACAAATAGAGATTACGCGTCCGCCGCCGTAAATCTCAGCCTCGCCTCCGCGAACAGAAATTAAAGAACTGCATGGTGCTCGCTCCGAGAAAACGGCGGGATTATGGCGGCCACTCATAAGGGACGCAATCCCGCGGCGTGCTCTGAAACGTGGTTTAAGAGCAAGCAACCGGTACTGCGTGGTAGCGAACTAAATCGACCGTAGAAACGGTTTCACTTAGACCTGCACCCGCAACAGTAATCATAGCCGCAACCTACCGCATCGTACAGGGTAGTCCACGAATAGTGTTGACACATTTTAACACTGAATAAAAATTGTACCTGTAGTTACACTACTGGCCATTAAAAGTGCTGCACCAAGAAGAAATGCAGATGATAAACGGGTATTCATTGGACAAATATATTATACTAGAACAGACATGTGATTACATTTTCGCGCAATTTGGGTGCTAGATCCTGCACTATGTATATTACATGGATGTAATTTTGCAGGTACAATGAGTGGTGTATGCGTATACTGACGGCAAAATTTGTTCCAAATAGAATTAGCAGTAAGAAATTAATAAATTAAAACGTTGTGCATGCTGTTGGCTTTCTGCTGCAAGAATAACGAACATGTAGACTCGATAAACTTTTTTCCTTTCATTGATTTGTGGAGAGTAACAGCGAGAAAGTTTCGAAAAGATTTGTAATTATGTGTAAAGCTCGTTGAAAGTCGCTAAGTGCTCCCTTGCTCAAACCTGGATGAAAGTAGTATTGGTAATTTGTGTGCCGCACGTTATGATGCCTCAAGACATTCCGTGATGACGTTACAAACTTTCAGGGTTACAAACTTTCAGGGATGATGGATATCAATCTGAGGCAAAGGCTCCTGGTCGGGGTACGACAGAGTCGAAAGCTATAAGCGAAAACCTTTCTGATACCTCTTTCCAATGAAGTACATGTACCGGTATTGTTGTTGTTACCAAGATTGGAGGACAGGTAACTTTCAGAAGTGGTAGTATGGACCATAACAAGAAAAAGAAGCCCAGGAAACTTGTGCCCTAAAATGCATATCTTAAGAGCTATGGGCACTTGTTTGGTGGAAGAAATGTGTTTCACAGTAGCGAAGATCAACAGTTGCTCATAGTTCTTCACGGAATTCCTTTTCGAGCCAACATTTACCGAGCGTATATTTCTTGTTTTTGTCCATACTACAATATCTGAAATTTGTATACCCTACAATCTTAGCAAGAACAGTTCCGGCCGGCCTTTGTGGCCAAGCGGTTCTAGGCGCTTCAGTCCGGAACCGTGCTGATGCTACGTTCGCAGGTTCGAATCCTGCCCCGGGCATGGATGTGTCTGATGTCCTTAGGTTAGTTACGTTTAAGTAGTTCTAAATTCTAGGGGACTGATGACCTCAGAAGTTAAGTCCCATAGTGATCAGAGCCATCTGAACCATATGAAATGAGCGTATGGGAGACCCCACCTGGGCAGTTCGGCCGCCAAATGCAAGTCTTATTTCAGTCGACGCCACATTGGGTGACTTGCGCGACGGTGACGAGGATGAAATGATGGTGAGACCAACACAACACCCAATCTCCGAGCGGAGAAAATCCCCAACCCGGCCAGGAATCGAACCCGTGCCGGCTTGCATTGGCGGCAAGCACGTTACCTCCAGCGTAAGAATATAGATCTTGAATTTTTAAAATTTTTAATTTGATAATTGATCACAAGAAACACTGAATATCAAATTTTTATTGCCCCTGGAGGTCGTAAGGCACATTGTAATTGGGATTGTGTGTCTGGTTGACCATTTTAGGCTCTTAACAGTAGTAGTACAGATAACGACCTGTTGCGATTCTAACAATGTTTGTCGGTATTCACCGCACGTCTATTTAATGTCTGCTTGTTAAGGGTTCCAAATGCAGTACACAGGAACTGGTGTCATTTGTGTTTTCTAATGCTGTTTTCTTTGCAGATTTTCTCGTTACTCCTACATAAATCCAACTCTTCAGTTCGCCCTCCGAACTATAAATCTTACTCGTCCGTTTCATTTGATATCAGTTCTTTACATTACCCCATATATTTAACCAGTGTGACGTACTCCAGAGATTCACCAATGATCTTGTAATGTTTGTGTGGTGCATAAGCTCCAGAACTCAAACGGGGGAAATTTCACATTGTTACTAAAGCATAGTAAATTTTATTACTCCATATTTTATTCAAAGAGTCATAATTTATAGTTTATGCACTAGTTAATGACAATATTATTAGGTCTCCAATGGTAGGTCAGGCACAAAATATGTACAAAACTTCTGTTTTACACCCTAAACTGACGATACCAGACTTCCAGGAACCGTGATTTGGTACCAACTACAATCGTAAATTTTAGGAGGGCTTTAGTAATCTAGGTTGAAGGGGTTGGGGGAAGTGAACGACCAATATCTTATCCTGGGAGCTAATATATTATAAAAAAGTCGTCAGTATGCGATTTTTAAGAATTCTCTGCAGCACGTTCTACAAGTAACAGCACATACAATATTTATAACAAATTCCTCTTAATTGAATTTTGTGTTAGTACTTGCCAGAACATGATTATAATATTAAAAAGGAAAACAATTTCTCATGTTCTGCAAAATTATATTTATTCTGTTACGAACCGACTTTCTGCTGCCTGTAATAAATATTTCCCCAAAAATGATTCCATAACTCATTAGTGACTAGAAATGTGGAGAATAAATTAATTTATTTATTTCTGTATCATCTATACTTATTCGTATTGCCATGGCAGTCTCACAGTCATGAGAGTTCTGTTTATCTTTCGGATAAGAATAGCAATTGCTCGAATTTCACAACTAAATTTCGTTTCCGTGTTTAACGAAACATTTTGCACCTACCTGTTTTAGGCATCTCCAATGTTTTTATTTATGTCTATTATGTTTTATCTTTAGCCAGTGGCTCTTGTGGACTCCAACTTCTTTGATCACAGTTTCCACTAAACTTGATGTCACAACTAGGGTTGCCAGATTGAACTAAGCAATTACTAAACACTGCCTGACCAATGGATTCGCTGAGCTGAGGGTGAACACAATAAAACACTTCAAAAATTATATTTCTTATCGCTTGTTACAACTTTCAACAAATATTTGTTACCTTCGATTATTTGGTAAAAGTTGTTGCAAGCTGCAGTATTTAAATTGCAGTGTATGCGTAATTATGCTGATACCACATCGACATTCAGTTTGTTTCTAGCGTCAGACCATAAATGACTCGTGTGACTCAAGACTACCCTACTGGCCGTTAAAATTACTACACCAAGGAGAAATGCAAATGATAAATGGGTATTCATTGGATAAACACATTATACTAGAACTGACATGTGATTACATTTTCACGCACTGTGGGCTCATAGATCCTGAGAAATCAGTACCCAGAACAACCACCTCTGGCCGTAATAACGGCTTTGATACGCCTGGGCATAGAGTCAAACAGACCTTGTATGGCGTGTACAGGTACAGCTGCCCATGCAGCTTCAACACGATACCACAGATCATCAAGAGTAGTGACTGGCGTATTGTGACGAGCCAATTGCTCGGCCACCATTGACCAGACGTTTTCAATTGGTGAGAGATCTGGAGAATTTGCTGGTCAGGGCAGCAGTCGAACACTTTCTGTGTCCAGAAAGGACCGTACCGGACCTGCAACATGCAGTCGTGCATTATCCTGCTGAAATGAAGGGTTTCGCAGGGATCGAATGAAGAGTAGAGCCACGGGTCGTAACACATCTGAAATGTAACGTCTACTGTTCAAAGTATCGTCAATGCGAACAAGAGATGACCTTGACGTGTAACCAATGGCACCCCATACCATCACGCCGGGTGATGCGCCACTATGGCGATGACGAATACACGCTTCCAATGTGCGATGACTGCGGTGTCGCCAAACACGAATGCGACCATTATGATGCTGTAAACAGAACCTGGATTCATCTGAAAAAATGACGTTTTGCCATTCGTGCACCCAGTTTCGTCCTTGAGTACACCATTGCAGGTGCTCCTGTCTTAACCGCAGCCATGGTCTCCGAGCTGATGGTCCATGCTGCTTTAAACGTCGTCGAACTGTTCGTGCTGATGGTTGTTGTCCTGCAAACGTCCCCATCTGTTGACTTAGGGATCGAGGCATTGCTGCACGATCCGTTACAGCTATGCGGATGAGATAGATGCCTGTCATCTCGACTGCTAGTGATATGAGGCCGTTGGGATCCAGCGCGGCGTTCCGTATTACCCTCCTGAACCCAACGATTCCCTATTCTGCTAACAGTCATTGAATCTCGACCAACGCGAGCAGCAATGTCGCGATACGATAAACTGCAATCGCGATAGGCCACAATCCGGCCTTTATCAAAGTCGGAAACGTGATGGTACGCATTTCTCCTCCTTATACGAGGCATCACAGCAACTTTTCATCAGGAAGCGCCGGTCAACTGCTGTTTGTGTATGAGAATTCGGTCGGAAACTTTCCTGATGTCAGCACATTGTAGGTGTCGCCACCGGTGCAAACTTGTGTGAATGATCTGAAAAGCTAATCATTTGCATATCACGGCGTCTTCTTCCTGTCGGTTAAATTTCGCGTCTGTAGCACGTCATCTTCATGGTGTAGCAATTTTAATGGCCAGTAGTGTACTTCCACAAAGGCATTGCCGCATGGAACCGCCAATACTCTTCTGATGATAATTTTACGTAATCAGTTTGTGGGCGTAGAGGCTTGACTTTGATGCAGTTACAAAGTTTTACTTGGTTGGTGAGGGGGCTCAAACAGCGAGACCATCGATCGATCCCTTTTGCTTAGTATCGGGGCTGTTCGTATAAACAATCAAAATTAGTGGTATAAATGGATTCTAAAAAGTACTGAGCCGACCGGTGTGGCCAAGCGTTTCTAGGCGCTTGAGCCTGGAACCGCGCGACCGCTACGGTCCCAGGTTCGAATCCTGCCTCGGGCGTGGATGTGTGTGATGTCTGTAGGTTAGTCAGGTTTAAGCAGTTATAAGTCTAGGGCACTGATGACCTCAGATGTTAAGTCCCATAGTGCTCAGAGCCATTTTTAAAAAATACTGAAGCTGTCATACAAGGGTACCGAACACTGAGCTGAAATACAAAACAGTTTGGTAAAAAACTGAACCTAGCATCAAGGTCACGCTCAGTGAAAGCCCAATTGCAAGCCTTCTAGATGAGTGGTTAGGCGTTCACTTGCCCAGATGCGCTTAGAGTTCCGCAAGCTGCTCCAGTAGCAACAAATATTACGAGCGCCCGGCACGTAGGGACGCGGATGGCCCGTCGAAACGGCGACCCCAGCACGTACAGCATGTGGCGAGCGGCGCACTGCCGCTGTTGCTGATGAATGTCAAGGCCGCCATCTCGGCAGAGCGGTCGCCTGCTCCCGTTGGCCGCTGTTATCAGCCGTTCCGAGTCCTCGCAAGTCGCAGCCAGCTGTCCTGAGATTGCGTGGCGGTGCTTACGTCATTCCGCGACACCCGTTCTCTAGGTGGCATTCTTTCCCAGAACTGCGTTCCTCGCCCAACGCTCACCACGTTGACTGTCGCTCTACTATTCTCTTCTTTTTGTGTCCATCTCATTCTCGTGCCCACATACCGTGACAACATTCCACACACTCGTTCTACGAATTTCCAACTCATATTTTTCCGAGTCGGAGAGAGTGCTCACTCCCATCACCGATGTCTTTTATTCGCGGACATACGATCCGGCCTCAGCTCATTGCAACACTCCCAGCAGACGAAGAGAATATGTGACGACGTGCAGCGACAGATCAGCAAGCTCCGTGTTATCCTTCTCCGAGACTGATTCACGCCTCTAATGACTTAAGAAAACACTACAATGTCGTGAAGAGGCTCCGTTGGATGGTAACAATCATGAAGGTCTCAGCAACACTCAGAGGATTGAGCTGGCACAATGGATAAGACGAGAAGAGGAAGGTTCACAACCTCAATTCAGGTTTAGATTCGCTGGACAACGTATAGCGGATCATGGGACGGTCCCTTGCGAATATCCCACCTACAATTCCATACTTCCTGTTGTCCAATGCAAGTTCGTCGTGCGTGTGAAATGATATTGTTGTCGACAGAACGCACTATATCGACACCTATACCCCGCAAGCCATCGTGTCCTATGCGACGGAGGATACCTTGTCTACCACTGTTACTACCCCCTCCCCGTGCCTTTCGTGTTCCATTCGTGAACTGCCCTTGGGGAAACACTATTGTTGGTCAGCCTCTGTCTGAGACAATCTCTCTCACATTACCCTCATGGTGTTTTCTGGAGATATACACAGGATGAAGAAATACGGTGGTTCACTCTTCTAGTAACACGTGCTCTCTGAATTTTAACGATACACCACACCGTTGACACACAACGCCTCTCTCGTATCATCTGCAGGGATGAGCATGTCTATGATGTTTTCGCGCTTACGAATCTGTGATGAAACGCAATGCTTTTTTTTATGTTAGCACAAGAGCCAACACCGCGTTACGAGTGGAGGCCGAAATGCACGCGTTTTAGCTCACGCAGGCTGGCGTGAAGAGGGAAGAACTATACTGACGTGAGGTCTGGAACATGACAAGGAATGAGAATTCAGATAGCGGACATAATTAGTTTGATAGCTTTAATCCATTAATGATGAACGCCACTCTTGACGGTACATGATTCACAATATTATCTGTTCATAATACATTCTTGAAGATCTTATAGTAACTGAATAGGGCGCCTTTCTAGGTCTTAGCAAATGACGTAGTTGAAGGCTATGCTAAACTGTCGTCTCTGCAAATGAGAGCGTATGTAGACAGTGATCCATCGCTAGCGAAGTCGGCTGTACAACTGGGGCGAGTGCTAGAGAGTCTCTCTAGACTAGACCGGCCGTGTGGCGGCGCTCGGTCTGCAATCACTTATAGTGGCGACACGCGGGTCCGACGTATACTAACGGACCGCGGCCGATTTAAAGGCTACCACCTAGCAAGTGTGGTGTCTGGCGGTGACACCAAGCTTTTCTTTGTATCTTCGCAGTTTCCGCTAACAGTACTGTCGGGAAACTTTAATAACTGTTCAGACGTCTTTGGCCACTCTTTTTGTTATTTCAAAAATCGCCTGAGACGTTTCAACATTCCCTCATTTCCAAAGACAGCGTTATGTCATTCACATAAAGTTGTTCGACACATCCATAGTACCTCGCCAAATTTCTCAATCACGAGACAAGTGCAAACAGCTACCACCGGCCACGCGGAGTGGCCACGCGGTTTGAGGCGCCGTGTCACGGATTACGCGGCACCTCCCGCCGGAGGTTCGAGTCCTCCCTCGGGAACGGGAGTGTGTGCGTTTTCTTCTTAGCATAAGTTAGTTTAAGTAGTGTGTATGTCTAGGGACCGATGACCTCAGCAGTATGGTCCCTTAGGGATTCACATACATTTGAACTTTGCTACCAGGGGACAAGTTGGAAACCTAAAGGCGATGGACAGGTGATACAGTGCCCAGTGATTTAGTCCACTTGCTTTCCTATTTGTTCCCTGGTAGCAATTTCCACTTGTCTCGTGACAAAGAATGTAGACGAGATACATTGTATCTATCGAATTATCTTATTGGCATATCCTTGCCTTTGAAATTCATGGAATGTCGAAATGCATAAGGCGATTTTGGAAATAATAAAAAGCGTGGTCAAGATGTCTGAAAGTTATTAAAGTGTACCTAAATGGCTCTTCGTTTCATAGCATTTGCATGCAAACTGCACTTATCTGGAGAGGCTGTCTGTCTGACGACAAATACTCCACTTTATTAATCGAATGAGCGTTTTGTAAGCCACTTCTTTTGTCGGTGGACTACTCATCCTGAGGGTTCTTCCACTAGATTTTAGGTCTGGTACCTGTTTTTCTTACGATAAGTTTTATGTTGTGGTTCTACTTTTAATCTCTCCGTACGCATGCTCCCAAATTTTTAATGCTTGTGATAGCTTCCAGTTACAGCTCGGCAACCGTGTGGTCAAGCGATGACGGGTCTTTTCCTCCTGTTTATCCGCAGTAGGTTAGATTTGTTTATGATGAAGGTCAACTTACAATCAGTGCACTAAGCGACGTTGCTATGCCAGCATTCCTGTATTTCACTACAATTTTCAAGAGTTGCTACTTCTCTGTTTATAATATCGTCATTAGCAAACCACGATCTTCCCTCCTTACTGAGACTGTATACGCCAAACAGTACTATTCAGTTCTTAAGCCATTATAGAAATTCCCACGATTCGGGCCCCTATCTGACATATCACATAAAGGAATGTTTCACAGATTGCACCGAATCTGATAGCGTTTTAAATCAGCTTGATATTGAAAATGAAACACTCTAGTCTTATCAGAACATCCTGAAGTTCGAGTGTGGATAACAATATGCTGAACTGTTCCTCCGCTCTTCCCTTTCCCCTTTAGTTCTTTACACCGACGCACCATGGTCGCGAAATTTGCTGATTTCGCCAATCGAGTAGAATATCGAATGAAATAACGTTTTTTGTTGCCAGTCATAATTAATTTACTTCCACAACATGTTTCGGAGGTTTAAACTTGTATGATCAGTGGCTTGGTGTGGATGTATGTGCTAAGACTTGGGGTAACCTTTGGCACTGTCTCCAGTGGTGATAGGTTCCCTTTTCCTGTCATGTTAAATCACTTAAATATATTGTGACTGTTAACAGCAAACGTACTACTTATTCGATATTAATAACGATACCGGTCTGGCCTAACTAAAAATTTTCGCTTTTAAATGGTTCAAATGGATCTGAGCGCTATGGGACTTAACTTCTGAGGTCGTCAGTCCCCTAGAACTTAGAACTACTTAAACCTAACTAACCTAAGAACATGACACACATCCGTGCCCGAGGCAGGATTCGAACCTGCGACCGTAGCGATCGCGCGGTTCCAGACTGTAGCGACTAGAACCGCTCGGCCACCCCGGCCGGCTCTTCGCATTTAAAGATCGAGATGAAGTTAAAGTATGAAATTCTCTCGAATAAGCAGGTCCCTTTTTGCAGGGAACAAATATGGATTTATTGAAGACTCGAAATAGAGCTGGCAACCTTTGGTCATTACAAAGTGATTAGCTGGTCAGAGAATTTCTCAAAGTTATTCTCTCGATAGCAGTGCGAAAGCTAGAAGCGTTTTGCTACAAATATTCAAAATCGGTTTGGTGGCGAAGGGCGAGAGAGAGAGAGAGAGAGAGAGAGAGAGAGAGAGAGAGAGAGAGAGAGAGAGAACTTTCAACAGCAAAGGTTTCCATTCAGAGTGAGAGCACGTCCTTCCCTGTCGTCAAAGAGAGTACGTACCGATGGCATCAGTACAGTACAGTCCCTTTCTGTGTGTTCACTCTATTTCGGGCGAACATTCTATAGCACTTTGTATCACAATGTCGTAGTTTTTTTTTTTTTTCTATCAGATCAGATTAAAGGGAATGGCTCCCATAGCTGAACTGGTTTTCCAACATCCACTTGTTTTGTCTTCCAATTTATCAAGCTACCTCCTTTGTTGAGTGGCCCGTCGGGTTCAGCTCATATGAGAATTGCGCTTTGAATGAGTAAAATTACAGATGTTTCGTCAATATACAACTTACGGTGCCTACCGAAAAAGTTGTATTCTCAGATGAGGACGTGCTGGTCTTCAGTACAGATTTAAAGAAATTATGCACAATGTCGATGTTGACAGCGCACCGGCAGTTTAACAGCAACACAGGGATCTTTATGTATGCCATAGAATTTATTTCATCGAACTTTGTGATTAGTCTGCGAACAGTTAAGTCATCTGCCTTCCGCCTCATCCAATCCTATGTTAATTTATTTATTTCCGCTTACGTACACACGCAAGACCATCTATATTCAGGTTTACGTAATCTTGTCTTTGCTGAAACATTTTATTGTCCGTTGCTGCTCATTCCAGAGCCAAGTTAATTATTTGTATACGAACAACAGGTATTTCATTACAATGGCGCTTCGTTTACCCTTGTGAGGTCAACTGAGTACTTGATTGAGAAGCAGAGGCACCGGCCACGAAAACTGACAACAGCCAAGAGGGTGGTGTGCTGACTACGTGCCCCTCCGTATCCGTATCCAGTGAAACCTAAGGGCTGAGGATGACACGGCAGTCGGTCAGTACTATTGGGCCTTCACGGCCTGTTGGGACGGTGTGTGTTTGGTTGTTTGTTCTGACGCTTCTTTTGTAACTGCTTTCCCACAGAGTTCTTTCATCGCATTCTTATCAGTATCTCTTCATTTCAGATTTATGACAAGTTTAGTTTTCAGTGAAAAGTTCGGAGAGACATTGAATCTTGCTTTTCCATGCATTTTTTTGTATAATTATCAAAATTAAAACTTTGTGAAATGCAAATGGTTCAAATGGCTCTGAGCACTATGCGACTTAACATCTGATTTCATCAGTCCCCTAGAACCTAGAACTACTTAAACCCTAACTAACCTAAGGACATCACACACATCCAAGCCCGAGGCAACATTCGAACCTGCGACTGTAGCGGTCGCGCGGTTCCAGACTGAAGCGCCTAGCAGCGCTCGGCCACACCGGCCGGCGACATGCAAGTAAGAACCCGTGAAATTCGTCAATGGACCACATCGTGTAACTTACTAGCGGCCGCTTTCAGCGTTTTCGGTTTTTCCCTCCCTCAACAACGAGCACGAAAAAGACGCGGTTCTCTCGGTTATCGTCCAGAGCAGTTCCTCGTCCAGAAACCTCAGCCTGCCCGCAAAGGAAGGACCCAAATAGATAAGAGGTCTGGTCAGAGCATACTGAGTCAGAGACGGCCAGTTGAGTGTACGAGCAGCAGCGGCGAGTGGTTCGCGGAATCGGGCCTGACAGCTGGTACACACACGCCTTTCGCCAAGTGACGTGTGAATCACTGTTCCTCGCCGTTGCGTCACATGCTAGCGCCCCAACTCGCGGGAGGCCTTGTTTACAGGAAGCGCCGAAATAGAAGCTTGCAGCCTCCAGCAGTTACGTCCTAGGGAGCAACCGGGGTTCGTTGCATAAACACTGGTTCGCGTTTCAATGCCATTCATCGCTGTCACTGGACCCTGGGCCTTACGCCAATTTACGCGGGTAGGACGTTGGGTTGCATCGCCGCTGATCGGCCGAGCACACAGCCCCAGTTCAGCGGATCTGAGTTGGAAAGAACAGATTATGGACTGTTTTATGTATTTATTTATTTAATAGGTTCCGTGATTCCACAAGAACTAAACCCACGTGGCTGAAGAGCTAGTTGATACAGGTAATTTGCTGCCATAGGCTAGCTGTGATTGGTCAGCCATTGCGATCGGGTAAGACCTGGTAGCCTAAAGCTTTGAATCGTGGAACGTACGTGGCTCAGCTGGCAGAGCGTTACCGCGTTTGAATCTCGTTTTGGTAAGCATTTTTAATGTTTGAAAATTTATTCTGGATTGCTCCGAATCAATCATCGACCGTACGAATTAGTTACTCAGTGTTTTTTTCAGCGGTAAATGAGAAAGATCAAAAGTCTACGAAGCTCTACAAATTAGTTCAGAAATTACTTTTTCCACTTTTTTTCCTGCTTTTGTCGAATAAGTGATAACAGTTCCTATTTCAGTTAAATCAGACTAAAATTCCGCGGTATATTTATTGTAAGTACGCTTGAGAAATAGTTTTATTTCTGAGCTCAGTGCTTGGTGCAATCACAGGTACACTCAGTGGATAAAGCCTGATTATTAGCATCATTGCTCAGATACAAATTCCATCTACGTATTATCAGTTTATGTAAATGCAGTAAGAGCCTTACAGAGATCGAAAAAATTGGCTGGACCTTGAGCCGAACTATGGTCTCCAGCTTTGTAGGCGACGATGACCTAGCTGAAATCATCTCATGATATCCTACGATCCGACTCAGTCGAATACTAGATGCATCTTGGAGTTCCGGAAGGCATGGTTGCTTTTGCAAGATAGTGTAGGGAGGACGTTTCCAGATGACGGATCACTGTATTTTAAACAATGCAACAGTATTCGAATGGAATGAATGTCCCAAAACTACATTAGTAAGTAGAAAATCCTATCTTGCTATGAAGTTTATTGCAGTCAATCCTCACGTTAACTGTTCTGTGAATATAGTGGTTTCGGGTGTTTCGCCATAGCTTTCCTATAGGGAGATCCTCTTGTTAGAGCCTCGATGAAATGCTGAGGTATGATATCTTTGGGAAACCATGGCCATTGTTAGTACAGGCTGGGCAAAAAAAAAAAAAAAAAAAATGTGCAGCGGAAAATTATTTCATGAACCTTAACACCATCTACATCTGGGACGGCTGCTGTAAGCTGCGGTTTTCCTGTCGTAAGGTGTATGAAATATTTTCCGGGCCAATTTCATTTTGTCCAACCTGTACATTGAAGAAGCAGCGTTGGGTCCACTAAACTTTTTTTTTTTTTTTTTTTAACTTCGACCTGGTGCACAGATGATCTCCAGATCAAAACCTGGCGCTGCAAAGCGAAATTTTTCCAACAGGGCGGGGCTCAAACAAAAGTTGCAGAACTAGTTTGAATCTGAAGTCGTTACTAGCTAGATAAATAAAAAAAATGTGAGCTATCCATACGGCGTTTTTGTCATTACAATAAGAGAACGTAAGCGTGTGCAGGTACTATGTGCAAGTTTACAGTCTCTAATAACGCATGCAGATCTGATTGGAGTGGAACGTTGCAGCACATGTCGAGCAAGTCATTGGCCTTAATGTGTCTCACCGACTCACAGAAGCACATACGCTCTAGTCCTACATAGTTTTGTCTTTGTCATATCTTTCTACAAACAAAATAAATCTATCATCGATCCATGGATGTTATCCGAGTTTTTCGGGAGCAATCGTCTGATTGTACACCAAGTACTGAAACTGGCAGCCCCTTCTCAAACTTATCCAAACAGATAAAAGACATATTTAATAGAAACTGAATACGGCGGCATTTTCGTCCATGTAGGGTCTATTCCAGATGACCAAATTTTACTTCATCCTATTTCTGAGGAATACTTTGGCATCGGCACTGAGATGGCTTATCGTTAACATACAACAAGATAACATCGGATTTTCAAAGCCATTAAATTTCTTTGGAGTAATTCCTGAGTAATACTGAAGAGGCTGGGCGCACAGCGTGCTATTTCTCTCATCTCAGGAGGAGGAAAACAAATCGTAATACCACAGGTAATATTTGTGGCGTGCATGTGAACGTTATAGCCGCTGACCACTGAAATACGATGGACGGCTATTTAACAGAACTAATTACACTCTAAGACAAAAGAAAGTACCACGAAAGTATTACCAGAATGGGACGGAAAGATGTAATGTACATGTACAGACAAACAAATGATTACAATTTAAGAAAAAACTGGCTGATTTATTCAAGAGAAAGAGCCTCGAAATTGGACAAGTCAGTAACGCGTATATCCACCTCTGGGCTTTATGCAAGTAGTTATTTGGCTTCACATTGATTATAGAGTTGCTGGATGTCTTCCTGAGGAATATCGCACCAAAAACTGTCCAATTGGCGCGTTAGATCGTAAAGATCATTAGATGACTGGAGGGCTCCGCTCACAACGCTCCAAACGTTCTCAACTGGGGAGAGACCTTGCTGACCAAGGTGGGACCACTGCGCCGGCCGGTGTGGCCGAGCGGTTCTAGGCGCTACAGTCTTTAAACGCGCAACCTGAGGGATATCATGCCAAATTCAGTCCAATTGGCGCTTTAGATTCTCAAACTCCTTAGATGATTGGAGTGCCCTGCCCATAATGCTCCAAACGTTTTCAATTGGGTAGAGATCCCAACCTTGCTGGCTGGACAGGGTTTGGCAAGCATGGAGACAGGCTGTGCAGGTTGGAATCCTGCCTTGGGCGTGGATGTGGGTGATGTCTTTAGGTTAGTTAGGTTTGAGTAGTTCTAAGTTCTAGGGACTGCTGACCTCAGATGTTAAGTCCCATAGTACTCAGAGGCATTTGAACAATTTTGACCACTGCGTTACCGCTTAGTTCAATTTGTAAAGCTCTTTATTTTGAATAAATCATGCAATTTTCTGAAATTGTTATCGTCTGTTTGTCTGTACATGCACATCACATCTACCGATTTTCGTTCCATCCATATTATTTCTTTCATGATGTTTTTTTTGCTCTGAGAATGTATTTAAGAATCAAATGTGGATAGTCAACTACTCGGAGGACCTTCAGTTATGAAATTTGAAAATAAATAAATAAATCATAACCCTGGAAAACTATGATCGTGCATGGCATTGAACTTCGGTACTTTGAAAAAGAATCTTCCACATATTCTGCAGGACTTGGTGGCTCGCACTTGCCTTTCGACAACACTGTGTAGAACGCATTACACGGTGAACCGCCCATTTGTTTGCCAGCCGCAGCTCCGCCGTGTTGTGTCGTCGGTGTGTGACGTGGCTGCGGGCCAAGTCAGTCCTTGTACGGACACAGCGCACCAGCTGACGCTATGTCAACACGCCTAGGGATCGCCCAGGCTGCGGGAAAACCAGTCGCTGAAGCGTTATGTCCTTGCGCAATGTTTACTTCTGCGGTTACGGCGTGCCGCTGCAACTCGGAAAGCGGCGTGCAATTCGGTGAAGGACAGGCGCAAAGACTGCGGCGGACCGCGTGAGTCGGCGGAGCGCTCCATCCGGTCACTGGCCCCAGCGCCGCAACCGTTCCTCTGAAGCTGCGTTTATATTGGGCGAGCGAGTCAACGCTGCACGTGCCTGCGGACACTGGAGAATCAGCCACTAGTCCAACAGACGAGTCATCTCGCGCTGTCTCGGATACGATATCAGCATTGAACTGCACATTGTACCTGTTGCTAAGGCGTAAGACCATAGCTGTGCGGTCCGTTTCCACAAGAGCCTTGTGTTTAGAAATACGCGAAATCAGCCCTGGTCCTCACTCACCACTTAGTGAGATCAAACAAGTTTGTTGCTGCTGTTATAAGACGCAGTTACGTCCTGGTTTCCATGGGGCTGCTAGCAGCAACAGCTGCAGCAGCAGCAGAGGTTTCGGAGCTTTGGACTCTGGCGGTCCAGCGTCGTAGCAGCTTAGGGCAGCAATCTGAAGTCCGATAAGGGTGCCCAAGACTGAATCCAGCTGTTTCTGAACACCGTTCACCTCTGCCCACACCAAGCTGCCGTTCCAAAAATTGATTTTATTTACTATCAGATGAAATTTTAGAGATCACGACATCTCATAAAATATAAAATCAGCATCTCCATCTATAGCCACACCCACATTCTGCAAAGCAGTGTGAAGTCCATGGCAGAGGGTACGTCCCACTGCACCAATTTCAATGGTACCGACCTAGGTGGTGCAGTGGTTATCACACTGAACTCGCATTCGGGAGGACATGACTATATCCAACATAATGACAGAACGTTCTATGCAAGGAGTAAGAACGTCATGTAAAACAATCAGAGAGAGAGAGAGAGAGAGAGAGAGAGAGAGAGAGGCGAATTTTGACCTAGAAAAACAAATATGTGATGCAAAGCTAACTTTTGAGATAAGTGTCAGTGTGTCAACCCCATGTTGGTAGGCAAAGTGAGGAAAGAATTCTATAAACTCCATATTTATAATTTAACAGCAGTTGCCAAACGGTGTGGGATGAAGTTGAAAGTCAAAAGGGTGAGATGGTAGAGACTCTGAAGTACTAGTTGGATTTACCTTTGGAGAATGGTGTCATCCACAATGATTTGAATGGCCGTATCATGGTGTTACGCGAATCCCCCGGGGTCACTACTTCAGATTATGTAGCACTGCAGCAAATCCTTTTTCTCCAGTGCATGTTTTCCACCAAACCTACACACCACAGATCCATACGAGTGATCATTTGCTGAAATGCAAATGAGCTTTCGCATATCCCGTTGTCATCCCAAGCACCTAATTTCTTCTTCGTCATAATACGTCAAGTAAGAAATTTGCCGAAATATTGAGACCCAGTGACCAGTTTACTCGGCTGATACCGTTTGAGGAATTTACCTGATATCAACGTCATACATCGGTGGTCCGTTTTTGGCACCGGGATTTGCCCCCGTTATCAGCCTTCTGAACGTTTTCTGGAAATTTAGCTTCTTTCAGTGAGCAAACACATTGAGGTGACAACAATCATGTGATGGCCGTGTGCACATATACAGAGGGCGGTAGTATCGTGCACTCAAGGTACAAAAGGGCAGTGCATTTGTGGAGCTGTCACTTGTACTCAGGTGATTCATGTGAAAAAGTTTCCGACGTGATGTGGCCGCACGACGGAAATTAACAGACTTTGGACGCGGAATGGTAGTTGGAGCTACACGCTTGGGACATTACATTTCGGAAGCCGTTAAGGAACTCAGTATTCCAATATCAACTGTGTCAAGAGTCTACCGAGAATTTCAAGTTTCTGGCGCTACGTCTCACCACTGACAGGGCAGTGGCCGACGGCCTTCGTCTAACGACCGAGAGCAGCGGCGTTTGCGCAGAGTTGTCAGTGCTATCAAACAACTAACTCTGAGTGAAATAACCGCAGAAACCAATGTGCGACGTACGACAAACGTACCCGTCACGATACTGCGGCGCAATTCGACGCTAATAGGTTGTGGCAGCAGACGACCGACGCGAGTGCATTTGCTAACATTATGACATCGCCTGCAGCGCCTATCCTAGGATCGTGACCCTATCAGTTGGTCCCTAGACGACTGGAAAACGTGGACTGGTCATACGAGTCCCGATCTCAGCTAGAGGTGATGGTAGGGTTCGAGGTGGCGCAGACCCCACGAAGACATTGACCCAGATTGTCAAGAAGGCACTGTGCAAGCTGGTTCAAAAATGGGTCAAATGGCTCTAAGCACTGTGGGACTTATCTGAGGTCATCAGACCCCAAGACTTAGAACTACTTAAACCTAATTAACCTAAGGACATCACACACATCCATGCCCGAGGCAGGATTCGAACCTGTGGCTGTAGCAGCAGCGCGATTGCAAGCTTGTGATGGCTCCCTAATGGTATGGGCCATTTTACATTGAATGGGTTGGATCCTTTATCACACTGAAACGATCATTGAAGGGAAATGGTTATGTTCTGCTACTTGGAGAGTATTGGCAGCGATTCAGGGACTTCAATTATGGATGAGAATGAGCCATGTCCACGGGCCATAATTGTTCGTAATTGGTTTGAAGAGCATACTGGACGTTTCGAGTGAATGGTTTGGCCATCCAAATAGCCCGAAATGAATCCCACGAAGATTTGTGGGACGTAATAGAGAGGTCAGTTCGTCTAAAAGTCCTGCACCGGCATCACTTTCACGATTATGGATGGCTATAGAGTATTTTCTGCAGAGGATTGCAAAACTTTTTGAGTACATGCCACATGGAGTTTGGTGCGCTACACTTGAAAGTATCTAACCAAAATTGTTTCCTATTTAATATAGTGAAAGTATTAGTGACAAGACTGTTTCAAATTAATTATTCAACAAACCTTTATCTGACTGCGTCTGCGAACTTGTTTCTTGCACTCCTCCATTTTGCCAGTAATGAAACATGTATTTGACTCAGCAATCAAATTTAAGAGAATAATGCCGTTTATGCAATCGCATTAAGATGGTATTGAAAAATTAACTTTTGGCCCTGATGTTTACTTAATGCCTTGAATAATGCCAGTTGTGCAATGGCAAAAAATTAGTTATTTGAAATAACTTTGCTATATTAACTTTAGTTATACCAAAACTGATTTCAAACCATGAACTGCACATATATATTGCATAGAGGCCTCATTTTCTTTACGGTCTTTCATTGGTGGGTAACTTTACTTTATAACTCATTTTCATATTCAATACAAGCAAAGGATGTGGATTATGATTCAGGCTGTTAGATGTAAACCCCATCTTGATCTCTCTCTCTCTCTCTCTCTCTCTCTCTCTCTCTCTCTCTCTATATATATATATATATATATATATATATATATATATATATATATATGTTAAAATTTTAAGTCATACACAAAACCTACCATTTCCGACATTTTTGTAGCACGAATCACTCTTACAAGAAAATTTTACAAAACGCTTACTGTGTCAAACTTTGGACGTACAAATCCTAACTCCGAACATTATCTAACAAAAACCATTTTTGAAATCATCACATATCTTCTCTCATTTTCGTGCTAAAGTTTCCTCAGTGTAACTGCGCAGCGAACGTGCGTCCTACCTTAAAGCTGTCACCACACATCTGCTTCCTCTGGGCACCTAGCTGCGACTCACGAATTTTTTACTGCGCGCGCCCGCCTCTCTTAACCATCAAAGATCCTCCTACTCAAAGATATTATACTCCTTCCACCTTGTGGTTGGCAACTACCGACTTTATTTTCTGGATCTACCCTGATCAGATCTTGCCACATACCTTTCACACTGTTAAAAAAAGAAGGTCCGACACGATATTACGAGGTATTTCATGACATTTGTCATCCTCAGTGTATCAAGACGTTTGAGTAATTTCCAACAAAGATAGCCGGCCGATGTGGAGAGCGGTTCTAGGCGCTTCAGTCCGGAACCTCGCTGCTGCTACGGTCGCAGGTTGGAATCCTGCCTCGGGCATGGAAGTGTGTGATGTCCTTAGGTTAGTATGGTTTAAACAGTTCTAAGCCTAGGGGACTGATGCCCTCAGATGTGAAGTCCCATAGTGCTTAGAGCCATCCAACAGGGATATGTAATAATCGATCGCCAGGCAGTAAAAGCAACCTGGCAGAAAATGTTCCTCTTATAGCCGAATACCATGGTAAAAATTTCTTTCTGTTAGCCGTGTGTTCAGATTTTGGTGCGGTCTCTGTAATTGTTATAAACCGGTTAACATTCGCCGTCAAGAGTGAGTAGTTGGAACGGGTGGAAGCAGTAAACCAAGATCGGTGGATACTTCCGCGCGTAATTTATCTAACAGGAAATTTAGGAGTGTGTTACGTGAAATTACAAGAAGCGGTCGCTACAAGTCACTTTTTTTCCTATTTAGAGAAATTGATTTAACCAGAACCAATTTAAGGTTGAAACATCAGGTAAAAGTATCTCGTTCGAATTCATTGAAGCAAATGCGCTTCTCGGTATTTTCCGACAACTTCCGAAGAAAAACTGCACCGTTAATCTGGCCGCTCTCCTGCGTCTCGCAGACGGTGGAGCGAAGTCGCCGCGTAAATCTTGAGTTATCTGCTGCCTGCAGGCCGGCCTGTCTTATCTACAATCTCTCTCCCGGCGCTGCGCACTGAAATTTATTGCTACATGTGCTACGGACGCCGGTAGAAGTTGCCTTGTTCGTTTTCACTACTATTGTTTTGCAATAAAAATTCATTATTAATTCTGGAAAGGAAGCTAAAAGGTATGCATTCCAACTTAATTCACATTTGATAGTGAAAAAAAATACATTGTAATCTCTAGAAGCATGCCTATCTCATGCCATATCTTTCTCATACCAGTTCCTTCCAAATCCTCTCTGCATCCGAATCATCACTTAGATACAGTTACCAGGAGCCCACAACGTCATTATCGTCCTATCAGTTTCACACTGCATGTATCATCATTTCTTCAAATTAATAACATCGTTTGCTACTCAAGTCAATGCATTTTTTAATCATAGACTGAAGAGCGGCTGTAAACCCTTCCGCCTTTCTCCGTTGGTGGAAATACATGTAACATAAAACCAGCGACTTACATTTTTTTCTGGGGCTGTCATATTCTTCATTTGGGTGGCCACAGTATTGCTTTGCATCTGTTAAAGGTACAAGCTGAAAAGCACCCGCTTCGCTTTGTCTTTTTTCCTTTGTTTTCTAACTTGGAAAAGTATGAAATTAATCATCTCATTTGCAGAGCATTTAACTGATTCAAAATACAGTGTTATATATTACATTTGTTGTTTTGCTCTCAGGTGCAAAGAAGATAAGTTTCGTGGTTGTCCTACATTGGAGCTTTATTGATAGTCGTACTTACGCTAATCTTACCGGAAATTGGAGCCTTTTAAGGCTGAACAATATGTTACTTTTAAAGTGACTAAAATTCGCTGTATGAGTACTGACTAGCCTTTTTTCCGGTTTATATTTTCGCGTCTATGGTGTTCTTTACAAAGCTTTTTGTGGGTGCATGTCGAGAGCATGGGGGAAATTTAGCAATTGTGTCAGACGTTTACCCTTTCCCCTTGGTTTGTCATTGTATCATTGGATTTAAATTTTTTCCTCCTCTGGTATCATATTCTGTATGTCGAGCCTGGTGGTCATCTGGAAGGCGCGTAGCTGGAAACCGAATGATCGCGAGTTCAAATCCCGGCCGGACCTAGGAAATTTTCAGCCAGGCTTCAATCTGACCATCATCTCTCAACGACGTAAGATCGCCAGAAACAACAAGTTAAACGGTAGGTACCCTTTCCCCGGTTGGATAACTAGGCTACGTTAGGTACACGCGGCAATAGAGTCACAAGCATTTATTGTTATATTCTGTATTCCCTGATTTGTTCGTTGAACTACATCGTTTTTGTTGCTAAAATATATCGATACACGACCATTCTTTGTTCACGTAGTTTCTGTGCTCATTTGTCTTTACTACGTCACAGAATTCAGGGGTTAAAACTTTTGCCTGGGTGTTAACCAATGCGATTTATGCCAATTCTGATATGTATAAATAATATTAGAGAATGTTTTACAGCATTCCTTAAAATATTTCGCACTTAATTACAACACTAAATAATAGCCTCGATAATGCCGTACGCGTTTCTGTTAATTCATTAAAACACCGTCAGTGGTCTGGAATGAAACATATTTATCTATTTGGATTGCTTTCTAGATGTAAAAACAGTTCGTTAAAAAATATATTGTAGTGTGATTTTTACTTACAGCATTTTTATTTGATTTCCGCTTTCGCTAATAAAAGGAGTTTCATCCTTACGCATTTTCCAGATATTCAAGCGTTTGGCGCTGCAGTCGTGGACTGTGTGGCTGGTCCCGGCGGAGGTTCGAGTCCTCCCTCGGGCATGGGTGTGTGTGTTTGTCATTAGGATAATTTAGGTTAAGTTTAGGGACTGATGACTGCAAACCCGAAGGTGGCCGGACTTCGACGGAAATAAAGAAAACGCATTCTGGGCCGAGTATAATGCGAGATCCCCGCGCTCTCTACCACGAATTTCTTCCGCGGGCCGGCATTGAAACCAATCGCGGGCCGATGCCGACATTATATTGCATAATTTTCATATGCGAATAGGCAGCATTAAAAGTTTCGGACGATTCAAATTTCCTAGTAGCATTCTAATCATAAGTAGACGAGCCGTAAATACAACTTTCTTAATGTACAAGTTTTCTGGCAAAACCAGCTACGAGGATAAATTTTTGTTTCAAACTTTATATGCAAAAAACAATATGTGAGGAACAATTTGTATAATGGATTTCATGCCCTGCCATCGTAATTAAAACCGACTGCGAGAGAGAGAGAGAGAAAAAAACGAAGCTGCACATTTTCACAGTACAGCACATCATTTTCATCTTCGTACTCGGTTCCATTAGTAAATCTGTATATTGGTGTTGAAAAAATAAAGGCCACAGGTCAGTCTGAATGGTTAGTTAACATACAGTGTGAAAATTTAACCCCAACGACAGTTATGTATTTTTCGTAACTCGCATTACCAAGGGGGAAGTACTTTAAACACACCATAAAAAATTGAAACAAAAAATTCGTTAATTGTTGTTGACTTATATTAAAAATATATTTTCTGAAGAGATACTCATGTGTGAGTAGAGTCCAGAATCTGAAAATATCTTTCAGCATATTCTTAGTAATATCAACACGCTTTCAATAACGTGTACTACCGATGGGGTGTATTTTATGGCAACTTAAACTGTAAACAATGCAAAATTCTTTAATTGTTGTTGAGTTTTAGTCAACATATATTTATGTGTAAGCAACGTCCTGAAAGTAAAAAAAAAAAACTGAATATGAAATTCAGTGGGGAAGTCTACATGGAAGAATTAAATTTTTTGATAAGATTAACTGAAAAATCTAACATATTTATGGAATCTGGTACAATAATTTATTAAAAACAATAAATATTTTTTTAAAAATTTTAAAGGAGAAAGTAAGTGACGAGATTGTAATATTTTCGAAACGTGTAAACAAAGTAAGCTCCCATCCTCTTGGTATTGCGAGATTAGAGTAAATCGAATTACGTAAATGCGATGTAAGAGTAGTGTTGGAGTTAGTGATCTAGGTAACTCCTGTAATGACCGCAGGTTCATTAGACCATATGAGTAATAGGATCAAGTTCACCCCAAGGAGCGTCGTGGTCAATTGACCACATGACAGCAGGTGCAGTCAACAGCCTTGGCTGGTACAGAATTACTTTAATTCATTGGTAATTTAATGAGAGACAGTACTGTTTTTCAGGAACTTATCGCTTACAAAGCGTTTGTGTAAAAGAAGACGATCAACATCGCGAAGACGACCAAGTTATTAGGGAGGGAGCACAAGCTATGGTGAGGACGAAATTTTGTTATGTGGTTTTCTAAGGAACCATCACTGCATTCTCCGCAATCAGCTCATAGAGGAACTACGGAAGACCAATATCTAAATGCTGAGACCGGTATCTCAAGGGGTACACAGGCAATCATTTTTCCCTCGCTCCATTTGCTTAACAAACAGGATAGTGTTAATACCAGTAACGGTACAAGGCATCCTCTGATATGTACTGTACGAGGGATTTCGAAGTTCTGCATGAAGCTGTAGGTCTAGATGAGTATGTTCCACGATTTTGTTCACGTATTATTTCGCAGCCGCAATAAACTAAAATAAGTCATTATCCGTATCTGTGAAATATTTACAGAAATGTGCTGCAGGGCGATTTCAATTAAACTGTCATTTGCATGTCAATATTTTTGATACGTTAATCCATGTAGTCATCTGAAAGTATACCGTTTGACGGTGTTGGGTAGCCAGTGATATTGGACATTGGACTATTATATACTAGTTTGTACTATGTGCTAAGATACGACTTATATGGTAGTTTGAAACTCACATGTTAATCGAAATCTGCGCGTAGCACATTGCAATAGAGGGTATACAGTGCACAGCGGACAAGTTGCCGGCGATATCAACACTGATGTGCTGAGCGTATGGTATATTAAGCCAAACCCTTAAATAAGAAAACGAAAGAAAACGGCTTCTGGATTCAAATAGTAGTAGGAAATCTCAGGGTTTTTCGATTTCGTGGTGCAACGTGCAGATTGTGATGTCACTGGCACTCGTTTATCCTTAAGAATACGTCGATTTTATGGTAGTATTTTGACTGCATTGATTTGTATGCCCGCATCTAGCATTGTGAATCTCATGCTTTACCAAAGATTCTTTGGTGTGGCTGCTGATCTCATTATTAGTTGTGCGATATCTGTGATTTTCACCGTAAAGTAGGAACATCTCTGGAGGGAGCATATCGTACAACGTATGACGCCAACGTCAAACCTAAATTGTTACGTGAGTTATGCATGATGATGTTTGATAACACTCCGAACATAGACCGAAAATTTTGTTGTTACATTTAATTGCGGTGTTTTTACACTTTTATTTATTAGTAACAGCAATGGTAAATAGTTGTTGTTGCTAGGTTCCAAATCGAAATATGTCAAAGGAGGAGAAGTTATTTCTCGTAGGTAAGTACTACAAAGGTATAGTAATAGTTTAGTAAAAGGCGCATTATGTGTCATAAATATTGAGACACAATATAATTAAGAATTAATATCATCGTTCTAATATATGTGGCTTTATGGTCACACATTTGTGAGTCAAATGTAGATAATAGTAAATTCGATAGTGCAGGAGTGAGCTGTCATTCGACCCGTTGAATCTATAAACTTTTCGAGCAGTTTCCACATACAGGTAAGATATGGATGTTACAGTACGAAGCACCTGCGGTTACATACGTACAGGTTTCCAAGTGACAACGCTTCTTTTAAAGTAATCGCTATAGTAATCATTAGTAGTAGCAGTACCTATGGCGTGGGTTGAATCTGCCAGATTCATATTTTTGTTCTACGATGAACTGAAGTGAAACATATGGCACTAAATAGTAGAAACTGGAATAATTTCGACCTAATAATATATCAGTTTGTGATAAGTCGCTAATTTGCTGCATGTCATTGCTCCAACTTCGATGTTTTTCGAGGCACTTTCACTTTGGCATTACAGCAATACCGCAGCAGTATAATTGATTTAAACAGAAATTTTACAATAAAGTCAAGCGCAGTACAAAATCTAAAAAAATATCAATAGGGTGCCTTTCATTTGCTATTAAAAATTGACATTTGAGCCTGGAATTTATGGAAAACGAGTGAAATGCAATTGTATTTTATCCGAACAAAGCTTTAAGATAAGTTCACCACAGATACGGAATGAAAATTATTGCTATCCCTGTGAAATTAAATATAAAATTCACAGGGCTTTTTGAACCAGATCCGTCTGTACTGACGAAGTAATGGCATTCAGTATCTGTATAGTCACGTGACTTTGGAGTCAATGTATGTTAGTGAAAACGTGTATCTACACATCAGAAAGCCCACTCCATAAATATTTCTACTCTGAAGTTCTCAGCGTTTAGCGGCTTTCCATTTACGCTTGCGTCATCTGGGAACAATTGAGCGATGCAGCCCGCTGTTTTGTCAGCGCAAATATGTCGACGCTCGTTATGCGTAGCGAAATTGTTCCACAGCAGCCGTTAACGTTATCGTGGCTGAACTCTGTGAAAAAAAAAAAAACAGCTGCAGTTGCGTTTTTAATTCCTAGAGGCGGGGCTGTAATCGGGAAACTCCCATGTTAGGTTCTTCACGCCATATTAAATTAGAGGTTCGCTACATTACTGGAGTATTATGTAACAATAATGCTGCGAAAGTAAGTTCACGTCTATCAGAATAAAAACTTTTATTTTAATGGGAATTTTTTAAATTTCAGATGTTGTAACGCTTAGTCTAATATTATTTGGAGAACAGTCACGTACGCCAGGATCATACCGAAATATCCAGTTCCTCTGGAATGAATTTAGTGATGCGCAGATTAAGCACGTTAATATTCTAGCCGAGATTTATTTAGACTTCACGAAAACTTAGAATATATTATTACACGATTTTCTTAATATATTATTATGCCCTGGAACATATATGAATTTACGCCACTATATTGTGGAATTCATCACCAATTGAATGAGCCCTCGTTCGATGTAAATCACACGTATCTAGGGTAACACAAAACTGTCATATCTGTGTCGAATCAAGTGCGTTATACGCATCTGAAACATACTAAGATTCTCATCTAGATTTTTATGTGTGGAACAGACGCAAACAAAAGTTTGTTAGATAGTTTTGGGGTTACGGTGATAACACGGACTATATTTTTGAATTCGTCACTAATGAAGTGATCTGTTTTACCCATGGTTCTGATGATCTATATCTTCCAAGAGAAAAAAAAAGCACTTCTTAACAATGTAAGAAAGGAAGATTTAGTTTGTACCTTGATGTCAGGAGAAGCATTTTATGATGTAAAGGGAAGATTCAAGACTAATTAATTCATTAATGAAGTGTCGTGTGGCGAGGGCCTCCCGTCTGGTAGACCGGTCGCTTGGTACAAGTCTTTTTCGTTGACGGTACTTCAGCGACTTGCGCGTGATGAGGATGTGGTGGTGGTGGTGGTGATGATGAAGACAACACCCAATCTCTGAGCGGAGAAAATCTCCGACCCAGCTGGGAATCGAACTCGGCCCCTATTGCACAGCATTCCGCCACACAAACCACATTTTTTATTCTTTTTCTTTTCTCGATTTCATGTTGTTCGTAGCTGTTCGTTCCATAAGGCTTGTTATAGTTCCCCGCTCAATTAACTCAGTTTTTTTATTATTATTAAAGAGGGCGGCTAACCCTCTGACCTAACACACTGAGCTACCATGCCGGGGACCACTGAGCTATCGAGGCGGACAATTCATTAATGAAGCAAATATAAGAAAGGTTATAAATCATAAAGAGTACACAGAAACGAATATTATAGGAATAGAGAATTTGGTGAATTACGTCAATGGGGAAAAAGAGTTCGATGTTATACCCAAAGAAGTAGCAGCAAAGTACTTACAGCTTCCAGTATCACTATAATGACTTACTAATGGTGTTTGGTGAAGGGGCAAAAAGAGGCCTGGAGGCCATAAGCATGCAGTGGTGGAATAAATGAATAAATAAATAAAAATAAATGTGAGTAAATGCTATAAAGAGCTGTAAATTCTGTAGTGTTATACGTAAGTGACAAGACTCTAGCTCCGAGAAAACTTCGCAGACTTGTCACACTGGACTGGACTTCAGTGTTTGCAGAAAAGAAGAAAAAAATGTGGGGGATTCAGTTTTAAAAGATGCCAGCTTGAATAGATGGTGACCTGTAAAGATTAGAAGAGTGCGTAGAAGAGAGCCTCAGAACTCAAATAGTTAGTGATTTATTGGAACATATATGTGATTTGAGACACTGCATATAGATGTCAACTAGTTGACTATGTGCGAAGTGTCGAAAAAAAATTACGAATAACGTTCACAATACTGGCCATTAAAATTGTTACACCAAGAAGAAATGCAGATGATAAACGGGTATTAATTGGAAAATATATTACACTAGAACTGACATGTGGCTAAATTTTCACGCAATTTGAGTGCATAGATCCTAAGAAATCTGTACCCAGAACAACCACCTCTGGCCGTAATAAAGGCCTTGATACGCCTGGGAATTGAGTCAAACAGAGCTTGGATGGCGTGTATAGGTACAGCTGCCCATGAAGCTTCAACACACAGTTCATCAAAAGTAGTGACTGGCGTATTGTGACGACCCAGTTGCTCGGTCACCATTGACCAGACGATTTCAATTGGTGAGAGATTTGGAGAATGTGCTGGCCAGGGCAGCAGTCGCTCATTTTCGTACCCAGAAAGGCCCGTACAGGACCTGCAACATGCGGTAGTGCATTATCCTGCTGAAATGTAGGCTTTCGCAGGGATCGAATGAAGGGTAGAGCCACGGGTCGTAACACATCTGAAATGTAACGTCCACTGTTCAAAGTGCCGTCAATGCGAACAAGAGGTGACCGAGACGTGTAACCAGTGGCACCTCATACCATCATGCCTGACGAATACGTGCTTCCAATGTGCGTTCACCGCGATGTCGCCAAACACGGATGCGACCATAATGATGCCGCAAGCAGAACCTGGATTCATCCCAAAAAATGACGTTTTGCCATTCGTACACCCAGGTTCGTCGTTGAGTATACCATCGCTGACGCTCCTGTATGTGATGCAGCGTCTAGGGTAACCGCAGCCATGGTCTTCAAGGTGATAGTCCATGCTGCTGCAAACGTCGTTCGTGCAGATGGTTGTTGTCTTGCAAACGACCCCATCTGTTGACTCAGGGATCGAGACGTGGCTGCACGATCCGTTACAGCCATGCGGAGATGCCTGTCATCTCGACTGCTAGTGATACGAGGCCATTGGGATCCAGCACGGCGTTCCGTATTACCCTCCTGAACCCACCGATTCGCTGTCCTGCTAACAGTCATTGGATCTCGACGAACGCGAGCAGCAATGTCGCGGTACTATACACCGCAATCGCGATAAGCTACATGATGGTACGCATTTCTCCTCCTTACACGAGGTTCAAATGGTTCAAATGGCTCTGATCACTATGGGACTTAACTGCTGCGGTCATCAGTCGCCTAGAACTTAGAAGTACTTAAACCTAAGGACATCACACATATCCATGCCCGAGACAGGATTCAAACCTGCGACCGTAGCGGTGCGCGGTTCCAGACTGTAGCGCCCAGAGCCGCTCGGCCACTCCGGCCGGCTCCTTACACAAGGCATCACAACAAGGTTTCACCAGGCAACGCCGGTCAACTGCTGTTTATGAGAAATCGGTTGGAAACTTTCCTCGTGTCAGCACGTTGTAGGTGTCGCCACCGGCGCCAACGTTGTGTGAATGCTCTGAAAAGCTATTCATTTGCGTATCACAGCATCTTCTTCCTGTCGGGTAAATTTCGCGTCTGTAGCACGTCATCTTCGTGGTGTAGCAATTTTAATGGCCTGTAGTGTAGCTTGTTGTTAGATTTTTAGCTTGTGACAGTGCTCCAGTACCTATCTCTCTCTCTATTTTCCCTTACTGGTTTAGTAAATGTTACATTGTTTTCTGTAAACAGGAAAGAGGAGCAGGTGCCAATGGCAGCCTTTATGGGTGCAATGAGATTCAGTAATAGGCTGAGCAGAATTCTGACGCCTCCTACGTGAAACTGTCGCTGTACATTGCGCCTTCGTAGTTTCCTGTGGGAGTCACTATTACAGAACTTCGTTCCAGTTGTTTTTCTTGTTGACATTCATAGACTATGGGAAGAGGGAATCTAGACCACAGGAACCAGGAGCTGCCACGCCGCACAGGGAAGTAACGCTACGTTGAGCTACAGTAAAGAGCGAATAGCGCGGCAGCAGGGAGTGTGTGCAGGGCGTTAACCTGCCCCCACGACGCCTCCGTACATCCACTGGAGCTTGTCTGCCCCCACGCGCCGGCTGATTTGTAAGACCCGACACTGGCAGCGGGCGCTGCCTTTTCTAGCGCGTCTAGGAAACTAGCCGAGCGCGGGAATGTGGGCGACGCCTGCGGAATGCGAGCATGGCACTTCATCCCTCACTCTCCTGTCCGGTTGAGTTTATCTATGCTACACTCAAATAAAGCAGTCTTCAGCCCGTTAGCTTGGCACCACCGTACTTTGCAGGTGGCTGTAACACCTTCTTTATCTCAGAGACTTGGTCTTGTTTTTCTTTTTTTTTAATTTCGTGGCAGATCAAAATTGTGTTTCGAACTGAGACTCGAACCATGAACGTTGCCTTTTGCAGGCAAAAATCTATGGACTGGACCATCTAGGCGCGACTCACGACCCGCCGTCACAGCTTTACTTCCGCCAATACCTCATTTCCCTTACAGAAATTCTCCTGCGCACATTAACAAAATGGATGAAACTTTCTGGGAGATTAAAACTGTGTCCCGGACCGAGACTCGAACTCGGGACCTTTGCCTGTCGCGGGCAAGTGCTCTACCACTGGGCTACCCAAGCACGACTCACGTCCCGTCCTCACAGCTTTACTTCTACCAGTATCTCATCTCCTACCTTCCAGACTTTACAGAAGCTTTCCTACGAAAGAGCTTCTGTTAAGTTTGGGAGGTAGGAGACGAGATACTGGCACAAGTAAAGCTGTGAGGAAGGAGTCGTGCTTGGGTAGCTCAGGGCTTGAGCCGCACGGCTGCGCGATTACTACAGGCGATACGCACAGAAGTTCGCCGGAACCTACTTCGACAGAAGGACCTCCTACAGCGTGTGGAATACCTCAGCGTCCACATGGCGACTAAGATGATCCACACGGCTCAGGTCCTACCAATATCGACAGCGTTGGCACACAGACTGCGAGTAGCGTTTGGATATTATCTTACCGCCGTACTCCTATTCAAAGTCCGCTACGATACATACCCTCCCTCCGCTTGATGGCGGACTGGGACCTATAAATGTACGAGCAAGAGCTACAGCGTTATACTTGTGCACAATAATGAAATTGTGGACCCACAAAGATGCTTCCCTTACGGGACGTCTGTTAGAAGAATTGCTGCCGGCGTCTCTTCTGCCACCTGTCGCGACTGCGCACATTACACCCTCGCACCTCTCGGCATTTATTCTTGAGTATAGTTACGTGCACCCAGACCTCCCCAACACTCGCACTCCCAAGGCGAGGGACGTTTACAGGCTGCTGCTGACGTCCATCCCTCGCAATGTTATTGAGAGGAAGAGCCCGACGACCCTATGGCCTGCAGTGGGAGAGCGGTCCAGAAGCCGTTCTTACCTAAGCGGGTACGAGCCGCGTGGTACCAGGTGATGAACGGGATGGTTGTAACACAACAAAGGCTGCATGCTATTGGGATGACGGAATCCCCCTTTGCCCACATTGCCGCCTCGTGGATACTGACGAACACCATTTAACATGTGGATGGCTCCTCCTTTGTCCATAGGATACTTATTTCGCAGATGCGAAGACTCACGCTCTCACATGGTTTAAAGGCATGTCTATATACTACCCCTTTCGAAATGACTAGAAGATGGTACTTGATTACTGGCAATTTCTCCAGGACAGTCATAGCACACTTGAGCGTACACTCCGATACCGACAACTATTTGCGAACTACACTCCTGGAAATGGAAAAAAGAACACATTGACACCGGTGTGTCAGACCCACCATACTTGCTCCGGACACTGCGAGAGGGCTGTACAAGCAATGATCACACGCACGGCACAGCGGACACACCAGGAACCGCGGTGTTGGCCGTCGAATGGCGCTAGCTGCGCAGCATTTGTGCACCGCCGCCGTCAGTGTCAGCCAGTTTGCCGTGGCATACGGAGCTCCATCGCAGTCTTTAACACTGGTAGCATGCCGCGACAGCGTGGACGTGAACCGTATGTGCAGTTGACGGACTTTGAGCGAGGGCGTATAGTGGGCATGCAGGAGGCCGGGTGGACGTACCGCCTAATTGCTCAACACGTGGGGCGTGAGATCTCCACAGTACATCGATGTTGTCGCCAGTGGTCGGCGGAAGGTGCACGTGCCCGTCGACCTGGGACCGGACCACAGCGACGCAAGGATGCACGCCAAGACCGTAGGATCCTACGCAGTGCCGTAGGGGACCGCACCGCCACTTCCCAGCAAATTAGGGACACTGTTGCTCCTGGGGTATCGGCGAGGACCATTCGCAACCGTCTCCATGAAGCTGGGCTACGGTCCCGCACACCGTTAGGCCGTCTTCCGATCACGCCCCAACATCGTGCAGCCCGCCTCCAGTGGTGTCGCGACAGGCGTGAATGGAGGGACGAATGGAGACGTGTCGTCTTCAGCGATGAGAGTCGCTTCTGCCTTGGTGCCAATGATGGTCGTATGCGTGTTTGGCGCCGTGCAGGTGAGCGCCACAATCAGGACTGCATACGACCGAGGCACACAGGGCCAACACCCGGCATCATGGTGTGGGAAGCGATCTCCTACACTGGCCGTACACCTCTGGTGATCGTCGAGGGGACACTGAATAGTGCACGGTACATCCAAACCGTCATCGAACCCATCGTTCTACCATTCCTGCGCCGGCAAGGGAACTTGCTGTTCCAACAGGACAATGCACGTCCGCATGTATCCCGTGCCACCCAACGTGCTCTAGAAGGTGTAAGTCAACTATCCTGGCCAGTAAGATCTCCGGATCTGTCCCCCATTGAGCATGTTTGGGACTGGATGAAGCGTCGTCTCAGGCGGTCTGCACGTCCAGCACGAACGCTGGTCCAACTGAGGCGCCAGGTGGAAATGGCATGGCAAGCCGTTCCACAGGACTACATCCAGCATATCTACGATCGTCTCCATGGGAGAATAGCAGCCTGCATTGCTGCGAAAGGTGGATATACACTGTACTAGTGCCGACATTGTGCATGCTCTGTTGCCTGTGTCAATGTGCCTGTGGTTCTGTCAGTGTGATCATGTGATGTATCTGACCCCAGGAATGTGTCAATAAAGTTTCCCCTTCCTGGGACAATGAATTCACGGTGTTCTTATTTCAATTTCCAGGAGTGTATTTGCGCAGTGTCTTCGATAACCCCCCTCACAGTTGGGGAGTACTGGGCAGAGGATAACAGCCGTCATGGAGCTCCACACGCTTGGAACATGGAATCTGTACGCAGATGGGCCATGCACATGGAATGGCATGCGGGATTTGGTTACTACTTTTTTTTATTATCTGTCATCATACTATTAATTTCAAATTCTATTTCATAATTTAGAAGGAACTCTTGTTCTGGTGTTGCTACGGATGTACATTCTAATTTTGTTTGTCGTAACTGAAAGACGACTTTTTCCACATAAAAAAGTTGTTAGAGAAAAAAAATCATAAAAAAATGAAAAAATAAAATAAAAAATAGAAAAATAAATAAATAAATTAAAAGTGCTAGAGCACTTTCGTGGGGAAGGCAAAGGTCCCGAGTTCGAGTCTCGGTCTGGCACACAGTTCTAAGCTGCCAGGAAGTTTCATATCAGCGTACACTCCGCTGCAGAGCGAAAATCTCGTTCAACAAATAGGATATTTCAGAGAAATAATGTTTTTAGTCAGTTTTCTGACTGGTTTCCTGCGGCCCGTCACAAATTCTCATTTAGTGCCAACGTCCGTATTTCAGACGTATTCCACTCTGTCTTCTCTACTGTTTGCGCCCGGAGATCCTCGCCACACATTAAAAACCATGCAAATTATTCCCTGATGTAACATCCTACCCCTTCTTTTTGTCAATATATTTCATATGTTACTTTCTCCGCAGATTCTGCGCATAACCTATCATTCCTTGCCTTATCAGTTCAACATACTTCTGTAACACAACGCCTCAGGTACTTCGTTTCTCTTATTTTTCGATTTTTCCAATATCCATAATTCACCAATATACAATGCAGTGCGCCAAACGTACATTCACAGAAATATCTTCTTCAAGCCAAGGCACTAGAAGATGTTTTTTGACCAAGAACACCCTCCTTACCGTGCTAGTTTGCTTTTGACGGCTTTCCTGCTTCCCCGTAATGGGTTATTTTGCTTCCAAGGTAGCAGAATTCCTTTATTTCGTCTAATTTCTGGAGACGAGTTTTGATATTATGTTTCCTCCTTATCACATTTCTACTACATCTCATTACTTTCTGCTTTCTTTAGTTATCGCCAGTCCAAATTACGTCCTCATTCACTTACATTGAGAACAGCAACATCGCAAACAATCTTGTCATTGAAATCTTATCCTTCTGAATTTTAATCCTACGACTGAATCTTTCTTTTATTTCCATAACTGATTCTTAGAGACACAGATTGAACGGTAGGGGTGTAAGACTGCATCCCTGTCTTACCTCCTTTTTAAACAGATCCCTTCGGTCTTGGTGTTGAAAGAAAATTATTGCTATCCCTGTGAAATTCAATATAAAAATCCCAGTGCTTTTTGAACCAGATCCGTCTGTCCTAACGAAGTAATGGCATTCAGAATCTGCATAGTCACGTGACTTTGGAGTCAATGTATGTTAGTGAAAACGTGTATCTACACATCGGAAAGCTCACTCCATAAATATTTCTACTCTGAAGTTCTCAGCGTTTAGCGGCTTCCCATTTACACTTGCGTCATCTGGGAACAATTGAGCGATGCAGCTCGCTGTTTCGTCAGCGCAATCATGTCGACGCTCGTTATGCGTAGCGCAATCGTTCCACAGCAGCCGTTAACGTTATCGTGGCTGAACTCCGTGAAAAAGGGAACAGCTGCACTTGCGTTTTTAATTCCTAGAGACGGGGTTGTAAACGGGAAACTCCCATGTTAGGTTCTTCACGCCATATTAAATTACAGGTTCGCTACATTACTGAAGTATTATGTAACAATAATGCTGAGAAAGTAAGTTCACGTCTATCAGAATAAAAACTTTTATTTTAATGGGAATTTTCTAATTTCAAATGTTTTAACGCTTAGTCTAATATTATTTGGAGAACAGTCACGTACGCCAGGATCATACCATAATTTCCAGTTCCTCTGGAATGAATTCAGTGATGCGCAGATTAAGCACGTTAATATTCTAGCCGAGATTTATTTAGACTTCACGAAAACTTAGAATATATTATTACACGATTATCTTAATATATTATGCTCTGGAACATATATGAATTTGCGCTACTATATTGTGGAATTCATCACCAATTGTTCAAGTTCCCCGCTCAATTAACTCTTCGTTCTTGTCTGTCTCTATAGTTTACTTCTATTTTGCTCAGAATTTCGAACACTTTGCATAGTTTTACACTGTCAAACGCTTTTTATAGGTCAATAAACCAGTTGAACGTGTCTTGATTTTCTTCACTTTTAATTCCATTATCAAGCACAACGTGAGAACTTCCTCTTCGTGCCTTTATCTTTCCTAAAGCAAAACAGATCATTATCTAACTGACCGTGATTATTTTATCTGTTTCTTCCGTATATTATTCATATGAGCAACTTGGCTGCATGAGCTGTTAAGCTGATTCTGCTGTAGTTTTCGCACTAACCTGCCTTTGCCGTCTTCGGAAAAGCGTAGAGGAAATTTTATCGAAAGTCTGTTGGTACGTCGACAGTCTAATAGATTCCGTACTACGACAATAATCGTTTGGTTATCACTTCCCCCACTGATTTCAGTAATTCCGAAGGATTTTTATCTGTACGTAGAGGACTGTCTTCAGAATTAATTCTTATGCAGTGGAATATGTGCTGGCTTGAAACGTCCTGATATTAAAACCGTGTGGCAGACTGGTACTCGAACTCTGAATTTTACGTGAGCGGTGTTATACCGTCTGATTTCGATTCACGACCAGCCCATTACTCCTTTTGCTTGCCTGTGGCGATCGTGAAAGAAGTCAAAAGTTAATCTTAAAAAAAAAAAAAAATAGATAGTTTTTTTAAAGTTAGTGTCTGGCGTCAGCAAGACACAAATGCATAGATAAAAGAAATTTCTACAGCAAGTAACGTAAAGTGTATGTGTGTGCATAGTGCATTGCGTGTTTTGTATCTACGCAATGAGCTTAAGTTTCTTCCCCGACACCTGGTGGCTTGTGACTGTTGCGGTAATGTTAAGAGTGGAATAACTTACTGATACCCGTTAGCTCGCGTTTATGAAGTCAACTAAACATATATGCTGCACCATGATTACTAGCGAAACCCACTCGGGTGGGGAATGTAGTGCATACATAGTGGTGCAATGGCACAGTTTGCTCGTAAACACACATTCTCAAAAATACTACCTGATGTAGACGCAAAAAATGACCAACAGCCTTTCGGACGACTATAACTTTTATCCGTTATGGATGAGGATCACAGAGACTGTGATGAATGAAGGTTTCTTGAAATTACTATAACCGGTCGCCTTTTGCTTTCCAATTTTTACTATCCCAATACTGGTTTCGACCCGCCTATCCATTCGTCATGAGATGGTACATATTTATTGATTATCTGCAACAGTGTGGGAGTCGTGTAGCTTTAGCAAGCTGTATAAACGAAACATGTAAGCACTGAATGTGGGGAGAATTATTCACATTATGACGTCGATATCGTTGCGTTACTTTACACTTATTAGTATTCGTTAGTTGCGTGTTGGTGCACACAGTAGCCTGGGAAACATAATGAATGTTTTCCAGTGACATTAATTTTACTGCACTTCACACACTTAGCCACAAGTAACACGTTACAAATGCATTACACAAAACGTTAATAAACCAAGGAGCATAGCTAAAGTTACATCAAAGAGTCTCTCTGTTCAGCTGTTGTAATATACATGCTGGCGACAGTGAGCATGTACGTTTCTCTGTTGCAAAAATCACATATAGTTATATGGCAAACTGACATGTGCTATTTATAAAATCTATTAAACAATTAGGTTGGAAGATATTACATCTACAATTTTAGCACTGACATTGCGTTTGACATTCCTTTAATTCTTTTTTTTTTAATTGCGAACATTTTTAGGTTAGGCTTTACCGTGACTGTTATTGACATTAAATGAAACACCAAGTTTACTGTTACCAGTCACCATTTTATTTATTTCCACGACGCGTTTCAAAAGTTTAAACCTCCATCATCGGGTGGATTTACATTAGTTAGTATGACATCTGTGTGTGTGTGTGTGTGTGTGTGTGTGTGTGTGTGTGTGTTGTGTTACGATTTTTGGAGGAACTTGTGGCACAGCTTCCAGTGCTCACATGTATACATGTGATGTGTTACGACAGCAAAAGGAACCTGTGAACACTGGAGGCAGTGCCGCAAGTTCCTCCAAAAATCGTAACACAACACACACACACATGTCATACTAACTAATGTAAATCCACCGGATGATGGAGGTTTCAACCTTTGAAACGCGTCGTGGAAATAAATAAAAAGGTGACTGGTAACAGTAAACTCGTTGTTTCATTTAATACCATTAAGGTTTTGTTTAACTAACATTGATCAACACTTATGAAGTAGACAATAAACATCATAGGATTACTTTTTTTTAATAATGATAATGAAATGTAAAGAAGGATGGTAAGTGGGAGAAGGATATTTTGTGTGTGTGTGTGTGTGTGTGTGTGTGTGTGTGTGTGTGTGTGTGTGTGTGTGTGTGCGCTCGCAGTAGGAGAAAGAAGGTACTGAGCAGGTGTGCCAATGTGTGGGGGAGGGGGGGAGGGGGGAGAGAGGGGAGTGGGGAGGATATTTTGTGAGTTATTTAGTTTTTCCAGTGTAATGATTCTTTGAAATTTAGGAAAAAATCTATCTCATAATGTAAAATAATTCTTGCAACACTCAGTGCTTACGTGTTCCGTTTATACACCTTGCCACAGCGACACGACTCCCACGCTGCTGCAGATAAACAATAAATATTTACCATCTGCTGATGAATCGCTAGGCGGTTAGAAACCGGTAATGGGAAAATAAAAATTGAAGAAGAAGATAGAATGCGACTGGTTGCAGTAATTTCAAGAAACCTTTCTGACGACCATTTCCGGAATTCGTATGAAGAACTGTCAAGTGAATTTACTTACTGTAGTCTAGCCTCACGTCCCTGAATGGTTCAAAAATGTTCAAATGGCTCTGAGCACTGTGGGACTTAACTGCTGAGGTCATCAGTCCCCTAGAACTTAGAACTACTTAAACCTAACTAACCTAAGGGCATCACACACATCCATGCCCGAGGCAGGATTCGAACCTGCGACCTTAGCGGTCGCGCGGTTCCAGACTGAAGCGCCTACAAAAGCTCGGCCATAGTGGCCGGCGTCCCTGAATTCTTTCCATTTTTACTTCAGTATAACTTAGAGCGGGTCACGACCATTCGAACAGTAGTCAAGAGCGGTTGACAATGGAAGCTTGTGATCGTTCACGACGCAATTGTTCATATTTTTGCTGTATTTCCCGGAGTACAGCGAGGTATCTCAGATTTAGAATTTTGTGTCACGTCATGTCGTTTCGTAGGCACCGCTACGTAACATTTTTCGTGCGCCGTTTGATGCGAAGCCTGTTTGCCTATTGACATGGAGAGAAATCGCAGTTGACAAGAGGCCGTTGACCTCGGTTGGCGCGGGGAAGGCTGACGGCCAGTTCCGATTTTAGTTCAGACACAACAGGGAGCTGCCAAGGGCTTCTGATCGGCCGGCGGCTATCCCGGCACCAGCAGCAGCCGCCTCGTGGGGAAGAGTAGAGAGGAAAAAAAAAGTTGTGTTATAGTAGAAAGACGCCCATATTGCCCCTTTATTTACATGTCTTTTCTGTACTAATATATTGCACGATTACTATTAAAGTGCAGCTACTCATGTAGATCCACTGTGGTGTGCAATCATCATATGGCAGCGACACTTCGTAGACGTGCTAAAGCGTTGATACGGAAACGATTAACACTGGAAAATATTTAGTTCCTATTCTGGCCAGTAGGTGGAAATCTGGCGTTGTACACCATCTCGCCGACATCTCCGGTACTGATGTTGAACAAATTGTCGTTAATAATAAAATTGACATTACGCCTTTCCCTTGTCTGACCTTTACTGCCCCTGTCCTGTCCTACATATGGAAACATTCCTATACAATTTCTTGCATTCACAGCGCCAGATTTGAATCTAGTGGTCAAAATTGGAATTACTGTTTTCCAGCGTAAATCGATTCCGCGTTAAAGCATTAGAATACGCAACCAAGTTTCGATGCCATACGGTAATTACAGACCACAATGAACCTCTGTGAGTAACTGCAGTTTATAGCCACTCGATGCGTCGCATACGGTGGCAGCTTGTGATTTATTTCTCATATAAATTCTGTATTGTGCTCTCCGATTTAGTTTCGATCGATACTAATACAGAAGTTATAATATCAGGTGAGATTCTGCCCTGCCATCAGTCACGATTATAGCCGTAGGCGCCCAAGCATTGTTCTGCGAAGTGATGAGCGGTTTCTGCAGAAAGTATCGCCACTTCTTTTTCTAAGCTGTCCATCTTTGGAACGCAGACTGCGACCAGCTTACAAAGAGAGCTCCTCAGTAGTAGGATCGACTTCTTGAAACCATCTATATGGTGATACACGCCCCAGGCATTACAACCTGCAACCATTCACACTGGTGGGTTATCTTTGTAAGGAACTAACGAAAAAAAAGTTCAGAATTTTGTGAGATGCTCTCTACTGCTTTAAAATAAGTGGTTTCCCTAGCTGGTTGCATAGCATAATGGCTTGAATGCTAGCCTCACATGCAAAAGGTTGCCTGTTCGAATCTCATTAGGTAGTTTGATATCTTTTATATTTAAACCTTTATCAAAATGACTTTGACACTTATTTTTATTCAGTTGATTGGTTTAAATGTAATTTTTATCACGTCATTTTAATTACCGTATTAACCTCTTACAATCCTCTCATTTTTAATCTCGATCATTCGTTTCTCATGTGGTATCTTTATACATATGATGTTAATTGTTTAAATATTTTTATTTATATGTCGTACTATTTAAGAATCTAAAAACGCCAGTCTATCAGTTGTACGTCGTGTGGCTAGAGTCGCCCGTCGGGTAGACCGTTCGCCGGGTGCAAGTCTTTCGATTTCCACCACGTCGGTGACTTGCGCGTCGATTGGAATGAAATGATGATGATTAGGACAACACAACACCCAGTCCCTGAGCAGAGAAAATCTCAGACCCAGACAGGAATCGAACTCTGGCCCTTAAGATTGACATTCTGTCGCGCTGACCACTCAGCTACCGGGGGCGGACAGTCTATCAGTAAAAAACAAAAGACGAAATAATCTATTTATACGTGCAGTGCTGACGAAATGTAATTTTCGTTACAAGATGTACATTTTGTTGGATGTTAATTATCATACAAACATTTAAGACATAAATTCTTACCACACAATGGACAAAATAACACATATGAAGATTTAAATGAAAAAAAGGAATTATAAGTACAGCTGTAAGTACAGCTAAATCCAAGTAAAATGAGGGGTATAAATAATGAATGCAATAACGTGGATGAAATTATAGGACGATGAAACGGAAGAAATGATATCGACGTTAATACATGACAATTATTAAAATCAGATGCACAAAGATTCCCACTGAAAAACGAATAATGTGAATTAAAAATGAGGCTAATTGACAAATTCAATACGGTGATTAAAATGAGGTGACAAAGGAATAGAAATAGAAAGTACATTTAATCCAATTAACTGAATAAAAATAATTAGCAAAGTCGTTTCAATAAAGATTTTAAAATATAATATTTCAAGGCACGTAACGAGATTCGAACCTACAAACTTTCGCATATGAGGCTAGTACTACAATCATTACACTATGCAACCAGTTCTATCACTATTTTAAATCTGTAGAGCATCACGCTAAAATCCGAATTTTTTTTTCGTCCGTTAACTCGCAAATGATAGCCCACCAGGCTGATTAGTTGCAGGTTGTAATACCTGAGGCCTTAACATACATCACCATATATATGGTTTCAAAAAGTCGATGCCACTGGTCGGGGCCTCTCCTTGTTAGAGAAACGAGTGGCGATACTTTTTCCGGGAACCGCCCATCATTTTGCAGAACAATGTTCGGGCGCAAATTGTGACTGATTTGTTAGGTCGATGGGGCTAGAAAGCCTATTTCACTCACCACACTTTCTGACTTAAGACGTTGTGACTTCAGCATGATAGCTAACTAAATTGAAGGAGGCACTTCATGACGTTTGTTGCTGAACTGCTACAGAGATTCGTCAGGAAATGTACCGCTTTAGTCACACCATCAACATAACTGCCGCTGATAAGGGTATCCTATGACTTCCATTTAGGTGGCGGCGGGCTATACACAATGCTAGTGACCACTCTGACGGACAGTGAAACTTTGAAACATGTATCTATTTTGTGTGGGCAATGGCTTTGCCGCAGTGGATACACCGGTTCCCGTGAGATCACCGAAGTCAAGTGCTGTCGGGCGTGGTCGGCACTCGGATGGGTGACCATCCGGGCTGCCATTCGCTGTTGCCATTTTTCGGGGTGCACTCAGCCACGTGATGCCAATTGAGGAGCTACTCTACCGAACAGTAGCGGCTTCGGTCAAGAATACCACATAACGACCGAGAAAGCGGTGTGCTAACCCCACGCCCCTCCTATCCGCATCCTCCACTGAGGATGACACGGCGGTCGGATGGTCCCGGTGGGCCACTCGTCGCCTGAAGACGAAGTGCTTTTTGTCTATTTTGTGTAAGTTTTAAATAAATAGTTGCCACTATTAAAGTTCCAACTGTAGTAAGTGACATTAACTTGCGAATGAAATATCTGACTATCCATGCAGCTCTTGTAAGTTCAGTTAAGCAAGTTGTTGCACTGAAGTAAGTTCCAAATATCTGACAGTTATATAATACGGATCACACAAGTGTGAGCTCACCGGATAAAATGTTGGTCGGTTGGATGATTTGAAGAGACCGAACAAGTAGATCATCAGTCCCTTTTTCCTGGATAAAATGTTAAGCACCCATTAAACAAGAACAGTGGTCACTACGGAAAGCTGTAGGTTCTTACGTAGATCTTGGCTCTCAAGTTGTGTATGTATGCCAATCACCTGTACAGAAAGAGTGCACTAAGATGTGTCGGCGTGCAGAATGGTGGAAGGGAGCTATCGTGTTTGGATGCGCTCATGACCACACCGGTATTTGTTGGTGTATCAACGCCGACTGTACAACGTGTGTATAAGAAACACTTGCTCTGAGGTTAATCAGTGATTAAATGAATGTTCAGCCACTCCTGATTACTTTGCTCTCCACACTATGTGTTTCGGAAGGCAGGCGCACGTCATTGGACGTGGAAAGATGAATAATGAAACTAATGCTGTAAGCTTGTAAGCTGTGTAGATTAACAGTAACAATTTTTAGAATGCTAAGGTGAACAGTTTCATTATCACCCCTACAACATTTGATCATGGAAGAAAGCCTCCTGAAGCGTATAGTGTAGTGAATAGCTCAAGTATGATAAGGTAAATACTTAGACTGCTGAATAGTTTATTCATCTTACCACACGTGGTGATGACAGAAGTCACACTTCTGAAATACATGGTGTGGGGAAGAAATCAATTCACTGTGGCAGAACTGAACATTTTATTTATCATTGTTTATTATTTCTTTCCATGGTGGACACTACTCCACCTTATCAAGATTGCTAAGTTTGTGTATCAAGATCATATATATATATATATATATATATATATATATATATATATATATATATATATATATATGATGACTGTCTTCATTTGAACTACGTGTCCGTTGTTGACAGAAGTGAGTGATTTATTCATTTTTTCCATCACGTTCAGCAGAGAAACTTCAGGGGTCTGCAACGGGTCTAGTACACATCAGCAAAACACAAGCAAATCATACAATCTTACATGCGTCACCAAGCAAACAGTACCCTAATCTTTCTTTTTTATTTTAACAGAAGGCGTAACAAGATACCGGGTCAACTCGCTGCTCTGAACCTCTAAAACACATCAGCGCGAATCAGGATCGTTAATGGTAAGTTTCTCTCCTTTATAACATCGCACAATAAATATACAGGAAATAGCTCTTGTGTTCCTTGTGATTTTTGTAACAAAATAGAAATGAATTTTATCTGTGTCTTTCATCTTAATTTCTTTGTTTTCTTAGCGGAAAAGATCTGTAGATTGTTAATCGATTCAATGACCATAAAAATATCGCTTACAACCAGAAAACATAACATCTACGCTGGTAGTTATATGACATGTTCCTGGAAGTAAAAAGTGTACGCGATTCATGCCTCTGTCCTCATCTTTTCCTTCTATAACTCAAGGACAGTACGCAGGAAGTAAGGCTATAGACTCTCCACTTTACATACAAGGTTATTACAATTTTTACGTAGTGGTCGTCAAGTGAGATAAGTTTGTGGGGATAATGTTTCTTCAGTGATACGTATTTAAAGATAGGCGCTTTGAATCTGATAATGTAAGACATCATTCTTGTAGCGTCTGCCATTGGATTGTGATGAACATTTCTGTCACGCTTTCGCGTTAAACAAACTCAGGCGAAAAGTAAAGCTCTTATCTAAGTTGTTCAAATTGCAGATTGACAAACATTTCTCAGTTAAACTATGAATGGCATCGGTAAGTCAGTTATTTTAAAAAAACTCTTACGTATAAATTGAAGGTACAGAGAATTTTCTGAGAGATAACTACGATGATTTCAGAACTATGAATACCACATCCATAAGTCATTCATAGTTTTAAGAAATAATTGTTATACGAGGATTGTCCAGAAAGTAAGTTCTGATTGGTCCCGAAATGGACACCACAGTGAAAACCCGATGAAGATTTGGACGGATGTGTTGGGTAGTGTCTCTAGTATGATCGTCGATCGCATCAAGACGCTCTTTTCAGTTGTGAGCGCACCGTGAGCGAGTAAAGGTGGCTAGAACAACGATGTCTCCCGCCAAGTAGGAGGGTCCGCTGAGAGGCTTCGCCTTAATGAATGCAGCCCACCTAACACAACTGCCACGCACGTCCTTTTGCATGGCAATTCTCAGCCGCAATCTGCAGGGGCAGTGAAGACGCTCCTGCAGCATTTTCGATGGGAAGTGTTTGATCACCCACAACATAGCCCCAATTGGCTCGTCTTGAGTGTCATCTCTGTTCACATGAAACACTGGACACGAATACAACACTTTGGCGCAGACTACGCGCTACAGGCCAGTGTAGAGAATTATCGGAAAGCACAGGCGGCTGCCTTGTATGACGATGGTGTTGGAAATTAGGTATAGCGCTCCGAAAAAATGTCTTAAGTCGGATTGGCGACTATGTAGAGAAGTATCTGGAAAGTGTAGCTAACCTTGCACATAAAATGTTCCTAATTTTTCACTGTGGTTTCCATTTAGAGAGCGATCGGAACTTACTTTCTGGCCGGCCTCTGTGGCCGAGCGGTTCTAGGCGATACAGTCTGGAATCGCACGGCCGCTATGGTCACAAGTTCGAATCCTGCCTCGGGCATGGATGTGTGTGATGTCCTTAGGTTAGTTAGGTTTAAGTAGTTCTAATTTCTAGGGGACATTTGAACCGTTTACTTTCTGGACAACCCTCGTATTTCATATAATTCTTTTTCGTTCAGATGGACGTGTCACATTACGTAATGCAACTTCATATTCGAACTTTAAAATCATTTTCGTAACTGCAGCAAAGACATATTTTATTATCCCCATGTACTGTACACTGCGTCTATAGGCAGTAATGTTTTTGTTTTTATTATCCATGTTAACATGGAACGCAGTATTGTGAATGGTGGACATAGTATGTGGTATCCGAAAACAAAACAAACAATACTGGTTACTTGTTAGTGAACTGTACATATCATACATAGTGCGCGTTCAACACCGTGAAAGTTCAGCAGAAATATTCGACAAATGCGTCGCTCGGGAACGTACACTACGTAAGTTATCATGTAATTGTATGTTAATGCACATGAAGACCGTTTAATGTATGATTCGTCAAAAATAAATCTTTCCCAAACATTTAAGGAACTTTAAACAAAACAAAATTTATTAGTATCTCCATGTTAGGATGATTACGGTTCAACAACTGTTGTTGAGTTAGTGGAAAGGAGCTGCAGTTGCTTAGAACTTAATTAAGTCCATTGTCCGGTTTTGACTTTATTTTAGGCCATTATCAAGTGTATCTCAAACTGACAAATCTTAACACATCATATGATGGGTATAAAGGTATTTTTTATAATATCTGATGACAGACAATGCTTATATGTGTACAGTTCAAGTGCAGAAGAACGCTGTAAAGATGCAACGTAAAATTACACTCATGGAAATGGAAAAAAGAACACATTGACACCGGTGTGTCAGACCCACCATACTTGCTCCGGACACTGCGAGAGGGCTGTACAAGCAATGATCACACGCACGGCACAGCGGACACACCAGGAACTGCGGTGTTGGCCGTCGAATGGCGCTAGCGGCGCAGCATTTGTGCACCGCCGCCGTCAGTGTCAGCCAGTTTGCCGTGGCATACGGAGCTCCATCGCAGTCTTTAACACTGGTAGCATGCCGCGACAGCGTGGACGTGAACCGTATGTGCCGTTGATGGACTTTGAGCGAGGGCGTATAGTGGGCATGCGGGAGGCCCGGTGGACGTACAGCCGAATTGCTCAACACGTGGGGCGTGAGGTCTCCACAGTACATCGATGTTGTCGCCAGTGGTCGGCAGAAGGTGCACGTGCCCGTCGACCTGGGACCGGACCACAGCGACGCACAGATGCACGCCAAGACCGTAGGATCCTACGCAGTGCCGTAGGGGACCGCACCGCCACTTCCCAGCAAATTAGGGACACTGTTGCTCCTGGGGTATCGGCGAGGACCATTCGCAACCGTCTCCATGAAGCTGGGCTACGGTCCCGCACACCGTTAGGCCGTCTTCCGCTCACGCCCCAACATCGTGCAGCCCGCCTCCAGTGGTGTCGCGACAGGCGTGAATGGAGGGACGAATGGAGACGTGTCGTCTTCAGCGATGTGAGTCGCTTCTGCCTTGGTGCCAACGATGGTCGTATGCGTGTTTGGCGCCGTGCAGGTGAGCGCCACAATCAGGACCGCATACGACCGAGGCACACAGGGCCAACACCCGGCATCATGGTTTGGGGAGCGATCTCCGACACTGGCCGTACACCTCTGGTGATCGTCGAGGGGACACTGAATAGTGCACGGTACACCCAAACCGTCTTCGAACCCATCGTCCTACCATTCCTAGACCGGCAAGGGAACTTGCTGTTCCAACAGGACAATGCACGTCCGCATGTATCCCGTGCCACCCAACGTGCTCTAGAAGGTGTAAGTCAACTACCCTGGCCAGCAAGATCTCCGGATCTGTCCCCAATTGAGCATGTTTGGGACTGGATGAAGCGTCGTCTCACGCGGTCTGCACGTCTAGCACGAACGCTGGTCCAACTGAGGCTCCAGGTGGAAATGGCATGGCAAGCCGTTCCACAGGACTACATCCAGCATCTCTACGATCGTCTCCATGGGAGAATAGCAGCCTGCATTGCTGCGAAAGGTGGATATACACTGTACTAGTGCCGACATTGTGCATGCTCTGTTGCCTGTGTCTATGTGCCTGTGGTTCTGTCAGTGTGATCATGTGATGTATCTGACCCCAGGAATGTGTCAATAAAGTTTCCCCTTCCTGGGACAATGATTTCACGATGTTCTTATTTCAATTTCCAGGAGTGTATAAAAGCAGTAGAAGTCAAGTGGATTTAAAAAAGTTTTCCGCCAAGTGACGTCGTCATATAAATCAGCGTGCTGTAATAATAAATACTGTACACTCGGAACCCTTGAAACTCTTGATATGGTTAAGCTTAAAAAGAGTTATCTGACGGGTTTCAGAATTGCAATGCATGAACAAAGAACAATTTGTTTCGTTTTCTTTCAGTAGCCAGGTTTCACACGAATTAAATAACATTTTGAAAAAATAAAATTTTTGGAGTTGCATATAAATCTCAATCGTCACTTTTACGCCTTGTAATACACATGTCAATGCAACTTGTGACGTATACCCAAATGATAGCATATACAAAGTTCAATGCTCTGCATGTAAGACGAGCTACATCGGGTAAACTGGAAGACATTTCGAAACGTGATATAAGGAACACACAGAACTAAACATAAATGATACAGGAAGTAAATTCCACATTCGCAGCTCACATTATGCAAGGTGGTGACAGAGTAACATCTTCAAAAACAATCTTGTGATTCTTCGTACAGTGGAGACGGGCTGCCTTATGGACATTTATAAAGAGAGAGAAAATTACTCACCTGAAAAAAAGGCAAGGAGAAGATGCTTACTGAGAAATGTTCATTAAAGAGCACCAATTTCTTGGGTAACTGCCGCCCAATTATCGACAACTTATTTTAAAGATATTCTACAGTTTCGCAGTTATACATGGTTCTCTGTAAACATACTTCTGTAAGCAACTGACGATGCGTCCAAACTATGGCTCTGAGCTCTATGGGACTCAACTGCTGTGGTCACCAGTCTCCTAGAACTTAGAACTAGTTAAACCTAACTAACCTAAGGACATTACACACATCCATGTCCGAGGCAGGATTCGAATCTGCGACCGTAGCAGTCGCACGGTTCTAGACTGCGCGCCTAGAACCGCGAGACCACCGCGGCCGGCGTCGAAACTATGCTATAGCCCTCAATAGGTCCCGATGGTTCAAATTTTTACACTTTAGAAGTCGTACCTTTAAGCTTGGCTTGGACGCCTTGTTCATTGGAACTGTTTTTACACTTTTATTAATTCCAAATATTTACTTTCAGCATTTTACTTGAAAAAAATGCATTGTAATGGTGAAACACGTCAGAATATCTCTCTTTTAACCTAAAGGATGTCAACAGTTTTAATGCATCTGATTTGACAACTGTTATGATTGCGACACGTCCATTATTCTCATGACGTCATTGGGCGCAAAACTTTTTAAAATTGGCTTGACTTATTTTTATCATTTGACGTTGCTTCTCTACAGTATTACGTAAGTAATACATTCTTTTTGCGCTTGTGCTGTACATACATGAACATTGTCTCTCATCTCCTATTACAAAAAAATCTACGTACCCGTCATATTATGTGTTAACATTAGGTAGTTTCACAGACATTTGATAATGCCCCAATACAGAAGCCGAAACTGGCCGTGTGGACTTAAAAAAATTTCTTATGTTTCATCACCAAACAATTTACGAGCACAAGCGAGGCACCAGCGTGAAAGCTTGTAAGAGCTCTCTGACGACGGATTCTAAAAAATTCGAAATTGGTAATGGTTAAATACGAATAAAATTTTAAATCATAATTTTAATGCTATATTTAAATGACAACCCTTAAAAATCTCTCAAGGGCGTCAAGAGATCCTTTAAAAAACCGGTAAACCCTGTAACAGGAGACATTATAGTGTCACATCGTTGCCAATGTTTCAGCAAACTAATTTTTGTGGTTTTGAATCTAGGCAAATTAACTGCTTATGCTAAGTTTTTATTTAAGTTAGTTATTAAGAATTCTTTCCTTCTGAAGAAGGTATTTCACTGACTTCGGTCTTAAACAGAGATCTGAAATGTATGCTAAATTATTCTTCATTTACAGGACTATCTTCGGTATAATTGGTTATGCGATATTAATTTCGATTTGTGATTTAATTTCTTAATTAAGATAGTCGTCAGTGTTTAAAAATGAAGTCTTCATCCTGGTGCATCTATACGCCTTCTCCAGAGAGTCCACTTCCTTTCTTTTGAAAGACAGCTGAGTGATTTTCCAAGAGAATACGATAGTCATGCTGGCCACAGGAACTAACGTTTACGTATTATCGAATTATTGTTATACCTCGAAGAGGTATAAACAACCAGGACAATGTCCTACCTCCTATTCTGCTGCGGCACAGTGCTACAGTCATGTCACAACAGACTTTAGACCTTGGCTAATATAAATTTTGTTACAAGGCCAACGAGGCCAGTGAATTGAGGAAATTTCTATGTGGTGCAGCTACCTGCACATGTCTCACCTCATTCCCTCGTAATATTACACATTCTTAAAAGTTCAAAAGTAGTCGGTTAAATTGAGGTGAAGTCGTGACTCATATGATACGTGTATGAATTATCAATCCTCTGGAAAACGTTTTTGCACAGAATTCATTTAGGCTGCAGCGAGCTTATTGAAAAGTTAATGTGCTGTGCAGAAATATGAAGTACAACAATATATCTTCTCTGCTGTGGTAATGAATAACGATATCTTATTGCTATTTACTAGCGGCTTTCCATCGTATCCTAAGAATAATGGCTTCTCGTCATCGGAAGCGTTGTGGTCCCGAAACTCTTTGTGTACGCTGCAGTTTAAACCGAGCGGTCTTCGGTGCTTAGGCAAATACGCTTTGTTGTCTCTGCGTTAATGGAAGCCGCCACGTCCGACACCAACCGGCGGTTTCTCCCTTACCAAGTAGGCTGAAAGGTTTCCTCGCGCATTACTTCTTAGTATCTGCTGTAACCTTATCGGTATTTACTTTCGCCTTTTGCCCTTAGTGACAATTTGAACGTCACTGGTTAATGGCTTCCACCTCTCCCCCTCCTGTGTAAAGATAATGTGAGAGATTTGGCTCAGGTGTTTCAGAAACGTACACACGGTCAACGTAAAACTTTAGCAGATTTTCAACAGTTTCTCTATGCTACGTTAACTTCCTACTATCGTTACTATATCTTCGTAATAGACGTCAAGCGTTGTTGGATACATAAATTTGTAGCATAGTAGCAGCACTAAAACCGTCTCTTGTGGGCTTTGTAACAGTACAGCGAAGCTGCAGCGTATTAGATCGCGTAGAGAGCACGTGGCAAGCTTGTTAAATTTTTGACGTGACTGATGCATTGATAAAATAATTAACGAAGGCGCCCTGATACGAGCCAAAGAAGAAATGTCTGGTAAAGATTATAATGAAATGAAAAAAACCTGAGCTGTTCCTGAAAGCCATTGTTTAAGAAATGGTAGGCGAACAGAACCACAAAGGGAGTCCTGAATATGAATATAAAGTGTGTAGAAAAATCTACGTACATGAACTTTTATAATCTTTAGAGGGGATAAAGAGAAACTTTGGCACAGGTTCACCGTGATGATTTTGACACCAGTAATGTTCAGAAACGGCGTTCAAACTGCCTTGATGAACATTGTTTTTCAGATGTTACTAAAAATATCGTCCATTTATGTTAATGCACAACTGGCATCTGTGATAATGATCATCTATCACTTGTTTTTTTTGTAAACAAACAGGTGTTTCACAAATAAGGGTTGCAGTTTCAGCTAAACGGATAGTTCTGTCTTTTGGAGTGTCTGTCGTGTCTCATACACAAAGCGCTCCATCTTTCCTGACAAAAAGAAATCCTTAGGAGGTGAACAACATCTCTAAAACAGTATTCATCAAACGGCACCTTGAACTCCTTCTCTGAATATCACTAGCTTCAAATCCTTGACTGAACTACATCTTTGAACATCAGTAGCATCAACCTCCAATAGACCCTGGGAAAATGGTGCACGTCTGACATTTTAGTCACGGTAAGAAGTAGTTCTTTCTATCTCCTAAAAGGACTCCAAAATTTTGTGTCCGCAACTCGTGGTCGTGCGGTAGCGTTCTCGCTTCCCACGCCCGGGTTCCCGGGTTCGATTCCCGGCGGCGTCAGAGATGCCTCGTGATGACTGGGTGTTGTGTGCTGTCCTTAGGTTAGTTAGGTTTAAGTACTTCTAGGGGACTGATGACCATAGATGTTAAGTCCCATAGTGCTCAGAGCCATTTGAACCATTTTGAGCCCACCAAAATTTTGTAAGCTTAATTTTTTTTATACCTTTTCATATAGGGTAGATGGTGATGTAGGATTCGGTCTTACAGTCACGAGGCTCGGGTGTATTGGTGCGAGCCAATATAGGAGGGAACATATCGAACGCTTTATCGAATTGACCATAAATTATTGTTAGTTAACAGATGTGGAGAGAACGCACAGCAGCTCAAGGACGGGATGGTCGACTGCTCCACTTACGTCTAGAACACATACAACTGAGTCACCATCAGTTTAACATGAGCGATTAACCCCAAAGTTGAGATATACAATGTTTTACGGGCTTATTTATATGCTGTTGTTTTCTTATAAGTGTGCACACTTTCGTGTGCCTTGTAGTTATTATAAATCTTCTGGGTGATTAGGCGCGTTATATTCTTCTTCAGATTACTTCTCCAAAGGTCAAGTTTCGAACTCTCTGTTCGGTTGGTCGTCAGAGCTACTCTGGTGTCCACAGCGTCCAGCCACTCCTGAGGAAGATGGCAGCAGGAGGACTAAACGTAGAGTTGTGGACGCGCTCCAATAACCTTGAACACTTTATCTTCATTGCAACGGACTCGGAAACCTGACGACTTACACCAAAACAACAGCGAGTAAATAGGCCTCTCAAACATCGTATGTAACAAATAATTCAGCGATGCCTCATCCTTGGGGATATTCGAGGGTGATTACTTTCTGGTTTGACGACCACACAGGCATCCTATTGTATCGCAACTTGCACGCTGAAACACCCCACGTTTTATTATTTGTCATCAGTCATCTGACTAGTTTGGTACGTCCCATTACGTCGTATTCATCTCAGAGCAACACTTCCACCCTAGGTCCTCAATTATTTATTATGTGTGTTCCTCTTCACTTCATGCCATCCACAGCTCATTCTAGTATCATGGAAGTTATTCACTATGTCTTAACACAAGTCCTACCATCCTCTCCATCCGTGACTCGTGGTCTTGCGGTAACGTTCCCGCTTCCCGCGCACTGGGTCCCGGGTTCGATTGCCGGCAGGGTCAGGGATTGTCTCTGCCTCGAGATGACTGGGTGTTGTGTGTCTTTCATCATCATTTCATCCTCATTCATTCACTCACAAATCAGCGTAGTGGCGTTAAAGAACTTGTGGAGCGGCGGCCGAACCTCCCCGCGAGGGGTCTCCCGGCCACCAATGCCATACGCTCATTATTATCATCCTCTCCCGTCTTCATGTTTCCCACATATTTCTATACCCACCGATTCTACTGAGAAACTCATTTATTTTACCAGTCCACCTAATTTTCAGCATTTTTTAACAGCATGACGCCTCAACAGCTTCATTTCTCTTCTTCTCAGTTTTCCTCACAGTCCATGTTTCACCTCCATACAATACTATCCTCGAGACGTACATTCTTCTTTGATTTAAGGCCTGTGTTCGATAGTAATGGGCTTCTTTGTTCCAGAGATACACTCGTTACCCGTGTTAATCTGATATTTACACCCCCCTCCCTTTCTTCTTACGTCATAAATTATTATGCTTTCCGTATTTATCCCACAGAAAATGTGTGGGACAATTTTGAACAGCGGATGACATGTAGCAGCCAGGTTCTCCGCATTTTGATAGTAATACGCTTCTTTGTTACCCGTGTTAATCTGATATTTACACCCCCCCCCCTCCCTTTCTTCTTCCGTCATAAATTATTACGCTTTCCAAATTTATCCCACAGAAAATGTGTGGGACAATTTTCAACAGCGGTTGACACGTAGAAGCCAGGTTCTCGGCATTTTGATAGCGCTTTGGTATTTGATCATCGATGAGTGGCTTGAGGTGGATGTGGCATACCAAAAATAACCTGTGAATCCTCTTGTTGGCCGAATTGAGACCGTTATCAAAACTAGAGATTGTGCTGCACGGTATTAGTGTGATGTCTCGTATACGAGGCAAGTTCCGGTTTGCCCGTCTGGAGGGTAGACAGCTGGGTTGACAGCTCTGGCCAGTTCCGCACTGAGGGACAGCTCATACACTGCGGTGCCGTACGAGTGTCGCTGCGTCAGACCGGGCGGGTTATTTCTGCCCGTGTGTGTCAAGATCGAGTACACAATCGCCGGTAAACTGGTGGCCGGTTTTAGAGGTGAGTCCGGCGTAAGCTGTCGGCGTCGCGTCAGCTGCCGCCCACGCCGGCCTCAGCTACAGGGCGCCTCGGAGACGCGTACATACATACGTACACACACACACTGGGCGTGTCTGGCGCGCGTACACGCACCGTCCCGGATCTGCGGGTGCCTGCCGGCTGTGTGCGGCGAGTGCGTGGGCGGTGCGCCAGGCGAGGGAGCATCAAACGCTGCCGGCGCCGTGGCCAGATCAACCCCGGTGATGCAATCGCTTCTACAAATAGGCCGCTACGCGGGACACGGGCGCTCTGTCTCTCTGACTGACAGGCCGCGACAGGCTTTCGCCGCTTGTCTCAGACAGGCTCCAATTTCTCGATGGAGTAAGGCGAATGAGATTTCGTAGACTGCTGTGCCATGGTTGCTGGCAGCTACATCTATATCTACATTCATACTCTGCAAGCCATCCAATAGTGTGTGGCGGAGGGCACTTTACGTGTCACTGTTATTACCTCCCTTTCCTGTTCCAGTCGCGTATGGTTCGCGGGAAGAACGACTGCGGGAAAGCCTCGGAGCGCGATCGAATCTCTAATTTTACATTCGTGATCTCCTCGGGAGATATAAGAATGGGGAAGCAATATGGTTTGAATGGTACAAATGGCACTGAGCACTATGCGACTTAACTTCTGAGGTCATCAGCCCCCTAGAACTTAGAACTACGTAAACCTAACTAACGTAAGGACATCACACACATCCATGCCCGAGGCAGGATTCGAACCTGCGATCGTAGCGGTCGCGCGGTTCCAGACTGTAGCGCCTAGAACCGCCGGCCACTCCGGCCGGTGGAAGCAATATATTCGATACCTCATCCATAAACGGGCGCTCTAGAAAACTGGACAGCAACCTACATCGCGATGCAGAGCGCCTCTCTTCCAGAGTCTGCCACTTGACTTTGCTTAACATCTCCGTAACGCTATCACACTTAACGAATAACCCTGTGACGAAACGCGCCGCTCTTTTTTGGATCTTCTCTACCTCCTCTGTCAAACCGACCTGGTACGGATCCCACACTGATGAGCAATACTCAAGTATAGGTCGAACGAGTGTTTTGTAAGCCACCTCTTTTGTTGATTGACTACATTTTCTCAGCACTCTCCCAATGAATCTCAACCTGGCACCCGCCTTACCAACAATTAATTGTATATGATCATTCCGCTTGAAATCGTTCCGCAAGCATACTTCCAGATATTTTACAGAAGTAACTGATACCAAATGGTTCAAATGGCTCTGAGCACTATGGGACTCAACTGCTGTGGTCATCAGTCCCCTAGAACTTAGAACTACTTAAACCTAACTAACCTCACACACATCCATGCCCGAGGCAGGATTCGAACCTGCGACCGTAGCAGTCGCACGGTTCCGGACTGCGCGCCTAGAACCGCGAGACCACCGCGGCCGGCTAACTGATACCAGTGTTTGTTCTGCTATCATATAATCATACAATAAAGGATCCTTCTTTCTATGTATTCGCAATACATTACATTTGTCTATGTTAAGGGCTAGTTGCCACTCCCTGTATCAAGTGCCTATCCGCTGCAGATCTTCCTGCATTTCTCTGCAATTTTCTAATGCTGCAACTTCTCTGTATACTACAGCATCATCCGCGAAGAGCCGCATGGAATATCCGACACTATCTACTAGGTCATTTATATATATTGTGAAAAGCAATGGTCCCATAACACTCCCCTGATCAGTGATATACCTTTCTGAGTGAACACTTCATACTTACTCCTTCGCAGTTCCATTTCTGCGTTAATTAGACGTAGTTCACGAATATAACTTAAACTTTGTGTTCTGCCTTACGGCAGGTCTTGTCATTGGGGAAGCCTCGTCGTAGAGGTCCACCGCATGAGCGTCTAGGGAAGTGATGCCAGTGGTGGTTTCCCGTTGCCTTCCACTGGTGATGACGAAATGATAATGAAAACAACACAACACCCAGTCCCTGAGCGGACAAAATCTCCGACCTAGCCGGAAATCGAACCAGGGACCCTTGGCATGAGAGACCACCGCGCTGACCACTCAGCTATCGGACCGGACTTAATGAATATATATCCTAAGAAAAATAAAAGCGACGCACTGCGAAAGAATTATCCGAATGGGGCTGAAATCGGTAGATGAGATGTACATGTACAGACAAACAAATTATTACACTACTGGCCATTAAAATTGCTACACCACGAAGATGACGTGCTACAGACAAGAAAATTAACCGTCAGAAGAAGATGCTTTGATACACAAATGATTAACTTTTCAGAGCATTCACTCAAGGTTCGCGCCGGTGGCGACACCTACAACGTGCTGACTTGAGGAAAGTTTTCAACCGATTTCTCATACACAAACAGCAGTTGGGCGGCGTTGCCTGGTGAAACGTTGTTGTGATGGAGGAGGAGAAATGCGTACCATCACGTTGCCGCCTTCGATAAAGGTCGGATTGTAGCCTATCGCGATTGCGGTTTATCGTATCGCGACATTGCTGCTCGGGTTGGTCGAGGTCCAATGACTGTTAGCAGAATAAGGAATCAGTGGGTTCAGGAGGGTAATACCGAACGCAGTGCTGAATCCCAACGGCCTCGTATCACTAGCAGTCGAGATGACAGGCATTTTATCCGCATGGCTGTTACGGATCGTGCAGCCGCGTCTCGATCCCGGTGTCAACATATGGGGACGTTTGCAAGACAACAACCATCTGCACGAACAGTTCGACGACGTTTGCAGTAGCATGGACTATCAGCTCGGAGACCGTGGCTGCGGTTACCCTTGACGCTGCATCACAGACAGGAGCGCCTGCGATGGTGTACTCAATGACGAACCTGGGTGTACGAATGGCACAATGTCATTTTTCGGATGAATCCGTGTTTGGCGACATCGCGATGAACGCACATTGGAAGCTTGTATTCATCATCGCTATACTGGCGTATCACCCGGCGTGATGGTATGAGGTGCCACTGGTTACACGTCTCGGTCAGCTCTTGTTCGAATTGACGGCACATTGAACAGTGGACGTTACTTTTCAGATGTGTTACGACCCGTTGCTCTACCCTTCATTCGATCCCTGCGAAACCTTACATTTCAGCAGGATAATGCACGACCGCATGTTGCAGGTCCTGTACGGGCCTTTCGAGACACAGAAAGCCAGCACATTCTCCAGATCTCTCACCACTGGAAAACGTATGGTCAATGGTGATCGAGCAACTGGCACGTCACAATACGTCAGTCACTACTCTTGATGAACTGTGGTATCGTGTTTAAGTTGCATGGGCAGCTATAACTGTACACGCCGTTATTACGGCCAGCGGTGGTTGTTCTGGGTACTGATTTCTCAGGATCTATGCATCCAAATTGCGTGAAAATGTAACCACATGTCAGTTCTAGTGGTAGTGTATTTCGCCTCACTGAGATGGGTATCCTCAGTGAAGAACAAATGAAAAAAATATGTGTAACATCAAGATCTGGACCTTGGATGGTTGGATAGAATGCTGAAAAGAGTATGAGGAGCAAGGGGAGGGTAAGAGGAAGGAGAAGAGCCAAGTGCGTTGTTGAACTCAGGAAGTACCGTTGTGGATTGGGGATCAAGGTGGAATAGAAAAAAAATTGGAGAAGCAAGTAGACATCGATCAAAAGGAAGAGATCAACGACAGAGAAGAATACAGGTAAAAGATAAGAAGCAGTATGTGGAGCAGACAATAGAAGAGGATGCTGACGGTCACGGCAAAAGAGCGGGAAAACAGAAGAGAATGGATAAAGATGTTCTGCGAGGAGGAGAAGACAGTGCAATCCATGAAGGGGCTATCCATAGTCGTACAGAGGGCTTAACAGAAGAAGAAGAAGAAGAAGAAGAAGAAGAAGAAGAAGGAATGACACGCTACTGGAAAGACTGCGGAGGGTATTCGACAGTCCCGAAGTGGAATACGGAAGAAATTAACCCACTCCTGTGTGACTAAAAGATACTTGCGTTGGGTGTCGCCGGGCCCTATCTGCTGTGTCTTGTCTGCTGACAGTTTTCTGAAAACAGCTCGATCCGATTGTCGTCCGCTATTAAGATTGTCATTTGACTTCTACCGCCGTTGCGTCCAACAGCAATGGAATTTATAGGTGGTTAAGAAGTTAAGAGCTTCAGAGGGAGCATTAGGGGGTTGGGGTTGTTTTGGGGGAAGGATATGGTTCAAATGACTCTGAGCACTATGGGACTTAACTGCTGAGGTCATTAGTCCCCTAGAACTTAAAACTACTTAAACGCGACTAACCGGAGGACATCACACAGATCCATGCCCGAGACGGGATTCGAATCTGTGACTGTAGCGTTCGCGCGGGTCCAGACTGAAGCGCCTAGAACCGCTCGGCCACAGCAGCCGGCCTTTGGGGGAAGAGACCAAACAGCGAGGTCATCGGTCTCATCGGATTAGGAAAGGACGGGGGAGGAAGTCGACCGTGCCCTTTCGAAGGAACCATCCCGGCATTTGCCTGGAGCGATTTAGGAAAATCACGGAAAACCTAAATCAGGATGGCCGGACGCGGGACTGAACCGTCGTCCTCCCGAATGCGAGTCCAGTGTCTAACCACTACGCCACCTATCTCGGTCTTCTAGGATGTGCAGCGCTGCTTCGCAATAGTGGGGGGCTGTTTTCCAGTAGATCGTCTTTTCCGACATATCGCGCCACCACTTTTCCAGTCAGAAGGGTCAGACGATTTCATCGTGAACGGCATGAATAATGTGCAAAAGTCCATACCTCTGTGGTGCATCTAACACAATGCCACACTGTGATTGCGCCTGATGCGCAAGGAAGGATTTCTCGACAATTTAACTAGTGGATTGGATTGGATTGGATTTTTTGGGGGAAGAGACCAAACAGCGAGGCCATCGGTCTCATCGGATTAGGGAAGAACGGTGAAGGAAGTCGGCCGTGCCCTTTCAAAGGAACCATCCCGGTCATTCAACTAGTCTCTGTAGCCGTTGCCTAGAATCGTTTTGCGCCCTTACTCTGACCTACCCACAGATTCCAAGATAACTATTAGTTCCCCCGTCTTTGTGTAATTATGCTGGATGTCATGTGTGTACAATGAATCATATTTCTTTCATGGTAGCCATGTTGAACCGGTACATATCGGATGAGCATACCGTACTTACTGGACCAGACCTGACTAAACACTCCCTTGCTTACAATCGACCAGGAGCAGGGCTTCATGTGTTTGTGTTTTTCATTGCAGAAGCTTGGAGTATCTTTCAAAACACAAAAAATCTGATGATTGGTCTGAAAACAGCAGTACATGCCCCTTTTGGAAGTGGTCTCTGTCCTTGCCTTCCACCGACACTTCAACTGCCTCTTGTAGCTGCTACTTGAATGAGTGAGCCTACAATTTAATATGAACACCTATGCATGATGCAACTTGTACATTTTTCACATTAATAATAGCTGGGGGTGAAATAAAAGTTACAGGCCAACCTGAGATTCAGATCCTCCTTACTCACTTACCTTATGACCGACTTTTCATCATAAAAAAATTGAAAATCAGCCACAAATATGCTTTATGACGGAAGTAATTTGTGTAAAATTTATTCTACCGACTTCAGTATTCAACTGTGTTCACTTACTATTTAGATCAGAGGCGGATATGCTAACGAACTGCGGTATTTTTACCATCAGAGACGTGAGCAGATAAGCCACGGATGTGGTAAGCGAGAAATGTATTCTCAGCAGTGACGCACGCTGTGCTATTGCAGTTTGCTTGGCATGGATGTCTCCGGTTGCAGCCGTAAAACCAATTTACTGGTCCGATGATGCACCGGCGAGAAAGCTCCACAGGAGCTTTCGAAACGCGATGAGACACACTTTTCACGGTCGTGTGTGTTTCTACGAAAGCTAAGTGAAAATTCATCTCCCTGTTGCTTAAGTGGCATTGATACTGGTATCGTTTTCTGTCGGTGGCGATTCGATGTGATGTGGGCAATAGAGTCGTTACATAGCATTTCGAAGTATTCAGATTGTGTGTGTGTGTGTGTGTGTGTGTGTGTGTGTGTGTGTGTGTGTGTATAGTTCAAATAGATAAACATGAACACGGTGTCATAATATTGTTTATGATGTACAGTTTACCACCAACGTAAATTTATCGGAAATTGGCAAAAATTTTAAATATATCTACATCCTCATTGCGAATGTTTAAGGATTATGTGGCTAAAATTAAATCATCTCCGTACTTCTCTAAAACATGAGTCATTTGAAGAACGTCCAAGCATGGACGCACAAATGAATACATCGATGAAGTGGAAAATCGTTGTACTGAACGATCGGCTATTGAAGATACACGAAATTGCTGACGGTATTGATAGGACAGAAGCTAGAGAACGGCATCTTTTACACGAAGAAAGAGCCATGACAAAACTTTTTGCGAGACGATCAGCACATTTCTTGGACTCTAACCAAGAAGAACGGAGAATAACTCTCAGCACTGTTTCACTTATCTTCAGAAGGAACAAACATCATTTTGAGCATAGATCTGTTATTACACATGAAAGGACCCCCACTGCACGCTGGAAAAGTAAACACATACGAAGCAGTGTGGGAAAGCGTATGCATCTGGAAATAGGGAGCCAATTTATTGTCAGCAGAACTGCTGTCGCTGAAGTGACATAAAGAGATGATGCAGATAAAATCAACGGAAATGTTATGATAGGAAATGTCGGCGAAAGCCACTCACTCAGAAAGCTGAACCCGAAATGAAATGACAGAAAACGGAAGTAACGATGCATAGTGAAATGAAATTAGCGATCCCGGGTTCGATTCCCGTCTGGGTCAGGGAATTTCTCTGCCTCGTGATGGCTGGGTGTTGTGTGATGTCCTTAGGTTAGTTAGGTTTAAGTAGTTCTAAGTTCTAGGGGACTGATGACCTAAGATGTTAAGTCCCATAGTGCTCAGAGCCATTTGAACCATTTTTTTGAAATTAGCGGTAAACATAACATCAAAGCTTAGAACGACGTAGTAGGGAACTGGAAGCAAACTAACGCTTGATAGACGAAGAAAAGAGGGAAAAAAATTTAAAAATTTAAAAAATTAAAATAAAACTATATTTCTCAGGAGAATGCATTTGTTCTTAAAAATGTTTTAGGGAAATATGAAATGTTGTAAGTTTTATCAGTTCCTACGTTTAAAGAGTTTTTGGTTTTGAGTCCAACGAAAAGCTAAAGACAGCCGTAAGTGGGTAATTAGCAAATTCTCAGGACTAAGTTTGAGGAGTGGAATAAAATCAATGAGCAACTACGTCTGTAAAAAAAAAGATAATTTTTACTTCAAAACGTAGAATTTCTGTGTAAAGGCGATAAACATTTTCCTAGCTATTGCAATTATTAAAACGTGAATGAGGTGCGGTTTTTGTGGTGTTGGCATAGTTTCTCATTCAGCTGCGAGCGTTGCACTGACAATAGACTGCTCGCAGGTAGGTGGGAGACCGCTGCTCGGAATGCAGCACGCGACATCGTCTTATCAGGTGGTAATGCATGTTACTCGAAAATTTATGCTGCTGGCGTCTTGTGCTGGCGTACCCAGAGCCTGTTATCCATCTACATGGAGCCCAGGAAACATGGCGGTGTTAAAAGAACACACCAAATCCAACGAGAATAATGCTATATCCTCCGCGCGGCGTCTCACAAATAACAAACACACCACAAAAAACCAACGATAATCTTCAGCTCCTTATCATGCGAAGAAAGATATGAAAATGAATATCCTAGAAAATATGGAAAATCGTAGTTATTTAAAAAAGCGACCAAGTACACTGTCAACGAACAAACGTATTTACAAATAGAAGGTTTCTCGAAAATTTCAGTCACATTGGACTTATAAGTCAAAAACGAGTCTCGTTATTTCAGTCGCAGTATCCACCCAGCAAATAGGACAACCTACATCATCTATGTACTAAATGAAATTAAAAAACTTTCGAATACTCCTATTTTTCCACGCCATAGCTTCTTTGACAATTTTGATTTTACCTCTCCTTAACTTGTGTTTAGATGCACGCGTAAACCCAAGTGCATAGATCTATGGAATTGTTAGTCAAATGGCTCTGAACACTATGGGACTTAACATCTGTGGTCATCAGTCCTCTAGAACTTAGAACTACTTAAACCTAACTAACCTAAGGACATCACACACACCCATGCCCGAGGCAGGATTCGAACCTGTGACCGTAGCATCGCGCGGTTCCGGACTGAGCGCCTAGAACCGCGAGACCACCGCGGCCGGCAATTGTTAGTCCATCCTCAGTTTTATTATTTGGTCAGCGTTATACTTTTGCACCTATACCCGCCTTAAATGTTTCGAGCATGCGTTCAAATTATCGAGAGGAGTTAAATTTGTGAATCAAAATGAATGGAGGCTATTCATGTGATTAAGCTGCCATTTCCATATGTACGGCATCTTGTTCTAGGTAACTACTTTCCCGTCAAATTACGTGCACGCCAACTTGCTTCCGTTTCGTGGCGATAATGTACAGTGCTTTTTATATAGATAAGCACACTTTAATGGCTTAAAAAGCCGGAACTAGTTGTGGGCCGAATAAAAGGTGTAAATAAATACCGTCTACATTCAAAAATGCGGAGTTATTACCTTCAGTACTACAGTGAGCTGTATGAACTTGTATGCAACTCGTAATGAATGGTACACTATCGTTCGCTTGTTGCGTGGCGTGACACGCGGCGAAGGTAACACGTCCTTGGCAACCTTCCATTCAACAGACCAATAATGTCTGTGCCTTGGAGTAACGCGTCTCTCTCTCTCTCTCTCTCTCTCTCTCTCTCTCTGTGTGTGTGTGTGTGTGTGTGTGTGTGTCGCGTATTCAAATCGCATGTATGGACATAAGTGTGGAAGAATAGTGATGAATATGGGTTGCGTAGGCTGTCCAGGGGGGGGGGGGGGGGGGGGAGGAGGGGAGGAGCTCGAACACAGGCTTCGCAGCAATCCATTGCGCATTAATAACACTTCTGGTGATTGGTTTCCAAATAGGCCCACAATGTGTCCCTCTAAACCTTCCATCACTATTAGATTAAAGTCATGTGACACCGCATCAGCAAAACCACGTGTTTCTACGACGAGCAGCGAACATCAATGTGACTCGTGTCATTTTAATCACGTGTCTGTAACGCCGTCCTAGATGACAAGAGCCAGAGATCCGAAAGACTACATTGGCTGTATAATGTAGCGAATTCAGTAGACAGAACAGATGGTTACGCTGATGATTCCCTTATTGTGGTGTCGGCCGACTTCAGAGCGAAGCTAGACGAAAAAGTAAATGAAACACTCCCACAGTGCAGCAAATTAGTGCGGGCAACAAGTTAAAAATAACTACTGAAAATTACGTATCTGCAGCTTAAGATGCTCTCTGTAAGCAGGAACAGAACTTAGAAAAATGTTCAAATGTGTGTGAAATCCCATGGGACTTTAACTGCTAAGGTCATCAGTCCCTAAGCTTAACACACGACGTAACCTAAATTATCCTAAGGACAAAAACACACACACACACACACACACACACACACACACACACACACACACACACACATGCCCGAGGGAGGACTCGAACCTCCGCCGGGACCAGCCGCACAGTCCATGACTGCAGCGCCTAAGACCTCTCGGCTAATCCCGCGCGTCCAGAACTTGGGGTTGCAAATAGATTTTAATACAGAGGAACATTGTCTGCAGGTATCTACAAGTGCATCTTTATGAGAAATTTTATGACACATGTAGCCAAAGTCAAACAGAAGGCAGTTAAGGTTATGCACATAACAGCACGAACCAACAACGCAGATAACAAAATAAAGGTGCACACGCTGTGCGTGTGGCTCATAACGCCGTTTTCAGTGCAGTGGCCGTGTTTGGAATAAATGTAGGGGCATTTTGTTCGCGGCTAAAACGCTATGGAATCATAGTGAAGCCAGCGTAACGCAACGCACCCCCAGAAACTCTGTGGAGCTTTCAGAACAACACCGGTTGAAGTCCTGCATGCGCTTCTTCAAGATATAACCGAGAGATATATGATGCGTCGTACTGATAACGGCGAAAGCGTCCAAACTGGTTCCACAATCACGGGTAAGGGAAGCCGAAAACGGTGGAAAATAAAGGAGTGGGACGAACTTCCTGCAGTGAGAAAGGCTTGTGGTACGTTCCCGGATATCAAAGAAAGCCTACACTTAAATAATTTTTACCCAAGTTAGGGCATGTTTCGTCTCATTAGTGGTCTTGGTCCTTACCTGCAGTTAATTAAAACCTGTAACCCCCAAATCGATTCTTTAAGAGTCGAACTCCCATGTACAGAACAGCCGCGACTTTAAAGATTTTCACGCATGTCAATGTTAACAACGTCATATCTCCTGAACTCTGTGTCGTACATTCGGTAGTGTATGTGGATATTGTCTGAAAATGTATTGCAAGTAAAGTCAGTAGAAAGAAGTAATGAATTAAAATTCCATAGCTGATGCTGAAGTTTTCTTCCAGGAGCAGTGAAAATGTAGTAAGCGGTAAACGGTTTTCTTTAATTAATTTGCGGGCAGTGTCACCGAGAAAAAGTTTGGGAAAGGTTTCAAATTATGTGTGAGTTTAGATGAAAGCCGTTGAGTGCTCTGTCCTTAAATAATGGATGGGTATAGTCTGGGTAATTGCACACCATGAGTTACGATGATTTAACACATATAGACAGCTTCTACCTCTAATATTTAACTTATTCTGTTCAACTTTTGACATAAAATTATACCTCTTAATGAGTATAATATAACAGCATTTTAAATTCGGCCTATGAAATATTTAAAATCAAATTTGTGTTGTTCCTGGAAGCTGTTACATAGACAACCTGCAACTGGGACCATGTGCTCCTTTTAGCCGTATCGTTTCTTTCTTATGTTTTTTATTTTCCGACGCAATCGCAGTTATCTTCTCAAATTACTGGTTTCGACCATCTCAAACGGCCATCTTCAGATCCAGCTGCTGCACTAGACAGTGACAACACATAGCCCTCTCGTACAGCGGCTGGATCTGAAGACAGCCGTCTGGAACGGTAGAAGCCAGTAATCTGAAAACATTAAACTATTTTAGTCGTCGCGGTCGTCTTCAGGCGATATCTTACCCATATTATTTGTTCAAATAATGTAACGGCACTCATAAATGTGCAACTGTGGACTGAATATAACTCCTGAGCACATAGTTTGTCTAATTATGATAAGCATTACGAAACAACTTCCTTCACAGTATTTGTCTGGTTTTCGTACAGACCTAGAACTGCGGTCCTCAGTGTACGTAACTACATGCAGGGTTACGAAAATGAAGCTCCATTACCTCGTTCACGAACTCTTACTAGTTATATACGTTAATTTATATTTTATATATCGACCTATTCTGGCTTCAGGGGAGTAAGCACTAACTACGAACGGCCAGACGACTTTGTGGCGTAGAAGTAATACACTCCTGGAAATGGAAAAAAGAACACATTGACACCGGTGTGTCAGACCCACCATACTTGCTCCGGACACTGCGAGAGGGCTGTACAAGCAATGATCACACGCACAGCACAGCGGACACACCAGGATCCGCGGTGTTGGCCGTCGAATGGCGCTAGCTGCGGAGCATTTGTGCACCGCCGCCGTCAGTGTCAGCCAGATTGTCGTGGCATACGGAGTTCCATCGCAGTCTTTAACACTGGTAGCATGCCGCGACAGCGTGGACGTGAACCGTATGTGCAGTTGACGGACTTGGAGCGAGGGCGTATAGTGGGCATGCGGGAGGCCGGGTGGACGTACCGCCGAATTGCTCAACACGTGGGGCGTGAGGTCTCCACAGTACATCGATGTTGTCGCCAGTGGTCGGCGGAAGGTGCACGTGCCCGTCGACCTGGGACCGGACCGCAGCGACGCACGGATGCACGCCAAGACCGTAGGATCCTACGCAGTGCCGTAGGGGACCGCACCGCCACTTCCCAGCAAATTAGGGACACTGTTGCTCCTGGGATATCGGCGAGGACCTTTCGCAACCGTCTCCATGAAGCTAGGCTACGGTCCCGCACACCGTTAGGCCGTCTTCCGCTCACGCCCCAACATCGTGCAGCCCGCCTCCAGTGGTGTCGCGACAGGCGTGAATGGAGGGACGAATGGAGATGTGTCGTCTTCAGCGATGAGAGTCGCTTCTGCCTTGGTGGCAATGATGGTCGTATGCGTGTTTGGCGCCGTGCAGGTGAGCGCCACAATCAGGACTGCATACGACCGAGGCACACAGGGCCAACACCCGGCATCATGGTGTGGGGAGCGATCTCCTACACTGGCCGTACACCTCTGGTGATCGTCGAGGGGACACTGAATAGTGCACGGTACATCCAAACCGTCATCGAACCCATCGTTCTACCATTCCTGCGCCGGCAAGGGAACTTGCTGTTCCAACAGGACAATGCACGTCCGCATGTATCCCGTGCCACCCAACGTGCTCTAGAAGGTGTACGTCAACTACCCTGGTCAGCAAGATCTCCGGATCTGTCCCCTATTGAGCATGTTTGGGACTGGATGAAGCGTCGTCTTACGCGGTCTGCACGTCCAGCACGAACGCTGGTCCAACTGAGGCGCCAGGTGGAAATGGCATGGCAAGCCGTTCCACAGGACTACATCCAGCATCTCTACGATCGTCTCCGTGGGAGAATAGCAGCCTGCATTGCTGCGAAAGGTGGATGTACACTGTACTAGTGCCGACATTGTGCACGCTCTGTTGCCTGTGTCTATGTGCCTGTGGTTCTGTCAGTGTGATCATGTGATGTATCTGACCCCAGGAATGTGTCAATAAAGTTTCCCCTTCCTGGGACAACGAATTCACGGTGTTCTTATTTCAATTTCCAGGAGTGTAGATTATATACACTAACCTTCCTCGTGAATCAGTCTATTAGTGAAAACCACGTCATAATGCCTACAGTAGTTCCTGATTCAACTGCCTCTACTGATGGGTTTTATGTAACCCACAATGCCCTCAACTATCACTTACTAGATTTTCTCTTGCTCGTCACACACAGACTGTTAGTTCTACAGTAATAATGAACAGGACCATTTTGTACTAAATTTAATGTTGCTGAATTTTGTACTGGTATGGGTTTTCGCTAGAAGCAGAAGTTTTAGAATTATTCTATAAAAAAAAGTACAAAAGTAATCTTCAGACGCCATTTTATTGAATAACTGGAAAATCATGGCCTCCAACGAAAACGTATGTCAGTACGAAATTTAACTACATAACATTTCGTCCATAAAGGTCTTGTTAATATTTTCTGAAGGACTAATAATTTACATGCGGTGATGGTGGGAATATGAATATATCGTCCATGGGCTTTGAAGGTGTTTCTGGTTGCATAAAATCCATCAGACTGGGCAACTAAATCACCCTGTATGGCAAAAGATGAGGGTATCTGTATTTATTTGCTTGTCTGCACTTTGTTATATGTACTGTGTAGAATTTAGCATAAGAGTATTGGCAGGCCATCCAAACATCTGAAGACTCGAAACAAAGATAGAACCGAAAGACATTGTTGGCTGATCTGTTGTCTTGTTTGTGTTGCATAACGAAAAGAAAAGGGAGAAGGAGATATTCAGTGTTGGTATATGGCCTACTCTTAAATAGAACCAAGGGGACCGTATGTCCCTTATACCACCATCTACGGATTCATCGGCTAAATTGAGACATTTCTGGAGGTTTAGTACGAGAGGGAGTTATTGCATACTGTATATGTACCAGTTTCATTTCGGATTTTTGCGACAAACAGTTTGAGTTATTTTGATCGTTTCATAGCTTTGGTTACTGATAAAAACTTGACACCAATGCCTATGAATTTAATTTGTACACTACAACACTGAAGATGATCACTATGTGATTGAAAATCGATTTTGCTGTCAATAAACCATCAGAATTACGGCCAAAAATTACCTTCCTTCTAATTTCACATATATGGTCGTTGTGCACACAAGACTCTATGGAGTCGCCATTCAGTAAGTTTTATCATTGCCTGATTTCCGCGGCCAGAGGCAGTTAGAATAAAAGTTTTAATGGTATGGTGCCACGGCATATTTCAAAACAACTATCAGTGTACAAAATCGACGCTCCCACCTCAATTGCAATGGTCTTCTTAAAACTTTTATTTCGCCTTTATGATGGTAGTTCGCACAGTATTGGATTATGGTTATGTGACGCTCTGCAGTAGATTCATGATGGAAACAGCATTCAAAAAATGGATAAAAGTGCTGACGGACATATCTGAGGCACGCCACGCAATTCTAAAATATTTTATATTTGATTATTTCTGACAGTGACAGTTGTTATGTAATGTATGTGATTAACTTTCGGCAGTTAGCGGCCATTTTAGGACCTATTCAGCTGTGCTGCTGCGTAATAAGAGGAAGTAATTTTTCAAGCGTGTCTGCTGTTAGAGTGAACACCACAAATGCTTTCACTGGCAGGAGTATTTTGTACATACTGTTATTGTAACCGTGCAGGCAATTAGAGCTGAAGCTTTCAGAACATTTCCAGTTTGAAAAATGATAAGTCAGCATACATTTTATCTTCGTCAATGACAGGGAGTGAACGCACATGACGAGATCCATTTAAATAGTCGTACTTAAGCGCACGTGTTCTGCATTTTGCTGTCTGACTGCGATTTCCATCTTTCCTGAGTCAAAAACCACTTTCAGAAGCCGCGGACATTAACATTCATGATCTTCCGCGAAACGCCGACGGAACGGATGCCAATTATTCTAATCCTTCTCCTACGCCCTGCTCTGTAGGCGTGTGGACTCAGAATCGTCGGAAGCGTCACGCCACGTGCAGTGACGTCATAGCAGGGCTGTGTCTGTTGGCAGCCGCGAGATGTCGTGACGTCACCGTAGCATGACGCAATCTGGCGCGCTCACAGCCAGCAGGTGCTTCTCGCGTTCATTGTTCCGCTCTTGTTTTGACGTTTCACTTAATGCAAGCACGTGGCTAGCGGATTAACCCCTTTTATCCTTCTAGTCAGCTCATTTGCAAGGTCAAGAGTAATGCCAAACAGCAACAGACGCAGCGCTGTAGCTTCCGAAGCCAATATCTACGTCTACATACATTGCAAACCAGTTTGAAACGCATGGAAGAGGCTATTTTTCGTTGTATCACGTGTGAGGGTGTCTTCATCTCCAATTGCTCTTGGAACGTGGGAAGAATGACTGCTTAAATGTCTCTGTGCGAGCTGCAGTTGATCTGATTTCAGCTTCAGAGGTGTTACAGGAGCGATACGCAGGAGCTTGAAGAATATTTCTATATTGTTCGCTTTAATACTGGTTATTGAAACTTCGTGAGTAGGCTTTCGTGGGATAATTTTCTTTTATATCCAAGAGTCTGTCATTTCATGCTTTACACCATTTCTGTGACGTTCTACCACGAGTCAAAGAAATCTATAACAATTCGCACTGCCCAAAGGGGGTGAGTAATTAATTTAGAGTCGCGTTTCCCAACCTCTTTTCCTTTTGGGCACACCAAAGTACGTTTCTTTCGCACACCCTTACATGTGTTTTTCGTCGTACGTGAAAAAAGAAAACACACGAAGTACATATAAGGGACAGTCAAAAAAAATGAGACCGTTGGAAAAAAGTAAGAAAACTGCTTATTATTTCAAAAGTAATTGCCGTATCTGTTAACACGTTTATCCCACTGTGAGACAAGAATATCTGTACGAATATCAGTACCTTCAAGGAAAATGTCTGCAGTTGCCTACAGAACCATGATTGTACCTAGGTGTGCGTCTGTTCGTCCGAAGTAAATCGACCGCCTCAAAAGTCTTTCTACAGGTCTCCAAAAATATCGAGGGAAGATATCGGGATTTAAGGGAGGATGTGCAAGGGATTCCAAGCGAAACTTCTGCAGCGTACTCGAAAGAGCCTTGGCGACTTGTGGGCGGGCATTATGCTGCAACAGAAGTTGGCAAGGTTGTTTCGACTACAGTTTAGAAGTTTAGCTGGGAACCCGTTACACATCCTCCATACATTCCCGATTTCTCACCATGATATTTCAATAATTTTGGAACACTGAAGGAAAACATTCGTGGCCGTCGATTTGCTTCGGACAAAGAGGTGTACGCCTGGGTACGAACACGGCTCCGTAGGCAACCACAAACATCTTCCATGAAGGTACTGACAGTCTTATATCACCGTGGGATAAATTTGTTAACAGTTATGGCGACTGATACATGTAGCCCGAGTAACAACTACTACGTCTGCAACATGCTTACATGATGGCAAATCTATCTAGGCCCGACCCTGTTTTGTATTCATTGCACTACGTTGAATGCCTCAAGAGCACTGCCCACGTTTCCAAATATTTGACGAGGGCAGTTATTTGCTGGGACGTTTCGTATGCTCGGTCTCCCACGTGCCTAGCGTCATCTAATATCAGCCAAAATGATGTCTGAATCTGGCGAAAGGCATCATTGGTAAATAAATAAATAATAGACCGTTCGTTTCTGCATATTATATTACTGGTTGCTGTACGATCCCCGCCCTTTTGTGTGTTTATCATCTTCATCTTTAATTAATTCGTGTAAAGCCATCAATGTAGACAAGTACAGTCACTGTAACTTAAGTATGTGCATTCAAGGCGTTATACGGTAAGTACTTCTTTTACTCTACAGTCTAAACAACTAATATTTGATTTATGCTTTGAATTTTATATACATACCGCAGTATGGCTACACAGCCGAAACATCAAAGCAGTGAACCATGTAAAATAACGGGTGGTTTAATCGTAGCAACAACAGACAGTGTTTCTTGTTGATATCGTTCAAGAAATTTATCACAGACGCTATTACAACTAAAATATTCATAAAGCAGACTTCGGCTGCGTGCGTCTCTTCAATCAGCACAGTTGGAGGCCCTCCTGTGGCAGCTTTCACGGGCTATGGGCTCCAGACTCAAAACTCCAGCCTCTAGCTTCCAGTCCCCTGTGGTTCAGGGGCAGCAGATATCTCGTCTGTCTCATTTAGTGTCTCTTGCAGTTACCCCCTGCTTTGTGTGGGAGGAGTCCCGTCTGTCGGAAATATTACGACTCTGGCCGTATTTTCCCCTGTCTGATATACTCTGCATACCAGCTGGAACAATTTTGTGATCGTTGGTTCTCGTAAGGATATTAATAATTCTGCGGGAACGTCTTCTACTCCAGGGGCCATGTCTCGAAACAGGTTTTTTACTCAGTGTTTTTCTCGCGGTGTTGCATTCCCCATATCATCTTCATCCACTTCCACTTTCCTTACAAAATATTACCTTCAAGTTTCTCTCATTTATATAGCCCTACTGTAGATTCCTTCCACCTTACAGCCTTTCCTGCTTTGCTCAGTACTGCCTGGCCATTTCAGTTCTTTATGTTCATTGGACTGCCACGCTTTTCTCCAAAGACTTCCTTAAATTTCCAATCTGTGGCACCTATCTTTCCTCGTGTAATGCATGCTTCTACAACTTCTAGCTTTGCCATTTTGTACCTGGTGTCGCTCTTTTTTTTATGTCTGTATTCCCATTCTCTAAAACATGTATTGAAGGAAGATTAAGGTGTTAATTGCAACTGAAAAGAAAACAAATGTAATTTATTTTACCCTAAACATCAGACCAAATACAGAATATAAGCATACAGCCATTTTTTTTATTTTCTAGCCGGCCATAGTGGCCGAGCGGTTCTAGGCGCTTTATTCTGGAAGCGTGCTGCTGCTACGGTCGCAGGTTCGAATCCTGCCTCGGACATGGATGTGTGTGATCTCCTTAGGTTAGTTAGGTTTAAGCAGTTCTAAGTTCTAGGGGACTGATGACCTCAGAAGTTGAGTCCCATAGTGCTCAGAGCCATTTGAACCTGTTTTTTTTTAATTCTCTAGGTAGAGCGAGTGATGACCCGCTGGAGAGTAGTGGGACTTCTCAGCCAGATACCAGACGAGCCGGTAGTGGGGCAAAGGGATTCCCAATTGGAAATTCTCAGTTCCAGCAACCGATTTACAACCAGGGGAAATCTTTCGAAAACATTGGTCAGTAACGGGGAAGAGAACTACATTTAATTTAATTATGGGACAATTTGTACAAGATCAAATGTCTGGGGAATGGTCGACCCGGCATATACATGAGCTGGATGATACCTACAACAGCCCAAATATGGGTCCAATCAGAACCAAACCGCTTGTTTCGGCAGGACATGTCACTCGGACAAACATCGATGGCCTTCAAAATTCGTGGAATTTAATCCCTGCGGAGGAAGACCAGTAGGCAGGCAAAAGAAAAGGTGGTGGATCGGAATTCATAAGAACTTGTAACGGATAGGCAAAGAAGGTGATTGGCGGCAGAAAGCAGAAAATACACTGTCCAGTCACATTGTGTCAACGGCAGTGGTAACACCGGTTCTCGTCAGATCACCGAAGTTAAGCGCTGTCGGGCTGGACTAGCACTTGGATGGGTGACCATCCGGTCTGCCGAGCGCTGTTGGCAAGCGGGGTGCCCTCAGCCCTTGTGAGGCAAACTGAGGAGCTACTTGATTGAGAAGTAGCGGCTCCGGTCTCGTAAGCTGACATGCGGCCGGGAGAACAGTGTGCTGACCACATGCGCCTCGATATCCCCATCCAGTGATGCCTGAGGACTGAGGATGACACGGCGGCCGGTCGGTATCGTTGGGCCTTCCGTGGCCTGTTCGGACGGAGTCACATTAATACGACCACCTGTCAAAAACCTTTTGCAGCGCGGACCGCTGCGAGGCGTGCAGAAAGTGTGTCAGTGAGATTCTGAAAAGTACAATGGGGGTGTGGAACCATGTCTACTCCAGTGCCGTGGCGAGTTGCGCTAGATTTCTCAGTTGAGAATCCATGGCGTGAACAGCCCGATCGAGCTGATCCCACAGATTCTCGATTGGATTTAAAAAATGGCTATGAGCACTATGGGACTTAACATCTGAGGTCATCAGTCCCCTAGAACTTAGAACTACTTGAACCTAACTAACCTAAGGACATCACACACATCCATGCGCGAGGCAGGATTCGAACCTGCGACCGTAGCAGTCGCGCGGTTCCAGACTGAAGGGCCTAGAAGCGCTCGGTCACTCCGGCCAGCGATTGGATTTCAAGACAGGAAGCTTGGTAGCCAGGGCAATGCCCTAAACTCATCCTTGTGCTCTTAGAACCACGAACGTACACTGCGAGCTGTGTGGCATGTTGCATTGTCTTGCTGGTAGATGACATCGTGCCGAGGGGTAACAAACTGCATGTAGGGGTGGACCTGGTCCCCTAGGTTAGAGACATATTTGTGTTGACGCATTGTGACTTCCAGAGTGACGATATCACCCAGGGAAAACATTCCCTAGACTATAACGCTCACTGGATTGTTGCAGGATTTTTCAAGACCCACATGCCCAATGGCCATCTGTACGACGGAGCGTAAAACGTGTTTCATCTGCGAAGGCTACCTGTGCCCATTCGGTGGTGTCCAGGTGCAGCATTGGAGTGCAAATTCCAGCTGTCGCCACCGACGAACAGCAGTCATCATGGGTGCATGAACCAGGATCCTGCTACGAACGCCCGTATTGAGCAACGTTCGTTGTTGGTAGTCCTTTGGTTCCTCTGGACGTCAGTTTCTGCACAGCCATCGTTCATCTCTGCTGTCTACAACCCGTGGTGCACTACAGCCAGTCTTGGAAAGCGCCAATTTGTCCTCATAGCACAATGTGGCACGTGAACAGTTTACAGACTTAGCCATTTCGAAATGCTTGCACCCTTGGCCCGAAAGTCAACGATCGTGCCGCTATGGACATCACATAAATCGTTCCGTTTCTGTATTACAACAGCGACTGCACTGTTTTCGCGTCCCCTCGACACGCTTTCTATACACTCCATTGTAAGTTTTGCCGCCTGTCATTGTGAGTGGCTATTGCACGTTGGCCCGCAGCTCGTGGTCTCGCGGTAGCGTTCTCGCTTCGCGCACACGGGGTCCCTGGTTCGATTCCCTTAGGGGTCAGGGATTTTCACCTGCCTCGAGATGACTGGGTATTGTTGTGTCGTATTCATAATCATCATTCAACCCCATTACGGTCGGAGGAAGGCAATGGCAAACCACCTCCACCTGCACCTTGCCTAGTACAGCGGTGCGGGTCTCCCGCATCGTCCCCTACGCACTGTTTCGGAGTATGGGATTTCATCATCAGCAATGGACGTTGGCGATGAACATAGGCGATTGTCACATCAGTGTGACTGGACCGTGTAGGATCTAGTGGAAAAGGAGCGCTGTAGTTGCGCTCTGGGTCAGATCGCGCGAATTAAGTACAATACGTGCCTCACAGCTAATGAAAGCGGATTTTTGTCGTGATGAATACAACAGTAATCTTTTGTATACTTAGTGCCTCAGGAGGAATGATCAGTATTCAGGGACATGACAGGAACAGCATTCGAAGTAAAATGTCTAGTAAACATGGGCTTTATAATGCATATTTTAAGAGCTAGGAACAATTGGTTAGTAGGGGGGGGGGATGTGTTTCAGGATAGAGAAGATGAACAAGTCCTCATAGCACTTTAGAGCCTATTTGTACTGTTAATTTTGTTATTGGTTTGTTCGTACAACCACCCTCAAAATATGGAAAGCAAAGAACTTGCAATAGAAGAGATTCGTTTCACAGTATCGAAGATGGTGACGTGCATATAGGTTTTAGACCCCATGTTTAGTAGACTTCTTTCTGCTTCGAATAATTGTTTGTATCATATGCGCGAACAAGACCGTTCTTCTTTAAGCCATCTTACGGTAAGCGGCGGAGGGTACTTTGTGCATCTCTGTCACTTCCTCGTGTGTCATAGGGAGAGCAATTGTTGGTAACCAGCTAAGGCAGGAACCGGAAATTCTCAAAATTTTCGTATTGTTTTCGTTACTTAAAATTCTAGCACAGTACGTAGCAGAATTCAAGCGGCGTGTTTACAGTGTTCAAAGTTCCGTGTTAACATGGCAATTAGCGTAACTGGTGAAATTAGGCTACACACTGCTGGAGCTTCATATGCCTCACAAATTAGACACTGCGTATGCGGGTGCTAGCGGTGTTGCAAAAGCAGATTGCCTCAGGGCTGTGGCCTGTGACAATGTAGGGCGCAAGCAGCGTCAATCGGCTTCCACGAATTTTCGGCTCAGAATACGATTATTACAAACTGTCTACGCTGCAGGCACTTTGAATCAAATCACTTGCTGTTTAGTTCTTACAGTTAATTTTGTTGCATCCTTGATGTCAGTGTCGTTCAGTATATGACGTCATTAGCCGCGAGGAGCTCAAAATTTTGCACAGCGCTGTGACTAGACCGGCCTAGCGTATAGCATATGCATCGCCAGGTTGCGGGCAATGTCGTCGCGTCCCCAGCTGATGTTGGAGTTGCGTGCATTAACTGTTCTAGTTCTACTATACTTATTAGGATATTAATTTTGCTGTAGGATTTGCAGAAAAAGACTTTTGTAGAATCAACATTTATTATCCAGTATGAATCACTAAAACACAGTCATTCATTGTAAAAAATAACAAAAATATTTACAGAAAATATACTTTCCCGCGTTTCGATATCGGTGAAATCCTTGAGTATCACTAAATTCAGTTTTTATATTGCGTTCAGTGCCAATAAAAATGAAGTTGTTATTATAATTTGTGACAACGTCGATATGAGCGGCTTTTTTATTACCTTTCATTTACAAAAAAAAAACATTTTAATCTGTGCTACTGCGGCTGGTAATGTCAGTTAAATGCTAGTGCTGTCGATAAATTCGGAAATATTGAAAGGTAGTTGTTTTAAAGTAACAAATTAAGAGATAAAGTAAAAGCATTATCTGTGTCTGTCGTTTCTTATTTCATGCTACAACGCGTCTAGAGAGCGTACACCCTCGTCTTCAGGAGAAGATTACTTTTTATTTTGTCTTCTACTGGATAATACCAGTTGCCTGTTTTGAGTTTCATCGCTACAGATAATGCCTTGAAGTCAAAGAGCATTCATTAATAGCTTATATGGCGAATCAAAGATACAGATAAATATATAAGTAGTGTCTGTTTTTTCGGACATGTCCGAAAGTATGGACACAGTTATGATCCGGCAGCCACTATGACTCAATCACGACGCAACGAAATGAATGACATCAACTGCTAGTGAGCACTGACTGAAATCAGTGGAGAAAGCTGAAAATTTGTGCCAGACCAGGATTCGAACCCGGGTCTTCCACAAACTAGGCAGATATTCTGACCACTGCGCCATCCGGACACAGTGGTCATCTGCACTGCACCGACTACCCTAGCAGGCCTCCCGTCAGTTCCAAATTCTCAGCTTATCCACACATTACTAATGTCAGAGCAACTTGCTCATTATTCTCATTTCTCGCAGCATTTCGCCGATTCTCTTAAGAGCTCGAGCGTGCTGTCCATCAGCACTAAAGTGATCATTTACGGAGAGGAGGTCCAATTGATCTCTTCAGTGCAGATACACACTACCGTCGAACTCTTATGTGAATCGTAAGCGGGAGACTCGGGTTCATATCCAGGTCCAACACAAATTTTCAGCTTTCCCCATTGATTTAAATCAGTGCCCACTAGCGGCTAATGTCATTCATTTCTTTGTACCTTGAAATATATGAGTCTTTAGCTGTTTACAACCTATTCGCTTTAGAATGTCATTATTGCAAAAAATAAAAATAAGAAAATTACGTTTATTTGTTAATCGATTCGGTATGGGAGTCGTTTTATGATTTAGAGCATTTAAAAATAGATCGTGGCATAAGTTACTGTGGATCGTCTGGTATGCTTGAGAAGCTACTGTATAAATATGTCAAGATCTTCATAGATGTTCAGCTTGCGGCCTTCGCTTAATTCGTGAAATATTATTATTTATGAAACTTCCTGGCAGATTAAAACTGTGTACCGGACCGAGACTCGAATTCGGGACCTTTGCCTTTCACGGGCAAGTGCTCTACCATCTGAGCTACCCAAGCACGGCTCACGCCCCGTACTCACAGCTTTACTTCCACCAGTACCTGGTCTCCTACTTCCCAAACCACACAGAAGCCCCTCTGCGAACCTTGCAGAACTAGCACTCCTGGAAGAAAGGATATTGCGGAGACATGGCTTAGCCACAGCCTGGGGGATATTTCCAGAATGAGATTTTCACTCTGCAGAGGAGTGTGGGCTGATATGAAACTTCCTGGCAGAGTTCGAGTGTCGGTCTGGCACACAGTTTTAATCTGCCAGGACGCTCGAGTCTCGGTCCGGCACAGTTTTAATCTGCGAGGACATTTCATATCAGCACATACTCCGCTGCAGAGTGAAAATGTCGTTCTATTATTATTTATGTTGTCAAGAGCATGACCTGTGTCTTTAATGTGAGTAGGTATGGTAGATTTAGTGGGAATGTTGTTCCTAAATGCGTTTTTATGTCCTTCAAATCTAGATCGGAAGCTTATTCCGATATGACACACATATTGCGCAGGGCATTCATTGCACTTTATCTTGTAAACCCGATTAGGGATCGATCGTTCTAAAGCATTCTTTTCCTCCCTTCCCCCTACCCATCCTCGCCGCCCGGGCTACAGCCGAATCCGACTGCGGCACTTTAACAGCACTACAGTGTCTCAGCACGTAGTGTTACAATAGCTCTGGTAGCGCTAGGAGGATCAGCGTCAGCATTTTACGGATAGCATCAAAGAGAGGTTTCATGTGGAAATTGTGGGCTTGCCGGAAATTTAACTTCTGCGAGGGACACAACAGGAAGTGTTTTGCGTGTTTCCGGAAGCGCAGCCGGGAAAAAGCGGCGTTAGAAGCAACGAGAAAGAACAACGAGGCGCGGATTAAAAGCCCAGAGGAGGGGTATCTGCACTCAAATGGCAGCGCTAATGCAAACAAGTTGGGCGCGTTTTTGTGTGCCCGGCGGCAAGCGCCGCCTCATGCAGTATTCATGAAGGCTGGCGCACTAGCCTCCCTGTAATTCCAAGGGAAACATCTCCCCCACTCGGGCAATACAGCGGGATCGTTTCCGACGCGAAGCCGGCCAGAAGGGACCGCATCCGAGACGCGTTCTGTGACTGATCCGCCGGAACTGCACGCACAGCAGAAATCGGAGGCCGTAAACGGCTAGCCGAAAGAGGAAAACTTTCCCTGCAGTTACTGAAAATAATGGTAAGTCCATACACAGGCGTGTAGCCGGTGATGAAGCGAAGGGAGTGATACAGATTTCGTTGAAAACGTGATGCATCTCAGAATCATCATCATCATCATCATTTAAGACTGATTATGCCTTTCAGCGTTCAGTCTCGAGCATAGCCCCCTTATAAAATTCCTCCACGATCCCCTATTCAGTGCTAACATTGGTGCCTCTTCTGATGTTAAGCCTATTACTTCAAAATCATTCTTAACCGAATCCAGGTACCTTCTCCTTGGTCTACCCCGACTCCTCCTACCCTCTACTGCTGAACCCATTAGTCTCTTCTTCCTTATTGCTTCTCCCATGCGTGTAACATGATCCCACCATATAAGCCTGTTCGCCCTGACAGCTAAATCTATAGAGTTCATTCCCAGTTTTGCTTTGTTTTCTTCATTGTGGACACCCTCCTGACATTGTTCCCATCTACTAGTACCTGCAATCATCCTAGCTACTTTCATATCCGTGACCTCAACCTTATTGATAAGGTGACCTGAATCCACCCAGCTTTCGCTCCCATACAACAAAGTTGGTCGAAAGATAGAACGGTGCACAGATAACTTAGTCTTGGTACTGACTTTCTTCTTGATGAAGAGAGTAGACCGTAGCTGTTACTGTTCAGCATGTCCTCACATACGTTTCCACGGATTTTCATTGTCTTACGATTACTGATTTTTGACGGGGGCCTTCACAAGTAGCGAAACTTCAATTATAACCATTCCGTAAATGACGTATTGTCCTTTACGAGGGTTACAGTCCACTTGCGTTGCAACCTTGCACCACTTTCCGCAAAATTGTCGCATTTTCCTGACACATACTACTGTCGTCTTACCGTCTTGTCAGGAGCAGACAACTTAAGTGTTTCCTGTTTTGTGTACGCACACCTAATGCACTCTACACAGGAGGTACGGAAAACTCAGAAGTTATTTCGGAAGTCTGCCGCATCGGTAGCTAAGATTTATTTCTAAAATTTAAGGCAGTTACATTTTCCACCAGTAACTAAATTACTGCCACAGCTATTTATTCCACACGATCAGCTGACTTCCCCGATGTGCCATTTTCAAGTGCGTACTCATAACCTCGCAGTTTCACACAGCTACTCTGTGTGGTTGTACGCAATGTACTTATGGCAGTTATGTTGTCGTAGTAGACTCGGGCGAGAAAAGCTTCGATACTCGTCAACGATACAAATAACACTACTGCCGTAGCGGCAGCCGTACAAATAATGAAAATGGGTGTACACATGTATATATGTGCATGTGTTCCACATCTCCTCCTAAATCACTGCAACGATTTCAACCAAACTTGGTACATATGTCACTTTCTGTATGGAGAGAATTGTTTTGGGGACAATAACCAACTATTTGTCAAAGAGGTGGGAGTGGAGTATGAGAAAGCAGTGAGAATACCCATACTTTCGTTATCCAGTATTTGAGAATGAGGACATATAGAGACTTGCAACGAGCTTTACGTATAATTTCAGATCTGTACGAGACTTTTTATCGCTAACAACCAGAATACCGGTCTGGGACTCGAACCTGGATTTCGCGCCTTCGGCGAGCGGTCGCGTTTCCGCTTTGGCTGTTCGTCGTCATTCCTGCATCACAACCTGTACTCGCACGCACTGTATGTTATTCCTGTGCAGGGGAAGACATCAGCTGATGGTTGCATATGCTAGTAACTGCAAATATATTTCATGTATTTCATGAAGGCTGTAGTCGTCACAGACTCCGTTCCTGAGGACATGCATGCATGTTCAAAGGAACATTGCCTCGTTTTTCTTAACAACATTGGCTCTGACATACCGTATATATCCGCCGATATCAGGCAGCGACTTTCATTTAAAATGGCTTTCCCTGTTCAGGAATTACATCATGTGTGCAGAAGCCCAGATTATAACAATGGTACGAGACGAGGTTGTGACAAAGGAACGACGACATATGGGAGTTTTGGTCTAGCAGTGAGTCGGGCACGAGGAGCCAAAGAGGTTAAGGCGACTGCTCGCGTAAGGCGGGTAATCTGGGTTCGAATCCCAGGACGGCACAGATGTTCATTGTCGTCGTTCCCTTCTACAGCTGATGGTTGTTCGTATTCGCAACAGCGAATACATTTCAAGACGGCTGTAGTCGCCTCAGTGCCTGTTCCGTTCTTCTTAACAACACAGGCACTGCAATATCGCATGTAAACTTTGGACGCTTACGGAAAAACATGGAGCCCAAAACCGCGGCCTATGCGATTAGCACTCGCCGCTAACCTAAGGGATTTCACGTGGAACTTCCCGCCACGCAGCACGGACTTCGTGACGTCACGCGGACCTCCTGTCACTAAAAATGCTCAAATGTGTGTGAATTCCTAAGGGACCAAACAGCTGAGGTCATCGGTCTCTAGGCTTATACACTTAAACTAACTTATGCTAAGAACAACATACATACCCAACCCCGAGGGAGGACTCGAACCTCCTGCGGGAGGGATCGCGCAATCCGTCACATGGCGCCTCAAACCGCGCGGCCACTCCGCGCGACACCTGTCACTTCTCGCAGACACTGCATTATATGATTATTGTATGACACTGCATTGTATGATTATATGATAGCGGATTAAACACTGGTAGCAGTTACTTCTGTAAAATATCTGGGACTATGCGTGCGGAACGATTTGAAGTGGAATGATCATATAAAATTAATTGTTGGTAAGGCGGGTACCAGGTTGAGATTCATTGGGAGAGTCCTTAGAAAATGTAGTGCATCAACAAAGGAGGTGGCTTACAAAACACTCGTTCGACCTATACTTGAGTATTGCTCATCAGTGTGGGATCGGTACCAGATCGGGTTGACGGAGGAGATAGAGAAGATCCAAAGAAGAGCGGCGCATTTCGTCACAGGGTTATTTGGTAAGCGTGATAGCGTTACGGAGATGTTTAGCAAACTCAAGTGGCAGACTCTGCAAGAGAGGCGCTCTGCATCGCGGTGTAGCTTGCTCGCCAGGTTTCGAGAGGGTGCGTTTCTGGATGAGGTATCGAACATGTTGCTTCCCCCTACTTATACCTCCCGAGGAGATCACGATTGTAAAATTAGAGAGATTCGAGCGCGCACGGAGACTTTGCGGAAGTTGTTCTTCCCGCGAACCATACGCGACTGGAACAGAATGGGAGGTAATGACAGTGGCACGTAAAGTGCCCTCCGCCACACACCGTTGGGTGGCTTGCGGAGTATAAATGTAGATGTAGATATAGGCTACGGTCAGTGCACCACATTTGTCAGTAAGACGTGTTAAGTGAATGTGCATGCTGCCGTACTGCTCACTGCGGCTGTATCTCTCCAGGGGGCGCGGCTGTGCCCCGCGGCAGCTTGACCCACTTCCGGACCGGCTGCCCCGCCTAGCATGCAACCCGCAGCGCCAGTCATAAATCAGTCGGACGTGGCGGCCGGAAGTCGTATAGGCCAGCACTGCACGCACCTGACAGCAGTGAAGCAGACGCGTCTCCCAGCAGCGATTTCCTTGACCGCGAGGTTCTCCCGTCGTCGTCTGCGTAGGCGGGAACGGTACCAAGTCCCTACTGGCATGGCCGTGCTAACAGCAATAGAAGAGTTATTCTCAGAATCGCTTCAGACAGCGACAAACCACGTATATTCGCGAAATCTTCGGTATCTGCGGACGACTTAATGTTCTAGATGCTGTTAGGCAAAAAGACTGAATTTGTCGCGAAACGCATGTTAAAGCGAAAGCATTATTGCAGAAGTATTTTTATTAATTTACTGATTACCTGGCGTTGCCGCTGTGTGTATTTATTCCAATATTCTGTTAGTCCATCTCATCCTTTCCCCTCTCTCTATCTCGTCCTTCACCCTCTCTGTCCACCTCCTCCACCCCTTCTCCCTTCTGTTCCATCTCCTTCTGCCCATCTCTCTGTCAGTTTACTCCTCTCCTCTCTCTGTCAATCTACACCTCTCCCTTCTATCTGCTCCTTCCCTCTTGTCAGATCTCCTCCTCCCCCTCTCTATGTCCATCGCACCCCCTCCCCCCGCCATCTCTCTGTCTGTCTCTTCTTCCACCTGTCTATGTTCATATATATATATATATATATATATATATATATATATATATATATATATATATATCCACTGTTGAAAGATATATACATTTAAAAATATAGAAAAGACGAGCAGGCTTCGATCCGGCGATCAACCAGGTACGAAACTCAAACGCTAACCACTTAACCGCTGCCATTTTGTGCTCAGATACGCTACACACCGGTTTATATTGGGCGCTTAAAACTTGTCTTGGGACCTTTCGGAAGTGCCTCAGTAGCACGTCTTATACGTGCACATTACGTTGTCCTAAGACCGGTATTTCACTATCATATTTCTTTGTCAAAGCTCTGTGTCAAAGAGATTTGACAGTGTAATAGGGAAATTTCTCAAATGTCACCTTTCGTCAAATCTCGAGCTCTCCGTGATTTCATCATAAGTCTTTCGTCTTCTGTTCGCTGTAAGACAATGACAGTGTAATACCCCTTTTTAGTGCCACGTGAAGATCTTTCGTCAAAGAAATATGATAGTCTAATAACGGCCTAATGGGCTAATAAAAGTGTATGTAGTTTGAAGTAAACGCCTGATCCTAAGGCCTTGGCCACCCCTTGTGAAATAACTGTTAATCAGATGTGGCAGTATCACTCACAAATTCTTAAAGAGTACCTTCGTCTAAAACTTAAACCGCTGTTTCCCACATGACATAATTTTCAAGTGTTTTCTGTTGATGACTTCACTTGGCTGATGTTGTGTGTCTCCACAGCTAAGAGGAAAGCATTCACAGGTAGAGGTCTGCACGGATAAGAAAAATACTGTCCGCTTCCTTACCGATTGCGCAAGACCTTTACCCGCATCCGTAACTTGCTCAAACCCAAGTTCCTTGTCCGTATCCGCGTACATTAAAGTTTTCTAAAGCAATTTAACCCGCCACTGCTCTGGCAAAGGGCTTGTGCCCGGTCTGAATTTTCGGCTTCTGAAGTCCACTCTAGGCTTTGATGCCAGTTAAGGCTAGACATATTTTAGTGATATTTCTATCAAATTCCAACCTTTTTGCATCCAAGAATGACACAAAACGTTTTTGTTCCTTATTAATGTAGAAAACCATTTGATAAGATGAAATTTCCTGCCTAATTTATGACGTTTTACGCATGGGTCTCATAATTTAGATAACAATATTTTAACATAATTCAACACGCCATATTTACTATACGTTCGGCAGATAACACACTGTCACTTTAAGTGTGTCATTTTCGCTTCAGTGGGAATTCAGATGATGCCACTGGACAATTTGTCACATATTTCATACCGTTCAGTGTTAGTCACATGGTTTACCATACGTACACCAGTTAGGACACTGCTAAATAATGTCAACGTGTTACTCTTCTCACTGTAACAGCATTTTGCATCTTCTACTTTTAAATATACTTAACAAAAACGTTGACTGATTTCATCGATTTTATATCGAACCTTATTCACGGCGTAGGCAATTAAAAATCGGAGTACGAAACCAAAATTCTAAAAAACCGTCTTGCCCTGCATAAACCTGCTTATCACGTTGTGGTTGCTTTTCGAAACTGCGCAACTAAACGAACTACTCAGATGTGAGGCAGCTTCATATAGGATGTAAATATTATAGAACGCGCATTTAAAGTGTGGAAAACCAGGAAGAAGAACAAACCACGTTTACTGTATAACAATTATTGAGATAATATTCCTGCGGCAGCTTATGGCATTTAACTTATTTTACACGAAATGTTATACAGGGTGTAAAAAAATCTGTCCCATATTTTGAAATGTGGATGTATGGCCGAAAACAAGACAAAAATGTCCGATAAACATGGGCTCGAAAATAAATACCTGAAGAGCTAAGAGCACTCGCTCACTTTCGCTATTGCGAAACACATCTTTCGTATTGTAAGCTCTTTATTGTTACCTTGTCTCCCCTTAATCAACGTCTTATGGTTTTGTGATTACCTGCCTCGGGTGCCTTGGAATTGGTTGCTGATTGGTTAACGTTCGTGGCGTCATAAGGAAGGGAGAAAGTCTGCAACAGCGCCTCGTGGTGTCTTGGTCGGTAAGAAGTTCTGCTGTTAAACTGTCCTCTCAGTTTCCTGCTTTACCACTCTCTGAAATCGCGACATATTCCCGAACACAAAATACAAATCCCACTGCTGATCGTTTCACTCTCAGCTAATTGGACTAAAGTTACAAGCTTATATGTAAGTAGCATCGAATATTGGAGAACATACCTGAACTGCATGAATAAATAAGTCTCAGAGGCTGTTACAAATGTGAAAATGAAAGAAAAGAGCCGACTGCTGTGGCCGAGCTGTTCTGGGCGCTTCAGTCCGGAACCGCGCTGCTGCTACGGTCGCAGGTTCGAATCCTGCCTCGGGCATGGATGTGTGTGATGTCCGTAGGTTAGTTAGGTTTAAGTAGTTCTAAGCCTAGGGGACTGATGACCTCAGTTGTTAAGTCCCATAGTGCTTAGAGCCATTTGAACCAATCTGAAAAAAAGAAGAATTAGCGTACAGAGATACTCGATCCTACTTCCATCGGCTTCATAAGTGCATACCTCTGTTCATTAAGCTACTGTGAACTCTTACGGTATCAGACGTTGTCTTTCATCTTAAAGTGTCCTGCAGCCTTTTTGCCACCGATATGTCGTTAACTGACATTTAATAACAACAAATCGTACCAAGAGTGAAGTATTTAAGTGTTTGGGATACGTCTTAAATGCGCCGTCATAATACGCAACTTATAATATGAACACAATAAGATACGACGAAATTCAATAATCATGGCCACATAGAGTTGCAATCCGTCGTCATGAACGTTAGCCAATAAGCAAGCTCAGTTCCTTGGCATCCTCGGGGTGCAGTACGCCGGTTTTACCTATGAGTTCAGTAACTGTTGACAGGAGGCACGGTTAACTTCTGAATGTCTGCATTTACCTGGTTGGAATGTTACCGTCAAGCCGCAAACCCATGGATGTAAGCAGTCCCTCATACAAGCAGTTTAAAAGGATTACGTGTTAAACGAAGGTTGTGAGTTGTACAGTTCCTTACCATTTTCGAGGCTATTTAGTTTTCATGCCATTTTATCCCCCGAAACTTAGGTGTGAAGTTTGGAAATTGATATATGCATAAGGTGTTGCCCGACGAGGATCACTAAGCGAGAGATATAGCTTTGGCAGGTACTGGAATTTGTAAAGCCTAAACTCTCCAGAACGACACTTGATTGCATCCTTCCCGTAAACTATACAGACACTTCATGCCTAAGAAATTCTCGAGTAAATTTTGTTACAGCTAGTAGCACTGATCAAGAGTACTAAGTAAACAAGCTGTGAGTAAACATGAAACAGCGCAACATATCAACTGAATAACCTACTTCTGAAAAAAACTCTAGTCGCTCTGCGTTGAGTAGTGTATTCAAAGCGGTGATTACTCTTTCGAGCGACAACAGTGAGGGAGCAGGAAACGGGTGATGTCAACAAATGGATATAAGGAGTACATATTTTGCGAGAAGTTGATGTGGCAGCTCTGGGAACTGAAACGGTGGTATTTCCGGAAGCATTCTGCTGGAATCCTCATGTGTCACAAGCAAAGACCACGGAGATAAGACGGCAGAACTGGGAGTGTGGGAAAGGCCACGTGAGTTAGCAGCTTGGTTTCCAAAAGCGTGTCGCACCATTCTGAACGTGTCGCCAGCACTTACAAGGAAGGGAAAGGTTGACGAGTTGACGCTTCTGTCACGCACAGTTCATTAGATTTAACGCATTTCTACATTTGCATGTATCCTCCGAACTGTCCATGATAGAGGGTTCCCGTATCGCTGCTGGTCATTTTCTTTTCTTGCTCTACTTGCAAACGGAGCCAGGGAAAAATGACTTCTTGTGTGCTTCCATACGAGCCCTGATTTATCTTGCTTTGCAACGCTAGCCTAGGTATTTAACTGTTGTAACTGTCAAACGGCAGTACTGTATTAGAAAACTAAGAAATTTTCTTTCTTACTCATCTGCATTAACTTAACATTCTTCTACGTTTAGAGCAAGTTCCCATTCATAGCACCAAATAGAAATTCCACCCAAGTCATCCTGCACCTTCTTATAGTCACTCGAAGTCATCACTATCCCTTACGCTACAGCATGATCAACAAACAGTTGCCGACTGCTGATCATCCAATCGGGCAGGTCGTTTACAAGAGCGTCCCTATCACACTTTAGCTGAGCACTCCTGGCCATACCTTTGTGTCCGATGAATACCCGTCTTTCAAGATTGTTACTTGCTCTTCTGGATAAGCACGAAGGTTCGGCCGTTATATAGTTGCAATAATTGATCTTGGTGTTTGTGTAGACTGATTAATCACGGAAAACTAAATCTGTGTGGTAAGAATGGAATTACAGCCACTGCGTTAGTTTCATCAGTCGATATGTATGAGGGTCCCTTTCATCTTTCCTATGTGGTTTCCAGTTGTAAGGACCGACGTAATGCATTGGTTCAGAACCTGGAGTTGGTTTTTGTTCGTGCAGAAGTGGAACGCCGTTCTGGCCATCCTGGTCTTGGTTTCTACCAGGTTTTCTCCCAGTTGTCCGAGCGAGAGGTGAGTGATTTCGTCATAAGGCCAGGGCCGCGGGTATCCTTCAACCTCAAATGGCTCGAAGCTCTTTGGGACATCTGAGGTCAGCAGTCCCCTAGACTTAGAGCTACTTAAACCTAACTAACCTAAGGACATCACATACACCCATGTCCGAGCCAGAATTCGAATCTGCGACCATAGCGGCCGCGTGGTTCCGGACTGAAGCGCCTAGAACCGCTAGACTACAGCGGCCGGCCCTCCATCTTTGTCCAACTGACTTATTGGTCGGTACGATCTCGACTTGTACGTTCGTTAAGGTCAGTTTTTTATAAACTGCAACCATTTGTTTTTTTGTTGGAAATATTAGTTTACAAATACACAACACTCCTTCCCTTCAGATGGAATCACACCAGTTGCTGTAGCAACTTCTACGCCATGTTCATGTAGTGGATAAAATGAGGCTAACTTGTAATTTGCTTTTCGTCTGGTTCTGTCAGTTTCGTTCTGTACCATCCGTTCTCCCTCCAACTTGTCATATTATCAATGTTTACATTTGGTTACCTGAAACTTTAAGTAAACAGTATCTTCGTAATTAAAGAGAGAGAGGGAGAGAGAGAGAGAGAGAGAGAGAGAGAGAGAGAGAGAGAGAGAGAGAGATAAAACAAAACAAAATTTCAGATTCCTCCGTGCAGTTTTCTGGTAGTGTCTGTGAAGCTTTTCTGAGATTACTATTCATAAATAGAAAGAAAAATGTGGCAGGATACTCCATTCAATCGTAGTAATAATACAGATAATAGAGCTGTCTGGATTTTCTCCATGTGATAGTACGTTTAGTTTTCATTTCATATTCAGGGAACATAAATATCCTATTCTGTAATTTAAGTTAAGCGAATAACACGGCCATAAAGTTTCGAGAATGGACAAAATGTATCTACACAATTTACGTTATGTTTAAGCCAGGTTCAGTCATAGTTGTAGAAGCTTTAAAATGGTCTTCTCTGGACCTCATTACGTGACATATCTTTGTAGCAACGAGCATGGTGTGACATCATGTTAAGCCGTGAAATACGTCAATGATCGGTGCATCGGCTTGACCAATGTCTATTTAGACTCCTTTCAGTATTCTGTGATCTTTCTTTAAAGAATTTAAGTAATGAACAACCAGAATATATTTTTCACTCTGCATCTCTGAAACTTCCTGGTAGTTTAGAAATGTATGCTGGACTGATGCTCGAACCCAGGACCTTCGCATTCGCGGGCACGCTGTAACGACTTAGTTATACAATCACATTACCCGACCCCACAGATTCAACTCTGCCAGTGGTATCTCCCGTTTTCTAAACTTCACAGAAGGTGCCCTGCATATTTTACTGGAGTAGCGCTCCGGGAAAAAAAGGGCATCGCAGAAAAATGCAAAGTTCCAGTTTCGAGTCTCGATTCGATTCGCAGTGGAAAATTACTAGGAAGTTAAGTGGCTCAGTGAAAAATTCATTCTGGAAGCACCCACAAGGTTGTCGTCAAGTTATTTTTTCGCGATATTCTTTCTTACAGGACGGCCAGTACTGCAAATTATGTAGGTTTTGCTCACCTCGTAAGTACAATCAGGTACCGCAGGTTTCCTTCGTGTGTGATGTAATATTTCTTGGAAATGTTGATGATGGTACACATTAGTAACCAAATACTGAAATTTTGTATGGTTGAAGGTGTGGAAAGAAACTTTAAAGCGTTGTTTCCGTTCAGTAACGGCGTTTACAGAGGGTAAGTACTATCTCAGCGGTGTTGTAGAAAACTAATTGGCCGTGATCTCGTTAAGCGAACTATCCCTACCATCACCTCATATATTGAGTGAACAAGGGGTAACTTCAACAGGACAATGAACAACGTTCAACCTAGTCCTTCTAGTGGACACAGTGAGTTGATCTGAGGCATAATAGGCAAGCGAGAGGAAACCAAAACACGTCTCTCTTCGACTGTACAAGTGGCTGTCAGCGGAAGAGGTGCGGCGAGCAGCGCAGAAGACATATTTTTGAAACTCGTCGGAACAAATAGTGACAGAGCGAGGAGGTGCGTGAGTCACGCCATGCGCTGCTGCATATAAGGCGCTGCTTGGCGCCCGCCTTTCAGATTCCGATGAGGCTCTGAGCAAGTGGGTACTGATTCACACCCAGAACCGCCTCGGCTTCACACCTACTGTAGGGAGGCGCGATTCACAGCACAGGCCATATCTGCCAAAGGAAAGCGACAGATCTCAACAACATCACACCTTTACAGCTGGTACTGTGTAGACCTCTGAGGGGAAAGTTCAAGGCAAGTCGCGTGATTTCGTCGCTGATGGGCAGAGTAACAAGAGTGTCTCGTTGGGTTACGTGACGCATTCTTCAAGAGACCTGAATCTGCACATCCATTATCTACACACACATCTTCCAATCAATTCTATGGCGTGTGGTGGGGGATACTTCCGGTATTACAGTGATTTCGTCCCATTTCTGTTTCGAATGGTGTCTGGGAAGAACGACAGACAGTAACTCGTGGTACGAGCTCGAACGTTTCTGTTTTTTGTTTTCTTTTTTCGTTTCAGTTATTTCGCTAGATGTATAAACGTTTATATTCGCGTCAGGTTTCTATGTTCATTCATGAAGAAAATATTGTCTTGTGAAATAGAATGAATATTCTTCAAATACATTGTATTTTCCAACCACAAATTCCTTTAAATGCGGGAAAAGACGAGTGCAAAATAAAGAATTTTCATTCGCGATGAACCGTAGAAAATGAATGTTTTATGCGGGCACAGTATTCCAGATTCTCCATTCGAACGAAACTGGCACAACGCGCCTGCTTTGGTTAAAACATACTAAACTCTTCTGAAAATTACCGTTATTTGGCACCATAACAAAAAATTAAATTTCACTATAATCAGACCTACGTACGTATGAGGACGAGAAATTTTTACCTTATCTTCAGTTATTCTGAATTTTAATTTCTCCGTGATATTATCAGTAACACGGAGTTCTGGTGCGTAGTTAACTCTCAGAGTGGGCCACGTGACGAGAGACGCAGAGTAGAAGTAAAAATGTCAAAAGAAAAAAAAGTCATCCCTTTGTTTTTTATCCTGTTACATCAGCTGTGCTTGTAGAATTTGATTCGGACTGTTCACACAAGCCAAAAATTTTTGTGGTTTATGTTTATTACCCAAATATATTTCAGAAGATCTGTGGGATGATCAGTAGGCTCTTATCATACTCTTAACAACCTAAGAACAGATGTCTGATTTTTTATGAAAAATACTACGAAGCCTAATCAGCTAGTAAGGAAGATCTCAATAAAATAAGACTCTTCTGATGACAGTACATAGGTGTGTTAACATTTTTCAGCAAGTTGTTTCCCTACACAGGGGGAACCAAAAACGAAATTTATTTTGAAATTACTATGAAATGAATACCCTTAGCTGCATACAGGCGTTGATACAAGTTAACGGGGACAGTTGAAAATGTGTGCCCCGACCGAGAATCGAAGCCGGGAGCTCCTGCTTGCATTCCAGACACTCTATCCATCTTTTTTTTCCTAATCTCGTTTTTGTTCTTTTTTTCAGTTCGTTGCATCTGCTCGGGGTTGACGTTGCAAGACACCCCTTTCAGTTCGTCGTTGATCCATTAACTCAGTTTTTTTATTACACAGGGCAGCTCATCCTCTTACCGAACGCGCTGAGCTGCCGTGCCGGCTTATCCATCTGAGCCACCGAGGACACAGATGATAGTGGGAATGCAGGGACTTCTCTGGCACGCCTCTCGTGAGACCCACATTCGCAACCTACTGTCCCACACTATATTCATAGTGCCCCTGGCTATCATACTCATTACACGCGGCTTTATCGCCGATTCCCGTAAGAGTTCGGGCACTGTGCATCCGCACAGAAGAAGATGGTCAAATGGCCAGTGAGTCTCAACTATATGTATGTGAAGATGGTATCTGTTCTTTCGGACATGTCCAAAAGAACAGTTACAAACTTCATATATAAATAGTATACTGCCAGAAATCTTAGAGAAATGTAATCAAGAAGGCAAAGAATTCCAGCGGAAATGTATTTTCACAGTTATGTACAACCCATTTCCTAAGCTCTTGATTCATTTACGTGTAGTTGCCAATAAAGTGAAAATTTCAGACGACACAAATCTGCTGAATTAACCAGTCTCTTACGCAGAGACGCTGCTTGTTTAGATATCTGACTGCAGCAGCGCGCAGTGTCATCAAGGCTAATGGCAGTACCATTAACGCATCAAGCCGTTCAAGGAGGTTATGTTTGACCCAGTCAACTGTAGGGAGCTGTTTGCTTAGGCTTAGCAGGCAAAAAAGCGCTCCTGAAATTACAGAAACCTCAGCAACACTGCACTGCACAGCAGAGTTTTGTGATGTAAACACGACAGAAACAGGAGCCTGCGATCACAGGAGACGGCGCCGCAAGTTATCCAAGATTCCTACAATACGAGATGCTTTCAAGTTATAACATCTCCGATTTTTTTCCTCGGGACAGGAAACAGTTAGAAGCACTCGCTATGTTATAAAATACGTGACAGCTCATTGTAAATGCCTGACACAGTTGGCAGCACTGTACGTGACACAGAAACTCTAGCGGAAGTGACGAGGGTGAGGTCTGTTTTTGATATTTGAAACTGTGACATTTTCATAACAAGAATAACGTGTAATGATTCGTTTTCTCCATTTGCATGGTGTGACACCGACTGAAATTCATCGCCAGTTGAATCAGTCAAGTGACGATGGTGTCATGTACGTGTGTGGTGAGTACGGCAGTTCGATGAAGGCAGAACGTAGTGTGACAACAAACCGAGACAATCTCGGTGTCGTACTAGCCGATATGACGACATGATCAAGCGAACTGATGAAGCTGTTTTGCAGGATCGCCGAGTGAGAGTGGAATACCTCGCCTCCAAATTTGGCATTTCCGTGGGATGTGTGCACGCTACCCTGCATAAAGACCTGAAAAACCCAAAAAATGTCCCCTGGGTGCATCATACGAAGGCTACGCTGCATTTTCTTCGTGATAGCAACTTTCATGTGATTTCTCGTGCTACCTACTCAGCCGATCTGGTTGCTAGCGAATTTTGTCTGTTTTCGATGAAAGACAATCTCCGTGGTCGGACATTCATTAGAGATTATGTCCAGAAGTGGCTAGTTTCACAGTTTTTATCTGATTGCTCTGTGAGAAAAAACCGAAATGTTTTAACTTGAATGCACCTCGTGCACACTCATCTTACTAATTGAAACAAATCAATATTACGATGGGTTTCAACTCCCTGAAGCGAGCAGTGGGTATAAAAACAAAATTTGACTGTTTGCGGCAACATTAGTTTCAATTGGTGTAAATTACATGGAATAGATTCTCAAATATTGCTTTCTTGCAATATCGAGAAACTTGGGAACGTAGTACGTACAGACTCTGCTTACAGAAATGCAGCGCAAATGTCGGATTACAAATAAAATTATGAAAAAGTTAAAAAAAAGGAGCCATTGTGCTACTGCCATTTGACGCGACAAAATTTTCTGTGTTTTCGCCTTTATTCGTGCCGAGGGAAAGGCAGCTGCAAAATGGAGCCTCTAATCACACAACCTCCGAGGGAAAGCTGTGCAGAGAAAGCTAACGGAAGCTAGGCGAGAGAGCCAGCTATGCAAATCCCCACTTCAGAGGCGTTCAGCAAGACACCAAGTAGGAGTCGCGACAGCAACGAAAACCAGTAATTTGCGTCTGTTAGTGACATCGGTGGTTTTCTGGAAGATGTTTCTACTGATTACCTGTGGGCGTCAACAAACGGTACAACGATTGTAGAAATACAGTAGCAAGATGAAACTTTCCGTTGGTCTGTGAGGCGATATCTGACATTTAAAGCGAAACAGAGCTGTATGTAAGCGCAGGTTTCGGAATTCAGTTTTAACGTTTCACGTATGTTCGACACTACTGATGCATTAGTAAATAACTTTGCTGTCAGTAGAGAATATGGGAACTTTCTTTCAGGCCACTTAATAGGCTTATTCCGTATGAATATTATGGTAATTGTTTAAGAAAGTCATTGTCGTCTTGGGCAAGGTGCTGGTGGAGATTGTTTCCCGTTGTGTTTCTCTGATCCATTACGATAGTGCCAGGTGTGCATCTGTGTCATGTGCATAATTGTGAAGAAAGATTGTACAGTATAGTGTTGCTATGGATGAAGGGGAGATGGTGAAACATGACACTGGCGCACAGATGCCTCACAGGGCTAAACTATAAGAAGAAGTTTAGAATTTAATTCATAACGCCAGCGGAACATTTAGTGATGAGACCCCGTCAGCTGCATTATGTCCAAATACTGGCGATGACAATTCGGTCCATCATAAAGATTCGAACTGAAAGCCCGCTAGTCAAGGACAACTGCTCTGCATTAGCAACCTCGTACACGGAGGTGGGTGTTCCCTTCGGAAGGACATAAAAGCGACACGCCACGAATTAGCTGCTTGGAGTTTTTTCGAAATAATATAATTTTTATTGCATTTTTTCATGAGTGTTTTATTAGTCTTCACATCTAATCTTTCTTTATATCACTGTTTTATTTATTTATGACGATTTCATCACGTTGTTGCACTACTGCAATTTACAATGACTTTGCTACATTCGCCTAGGGATTTTCTCTGCCTCGTGATGGCTAGGTGTTGTGTGATGTCCTTACGTTAGTTAGGTTTAAGTAGTTGTAAGTTCTAGGGGACTGATGACCATCGATGTTCAGTCCCATAGTGCTCAGAGCCATTTGAACCATGTGAACATTTACCTACGACACCTTCTTTGCCCACGACGGCTATCCATTCTGAACCTGTCAAGAAGTGTACAGTGACGTTGTACTATACGGTACAACAGCTCGAGGGCTATGTGGAATGGCATCAGGCGGGATTCTGAAGGGGAAGGTTGTGTGTCATGGGGGTGATGAGGTCCCCCTCCGAGGAAACATTTTACTGAAAGCATATAAAGTGAGCCATTTTGCTAAATAGCGACAAACTACAGCAAGCGATCACTGAGAAGTTGAAGAACAAAGAAAGGTGAAACAGACATACAGTCCGAAATGCACAGTGCTTATACGACAGGATTTCATTAATTCATCATGCCTATATAATACACTACTGGCCATTAAAATTGCTACACCAAGAAGAAATGCAGATGATAAACGGGTATTCATTGGACAAATATATTATACTAGGACTGACATGTGATTACATTTTCGCGCAATTTAGGTGCATAGATCCTGAGAGATCAGTATCCAGAACAGCCATCTCTGGCCGTAATAACGGGCTTGATACGCCTGGTAATTGAGTCAAACAGTGCTTGGATGGCGTGTACAGGTAAAGCTGATCATTCAGCTTCAACACGATACCACAGTTCATGAAGAGTAGTGACTGGCGTATTGTGACGAGCCAGATGCTCGGCCACCATTGACGAGACGTTTTCAATTGGTGAGAGATCTGGAGAATGTGCTGGCCAGGGCAGCAGTCGCACATTTTCTGTATACAGAAAGGCCCGTACAGGACCTGCACCATGAGGTGATGCATTACCCTGCTGAAATGTAGGGTTTTGCAGGGATCGAATGAAGGGTAGAGCTACGGGTCCTAACACATCTGAAATGTAACTGTTCAAAGACCCGTCAATGCGAACAAGAGGTGACAGATACGTGTAACCAATGGCACCCCGTACCATCATGCCGGGTGATACGCCAGTATGGCGATGACGAATACACGCTTCCAATGTGCGTTCACCGCGATGTTACAATCTTGATGCTGTAAAGAGAAGCTGGATTCATCCGAAAAAATGAATTTTTGCCATTCGTGCTCCCAGGTTTCTCGTTGAGTATACCATCGCAGGCGCTCTTGTCTGTGATGCAGCGTCAAGTGTAACCGCAGCCACGGTCTCCGAGCTGATAGTCCATGCTGCTGCATACGTTGTCCAACTGTTCGTGCAGATGGTTGTTGTCTTGCAAACGTCCCCATCTGTTGACTCAGGGATCGAGACTTGGCTGCACGATCCGTTACAGCCATGCGGATAAAATGCCTGTCATCTCGACTGCTAGTGATACGAGGCCGTTGGGATGCAGCGCGGCGTTCCGTATTACCCTCCTGAACCCAACGATTCCATATTCTGCTAACAGTCATTGTATCTCGACCAACGCGAGCAGCAATGTCGCGGTACGATAAACCGCAATCGCGATAGGCTACAATCCGGCCTTTATCAAAGTCGGAAACGTGATGGTACGCATTTCTGCTCCTTATACGAGGCATCACAGCAACTTTTCACCAGGAAGCGCCGGTCAACTGCTGTTTGTGTATGAGAATTCGGTGGGAAACTTTCCTCATGTCAGCACATTGCAGGTGTCGCCACCGGGGCGAACCTTGTGTGAATGCTCTGAAAAGCTTACTATTTGGATATCACAGCACCTTCTTCCTGTCGGTTAAATTTCGCGATTGTAGCACGTCATCTTCGTGGTGTAGCAATTTTAATGGCCAGTAGTGTTTGAGGAAGGGTGGCGGGAAGGAGGCGGGTGGGGGGGAGAGGGGGGAGGGAGCTGGTTTTGGGAACCGCCGTAGAACCTATCACTCAATTGATGGCGGAATACTATCTCTCCGGCAGACACTGGAAGCCCGTTCAGTTGCGATATAACGCGTAGAGGCTGCAGATGGCTACTTGTTTTAGCTCTTATGATTGCATGCTTGCGTTAAACCATCCCAGAATGTCTACTTCGATACATCTGCGTCCACCAGCTCCTCCTGCAGATATGTAGGGACGGCAAGAGCTGGCTGCCGCCTTGGACGAGGCCGGGCGCTCGGCTGGTGTGTGGGCAGCGCGCGCTCCGCCGCAGGTTGTCGCCGACGTCCCGCCGTGACTCAGCGGCTGCAGGTTCGAACCCCGCCCTCCGCCGCCAGCTGATACCGCGAGCGCAGCCAGCGCGCGTGGGCCGCAGGCCCCTTTAGCATTCGTGATGGTGGATTTAGAGCGGCTCCGACCGATCTTTCTCCTTACACACCCTGAAATGCTGCAGCACGTGCCACGTTAGGTACTCGTCAGTCGTGTTCACGTGCCACTGTGCTGTACAGGGTGTTACAAAAAGGTGCGGCCAAACTTTCAGGAAACATTCCTCACACACAAATAAAGAAAAGATCTTATGTGGACATGTGTCCGGAAACGCTTAATTTCCATATTAGAGCTCATTTTAGTTTCGTCAGTATGTACTGTACTTCCTCGATTCGCCGCCAGTTGGCCCAGTTGAAGGAAGGTAATGTTGACTTCGGTGCTTGGGTTGACATGCTACTCACTGCTCTACAGTACTAGCATCAAGCTCATCAGTACGTAGCATCAACAGGTTAGTGTTTATCACGAACGTGGTTTTGCAGTCAGTGCAATGTTTACAAATGCGGAGTTGGCAGATACTCATTTGATGTATGGATTAACACGGGGCAACAGCCGTGGCGCGGTACGTTTGTATCGAGACAGATTTCCAGAACGAAGGTGTCCCGACAGGAAGACGTTCGAAGCAATTGATCGGCGTCTTAGGGAGCACGGAACATTCCAGCCTATGTCTCGCGACTGGGAAAGACCTAGAACGACGAGGCCACAGGAAATGGACGAGGCAATTCTTCTAGCAGTTGACGATAATCCTAATGTCAGCGGAAGAGAAGTTTCTGCTGTACAAGGTACCGTTGACCACGTCACTGTATGGAGATTGCTACGGGAGAACCAGTTGTTTCCGTGCCATGTACAGCGTGTGCAGGCACTATCAGCAGCTGATTGGCCTCCACGGGTACACTTCTGCGAATGGTTCATCCAACAATGTGTCAATCCTCATTTCAGTGCAAATGTTCTCTTTACGGATGAGGCATCATTCCAACGTTATAAAATTGTAAATTTTCGCAATCAACATGTGTGGGCTGACGAGAATCCGCACGCAATTGTGCAATCACGTCATCAACACAGGTTTTCTGTGAACGTTTGGCAGGCATCGTTGGTGATTTCTTGATTGGGCCCCATGTTCTTCCACCTACGCTCAATGGAGCACATTATCATGATTTCATACGGGATACTCTACCTGCGCTGCTAGATCATGTGCCTTTACAAGTACGACACAACATGTGATTCATGCACGATGGAGCTCCTGCACATTTCAGTCGAAGTGTTCGTACGCTTCTCAACGACAGATTCGGTGACCGATGGATTGATAGAGGCGGGCCAATTCCATGGCCTCCACGCTTTCCTGACCTCAACCCTCTTGACTTTCATTTATGGGGGCATTTGAAAGCTCTTGTCTACGCAACCCCGGTACCATATGTAGAGACTCTTCGTGCTCGTATTGTGGACGGCTGTGATACACTACGCCATTCTCCAGGGCTGCATCAGCTCATCAGGGATTCCATGCGACGGAGGGTGGATGCATGTACCTTCGCTAACGGAGGACATTTTGAACATTTCCTGTAACAAAGTGTTTGAAGTCAAGCTGGTACGTTCTGTTGCTGTGTTTCCATTCCATGATTAATGTGATTTGAAGAGAAGTAATAAAATGAGCTCTAACATGGAAAGTAAGCGCTTCCCGGCACATGTACACATAACATATTTTCTTTCTTTGTGTGTGAGGAATGTTACCTGAAAGTTTGGCCGTACCTTTTTGTAACACCCTGTATAGCTAAGGCGTGATGATTTACAACAATTTTATAATACACTGAGTGATCAAAATTCACGCGAAGTGTCCCAATTGACAATGTGTCGTGTGTGACGCCAGTATGTTGCCGCTAGATGCGGTATATGGGCTCAGAGTATACCCGATATCTGAGTAGTCTGTTATTTGTCTTTCATTATTTACCTGATTTTACGGGACCATGCGAGCCAAAGCTACTTGGTCATGGAAAGACTCAGTACATGGTTTACAGGATAAAACACGAAAAAAAAACCTGAGAGAATATGCGTGTAGCCGGAAGGAATGACTTTGCGGTTCTAGGCGCTACGGTCGCAGGTTCGAATCCTGCCTCGGCATGGATGTGTGTGATGTCCTTAGGTTAGTTAGGTTTAAGTAATTCTAAGTTCTAGGGGACTGATGACCTCAGAAGTTAAGTCCCATAGTGCTCAGGGCCATTATTGAGAGTATGCGAATACCATTTTACGGAGAAATATTGTCAACTGCTGCGAGAAACTCTTAGGAACTTCTGCACAGAACAGGAAAGAAATGTGCCACAAGGAAGCCTTTTAATTTCGATTTGAGAACCTGGGATTATCCAGCTCTGCTGGAAGCCTGTTGAATATGTAACTTGCTGAATAATGCTTATTAAGCTATTATCCATGTACAAGATTTTGAAAAACACTGCCCTGAGTGGCGAACACAATTAATTTGTGACCTAGGTTTCGGTGTCACAATGGACGCCGTCATCGGACGAAATTAAAACTAAATATTACGGCATAACGTACCAAAAAATACGAAAGCGGGGTCATACCTGACAGCGTCAGATAGTCAGAATTAAAATCAAATGCAACAAAGATGCAAGCCACTGTGGGCTGCCGTGTGTCCTCTGCTACAGTCAGCACAAAACTATCCATGTGCATATCGTTCTTCTGTGCACTGAATGAATTTGTAGTTTCTTCTGTATGAGACAATATTCTCAACAACGAATCCCGTGACGGAATATGTCCACAGGGATGATCGAGTTAGAATTCTGGGACTCCTGAACGCTGGCCAGCACGAAGTTCGCAGACTCACTCTTTAATAACCTTTCCGACTGGCCAGAGTGACCCAAAATATAAAATATACGAGATAACATAGTGAAATTGGCAAATAAACAAGTCTTGGTGTTTCAGTGTCAGAGATAGTGGAAATTGTTTTTATAGTGAAAACAGCAGCATTCAGTTTGTGCAGAATATGAATATGCCAGCGAGTGTTCAACTTCGAACTTGTCATGATAATAAGTACAAGAGACATGGGACACAGCATTCCAAAGATTACACAAGAATCTAAGGGTCGTGTCTAGGGTGGACAATGTTACCCCACGCGTTAACTGCCGCAAAGGACGAACAAAGGCGTTTTTCGAACGGACGTCAAGTTATGATCTTAGGAAGAACTCCACTTACAGCTGGAAAAATTATTTATTAAAACACAACCGGTTTCGCTTAAACTAACATCATTAGGTGCAACAACGTTAAAAAATCATAGACATACCCATCACTCCAAGTCAGAATTTACTGTTCAGAAATATCGTCAATACTCTGACGAGCGGAAGGTAAAGACGTGCTCGATTCTTCGAAATTTGCCTGCATCTAAATAGTGACGGTACTACGCAAGTCACTGTCACTTTACACATAGTAATTTGCATAGTGCCGTGATTAATCATATGCAGGCAAATTTTGAAGAATCGACCACGTATTCTTTACCTTTCGCTCGCCGTAGTATTGACAATTTTCTCTGAATAGTAAATTCTGACTAGTAGCTGTGAGTATGCCTATGATCTTTTAACGGTATTGCACCTGATGGCGCGTTTTTAAACCGCGAAACCGATTGTGTTTTAAACAACAATATTACCAGCTGTAAGCAGCGTTCTTCCTAACATCATGCATTTCAGCTGCTGCGGTTGCCCGGAGTTTAAAATAGCTTGGGCGCCAAGTCGCCTCTGCAAAGACATACGTGGCAGTCGATGGTTTACTTTCAGTCAGATTCGAATGTGGTACATCAGGAATCTATTACACGTGCCTTAGAGTAACACACGTTTTATTACACAGAAAATGTGGATAAATTGTAATTATTTGAGAGTTCACAATTCCAGTTCCCTCTAGGTCGTTGTAGATTGTAGAATACAGCAAGAAAATAAACCCTATAGCCCAATAATCCATAGAAAAGCAAACCAAAACGTAGTCCAGCTGAAATGTAGTTAACACCCGGATCACGCAACTACAGTGTAATTAGAGACTTCAGCACAGCAGTCTTGGAGAGGCCCAACGGCTGTGTTTTATCTCCGGCTTGACTGTAGTGGTCTTGGCCATGTGACACCCTGGCAGCGCTTCTTACCAGTCGCCGCTGGAGTCGTCGATGCTAGTCATCGTATGGTACAGCCTTGCCATCGGAGGACGGAAATATAGCAGAATTCATTTCTACCAGAAATGTCTGGAGAAAAATGCACCGGATACGCTTCAGAAGACGATATCAAATTTCGTCCTACCCATGACTTTTGGCCAATCAGTGTAACGTCTCTACAGTGAAGTCATTGAAGGGCATTACATTCGAATGTTTGCTGATTTTCAGTTGGTATCCACCATATTTATGAAAATTCTCTCTCATGAAACTTACTGGTATATTAAAACTGTGTACCAGATTGGAGCTCGAACCTGTGACCTTCGCTTCCCACGAGGTGCTGTACTGACTTTTCCAGCTACGACCCGTGACCCGCACTCACAGCTTTACTTTCGTCGGCACATCGTCTCCTAATTTCCAAACTTCTGGAAGTTCCCCTGCTTACCTTGCAGCACTAGCACTCCTGGAATAAAGGATACCGTGGAGACATGACTTTACCAGAGCCTAGGGGATTGTTTGAAGAATGGATATTCACTCTGCAGCGGAGTGTGCATTGAAATGATGCTTCCTGGCCGAATGGTAGACCACTTGCCCACTAAAGGCGTAGGTCCTAGTTTCGAGCCCCGACCTGGCACTCAGTTTTAATTTCCCAGTAAGTTTCAGACCAATGCATTCTCCGCTGCAGAGTGAAAATAGGTTCTGGAATTCTGTCTCATAGAGTACCGGTGACTATATGATGAAAAGTTTTCACAATTTCCGTAAAAGTTCCAAAACATACATTGCTTTATTGGTGGAAAAAATACGTCACTGCAGGCTTCGTGCCTCCGCTTAGCGTCAAGGGACTCATCACAATATACGTCACATTACTGTACTGTCGGGCCTAGAGATCCAGCGGTAAAGCTCGTGTCTTTAACCGATATGTCGTGACGTCTAATGCCTGTCGGATCACAAAAATTTTCAGCCTGCCCATAACCTAACCTCTTGTTCTCAACGATGTGAGCAGTGGACAGGAATGACACGAGATTCAGATGCCACGTTAAACTGTAGGTTCCTTTTCCCCAGTTGGATAACGGGATAGATTAGGGACAGACAAGTCATAGAGAATAAGTCTCTCTCTCTCTCTCTCTCTCTCTCTCTCTCTCTCTCTCTCTCTCTCTCTCTCTCTCTCTCTCTGTGTGTGTGTGTGTGTGTGTGTGTGTGTGTGTGTGTGTGTGTGTGTGTGAACAGGCGTCGGGAGGCCCACGTTGCCGTCCGACCACCGTGTCATCCTTAGCCGACAGGCGGCACTGGATGTGAGTATGGAAGGGGATGTGGTCGGCACACCTCTCGTGACCGGAGCCGCTACATCTCAACAATGTAGCTCCTCAATTGGCCTCAAAAGGGCACGCCGATTGCCAACAGCATTCAGTCATCCAACCCGAAAGCGCTTAACTTCACTACACTCAGCTGGCGGCTACACGGGTAGCGGAGGCTGTGTGGCATGGACTGGGCGGTTTTTTAGGTTAGAAGGCCTCGGGAAAGTGCGGGATGGGCTGCAATGTCAAAGGGTGCTTGGCAATTACAGGACGTGCTTGGATCAAGGAACAGTCGGAATTATAGTTGTAAACTGTTGTAGTTGCGCTGGAAAAGTCCCTGAGCTTCAAGCGCTAATAGAAAGCACAGAAGCTGATATCGTTATAGGTACAGAAAGCTGGCTAAAGCCTGAAATAAGTTCTGCAGAAATTTTTACGAAGTCTCAGACGGTGTTCAGGAAAGATAGATTAGGCAGAATTGGTGGTGGAGTGTTGGTGTCTGTCAGTAGTGGTTTATCTTGTAGTGAAGTCGAAGTAGATACTCCGTGCGAATTGGTGTGGGTGGAGGTTATACTTAACAGCCGAATTAAGTTAATAATTGGCTCCTTCTACCGACCCCCAGACTCCGATGATACAGTTGCGGAACAGTTCAGAGAAAGTTTGAGTCTCGTAACAAATAAATACCCCACTCATACGGTTATAGTTGGTGGGGACTTCAACCTACCCTCGGTATGTTGGCAAAAATACTTGTTCAAAACCGGTGGTAGGCAGAAAACGTCTTCCGAGATTGTCCTAAATGCATTCTCCGAAAATTATTTAGAGCAGTTAGTCCACGAACCCACGCGAATTGTAAATGGTTGCGAAAACACACTTGACCTCTTGGCCACAAACAATCCAGAGCTGATAGAGAGCATTATGACTGATACAGGGATTAGTGATCACAAGGTCATTGTAGCTAGGCTCAATACCATTTCTTCCAAATCCATCAGAAACAATCGCAAAATAATTTTATTTAAAAAAGCGGATAAAGTGCCACTAGAAGCCTTCCTAAAAGACAATTTCCATTCCTTCCGAACTGACTATGCGAATGTAGACGAGATGTGGCTCAAATTCAAAGATATAGTAGCAACAGCAATTGAGATATTCATACCTCATAAATTGGTAAGAGATGGAACGGATCCCCCGTGGTACACAAAAAAGGTCCGAACGCTGTTGCAGAGGCAACGGAAAAAGCATGCGAAGTTCAGAAGAACGCGAAATCCTGAAGATGGGCTAAAATTTACAGACGCGCGAAATTTGGCACGTACTTCGATGCGAGATGCCTTTAATAGGTTCCACAACGAAACATTGTCTCGAAATTTGGTAGAAAATCCGAAGAAATTCTGGTCGTATGTAAAGTACACAAGCGGCAAGACGCAGTCAATACCTTCGCTGCGCAGTGCCGATGGTACTGTTATCGACGACTGTGCCGCTAAAGCGGAGTTATTGAACGCAGTTTTCCGAAATTCCTTCACCAGGGAAGACGAATGGAATATTCCAGAATTTGAAACACGAACATCTGCTAGCATGAGTTTCTTAGAAGTAGATACCTTAGGGGTTGCGAAGCAACTCAAATCGCTTGATACGGGCAAGTCTTCAGGTCCAGATTGTATACCGATTAGGTTCCTTTCAGATTACGCTGACACTATAGCTCCCTACTTAGCACTCATATACAACCGCTCGCTCACCGATAGATCTGTACCTACAGATTGGAAAATTGCGCAGGTCGCACCAGTGTTCAAGAAGGGTAGTAGGAGTAATCCATTTAACTACAGACCTATATCATTGACGTCGGTTTGCAGTAGGGTTTTGGAGCATATACTGTATTCAAACATTATGAATCACCTCGAAGAGAACGATCTATTGACACGTAATCAGCATGGCTTCAGAAAACATCGCTCTTGTGCAACGCAGCTAGCTCTTTATTCGCACGAAGTAATGGCCGCTATCGACAGGGGATCTCAAGTTGATTCCGTATTTCTAGATTTCCGGAAAGCTTTTGACACCGTTCCTCACAAGCGACTTCTAATCAAGCTGCGGAGCTATGGGGTATCGTCTCAGTTGTGCGACTGGATTCGTGATTTCCTGTCAGGAAGGTCGCAGTTCGTAGTAATAGACGGCAAATCATCGAGTAAAACTGAAGTGATATCAGGTGTTCCCCAGGGAAGCGTCCTGGGACCTCTACTGTTCCTGATCTATATAAATGACCTGGGTGACAATCTGAGCAGTTCTCTTAGACTGTTCGCAGATGATGCTGTAATTTACCGTCTAGTAAGGTCATCCGAAGACCAGTATCAGCTGCAAAGCGATTTAGAAAAGATTGCTGTATGGTGTGTCAGGTGGCAGTTGACGCTAAATAACGAAAAGTGTGAGATGATCCACATGAATTCCAAAAGAACTCCGTTGGAATTCGATTACTCGATAAATAGTACAATTCTCAAGGCTGTCAATTCAACTAAGTACGTGGGTGTTAAAATTACGAACAACTTCAGTTGGAAGGACCACATAGATAATATTGTCGGGAAGGCGAGCCAAAGGTTGCGTTTCATTGGCAGGACACTTAGAAGATGCAACAAGTCCACTAAAGAGACAGCTTACACTACACTCGTTCGTCCTCTGTTAGAATATTGCTGCGCGGTGTGGGATCCTTACCAGGTGGGATTGACGGAGGACATCGAGAGGGTGCAAAGAAGGGCAGCTCGTTTTGTATTATCGCGTTATAGAGGAGAGAGTGTGGCAGATATGATACACGAGTTGGGATGGAAGTCATTACAGCATAGACGTTTTTCGTCGCGGCGAGAGCTTTTTACGAAATTTCAGTCACCAACTTTCTCTTCCGAATGCGAAAATATTTTGTTGAGCCCAACCTACATAGGTAGGAATGATCATCAAAATAAAATAAGAGAAATCAGAGCTCGAACAGAAAGGTTTAGGTGTTCGTTTTTCCCGCTCGCTGTTCGGGAGTGGAATAGTAGAGAGATAGTATGATTGTTGTTCGATGAACCCTCTGCCAAGCACTTAAATGTGAATTGCAGAGTAGTCATGTAGATGTAGATGTAGACTGATTTGACGGGAATCGGTGTTAGCACTGCGGCAAAACCGTTGGCTCTCAAGTCGCCGAAGTGGTGTCCAATTCAAAGTCTTGCACCTGGCCATTAATCCACTCGAAATAATAATAATAATAATAGTAATGATAATAATATACCACGCTTAAACTAAATTCTTTGACGTCAGCAATGTGACATTACACGTGTTGTTTGCTGACTTTTCGTTCCTGATACTTTGGAGTGTAGTGGAGGAGGAATGTGGAATTACACTCTATTGCAAAGTTAAGTTTGCAGTAATGAAAGTACTTGCTGGCTAATATTTAAGTGCTGCGTTTCGTCATACCTCACCCACCCTTTCTGCAATACGATGTGCTGTCGAGTATGACAGATTGGTGGAGAGCGATTTTATAGCTAAAACAATTAACGTTGCTTAATAAAGGAAAGTTAGCACGCACTTGCTAGGAGAGAGTGTTGTTTCTTTCACATTTGATTTACGCGCAGCTCTCTGATGGACCCATTTTCTCCTGTGGCTGTCGATGCAGCAGACGGGTACGTAACTGCCTTCAGTGCAGACAGACGAGATGGGCTTCCGCTGCTATAAAACTCGAGCAGGACTTCCGGACTGTTAACTACTCGTCCGGTTTCAGACGGTGCTTTTACGGGCTCTACCATTGTTCATCACTCTTGTCCGTCTCTCTCTCTCTCTCTCTCTCTCTCTCTCTCTCTCGCTCTCTCTCTCGAACAGCGAACAGTCTTCGAAGTTTATAAAATTCGTCTGCTCAGATACGAATCTAAGACAAGATACCTTAATCAGTTTTGTTAATCCACACCTATGTAAATATTGCATGGGTCTACGTCGGGACGATATAATAAAAAATAAGCAAAGCCCAGGTACAGACAATGATTACTTACTGCAGTTGAAAGTTCAATCGCCACCTACAGACAGAAATGTTGTACCACAACCTAACAAACATGGACAATGTACATGAGTACCGATGGCGTGTTTAACACCACTGCCGGTGTAACAAAATTACCCAGTGTACTGCTGGTTCGCAACACTGGTGCACCAACAGGACGATCACCAATCGCCAGTAAACACGTAGCAGAGCACGCCAGGCGTGGTTGGTGTACCAGCCGTGGAAGAAGATGACGTGCAGATGGAAATAAATGTGTGGATTCAACTGTGCTAGCAGATACTGTTTATACCTATGTTTTATTATTCTTTTACGTTGTAAAAGTGTTAATCTCTTTTGGGACTCTTCAACATTTTACCTGAAGATGAGACCCTACCCCAGAAACGCGTCCTGTGACTTGAGCCCTTATCATAGATTTCGTGTGGTTCAGACATATTTTGATACTTTACTAATATTTTACAGCCACGACCTTTCTTCCAACTGGAGCGGAAGATTTCAGTTTTACCTACCATCAATGTACTGTGTTTTGCATACTGAATAAATTCTCCTCTGCGATGTTGCCGTCTTCCGATATGCGAAAGATGGGACCGAAAATGTTGGGATACATTAGCTAACATAACAGCGTGCATAATTATATCCAAGATTTCCAGTACATGGAGTAACAAATGGTTCAAATGGCTCTGAGCACTATGAGACTTTAACTTGTGAGGTTATCAGTCCCCTAGTACTTAGAACTACTGAAACCTAACTAACCTAAGGACACTACACACATCCATGTCCGAGGCAGGATTCGAACCTGCGACCGTAGCGGTCGCGCGGTTCCAGACTGTAGCGACTAGAACCACTCGGCCACCGCGGCCGGCCATGGAATAACAACTTACCTATGTTCACACCATTACACAATCTTCTCCCTCGGTACAGTAAGTGGTGCTAAACATCGTATATCCGTGTAGAGGCTGGCACTTCAATTTTAAAATAACCGCTATGTATATATGTTTTATTGCTCCCATTGCAAGTGCTCACATTCGTCACCACTTTACAACTGACAGATTCCGACTAAACATTCTTAGTGATTAATAAGTACATCAGATGGCGCTGTGTAGTACGAATCGATATCATCATCTCACATGAGATTACGGCATGGATCTAATATCCAACATAATGACGTATGCCTAACTTGTTATCATAGCATACAGGCCGAGTCGGTATACCACAGTTTTAAAAAACTGTCTGTAAAATCATGTGCAACATTCATAAAACATAATTTATACACAAAAACGTTTTTATATCATTTAGAAATTTTATATAGCACCACTTACTGTACTGAAGGAGAAGATTGTGTAATGATGTGAACACAGGCCGCGCTGTATTAGCCGAGCGGTCTGCGGCACTGCAGTCATGGACTGTGCGGCTGGTCCCGGCGGAGGTTCGAGTCCTCCCTTGGACATGCGTGTGTGCTTAGGATAATTTAGGTTAAGTGTTGTGTAATGTTAGGAACTGGTGACCTTAGCGGTTAGGTCCCGTAAGATTTCACACACATCTGTACTTTTTTTTTTTGTAGACTTATGCATGTTGTTATTCCATTTGGATATAATGAGGTGTGCTGTTATGCTAGTTGCTGTATCCTATCTTTTCGATCACATCTTTTGCAGATCCGAAGATGGCAACAGAGAACTGCCGAAACCAGTTAACTGTATGAATAAATGATTTTGGCGATCTTGGCAGCTGAAAATAAAATTTATTCAGTGCTCATAACACTGCAGATCGACACCGCGCTGGCGGTGTCAGCAGTGAATATGGTTCAAATGGCCCTGATCACTATGAGACTTAACTTCTAAGGTCACCAGTCCCATAGAACTTAGAACTACTTAAACCTAACTAACCTAAGGACATCACACACATCCAAGCCCGAGGCAGGATTCGTACTTGCGACCGTAGCGGTCGCGTGGTTCTAGACTATAGCGCCTAGAACCGCTCGGCCACCACTGCCAGTAAGCAGTGTATAAGTACTGTGTTGTTATACACTTATAATTCTTTTAATACAGGACTGTAGCGCGGGAACATCGTCGCTAGCTGCCGGCCTCCTGCTGAGAGAAATGAGAATAATAGCCAAGCGATAAATAAAATAGGTGGTTCTAGCACTGACTGCACAAGAAGAATCGTTCAACGTTGGCAGGAGAAGCGTGTTCTACTATTTCGTGTGAAGTACTGAAGGCGGCACGGTTACCTCCTGTTGCGTGGTGTTGAGAAATCATAAAAGTAGCGGTGAAGGCAACGCTGTTGGACAAACAGCCTGAAGTGTTGAGCGGAGCTCCGGAAGCTTCCCTGCTGCTATTGTGGTCCTCCAGATTTACGGTTGCCTCGTGACTGCCCGCTTGGGATCTGGCGAGAGCAGCTGTCGCCGGAAGCAGGGGCGCGCGCTGCCAATTCCCTCGACAGCTGCTCCGCGCGTTGTGCTGCAGAGCGGTGGACACGCCACAGCACTCTGCAGTAAATTCGCAGATGCCAATAGCGTCGAGGCAGGGTCGCCTGAGCCAGTCGCGGTATCTGTCACAACCCTCTACAGGCCATGTGGTACGTACTCACACAACATTAAAAATGGCCCTTGAGTTTCCAATGTAACAAGGGGTTGCCACGACGTTGGACCACGGATTAACTTCAAACTTTGTACACCTTTAGTAGGCCATTAAAACAACATAATTTTAAAGTAGTAAGTTGCACTACTGAGGCACATGGTTCAAATGGCTCTGAGCGCTATGGGACTTAACTGTTGTGGTCATCAGTCCCCTAGAACTTGGAACTACTTAAACCTACCAGAGTGCCATCCGTATCTAACATTTAACAGGTAATGCTCACATCCAGAAGACAAATTGTGATGCAAACGTGTGAAGCAAGCAGGCAAGCACGTCTGAAGGTGATTGATTCTTAATAACTGGTGAGTCTTTCCATGTTCGAATAAAGTACATTGTAAATGGAGAATTTTTCTCATGGACAACAGCGGTACTTCCTTTAGTTTAGCCGACAGGTGTGGCCATGCGGTTCTAGGCGCTACAGTCTAGAACCGCGCGGCCGCTACGGTCGCAGGTTCGAATCCTGCCTCGGGCCTGGATATGTGTGATGTCCTTAGGTTAGTTAGGTTTAAGTTGTTCTAAGTTCTAGGGGACTGATGGCCTAAGATGTTGAGTTCCATAGTACTCAGAGCCATTTGAACCTTTAGCTCATTCTGCAGTAGACTTACAATTGTCGTGCACCAGCAGTCCGTTTTAGAGACGCCTGTAAGATGCAGAAATGCTGCTCTACCTAAACCGCAATACGTAAGTGTACTCAACGCAAGAATTCGACTCAGGAGTTACAAGAATATCTGCTAAGAAAATGTCAAACTTCGTTTGTTGTCCACGTGTTTTCACTACAGAGGTTGATCTACTTTGACCTGGAATCCAGGAGTGTATTTCCGATTCGTCAGATAACTAAACTTAATGAGGCTGACATTTCAATAATATAAAGCAGCGACAGACTTCTGGAAGTGTGTTTCTGCAGTGATACACATCTATAACCTGTAGTGGCAAGCTTCTGATTTAGCACCTCGTGAAACCCGGCAGTCTAGAGACGCTATTTCCGACGATATTCATCTTCATAACGGCTCTGTGTGATACGATTTCGCCAGTACATGTAGCGGAAGGCAATATTTCAAACTGTCAGTTCAGAAGCAATGTGCCACTTTAATCTAGGCAAATGTCGAAACAAGATAGAGGACAGCAAGGATGCACTTATAATTCTGTATTTTATTGCAAGTGTCGAGTTGGTGCCTATCTGCAAGGCGCTCCGCATAACGTGCTGTGTAATTACTGAGTACTGCAGAACAGCAAGGCGGAGCGAGTAAAGGCTACCGCATATATCTCTGGCGAAAGCTGTGTGGGGTGAGCGGGCGTGTTCAGGCCACGGAGGAAATACCCCTTCACGTGCTGCGCCTTAGATCCCACTCAAGAGTCGTGCGAAAACGGATGATTAGCTGGCGGACATTTTTTGTTGCCGTGTGCTGTTACCATTGAGATCTGATCGACTTAGATGTAATCACATAGCATAGAGTTTGTTCTTTTGGGAAGGGCAGAGTGCCTAATTGGTAGAAGCCACGGCCGGCCGTTGTGGCCGAATGGTTCTAGGCGCTTTAGTGTGGAATCGTGTGACCGCTACTGTCGCAGGTTCGAATCCTGCCTCGGTCATGGGTGTGTTTGGTGGCTTTAGGTTAGTTAGGTTTAAGTAGTTCTAAGTTCTAGGAGACTGATGACCTCAGATGGTAAGTCTCATAGTGCTCAGAGCCATTTTTGGTAGAACCCACCTGACGTTTCTGTAAGCCATACAGTGTTTAGCAGGGCAACTAGTTTGGATGCGGAGCTGAACGCTAGGCTAGATTGTGACCAAGAGCGTTTGGTCAACCGTTAGACAACATTATTCACGAGAAAAACCTCGGAAACAGAGCTTTAACAATGTATAAACTCCAAAAATTTGAAGTTGATCACAAAAAACAAAGAAATCAAACTTTAAATCTATGGAATGGAAAATGGAAATGAGTGTTTGGCATCATTGGCCGGGAGGCTCCTTACGGGGCAGGTGCGGCCGCCTTGGTGCAGGTCTTATTACATTCGACGCCACATGGGGCGATCTGCGCGCCGTATGGGGATGAAATGATGAAGAAGACAGCACAAAACCCTGTCCCTGAGCGGAGAAAATCCCCGACCCAGCCGGGAATCAAACCCGGGCCCCTTAGGACGGCAGTCCGTCACGCTGACCACTCAACTATTGGGGCGGACAATCTATGGAATGATCGGACCACAATAATGTCTGCCAAATTTTAAGTACCACTTGGATTGGCAACTAAATTAACTAGAACCAGAAAGGGTCTTGAAAGAACAGCACAAACAAGATATTAAAAAAATGTCAAAATCAAGTCGCTCGGGTCAGAAGCACAGTCCTCAGTCAGAAGCACAGTCCTCAGCTCGCCAGCACACAGCTATCCATCCCTCATGGAAAAGACAGGGCACTCTCCCAGTGTATAACGCCTGTCTTGTATGGTCTGCCACTGGGGTTGGATGAGCAACTCTGTGACACTTTCACGTTAAATAAAAGAATTTGTGACAAACTTCTGGTCAGTTGCCTACAATAGCCGGCCTCTGTGGCCGAGCGGTTCTAGGCGCTTCAGTCCTGAACTGCGCTGCTGTTTCGGTCGCAGGTCCGAATCCTGCCTCGGGCATGGATGTGTGAGATGTCCTTAGGTTACTTAGGTTTAAGTAGTTCTAAGTCTAGAGGACTGATTACCTCAGATGTTAAGTCCCATAGTGCTTAGAGCCATTTGAACCATTTTTTTTTTTTTTTTTTGGTACTAGAATAGTCAGTGGAACAAGAGTTTTGCAACTTATCTTCTTCGTTTGTGGACTGCACTACCTGATGACACTTCAATTGAATTTCGTTCTGGCGTCTACCTCGTATTTATTGTCGTTGTTGTTCAAAATGGTTCAAATGGCTCTGAGCACTATGGGACTTAACATCTGAGGTAATCAGTCCCCTAGACTTAGAACTACTTAAACCTAACCAACCCAAGGACATCACACACATCCATGCCCGAGGCAGGATTCGAACCTGCGACCGTAGCGGTCGCTCGGTTCCAGACTGTAGCCCTAGATCCGCTCGGCCACCCAGGCCGGCTGTCGTTGTTGTATTTTAAATAATACCCTAAACATTCTCCAAGCTATTGAATGGATGTAACGGCTTCCAGTGATTGTTCGACAATCCTGTAAGCATACAGTACTAGGCCTTTCGACCTCTTTAACGACTATGTGTTTATGTCGATGGTCAACTGCCAATTCCTTCTCCAAGCGTCATTCCTTTGTAAGTCTTCCTGCATTTCGCTACAATTTTTGAGAGTTGTGATTTTCCTGTGTACAACTGCACCATCCGTGAACAGTCTCATAAAGCTTCTGGCGCTATCCTGTTGGCTATTTCGGTACATTGTTACATTATATTACATTGATACTTGTTCCATAGATCATGGATGCCACACTTCATAATGATGTGGAATTTGTCGGTTAATGTTTGTGGTCTTATAACACTCCTGTGGGGTACATGCGAAGTTACTTTTTCGCCTGAAGCGTTTCCTTCGTTATGAAACGATAAGTTGCGAAGCATACAAGAACGGTATTTATAGAAAGTGTTTGTTGTAACTCGAGACAAGTAAATACGTCGGAAACGACGCATCGTACGAAAAAATATTATAGGTGAAAGCTTAATATTAGTAAAGAGGACATCTATGTAAATTACAACTGACCACTTTCTAATCACCCTTTCTGCGTGGGCGCCTTACGTTACAATGTATTTTCAAATGGGAAATCTACGCCAAAACAATACATACGGTTTACACAAATCACCCAATTGTGGTAGATCGTTCTCGAATCGACAAATACGAACTGCGTCTGTTTCTGTAATTAAGAACCGACACATTTCATTGTACATTCCATTTACGATGTAAATGTAAACCTTTGTGTTCTATAGGTTAACACTGATGTTCAAATGCTACTTGAGTGTTGCAAATGTGGTTATGCAGTGCAAATAATATGGGTAGACATTGACATTTCTAGCAAATAAGCTACATGTGTGAAAACGTAATTTTCCGTTCCCTACGGGATTGATTGTGATGAGTAGTTTTTGAGAACATTTCTCTTGGAGAATAGCGGTTTTTTTATTACCTATAAGCGAACATGAACAGCCACAAGCCCAAGAAACTTCTTTTTTATGAGGTTACAGGTTTCAGTCCGTTTTAGACCATCTTCAGACCTACTAACACGATGGTACACAGTGGCGCTGAACGGAGCAGGCGCCACGATTCCATGAACGGTAACTGTAGTTCGCTGAAGAAGAAGATTGTCTAAAACAGACCGAAACCGGCAACCTCGCAAAGAAAGAAGTTTCTTGCGATTGTGACTGTTCATGTTCATTTTTAAGTGATTTGGTGAGCCGCCATACCGTCGGAATATTTGATTTTATGGGCGCCAGCGAACCCCGCCATCAGGGTCACTGATTTCGGTGTGTCTTTCATTCCAACTTCTCTAACTCTAGCACTGGTCGCTTCGTGGCTATCAACTGAATATAAACAAGGTGAAATGTCGACTCAGCTATAGTGAAAGTCGCACCTGCCATGGATATTCACCGAAATCAATGGTGAGACGATAGGCGACTCACCTCTATTACAGCCACGTCATTGTTCTTGGATCACACTAAGCGGGGTTTCTAACCAGATAATGAAACGGCTAACCATATTGTACTTTACATTGAAAGGAATTTTCTGACATAAATATCAACGGTTAGAGCACAAAGGTTTACTTTTATATCGTAAATAAAACGTAGAATAAATGCGTTCTTAATTTTGGAAAAGGAGGCACACTTGGTACTTGTCGATTACAGCGCCATCTACCACGAAAACAATGGGTTGAGTAACCCGTAACTGTCTTTTGGTGTATAATCCCGATAAGCAATAAAAATAGGTGATTCCCATTTGAAAATACGAAGTTGACCCCGCCGACGCAGGAGGTGTGCTTACCAGATGGTTAGTTGTACAACAGACATATGTATTCTCAGTAATTTGCCCTTTCACCTGCAACATTTTTCGTATATATTTTGGTATATAATCCGAATATGCAATAAAAATAGGAGATTCCCATTTGAAAGTACAAAGTTGATCCCTCCCACGTGGGAGGGGTGGTTACGAAATGGTCAGTTGTAGAACAGACAAATGTGTTCTTCAGAAATATTAACTTTTCACTTGGAACATTCTTTCGTACCATGCGTCGTTTTCGAGATATTAAACTAACTCAAGAAAAAAAACCTGTATAGCGAGGAACAACAATGAATAAGTGTTTCACCAGCTGCGACATACTCGTGTATATGAACAAAGATCTAACACTGTCAAATGCTTTTTATTCCAGTCTTTGATCACAATATCAACTGTTTTTACGCTGACCGGTTTCAGCCAGTAATGACCATCCTCATATCTTTTTCACACTGTGTCCCAAAGTGATAAGGTCGTAATGGCATCGTCAAAACATGTAAATATAGATCTAAAATAAGGTGTAGAATAGGCCACATCGTCCACACTGTCATTTCTGCAAGTGGCTAAGTTGCAAAAATGGCTGTGTGGACGATGTGGCCTATTCTAGACCTTATTTTAGATTTATGTAACGATGCTCTGCTGAGTGTATTTATACGTTTTGACGATGCCATTACGGCCTTACCACTTTAGGACATGGTGTGAAAAAGATCTGAGTATGGTCATCACTGACTGAAACCGGTCATCGTCAAAAGAACTGATATTGTGATCAAAGACTGGAATAAAAAAATTTGAAGATGTGTTTCCTTGCAGTACACAACGAGACGCATTTCAGCTCGTTATACGGGCTGTGGTTTGGGATGAATCATCGATGGCAGGCAAAAGCAGGAGTGGCTTTGACCCACTGACGATATAGGCTGAGGGACGAGATGCGCAGCTCTATAAGAAAACTATTAGGAAGAGTGTTTCGCGCCTTCGCCGACCTTGCGGTCGAGGCATTTCAACGGCGCCATGAAGGACAGGACACAAGGGCGGCTAGCGATAATAGCAATAAACGCAAGACGCGGCGCGTCATGGGTGTATCCAGGGCGACTCGCGAGGAATTTCCGCAATATCCAGCGCCCAGACTCCTGCCGGCGTCTGGCGGACCGAGGTTTAATTTTCGCAGCGGACCGCCCCGGCCGGCTCGTAAATCATCGTCGGCAGCTGCGCGCGAGAATTCGGAGCAGAGGCACTCGCTGTTTAGCTATATCGCACAACTTGCTGCCGCAGACCACACCACACCGGCGCCGGCTGGCAACGTCTCACTTAGGAATGCGTGACGCTCTCTTTCCAAACAGCTGCGCATTTCTCACAGACTAGTCTCTCTCTCTCTCTCTCTCTCTCTCTCTCTCTCTCTCTCTCTCTCTCTCTCTCTCCCCTCCCTCTCCCTCTCTCTTTCCCTACCTCGTATCGGGCGTTTCCCTCGCTCAGCCACGGCTACGTAAGTCCAGACACACTCAGAACCCCTGTCTCAAGGATAGGAAATAAGAGATTGGGTGTCTTGTATCCCCAAATATAGCAACGGTTCAGACGATGACTACGAAATGAAAGTTCAAAGTATTTCCAGTAGGAGGCGTCCAATCACAGGTATTCACTGCAGCGAAACATTTATCGATACTCAACTGCAGACAGCTTTTTTTTAAAAATGCAATAAGTTTCAATACCAGTACTTGAAAGATGAGAGACTTGCAGATGATATTACTACATTAGGTTATCTTTATGCGTTCAGGGTGATGTCCTAGATGAATGTTCTGAACGTTATAATTACTTTATTGTTGCGTGTTGGACATAATTATAAATTGTAAAACACCTACCAAAGCAATGATGACCAAGTACAACTCATATTATCTGCTAGTTTTGACCTATGGATCAGAATGTTGGATGTGAACAAAGAAATCTGAGCAGAATCCAAACAACAAAGATGCTCTCTCTACGAGGGATCCTGTGTAAGACGAGAAGGGACAGGATAAGGAATAAAACATTACCGAACACCCTGCAGATCAAGCCTTTAAAAGAAACTATGGAGAGTAATAGGCTTAAATTGTTTGGCCACATTAAAAGACCGGGACCAGGAAGACCTCTGAGAAGAGCCCTAGAATGGACAGAATCTGGACGAAGGCCAATTGGAGGGCCACAAACAAGGTGGAGAGACCAGGTGAACGATGATGTGCACCGAAGAGGACTGCAGTGGGAGGAGATGTTAAATGATAGACTGTGGAAAAAAACGAAGCTTGAAAGGGGCTCTGTGAACGTCTTGCATAAGCAGAAACGTTTCAGAAACAAGAAGAAGAAGAAGATGATGAAGAAACAGAAGAAGAAGAAGAGGAGGATCAGGAGGAATTATACAATCACTATTGTTAAGAACATCATTCTCAGCAACAATTATCTTGTCAACTGCTGACTCCGGTCCTTAAGATGGAAAATATTACACTGCTCTGAAGTTGATGTAATGGTGGATGATGATGATGATTATTATTATGATTATGATTATTATCGAGTTATGCAGGTCAACTATACAATCTTCTGAGAAGGCCTGAGGACCAGCTCAGGTCCTACTGCAACCAGGTGGTCATTTGTCTCTTTTGATTTCAGTATTTGTGAGATAGAGCGTCGTGGTTTGTTCTAAAGCGTTTAGAACCTCGCAAATTTTTTCTATTATTCGAGAATTTCAGTGTGCGTTCCACTTATCGCTCGTAGAAGATCTAGGTGTAAACGGAGTTCTAACATCAACAGTTATGGTGTGTACAAATAGTAGAGTGTCATTGATTGGTTTTTTTTTTTTTTTTTTTTTTTTTTTTTTTTTTTTTTTTTGACCGAGCGGTTCTAGGCGCAGGTTCGAATCCTGCCTCGGGCATGGATGTTTGTGATGTCCTTAGGTTTAAGTAGTTCTAAGTTCTAGGGGACTGATGACCTTAGCTGTTAAGTCCCATAGTGCTCAGAGCCATTTGAACCATTTTTTTGTACACATAATACTTCACAGAACATCACAAAAGTAAGTCTAATGGCAAGACAACGGGAGAGTGAGGCGGCCATGGGATGGGATTGTCACGACCCATCCATCTTTAAGGAGTGTCATATTCACCACATCCTGCACATTCAAACTGCAAAATGCGACTGCATCATCATTCTGTGAGCTGGTGGACAGTTCTTCCATCTTTAATAACAGAAACTGTTGAAACATGTCCAAATAAGTATTTCCCATTTTTATTTTCTCTGCGGAGAAAAACTGGACCTCCAACCCTATCGTGCATTAGACCACACAAAACAACAAACTTCGGGCTATCGCGGATATGTCCACGCGTTTTGTGCGGGCTTTCGGAGTGCCAAATGCTAATGTTGTAGCGATTCACTTGTCCAGAAATGTAGAACGTAGCTACATCTGATGGTTCAAATGGCTCTAGCACTATGAGAATTAACAGCTCAGGTCATCAGTCTCCTAGCCTTAGAACTACTTAAACCTAACTAACCTAAGGACATCACACACATCCAAGCCCGACGTAAGATTCGAATGTGCGACCGTAGCAGCAGCGCTGTTCCGTACTGAAGCGCCTAGAAACCCTCGGTCACAGCGCTACATCTGAAATCAAGTCCTTTACCAGATAGTTAATGTTAGCATTTACGAAGGCCAATATGGAACACTCGAATGCATGTCACAGAGGTCGATCGTTTGGTCATTTGCACTTGGTACGCAAAGAGATGTAACCGCTAATGTAACACATTATCGTATTGTTTACTGAATTCACATGATGCACGACGAATTGATTTCTGGGGGCTGCGTTGAAATGCAAACTGCAGTCTCTCAACACGTGCTGAAGACATGGAGGGACGTTCACTTCGAGGAAGGTATTTGACATAGCCTACCTCTTCAAAGTTTTTCAACCACCTGATTATGCTTGTTTTGCCCGCTTGCCCTCTAGTATTGGTGTCAATAATTTTGCAGTACCGTAGTCATAGATTTGAATTCTCCGTAGCAGAGACATTACGCCTTCAGTTGGTATCTTGTAATTTTGATGCACTCCGAGGCAAATACCTCATCTATGACCGAGCGAGGTGGCGCAGTGGTTAGCACACTGGACTCGCATTCGGGAGGACGACGGTTCAATCCCGTCTCTGGCCATCCTGATTTAGGTTTTCCGTGATTTCCCTAAATCGTTTCAGGCAAATGCCGGGATGGTTCCTTTGAAAGGGCACGGCCGATTTCCTTCCCAATCCTTCCCTAACCCGAGCTTGCGCTCGGTCTCTCATGACCTCGTTGTCGACGGGACGTTAAAACACTAACCACCACCACCACCTCATCTACGCCTCTTGTGACTCGGCTGGTCATAATTGTCTATCGCACGGCGTTGTCTCGTCAGCGAGTTGTGCTACTATAGTGTTCAGCCTCGTTAAATGCTAACATCGATTGTACACAAGTGTCAAATTTTACAGATGATTATCATTGACGGGCCGTAAACAGACAAATTTGCATAGTTTAAGGGAATTTTTATTCCCTTTTAGTCGCTGGAGCTGTAGTACTTATCTTGTGTGGTGTCACCGAGAGACACCACACTGGCTAGGTGGTAGCCTTTAAATCGGCCGCGGTCCATTAGTATACGTCGGACCCGGGTGTCGCCACTATCAGTGATTGCAGACCGAGCGCCGCCACACGGCAGGTCTAGTCTAGAGAGACTCCCTAGCACTCTCCCCAGTTGGACAGCCGACTTTGCTAGCTATGGTTCACTGTCTACATACGCTCTCATTTACAGAGACGACAGTTTAGCATAGCGTTCAGCTACGTCATTTGCCACGACCCAGCAAGGCGCCATATTTAGTTACTACGAATGTATTCTGAACAGATAGTATTGTGAATCATGTACCGTCAAGAGCGACGCTTATCATTAATGGATTAAAGTTAAGTATCAAACTAATTACGTCCGCTTTCTGAATTCTTATTCCTTATCATGTTCCAGACCTCACGTCAGTATAGTTCTTCCCTGCTCACGCTAGCCTGCGTAAACTAAAACCCGTGCATTTCGGCCTCCATTCGTAACACGGTGTTGGCTCTTCTGCAAACACAACACCTTGTAAGCACAGTCAGGCAACAGTGGGCGAAGAACAGCAGCAGCAGTTGTCTGGGAATGCGTTCGTGGCGCCTCAGATTTCTTTCCGTCAGCAACGGAGTTCGTCCTCCGCAGAGGAGACTGTGTCCTGAACACAAGTAAGTTCCTCGTTTGCTGCCTTATGTCTTCCTGTGGGTAGGTGCAGCGTGACAGAGTAACGCTAAAGGTTGTGTTGGAGTTGAACAAGCGAAGGATGCTTTTGAGTTGCCAGTGTGCTGACATGAATGAGGAAAGGTCTGGGCGCAAGCACAACGCAGGAACCGTATAACTATTTATTTTCAGTGAGTCCGAAAACTCTGCAGAACTTAGATCAAGTTCCCAAGGCGAATTTTCAACAACTCCTTTCCCGTCTGTGAGCCTAGCGGTTTCTGGCCGCACCATCGTGCTTATCAGTATGCATTAAACATACGGAAGCCGGATCATAAAATAATTTCTGTAGGGTGCAATTCCCTGTTGCAAGTCTTTCAATCTGACGGCTGTTCGGTGCCATTCGTGGCTCACATCAACCCCAGTTATCCAAACGGGGAAAGAGAGCCTGCAAGTAAGCATAGAATCCGAACCACGTATCATTTGTGACGAATCTCTACAGCAATGTGCGGCGAATGCTAATTTAAGAGGCAGACTGAAAAATTTGTGCTCCGACAGCGATTTCATCACCCATTTCGGTTTGCAGACATGCACATTACCGTTAGACTACCAAGCCAGACAGAAACATGCTTATGAATAGAAAAGGGAAGAAATAATACTTTCTTACGTAGAAATATTTTGGGGAAAAACAGTGGCGGTTTTGATAGCACCTAGTTTTAAATGGCTTGCTCAGGAAACCGATACCAAACTTTCTAAAAGATAAGTAAGCCTTTTGAAATATGTAGATGGTGTAAGCGAATAAGAGGCCCAAATCAGGTTTTTAAGGTTTTAAATAAATGCGAACGAAACCGTTATATGATCACTTTATCCCTCTGTTTGTCCTTCTGTTAAGATCCCTTTTTTCCATTGATATTATTAATATTTCTTGTGTTAGAAGCATACATAAAACACAGTTGATATGTTCGTTGACCAAAATTTGGCCACTTACAGCGCATTTTCCGTCGCTTGGTGAAGGTCATCTTTTGTGGCTGGATACTGAAGCATATGTCCTTCCGCGCACTCATCGGGTTTTCTTTTCTTCAGTGTATCCCCATTTTGCCACGTTGACCCGTGATTTGCTCATTCCTGACATCAGCCTATTCAAGGACTTACTGATTGGCCAGTTCTCATCGTGACCAGGAAGTAAAGATTCTGAAAACCTTTTCCAACCGGGAGGCCATAGTTGCAAACTGACTTCATCTGTGGTTGTTAGTTTCTCTCATGTTCTAGGGAAACTATTCCTTGACCTTAGTCGTTGAGGTAGCGTTGTTGTCCAGGCATGGGATTCGATTTTTCCTACTACAGTTTCGTTCTTTCCTGTTTGCTGCTACTTCTCTTCGAACAGGAGATGGAGCAATTCCTGAAAGGTGGTAGAGCCATTCGACTGGAGTTGACTTCAAGCAGGTTTCTATAATTCTGAATATGTCGTTTAGGGCACTATCCACCTGTTTGCTATATATTGACTTATACCAAACAGGACAGGCATACTCTTCAGTGGAGTAGCATAACGTTATTGCAAAAGTTCGGATGGTTTCAACTTGACTGTCCCACTGTGATCCGCCCATTTCTATCTGTAGGTTGGTCTTGGTAGAGACTTTTGATTTGAAATTCATGCAGTATTTTCTGAGCGTTAGGGACCAGTCAAGCGTTATTCCGAGGTATTTTGCAGTGTCACGTGTTCCAGTTTAACCCTGACCATTCTATCTTTAACTTGCGCGCGGTGTCCCTGTTTCTCAGATGCAAAGCACACATTTCTGTCGTTTATGGGTTTTATTTAAGCTGATTTATTCTGTAGTATTTTGACAGATCAAGAGCACTCTTTATGGTGATTTTTATTGCACCGAAGTTTGTGCTTTGGGTTGCCAGTGCGACATCATCAGCATACAAGAAACACCTGCAGCTGGGGACTTTGGGTTGGTCGTTAGTATATATATTGAACAGAACTGGAACCAACACACTTCCCTGGGGAAGTCCATTTTTATGTAGTCTCCGCCAGATACGCTGTCCTCGAATGTCACCGAAGAATCTTTAGTTCTGCAGAAGACTGGGGGTGAGCCTGGTGAGGCTGAAATTCTTGGTTAAGTTGTAAACCTTGCTAAATAATAACTTGTAATTGACAGTGTCATACGCTGCTTTCAAGACCACGAAATTGCCATAAACGGGTAGGGGTATCAAGTTGAGATTAATGTCAAATACTAAGCTTTACGGTCCCGTGGCGGTGTAAAATATTTAAGCTTCTAAGACAGTGCGATCAAAAGATACGGCCATTTATGTTACATATTTTGACACTCGTAAACTCACTCAGCAAATCCTATAGATGACCTCTCTATATACATGACTGAGATGGTACGGAACCATCAGACCGCGACAGCTACTACCATTTGTCAGCTTTTTAACTAACCCATGTCCATTATGATTATCCGGGTTGTTATGCCGTGCTCGGTTGATGAATTTTGTCTCAATTCCCAACGTTTCGTCACCGTCTGCTGGAGACATCTTCAAGGGGGTCTGTAGCTCGATGGAAAGTCCAACACAACGATTGGCTCGCTACTGACTGCCGCTCAATTCCGTGTCCGCGCGCTCCCGCGTCTCGGCGTGACGTCACGTGTTTTGAAAACGTCAGTGCAATTGGCCGGCCGTGAAAGTCTACATTTTAATATTTTTAATTAACTGTTGTTTTTACGTAATGAACTTGGAAGTTAAAATTAATGGTTTTCATTTGAGGGTTGCGATGAAAGAAGCGATGGAGAAGGATAAGGTTGGGAAGAGTAATATACTAATATGTGTATACATTTCTGAATTTTCTGCTTACGACCGAGATCTAGCGATTTGCAGCAGCACAGCACAGCAAAACTAGTTACAACGTAATTAGAAGTATATTAATACACTCCTGGAAATTGAAATAAGAACACCGTGAATTCATTGTCCCAGGAAGGGGAATCTTTATTGACACATTCCTGGGGTCAGATACATCACATGATCACACTGACAGAACCACAGGCACATAGACACAGGCAACAGAGCATGCACAATGTCGGCACTAGTACAGTGTATATCCACCCTTCGCAGCAATGCAGGCTGCTATTCTCCCATGGAGACGATCGTAGAGATGCTAGATGTAGTCCTGTGGAACGGCTTGCCATGCCATTTCCACCTGGCGCCTCAGTTGGAACAGCATTCGTGCTGGACGTGCAGACCGCGTGAGACGACGCTTCATCCAGTCCCAAACATGCTGAATGGGGGACAGATCCGGAGATCTTGCTGGCCAGGGTAGTTGATTTACACCTTCTAGAGCACGTTGGTTGGCACGGGATACATGCGGACGTGCATTGTCCTTTTGGAACAGCAAGTTCCCTTGCCGGTCTAGGAATGGTAGAACGATGGGTTCGATGACGGTTTGGATGTACCGTGCACTATTCAGTGTTCCCTCGACGATCACCAGAGGTGTACGGCCAGTGTAGGAGATCGCTCCCCACACCATGATGCCGGGCGTTGGCCCTGTGTGCCTCGGTCGTATGCAGTCCTGATTGTGGCGCTCACCTGCACGGCGCCAAACACGCATACGACCATCATTGGCACCAAGGCAGAAGCGACTCTCATCGCTGAAGACGACACGTCTCCATTCGTCCCTCCATTCACGCCTGTCGCGACACCACTGGAGGCGGGCTGCACGATGTTGGGGCGTGAGCGGAAGACGGCCTAACGGTGTGCGGGACCGTAGCCCAGCTTCATGGAGACGGTTGCGAATGGTCCTCGCCGATACCCCAGGAGCAACAGTGTCCCTAATTTGCTGGGAAGTGGCGGTGCGTAGGATCCTACGGTCTTGGCGTGCATCCGTGCGTCGCTGCGGTCCGGTCCCAGGTCGACGGGCACGTGCACCTTTCGGCGACCACTGGCGACAACATCGATGTACTGTGGAGACCTCACGCCCCACGTGTTGAGCAATTCGGCGGTACGTCCACCCGGCCTCCTGCATGCCCACTATACGCCCTCGCTCAAAGTCCGTCAACTGCACATACGGTTCACGTCCACGCTGTCGCGGCATGCTACCAGTGTTAAAGACTGCGATGGAGCTCCGTATGCCGCGGCAAACTGGCTGACACTGACGGCGGGGGTTCACAAATGCTGCGCAGCTACCGCCATTCGACGGCCAACACCGCGGTTCCTGGTGTGTCCGCTGTGCCGTGCGTGTGATCATTGCTTGTACAGCCCTCTCGGAGTGTCCGGAGCAAGTATGGTGGGTCTGACACACCGGTGTCAATGTGTTCTTTTTTCCACTTCCAGGAGTGTACCTTCAGCTGCTGATGGACGTTGATATATATCAACGGGGACAGGTAAAAATGTGTGCCCCGACCGTGACTCGAAGCCGGGATCTCCTGCTTACATGGCAGACACTCTGACTGTCTGAGCCACCGAGGGCACAGAGCATAGTGCGACTGCAGGGACTATCTCTCGCACGCCCCCCGCGAGACACACATTCTCACCTTATATTTCCACACACTACATTCCTAGTGTCCCACCCCAACACACTCATTAGTCGTGGAAGACATTCTTACAAAGTCCCGTGAAAGTTCGGGGAATATGTGTGCACCTGTACAGAATAAGAAGGTCATGGCCGGTATTGCCTGAAGTAAATACTTATATGGACATGGTGTCTGTTCTTTCGGACATGTCCGAAAGAACCGACACCATATTCATATTAGTATATAGTGACAACGTTTCCACCACTTTTCGCTGCAGATGTTCCCCGGTTTAGTGGGGATAGCGTTGCGACAGAGAAGAGCTGTAGACCGGAGCTTTTGGTGTTTGGAGCAGCGGCCAGCACCTGCCTGCCGGTACGTCGATGTGAATTCCAGAGGAGGGCGCGAGGTTCTGGCCGCGCTCACCGCTCATCAGCCGCCACGGAGCGCAGTCCAATTTACGGCCGGCCTCCCGGAATTCTGGGCGTGTGGCGAGCGGGTGACCCGTCCCGCGGAGGTGCTAACCAGACCGACGGGTTCGGCCCGGGCGACACTCGCTCCCTCCCCTCTCCTCCCACGCACTTGGCTCTGGATCCGAGCCGGCACGCCAGCCGTGTCGCGGGGACCGTGTCGCGGGGACGCCTTCTGACTCGCAGTGGCTGCTGACTGTCCAGTGACGCGCCCCTTACCTGCACGTCTGCCGACTTTCTTTCATATCCTTGAGCCAGTCACTCTTAAATGTGACTCATGTTTCTTAAGTACCGTATCGATACCTCTGATGTTGATGCAGACTGTAGTAGTAGTAGTAGTAGTTGTTGTTGTTCCAATGGCTCTGAGCACTATGGAACTTAACAGCTGAGGTCATCAGTCCCCTACAATTTAGATCTACTTAAACCTAACTAACCTAAGGATATCACACACATCCATGCCCGAGGCAGGATTTGAACCTGCGACCGTAGCAGTAGCGCGGTTCCGGACTGGAGCGCCGAGAAACGCTCGGCCACCGCGTCCAGCCTGTTGTTGTTGTTGTTGTTGTTGTTGTTGTTGTGGTGGCGGTGGTGGTGGTGGTGGTGGTGGTGGTGGTGGTGTGATCTTCTGCCCGGAGACTTTTGGTGTAGCTCTCCTCACTCTCCCGTGCAAGCCTCTTCGTCTTCGAATAACTGCTGGACGTGACGTCCACTTGAACTTGCTTTCTATACTGACCCCATGGTCTCCCTCTAAAATATGTACGCTTCACAGTTCTGCACATTACCAAACTGACGATTCCTTGTAAATGTGTGCCATAAATTTCTTTTCCCGCAAATTCGATTCTGTTATGATCTGAGTCGGCAGCTACTATTTTCCGAAGAGAGAAATGCTATAACTTCATTGCTAATTATGAATGGGTGCAAGGTGGCCAAAGCATCTGCCGCCGTAGGAATCTGGACAGGTGAGCAAAAGATTGGTTGACACAAATGCACTTTAAATGAATATATTGCAATTTTTCAGTGGAGAAATAAATCAGTCAACTGGTTGCAAACAATTCTTTAATAGATTATGCTTATCTAGTACGGATATTTTAGAACCGTGACTGTATATTGAATGTAAATAAGTTATACACAACTGCAACCAGTCACTTTTTTTGGGTAATAATGCTTTATTACATGAACCGGTTTTCGAACCTTTTCAGGTTCATCTTCAGATGGTTTCGGGAGGATGCGGGAAGTTACATCATTACTGGTAGCAGCATAATGATGGGTGCTGGTTCTATGGCACAAAGATGGATCACACTTTAATGTATCGCCATGACTATAGCTTATCTGTCGATATGGATGTAAATTTAGTATTTTTTTTTCTTTTTGTAGTGTGACCCATCTTTCTGCCATAGAACCAGCACCCAGCATTATGCTACTACCAGTAATGATGTAACTTCCCGGATCCTCCCGAAACTATCTGAAAATGAACCTGAAAAGATTCGAAAACCGGTTCATGTAAGAAAGCATTATTACCCAAAAAAGTGACTGGATGCAGTTGTGTATAACTTACCTACAATTGTTTAATGCATTTACCTAAATTTCGACACTCCTAAGAATGTCTTCATCAGAATGAAAACTCATAAATATCACAAACTAAAGGCCATGCCTTGTCGATTTAGCCACGTCCCTCTCTCCATTGTCATCCTCTTCAATTCTTCATACGATTTTATCCCCATATCTTCTTTGATATTATTAAAATACGTTGCTCTTGGCCTGCTTCTTGGTTTTTTTCCCTAAAACTTTTCCTTCAAACACATTCTTTAGGAACTGGTTGTGTTTCATTATGTGCCCTATCATTTTTGATTTTCTTCTTCCTATATAATTTAGCAGCGTTCTCCGTCACTTCTCTTAACACCTGTTCATTAATTTTTCTAGCTACCCAGCTTGTTTTCGCCCATCTTCTCTATATCCACATTTCCATTGCATCCTGTCTCTTTTTCTCTGCCTTTCCCAGAGTCCACGCTTCACATCCATATGTTAAGACACTCCTGACAAAAGTTTTGGCGAACTTTTTCCTACTTTCTAGGCTTATATGATTCTCTGTTAGTAAATTTCTTTTATTTTGGAAAGCTTGCATTGCCAAGGCTACCATTCTCTTTATATCTGTGATGCATTTATTAAAATGGTTCAAATGGCTCTGAGCACTATGCGACTTAACTTCTGAGGTCATCAGTCGCCTAGAACTTAGAACTAATTAAACCTAACCAACCTAAGGACTTCACACACATCCATGCCCGAGGCAGGATTTGAACCTGCGACCGTAGCGGTCCCTCGGCTCCAGACTGTAGCGCCTAGAACCGCATGGCCACTCCGGCCGCCGATACATTTATTATCGTCAGTGATAGTGCTCCCCAAATAAATTTATTTACAAGCCATAAAGTTAAGTTTCGAGAAGGCAATAGTCAAAGTTTAGATGTTTAGATCCCACATACTAAAAAATAAAAAAGTGTCAAAACTTAGGTAAATGCATTAAACTATAATTTGCAGCCGGTTGGCTGTGTTCTTTATCAATTGGAACTTACATATGGTTCCTGAAAGACAGCCATGTTCAAAACTGTAAATATATTGCACTCAACTTGCGAGGAACTGCTACACTGTTGACAACTTGGGGCAGACACGCCTAGCTATAACCAGATGCCCGACACTGGCGTGCGTCTAAGTACGCTAAATGTTTGCCGGTAGAGATAACTATCAAAGTTTCGGTGTAACGTTCGACATCAAATAGCGATACGGAAATGCACTGGACTAGAAGACCGGTGCCCCTTTTTTTAAACTGTTTGCTGAAGGCTTACCGCTGACCACGGTTTGTGCTCTGGGGTTGAAGGTAAGAGAAAATTTACACTTCATTTAACCCTTTCAGAGGGGGGCGGACAGGTGCCAAAGTGCACGCCGCTTCTGGAGGTTCTTCAACAGTGGTGATATTCAAAGCGCCGTTGGCGGCGCACGCAGGAATGTTCGAGTCGCCGGCTCCGGCACTATAGACAGGCTACGATACTACAGAGTCAGTACCTATTAGTTAGTTATTCTATCTACCAACCAAATCTTCATCTTTCTTCTATGGCACAAAATTTGGAAAGCTTTGATTCTCTTCCTGTATGAGCTGCTTATGAGCTAAGTTTCATTTCCAAAAGAAGCTGCACCGCAGACAAATACCTTCATAAGAGACTTCGTAAGACATAAATTTACATTAGATATTAAGAAATTCCTCTTTTTCAAAAATGCTTTCCTTGTTATAGCCAGTCTACATTTATATCCTCCTTTGGTCATCGCCGATTATTTCGCATCTCAAATAGTAATTCTCCTTTACTACTTCTAGTGCCTCATTTCGTGATGTAATTACTTCCCCATCACGTGATTGACTTTGTCTACGTTCCATCACCCTTCTTTTACTTGTATTGGTGGTCATTTCATAACCTCTTTTCAAGCCATTCCATTCACCTGCTCTTCCAAATTATTTCCTATCTCTGACGAAGTGTTACAGGCAAACCTCAAAGTTTCTATTTCTTCAACCCGAGCTTTAATCCCATTCCACAATTTTTCCTTGTTTTTCATTACTCGCACCTCAATGTACAGAATGGATAATGTCGGGGATTGGCGACGACTCTGTCTCACTCCCTTCTCAGTCACTGCCTGCGTTTCGTTTCCTTCTTCCCTTGCACTCTGCCGTCCGATGTATCGGATTCAAAGGATTGACATTCCGTAGCTGTCGCAGAAAAAGTTGTTGATCTAAATGCGAAAAAGTTGTTGATCTAAATGCAAGTAGTAATTAGAAATCAACAACATTCACATTATAAATAAAAAGTATTAATCGAAATAAGTTTAATTTTACTTCTGGTTATCGGCTTTGGTTGTGTAACACCCATCCCCAGACCAATTTCTAGTCCGTACGCTTGAAGTCGCTATGTTGTTAGCTATTGTTATCACTGGCCGACTACTTTTCTTATAGTCTGAAGAGTCGTCTGGGTACACGTAAGTCATGTATACCTGTCTTTGAAAAGTGTTTTTGGCCGATTTTCCCTTTTACTTCCCGCACTATAGATTTTCTGATAGGACACACTACTAAAATTGCATCACTATTGCACATAAATAGCGTAACGTGCAGTGGTTGTATAACATTTAGCCCTGTTACATCCCGAAATACGTACTGCTGCTGATGAAAAGGGGGGATAGACCACATAGAAATATGCCAACGACGGGAATACCTGACTAGTGTTCATGCAGACGAAACTTCCGGATATAAGCACAAAGCAGACAAACATGCAACAGCTGATGATGTTCTAATCTAGTGAAACGAAAAGTCTGTGTAAAATAAGGACGCATTTGTAGTTGTTGAATACATCCATTTAAAATACCTTGAATAACTGTTCATATATCGAGTGATCAAAAAGTCAGTATAAATTAGAATACTTAATAAACCACGGAATAATGTAGATAGAGAGGTAAAAATTGACACACATGCTTGGAATGACATGGGGCTTTATTACAACAAAAAAAATAAACAAAGTATTGCTAGACGCGTGAAAGATTTCTTCCGCGCGTCGTTTGGTGATGATCTTGTGCTCAGCCGCCACTTTCGTCATGCTTGGCTTCCCAGGTTCCCAGACCTCAGTCCGTGCGATTATTGGCTTTGGGGTTACCTGAAGTCGCAGGTGTATCGTGATCGACCGGCATCTCTAGGGATGCTGAAAGACAACATCCGACGCCAATGCCTCACCGTAACTCTGAAACATGCTGTACAGTGTTGTTCACAACATTATTCCTCGACGACAGCTATTGTTGAGGAGTGATGGTGGACATATTGAGCATTTCCTGTAAAGAACATCATCTTTGCTTTGTCTTACTTTGTTATGCCAGTTATTGCTATTCTGATCAGATGAAGCACCATCTGTCGTATATTGTTTGAACTTCTGTATTTTTTTGGTTCTAATAAAACCCCATGTCATTCCAAGAATGTGTGTCAATTTTTACCTCTCTATCTACATTATTCCGTGATTTTTTCAGTTTTAAAATTTATACTGACTTTTTGATCACCCGGTATTTATAATGATAGGGAAGTCCTATCTAGGTAGACATAGTATTTCTCGTCGTTTGAGTATCTGCCCATTAGGGCATACACGAAATTCGAGGGGTCGGCCTTTCTGATTGCCTTCGCGATTAATCTCCGAACATGTCTCATCAGCCACAGTAAAAGTATTCCAAGTCGATTCTAAAAAAAGAAATGAAGATCACGTCCAAGGAAGATGGAAGCATCCACTGCCGTAGCTCCTGTCTGAAAAGCTATGGGGAATGAATAACGAATTACGGAATTAAGCACTTGATTAACACACGAAATACGCTCCTGGAAATTGAAATAAGAACACCGTGAATTCATTGTCCCAGGAAGGGGAAACTTTATTGACACATTCCTGGGGTCAGATACATCACATGATCACACTGACAGAACCACAGGCACATAGACACAGGCAACAGAGCATGCACAATGTCGGCACTAGTACAGTGTATATCCACCTTTCGCAGCAATGCAGGCTGCTATTCTCCCACGGAGACGATCGTAGAGATGCTGGATGTAGTCCTGTGGAACGGCTTGCCATGCCATTTCCACCTGGCGCCTCAGTTGGACCAGCGTTCGTGCTGGACGTGCAGACCGCGTGAGACGACGCTTCATCCAGTCCCAAACATGCTCAATGGGGGACAGATCCGGAGATCTTGCTGGCCAGGGTAGTTGACTTACACCTTCTAGAGCATGTTGGGTGGCACGGGATACATGCTGACGTGCATTGTCCTGTTGGAACAGCAAGTTCCCTTGCCGGTCTAGGAATGGTAGAACGATGGGTTCGATGACGGTTTGGATGTACCGTGCACTATTCAGTGTCCCCTCGACGATCACCAGAGGTGTACGGCCAGTGTAGGAGATCGCTCCCCACACCATGATGCCGGGTGTTGGCCCTGTGTGCCTCGGTCGTATGCAGTCCTGATTGTGGCGCTCACCTGCACGGCGCCAAACACGCATACGACCATCATTGGCACCAAGGCAGAAGCGACTCTCATCGCTGAAGACGACACGTCTCCATTCGTCCCTCCATTCACGCCTGTCGCGACACCACTGGAGGCGGGCTGCACGATGTTGGGGCGTGAGCGGAAGACGGCCTAACGGTGTGCGGGACCGTAGCCCAGCTTCATGGAGACGGTTGCGAATGGTCCTCGCCGATACCCCAGGAGCAACAGTGTCCCTAATTTGCTGGGAAGTGGCGGTGCGGTCCCCTACGGCACTGCGTAGGATCCTACGGTCTTGGCGTGCATCCGCGCGTCGCTGCGGTCCGGTCCCAGGTCGACGGGCACGTGCACCTTCCGCCGACCACTGGCGACAACATCGATGTACTGTGGAAACCTCACGCCCCACGTGTTGAGCAATTCGGCGGTACGTCCACCCGGCCTCCCGCATGCCCACTATACGCCCTCGCTCAAAGTCCATCAGCGGCACATACGGTTCACGTCCACGCTGTCGCGGCATGCTACCAGTGTTAAAGACTGCGATGGAGCTCCGTATGCCACGGCAAACTGGCTGACACTGACGGCGGCGGTGCACAAATGCTGCGCAGCTAGCGCCATTCGACGGCCAACACCGCGGTTCCTGGTGTGTCCGCTGTGCCGTGCGTGTGATCATTGCTTGTACAGCCCTCTCGCAGTGTCCGGAGCAAGTATGGTGGGTCTGACACACCGGTGTCAATGTGTTCTTCTTTCCATTTCCAGGAGTGTATATAGAACATTCAAGACCTACCGGAATCGATGGTAAGTCGAGTACTAAAAATCTGTTGCCGAATGCTAACCAATTAGCAGCGAGGGGCCCTTTGCGGCGTTAAATTGGAGTCCGGAACTCGCGCGGTTCTAATGAGTGTTTGTTAATTGTGACTGCCATCTGGAATGGGGTTAATGAGTGAAGATATGGATGTTCCACTTTACGTGCATCGGGGCAGCGCTCGCTGGTAAATACACCGGCATTCTGGGCGATTTTAGGGTCGTCAGTTGATGGGTCTGGACAGCGTTCACGAGAGCACCAAGATTACTTAACTTGTTCAGCGATTCTCGTCTTTTACCAACGAAAGTTTCACACACTCGGAGTGGCCTTTAGAATCGACATTGGCCCGCAAGAACGAAGACGCTTGCGGATTCTGTACCGCCAGAATTGTTGAGCGTGTGTGTGTGTGTGTGTGTGTGTGTGTGTGTGTAAATTTCTGAGGGACCGAACTGGAGAGGTCATCGGTCCGTAGACTTACACACTACTTGAACTAACTTATGCTAACGACAACACACACACGCCCATGCCCGAGGGAGGACTCGAACCTCCGGCGGTAGGGGCCGCTCAGTAAGTGACATGGCGCGTTAAACCGCGCGGCCACTCCGCGCGGCAATTGTTGAGTCGTATCCTGCAAGGCCCAGTTCGAAATTTTATGATGTTACGTAAGCATTCTAGAGGGGCTGCCTTTGTAGCACTTCGATTTTCAGTTTGAATTTTGTCAGAAACACGTAACCTACAAACAGATTTCAAAAAAGTACGGTGCCTAAACAAAAAAAAAAAAAAAAAATCCTGATGAGCAGATGGATTAGAATTGGCTTGTAGCGCAAATCAAACACTCTTTGCATCAGAAAACTAAAGTCGTGTCCAAGTCACAAATGGTTCAAATGGCTCTGAGCACTATGGGACTTAACATCTGAGGTCATCAGTCCCCTAGAACGTAGAACTACTTGAACCTAAGTAACCTAAGGACATCACACACATCCATGCCCGAGGCAGGATTCGAACCTGCGACCGTAGCAGTCGCGCAGTTCCGGACTGAAGCACCTAGAACCATTTGGCCACCGCGGCCGGCGCAGAACTTTCAAAAGAACACCATTTATTCATCCAGTTCTCAGATGCCTAGTTAGGAGGGGATATGGACTAGATGGATTCAGTTACATGATAAATAAATACATTTCACTTCTTATTCTTCCTCCAGAGGCTCCTCACACAGTGCCATAGTGAGAGTCGCTCGTCGCTAACACGCGCGGAAATCATATGAAACGGAATTGACAGTACCGTTTCACGGTGTGGACTGCGTCTGATTGCAACAGCGGAAATATTGGTCACGGAAAAACTTTGTGCAGGAAGAATAACTGAGGACACTTGCCTCTGCCGACCGCCTCTTTCGTAAGTCATATCAGCGTTTGATACTGGCCATGTCTGGAAGGTAGTGGGCAGTCAATGGTTGGATAAGAAATCCGGCATTTGGCTGCCATATGATACATGTCGCAAACGCGGAACTCGGCACATTCGGTAGTATGAGAAGGAAAGAAAAACCGGTGCGGATTACGGCCAAGCAACGCTGCTGTGTTTCTTTGAGGAAGTTGACTTTAAGTCAAATGTGTGGTGATTTAACCAACAACTCCGCGCTCTTGTATGTGCAAGTGCTGAATAAACCTTCGTTAATTGAAGTTAGTGTTACTCATTCATCTAATTACACCTTCTTCTACGTGACAATATTGACACCAGTCCGCATCTGCTGTCTTTGGAATTGGAATTGTTATATTCTTCTTGATGTCTGAGGATATTTCCTCTGTCTCACATATATCTTGAAAACCAGGTGGAATAATTTTCTCGTGGCTGGCTCTCCTAAGAATATCAGCAGTTCTGAAGGAATTCGTCTACCACAGGGCCGTTGTTTCGACTTACGACGAGAGGTGCCCAGTGGTGGGATCGACTTTTTGAAACAAAGTATACGATGATATGGGTTCAATTCACAGGTATCACACCCTGCAGCCATTCACCATGTGGGCCCTCTTTGCAAGTATTTGACAAAAATAGTTTCGGATCTTTGCGTGATGTTCAATAACATTAAAAATGTCGATATATTTAGCCTCGTTGCGTGGTGTAATAGGATAATAGCTTCACAGACAAGAGGTTGTGGGTTCGAGTCTCATCAGGTGCAAGTAAATGACAATATGAACTCTCTCCATTTGTGTCATCTTTTCCTTATATCATTCTTTTGTGAATATGAATTTAACTACGTTTCAATTACTTGAAAACTCCGATCAATCACTTAAAAAACAAAAGACCAAATAATGTATTTATATTGAGTGTACATTTTTTTTTTGCGTGGTAATCTTCATGAGAACTTTTAAAACATAACCTAAATACCTACTGCACTATGGAAAAAACAACTCAGATGAAAGTTTAAATGAAAGAAGTACAACGAAATTCAAATAAAATGAGAAACAGGCATAATGAACGTAATAATTTTGAACAAAGAATTCAAGTGGAAAAATAGCTATAGGAAGATAACTGAAACAAATGAAAAAAGTTCATACGGTGATGAAAGCAATGTGAGAAAAGAAGATAAGTAAAAAGCTACATTTAAATCAATTACTTGAATAAGAATGATAATCAAAGTCGTTTCGATAAAGATTTAAAAATTAAAAAAAATACTGCGCAAAGAGAGATTCGAGTCCACCTCATGCATTTGAAGCTTATGTCTTATCAGTTACACCACGCAACCATACTGTTTGATTCACTTTGTTTTTAATGCTACTGAGAGTCACACAGCCCTCCCCGATAGCTGCTAAGTGGTGAGCGCGGTGGTCTGTCACACCAAGGGGCCCGAGTTCGATTCCCGACTCGGTCGGAGATTTTCTCCGCTCAGGGACTGGATGTTGTGTTGTCCTCATTATCATTTCATAATCACCAGTGGAAAGCAACGGGAAACCACCGCTGGAATCACTTCCCTAGACGCTCATGCGGTGGATCTCTCTGACAAGGCTTCCCCCATGACAAGGCCTGTCTAAGGCAGAACACAAAGTACAGTATAGTGTCACACAAATTTGTAAAATCGTTTTTCGTCAATTACTCGCAAACGAGGGCCCAACAGGCTGAATGGCTGCAGTGTGTGATACCTGGGATCTTAACCTACATAACCGTATAGATGGTTTCAAAAAGTCAATCCCACCGCTGGGGACCTCTCCTTGTTAGATACTTCAGTGCTCTGTTCAATTATTCTCGTAATATAATACCTGCCACCTCATCGTCATCTACTTTTGTCGTATCGTAGGCAGTCGTTACCACGCAGGGAGCAATCGTTCAGGTTCAGGGGCTGTCTATGGAAGTAACGCAATCGTCGGAAAGCTGTCAGCGAGAGAGACCGGCTCTGGCCGCACAGGTGCCCTGCCCCCTGAGCTGAGGCGCACCTGCGCCATGGGTCATGAGTATAATGGGACCGCCAGGATGCAGTTGCGACCTGTTCTTACGGAGTGGTAGACGAGTTCTCGCTGTTCTCTGGTGTAGCTCCAGTCTAGTTTCGACAGTGTAATCGCAACTTTCTTTACCTAAGTAGTACTTCAGGTTTGGTCTCAAGATTTACGTTTGTGTCTCCATTGTGAAAGATTTTTCCGGCTTTATCAAGGATTTTTATCTGGAATGCATCGAGGGGTCATTTTACTGAATTAAATACGAGGACTGTTCGGAAAGCAAGGTCCGATCGGTCGCGAAATGTAAACCACGGTGAAATTTTTTTTTTTTTTCGCAGCAGTTAACCACACCTTCTAGCTACCTCTCTAAATAGTCGCCGCTTCGACTTAGACATTTGCCGTGGCGTTGTACAAGCTTTCTAGTAGCCTCCTCACAGAAAGCAGCCGCCTGTGCTTTCCGTAAATTCTCTACGCTGGTCTGCCTTTCGTTGTTTGTGCCAAAATGTCTTCATAGCCAGCGGTGCAGGTGAGCAGAGATGAACGACGGTGGGGTTCAAATGGAGGCTGTATTGTGGGTGATCAAACAGTTCCAATTAAAAATCCTGCAGGAGCATCTTCATTGGCCCTGCAGAATGCGGCTGACAATTGTCTTGAAGACGTAAATGCATGATATTTATGTTATGTGGGCTGCATAGCTTCAGGCGAAATCTTTCTTGGTGGGACACGTTGTTGTTTTAGGCATTTCTGCGTGACCACTTTGCGCTCTGAACTGAAAAGAGTGAAGCTTAGCGATCGACAGCCACTCTAAAGACACTGCCCAACACACCCCTGCAAAGTTCCACAGGATTTTCACAGGAGTTTCCATTTCCCCCCTAACCGAACCGTACTTTCCGTATACGCCTCATATAATAAAGTAATTCAAAATGGTTCAAATGGCTCTGAGCACTATGGGACTTAACTTCTGAGGTCATCAGTCCCCTAGAACTTAGAACTACTTAAACCTAACTAACCTAAGGACATCACACACATCCATGCATGAGGCAGGATTCGAACCTGCGACCGTAGCGGTCACGCGGTTCGAAACTGAAGCGCTTAGAACCGCACGGCCACACCGACCGGCAATAAAGTAATTCCTCAGACCTCTTGTTCTCTGATTCCTTTTATAGTCCTGACGGGACACGAATACTTTTGGCAACCAGATCACCTGGTCACTTCAACCTCATCTTCCCTTTTGTACAAAATTGTCTTTGTTACTTTCCATTGCAGAGACCGTCAGGTTTCCCTTCTTTGCTTACTACCGACTTTCCATCGGAGCTCTCGATATTCTTACAACTGCTTCGCTACTCTCCAAACGTCTCTTTAATTTTCCTTTAGGCGATATCTATCTTTCCCCTAATCATGAGTGTTTCTACAGTGTTGCTTTTGTCCTCTAGCCGTCCCTACTTAGCCATTTTCCATTAATTTCATTTTTAGACATCTTTACTTCCTCTCGCCTTCCTCATTTGCTGCATTTTTTTATATTTTCTCCATTCGTCATTTAAATTCAATGTCTCCTCTGCATACCCAGAGATTACTACTTGGCCTCGTCTTTTTTTCCCATTCACCTCTCGAAGCTACCAATTCGCTCTCTGTTATATTCCTTCCCCTTGCTTCAGTTCAACGTCGTCTGATGCTCCCTCTGAAACTCTCAACAACCTCCGGTTCTTTCAATTTATCAAGATACCATCTCCTTAATTTTCAATCTTTTTAATTTCTTCAGTTTTAATCTGAAGTTCACAACCTGTAACTGTGGTCAGAACGACACACTGGCTCCAGTATGAGGGGGTCAGAGCTTGATTTTGCGTATCTTGATTGTCAATGTTGCAAGTCTGGCGCTCCCTAAATGAGAAGGATCTGTTAGGAGGCCATCTCTTTCATGGCATTTGAGCCCATCTGATTGTTTTATGTTGTTGAATGCAGTTCTCCCAATTTCACATTTGTTTACTACCACGCTGTGAAATCTTGCGTTATAAGAAGTGATTTGAATTTACTGATATCACACGAACGGGAAAAAAATGAGGAATAAAGAAATGAAATACAAAGACATGAAATGATGAAACGACAGCAGTTAAATCCGTTCAAAATCGCAGAATCTGTGATTTAACGAATACGTAGTGACAAATAAAACCGGGGTTCGGAACGAGGGACACTAGAAGGCTAGTTCAGTGACTCTGAACATTTGAGTCGGAACTGGTGGAATGTTCGAAGAGCCTAACGGTTAATATGACTACTCGCCACAGCCAAAACTAAAAGTTTGACATCTGGTTTGTCACAAATTCACGCGCAAATTTAACATTTCTGTTTTTGGGCAACATTTCATTGTTATGACGCTTGTACGCTACATTCCAAAAAACAAACAAACATCGTCCGAGCAGGCCTTGCTTGAAGTCCCAACGGTATCGACCTGCCTCTGTGTCATACTGAGCCTTTAGGCGTAACCAGATGCGGACACGAAGGGGCATATGGTCAGCACACCGCTCTCAGCCGTTGTCAGTTTCTGTGATCTGTGTCGCTACTTCTCAGTCAAGTAGTTCCTCAGTTGGCCTGACAAGGACTGAGTCCACTCCGTTTGGAAAGAAGCACTCGGCAGACCTGGACGGTTACCCACCCAAGTGCTCTCCAGGCCCGAAAGCGCTTAGCTTCGGTGATCTGACTGGAACCAGTGTTATTACTGCGGCAAGGCAGTTGGCACTGTAGCTGTTAAGTCGATTGTGTGAAAAGCACTTCTAAAGATTTCTGGCAAATTCTTTTAAAACGTTTCATTTCTCTGAATTGCATTTTAGTAGAAGTTGTGCTAAAGCAATGTACTCAGCTTTTGTGTTAACAAATTATTAAGACATTTTATTGTTATTATTAATAAAATCTTTAAATATGTGTCAAGTTAAAAATGGGGGTGACAACCCTCCTGCAATACAGAACCATACACCAACGCTTCCCTAGCATTAGTCCACAGTCCACTGCCTTAATACTGCGCTACATAGCTCGGAGGTACAGAAGTTGCATAATTAGTTCCAGAATGAAACTTTGTCTCTGCAGCGAAGTGCGCACTGTTGTGAAATTTAGTGCCACATTGAAAACGTATGCCGAACAAGAAATCTAACCTGACCATCTGAGCTATACAGGCAGGGAGTTTGAAGCTTGAAAGTTTGAAGTTACAAAGCTACCTTATACATTTTTTCATAAAAGCTGTTGAGCTCAAATGATTTGCACCTACTCACAGTTGGCCTTCACACCGATAATACTGCAACGCTTTTCCGTTTAGCAGACTCCTCCGACATCATCAGAACAAGAACAACTTCAGACTTGAACCACATGCTCGGACGTCCATTAGAGACCGTGGGTAGGTGTACAGTTCCACTCAGGTGCTTGTGTGTTGAGACAATTAGTGCAGCTGCACAGGGCTTTCATATAAATAAAACCGAACGTCAGAGCTCTGGGCCCTATTTGCTCGAAAATTTACACGTCTGCCGTTTCATCGCGTTCTTTTTCAATGCGCAGGACTACAAGCAGAAATTTCCATTTTTGAGCTATCTCTGCTTTTTATGCTGTTCTTTGATAGACGATATATGCATTTTTTGCTACTTGTGTGTGAATAATAGTATGTAAATACACTTAGAATAAAAGACAGAAAAGAAGATTGGAACTACACGCCCCGACGATGACATGGTCATTAGAGGCCGAGCACAAGATAGGATTGGACAGCAATAACGAAGGAACCTTTCTGGCATTCACCTTAATAAATGAAGGGAAACCATACAAGATGGAAAACAACAATCTGGTAAGGTCAGAGCAGGAAGGGGACGTCGAATCCAGCAAAATCCTGTGGATAACCACAAAGCGGAAGTCACAAAATGACTGCCATTCAGCCATCAGCGCGCAAACTTAGGCATTCAGAACGAATTTGCTCCAGATAATATCTGTCACGCTAAAAGGGTGCAACTGATAATTAAAGTAGCTGAAGATCATGTTTTCAGATGAACAGTGAAAGCTGCGCACTCTTCAAATTCCTATCGATTGCTGGTTGCTTTAGATGAATCTTTCCATGACTTCCTGTGAGCAAATCTTGACTATTACGTCAAATACGCTACAAGTACCTTAATAACATTGATTTCTAAAGACCATAAGCTCTATTGCAGGAATGACACTGTTAGAACATAGTCGGCATTTGCTATTGTAAGGTGTAATGTTGTTAACAAAAAATGCCGTATGTTTTAATTTTTGTTAATGTACAGTGAGCATGAATCAGAATCTGTTGTAACAAGTACAACCGAGAGAGGTGGGGCAGGGTTAGCACGCTGGACTCGCATTCGGCAAGACCAGGGTTCAAACCAGCGTCCGGAAACCTTAATTTAGGTGTTCCGTGATTTTCCTAAGTCGCTCCAGGCAAACTCCGGGCTGCTTCCTTTGAAAGGGCAAGGCCGACTTACTTTCGAATCCATTCTTAATCCAATGGACCGATGACCTCGCTGTTTGGTCCCCTCCCCCATATCAAGCAAACAACAAGTACAGTCGATCAGAAAGCATGAAAAAGGAAACAGAAATTAAATTTTCTCCCCTCCTCGTTTTCTCAGATGACAAGTTTTATAGCGAACGCCAGAAATTGCTGCCTTTGGCATGCCTACAAAGACGGCATCATTGTATAGTGATTAGCGCACCATCTCGGAACGCTGTGAACGATCGACACGGTCTCAAGAATTCATTCGATAAGCTCTTCAGGCGTGTTGACTAGTTTTTGATAAATGCCGTCTTTCATTAAATCTCGCACAAAAAAAAACGAACGGCGGTGTTAAAACTGATGATCAGCGAGGTAATGGAGCACAACAAGCACCGCAGAACACAGCAGCAGGATAGTCAGCCGCACTGCCAGACACATACAAACACTTTCGCTTACTGGGCGAACTTCCCCGCGCTCGTCTCTGATTGGTGTCGTTTTATGAGCGCAACTGTAAAGACGCATTTCCGACCAGTGGTGATGCGGACAATTTTCTTCGTTTTGAGTTCCTCTAGGATCTTGTTAACAAGTTGTTTTTCTCCTTCCTCTGGAACTCCTTAATGTTAAAAACCAGATCTTCGAAGAAACAATCTACACTCCTGGAAATGGAAAAAAGAACACGTTGACACCGGTGTGTCAGACCCACCATACTTGCTCCGGACACTGCGAGAGGGCTGTACAAGCAATGATCACACGCACGGCACAGCGGACACACCAGGAACCGCGGTGTTGGCCGTCGAATGGCGCTAGCTGCGCAGCATTTGGGCACCGCCGCCGTCAGTGTCAGCCAGTTTGCCGTGGCATACGGAGCTCCATCGCAGTCTTTAACACTGGTAGCATGCTGCGACAGCGTGGACGTGAACCGTATGTGCAGTTGACGGACTTTGAGCGAGTGCGTATAGTGGGCATGCGGGAGGCCGGGTGGACGTACCGCCGAATTGCTCAACACGTGGGGCGTGAGGTCTCCACAGTACATCGATGTTGTCGCCAGTGGTCGGCGGAAGGTGCACGTGCCCGTCGACCTGGGACCGGACCGCAGCGACGCACGGATGCACGCCAAGACCGTAGGATCCTACGCAGTGCCGTAGGGGACCGCACCGCCACTTCCCAGCAAATTAGGGACACTGTTGCTCTTGGGGTATCGGCGAGGACCATTCGCAACCGTCTCCATGAAGCTGGGCTACGGTCCCGCACACCGTTAGGCCGTCTTCCGCTCACGCCCCAACATCGTGCAGCCCGCCTCCAGTGGTGTCGCGACAGGCGTGAATGGAGGGACGAATGGAGACGTGTCGTCTTCAGCGATGAGAGTCGCTACTGCCTTGGTGCCAGTGATGGTCGTATGCGTGTTTGGCGCCGTGCAGGTGAGCGCCACAATCAGGACTGCATACGACCGAGGCACACAGGGCCAACACCCGGCATCATGGTGTGGGGAGCGATCTCCTACACTGGCCGTACACCTCTGGTGATCGTCGAGGGGACACTGAATAGTGCACGGTACATCCAAACCGTCATCGAACCCATCGTTCTACCATTCCTAGACCGGCAAGGGAACTTGCTGTTCCAACAGGACAATGCACGTCCGCATGTATCCCGTGCCACCCAACGTGCTCTAGAAGGTGTAAGTCAACTACCCTGGCCAGCAAGATCTCCGGATCTGTCCCCCATTGAGAATATTTGGGACTGGATGAAGCGTCGTCTCACGCGGTCTGCACGTCCAGCACGAAAGCTGGTCCAACTGAGGCGCCAGGTGGAAATGGCATGGCAAGCCGTTCCACAGGACTACATCCAGCATCTCTACGATCGTCTCCATGGGAGAATAGCAGCGTTCATTGCTGCGAAAGGTGGATATACACTGTACTAGTGCCGACATTGTGCATGGTCTGTTGCCTGTGTCTATGTGCCTGTGGTTCTGGCAGTGTGATCATGTGATGTATCCGACCCCAGGAATGTGTCAATAAAGTTTCCCCTTCCTGGGACAATGAATTCACGGTGTTCTTATTTCAATTTCCAGGAGTGTATATACTGTATTTATTTGATGTATGCCGGCTCCTGGCAGCGGTGGAACGGCACGCATGCGCACTTCCTGCTGCAGACGCCAAAGCTGACTCAGTGTTTACCGCAACGAGCAGCAAGCATTCCCAGACGTCAACCCTCCGAGTGTAGCTTCCTCCCAGCTCCCGAGACAGATCACAACTCTATACTTACGTTAGCTCTACATTCGAGATACGTGGGGAGTCTGAAGAAATACTGTTCCTCGGATGTTACTTTATGAGCAAATTCTCTGTTGCTAAATCCTTGCAAGTTTCTGTTTTGTGTAGGTAGCGACAATTTGTCTCCTTAGCAGCAACGTTAACTTCCGGATGTTTGTCACGTAATTTAGTCAATTTTCGACTGTGTAAGGCCGTATGGAACAGGGAAAAACGCTTGTGATCTTCATGTTCTCCAAATATATTAATACAGGTTGAGGCAGAACTCCACCGAATCTTCGAAAGGTTATTCGGAGATACCTTCTAAGCGCTTTGGCATAAGGGGCCCACGGTCTCGTTACTGAGTTACTGCGTTTTGCTTGCTTTCTTGCTCCAATGAGCTTTGTATGTGTACTGCACTAAAAACAGTGCACAACAGTGAAAATGTTAACGGTATTTGTTATGTGTTTCGTTTCCTTTCGCTCGTGGTACCTGCTATTAACAGCGGTAATGGCCTCGTTACCTCATTGACCTCAAGTTGGCATTCAATGCGCCTCGGTTCTGCAGTTTTCCGGCAGCCTTTGTTGTGTGTTGACAGTGATACACAGCAGATTGGATAGGTTTACCGATCAAGAGCTGGCGTATGTACGTTCGTGTATGGTTCAAATGGCTCTGAGCACTATGGGACTTCTGAGGTCATTAGTCCCCTAGAACTACTTAAACCTAACTAACCTAGGGACATCACACACATCCGAGGCGTTCGTGCATGGGTTCACTGAATGTAGTGGCAGAGCGGCATAGCGATTCTAAGCTGGTCTGTTCCCGCACCGACGGCAACCACATCGCAGTACATCTGCTTACTAGAATTTCTGCATTACTCTTTGCTTGTGCGTACGTGTTGGTGACAGCGTATTACAGGTTTCTTTAACTATAGCGAAAATATCTTCTCAGAAAATGAGGAATTAGGGTAACAAACCGAATGAGCCAAAATTACCTTATTACTCTGTGACGAGTCACCGAAGACCACGGGTCTCTTATATCATAATACTCAGAAGGTATCGCAGAACAACGTTTGAAAGTTTTGCGGTGCAGTTCTGGTTCACACTGTAGAGAAAGAAACGAGACGCAGACCTGCCAGTATAAAAGAGTTTGAGGAGTATTGCATTGTTAGTGGGCGCAGTAACAGCAGAAATCGGCTGCTGAGCAGTGCTCAGTGACTTCGAAAGTCGCTTAGTCACTGGTGTCACTTAACTAACAAATGTATGAGGGACATTTCAAGACTTCTAAAGCTGCCCAGTTCTGCTGTGGAAATGCGAAGGAGCAACCACAGGTGAACCAAAACTATGCAAAACATCCTGCCGCCGAGCATTTCTGAGGGTAGTGGTAAAAAAAAAAACAAAAAAAAACAACATGAAATCATCGGAAGAAATCGCTCGTGTCTTCTTAAGTGATACCAGCAGCACAACGACTGTGCGTCCAGTTAAAAAAGAATGCGATACGGTGATAGAGCAGCTACACATGTTTTGTAGTCAACGTTGACTGGAAACGAGTGATCTGAAGTGGTGATTCACGCTCTACTCTGTGGCAATCCGGTGGAGGTGTTCGGGTTTAGCGAATGCGTGGAGAACGTTACCTGAACATCATGTTCAGCGCCAACAGGGAGCTATGAAGGAAGAGGTGTTACGATATGGGTGTATTTTCGAGGTCAGGGTGTGACCTCCTTATTGTGCTTAAGAAAACTCTAAATGGGGGAGGATACGAGGCATTTGAAAGCGTTGTGTACTGCTTACATTAGTGGAACATAACGGAGCCGACTGTTGACTGTATCAGCATGACGTCGCATCCTGTCACAGAGCAGCATCTTATGGACAATCGGTTGTGGCCTGCCGGGAGTCCCGACCTGAAACCAGGGATGAGTTAGAGCTTCGCTCCAAACCCCTGCGTCCAACATCACTATCTTCTCTGGTTTCGGCTGTTCAGAAACAATGTGCTACCATTCCACCGCAAACGTTAAGTAACGTCACTGAAGGTGTCCCTAGCAGAGTTCAAGCAGTCATAAAGGCGAAGGGAGGACGCACCACATATTAATCTCCACTACAGCTACCTAGATACCTTTGATCAGATAGTGCATTTATTATAACTCTCGTGTAAAGCGCATGTCTATATCGCAATTTCGCTACATCGTCCTGTGTGCACAGTTTTTTTAAGGTGGAAGTATCGACATATTTGTTTTACACAACCTTGTGAAATACACTGAAGAGCCAAAAAAACTGGTATGCCCGCCTAATAACGTGTAGGCGCCCGCGAGCAAGCAGAAGTGCGGCATCTCGATGTGGCAGAGGGGGTGGAGATATCTCCTGAAAAGCACTTTGCAAGGCATCACAGATATGCTTAATAACGTTCATGTCTGGGGAGTTTGGTGGCCAGAGGAAATGTAGCAATTCTGGGCGTGTGAGGTGTCGCATTGTTCTGCTGCTATTGCCCAAGTCCGTCGGAATGCACAATGGGCATGAGTGGATGCAGGTGATCAGACAGGATTCTTACGTACTTATCACTTGTCAGAATCATATCTAGACATATCAGATGTCCCATATCATTAGAGCTGCACATGCCCCACACCATTACAGAGCCTCCACGAGCCTGAACAGTCCGCTGATGACATGCAGGGTCCATGGGTTCATGAGGTTGTCTCCATACCAGAACACGTCCATCCGCAGCAAAAACCTTGAAACGAGACTTGTCCGACACCCAGGCGAGCCGTAAAGCATTGTGTCGTGCATCATCAACAGTACACAATTGGCCCTTCGGCGCCCCCCCCCCCCCCCAAAAAAAAGTTCAAATGTCTCTGATTACCATGGGACTTAACATCTGACCCTAGAACTTAGAACTACTTAAGCCTAACAATGCTAAGGACATCACACAGATCCATGACCGAAGCAGTATTCGAACCTGCGACCGTAGCTGTCGCGCGGTTCCAGACTGAAGCGCCTCGAATCGGTCGGCCACTAGGGCCGGCCCTTCGGGTCCGAAAGCCCATATCGTTGCTGTTTCGTTGAATGTTTCCACGCTGACACTTGTCGATGGCTCTGCATCAAATCTGCAGCAATCCATGGAAGGGTTACACTTCTGTCACGTTGAACGATTCTCTTCTGGCTCTGAGCACTATGGGACTTAACATCTGAGGTCATCAGTCCCCTACAACATAGAACTACGTAAACCTAACTAACCTAAGGACATCACACACATCCATGCCCGAGGCAGGATTCGTGCCTGTGACCGTAGCGGTCGCGCGATTCCAGACTGAAGCGCCTAGAACCGGCCGGCCGATTCTCTTCAGTCGTCGTTGGCTCCGTTCTTGCGGGATCTTTTCCCAGCCGCAGCGATGTCGGAGATTTGATGTTTTACCGGTTTCCTGATATTCACGGTACACTCGTGGAATGGTGATACGCGAAAATCTCCACTTCATCGCTTCCTCGGAGATGCTGTGTCGCATCGCTCATGAGCTGACTATAACAGAACGTTCACTTTCACTTAAATCTTGATACCCTGCCATTGTAACAACATAAAGCGATCTAACAACTGCGGCAGACGCTTGTCGTCTTATATAGGCGTTGTCGACCGCAGTGCCGTATTCGGCCTGTTTACATCTCTCTCTATTTGAATACGCATGCCTAAATCAGTTTCTTTGGCGCTTCAGTGTATGTAATTCTTAGAGTGAAGACCGATTTTTCCAAAGCCAACCAGCCCGCTCAAGGGCGGAAACGAAAACAAAAACGGCAGTCAGTAGCTGTTTTGACTGGAAAGTTCTTAGTTGGAACAGGAAATAATGATGTTCGATTTATATGTCAGAAAACTACTGAAACATTCCATACGCCGGGAATCCCAAAGGGAGTTAGCTGCTTGAGTGACTGGCAGCACAGCAGGTGGCTGTAGCACGTGCTTGTGTTTTGTTATGCTTGGCGGTGGCTTGGCGGTGGCGAGGAGTGGAGGAGCGGAGCGTGCGACCAGCCTCTGCGCCTGTTTGTGTTTGGTGGGTGGGCGGACGCCTGCTTGTGCTGCTCTGGCCCGGCCGTGCCCACGTGGGAACCCGCTCGCCTACTCCAGCCGCATAGGTGCGCCGCCGCCACCGGAACGTCTCCAGAACCAGTTCCGGACGCGCGCAGAGACCACAAAAAAAAGTCCCCAATTTGGCCTCATCTTCATCGCGTTATTGCCGAACTACGCTATGCCGCATTCAGCACAGTATCAGGCAATGGACCTAAGACCTTCTAGTGAGTACGAGATGTGTTCAAATAGCAAGGGGACTTTTGTAATTTCGCGTGTTGTATTATTTCGACTCGCGCTATATTTTCGTTATTGTGTTGGTAAACATGTCTGAAAAGTAACTGTACTGTGTTAGCCATTTCGAATATTTAGTCCTTTGCCAGCTGTCGTAAAGGTTACACATCTTTTGACGGAATCGGCGATTATTTCAAAAATGCTCAAATGTGTGTGCAATCTTATTGGACTTACCTGCTACGGTCATCACTCCCTAAGCTTACACACTACTGAACCTAAATTATCCTAAGGACAAACACACACACCCATGCCCGAGGGAGGATACGAACCGCACAGTCCATGACTGCAGCACCTTAGATCGCTGGGCTAGGCGATTATTTATTTTTTATAAAAATGTAACAGAGAAAGGTATTAAATTTTTCTATAAGAGTAGAATACAGTGCAACAAGATTTTGGATATGTTAAAATATCGCTTTCGGCGAATCTGCTTTGAGTGAAACTACGATTTACGTGTGGTAAAAGCATCTCGAAATGGCTCGTGAAGATTGGAGATAACGAGCGGCTTGGACGCCCCAGCATATCGTCAGGCGATGAAATCGCGTCTAAAGTGAAAGAAATGGTTATGAACTATCGCCGAAAGACGATTACATCATGTGGTACATCATGTGGATCATGCTATGAAATTGTTTTGGATGTTTTGGGTATGAAACGTGTAACAGCAAAATTTGTTTGAATGTTGTCGAGTTTCGAAGAAAAACATCTATCAATATAAGTTATTCAGGCGTCATTACATGAAGTACACAACAATGGAGAAATACTGAAACGTTTCAAATGGTTCAAATGGATCTGAACAGTATGGGACTTAACTTCTGAGGTCATCAGTCCCTTAGAACTTAGAAATACTTAAACCTAACTAACCTAAGGACATCACACACATCCATGTCCGAGGCGGGATTCGAACCTGCGACCGTAGCGATCAGTCGGCTCCAGACTGTAACGCCTAGAACCACTCGGCCACTGCGGCCGGCACTGAAACGTTTCGTGGCAGGTGATGAAAAAGTGGAGTTACGTCTGATCGTCCCAACGGAAGTGTTTTGGTTCGCCGAGGTCTGAATAAGCTCTAGTGTTTATCAATTTTTAACGGTATAGTGTACCATAAATTCCTACCACAAAGTCTAACGATCAACAACAAGTACTTTTTAAAAGTTCAACGTCGTTTGCGTGAAGCAAACCCGGGAAAAAATTTGTACGTAGTTGTGAAAGAATTGATAGCTTTCACACCACGATAATGCAGCTGCTCACACTTCATAGCATATTCTTGAACTTTCGGTAAAAAATACTACAATTGCGATATCGTTCAAAGATCGCGGCGCTACACCAAAGTCGGCAATGATACTACAGACATTAGCAATGTCTCGCTGCAATCCACAACGATGATTGGGAGACGCACAGAGGTCAGTTGTAAATGTTGAACACTGTGCTTCAAGAAAACAGTTTGTGAATTAGTGCATCAAGTGATGCTTTATAAGCAAACAACAATTGTTAATTACCAAGCTGGCCTATGGCAAAGGGACATATGAGACTAAGTAAATCTTTTTATCATTCATGTAACGAAGTGGACCAGTGATTCATATGTTGAAGTTCCATTGAGTCTAAGTATAAAAATAATGAATCAGCCCACATATTCGTGAGATATGATCCCATGTGGCGTTCTTCTGTTTCAAAAACTAAAAACAAAACCTTAAAGGGTTGATACTTTACTGGGATAGATGAGATTATGGCCGCCTTGCTATGAGAGCTAGAAGTTATCCCAAGGAAAATTACAGAAGTGTTTCAGGGATTGGAAAAAGCGCTTGCGTAAGTGTACGATATCTAATGGGCACTATGAGGCGAGAACATGAATTAACTCGAATATATAAAATTAATTCAAAAATTAGCTTTAACGTTTGAACATTAACCTTGTTTCATAGTATATATGGAGGGAAAGTGGCAGCAGCTTGAATTTTTTTTTTTTTTTTGTGGCTGTGGTATTGAGTAATAAGGGGGGTGGGGGGGGGGGGGAGAGAGAGAGAGAGATCATAGGAGGAGAGAGAAATCATCAGTTCTTCGACTGGTCTGATGCGGACCGTGAAGGGTACCCCTCCAGCGCCATGCTCTTCAAATCAGATTAACACTTGCACACAACTTCCTGACTTAATTAATGGTTATACTACAGTCTCTGTCTTCCCCTACAGTTTTCAACTTCTACATCTCCCTCTCACTGTGTGTTATCGTTTAATTTGTATTATAATGAAAGTATCTGCGCAACAGTGCAGATATCGATTGTCTGCACTGCAGTTATGGACGGACCACTGGTTTGGACCTGCTGATAGATTGAAGATTTTGTCCTAAATGGATTACCAGGGAGTTAGATGATTGTTGGTACCAGGAGAAAGTCCGCAGGAATACGTACAGTACTTGTGTGCGGCACTCACAGGAAATGTTTATAAACATTGATACAATGATACAATGAAGATACACACTTCCAGGTGCGTGACTATTCGGCAAATGCCCCCTCATTGTGAGAGAGACTCCACGTTCACATCTAATGACGTGTCGCAGTGCACCTGCTTGGAGTCTATATTACCCTTCTTTCCTCATTGTAACCTTAGCGAAGCTTTAAGAGTAACCCGATTGTTTGTCCCCCTCAGGATATTTACATTTTACTACGGACACGTTATACCGCTGCGGGCGCAATAAAATATTCATCGTACTCTCGCCATTTGCATGTAATTTGGATTCAAATGCTCGGTTTATAGAGGTCGGCAGATGCTCGCCGCATTTTTATACCCAGATTAATGACAGTGCACAGAACGCGAGTAGTCTGCTATGGGTTACGACGAATACATGCGGACGCGAGGAGGCCCAAGAGAACAGTCCGCAAAGATACACAAGTTCTCAAACATGCGACCTACATACGAGCGTCGCGTAATTTTTTTAAAATACACTACGCAAAAAAATTAAAGGATCACTTTTTGAAAATCCGCTGCTGTCTCCCATTCTGACACGTAGGTTTGAAATTTGGCTCAAATCTGGATAAAATCTTTCTCTGTAATGGTGCAAAAGCGTGCCTTCTTGTGGCGTTATCCTCGCGTTGGGCGATGTTTCGAGCAGCACATGCGAAAAAAAAAGGCCACGGCTTAAAAGTTTATGTGAATTGTACATCTACATGGTTACTCAGCAATTCACACTTAAGTGCCTGGCAGAGGGTTCATCGAACCATTTTTATACTACTTCTCTTCCACTCTCGAATGGCGCGCGGGAAAAAGGAACACCTCAATCTTTCCGTTCAAGCTCCAATTTCTCATATTTTATTACGATGATCATTTCTCCCTACGTAGGTGCAAACAAAATATTTTCACACTCGGAAGACAAAGTTGGTGATTGAAATTTCGTAAATAGATCTCAAAATGGTTCCAATGGCTCTGAGCACTATGGGACTGAGGTCATCAGTCCCCTACACTTAGAAATACTTAAACCTAACTAACCTAAGGACATTACACACATCCATGCCCGAGGCAGGATTTGAAGCAGCGCGGTTCCGGACTCAAGTGTCTAGAACCGCTTGGCCATAGCGGCCGGCCGTAAAGAGGTCTCGCCGCAAACAAAACAGCCGTTGTTTCTGTGACTGCCTCCCCAAGTCGCGTATCATATCAGTGACACTCTCACCCTTATTGCGTGATAACAGGAAACGAGCTGCCCTTCTTTGCACTTTTTCGATATCCTCCGTCAATCCTACCTGGTATGGATCCCACACCGCACAGCAACATTCCAGCAGAGGACGGACAAGTGTAATGTAGGCTGTCTCTTTAGAGGGTTTGTAGCATCTTCTAAGTGTTCTGCCAAGAAAGCGTAGTCTTTGAAACTTCCTAGCAGATTAAAACTGTGTGCCCGACCGAGACTCGAACTCGGGACCTTTGCCTTTCGCGGGCAAGTGCACTACCAACTGAGCTACCGAAGCACGACTCACGCCCGGTACTCACAGCTTTACTTCTGCCAGTATCCGTCTCCTACCTCCCAAACTTTACAGAAGCTCTTCTGCGAACCTTGCAGAACTAGCACTCCTGAAAGAAAGTATATTGCGGAGACATGGCTTAGCCACAGCGTGGGGGATGTTTCCAGAATGAGATTTTCTTTCTGCAGCGGAGTGTGCGCTGATATGAAACTTCCTGGCAGATTAAAACTGTGTGCCCGACAGAGACTCGAACTCGGGACCTTTGCCTTTCGCGGGCAAGTGCTCTACCAACTGAGCTACCGAAGCACGACTCACGCCCGGTACTCACAGCTTTACTTCTGCCAGTATCCGTCTCCTACCTTCCAAACTTTACAGAAGCTCTTCTGCGAACCTTGCAGAACTAGCACTCCTGAAAGAAAGGATATTGCGGAGACATGGCTTAGCCACAGCCTGGGGGATGTTTCCAGAATGAGATTTTCACTCTGCAGCGGAGTGTGCGCTGATATGCGCGGATACTGGCAGAAGTAAAGCTGTGAGTACCGGGCGTGAGTCGTGCATCGGTAGCTCACTTGGTAGAGCATTTGCCCGCGAAAGGCAAAGGTCCCGATTTCGAGTCTCGGTCGGGCACACAGTTTTAATCTGCCAGGAAGTTTCATATCAGCGCACACTCCGCTGCAGAGTGAAAATCTCATTCTGGAAAGCGTAGTCTTTGTTTCGCCTTCCCCACAATATTATCTATGTGGTATTTCAAATTGAAGTTGCTCGTAATTGTAATTGTTAGGTATTTATTCGAATTGACAGCCCTTAGATTTGTGTGATTTATCGTATACCCAAAAATTATGGGATTTCTTTTAGTACCCATGTGGATGACCTCGCACTTTTCTTTGCTTAGTGCCAATTGCCACTATTTGCACAATACAGAAATTCTCTCTAGATCATTTTGTGATTGGAATTGGTCGCCTGATGATTGTACTAGACCGTAAATTACAGCATCATTGCAAACAATCTAAGGAGGCTGCTCAGATTATCACCTAGATCATTTATGTAAGTTGGGTTAGTAACGTCACATTTTCACCAAATTCGTAACAGTTCTCTCCAACGGCACAGTGGACGTGTCACACGATGAGAAGGTCGTCACATACCCTTTTACCCACATCTGACAGCTTTTTCTTACGTCTATGTTATGGAGATAAGAACCGTGACACGAAGCGTGGAAATCACGCGGTTTTTTTGAGTGGCCTATGGAAACGTCTCAGCCACATCACTGCTCCGAGCTGACACGAAAAGGCCTGTGAACGTTGATGGTTGGTTCAAATGGCTCTGAGCACTATGGGACTTAACTGATAAGGTCATCAGTCTCCTATAAATTAGAACTACTTAAACTAACCTAAGGACATCACATACATACATGCCCAAGACAGGATTCGAACCTGCGACCGCAGTTGTCGCACGGTTCCAAGCTGTAGCGTCTAGAACCGCTCGGCCACCCTGGCCGGCTGTGATCGTTGATTCACGTACATTTAGTTGTTGTCGGAAACCACAGTTGACTGGACGATGAGCAACAAGCGACTTTCTTAACAGCCTTAGATACTGCTGACGGCCCTTGGACGCTCCAACCCGTCTGTAAGGATATCGTGGGCCGGAAATTCCACTGAACGTGATCGGACCCCTTTGGATTGCAGCGCGACCGCACTTTTTGCTCTCGTGTACAGGATGGAACCACTGGAGGCTGGTCGAAACCATTTGACAAAATTTGAACGTGATCCGAAGAGCCGCACGGGAATAGCCGAGCGGTCTGAGGCGCTGCAGTCATGGACTGTGCGGCTGGTCCCGGCGGAGGTTCGAGCCCCCCTCGGGCATGGGTGTGTGTGTTTGTTGTTAGGATAATTTAGGTTAAGTAGTGTATAAGCTTAGGGACTGATGACCTTAGCAATTAAGTACAATAAGATTTCACACACATTTGAACATTTTTTTGATCCGAAAAAAATCCAAGGGCACTTAAGCTACGTCAACCCTCCTGCTTTCCGCCCTGCGAGAATGTAACATTAACATCTGCGTGAATAAAACGGCAAACGGCCCCTCTAAAACCCCTCAATTCGACAACACCGTTGGTGCCAACCACGCAACTCTCTTGAGCACTTTAGAAACGCACTTGTCAGGAATTTCGACACCGGTTGATCATGGCGGCTGCTCTGCCTGAAGGCTCGTAAACCGCACTAAAGCAGTGTGGAAGGGGTTGCCTAAACCTCAGGTATAGAGCAGCCGCCAGGCTGATTTGATGCCAAAATTTCTGAAGGTACATTTATAACGTCCTCAACAAAGTTGCGTTGGTGGCACCAAGCGTGTTGCCGAACTGGGATGGGAGGCCTTTGCCTTTGCATTCACGGACATGTTACATTCCTGAGTGATAACGCCACAGCAATCCGGAAAACAGGGTGAAAAAGCGTAAGGACACTTTGATGCTTCGGATCACGTTCAAATTTTGTCGAATGGTTTTGAACGGTCTCTGGCGGTTCAAACCTGTACACGAGAGGAATCCAAAACGGTGTGCAGCTCCACAGCGCTCAAGTCTGGAGGTGTCAGCAGTAACAAAAGTTGTCAATAACAACCTTGCTGTTTCTCGTCAATCCAAAACGGTGTGCAGCTCCACAGCGCTCAAGTCCGGAGGTGTCAGCAGTAACAAAAGTTGTCAATAACAACCTTGCTGTTGCTCGTCACATTGCGAACAGCCGATTTGGACGGCGAAAAGTGTGGGAATCAATGCCCCAAGTGAAGGGGTGGTTTCAGTGACGCCCTTTATGCCATCCCCTCAGGCTTTTTCGTGTCGATTCTGAGCGCCTGGAGAGTCTCCACGCACGTCGTCTCTGATCATTGGGGCTCTGTTCGAAGCGGGACTCTGAAGAGAACTCTATTCCAGTCAATGCCACGCAAGGCCGAAAACGTGTCTCCAGATGCAGCGGACAGCGGTGAGATACCAGCCTGCCTGTAGTCCGCCGTAAGGGCCGACAACCAAGTGTGAATATCTGGGATACCGTTTCTTTTCATAGTTGGAACATTTTGTTTGTCATACGTGGTATCCGTACAGAACAGCGCTAAGTTGACGGGATCCTACAATCTATTTCGTTACCCTTCAACACAAGCAATCCCGGGCTCACATATCATCAAGATAATGCCCGACTGTACACGGCAAGAATTTCTACTCTTTGTCTTCGTGCTTGTCAGACGCTACCGTGGCCAGCAATGTCGACGAATCTGTCCCCACTTGAGAATATATGGAGCATTATGGGCGGGGCCCTCCATTCACCTCGGGATTTTGACTATCTGTCTTGCCAGTTGGACAGAATACGGCACGATATATCTCAGGAGGATACCCGACATCTCTGTCAATCAATGCCAAGCCAAATAATTGCTTGTATTAGGGCCAGAGGTGGACTAATGCGTTTTTGAATTGCTCAATTTGTGAAGCTCTCTCCCTTGAATAAATTATTCAAGTTTTCTGAGATTGTAATCATTTGTTTGTTTGTTTATGTACATCGCGTGTGCCGATTTCCGTCGCATTCGAATAATTTCTTCGCCGTTCGTCTTTTTTTTTTATCATCGTAGAGTGTATTAGTAAAGTTGCTCTGCAGTGGAATCTACAGCAAAAAGATAATCAGTACGATTCCATGCGGACGTCATGAGGAATTATCCGATAACATATTGGTGGCGTATTTGTTATTTTAGCAGAGATAATACAAAGGCATATATTCTGGCTTTTATAATAAGTTGGCGAGGAAAAAGTACGCGTTTGAGGAGTCGTGCTATGGAAGGATGTTGACAATTAAGTGGACTGATAAAACAAGAAGTGAAGAGGCATCTGAAAAATCGACGAGGAAAGGAATATGTCGGAAACTCTGTTAAGGGGACACTGAACGATAGTACATATGCTAAGATACACGCTGCACTAGCTGGGAGCTGTTGTGGGTGAAAACTGTAGGAGAAGCCACAGATTGGAATACATCCAACAAATAGTTGATGGTGTTGGATGCCATTGCTGCTTTGAGATTAAGTCCCCAAAGAGGCAACCTATCAACTTTAATGTTGACCCAAGGACAAATTTTTCAATTGATGTAGTGTGACGGCACTTAATCAAAGTGTGGAAATGCGTAAAAAGTTTTTTACAAATTATTTAGGGACTAACTAAACCACTTCAGGCGTCTGCAACGAACTTAATGTCGTACAAGAGGCCGGAATTCGTATAGCGCACTGTGGAGCCATTTCTAGCTCCAAACTGTTTACCATGTGGACAAGGCGGCAGCCAATGCCGGTATCATCAAAGACGTAACAACTGTACAGGATCACACAGCATTAAAGGCTGCGAAGAACCAAATCAGGCATGTATTCTCCATTGGACATGCCTCCATGAAGTTTCGGGGATTTCTAGACAAAAGACGATCAATAACAACGAACGACGTCATTTTTCAGGGAGTTCTTGCTTTTGTTGAGAAAAAGCGGTAGGCTAAAGCTGCTGCAGCGACTCCTTCGGGCGTGTCGGTTCGAAACTCCCCCAATCTCCCCTTTGGCCCTCTACCACAGTTGCAAATTTCAACCCAAATGAAATAATACCATAAGCCAACCGAGCACAAAATACTTCATGCGCGCGACGATTTCTGGAGGAAGTACCGGCATCTATGGATTGATCCCCACACACGGACAAATGTCACCAGCCAATAGAAATTACACAACAGAACGAAAGACTGCAGTCCGCAGTAGAATGTCTACTAGAGCCGTACAACGTTACCGACCGGAATGCTACAAAACCAACTCAGCTTCCACTCCAGTGGCATAGTACACTTTGCCAACTACAGAATCGTCTTAACACGCAACAAAACGGACCGATTGAACATCCCGTAAATAACTTATCAATTGTTATGAGTGTTGTTACCTACTCAGCTTGGCATCCCGGAATATAGGACAAATTCAGACTAATAAGATTAAGCGCCAGATATGTAACATGTCGACGGCACTGTTGTCTCCAAATTGCACGTAAACTTGAAGTTAGCTCTAGAAAATTAAAACGGAAGGTAAAATTTCCAGCATCCTTTTACAGAACGCACGCTCAGTGACATCTAACAAAGACAGCCTCCTTAAATTAGCAAGTTAACATCAAATATTAGTATTCGCAATTGGTGAGACACGATCACAGCAACAACAGAAATTATAAGTTAATTTCATAGGATAGTAACTAATGTCTTAGCGCAAAATAGAGGCAAGTACCAATAGTAAAGACGGGTATGGATTGTAACGTTATTGACTTAGGTCTTCAAAGCATCGGTTACCAAGCTACAGCAGTCGATATCTCGACACAAAATGTTGAAATAAGCGTCTTAATTACATCTACATCACCGAACAACTGAATGACAAAACACTATTTCGTGGGGTACTGAATGCGATAACCCTCCAAAATTGATAATAGGAGCGTTCTGTTTATATTGTAAACTAGTGATTTATAAGATACAAGCAATCAGTCTGTTGTACGAACAGTTGCACCTGAATGAGACGTGTCACTTGAAACAGTAAAAGAAAATAATGCAGCATAGCAAAAATACAGTAATTTTCAGTACATGTTCATCATTTTTATTTGTATGCAAGACATTCTTTGAAGCCAGATACAACAAGAAGAATTATACATTTTGTATCGCTTAGAGCAATTAGTGAAACCGCGCCTTAGAACGGGTTATTAACTACATCAGTGTGGTCATAAAAAGCGACCGCTTTAAATGGAACGTTCATCGTAACGATTATGACGCGAAAGGCGGGACGTGATGAAAGCTTCCAGAAAGCACAAAGCAAGAAAAACATAAAAAAATAAAAACCGGCTCTATTACAAAGCTTAATAAGGTAACACATTAATAAACGTCGCTGTGATGATGAACCGAATAAACCCGTCGTAAATTTACTGGATCTCTCCAGACGTGTCGTGTACGCGTGTTAGCGGTTGTCTGGCTCCCGGCGTAATAACCCGTAAGCTCACAACAAACTCGTTAACTACGAAACTACTAATTCGCTTAATGAATGCACGTAGTTGAGGTAGTCGAAGTGCCATGCAGTTCATTTATCCGAGCTTGGCGTGAGTGGTGCATAACTTTTCATGGTCCCTGTGTTGTAACGTTGGTTTTCTGTATTGTTTCAAGTACCCGTGAGGTGAATTGAGAGTTCACAAAAATTCTTTATTGCAGTTTTAGCATTTACTATATTGAATGAAATCTGGCTTTTATCCCACATAAAAACATTCAATCTGTATCTAATTCTACATTCATACTCCACAAGCGACCGACCTGATGGTGTTTGGCGGAGGGTATTTTTGTATACTGCTGTCGCTTTCCCGTTTTCCGTTCCAGAAACGAATGGTACGATTGTTGCTAAACTTCCATGTGATCTCGAATCTGGCGAGTTTTAAGTTAATGTTCTTCGCGTGTCGTATCCGTGGGAGGAAGTAAAATATTGACCCATCCGGGAAGTCCTGCTCTTGGTATTTTGACAGTAACCCACACCGTGACGCACAACGCCTGCTTTGTAGCATCTGCCACTGTAGTTGGATGAGCATCTCCGTGATTACGTGAAAATCCTTTATCAAAGCACGATGTTCTTGCCCATTTTCTCTGTCAAATCTATCTCTTCCGTGTCCCCGGTCGACGAGTAATATTGCAGTCGAGCGACGGTTATCCAAGCTACTTCCTTCGTCGGTGGACTAAACGTTTTGGAGATTCTTCCAATGAATCTGTCTGGAATCTACCTTTCCTACGATTAGTTTTATGTGGTCAATCCACTTTATATTGGTCAGTAAGCACACACCCAGACGTGAAATTGGTAAGATCGCTTCCAGTGAGTGTTCTGGCTGTGGAAGCCTCCGAACTTACACCCAGACTACGTTCATTCAGTATTTGAGAATGAGAGCACAACAAATTTTTCACACTATTCCAAACTTTTTCAAAAAATTTTCTTGCTGGCTCCCCCCATCCTGTCCCCCACAAAGCTAATAAAAAAAAATTCACGTACTACATTTTCGTTGTGCTTGCATTAACACTTCAGCATCGAGCATAACGTTCTGATTTACTATTTCTTTACTACTAATTATTTTCACAACAAATTTTGCAGACAGTATCCACATATACCACTGAATGTTCCTGTAAAATTATGTCATAGATCGACACATACTCTACGGCTGAATAATCTGCACCTAATAAAACCAAAATGATTAGATTTTTGCATCTTCAACCAAGGTGTTTTGCAAGCTTAACGCAAATTGGAGGTAAGTAATGCAACTTTTTTTTTTTCAGAAAGCAGGTTTTCAATACACCATGTTATTCCATACGGCACAGAACCGTGTTTTTCAGTGTAATCTCCGTTCAATGCGAAGGCCCTCCGGCACCTTACACAGAGGGTATGTGTGCCCGCATAGTACCATTCTATTGGTCGACGTCGGAGCCAAAATCTTGCTGCATCAATAACCTCCGCTTCAACTATCTACTGCTTTCTTTGATCACGTCCTTCATTGGACAAAACACACAGAAGTCGGAAGTTGCCAGGCCCGGACTGTAGGGTGGATGACGAGAAACAGTCCAATGAAGTTTCGTGAGCTTCTCTTAGGTGCGCAGTCTTCTGCAAAGACTTGCGTTGTCATGGAGAAGGAGAAGTTCGTTTTCATTTTTGTGATGACAAACACGCTGAATTCGTGCCTTCAGTTTCCTGAGGGCAGCACAAAACACTTCGGAGTTGATCATTGTATCTTGAAGGAGGACATCAAGCGTAATAACCCACTTCAGAGTACCAGATGGCCGTACCATGACTATCACTTGAGGGCGCGGCTTTGAATTTTTTCTTCAGAGGAGAGATAGGTCAACCTCGTAACGCGCAAGCATTTTCGCACAAATGGTTCTACGCTGATTTTTATAGTCTTGTGTTAGACGACGAGGAGACCATCGGGGCCTATATCTTTGAGTAGCCCAACGGGGAGACTAGCGTGTCAGCATTACCAGTAGAGTTGTCCAGTTTAGTAGCGAGGTGTCTGATAATAATCCGTCGATAACGTCGAATGAGAGTGCTCGCACGTTCCAACATCGCCAATACTGCGCGAATCACAGCTGTGTGTGGTCGGCCGGCACGTGAGAGATTGGACACATCTGCGCGAATTTGTTGATATGATGGTAGACGCCTCGTCCAACGACTCGCCGTGTTTTTGTTCACTTCCATGCCTCCGTAAACATTGTGCAAGCGTCTGTGAATATCTGTGATGCTCTGGTTTTCCAAGAAACTCAGTAATAGGTCTCTGGTTGGAAGGCACACCGTTACAGACGCCATTTTGAAGGCTGCCTGATACTATAGAGGTTGTGGCGGGAATTTTCCACGACGTTCCAAAACAAATTCCGCATTTTTTTCAGACGATATTGGCCGAAAAAATATATGCTGCGGTGCTTATTGAACGTCTCTCGTACTTACGATCAAAAAGAAACTTGGAAAACAGATAAACAAACCAAAAAAGAAGGCCTAATGTAGACTAAGACAACTAACTGTCGGTTAAACGCCATTACAGTCTTCCATATGCACAAGCCTCTCGCACGCTACATGCATAGGTAAGGACCGGTGCAAACACACCTAAAATGGACCCCGCTCCTCCCAACTTCTACCGCTCCTACCAAATTGTTGAACATCATGCATTACACCTCGCTTTCTATATTCCTTTCCCTCCCTATCCTCTATCGACTCGAAGTATTCTCACTTCTCCAAACTCCTCAACCGGACGTTTACCATAAACTCGGTCTCCAACGCCCTATTGCATCCCCTGTCGTTGAGCAGTCTGGCCTGCTTCTGAGTCTGTATGAGCAGTTCCCGTCTTCCTTTCACCTTCATACACGTACTCTTAAAGAATGTTATAGACAACTTCCCGCCCTCCCCTATTTCTTTCCTGCCAAACGAAAATACCGAAGCCTATATCCAAACTATCAGTTCCTTCTCCTAGATACGAAGGTGAGTCATAAACATGTCGCAAACGCCAGAAGATGGCATATCGTTTTAACATTCGGCTCTATACGTATCTAGAAAGTTGCAGCACATGTCTCATAGAAGGCAGCCGAAACACATTAATACGCGACCAATGGTTAATGATATGCAGTCAGACCAAGACGGCAGTTCTGCTGTGAGTGTGTACCCGAGTGGGACAACGCGATTGTTGTGAGCCGAGGATCTGAGAACGCCCATAGCAAAATTTGTCCCGTATATGGTTAGAACTGTATGTGATGGAAACTCGTATTCAACTGGATACAGGAATTCAGCAAAGGACAAGAAAAATCAGAAACAAGGAACGTTCTGGTTGCCCTGGTTATCAAGTGATGGCACAATGTTTCCCCTTTCAGGGGTATTCCGCTGACCACACTACACGGCGGTCTTGCGGGATGGAGTAATGTAAGGAACCAAATAAATTGGCTGTACTCCTCGAGGTCACTCGTTAGGTGCGGACCCTGCCACAAGAATTCTATGCTGGAGGTTTTTAACGCCTTATCGAACAATGATATACGTGTTTAAGTTAGAAGGAAGGTCTGTTGACAGCAAAATCGATTTTCAATCACTTAGTGATCATATTCGGTGCTGTAGTTTACAAATTTAACTCATAGGCACTGGTGTCAAGTTATTATCAGTAGCCAAAGATATGAAATGATCACAATAACTGAACGATTCATTTATTGTGATTGTTTCATAGCTTTGGTTACTGATAGTAACTTGAGCAAGCAGTAAAGGAAACAAAAGAAAAATTTGGAGTAGGTATTAAAATTCATGGAGACGAAGTAAAAACTTTGAGGTTCGCCGATGATATTGTAATTCTGTCAGAGACGGCAAAGGACTTGGAAGAGCAGTTGAACGGAATGGACAGTGTCTTGAAAGGAGGATATAAGATGAACATTAACAAAAGCAAAACGAGGATAATGGAATGCAGTCAAATTAAATCGGGTGATGCTGAGGGAATTAGATTAGGAAATGAGACACTTAAAGTAGTAAAGGAGTTTTGCTATTTAGGAAGTAAAATAACTGATGATGGTCGAAGTAGAGAGGATATAAAATGTAGACTGGCAATGGCAAGGAAAGCATTTCTGAAGAAGAGAAATTTGTTAACATCGAATATAGATTTATGTATCAGGAAGTCATTTCTGAAAGTATTTGTTTGGAGTGTAGCCATGTATGGAAGTGAAACATGGACGATAACTAGTTTGGACAAGAAGAGAATAGAAGCTTTCGAAATGTGGTGCTACAGAAGAATACTGAAGATAAGGTGGATAGATCACGTAACTAATGAGGAGGTATTGAATCGGATTGGGGAGAAGAGAAGTTTGTGGCACAACTTGACTAGAAGAAGGGATCGGTTGGTAGGACATGTTTTGAGGCATCAAGGGATCACAAATTTAGCATTGGAGGGCAGCGTGGAGGGTAAAAATCGTAGAGGGAGACCGAGAGATGAGTACACTAAGCAGATTCAGTAGGTACTGGGAGATGAAGCAGCTTGCACAGGATAGAGTAGCATGGAGAGCTGCATCAAACCAGTCTCAGGACTGAAGACAACAACACAATAACTTGACACCAGTGCCTATGAGTTTAATTTATACACTACAGCACCGAAGATGATCACTATGTGATTGAAAATCGATTTTTCTGTCAATAGACCATCAAAATTACTGCCAACGCTGACCTTCCTTCTAACTTCACGTATATGCTCGTTGTGATCTATGGAGCCGCCAATTAATACGTGTTTAAGTTTACACAGGGGGAGTATGTTGAAATGGAAAATAAATTTCAGGATATTAACCCCGGCTCTGATGTCTCTTTTTTCAGTTTTCGACTAATTTATCGACCCACCCTCGTAGATCATATACGATTTCTCATATGAGATTCCCGCGGCATCATCATCATCTACATATACATCATCATGCGAATCATCACTGTTTTATCACCTTAGAATGCAACGCAATCAACCATGATTAATAATGCTATTTATTAGGAACAAATAGTGCCGTAACAGGTTTCGTAACGACGGGTTCATCGACAGACGATTGTTCGAATCTACAATTCCATCTACCTCATCAGAAAAGATTTTCACTCTGCAGCGGAGTGTGCGCTGATATGAAACTTCCTGGTAGATTAAAACTGTGTGCCGAACCGAGACTCGAACTCGGGACCTTTGCCTTTCGCGGGCAAGTGCTTTACCAACTGGGCTACCCAAACACGACTTACGGTCAGTTCTCACAGTTTCAATTCTGCCAGTAACTCGTCTCCTACCTTCCAAATTTCACAGAAGCTCTTCTGGGAACCTTGCAGAACTAGCACTCCTGGAACAAAGGATATTGCGGAGACATGGCTTAGCCACAGTCTGGGGGATGCTTCGCGCAGAAGAGCTTCTGTGAAGTTTGGAAGGTAGGAGACGAGGTACTGGCAGAATTGAAGGTATGAGAACGGGCTGTGAGTCGCGTTTGGGTAGGTCAGTTGGTAGAGCAATTGCCCGCGAAAGGCAAAGGTCCAGAGTTCGAGTCTCGATCGGCCGCACAGTTTTAATCTGCCAGGCGGTTTCCTATCTACCTTATGTTGAACACGAGAAATTAAAAAGACTAATCATTTCGTTCTCAGTATAAGTTAAATGAAAATATAAATGTGAACAGTGGCCTGACGATGAATCTACAGGTTTGTAACCAGTAACGACTCTATATATGCTTAGTAAATATAATTGTTAATAATTACTTGTTTTGATTTTGAGACTTTGATACTTAGCAGCTGCCAGACAGGCGCCTCCACATAGGAGGAAACGAGTAAATAAATAAACAAATAAAGAAAAACCGTGTTTAGAACTTTTCCGCTGATCAGAACAAAGAGACGTGGAAATTGCAAAGCAGCGCAGACGGGGCTCCGTCTAGACGGCGATAACGAGCGCTGTGTTTGTTCTTTTCAGCGGTTCCGTTGTCAGCGAAACAGCTGCGTGTCTGAGTGTCTGCATGTTTCATGTTCTTATGGCGCAACGTTTACCGAGCGGTCTCCTCAGTAAGTGAACCGTTATAATTTCTGTTGACATCGCTTCGACGGTGACAGGGCAGTTCGTGTCGTGTTCTTTTGTTGCGAAAAGTAGTTTGCCCGTATTCGTGGGTCTGAAACCCGACCACGTCGGCAGCTTCAGATTTTAGCGATAAAGGCGGTACTAATACTGAATAATTGTTCCACTTGGTGAAGCGGCGAGAAGTAGGGACTTCTGGCGGGTCATTTCGTGAAGTTTGCGATGATGGACGAAACTGAGGCTTTCGTTCATGTAATCCTGATGCACATGAGTCGTTCTGCAAAGTTACACGACAGTAGACGTAAATTATCAGGATTGCTTACAAGAACGCCACAACTTCTCCGTTGTGATGAAATCTGTTATATATACCTTTTCTTTTTTTTCAGGCATTTACTCTTCTGCGCGTCTGTGAACTATTGTAACCAATAAACTAGTGACTTTAGCTTCAGTATAACTGATGGAAAATAGTCGAAACTACAGACCATGATAGTTAGTGCGGCTACCAATTTTGTTAAAGTATTACTTATCCTGATATCCAGGTTTCTATCTGACCACACGCACGTATGGTACAGTGCAACGAATTCTGGTTTTCTCTTTGTTGGCAAGAGACTAGTCTTCGCTTCTAGCCATCAACTTTCTTAAGCAATAGCTGTCTAACTAGTGAACCGATTGGATTTGAAATTAACTTTAAAAAAGACCACACAGCGGAGGCTACAGGATGAATATAAATAAAATAACAACAAGGGTAACAGACTGTAGTATGTGATTGAACCACTAAAGAGTACGAACCTCAGAGTTAATCGTTTCTTCCTGAATGGCAATTACTCCTCTCATAACGACGTTATAGAAATTATGGAAATCACTGTGCCAATTTTGGCTTCTCATAAGTCGTTACGAAATTCTTCGGTGCCTTCATGTACAAATCGGCCTAAATTTAGCTTAATCATTGCTGTCGTTTGGTAACTAGATAAGACCCATCCGGATCTAGGCCTACCGTAGCAGACAGAACAATTCCATTATTTAATGGACGAGATTAACTGTGTAAATCTCTCGGCTACAAATGACGTAACTATTCTCGACGATTCAAAATTTCCCTTCCTAAATACATAGACAATAGTTTTGGTACACACTTAACCACAATGTAGTTTTCTGCTATCACCAACGAAGTTGGAGCTGATTTTTTTCCAGTCTAAATCGGTTCCGAGTTAATATATGTATAAAGTTTCGTCTGCTGGACCTCTGTAAATAGTTGTACAATCCAGTCACACAATCGGTAATCAGTATGAATGGCTTTTTCCTGTACGAAAAGAGCTGCACAACGATGAAATTATACTTATCCCACAGACATGGGAGTACTGGAGAATCAATTCAGTAGCGTTCGGGTGAGATGTTCATGGTGTAACGCTTCCTACTTGCGTTCGCGTGTCTGCATCCGTAGTCGTGTCAGTAGATTGTCCAAATTTGTTTGCTCACATTTCAATATTTCTGGTGATGAAGAGTCCTCGCTCCGCAGCGTGCTATTCCCTCTGTCCCTCTTACATACCACACACACACACACACACACACACACACACACACACACACACAAACAATTGGGCTGTCAGCACGCGTGAAGGTGAAGACGAGACTCAGCAAGACGAGACGTCGAGTGCAGATCACGTAGCGGCCGTACTGCGCATCTGAAGCGTCCCATTCTCTCTCTCTCTCTCTCTCTCTCTCTCTCTCTCTCTCTCTCTCTCTCTCTCTCAGCCCGCTCCCCTCCCCTTCCATTCAGCTGTGCTGAGCCATTTCCCGACGCCAGTCACAGCGAGGACGCTCTGTGGTCTCCATAGTGCTAGCTGTTGGTTAAGATCCTACCGCTGTCTGCTCTGCACCGCCAGCGGACGTTTGTAGCACTTGCACTTCATCGTGGAGTCCTTACCGCCGCGGACGTGGGGAACTGCACAGAAGACGAACGGTAATCGACGATAAGTCTGCTCTTACAGTACTGTGACCACGCACTACAGCTGATTGCTTGCTTTGCTCCCAATGCACGCGCTGAGCGTAACTTGTTCCTCGTCAGTTGTGCTGTACTTGTAACGAGCACGCAGCTAGAAAACACGCCGGGCAGAGAAATGTTGTTGCATAGTAGCTAACGTTCGTCTCTGAATGTGGTGAAATAATTTCCGATCTTCCAGGCAGAGCTCGAACTGTCTTACAGCGTCCAGAACTTTCGTCTATTTACGGATGGCAACTTTAACGTTATACAGTTTTGTGCTATTCTGCCTGTTTCGTGTTATTCTGGCTCCAGTAACTACACCTCTTCGGAAGGGCATTATCAACAATACTTAGAACTTCAGCCTTAAGTACCGACGAAACGCAAGGAAGCGATACGCATTCTTGATGGTGGCTACTCAGCCTAGCCTTAAAAATTGCCGGCAGCGGTGGTCTCGCGGTTCTAAGCGCGCAGTCCGGAACGGTGCGCCTGCTACGGTCGCAGGTTCGAATCCTGCCTCGGGCATGGATGTGTGTGATGTCCTTAGGTTAGTTAGGTTTAAGTAGTTCTGAGTTCTAGGGGACTAATGACCACAGCAGTTGAGTCCCATAGTGCTCAGAGCCATTTGAACCTTAAAAATTTTTCCTCAAAAACTAATCATGTCAGAGAAAAAGTAAAGTCTGCGAAGACAATGACACGCGTATCGTACAGTGTCATATTTGCAGATGTCTGTGGTAACATGTATGGGATGTTAATACCAGAATGCTCATCCATTTGATACGCAATACTTCATATTATACACCACAAACTAACCTTACATTTTGTTCCTTCTGCCGCAGAATTTCAAAACATGCACTACCTTGCCTTTTTTGGGTTCTGTGCAGCGATCCGTAAATACGGAACCCTTATACGATTACCTGTTGTCCGTCTGCCTATCTCTCCGTCTGTAGAGACCCGTTTTTCACGGAACGGGTAGAGGCATCGACTTGAAATTTATGTCAAACACTAGGGTTGTAGTCCCTTGCCGGTATAATTCAAATGGTTCAAATGGCTCTAAGCACTATGGGATTTAACATCTGAGGTCATCAGTCCCCTAGAACTTAGAACTACTTAAACCTAACTAACCTAGGGACATCATACACATCCATGCCCGAGGCAGGAGTCGAACCTGCGACCGAAGCGGTCGCGCGGTTCCGGACTGAAGCGCCTAGAACCGCTCGGTGTAAAAAATTATAGGATCCAAGTCATGCAATCAAAAGATACGGACATATTTTCATACTCGAAAACTCCTCATGAAAACCTATAAATGATTGTCTATATACATGATAAAGTATGTAGGGAATCCTCGGAGCGAGATTCCTATTGACACTTGCTCGGGTTTTTATTAGAAGTGCTATACGCATACGAGATCTGCCATATTTTTGAATGAGACCTGGTCTAGGAACTGTTCGCACTGGTGTGTAAGTGCGTGACTTGGGCTGTGTCATGGCGTTGTGACAAATTTCGTTTATATAAATTGTTCATTGGCAATTGACGAGCAGATTACTCAGACTTGTTTTTGCGTCACACCAGAAGGCAAGAGCTCTTGCGCCGTCTCACAGAAAGCGATTCGCAAATAATTTTTTTGAGTCGTGGAAGGGTGATCACTGACTTATGTCGACTCTTTAACAGATCCTGCTGTAAATGCGGTTACCGTGAATTGAACATTTTCGGTACGTGTACAATTTTGCATCTTGTGTAGTCTCTTGTTTTGTCCGCCTCCGAATACAAGCTTTTAAGCAGCGCGCATGCAGACGTCTCTCGTAAACTGAAAGTCCCCTGCCGCTAAGTTGATCGAGCAAGTTTAAACGTACTGTACAACAGTGTGAGAAAACATTTTAAGGTCGAAGCAGAATATAAATATTTAGACCGCACTCCAGTAAAAAAAAAAAAGTGTGTGAAATCTTACGGCACTGAACTGCTAAGGTCATCAGTACCTAAGCTTACACACTACTTAACCTAAATTATCCTAAGAACAAACACACAGACTCATGCCCGAGGGAGGATTCGAACCTCCGCCGGGACCTGCCGCACAGTCCATGACTGCAGCGCCTAGACCGCTCGGCCAATCCCGCGCGGCGTGCTCCAGTCTCTGTGTAGGATATTTTCATGTAAACCACCACAAATCTGCTTCAATCTTTATTATCCTTTAACTACTTTCTACGTTGTATACCATCATCTGGTAGACTTTGAGTTTACTTTGAGGTGCTCGGTTTTCTAAGTGGTAAGGCCAATCCGCTACCATTTAATATGAGAGTATCACGTACACCCAATGTCCTCAATTATATATAGGGTATATTCGAATCCCTGACTTCCATTGCAGTTTTTATTCTTGACAGCTGGCTAGGGTACGACGGTTATTCTTCGATGTCTTTACATATGCCCTATCACCCTGCTCGTTTTTCTTGTCAATGTGTTCCACAAGTTCCTCACCTCATGATTTTACGGAGAACCTCCTCATTCCTTTTCAACATTGTTCTGTAGCACCACACCTCAAACGCTTCGTCTGTCTTCTTTTCAGGATATTCCATAATGCTTGATTCACTACCATACAATGCTGTGCTCCAAACGTACATTCTGAGAAATTTCTTCCACAAATTAAGGCCAACGTTTGATAATAGCAGACGTCTCTCGGCCACGAATGTCGTATTTGCGTGTGGCAGTCTAATTTTTGTGTCGTAATTGGTTCGCCCGTCACGTGTTATTTTGCTTCGAAGGTAGCAGAATTCCTTCATCTTGTCTACTTCGTGGTCCCCAATTTTGATGTTGTTTATCGCTAATCTCATTTTCGCTACTCATTATTCTCGTTTTTCTTCGGTTTATTCTCAGTCCATATTCTGTACTCTTTAGATTGTACATTCCATTCAGCACGACCCGTAATAGTTTTTCACACTCACCGAGGATAATAAATGTCATAAGTGTATCTAATCATCAATATTATTTCGCCTTGAATTTTTATTCCAATCTTGAACTTTTCTTTCATTTCTATTACTGATCCTTCCACTTATACATTGAACAGTAGGGGGAGAAAAATGCATTCCTGCATTACAGTTTTTTTTTAATCCGAGTTCTTCGTTCTTCGTCTTCTGTTCTTATTGCTCCCTCTTGGTTCTTGTTCATAAGATAGAGTAGCCGTCTTTGGCTATAGCGTACACTTATTTTCCTGAGAATTTCGATATTGCAACGTTTTATATTATCGAACTTTTACCTACGTTGATAAATCCGTCTTGATTTTTATAAAATATTGGTTTCATTCACAAACGTAACTCCAGAACTGCGTCAATGGTGCCTTTACTTTTCTAAATCCAAACCAATCATTTTGTAACAGACCCCCAAATTTTGTTTTTGCTTGTTCCTTATGCTATTGCTGCCAGTAACTTGCATACAGCCACAGCTTGTATTTATATTACACATTTATAATTCGTGAAATTGTCGATCGTCGGGTATTTTGCTACAACAACGTTTATCACACCTGTCTTTTCTGTATGAAATAACATATACGTGATAAAAATGAAGACGTCACAAGGCACCATATAATGGACGGAAGGTTGAGAGGCGTGCAATGACAGCTGTCAATTCCTGTCCCTAGAAAGTGCCAGCTAAACTAGAAATTTCAAAGAAAAAACACACTGATATTGAAAGAAATTGTTTTAATTACTTTTTCTTAGGAAAACAGTGCTTTTCAGCTGTTATCGTGGGAACGTAACATCTATTGAGAGAGCTGTCCGTAGGTGTAATGTCCTTCCATGAAAGAATCGTGGAGTATTGTTATCGTGCCGAAGTTGCGACTAAAGCTGTTATCGTGGCAACGTAACGTCTATCGAGAGAGCTGTCCGTAGGTGTAATGTCCTTCCATGAAAGAATCGTGGAGTATTGTTATCGTGCCGAAGTTGCGACTACCCACTGGAGTCAACGACATGTTTTACGTTTCACGTTGTGATTCTATAGAGTTAAAAGTTATGTAGCAAGAATAAAATCTCGTAATAGTGATTTCAGATACGTCAAGTTGCTCGGAACCCCCTGCAAGTTAGACTACGTCATCGGGTGCTAAGTGAGTCATGCCGAAAGAAAAGCGGAGCAACTCGTAGACGGCAATTCGGGTATCCTCCAGTCAACACGCGCTAATGGTGTTTTTATTGCGACAACGAGCCATAGGGTCAGAGGGCACGTGTCTTGCCCCTCCCCCTCACCACCTCCGTTCGCGATGGCACATGCGCGGTGGCTGCCATTAGCTACGTGAAGACTGCGCGTCCGCACCTACCAGAACACAGACAGGCGGTGAGACACATTTGTATTCATGACAGACTCGTGCATTCATCAACACTGATGGTATAGTCGAGGAATCACCAAGGTCATCTGGAGAGAGGTACACTTATAACCGATTAGACACACCTCACTAATACCACGTGGCACCCTGTTTGGTCATGGTAGAGGCGGTGACGTGGCGTAACATTAACTCCACAAGATGCTGTGGAATTTCATAAACATCTGATCCATGATCTTAGTCTTGCATCTGTTTTCCCTATGATTAGTTTTAGTACCCGTTCTACCGGGTGGTTATAATTAAAGGGCAGCTATCCACAGGGGTCCAGTGTGGGCTGTAATTATCGTATTATGGATAAATTTGGTATATCTTCTAATGCGTTAATGCTGAACCGATTTACGCTCGGAAGGAAAAAAAAAAACGTTTGTTCCATTTTGAACATCAGGCGCAAACATGGCGCTGTGAATGCAAGAAAGATGTATAGAAATGATTCCATATATAGCCTCGCGGGATTAGCCGAGCAGTCTCGGGCGCTGCAGTCATGGACTGTGTGGCTGGTCCCGGCGGAGGTTGGAGTCCTCCCTCGGGCATGGGATGCGTGTTTGTCCTTAGGATAATTTAGGTCAAGTAGTGTGTAAGCTTAGGGACTGATGACCGTAGCAGTTAAGTCCAGTAAGATTTCACACACATTTGAACATTCCATATATAATGTCTTAGGAACGGGACATAGTCTGTAAACGTCAGACAAATGAAAAAGTATAATGTTGATTTTATTACACAGTTCGTTCAATATGAGGACCGGAGACGTCGACGAGATGTTCCACCATGTGATCAACAGCCCGCAGCAGTTCCGGTGGAATCTGAACAACTTTTTATCAAATCAGGTAGAAATGGAACGTGTCGGCTGATAAACGTTTTCTTTTAGGTATCCCCAGATCATGGATTCAGATAAGGTGACGTTGCAGGCCATGCATCTGGAAAATCTCTGGAGATAACACGCTTATGGAAGGTTGCAATGAGCAGATCTTTCAGTGGCCGAGTGACATGAGATGTTCCCCATCTTCCATGAAAACAGTGGTTTCCTTAGAGTTGCGCTCTTCCTAAACAGGAATCGCATGGTGCAGAAGGTCTCGATAACGTGCAGTCGTCACACTGCACCTGACGGACCTTCTAGGTGTATTCTTTTCGAAGAAGAGCAGATCGAGGATAAACAGCTTTTGAATCCGTTCCGCGCAGTCACATACGGCGAGTGCAGTCACTCTTCGTGCAAAACACGCCGTTTAGCAATACCACAAATTCGGTAGTTTTGTGTATTCAGTGCACCCTGTAGTGTAAAATGTACGTCGTTACTCCACAGAATATTGCCCGCCCACGTGTCATCAACTATGATCCGTGTCAAAAACCGAAGAGCAAATTCAGAATGTTGCTGCGGACCATGAGGTTTCAGTTGCTGCTGCAGCATATGGATCTACACAGGTGACAGTGTAAAATAGGCCGCAATACCTTCTATACTGTTGACCCTGGGATGGACAATACTCGTGGTACTGCTTGAGCAATAGCACTGCCCGGGGCACGTGCTGGATGATCAATCACAGTAACAGCAACCTCATCAATAACTTCCACCGGCATGGGACGCCTTTCTCTTGCAGGCTCACACCAAGTTCACCACCGAGCGAGGTGGTGCAACAGTTGATACACTGGACTCCCATTCCGGTCGTCCTGATTTAGGTTTTCCTTGATTTCCCTAGATCGCTTCAGGCAAACGCCGAGATGGTTCCTTTGAAAGGGCGCGGCCGACTTCCTTCCCCATCCTTCCCAAATCCTATGGGGCTGATGACCTCGCTGTTTGGTCCCCTCCCCTAAACCAACCAAGCTGGCCTGTGATTCCGAATTTCATTATCATCTTCTTTAAACCATTTAATGGCATTCGGCATCTCATGAGACCTTTCAGTCGGCGATACTCTCTCGTCGCAGCACTGTAACTGTTGTGGTTCACATAATACAGTTTCACTAACTGTACACGGTATCTCTTATTAATAGCCAAAATGTTCTCGCACTCATACAAATACAGTACAGCGCCAGATTTGCACCTGGTGCCCAGAACTAGAACTAATTTGTTAACCAGCGTAAGTCGGTACCACATTCACTCATTAGCACAACTACCAACTTTCGCTGCCATACGATAATTATAGCCTACAGTCGACAGCTGTGAGTAGCCGCACTTTAAACACCCGGTACTCTTAGATCAGCGCAGAATGGATTGCACTGCTTTCAGTGAATGTTCTGGAGTCATGCAATCTACGTTTACGTCTACATCTCTACTACTAATACTGTGTAGTGCATGCCAGTAGGTATTTCGCACTGTACCCTTTAGTATGCTACTTCCCGTCCCGTTCATGTATGTAGCGTGGGGAGAGTGATTACTTGAATACTTACACTGAAGAGCCAAAGAAACTGGTATACCTGCCTAATAACGTGTAGGGCCCCCGCGAGCTCGCACAAGTGACGCAACACGACGTGGCAAGGTCTTGACTAATGTCTCAAGTAGTGCTGGAGGAAACTGACACCACGAATGCTCCAGGGCTGACCAGAAATCTGTAAGAGTACGAGGTGGTGGAGACCTCTTCTGAACAGCACGTTGCAAGGGATTCCAGATATGCTCAGTAATGTTCATGTCTGAGAACTTTCGTGGCCAGCGGAAGTGTTAAAACTTAGAAGAGTGTTCCTGGAACCACTCTGCAGCCATTCTGAACGTGCGGGGTGTCGCATTGTCCCGCTGGTATTGCCCAAATTCGTCGGAATGCACAATGGACGTGAATGGATGCAGGTGATCAGACAGGATGCTTACGTACGTGTCACCTGTCAGAGTCTTATCTAGATGCATCAGGGATCCTATATAACTGCGAATGCCCCACATCATTACAGAGCCTCCACCAGCTGGAACTGTCCCCTTCTGACATATGGGGCCCATGGATTCATGAGGTTGTCTGCATACCAGTACACGTCCATCTGCTCGACACAATTTGTAAAGAGTCGTCAGACCAGGCAACATCTTTACAGTCGTCAACAGTCCAACGTCTGTGTTGACGGGCCAAGGTGAGGCGTAAAGCTTTGTGTCGTTTAGTCACCAAGGGTCGGCTCCAAAAGACTATATCGATGATGTTTCGTTGAATGGTTCGCACGCTGGCCCTTGTTGATGGCCGAGCTTGAAATTTGCAGAAATCTCTCAAAGGGTTCCACTTCCGTCACGTTGGATTATTCTCTTCAATCGTCGTTAGTTCCATTCTTGCAGGATTTTTCTCCGGCCGCAGCGAGGTCGGAGATTCGATGTCTCACCGGTTTCCTGATATTCATGGTACACTCGTGAAATTGTCGTACGGGAAAGTCCCCACTTCATCGCTACCTCGGATGTACTGTGTCCCATCACTCGGGGGCTGACTAACAGCACGTTCAAATTCACTTAAATCTTGATAACCTGCCATTGTAGCAGCATTAGGAGGTCTAACAACTGCGCCAGACGCTTGTTGTCTTACATAGATGTTGTCGACCGCAGCGCCGTATTCTGCCTGTTTACATTTCTCTGTATTTAAATACGCATGTCTATATCAGTTTATTTGGCGTTTCAGTGTATGTGAAAGTTGTAATTTAGGTTTTCTTGAATTTCTCATCTCTACGGAACTGATGCATAGGAGGGTTGCAGTATATACCTAGAGTCTCGACTTAAAAGTCAATTCTTGAAACTCTGTAAGTAGGGATGGTTTGCATATATGTGAAGCTGTGTGCTAACTCAATTTTTTTCAGTGCCTCTGTGGATGAAGGGATGAAAGACACCGACAACTACTAAAATATGACACCTATCATGCGCCACAAGAATAATCGTTGATTTATGGTCTCATACTATGTTTCAAACATTTTAGATGACATTTGAACGAGCACATATTGTGTGCCTATTTGTCGATTGGGTCGAAGAAACCGTGCAGACTTTTTATTTTGGTTCTAAAATCAAACAAATATATGTGCAATATCTGGTGGAAGCCTGGTACAAAGTAATTAAGGTGATGTACTCTCATTCGGGATGTGTGAGGGTCCAGTCCTGTTTAGCATTCAGAGTTTCGTAATTTCCTTAAATCTCTTAGGGCGGATGTAGGAATAGTTCTTCTCGAAACTATACAGCCGGTAGTATTCCTGATCGGAACTTCCGCTCCATCTCTTATTACCTTCTCGTCAATTTGACGTCGGACATTAATCTTTCTAATTGACTATCATGTTATTAGTCACGGTAGTCCCTGCGGAAATCGCTGCCTACGTCAAGCCCACGGTTACGGAAAGGCTATCACACTAGAGGGCGAGAAAGCAGCTACCAGTCGCTAATTTGCGTTCATTTGTCACGCCCGTTATTACGACTTCCCGCCACCACGCATGCTGCTTGCCACAGAGGAAAAGCAATTGTTGGGAAGAATGTCACAAGATTTAGTTTCTCGGGTGATAGTAGGCACCGTCAGCATACCAACGGTAATTGCAGAAGAGGCGCGCAGGAAACTTTTCTGGACGTCACAGTTACCATTTTACGTGATGCTTCTAAAATTTTCGTCCGATTGTAAGTTCTCCACTATGTGTTTCTGTATGAAATGTAGCGAAAATTTACGTCGCACATTATAAAACGCCTGCGTATACCACAACTACGTACCCACAAACTGTTATCCAATTTAAACTTGTATGCTGAGCTTTGAGTAAAGAGAACCTAATTTGAATTGAACTGAAACTTGTCTCAATACAACTTGTCCGTTAACTACTCTTCCATGCCCGCTGAGGTCTCTGAAAGAATTAGGATGCCATAGAAAGATGGTATGCTCAGTAAAATCGCCCCCCCCCCCCCCGCCACACACACACGCGCACACACATTTAAAGAAACGGTCATGTTTGAAGATTTACCATAAATGCAATCAGAAATCTCGTTAAGGATAGGACGTCAAAGGGGCCGACTTGGAGCAGGGGTGGCACCACAGGACATTTTAATTTCCACTGTCTATACTTTTACAAATAAATTCATAAAACTTTGTCAGCATGACCAGGAAGGATTCAGGATTCATACTCATAGTAGTGGAAGCTGAAAAACGAAACGAAATACATTTTTTTACATGTGAAATTTCATCATCTTTTCACTTACTACTGGCTGTATTTGTTCCTACAGGGACACTTTTCTTCATAAGAGAGATTCTTCGATGAATTTTGCACATGTCTTGTCACTTTTGGGCCCTAATCAGCAGCTGAAGATCGATCAAAGCTGGACTGCTGGAATTGCTTCAGTCTGGTCCGAAATGTTCTGCTGCAATTCTTGAAGACTACGAGGGTTCTTGCGATACATCTTAGTCTTGAGGGCTCCCCACACGAAGTAATCGAACCCTGACAGATCAGGTGACCTTTATGACCAGCTATGGCCGCGACTAGACTGACCTACACTAATAACTCTGTCAGGCATGAAGATTGTGTAACTGTGCTCCAAGGTTCGACTAGCTGTATGGGCAGCTGATCCATCCTGTTTGAAGTAACTGTGGGTATTTACCTTCTCCGGTAATGCTGCCACAAGTGGTTTCAAAATGCTGGCAAGGTAATGCGCCGGAGTCAGCGTATGATGAAAGAAGATAGGACCAATAATGCGGCGTGCACACACTGCACTCTGCACTCCAAACCCCAACCTTCTGATCATGCAGTGGCATTTCGTAAAGTTATGTGGATTTTTCGCTGCCCAGAAGCTGTGATTCTGTGAGGTGACATAACCACTCAAATGAAACCAGGCTTCATCAGACATAAAGAACACATCCGTATCCAAGCCATTCGTTGTTATCTCAGTGATCAACTACTCGCAAAACTGGAGGCGCTGGGAAGCATCTGCTGGTTGTATTGCATGAAAGCACACACTCGGTAAGGATGCGTTTACAGGTTCAGGTGGAATATTCGTCCGTATAATCGACGTGATATGCCGGTCTCTTCCGACAGGTATCGGGATGATTCGGTAGGGTTCTGAAGCATCTTCTGGTGAACTACGACCTTATTTTTTGGTGTGTGGGCACTTTTCGGAATTTTTTGTCTTGTTCAAAACAGATCTTACCTGACGCCATTTTCGAACCAAGCGTTGCGTGGCACTCTTTGCTGGCTCTTTGACACCATTAAACTTCTCAGCAAACAACCGAACGCACCGTTTCCACGACTTTGTTGTCACGTAACTTTCCACAAGGAACACCTGGTGCTCCACTGTAAGTGCCATCGTCGCCTTTGCACCCCGCCACTCGCACTGACGCAGCCTGCACTACGCTCTGGACCGACATGGATCACGTGGCGGGCATACACGTGGTGTGGTTACATGCATACGCTTACGTCCAGTCACCATCCACTCGTGCGGGCCACTTTTATTTGTCCCACCATGTACAAGGAAATGGGACACACTATTCCTCAAGTACAGTGATTGATAATTTCGTTAGACTGGGCGCACGATGTGGACGCAGTGGGAAATATGAACAAAGTAGAACATTATCTGCGGCATAGAAAGGGTTGCTTTCGTGGAAAGCAAGGGCCAAAAACCATTATTCTTCTCAACTTATTGTTGATTTACAGTTGCCGGTAACTGTCAGACATGTTCGACAAATTTTGTCAAATGCCAAATATCTTGATTTCAAGAAACGACTGCAGAAACCCACATTTACGTCATAAAAAATAAAGGAGTTAGACTGAAAAACGTGTTTCATGGAATTCAGTGGAAGATGCTCCTCGTCCAGGTCAGGCACAATGAGTTGTGACTCCACAGAACGTTGCAGCAGTTGAAGCCAAAGTGAAGGACAACCGCCGAGTGACACTGAATGACATTGAAGCATGTTTACAGATCAGTCATGGGTCACCACACCGCATTGTACATGATGTGCTCCAGTTTCACAAAGTGTCTGCAAGATGGGTGCCACGGCAGCTGACTCGTGAAATGAGAGAACGACGTGTTGATGTTTATGAAGAACTTTTTAGACGCTTTGAACGAGAAGGTGATGGCGTCCTGGCAAGAATCGTTGCTGGGGTCGAATATGGGTTCACTTCCATCAACCGCAAACGAAGAGAGCGAGCAAGGAATGGCGCCATTCCTGATCTCCAAAATCAAAGAAGTTTCGAACAGGACCATCAGCAGGGAAGGTTATGTTGACGCTCTTATGGGACGAAAAAGGCGTCATTTTGGAGCATTACACGCCTAGAGGGACCACTGTCATCAGTGTATCATACACAGATCGCCTACAAAATCATCTGCGGCCTGCAATCGAATCAGAGTGACATGGATTGCTGTCAGCAGATGTCCTTTTGCAACATGACAATGCAAGGCCCCATAATGCCCGTACAACAGTTGCAACAATCACAGACCTGCATTTTGAGTGTCTTCTTCATCTAACATACTCACCAGACCTTGCCCCATGTGATTTCAATATGTTTGGACCACACAAAGACGCAATGGGAGGAAAGAAGTTCTGTTCTGATGAAGAGGTACGCCACGCGGCGCATAAGTGGGTACGCGGACTACCAAAAGAATTTTTTTCTGAAGGAATTTATGCACTTTGTAAGTGCTGGAGGACTTGAATTGAGCGTGGGGGAGATTATGTTGAAAAGTGATTCAGCTTTGTACCACTTCTGCACAATAAATATCATTTTAAAAAATATTTAAGGTTTTCATTTGACTCACCCTTGCACTTTATTACTCGAGTCGTGAAAGAAACTTTGTAATTCCATAATGATTGGTTATGTCTTATAAGTATCTACTACGTTTATAGTAAATTCGATACACGTATGCTTCAGACATTGTACTGTTACTTTCGTGGAGCCCTGCCTTTATATTGATTTCCTCTACTGTATTGGCTGATTCTTGTAGGAATGTGGACTCTTGAAATTTTAACAGTAAAGCGTACCGTGATGTGGAATGCCTCTCTTGTAGCGTATGCTACTAGAATCGGCATAGCACCTCCATGACGCTTTCGCTCGTATTAAATGAGTCTGGAAAGAAAAGCGCTGCGTTTCCTTGTCGTTTCTCTATTTCGTCTATCAGTCCTGGCGTATCAATGTTTAGTGTGGCGTTCGCTGTGTTATTCAATGGTTTGGTATGTAGCTAATTTTTAAATGAAAATGATAATCTTACATTATTACAGTGAGTAATTACTAAATAATTTTTCTCCCGGCTAAAGATTTGGTCAAGTTGCTAAAGAACTCCAAGTTAACCTCGTGTTAAAGTGTTGTCTCTAAGTTGTGTAAGTGTCATTAAATCACAGTTCATACAACAGATTCTATACAACTATTGATTATGATGGAAACAGTTATCTTCAGGAAAATGATCATTAAAACCACCGAATGTCAGCCGCGCACAACACTGACGTATGTTACCTGAAACAATATTCTTCGCAACTCGTGCGTAATTAATTTCGGCTCCATACATCAGCTAGAAAAGTTTGTCATAAGGATCGTGCTATGAGCACTGTTTTTAAAGAACCAATCTGATCTTCAGTAAAATGAGTTAGGAACCACCGGTGCACATTTATTTTTACACATTTTTTTTTTACCTTCGCCATTTGTGTCTGCAGAGTTGCGTAATTTGATTTGGCTGCGGATAGAATTGTTACGATGGCGGCAGACAATTGTTAGAGACTTTCTATTGTTAGAGCAAATAGGATAAGTATTTGAAATGCTTATTAAACTTTACTTTCGTATTGTGCACTATTTAGACTTCATCAAGCAAACATTTGATTTTTTTTTTTTTCAAAGGAAAACAGAGATGAAAAACACTCGATACAAATCGCTATCATCAATGGCTGCGCCCCTTGCAGCGAAAAGAAATAATTAACACAGATAATGCTTACTGAGAGAGGAATTAAAGTTGCAAATAATTATTCACTCATATTTAGAATAATAATGAACTCCTTTGTCAAGTAGTAATTAACAAATAATTACAATTTCTTAACAGACCTCAGTTTGATATGCGTCTTAGTCCTGGACCTAGAAAAGCCAACCAACGAAAGGTAAAAACAAAGGAAGCAAACGCAGATCATAAAAGGAATTTACAATTATCATTGTCTTTGTATGATACACATCGATATGTCCAATTACATCATAAAATATTATATAAATAATTAACATTTATTTCACTGTTTTTCGTGTGTCGGATAGATAATGTTTATAACTGTTAAAGGCACAGTTTCCTCTCGTCGCACTGTAGCTACAATTTATCTCGTGGATGTTACACGCGTCTCTATTTCCTCTATTAGTCCTGGCGTATCAATGATTACAGTAGGATCTCATGTAGGAGTCGCAGTGACGTGCCACTAACTTTATGACGTCATTCAGGTAACCTGTCAGTTGTCGCAGGCTACTACTGGACAACTCACAGGTATTTTGTTTGTTAAACGTTGTTTGCTGCCGTATCATGAACTTCTGGAACCGTGCACGAGCCTGGCGCCGAGGCTGTAGTCGTGTGCGCCCGGCGCTGTAGTAAGGAGCTAGCGGACATTGACCCACTTAGGAGCAGGCGTTATCGCCTCCGCCTCTGCTTGCGCAACGGCCCCGCCGCCTAGCGTAACAGCTGTCCCAACACTGACCTCAGCCGCGGCGAACCAACGCGCCCCGTGCCGGTGTCGCGTGCACAAATCCTCTTTTGGTACGTACCAGGGCGCTAGCTGTTACCGGCGATCGAAAGTTTCTCGTTCGCTGCAATAAACAGAGACACTTTCTGCACATCTGGTAGTTGGCCCACATGCGAGCTTCAGAGTTTTATGACGGCAGCAAAGGCGTTGCAGCAGGGCAGAGAACACTGGGAGAAATCGCCGTTAATTCAAGTTGCTCCAGAAAGTATGTCGCGGCTTCCGCCAAGCACAGATGTAAATGATATACAAATACAGCTGCACAAAGGATTAAAAAGTATTCAGCTTCAGTAGTAAGCTTCGGTACACATGTTACATATTTGTCCCATGATTGTGAGGGTTTCTCTGCCTCGTGATGACTGGGTTTTGTGTGATGTCCTTAGGTTAGTTAGGTTTAAGTAGTTCTAAGTTCTAGGGGAATGATGACCACAGATGTTAAGTCCCATAGTGCTCAGAGCCATTTGAACCATTTGATTGTGAGGGAAGTAAAGAACTATCGCTATGTGAGGAGTTTTTTGTTGTGGACAGATGTGTGACACGCCAGTGGTAGCCGAAATTGAACAATAAGTGAACTGGGACTTAATGAAATAGAATATGTACTAGCAAAATTTTTTGTTTATGTGTAAATTACACCTATTTCGAAAGTTTAATTTACAGGGTGGTCCATTGATCGTGACCGGGCCAGATATCTCACGAAATAAGCATCAAACGAAAAAGTTACAAAGAACGAAACTCGTCTACCTCGAAGGGGGAAACCAGATGGCGCTATGGTTGGCCCGCTAGATGGCGCTGCCATAGGTCAAACGGATATCAACTGTTTTTTTTTTTAATGGGAACCTCCATGCTTTTATTACATATTTGGGTAGTACTTAAAGAAATACGAATGTTGGAGTTGGACCACTTCTTTCACTTTGTGATAGATGGCGCTGTAATCGTCACAAACGTATAAGTACGTGGTATCATGTAACATTCCGCCAGTGCGGGCGGTATTTGCTTCGTGATACATTACCCGTGTTAAAATGGACCGTTTACCAATTGCGGAAAAGGTCGATATCGTGTTGATGTAAGGCTATTGTGATCAAGATGCCCAACGGGCGTGTGCTACATATGCTGCTCTGCACCCTGGACGACATCATCCAAGTGTCAGGACCGTTCTCCGGATAGTTACGTTATTTAAGGAAACAGGAAGGGTTCAGCCACATGTTCAACATCAACCACGCCCTGCAACAAATGATGATGCCCAAGTAGGTGTTTTAGCTGCTGTCTCTGCTACTCCGCACATCAGTAACAGACAAATTGCGCGAGAATCGGGAATCTCAAAAACGTAGGTGTTGAGAATGCTACATCAACAATGATTGCACCCGTACCATATTTCTATGCACAAGTAATTGCATGGCGACGACTTTGAACGTCATGTGCAGTTCTGCCACTGAGCACAAGAGAAATTACGGGACGTGGACAGATTTTTTGCACGCGTTCTATTTAGCGACGAAGCGTCATTCACCAAGAGCGGGTAACGTAAACCGGCATAATATGCACTATTGGGCAACGGAAAATCCACGATGACTGCGAGAAGTGGAACATCAGCGACCTTGGCGGGTTAATGTATGGCACGGAATTATGGGAGGAAGGATAATTGGCCCCCATTTTATCGATGGGAAACTAAATAGTGCAATGTATGCTGATTTCCTACGTAATGTTCTACCGATGTTACTACAAGATGTTTCACTGCATGGAAGAATGGCGATGTACTTTCAACATGATGGATGTCCGGCACATAGCCCACGTGCGGTTGAAGCGGTACTGAATAGCATATTTCATTACAGGTGGATTGGTTGTCAAAGCAACATACCATGGCCGCACGTTCACCGGATCTGACGTCCCCGGATTTCTTTCGGTGGGGAAAGTTGAAGGATATTTGCTATCGTGATCCACCGACAACGCCTGACAACTTGCGTGAGCGCATTGTCAATGCCTGTGCGAACATTACGGAAGGCGAACTACTCGCTGCTGATAGGAATATCGTTACACGTATTGCCAAATGCATTGAGGTTGACGGACAACAGTTTTAGCATTTATTTCATTAATGTGATATTTACAGGTAATCACGCTGTAACAGCATGCGTTCTCAGAAATGATAAGTTCACAAAGGTACATGTATCACATTGGAACTACCGAAATAAAATGTTCAAACGTACCTACGTCCTGATTTTAATTTAAAAAAACCTACCTGTTACCAACTGTTCGTCTAGAATTGTGAGCCATATGTTTGTGACTATTACAGCACCATCTATCACAAAGCGGAAAAAATGATCCAACTAAAAAAATTCATGTTTCTTTACGTACTACACGAATATGCAATTAAAAATGGGGGTTCCTATTTTGAAAAACGCAATTCATATTCGTTTGACCTATGGCAGCGGCATCTAGCGAGCCAACCATAGCGCCATCTGGTTTCCCCCATCAAGCTAGACAAGTTTCGTTCTTTGTAGTTTTTTCGATTGACGCTTATTTTGTAAGATATTTGGCCCGGTCACGATCAATGGACCACCCTGTATAAAGAAGGAAGATGCAAGAGAGTTATGACAGCAAGAATTGCAAAAGCAAGACTGGTGTTCTTCTTTTCTGCACTTGGAGGTTTAGGAACCTGCGCCTGTTCTGACTTCAGTTTTCACTGCCACCACGTTTTGGTTCTTCCTACGTCCTTCCTCTTTGGCTAGTAAAGCATGGTCTGACGTGGTATTAGCTCTACAGTATTCGTTATAGGTGACGTTCCCATAATGTTTTATTTTCTTCAGCCTTTTCATTATTTATATGGTATTCCCTGGTAACATCTTACACTTTCCTGTGAAATTTCATATCTGGTTTTATCACGTTTTTTAAAAATAAGTGACTCACTTTCATACAGCAATAAGCATTTAGAGATGGTTTTACAAAATATTAATTTTGTATCCTTCCCTTCTTTGTTTTGGGATGTTTTGTTTGTCATTTCGCATATTAACTGATGTTTGTAAATATCACTCACTCCATCCCCGTCCATATCGTAGCTTATATCACATTCTAAACAAGTAAAGCTCCGGCTCTAGGCGATACAGTCTGGAACTACGCGACCGGTACGGTCGCAGGGTCGAATCCTGCCTCGGGCATGGATGTGTGTGATGTCCTTAGGTTAGTTAGGCTTAAGTAGTTCTAAGTTCTAGGGGACTGATGACTTCAGATGTTAAGTCCCATAGTGCTCAGAGCCATTTTGCACAACCATTAAATAAGGTGGTTGACGGGCTACAACATTAAATACCTCAGTGATAGTGATTTCTTCAGTGTTATCATTGTCAACTTTTGTTATAATGAGTCCTTGTCTAGGCTTTTTATAACTTCAGTAAGATGTGTATGACGTCCAGCTTCAGTCATTATGTGCCACAGCTTCTTTCTGTTCTTACTGTCAAAAATGGTTTTTCGAATTCAATAGAAACTATGTGTGTCTCTAAACTGACATCCCGTCGTTTCTCTGGAATTATTTTTATGGTAACTCTATTACCACTACATGAACGGCGTTTCCGTAATTCACTTTGTTCTTCTAATAAGAGAGCCTCTGTAATGGATTTTATAGAATTATTAACTGTTTCTTCAATTATTTTATAAGTTGAGTTTAGCAACTAATGCCTCTATAATTTTACAGTTATTTGTTTGAGCTATTTCAAAAAATTGATATCACTTCTGTAATTTTCTAGGAGATCGGTATTTTACACCAGCGCCAACAGTCATAATTAAACGTAGTAATGTAAAATGACTTTTAATAAAACCGAACAGGTGGTAACGTCCAAAAATAAAAACGTAGAAATCGGAGAAAGGTTCATGAAAACAGCTGTTCGGAGCACAGCTGTTGCTGAGTGGAAAACATAGGCAGTGGTGAAGAGAAAAAATGAAATAATTAGAAGTGTGATGTTGTGGAGACTGTAAAAGATAGGAAATACTGATCGAGTAACGAATGAAAAAATTCTCCAATTCTGGAATCATGTAGGGTCCAATAGAGAACATAAATCGTAGAGACGGGACGTTTGGAAACATATTACGATATGAATCACTCATGAAAAATGGTTGAAGGGCTGGGATGGAACATTGTAAGGCGTATCATCGATGATGCAGACTGCAGCATCTTGTGTATTAATATTTGTCTTTACTACCTGACGACTGATAAAATGAAATAAAAATGATTACCAATTAAATTTAAATTAAAATAATCTTTGGAAAAATCTCACTAAGATGAGATTCCAGTTGTATAATTAAATGAATAATTAAAGAATGAGCATTCATCGTCTCGATTTGTTTTATAATCAGACAGACACACAGGTATCACACCACGTTTGTACTTCGCATCATGAAATAGAGAATACATACATTTTAATATTAGTCGAATCAAGTCAATGATGTATTAAGAATGTTAATTAATGTAGCTAGCTTACAGACAAAGAGGAGCACTTATTTATTGCAATGCACATTACAATATGTGTGTATATAGGTGCCAAACGTATACCCATCTATTCTGTCTTGTTCTCAAAGAAAAAATGAACACTTTTTCCAGATAATATTCATAATTTTTATAGTGGAGTGATGAAAAAAGATGGGTGACAATGATTCAAAGCTCGTGCTTAGAGCGGCTTAGAGTATTATGATCGCTGCGGCAGAGATTATTACTAATGCAATATTCCAAAATTCTATACTAGCGATGTAACAAACATCATCATCATCATTTAAGACTGATTATTCCTTTCAGCGTTCAGTCTGGAGCATAGCCCCCTTATAAAATTCCTCCATATTCCCCTATTCAGTGCTAACATTGGTACCTTTTCTGATGTTAAACCTATTACTTCAAAATCATTCTTAACCGAATCCAGGTACCTTCTCCTTGGTCTGCCCCGACTCCTCCTACCCTCTACTGCTGAACCCATGAGTCTCTTGGGTAACCTTGCTTCTCCCATGCGTGTATCATGACCCCACCATCTAAGCCTGTTCGCCGTGACTGCTAGATCTATAGAGTTCATTCCCAGTTTTTCTTTGATTTCCTCATTGTGGACACCCTCCTGCCATTGTTCCCATCTACTAGTACCTGTAACAAACAGTTACGTTAAAATGAAGGGGATATCTGCGAACCGACGGGAATGAAGCGTAAATCTAACTCCAAGTATAACGACTGAAATAACAAAAATGTGTTCTGATGCGTGCTTAACTTAAAGATGATGATCATATACGTTAGCTGAATAGGAGTCGTGCAGTTTGACAAGGAGACACTTAAACACCATTCAAAATTCACTAAAAGAGTCTTAAACGGAGTTGTACAAGGGGTGCAAGTGTTGGTCTGTTTGTTTATTTACGATGCAGTACATATTGCAGACAAACCTAGTTTGTATCGATAGTTTCAATGGGGACGCTGTTTATGTTAAGACATGTGCTCAGAGAGAATAGGTAATTGGCTGTGAATGGTAATTTACGTTAGAGTATTGATTGGCTGAACGATTTGATGAAAGTGCTAGTATTGTAAGGTATGATGATTTTCCTGATCCGCAGCAGTAAGGTAAGGTTATGAGGTCAGACATATTGTCTTCCAGAGATATAGCCATTGTTAATCAGTTATTGATAACTGGATTATTTATATAAACTGAGTAACAGTTTCAACTTGATGGCCATAACAGAGCACGGTATTGAATTCCATAAGTTTTCGGCATGGTAGTAGGTAACTGTCGTCTGTCGTGGCAGTGGTCCAAACAAAATTACCGTTGGGCGATTTGGAAGCGCGCAGTTGGGAGAGTTAAGTGTCCTCTTAGATAAGAGTAAGTGCTGGCAGGTTATCAGAGTACCGAGTGGCACGGCCCATACATCTCACGGTTGAGGCCTATAAATCTGAATTTAGTCTAGTGGGGCCTTATGGCGTCAGACGCCGACCCGCTATGCCGAGACGAATGCCATCCCTCTGCAGAACGGAGATTAGGGAGCTTCATTTCTCTCAGTGCTACCGTGTTATGAGTACGGAACTCAGAAATCAGATTCGACTTTTATTTAAAATGCCGTGGATGAAATATGAGAAAGAAAGGCATTGTTATGGAGAGCATTCAGCTGGCAGTGGCGAAGAAATACTACCTAGGATAGTTCAGCACAGCGGGCGTCACAAGAAAGCGTGGCCTCACGGAATGAAAGACATTCAGATTGTAAGTTTCAGCCGGCGTGATGTCTTCGACTTGCGGAAATGGTGAGAGTGTTGCTAAGTAGTGGATCCTGCACATTTTCAGAAGGAACGCTGCAACAGAAGTAGAAGAAAAGGAAAAGAAGATATAGTAACATGTGTGGCATCTTTTGAAATTCATAATGTTGCGTAGTGCAACTTTTCCGACCACAGTGCATAAGACTTGGTGAGAAAATGTTGCTTTACTAAGGCGTAACACAAAACCTATAAAATAATCTGCTACTGGTTACTGACAAAAAATCTTGTTGGGAGCTTCATTCCGACTACTTAAGTTTCCAAATCTAAAGTAAAAGGCAGATACACCAATAAAAGAAACGTCATCAAACTCAAAATGAGTAAGAGTCCAGTTTGTTTGCTCTGCTTCACTAAGTGGTTAAGTTGTTAGTGATGCTGTCCGCAGTACGTGGTCGTGCTGTAGCGTTCTCGCTTCCCTCGCCCGGGTTCCCGGGTTCGATTCCGGGCGGGGTCGGGGATTTTCTCTGCCTCGTGATGACTGGGTGTTGTGTGATGCCCTTAGGTTTGTTAAGTTTAGGTAGGTCTAAGTTCTAGGGGACTGATGACCATAGATGTTAAGTCCCATAGTGGTCAGAGCCATTTGAACCATTTTGTTAGTGATGCTACATGTGTCCGCCTCTTACTTTAACTTCAAGCACTCTTTTCTTCTTTTTACCGTTACGTGATGGCGTATAAAAACAGGTTGTACACATTCTTTACAGTATACGAATGACCAGGCTCGATATAATTAGAGAGACTAGGAATTAAAGAGTCTAGCAAAGTGAAGTGGAGCAGAGGCTGTACCTGCAATTAGTGTTTCTGTCTTTCTGTAAGAGAAGCTTTAGCGCTGTGGGCACTGAACTCAGTACCTTGCGTAGATCAGAGGTTATAGATCTTCGCGCATTTGTATTAACATTGCAGTGTGCCAATATATTCCTATAGTTAAGTCTATCTATTTAATTATAATTACATAAAATGTATTTATTTGGCAACCTTCGATATTCTAAAGCCTCGTCTCCACAGCATGATATGAATATCACGTAAAAAGAATGTAGTTTGTAACTAGGATTGTGTAACAAAAACCAGGAATAGGAACAAAGCTTGTTAAATCGCATTGGACTCAAATATGCTACAGGAATTAAGGACGTTTGCTATCTCGCAAGCAAAACCTCTCAAGATCCCAAAAGCAATGATCGTGTAAAAAATGAACTGTTGGAAATATAAAATGATTTGCTGCTGAAATCTGTGGTGTCTGACTGATCCGCTGCTTCGTGACGTGGAAGTGTTATGGCATTGTTGCGTGTGTGAAACAAACAATTTCTGTGACTATTTGTGATGACCGCGAAAGAGGAAGCGTAGAGGTTACATTGTAGCTATATGCACGGAGATCTGAAGAAGATCGAGGGTCCGTATTGGCAGTGCCAGTTGCCACACGACAAACAGCTACAGTACTGCACTAAAATAGGCGTAAATATCCATTAGTAGTTAATTACGCATTTGGAGATCAATTAGTGGAGGCAGTAACAATTGTAAATTGTTTTGTACGAGCCCAGAATCCAATGACAAAAAGAGTAGTCGTATAAAAAGCAGATGCCAGGTTGAGACCTATCAGAAGAAGTATAAGGAAATTTTTTCACTTGCGTAAGAGAGAGCGAGTAAAACAGTCCATCGTCTGATCCTTAGATTTTCCTTGTCAGTCTAGGAGCTCAACAGGTAGGTTTTATAGAGGAAACAAAAGATCCAGAGAAGAGCAGTAATTTTCGTTCCTTTTGGTATAGGTGAAAGTGTTACGGATAGAGCCATGAAACTCCAGTGGCAGATGCTGCAAAAGAGAGCTTATGTTCCAAGAACATTGGAGCATTTCATTGTACATACATCTCACTAAATGACCATAACAATAAACTTACAGATATTCGAGCTCATACGGGGGGATACCGATAATTGTTCTTCCATCGCACCTTTCATGACTGGGAAAGAGAAAGCGTGTAAATATTATTGGTATTAAAAGTATAATCCGCCACACACTATAATGTGGCTTGTGGAGTATGTATGAGAGTGTTTGTCCGCCTAGTCAGTGAAAGGCAGGCACCAAAACCTTCGATGAAACAGCACAGATTGTATAGACAATGTAATGACAATTTGGTAGATGTCCATAGAGACAGAGGAGGGAAAGAGAATGGTATTCGATTAATATCGTAATACGGAAATAAATAAATACAGAGACTTCAAGGTTAACAACAGCTTGCACAGAAATTCGACTGGAGCTACAAGTGCAGCAGGAAGTAAAAAAAGAAGACAGTAGCTCAAAAAGGTGCAAGAAAGGGTTATAGCCTAGCTCCCACGTCATTCAGTGAGCAAGCAGTAAAGAGAACTGAGGAGAAACTTGGAAAATGAAACAATTTTATTACTTCTCTTCGAATCACATTAATCATGGAATGGAAACAACAGAACGTATCAGCGTGATTTCAAACACTTTGTTAGAGGAAATGTTAAAAATGTCCTCCGTTAGCGAGGATGCATGCATCCACCCTCCGTCGCATGGAATTCCTGATGCGCTGATGCAGCCCTGGAGAATGGCGTATTGTATCACAGCCGTCCACAATACGAGCACCAAGAGTCTCTACATTTGGTACCGGAGTTGCGTAGACAAGAGCTTTCAAATGCCCCCATAAATGAAAGTCAAGAGGGTTGAGGTTAGGAGAGTGTGGAGGCCATGGAATTGATCCGCCTCTACCAGTCCATCGGTCACCGAATCTGTTGTTGAGAAGCGTACAAACAGTTCGTCGGAAATGTGCAGGAACTCAATCGTGCATGAACCACATGTTGTGTCGTACTTGTAAAGGCACATGTTCTAGCAGCACAGGTAGAGTATCCCGTATGAAATCATGATAACGTACTCCATTGACCGTAGGTGGACGACGAAACTAAAATGAACTCTAACATGGAAATTAAGCGTTTCCGGACATATGTCCACATAACAATTTTTCTTTACTTGTGTTTGAGGAATGTTTCCTGAAAGTTTGGCCGTACCTTTTTGTAACACCCTGTATATAAATTAAGAGTTACATATGACAGACTAGCGTGCATCAAAGCAGAGTTTGGGCTGAAGACTATATCATCATCAACATCATCAACAACAACAACAACAACAACGAAAGTCGTAAGTACCTCCAAAATCAACAAAAGGATGCCAATAAGTAGCAGTATAATCTATAAAGGGATGGAATTATGCACTTCAATATTCATATTGACAATAATTCAATTTGTTTACTTAACAAAGAGTACTGCAGTTATCAACGAATCACTAAGAGCATTTGGAACATACCGTGTGAAGAATGAAACGCATTTATTGTGCAAAATTTCTGATGCTCAGAGAGCTTAGCATTATATACGCCTTGCTTGAAGCAAGGCGCACGGTAGCTGTGTAGCGCAGGTGCCGTGGTTTCCACGCTCCAGTGGCCAGCCAGTGGCCGCTCCAAGTGAAATCGCTGACCGACGCTGACCTCCGTACGGCTCGCCTCGCTGGCTTTCTATGTACACTCCACCCGCCTCTACGACCTACCAAAGGCAGAGCATGGAAACAGTTACAGTACAGCACAGTTTATGTTTCTTCAACTGAACACACTGCTGTACACCTATAATAGCTCTTCGTCATCTGAAATCGCCTTCCGAACAGCTGTTTTACGCAAGTGTTTTCTGAAGTTTGATGTTATAATTCCGTGTGTAGGTGAGTTCATTGTCCGTAACAAATCGTTGCTTACCATGAGAGTTTTATCTGTGGTTACTGTGAAGCTGCGTGCTGGCGGGCACAGGTATACTGGTTGAGTGTTCAAGACTTGAGAATACGTTGCGGCGGCGATGCTGTTGAAGTCATGTTGCCGGCCGTTGTGGCCGAGCAGTTCTAGGCGCTTCAGTCCGGAACTGCGCTGCTGCTATGGTCTCAGGCAAGCCTCAGGCATAGATGTGTGTGAATCCTTAGGTTAGTTAGTTTTAAGTAATTCTGAGTCTAGGGGACTGGTGACCTCAGATGATAAGTTCCATAGTGCTTAGAGCCATCTGAACCACTCTGAATTGTTCTCATTTAAACAGGAAAACCCCTTAACTAACTGGTCATGCCTCTGAAGTGGAATTTGTCGTAATTGCCAATATATCATTTACAAAATACCATGTGAAATCCCTGTGTGTGTGTGTGTGTGTGTGTGTGTGTGTGTGTGTGTGTTTCACATCACGGTTCATAGAATTATTTCACACGCTCAGTCATTCTTAACAGATCACAAATTCGACATTTTTTCCTTCATTTGCACTTCCCATTCACTTCACATACGCTCCAATAATATGAAGGTGCAATTTAATTACTGCGAAGTTTGTGTTTTAAGATTAATTTATATTTCCCCGACTCTATGAAAGATATTTCCTTGAAATTTGTATGTTAAATTCATACATCTGTATAATTGCGCAGTACAAATTTTCATTGACATTGGTTCTTTGAAACAGACAAAAAAGGAAACAGTTTGCGGAATGATTTAGCTTCCAGTTACCTGTTCGCACCCAGTAGGCTGATGACGCATTGCGTAACGTAGGAATCAGTCAACACACTCAGCTGGAACGCAATTATTTTGGGTACTTTATAGCTTTCATTCATGCTATGAAAGATGAAAGTTAGCAACTGGTAACCGACGTGGGGTCTGCCAACACGAATTCTACAGTGTCCCATAAAAACATAAAAACACAAGCTTCGTTTGGGAAGTGGAAATCTCAAACACGGCTTTAACGAAGCCTCCAAAAATATAGTGAGAAGTAGAATTTAACTTTAGAATTCATTTGGGATCAGTTTGGTTTGTAAAATATGTTTTTAGTCAGCCTTTTTCTGTCCATACTTTTAAGTGTAGAATTGTGGCCGTCTCTTGCTCATCGTTTACGTGGGTTTTCTACTTTACTATAAACGTCTTTGTTAAATTTTTCACGAGTGACGTTCTTGTACTTTGGTCGCAGGATTTTCCTGTATTTTATTGTTATTATAATTAATATTGTTATTAGTCGCAAAGCTCCCAGAGTGGAAGACACTAAGGAAAGATGGTTCATTTTGCGTTCTTCTTGTTCTTTTTATTTGCCCAGCAGTTTTTCATTGTTTTGCGAGAATGTAGCTGTTATTTCTTCACTCAATTTTTTTCCGGTTCTTCAGGCTTTTGCCCCGTTTTAACCTCCCAATTTTTTACTTTTATTCTAAAATTGTTCATTACGTCTATTCTTGCTTTGGTGATATTGGCTAATTCCAGGTATTTTTTAACATTTTTTATTTTATTATTGTTATTATTAATACATAAAGCTAAAATAGATCATAATTTTGTAAATATACTACCATTGTTACCAGGACCGCTCTCAGACAACTAGGACACGGGATGTCAACTCCTAGTCACAGTAAATGTCATAAAAGTTTCTGTGAAAGTGAAACGTCGATACATGGCAAAGAGGTTCAGCAATAGAAGAAACGTTACAGAATAAGCAATGTGTCAGAGGGTGACCGAGTAGCAGTCGAAAGGTGGAACGTGCGGTACACATGCAAGGGGAGATCACCCAATATGCGAAGTAGGCTGAGACTCAAGGTCTGGCACGAGGTAATAAGGAAACGAGGGCGGTGTCAATTCTGGTTTAAGGTCACGAGAGCTGAGAGTGAGTCGGCGTGTTCCTGTTGCCAATCCACCCGCTATGCCATCCCGACTTTGGTAATGGATTAGGCGGGAGGCCGTGCGCAGGGCCCGGTTGTCCACGCTGTTCTGCCTCGAGGGAGTGCTCTGCAGCCCAAGGCCTAAGGGATTGGCGTGGCCCACGCAATCAGGCCCCGGGGACCGGGTCCGGCGCCATCGCAGGCCGCGCCGATAGCTCCTGCGTGTCCGGCTAACCAGCCACCCGCCTAGCAGACTCCTCTCTGTTTTGCCTCCAGAGGGGGAAATATACACAGATGGGTCACTCTGCGAAGACGGCCAAGAAGACATTGAATTAGACTGGAATCCATACGATCCAGTTTCTGCCCACCCATCCTTGAATACAGACAATGGAGAAAAGAAAAACAATTGATAGCGAAATAATTTTATTGCAGTAGATTTAAACTCGGTCATCTTCAGTGCGTATAAAAAAAAGCTGATATTAGTCGAGAGACGTCTCTGATGTCTCATTTTTTTATGTTCAACCATGTAAGCAAGGGCTTCAGTTCATATTAGACAACTGTACGGTCTGCATTAACCAATATTGTTTACTACGTGACCCTTCGGAAGTAATGTCAACTGTTGTTGTATGCAATGATGTCGCGTCCCGGCACAGCCTCACTATACCAGAATGAAGTAAGTGCGAACTGCGTAGCGCAATCGGGACGTTAAAGACAGTGGGTTGGTTATAAATTGCTGTCAACCCTTAAATCGGAGATGAGAGAAGGTTTGAAGTAAATAAGTTTCCTGAAAATAGGTTACAGAACTGCAATAGGCAGAAAAGATTGGTTAGTTTCTATCAAGTTTATTCTCGCATATACTTATGTGAGGTGTTGGACCATAAACGCCTTAGTAAGATTCAGTCTATTTATTCGGACTAGCTACTTCAAAGCTAATTGCCAGTACATATAAGAAACAAGTACAAAGCAATCACTTGTTCTTGGTTAGCACTGAAATCTCTCTAAGTAATTGAGACAAAGACTGACAGCCTCTATTCAACACTATTCCAATGAAACTCTAAAAATCCTACTTGACCTGCATTTCCTGAGTGTCCACCAGAGTCTATCACCATCTTCTCGTAGTTGAATTCTTTATCAGCTGTATCGGCTGCTACAGGCCCACTCGGCCACGCTGGCTTCTCGCTGCCGAATCTCCAAACTGCCGGCACTGGCTCTGAATCTGCATCTGAACCTCTGCTTCTAGCTATTCCGCTGCCTGGCCTTTTATTTCGTTTCTCATGTACTTGGGTGCACACGAGTTAATTTGTTTCACACGACCCTTTCATTTCTAAGTGATCGGATTGGACAAGAATGCCTATGGTCCCATACGACACTCTCGTTTGTAATTGGTCGGCTTGATCAAGAATGCCTTCGGTTCCACAGGACACTTTCGTTTCTAGCTGCACACAACTTAATTTGGTTGCACACGAGTCTTTTCCGCAGGTGACTGACGCTCTCTCTTGCTGTATTATCGCCCTGGTGTTTGCATGTTCCACTGCGCAAGTTTGATTCATGCTGCTTCCTCTGGCAGGAAGTCAAACACTAAGTTATTTGATCAACAAGCCATACTTGGCAGCCTCTGCCGCTTATATTGTCCCTAAGTCCTGGTGGACTATTTCTTAATATCGGCTGGCTCTTTGCCTATGGAGCCTGAACACTTATTATGGTCACAAAAGCAAGAACAAAAATTAAAATTTTCTACGGTCAATGAAAACGACTGTGTTATAATTGAAATCTAGATCTGCTCTGTAATTAAACGACGGATTTCGCGATCGATTGATGTTCTTTTCTCCATTGTCAGCGTTGAAATCCTCTCTTGAGTATTGTTGGTGTCCTCTCCAGTGTAAAGGCTGGCAGGATGCACGTATCCACACTATTCCATCCTGTGCATGGCTTTTCATCACTGCGCGACTATTGTTACCTACACCTTCCCATATTTCCTTCCTTTAGCAAATTAATGAACCCTTGATTCCTCAAGGTGTGTCCTATCAAGCGAACCCTTCTTTTGGTCAAGTAGTACCTTAACACACCACCTGCGCCCTTCTATTCCATTCGGGCACTGAGCTTCTTATTCAAAAGAATGGTTTCTAAATTGGCCTCTATCTGTTTATAAAAACAAGGAACATTTAGGAATGTATAGACTGACCTGGATAAACATTTTTGCGGTGTAGGGGTCTCGTGGTAAGGTATACGGCAGTGTGCTGCTACGGGTATTCACACATGTACAAGACACTGTGCAACATTAATTTTCATGATAAGTGCTGTCAATGAGTTTGTTTTTTAGGATTCCGTACCTCAATCGGTAAAAACGGAACTCTTATAGGATCACCTTCTTGTCCGTTTGTTCAAATGGTTCAAATAGTTCTGAGCACTATGGGACATAACTTCTGAGGTCATCAGTCGCCCGTTTGTTAAGACAACTTTTACTCAGCAACGGGTAAAGATGTTGTTGTTGTTGTGTTGTTGTGGTCTTCAGTCCTGAGAATGGTTTGATGCAGCTCTCCATGCTACTCCATCCTGTGCAAGCTTCATCTCCCAGTACCTACTGCATGCTACATCCTTCTGAATCTGCTTAGTGTATTCATCTCTTGGTCTCCCCCTACGATTTTTACCCTCCACGCTGCCCTCCAGTACTAAATTGGTGATCCCTTGATGCCTCAGAACATGTCCTACCAACCGATCCCTTCTTCTAGTCAAGTTGTGCCACAAACTTCTCTTCTCTCCAATTCTATTCAGTACCTCCTCATTAGTTATGTGATCTGTCCATCTAATCATCAGCATTCTTCTGTAGCACCACATTTCGAAAGCTTCTATTCTCTTCTTGTCTAAACTATTTATCGTCCATGTTTCACTTTCAACCATGGCTACACTCCATACAAATACTTTCAGAAACGACTTCCTGGCGATGTTAACAAATTTCTCTTCTTCAGAAACGCTTTCCTTGCCATTGGCAGGCTACATTTTATAGCCTCTTTACTTCGACCATCATCAGTTATTTTGCTCCCCAAATAGCGAAACTCATTTACTACTTTAAGCCTCTCATTTCCTAATCTAATTCCCTCAGCATCACTCGACCTAATTCGACTACATTCCATGATCCTCGGTTTGCTTTTGCTGATGTTCATCTTATATCCTTCTTAAATCCTCCATTCCGTTCAGCTGCTCTTCCAAGTCCTTTACTGTCTCTGACAAAATTGCAATGTCATCGGCGAACCTCAAAGTTTCTATTTCTTCTCCATGGATTTTAATTCCTATTCCGATTTTTTCTTTTGTTTCCTATACTGCTTGCTCAATATACAGATTGAATGACATCGGGAAGAGGCTACAACCCTGTCTCACTCCCTTCCCAACCATTGTTGTCCTTTCATGCCCCTCAACTCTTATAACTGCCATCTGGTTTCTGTACAAATTGTAAATAGCCTTTCGCTCCCTATATTTTACCCCTGCTACCTTCAGAATTTGAAAGAGAGTATTCCAGTCAACATTGTCAAAAGCTTTCTCTAGGTCTACAAATGCGAGAAACTTAGGTTTGCCCTTCCTTAATCTAGCTTCTAAGATAAGTCGTACGGTCAGTATTGCCTCACGTGTTCCAATATTTCTACGGAATCCAAACTGATCTTTCCCAAGGTCGACTTCTACTAGTTTTTCCATTCGTCTGTGAAGAATTCGCGTTAGTATTTTGCAGCCGTCACTTATTAAACTGATAGTTCGGTAAGTTGAAAATTATGTCAAATACTGAAGTTCCTTGGCGGCCTAAGTAATTTAAGCTTCTAAGTCAATACAATCAAATTATACGGTCTTTTATGTCACATATTTTGATTCAAACTCACTCGTCGAAAAATATATATTCTTTCAGCGCACGAGTCCTACAAAAACATGTATAAGCATGTAAATTGTAAGTACCTTCGTTCCCCAAGGCAGAGTGTACCATTCTGCATAGAAACTATTCTGATTGCCCATAATCTCTGCTTTAGTTGCATTATTTCTTCTCCGGTAATTCAGTGAAATGGAACCTATTTTTGCACTGCCTTAAAGACCATATTCCTCCCTTAGGAGCTGTGAGATGACTTGAGCCACCTTGCAGGCAATTCAGAACTTCCCCCCCCCCCCCCCCCCTCATATTTACATCAAATAGAATATCTGTATCTGGATTGCCGAGCAGTTATTTGAACTCCACTTCTTCTAAAGGTAAGCCGACGAGGCCATGAGACTGCCAGATGTTCTACAAGAGAGAGATAGAGAGCCTTTGCTATGTTTCTCAGCCACGTGCCGTGTGACGTGGCGCACCCTGAGGTGCAGAGTATGATTTAATTTAAATTCTACCTCACTGGTGCCCGGATAGCCCCACACTGCCGAGTACGCTCTGTGCCCCGCACGCGCTGCTTAATGAAGCCACCCTTGTACACTGGGGCAGCACTCGTGACGCAACAGACGGCGAAATTAACTTCCAACACATTGCTCGCGTTCCTCGTCATCCCACCCTCCTTCGTTCCTCCGCTCCTTTGGGTCCAGCAAATTGAATTCGTGAAGCACTTCCTGCCTTAAATTATTTTCTGTCCTTCCCATCTACTAGCTCCGACGGATGAAGTCTGCCGACGTCCTGGAGCGGCTCGGTTTCATATTCTACTGATAATACAACGTTTTTATTCCCTCTCACATTACTAGACCACTGATGGTTAATACGGGGTATTCTCAATCTGCCTATTTACTCAGCAAGAGAGTGTCCAGTGCATGGCGGAGGATACGTCAAGCCAATGTTAATAATATTGAGTTCTGTCGAGAGAGAGAGAGAGAGAGAGAGAGAGAGAGAGATAGAGAGAGAGAGAGAGCGCAACTATGTGGCTTGTCGCGCGTCCTAACGTATCTTACATTTAAACTCCCTACCCGGATAGCTCAGGCGGTAAGAAGACCGACTGCGAAAAGCAATGCTCTGGTTTCGGGTCTCGGTCCACGGTACAGTTTTAATCTGTCAGGAAGTTTGAGATTCTACCAAAACTGGTTGACTGCCATGCGGAGTACTCGGGTTCAAATTCCATTATTGATTGAGAAGAGGCCGGCCGGGGTGGCCGAGCGGTTCTAGGCGCTACAGTCTGGAACCATGCGGCCGTTACGGTCGCAGGTTCGAATCCTGGCATGGATGTGTGTGCTGTCCTTAGGTTAGATAGGTTTGAGTAGTTCTAAGTTCTAGGACTCAGAAGTTAAGTCCCATAGTGCTCAAAACCATTGTTTTTTTATTGATAAGTAGTGGCTCCAAGGTCCAGAAAGCAGGCAACGACCTGCAGAGCGGTATGCTGACCCCATATCCCTTCGTGCCGCAAGCAAATGACACCATTGTCTGAGGATAACACGTCGGTCGGTCGTCCCAATTGGCCATAACAGTGGAGCTTTGTATGAATTTTACTCTGGCGTTTCCTGCGTGAGATATGCGGCAAAAGCAGCAAAAATTTTCTCATAGGTTTCCTTGAAAACCAGTTTTCTAAATTTACCGTGCAAGTTTTCGCGAGAATAACATAATAGTTCCTTCTAATACTCCCATTTAAGTTCCCCGTGTACCTCCGTTATAGTCTAGTTTCACGAAGTAAGCATAAATCCAAAGAGGCACGAACTTTTCCGTCTTAAGCACGATTTTAGTAATACTTATATAAAATAAATACTGCCACAGTAAGATTCCCTTTTCCGGTGCTTTCAAGAAACCGAAATTCAGAATTTTACGAGCCTACTGGATACACACGATGACGCCAGCCGATGAGCTTGAGGCGTTAGCCGAACCGATTACTGTCGTTTACATTAAATTTCCACTGTCTACTATAGCATACTGTGTTCTGATAGTTAAAATGTGGTAGTATGTTGGTAATCAGTAGGCTATCTGATACAGTGTTAAATGTGCCTCGGAAATCTAGGACGAAGGAATTATCTTTTTATCTGTTCTGTTGTTTGCATCGTCTAGGGCGTTAATAAAACGAACTGTCTTTCACTCGAGTTGTTTTTCATAGACCCATTGAGATTTTTTGCGAGGAGCTTCTTTTCATTATTATACTGTTATTAGATAATCCATTTAGCTGTTTATTTTCCAATATGTTCCAAAAAGCCTCACCCGAATCAGCGATTGTTCAGGGGGCCATATCTGGGTTCTATTGATGACAGAGATAAGGGGTCAAATGTTTTTCAAAGCCCTCGACCTAGCGACCATTTGTATACCTATCCGGGGAATGGGCATATTGTAGCTATCCCACTGTACAGAGTCAAAATTTAAATAATACACACTTCCCCCATCCAGGAAAATAGAGCAAATCAGTTGGCTCTTTGGCATTACTTGTGGTCTAGGGTTGACTTTACGCGGTTTATAAAAGCATCTTTTGTTCACGGGTTGTTACTGAGAGAACCCGGAAAAACCATGGTTTTTGAGTGCCAAAAGCACCAGTTCTGGAGATGGCCAAAGAACCAGTTCCGAGTATGGCAACTTCTATACTTTCTGTTCATTACTTCGAAATTTTTTCGGTGGTGTTATTATGGGTTATCGGGATTCAGAGGTTCAAAGATAATGTACTTACGCACGTATCAAATGCGAGTAATATCGTAGGGATGCAGAGTTCAGCAGACTATGTTTTTCGTCAGCTTTTTTCGCCAATAACACTTTACGACGCGCTGTCCCTGAGTAATGGGCACTCCACGCTTGTGCAAATATGTCCAAAGTGGTACTGTGGTGACAAAAAATGGGCTAAAAAGGGACTTAACACGCCTGAAAAGAACTTAAAATGACTGTCAAAAATTACGTAAAACTAGGAAAACTGAAAATTAAGTAAAATATTTCTAATAACATTTTTACTCTTTTGCGATACAAATCATAAGTTCAAAATGTGACATGTAGTCACGCAACAGCAAGTAACAAATCATAAACTGGGCGTGATGGATGAACTGTGATCACTGAGAAAACTATCCACAAAAAAGTTAAAGCAAACGATTTTGGGTTTACGTTATGTTATGCTTACTCATTTGTTGCTCATATGTGTCAAAGTATGTAAGTGTAGGCAAGTACATAAATAAACTGTCAAAACTTTGCTGACCTAATACATTCCTTTTAGATAAGCAGCACACACTGTTGTAGCTGGAAAAAGAAGGGAATCAGTGGAAAAATGCTCCTTTCGTAGCCCAAGGAAGGTGAATGTGTTACTATTTAGAAGCACTCACAAAGCACTCCGTCTTCACGCCACAAGTGGCCCATCGGGACCATCCGACCGCCGCGTCATCCTCAGTTGAGGATGCGGATAGGAGGGGCGTGTGGTCAGCACACCGCTCTCCCGGTCGTTTTGATGGTTTTCTTTGACCGGAGCCGCTACTATTCGGTCGAGTAGCTCCTCAATTGGCATCACGAGGCAGAGTGCACCCCGAAAAATGGCAACAACGCATGGTGGCTCGGGTGGTCAGCCATCCAAGTGCCAGCCACGCCCGACAGCGCTTAACTTCGGTCATCTCACGGGAACCGGTGTATCACCTGCTGCAAGGCCGTTGCCGTCACTATTTAGAAGACTCCATTAGAAAAGTGCGAAGTCATCTGCCTCAATCCTCATTCCGCCGTCTCACCAAAAAGTTAGGCACACGGACAAATTCGCCCTTTTTTGTGCTGAAAGAGAGTAGCAGAAACACAGCAACGGTGGAATAGAGGGGACTATGCCAGTGGAAGAGAAAGAAATAAGATACAGCGATAGTGAGAGAGAGAGAAAGCGGCAGTGAAAGAGAAAGATAGATGGATGAACACAATAGCAATGGGAGCCAAAGAGAGGAGAAATATTGATGGTCAATAAGAGACAGTGGCAGTAAAAGAGAAAGATAAATCGACGGAGACAGAATCTGTGGAAGTAAAAGTGAGAGGAAACAGTGGAAATGGAAAATTACAGATGAGTGGAGACCATACATGAGCTTGGGGGGTCTGATCCCTCCCATGTCAGCCAACTCTCACTCTTAGGTATAGGGGAGGGAGCATGTCGAACCGAAATTTTCATCACTTGGATACAGGGGAAAATAAGTTGCCATCCCAGAATTTTTGAACTGCAAAGATATTGTGAAGACAGTGGCAGTGGGAAAGAAAAACTGTAAGCGAGAGAGGAAACATTGCCAGTGGGCTATACTGTAAATAAGTGGGAGAGAAAGGAGACAGTGGGAGAGTGAAGTATACAGACAGCAGCAATGAGAGGGAAAAAATGGCTCTGAGCACTATGGGACTCAACTTCTGAGGTCATTGGTCCCCTAGAACTTAGAACTACTTAAATCTAACTAACCTAAGGACATCACACACATCCATGCCCGAGGCAGGATTCAAACCTGCGACCGTAGATGTCTCGCGGTTCCAGACTGCAGCGCCTAGAACCGCACGGCCACTACGGCCGGCTCAATGAGAGGGAGATGGCGAGTTTGAAGGCTTAACTACAAAGAGATACTGATGAAAAGAGTTTAGAATATTCTGTGTCAAGAGTGCGAGTATGTTTGCATGCCAAAGAGGAACATATTCGCTTTTTTGTGCTCGTTTAATACACGTGATTGATTTCGGTAACTATACAGTTTCATCTTCAGAGGTGTTTGTGGCAATCCAACTCAACGAGACATTGAAGTTCATAAAATAACCCAAAAAATTATCACATCGACAATCACTAGTGCTACTATAAGCATAAAATAGGCCAATTCTTGTGTGCACTCAATGTGGAGGCCAAAAATACAGTCAGAAGTTGCCTAACATTTGCGCGCCCAACAACAACGCTGAAAACAGGAATATGATCACGTCGTCTTTTGGAACGAGTCCTAGTTTAGCGTAAATCGTAGCAATCCATTTATCCGTGTGTGTAGACTCTGAGGGGACTGAATGTTGCCAGATTGTATTCGTCATCCTCATACAGGATCAGCGCCTTTCGTGATGCTGAAGAGTTTCGTTGGCTACACAAAACAATGACTTCTGGTTTGCATAGCTGATAATTTGGACAGCAGCGTGTACATTTCAGACGTGTTAAGGCCAGTGGATATGCCCCATCTTCGAGGTCTTCGTAACGTTGTCTTTCAACAAGATAACATAAGACTGCACGCTGTCCGTGCTATTCTGACACGCATTGATAGCGATAATGTTCCATAGATACTCTTGTCGGGACGATCTCCATATCTTTCAGTCACCGAAAAAAGTCTTATAAATAGGTTGCCGAGGGAATGACACGCAACACCGAACAGCCAATGCCATTGGTGAAATCTGGTATAGAGCTAAAGCAGAATGGAATGACGGACTTCTGTAATCAAAACACAGTTTGGCTAGATGCCCTGCCAACTTAGAGCAACTATTTCTGCCGGAGATGGCAGCTGCGGCTATTAAAATTCGCACTATGTATACGAAAAATCACGTACAAATGTACTCTTGTCTTTTTAAATGGTCATTCTTCTGACTTGTCTGATACGGCTCGCCATAAGTTTCTCTCCTGTATCAGCCTCTTCATCTCAGAGTACACACTTGCATCGTACGTCCTTTATTATTTGCGGATGTATCCCAATCTCTGTCTTCCTCTTCAGTCTGTATACACCACAGCTCCTATTAGTACCATGGAAGCTATTCCCTGATATCTTAATACATGTCTTATCATTCTGTCCCTTCTTCTTGTCAATGTTTTTTAGTATGTTCGTTTCTTAGCTCATTCTGCGGAGAACCACCTCATTCCTTACCTTGTCAGTCCACCTAATTTTCGATATTTTCTGCAGCTCCACTCCTCAGTCTCTTCGATTCTCTTTTGTTCCGGTTTTCCAACAGTCCATGATTTACTAATATACAGTTCTGTCCTCCGAACGTAGATTCTTAGAAATTGCTTCCTCAAATGAAGGCGTGTGTTTGATACTAATGGAGTTCTTTTGGCCAGGAGCGCCCTCTTTGGCTGTGCTAGTCGGTTTTTCATGTCTTCCTTGCCATTGTGGTTATTTGGATTCCAAGGTAAAAAAATTTCTTACCTCCGTCTGCTTCGTGATCGCCAGTTTTGATGTTATTCTTCTCGCTGTTTTCATTTCTACTACTCCCCATTACATTCGCATCTTTTGGGTTTACTCTGTCCATGTTCTGTACTCATTACACTCTTCATTCCATTCAACAAATTTTGTAATTCTTCTTCGTTTTCACTGAGGATAGCAGTGTCATCAGCAAATCTTATCATTGACATTTTTTCTCCCGGAATCTCAATCCCACTATTGAACCCTTCCTTTATTTCCGTCATTGCTTCTTCTATTTATAGACTTAACAGTACTGGCGAAAGACTGCATCCCCATCTTACACCTTTTTTACTGCAAGCAGTTCATACAATACCGTGTACGCACAATATGTAAAATTTGTTATTTGGTATTCTCCTGAATCTTCCTGGCAGATTAAAACTGTGTGCCGGACAGAGAATCGAACTCGGGACCTATGCTGGCAAAGGTCCCGAGCTCGAGTCTCGGTCCGGCACACAGTTTTAATCTGCCAGGAAGTTTCATATCAGCGCACACTCCGCTGCAGAGTGAAAATGTCATTCTGATATTCTCCTGTTTTTTTTTTTTTTTAATTACAATGACCAGCAGTGTATACAGCTGAGTCTGCGTTGATGTTGCAAACTTTCCGGAATGACGGAGATAGGTAATTTCTCAATTGTAGATAAGGGACTCATGTCCAGAAATGACCGAATCAAAAGTTACAAGCGAAAATCGGCCTAATACCTCTGTCAGTAGATGTTGTCTACTACGAGCCCTTTGATTTCCATATTTTTGGTTGAGGTATTCTGGCCCAAAGCAAGGAAAACGATTTTCTAGTAAGCACGGGCTCTAAAACGTGTGCCTTAAGATCTATGAGCAGTGGTTCAGTAGAAGAGATGTCTTTCACAATTGTAAAGACGAAAAAGTGTTCATAGCTCTTAAAATATGCACTTTAGAGCCCACAGTTATCGGACTTTTTTCTTGTTTTGGTCCAGAATACATTATCCAAAAATATATAAAGCAAAAAGCTTGCAGTAGAAGAGGTCCACTGTCAGTGGTAGAACAATTTTTGCGTATAGCTCTCGGCTAGGTCGTTTCCGAGTCACATGGCCTTACCTTCTGCATCATCCCTGAAACTTTGTAACATCACCATGGGAACTCCTAGTATAGATTAGGGAGTGGTTGGAGGAAAGGGAAACACATGTCTACATGAGAAACTACACTGTTTAATAAGTTAACTATGCTGTTGCCTTGTTTAAGATACTATTGATTCTTCTTTTCCGGACAAATGAAACGTGATAGTGCTAAAGAAACCAGGAGATAGCTCAATTGCGGGAAGACTCTCTTCGGCGTCACCGGAAACTGAATTTAAGCCGAGCTGAGGAAGCCTTATCTGGGTCTGAAGGGAAGACTTGAGTTAGCAGCGAGAAAAGAGCGGGCGACTGGCATTCCGTAATTTCATTACGGCCGCCGCGGCCGACGAAGAAAAAGCTGGAAGGCCTTCAGCGGCGACGCCGACAACTCGGTTACCCCTGCAGCCTCCCACTGCCTGGGGGATAATTTCCCTGCCGCGTGGCGCACGTTATTGGCCTCACGGGCCTCAAAGATTCAATCCAATTTGCTGTAATGCGGTTTACTGTAAAAGCTTGCCAAGAGTTAGGCGGCCCCTGATTTCGTGTCCGCGCTGCAACTTAGACGAGGACAGATCGAGGAGTTTGCTGCCCAGTGGACTTCTGGACTGTCCTACCACGTCAAATACTTGAGTATTCTCATAATGCTCCCCCTTCTACGCCGCCATAGAATATCTGCATTTCAGCCCTCGTAGGCACGGATAATTCCTAACATTGAACTCTTAACTACATCATCATCAGTGGACATTCACTTTACACTACTGGCCATTAAAATTGCTACACCAAGAAGAAATGCACATGATAAACGGGTATTCAGTGGACAAATATATTATACTAGAACTGACATGTGATTACATTTTCAAACAATTTGGGTGCATAGATAATGAGAAATCAGTACCCATAACAACCAACTCATGCCGTAATAACGGCCTTAATATGCCTAGGCATTTGGTCAAACAGAGCGTGGATGGCGTGTAGAGGTACAGTTGCCCATGCAGCTTCAACACGATACCACAGTTCATCAAGTGTAGTGACTGGCGTATTGTGATGAGCCAGCTGCTCGGCCAACATTGATCAGATGTTTTCAATTGGTGAGAGATCTCGAGAATGTGCTGGCCAGGGCAGCAGTCGAACATGTGGCCGTCAACATGCTGTCGTGGATTATTCTGCTGAAATGTGGGGTTTCGCAGAAATCGAATGAAGGGTCGTAACATATCTGAAATGTAACTTCCGCTGTTCAAAGTGCCATCAATGTGAAAATGAGGTGGCCGAGACGTGTAACCAGTGGCACCCCATACCATCACGCCGGGTGATGCGCCAGTATGGCGATGACGAATACACGCTTCCAATGTGCGTTCACCGCGATGTCGCCAAACACGGATGCGACCATCATGATGCTGTAAAGAGAACCTGGATTCATCCGAAAAAAATGACGTTTTGCCATTCGTGCGACCAGGTTCGTCGTTGAGTACACTGTCGCAGGCGCTCCTGACTGTGATGCAGAGTCAAGGGTAACCGCAGCCTTGCTCTCGGAGCTGATAGTCCATGCTGCTGGAAACGTCGTCCAACTTTGCGTGCAGATGGTTGTTGTCTTGCTAACGTCCCTATCTGTTGACTCCGGGATCGAGACGTGGCTGCACGATCCGTTACAGCCATGCGGATAAGAGGCCTGTCATCTCGACTGCAAGTGATACGAGGCCATTAAGATCCAGCGCACACACACACACACACACACACACACACACACACACACACACACACACTATTCGCCCGCATGATACATTCATCACGACGAGCACCGCAATGATTTCCGTGAGAAGATGGCCATATGGCGCCTCCACATTTCACTCTCTTCCTCGACCCTTAACCTCTATTATTATCATTATCATCATCATCAACAACAACAACAACGAAACGCCACAGTCATCTATACGAGGCATTCACAATTTTTCGCAGCTTTCAGCAAGTTGCTCAACTGGTGAAGTCTAAGATTTAGCAAGCCGTCAGGCACACGAGTAATTCAGTTATGTTTCAAAGAAATAATACCAAGGCAGAATGCTATGAGACTACGTATGGAGCGTAATTACGGTGGTCGCTTTTCTGGAACGACATTCTCGATATATAACACGCGCTGTTCATTATGTTGGAGATACAGACAGTAGGAGTAAATTTACAGAGGGCAGACACCACCTGCGAAAACCTAGAAGATGTGGCACTGTTTTAAACTGATGGTGCATTCAGAGCTAAACCCAAATCCACAACCAGGTTTTATGTCCTGTTTATGGGATGTATTACAGTACTGTCAAAATTATTGATTAGCCAAAATGAAAACGAATAAGGACAGGGAAGCTTTCACGTAGAATGATTTGAATTAAGGGTAATTGCCACCCTCATACAGGCGGAAAAACTATCCAGTACATTGGAAATATCCCAGAGCGCCCACCGTACGGTACTCTCCAAGCGATTTTTACCTTTCTGGTCCAATGAAGGAGCACTTATGTGAATCCAAGTTTTCGTCAGATGACGAGGTTGTGGAAACAGTGCAAGAGTGAGTGTGGACGACGCCACAAAGCTTCTTTCAGGATAAAATTACGAAGTTTGTCAAGAGATGGGCGAAGTGCTTAGGAGACGGAGGATGATTGTATAGGGTGCTTTCGACATGAAAAGAATTTGCCTTTACTTGAGCTCCCGGGCGTACTACGTCAGAGATCATTTTGCGTTGTGAGCGGATCCGGAGTCAGGTACGTTGCCGGACACAGGAGAGTGTAGGCGGCAGCTGGCGCAGCGGGGGCGCTCGCTGGCAGTGGCGCCCGCCCTACTTTGGCTGCGGCTCGCTCGCGTCGGACGCTCTGCGATTCCTTTCACCAAAGGGTCTCCTCCATCACCATCTGCAGAACATAATGCGGTCGATACTTCTTTCACTGTTATGACTTCCTATGGTGGGCCATCGCAGTAATTACTGGAGTATCACTGACTCAACTGGACAGCCATTGGACCGAGAGGCTCTGGGAAAGGAAGTTTGTATCAGGAAGGTCGAAGGAATGTCATAATGACTATTTACCAAGTCTCCCTGAATGATTCTGATAAACTGTAAACAATGTGCCACTTCATTTGATACAGTACTCTAGTGGAATAGAAATCCTCTTCAGTTGTAAGTAATTTTCTTATTATTGCCCGACCCGTATCGGAAGCTTGAAGCTCCCATCATCAGGTACCACCAAATAATTAAAAAGTCATGAATGTATGGAGATCGAGTCAGTCGATGAACTGGGGTCAAATATTTTGCACAGTTATCTAAAGGGTTTCATGTAAGTCTGCAGGCTTTCGTGGCCGTTGTCACTGAAGTTAAAAATCTTCTGGGTTATTAGGCCGCGTCATGTTTCTTCTAAAATGTTCGACGTTTCGAACCCTGTGCTGGGATCTTCCTCAGGATCTTTTGGTGTCCACTACTGCCCTACTGTTCTAGCAGTAGTGGACATCAAAAGATCCTGAGGATGATCCCAGCAGAGGGGTCGAAACGTCGAACATTTTAGAAGAAACATGACGCGGCCTAATAACCCACAAGATTTTAACTTCAGTATTTAAAGGGTGTCCAGGAAGTAGGACGAATTAGAATTAGCGCAATTTTGCCGTATGACGGTTGGCAACCGTGGTTTTTTCATGTTTATTATCTGCCATCCTTCCTATTAGTGGTCAAATAGCTTTTGTGTGGTGAGCATTCTTGTTTGATGTTTATTTTTGTTGGCAGCGGATGATAACTGTGCGACGTATCCAAGTGACAAAAAATATTACAAAAGCGGCGAAAGTCCGACGGCAACCGTTCCTAAATTGCGTCTGACAGTCGGAAGTAATGCTGCTCCAACCGAATCATCAGTTCAGAAGTTGATCCTGAAGTGTGAGTTCACGGTTCTATTTCAAACGTTAAGAAAAGAGGACGACCGCGCTCCACTCGAACACAAGAAAACATTGCTGTCGTGCATTACAATGCGGCCGTAAGCCCCAAAAAATCGGTTCGCCGACGAGCTCAACAATTGAATTTATCACCAAGTTCATTGCATGAAATCCTTTCAAAAGATCTGAAAATGCATGCGTACAAGGTTCAACTTACACAAGAGTTGAAGCTTGCAGATCATGGAAAGCGACATCGACTTGCTCAGTGGATCTTGGCTCGACAAGTGGAGAACGAGAACTTCACAAGAAGAATAATTTTCTCAGATTAGGCTTACTTCCACATCAGTGGGTTCGTCAATAAGCCGACCTGGAGAATTTAGAGTAACGAAAATCCGCGGGTGACTGGAAGATGAGATGTATCGACAACGCACGACTGTGCGGTGTGGTCTCTGGGTAGAAGTAGTATTTGGGCTGTAGCTTTTTGAAAATGACGAGGGAGCTACCGTCACTGGGTACTGCGACCGTTACCGAAAGATGCTTTCTGACTGGTTTTGCCCTTTTATTGATGGAATGACGGTTTTTGGTTTCAACAAGATGGTGCGACATGTAACACATCCCGTGAAACGATTGCTCTGCTGAATGAAAAGCTTCCTCAAAAAATTCTCTCTTTTCGTGAAACCAGGACTGGCCTGCCAGATCATGCATTATTAACCCTTGTGACCTTTTTTTTGTAGAGACTTGTGAATTCAAAAATGTAAGTGAACAAACCACAAAAAGTACACAGGTGTCATCGAGAACTTCAGTGAACGAGTTGCTCGTTGCCGTACGGCCTTGGGTTGTCACTTGGGGGATATAATTTTGCATACATAAATGGGAGAAGTTTCTTAATGGCATCATAGAAAAACATTACATTTTCAATCAATTTTGTATGTTCTGTAGCACTTTACTATTCGTCCTTACATCTCGGACACCATCTAGATGGCCGACTGCTCTTTTGCACCGTGCTTGCAAAATCTTACTTTCCTCATGTGAGATATTGATTGCTTCCTTGTGCACTACTTATAAGTATGATACTTTATTCCAACGGCCTCATTCCGCTCAACAAATAACACGTCATTAGCTATCCTTGGCTGCCTGTAATACATTTACATTTAAGTACAAATTTTTTTTATACTTTTTATACCGACGGTAATTTTGCTCACATATGTGGTATGTATTGTAATTTTTGACGTTGTTCCCGTTACAATGCATCATCATAAGTATTTCCATGCTGTTGACGATTCACGTTTCGATGGTCAAACAATCTCTTAAACTAGCAGCTGTATGCCACGCTAAATTAATGTATAGCGGTGCAACGTGCAGAAGGAACTGAAAGAGTAAAACAGAGTGGTTTTATGAGGGCAGGATGATAATGTGATGGCTTATAAATTAGCTACGTGGGACCTGAACTTTTAAATATGTATTAAAAATTTGAATGCGGTATGTCCATGAGTTCAGAGAATAATAATGAATACGTTTGTTAGAAGTCGTTTCATTTTTACATGAAAATAGGACACGCAGATGTTTCGCCGTGACGGACCACTACGTACAGTCGCAATAAAAACTTTATTTCAAATGAGGGAGGAGATGTTGAAGAGTGCATGTATAAAACTGGTGGACGGCTGGTCCGTGCTTCCGAAAACTAATGATACATCTACGTTCCGGATTCCTAACCAGGCAACTGAAATAAAGTTTCACCCTTTCAAAAAAAATCTAGTTACGGTGTGTGGTGGATGCTGAATAAAACTAATTTCCTAGCTACAAGAGATTCTGCGCCATCAGGCTATGACTATAATTTTTTTTAGCGATTGAATGTTCAGCGGAGTACCCTTGTGAAACGCATTTCAGGTGTTACTGTTGCCCTAAAAGAGATACTTTTGCGAAAGTTTCCTTAAAGACACTTCTTTTAAAAGGCACTGCGACTGGTGCCAATCTTAGTTAATAGAAGTTATTTTCATGTAGTTAGTATTGTAATTTAACTACGAAATCAGAAGTCCGAAAGAAGGCATTAAGCTACATGAAAGTGGCTATTAGGATGATGAGAACATTTAAAGATGGATAAAACACAACGTCGCGACCAACATGCCCATTGAGTGTCGTCCTGGATGGTGTATATGTTCAATTCATTGATTACTTCAAGGCGAATTTCGTATTATTGTGGAGTAAATCACATAGACCACACAGCCGTTACTAGGCAGGAATGTATGACACTGTGCAGTGGACTGAATACGAATTTTCTACAATGTTACCTAGTCAGTCTAAAGACAGTAAACTGAACATGAAACATTTCAACTAAAGTCTGTTACTGCAATGTTAACGACATTAATTTTCATTTTTTCACGTTAATTGTTGTTGATGGAACAATATTTATAGATCTTAAAAATGCAGAAACCGTAAATATTAATAAATCAGTAAGTTTTCAAGGAATAACAATATCTCAAGAGAAATTATATAATAAAAGAATATATATTATCGTTATAATAACAATTCACGTGTTTTGAAGATTACTAGCAGTAGATAAAATTACTAACATTAATGAGGGATCTATCTGCAAAATAATTACAGTAGTGGATAAACCCTTACGCTCAAAACAACCTTTATTATTACAACACTAATTCATTTATCAGCAGCCACAAATACTTCATTTTGATAAAATTTTGGACGATTATTAGGATTAGGTATACTGACTGAAAAATTGTAACCAGATTAATGTTAGCTATGCATTACATCTCAAACATTGAAATTGCGTTTAGAAGTATTTTTCACATTTGTCTAGTCGTAAATAATGGTTCAATCATCATAACATTATATGAAATGGAGGACCTGTAGCAACTATTTGAATTTATTTCAGTGTAGAAAGAAGAAATTGTTTCAGTTCATGTACACGCATACACATGAATAAGAGGAAAAATTATTTTATTCTTAGTTATAACACATGAATTTATAAGATACGTTTTGCCTTAAGGTTCAATTGTCTTTTTTGAGAGACAAGTAATTACAAATCTGTACTCAGCAATTCCCCTATTCAGGAACAGACTCAGTTCAATAGGTTGAGGAGAATTTGATGTAGATAATACCATATTAAATCAGTTTCTGACATTTAATTTTCTATTATTTATTTTTGAAGCTAAAGCTGAAATACATTTATTCATCTTACATCTAATAGGATCAAATAACCTTTTAGGAGATCATGGAGATACTAACAAAACACATTTCAAATTTAGATTTAAGATTTCATTTATATTTGTGTTAATAACATCGTATTTAGCTGCATTAAGTGCAATTAATTCTTATCTGTTAGGAGATCCAGACAATTTTGTATCGACAAATCCCCTTGTAACGGCGGTACATATTCAACTAGAATGATACTTATCTATACAATTTTACGATCAATTCCAAACAAACCAGAAGGTGCTATTGCATCATTACTATTAATTAGAATTTCAGTAATTTTACCTTTACAGAATAAAACAGGTGGCTAGGTCCCCTTCCGGCTACCAGATTTAGATTTCCCATGGTCTGGTAAAACAGCGTAAGGAAAATTCTGAGACGGTTCCTTCAGAATCTGAGCTTTATACTGAAGAGTCAAAAAAACTGCTACACTGCCTAATATCGTGTAGGTCCCCTGCGAGCACGCAGAAGTGCCGTAACATGACGTGGACTGATGTCCGAAATAGTGCTGGAGGGAACTGAAACCATGGCAACTACTGCAGGGGTGTCCATAAATCAGAAAGAGTACGAGGAGCTGGAGATCAACTCTGAACAGCACGTAGTAAGGCATCACAGATATGCCCACTTCATGTGTGGGACGTTTGGCGACCATCGGAAGTGATGAAACTCAGTAGAGTATCACTGAAGCAACTCTGTAGCAATTCTGGACGTGTGGGGGTGTCGCATTGTCCTGCTGCAATTTCCCAAGTGACGTGAATTGATGCAGGTGATCAGACAGTATGCTTAAGTACGTTTCACCTGTCAGAGGCGTATCAAGACATATCGCTCCAGCTACACACGGCCCACACCATTACAGAACCTGCACCAGCTTGAACAGTCCCCTGCTGACATGCAGGGTTCATGGATTTATGAGGTTGTCTCCATACCTATATACGTCCAACCGCTATATACAATTTGAAAAGAGACTCGTCCGATCAAGCAACATGTTTCCAGTGATCAACAGTCCGCCGGCGGCGGTGGCCGAGCGGTTCTAGGCACGTCATTCCGGAACCATGTGGCTGCTACGCTCGCAGGTTCGAATCTTGCCTCGGGCATGTATGTGTGTGATGTCCTTAGGTTAGTGAGGTTTAAGTAGTTCTAAGCTGATGACCTCAGCCGGCCGCGGTGGTCTCGCGGTTCTAGGCGCTCAGTCCGGAGCCGCGCGACTGCTACGGTCGCAGGTTCGAATCCTGCCTCGGGCATGGATGTGTGTGATGTCCTTAGGTTAGTTAGGTTTAAGTAGTTCTAAGTCCTAGGGGACTGATGACCACAGATGTTAAGTCCCATAGTGCTCAGAGCCCTTTTTTTTCTTTTTTTTGATGACCTCAGCTGTTAAGCCCCATAGTGCTTAGAGCCATTTGAACCGTCAATACTCCAAAGTCGGTGTTGACGGGCTCAGGCGAGACGTAAAGCTTTGTGCCGTGCAGTCATTAACGGTACAAGAGTGTGCCTTCGGCACCGGAAGCCCATATCGATGATGTTTCGTTGAATGGTTCGCACGCTGCCACTTGTTGATGGCTCAGCATTCAAATCTGCACCAATTTGCAGAAAGGTTCCACTTCTGTCAAGTTGAAGGATTCTCTTCGGACGCTGTTGGTTCAGTTCTTGCAGGATCTATCTCCCCCACAGCGATGTGCGAGATTTGATGTTTTACAGGATTCTTGATATTCACGGTACACACGTGAAATGGTCGTACGGGAAAATCGTTATCTCGGTGATGCTATGTCCCATTGCTAGTGCGCCAACTATAACACCACTTCAAACTCGCTTAAATCTTGATAATATGCCATTTTAGTGGCAGTAACCGATCTAACAACTGCGACAGAGTCTTGTCTTATATAGGTGTTGCCGACCGCAGCGCCGTATTCTGCCTGTTTACATATCTCTATATTTGAATACGCATGGCTATACCAGTTTCTTTGGCGCTTCAGTGTACTTCGTCTCTAATGAACTCGTTGGCGAAAAGACATTAGGGCCCGAAGTTTCGTGAAAAACAGCCTAAAGATAATAGCAGTATTTTCTGGTTGGAAATGGACGGAAAACTGCAGAAAATTCATAAGTATGCCGCAGGCGTCCAGACTTTCTCTGCGAAGACGACGGAGCACGCCGAAGACCACGGCGAGCGGCAACCCACCATACACCGAGAGGGCGCTGCCGTGTTGTAAGTGCGGTCGGTCTCGATATTCACGGGCACAGAACGCACTCATCGTGTTCATATATCCTGCGACGGGGGCAACCGAAGACAGTATTCTACGGCTGACATACAGATGTCCGGCGTCCAGATGAAATATTGTGCGTGGTAGGGAAGGACGGCCTTCCGCATTCCCGGAAGTTCATCGAGTAACCGAGATCACGTGCCGAGGGCTCGCTCATCTGTTGTCAGACTCAAATGGAAACAAAATTTATATAACTATTTATATTTTAACGAGACAGGAGTTCGTCTGTCGCAAGCCACATCATAGTTTATGGCGGAAGATACTCTGTACATTCCTGTCACTATCCTGTTTTCCTGTTCCCGTGCGCAGGTGGGAGACTACTGGTTAGCCTCCGTGCGAACTCTCTCTGATTTTAGCATTACGGCCTTTTCGCAAGGTTTTCGTGGGAGGAAGAATATGTTGGTTGGCTCATGTAGCAACGAACACACTCGGAATTTTAACAACGATACACACCTTGTTGCAACAACGGCTCTCTTGTAGTGTGAAGCACAGTCACAGTATGAGCATCTTCGTGACGTTCTCACATTTACTAAACGAACGTGTGACGAAACACGCTGCTCTTTTCCGTATCTTGCCTACCAATCCTCCCAGAATGACGAGCAATACTCAAGTATAGATCGAAGGGGGGTTTCGTAGTATAAATCCTTGGTTAGTGCACTACACTTACTGAGCATTTTTCCAACGAATTTCTTTCTGACATCCGATGTTCCAATTAATTTACGTGCTCGTTCTACTTTAAATCGCTCCATAATCATACTAAGAGATATTTATTGCATGTGACTGCTTCCAGTGAGTATTCATGAATAGCGTGGTTATAAAATAACTGGCCTTCCCGACCATTAATGTGCAGTATACTACATTTGTTTACGTTCAGGGCAACTGCAATCCCTGCATGAAGCGGCGGATACTCTGCATCTGCACAGTTTTGTAGACCTGCGACATATAAAATGGAAGGTAGGTGAAGAAGCTGCGTAGTCTATGACGCGAGAATACCTATACTTGAGTTATCTACCATTTGAAAATGAGTATTTAGAGACTTGAAACAGACTTTTCAAATAACTTTAAGCCTTTGGAAACGTTTTCTCGCTGAGGACTCCCACAAATTGATGAAAGGAAAAAGAGTTTGTCGCTTACTAAATTTTCACTGTTCATGCAGTAAAACTGCCACAGGAAGCATGACGTTTTAATTCATTACCTCTTTACGTGACACATTTTGAAGTCCGTATCAATATATGCCACTTAATGTATCGGAAAAATTACAACACTGGACGATACTTAGTTCAGGAGATACTGCGTCGTACTGGTAAACACAGAATGCATGAAAAACTACCGCATCTTGCAAGAGATTTTAATTTATTACTTCGCTGCTATTGACTCTATTCCCAACACATTTGGCAGACACCATCCACATAAGCCGCTGAATGTACCTACGAAATTATATCATTGTACGGCGCTTAGGAAAATACGTCATAAACATTTAGCTACGTGAAAATGTAACTGCAGTGTGAAATTCGCTAGACATACAAGTGAAGTATGTGTATAAATACGCTTGAAATATGTGGGAAATCTATTTGACATATGCGGATGCGAGCAAAGCGACGGACCCGCCAGGTTAGCAGAGCGCGAGAACATGCTGCTTCCTAGACTCGGGTAGGCGCGCCGGCCCCGGATCGAATCTGCCCGGCGGATTAACGACGAGGACCGGTGTGCCGGCTAGCCTGGATGTGGTTTTTAGGCGGTTTTCCATATCCCTCTAGGTGAATACCGGGCTGGTCCCCACGTCCCGCCTCAGTTACACGGCTCGCAGACATCTGAAAACTTTCGCACTATTCCATGGATTACACTAGTCGCAGACAGTTCGGATGCACTAATTCCTTCCCAGGGGGTACGGGGTGGCGGCAGGAAGTGCATCCGGCCACCCCTTCAATTAACATTGCCACATCCGATTAACCACACTGCGTACCCGTGGTAAAAACCGCACAAGCAAAAGCAGAAAGGATGCGAGTTAATCGACGGGTAAAAGGTTCATCCTAATCCACTGAAACGATTTCAATCAAGTTTGGACGATATTAGTTACAATATGAAAGAAGTGCTTTAGATGTAAGAACCAACAACCAACCTCCTATAGGGGACAGTGCGATAACTTGGAGGGAGAAACGACGACGAAGGGATGGGCACACAGTGAGGGAGAATTAGCAGGAAGAAGGCATTGCCACAGAGAGGGGAGAGGACGGTATGAACAGCTAGAGGGGAGTAGAAAATGCACAGAGAAAGGAAATACGAGATTGACGGTGAAAGAGGAGAGGAGGAGATGGGCACAGACAGAAGAGGGGGAGGGGATGGACAGAGAGAGGGAGGAGCAGATTGATAAAGAGGAGGGAGGAGTAACTCCTCAAACCAGTCAAAATTTGCTTTAATATTATGTACGTACGTATTTTGTTCGCCAGGTGACATATGTAAACGTATGGAACGCATTCCGGAAGTCAAGAAACACCGACCTGGGCATCAGTGTCTCGTGAACGAACGAACAGTGCTAGCTGAGATGCACAGGATCTTTATGTGCGAAATCAATGTTGATCCCTACAGAAGAGTTTCAGATCTCCAGTGAAGGACTCGGGAATATCTTACAAACCTGGGACTACTGCCGGTTGACAGATGTTCAGCTGTTAGAAATCACTTTCGGATTGAGGCAGGGGATCCCAAGTTTCTAGGGAAAACAGTTTCCATTAATTTTTCACGTGTATGTGTTTGTGTACAGTATGTACGCGTGGCAGCGCGTGCAGCAGATGTTCCGGTCCGGGAGCGCTGCTCTGCGCCGGCTGTCCGCACAGTTAATAAGACGGCTCCCAGATCCTGGAACGGGGCCGTTTGTAAGCGCTGTGTTTGCACAGGCGGCGCGCTCCCATCGAGTAACAGCATAACACTGCGCAGAGCAGCCCTAGCGGTCGGGCCGCTGCCCTTTGAAGCTGCTGCCGTTATGTTCCTCTGCCTAAGGAAAGTCTGCACCTACTCCCACAAGCGTACACAACGTTACCATCGCCACGTCGTCGATGGAAACACCGAAGGCTACATTTGTAACCCGACAAAGCGAATCGTTGACCCGGGTGCAGCGAGAGCTGGGTAGGTCACGTGACTAGGTAGTCACATTCCGATTCGGTGCAACCAGTAACCTCACCTCCGGTTCTTAAAGAATAGCGCTTCGTTTTAGGGAAACCTAGTTTTGCAGGTACATTTACTGGTGTATGTGGGAATCGTATTGAAAAATATGTTGTGAACTTAGTAGTAAGGTAGTAATAAACAAAAACTTCATGCTTTATGCTAAAGTTTTACTGCATGAATAGCGGAAGTGTAGGAAACGAAAATTTTTCGCCTTGCATTATTGTGTGTGGAGTATCAGCAAGAAATACACTGGCGGGAAAAAAACGTATCACCAAAAAAATTATTTATGGAGAGTAATGAAATTTGGTGAATCAATTTTCCTACGTGAGACACTTAAGTGATAAACAACGCATATCATAGTATAATGTAATCGCGAGCAATATGAAATGCTGGTACATTGATAAATGCTGTAACCGCCAGGATGTTGAATGCAAGCATGAAAACGTGCATATATTTTGTCGTACCGGTCCTGGATGTCAGTTTGTGGAATTAGAATTCCATGCGTGTTCCACTTGGTCGCTCTATACAGGGATGGTTAATGCTGGTTGTGGATGACTCTGGACTTGTCGGCCGATGGTGTGCCATATGAGCTCGATAGAAGACGGATCTGGTGATCGAGCAGGCCGCGCGGAGTGGCCGAGCTGTTTGAGGCGTCATGTCACGGAGTGCGCGGTCCCTCCCGCCGGAGGTTTGGGTCCTTCATCGGGCATGGGTGTGTGTGTTGTTCTTAGTATATGTTAGTTTAAGTAGTGTGTAAGCCTAGGGACCGATGACCTAAGCAAATAAAAAAAAAGGCTCTGAGCACTGTGGGACTTAACTGCTGAGGTCATCAGTCCCCTAGAACTTAGAACTACTTAAACCTAACTAACCTAAGGACATCACACACATCCATGCCCGAGGCACGATTCGAATCTGCGACCGTAGCGATTGCGCGGTTCCAGACTGAAGCGCCTAGAACCGCTCGGCCACTCCGGCCGGCGATGACCTAAGCAGTTTGGTCCCTTAGGAATTCACATACATTTGAACTTGATCTAGCAGGCCAACGCAACATGTCGACCCCCTGTAGAGCAGGTTGGGTTACAACAGCGGTTTGTGGGCAAGGGCTATCCTGTTGGAAAACACCGCCAGGAATGCTGTTCTTTAATGGCAGCACAACAGGTCGAATCATCAGACTGAGGTACAGATTTGCAGCCTGGGTGCGTGGGATTACCACAAGGGTGCTCCTGCTATCATACGAAATCGCATCTCAGAATAGCGTCAGTGGAGGTCCAGTGTGTGTAGCACGCAGACAGATCCTCACTGCCCTCCTCCTAACTAACACACATCCATCACTGGCACCGAGGCAGAATCAGCTTTCATCATAAAACACAACAGATCTACACCATACCCACCAATGAGCTCTCGCTTGACACACTGAAGTCGCAAATGATGTGGTCTGGGGCCAATGGAATGCACGGTTCAGGGCGTCTGGCTAGGATTTGTCCTTGAAGTAATAGATTTGTAACAGTTCCTTGTGTCACTCTGGTGCCAACAGCTGCTCAAATTACTGCTGCAGCTGCAGTGCGAAGCGCCGGAGTCATGCGCCAAACCTGATGGACTTCCCTCTCGGTAGTTCAACGTGGCCGCCCGGAGCCCGACCTTCCTTGCATTACCGTGACAGCCGCTGCCAGCAGTCACATACAGTGGCCACAATCCTGGCAAGTCCTTCTGCGGAATCGCAGAAGGAACGTACAGCTTATCGTATCCCAATTACACGATCACCTTCAAACTAAGAGAATTGCCGTCTTAAAGGCATTCTTGACTAACATCAACTCTCCATAGTTCTACACTCCTGGAAATGGAAAAAAAGAACACATTGACACCGGTGTGTCAGACCCACCATACTTGCTCCGGACACTGCGAGAGGTCTGTACAAGCAATGATCACACGCACGCCACAGCGGACACACCAGGAACCGCGGTGTTGGCCGTCGAATGGCGCTAGCTGCGCAGCATTTGTGCACCGCCGCCGTCAGTGTCAGCCAGTTTGCCGTGGCATACGGAGCTCCATCGCAGTCTTTAACACTGGTAGCATGCCGCGACAGCGTGGACGTGAACCGTATGTGCAGTTGACGGACTTTGAGCGAGGGCGTATAGTGGGCATGTGGGAGGCCGGGTGGACGTACTGCCGAATTGCTCAACACGTGGGGCGTGAGGTCTCCACAGTACATCGATGTTGTCGCCAGTGGTCGGCGGAAGGTGCACGTGCCCGTCGACCTGGGACCGGACCGCAGCGACGCACGGATGCACGCCAAGACCGTAGGATCCTACGCAGTGCCGTAGGGGACCGCACCGCCACTTCCTAGCAAATTAGGGACACTGTTGCTCCTGGGGTATCGGCGAGGACCATTCGCAACCGTCTCCATGAAGCTGGGCTACGGTCCCGCACACGCCCCAACATCGTGCAGCCCGCCTCCAGTGGTGCCGCGACAGGCGTGAATGGAGGGACGAATGGAGACGTGTCGTCTTCAGCGATGAGAGTCGCTTCTGCCTTGGTGCCAATGATGGTCGTATGCGTGTTTGGCGCCGTGCAGGTGAGCGCCACAATCAGGACTGCATACGACCGAGGCACACAGGGCCAACACCCGGCATCATGGTGTGGGGAGCGATCTCCTACACTCGCCGTACACCTCTGGTGATCGTCGAGGGGACATTGAATAGTGCACGGTACATCCAAACCGTCATCGAACCCATCGTTCTACAATTCCTAGGCCGGCAAGGGAACTTGCTGTTCCAACAGGACAATGCACGTCCGCATGTATCCCGTGCCACCCAACGTGCTCTAGAAGGTGTAAGTCAACTACCCTGGCCAGCAAGATCTCCGGATCTGTCCCCAATTGAGCATGTTTGGGACTGGATGAAGCGTCGTCTCACGCGGTCTGCACGTCCAGCACGAACGCTGGTCCAACTGAGGCGCCAGGTGGAAATGGCATGGCAAGCCGTTCCACAGGACTACATCCAGCATCTCTACGATCGTCTCCATGGGAGAATAGCAGCCTGCATTGCTGCGAAAGGTGGATATACACTGTACTAGTGCCGACATTGTGCATGCTCTGTTGCCTGTGTCTATGTGCCTGTGGTTCTGTCAGTGTGATCATGTGATGTATCTGACCCCAGGAATGTGTCAATAAAGTTTCCCCTTCCTGGGACAATGAATTCACGGTGTTCTTATTTCAATTTCCAGGAGTGTAAGTTCTAGGGGACTGATGACCATAGATGTTAAGTCCCATAGTGCTCAGAGCCAACTCTCCACTTTCATTCTAAAATGTAACAAACGCTCACGACCGTTAGCGTATTTAAAGCAAACGTGATTTGCATCGTCATGTTGGCGCGCCAATAGTGCGGCTCTTGTATGACAGGCACAAAATTCAGATGTAGAAACACGCCTACCAACTTTCGTTTATGTCGCACAATTCATTCTTGGTGTTGCAATTTTTCTCCCGTCGTATAGATGTGCGTTCTACATCTTCATTGATACTCCGCAAGCAAACGTACGGCGTGTGGCTTTGTTACCTCCCAGTGCAGACATGAGAAGTGGTAGCAGAAAGTGTCTTCGTGTACAGCAACAAAGGTTCGCTGTCAACGTCATTAAAGTTATTGATAATGGGAAGGAGAAAGAAAGTGACAGTGCTGACAGGGAAAAACGTGATGGAAGGTGGGAGAAAAAAGCTGAAACTGAATAAGGTGAGGAAGTCTAATGTTACAAAAGCCGAGACACGGTTCTGATCGGATTGGGACTGAAGTGTCCACCCCACAGAAAAAAGCAAAATGTTCACAATAAATATACCGTTTTTGATATGGTTAAATGTATTATTAAGCTTCATTGTCGCAGTATTATGAACAACACAAAAAAGAAAAGTTAGGATCTGTTAGATGAGGATCAGTTTGGCTTTATTTGCAAAGGTCCGTCTTGACCATACATTTTTACAGTCTATTACTACCGGTTTCGGCCACTGCCATCTTCAGATCTATTAAAAATAAAAAAATAAACAGTGATGTAACCAACTAAGTTAGACTTGCTGAAGCAAAATATATAACAGGCCTGGTGATACATAAGAAAAATTAAATATTTATATGATTAACAGCGTTGCATACCAGTCACGCATATCATAAAATCTTCTGATGTAGACATCAGCCTCAAAATCTATACATGTGGGCACATATTAAGTGCTGGCGATGCCCAGGATGCGTCTCGTAGTTGTACAAATAACTGAGGCCGCAGAGGGCACTATAGCTAGGGAAAATGATCAACCATTGTCGTAAATTTAGTTAGTCCTATTCCCTAGCTGTTGTGCCCTTTGCTGGCCTCCCAGAGTCAAACATCAGTACCTTAACCGTTGCGCCACCTCTCTGCTTTCACACTGTGATTTTGGTCGCAGGTGATTCTACTGTTTATGGATAGGTGATTTCTCCTGCAAAATATTGTAATACTTCGTAAAGCCTTCGTAAAATTGGTGTCTTGCAGACAAGTCATTAATTAAGCAAACAGACCGTGCTTTTGAAAATTGTCGGTATTTTTCAAACGATTCGTGACTGACTTGAACGGTTTTCGTTTTTCAGATGTGTGTGGTGGCGCGCTTGGCGCTACTGCTAGCCGCGTGGTTGGCAGCCCTGCAACTTGCGGCGGGGTGTTCCTGTATGTTGGGTCACCCCCAGGACCAGTTCTGCAGGGCAAATTACGGTATGTCACAATATACATACATATACATATATACCGATCTTCTAACTCCAGTAGTCGCTTATGAGTAGGCCGTAGGATGTTGCAGTACTGATGTAGTTTGTGCTTCCATGCCAGCTCTCTAGTCCAGTATTTGAACTGGCGCTCGTATCGGAAGACTGTCGTAAGCCTTCTATTTATGCCGCTGTAATGGAATAGATCTTTCTAAATTAGATAATCTGTGTGAGGAATTTACTGCATCAGTTCACCACATTGTAATTCTGTCAGAGACAGCAAAGGACTTGGAAGAGCAGTTGAACGGAATGGATAGTGTCTTGAAAGTAGGATATAGGATGAACATCAACAAGAGCAAAAGGAGGATAATGGAATGTAGTCGAATGAAGTCGGGTGATGCTGAGGGAATTAGATTAGGAAATGAGACACTTAAAGTAGTAAAGGAGTTTTGCTATTTGGGGAGCAAAATAACTGATGATGGTCGAAGTAGAGAGGATATAAAATGTAGACTGGCAATGGCAAGGAAAGCGTTTCTGAAGAAGAGAAATTTGTTAACATCGAGTCTAGATTTAAGGGTCAGGAAGTCATTTCTGAAAGTATTTGTATGGAGTGTAGCCATGTATGGAAGTGAAACATGGACGATAATTAGTTTGGACAAGAAGAGAATAGAAGCTTTCGAAATGTGGTGCTACAGAAGAATGCTTAAGATTAGATGGGTAGGTCACATAACTAATGAGGAGGTATTGAATAGGATTGGGGAGAAGAGAAGTTTGTGGCACAACTTGACCAGAAGAAGGGGTCGGTTGGTGGGACATGTTCTGAGGCATCAAGGGATCACCAATTTAGTATTGGAGGGCAGCGTAGAGGGTAAAAATCGTAGAGGGAGACCAAGAGATGAATACACTAAGCAGATTCAGAAGGATGTAGGTTGCAGTGGGTTCTGGGAGATGAAGAAGCTTGCACAGGATAGAGTAGCATGGAGAGCTGCATCAAACCAGTCTCAGGACTGAAGACCACAACAACAACAACAACAACAACAACAGTTCACCAACGATAGTACAACATTTATTACTGCGAAAGTCTTATGCATATTCGCTAACGCCTTGCCATATGTGCCCGTGTGTGTGTGTGTGTGTGTGTGTGTGTGTGTGTGTGTTTTTTGGTGTCAGAATGCGGCAGAGGATAGTGCACGTGACAAACAATCAGCTTGCCTGAGAACGAAGTCGTCTGTCAATTTTACGCATGTCTGGTTGAGTGTCAACCTCAGATGCGGTATCTCGGTTTCAACCCCAGACGCACTTCGATTGACATTTCTGTACTACTTACATCCCTGATCATAGCTCTTGCTGATGGTAGTGTATCCTCACATTCAGGAAGTCGTCGTGTGCAACACTTATGTAAAGATACGTTAGTCTAAATTCCTTATCGCTATGAGAATTTAGACAGGAAAATGGGTACCTGCAGTTTGGCATTCCCTGAGTGGTATCAGCTTTTCCGCCAACTGCTGTCTTTCTTACTTACCTGAGAACATAACTTGAAGGAAGCGTGCATAGCAACGAGGAATTCGTCGTACATGGAATTCTGTGTGCGTCAACTCTTAAGTATTACGAACACACACCGTCTGATTGCTCGTAGGGTGCATTTGAACAGCTTCAGTATACGTGGCGACGATTAGCCTGTTCTCCACAACAAATACTGACATGAACACTGAAATTCTCTGCAGCGTCACCTGTTTTACTGTCTCCGATGACGATTCGGTCATATGCTAGTCACTACCACTGTGCATTCTGGAGAACTCCTCCGCTGAAAACTTCACGCAAGCCACCATATTTCTTCAAAGCACAGCACTTCTACGTCATCCACGACCACAAGTTTTCATGGCGGCCATCGGTGTTAATAGCTTCGTAGTAAAACTATTATTGTCACTCAAGTATTGGTTTATCAAACTACGAACAGTCTTACATAACTAACGGTTAGGTGACCTACGGGTTAACGTGAAATTCTGACTAAGGTGCGAATCAAATTTTTCGACCGCCCAAATCTATGGTAAAAGTAAAAAAAAAAAACTTTCACCAATAAAGACAGCCTGATCTTTAAACGTTGCCGCTTTTAGTGTAGCGGTTTAATTTTGTTATGACTCGAAGCGAAACTAGCGATTGATGGACAATTTTAAGAAAGGTTTGAAAAACCAACAGGCGTCAAAGTACCAAGTAGAAATGTGAGAATATTGTATATAAAAGCATAATAAAGGAACAGATCATTTCTGCCATGGGTAAGATTTTGTAGGCATCTACAGGAATTAAATGAGAGACACGTGAACCACAATGGATGTAAAGGAACAAAAAATTAATCATGCTTACTGGACTCCTATTAGAGATAAAAAAGCAAATGAATAGGAGTGAAGCTTGACACTGGAGGGGCTGATGGGGATTATGCTCTGCTGATATTGGACGACTTGTCGATGAATGCCACACTCGTAATTCTGTGTTGGAGAAGCCTTTTAGGGGAGACAGGTGTGGCATTCAGCAGGCTGTTGCGAAATGTCAGCGCCGTTAGTCGGCTGCCATACCGTAGTCTCTTCCTCGCTTCTGAATGCAGGGAAAGGCTGCAGACGCAGTAACCACTACGTGATGGAACTTATGCATGCCGTTTATGGTCGGGCAAACAGTTCAAAATAAGAGATGTGAGCAGAGGCTGTCTGTGATGATGATGTTTGGTTTGTGTGGCTCTCAACAGAGCGGCCATCAGCGCCCGTACAAAGTCCCAGTTTTGCCACAGTCCAATCTAGCCACTGTCACATGATGATGATGATGGTGGTGGTGGTGGTGGTGGTGGTGGTGAAATGATGACAACACAAACACCCAATCTCCGGGCAGAGAAAATCCCGAACTCGGCCGGAATAGAGCCCGGGACACCGTGATCCAGAGGCAGCAACGCTAGCCACTAGACCACGAGCTGCGGAGAGGTTGTCGATGAAAGTGGAAGATGGAAACGCTCCAGTACGAACGGAGCTGCATCAAAGCAGTCTCAGGACTGAAGACCACAACAACAACGAACGGTCTAGTAAAAATAAGAGTTGTAAAAAGATAGATTATTACTGCCGTTTAAGTTTCTCATTAAGAAGTCGTAGGTTCTTACAACGATAGCAGTGTGTATCTCATCAGACCATAATGGACGAGAAAGTGGTGATCAGTACTTATCGTTTTAATAATAGCTTCATCTGCATGAAAAACAATACACGATCGCCTCAGCACTGTCGGTAAACGGGTTTGAGGGATAATCATAGACGAAGATTGTTGAGAAATGTGATTAGATGCAGCTCTTGTTCTGTAAACTCATTTTGTACAGACGTTATTCGTAATACAACGTTTGTCCAAACTGTAGGAGGTAGAGCAACATATCGTAAAGAAGATGGCGCATTGAAACAAACACATCTTTCATTAAAAGTTTATTCAGTACAGGAATAATGTTCGTTTTGTTGTGAAATTATCATTGACAGTCTGAATATTCGTACATAGGTTAGATATACAGGGTGGCGCACGAAATGTTCGCATTTTGTTTTTGAATATAAACTTTATTGTCAGTACAGTCTGAAACGAACATATACTACAATGAAGAGCCGTCCATGGAGATATGTTTAACTCAGCACATGTTCAATATGTCCACCATTTCGTTTCCTTACTTCCTTCAAACAAACACTGAAGTTAGTGCGTAATAAATTGTGAAAGAAACAATTGGTAACACATTTCGTGCGCCATCCTGTAGTTTCTTTATCAGAAACCTTTTTTTTCCAAAGAACGCAGTGCAAACACGTCAAATAATCGATGATTCTTGAACTAAGTGAAGCTAGTCGAATAAAGTCGGGTGATGCTGAGGGAATTACATTAGGAAATGAGACCCTTAAAGTAGTAAAGGAGTTTTGCTATTTGGGGAGCAAAATAACTGATGATGGTCGAAGTAGAGAGGATATAAAATGTAGACTGGCAACGGCAAGGAAAGCGTTTCTGAAGAAGAGAAATTCGTTAACATCGAGTATAGGTTTAAGTGTCAGGAAGTCGTTTCTGAAAGTATTTGTATGGAGTGTAGCCATGTATGGAAGTGAAACATGGACGATAATTAGTTTGGACAAGAAGAGAATAGAAGCTTTCGAAATGTGGTGCTACAGAAGAATGCTGAAGATTAGATGGGTAGATCACATAACTAGTGAGGAAGTATTGAATAGGATTGGAGAGAAGAGAAGTTTGTGGCACAACTTGACCAGAAGAAGGGATCGGTTGGTAGGACATGTTCTGAGGCATCAAGGGATCACCAATTTAGTATTAGAGGGCAGGGTGGAGGGTAAAAATCGTAGAGGGAGATCAAGAGATGACTGCACTAAGCAGATTCAGAAGGATGTAGGTTGCAGTAGGTACTGGGAGATGAAGAAGCTTGCACAAGATAGAGTAGCATGGAGAGCTGCATCAAACCAGTCTCAGGACTGAAGACCACAACAACAACAACTAGTGAAGCATTCCAGTCTGCAGTCCTGTAGGTGCGGCGTTAAGTATTCGTACATGCAGGTGTCTGGACGTAAGTAAGGCAAAGTAAGACAACTCTTAGTGACATGGAACGAGAACAGGTAGACGGAGTGCAGTTAGTTGGAGCAATGGCGTAGACGATGGGCAATGAGTTAGGTGAACGGGTTACGACATTGTACAAGCTGATGATGGCGAACTGGAGTCGCTGCTAGACACCGTCCCCTAGGAGCAACAGTCCACGTAAACAGACTGTCTGTGGATGACGTCGCTCGCTGAATGTGAGAACTACCACAAGGGGTTGTACCGCTTTTATAGGGTCGAAAACAAGTTCTTGTTTTCACGCCGCTCTGTCAAGGCCGCAAGCGATCGATGAGGTCGGTGGAGGATTGTTGCGAGAGATACCAGGTGGATGGCTAATACATGAATACCAGTTAAATGTTGCAGCACAGCGAATATGTAACTCTCACACACTAAGTCGTCAGCAGCCCTTTGTTGCAACTGAAATTCCATCATCTGCAGACCTTACACTACATCTTGTCATACGGTACTGTGACGCAACTAATATCTATCATGTGAGCCCAGGCTGTATTTACAAAATAATCTACATCTATTTTTCGTTTCGGGAGCGTCCTGTCATTAAATTCCTTTTTTAAGTGGAAAAAACGGTTGATGAAATTTGTTTGTCTCAATTTGCAAATGGAGGAGATGTGTGCATGAGCTCCAGCAGTTATAGGAGGTGGGGAATACACTTCAGAGATGCGAACACTGGCATTCAAGATGAGTTTCGTAGCGATCTTCCTGTGTCTGTCTCAACGGAACAGAGGAAGAAAACAGTCGTGGAATCTTTTAGACAGACAGACGTGTGTCTGAAGTCGCAGGGAAACCTGCAGCAGGACTCAGTGCACTGCAAGAAATCGTTAAAGCTTGGATTTAGCGAACAGTAACATTTTTGTTGACCGAAGATAAGGAAGTTTCGATAAGTCCCATCATGCAGAGCATGTTGTGCCACGCGATGAAGATGTGTTCCATTTTTATGTCCGGAACAAAATTGCGGTTTATAGAATGGCACCATTTGGATTTGCGCAAAAAGAGAAAGCAAGGACAATGCGGTATGTAACGGAAGTTAGTGGCTGCTTTTTGTGGAATGCAGAACGCTGCATTCGCGTCGTTTTTCTTCAAACTGAACAGACCATAACATGCTGCTTTCTGCGTCCAGCCACTTTTGAAGCTCCGACGAGTACAGCGCGGTAAGATTACCCAGTACCGTCACAACGCGACGCTTCTGTTGGAGTCGCTGATCCTACAGTGTCCGCTGCTGTTACGGTCGCAGGTTAGAATCCCGCCTCGAGCATGGATGTGTGTGATGTCCTTACGTTAGTTAGGTTTAGGTAGTTCTAAGTCTAGGGGACTTATGATTTCAGATGTTAAGTCCCATAGTGCTCAGAGCCATTTGAACCTAGTGTCAACTTGTCACCCTCTGATTACCACCTCTCTCGTTTTGTGCAAGAACTGCGAGGCCAAAACTGTGGGACGCTGGAGGCCATCCAGAAAGCGATCTGGCGGAGCTCATTTTCAAGCATACAGAACGGCGGCGAAAATGTGTGCAAAAAAAATAGAGACTATACTGAAAAGTGTCAGAGAATGCTGTAAATTAAGATGATATAAATGGGCTGTCTACATCATAAAAATTAAAAATTGTATCGATGAGTATAACACTCTACTAATCAATAAATAGTTTCCATGACAGTCAGATATCGGAAAAGTCCATAAATGAAAACATCTCATGCCTTCGCAAATTGGGAAAGAATCCTTGAAAACCGCTGTATCAAAAAAATTATCTCATTAATAAAGGATCATTTGGGATTCGGAGCAGGAAAAGGAAATACGGATCATGTTTATGGAATGAGACTAGTGATGGAGAAATCGCGAGAAAACAAGCAAAATATTTGGTTGGTCTGTAGATATAAAAAAGGAATTTGCTCGAGTACGATGGCAATGATATGGAAAGTTCTAAGTGCATATACTCTACAGACGACTTATCATTGACATGTACAACAATATTAAAACTTGCATCAAAAGTTTCGCAACTTAGAAGTGAATGTTATTGTCAGTCAGGAATGTACCGTAATTCCATTATAGTCTGATTTTGTAATGAATTACCTAACCACAAAGATACCGAGTTGCAGCGTTTTGCATGATCATATGTAGCCATTATATCTAATAACATTCAGAAAACTCGAGAGAATATTGAGCAATTATAGAAGACATTCGAAACAAATAGCTTACTAAGACCGAATTCATGATGTTCAACTTCATTTCCACTGCCATATAAACCACAGATATTAAGCTAGACAACGCTACAAATCCAAGCTTAAAAGTTTTGAATATCTGGGATCAGTAACATCAGGGGACGGATCAATTCAAGCAGACAAAAGTGATAGAATAACATATATTTGAAGAAAGTGGCATATTCCTTCGGGATTTCTGTACTATATAAATATACTCATAAAAACAAAAGCGAAAAATTTATAAAGCAGCTGTGAGACAAGCTGTATTGTCTGTCAGTAAAGACTGGGTGTCAGAAATGACGCGCGAATGGAAGCACCATTCAGCAAAACTGACCATGTTGCGATGGGCTGGAGAAGAAACATTGAAAGACAAGGTGTACAACGAATTTATGAGAGGTAGTTATAAAGTCGTCGCAATATGACCCTAGTTGTGAAAAAGCGCACACAAAAAGGGAAAGGAAGACATCAGATCAGGTGGTACGAATATTCAAAGTGCTGTGGAGATGCGAAGTCTTGCGAAGGCGATGACTACCAGTGGGTTAGACAGTGCCATATGATTAGGATGGTCGATTTTAAGACACGGGACAAGGCGATGACAAAGAAGAAGTATTCGTAACACTGAGTTACTTGTGACTTTCAGTATGACCCTCCTACAGGGGACTCTTGCGAAAGCCGTTTAGTATCCGTAGTTATGCCGGCTGTCTTGGAAAAGTTGGGTTACTTGTGAAAGTGAAGATTATTGGTGATTTACGTAGTTTAGATAAGCAAGAGTGTACTGTAGAACGAAAGGGGGGTTTAGAGATTGACGTCTGCTCGATATCGACGTTACTAGAGACAGAACACAATCTCGACCGTGTCTTTTGAAGGGAGCCATCCCGGCATTGAGTGGAGTGATTTAGAGAAGTCATGGAAAACTGAAACCGGTATGATCGGACGCGGATCTGAATCGTCATGCTTCCGAAAACGAGTCCGGAATGCTAACGACTACGCCACTTCCCTTGGTGTGTGTGTGTGTATGTGTGTGTGTGTGTGTGTGTGTGTGTGTGTGTGTGTGTGTGTGAGGGGGGGGGGGGCGCCGCTTCATCTTAAATACTCACCCCAACCCTTCACTTATTGTGCTTAATAGTTACTGAGCAACTGTAAACAGTCTAGGATCAGAGAGATCGCAAGAAATGTACTACATAATTATCTTCGATGGGAATGCTTTTTCCATCACATTAATTTCATTTTACGCAAATCGCGAACTATAAGTATTTGCCATCATTTTCCGGATAATGGCAGCTGTAAGCCAAGTTAGTTATGCTCCATTTACAGTATTAATTGCGATATGTAGATGTCGCCCTTTTTTTTGTAATCATCGGCTTGTATCTGTGTAACGATCGGAGTGACGGGACGTATTGTGTGTTGCAGTGATTCTGACGAGAGTGAAGAAGGAAATCGTGACGGACAGAGACCGCGTCTACCGGACAGTGGTCAAGAGGATATTCAAGGTAAGGATATGGCTGCCACCTGCAGACTACGTAAGAACTTTCTCGCTCCAGCAGTTTGTAGTATTCGCATTTCAATTATTTCTGTGTTAGTTTTTCTCAAAGTATATCTTTGATTTGTGATTAGAACTGGTAAGGGTGTGAAAACAACAGGAGCTGTTCTATGTGAGCGAAATTGGGGTTAATAAATTAACAGTGTTTCTTTTTGATTCAATGATTAACTCTTGCTATAAAAGTTTGTAGAGTGCTGAAACTTAAAATAATTCAATTTATTTATTGTGCTATCTCATAACATACCCGGAACTGTTACAGTGTACATCTGACATACAGTAGAAAGAAAAAAGCGTACACGAACCCACTCTTTCTTCTCTCTGACTCTCTCTCTCCCTTTGGTTCTTTCTTTCTTTCACTTTTGTCTCTTTTTCTCTATTTTTACTGTTCAGTGCATAATTCCGCTAATGACTGTTGCACTTTACTGTCTCATTACATTATATATTTTTTGTAAATTTTTCTGTACGGTGCTGCTTCCAAGTTGATACTGTCATTTAAAATTGTTTCATGGACAGTTATTTTGGTTTTAGTTGACCGTGACACTTAACTGATATTAGAAGAAATTACGAAGTTATTTATTCATGTTCCTCTGACAAAACCCTCACATAACGGTGAATTTAACAATGCTGGATTCCTTGTTCGTGATTACCCCTTTTGATGACTGTACCTTTCCAAAATGAAACTTTATGTTTGGAATGTGTGCAGTGTACCGAGATAGGTACGTAAATGATAACTTTCATAATTAATGTAAAGCGCATACTGCTCTTTAAAATTAAAAAAAAAAGTGTTCGCCTCCCGCAGTCCAAGGCCAGGCTCGGAGGTTCAGTCTGACACAAATTCTCCCCAGAAAGCTCCACTGTAGAGTGAAAGTTTCATTCCAAGTGTTGTGATCATGCCTTTCTCCCTCATATCCTTTCTAATAGTTGTTTCAAGAAGAATGAAGTGGTAGCAGCAGTTTGACGTTTAGAGTTATCAGTCCTGCGGGAAATAAGTGCACTGTACAAAATATTGCTCACCCCTTTAAAGAGTACACTGATCGCTTTGGGCGTTGAGGCTGGTGTAGAGCTAAACTTGGCCGTCATGTGACCCCTCACCACTGACACAAGTCATGGCAGTGGAGTGGAGATCATTTGCCAGTCGGGGGCATGGAATCAGTGCAGTAAGATGGATCGACGTACAGGCGTGACAGAACGACAGGAAAGAGCCACCTTGTTTTTACGTGTCCATGATCTCACGGCGAATTTGTTGGTGTATCGGTGCGAACTGTCCATCGGGTAAACAAGGAATTATTTACCTCTCGGAGCCATGAAATATGACAAAAGAACAGTGATCGGAAAAGATCCCGACTACCGTGGTGTTGAGGTGAGTGTTACGCTTGGTCAGTGACAACCACAGTGCTATCCTAATTGGTAAGAGTCGATCGGAAAAAGTGTCCTCTGCGATACACTGGAGAACTGAAACGCCTTGAACTGAATTTCGTAACTTCTGTTATGGTCGCCGGGAGCAGTTACTGCAGTGACTTCAGCTTGAAGGCTTCATATGCAGGCGTCGTTTCAGAACACGCCACACAGTTATTTGAGAAATCTGAAGTTCCTGACCTCCCCGTCTTGTAGACTTCGGAGGGCTCCGTGTGATCTCAGATACGCTCGATATTGCCGTGGCCGACCAGTGCTCTTCCCTTTGCATACGAATTCAACTTCGAAGAATTCTGTATGGCAGTCATAAAACTGCTTGTGCGGGGATTGCTGAATCAGTGGCGGAATGCACGTTGCTCCTGAACAATGGACTGACTTCGCGCAAATTCCGACACAAAAAAATGATTTCTCTTGTGGTGTAGATACCACGTTGCCACAAACAGCACTGCATCTGTATCAGCACTTTGAATATTCCTCTATCAAGTGACATGCGCAGTGTGTTTCTATCTTTTACAGTTTTTAACAAACAATGTAAATGTGTTCTTTTTTTCTGAATCACCCTGTGCTGCATCATGGTGTTATAGAAAATGTCTGGGACTATTTGGGGGAGTGGGTGAAACGTAGCAGTTAACATCGTCGCAGTTGGTGGCTGTACTGGATGTAATTATCAGTAAGTGGCTTCAGCCGCAAATGGCTGTCTGACTAAACATGTGGACTCCCCTCCTCGCCCATTTAAGGGCATTATCGAGACTAGAGACGTTGTTACATAATACACTACTGGCCATTAAAATTGCTACACCAAGAAGAAATGCAGATGATAAACGGGTATTCATTGGATAAATATATTATACTAGAACTGACATGTGATTACATATTCACGCAATTTGGGTGAATAGATCCTGAAAAATCAGTACCCAGAACAACCACCTCTGGCCGTAATAACGGCCTTGATACGCCTGGGCATTGAGTCAAACAAAGCTTGGATGGCGTGTACAGGTACAGCTGCCCATGCAGCTTCAACAAGATACTACAATTCATCAAGAGTAGCGACTGGCGTATTGTGACGAGCCAGACGCTCGGCCACCATTGACCAGACGCTTTCAGTTGGTGAGAGATCTGGAGAATGTGCTGGCCAGGGCAGCAGCCGAACATTTTCTGTATCCAGAAAGGCTCGTACGGGACCTACAACATGCGGCGTGCATTACCCTGCTGAAATGTAGGGTTTTGCAGGCATCGAGTAGAGCCACGGGTCGTAACACATCTGAAATGTAGCCTCCACTGTTCAAAGTGCCGTCAATGCGAACAAGAGGTGACCGAGACGTGTAACCAATGGCACCTCATACCATCACGCCGGGTGATACGCCAATATGGCGATGACGAATACACGCTTCCAATGTGCGGTCACCGCGATGTCGCCAAACACGGATGCGACCATCGTGAAGCTGTAAACAGAACCTGGATTCATCCGAAAAAATGACGTTTTGCCATTCGCATGCGCTCCTGTCTGTGATGCAGCGTCAAGGGTAACCGCAGCTATGGTCTCCTAGCTGATAGTCCATGCTGCTGCAAACGACGTCGAACTGTTCGTGCAGATGGTTGTTGTGTTGCAAACGTCCTCATCTGTTGACTCAGGGATCGAGACGTGGCTGCACGATCCGTTACAACCATGGGGATAAGATGCCTGTCATCTCGACTGCTAGTGATACGAGGCCATTGGGATCCAGCACGGCGTTCCGTATACCCTCCTGAATCCACCGATTCCATATTCTCCCAACTGTAATTGGTTCTCGACCAACGCGAGCAGCAATGTCGTGATACGATAAACTGCAATCTCGATTGGCTACAATCCGACCTTTATCAAAGTCGGAATCGCAATGGTTCGCATTTCTCCTCCTTACACGAGGCATCATAACAACGTTTCACCAAGCAACGCCGTTCAAATGCTATTTGTGTATGAGAAATCGGTTGGAAACTTTCCTCATGTCTGCACGTTGTAAGTGTCGCCACCGGTGCCAATCTTTTGTGAATGCTCTGAAAAGCATTTGCATATCACAGCTTCTTCTTTCTGACGGCTAAATTTCACGTCTGTAGCTCGTCATCTTCGTGGTGTAGCAATTTGAATGGCCAGTGGTGTATTTGCGTTATATCTGCTGCCGGTGTCTAATTTTGCATCCGGCGTGTTTAAACTACATGCAGGGGTAAGTGTTTGCTTATCTCTACCTTAACAGCGTGTATAGGTGTAAGACTATAGCGTAGTTTTTGAGAGATACGGGTAAGTGCTGCAACACACTGACAGGGCAGGAAACGTCCGCTTCGGACTGTGACCTCCCCTGCCGTGAAAGTGATTGTGACAATAACTCTGTACGTGTGCTCGGCAGGCTTCGGAGAAGGACGCGGTGTCGCTGTCTGCGGGCAAGATCTGGACGTCGCTACATGACAGCATGTGCGGCGTGCGGCTGGAGACGAACCGCACGTACGTGCTGGCCGGCCAACTGTCGGGCGGCAAGGCGCACATCAACCTGTGCGACCTCTACCTGCCCTGGGACAGCGTCACCCCCAAGCAGCGCAAAGGCTTCCGCCTCATGTACCGGCAGAGCTGCCACTGTAAGGTGAGCATCGTTGTCTATCCACTACCCTCTCTGTCCTCCCTCCCCCCCCCCCCCCCTCTCTCTCTCTCTCTCTCTTTCTCTGTGTGTGTGTGTGTGTGTGTGTGTGTGTGTGTCACAGTGAACTACTGATAAGATTCATCTGCTGGTCACTATCTTTGAGAAGTGCATGTTTCGTTCCTTTCGAATTGCTCACCTTGAGATTTTCTGTATTATTTTCCAGGTCATCCAGGACTATTTCTGGATCTTCCATATCGTCTCTAATTTCCTTGGTCCACTGTTACTTCACATTCTAGAGTTGTTCCTCTAAAATTAGCCTCGTTAATCTGGTTTCCGGTGTCCTCATGATATGATCAAACAAGTATATCCTCTTTATATGTGTAGCATGTGTCACTTGCCGCGCGGGATTAGCCGAGCAGTCTAGGGCGCTGCAGCGATGGACTGTGCAGATGGTCCCGGCGGAGGTTCGAGTCCTTCATTCCGCATGTTTGTCCTTAGGATAATTTAGGTTGAGTAGTGTGTAAGCTTAGGGACTGATGACCTTAGCAGTTAAGTCCCATAAGATCTCACACACATTTGAACTTTGAAGAGTTTCAGTTGAGTATGTTATCTCCAGCAGAGCGACGGTTTTGTTAATTTTTTAAGTTTCGTTTCGATTCGTAGGCATTTCTTATTGTTTGTAGACCATTTTAGTCATTAACACTGTTGTGTTGTTGTGGTTTTCAGTCGAGAGACTGGTTTGATGCAGCTCTCCATGTTACTCTATCCTGTGCAAGCTTCTTCATCTCCCAATACCTACTGCAACCAACATCCTTCTGAATCTGTTTAGTGTATTCATCTCTTGGTCTCCCTCTATGATTTTTACCCTCCGCGCTGCCCTCCAGTACTAAATTGGTGATCCCTTGATGCCTCAGAACATGTCCTACCAACCGATCCCTTCTTCTGGTCAAGTTGAGCCACAAACTTCTCTTCTACCCAATCCTATTCAATACTTCCTCATTAGTATGTGATCTACCCATCCAACTTTCAGCATTCTTCTGTAGCACCACATTTCGAAAGCTTCTATTCTCTTCTTGTCCAAACTAATTATCGTCCATGTTTCACTTCCATACACGGCTACACTCCATAAAATACTTTCAGAACTGACTTCCTGACACTTAAATCTATACTCGATGTTAACAAATTTCTCTTCTTCAGAAACGCTTTCCTTGGCATTGCCAGTCTATATTTTATATCCTCTCTACTTCGACCATCATCAGTTATTTTCCTCCCCAAATAGCAAAACTCCTTTACTACTTTAAGTGTCTCATTTCCTAATCTAATTCCCTCTGCATCACCCGACTTAATTCGATTACATTCCATTATCCTCATTTTGCTTTTGTTGATGTTTATCTTGTATCCTCCTTTCAAGACACTGTCCATTCCATTCAACTGCTCTTCCAAGTCCTTTGCTGTCTCTGACAGAATTACAATGTCATCGGTGAACCTCAACGTTTTTATTTCTTCTCCATGGATTTTAATACCTACTCCGAATTTTTCTTTTGTTTCCTTTACTGCTTGCTCAATATACAGATTGAACAACATTGGGGAGAGGCTACAACCCTGTCTTACTCCCTTCCCAATCATTGCTTCTATTTCATACCCCTCGACTCTTATAACTGCCATCTGGTTTCTGTACAAATTGTAAATAGCCTATCGCTCCCTGTATTTTACCCCTGCCACCTTTAGAATTTGAAAGAGAGTATTCCAGTCAATATTATCAAAAGCTTTCTCTAAGCCTACAAATGCTAGAAACGTAGGTTTGTCATTCCTTAATCTTTCTTCTAAGATAAGTCGTAAGGTCAGTATTGCCTCACGTGTTCCAGTATTTCTACGGAATCGAAACTGATCTTCCCCTAGGTCGGCTTCTACTAGTTTTTCCATTCGTCTGTAAAGAATTCGTGTTAGTATTTTGTAGCTGTGACTTTGTAGCTGTGACTTGAAGTCTGAGGGTATTTCGCCTGTTTCATACATCTTACTCACCAGATGGTAGAGTTTTTCAGGACTGGCTCTCCCAAGGCCGTCAGTAGTTCCAATGGAATGTTGTCTACTCCGGGGCCCTTGTTTCGACTCAGGTCTTTCAGTGCTCTGTCAAACTCTTCACTCAGTATCGGATCTCCCATTTCATCTTCATCTACATCCTCTTCCATTTCCATAATATTGTCCTCAAGTACATAGACCCTCTATATACTCCCTCCACCTTTCTGTTTCCCTTCTTTGCTTAGAATTGGGTTTCCATTTGAGCTCTTGATGTTCATACAAGTGGTTCTCTTATCTCCAAAGGTCTCTTTAATTTTCCAGTAGGCAGTATTTGTCTTACCCCTAGCGAAATAAGCCTCTACATCCTTACATTTGTCCTCTAGCCATCCCTGCTTAGCCATTTTGCACTTCCTGTCGATCTCATTTTTGAGATGTCTGTATTCCTTTTTGCCTGCTTAATTTACTGCATTTTTATATTTTCTCCTTTCATCAATGAAATTCAATATTTCTTCTGTTACCCAACGATTTCTACTTGCCCTCGTCTTTTTACCTGCTTGATCCTCTGCTGCCTTCACTACTTCATCCCTCAAAGCTACCTATTCTTCTTCTACTGTACTTCTTTCCCCCATTCCTGTCAATTGCTCCCTTATGCTCTCCCTGAAACTCTGTACAACCTCTGGTTCTTTTAGTTTATCCAGGTCCCATCTCCTTAAATTCCCACCTTTTTGCAGTTTCTTCAGTTTTAATCTACAGGTCATAACCAATAGATTGTGGTCAGAGTCCACATCTGCCCCTGGAAATCTCTTACAATTTAAAACCTGGTTCCTAAATCTCTGTCTCAGGACTATATAATCCTATCTGAAACCTGTCATATCTCCAGGCTGCTTCAATGTATACAGCCTTCTTTTATGATTTTTGAACCAAGTGTTAGCTATGATTAAGTTGTAATCTGTGCAAAATTCTACCAGGCGGCTTCCTCTTTCATTTCTTAGCCCCAATCCATATTCACCTACTATGTTTCCTTCTCTCCCTTTTCCTACTGCCGAATTCCAGTCACCCATGACTATTAAATTTTCATCACTCTTCACTATCTGAATAATTTCTTTTATTTCATCATACATTTCTTCAATTTCTTCGTCATCTGCAGAGCTAGTTGGCATATAAACTTGTACTACTGTAGTAGGTGTGGGCTTCGTATCTATCTTGGCCACAATAATGCGTTCACTATGCTGTTTGTAGTAGTTTACCCGCATTCCTATTTTCCTATTCATTATTAAACCTACTCCTGCATTACCCCTATTTGATTTTGTGTTTATAACCCTATAGTCACCTAACCAGAAGTCTTGTTCCTCCTGCCACCGAACTTCACTAATTCCCATTATATCTAACTTTACACTATCCATTTCCCTTTTTAAATTTTCTAACCTACCTGCCCGATTAAGGGATCTGACATTTAACGCTCCGATCCGTAGAACGCCAGTTTTCTTTCTCCTGATAACGACATCCTCTTGAGTAGTCCCCGCCCGGAGTTCCGAATGGGGGACTATTTTACCCGCGGAATATTTTACCTAAGAGGACGCCATCATCATTTAATCATACAGTAAAGCTGCATGCCCTATAATCATTTTATTAATACTTTTTTGCGGAGCAGTTTTTTCGTTCAAATTGGTCTAATATAATTTGTCTTAGGTATGTATAGTGATTCACTTTTTTTATTTCTCTGATGTTTACTGTTACCCGTTTTATTAAAAGTGCATTTGTTATCATCATCTTAGTCTTTTCGAAAGACACCTTGAGTCAGATTTTCATATTATATTTTGTAGGCTTGTTATTTGATTTCTGGATTCTTGTGTGTTATTAACTAGTAACTCAGAGATATCTGAAAATCTTAAGAAATTTAAATTTATTTGCCAAGTCTTGGTTCTAATTTGTATTTTCTTAGGACTTTCCTGGTACCATTGTCTCATCAGGTACTACAGCGCGCACACACAGTTAAAGTTAGTGGTGACAGATCATCACCTTATCTTCAGTTGTTTATATCTTAAACGGCTCAGATGATTGTCCTCTGAATTTTATTTTGGATTTAACGTTTGTGTCGTACATTTTTATCACTTTTTATTAATTAGGATTGAAGTTCCTTAACATTTCCAACACTGAAGATCGGTGGATACAATCCTAGCCTTTTTTGAAGTCTAGAAAGGTTATTAGTTCTTCTTTGTGTCATCTGTTGTAGACATCCATTATCAAATTTCCAAGTGATTATCTGTTCCATGGCCTTCTCCGGGGTCTAATTCCTCAACGGTTGCCTCCTACTTTCTATTCAAGCTAGTGTTTACAGCGATTTTACAGAATTAATGAGAAGACCTTATATGTGCAGTCCAAAAATGGAAATCCCTCTGTAGCTATCCGGATTTGGTTTTCGTCTTTTTTGCGTAATGATGTACTGTAGTTGTTGTTCTGTGTACTGACAGCTCATCTTTGTCCCTGATTTTCACTATGTACTGGTGTTCTGATATCTTCGCTGGTTCTGCTACACGTTTCCAGATTTTCGAAAATGACACTGTTCATAAACTGGTATCCCGAAATGTGGGGATGTGTTCCCGACGCCAAAACTTTACAATAATTCTACATGAATTTGGGTCCGAGAACCCTTCGTTAGTGAGTTACGAAAGGAACTCTGTGTACTGACCCCAGATAGCGCCACACGCCGTTACTTACATTCTTAGTCTGTGTATTTGTTTTTTGTTTGACTGATTCTTTTGATCGGCAATAACGTGTGCAATAGGATAATTCAGGGTCATCTTGTCGGTCAGTATTTCTTACAACGTTTTGCTGGAAAAACGTACATACTATTTTTCAGAAATGAGGTTTTCAGCAGAGTCCGGAAAAGCATGGAACGCAGGCTCACGACATTACATAGAAGAAGGAGGAGAGGGGTGTTTTTCGACCAACTATATATACATTTTGTAATTTTTTGGTGTCATAAACACATCCTTAAATTTGCGGATACCAGGATGGACTGCAGACTTGAGTATTTGACAGAAATGTTAATCGCTTTTATTTCAAGCAATAAAGGAGTAAGAGCGCAAGAACAAGTTCGTAGTACCGATTGTCCATTTCCATCGAGCTGATCGATTTTGATGAAACTTGTTACGGTGCAAGGGCACGGTTTAGGGCCGGAAAGCAGTTGCATATTGCTAGTGATAAGCAAGCAGCCTCTGTTTTATGTAAGGTCACATTTATCAAGAAGCATCATGGTTACCATGAAGCAGACCTACGGGGTGCCTCTCAAATATGACCTGTTTACTGGCATCCCAGTATTATCCAGATAGAAAAGAATTACATCAGGCATTGTCGAAGACATTAGCGCAGTTGTTAGCATGCGGAATGTGTGGTAGGTGAAATTAAAACTGATTCAAGAGTGATGTATGTAGCAGAAAATCGCGAGTAGCCATCAGTGATGCCTGTATCATAGAGGGCGCACATCGGTTCTCAACTCGTCCGCGTAGTCTTCTGCGATTGCATTATCTACATTCCTAGTGCGACCGCCTACAAACTATGTCTCTGATTTCGCCTGAATACCATAACGCAGTATTAGAAGAATACAGTTCATAGTTTTTACTAATATTGCGTAAGCTCCTCGGCATGGTTACCGCTTTGGTTCATACGTGTTGACGCTTGCTGTTGCAACCTGTTAGTTAAAAAAGTGATACTATCAACAGGTTGAGAAGCCAGTGTATTAATAGTTCAACATTATACGAAACGCCCAACGTTCTTTGAAGTGAAAACCTGTTTTTGTTGTTTTTGTTTTCATTCCACAGTATTTAGAAGCGATTTATATGTGTCATACATGTTTAGTCCGCAGCTCGTGGTCTCGCGGTAGCGTTCTCGCTTCCGAGTGCGGGGTCCCAGGTTCGATTCCCGGTGGGGTCAGGGATTTTCACCTGTCTCGAGATGACTGGGTGGTGTTGTGTCGTATTCTTCCTCGTCATTCGTCCCCGTTACGGTCGGAGGAAGGCAATGGCAAACCACCTCCGCTAGGACCTTGCCTAGTACAGCGGTGCGGGTCTCCCGCATCGTCCCCTACGCTCTGTCAACGAGTATGGGACTTCTTCATGATCATCATCATCATCATAATACTTGTTTCAGTCCCTGCAGAGAAATCGCAGAACTACTATTTTCCCACCGTCTCCCAAAATCCTATCTTCTACTTGATGGAGAACACCACCAATTCATCGGTCATCACTGCAAGAAAGCCACAAGTGAATTGCTGTTACATTTATTTAAATGCGTTAGTATTTCGCGACGACTTCTAAGCTTGTTTTGGTGTCAGTCACATTACATATTCACTCAGAATTTGAGCGTAGTAACAATGCGAAAAGGAAAGCGGTTGTAAAAATTATGTAGTGTCAACATGACTCTTTTTTTCTGTGACTTGTCATATAACATTCTTCAATAGGCTGAATTAAGTGTACAGAATGCAATTCTTACTCTGCACAATGGAGTACATCTAAATGACTTGGAACTATGTACTGGAGTCGGATACAAACCCGGATTTTTGTCGTTCATGGACAACTTTCAGTCTATACAGCCAGTCAAGAACGTCGCACAGTCCTGCAGGAAGCATCAATCATTCCAACCGAGCAAAGTGATGCAGTGGCTAAACCACTGGACTCGTGTTTGGAAGGACAGCGGTTCAAGCACCCCTCCACTCATCTGCGTCTAGGTTTTACGTGATTTCTGTAAATCGCTTAAAGGGAATGCTGGTATGGTTGACAGGGCACTGCCGATTTCCTTCCTCATCTTATCCCAATCCGAACTTGTATTCTGTCTCTAATGACCTCGTCGTCGACGGGACATTAAATCGCAATCTTTCTTTATTCAGTTATATCTCCTGTTTGCTTAAGTCGAAAATCCTGGTTGGAATGTTGCAACGGCACACAGTTTTCATCTGTCAGTGTGACTAATTAAAAGACACTCCAAGATAACTGAAAATTTATTTAGAAAGAAACCGTATGCTGTTTCCCGCTATATTTTGGATCCCACGAGGGCAAGTCCAGCAAAGTACGCAGGACAGCGTCTATGAAGTTTCGAAGATAAGAAGTGAGCTACTGGTGGATTTAAAAAACACTACCGGTCCCAAGAGATGCGTCAGGGTCCGTTTGTCTGAATGAAGCTGTCGTGCCATATAGTTTGTCTTCGTAAGCGTATGCAGTCTGACCAATGCTGCAGATAAAAATCGCACATTTGTCTCGTCGCTGTGCTTAATTGGGCTATTATGTATTGTTATGCGAGGACCACCCGTTTCTCGATGAACTACTGTTTCCAATATATATGTAGACTTGGTTAGACGCTATCTGTTTATTCTCTTTTGATGAAAACTTACGTCCCCGAAGATACACTAAGTTCCATCTTGAAATGGACTGTTGCAAACATCCATTTCATTTACGACCTACGTCTCCAGCTAACGACAGCTTCCAAGAATAAATGTCCGCCCACCATTAAGTTACCGCTTCGTTGAGGCCATTACATTATGCGTGAGCATTTTAGCGTTGTGGACGGCAGACAAAATCTCATTCACCATGCTTTCTACACTGCGCGTCTCTGGAAACGCTGACTCGTGACAGAGATTGACTAGTAGATGAAAATAACACATTTCTTTGCTTTTCCCGCGTGGGAGTATCGTTCAGTGGAGAGTCCGCTTTTACGTCATTGTCACGGATTGCTGTGTCACGGATTGCTGGAACACGGCTACCTCTGTCCACTTGCGGTTTCCGTCCATCCGGGGAAATATAGATTTGTCCGCTTCGGAGGAAATTCGTTGCTGAAATAAACAGATCACTTCAACTGTTTTAAAAATGTTGCTAGTATCCTGATTATTGTGCTTGTTTTTCCTTCTTATGGTGTGCTGTCTTCTGATGAAAACCTTAACAAAATTCGTGCTGAAGTCACCTGCATTTTTCAGTAAGCTGATTTTGTTAATTTCCATTATATAATGATTAATACTTATGTTTGTACAGTTATCTTTCTCTCGCAAGACTTCAGGAGTTACTTACTCGGCGTAATCTATGGAGTGAAACGGTGCAGTTGCCAACACAGGAAGAAAGGAGGAGTTTATACGTGCAAGAAGACTCAGCATCGTACTAGTGCCACCAGAAATCATTAAAATAGTAGCGTGTCTTCCTTTAAGTGGCGCTGTGATCTCAAACGTGGTTGAAACTACGAATCGCGTCCAATAATTAATGCAACACTTTTTCTTTCTCGGCCAATGTCGATGGAAAAAAATGTGGAATTCATTGTGGGACATCGTGCAGAATTCTCGCTTCCGCCCCTATAGTTCCATGATGTTCAGATAGGCATCTGTAGCTGAGGTGCGTTCGAAGCAAAGAGCTGTCATTGAGTTTCTTTTTGCGGGAAACCAGAGTGTCGCATATATTCATAGGTGCTTGCAGAATGTCTACGGAGACCTGGCAGTGAACAAAAGCTTGCCGAGTCGTTGTGCGAGGTGTCTGTCTTCACCGTAAAAAGGTCGCGCATATCTGTCCTATCTCCTGCGCGCAGGCTGACCGCACAAAGCTGTGACTTCCGCAATGTGTTCGTTGCTGCAAAAATGCAAAAGAATTTCTGTTTGTCCATGACAACCGCAAGGCCTCAGTGAAGTGTGCACACCCGAGAGGAACTCACAAAACTTAAGTGAACTCTTATTCCTCATCTATCCTACAGTGCGGATCATGCACCTTCCGACTTCTATCTGTTTGGGCCAATGAAGGATGCACTTCGTAGGAAGTAGCTCATGTATGATGCGGAGGTTACTGATGCAACAAGACGATGGCTGCAACATCTACCAACAGAGTGGTAGCATGCGGGCATACAGACCCTCCCACTAAGGTGGTGTAAGGCCGTCGGATTGAGCGGAGTTTATGTTGAAAAAATTGGGTTTTGTTGCGAAGAGAATGGGGAATAATAGGGTGGATTGTAATCCTGAATTACACCAACCTGCTTTCAGAAAAAAAATGTGTTGAACCACTTATTGAACGCCCTTAGTATATTGATGCTGTGTGTTCAGAAGAGAAATATCCTAGAAATTTCAACATTCTGTTCTCTGTTCTCTCGCAGATGCAGGTCCCCACGCTAACTTGTCCCGCACAGGTCTCTTCATCTCCACATAATTATTGCAATCTACAGTGTGTGTGAATCAGCTTACTGCATTCAAGCCTTGGTCTCCCGTTACAATGTTTATCCTCCCCAGTTCGATTCGGTACCTGCACATTAGTTATTCGATCTACCTATCTAAGCATCACCATTCTTCTGTAGCACCACATTTCAAAATCTTCAATCGCCCTCTTGTCAGAACTTTTTATCGTTTTCGTTTGCCTTCTGGATAAAGCAAAACTCAAGACAAATACCTTCAGAGTAGACTTCCTAAATCTTAAATTGAAGTTCCATGTTAACAAATTTCTTGAGAATCGCTTTTCTCATTTTGCCTGTATACATATCATATACTTTGCTCTTCGGCCATCATCAATTATTTTACTGCCCAAGAAGCAAAACTAATCTACTTATTTTGTGTCTTATTTCCTGTACTACAAGGGGCGTTCAATAAGTAATGCAACACTTTTTTTATTTTTTTAAAGCCAGTTGGTTTTATTCAGGATTCCAATACATCACATTACTCCCCCCTCTTTTGGGTACAAGATTCTATTTTTCAACATAAACGCCGTTCAGGGCGACGTCCTTACCCCACCTTACTGTGAAGACTTGTATGCCTGCATGGTTCCGTTCTATAAGTTGACGTCGGACACAACATGCTGCGGCGCCAGTAGCCTCCTCATCATCCATTACGGATTCCCGCGGATTGCATCCTTCATTGCGTCAAACAAATAGGAGTCGGAAGGTAGGAGATACGGAAGGACAGTCCAATGAATATTTGTGAGTTCCTCTCGGGTCCGCGGATTTGCGTGAGGTCTTGCGTTGTCATGGAGAAGGAGAAATTCGTTTGCATTTTTGTAGGGATGAACTCGCTGAATAAGAGTGTCCTCACGTTCCAATACTGCAGGAGAGAGAGCTGTGTGCGGCCAACCGGCGCGCGAGAGATCGGACAGGTATGCGCAACGTTTCTGATATGAGGACACACGCTTCGCCGCACGACTCAACGTGCTTTTGTTCACTATCAGGTCTCCTCAGAATTTCTGCAAGCACCTATGGATATCTACGATGCTCCGGTTTTCCGCGAAAACAAACTCAATGACAGCTCTCTGCTAGCAACGCACGTACCTCCGTTACATAAGCCATTTATAAGGCTACGTACAGCAATGTCACCTATCGGAACGTCACGAAATTATAGGGGTTGAAGCGAGAATATTCCGCGATGTTCGTAATTCCCTCAGCATCGCCTGATTTCATTACACGTGAATTAATTTTACGGGTGCGGGTCTCGCAACCTCTTCAAAACATAAACTACTGGTGGTCATTAAAATTGCTACATCACGACGATGACGTGCTAAAGACGCGAAATTTAACCGACAGGAAGACGATGCTCTGATATGCAAATGATTAGCTTTTCAGAGTATTCACACAAGATTGGCACCTGTGGCGACACCTACAACGTGCTGACATGACGAAAGTTTCCAATCGATTTCTCATACACAAACAGCCGCTGACTAGCATTGCCTGGTGAAATGTTGTTGTGCTGCCTCCTGTAAGGTGGAGAAATACGTACCATCACGTTTCCGACTTTGATAAAGTTCGGATTGTAGCCTATCGCGATTGCGGTTTATCGTATCGCGACATTGCCGCTCGCGTTGGTCGAGATCCAACGAGTGTTAGCAGAATATGAAATCGGTTGGTTCAGGAGGGTAATACGCAATACCGTGCTGGATCCCAATGGCCTCGTATGACTAGCAGTCAAGATGACAGGCATCTTATCCCCATGGTTGTAACGGATCGTGCAGCCACGTCTCGGTCCCTGAGTCAACAGATGGGGACGTTTGCAAGACAACAACCATCTGCACGAACAGTTCGACGACGTTTGCAGCAGCATAGACTATCAGCTCGGAGACCATGGCTGCGGTTACCCTTGACGCTGCATCGCAGACAGGAGCGCATGCGATGGTGTACTCAACGACGAACCTGGGTGCACGAATGCCAAAACGGCATTTTTTCGGATGAATCCAGGTTCTGTTTACAGCATCATGATGGTCGCATGCGTGTTTGGCGACATCGTGGTGAACGCACATTGGAAGCGTATATTCGTCATCGCCATACTGGCGTATCACCGGGCGTGATGGTATGGGGTGCCATTGGTTACACGTCTCCGTCGCATCTTGTTCGCATTGACGGCACTTTAAGTAGCGAACGTTACATTTCAGATGTGTTACGACCCGTGGCTCTACCCTCCATTCGATCCCTGCAAAACCCTACATTTCAGCAGGGTAATGCATCACCTCATGTTGCAGGTCCTGCACGGGCCTTTCTGGATACAGAAAATGTTCGACTGCTGCCCTGGCCAGCATATTCTCCAGATCTCTCACCAATTGAAAACTTGTGGTCAATGGTGGCCGAGCAACTGGCTCGTCACAATACGCCAGTCACTACTCTTGATGAACTGTGGTATCGTGTTGAAGCTGCATGGGCAGCTGTACCTGTACACGCCATCCAAGCTCTGTTTGACTCAATGCCCAGGCGCATCAAGGCCGTTATTACGGCCAGAGGTGGTTGTTCTGCGTACTATGCACCCAAATTGCGTGATAATGTAATCACATGTCAGTTCTAGTATAATATATTTATCCAATGAATACCCGTTTATCATCTGCATTTTTTCTTGGTGTAGCAATTTTAATGGCCAGTAGTGTACTATCCATTTCCTTCAACAGCTCTTTCAAGTACTTTACCGTCTGTCAGAATTATTTATGGCACCATGATATTCGTAACTAAAACGGAACACCATAAAATATAGTGGGCTTCTGAGACAGTTTTTAAGACTGAAATATTTTGTCGAGGGGGAAGGCGGTAAGATACTGTAAACATTGCGTAGTGAAGAAGCAGTTGTCAATTTCACACGCCACGCCACTATCTCTGAAGACGAACGTCGCCGCCACGCCGACGAGATGGATTAGTTTGTACTAGGGTGCCACTTTGTCGCGGGGTCTTTATAGCCGGTTCGGCGTTGCTTTGGTCCCGGTACAAGGCCCGCGGGCGCCCTGGAAGCCGGCAGTCCAATTAAGCGTGAACGCGTGCTTAATTAACTCGACGGAATATCGATCACAGCAGTCGACCTTTCGGCAAGGCGGGCGCTAATTGTGCCGTAAATAATGAATGGGCCGTTTTACTTTTCGGGAGGCTAGACTTTCTCGGGCGACAAGTGGGCATCTCGATTTTGTCGGGCTACTGTTTACACTTGGCAGCGACGCAGTTCCTTTTTCCAGATCCGCCAGCATTTGCGTGGTTTTGTTTTCAGTGCGCGCTTTGTGGCAACTGGTGCTTTTTATGGCGACAGAATAGAGGATCTCCAGCGTCTGCATGGTGCCTCCAGCTAAATAACGGCAGTACAAAGACAATGCTGAGAGACTGAATGTCGTCTTCGAACGTTCCTTCTTAAAAGAAAATCAAAGAATAGTTCCACAGGGAGGTTTCTACATCTACGTCAATAGTCCTCAAACAACCTTACGGCACGTGACGGAGGGTACCCTGTACCTTTACAGTTATTTCCGTTTCTATTCCACTCGATAATAGACAGAGGGAAAAATGACTATTTGTCTCCGTATGAACCGTAATTTCTTGTATCTTGTCTTCATGGTCCTTACGCGTTATGAATGTCGGAGGCAGCAGAATCGTTGTGCAGTCAGTTTCAAATGCTGGGTCTCTAAATTTTCTCAGTAACGTTCCTCAAAAAGAATGTTGCCTTCCCTTCAGGGATTCCCATTTGAGTTCCCGAAGCATATCCGTAACTCTTAAGTTTTATTCGAAATTACCGGTAACAAATCTAGCAGCCCTCCTCTGTACTGATTCGGTGGCTTGCTTCAATTCGACCAGGTACGGATACCAAACACTCGAGCAGGACTCAAGAACAGGTCGCACCAGCGTCCTATATGTGGTCTCCTTTACAGGTGAACCACTCTTTTCCAAAGTTCTCCCAATAAACCGAAGTCGTCAATTTGCCTTCCCTACCACAGTTTTCACATGCTTGTTCCACCTCATATAGCGCTCCAACGTTACGCCCAGATATTTAAATGACTTGACTGCATCAAGTGGAACTCTTCCAAATTAGGGCTACCTGCCCTTCATCACGCCAAATGGAAAACTTCGACACCTTACTGTACTCCATGGCATCATCAGCAAGCAATCGTAGATTGCTGGCCACCCTGTCTGCCAAATTATTAATGTAGTGCTATGACACTTCCCTGGAGCACTCTGCTGAACACTAGCCGTCGATGACAACAAGATGGTTTCTATTACGTATGACGTCTTTGAGCCACTCACGTATTTGTGAATATTTTCCATAAGTTCGTACTTTCTTCAACAGCCCGCAATGGGGCACCGTGTCAAACACAATTCGAAAATCTAGAAAAACTGGAATAGGCCTGTTTTCCTCCACCCACAGTTCGCAGTTCATCATGTGAGAAAAGGGCAAGCCGAGTTTCGCACAAGTGATACTGTCAAAAACCATGCTGATTCGTGAACATAAGATTGCCGGCCGTAAGAAAATTTATTATGCCAGAACTGAAAATATGTTCAAGGATTCTGCAGCAAAATGATATAAGGGGTTTTGGTCTGTAATTTTCCAGATCCTTTCATTTGCCAATGCCGTAGAGTATTCTTCGAAAAACCGAATTGGGATTCCGTCCGGACCTGGTGACTTGTTTGTTTTCTACTACTTCAACTGTGTCTCTACACCAGGGATGCTAATTACCATGTCGTCCACATGGGAGTCTGTTTGATGGTCAAACGACGCTATGTTTGTACGGATCTCTTATGTCAACGATTTCTTGAACGTGACATTTAAAGCTTACGCTTTTATTTTTCTAATTTAAACGGCCACACCAGACTGGTTAAAATGTTACTGGATGGAAGTATTACACCCCACTTACCAATTTTACATAGGACCAGGTTTCCTCACAACTTCAGAGTATACATACAGATTCAAAATGTGTTGCTGTAGTTTTAGTCATGTCCAAATTTGATTTCAAGTAGCTTTCCATGTAATATTGTGAAATTATAAACTTATCTGTTTAGCTACTGCACCCTACTTCTATTTGAAGATGTTTACTGCATTCAAACTCTGCTGTCTGTATACAATTTTTACCTCCTCCATCCCACTTCCTTTCATTACCAAATTAAGCATTCACTGGTACCGATAGCGTCATACAAGCATATCGCTTCTTTTAGTGAGGTTTTGCAATACCTTCTGTCTCCCTAATCCGATTCAGTACTTCTTAATTATCCCATCTACCCACCAGATCTTAAGCATTTTTACTTAGCTCCACATTTGAAAATTCTCTTCTCCGACTGTCTATACTGTTTATTTTCTATGTTTCATTTCTAAACTCCAAACACATTTAGAAGGTACTTAAATTCGTCTAATACTTTCAGTGTGTCATTTCATGATCTAATTAAATCAGCATCACCTGAGCTGATTCGACTAAACACCATCACTCTTTATTTTCTTGTAATTATATTCATTTTATAAACATGTGCCAAGACACTCCACATTCCGTTCAAATGATCATCCAAGTGCTTTGCCATCTATGCCAGAACTGCAGTTCTCAGTGCTGACTCCCGCTACGGACTGCAACAATTAAGCTACAAATACCTACCGAAACGCTGGAGAAAATGCCCTTGACGGCTCTTTCGAGAGATATCCTGGGTATATATTCTGCTGGTGAACATGTGTACATATGCTCGAGATGTGTACACATCCGATGGATGGCAGCACACTACCGAATTTATCTAGCTCTTGGCCAAGCAGTCATGTAAATTACATCCATGGTGTTAATTTTTTGTTATACCGTGTATCGAAATTTTCAGCACATAACGCACTTCATAGTAGATATCTGTGTTAGTTACCTGCGAAAAGTAAGTTTTCCTTCTGTGACGTATTACGATTTGCATCTGTAGCAGTAACAAGACTCACCGTTGCTATTAATAAAAAGTACTTGCATGAAAACAAGGCAAGTAAGAGTAATACTTAAATTTCAAGGTAAACACAAACTACAAACAAACGGTTATGCTGGGGTCAAGTAAGAGTGCCCGTTTCAGGTTGTCGACTACCGCAGTTCACTAGTTCTCGCCGTAGATACTCCCGTTATTTGGGTAGATCCAGCGACGCGGAGTCTCACATATCTCTGTTCTCGCTGTTGTCGCTTATGCAACATAAAATAACCATAGAATTATATATTTAGGCAAGCAGTAAATGTTACTCAAGTCATAGGCATTCTCGGTTCCGGACTGCAGCGCCTAGAACCGCACGGCCACCGCGGCCGGCCATCAGTTATGAATTTTGCTCTATGCCATTAATAAATTCTGCTGTTTTAGCTAGTACCTTAATTCTGATACAATATCCCAACATTTTGTGTATCAACCACAGCGTGTCGTAGCCTCACCTTCACGGTTCGGTGGTGGTCTCAGGTCAGTCAGGTTCTGTTGACTTTTTGTCTAGTATGAACACACCTCAATCTGATAGTGACATCCCCTTCCACTGCCGTCCAGTATGTTTCGATATTAATGCGCTATGGAACTCACGGAGTGTACCTTTAAGGCCACCAGACAAAATATTAGGTACCCCTTAAAAACTGGTCACTGTGGAGCACTGTAGACAATCTGGAGCTGGTACCAGGAGATTATCTTGTGCTCCAGCGCTGATGTAACTTGTGACAGTGCAGTTGTGTGTATGTGGTAGTCGGTTGTGTGGAGCCGGCACAGTAAGTTAGGTCAATGTGAATACGTGACAGAATGTCAGAAAAGAGTAATGTTGTTTGAACATGTCCGTGACCACACTATGAATGAAACTGCCCCATTCGTTAATGTACCAACGCGGAATATCCAATAGTCTACGAGGAATGACAAATCACTTGCAGCCGTGTAAGAACAGAGGTCGTAAAAAGTCGCAACTGACAACACAACGAGACGAGTATCACACCTTGTCAATGAAAATATATTTGAAACCCCATATAAATTGCTGCAGTCAGTGGATGCATGTCCATCTTAACCAGTTTACAAAGAACAATTGTGAAGAGCACTGCATGCAATGGACGCTGTGGCCGTCTTAAATGGCGAAATCGACACACAAACTGGAGGGCAGTACTATGGAGGGGAGTATTGTGGTCTGAAGAGTCGCGGTATTATCACTTTTTAAATGATCCAACGCGGTGAGTGCAGCGGCAGTCCAGAGAGACGTTTAACCTGCAATATGTGGAGGTTGTAGTTAAGGTGGAAACGGTTTTCAGATACAGTGTGAGTAGGCCAAATCTTTCAGACTGCCATGTACACAATCCATGAAGCTTATATCAATATTCTCGGTGACAGTGTTGCCCTTTCTTCTACACTTCCATTACGATTAGGCTGTGGACACTCACATCTTCCAGGATGACAACAGCTGTTCAGAGGGCTGCAAGTATACGATCCTGGATTGCTGAGTACTGAGGTGTCCTATCGCAAATCGACTGTCCCGCTATATCACCGAACTCAAACCGACGCAAAATATCTGGAATTATGTGGAACAGTGGGTGAAAGGTAACAAAAACTGTTCAAATGTGTGTTAAATCTTATGGGACTTAACTGCTAAGGTCGTCAGTCCCTACGCTTACACACTACTTAACCTAAATTATCCTACAGACAAACACACACCCCATGCCTGAGGGAGGACTCGAACCTCCGCCGGGACCTGAAACGTAACAATCGGCATCCCCGTAATGTGGTAGTTCTATGGGATCAAATACTTTAGCTGGGCTTTTCAGACATGAAGAAACTTACAGACTCTTTCTCGCCAAAGTGTGGCCATTTTGAAGGTTGGGGGCTATATTAGCTGATGTTAGTGTGCTGCACCCTTCCTCATTGTTCGCTGTCTGAAATGAACTGCAAATGCAACTATGTTACTTGCTGGTTCCCACAGGTCCGAGTAGGCAACCAGGGCACACCGACGGACAGCGACACCTGCCAGTGGTGGACATCGTTCCTGGGGCCTGAGGAGGGTCCAGACTGCCAGGGGGAGCACGCCATCTGCATGAGACAGCCCGGTTCCTCCACCCACGGAGCGCACTGCGGCTGGACGGGTGGCAGCCGCTATCGCCAGTGCATGGAGGACAGGCGACGGCTGCGTGAGCCGCCAAAGATTCTACCCCAGCCGGAGCCACCAAAGATTCTACCCCAGCCAGAGCCGCCAAAGACTCTACCCCATCTGGAGCAGCAAGAGCCAGAGATAACACCCCAGCCAGAGGTGATACACGCTCCAGAGCCGCGGCGGCGCCGAGCACACGAGCACCTGGAAAGGACGCCGCGCCGGACCTAGCGCCCGGCTCTCCATGGGCAGCACTGCAAGGTCACAAATGGTGTAGGGCTCCCAGACTTTCTCCATACCGGATAACCGCCAGCGAGTACCCAAGTCTCGCCTCAACATCTCTATATTTATTCTCAAGTCACTATTGCTGTATAATGACATGATGACATTCAGAGGAGGAAAGCTTATGTTCTGTATCATTCCCCACTTCCAAAAATAATGTGATGTTGACGACTAGCTATTGGTCAGCAAAGAGAAATTACGACCTCAAAGAGGTGAGGGAGTAACAGTGTCTAGCATTCCTGCCAGTGCAGTGTTGTCACACACTACATGGCGATACACCAATTCCTTGGGTATAATAAAAATAAAACAGTATTCTTTGCTGACACTCCCACTGACATGTAAGATTGCGTCTGTAAATCCACTGGTGCCTTTATTTCTGATACTTCATTTTTTCATAACAATGTATTAGTAATACAATACGGCCCTTTTGAAATGGCGTTGTTTCATTCACTTGCGTGATGATTCGCTTATTCTAATACCTTTTAAAACCAAATCCCATAAAGAAAACAACTTATCCCAATTTCTTTTCCACCATTATAGTAAAGTTCTGCATGTAAATTTTTCGCAACATTGCCTTTCTTTCTACTGATAATAATATCACAGAAGACGCTAAGTAGTAACACATTCATCTCTATTGTCAAGAGGATTTGTACTGTGAGAACTTTTTCGGGATTAAACCTAAAATTTTGCAACCATCATCCATCGCTTTTTTTCGCTTGAAATGTCACTTTTTTCTTCTTCCCGTTATCAATAACTTAATGACGGCAGTAGCAAGCTGTTGTGACTGCCCGCAAATACATTTTTCGCAACCACTTTATGTGCTTCCACTGCAAAGTTGTAATGTGTGCTACTTCGATCTGGAACGTGGCTGTACCTTGTCATGCGACTACCTTAGTTCAATCAATGGCTAGGTCCACAGTTGGTTTTGTTTAGTAATAAAGTTAATGTCCGTCCATCAGTATGTTGATCCTACAATCTTCATTATAATGTGCCACTGCAGAAATGCACATCTCTTCTGTTTATTGCCGATATCACTATGCGTTCTTATTTCACTGGATGCCAAGTTCTATGTATTGGAAGTCTACTTCATGTTTCATCTATACACAGTCATATGTCCTCTGAAGTCTCTGAGGCTGGTACATACAACAGGCTGGAGAAAATATGATAAACGCTTGTTGCATCTAATGCAGCAGCTGTTTGAGTCTTTCAATTGTGAATCTCCATGAAACTATGGTCAGTGGACTCACTACACTTCCAATCCTACGCATATATTGCTTGGTTAACAACAAAATTTACTGTTTGTTCATCACAATCCCTGTTGTTGTTATCTTAATCTAACCACACAGTTAATTTACAGGGAAGTCAGTTTGTCATATGTCACACTTATGTGACAATCATAACGTTTTAGAACTTCATAACGACAAATACTGATCTTGATGGCAGTAGTGTGCTGCATTAAGGAATGTCATGACTTACATACTGACCTTGAAGAATAAAAATTTCGTAATTATATGTCAGATCCAGGAACGTTCAGATAAAAACACATGAAACTCTACCTTCACTCCATGCAGCAAATCAGATGCAGATGTGTTTCGTTATACAACAATAATATGCACTATTTCAAGTCGTGATTTTATACCTGTCTTACAGAACAAAATAAACAACAGGAATTCCAAGAAATTTTAGTGTTAATTCAATTTACTGGCGTCTGTTGTAATTGAATTCTATTGCTGGTTTAGTTTTTCCGTGTCATTTGTGTTACAAAAACTGCAGTACTGTTTGAGAAAATGTGACGTCTACACTCGTGGCGCCAATATCCGGCGAAAGTGCTACTTCGGTGCAGATGTCGTGGAACTGAGAGCACAGGTTGTGATGTGTTAGGGATGCATGATCCACCTACTGGGTGCATGTCGCCCGAGTTGAGTACAAATGGACGGCGACCAAAGACTGAAAGGACTATGGCGCTCATTGCGCTGTGTAAATGTTTGTCTGAGCGCCTACAAATTACGTGTCTGTGAGGCAGGCACGTGTCAAGCACGTGTTTCTGTTCTCACAGCCAAGTGGTAGATACCATGTGATTACCTTTGTTTGGTCTAAGATCTCCTACACAGGAACACTGGGAAATAAATGTGTCGAAGAGACACTTAAATGTATTTCAGTATGTTTTCATATGTAAACTAAGTAGTTTGTAGAACACTCCTGTACAGATTATTATTATATTAAATAAAGACTTATTTGTCAGTATCAACCCAGAAGGTTAACATCATTTAGTGTTACCAGTTTCGTGCAAACAGCGCAGAATCGCTGACAGAAACATAGTGGGTGAAAGGTAAGATTTATGTACACTAAATCCTAACATATTTGAGCTGCCGTTACTTGTGACAGATTTTTGATAAGGAGTTGACTTGTTATGAACAAAGCAAAAACTAAACAGTGAATATTTAGTGTTATTGTACTTTATTATTTCCTAAGTAGTACACTATCTGACATACAGTTACGTTATTTCTGTGTGAAATTATGATTGCTCGTGCGAAAATATTCTCTCTCGATGGGGCGGACGTTGTTGTTGCTGGGTTTCCATTGATGTTGAAGCTACAAGTAAACATAGAGTGTGTTAGAGGGACAAATTCTGAAGGGCAACTTCTTAAATTTCATATTTCCTGCAGTTCACATAAAAACTGGCATATATACCTGAGGGTTTGATTGAAAATACGTGACTTAGTAGCATGTCTGTCTAGAGGTAAATGGAACCCGTCTCCATGTCGAAAAATTCGCTTGATTGGTTACGTTCCAACGATAGCAATGGGGTCACTAAGGTTCTTCGATGGCAGACATAGCTAACCCAAAAGCAACTGATCCTGTAAGATATTACTGGTGTGTTACCTAGGACAGCAGAAATCATTTGGACACACAATATGAAATCAGTGTACATGCGTTTTCCCCAGAAAACAATTTGAAGGTTAAAACACTTTTTACAATGACGGTGCTCAGACTGCGACAAAAAGGAGACGCTACAGGCAACTTGCGTCCAGTGAATCGTTGTGATGATGCAGTAATAGGAAAGGTAAGTGAACCAATCACTACTTAGCTGTCTGTGTAACTGAATTTCAATGAAGTATCAAACTGTACTGACAAAAAAAATAAAACCAGAATTTGGGTTGAATTACCATAGCAACAACTACATTTCACTCACCCCCAAAAAGAAACAGGGTAGTATACAACCATTTGGCAGACCATAATAGATCATGTTTGCCGTTTCCCATGTGGAATAATAAGCTTCCATTATGATGTTAAGCGCAAAGACAAAACCACAACGTTAAAGCAGTCAAAAAACTTAACAAAACATAAACTCATTCCATTAGAAGTAGCGTGTGCGGTGCGCTTTTCCAGAACTATGAATACGATTTACAGGAGCAATACAAACAGGTGATTACTATATTCATGGAGCTACGAAAAGGGGAGTTGTCATGAGGTCACAACTTGAAGCTGACGTTCGCTGTTTTAGTTGCCCCAAATATTAGCTTCTGCTGGTAGTGTTTTGATCAAAAATGCTAGCTTGCGTTATTTCCTGCTGTAATAACCATTTTGACTATAGTATAAAGTGTAAAGGAATCACATTTCACTTGTAAGTGCTCCGTTCAAGCGATATTTTCTTTAATATGCATGAGTTTAGGTTGTGCTGTTTCCTGTTACTGCAGTGATTTTAGTCGTTTTCTGTCATTTAATCTTAGATATCCTTTCAATACAACTCATAAAACTCTCGGGTAAACTCTGTGAGAAGGAAAGATTAGAAACCGACCAAACTTAACAAAATATGTTCTCAGCACTTTTGGGAAGAGGACATAGACCGAACATTAGTTTTGCCAGTCTGTCTTAAGGAAGGTGTGGTATTACGAAAGCAGCTTTTTCATATCAAGTACTTCTCTTCATTTTTATTCGAAACGTATTACGAAGAGAAGAACACATTAACAAGACGAAAGGCCTCCTATTACTGGATCGAATACGCGTTTAAGCCCAGAAAAATGTTTGAAAATACCTTCCTTACACTATGTTACGCACGAAAGTACTGTAATATTTTCTATTCAAAACAGGTGTTGCGTGCACACGACAGCAATATAACACAAGAAGTAATCGTAACCAGCAGTCTCCTGATGTTTTGCGCCATGTAATATGGCGGCGTCGGCTTCAAAGCAACGTACGTAAGTGTGTAGCGCCATAACCCTCCATGGTTGCAGTCTGGACCTATGAACAATAACAGAGGAATGTCACCTAATTGCCGGCCGCGGTGGTCTCGCGGTTCTAGGCGCGCAGTCCGGAACCGTGCGACTGCTACGGTCGCAGGTTCGAATCCTGCCTCGGGCATGGATGTGTGTGATGTCCTTAGGTTAGTTAGGTTTAAGTAGTTCTAAGTTCTAGGGGACTGATGACCACAGCAGTTGAGTCCCATAGTGTTCAGAGCCATTTTTTGTCACCTTATTTTTTACTGCATACTCTAGCTGTTTCTTAATGGCAAAGAACTTGTAGCAGAAGAGGTGTGTTTCGCAGTAGCTAAGATAAGTATGTGCTCATAGCTCTTAAGGTATGCATTTAAGATTCCATGTTTGCAGGACATCTGAATGTTGCTTTGATCCTAACTACCATCTCTCAATATATAGAAAACTCCCTCTTAAAACCCTATATACTGATCACATCTTTGGCCTGATAACTCAGTCCTACCAACAAAGCTTCATTCTTCCAACCCGAGATAGCTGCTCAGCGTCGTCAAGACAGTTACATTACGTTACATTTCCAATTGCGTAACAAAGCTGCATTACATTGTCATCCGAAGGCATTTCTCACCGATTACAGTGTTTCCTTGTTCGTGATGGTTAACACCATTTCCACGATGACCTCATGTAGCACAAAATCTGTGAAATTTTAACAGTGTGAAGGTCACAAAATAGTTGCGCATCTGATCTGTCTCCTCTGGATTATTACAAGCTTCAATTTTAAGCCATCTTAGATTTCGCTAAAACTGCCGTGGACCTCGCACGACATGCAACGCTTTACGGAAAGCTTTCTAAAACCTACAGTCTTTTATGTCTTGAGCTGAAACTCTGCGCAATCTAGTTTTATTCTATAGTGAATATGTGTATTAAAAATTCAATCAGCTTTGAGACTGTCAGTTTGGGATGATTCGCAAACTGGTGCACTTGATATGCAATGATCCTACACAGTGTGGAGGAAAACAAGTTAAAGACAAACTCAGAGCAGGCTAGGGGATATCGAGTCAAGCAAAGTTTTCCAGACAACCGCACGTCGAAGTGCACGTTTGTGAAGCTTTGGCCCTAAAACGGCAGCCAGTCAGTGAGTAACGAGCGGAAGTTTGTGGTTGGGTGGTTCTAACAGAGGGGCTCTGCTCGAGAGTGCTGCTACTGCTGCTGCTCTGTAATGCTGTACTTGTTAGAATGGAAGTTCATTATCGTTCTACGTACTACAGCAAAAATTAAAACATGTGGCCTTTAGAATTGGTTATTAATAACAAAGTATCATACACTACCCATACCGACTATTTTACTGGAATGCTGTTTCTGTAGAGCATCTTATCAGTGTAGTTGCGCTACAGTACTTTCAGGGCAGCTGATTGAATAGACAAGCTTTACCCAGCACTCAGGACAGAAATTTCGCGTCTAACGTAACCAGCCATAGACAGGGATTTAAAGTTTACCTAACTTTGATTGTTTAGTGGAAACCATTATTTTCAGCTAATAAAATTACTGGGGTCTTTAGTACAACACGTGTCACTAGGGCAAGGCTGGTTTAAAAAGACGCACTTTGTGAGTTAACGAGCATTGTACTTTCATTTAAATATATGACCGAAAGAGTCAGCCTACAGGAATTGTGAAACGAACCCTGTCGTCGAGGACGACGAGCCACAGAGGGCCCAGATTCACCACGAGATGCGGAAATTCACAGGTGTCTACTGAAGCTTAAGTGCTGCAGTGTGCGAGTGAGACAGACGAGAACCTCTGTCATAGGGAAACCCAGGAGAAGGCTTTTGTGGCCGAGGAGACGCAGTAGTGTTAAATACGGCGGACCAAAAATCGCCCATAAAGGGAAACATTTATGAAAACGATTTAATTCTGCAGTAGTGCAGGACATCAAGGCGCAGTAATTTTAATTTGCCATCCTCCATAAATTTTCATGGTGATCCCAATAAAACTTGACTGTTGATCATATCTATAATAGTTTAGGATTTACCGTTAAAGGGAAATTAACAAGTTTTGCAACAAAAACCTGAATGCTAAAATCTGAACGCTTTGGTCGATTCTAACGATCGACATTTCATATAGAAGCGCACCATTAAAATGAGAAACGTTGTAAATATCATCTCTGTATCTTTGTCTGTTTAAAAGATTAAAAAAAAATTAAATTATCAGTATTTACAGCTAAGAATCAGATCTTCATTTCCCCCCACAAAACACATTGAAGGATGACAGCATGACACCTTATTGAATCATTAGGTAGTAGAATATTTGTTTCAAATTTAGTGCATAATAGTTACTTTTGTTCTTTATTTATTTATCAGAAAGCACATTAGTGCAAGGCTACTGGCCGTGGCATTCAAAGCTAAGAAGGGAATTGTATTGGTTTAATGTAAAAGAATTTAGCGTTTATTATATTCGAAACAAGGCCCCCGGAGTAGACAACATTCCGTTAGAACTACTGACGGCCTTGGGACAACCAGTCCTGACAAAACTCTACCAGCTGGTGAGCAAGATGTATGAGACAGGCGAAATACCCTCAGACTTCAAGAAGAATATAATAATTCCAATCCCAAAGAAAGCAGGTGCTGACAGATGTGAAAATTACCGAACTATCAGTTTAATAAGCCACGGCTGCAAAATAGTAACGCGAATTCTTTACAGACGAATGGAAAAACTGGTAGATGCAGACCTTGGGGAGGATCAGTTTGGATTCCGTCGAAATGTTGGAACACGTGAGGCAATACTGACCTTACGACTTATCTTAGAAGAAAGATTAAGAAAAGGCAAACCTACGTTTCTAGCATTTGTAGACTTAGAGAAAGCTTTTGACAATGTTGACTGGAATACTCTTTTTCAAATTCTAAAGGTGGCAGGGGTAAAATACAGGGAGCGAAAGGCTATTTATAATTTGTACAGAAACCAGATGGCAGTCATAAGAGTCGAGGGGCATGAAAGGGAAGCAGTAGTTGGGAAAGGAGTGAGACAGGGTTGTAGCCTCTGCCCGATGTTATTCAATCTGTATATTGAGCAAGCAGTAAAGGAAACAAAAGAAAAATTTGGAGTAGATATTAAAATTCATGGAGACGAAGTAAAAACTTTGAGGTTCGCCGATGACATTGTAATTCTGTCTGTGATGCTGAGGGAATTAGATTAGGAAATGAGACACTGAAAGTAGTAAAGGAGTTTTGCTATTTAGGAAGTAAAATAACTGATGATGGTCGAAGTAGAGAGGATATAAAATGTAGACTAGCAATGGCAAGGAAAGCGTTTCTGAAGAAGAGAAATTTGTTAACATCGAATATAGATTTATGCATCAGGAAGTCGTTTCTGAAAGTATTTGTTTGGAGTGTAGCCATGTATGGAAGTGAAACATGGACGATAACTAGTTTGGACAAGAAGAGAATAGAAGCTTTCGAAATGTGGTGCTACAGAAGAATACTGAAGATAAGGTGGATAGATCACGTAACTAATGAGGAGGTATTGAATAGGATTGGGGAGAAGAGAAGTTTGTGGCACAACTTGACTAGAAGAAGGGATCGGTTGGTAGGACATGTTTTGAGGCATCAAGGGATCACAAATTTAGCATTGGAGGGCAGCGTGGAGGGTAAAAATCGTAGAGGGAGACCGAGAGATGAGTACACCAAGCAGATTCAGAAGGATGTAGGTTGCAGTAGGTACTGGGAGATGAAGCAGCTTGCACAGGATAGAGTAGCATGGAGAGCTGCATCAAACCAGTCTCAGGACTGAAGACAACAACAACAACAACAACAACAACATATAATGGACATTATTGTTACTTTATTTAGAAAGTGAAAGTAGTCAAGCTTTGATTACTGAAATATGTTAAAATGTAAAATAATGAAGAATAAGCTATAGCCAATCAGATGGACGGCTTCAGGAAAGGGAACTGCCCTAGTCAGTTGAGCGAGGATATTCGGCGCGCGGGAAAATGCTGCCGGGGTCGGGCAGAGGGACAGTTCGGATGCAGACGCGAAAGCGGACGGTCGCTCTTTAGGTAGCTAGGAAGTGAAACGACTTGGAAAATGTCGCGTTGTGTGGTATCGTGGGACTTAGTCTCTGAGCGGCGAGAATCCGCGCGCCTCGTGTGAGCTCTGACTTTTCGCGTAGTTAACGAGGTGGAGTGTTGGACTTTTAATTCACTATGAGACAGCGAATGATCGAACTGTGTCAAATGGATGTGCGCTCGAGTGTAATAGTAATTCTAAATACGACCACTTTCTTCATTAGTTTGCTTTCTGAATAAACATTACTCTAACCAAATCGCTACTGTGTTGCCTACATCATTTATGGGTCGTTAATTTAGTTCCCGATATTATTATTACTGTTATTATACGTCATACTAACTTTGTATTTTTTAAAGTTGCCATCAGCCAGACAATTCAACCAAAGGGTCACAAGTGTCTGATTTATGGCTTGTAGCCGGCCGAAGTGGCCGAGCGGTTCTAGGCGTTACAGTCTGGAACCGCGCGACCGCTACGGTCCCAGGTTCGAATCCTGCCTCGGGCATGGATGTGGGTGTTGTCCTTAGGTTAGTTAGGTCTAAGTAGTTCTAAGTTCTAGGGACTGATGACCTAAGAAGTTAAGTCCCTCAGAGCCATTTGAACCATTTTTTTATGGCTTGTAATGCGACATTTGCGGTTCAACCCCTAAACGAGTTTGAGCGGAGACATTTCGAGGAAGAGGAACCGCATGTGAGGCCGAACATCTTTGGGATGTCGATTTATGCCCATAGTTCGGCAACGGTACATATCCGACCTATTGTGATGTGTAAAAATTTTGGTCGATCCGACGTCCCCCCCCCCCCCCCCCCCCCCCCCCCTTATACAACAGTATCCACAAATAGCCTCTCGGATGTACCTTTGGATTCCGGTGTGCTTATGGTCATACTCAGGACCTGCAAATTGCAGCCCATTGTCTTGGATATCCGTGCGCTACACGCAGAAATGCTGAGCAAGGACTCAGTTATTTTCTTATCATAGTGTGTCATGTCATAACAGTTCCGTGTTCGTAACTATAGTGAGAACTCGTCTAATGTATTTCGGCTTTTCTGTTGTTGTGGATGTTAACAGATGTAAAGTGTAATGAAACCCGTAAATAGCACATAACCCACTCATATCTTACAGCACCAAGGTGGTTCCGGAGCATTACGCCCCATACGACAAGCGGACAACCAGCAGGAGTATGAGATGCACTCTATTCGTGAGACGCGTCGGACACAAGTGCTAGTTGCTGGTTCAACTCCAGTAAACATCATCTCTCTCCTTCGAGCACCAGATATTCAAGGCTAATATTTTATTCGACTCCATGGCTGTAACCGGCTCTGCTACAGAAATCTCCGCCATTTCTGTTCAACAGCTAATACCCAAAATCCCGATTAGATTTGATAATTTCTATCGTAGCGTTTTTACTCGCCAGTTTGTAAATGCCTGAGTTTTGTTCGTTACCACTGTCGTCTCTGTGGAAGGCAGCTGCGCTGTGCTCTCTCCGAGACTGCATACTCAGCGCCTCGGTTTCGGGAGACGGTGGGTTTCTCGTTGCACTGTTTTTGCTTGGCGGTTCATTGTTCACATCATGCCTTTCGTAGATACTGCAACGCTACTCGCAGTCAACTTTGTTTTGTGCTGCAACTTTTCAAATGATTCTTCTCCATGTATTTTTTTAACATATGCCAGTCAAAATTATAGTTTTAGGTTTAGTTTTAAAAATTCGTCCCTACTGCTTTCATTTGATAAAATCACTTTAAACTGAGAACAGAAATTACTGCACTTAGCTGCCAAAAGTTATTGTGCGTTACCATAATTCCAAAGCTGCTTTCTTTCAGTCAGGAACACTCATTTCTATAAAGACAATGAGAGTATCTAAAGACAGTTTACAGTGTTTCTAGATGACTTAGTAATGTTTATTTCCGACAAAATAACACTCACGGTATTAAACTGTCCTCCAGAGAGTTAGTAGCAAACTACGGGGTACAATTAGACATCCTCAGATTATCTTTGAGGTATGAGAACTATTTTCTATATTGTACTGTAGAACATATAGAAAACGGAAAAAAAATGTGAATTTTCCTATATATTTCAGTATGTCAACCGCGGCGGCGAACGTACAGCGCTTAGTAATTACGCTGTGAATTAGTAGTTCTCAACCTTGGGGTAATTACTGACTGAGGTATAAAATGAAATTTTCTGAGAGGTGAAAACAAAAAGGACCTTTTTATCAAGAAATAATTTTTAAATGATAATATTAATTATATAAGTTATGAATAATTACGTTTTCTCAATAAGTCTTCCTCAATTACTAGCATTAATGCGTGACGCTATGCGATGGGGATTACAGGTTACTTATATAGTTCAATCACAGCATACATACTTTCTGCTTTCTACCATGACGGGAAAATTTAGACATGCACATAGTACGCCCTAAATATGTGATTAAAATGTGTTCTCTAGATTGTAGATAGTTCCTGCAATATACCAGAAATTGCGTCATTACTCTCTTCGAAACAGATAAATGAACTAATTGACAACACGAAACAACAGTAACTATTTAAGGTTACTGTAGCACTCCACAGAATATTATTATTATTATTATTATTATTATTATTATATTGGTCAGACACAAAGCACTAATGGCCTGAAGTCTACCAATATCTGACAGAGCAGAATTAAGGAGCCTCTCCAAGTCATTTATAAACAATAAGTACAGGGCGCACACTTTAGATTAGTTAATTTTAAATTGTGTTACACAGCGCTAATGGAGCAGTTACCGCTAGGGGAAGGAGTAGTGCAGGGAAAAATTGTTTTCTAACAAGTATCCACGCTCACTGTGGATAATCAGTTTTCTTACCAGAGAAGGAGCAGAAAAGGAGTTGTAGGTATTTTATACATGTTTTTACAGAGTGAAATTCAAGATTATTTTATACATGTTTTTACATGTTTTTACATGTATTAAATAATCTTGAATTTCAAGTTTCTTGAAAATGTGCTGCGTTCTAGCAGTTTATAGCAGCGAAAATAAAAACAAGGAAGTGGATGGATTTGGACCGTGATTTACGACGTACACTGACTGAGAAAAGCTCAAATAGGAAAAAGCTTGTTAGACATATGCAGAACCAATTGTCTCATTCACTCATTACTTCGTACATTGATAAAACGCCCACAAAAACAAAATGTCCTTCATATGTCATAATTTTAAAAATAAAATTGTCCAAAGAGTTTTTTCATTCTAAGGATGTTAAAGTTGATGATGGGGAGGAGAATTTTTGGAGGGTGCGGTTACTAGAAAATATCGAGTTGCACCGAGGGGCAATGGTTTAAGAAAGGTTGAGAGCCATTGCTGTAAATTGAGGCCGTTGAAGATATTTTAGAAAAGATTATTAATAAAGTTGTTGACGATGTACTGGGTTTGGCTGATGACATATGTTATAGAAGTTGCAGCTGATCGCAGATTTAACAAACAAAAGGTTCGTCAAAGATCTTTAACAGTGTGATAAGGGTATTATAGTTCTTGTCCTATGTTTGCATGGAACTGTTGTCCTAAATAGGTAACGTTCGTGTTAAGATCGTATATTATTCAACATAGAATACAACTCTCATACGTCTCGTTAATTAATGAAAATAAACCTCTCTTAGTCGTATCATTGACTTTTTGAAAGAAAAAAGATGTGAATATTTTAGTTTGCTTCTTCGATTCCGTTTCCCATAGCATTGTGAATGGAGGTTTTAAAAATTGTAGATAGTCGAACAATTGATACAGCTGGCCTGAAGCCTACCAATATAGGGTAGTCATTAAAGATACGCTGTATGATGTCATCAGTCCTGTGTTTAATGAAATTTCCAAAAGTACCAAAGTTTCTTGCTCGAGGTGACTTTTCATGCCTCATTCCTTAGTCCGGTGAAGATCATCTTTATTCAAAACCGATTACTCGAGGAAGTAAAAACTGGTCGCATTTCTGTCAGTACATACCGTTTGAAGAGTCATTAAAGAACTGTAAAATTTCCATATCTTCGGCGCTATTCAGGTCTTTATAGTTGGCTGGGGTATGAAGTTTTAAATTTTCACAGCCACATCATGAAAGAGGCCATTGTACGAAGAAAACGTTACTCCATTGGGTTCATGACCAGTTAACAAGTAAACTTTTGTAAATGTATGTTGCTCTTCGTTGGGCAGTGTTGGACAAAACTACAGTCTGTACAAAAGTGTGTATTGTCTTAGCCCGTTTATTTCCTATTATATAAGCTGTAACATAAAGAATGCAATATTGTGTAACACTTCGGATCGAGGAATATTCAATCGATTTCCAAAGCACAGAACAAATGTTTTCATTGTTGATTTGTTTTACGTCACTGCGTACATCCTAACAGAAGTAAATTTTTTCCTGTATCTATGTTAGCAGATGTTACAAATTCACTCTAAGGACAGACCTACCCTTTCTCTGATTTCAGTTAGGTTGACAGTTATCAATGAACTGCTTTTTCCCAGTTGTGAATAAATCGTGGAAGAAGGTATGAGGATTATTTTTCAGTCGTCCGTCGACATCCAGAGTATTGGAGCACTATCTCACAATTGGCGAAAACATCTCCAGTAGCCTGCACATACGAAAGATTCTGGCTTTTGTCCTATGTGATTAGGAGAAGCCAAGGAAAACGCGAGTCAGGATGACGCCATGGGTTTTCTAACCTCGAGCCCTCTGAGGTATAGACCAGTGTCTCAGCCACTGAGTCAACTCCATTAGCAGGAGAATTAAAAATCGAGGAACAAGTGAATGGTGTTTGTTCTAACGGTCACTATCGAATCAAAAAGGTGGGAGGAAGTCGTTATTAATCTTATTTCACGTTACGAGGATGAGAGAGGGTGCAATGATATTCCAAAAAGGAATCATATTGTTGTGAATTAATTCTGGACGATATTTGCCTATGTGGTATTCTATTACGATTTTGTTCAGCACTACAGAATATCCATAAGATCACTGTTGTGTTTCGTACAGCAGGACATGTAATCTGAATACGCAAGCGATATTATTCTCGTGCAGGCTGGGTGCTTTTTATTTCGCCCGACCCTGGAGTCACATCAGATAAACAAAATTTTGCACTGGATATAAATCACACTATAAATAACATTTATTATTTAGTTAAACAATAGCCCAACGCAAAGGGACGCAATAATGCAATGAAAGCCCTATGAGTTATGAACATGAATCCTCTACGTCGAATGCACACCTCAGGAGTTTGCTTTTATCTCTATTGACAACAGTTCTTTAGTTGTGATGAATAACAGCTCGTGTCAAACAGAGCGCCGCCAAGCTCTAGGGCAGCTAGGCCCGTAACCCTTGTATGTAAAGCGCATTTGATATCGAGACAGCGTGTAAAGCAATCAAGAATGCCCTATGAAGGTGTGTGAAGAAGCGTAAAATTAAACAGAAAATAAATAAAAACGTTGAATGGGGGAAGAGATTGATGATAATTGTACCAATACGTACTTGCTCTATTTCTAGTAGCAGTTAATCTTACATCAACGGGGCAATGAAACGTAAGTAACGGTTGGAAAAACAGCACATATTATTCTGTTTCCAAGCGGGGTTCCCTAGCAGAAGGACACAATTTGGTTGCCATGTTCCTTCAGCGGAACCCTGCGACACCCCAACTACGAGGGTTGCCCAGAAAGTAATGCACTGCGTTTTTTTCAACAATTCTTTATTGACCATAATGAGAACTACACACACGAAAGAATGGTGTTTTATCTACAAACCCTATTTTTTCACGTAAGCTCCGTCCCGTTCTACGGCCTTCCTCACGCACGAAACAAGGGCGTGTATGCCCTGTCCGTATCAGACCTTGTCCTGTTGTCGGTGCCAGTGCTTCACTGTGTGAATCACCTCCTCATCGTCCTTAAAATGTCTTCCACGAAGGGCATCCTTTAAAGGTCCAAACAGGTGGAAGGTCGAGGGGGCTAGGTCAGGACTGTAGGGTGGATAGAGTAACACTGTCCAACATCTCATTGGTTGCTGTGGCGCCAAAGTCACCTAAATCGCGTCTTGAGTTTTGTTACTGTGTTGACATACGCGTCTAAATTAATGGTACCACCTCGTGCAACATATCAATGAGGATGACACCTTCACAGTCCCAGAACACAGTGGTCATGACCTTACTGGCGGAAGCAGTTGTTTCTATGGGGAGTGGGAATGGTGCCATTCCATCGACTATCGTTTTGTTTCGGGCTCAAAATGGAGAACCCATGTTTCATTACCTGTCACAATCCGGGAGAAGAAGGCCTCCCCCTCAGCTTCAAAACGTTGAAACAATCAAGACACATATTTTTTTGTGTGCGATTTGTGATCCACCGTTAGACACTACGGGATCCACCTTGCGCACACTTTTGAATATCCAAGAGTGCGGATAACAGCATCGACAATTCCTTTGCTGATTAACAGATGCAGCGCCAACTGCCGAGTCGTAATGCGCCTGTCCTCGCGAAAGACATCATCAGCGCGCTGCAACATGTCAGGTGTGACAGCTGTTGATGGTCTCCCCGACCGTTGCAAATCCTGGAGCTCCGCCGAACCGCCTTCTGATGACCCCCAGCCCTCCGTGTCCATCGACTAACTGTACTTCTGTCGAGAGCAGGTGCTCCATAGACTTTGCACAAATATTTGTGACAGTGTCTTTCTCTGCAGTGAGAAATTCAATGACAGCATATTTCTTGTACCGTACATCACCTACAGACGCCATTTTGAAATTGCACTCCAGCTACGCTGTCGGAACTGACAGGAACTTGACGCACGCACTCAGGAGATTTCAGATAATACAGACGTAACGTTCCGCATTCGTAGCTTTTTTTTCGGCTGAGAAAAAAAATGCAGTGCATTACTTTCTGGGCAACCCTCGTATAACCGATTTATGCTGCTGCAATGATTGTCGTTCCTGACGAAGATTCACCTCGCTTTCAGGAACAAATGAATCATCTTGAACACGTGTCCTGGGCAACCTGTCATGCTAGACGCGACTAATAGCCTTTCTAAATACACCACTAGAGCAAACTCCTTGAATTTTTGCTGTACAAATGTACTCTATCGAGCGGAGGGACCGATGGTCTGTAGAAAGCTCGGTGTGGAATCCAGACTGTTCTGGAATGAGGACACTGTGATTGGTTAGGAATTTCTCGAGAGGCTCCAGTACGGTATGCTTAAGAAATTTAGTTGGGAAATCAAGGAGAGAGAAGGTCTATTGCTATCAGGACTGAGCAGAAGTTAATGGAGTTTGGAAGGGTGACGACTTTAGCTGTCTTACACACCGAAGGGAAAATGGGGTAAGAAAAGGCAGCGGTTCTGAAAGTTGGTAAGACAGGTGTTGGCTGGGGGAGGGATGTCTTTAAGAAAGGATCGCAGATGTGATCAGCACCAGATGCTTCGTAGTTGACCTGAACGTTGATGCGAGCATCCACTGCGTCAAGTGCTCAGTCTGGCATTCCTGTCCTCAGCTGAGGCACGCGTCCAAGTACTATTCTTTTCTTCTGTTCACTCTCGTCATCAGTGATGACGTCAGTTCGGGACGTCATCTAAGGCGCAAGCAAGTTGCTAGCAGTGGAGTACTCACCATCTCCTTGTAGTTGGGGTAGAAGGTTTGCTCGATCAGCGGGAAGTTCTCCTTTCCCAGGCGGCGCTGCAGCTGCATCAGATGTGCGAACACCCACGGCTTGTCCTGAAACACACAGCATACGTGTAAGCATCCCACTGGCCCATTGCTTGTAACCGGAGCAATTCGCTGCGGCTCGTGGAGTACACTGCTATGTATGTCGAGGAAGGCTGTTAACGTTCCTTTCACTGATTCTCATTTGTTATTTAAAGTCGATGTACGACCAAATACTTTAAGCCAAACTAGCGTTGACATGAAAGCCCAAAATAAATTAAATAAATAAATTAATTAATACGAGATCAGACTTCAAATGACGTGATGTCTTATTTCTATTCATGTATTAACATATAATACAGCAATTTACGAGCATACACCAACTTTACCACATGCAAACAAAAACGAAATAATATCCCGGAGCAAAGTAGGTCTGTAACATTTCTTTGTGTCAAGATCTTTGTAACAAGTAATAGTTATGTGGCACATACTGGATGCTGGCAACGTTTCGATATAGCAGGGAATATGTATAAAATGGCCATCGCAATGGAAGCAGACAGGCGGATACTACGAATAATACTGTCGCAGTAAGTACAAAACTAAATTTTGGATCCAAATACTCATGGCGATGCAATAAACCATGTTCTATCTTCTTGTCATAGAACCAGCACCAAGCATTATTCTTGGAACAGCTGTGTAACTTTCTTTACGCCATCAGAACATGAGACTGAAAAACTTCGAAAGCCGGTGCATGGAATGAATCAATAACTATTTTAAAAAAGTGACTTCTTGTAGTTTTATGTATTTACACTGAATAAACAGTTACGGGTTCTAAAACATCCGTAATAGATAAGCTTAATCTGATTAATTGCGTTTTAATCGTCACACATTATGTCACTACTATCAAAAATTACAGAATTTTCTTCGACATAAAACTCTGGAACTGGAGAATTAACGTTATTCTCAAAATAGCTTTAATATATGACACAGCATTTAAATACGAGGTGCATTCAAGTTCTAAGGCCTCCGATTTTTTTTCCCCGGACTGGAAAGAGATAGAAACATGCGCATTGTTTTAAAATGAGGCAGCGTTCATTGTCAATACGTCCCAGAGATGGCAGCACCGTACGGCAGATGAAATTTTACCGCCAGCGGCGAGAATGAGAACTGTTTTAAATACTAAAAATGGCGAAGTTTTCCATACTTGAACAGTGTGCAATCAGTCCTTTTCTGAATTTGCGTGGTGTGAAACCAATTGAAATTCATCGACAGTTGAAGGAGACATGTGGTGATGGAGTTATGGATGTGTCGAAAGTGCGTTCGTGGGTGCGACAGTTTAATGAAGGCAGAACATCGTGTGACAACAAACTGAAACAACCTCGGGCTCGCACAAGCCGGTCTGACGACATGATCGAGAAAGTAGAGAGAATTGTTTTGGAGGATCGCCGAATGACTGTTGAACAGATCGCCTCCAGAGTTGGCATTTCTATGGGTTCTGTGCACACAATCCTGCATGACGACCTGAAAATGCGAAAAGTGTCATTCAGGTGGGTGCCACGAATGCTGACGGACGACCACACGGCTGCCCGTATGGCATGTTGCCAAGCAATGTTGACGCGCAACGACAGCATGAATGGGACTTTCGTTTCGTCGGTTGTGACAATGGATGAGACGTGGATGCCATTTTTCAATCCAGAAACAAAGCGCCAGTCAGCTCAATGGAAGCACACAGATTCACCGCCACCAAAAAAATTTCGGGTAACCGCCAGTGCTGAAAAAATGATGGTGTCCATGTTCTGGGACAGCGAGGGCAAAATCCTTACCCATTGCGTTCTAAAGGGCACTACGGTAACAGGTGCATCCTACGAAAATGTTTTGAAGAACAAATTCCTTCCTGCACTACAACAAAAACGTCCGGCAAGGGCTGCGCGTGTGCTGTTTCACCAAGACAACGCACCCGCACATCGAGCTAACGTTACGCAACAGTTTCTTCGCGATAACAACTTTGAAGTGATTCCTCATGCTCCCTACTAACCTGACCTGGCTCCTAGTGACTTTTGGCTTTTTCCAACAATGAAAGACACGCTCCGTGGCCGCACATTCACCAGCCGTGCTGCTATTGCCTCAGCGATTTTCCAGTGGTCAAAACAGACTCCTAAAGAAGCCTTCGCCGCTGCCATGGAATCATGGCGTTAGCGTTGTGAGAAATGTGTACGTGTGCAGGGCGATGACGTCGAGAAGTAACGCCAATTTCATCGATTTCGGGTGAGTAGTTAATTAGAAAAGAACCGGAGGCCTTAGAACTTGAATGCACCTCGTATGTAGAACTCTTAATACAAATGCTGCACGAAGCTCAACCTCATGTCTCACAGCAGTAAAAACGGCAGAAAATGCTAGAAACTGCTTATGGTGGTCTCTAGTGGCCGATTCTAAAATCAGTCAGTAAACTGAAACACATGTGTTCGTAGTGTCTCTAATAATTATGGCGGTCATTTTAGGCACGATGAACAGTTAATAGCAAAATCTTTAGCTTCGAAAAGAATTATATCCTACGAGAGCTGATCTTTTCGAATGTGTTACTGGTATACTGCAGTCCGTAGCAGTTGGAAGAAAAGGTGGGGGGGGGGGGGGGGGGGGGCAGTAAGAAACTGCGTTAAAAATGTAGACAATGCGTTCTGATTGTGGAAATGTTTACCTGCGCTGTGATAACCGAGCTTACATATTTGATTCACTGTTAAAATGACCCACCAACAAATGATGATTTCTCTATTAATTGCAATACCACTCTAAACAATCCGCTATTACGTTTCTGAACAGCTCAATGCGGCAAACAGTACGCACTAGTACACGATCCCGATATACGAAGTAACTGTCTTGCACGGGTGCCGGCGAAACAACTATTAATTGCTGTACCCGAGACAACACTCTGTATTGCTATACCATCGCTAGCCTCGCTTGAACGCGTGAAACAAGGTTCAAATGGTTCAAATGGCTCTGAGCACTATGGGACTCAACTGCTGTGGTCATTAGTCCCCTAGAACATTATAACAAAAGTTGACAATGATAACACTGAAGAAATCACTATCACTGAGGTATTTAATGTTGTAGCCCGTCAACCACCTTATTTAATCATTGTGCAAAATGGCTCTGAGCACTATGGGACTTAACTGCTGAGGTCATCAGACCCTAGAACTTAGAACTACTTAAACCTAACTAACCTAAGGACGTCACACACATCCATGCCCGAGGCAGGATTCGAACCTGCGACCGTAGCAGTCGCACGGTTCCGGACTGCGCGCCTAGAACCGCGAGACCACCGCGGCCGGCGTGAAACAAGCTGATCACTTCCTGCAGAAATACAATTCCACATAGATTAATTCGAAAATCCGACACCACTGAACTGGAAATACAATACTATAATCTCAATTCGTTCTCAGACTGTCTCTCTTTTTTACTGTCCTATCGAATTTTAGCAGCGCCACAAATCCTCACAAAAATCAAACATAGAGCTTCCCTGGAAAAAATACTGTTTATTCACACATAACCACCTCGCAATGTAGGTTATTTCGGGTGGCGTCTCCTCGAGTTACTCAGGCTCAACGAATAAAAATTAATCACCCGCAGGGACAGCACGGTAATACCGTGTAACACTGCCTCTAGGCTTGAGAATGGCCTCAATTTGGAAGGGAAGTAAGTCCCCAAATTTCTTCACGTACGCAATTCCAGATGACACCACTAAATGATCTCACAGTGCTATGAAATTGCGGGGGCATCGACTGCGGCATTTCATCCGTCTTTTTAAGCAGTCCGAGACATTTTTTCTGGGACTGAGCCAGTCGATGCATAATACGATTCCTGAGTGTTCGTCAAACAACATATGTATTGCTGAACATGGCTGTTGACGTCTTGAAAGACGCGAGAGTCTACAGCATATTTATCACGGAGATATAGACGAAAGGACAACACTTGGACTTCGAGAATGTTGAAATAAATATTCTGGCTATATTGTTCACGATAATATGAATGGTTGGGTCGAAGTCTGAATGCGTGAAAATATACCGACCCAAACTACACCTTCCATACTCTACGGGCTACACTCCTCATTTGGCGTCGGTGAACTCAACGTCTCTCATCATTTGAAAAGCAAACCCGCTTCGGACCGCACAACCCACCGCCAGTAAGCCACTCTACGTCTTTCTTGTCACACTGAAGACGTGCCTTTTGCTAAGCACCTTATTAGAAATGTCCATTGCATGCAGTTCCCTCTGCAATATTCGCTGGTTGAGGTGGACCTGAACCACCGACAGCGACGTTCACTGTCGGGTTTGAAGTCGATTGTACGTAACCGGTGAGTCTAGATACACGTCTTTGGTCTCTGTCACTTAAAATCGTTTTACGACGACGACTGTCCTTACATCATGTTCCATGGCTGCTAGCGGTTCGGTATTTCTTGTACACATGTTGGACAGTTAACGCTGGTGCATCAACGAATCGAGCAACTCCATTTGGCGTGTGTTGACGAGCACGTCGAAACACAATTGCTCCTTTCTGCCACTCTGTCACGGCTCCACGTCGAGTCACCTCCGTAAAGCTGACTGGCAACGACGCCAAATGGTTCACATGGCTCTGAGCCCTATGGGGACTTAACATCTGTGGTCATCAGTCCCCTAGATCTTAGAACTGCTTAGACCTAACTAACCTAAGGACATCACACACATCCATGCCCGAGGCAGGATTCGAACCTGCAACCGTAGAGGTTGGGCGGTTCCAGACTGAAGCGCCTAGAACCGCTCGGCCACTGCGGCCGGTGGCAAAGACACCACACACTGGCTAACTTAGATCGGCGGCAGACGGTGAAATGAACTACTGATAACGGTTTGACACCATCTACAGAGTCCCAAAATTATGAGTGTACTCTTTTGAGGAGGGCGACTGAAATTTCGTATGTTGAACACCAACACCATGTACGCAAGTCCATTTAAAACCGCTTTATTGATGTTATTACACAATATGTGCATAACTTGAGAATATTCCAGTGTAGCTTGAACAGACACCAGAGGCATAGTGTCATTGCTGGCTTCGATACTACCCCCCCCCCCCCCCCCTCCTTCCAGAGCAAGGTCCCTGCAGACGTGCGTTTGTCGCTTCCTGATACGTTCCAGCATCTGCACTAAAAAGCGGCCTTTACTGAGACCAAAGCAGAACCTACTTCAGAGGCACACACCTCTCCAGTTACGGCTTTCCGTACGCCGTGGAAGGCGATTAATACAGTGATGTCTCAAGACATTACGACCACCTGCCGTGTATACGCTACCTTTAGGACACCATAATGAAGCGATTCTACATGGCCTGGATTCTGCAAGTACTTGATAGGTTTGCGGAGGTATGTGACACCAGATATCTACGCACTAGTATTGCTGTTATGGTAAATTAAGGTCCAGTGAAACTGCCTGGGAGATTAAAACTGTGTGCCGGACCGGGACTCGAACTCGGGACTTTTTGCTTTCGTGGGCAAGTGCACTACCAACTGAGCTTTCCAAGCAAGACTCACGGCCCGTCCTCGCAGCTCAGAGATAGCTCGGACGTGGAGCAGTTTCCCGCAAAAGGGAAAGGTCCCGAGTTCGAGGCTGGGTCAAGCACACAGTTTAAATCTGCCAGGAAGTTTAATATCAATGCACACTCCCCTGCAGAGTGAAAATCTCATTCAAGGTCCAGTGGTTTAAGTGCGAGAAGCTGATGCCCGATAACGTCACAGATGTGTTCCACCGCGTTGAGATCGGGCTAATTTGGTCATGCCCGCGTGCTCATTTCCGAGCACCTCACACCACTCTAGCATGATTCTGGCTTTGTGTCACGGATAGTCCTCCTGCTGGAAGATGATGTCAGGGAAGACATCAAGGGTAAAGGGATGTAAGGTGGTCCGAAATAATGTTGACATGCTCCTCAACTGCCATGGTGCCTATTACAATTACGAGGATGGTTCAATAAGTCTGGTGAATTTCTATGAAAGAATGAAACGTATTTGTTGCACTTTCATGGTTGGTAAGATTGATTATTCCGAGGGTAGTATAAAGAATCTCAACGATGTTCAGCTTACAGTTAACTGTTGACAGGTGAATTATTCAGTGTGTGGACTGCGACTGAAAATGGATAAAACTGAGTGTCGTACAGCCATTAAGCGTTTTAATTTGAAGAGTGGGACTGTCGCACAGATAAAAACAGAACTGGACTAAGTTCACGCGGATTCTGCGCAACCACCAAAGACCATTTAATTTTGGATTAATCAGTTTAAACGTGGTCGGACAATCACCGAAGATGATGCGTGCTCCGATCGTCCAATTGAAGTGACCACAAAGGTAAACACTGACAAAATCAATGATATGCTAATGCAAGATCACCGAATAAAAATTTGTGAGATTGCTGGGACTCAAGGTACCGCACGTGAGCGAGTGCATAATATCCTGCGCGGAGAATTGGCAATGAAGAAGCTCTGCGCGATGAGGGTGACGCACTTGCTTACCGTCCGACCAAAAGCACATCCGGCACAAGATTTCAACAGAATGTCTGGTGATGGTTACTCACAATCCGCAAGACTTTTCTCGTCGATTTGTGACTGTTGAAACTTGGATCCATCACTACACATCAGAGTCTTAACGGCAGCCAAAACAATGGACAAAGACTCGTAAAATTTCCCCGAAGAAGGAATGGCCATTTTGCCAGCTGGTACGGCGACAATCTCAATTTTTTGGGATTCCCAAGTAATAATCTTTACAGATTACTTGGAAAAAGCAGGACCATAACTGGCTCCTATTGTGCTTTATTGTTGGAGCATTCGAAACTTACGTTGGCAGAATGAAGGACAAGGTGGGACGCAAAAGAGTGTTCTTTTACAACGATAGTGCACTATTCCACACGTGAGTGATAAAAATAGCGAAATGCATTAATTGGGCTTTGAACTGATTCCTTACCTACGCTATGCACCAGACTTAGCTCCAGGTGACGTCTTCCTGTTTCCTAGCTTGAAAGTGTTTCATGCAGTAAAAAGAAATTTTCATCAATGGAGGAAATCATAGATGCAGTCAACGAGTATTTGCGGAGTCTGAAAGAACCTATTTTTCCGATGGGATGAAAAAAAAGGTGGAGGACCGCTGGCCCAAGTGTATATCCCTCAAAGGAAACTGCGTCGAAAGACAATCATGCTCTGAAATGAGATTCTATGCTCCAGAAGTTGGACCATTACGGAATACGGCGAGTAACTCACAATTGGTTCACCTCTCACTTTAGCAACAGGCAGCATAAGATCATTATTCACGATGTTGATAACGGTTGTGATGCGGGGTCTGAGTGGGGTACTGTCAAGTGAGGGGTGCCCCAGGGATCAGTGTTGCGGCCACTCCTGTTCCTTATTTGTATAAATGATATGCGCTATTGTATTTCGGGTAACTCTAAAATACTACTGCTTGCTGATGACTTTAGGTTGGTAGTAAAGGATGTCGTGTGCAACATTGACTCGGTTTCAAATAGTGCAGTACATGACCTAAGTTCATGGCTTGTAAAATTTAAACTAACGCTAAATCAAAATAAGACTCAGTTTTTTACATTTTCTAACACACAAGTCAACAAAACCTGACATTTTAATTTCACATAAGGGGCATATGATTAGTGAAACTGAACAGTTCAAATTTCTAGGTGTTGAGATAGATAGTACGCTGTCGTAGAAAGCTCACGTTCAGCATCTTGTTCAAAGACTTAATACTGTCGTTTTTACTATTCGAACGGTATCAGAATATTTCGGCGATCATACATGTCACCATCATCAGGTGAACTGACGTACTGAGCTCCTGTGAACGTGCCGGCACGGAGATCTGTACGCTAAGGCTGCTCAGAGGGAACTGGGTTCGGTCGCGGCGGTGGCCGATTTAAATACCCTCCGCCCGCGGCGCGCCTACTCCGCCGTCCGCGCCCCGCGCCACTGTCGCGCGGTGGAACAGATTGCGACGGCGTCTGAGATGACGTCGGTGTGATGGCTCTGTCCACCGTGGTCGTCACAACCATACGTTTGCTCGATTTACTCTTGATTAATTATTGTATTGTTGATTGCGTAATTATGGACTGACTTATTTCGGGCTCACGAACATTTATTTTTATCTGTTATTACTTTTATATTGTAAGTTCATGTAGTGACACGCACCATAACCTTGGAGATTTGCTACTCAATTTGGGCCTACGGAACTTTACGTAAAAAAAAGAATTAAAATAAAAATAAAATTTCTGGATGTGGGAGGAAAGGCACAGGTAGGAGGGGGAAAAGGTGTGCACGACGCAAAGACCGAATGTAGTGTTTTTCCTACTTGGGAGTGTAGTGTGGCAGACCTGCTTCTTCAGCTGAGAACTTTTATGGCTTAAGAGTCAGGCGTGTTGTATTAGTGGTTTGAGCTTTTAAGCTTTCGAGGTATGAGGTGTGTTAGTATTTTGTAATTTTCGATCATGTACTTACCATGTAATAATGACTATAGGTCTGCTAAAATCCCAAAGATTTACCAACTCATAGTAGGTAAGTAACTAGCCTATCTCACACTTTAAGCTCAGTTGCTAGTTTAACAAGTTGCCACATAGGGCAGCTGATATCAGAAGTTCACTAATTAGCGCCACGGCACAAAGGTACGCCGAACTAGCTGGGGCAAATGTCAGCTTGCGTACGTTTGCTCCAACATTATGACCACCTACCTAATAGCCGGTATGTCAACCTCTGTCACGGATAACAGCGGCGACACGTCGTGGCATGGGAGCTATGTGGCGTCGTTAGGTCTCTGGAGGAAGATGGCACTACATCTGCACACAGAAGTCACCAAATTCCCGGCTATGAGCTCTGACGCCACGTTCAATCACATCGCAGATGTCTTCGATAGGGTTCAGATCTCACGAGCTGGGGGGCCAGCATATCAATTGAAACTAGCCACAGTTTTTCTTGAACCACTTCATCACACGCCTGGCCTTATGATATGGCACATTATCTTGTTGAAAAATGCCACTGCCGTCGGGAAACATGGTCGTCATGAAGGAGGGTACGTGGTGTGCAACCAGTGTACGATACTCCTTGGTCCTCATGGTGCCTCCACTGGACTCGTGGATGCGCACGTGAATGTTCGCCAGAGCATAATGGAGCCACCGCCAGCTTTTCTCCGTTCCGCAGTGCAGGTGTCAAGGAGCTGCACCCCTGGAAGACGAAGGATTCGCACGCTGTGCCACTGTGCCAACGTCCAGTGTCGATGGTCACATTTCCATTCGCTCCTAGTTGCCGATGTGGTGGTCCATCACGGGTGCCCGGTGCAGTGTGTGTTCGGATACACTTGTATTTCACCCAGCATTAAATTCTGATGTTAGCTCCCCTACAGTTCGCCGCCTGTCTGCTCAGCCTACGACGTCCGGTATGTGTAATGAGGGGTGTCTGCCCAACCCTACGACGTCTGGACGTGGTTTCACCTTTGTTTCGCAACGAACTGAAGACACTCATAACAGCTCTCCTCGAACACCCGAAAGTCGTGCAGTTTATAAAATGCTCGTGCCGAGCCTCCGGGCCTTCACAATCTGCCCTCAGTCAAATTCAGATAGATCGCGCGCCTTCGCCATTCTCCACACGGACAGCAAGCTCACTGATACTACATGCACCCTGCGTGTGTCTTCTCGCGAGGTGACGCTCCTATGTTCTGGACAGGTCTACATCGTTATTACGTCCGTGATCGTAATGTTCTGGTTGATCAGTGTAAGACTGGTTCAGATTCGTGTTACAGAAACTAGGAGAAAAAGACGTACTCCATGCCGTTGTCTTCTAAAACGTTAGAGGAGGCTAAGAAGCTAATAGAAAATGGATCATGCATTATGAATGCACCTAAAAGCCTAGGATTTAATGAATCCACATTACTTAACAGCCTTACAGCAGGCTATGGAGTGCATCATTGGGGAGTTTCAAGAAAGTATTTTGTGAGACAGAGAAAACTGAATTGGTGGAGCATTATTTCAATCGGATTCAGTGTTCTACGGCCTTACGTTTAAACACTTCCGACATTTCGTATGTCTGTTTGCCGAAGGTAATTACGTGAACTACCCGTTTCATAAAGAACCGCAAGTGGCTGGGAAGTCTGGGCTCGTTCAATGATCGTTCGTCATGATATAAGTCTGAGGCAATGCCGAAAAATTCAGTATCGCGAGGATAATGGGGTTCAGTAAAGCACAAATGGAACTTTTTTCAACGACTTGAAAACTTTGCAGTTTAAATACAATTCAAAAATTAAATTCAAATGGCTCTAAGCACTATGGGAGTTAACATCTGGGGTCATCAGTCCCCTAGACTTAGAACTACTTAAACCTAAGAACAGCACACACATCCATGCCCGAGGCAGGATTCGAACCTGCGACCGTAGCAGCAGCGCGGTTCCAGACTGAAGCGCCTAGAACCGCTATACCACAAAGGACGGCCCGCCCCATAGAGTCTACAATGTAGACGACATAGGAATACAGACTGCAACGAGGAAACTGCATAAAAGTGTGGTAAGAAAAGGCTCAGTAATAATGATAAATATGATTCCTTGTGTTAAAATGTTTTGTATTTAAGTCAGTGATAAGTTATTCTCATGTTTTGATGTTTAATACGACCACAATGACGGAGAAAATGAAGATGGCGGTGAAGATGTTGGTGATTTCGATATAGCAAAACAATATAACAGTTAATAATGGCAGTTCCTGACAAATACCGTAATTCTCTTTTAGTCTGTTATAATAATTTCCTTTAGTGTGGAATTTTGCCCATAACAATAGGATAACTAAGCAAAATCTGGAGCAAATATCCATTTTGTTCAATTGTAACACATTTTTAAACGTAACTGTGGTACATCACGCAAGCAATCTTGAACTTATAGTATCGTGTAAAGAATGATTCTACGTCTATTGTGTACAGTTTTCATTGTCATGTAACCGGAAAAGCAGAAGGGAAAAACAGAAAAGTTTTAAGTGCGCATCTTTGCCCCCACCAATCCTACGAGAAAAGTTTTAACGTGATCTCTGTCATTCGGAAATGCTAAGTAATCTCGCTGCCTTCCGTAAAGTTAGTCATTTCCGATAGCAGGGCGAATGTTGGGGAATCACGATCATGTAAGTCACCACAAAGGGCATGCAGTTGGCGAACCGTCATTCCAGAGCCGAAAGAATTTAAATAATTAGGTTTCGCTGTACGGGCATCGCACTTCGAAATGTCCGCCTCAGTTGCTGCGAGTCTGCGTGGGTGGATGCCAGCGGAAGGGTTCCGGGTTCGATTCCTGGACCGGTCGGAAATTTTCTCCGCTCAGGGAATGGTTATTGTGTTATTATCAACATTTCATGATCAACGAAAGACTTGCAACCGTCGGCGGTGAGAGAGAGAGAGAGAGAGAGAGAGAGAGGGACAGACAGACAGACAGAGAGGCTCCTCGGATTGACTGTTAAATTACGTTACAAGTTTCCACACAGCGAAATCAACGCTTCTTCCTATTACCTTTTTCCCCACTCAGCAATCTCACGCTCAAATTCTACTTCATACCTGCCTCCCCACTTTTCCTCAATTTTTTCTCCTGTATCGGTCATAAATTTCCATCGGCGATATCTGACAATTTTGTCAATTGGTCTTGACGCAGATCTACCGCATCCCACGTCGTCTTCTGGCGCCCGGCCAATGTCTACTGTCGCCGGTTGCAATGGTACAACGCTTTGCCCTCTTGAGAGGGGAAACCTTTCGGGCCTTGCCTCTTTGTGACTTACAAGCCCTGAGGACGCATCGATCGGTTTTCAAGCCTGCCACCTAACCGGGCAGAATTCTCCGATGGCACATTTCTTACTGAGATCGGAAGCCGCACAGCGTGTGCAACTGAAGTCTATCATGAACCACTAGCGTTAACAGCGTGTAACGATCTCTCTTAATGTTTCTTTTCATTGAAAATATCAATTGCATATATGTGTGTGTGTGTCACAATACTGTAAGTTTATCAACGCCCATGCGAAAATAGAGGGAGAAAGATGTAATTAAAACCTGTAACACTTAGAAAAAAGAGAAACGAATACATGCTGACAACTGGAAATCTGAATGGGTGTCGAGCTCTTAACTTCCGCTTATCGCAGGCCTGCACCATGGTTCCCGAGTACTTTATTTATCTTGCTTATGTTTTACAAGGGCGTGCTAAAGGTAACCTCTCCGATTTTTTTATGTGAAAAATGTCAAAGCTTTTTACGTAAAACGAAAGTTACCGACATTCTACATCTTTATTATTCGTATCTAGATATTTAGCCCTCAGCATAGTCGCTCTGGCAGCAAACACATTTCCCCATCAAGAGACCAGTTTGTTGATACTGTCGGTCTAGAATGTTTGAATTTGTTAACAGAACCCTAACCTCACCTCTGCTTGCTCCGGTTCACCACTACCAAAGTGAAGTCCTCGAACGTGTTCTTTCAGTTTTGGAAACAGCTGAAAATCGAATGGAACCAAGTCAGGTCTGTATGTAGAATGATCGAAGGCGTCGGATGCCCGCCGGGTTACCCGATCAGTCTAACACACGGCTTTTCGTAGCTTGAAGGAGCGCCTGGTCGCCGGCACGAATTCGCCCGGAGGATTTGTGTAGAGGTCCGGTGAGCCGGCCAGTCTGTGGATAGTTTTTAGGCGGTTTTCCATTTGCACGGTGAATGCGGGCTAGTTCCCCTTATTCTGCGGCAGCTACACTATGTCGACGATTGCTGCGCAAACGAGTTCTCTACGTACGCGTACACTACCATTACTCTACCATGCAAACATACGGGTTACACCCGCCTGGTGTGAGACGTTTCCTGGGTGGTCCACCGGGGGCCGAGCCGCACAGTAACCCTGGGTTCGGTGTGGGGCGGCGGAGGGGTGAAGTGGACTGCGGTAGTCGTCGTGGGGTTGTGGACCACTGCGGCTGCGGCGGGGACGGAGCATCTCCGTCGTTTCTAGGTCTCCGGTTAACATCCAACAGACGACATACATACAAGGTGTCGGATTCTTGAAGATGTCATAGCACTCGTGTGTGTTCTGGATTTGTCATTCTGAAGCAGAGGGTGCTCAACCTCAACGTGTGGAAGATTTCTAAGAACTCAAGACTCGACTACAGCATGGTGTTTCTAATGCACCAACGTAGATATATTACATACAGCTAACTTAAACGTTTCAATTCGGAGTCCTCTAGCGGCAGAAGGCTGGAAGTATGAAGACATGAAGAACACAGATTCAGATCTTACTGCGAACGCAAGTATAGTTTTCGTACCTCTGATCTCTTATTTTACGAATGGTCGTTGTTGTTTTCTAGTGTATTACAATTAATAGTTCACTCTCTTGGTAAACAATCACCGTTAAGTAGCATATCTATGTTTTCATTTCCGTTTGAATGAAAATGGTCGATGAGGCCCTGAATGTAAACGTAGTTTTACCACAAGCAGAAGTTCAGATTACTCCTTTGTTCCTGAGAATGATGATCTGTCATGTTCCAGTCATAATACACACTGTTAAACTGATGAAAATGAAAATACAAATAGCGTATGCCACAACAACGGGATTTCGGATGCTGGTGCAAAAGAAGAACAAAACAGTTTCTCTATGGGAAAAATAAGTGTTTTACATGGGTCTCACAGAAACCATACGATCACAGTAAAGCAAAGGAAAGTAGTATTATGATAGTAAAACGGACGTCAGTAAAAGGCACTGCCTTGATTCTGATTAAGAATCCTACGCCCAGTGATGAGATAATAAGCGATATTGTTAGGGACACAAATACAAAGTTAGGGCTATTTAGAAGGAAACTAAAAATTGGTGAAAAACCATCGTACGAAGATGATAATGAAATTGAAGCTGTAATAGGGTTGACGATACTATGTGCCATCTTCAAATCTAGACGAGAAAATCTCCAGTCAATGTGCTCTACGGACACATTCGGCCGCCCAAATTTTTCGAGGGATGATGTCCTTCAAAATATGTCAGGTCCTCTTACTTGCTTTGCGTTTTGATGACTGACCTACTCCAAAATAAAGAGAAAAAAGATACAGATGAAGCAACCTGTTTTGTTTCAAATAAACTGATATCAAACTGTCAGAAACTATACAATTATGAAGCGCATTCTTATATAGATGAAGCACTAATTCCGTTCACAGGCAGGTGTTGGTTCCATATTTTCATGCCCGAATAAACCAGCCGAACGGACGAGCGGACTCTACAAGGAGTGATAGTTGGTTGGTTTGGGGAAGGAGACCAGACAGCGAGGTCATCGGTCTCATTGGATTAGGGAAGGACGGGGAAGGAAGTCGGCCGTGCCCTCTCGAAGGAACCATCCTGGCATTTGCCTGGAGCGATTTAGGGAAATCATGGAAAACCTAAATCAGGATGGCCGGACACGGGATTGAACCGTCGTCCTACCGAAGGCGAGTCCAGTGTGCTAGCCACTGCGCCACCTCGCTCGGTACAAGGAGTGAATATAAGCCCCACTCCTGCCAGGCTTTGCCGCACAGTATTAGACCAGCACCACGATAACAGTTATTAGTGATCCATATCAATAGCTTACATGGACAGTATATGTATTGTAAGATACGTGTTTGCGTGGTGCCCATCGCTTGCGGCCATCCGTTGTAAATACAAAGTTGTCAATCTGCTTATTTGTAATAAAAACTATCAATGTGATTTGCTTGAATTGTATAGTATTCCGAGAACGCAGCATCCTTTAGGAATCATATATGAGACGAGTGGGTACGACCCCAACACTGATGAGTGTGTTTGCGAGTATTTATACATGTGACGTAAATGACCGTATCTTTTGACTGCCCTGACTTAGAAGTTTCAATCTTTTATTTGACTTAAATTTCTACTTGATGCGTCTACCCGTTCCTGATAAAAGGGTTTTTAACAGTCGAACAGGCAGACATACTGACAGGGGGCCAACAAAGCGAGTCTATAACGGTTCCGTTTTTTCCGATTCAAGAATGGAACACTAAAAGACAAAAGTAATGAGGAGCAGCAGAAATGAGACTAGTTACAAACTTAACATCGAAATCAGGGACGGCGAAGTAGGTGAACTTAGGGAATTTTGCCACCCTTGGGTCCAAATACGCTACTGGCCAATAAAATTTCTACACCACGAAGGTGACGTGCTAAAGACGCGAAATTTAACCAACAGGAATAAGATGCTGTGATATGCAAATGATTAGCTTTTCAGAGCATTCACACAAGGTTGGCGCCGGTGGCGACACATACAACGTGGTGACATGAGGGAAGTTTCCAACCGATTTATCATACACAAACAGTAGTTGATCAGCGTTGTCTGGTGAAAAGTTGTTGTGATGCCTCGTGTAAGGAGGAGAAATGCGTAGCATCATGTTTCCGACTTTCATGATGGTCGAATTGTAGCCTATAGCCATTGCAGTTTATCGTATCGCGACATTGCTGCTCGCGTTCGTCGAGATCCAATGACTGTTAACAGGGAATCGGTGAGTTCAGGAGTTTAATACGGAACGCCGTGCTGCATCCCAACGGCTTCGTATCATTAGCAGTCAACGTCACAGGTATCTTATCCCCATGGCTCTAACGTATCGTGCAGCTTGGTCTCGATACCTGAGTAACAGATGGGGATGTTTGGAAGACAACAACCGTCTGCACGAACAGTTCGATGATGTTTGCAGCAGCATGGACTATCTGCTAGGAGACCATGGCTGCGGTTACCCTTGACGCTGCATCACTGACAGGAGCGCCTGCGATGGTGTATTCAACGACGAACCTGGGTGCATGAATGGCAAAACGTCATTTTTCGGATGGATCCGGGTTCTGTTTACAGCATCATGATGGTCGCATCCGTGTTAGGCGACATTGCGGTGAACGCACATTGGAAGCGTGTATTCGTCATAGCCATACTGGCGTATCACCGGGCGTGATGGTATGGGGTGCCATTGGTTACACGTCTTGGTCACCTCTTGTTCGCATTGACGGCACTTTGAACAGTGGACCTTACATTTCAGATGTGCTACTACCCGTGGCTCTTTCTCTTCATTCGATCCCTGCGAAACCCTACATTTCAGCAGGATAATGAACGACCGCATGTTGCAGGTCCTGTACGGGCCTTTCTGGATACAGAAAATGTTCGACTGCTGCCCTAGCCAGCACATTCTACAGATCTCTCACCAACTGAAAACGTCTGGTCAATGGTGGCCGAGCAACTGGCTCATCACATTACGCCAGTCACTACTCTTGATGAACTGTGGTATCGTGTTGAAGCTGCATGGGCAGTGTACCTGTACACGCCATCCAAGCTCTGCTTGATTCAGTGCCCAGGTGGTTGTTCTGGGTACTGATTTCTCAGCATCTATGCACCCAAATTGCATGAAAATGTAACCACATGTCAGTTCTAGTATAATATATTTGTCCAATGAATACCCGTTTATCATCTGCATTTCGTCTTCGTGTAGCAATTTTTATGGACACTAGTGTAACATACGATGGTCGAAGCGAGGAGGAGATAAAAGCAGACTACAAAACACTAAGGCACATTCCTCACCAAGAGAAGTCTACTAATATCTAACACCAGCCTTAATTTGAGGATGAAATTTCTGGGAAATTACGTTTGGAGCACAGCAGTGTGTGGTAGTGATTGATTGACTGCGGGGAAAACCATTAAGCAAAGGATCGAAGCGTTTGAGACGTCGTGCTATTGATGAAAAAAAAAGGGTAGAAAGATGAAACGAGTCTAAGTGCTCCTTAGAATCTGCAAGGAAAGGAACATATGGGAAACACTAAAAAGAAGAACGGACAGGATGATACAATATGTGTAATGCGAACAGGGAATAACTTTCATAGTACTGGAGGGAGCTGCTGAGGTTAAAGCGGAGGAGAAGACAGACTGAAATACGAGTACGTCCGATAGATAATTGAAGACGAAGGATAAAAATGCTTCTCTGACATACAGAGACGGACACAAGATAGGAGTCGTGATGGGTGGCATCAAACCAGTCATAAGAGTGAAGACGCCCCCCTCCCCTCTCCCCTCTCCCCTCCAAAAAACTGATTTGTGCAGTGACCCTCTGACCAACGACTATAATGACCCTGTGTGTGATTCCAGGTAGCGTAGGTCTCCTCAAGCCCCAACATCACATACAGGATGCACAAATCTCTCCCACCGCGTAAAGATTTTGTCTAGATGGTACCTTAAAATGTTTCTTGAAACTATGGTTGTTACAGCAGATGCAAAATCTTTCCTGGTTTCATCAAAGAATGTATCCATTCAAATAAAAATAACTCGTTGGGACGAAATTAAAAATTAAGAGTAACTCATCACTTCGGAACTAATTTCACGTCTGTTAATTTTTTATTTCAACATGTTTCAATAAATTTTGTGTGTGGTTTACAAAGCTGAATCATATCCGCTATTTAATTACAGAAAATATTTAGATTGTTTTGATAGTAAACAACGTTATTATTTTATTTGTTACACCTTGTGATTTTCAAGTTAGCGCCGTTCATGAAAGTAATTATGAAACGGACAAATGTAACGGCGAGTATGCTTTCAGCGAATGACAGCAAAATATATTAAATTTCCTTGCATTATATCTCATTTTATAGAATGAGTTTACTCTTCCGCCACATTGGTCAGAGGTCAGTGCAGCTGTCCCAGATGCGCAATTCGTTTAATTGAGTGACATAACTCTGTGAACAGTGGACCGAGCTTCGGCAGTCGAGCAAACACCGCTGGCAAAGTGTCAACAGCTGCACAGTAAATATTACAGCCCGAACGCAACTGACAGCAGCAGAAACGAAAGATATTGACAGAATTCAGCTATCTCTCAAATTGACAGCATACGCCTCTACTCTATCGAACAACGAAAAAAAATGACGAAAGAGGTAATTTCTAAAAATGCAGTATGTTTACACTCAAACTGTAAGAAGAAGATAAGTCATTAGTGAAATTACCCTTTGGATAACTCCATCATTGTTTGAAAGCCGTGTAATAATAAGATCCCAGACTCGAGTTCAATTTAAATATATTATTTTGTGATGCTAACAAATAAACCCAGGAAGAATTCGCATTTTGATATGGTCAAATTCTGTCTGAGGAAGGTGTAACATAGACAATGAACACATCAGTACCGTGACACACAGAACAGGGGCTGAGTGAGGTGGCTTTATGATTAAACACTAAACTCGTCTTGATCGACTATAGTTGTCAACATCGTTTCATGGTTTATCTAAAGTCACTTGACTAAAACTTGACTATTGAGGCGCATTGTAGTTTATAATATGCATCTGCTGAATCAAAATGTTTCATATATGGCGGTATAGTCTAAAAATATTGTGGCGGGGATCTTTCATCTCTGTCTACTATTGTTAAGGATTCGATCGCACGTAAATACTTGTGATAAGCAACGGTATAAAGACGACTGCTGCTAGATTCATTCTCAGTGATTTAAGTTGTCTGACCACACAGTAGGAAAGCATTACGTATTAAGAAAAAAATGATGAATTATTTGTGACAAGAAAAAAATATAAGTGTCACTGTCAGTTGTTTCACGTACAGCAAATACATCTTTCATTTCTTAAACATATGTGAGTCACAAAATCGAAGATACTCATTGCTGAGAAAGCGCCCTCTTATGTGTAAATAAAAACGAATGTTTCAGAGAAATGCGTAACTCTTACGATTAACGAAGTGTCAGAGTGTGTTACAAACACAAAGAGGAAAAAAATATTTATGTACTCAGTGTTACGCGAACGTACTAACTTTGCCACTGCATTTCATTGCCTTACCCACATGGCTCCTACAACTCACATGCCATCAGCGCTTTATTCTATATAATTGCAGTCGAGAAGTATGCAGGTTGACTTCGTTGACGCATGATGCGGGCGTAAGCCGTAAATGCATGAAATTTTGGAAGATTTCCTTTATCAGGCTTCACAAAATTTCTTTCCAGTGTTACTTAAAAGTTTTAAATGCGTTTAGATAGTCAATAAGTAAACAATTTGCGGAAAGGAGTACGTGAAGTCCCTAGTAATTTCAGCTAACACTCATGTGATATACGTAAGCAGAGCCGACCTTCTGAAATGTAATTACTTTTTAAACATTTAATTGCGTAAAAAATAGGTATTTTGTGAGAATATTGACCGAAACTTTTTTGTTTGATGTTATAACCACTCACAGTTACAACAACACAAACCATATTTCTCACAAAGGAAAACAGTCTGTTATGAAATCACTTTCCACCGAGATGCATCCTAGTGAGTCTTCAGTAACACCGCTCAATATGTCTGAAATAACAAATTCAACGTGTAAATTAAACACACCGAACTGAACAATTGTGCCATACTGAAACCTAAAACCTCTCGGTACAGTTGTCGAAAAATCGGCTGGAGGACCGATCGGTAACAGGTCTCAGAACCTTACAGAATAGTAACTTCAGATAAAGAACCGAAAACGACGTCACTACCGAGGCTAACCTACTGTACCGATCGGTATGAACGATACAGAACAGGGCCACGGTCTACCCCCTCCCAAGCTGTCCCAGCACATGATGCGTTAGCATGCACAGCTTCGCTGCCAAGCTGTGTGCAGAGGAGCATGGGTAGGGCGGTGGTCGTACTGCTTCATTCATCGTTGACCAGTCCGTAGTCTAGCCTGTAGGTGCGTGAAATGACTTATCACCATTTAAGCGAACTGTCTCTTAATTGGGTTCGCCTAAGAAGTTAAATGCTGTAGAACGAAATAACAAGCTCGTGTATTGACGACACACCGTCTTAATATAGATAACATCTGAAATGAAACTATTTCTTGCCGCCAAGAGAAATAACAACACAAGAACACACATAAAAGATAAAAAAAAACTCCCTGACGGCTCGGCATAATTCATTATCGATATCAGCCAAGTTTAACATAACAGTCGCGACACTCCGTCTATTTTTTGTTGCCCATTGTGATTGCAGCCCTTCAAGAGTCCAGGCAGTTATACTGTCAAGTTCAGCGAATTGTGAAAGCGAATCGTAATAGTTTATATTCGTCTGTAGAATAGATTTTACAGACGAGAGCATGTGTAGCGCCATAAATTGCAGAAACAACAGGTAGAAGACACTACATTTGCCTTTTTTTAGATTTTCTATCAACCCTAGGAAGCTTGAACCTCTACATTACAGAACAGTTTACTTACGTATTTCTTGTAAGCTATAAATATTTACTGGACAATTTCGTGTACCTTAAGAAGAAAAAAATTGCTAAAAAACAGCAGAAGGCCTGATTTTTTGCAGAAAGGCGTTGTATCTACTCAAAAACGTGAAGTTTTGTTTGCTATACTTCCTGTCTAGTCCGTGAATGGAATGCAGTACATGCATTATTCAACGTAGCACATAAGCCACCACAATTGTAGCTGCAGGAAAGAAAAACACAGACGTGATAATAAAAGAAAAAACGCTATAAAACTGTTTCCCAACACAGAAGAAACCAATTCCACCATTTTTGCTGCGTCTGAGCCACAAACGGCAAGTATTTTCAACACATTCGCTTCTGAAACAAAAGTAATTAAATTTACAGAAAACATTTATGTATTAGGAAGTCGAGTGTAGTGTAACACTGTGTGAATCATTAGGCTCTCTACAAACTTGTTACGTGTCATGGGAAGTTTTTATTATAGAACAGACACGTAAAGAAATCTGTTCTTCTCATGCATGAATAATTTGTTTACATTCTCTTGTTTTCAGCGGAGTAAGCTGGAATTATACACCTATCCGAAAGTATATCTTCATCACTAAATTGTAGCTTATGTCACTGAATCATGGAGATTCGGCTATTTTTACAGGTATTTCATGATCACTCATGTCTCTTGATAATTCACTAGTGCTTGGAATCCAAAGATGTTATAACTATTTCGATAATTGAGTATAAAAAGGACAAATAAGAAATTTTGATTTTATGGCTACTTCTTGCCGCTTGGGACTCTAGTGTCGTACCAACTGTCAGACGGTAACAATTTTCACAGCAGTATCGCGACTGTATTTGTTAGACTGTGATACCAGCGCCCCTGGCAGTTGACACGGAAAGCCGATTATCAGTTGTGCTGTAGTGATACATACACATAATATAGTTCTATGTTCACGCATACATGACACAACACGATATTGTACCACATTACACAGAAGCTCGCATCTATACATCGTGCTATTGAAGTATCTATACATTATAGAATTTGTACATTATGCAACAAATAATATGGAAGTGTGGACTAAACACAATGAAGATTGTATAAGCATTGTATTCATTACTTTGAATCGGATCACCAAGCACATATTACCCAATAAAAGCATTTTCACAAATATGATAAAGATGAAAAGTCAAAGAGTAAATAGCTTTTTCAAATAGTAAATATTTTTCCCTAATTTACGTAATATTCTTCAGACCAACAAGTATCTTGCACTACACAGTTCCTGATGTAGCCTACGTTGTTCCTCGGGGCTCAAATTACGTCAGTACCTACGAAATCGGTTCAGCGCTTTGGTCGTTAAAACATATCACACACACTTACTTTCGTATTTATAATATCAATGTCGACAGAACTTTCAGTCACTCAGCAGTTTTGGAGAAGTGTGATCAGACATACAGATACTATAATTTTCCAGATTTCTTTTCAGTATAGGTTTCCCTTTCGATCTTGTCTTGTGTATACCGCTGCATACACGAGAAATGACATTTCAGGACTCTGAATTATTTGTGTACCTTTTTGTTGTTATTATTATCCAAGTTTGCTTTTCAAGGGCTGCCAGAAGAGATTTTATTGAAAAGTATCATAAACGCTCTCAAAATACACGAATCGCATGAAAAATAAAAATGTACACTTATTCCTGGTTCTATAATTTCTTTGAATACTTGCAATTCTGGAACACAGTCTGACTTCAACATAATAAATTTTCTTGAGAGGGAAATGCTTTTGTCCACAAATCAAGATGGATTTTGAAAGCATCGCTCGTGCGAAACTCAGCTTCCCACGCCCGGGTTCCCGGGTTCGATTCCCGGCGGGGACAGGGATTTTCACTGCCTCGTGATGGCTGGGTGTTGTGTGATGTCCTTAGGTTAGTTAGGTTTAAGTAGTTCTAAGTTCTAGGGGACTTATGACCATAGATGTTAAGTACCATAGTGCTAAGAGCCATTTTAACCTTTTGTCGCATGATATCCTATAAACAATGGGTGGAGAGCAACAGGCACATTCCATATTCCTGTACTTCCGGAAAGCGTTTGGCACGGTGCCCCACTGCACACTGTTGACGTGGTCCGAGAGGTTCTCAGATATGTGCGAGTGGTTTGAAGACTTTTTAAGCAATAGATCGAGGAACGTTGTCCTCGATGGCTAGAGTTCATCGGAGACAAAGTTATCATCAGGAGTGCCTTAGGGAAGTGTATACATAAATTACATGATGGACAAGGGCAGCGGCAAGTTATGGCTGTTTGCTGATGACCTTTTAGTGTACGGGAAGGTATCGTCGTTGAATGTCTGTAGGAGTATACAAGATGACTTATACAGAATCTATAGTGGTGTAATGAATGGTAGCTTGCTCTAAATGTAGAAAAAGTTAATGCACATCAGTAAGAAAAATAGTCCTTTAACGATCGAATACAGCATAGATAAGGTGCAGCTTGACAGAGTCACGTCGATTAAATATCTAGACGTAACGTTGCAAAGCGATACGAAATGCAATGAGTACGTCGGATTCGTAGCAGGGAAGACGAATACACGACTTCATTTTATTGGGTGAATTTAGTGAAAGTGTAGCTCATCTGCAAAGAGTACGACTTATAGAATGCTTGTCTGACCTATTCTTGAGAAATGTTCAAGTGTTTTGGATCCCTACCACGTCGAATTAAAGGAAAATATCGCAGCAATTCAGAGGAGTGCTGCCAGATTTCTTACCAGCAGGTTCGATCAGTACATAAGTATTATGGAGATCCTTCGTGACTCAAATGGGAGTTCATGGAGGGAAGGTGATGTTCTTTTCGCAAGGTAATATTGCGGAAATTTAGAGAACCAGCGTTTGGAGCTGACTGTAGAACGATTCTACTGTCGCCAACGTACATTTCGCGTTAGGGGCACGAAGATAACACGCGAAAGATTAGGGCACGAACGAAGGCATGTAGACTGTCGTTTTTCCCTGCCCTGTTTAGGGGTGCAACAGGAAAGGAAATGACTAGTAGCGGTACAAGGTACCCTCCACCATGGACAGTACGTTGGTTTGTCGAGCATGTATGTAGACAGAAGTGTTTCGTAGTACAGTATTCATTTTTGATGTAAGATAATGGATTATTATGTATTGTCTGTAAATGTGGACTGGTTGGTAGTGTTGCACAATCCCCTCAGATAGGAACGCGTCGATTGTCAAATCCGTCAGCGTATGCCACGTCCTTTCGGTATGCTCCTTTTCCACGACGTTCCTATGCCCAAGTCTTTTCGCTCTGCTGTGTCTCCTAAACTGATACTGGAACATTATGACCACTGCCCAGCACGAGACTGATGCGACGTAGTGGAGTTGGGGGGCAAGTGATGCAATAAGGAACATAAATAAGCAGAGTAGAGACTAATGGGGAATCATTTTAGCTACGATACGAAACGTAATTTGAGAAGTCGACTGACATAACAGAGAGGGCCGGAGTGGCCGTGCGGGTCTAGGCGCTGCAGTCTGGAGCCGGGCGACCGCTACGGTCGCAGGTTCAAATCCTGCCTCGGGCATGGATGTGTGTGATGTCCTTAGGTTAGTTAGGTTTAATTAGTTCTAAGTTCTAGGCGACGGATGACCTCAGAAGTTAAGTCGCATAGTGCTCAGAGCCATTTTTTTGACATAACAGACTATCACAAAGGACAGATTGTTATGGCTCTGTAGTTGAGAATGAGCGTCTCGGAAACGGCGAACCTGGTCGCCTGTTCGCATGCTACTGTCGTAATCATCTATGAAAAGTGATTGAAGGACTGCGAACCCACGAGTAGGTGGCAACATGTTGAACGTCTCTGTACCATCACAGAAAGCCGAGTTCGGAAGTCTTCCCTCTTTGTAAAGCAGGACAGGCGGCGATCGTTGGCAGATCTGGCGACAGAGCATAATGCTGGTGCAGGAAAAAGTGCTTCGGAACACGTTGTTGATGGATCGTTGGATCGATGGAGTTAAAAGGAACAAACTACGAAGTTATCGGTCACTTAATCTTTTGTTTGTCAAGCCAGGAATGGTCTCACAAGAGCGAGGACACAAAAGACAAATCACAATGGATCCGACTGTACCCGAGAATCAAGAAACAGACAGAAGCAAGTAGAAGCGAGAGAGAGATAAAACGATGAATGAAACTGAATTGCAATACTCTTGATTTATAAGATTCTTAAAAGTTCAGAGAAATGAGTGCTTACGTCCAACGACGACTTGGATTTAATTTTAAAAGTGGATACTATGTATCAGAGACTATATCATGCAACTGCGCGAAGGTAGTTACGATTTCTTGTGGTGTAACAAAAATGTACGCCACAAGTTGCTGGACACATTTATCGTACGCAAGCGAGGAAATTATGTTATATGAACAAGCGTCTGGAAACATTTTGTTTCCATGTTATAACTCATTTTCTTCAACTCATTAATCATGGGAAACACACGAGAACAGAACTATAGAATCATGGGGAACATGCACTCTCGGTGACCTCTTGTAACGTTGTCCACCGCCAATCATCAACAAAGATTTTCTGTAAATGTTTGGGCCGGCATAGTTGGCGACTGTTCAGTAGGGTCTCACTTTCTTCCACCCAGGCTCAACCGATAAAATTAGCGTAACTTTGTAAAGAATGTTCTACCTGATCTGTTAGCAGATGTGCGTTCAGCTGTGCGTCAAAACATGTTCTTCATGCACGACGGAGCACCTTCTCATTTTAGTGTTTATGTCCGTTGGCTTCTAAATAACAGATTTGGCGACAGATGGATAGGTAGAGATGGACCAATTGAGTGGCCACCACGCTTTGCAAACCTACATCCACTTGAGTTTTATTTGTGGGGGGCTTTTGTAAGTTCTTGTGTGTGGAACCCTAGTACAAGATGTTCAGAGTCTCAATGCCCGTATTATGGAAGGCTACGAAAGCATACGTAATACTGCAGCGATACTTCAGAGCATCCGAGATTCACTGCGACGACGGGTTGATGCATGTATCAAAGCCAACAGATGGCATATTGAACATCTGTGAGAAAAAGTTGCATGTGGTACGCTAGTTCTATTAGTGTGTGTTTCCCTTGATTAATGAGTTGGAGAAAATGAGTTGTAACACGGAAACAAAGCGTTTCCAGGCCCATGTTCATGTAACTAATTTCTTCGTCTAAGTGTGAGGAATGTGTCCTGTCGTTTGTGCCGTACATTTTTGTTACACAGTGTGTATCTTATTCAAGTGAAGAATATTTCAAATTAAATAGTCAGTGTCTACAAAGAAACCGACCACATGCTAACTATTTTTTTTTTTTACGGAAAAAAGATACTGCGACTAGTCGAATGGTCGGCTCTTAAGATACTGCAGTGAAGCGTGATCTCTGGATGGAGATACCAGAGGAAAATCAACTGATGTGCTGCGGTTATTTGAAAATAACAGTATTTGCCTGGTACCTTATGGATTGTAGAACTAATTCCCACATTGAGACTCCGAGAGCATACAAGATTTTTTTGTCATTGAATTATCGAGGGATGTATGTGAGATGCAATTCTCGTGGGTGTAGCTCGCGATATGACGAATAGTAGGTACGTTGCCTTACATCCGCACTGCTGACTGAGTGACGGGACTATCCCACATTAATAAGATCTGACCAGTGCACAGCGAGAGTGGCGTGCCCGCCTTGAAGGCAACAATGTGGTCGCATGTTGGCGCGATTCTAGCGAGAAGTTCAGACTAATTACTTACAAGGAAAATCATTTACTATCAAAAGTGCGTAAGAAAATTATTTTAAAATATGTGGATTGTCTCGAGCGTGAATTTTAGTTCTCTGCTTGTTGTGAGCCCACGAGATTGTGTACATGGTTTTCTTATTTACAGAAAGCTCAACGTCGCCACAAAATAATTAGCATTCCCTGTACAGCTTGAAACGTCACCTTGGAAAAATTATACATGACTGTGCTTAAACTGACACACAATATTTTTTTAGCGCAACGCAATCTGACTTTCAATAGTCCCTACAAAAGAATGGCCCTGACTAACATTAACCTATACCTTTCACAAATCACTTACCTCACAAAAATCTTCGTTAATCAAGATACTGCAACACAGCGAGCGCCACTACTGCCAGCTAAATAAAAGATTCAAACTACGGAAGGCACTAACTACTGATAGGCATAGTTAGCAAATGAAAGATTTTAATAGAGAACAAACAATGTATTTACCTTAATAGTCATTATATATATATATATATATATATATATATATATATATATATATATATATATATATATATATATATAGCAGTTCATGACATCCAGTCTTACAAATTTCAAAACTCAGCCATCTCTCTCCCCACATCCACCACTGCTGTCGGCTCACCTCCAACTGCGCAACGGTACGCGCCGCTAACAGCCAACAGCCCAACACTACAATAGCGAATATTACAACAATGTCACCCAGCCACAGACTGCGCACAGCACAGCCAGTGATTTTCATACAGAGCGCTACGTGGCGTTACCAATATAAAAACCTAAACAGCCTACTTACAAACTTATACTGCGTCGCTTCACATACTACCTAAGCCTGAATATCCGAATTACTTATAGTGGCACTCCATTGCAGAAAGCAGTACCTCGTCGAGAGTCGAAGCCACTTCTATTGTAACTCAGGAAAACAATACCTGGAGTGAAGACACCACGCTGGTACAACATTTAGAAAGGTGTGATCTTTGCCGATGTATTGAGATCTATCTGTGACGCCCACGCAGACTGCAGTCTCAGCACATATGAGTGCAGCACCGTGGAGGCCGTCATAGTACACGATTCAGTACGTTAATGTGACCACCTCCTATGTCCGACGTCATCGTTCAATAATCACTCACATACGGCAGGTTGCAACACTAGCGGAGGAGGACATGTTAAGCCTGTTAAGAGGTCTCAGAAAACAGTGCAGTCGTAGTCGTAATGCGGGAACGGAGCGATTTACATAACGTCCAATAGGGCAAGATCATTAGCGTCCGGGAAAAGTGTGGAACCATTTCCGAAACTGCTGAGTTTGCAAGTGTTGCCGTGCCAACGCTATTATGGCATGGCGCCATCCAAACCTGGCGCCGAGAGAGCTGTTGTGCACCACGGACCGTGGACGACAGGGTTGAACGATGGCTGAGGCGAATAGACGTGGAACTGTTGAGCAGCAGATGGCCCGGATGAATCAAGGGGCTACCAATAGTGTCTCCTGTGTACTTCGCTGTGTACAGGCCTCCGCATCAGGCGATGATTCATGAACACAAGCAGACCGCTGTTCTTCGGCGACGATGACTGAAATTTGCACGCCACTGTCGGCACTGGGCGTCCACTGAAAAGTGACAGGTGGCGCCTCTAGGATGAATCACGTTTTATACTCCATCGGACAGATGGCCGTTGGCGTGTATGGCGTGAAACGGCTGAAAGCGAACACCCTGCAACCAGGAGAGAGCGCTGTGGTCTGAGAAATGGTTTGGTGGTATTCTCTGGGTAATCTTGTCATTCCGGAAGGCACGCTTGATCAACACTAGTAGGCACCTAACCTTGGGGACCAAGTCCACTCCCACATGCACTTTTTTTACCCTCAGCACTGTGGCATCCACCTGCATAACAATGCAAACTGTAACAGCTCTCACTCTCCGTGCATATTTCGAAGAGCATCAGAATGAGTTTACCGTACTTCCATGGTCACCAAACGCCCCGGGATTAAATCCAGTCCAGAATCTGTGGGACCACCTCGATCGCGCTCTTCCCGCCATGGATCATCAACCTAGAAACCTGTGCAGGTGGCCGCATCCGTGTCGGTACTGTCCAGAATTTCACTGATATCTCTTCCTGCCCGTCTAGCAGCGGTTCGCCGTGTAAAAGGTGGCTATTCAGGCTTTTGACAGGTGGGCACATTCATGACTCTGGACAGTATAAAATGGTTCAAATGGCTCTGAGCACTATGGGACTTAACTTCTGAGGTCATCAGTCCCCTAGAACTTAGAACTACTTAAACCTAACTAATCTGACATCACACAAGTCCATGCCCGAGGCAGGATTCGAACCTGCGACCATAGCGGTCGCACGGTTCCAGACTGTAGCGCCTAGAACCGCTCGGCCACACTGACCGGCTTGGCAGTGTAGCCGGCCGCTGTGGCCGAGCGGTCTAGGCGCTTCAGTCTGGAACCGCGCGACAGCTACGGTCGCAGGTCCGAATCCTGCTTCGGGCATGGATGTGTGTGATGTTCTTAGTTAGGTTTATGTAGTTCTAACTTCTAGGGGACTGATGACCTCAGATGCAAGTCCCATAGAGCTCAGAGCCATTTGAACCATGTATTTTGAACAGTGTATTTGTAAGGGAAGGGTTTTCCTTAACACATAGAAGACTGCACGCATACATTCCTGGTTTGACGAACTCTCAGGCACCAAATTGCAAACTGACTGCCACGCTAAATCACTTTATGCCAGTTACATAGAAAATGTCTGCAACCATTTGGAACAGCTAGTGAACCCGCAGTTTGGTAGCTCTGCGGGATCTAATCAACGAGTGGCTTCAGATATTTATGGAATACCTGAAGAAACACGTGGACACTCTTCCTGGCAACAATGAGGCTGCTACCAAGGCTAACGTCAATGTTACACGGCGTTTGTTTGATGTTTCTTACGGGTGAGAAATTTCTTGTCCGGTGCATTTAGTAGCTGCGATCACTAACTGATATGAAACGCAGCTGTAGTAAAATACCATCCACAGTTTTAATCTATTATTTTGAGATATGAAACATCTTCTCCAGGGGCCAAAGGAATAGTCCATTAACATATTAATTAAGTCTTTGTGCCTGTTTCAAAGGAAGCAATAAGCTGCGATTGTGCTGAGGCCTTTCGTCTTGGCTATGCCTCCAAACGTCAGTACGTGCTCCTTACTAAGCAGCAGTAAATCTTGTGGTGTTTAATGTTTCTTTTGGCTACATACAAAGATCCAGTAAACTGAGTTCTGAAGGCTGCGGTCGTCTCCTATAGGTTGTTTTGCTGTCTGCCTAGGACAATGAGAAATTTTACATCTATTGCTCGCGCAAGCTTTAAAGTTCTGGAGGAGAGACTATTATCTATGATGTAATGTAATGGAGAACGCTTTGACAAGCGCGGTAAGCATTATGAGAGTCTTCTATCTTTGTAAATCACTCTGTTGAGACAATAAAAATCCACACATCAGAGAAGAAGACCCTGACCATGTGTATCTCACAGAATAACTTGCGTAAAGCGAACTGAGATGTAAAATTATGGTCACGAACGAATAACAATTCCAAAATGTCTTTATGTAGTCGGTGAGAATAACGACTCGATAAAAGACAGTCCACAGATGTGTTGCTGAAATTACTGAAGGAATCCATGAAACGTAAATCCAATGGTTTTTGAAGTCGTTCCTTCCCAAAAGAAGTTCGTTGTCTCATTTATGCCTCGCTCAGTCTACACGGAAAAATCAAATTACGTTTTTATGTTCTGCAATTATTATTTACAAAATTGTTAAGGCTTTCGTGGCCGGTTGTAGACAAATTACTTGTTGGCTTCCGTATCGGGTTCTTCGCCCGATGTTGGCCAGTACGTGTGTCTCACAGATGTCCTATCAGCCTGTTCCTTCTTCTTGTCATTGTTTTCCATACATTCCTTTCTCGTCGACTCTACGAAAAACATCCACATTCCTTACATTATCGGTCCACCTAATTTGCAACATTCTTTTATAGCATCACACCTCAAACGCTTAGATTATCTTCTGTTCCGGTTTTTCCACGGTCCATGTTTTCCTCAAATTTAGGCCTCTGCTTGATACTAGTTGACTTCTCTTGGCCAAGAATGTCGCTTTACCAGTGCTTTTTATGTCCTCCTTGAACGGTTCGTTACGTGTTTTGATGCTACGTAGACAGCGAAATTCTTGGACTTCGTCTGTGTTGTGATCACCAATACTGATGCTAAGTTTCTCGCTGTACTCATTTCTGCTACTTATTACTTTGATCTTTCTTCGATTTTCTCTCGTTACCCATTAGATCGCTCATTCCATTCAACAGATCCTCTAATTGAAGGCTGTATAACACTTAGGCGTTTTTTTGTTTTATTATTTTTATTTGTATGAACTAGTTTTCGACTTATTAGGCCATCTTCAGATAACTGCTGTAAATAAGATCTAACTGCCACAAATAAGATCCTGTAATTCTTCTTTTCTTTCACTGAGGATAGCAATATCATCAGCGAATTGTATTATTGATGTCCTTTCAAGGTGAATTCTAATCCCGCACTTGAATCTTTGTTTTATTTCCGTCACTGATTCTTGAATAGATGAGACAGTAGAGGCGAAAGACTACATCCCTGTCTTACACCCTTTTTAATCTGAGCACTTCGCTCTGGGTCTCTCGCTCTTGTTGTTCTCTCTTGGTTCTTGTACTTATTATGTACTACCTGTCTTCCCTTATATCTTAGCCCCCACACTTCCCAGAACTTCAAACATCTTGCACCATTTTTCACTGTCGAACGCTTCTTCCTGGCCGACGAATCCTGACTTGATTTTTCTTTAGTCTTGCTTCCATTGTCAACCACAAATTGAGAATTGCCTCTCTGGCACATTTACCTTTCCTAAAGGTAAATTGATCGTCATCTAACAGATCCTCAGCTCTCTTTCCCATTCTTCTGTAGACTATTCTTGTCAGCAACGTGGATGCATAAGCTATTAAGCTGATTGTCAGATAATTCTCGCACTTGTCAGCACTTGCTACCTTTGGAATTGCGCTGATGCGCTAAAGAAACTGGCATAGGCACGCGTATTCAAATACAGAGATATGTAAACAGGCAGAGTACGGCGCTGCGGTCGGCAACGACTGTATATGATAACAAGTGTCTGGAGCAGTTGTTAGATCGGTTACTGCTGCTACAATGGCAGGTTATCAAGATTTAAGTGAGTTTGAACGTGGTGTTATAGTAGCGCACGAGCTATGGGACACAGCATCTCCGAAGTAGCGATGAAGTGGGGATTTTCCCGTACGACGATTCCGCAGATTGCTGCAGATTTCAGTGCCAGGCCATCGACAAGTGGCAGCGTGCGAACCATTCAACGAAACAACATCGATTTGGGCTTTCGGAGCCGAAGGCCCATTCCTGTACCCTTGATGAATGCACCACACAAAGCTTTACGCCGCGCTTGGGCCAGTCATCACCGACATTGGACTATTGGTGACTGGAAACACGTTGCCTAGTCGGACGAGTCTCGTTTCAAAGTCTATCGAGCGGATGGACATGTAAGGATATGGAGAAAATCTCACGAATCTATGAACCCTGCATGTGAGCAGGGGACAGATAAAAGTGGTGGAGGTTCTGTAATGGTGTGGGGCGTGTGGAGTTGGAGTGATATGGGACCTCTGATACGCTAGATACGACTCTGGCAGGTGACACCTATGTAAGCATCCAGTCTTATCTACTGCATTCATTTAAGTCCACTGTGCATTCCGACGGACGTGGGCAGTTCCAGCAGAACAAAGCGACACCCCTCATGTCCCCAGTTGCTAGAAAGTGGTTCCAGGAACACTTTTATGAGTTTAAACACTTCCTCCGGCCACCAAACTCCCCAGATATGAACGTTATTGAGCCTGTATGAATGCATGGTTTAGCAGCGATATAAATTAATAAAATTTTCTCGGGTTTCCCGCCGCGTCAGGTGGTTAAAATCCCACGAGCTTTCGACCGAGCTCTCGTCAGTCATTGTCAAGTGGTTAGAATGTCTACTCTGTCGCCGTGGCCGCGTCGTTATATAGCCGCACTGCTGGCTGTGACGTCACTAGTGCTTTCTTCCTCGCCATATATTGTTTATGTTTTCATCCCGCATGCGTGGCACCCGTTTTAACGTCGCGATGGCCTGGTCCCAGGCTGTGCTGAGCTGCAAACCGCCGTCCTTTTTGATGGTGTTTTCAGAGGACTTTATTTCAATAGCTTCTTTTATGACGCTATCCCAAAATCCCTTCGTTCTCATAGCGGCAGATGCTTCAGCGAATAGAATTCGGTGTCTATTTTATAACATTTCATCCGTGCTCAGGTCTCCAGCAAAAATCCGACAGCTCATGAGGCCTGCGAAGGACGATCTGGGGATTAGAAGGCCTGGAGTGTACAAGATGCCAAGTCAGTGTGGCTGTTAATACGTCGGCCAAACACTACGCACTGTGGAGCAACGCCGGACGGAACACGCCTAGGCCATACAGAAAAATCAGCCCTGGCAGAGCACGCCTTAGAAAATGGACACCGAATTCTGTTCGACGAAACATCTGTCGCTATGAGGAGGAAGGGATTTTGGGATAGCGTCATAAAAGAAGCTATTGAAATAAAACCTCTGAAAACACCATCAACAAGGACGGCGGTTTGCAGCTCAGCCGAGCCTGGGAACCGGCCAACGCGAGGTTAAAACGGGTGCGACAGACGCGGGATGAAAACATTACCATATCTGGCGAGCAATGGAGCACTAGTGACGTCACAGCCAGCAGTGCGGCTATATAACGACGCGGTCACGGCGACACAGTAGTCATTCTTACCACTTGACAGTGACTGAGGAGAGCTCGGTCGAAAGCTTGTGGGAATTTGTTACCTGGCGCTGCGGGAGGCTCGAGAAAATTTTATTAATTCATATCACCGCTAAACCACGCATTCATACGTGCTCAATAATGTTCACTCTGGGGAGTTTGGTGGCCAGAGGATGTGTTTAAACTCAGTAGAGTGTTCCTGGAGCCACTCTCTAGCAATTGGGGACGTGAGGGGTGTCGCGTTGTTCTGCTGGAACTGCCCACGTCCGTCGGAATGCACAGTGGACGTAAATGAATACAGTAGATACGACAGGATGCTTACATAGGTGTCACCTGCCAGAGTCGTATCTAGCGTATCAGAGGTCCCATATCTCTCCAACTACACACGCCCCACACCATTACAGAACTCCACCACTTTGAACAGTCCCCTGCTGACATGCAGGATTCATAGATTTGTGAGAGTTTCTCCGTATCCTTACTTCTCCGTCCGCTCGATACACTTTGAAACGAGACTCGTCTAACCGGGCAACGTATTTCCAGTCACCAACAGTCCAATGTCGGTCTTGTCGGGCCCAAGCGCGGCGTAAGGCTTTGTGTGGTTCAGTTGGTTGGTTGTTTGTTTGGGGAAGGAGACCAGACAGCGTGGTCATCGGTCTCATCGGGGTACGGATGGATGGGGAAGGAAGTCGTCCGTGCCCTTTCAGAGGAACCATCCCGGCATTTGCCTGCAGTGATTTAGGGAAATCACGGAAAACCTAAATCACGATGGCCGGTCGCGGGATTGAATGCGAGTCCAGTGCCTTACCACTGCGCCACCTCGCTCTGTGTGTGTGGTTCAGTCATAAAGGGTACACGAATGGGCCTTCGGCTCCGAAAGCCATAATCGATGATGTTTGTTGAATGGTTAGCACGCTGACACTTGTTTATGGCCTAGCATTGAAATTTGCAGCAATCTGCGAAAGCGTCATACTTCTACCGCGTTGAATGATTCTCTTCAGACGTCGTTGATCCCGTTCTTGTAGGATCTTTTTCTGGCCGCAGAGATGTCGGAGATTTGATGTTTTACCGGATATCTGGTATTCGTGGTACACTTGTGAAATGGGTGTACTGGAAAATCCTCACTTCAGATCTACCTCGGAGATGCTCTGTCCCATCGCTCGTGCGCCGACTATAACACCACGTTCAAACTCACTTAAATCTTGATAACCTGACATTGTAGCAGCAGTAACCGATATAACAACTGCGGCAAACACTTGTTATCTTATATAGGCGGTGCGGACCGCAGCGCCGTACTCTGCTTCTTTACATGTCTCTGTATTTGAATACGCATGACTGCACCAGTTTCTTTGGCTCACCAGATAGCAAGCGCTGACAGGGGTGAGAATTATCGCACAATCAGCTTAACAGCTCATGCATCAACGTCAGTGACAAGAATAGTCTACAAAAGAATGTAAAAGAGAACTGAGGATATGGGTGCGACAGACGCGGGATGAAACCATTACCATATCTGGCGAGGAAGGGAGCACTAGTGACGTCACAGCCAGCAGTGCGGCTATATAATGACGCGGCCACGGCGACACAGCAGACATTGTCACCACTTGACAATGACTGAGGAGAGCTCGGTAGAAAGCTCGTGGGATTCTAACCACCTGACGCGGCTGGAAGCCCGAGAAAAGTTTATTAATTCATGTCGCCGCGAAACCACGTATTCATACATGCTCAATAATGTTCACTCTGGGGAGTTTGGTGGCCAGAAGATGTGTTTAAACTCAGAAGAGTGTTTTTGGAGCCACTCTCTAGCAGTTGGGGACGTGTGGGGTGTCGCATAGTCCTGCTGGAACAGCCCAAGTCCGTCGGAATGCACAATGCACGTGAATGGATGCAGGTGATAAGACAGTATGCTTGCATACGTGACACTTGTCAGAGTCATATCTAGCGTATCAGGGGTCCCGTATCACTCCAGCTGCACACGCCCCACACCATTACTGAGCCTCCACCACTTTGAAAAGTCCCCTGATGACATGCAGGGTTCATGGATTCATGAGATTTACTTTCATATCCGCACACGTCCATTCACTCGATACACGTTGAAACGAGACTTGTCCTACCAGGCAACATGTTTCCATTCACCAACAGTCCAATGTCGGTGTTCAAACACCTGACGCGGCTGGAAGCCCGACAAAATTTTATTGATTACTGAGCATATCTGGGATGCCTTGCAAAGTGCTATTCAGAAGAGATCTCCACCCCCTCGTATTCTTACGAATTTATGGACAGCCCTGCAGGACTGTGAATTCCCTCCAACGCTACTTCAGACATTAGTGGAGTCCATGCAACATTGTGATGCAACACTTCTGCGTCGTCGCGGGGATCCTGCACAATATTAGGCGGGTGAACCAATTTCTTTGACTCTCCAGAGTATGTGGATGATGTTATGTCCATTATAATTATCTGGGCTGTTATCCCGTGGTCGGTTGATGATGCGGGAGACATCTTCAAGGGGGTCCGTAGCTCGATGGAATGTCGAACATACACTGGCTCGCTACTCAGTCAGTAGCTTGAGAGTCAGTCAGAAGCGAGCCAGTGGGTGCGTTGGACCTTCCATCGAGCTACAGTCCCCCTTGAAGATGTTCCCCACAGCCGGGGACGAAACGTTGGGAATTGACACAGAATTGATCAACCGACCACGGCATCACAGCCCGGATAATTATAATGGACATGATATTTCCGGCCATGAAAGTCTACATTTTAGTATTGGATGATGTTAGTATTACAGTGTGATGGCGTATTTCCGGTCTCATACACTCTACACACCAAGGTGAAAGTTGCGTCATATGTCGCCCACACGCAATGTTTCCAGGTAGGTTGTACGCACCTGGAAGTTGTAGACGGCGTGCAGCGAGTTGACGGAGGGCACGCCGCCGAACTTGAGGCCGAGCAGCAGGTTCTTGTTGTCCTCGGCGGCGTCGCGCAGGTTCTGGCGCACGAGGGCGAAGTCGGGCCGGAAGGAGCGCGCGACGCGCGTGCCGTTGCGGAAGACGGCCATGCTGACCGTGGCGGCGCCCTGCTCTCCGCCAGCCACCAGCGACAGCTCGCGGAACTCCGCCTGCTCCACGCGGATGTCGTAGTCACCGTGCAGCCGTCGGCCGCGGAAGTACTTGGACCTGCGGGCGCATCGACAGCGAGCTCTGCAGTCATATCGCCTTGGCCGCGAACACACACACACACACACACACACACACACACACACACACACACACACACACACACACACACACAAGCGCACAGTAGGTGGAATGTATCATTTGCAGCGCCCTGGAAAACGTTCGGCGCGTTTATTGGACCAGAATCCCGTAAAAGAGATCAATAAATAAATATATAAAAGGTTGTTGTTGTTGTGGTCATCAGTCCAGAGACTGGTTTGATGCAGCTCTCCATGCTACTCTATCCTGCGCAAGGTTCCTCATCTCCCAGTACCTACTGCAACCTACATCCTTCTGAATCTGTTTCGTTTATTGAAAGGTGGCTACACTGAGTCACAGCGCCAGAGATTGCGCCAAAGAGTATTATTCCGCCGCCTCCACTGGCGCAGTAGTTGTTCATTTTGTGGTTGGCAGGAGAGCCAACACCGTGTTACTAGAGGAGGCCGAAAGGCACGCGATTTAGCTCACGCAGGCTGGCGTGAGGTCTGGAACAGGACAAGGAAATTATAATTTAGAAACAACGGACGTAGCTGGTGGAATACTTAACTTTAATCCATTAAGGATGAACGTCGCTCTTGGCGGTACATAGTTCACAATATCAATAGTAACTTATAATGGCGACTTGCTAGGTCGTAGCAAATGGCGTAGCTGAAGGCTATGCTAAACTATCTTTTCGGCAAATGACAACGTACGTAGGCTGTGAACCATCGCTAGCAAAGTCGGCTGTACAATTGGGGCAGGTGCTAGGAAGTCTCTCTAGACCTGCCGTGTGGCGGCGCTCGGTCTGCAATCACTGATAGTGGCGACACGCGGGTCCGACGTTTACTACCGGACCGCGGCCGATTTATATGCTACCACCTAGCAAGTGTGGTGTCTGGCGGTGACACCACAGTTCAGAATGTCGAGAGCAGTAGTAGTTCAGAGGTTGCCGTGGGCAGTGCTTGTTGAGAGGATGTTGAGAGCAGTACTAGTGGAGAGCATGTCGTGTGCAGTTATTGTTCTGCTGGGCGAGAGAGTAGATGGCTCAAAATGGTTAAAATGACTCTGAACACTATGGACTTAACATCTGTGGTCATCAGTCCCTTAGAACTTAGAACTACTTAAACCTAACTAACCTAAGGACATCACACACATCCATGCCCGAGGCAGGATTCGAACCTGCGACCGTAGCAGACGCGCGGTTCCGGACTGAGCGCCTAGAACCGCGAGACCACCGCGGCCGGCGAGAGAGTACATGCTATTTGTTTGGTGTAATGTATATGTGGAAGATGTTGCAATGATCACAGTGTATTTTCCGTCAATATATATGGAGGTAACAAATTTTTTTTTTGGTTACCTCCATATACATATATTACACCAACCAAATAGCATCTACTCTCTCGCCCAGCAGAGCAACAGCTGCACACGACATGCTCTCAACTAGTACTGCTCTCGACATCCTCTCAACAAGCACTGCCCACGGCAACCTCTGAACTACTACTGCCCTCGACATTCTGAACAACTACTGCGCCAGTGGAGGCGACGGAATAATGCTCTTTGGCGCAATCTCTGGCGCTGTTACTCAGTGTAGCCACCTTTCAGTGTTCATCTCTTGGTCTCCCTATGTGATTTTTACGCTTCATGTTGCCCTCCAATACTAAATTTGTGATCCCCTGATGCCTCAGAACATGTCCCACCAATCGGTCCCTTCTTCTTGTCAAGTTGTGCCACAGCTTTCCTCTTCTCCCCAATTCTATTCATTACCTCCTCATTAGTTATGTGATCTACCCATCTAATCTTCAGCATTCTTCTGCAGCACCACATTTCGAAAGCTTCTATCCTCTTTTTGTTCGAACTATTTATCGTCCATGTTTCACTTCCATACATGGCTACACTCCATACACATACTTTCAGAAACGACTTCCTGACACTTAAATCTATACTCAATGTTAACAAATTCCTCTTCTTCAGAAACGCTTTCCTTCTGTTGTGTACATAGTCCCGCGTAGTCAGCGCGTACACAACTTTCCCACTAGAGCGCGCCCCGCTAAGCACAACAGCGCAGATGCAGCAGTCGTCCGTCTCCGCTCTACGAGATGGCGCTGCCGTAAAGACGGACCAAGTTCTGCTTCCGCCGATCCGCGTATTAATATGTAACGCAGCCTATGAGATTGCTGCTAACGTACAGACCTCGGATTAGTCAGTATGCATTAGTTTGTACCAGTCTATATTTGTCTTTAACAGTCTATGGTTAAGTTTCAGTCTGCGCCTAATAAGATTACCATATTCCTGTACATAGCCATGAAGATAAATGAATAGACAATTTGTCAAGTATCAGAAATATGTGAGAATAAGATTAAAGTACCAAGACCAAAGGAACTTCAGATTGTCAATTGTAAACAGCATCCAGAATCAAGTTACGTAGTATCTATGATTTTTATTATTTTAATAAATGTGTGTGAAAATTAATCATTTTATGTTTAAAGTTGGTCACCGTCAATCTGCTACTCGAAGCGTGCAAGTGGCATTTCTATCGTCTGGCCTAACGGCAGAAGATAAATACGCTACGGTAAGACCACGAGACATATTGCTGAAAAAAATGGTTCAAATGGCTCTGAGCACTATGGGACTCAACTGCTGTGGTCGTAAGTCCCCTAGAACTTAGAACTACTTAAACCGAACTAACCTAAGGACATCACACACATCCATGCCCGAGGCAGGATTCGAACCTGCGACCGTAGCAGTCGCACGGTTCCAGACTGCGCGCCTAGAACCGCGAGACCACCGCGGCCGGCACATGTTGCTGACACTCGCCTACTCCGTTAGAGCGACAAGTCAAATAATCTGATGGTGTGTGTACCGAAGGCCTTACAGTAAGCACACCACACTTCCCATTGCCAGTCTACATTTTATATCCTCTCTACTTCGACCATCATCAGTTATTTTTCTCCCCAAATAGCAAAACTCCTTTACTACTTTAAGTGTCTCATTTCCTAATCTATTTCCCTCAGCATCACCCGAATTAATTCGACTACATTCCATTATACTAGATTTGCTTTTGTTGATGTTCATCTTATATCCTCCTTTCAAGACACTGTCCATTCCGTTCAACAGCTCTCCCAAGTCCTTTGCTGTCTCTGACATAAAATAAAAAATAAAAGGTAAGCTCGGAGTTAAAAAGTTTCGTTTGATAGGTTGGCTAGATCCATATTGGATATTGGTACTATCGAATCTCGGTCTTAGAAGTGACTAGCTGTCTAAAGGTTGAATTACACAACTCGGCATTCATTTGTGTGCTGCACGCCGAGCTAGCCAGGCTGGAAAAATACTGCGTCATTCGGATGAAGCATTTTTGTTCAGCGAAATCAGACAGAATTTTTTTATAAGTGTAGGCTATTCCAGAAGGCAACATTCTTCCCGCACTGGATACACCGGTTCCTATCAGATCACCGAAGTTAAGCGCTGCCGGGGGTGGCCGGCACTTGGATGGGTGACCATTCGATCCGCTATGAGCTGTTGCCATTTTTCTGGATGCACTCAGCCTCGTGATGCCAACTGAGGAGCTAGTCGACCGAACAGTAGCGGCTCCGGTCAAAGAAAACCAAAATACCGACCGGGAGAGCGGTGTAATGACCACACGCCCCTCCATTCTAAACTGAGGATGAAACGGAGGTCGGATGGTCCCGATGGGCCGCTTGTGGCCTGAAGACGGAGTGCTATTCCAGAAGGTATGTACATAATTACGAACACTTATTTCATTTTTTAATTAATAAACAACAAATAGGTTTTGTTAATTCTCTTCTGGTTGGATCTCAAGAAAGAAAATTGTTAAACGCGAGCGAAAAAAATGATAAGTTTTAGATTCCCTCAGCCTTCTATTTCATTCTGCCCCAAAGTATGTCTATTATCTTTGCAAAATGCCTTAATATCGAACTACTAGCCACAACTCCGGCTTTGAACCATTTTTTATGCGACTATGGCAAAATTCCGTAATTTATCCTGACAAAATACAAATTGACGTCGAAGAGTTCCGAAACTGCGTCATTGCATCAGCTGGGCGTTATGTCAAACAGTACTCATTGTACAATATGCAACATGAGTCCATAGAATTCTGATCCATGCACCGGACATAATTTTTTTTAAAAAAAATGGCTCTGACCACTATGGGACTTGAGTTCTAAGGCCATCAGTCTCCTAGAACTTAGAACTACTTAAACCTAACTAACCTAAGTACATCACACACATCCATGCCCGAGGCAGGATTCGAACCTGCGACCGTAGCGGTCGCACGGTTCCGGACTGTAGCGCCTAGAACCACATGGCGACGCCGGTCGGCCATAATTTCTTCTACACATCTGTCAATGGGTCAACTGTCAGTAAATGTGCAGAAATTGACCAACAAAATAATAAGGCAGTATTAACCTAAGCTTAGGCCGAGAGTCTTCTTGCGGGAAAAATGTGGAAGTTGTGTTCGGAGACTTCTGACTACAACTGATCCCTCTATTCCTGTTTGCTGAAACCATCTCCGAGGAAAGTGAAAATTACATCATCGGAAAATGTTGCCCTCCTGGTATCTGCTACAGACGATTACAAGGAATCAGAAGCTGCGGATGATGACGAGATACAAATGTCGAGGAGGAAGAAGATGAAGAAGGAAATCAAGGTGGAGAACAAGAATTACAATACTAAGAAGATTAAGAAGACATAATTAACTTTAAATTTTTGTTTCTAACATATATTTACTGTAATAAAGACAGTAGAGGCAACGCAGGATACGGTGGCTGATGCACATTGACTAATATTCGTCCAAAGAGCTGGTCAAGTTTATTCGTTTGTTTGGAATTTGAGACCGACAAGTGTTCTCCAGTTTTCGTCCGGTCAGCGATGACAGAACCGAGGCGCACGCCCTGCAATCTTTCTCAAACGATTTCACAGAAACTATTCGCTAAAAAATCATTTTTGTTTGCTTATAACTTTATATGTCAATTTCATGATAATGTGCCCATCATTGTGGTAATGGACACAGTTATTGTGGTGTTTAAGTGGAAGTAAGACACTGTGTGAAATTCGGAAAAGTTTGCAATGAGAACTAGAGATCGCTATGATTTTGCGTTCGGTGCATATTACGTAATACGTTTCCGCGTATGAAATTTAGCTAAGATACTGAATTTGGTAGAGGTATCTATCTGCCACCAAACTCCAGAAAATTGATTTGATGTAGCACACTCATTTGCGAACGTCCTGCGCTGGCGATAAAGCCAGAATGAAATATCTACAACATTCCTCGTATTTCATAGACGGTTTCTGATTTTCGAAATGAAATTTTGGCAAATGATAGCACGCGAAGGGAAGTGTATTTCTCCGTACCGTTATTATATAGTACTTCATTATCTACCATATTATTGCACCAACTATAGACTTTGTCGATGAAAGCATGTAATTTTTAAGGGCCATCGATATCTGTGAAACGAGAAACCACTGTTTCAGAATTCTCTCGCAGTTGTGTCTGCACACATGTTAGTGAGGTGATACGTGTAAACGTCGTTGTGTTTTGGCAAGAGAACATGTCAACCAGAGAAATGTGTATGTTTACTCAAAATTTGCCACTCATGGTGCTTCACTGAAAGTTACATTTGGTTAACAAGCTAGCAAGAAATAAATCGCTGCATTTTCGGCGGAATTCTTTTTAGATAGTAACCAAAGCAGAGGTCAGAGTAAATCTTTTCGAATGACCATAATGCAAGTGTGGGTGTGGAGGGGCCCAACCTAACATTTACAAAAAATGTAAGTGTGGGCGTCAGTTCAGAATGGCACTTCTCCTCCAGCGCTCGGCATTTCCCCTGCAACGCCTGCCTGTAACTCCCACCATGACTGCTCTCCTCACGCATGCACTGCCATCTGTGCGTCTACCGGCCACGGCATTCTGCGTGGTCTGCAATAAAGAGTTTTTTTAACAAATTGTACCTATAAATTTATAAATGTTTATCACTGAAAACTTTTTCTGTCCACTTTACTAATTTTTTCCAGATTTTTTTCCATATTGAATTTTTCAATTCTGATATGAAAATCGTTATCACAAGTGTAAAACCCCCCACATTAAACCAATTTTTGGCCATATTGAGCAATTTTGAAGTTTTGGCGTGTTTTCAGTCTTTTGGACCAATGTGCATGGCCAGGCAATAGAGGAAAACTGGCCAGTGTGCTGTTCAAACAAGCGACTGGAGTAATGAAGATAGGCTGACTACCTCCTGCCCCTGCCTCATTGCCGGCCGATGTGGCCGAGCGGTTCTAGGCACTTCAGTCTGGAACCGCGCGACCGCCACGGTCGCAGGTTCGAAGCCTGCGTCGGGCACGGATGTGTGTGATGTTCTTAGGTCAGTTAGGTTTAAGTAGTTCTAAGATCTAGGGGACTGATGACCTCAGATGTTAAGTCCCATAGTGCTCAGAGCCATTTAATTGCCTCATCGAATTCGGGCGACGCACTTATACCCTTTGGTGTAGAAGCCCCGATACTTAGGAAACATCACATGTTGAGTTGTATCTGCAAGAAAGTCTTGAATCCAATCGTTAGTCTGCTCCGATACTCAGTAAGCTCGTATTTTTTTCCTTGAACGGCAATGCGGGACGGCAAATACCTTACTGAAATCAAGGAACACGGCATCAACCTGAGGGCCGTTCTCCACTGCGCTGTGGATCTCATGGAGGAACAGAGCGAGCTGAGTTTCGGAGGATCTCTGTTTGCGGAACCCATGTTGATTTTTATAGAGGAGATGTTCATCTTCCAGAAACGTCATAATTCTTGAGCATAAAACATGGTCCATAATTCTACAACAGGCTGACGTCAACGATATAGGTATATAATTGTGTGGATCTGTCTTACGGCCTTTCTTGAAAACGGGAATGACCTGCGCTTTTTTCCAGTCGTTAGGTACCTTTCGTTGCTCAAGTGATCTACGATAAATTACTAGTAGAAGAGGAGCCAGTTCTTTCTCATAATCTTTGTAGAATCTTACAGGTATCTCATCTGATCCTGACGCCTTTCCACTACTAAGCGGTTGTAGCAGCTTTTGCTTCCCCATCGGTTATCTCAATATCTAACGTTTTTATGACGATTGAAATGAAGGACAGTGTTACGATCTTCACCGGGGAACAACTTCGGAAGACCGAATTCAGTATTTCGGTCTTCTCTCTGTTATCTTCCGTTTCGGTGCCGATGTGGTCACTGAGAGAATCAGTACATGGTTTTGACCAACTTACTGATTTTACATACGACCAAAATCCCATAGTGTTTTGCTCAGGTCGGTTGACAACGTATTGTGTGTGTGGTTTTTTTGTGTATCGAACCGAGGACCTAGAAACGACGGAGAGACGTCGTCCGTCTCCGCCTTAGCCCTCAGTGGTTCACAACCTCACAACAGACTACATCAGTCCATTCACGTCACTACCGCCCCACACCGAACCCAGGATTACTGCGCGGTTCGCCCCCCCCCCCCCCCCCCCCCTCCCTCCCCCTTCCCCGTCTCCCATCCCGGGAACGTCTTATACCAGATGAATGTAGCCCCAATTGTTTGCGTGGTAGGGTAATTATGGTTGTACGCGTTCCTGGAGACAGTGTTTGAGCAGCAATTGCCGACGAAATGTAACTGAGGCGGAATAAGGGGAACAACCAGCCCGCATTCGCTGAGGCAGATGGAAAACCGCCTTAAAAACCACCCACAGGTTGGCCGGCACACCGGTCCTCGACACTAATCCACTGGGTGGATTTGTGCTGGTGACTGGCAAGCCTTCCCCTGCGTTAGACCACGCTCTGGCCGGGAGGGCCTGACAACGAAGCATGTGTGTAATCTTATGGGACTTAACTGCTAAGGTCATCAGTCCTTAAGCTTACACACTACTTAACCTAAATTATCCGAAGGACAGACACACACACCCATGCCCGAGGGAGGACTCGAACCTCCGCCTGGACCATGACTGCAGCGCCCAGTCCGCTCGCTAATCCCGCGCGGCAGGCCTGACAACGTCTTACTTTCATTATCATCGAACGCTTCTCTCATTGCTCTCCTTACGCTCGTTTTCGCTTCGTTCAGCTTTTGTATGTCGGCTAGGTTTTTACTTCTCTTGAATCTGAGATGAAGTGCTCTTTGTTTACGTAGTGCTTTTCTAACACGGCTATTAAACCATTTTGGATCTCTCCTCTCCTTTAAAACCTTACTCGGAACATACTTGTCTAGGGCATATTGAACGATGCCTTTGAATTTTTTCCCTTTGTTCTCCACATCTTTGTCCTGATGGTGTGGATAGACAGTGTGCATGCGTGGAGATCCGCGAGAGTGGTCCCTCAGGGAGAGGGGAGCCTAAGAAGTGATTTCGTACAATTTGTCGTATATACCAGAGACGCGCAATTAAATCTTTAGTATTTGTGTAAAGATTAATTTCTAATTAAATTTCACATTTAGATGTGTTGTTCTTAGGGTATCAAGAATTATTATGGAGACATCGAGTAGTGTTGGAGAAAGTTAAAATTTTCATCAAGGTGCATTGCCGCAATGGCAATAAAGTGACTGTTGGCCAAGTGTGAGACATTTACCATAAATTTTCACGACCGCTAGTGCGTTATTTGGGTTGGGGTTGGGTTGTTTGGGGGAAAAGACCAAACAGCGAGGTCATCAGTCTGATCGAATTAGGGAAGGACGGGGAAAGAAGTCGGCCCTGTCCTTTCAAAGGAACCATCCCGGCATTTGCCTGGAGCCATTTAGGGAAATCTCAGAAAACCTAAATCAGGATGGCTGGACGCGGGATTGGACCGTCGTCATCGCAAATGCGAGTCGAATGTGCTAGCCACTGCGCCACAGTCAAGTTCAGAAAACTAATAAACTCGTGTCCCTGCTAATGGACTTATTAATACAAGAAGGCATGACTGTGATTTCTGAAGTGAATGTGTTTGACTCTGATCCAATTGGGACAGTTAATTGGTATTTTTAAAATGGGCTAAATTTTTAGAAAAGATTGAGAGACTAAACTGAGGTACTGTTTTTATTTGCATTTTTCTCTTCGCTTCATAAAAGTCAAAGCAGTCCCAGACTCAGGATTTGAGCGTAGGGGAGCAGATTCAGGAGTCCTGCACAGCCGTTCTAGGCAAGGCTTTAGTCGAGGTGGCGCGCTGCTGCCTTCCTCACACTGTTTTGAAGTGTCAGGTGTATATCTGTGTCGTATGTATGGTTGTGATGAGTATTTTTACAGTATAGTGTTGGGTTTGTGTTGTGATGGACGAGGGGAGGGGAGAAGGTGAATTCCGACGCCAGGAAATGGCCAGCTTCTCTCGAAAAGCACCAAGGGGCGGGCGAGCTCTGTTCCCATTCGTCGGACGGATCGGCATCAACCTGTGACATACCCTCGCTATGAGGCACTGCAGAGAGGTTCGGAGTTTAAGCCAGGGTACTGGCGCAAAATCTGGTGATCGGGAACTTGACGCGACCACCTGCTCTCTCCTTGCTGGCCAAATACTGCCAGTGAAAATTTTCTGCCCCTAGGATTCACGGTGGCTTATATCCAAGTCGAGCACCACTGTTGAAGCGTGCGTTAGCGACCTCGGGTAAGGAGGCGGGTGCTGATACTATAGGACAATTCAAAATGAATATAGCACTTACGAACGGCTATAACAATTTAATACATTGCGCTGCGTCGATAAGAATTACAGAAAATGTGAAAGAAATTTCAAAATTTGGCTAGCTGTACTTATGCAGTGAATCGGAAATCGGCGCACTTTTTCAATCAGCATCTGCCAAATCTCTGAATCGGTCGTGTTGGACACGCTGCTATGTTCTGCTCTTAGCCACCTAAATCTTCAGATCTGACACAAATGGATTTATTTTAACTGGATCATTTGAATACGATGTGATACCTCCATGTACATCACAAACGGGAAAGAATTTTCAGCAAAGCCACTAATCTCTATGATACGTATAATTATTATCACCCAGTATCCATCTGGCATCACAGAGGTGCTTGCTAGATAGTGTAATGTAACATCTAAATCGACTGCTAATAAAATAAGACCCCATAAATACTGTTAAGTTGTCATCGACGCTACTTAAACGTATAGTTACAGGTGTCGCCCAATGATCTATCGAAAAAACTATACAGAGAAAAAATGTGACTACAACATCCGTGAGGCATTTCTGGAATCGGTAAACTCCTACAAATACCTGGGTGTAAGAAGTTGAAGTTATATGGAATGGTACGATCACATAGTCTCATTCATAGGTAATGCATTATGAATACCTTGGTTCACTGGTAGAATACAAACGAGACTGCTCACAAAACACTCGTGCGGCCCTTCCTAGGATACTGCTCGAATGTGTGGGACCTGTACCAGATGGTACAACCAGGAGATACTAAACGTATACAAAGAAGGATTGCAGGGGAGGTCATAGTTTTGCTTGACTCATGGAAGTGCGGCAGGAAAATGCTGAAGAAACTGAAGTGCCAGATGGCTGAAGATAGCTGAAAACTACCCCGATGATTGCTGTTTGCAGAGTTTCAGGAGCCAGCTTCAAGAGGGGAATCTAAGAACATACTACACCCCCTACGCATTACTCCCTTAGGGATCGCAAAGACACCATTACACTAATTACAGCGCCCACAGTAGTAATCATTCATGCCGCGCTCCATACTTGGAAACAACAGGAAGATGCCCTATTAAATGGTACGGTACAATGGGAAATACCATGGATTCGATAGTGCTTTACGGAGAATGGTTGTGGATTCGTTTCGTAAATTCATAGACAGAATATCAACCTCCATGGACCCAGAATTCCTGCGGTTGTCACTCCACTGCCATAATAGTAAGATGGGAAGTCACAGTGTCCGCTTACCAGCTGGTTGAGAGCAGTTCTGACGATTGCGGGCGAGTTGAACTTGTTAAACAAGTAGTGGGTGCTGTTCCATGAGGCTGTCTGCAGCTCGCAAGCGATTTCATCCGTGTAAGGGTGTTCAATGGTTTCTACAACGCCTCACTGGAAACCCGGACAAGTTAAACGGAGCCATGAAGCGAAACTTTGCGCGGAGTCGTTTGCAGGTGGTACGTGGAGTTTCAGAGCGACGCTTTTGTTCGCTTGTTTGCCCCGCCGTTACTGAAGCCCGTACACAGGCCATTAAAGCTGATTACATGCACTGTTATGTGCTCCGCTACGTTTTGAACCTGAATAGTCGACACGTAACATTCGCAGCTTGTTTGATTCTCCTATTCCCTTTCTACCCACGTTCTGACGGTGTACCATTAAGCTTCTGTGCTTAATCTTTGATGTAAATGCGTAACTCCCTCACGTTCAACCCCTTCCTCTTTCTCTCCAAGTTCCTCCCATCCTGTTGGATTATCATTGGTATGCAAAGACAGGAAATGTGAATAGCACTGGTTCCAGTTTCGCGCTCGCAAACTAAAAGAGACAGATGATTGTTTCATGTGGCGTCAGACACGAGATGAAGCTCTGTCAGTAAAGAACTAGGCCCCATTAAAGTCAGTTTGACAAAACCGAGCAAAAGCTATAACGAATATGAACAGTTACTGATTACCTTCCGCATCGACATGATACGTACTCTGTATTTAGCACCTACAGCTGCATCTGTACTCTGAAAATAACTAAAGTTTGTAAGGTGGCTATGATTTCGCACCTTACAAGCACTCATCCACATACTTTGCCGTTATCTACAAACAGAATTAGGTACCGTGTGATAGGTAGTACATCGTATGTATGAATATATAATGGAGACTGACATTGTCACGTAAGTCTTGTAAATAATTGTTAACGCTAATTGCATGAAAGGTGACGGAGTGTCTTTATTATAAAAACGGCGTAATGAATGATTGCCTATACTACTAGAGGTTGTAACGCCAGTGGATATGAAATGGCAGACAGAACTCAAGCTCTGGGTGAAAGGCCCGCACAGGTGTTGGTCCTGCTTAAACACAGGCAGTAGCTAGACGGACGTCGTGACACCTGAGCTCTGGAGCACAATAGGGTGACGGCCGGACGCTATTGTAGTAGGGGCCGGAAGGATACCCTGATAATACTTCAGAAAGCTGAAAATCTTGGACACAGGTGAGAGGAACGAAGAAGCGGCACCTCGGGAACCATTCAGGCTGGGTTATTTCCAAGGATTTTTACTCAGAAGCGTACCATTGTATGAGTATAGGTTTTTCCTCGCATACTTTTCGCGCTGGACGACAAAAGACTAAAATATGATTGGTCGGCGTTCGGATGAATCTGTAGAGAGGGACAATATTACGTGGTCCCGGGAATATGATTCGTTTTCGGAATTACGATGGTGGGGAGGCAAGCCTTGCTGGGAAGCCAGCGCTGGAGAGACGAGATCTTCCCTTGTGAGCGCCCGTGTGTGACGGTCGCTCGATATCAGCTTTTGTCGGGACAGACGGACTTTCTGTCTTTGCTGTCAGTAGAGTTCATAGTTAGAACAGTTAGGCACTCTACTGTTGCGGACCAATACGATTCTGGACTTCACCTCTGGGTAGGCAGTCGTCTTTGAATACGCAGCGTTCAGTAATTGAGAGCACTTTCTCCGCCTATACTTACGTTGAGACGTCATCTGAACTCCGGCTTTGTGGTTGGGAGTTCGCGTTTCTCGTCTGTGGAACACAGAGAGGAGAAAACAGTATTAGAATATATTAGTCAGAGGACCGCCTTCTGCGTTATAGTGTTAGAAAGAGTTTTATTTTGTGGCTGGAGTTCTTCCATCGATGCAGACGTGTACAAGAACCAGCACGCCGACGAACCAAACGCAATACATACGGTGGTATCGGAAATTGCTTCGGAATCTACATCTACATCCATACTCCGCAAGCCACCTGACGGTGTGTGGCGGAGGCTTATTAGGGCTATAAAGCTAAACAGCAGTGATAACGTTAGTTTATTTCCACTGAGGTTCCACACCACTGTAGATCATCTTTGAAAGTAGTGTCTTCTAGTGTTTGGTACGTAGATAATGTCAGTCATTTCGCGTTATTTTATTTCAGACCGCGTGGCTATAAAAGGGGGCAGAGTTGGGCAATTGATTAATAATTTTACTTAGTAAATATAGACATTTGTCAGCAACGGTGTTTTTTAAATCTGCAATAAACGTGTAATAAGAAACAACGTTTATCATTTAGTAGTATTAGTTGCCTTCATCATTCATTTATGTTTATATTGTAATTTATGGAATTAAGAGATCCTAAGATCTGCTTCAGGGGGTAGTCAGACAGGGCCAAACCATCATTTTAGCGTTTATTATTTTCCGTTGCGCACATTCATTTTCACACCCGCCTGGAGTAGCATCTTGGAAAGTATGTGACAGAGGGTGTCTCCCATAGCTCTCCGTTCCATTCGCATACACTTCCTGAGGAGTTATCAGATCAGCGTACTTTTCTAGGAGATTCAAGAGACATATTACCTCTTGTTACGTATATCTCGCGAAAAAAAACTGGAAAGGGTAAAATTTGAGAGATTACAGTTGACAGGGAGGCATTGCGAAAAATCATTCATCTTACGCACCACAAGGTACTGGAATAGGAAAGAGGGATGTGACATTGAGACGCAAAGCACTCTCTCCACATAACAAATGCTTTTGGCGGAATATCGTTGTGGATGTACATAGATATGTGCGAACCACAGAAGAATGACTCCTCAAATACCACTGTGTGCGCTGTAATAATTTATCTACATCTACATATACCTAAAAACCCCGCAAGCCTCCGTACGATGCGTGGCGGAGGGTATCGTGTGCCACAGTCTACATGTCTACGTATGAGCCCTAATTTCTTAAGTGTTTTATTCATGTTGCTTCCGCAAAATGTGTGTTGGCGGCGGTAAAATCGATCTGCAGTCAGCTTCAGATGCCGTTTCTTTGCATTTTCTCAATATTGCGCCTCGGAAAGAACGTAGCCTAACCTTCATGGATTCACATTGGAGTTCCGGAGTCATCTCCAAAATGCTGGCGTGCTCTTCGGACCTACCGGTAACAAATCTAGCAGCCCGCCTCTGAATTGCTTCGATGGCTGCCTTTAATCCGATCTGGTAAGGATACCAAACAACGAGCGGTACTCAAGAACACGTCGCACTAGGTTTCTATATGTGGTCTCCTAAACAGATAAACCACAGTTTTCCAAACTTCTACCAACAAATCGAAGTTGACCATTCGTCCTCCCTGTCACAATCTTCACATAGTCGTTCCGTATCTTTTCTATTTTCAACGGTATATCTAGATATTTAAACGACGTTACATGTCAAGCAGGACACTACTAATGCTGTATCCGGATTTCACAGGTTTCTTTTTTCTACTAATCCGCATGAACTTATATTTTGCACATTTACAGCGACTTGCCATTCATCACACCAACTATATATTCTAAGTCCTCTTGTGTCTCCCTACAGCCACTCAACTTCGACACCTTGTAGTGCACCACTGTATCACCAGCAAACAACCGCATATAGATGCCACTCTATCCGACTGAACATCCGTGTATATAGAAAGTAGAAGTGGTCCTATTACACTTACCTAATTCGTATAACCTTATCTTATTTAACCTAGGAGTGCGACATCTAGGGGAATATAGTATATCCCTAGATTCCTCATTTAATGTTGCTTTTTGCACATTTCTCGAAGGCTTTCGTTCGAAATTTGCATACGTTTAATAGCTGCTGTCAGTCTTGTTGATATGTGCATACCTGAGCGTTATTCTAGGATGAGTCGCATTTCTTAAGCAATGTCCTTTCGAGACTCATTGCATTTCTCCATAATCTTATCATAAATGTAAGTCTACGAACTGCCTTATTTACGACTGAGGCGATATAATCATTCCATTTCATAATCATAATACCGTTAACGAGTCCTCGCACGATCAATTTTTATTGCGCAGTACTTAATACTGCGTAATAATACCTACCGTCTGAGAGCGACATTGACGGTTTGTGCAGTAAACTGAAGGAGACTGCAGAGCTTTGAAAATATTGACGCTCGCAAGGGCGATATTGTGCATTGCACAGCACTTTCTAACGGAGACTTCGTGATTTGCAGACTCGCAGACAACTGAAACAGCTACGCCATATTACGTGTATAAGTACATAAGGAAATGCATATGAAATTATTCATCTGTTGATGTGCGTACAGGGGAGTAGTTTTATTACAGATTTAATACTTATTCATTAATTAGCTGTAATAACAACCGACAAACTATTTAACTGCTGTGAAATAATACTGCAACTGCTTAATTGTTCATTTCAGGAGGCGGAATTAGTTATAGCAGAAATACATACAGCGCTACCTGCCGAACCTCTACAATAAGGTAGCTTTCTCCGTTTAAGATTAGAGATTGCTTCGAACATTGTGGAAAGCGAAATCTGGTGAGTGTATGAACAATATCTTTTTTGTCTACATAAGGCGTAACGAAGCTCTCTAGTTAGCTGTAAAATTCCTCGTTCATCTTCAAAAATTCAATAGTCATCCTGCTCTGCTGTGATTTGTCTTAGGATGTTAGTAAGGTCGTGTGTAGAATGTCTTCCAAGCCACTTTTTCACTCATCGCCGCTTATTCTCGCCTTTGTTATTCCAGCATATACTGTTTGCAATTGGAATGCGAGGGAATGCCGAAAAGTAATGCTCTTGTGTGATAATTCTTAAGGCTTTTTAAATAAAACAAACTTCATTAACATTTTACATTTTATTCTTTGTGTCTACATATTTATTTCTCAACATAGTCACCCCGGGCAACGTAGACATTTGTCCCAACGAGAGACCAGTTTGTTGAAGCCTTCTGTGTAGAATGTTTGACTTTTTTGACGAAGTCACAATCTTACTTCTGCTTACACCCCTTCATCACTATCAAAGTAAAGTCCTCGAACGCGTTCCAAGTTTGGACACACTTCAAGCTCTGTCAAACACGTTGAGGCTAGCACACCGTTTCCTTTATTACGAGCACGAACACAACGTCGCAGATTACTGACGTCGGTACAATCATCTCTGTACACAGATATCATTCTTCTACAGATTTCAATTTGGAAGGACGTTTTCTGCAGTTAGAAACACGTTTACAGCACCCTGCTTCTCAGGCACCAAAATAGTTTCGTTACACACCGCAATGTTACACGCTACAGACCTCTAGCGTCAGCGAAGCGGGAAAGCTGTGACATTTAATAGCTTAACCATTTTGAGCACAAAATGAAAAATTCGGAGGCATTATTTTTCATTGCGCCCTCGTATATGCAAGTTCAGTATTGTCGAGAGCCGACATGTTCTACGAAGGCAGAGTACGATCTGAAACGTTCCGGGCGTAAATAGTGCGCAATAATATTGTGCCAATCTTGGCCTCGCTCTTTCATGCAGTATACTGACACAATATTACTGCGCAATAAATACTGGCCATGTTAGGGGCTTCTTTATACTCAGATATTTATTTCAGTTAACTATTTTCATTTGTGACATTATTTTTAAAATCATAGAATACTACTTTTTCCGTCTTGTGACTACATAATTTTAAAGTTTCGAACATTTAAAGCAAGTTGCCAATATTTGCACGACTTTGAAATCACATCGAAAGCTGATTAGATATTTGCGTAACTTTTTCAGCTAGTACTTCTGCGAAACTGCGAAAAGCCTAGGATTACTAGTCATAGCTGTCGGATATGTGTCATTATTCTGTAAAGGCAAGTGCAGATTTTTGTCATACACAGATCATTACAATTCACGGTTAAAAATATTTTCACAAAAAAATATCACAGATACATAGAAATCAGTTTCTGTCATTGTTTTCTGTACTGCTCGGAAAAGAAATCAAAGTTGAATATCTGATCCTGCTAAAGTAAAGGCGCCAAGCGAATCTGCGTACACAGTCGTAGCAACAGCTCACTAAACTCTCAGAAACAGCGACCGAATGCAACTCGGCGCCTGAAACATAGGCGACAAAATACAATGCAGTATGATAGTAGTTCCAGTAACTTCTATGAAATTTGAGCTTCTGACGGTGTATCTAATGCTCAAATGATTTACGGGAACGTAGTCAGTAAAACCTTGGACAACCAAGATTCAGTGAGCAAAACCAACAAGAAACATTAGTGTATGGCAAATCCTCGGTGATTGTGGTCACTCTGATGGGAAAATCGAGAATCGGCGCATGCGTCATCACGCAACCGATGATAGCGACGTCACAGTTTATTAATAGTGACTGATTAACCGATAACAGGTGAGCAAGTAGCGCTGAATTTGTTCCTCTTTTGTTGAACACGGGGGAGACCTGGATTGTGCTAGTCAACAAATTGTAACTCTTTTTGCCTTTGGTTTCTAATGGGATGGGCCTAGATAATTTTAGGATATTCATTTCGGAGGTACAATCAGATGCTTCCAATTACGTCAAATTTCTGAGATACAAAACAGTATCCCAATCCTATAAATCTTATTTTCGGTATATCGTAAATAAATATGAAACCAAAGATTGAAACACCTAATACGAAAATTATTCAAACATATATATTAAGATGGTATTTGTTCATTCGGACATGGTCGAAAGAACAGATTCCATCGGTGACCGTGCAGCTCGTTAGAATGAAATTACAATGAAATGAAAACTCTTATCTGCCTTCAGGCGAAGTTCAGAAGAACGCGAAATCCTGAAGATGGGCTAAAATTTACAGACGCTCGAAATTTGGCACGTACTTCGATGCGAGATGCCTTTAATAGGTTCCACAACGAAACATTGTCTCGAAATTTGGTAGAAAATCCGAAGAAATTCTGGTCGTATGTAAAGTACACAAGCGGCAAGACGCAGTCAATACCTTCGCTGCGCAGTGCCGATGGTACTGTTATCGACGACTGTGCCGCTAAAGCGGAGTTATTGAACGCAGTTTTCCGAAATTCCTTCACCAGGGAAGACGAATGGAATATTCCAGAATTTGAAACACGAACATCTGCTAGCATGAGTTTCTTAGAAGTAGATACCTTAGGGGTTGCGAAGCAACTCAAATCGCTTGATACGGGCAAGTCTTCAGGTCCAGATTGTATACCGATTAGGTTCCTTTCAGATTACGCTGATACTATAGCTCCCTACTTAGCACTCATATACAACCGCTCGCTCACCGATAGATCTGTACCTACAGATTGGAAAATTGCGCAGGTCGCACCAGTGTTCAAGAAGGGTAGTAGGAGTAATCCATTTAACTACAGACCTATATCATTGACGTCGGTTTGCAGTAGGGTTTTGGAGCATATACTGTATTCAAACATTATGAATCACCTCGAAGGGAACGATTTATTGACACGTAATCAGCATGGCTTCAGAAAACATCGCTCTTGTGCAACGCAGCTAGCTCTTTATTCGCACGAAGTAATGGCCGCTATCGACAGGGGATCTCAAGTTGATTCCGTATTTCTAGATTTCCGGAAAGCTTTTGACACCGTTCCTCACAAGCGACTTCTAATCAAGCTGCGGAGCTATGGGGTATCGTCTCAGTTGTGCGACTGGATTCGTGATTTCCTGTCAGGAAGGTCGCAGTTCGTAGTAATAGACGGCAAATCATCGAGTAAAACTGAAGTGATATCAGGTGTTCCCCAGGGAAGCGTCCTGGGACCTCTACTGTTCCTGATCTATATAAATGACCTGGGTGACAATCTGAGCAGTTCTCTTAGGTTGTTCGCAGATGATGCTGTAATTTACCGTCTAGTAAGGTCATCCGAAGACCAGTATCAGCTGCAAAGCGATTTAGAAAAGATTGCTGTATGGTGTGTCAGGTGGCAGTTGACGCTAAATAACGAGAAGTGTGAGATGATCCACATGAGTTCGAAAAGAAATCCGTTGGAATTCGATTACTCGATAAATAGTACAATTCTCAAGGCTGTCAATTCAACTAAGTACCTGGGTGTTAAAATTACGAACAACTTCAGTTGGAAGGACCACATAGATAATATTGTCGGGAAGGCGAGCCAAAGGTTGCGTTTCATTGGCAGGACACTTAGAAGATGCAACAAGTCCACTAAAGAGACAGCTTACACTACACTCGTTCGTCCTCTGTTAGAATATTGCTGCGCGGTGTGGGATCCTTACCAGGTGGGATTGACGGAGGACATCGAGAGGGTGCAAAGAAGGGCAGCTCGTTTTGTATTATCGCGTTATAGGGGAGAGAGTGTGGCAGATATGATACACGGGATGGAAGTCATTACAGCATAGACGTTTTTCGTCGCGGCGAGAGCTTTTTACGAAATTTCAGTCACCAACTTTCTCTTCCGAATGCGAAAATATTTTGTTGAGCCCAACCTACATAGGAAGGAATGATCATCAAAATAAAATAAGAGAAATCAGAGCTCGAACAGAAAGGTTTAGGTGTTCGTTTTTCCCGCTCGCTGTTCGGGAGTGGAATAGTAGAGAGATAGTATGATTGTGGTTCGATGAACCCTCTGCCAAGCACTTAAATGTGAATTGCAGAGTAGTCATGTAGATGTAGACATACCTCAACGGGAACATACGTGTGCCCCGACCGGGACTCGAACCCGGGATCTCCGGCTTACATGGCAGACGCTCTATCCATCTTTTTTTTAATTATTAATCTCATTTTGTTCGTTTTTGTTCGTTGTATCTGCTCGGAGCGGACGTCGCAAGACACCCGTTTCAGTAACCCTCTGACCGAACACGCTGAATTACCGTGCCGGAAAATCTGAGCCACCGAGGACACAGAGGATAGCGCGACTGCAGGGATTTATCTCTGGCACGCTTCCCGCGAAACCCAAATTCTCAACGTATTGTCCCGCACTACATTCATAGTGGCCACTGTACTCATTTCTCGCGTGCGCGTTGCCGATTCCAGTAAGGGTTTGGGCACTGTTTGTGCATCCGCACAGAAGAAGAAGATGGTCAAGTGGCTGGTGAGCCTATATATACAGGGTGTCCCAACTATCTTGTCCGCCCAAAATATCTCTCGAACAATAACAGCTATTGGAAAACGACTTTCACCGGTGTCAATGTAGGGCTGGGGCCCATGAATGTACATATTTGGAAACATTCTAAAACGAAAACATATGTGTTTTTTTAACACAAACTTATGTTTTTTGAAATGGGCCTCCTATATGTTTTCTTCAGCAATCCACAGCATGACAAAGCACATACACAATGGCATTGATGCAAAGTTGACGCTTGAAACACCCGTCCTGAGGCTCAGGCGTGAACCCCATGCTGCCCATAATCGCGATGTGATTGACATGCGTAATCACACTTAAATACTTATCAAGAGGTCCGAAACGAATAATACGGTCTGCTGCCATCCTGCATTAACGTCGTACAGTCCAGCAGGTATTTATCCCATAGGCTAGGGGTGATGCGGTTCTGTAACATATCTGTGTACCGCAACGTTACTCACAAAGTTAACTTCGCTTATCGTTAAAAAAAAAAGGCTCTGAATACTATGGGACTTAACATCTGTGGTCATCAGTCCCATAGAACTTAGAACTAATTAAACCTACCTAACTTAAGGACATCACACACATCCATGCCCGAGGCAGGATTCGAACTTGCGACCGTAGCAGTAGCGCGGTTCCGGACTGAGCGCCTAGAACCGCGAGACCCCCGCGGCCGGCTCTTATCGTTAATCCGTTACTAAAAAGGTAATGCCGTTCAACGTTAAAACTTTACTTTACTGTAGATCTAGCGCAAGTGACAGTTAATCATTCATTCGTAACAGTAAAATTCATGTTGATGGTTTTAGTGAAACGAGCAAGTGGACTAAAAGTTTTACCGTTGTTTAGGTAAAAATGCTTTGATTTGGGAAGTTCAGGTAGGACATATAAGATGAATGTAAACACGTTTAACCAATTACTTTTATTATCACATAATTATCAATGTTATGTTTATCTAATGCGTTAAGTGACAAACTGTAGCAAACAAATGTTTCTTAACATCACTGGGTAAAATGGCCCTTTGTAGAAACTTTCACTGTGATACCAGCACTACATACTAAACATAGCGTTCACATCTCATGCTCAAAGTGATGCCCATTGGCTTGCATACATAGGGTCACTCTGCGGATGAAGGATGCCCTACTTCGTGCTACTGTTTCCTCTTTCATGATTGTGCAAGCATCAATAATGCGTTGCTTCATGTCCTCTGGTGTTGTTGGTTCCTGTTGGTAAACAGCATCCTTCGCTGCTCCCCAAAGAAAATAATCCAGCGGAGTAAGGTCCGGAGATCGGGCAGTTCACCTAACTGGGCCACCTCGTCCAATCCACCTAACAGGGAACTTACGGTTCAGAATTTGTCGTGCTCGTAAGGCTTTATGTGCAGGGCATCCGTCATGCTGATAATCTGGAGTATTGTCTGCCATTTTGGATGCCATTTATAAAGAAAGGTCCGATAATGGTATCTCCAATAATCCCACACCAAACATTAGCTTTCCACGGACGTTGATGCTCTACCTGACGGAGCCATTTTGGATTGTCTGCGGACCAATAATGCATATTCCTCATATTGACAATTACTTTGTTGGAGAATTATGCCTCGTCGGTAAAGAGAACATCTGCAAAAAAATTTGGATCAGTCAGAAGTTTTTGCTGAGCCCACCGACAAAATGTTACCCTTTTGCGGAAGTCATTTCCATAAAGATCCTGCTGTAAATGAACATGGTAAGGATGAAATTTATGACTTTTAAGAATACGCTGTGCACTTGATTTCGACACACCAACTTCACGTTCAATTTGACGTGTGCTTATTCGAGGATTCACAGCTATGGTAGCGAGCACAGCAACTTCAGCACGTTCATCTGTGCGTGTTCTAGGACGATGCCGAGGTCTTGGATTTAAGCTTCCCGTTTTACGTAGACGAGATGTGAGACGACCAAACATCCGGTGCGAAGGCGATTGCATGTCAGGGAATGGTCTTCTCTACAGTCGTTCTGCCTGAACAGCATTTCGTCTACCTACAACAGGGTACAGTACAGGTATGTAGAGTAGAGTAGAAAGCAGACATATTAACTTAATAATCATAATGTTCGCTAACAGTACTATCAACAAACAAGCAATCTCATAACGTATTTCCCGTCAACGTACATTCTTCACAGATCAGCAGCATTTCTACCATATCTTCATGTGTGTACATTATACTGTACTGTATAAGTTCCACAACACAACGTTTATTCACAATGTGTACTACCTCCGTGCCGTCACTAGATTACTCTGATGCACGACTACACTGGCAAGCGGTGTACTGCACGCCAAAGCAACAACAAATGGGATGCTCCGAGGGTAGTGGAGTACAGGAGTTTGCATGGGTCGCAAATCATAAACAAGGCGAAGTGGTAACTGTGCGCAAGTTGCATAAGAATGGCGCCAGTAGCTCCACTATGAAGATGAATATCAGTTTTGGTTTAAATACACGCTGTAACGGTCGTGAGAGTTGGTTACGTTTGAGATTGGACGTGGTGAGTTGATATTCGTCAAGAATGCCTTTAAGGCGACAAAGACCCAATTATCAACACCTCACGGAGTTTGAGCGAGGTCGTGTAATAGTGCTACGAGACACTGGATGTTCCTCGTGCGATACTGCGAAAGAAGTGGCAGGAATGAAACCATTGTACGTTACTGCTGGCAGCGGTTGTCACGAGAATGTACGGTCGCAAGAAGACCGAGCTCCAGACGGTCACGTGGCTCTACGTAGAGGGAAGACCATCGTCTTTGGCGTATAGCTACGGAGCTTCGTAGTGCACCTGCAGCAGCTATCTGAACAGCAAATGGCACCACACTGACACAACGAGCTGTTACAAATCGGTTACTTCAAGGACAGCTCAGAGCCAGACGCCCTGTAGCCCGCACTCCACTTATACCACTGACCACCACCATTTGTGACCTCTGTGGTGTCAAGCGAGAGCTCGTTGGAGGGTAGGCTCGAGGTCTGTTGTGTTTCCTGATGAAAGCCGGTTCTGCCTCGCTGCCAATCATGGCCGTGTGATGATTAGGAGGAGGTCAGTTGAGAGTCTGCAGCCAACCAGGCTGCGTGTTAAACGCACTTGTCCTACGCCCGGAGTTGTATTCTGCGGTGCAATTTCGTGTAACCTCTAGCGTCCCCACGTGTCAAATATGATACAATCGGGCGATGTTTTTTCTCGCCAGCAGAAACAATATCTTGAGTCGGCAGCAGTCACAAGAAGGTGGCAGCACTTACGGAAACTACACTGTACGGGCGAACGAAAAGGGCACGTGAAACAAAAGGCAAGAAACATAAATAGTATTACTGACGAGGAATAATCGTGACAATTATAAGCAAATAAGTCTAAATATTTAACTTATGTCACCTTCTATGTTAGTGCAAGTGCTTACAAATCTCAGGACACGTGTAAATGAACTGTATCAAATTTGACAGTCGGACTGTATGACTACATTTTGCGCATTATCAGGCCAGTTATGTTTACCTATGTGTGAATGACGTAAGACAAATGTAGTTTATATCCTGTATCCTGTTTGCCGTAACTGAGAAAATGAATAGTTTCATAGGCTAAAGATCGAATACCTAAGAATTTAACAGTGTTTGTATTGTAAGTTACGTATTTCTTTGGTTTGAAGAATTCAGAAATTCTGTAGGTGCTACTGGACCCCATCGACCCAAATGTTTCGGACGAAAGAGAAAGATTTGAAGCAAAGTGGAGTAAAGGAATATATTCCATCCCATCAGTATGCAAAAGATTTAGGAATGCATTGATTTGACATCAGGTAGAAACCAGATGTATCATATTCGACACATGGGCTACGGTTACTTTTGCTTGAGAGAGACCTCCCGTATCACGTATGATACATGACCTGTAGGTCATGTATGGAATGATAATTTTTTCTAATTATTGGCTTTCAGTGACGCTAAGAAGTGAAAATTTACCAATTTGCTAACTTTTTTTAATGATTGGTTTCAGGTCTTTTCCAACAGGATAACGCTCGCACACACATGGCGCCGTTGTGACCCAATATGCTCTACAGAGTGTCAAAATGTTGCCGTAGCCTGCTCGATCACCAGGTCTATCTCCAATCGAGCACATATGGGACGTCATCGGACACCAGCATCATCCACAAACAGCATTTAATCGTCCGTGAACTGACCGACCGAGTTTAACAGGCATGGAACTCCATCCCATAAACGAACATCCAGGACCTGTGCAACACAATGTATTGAAGTTTGCATGCTTGCATTCAATATTCTGGCGGATACACCGGTTATAATGTTCCAGCATTTCAAATTTGCAATGATTTATGTAGCTTTTGTCATACTGCCATGTCAATCACTTAAATATGTTGCCGAGGCAGATGTATCTGCGCAACTTCGACACTCTACGCTAGCTATTTTTTGATGTTGCGATTTTTGTAACCAGAGTCCATGATATGGATGTCAGTTACTATTATACAATAACACTGTATGTAAACTACTTTTAGACAGAATTTTTATTTTCGATGTATGCTCCTGGGAAGTACACCAGCGACCTCTACCGAACCTCTTTAAGGCCAGTGTTGGCCAGAAACTTCCTTTATCAGTCTCTTGTACTGCCACTTGAAGTTCACTCTACATTCTCGCGAAATACTTAAGCTCGAAATAGCTACACGACGACTACCGCTTCCATTCAGTCCTGACACCAGCTTTGAGATCCCCGAGTAAAATGAAGTCAGAGTGAACGGTACTATTATAGTGCAACCATAAAAGAAAAAGTGATTTGTGAACATTTGGTGGGGCGTTTGATCCTAGAGCACCTGATCGTTCTCCTATACCCAGTAAGTGTTCTAAACCTTTATCCAGAGGATGAACCTCATCACATCAGCCACAGAACGGCCCTGCTCCCAGGACAGTGTACACAGGGAGGCACACAAGAAACGCTCCCGTGGCGGTATTTATCACGCAGAAACACATGGCGCCCGCTTTATGATGCGTTTCTTGCGTCCCTCTGCATCCGTTTACTGCCGTGTGCCTGCATCCCCGCTGCAGAAATAATAAAAAGGAAATGTCCCGTGATACTGTTGTTAGGTAGCCAGAATATCAGTATTTTACCCACCCTCTGATGGCCTACAACTTATAAATGCAAATACGACTGCATCTACATAGGGACTTCAGAATATAAATTACACACGTCGTCCCATGCTAACACCATTACACAAAACAGGAGCGCATTGTAATTAGAAACAACATGTTAGGTCGCCCTTAAGACACAGTTTTTCTGCGGAACGGTAACAGGTTACTCCTCTAGGAACGTATGTCCCTCACATTTTAACAATAAATCACACCGTTATGCACAACGCATCTTTTGTAGAATCTACCCTGAAGATGGGTGAGAGTCTCTGTGACAGCTGCGCGCTTACTAAGCGAAACTCTAACGAAACACGCTGCTCTTCTTTAGATCTTCTCCATCTTCTTTATCTATCCTATCTGGAAAGGATCCCAACCTAACGAACAATATTCAGGTACCGGGTATTGTAACCTCAGGCTAAGGCCTTTCCCAGTTGCAACACAGGTTCCCGTCATATCACCGATGAAAGCGCTGTAGGGCTTGGCTAACACCTGAATGGGTGATCGTCTGATCTGCAGATTGCTGTTGGCAAGCGGGGTCCACTCAACTCTTGTGAGGCAAACTGAGAGCTACTTGATCGAGTAATAGCGGCTCCAGTCACGAAAGCTGACAACAGCCGAAAGAGCGATGTGCTCACCACACGTCTCTCCATATCCGTATCCAGTGACGCTTATGGGTAAAGGATGACACGGCGGTCAGTCAAATCCGTGGCCTGTTCGGACGGAGCTTTTAGTTTTTGTAACTTGCCCCTATCGTGGATATACCACACCGTCTGAGACTTCTTCCAAAGAGTCTCAGAAGTGCGGCTGGCTTACCTGTAATTAGTTTGTTCTAGTTTATGTTACATTTAGAGGGTCAACTTCCAATCACTACATCAAGCATATATTCTCTGCGGGTAGTCCAGCATTTCACTGCAGCTTTCCTGCGTTGAAACTCCTCTGTACTTAACAGCAGCAACCGTTAACAGCCCCATAAACCTTCCAATATTATCCACCAGGTCAATTATCCAGACATCGCCATGCAATTGACCACTAGGTGTCACGAGAGCCTGACCTGCCAGTGTAAAAGGAGGCAATGCGGGCACGCTTGCCTACCAAAAGAAGCCACTCACTTACTCATTCTCTCTCTCTCTCTCTCTCTCTCTCTCTCTCTCTCTCTCTCTCTCACACACACACACACACACACACACATACAAGGTGCGACAATAAAGTAATGAGACTGATTTTCTTTTCAAGATGTGGCAACCATGCAGGCTTGTGTAGGTACAATATCTTTGACCTTGGTCTATAAGCTGCTTCCAGTCCAAGCGGCACATCGATGCAACTGCTCAGTCGTGAGTTGCGCTGTAATGAGTTAACACGTGTTTGTGTTTATCGTCACGGAAATAGAACCGCATAATATTGCGCAACGGTATACCATTACTTTTTGTGTTAAATTGGGTGAAAACGTGACGAAAACTTACGGTAAGCTACAGAAGGCTTTTCGAGAGATGGTCATGTCAAGAGCTCAAGTTTTTCGTTGGCAAAAAATGTTCAGTGAAGGCAGAACGAATGTTGAAGATGAAGATCGCACTAGATGACCATCAACCTCACCATGAACCTCATGGCCAGGGTGCGTGAACTTGTTTGATCTGATCGAAGATTATCCATGAAAATCATTGCAGAAGAACTGAACATCAATCTAGAAACGGTTCGTCTAGTAATAACTGAAGATCTTGGTATGAGAAAGATTTGAGCAGAAATGGTCCCCAAAAATCTCACACCACAACAGCGAGAAACACGGAAAAATGTTGCTGCCGATATGTTAGAGTAAACGAAAACCAATCCAGAATTGTTGAGCCGTGTTAACAATGGTGACAAAAGTTGGTTTTTTCAGTACGATCCAGAGACAAAACGCCAAAGTTTGCAATGGTGCTCAAAGAGATCACCCAGACCAAAAAAAGCTCGCATGTCAAAGTCGAAAGTGAAATACATGCTTGTGTGCTTTTTTGATTCCAAGGGAATTGTTCATAAAGAGTGGGTGCCTCCTGGACAAACAGTTAACTAATATTATTACAAAGACATTTTTAGAGAGGCTTCGTAAAAGAGTTTTTCGTGTCCATGCCAACATTGCTGATAATTGCATTCTGCATCATGATAATGCGGCATCCCATACTGCTCTGTCAGTACAGCAATTCTTAACCTCAAAACAAATATCAGTACTACCACAGCCACCTTATTCACTAGATATCGCTCCGTGTGACTTTTTTTTATTTCCAAGAGTCAAAACGGTGGTCAAGGGACACCATATTCAAATAACACAAGATGTCCAAAAATCTGTTACGAGAGTCTTGGAGGATATTACAGAAGATGAGTTTCAGAAATGTTACCATCAATGGCAGAAGCGCTGGAAAAGGTGTGTGCAATCAGAAGGGAACTACTTTGAAGGAGACAACATTAAACTTGAGTAAAGCGGTAAGAAACCTTTTTTTCCATATCAGTCTCATTACTTTATTGTCGTACCTCGTATATATACACATGAACACAAGGAGTGGTAGATGACAGGAACCATCACCCAATATAGGAAAGTACGGTAAACGTGGGCTATAAAATACATGCCAAAAGAGCTACGAGTACTTGTTTATCTTCCCTACTGTGAAATACATCTACTGAACAAGTCCTTACAGTTCTTAAGGTAATCATTTTAGAGCCCGTGTTTACTAGACAAATTTTTCTTGGTTTGATTCGTACTGCCTCCCCTAAAAACATGGGAAGCAAAGAGCTTGCATTCGAAGAGATTTCTTTCACAGTTTTCAAGATGAAAAAGAGAGCGTTTTTCTTAAGGTATGCAGTTTAGAGCCCATATTTAGTATACGTTTTTGCTTCGAATTATCGTTCCTGTCATATCAAATAATATTTACCAGGCCTCCTGTGACACCTTGTATTGACACACACCATTCGAAATGTATTATTACACACACACACACACACACACACACACACACACACACACACACATACACAGGAACGTCAAACGCTGCCACCGCCACAAAACCTGTCATTGAAGGTCAGTGCACAAAAATCGAACAACTGTGTATAGAAGAACGTTCGTACGAAGAAAGAAAAAAAGGTATGTGTAATAATAGTAATTTAACTCTGTGCAATAGTAGTAATTTAAACCGAGAAAACAGTTTAAGATCATGGCAAATAGATTTGTAAGAAAAACCCAGTTGTTACAATGCCTATCGATGATGCTCTGAAATAAAGCGAAACGCGAATGGTCTAAATGAGAAAAGGCGGTATGTGACCTATGTTACCTGTGTAACTGCCACTGTGGAAGCTGGACCTAAACACAAAGAAGACAACTTCAACCCTACTGTCACAGACAGTGAGAACTGTTGGCTGATCAACTTCGATATTTAGAGATACCTTGTACGCAAGATTTTTGACATGGCGTAACAACAAGACAGCAACTGGGATCAGATCAGGGCATCGAGATGTCCACAAAAAAGAACGTCCTCATCTCTCTATCCACTTATGGAGAGACGACGTCTGATGTAGATGTACAGTTTGAGCCACGGCTAAATAATGTTGAAAATCCAAACGTGCATTAAGAGCAAGTATACGATGACATATACCGCCAACAAGTCCACTGAAAATGGTAGCGCTGTGATTCTTAACGATTCATACTTCTCTACTATGGCAATTGAGCATACTGTCTGTGGTAAAGACCCGTGTTGAAATGGAGATGGACCATACAGCGTTACCTCATCCACACCCTCAAGAGCATTGGGAAAATGGTGTATTCCTGTGTCTCCTAATTGTGTATGTGCCAGTGGATACTGTTAGCTTCGCTATGGTTTCCCTTTTCTTATTACGTTGACGAAAATCACATTTGCTAATTCAGTACAATGCTATTTCGCAAGAACTCCTCGGCTGTTCACTTTAACGACCCAGATATTAAGACACTGGGCACGTCCCTTGTGTTTTCAGTTGAAGTGTTAAGAGTTATGTTAACACTTTGTGTATCCTGATTCAAATGTAGATATTGGCAATGCTAAGTGAAGGGATGATGACAAGAACTCACGTGGTAGCGATTTCTAATTCCAGCGTTTGCCTAACCGTCTAATACTGCCTCGTCGAATATATTGTTCTAGTAACAGAATAATGATCAGAATAATGACTGCTTTATGTTCTTGCCTTGCAAATGGTCAAAGATAGTTTAAAACTCTTTGTATTTAACTCTATAGCTCGAAAGGTGAGAAAACGTTATACTGATACTAAACCATCGCAAAGTTTACTTCTCTACATTTTATTCAAATGAATTCATAAATTATAGGCGATATGTTAGTTAATCAATATTAGATATCCAGTAGCTTATTACATACTAAATTAAGTACAAAATGCCTTCTTTTATATCCTTCTGCAGTCGTAAATTTTACGGGGCTCTAGTTCAAATGGCTCTGAGCTCTATGGGACTTAACGGCTGATGTCATCAGTCCCCTAGAACTTAGAACTACTTAAAAATAACCAAGCTAAGGACATCACACACATCCGTGCATGAGGCAGGATTCGAACCTGCGACCGTAGCAGTCGCGCGGTTCGGGACTGAACCGTCTAGAAACGCTCGGCCACCGCGGCCGAACCAGATTTAGGGGAGGAGTCTTGAGATGTGTTCTGGCACGTAATCTCTGCTCGCGGAGCCTATTTCGTATCGCTTCTGTTGACACTTGCACTCCTGGAGCTGCTTCAGCTGCCCATGTAGAAGTGTAGCATTGTTTTTAGGGTTTCTGCTTGCTGTTATACGCAATTATCGGTGCTGCACACTTGTTCTTTTTCTTCTGTGGCCATTTCTGTGACGACACTTGTTCTTTCTTTTCTGTGGCCATATCTGTGACGACTCTCAACTGAGCTTGTGTCTAGAAATTTGTTCCAGATTCTAGAGACATCAGTTTTACTCACAGCGACATTCGTTGCGACGTCCTCCTGTCCCTGTTCGATTACAGTGACTATACGTAGTCTCTGATCACACATTACTGTCGCCCGAACCATCCTGGTGCAACACAACTCTCATAATGTCATACAGCACAAGTACTGCAGTGTTCACAGGTAACACGATTGCCATAGACTACACAATCTGCACCCCTCACGATATTAATATGAACTGTTTCCGCTATAGAAACATTACAAAAAAATCAATGTACAGCAATGAGCCAAAACATTAAGACCACCTGTTTAATAGCGTCTTGGTCCACTTTTCAAACACTGTACAGCAGCGATTCCGCTTGGCATGGCTTCTACAAGTCCCTGATAGGTTTGCAGGAGTATATGGCATCAGATGTTTGCACACCGTTCACTAAATTCCCATAAATTACGGGACGGGTGTTTCTGGGCACGCAGCTGGCGCCCGACTTGTGTTCCAGTGGGTACAGATCAGGGGCATTTGCTGGCTAAGACATCAGAGTGAGTTCATTGTTATGCTCCTCCAACCACTGCAGCACGATTCTGGCCTTGGTGTAGTGGAGGTTATCTTGCCTAAAGATGCCATCACCAGAAGAATTCAACCACAAAGGGATGCCGACTGTCCGCAGTGATGTTCACGTACTTTATTGCTGTCATGGTGTCTTCGAGTACTACCATAGGCCCCAAAGAAGCCCAACTCAACGTACCTCATAGCATAATTCTTCTCTCACCTAGCTGCATCTGAGGCGCGGTGTGCTGCGCGGAGTGGCCGCATGGTTTGAGGCGCCATGTTACGGACTGCGCAGCCCCTCCAGCCGGAGATTCGAGTTCTCCCTCAGTAAGGGGTGTGTGTGTTGGTCTTAGCGTAAGTTAGTTTAAGTAGTGTGTATGCCTAGGGACAGCTGACCTAAGCAGTTTGGTCCCTTTGGAATTCACCCACATTTGAACATTTTAAGGCGCGGTGCACGTTTCAAGCAGCCGTGTAAACGGTCCAACCATCGACCTGGTGTAACAGGGAATGCGCTTCATTCGACAGACGACAAGTTCCTATTGATCCACAATGAAAACCCAGTGATGCTGTGATCACTGCAGTGGTAACTGGCGGTGGGTCAACACAGGAACACGCAAGGGTCGTGTGACGCTGAAATCCATGTTCAACAATGGCTTTTGAACGGTCTGCTCCGAAACACTTGTACTTGCACCATGTAACGGAACCTATTAAAGGCTTTATTATAACGAAGTATGCGATACCTTCCTAATTCAACCAGTTTAACTAGCAATTATGATAATAGAAAGCCGGCCGGGGTGGCCGAGCGGTTCTAGGCGCTACAGTCTGGAACCGCGCGACCGCTACGGTCGCAGGTTCGAATTCTGCCTCGGGCATGGATGTGCGTGATGTCCTTAGGTTAGTTAGGTTTAAGTAGTTCTAAGTTTCAGGGTACTGATGACCTCAGAAGTTAAGTCCCATGGTGCTCAGAGCCATTTGAACCATTTTGATAATAGAAAAGTAATTGTGTATATTAGCAATGATTGCATAACATGTCACATAAACAGTCAATCCATTAAAATATAATTAATAACTGACCCACACAAAAGTTAACATCACTTTAACACTGATACAGTAGATGTCATTAAGTAAAAACACTATATTCAACTGAAATAATTAATATGTAATACGAATAATATTGGTCAACTTACGTATTTTGGATCCCCTTAAATAAAAATTACCCAGTGAAACCTATTTATTCACTAGGACTATTTTTACTCATTATTCGCTTAAAAACATCTATTCTACCTTTGAAAATCGGCCTTTTTGCAACAAAAAATTGTTCTGACAAGTTGACAAATCTGTCTGTCATTTTAATGACCTGTTAAATTATGTCACTCGATGTAAATTAATTAATAACTTCATTGCACAAATTACGATAACAGATGGATGCCTGAGTTATAAACCACATCTCTTTTTAGTAGTTCTTTGACGAGGTTATAAATACAAGCAGCAAGAAGCCTCGTCAGCTCAGTCTTGATAGAACTTTTGTAAAGTGTGTATGTTATTGTCTTATGTGGAATAACAATGAAAAGATGTCGTAAAAGAAGTGTTACTCTGTACTGTGACAACGTCTTTGAGTGGTCAGTGGAGATAAGATGCCTACCATGCCAATAAATAGTAGAAGTTCACTTATTTGCTGTCGTTCATTATTTATTAACAAGCACATCAACAACACGGGACCTCATCTTTTTACCCCTAGACGAATACATATAGAGCCAACATTAACATCAAGATACAGCAGTGAACCAGCCAGCAGCAGCAGGAACTACTACAACTCAATTTAATGGCGCCAACCCAATTTTCTACAAGTGCTAACAAGCTTCGTGTATTGGAGTGATGTGGTGCGAATATAGGAATATCAGCGATTGGGCGACCATTATAACCAGCATTGCACTCGCTCGTCAGATACGCCACAGATCGCTGCCTATTCTGGTTTACACAGTGGGGGAGCCTCCGATCTCTACGTGGTAAGACGTGGACGTTCAGTATCATGTGGCCTGCGCGCCATTCCACCATCCTTCGACCACTTTCCATAGGTCTTAACGACAGTATTCTTCAGTGGACGACCAGCTTCGCCGTTTCAGAGATTCTCGTTTCCTGCCTCAGAGTCACAACAATGTGCCATTTGCCAAAACAGCTCATATCAGTGGATCTCCAAATTTTCGGCCTGTTTCTTCCTTATAATGATCGGCCATTCCTCTCTCCTCCGCTTACATACTTTCCTTCCTGGGTAAAGTGATTGCAATATCACCAAGAGGCATTGAACCTCACGATCAGAAGTGGTTATAATGTTTTCGCTCATCAGTGTATACAGGGTGGTCCATTGATAGTGACCAGGCCAAATATCGCACGAAATAACCATCAAACGAAAAAAACTACAAAGAACGAAACTAGTCTAGCTTGAAGGGGAAAACCAGATGGCGCTATGGTTGGCCCGCTAGATGGCGCTGCCATAGGTTAAACGGATATCAACTGCGTTTTTTTAAAATAGGAAACCACATTTTTATTACATATTCGTGTAGTACGTAAAGAAATATGAATGTTTTAGTTGGACCACTTTTTTCGCTTTGTGACAGAGGGCGCTGTAATAGTCACAAACATATCACGTAACATTCCGCCAGAGCGTCGTGTACAGTTCTGCCAAAGGGCACAAGAGAAATTACGGGACGATGACAATTTTTTGCACGCGTTCTATTTAGCGACGAAGCGTCATTCACCAAAAGCGGTAACGTAAACCGACATAATATGCAGTGTTGGGCAACGGAAAATGCACGATGGCAGCGACAAATGGAACATCAGCGACCTTGGCGGGTTAATGTATGGTGCGGCATTATGTGAGGAAGGATAATTGCCACTCATTTTATCGATGGCAATCTAAATGTGCAATGTATGCTGATATCCTACGTAATGTTCTACCGATGTTACTACAAGATGTTTCACTGCATGACCGAATGGCGATTTACTTCCAACATGATGCATGTCCATCACATAGCTCGCGTGCGGTTGAAGCGGTATTGAATAGCATATTTCATGACAGGTGGATTGTTCGTCGAAGCAGCATACCATGGCCGCACGTTCACCGGATCTGACGTCCCCGGATTTCTCTCTGTGTGGAAAGTTGAAGGATATTTGCCATCGTGATCCACCGAAAACGCCTGACAACACGCGTCAGCGCATTGTCAATGCATGTGCGAACATTACGGCAGGCGATATACTCGCTGTTGACAGGAATGTCGTTACACGTATTGCCAAATGCATTGAGGTTGACGGATATCATTTAGAGCATTTATTGCATTAATGTGGTATTTCCAGGTAACCATGCTGTAACAGCATGCGTTTTCAGAAATGATAAGTTCACAAAGGTACATGTATCACATTGCAACAACCGAAATAAAATGTTCAAACGTACCTACGTTCTGTACTTTAAAACACATACCTGTTACCAACTGTTCGTCTAAAATTGTGACTATTACAGCGCCATCTATCGCAAGGTGAGAAAAGTGGTCCAACTAAAACATTCATATTTCTTTACGTAATACACGAATATGTAATAAAAATATGGTTTTTCTATTTTAAAAAACGCAGTTGATATCCCGTTTGACCTATGGCAGTGCCATCTAGTGGGCCAACCATAGCGCCGTCTGGTTTCTCCCTTCAAGTTAGACAGGTTTCGTTCTTTCTTGTTTTTTTGTTTGACGCTTATTTCGTGAGATATTTGGCCCGGTCACGATCAATGGACCAGCCCGTAGATATCATCATTTCTGAATCACAAGTTCAGTGTTTGAATTTCGGCAGTAGGCAACATTTATTTTGACCACTGTGTAATTCGAAGCTAAATATATCAGAATTATTGAAAACCTTCAAACGGTTCATGCAGGTCGTTTTAATCATCTAGGAGCCGTAATAAGAGAGATTTACTTGTTTTGTTTACAAAAAGTTCAGCAACGATGAGTGAACGTTCCGGTTCTCTCTCGTTGATGAACTAATGAGGTCAGGGTTTCGTACGATTATATCCCCTCGGTGCAGCTGTGTAGGCAGATCTGGAGGCAGACAACGCTCATTTAGACGCCGTAGCGAGGAGATGAGGCCGGGCTGGCTGCTGCTGGGGCAGATGGGCTCTTCTCGTCCTCAGCCCTCGTTACGCCGAGTACCCGGCGCGCGGCGAACGGCTGCGTTCATTAACGGCCAGACAGGAACACAAATTTCTTTTTCAGGCCAGGCCGCTCAGGCCGCCAGTACATTTCCCTCCTTTTTCGTCCTTTTCATCACGAGTTTTACAAAGGGGCACTCCGCTCCTTTTCCGCGGGCTGGGGAAAGAGGTCGGGCTGTGCTCCATTTGGAGGCGCGAAGCGGCGACAGCAACATCTTTCGTCAAATGATAGTATACAACCGAGAAGAACGGCCCGCGTTGGTGGCTGCAGAGGAAGATTTCAGTAATGGACAGTCTATCTCGAGCAGTATAACACGGTTAGCTCTCCATTTCTTTTACGGCTATTTGCTCATAGTTGCAAATAACGACTCTTAGTACTTAGTAGCTCTTTCGGCTCACCTAGTTAATTCTAAGTAACTATCCATTTGTAGCACTAATCGCAGGCGACTGCATTGCCCTAAGTCCAATATAGTAAATATGTTCACTTGTGGTGAAGATAAAGTGCAATTCTAGGGACTTTACAGCATCGCCTTTAGTTATCACAACACTCAAATTTCCAACTGTGCGGTATCTCCTACAATAAAAATTTCTTTTTTACCTTAAGATCACTTGGGCTATGATGAAGTTGCGCTGTCCCCGCCCCACTGATGAGTTTTATTATTTGTGTAGTTCGGCTCTGTCTTGTGGACTAAATTCGGTGAGTGGAAGAGGTGACGGCGCAACTGATGAAGAAAATGTGGCCTGTGGCGATCATTCACCAGTATCTGACGCTGTCTGACTGCTTCTCGTAATAACTCTTATTCAGAACTCCTTTTTACAATAGTTACAGCGATTTGTTTCTGATACCTATGTACAGTCGGGTCTTGAGGTAACGCCTACTGCGTTACAGGCCTTTAAATTGCTTCTTCCTACTTTCGCTGTTATACACAAAGTTCCTCATTATACATTCTTCTTTTTTTTTTTTTTCCTCCGAGTCCAACAACCGCCTCGGAGTATCCCGCCGCCGCGACTCTGGACCTCCATGGAGCGACGTCATCAGCCTCACTGTGTTTGCTCCAGGGCGGCCCGCTACTTGCCGCGTCAACGAAAGTCCGCGCCGATGCTAGCTCGGTGTTTGAATTATCTGCACATATAAAAACCAAATAGCACTCCTTCTTCAGGCCACAAGTGGCCCATCGGGACCATCCGATAGCAGTGGCATCCTCAGTTGAGGGTGTGGATAGGAGGGGCATATGGTCAACACACCGCTCTCCCGGTCGTTTTGATATAAAAATCAAATACTTCCACAGTATTTATGCACATAAATAACAAATCCTAACCCGCAACTCAATTTTATCATTTAATTAGAATCTGTGCTAGGCCAGGGGCGATAGATGGCGCATGCAACAGACCACTTGTCGTCTGGAACACCATAAAATGCGTCAGTACTTTCTTGAGATAAATTTGTAGGCGAATTGTTTACGGAAATAAGAGAGACGTACACTCTCTCCTTTTTCTTCGTCACTGTTTTCTTGTCAGCAGTCTTCTGACTGGTTTGATACGGCCCACCACCAATTCCTCTCGTGCGTTAGCTTCTTCATTCCAGAGTAGCACAAGCACCCTATGTCCTCAGTCATTTGTTGGATGTATTCAAATTTTTGTATTCCCCTACTGTTTAACCGTCTACAGTTCCCTCTCTCTAAATACCATGGAGGTTGTTCGATGAGATTTCAGGATTGCAGCCGAATCTTGTTGACTTCTTGCCACGATATTTCGGCTGGCAATCGCCCAGCCATATTCAGGTTTGTGTCCATCGCTGGAGACTGCAAGTTACCGGAGTCACCTTACAGCAAAAATTGGCTCGAGAACGTATGCGCATTGGCCTCCGTCACAGGAGGATCCTCTATGGAAATCCGCGCCCTCTGGAACTACTGTTCTATCTGTGGCTCGCAGGCGGATGCGTAAAGGTTTTTGCAACATCTGAATACAACCCAAAAGAGCATCCAGTTTACAATGGAAATAGAGAAGGATGTTTGCTTGCCGTTTTTGGACGTCTTCGTTACTAAGAGAGTGGATGGGTCATTAGGGCACTCTGTGTACCGTTAGCCAACACATACAGACCTTCACCTGCAAGCGTCGAGTTGTCATCATCGTGCACAAACTAGCGGCGTCCTTAGAACATTGGTTTACCGGGCTCATGTTGTTTCTGATGGAGAAAGCCTTTCAAAGGAGCTGGAGCATTTAGAGTAGGTGTTCATAGGTAATGGTTACTCTCCACATCAGATCAGAACAGCGCTAAGAAGGAAGAAACGTGACCATCTACAAAATCAAGTTTTTTTTCCTTTATTGTAATTTTGATACCTGTACAAACAACAGGTAGGCTGGCAGCAGCATTCTACGCTGCTCTTCGGCCTTAGAGTAGACAATGAGAAAACAGAAAGAATACTCATAATTGACATCATGGCGGGTAAAAAACAGTAGACAGAAAGTACAAAAAAATGGAGCCGTTCACACTCGACGATAATCCACACTACAAACTGTTGACACGACGCACAAACACTGATGATTTCGATGGCACATGTTAACGATGCAGCGTGAGGGTGAACACTAAACACAAAACACGACGGCACACACGAGAAACGGATGGCGATGATCTCTGGCGCTCGAATGTCCACGTAACATGCGCGAGTCCAGGGACCTGCCAAGAGGGAAAGAAAGGTGAGGGGGAGGGAGAGGGGAGAGCAAAGATTCCAATGGCAGAGGAGATGGGAGGAGGAGTGGAGCGATGGGGGTAGGGGAAGCCCAGGGGGGTGGGGAGAGAGGGAGGAGGGAGGGGAGGGGAAGAGAAGGGAGAGAAGGGAGAGAAGGTGCCCAAAGGAACAAACACAGGGAGGGAGGATCAAAGTTGGTTGGAGGGGTAGATGGAGGGGAGGAGGGCGTTCAGGGAAAAAGAGGAGATGGAGGAAGGGAATTAGGTCGTACAGGATCCACGGGGGGAGGGGAGACGGATGCGATAGGTGAGGCGAAGAGCATTGCGTTCTAGAATCTGAAGGGATTTGTAAAAAGTAGGGGCAGCAGAGATCCAGGCAGGGTGGGCGTAGCAAAGGATAGGGCGAATTAGGGATTTATAGGTATGGAGGATGGTGGAGGGGTCCAGGCCCCAAGTTCGGCTGGAAAGGAGTTTGAGGAGACAGAGGCAGGAGCAAGCGTTGGCTTGGATCATCCAGAGGTGGGGTGTCCAGGAGAGGCGACGGTCGAGGGTGACACCAAGGTACTTGAGGGTGGGGGTGAGGGCGATAGGACGGCCGTAGATGGTGATGTAGAAATCGAGGAGGCGGAAGGAAGGGGTGGTTTTGCCTACTATGAGCGCCTGGGTTTTGGCCGGATTGATCTTAAGCAACCACTGGTTGCACCGAGCGGTGAACCAGTCAAGATGAGATTGGAGATGGTGTTGGGAGCGCTGCAGGGAGGGGGCAAGGGCAAGGAAGGCAGTGTCATCAGTGTACTGGAGAAGGTGAATGGGGGGTGAAGGCGGAGGCATGTCCGCCATATACAAGAGGTACAGAAGAGGGGAGAGGACGGAACCCTGGGGCGCACTGGTGGAGGGGAAAAAGGTGTAGGAATCCGTGTTGTGGATGGCGATGTAGAAAGGTCGTTGGGAAAGAAAGGAGCCGATCAGACGGACGTAGTTAATAGGAAGGGCGAAGGTTTGGAGGTTGAAGCGGAGACCAGAATGCCACACGTGGTCATAGGCTCGTTCAAGGTCAAGGGAGATGAAGATAGTGGAACGACGGGTATTAAGCTGTTCAGAGAGGCGATAAGTGAGGTGAAGGAGAAGGTCATCAGAAGAGAAGGACGGCCGAAAGCCACACTGTGTAATGGGAAGGAGGCAGTGCTGGCGGAGATGCTGGTGGATGCGTTGGTTGAGGATGGATTCCAGGACCTTGCTGAAGACCGAGGTAAGTCTGATGAGATGGAAGGAGGAGACAGCAGATGGCGGTTTACCGCGTTTAAGAAACATCAGGATATGGAAGGTTTTCCACAGGTCGGGGTAGTAGCCGGTGCACAGGACTACACTGTAGAGCCTGGCCAGGGCGGAGAGGAAAGAGGCAGGAGCTTCACGAAGGTGGCAATAGGTGAAAGGGTCGTGACCAGGAACGGTGTTGCATTTCGTGTGGAGTGTAGCGATGAGATCCTGTGTAGTGATAGAGGCATTGAGTTCTGTGTGTGCAATGTTGTCCAAGTACTGGAAACCAGGTGTGAGGGGAGGGACAAAGGTATCAGTTCGATCGCGGTTATCTGGGAAGAGGGAGTAATCGAACTGGGGATCGTCAGGGATGGTAAAGACATCGCAGAGGTAGGAGGCAAAGTGATTGGCCTTACTAATGACGTCAGTGAAGGATTGGTTGTCATGAAGGAGAGGATAGTAAAGGGGGGGGGGTTAAATCCGGTAAGGCGGCAGAAGGCCGAGTTGATAGGAAGGGTAGCATTTAAACGGGTGCATGTCTGTCGCCAGTCCTGGCGTTTCTTAGCCACGAGCAAGTTATGGATGTGTCTCTGGAGTTGCCAGTGGCGTCTTAATGTGTCCGGGTCACACGTGCGGAGGAAGCCAAGGTAGAGACAGCGGCATTCATGGAGGAGGAGGACAGCCTGTAGGGGTTAGGTAAGATGGTGGGGGTGGATGGCGACAGAAGGGACGTGGGCCTCCACAGCCTCAGACAAGGTCCGCTGGAGAAAGGAGGCGGCATGGGTAATGTCGTCAGTGTGGTGGTAGGTGAAGGGGTGGCCATCGACCTGGGTGGAGAGGGTATCCCGGTAGGCATTCCAGTTGGCAGGGGAATAATCATGGACGTACATTGGGGGAAGGTCATGACGGGGGTCGGGATGGGGGCGACGACCATCTGAAATGGTGAGGAGGACAGGAAGATGGTCACTACCAAAGGGGTCCAGGACATACACCGTTATGTGGCCAAGGAGGTGAGGGGAGGAGAGGACGACATCAGGAGTGGAGTTGGATTCGGGGCGGGTGTGCTGGGAAATGGGGATGAGGTCGCCTTGGAGGGAGGAGAGGAAGCGATGCCACTGCCGTATCTGGGCGGCGGAACGTCTATGGATGTTGTGGTCGGCGGCGATCACGTAGGAGGAGAAGGTACGGTCAATGTATGAGAGGAAGTCAAAAGGAATAGGGATGTTAGGGTGGACATAGATGGTGGCGCACGTGATGGTAAGGCCAGGGAAGAAGAGACTAAGGATCAGGTGTTCGGTGGGGTCAGGAAGGAGAGGTCGGAGCTGAACTGGGATCTGGCGTTGGTGACCAATGGCAACTCCGCCACACGCTATCGGGAAGGGATTGTCGGAGCAGTGAAGGAGGTAGGGCAAAGTGTGGACGGTGTGGTGGGGCTGAAGAAAGGTTTATTGAGGAGGAAGGCATCCACACGGTGGGTGGCAAGGGTGTGCCTGAAGAGGTTCTTGCTGGCGGGAAGGGAACGGATGTTGTTGAACAGGTTACGGTGCTGTCGCGCCATGACAGGGATCTAGACGAGGGTGTCGAAACAGGAGAATGTGAAATGGGCCTTGTTGTGGGAGTAGGAGGCATACATTTATAGGTGGAACACGGAACGGGCGGCGAGGGATATCTGTTGGAGGGTGTGAGGGCGCTGGAAAGGGTGGACTTTTTCAGAACAATGGTTAGGAACCTGATGATGTCCTCAGCGATGGGGAGGGGGGAGGCGAAGGGAATTGCCAGGAGGGGTGGGGGCGTCCAGAGGGAGGACAGGGACCATGAGATCCTGAGTGGTCGGAGGGGGCCGGGCTTTATATTTCTGGGAGTAGGTTGGATGCGGGAGACTACAGAATCAAGACGATAAGGAGCTATTCAAGTCCAGGGCGTTCCTTCCATACGTCGGAACCTTTCATCTAAAATAGGCGGATTCTAAGTTAAAGTCATCTTCCGACCACCGGCGAAGATTAGTGCCCTTCTCTGTTCAGTAAAGGACGATCTGGGTCTGCGGAAGGCCGGGATCTATAAAATTCCTTGTCAGTGTGGCAAAGCTTACATCGGTCAGACGACACGCACGGTACATGAAAGGTGCGCTGAACACGAACGCCACAATCGCCTTTCGCAGCCCAATAAGTCGGCCGTAACTGAGCACTGTATTACCACAGGACACGCTATGGATTTTTCTGTCACGAAAATCTTGGCCCCAACGAAAACTTTCTGGGATTCAGTAATTAAAGGATCTGTGGAGATGAGCCTAGCGCAAAATCTCATTAATCGTTATGGTGGTTTTCAATTGGACAAGGCTTGGGACCCGGTGATGTATATAATTTCCTCTGAGAGAAGACATTTTATTCATAATGACACGTCTGGCGACATCTGACGTCTGTTTTTAGCGACGCGGGCGTACATTCCGACAGAGGGCGGACATGTCGTTTTCACCATTACGCATGCGCCAGCACGCCACAGATAGAACAGTAGCTCCAGAGGGCGCGGATTTCGATAGACGACGCTCCTGTGACGGAGGCCAATGCTCATGCGTTCTCGCGCCAATTTTTTGCTATAAAGTTGACTCCGGGAATTTGCAGTTTCCAGTGACGGACACTCACCTGAAGATGGCTGGCCGATTGCCAGCCGAAATATCGTATCAAGAAGTCTACATGATCCGGCTGCAATACCGAAATCTCGTCGAACACTCAATACGCCGGAAAAACTTGGAGGTTATTCCACGATGCCCTAACCACTTGTTCTATCATTCTTTCCCTTCTTCTTGTCACTGTCTTCCATATATACCCTCCTACGCCGAGTCTGCGGAGAAACAATTCATTCCTCGTCTTATCAGTCCGCCTGTAGTATCCAACGCTATTGTATCTCCGCACAGAGCAGCGGCGCGCTCCATTACGCGCGACCGGGAAACTCATCGTTGGCCGCAGTTCTCCGCTGCTAGCATCGCAGGCCGCCTCCGCGCGCTGAAGCCACAGCGATTGTCCACCCAGAACATACAGTGATCGGCCGCCCTCAATATACAGTAACCTCAGCCGCCTGCTCCATTAACTATGGAGCTTATTTAACGCCGCCAAGGACGTCTGCAAACCAGTCTCGTGCAGTGGTTTTTAAGTGTCGTCGTTCTCAAGTGTTTTAATACTGTGGCCAAAACTTGTACGTGTGACTTCAGTGCTTTTTAACGTGTTACGGAAATCGCCCACTGTATTTTTTGACTTTCTGTGAACTTTTTTAACTGTCCCACATGAAAGTCTCCGTGTACATGTATATTTTAACCACCAATGTCTCCCCTTACTATGTTCTCATGTACGCCTTTAACACCTTTTATCTTTATCTTTTCTCTCTTTTTATTAAATGTATCAGTTTAATAGGTCACGGCTGCGAAAAACTAACACGAATTCTTTACAGACGAATGGAAAACTTGGTACAAGCCGACTTCGTGGAAGATCAGTTTGGATTCGGTAAAAATATTGGAACACGTTAGACAATACTGACCCTACGACATATCTTAGATTAAGGAAAGGCAAAACTACGTTTCTAGAATTTGTAGACTTAGAAAAAGCTCTTGACAATGTTGACTGGAATTCTCTCTTTCAAATTTTGAAGGTGGCAGGGGTAAAATATAGGGAGCGAAAGGCTATTTCCAATTTGTACCGAAAACAGAAGGCAGTTATAAGAGTCGAGGAACATGAAAGGGAAGCAGTGTTTGGGAAGGGAGTGAATGAGACACGGTTGTAGCCTCTCCCCGATGTTATTCAATCAGTATATTGAGCACGCAGTAAAGGAAACAAAAGAAAATGGAGAAGAAATAAAAACTTCGAGGTCCGCTGATGACATTGTAATTCTGTCAGAGACAACAAAGGACCTGCAAGAGCAGTTGAACGGAATGGACAGTGTCTTGAAAGGAAGATGTAAGACGAACATCAACAAAAGCAAAACGAGGATAATGGAATGTAGTTGAATTAAATGGGGTGATGCTGCGGGAATTAGATTAGGAAATGAGACGCTTAAAGTAGTAAATGAGTTTTGTTATTTGGGGAGCAAAAGAGCAAAATAACTGATGATAGTCGAAGTAGAGAGGATATAAAATGTAGACTGGCAATGGTAAGGAAAGCGTTTGTGAAGAAGAGAAATTTGTTTTCATTGAGTACTAATGTAAGTGTTGGGAAGTCGTTTGTGAAAGTATTTATATGGAGTGTAGCCATGTATGGAAGTGAAACATGGACGATAAATAGTTTAGGCAAGAAGAGAATAGAAACAGAAGAATGTTGAAGATTAGATGGGTAGATCACAAAACTTGACTAGAAGAAGGGATCGGTTGGTAAGACGTATTCTGAGGCATCGAGGGATCACCAATTTCGTATGGGGGAGGGAGGGGGGCAGCGTGGAGGGTAAAAATCATAGAGGGAGATAAAAAGATGAATACACTAAGCAGATTCAGAAGGATGTCGGTTGCAGTAGTTAATGGGACATGAAGAAGCTTGCACAGGATAGAGTAGCCTGGAGAGCTGCATCAAACCAGTCTCTGGACTGAAGACCACAACAACAACAACAACAACAACAACATTAAATGTATCACTCAGTTGACGAGAGGCGGATTCTGCCGCTGCCAGCCCTCCGCTGCCCTTATGGGGCAGGAGAATGAGATCACAAAAAAGATAAAAAAGTCTGCAAACCAGTTCTTATCATGCTGATTTCTACTCCTCAACTCGGAAGTGCTTCGCTGCGGTTCGATGTTGATTCGTCTACGCTCTGGACTTAGTATCGGAATGCTATCAGGAATTCCACATTCCACTTGTACTTCTTGGACATTGCTATAACGACACTCATTTTATATTATTTTCATAAAGCGTTCGTCTACCACTTGGTGCTTGCTGACATTTATTTGTATCAGTGTTGTGTTAATAAACTGCAGAGCTGTAATATATTTATTTTGTTATTCCTGGATACAGCACCATCTAATTTTCAACATTCTTCTGTAGTACCACATGGCAAACGGTTTTAGTCTCTTCTGTTCCGGTTTCCCACCATCCATGATTCACTACCATACAATGCCGTGCTCCAAACGTAGATTCCCAAAAATTTCTTCTTCAAATTAAGAACTATGTTTGATACTAGCAGATTCCTCTTCATCAGGAATGCCATTCGTGCCAGTGCTAGTCTACATGCTATGTTCTTCTTGCCCCGTCCGTCATGGGTTATTTTGGTGCCTTGAGTTCGCCTACTTCATGGTTCCTTATTTTGACGCTAAAGTTCTCGCTATTCTCACTTCCGCTACATCTCATTACCATTTGGTTTTCTGGTTTACTCTCAATCTTTAATTGGCAATCATTAGACTGTTCATTCCGTCCAAAAGATGCTTAAGTCTTCACTTCCACTGAGAATAGAAAAATCATCAGCGAATCTTATCACTAATATCCTTTCACCCTGCACTTTAATCCCACTTTTGAACCGTCCTTTTATTTTCGTCATTGCTTCTTCAATGTATAGACTGAACAATCATATTACGAACAACTTCAGTTGGAAGGACCACATAGATAATATTGTCGGGAAGGCGAGCCAAAGGTTGCGTTTCATTGGCAGGACACTTAGAAGATGCAACAAGTCCACTAAAGAGACAGCTTACACTACACTCGTTCGTCCTCTGTTACAATATTGCTGCGCGGTGTGGGATCCTTACCAGGTGGGATTGACGGAGGACATCGAAAGGGTGCAAAAAAAGGGCAGCTCGTTTTGTATTATCACGTTATAGGGGAGAGAGTGTGGCAGATATGATACACGAGTTGGGATGGAAGTCATTACAGCATAGACGTTTTTCGTCGCGGCGAGACCTTTTTACGAAATTTCAGTCACCAACTTTCTCTTCCGAATGCGAAAATATTTTGTTGAGCCCAACCTACATAGGTAGGAATGATCATCAAAATAAAATAAGAGAAATCAGAGCTCGAACAGAAAGATTTAGGTGTTCGTTTTTCCCGCTCGCTGTTCGGGAGTGGAACAGTAGAGAGATAGTATGATTGTGGTTCGATGAACCCTCTGCCAAGCACTTAAATGTGAATTGCAGAGTAGTCATGCATGTAGATACGACACAAACTGTTACCATCAACTGTTGTCACCTATTGCATCACATGTTTCCATTATGCCGCGCTCTGTCAAATAAACTTTCTCGAGTACTTTTGTATTCAACATTCAACACTGTCTTCCGGCTCAGTTTTCTGTGTCGAAGCTGTGAATTCTTTCACTATTTCTTCGTATAATTGGACCTCAGTTGCCACTGTTCACTCAAGACGTCTAGCCCCAACTTCCTCTCGTCCTGAACTGCCGTCAACTCCCCTGCGGCCATAAATGTCTTCAACTGCTTTCCGTGCACCACTGTCCCGCGCGGCGTCACTCTCCAGGTGTACTCTTATATCTTCTCGTGTGGATAGCGTCCTAACATCATTTGTGATTATTTCAACTTATTATAACGTGTGTATTCAGTTGACCAAAGAATGAAATGCAGTTCTATTTCACCAATTCCGTTTTCTAAGTGATACCTTCTTCTGCTCAAACTACTGCATTCTATGGACTTTGGTGTCAGGGTTCATTGAGATGTTATTTTATATATCAAAAGCTAAGTTGTTTGTCACTGAATGAAATCGAAGGTTTCCATATACAGGCTGAATAACGGAGGAAGTAACACCGCTTTCGTTTCGTGAAATGTTCCAAATATCGAAACGATGTTTTCGGCTATTGACAGTACGCTGAGGAGTATGTAGTGTAATGTACGGGTAACGCTCTGAACACTGGCATGAACCAAGATATTGAACTTACGGTTATGAATGGACCTGTGTACTTTTCATAACTGCATTCAGCAGCTCTTGGGATGACAATTACTGTTATGTAGTCCTTGCTGATAATGACAGTGAAACCTTTCGCAAAAGTATCCGAGAAATGTACTAAAATTGGAAATCAATGTGACCAGAGTCGACTACTGGTGTGTAAACGCATTTCCAACTATCGGGCACGAGTGAAATTGAAGCCCAAGTTTACGTCAGATACGTTTGTGCTAAGAAAATATTTCGCGCTGAACTGACTGGCATGTCGTAACCGCACATTTTCAATTACGCCGTCAGAAAAAAAAAGAAAGAAAACCGGGACACCACGAAGGAATTTTCCTAATTATGCGGAAATCGGTAGCTGCGATGTACATCTACAGACAAATAAATTATTACAATTTCAGAAAAATTGAATGATTAATTCAAGAGACAGAGCTTCACAAACAGAGAATATCAATCATGCGTTTGTCCACCTCTTCCCCTTATGTAATCAGCTATTAGACTTGGTATTGATTTACAGAGTTGTTGAGTGTCCTCCCCAGGGATACATGGTCAAATTCCAGTCAATTAGCGTTTTAGATCGTCAAAATCCGAAATTGCTTGGAGAGTTCTGCCCAAAATGCTCCAAAATTTCTCAGTTGCGGAGAGATCCGCCAATCTTGCTGGCCAATGTAAGCTTTGGCAAGAAGGTGACACGTGGCAGAAACTCTTGCCATGTGCGTGTGGGCAAGATCTTCAAGAAATACAAGCCCAGGGAGGATTGCTGTGAAGGTCAACAAAATGGGGCGTAGAATATCGTCTAACTCCCTGTATGCTGTATGGGTGTTGCGAGTGTCAACCGAAGGTGTCTTACTGTGAAATAAAATGACGATCTGATCTTCACTGCTGCTTATCGGGTCGTATGGCAGGCGACACTCAGGTTCGTAACACACAGCTGTCCTGGACGTCTCCAGATATGTCGTCGCTTTGGAATCTTATTGAAATTGATAGAATTGTCTTTAATGATGATTCCCGGTTCGAACTGAGCCCCGACGACCGGTATACTCGTACGTAGGCTTCCACGGCAGGTGACAGTCACATTAAAATCGTATTGAACATAGCGTCGCGCCTTTTTATAAAATATTTAAAATGTCAGAATACTAAAATATCTGACGCTTGGTCGTTTTGCAGCGGTCTTCCTCAGGGCAAAGTCTGGGGAAGACCGCTGGAACAAGGCCGAAACGTTATGTGTATCAATAGTTTAGCATTTTAAGTGTTTTATGGCACTACACTCAGCAGGATTCTAGTGAAATAACCGCAACGAGTTGACGCGTGTAGTTAAGGCAAAGGAATCTAATTGGAGAGCAGCAGCATTCATTGCTGTTTATTTATGATGTCAAACTTCCTGTCATGTATCGTAATTCCCAATTTCAATAAAATGTCCGGCTTACTTCCTGTGTCCTTCATTCATGAAATTACAAGTTTTCTTATACTCCTTTGAAGGGCATTCTGTCACTTACTTGTGCTGAGCCACAACACACTTGTCATAATTACCGAATCGAGCTTTCAAATTACAAACTGTAGTCGTGGGGGACATAATTTTACTGCTGCTTCCTCTGAAGCATTTGTTATGGTCTGCATCGGTCTCTGCGACACATTTTGAATTGTAAATATAAGAGATTTACAGTTGCGTTCTATGGTTCAGTAGTTTTGGTAAAACACATAAGTGACATTGTGTGAAAGGTAGAATAACCGTCAGTATTGGTAGGATTGAAAAGGAAAGCAACATAAATGATTGTGCGGGAGAGGAACTGAGAGCGAACGACTTATCTCTGGTTTTTGTTTGTTTGTTTTGCGCTTTCGGAACCGCACATCCTTCAGTGCTGGGCCATTGTGTATTCTATAGCCTTATAAAATATCATTTGCATTTCACAAGGAATAAAAATTATCTACTCGCGTTCTTTCTGCACTTTTACGTAATCAAATCAATTACTTCTGATGCAAGTACACTTTACATACACAAACATGAAAATCTACATAAATATTATTGCTATTTTGTACTCAATAGAACGTTCTTCAACATGATTCCAAAGCAAGAGTTTCCTTTTATTATTGATAAGTGCGAAAGTTGTTTATGAGTAATAAAAACGTGTTTTATATAAGCTCGACGAAGTATTGAAGCCATGTCTCATATGGTTTTGTTTTACTTTTTATAAAATGTTACCTTTTGTAGAGAAAACTGCGTTTTCTGTTCTTTTTTTAACTTTTTTATTTTTACAACATCCCCCTGTTCCTTGTTACAAATCAACAATTTCCGAATAAAACCTGAATTAAACATTGACCATCTCTATTTTGCTATGAATAGTTTATCTTTAAGTAACGAACAATAGGATAACTATGTAGGACAAAAGTGTTTCGTAGGTTACACGGCCGTTTCCACGATCTCGCGCAGTGTCTACACGGCTCGTCGCTTCAGGTTTCTAGGGCTATGTAATAAAACACTGGTCACATACGCAAACAATGCGATCGAAATGAGGTATCGCCCGATAGCTATGCAACACATCTAACGTACAGGTAATACAGGTGTGTCCTTAACTGACCAAAGCTGCTAGGGAAGCTAGTGTAGTCCACGCTTAGTTACGATAGCCTACCGCAGCCTACTGTAGTCTTACAGCTCTAAGCAGATTGAAATGCAATGTTTCTGAAATGTGTTTGGTCTATCATTGTTATCCTACATTCATGGAACAGATTTCGTAAATGTAAGCATACTATTATCAGGTCACGAGCAAACTAGAGCTTGCTAACCCTTTCACGTAGATGGCAACAGGCGACATACTGTTATAAATAAGTAAACACGTACAGGGGCTTTGATCCCGTCGGGTTTTTGTGGTTTCGTTGTCCGTGTTCCCGGGCCTGTGTTCACCACGTGCAGAGTGCTGTGCTATGTATGATGAACGGCACGGCGAAGGAAATCGAAGCGAGAGACAGCAGCAGCAAGCGTTGCGTGAAATACGACGCCTGCGCAGCGCAGCGCGCCACACACGCGTAAATCAGAAGCGCGCCGTGACGTACAGCGACGCAGCTTCCGGTCACAGCGTCTATGCCGGCCACCCAAACACAGCGGAGGCCCTGCCAATGGCAGCTTTCGTCTCCACACTCGCCTCCTAGTATTCTCCACCAGTTAACGTGCTATGAAAGCCACTTCCCAGTTTCTGCCTTCACGTTCAATGTAACGGCCGATAACAAGTGTGCGATGAAGTGCCAACACCAGCCGGTTTGTAGCCTAATAAAAGAAGGGCACATCAGCGATAACGTTACAAACAGCAAACAACATAAAATAGCTGAGACTGGATTTCTTTAGGAAGTTTGATCACCACGATCACACAGAAAGTATTGCAAACAGGGGAAACTCATGTGTCATATAAATTTTAAATCGTTTTCTTATTATTTTTGCACATCACTTTCAATCACAGAGTGACACCTTCAGTACAAGAATAAGTCCTGTGGACTCATATAATCATGCACAGAATATAGCCTTAAACAAAGGTCACGCTATGCCATTACAACAGCCGTGAAAACAGCCGAAAGAAGAGGGAAAGTTTTTCAATCGAATCTTGTGACGGAGATAAACCGTCGGTGCAACATTACTCATCACATGACGACTGCCTACCATCCGCAAACTAACGGCCTTACTGATCGCCTTAGTAAGACCTTGGCCGACATGCTATCAATGTTGGTAAATGTTGAGCAGAGCAACTGGGATGAGGTGCTATCTTTCGTGACGTTTGCCCACAACACCGCCAAACAAGTCGCCACAGGATTTACGCCATTTTTCCTGGGGAACGGGCGTGAAGCGACTACGACGATGGAAACTATGTTTCCGTTACATCCTGATGACGTGGACGACGACTGTATCTGCCACGTGTTAACCAGAGCTGGCGTAGTGCGGCAGTTAGCTCGACTCCGCACGCTAAAGCCCCAAGAAAACGATCGCTGAAGATATGACGTGAACCACCACCCTGTTTTCAACCAGCCCGGTGACCTCGTCTGGATCTCCACTCCTGTTCGGAAGGCTGGTTTCTCTGAGAAGCTTCTCAGGCGCTCCTTTGAACCTTACAATGTTGTAAGAAAGTTGTCTGATGTTACTTGAAGATTTCGACCCCGACACGACAAAAGGTCAGAGACACGGTTCACGTCCTTCGAATGAAGGCCTACAAGGATCCCGCAACCCAGGGTAAATTCGACGCTTTAGCAACAGGCAACAAGCGGAAAAGTGACGAAGAGCGTAGCGGCAAAGGAAATTCTAAGATCACCGACAAGGCGAACATGAGTCATCGGGAGTCGGAGTATGCAGGACCCTTGACTCGTTCCCGGTCTAGGAGGACTTTAACACTGGGATGCTGTTCTCTTAAGGAGGGAGCAATAACTCAGAAGAAACTGAGTAGCACTGTTACCGTGGTGTAGTGGCTACGGTAGTAGACTGTCGCATGGAGGGTCGTGAGTTAAAAACTCACCTGAACTGTAAAATTCTAATTTGTACATTCGGTTCGAGGACATCAAGAATCATTGTACTTTAATGTTCTATAGCTGTTTAAAGGGTGGTCCATTGATCGTGACCGAGCCAAATATCTCACGAAATAAGCGTCAAACGAAAAAACTACAAAGAACGAAATTCGTGTAGCCTGAAGGAAGAAACCAGATGGTGCTATGGTTGGCCCGCTAGAGGGCGCTGCCATACGGCAAACGGATATCAACTGCGTTTTTTTAAAATAGGAACCCCCATTTGTTATTACATATTCGTTTAGTATGTAAAGAAATATGAAAGTTTTAGTTGAACCACTTTCTTAACTTTGTGATACATGGCGCTGTAATAGTCACAAACATATGGCTCACATTTTAGACGAACAGTTTGTAACAGGTAGGTTTTTTAAATTAAAATACAGAACGTAGGTACGTTTGAACATTTTATTTCGATTGTTTCAATGAGATACATATACCTTTGTGAACTTATCATTTGAGAACAACACGCTGTTACAGGGTGATTACCTGTAAATACCACATTAATGCAACAGATGCTCAAATTGATGCCCGTCAACCTCAATGCATTTGACAATACGTGTAGCGACATTCCTCTCAACAGCGAGTAGTTCGCCTTCCGTAATGCTCGAACATGCGTTGACAATGCGCTGACGCGTGTTGCCAGGCGCTGTCGGTGGATCATGATAGCAAATGTCCTTCAACTTTCCACACAGAAAGAAATCCGGGGACGTCAGATCCGATGAACGTGCGGACCATGGTATGGAGCTTCGACGACTAATCCATCTGTCATGAAATATGCTATTCAGTACCGCTTCAACTGCACGCGATCTATGTGCCGGTCATCCATCATGTTGGAAGTACATCACGATTCTGTCGTGCAGTGAAACATCTTGTAGTAACATCGGTAGAACATTATGTACGAAATCAGCAAACATTGCACCATTTAGATTGCCATCGATAAAATGGGGGTCAATTATCCATCCTCCCATAACGCCGCACCATACATTAACCCGCCAAGGTTCCTGGTGTTCCACATGTCGCAACCATCGTGGATTTTCCGTTGCCCAATAGTGCATATTATGCCGGTTTACGTTACCGCTGCCCGGCGAACGGTCCAGACACTGGGATGATGTCGTCCAGGATACCGAGCAGCATACATAGCACACGCCCGTTGGGCATTTTGATCACAATAGCCATACATCAACACGATATCGACCTTTTCCGCAATTGGTAAACGGTCCATTTTAACACGGACAATGTATCACGAAGCAAATACCGCCGGCACTGGCGCAATGTTACCTGATACCACGTACTTATACATTTGTGACTATTACAGTGCCATCAGCCACAAAGCGAAAAAAGTGGTCTAACTAAAACATTCATATATCTTTACGTACTACACGAATATGTAATAAAAAATGCGGTTCCTATTTAAAAAAACGCAGTTTATATCCGTTGGAACTGTGTCAGTGCCATATAGCGGGCCAACCATAGCGCCATCTGGTTTCCCCCTTCAAGCTAGACGAGTTTCGTTTTTTGTAGTTTTTTCGTTTGATGCTTATTTCGTGAGTTATTTGGCGCTGTCACGATCAGTGGACCACCCTGTATATACTGTATGTGTTCTGGCCGTCGGCAGTTCGCTCCGCTCTCTTGTATGTGCAAGTTCTGAATAAACCTTCGTTAAGTGAAGTTAGTGTTCGTCATTCATCTAATTACACCTTCTTCTACGTGACCATATGGTGTACAGGAATCCTGAATAAAACAAACATGATTTCAGAAAAAAATGTTGCATTAGTTATTTAACACCCCTCGTATACAAAATAATGATTATTTTATTTTCAATTTTTATTTATTTTTGGTTTTAAGGTTCAAATGGTTCAAATGGCTGTGAGCACTATGGGACTTAACATCTTAGGTGATCAGTCCCCTAGAACTTAGAACTACTTAAACCTAACTAACCTAAGGATATCACATACATCCATGCCCGAGGCAGGATTCGAACCTGCGACCGTATCAGTCCCGCGGTTCCGGACTGCAGCGCCTAGAACCGCAAGAACACCGCGGCCGGCTTGTTTTAAGGAAGGTAGGAGAAACAGAAACCTTTATTATTCACAAAACCATAGTCCCTCCTTACACATTATAACTTTGCCGGAAGGAACCTCGCTGCCGTCCTACCGTGCAGCATGAAATAACAAGAGAGCCAAAGTGGGGCCACCTCCGGCACCCTTTAAGAAATGTATTTATAGATATTAAAACAAAATTCGAAGAAACATTCCATTGCTGACTGTGCAAGTGTTAGTTCTCCCTGGGTCGCATACTCCCGTAGTTTTCCTTAGCTCATCACTTACTTTATTTGGATTCAGAACGACAGCACCGCCACTCATCTTTGAGCACCCGGCATATCTGTGGTCCACGCCACTGGAACGTGCTATGACGCGGAAAAAAATGTTTTCTCTGGAAAAATATACGAAGTCAGAAGATATAGCTGTTTATATAGTGGGCCCCGTGAACGCTTGCCAGAGTCCAGACAGACAACGCCTCGCCTCGGACCAGCCGGTAGTCGTCCGTATCCAGCAAGCCGCACTGCTGTCACATGGGCGAATCCGCCAAATGTATTGCGTACTTTTTGTCATTCGCCGGCCGGAGTGTCAGAGCGGTTCTAAGCTCTACAGTCTGGAACCACGCGACCGCTACGGTCGCAAGTTCGAATCCTGCCTCGGGCAAGGATGTGTGTGATGTCCTTAGGTTAGTTAGGTTTAAGTAGTTCTAAGTTGTAGGGACTGATGACCTCAGAAGTTAAGTACCATAGTGCTCAGAGCCATTTGAACCATTTTTTGTGTGTCATTCGTTGGGTGTTTCCGGTTTACTACATTGTACCATGTTGACCTGACTGTTGTATGTATGTGTACAGTGCGCCCACATCGTGCCTAGTAAGGGCTGGATGTTTCCGTTCCACCCTGTTTCGGGTGATCTGTCGAAGAAGCAGATGGTACACGTCCTTCGATGTCGACTGTCGGGACGTCGGTAAACTTTCTCGAATGTAACTGTGTTCAACGATGAACGTGCGCACATACGTTAACGAGGATGATATATGGCCAACACTAATAGGGGTAAGATGCGATGTTGGTACTAGTTCTTCGCTGATCGTCCCCGTAAGCGAATGATTCCTGTTGCGCCACCGTTTTAGCATTGTACTAATATACAAGGCTCACGCCTTCTCGTGCACGTTCACTAAACCAACGCCCCCTTCTCGCGCTGGAAGAGTAAGCGTGTTGTACTGTACCTTAAACAGCTGTCCCAGGCATACCCAAAAGCCGCCTGAATCCTCATAGCCATCGTGCGCGTCAAGGGGAGAAGGTGTGTCAGGTGGCACAACGTGGGAGCGAGATAAAGGTTGACAAAAGACACTCGCTGCTACATATCCGTCGATTGTAGGGCAATTAAGTCGTACTGACGTGCGGACTCTGACCAACAGCCGTCTGCTGTTTCCGCAGCCGTTTCCCGTCGTCTCCTTATGAAAGGTGATACCCAAACATCAGACGGTTTGCACAACATGTAAGGGTCCTTCCGTTCCTGGCTCTAGTCCATTGTGATTTTCAGAAGTTGACCTCGCTGCTAGCTGCCATCCCATACGTCTGTAGCCAATCCAGTGCTGATTGAATCTCCCCGTCATTCCGGACGAGGAACACAATGTCATCCGCGTATGCTCTACATCTGAATGATAGATGCCGCAGACGACGGCGAAGGCTTGCGAGGCACGATTCTAAGGCGATGTCATATAGGAGTATCGACAAGGGGCAATCCTGTCTGACTGAACTTAAGATCTTAAAGTACTCTGCTTTCCCTCCGATGGTCACCATCGCTGATCTGGCGCCGTGCAACAGCCGCAGCAGTGCAGTGGTCAATAATGGCGAGACACCCATCCTATTCACCACCGCCGCGAGGTAAACATTATCCAATCGATCAAAAGCATGATCGAAATCTACAGCAACCATCGGCCTCCGGAGGTGGCATGCAGCCGCGAGGGCGAAGACAGTCACGATAGTCTCCCAAGGCTGTGTGGATATTACTGATGCCGCCAAGACAAGCCTGATCGGCATGTATTCGATCCGCCAGCGACGTCTTGATACGGCTGCTCAATGTGTGCATAAAGATCTTGTACTCACTATCAAGGAGGGCCATTGGGCGATAATCACAAGGCCGTTTGCCACCACGTGGCTTGGGTATCGGGAGCATGAGCCCTTTCGTGAATGTAATGGGAACCGCTACTTCTTGCCGCAGAAGCTCATTAAACATGCATAACCACTTCGGTGTCATAATGGTCACAAAGACACGATAAAATTCTAACGAGAATCCGACACCTGGGGACTTGTTGGAGGCACCTCGTGTAATAGCTTCCTCCAACTCCTCAGACGTAATTTCACGTAACACGTCCGCATCCCCGTTCGCACGCGTCGCGTCTGGGATCTCTTCCAGGACGTTCTCCAGCTACCTCTGGTCCTTCCCGTCACTCGCATAGAATCTGCTTAAATGATCCGTGAACACCTGTGCTATTCCCCTTTGTATTGAGAAACGACGGCCACCTCCGAGATCGATCTCATGAATCAACGTCCTTCGTCTTCTTTTTCTTTCCTTTATCACGTGATGCATCGAAGGAACCTCGTTGGGCAGGAAACCCTGCGACCTCGCGCGTATCATCGTACCCGCCATCCATAGCGTCGCAAGTTGTACCAGTTTTGCGTTGACTCGATGGACGGCCTTCTGGCGTTTTGGTGTAGGTGGTTGAAGGAACAGTTCCCGGAGGGCCGTAAAGTAAAAGTCAGCAGTCGTGCGCTGCCATTTAGAAACCTCCTTCCCGTACCCGATAAACGTCCTCCGTAAAGCTGGCTTCGCGCACTCGATCCACCACCGTAGTACAGAACCGTAAGAATTTCATCGACGGAGGCAGGCATGCCACGCGTCCTCCACCATGTGTCGGCATTCTGCATCACGCACGTGGGAAACGTTCAACTTCCAATTACCTCTCCATCTCCATACCTGCTGTCTATCAAGGTTAACCGTACAAATATATGCCCCATGCTCTGTAAACGCGGTCGGCCAGATTTCTGCGTCCACCGTCGAAAGAGCTAATTACCTTGTAACGTAGATTCGTTGCAAACGGCTCGCGGAATGGCTCGTAAAGAATGTATATCCTGGTTTGTTGCGAGACTTCAGGACCCATGTATGGACTAATTCCATCCCGTTGACCAGCTCCCGAAGTTCTTGGCCGGGAGTATAGTTAGGATGTTGGTCCTTTCTGTAAAGCCAAGTATGCAAGCATCGTAACGTCCCCGGAACAACGGTGTAACCTCATGGGCGTAAACCTCGGCCCTGTCCCTTTTCTTATCCGAGCCTGACGATGCGTATATACGGATCAAACGTATTCCACCTATGATCTCGGCCGTACCACGGGAAGAAGGCAAATACTTTACTTCGTCTGCATGTATCCCTTCCTTCAACACTATCGCAGTGCCAACGCCTCTCTCGTCACACGGGGAACAGTAAATATTGTAACCGTAAAAGTCTGAGGGGGGATGCATTCGAACTTCCTGTAGTAGCGCTATGTCTAAATCTGCAGCCTTTATCATGTCACTCAGCATCTTGGTTTTTACCGGCGTCCCAATGCTATTGATGTTAACAGACCATATCCGGTAAGCTTGTTGCGTGGCTGTCAAGGTAGATAGGGCACCTTACAGTCGGTTCTTCGGTACATAGGCTGCTTTCTTTCTAACGTTCCCGGCCATCCCCTCATATGGTCTGCCGTTCTTTCGTGCACTCTTCCGGTCTTACACCGGGAGAACGTGTGTGATCGGTTCCTCCTCCATCATCTGTTCCCCACGGGGGTGGGTCTTCTGACAAGTCCCCTAGCGTCTCGTTGTTGTCGTACGTTGTAGGCGCCGTAGTCTCCTCAGTAGCCTGTTGCCGTCGTCCTAACTCCTCCGCCGTTTCTGGAGCATCGTCATCGGAAAGTCGTGCCGCCGTCTCGCTGTCCACACTTGCATCCACGCTAGGTAGTGCTTCTGTACCCCTAGTCGTCTGCTCAGTACCCGAAAACGCCCCAGAATTCCCTGTTGGATCAGATTGGTCGTCCTCCACCGTGAGGTGGCGCTTCTTCCGGCGTTTTGGTGATCGCTGTTTTGTCACTGAGCCTAGGAATCAGGGGTCAGCATGGCCTCTGGTTGGTCGTGGTGGACGTCGGAATCGTGCGCTGTCAAATTATCGACGTTGTAAGTGCCTTAATTGAAGGGGACGCGAGCGGCATCGAAGATAGGGCGTCCTGTGACTGCTTCTGGCAGTCTAGCGCAATGCCCTCCTTCCGTGGCTCGCCACGGTCTGCCGCTGTCTGTACGTTCCGGTAGGTTTCTGTCACACGGCCTACGTGGTCGCGTAATGCAGCGTCGTAGGTTATGGGGAGCACAGTAGGATGCGGTCTGAGTGGTGGATCATCCCGTGGCAGCTGTAACAACCTTCGTTGAGCACACTCACACCGTACGTGTCCCTCCTTTCCACACCCAGAGCACTTCCTTGGTAGTCGGCCGTAGATGACAATCGCCCTACAACCAGCAATGTACAAGTATGACGGAACATGTTTCCGGAGTTCTATCCGTATTTGTCTGACAGCATTCAGGACAGGCTACGTTTTGAAATTTGCCCATTTTTCAGCCACTTCGGATAGGACCGTTCCATAAGGACGCAGGGCGTCTGTCACCAATTTTTCTAGCACTTCGAAGGGAATGTGCGAAGGACAATCAAAAAGATAAAGAATTAACTTGTTTGTGTATTTGTATTTGCAGACTTAGTGAACGCTTTCGGTAACGTTGACTAGAAGACGCTATTTGAAATTTGGAAGGTAGTAGGGATAAAGTACAGTGAGAGAAAGGCTGTTTACAGATTGTACAGAAACCAGAAGAGAGAGAAGACTTGAAGGGTATGAGACGGAAGCAGTTGTTAAGAAGGGAGTGTGACAGGGTTGTAGCCTATTTCCGATGTTATTTGTACGTCGAGCAAGTAGTAAAGGAAAACAAAGAAGAATTTGGTGAAGAAATTAAAGTTCAAAGAGACGAAAATAAAAACATCGTCGTTGGCTGATGACATTGTAAGGCGTGGATCATTCGTGGTCCCATGCCGGCGTGTTCAACTGCAACCGCTCCACCATTCCCGTCCGAATGACAGAAAAGAAGTCCTTTTCGGTGTCGGAGTAGTAGTTTCTCACATACCTCTTCGTTGATGCGAGGACATGGACCACGTTGCTGACTATAGACAAGTTTATTTCAACTAGAACGTCAGGTTCGATTTTTACTTCGTCCCGTAAATAGCGTTCTATCTCGTAAGCTTTCGGACGAGCATATTCGTTAACAAAACTAAATTTCAGTGTCGATTAGCGGAACAACAAGGCCATCCATGTATTACGGCGGCACATCGCTACAAACTTAACATATACACCTCTCGCGAACACGTGCGGCAGGCAGGTACATAAACACCGTCCGAACCGCTGCGTCGCTGAAGGCTGATTGACTGAGCTACTCAAGCACGAGTCACGATTCGTCCTCACAGTTTTAATTCCGCCAATACTTCGCTTCCTACCATCCAAACTTCACAGAAGCTCTCCTATGAATCATGCAAAACTAGCACTCCTGGAAGAAAGGATATTGTGGAGACATGGCTTTGCCACAGCCTGGGGGATGTTTTCAGAATTAAGCACTTTCCCGCGAAACGTAATTGTCCCAAAATACGAAATTTGTAGTAAGTTCCTATAGGAACAAACTGCTGAGGTCATCGGTCCCTAGGCTTACACACTACTTAATCTAAGCTAAGGACAACACACACACCCATGCCCGAGGGAGGGCTCAAACATCCGAAGGGGGGGGGGGGGGGGAGGGGGAAGCCGCGCTAACCGTGGCAGACCGCGTGGCACGCAAAGGTCCTGAGTTCGAGTCTCAGTCCGGCACACAGTTTTCATCTGCGAGGAAGTTTCATGTCAGCGCACACTCCGCTGCAGACTGAAAATTTTATTCTGGAAACATCCCCAAAGCTGTGACAAAGCCATCTCTACGCAGTATCTGTTCTTCCAGGAGTGCTGGTTTTGCATGGTTCACAGGAGAGCTTCTGTGGAGTTTGGAAGGTAGGAGACGAGGTACTAGCGGAATTAAAGCTGTGAGGACGAGTCGTGAGTCGTGCCTGGGTAGTTTATTCGGTAGAGTACTAACACACGAAAAGCAAATGACCAGGCTTCGAGATTCGGTCCGGCACACAGTTTTAATCTGTGAGGAACTTTCGTATCATCACACCCCGCTGCAGAGTAAAATTTCGTTCTGAAAACATCCCCCAGGCTGTGCAAAAGCCAAGTCTCCACAATATCCTTTCTTCCAGGAGTCCTAGTTCTGCATGCTTCACGCCGGCCGCGGTGGCCGAGCGGTTCTAGGTGCTTCGTCCGGAACCACGCGACTGCTACGGTCGCAGGTTCGAATACTGCCTCGGGCATGGATGTGTGTGATGTCCTTAGGTTAGTTAGGCTTAAGTACTTAGAAGTTTAGGGGGCTCATGACCTCAGATGTTAAGTCCCATAGTGCTCAGAGCCATTTGAACTATTTTTCTGCATGTTTCCCAGGATAATTTCTTTGAAGTTTGGAAGGTAGGAGACGAAGTACCTGGTGGAATTAAAGCTGTGAGGACGTGTCGTGAGTCGTGCTTGGGTAACTCAGTCGGTAGAGCACTTGCCCGCGAAAGGAAAAGGTTCCGAATTTAAGTCTCGGTCCGGCACACAGTTTTACTCTGCCAGAATGTTTCAATAACGATATTCACGGACTACATGAGTGGAATAAAGAAGCTTGGTGGACTGACAGCGTATGTCCTACACGGCTTATGGGATACAACCGCAGCTATAGATCGCCATTTGGTGGAAAAGGAATGGGCATATCCCCAAACATGCAGATATGAACATCAGACTAAATTAGTACGACATTTTACGTATATAAATGCGCATATTTCTAAAAAGTCACTGACATTTTTCCATATACAAATGCGCACATTTCTGAATCGTCGCCATTTGCGGTTCATATTGCGACGGGAAATAGCATGTCTTAGGCCATATGCTAACGATTTTGGCTATCGTCTCTTGCAGAATTTGACTGTGTCGTTTATTTGATCCATTCATTCATCCATTCTCAGCGTGTGCACGAATGACAGATTTCCGTGCATCCGTTCTTCATTACGGTTAATACATGCGAAGTCTCGATAATACTCCTGCAGTACTCATCACCAATTAATAAGCAAAGCTACGGTAGGTAGGAATAAAATTAAGTCGTAAGTACGGTAATAGATATGTTGTAAGCTGCAAGTCCTCAGCTCGTGGTCTCGCTGTCGCGTTCTTGCTTCCCCAGCACGGGGTCCCGGGTTCAATTCCCGGCGTAGTCAGGGATTTTCACCTGCCTCGAAATGACTGTGTGTTTGTGTTGTCCTCATCATTACATCATCATTCATGAAAGGGGCGAGATTGGACTGAGCAAAGGTTGGGAATTTGTACGGGTGCTGATAACCGCGCAATTGAGCACCCGACAAACCAAACATCATCATCTATGCTGCAATCAGACTACTGTATTAGTGGACACAGTTTCCAGCAAGTGGCGAACGAAGCGCAGTCCTTTGGCAGAGGAACTAATTTGACGCCGGCTGTCAGACACCCCCCCCCCCCCTCCCCCTCCCACAGTTCCAGTACTAGAGGCCAGATAGTGCCAGACCGTGACACCCTTAGGAGCAACTATATGCTACTCCAACGGCGAGGTGGATCACCTGCTAACGGTATTTGGCAGAGCTGCAGGAGCAAGCCCATCTGGTGCGGCCTTGCGCTGTCTGGCTCCTATCCATCCCCACCCACGGCCATATCTGTTTAACGATCGCTTAAGATAGCCCAGCCCCTTTCATTTTCACGACTCTGGTAGGAATGTGAGCCAAGAATATCGAAAAGAAAATACCTTGGCACCCGTGATTGTGCTAGTTGCACAAGAGCTAATCGTAGATGTTGCTGTTTTATCCGGTGAAAAAATGAAAGATATTCCAGAAATAAAATTAATATTGTATAGTACAGTCAGAGAAAGAGATCCAGAGACTAACGTCATTCAGTGGAAAGAGAACATAAGCGTCAAATGACAAGCAAAATATTATTCTGATATAGCAGATCAAACAAACGTGCGAAGGACAATAAAAAAGATACAGAATTAACTTGTTTGTGCATTTGCATTTGCAGACTTAGTGAACGCTTTCGGTAATTTTGAGTAGAAGACACTATTTGAAATTCGGAAGGTAGCAGCGATAAAATATAGTGAGAGAAAGGTTATTTACAGATTGTACAGAAACCAGAAGAGAGAGAAGACTTGAAGGGTATGAGACGGAAGCAGTTGTTAAGAAGGGAGTGTGACAGGGTTGTAGCCTATCTCCGATGTTATTTGTACGTCGAGCAAGCAGTAAAGGAAAACAAAGACGAATTTGGCGAAGAAATTAAAGTTCAAAGAGAAGAAAATAAAAACATCATCGTTGGCTGATGACATTGTAATTCTGTCAGAGGCAGCAAAAGACTCGACAGAGCAGTTGTGCTGAATGAAGACTGACTTGAAAAGAGGATGTAAAATGGACATTAACAAAAGGAAAACAAAGGCAATGGAATGTAGTCGAATTAAATCGGTCCATGCTGAGGATATTTTGTTAAAAAACAACACACCAAAAGTAGAAAATGACTTTTTATATTTGGGTCGTAAAATAACTAATGATGACTGAAGTGCAGATGATATAAAATGCAGAGTGGCAAAGTCAAGGAAAGCGTTTCCGAAGAAGAGAAGTTTGTCATTATCGAATATAGATTTAACTGTTACGATCTATTTTCGAAACGTATTTGTCTGAAGTGTATCCTCGTATGTACGTGAAATGTGGATGATAAAGAGTTCACAGAAGTAGTGAATAGTAGATTTTGAAATGTGGAGCTACAAAAGAATGCTGAAGATTTGATGGGTATATCGCATAACTGATGACAAGGATCTGAATCAAACTGGTAAGAAAAGAAATGTACTGCACACATGGACTAAAAGAAGGGATAATTTAAAAGGACACATTCTGAGACACATGGGGATCACCAGTTTAATACTGGAGGTAAGGGTGGCGGTATAAAAATTGTAGAGAAAGATCAAGAGATGAATACAGTAAGCAGATTCAGATGGATGTTGGATTTACGTTGCTGTAGTTATTCGGAGAAGAGGCTTGCACAACGTAGAGTAGCTTTGGAGAGCTGCATTAAACCAATTTTTGGACTGAAGACTACAACAATATATATATATATATATATATATATATATATATATATATATATATATATATATATGCTGTTTCAAAGCATTTTCATTAAAAGCTAGGGGTGATAGTCCATATCATGGATAACAGCTTTCTTAGAGAAAAATTGCTCGTTCTGCATCTATGAACCAGGTGTGCTGTATACTACCTTCACTAGTCAATTAATAGACTAATTTTCTACAAGAAAACCTTGAGTGTGAGCCTATGTAACAGGTGGGAGACATTTCAAAAGCGGACCAGAAACATTAATGTGGTCAGCCTACCCACTTCCATGGGGACCAGGTAAGTAGATTATAGGCAACACACATTGCATTCGCATCTCATAGTGCCTACGCCCTGCGGCGTCTCAGGGGCATAATCAATAAAAGTGACACCTAATGTCGCTAGAAAGAGTCAGAAAACGTTTTGTCGCTAACTCCGCATGTCGCCTGTCACCCGTAGACGTTTGTTGAAAAGCCTTGAAACACCCTCTACATATATCATTGCAACATGGAAGCGCTGTAAAGAAAATATCTGACAAAGTCACACGCATAAACACGGGCTGGGGGGAGGGCTATTGATGCTCCGTTCCTATTTGTGCTAGGAACATGGGTACAAAGTTTTTGGTTTAATCCGGACAACTGGACATTTATATATCCATTGGAACATCTGTCTTAATGCAGCTACGTTGCCGCATATGTAGCAAGATCTGAGCTGGCGCCAAGGCAAATTGTGCGAATCGATTAATTCATCCTGAGAACGATCTTCATTGGACTGAAATTAATTCTCAGTTAGTGGCACCATTTGTACGTGCGTCGTTCGGATTTTACGTGCAAAACATGTTTTTCCGGGAGGTTTTTGAAGGGCGCCACGTAACTTTAAGCTCGTACGAATCGGTTTCAACTTTATACGAAGGAAAAAACGATAAATTGGAAACAAAATTTTGTTATCCAGTAATCTTTATCCGTTATCGAGATACATGGTTTAAAGTCGAGCTAAATGTAGCAGGTAAAATTCGTTCTTACGTGAATTCAATGTGCGGAAACATTAAAGTGAATCAAATATATAAAAAATTGTATTCTTGCAACAAAATTGAGAAGCCACTTTCAAAACTATCGTTTTTGAAATTACGTTTTTGTGAGAGTTCTAATTAGTGCGAATGGTTGAAGAAGGTAGGTAAATCATGTAATTAGCGACCTCCTATTGTTTTGTGAAAGCTTTATCCGTTGCCACGATGTAAGCAACACGGCTCTAAAGACAGTAAAAAAAAACTGTACTGGTTCAGTCATTGCCCAATTAAACAAAAACCTACTCCAGCTGCCAAGCTATGGCGGTCTAATGTCGAAATTATGGTAAAGTTGAAGTTGAGAACCAGAATAAAAGATGTCACAGAAACGGCGAATATGTCCTGTACAAGGTTAGGGAACTAAAAGAAGGGATCTAGCTTTTCGACCAATCTAGCAGGTTCAAAGATTTTTAAATCAAAACATCTTGACATTTTCACGCTTTTTTGCGAGTTAATCATACTTCCCCGGAGCAATGAGCTCCCAGCACTTATTTATAGGCTAAAGTCTCTGATACTGTGCCGAAAACCCAGAAGATTTCCCAGGCATAAGAAACACTGTAATATAGTATGGCTGACGAGCATACAAGTAGTAGCTAAAAAGTTTTTCTGAGGAGTAAATTTCTTTTGGATTTGTTCCTAGGTTAGGTGGGATCCTAAAACAATTTTTTTATTTATCGGTGGGTGGAGTTCATTTTTTTTCCCCGAGGTGCCCATTTCCCTCTCAGTCCACACCTGTTACATTTATGGAGAGACGTGAAACAATAATGTGCTTATGGGGAGTGGGATACATCTATAATATGAAGTGTCCCGGAGTCCGGTTGCATGCACCCTAAACTTTAAAGACACGTTGTGTCGTACTGCACGACATCGGTACTAATAATAACAAGTAAAAAAACGCGAATATGTCGAGATGTTTTGATTTAAATGTCTTTGAAGCTGCCTGGTAATCGAAAAGCTAGTTACCTTTTTTACATCCCTATTTTCTGCCCGCGACATATTTGCCTTTTTTGTGCTGTGATTGGAGCATTTCTCATTGCGGTGTATGGCACGATCCATACGACAATGGTTATCACGAAAATAATCTGCGGCACATGGAAGCCACTAACGAAGACGCGGGCAGGAGAAGTGTTTTTGGAATTGCTATTGTGTGGTGCTAACAGATTACACGCGTAATGGGCCAAAGCGTCACAGTAACACAGTACTGAAGTCTTCTAACGAGTTTACGGCAGGCTGTAAAGACGACGTGTAGCAGGAAGCTGTCAGTGGGATTGTATTTTCTCCCCGACAATATCCCACCTCATTCGTTACAGGCTACAATCACGTACGCTGCTTCTTTCGGCAAAAAATTGTTGCTTCACTCATTTATTCTCTTGAAATTGTCAGTCTGCTGAGTGTCGGGTCACTTTATGGACGTTTAGTATTGATGAATTCGGTCATCTTCATAATATTTACGAACACAGCTGCATCTTCGCGTGTGCATGGCTGATATAAGCTTGGAAGTTGGCGCTGGACTTGATTTTAAGCATGCATTAGCACTTGGTAGTAGCAATTAAATATGGAAGTGGTTAGATAAACACAGATGCAAGGAACAAGAAGACACACACCAAAAGTAATTTTTAATTGTCGAAATAATTGTGTCCGTTTGGGCTGTACGTGAATATATTACGGTTCTACCGTCGATTACCTGATCACAATTAAAATCATAGTAGCAAAAAAATGGTTCAAATGGCTCTGAGCACTATGGGACTTAACAGCTGTGGTCATCAGGCCCCTAGAACTTAGAACTACTTAAACCTAACTAACCTAAGGACATTACATACATCCATGCTCCAGGCAGGATTCGAACCTGCGACCGTAGCAGTCGCACGGTTCCGGACTGCGCGCCTGATATCGCGAGACCACCGCGGCCGGCAATCATAGTAGCATTTAGGGCTACATACATTATAGACAAATGCACTTTAAAGGAGTTAATTTTTGATTAAGTTACCCATATTACTACACTCAGACAGCATTTGTAAGAATAAAATATAATGACCCATAATTCTCAAGTGTACGAAAGGTATTCGGCAAGGATGCAGACCTCTTTTTCATCACACTTCTACATACACGCTGAGGATGTAATAATCGACTGAAACAATACGTACGTTTGTTGAAAGAAGAACTACGTATGAAGAAAACACCAAAAATGCTTAGATTTATTTATGATCCAGCAGTGTTGACACAAATTGAAAACAATAATCAAAAGGTCATGGTAGTCATGAAAAAAGAAATCACATAAAGATATGACAACCGTTATCCTTGTATGCAGTAAAGTTCCAATAGCAATAAAGCTACGTCTGGATGAAGAGAATCTAAAGCAAGTCATGATTCTTAAGTATCTGGGTAATAGAATAACAGAGGATACTAGATCATGCCGGGAGACGAAAAGCAGAATTGTAAAAGCTGAAAAAGTGTTCAGCAACGTGAAAAGCTACTGACATAAAAAGATATTAGTTCAAACAGCAATAAAGGATATGTAGGAAATTTTGTTTGCACTGTCCGCCTTTATGGCTTCGAGAGAAGGGCAGTAGGTAAATTAAAAAGAAGGAACTACAGCCTTTTGAGTTAAGATGTTGGAAAATAATTCCCGGTATTTCATAGACAGGGAGGGCGACCAATGAAAAGGTGGTTGTGGAGACTATCAAGGAACTGGGGGACCGATGGATTCGAATACCTATAGAGATATTGTCCCTTCATTGTGAAATTAATGCAAAGAAAAATACCTGGGAAGAACGAACGAGGAGACCGAGACTTCAGTATAATAGGCGGACAAAACAAGGTCTGAAACTGGCAAAACTTAACTGAAGAGACTTGCGGAAGACAGATAAACAGTGGAAAACGAGAACTGTTGATCATCAAACTACGCGTTGAGAATAAGAGAAAACGACTTGAACAAGAATCACACCTTGCTGTATAGCGAGGCTATGCCGACGTGCAAAGTAACGGCGCACTACATAGTTCTTTATGCTATGCGGTGAGGGAGGTCCAGAGGTGCGAATGTATTTTAGCAAAATGTTCATATCGGAATCAGCTTCCGTGGCCTGTATCAGGACCAGTCGGAAGACATGAAAGTGCGTCCGCGTTACCGTGTTGACCTGTCAGGCGATACACAATCTCGTACTGGTAATGAGACATAAACAAAGCCCATCTTTGCAATATTTGGGCATTTCTTACAGGAAACGGCTTCATCGGATGAAACATGTACTGCAATAGCTTGTGATCAGTTACTAAGAAGAATTTTCCGCCATACAAATAGTGGTGGATGTTGGAGACACCATACACAATAGCCAGTGCTTTTTTCTTTATTTGGGAATAATTACACTAACCTTTAGACAATACTTTGGATGCGAAAGCAATGGGCCTGTCTTTTTCACCAAATCTGCGCGGAAGCACTATCCTGATTCCGTAAGAGGAAGCGTCAACTAGCAAAACAACTGGTTTGTCAGGATGAAAGTGAACTAAGCATTAATCACTGAGCAACGCATCTTTATGTTTATGAGAGGCTTCTGGGCACTCACCTGTCCAAACGATGCAATGCAGCGGCGATTTGTGCAGCGGTTAGTATGAACCGAATATAGTAGTTCATTTTCCCTAAGACTGACTGCAATTCTTGACATTGCGAGAGCTGGTAGGTAACGTATGGCTAACAAATCTGACTGAAGAGGATGTACACCTTGACTGTTTATTACATGACCAAGATACTGTAACTCAGGTTTTAAAAATTCACACTTAACCAGTCTACATTTGAGTCTTGCATCGGATAACAAACTGAACAAAGCACGCGAACTGGCAATGTATTCTTCAGGTGTACGACCTGCTACGACAATATCATCCAAATAGTTTGAACAGTTTGGTACTTGAGCAGTCAGCTGTTCCAAATAAGCTGGAAAATGACAGGTGCGGAAGCACTGCAAAAAGGCAAACGTAAATATTTAAACAAGACCAAATGTGTGTTCTCAACACACATGCTTTGAGATTCTTCATCTAGTGGTATTTGAAGATATGCGTCGCGCAAATCAAGTTTTGAAAAGTAGCGACCAGCGTCCAGTCTGTCTCTGGGCGTGGCAATGGATATGTATCAATCAAAGTTTGCGAGTTGACTGTACACTTATACTCAACACAGAGGCGAATGCGACCTGAAGGTTTGGGGAGCAAAATTAAAGGACTTGCCCACTGACTAGCTGGTATGGGTGCAATAGCTCCGCTGCCTTGCATTTCTTTCAGTTCAGCAGCGACTTTGTCCCGTAATGCAATGGGAACAGTTCGGGTCCGGCAAAGTTTCGTCTGAGAATTGTCTTTCATAGCAATATGTGAAAAAAAAATTGTTAGCCTTGCCTAAACCTTCAGAAGAGAGTTCAGGGAATTCCTTCATCATGCTAGCTACATTGTCTTTGGCATTGAATGCAGTCACTAACAAAACATTCTCCTGAATTTGAAAGCCAGACAAATAAAACAAATCAAGGCCAAATATGTTTTCACAATCGTGTGATTGTAGCATAGTCAAAGTCACAGTTCACTTAAGCAAGTGATACATGGCAGGCTAAGTACATTTTCCGAGAACGGGAATGTGTTGTCCATTATAATCCGTCAGGTGCGTGTTAGTTTTAGATAGGCTTGGGGAGCCTAACACTTCATATATGTTACGATTCAGCAGTATAACAGAGGCACCCACGTCCAACTGAAATTTCACACGGTTTCCACTAGGATGCAAATGAACAAAAAGTTTGTTGGACTGGCGTAGCGCCTAAAAAGTTTTTGTTTGCTGGTTTTGCTAAAGCCTGCAGCAGGCTTTGAATACACTGACTTGATTACATGGGCCTTGTGACTAGATTTTTGTGAGTGGGCAGAATTCTTATGTTTGTTCTATTGCTAACATAGGGATTGTACGTGACCTTTCTTGCCACAGACGTAACACTGTGCTTGTGTAGACAGGCAGTAGTGGCGTTTGTGCCATGAATAGCACCGAGGGCAGAACTTAACTCTGCTCGGCTGGTTAGAGAACTACGGGGTATTCAAAAATTCTCTCCGCAGTGCCGGCGCTTTCTGTGAAATCGGGACCAGCACGGCACTCAGTGCATCATTTCGCAAGGGTGGTTTTCAACAGACACGAAGCCCACACATATTCTTCATTCTCCTATGGATGTCTACCGGTTTTTGTCCTTCGACAGCCAAGAAAAAAATGACAACACGTTCGTCCTGTTTCGAAGCACTTGGTAATAACGTCGCCATAGCTCGTGTTTCCGCATTTGCTGCACGCACGTCGGGAAGACACGAATGCCACACTAACGCCTTGCACACATGTCTGAGTTTACACACTCACATCGGAATCGCGCTATGTTGCATACACGCTGCAACAACGCCCTCAACTGGAAACTGTTTGAACGACCATTACTTTCTCTACTTCGAAGAAGCCATAGTTTGAGGCCAGCTGGGCACCCATTACTCAACTGTCAATTAACAGCAACTGGAGAACAAAATATTCACAAAGCTTGATTGGAGAAAGTAAATAAGTTTTAAAAGAGTCTACTTGCTCTTGGGAGTCTATAAATGAAAATAATATTTTTCTTTATATTTCACCCTCAGGCAACACAAATGGCGTCATTACAAGTTTCACATTATTATCAGGCCATTATCGTATGATCTGAAAATATTATTCAGTAACTGCTGTCTAATATATTCACATTATATGATGGAGACTTAGTAATTAGTTGAAGCCGATAATGATACCACTTGCGTGATCTGAGGCAGAATTACACTATTAAAAATACATAACGATCACTCTGCTTTGCCAAGACAGTATCGGCCTCATTATTGTTCGCTTAAGAACAGTTTCTTGAATATTTTTTCAACCTTCAGTCCGGAACGGCGCTGCTGCTACGGTCGCAATTTGAAATCCTGCCTCGTAAATGGATGTGTGTGATGTCCTTAGGTTAGTTAGGTTTAAGTAGTTCTAAGTCAAGTCTCATATTGCTTAGACTCATTTTTATTATTTAAACATACGAGTTGGCAATTTGGAAATCTCATGTCTTACATGTGATAATATTAGATCACCCCTGAACATCCTGAAAAAAAAAAGAAAACTTAATAGTGTGCAAAGGAAATGCTTTCGTGAAGGCTAACTTATTCGTCTCTTCAGTAGAGGGTGCTCAAAATCAAACTAACCCGGACAATTGTTCATGCACCTTAAGGTAGGTAACTCAACTTACGTCATACGCCCCTGGTGCGTATGTTTTCAACTGCGTGAGTGCCATTAACAACTCATAATCCTCATTTTGTGCAAAATGACACGATATCAGCAGCGCCCTACCATCCAGAACGTTCACTGAGCGACTGAAATTCAAGACACTGGAAGCTGAAAAGGCTGGTTGGAACGAACGTTTGCTATCGAGCGGCTTAATTCGACTCAGCTGCCGCACTATACTAGCGCCTTTAAGATAGATTACAGCAAGGGTCATCTCTGTTTTCCATAAACGCGCAACAGACCTCTCCCAGTTTTTACACCGCTCCAAAACTTCGTTGTAAACCTCCCTTGGCTCAGGCAAGCGCTAGTACAAGCTGCAATTTTTAATAACCGTATTCCTCCTTTCCTTCTAAATAACGGCTTACCTCCATCTTTAATGAACCGGAGCTGTGTTGTTTCATCCTGTTGTTGTGTAGGCGAAGTTGTCACTCGTTAAGATTTCCTGTGCTCTACATCTCTTGCAAGCAGCAGTGTTTTCGAGGACTGTCCCGTGTTTTACGGACGGTGACACCAACTACCAAGTTCAAAAATGGTTCAAATGGCTCTGAGCACTATGGGACTTAACATCTGATTCATCAGTCCCCTAGAACTTAGAACTACTTAAACCTAACTAACCTAAGGACATCACACACATTCATACCCGAGGCAGGATTCGAACCTGTGACCGTAGTGGTCGCGCGGTTCCAGACTGAAGCGCCTAGAACTGCTCGGCCACACCGTCCGGCTACTACCAAGTACTGTCCTTAAGAGCCTCCCCTGTTACATATTCGTTATGGCGAGTAAATTGATGGCTGCTGATGATAATGATAAACATTTAACTTTGTGATACAGTAATTTATAGATAATCGAAACATCAGCGTTAATGATATCTATCTAAAGCACAAGATATCTGATATGCATAGACTATCGGTGAGCAGTCCTCCCCATGGTACTATAACGAAAGGTCTTTGTTACTGAAAGATTGTTCCTTAGACAGAATAACATTCAAGTTTATCACATTACGGAACTGGACGTTCCAACGCACTCATTCATACACTGTATTATTAAACACTGTACAAACACCACGTAATGAGAATATTAGGCTTTATGTAAAACTCAGTTTTAATCTTTCTTACGCAGCAGCCTTGTGCCTATCTGTATTTAAATGTCTACACTAGGGAAACTACAAAGGTGTTGTTAAACGCTGACATAAAAAATTCAGCACTTAAATGTGATTTTCACCGCTTCGGACTCCTTATATTTTATTATAACCTTAGAAAGTATTACTGTGTAACGGTCTGGTAATTAATTTACCAACAAGGGTAATTTATTGCAATGTGTGCTACCACGAAAGGAGTTTCTATGGCAACGTCTCTAATATCATTAGTTCTCACTACGAGTGGTAGACATGAAGATTTCATTATCACCTCGAAAAGTCCAAACTATGCAAAAGAAACTCAGGTATAGTGTCAGTCTTCCTCTATACATTCACCCTTCCATGTGGCATATTTTTCTCAATGATGGAAGTATTGGTTATGGAAGTCTGCATTTTATCTGTTCAGGAAACGTTACCCAGCCGGCGCGTATGCCTGTAAACACTGCGATGTATTTGAGAATTGCTTGAGGTGCAGCGTCTCTTGAACGTCTTTGTTTCTTATACAGCTGTATTGTTTCTACACAGAAAAGCCTAACTGTACGTAGGTGCGCCTATTGTTTCACTTTTAATTTGCCCTGAGCACTCTCGTCAATATGTGTGTGTCCCTACCACCACAGCACGCCTCAGTTCTCTCGTCGCTAGGTACGCATCATACATCATTTTTGTTATGACTGCAAGGAGGTACAGCTTTGCTAATCAAATTGTGTGTCTGGCGACGGGAGACGGAAGCACTTGTCATGCGCTCAGGGGAAGAAAACCGAAATATTAAGTATAAACTTTTGCTGTCGGTATTAGCTTACCATGTGAGAAAGGACTACAAGAAGTAAAGAACAATGGAGCTGTACGAAGTTCGATTAGGTTATTCCTCATATAAATAAATTATATTGCATTTAATAAGCGCCAAACAGAACTAGTACTTCAATATCACCGAATAACTGTAATGAAACAGTCAGCAATAGAGCAATAGAGGCATTTTAAATGAATTTTTGGAAGTTCTTAGCAAGCGAAACTTTTAATAAAGAACAAGAAACAAATAAAAAAAGGTATTTGCCGTAGTCTTTAAATCAAATGGTAGAGTACTAAAGTTAAAAATGAAACGTGTGTAAGGGTAAATAAGTAAGGAAGAAACTTCAAAGCTTTCTGGTGCACACATTGGTAGGAATTTAAATTGTAAGACAACACACTTCATTCCATCTTAAAGTGTTCAATTCAGCCACATTCGCTACCCGAGTCACTGAATGTGTTGGACAGAAATAAAACAGTACCTCAATATGCCTCTATCAGTAATAGCCTGTGGAATTATATTTCCGAGTAGCTAGTGTTTAAGGACGAAAGTTTTCCCTTACAGAAAAGCAGTGCATACCCACATTCATCTACGGTTGTGCAATGGCGCTCGACATTGAGATGAGTCGGTTCGGTTCCTGTTGGTTTAAATACCAAAGCTCTCCGCAGCGTCTTATGAAATGAGGGAATTTTATACTGTTGACTGTGATCCATCCGTCACATGGGGACGTTAATACAGGTTGCAAATATTGTATCGAAGCATATTAAAAATAAATAAGCAAAACCCACGTACGTCTTATACACAACGGTTTCAGAAACTGATATTTTAATTACATCACAGTGTAGAAACATAGTATAATGAAAGTTGTTGTAAGTAATAGACTGCAATTCAGAAGAAATATAAATGTCAATATTTACAACACTAGATTGAAAGATGATTTTGGTCACCCTTCATTAAAAATGATATTAACTCCGAAACCTAACGGCATAATAATTATGCTTAACAGATACCAAAGATAAATCCGACAGTAGGATAAAAATTTTCATTCTTAGCAACACGTATTCAACAAGTGGCCTTCTGTCTAGAAACTTCGACACAGACTGATGGACCAAAATGTTATCGAGAACGTATAATGGTTCAAAAATGGCTCTGAGCACTATGGGACTTAACATTTCAGGTCATCAGTCCACTAGAACTTAGAACTACTTAAACATAACTAACCTAAGGACATCACACACATCCATGCCCGAGGCAGGATTCGAACCTGAAACCGTAGCGGTCGCGCGGTTCCAGACTGATGCGTCTAGAACCGCTCGGTCACCAGCGACCGTCGTATAATGGTGCTTATGTCATAATGAATAACAGTGTAGTCACAAAGCACGATCTGTCTCTGAACAGTTTTGATAACAAAAAATGTTTAGCATTTCAGCTTTTTGTCATCCTCCGTATCGATGCCACTATGATCAAAGTGTCGGGACAGATGTCTTCGACCCGTTTACTGACTTATCATCAGACCAAAACTTGTTAGGATTTGATGTTAAAGCAATATGTAGAATTTTACTTTCGGATTCGTTGGACATTTCCGCACTGGTTTTGTTATGCCAGTTTTGGCTTCGTTTAGTTTTTGTTTCTCTGTGAGGCTTTGGCTACGTTTAAGTTTGCTGTGAAACTCTCTTTGCTTTCGTAGCAGCTTTCTGACGTGTCTATCGAACCGCAGCGGGTCTTTTTCATCCCTCACAACTTTTTTTGACACATATCCGTCCAAGGCATATTGTACAAAACACTTGAACTTTGTCCATTGATGCTCAACAGTTTTGGTTCGGAAGATGTACTTCTCATTACGATCTCTCAGGTAAGCTAAGCAGAAATATCGTCCTACCTTCTTTTACATGCATGTTTACAGCCATATTGACTGATGCTGTAACGCACTTATTTTTACTGACTCCCTGTTATATGAAACCTCAGTTTCTCATGGCGTATACAATTTTCAGATAGCTTACGGGGATTCAGCCATGTAATATATACAGCAATCGCCTATATTTCGGCGGGAGTACACCCCGCCATTTTCAAGGCGCAAACAGCGAACAGGCGATGTAGAAACAAATTTAAAACCTCGGCTGTTGGAGTAATTCAGGAAAGACAACACACACATACTGAACACTAGTGCCACCAAAGATGATCAGAGACAGAGGTATCGATATTGAAAGACTACGAAGTAGCACGTGAGGTAACATTGACTCCGCCCCTCTGTGTTTGGACAAGAGAGAGAGCAAGATTCCAAGCAGAGTTTAAACAAAAACCTCCATCCCAGTTTACAAGGTTTGTAGCTAATTTAGGCTTCTTTAATAGTGCTGCCTCAATAGCTGGACGTGCATAGTAATATCTCGGTATTGTTACAAAACATAGGGCGATCAGTATCCAAACAATGTGCGGTAATAGCACATCTACTTGACTGCTGTTTATGCTCAGCACATCAGTCATTTACGGTCCTGATAGCCTTAGCAACATATGCCACGCCACAACTACAAGAAATACGATATGCACCAGCCTTACACAAACCAAGATCATCCTTAACAGAACCCAAAAGCACTCTAATTTTAGCTGGAGGTCGGAAAACACATTTTACAACGTATTTCCGTAAAATACGACCAATCTTGTTGGAATTGCTTCCTGCACTTGCTTGTACAACGCCTGCTCGTTGCAGCTTGTGCCTTGAAAACGGCGGGGTGTACTCCCGCAGAAATATCGGCGGTCGCTGTAAATATTACCCGGCTGAATTCCCGTAAGATGTTTTCCCTGCTATATGTTAACTGAGTCGAAATGTTGTGGACTGTTAGTGACCAGGGGATCCAATTTGTTATATTCACGAGACTCTTCACTGATTAGTTGCTCAAGGTAATTTTCAGTTAACACGTTTCGAACAATTTCACATGATTGACCGTTTCTACTACTCACCTTAAACTCTGGTCTCTCTCTGTCTGCCGGCCGGCGTGACCGAGAGGTTCTAGGAGCTACATTCTAGAACCGCGCGACCGCTACGGTCGCAGGTTCGAATCCTGCCTCGGGCATGGATGTGTGTGATGTCCTTAAGTTAGTTATGTTTAAGTAGTTCTAATTTCTAGGGGACTGATGACGTCAGAAGTTAAGTCCCATAGTGCTCAGAGCCATCGGTCTATAGCTGTTAAGTGGAAATCTGCATCAAATACCATAACTTGAACACGAAATTCCCCAAGTTTTCCCTGAAATGTTCCGCCACTGTTGCTCCAATGGCAGGGCGTCTATAAAACATAAGATGATCCACCTTTAACACTTACTTTCATTTTACGATAGTTAATGTTTCCATTGAGTTGAAGACTATCTCCACTGTATTAATCAACACGGATACCGCAAACAAGTGTCGTGTAAAACCCAGGATATCTGTTTGCCTATGAGTCTCAGAAGGCGGTAGATACTGGCACCCAGAAAATACGAGCGTACGGAATATCAGCCCACTTCGTGGCTGGATAAAAGTGCATCTACAAAATACAACACAGTTAGTCATTCTTGGTGGAATGAAGTCTTCGCACATCATGGTAACTTCGTGGAGTACACCAAGGAAGTTTTATAGAACGCCCGCATCTCGTGGTCGTGCGGTGACGTTCTCGCTTCCCACGCCCGGGTTCGATTCCCGGCGGGGTCAGGGATTTTCTCTGCCTCGTGATGACTGGGTGTTGTGTGATATCCTTGGGTTTCAGTAGTTCTAAGTTCTAGGGGACTGATGACCATAGATGTTAAGTCCCATATTGCTCACAGCCATTAGAACCATTTTTATAGAACTTTTACAGTTCACGTCTTAGCGGATAACGTCAGAAGTTCCATGAGGCTGTTCGCGGATGAAGGTATTGTACTCGTATACAGAGAAGTTAGAATGCTAGAAAACTGTAGCGAACATCGACATTTGGTGCATAGTTTGGCCGTTGCTCATAAACATACGGACAAAAAATGGCTCTAAGCACTATAATACTTAACATCTGAGGTCATCAGTCCCCTAGAACTTAGAACTACTTAATCCTAACTAACCTAAGGACATTACACACTTCCATGCCCGAGAATTCGAAACGGCGACCGTGGTAGCAGCGCGGTTGGGGACTGAAGCGCCTAGAACCGCTCGGCCACAGCGGCCGGCAAACATACGGGCAGATGTGAGGGTAACTTTAGGAGTACTACAGTAAAGTGTGACAGGGCAGTTACTGTTTGCAATGTACACGGTCCAGTCACACTAATGTGACCACCGCGTATGTTCGACGTCAATGTGCAGTAACCACTCACACTAGCAATGGGCAGGTGGCAACACTAGCAGTGGAAGGCATATAAAGTGTGTAGGGGGGGGGGGGGGGAAGGGGCGTGGAAAACAATGTAGTTCTTGTCGCAATGCGGAAACGTAGCCATTTATCCGGCGTCAAAAAGGGCATCATTATTAGCTTTCGGCCCAAGGGTGGAATCATTCCCGAAACGTCTAAGTCTGGAAATTGTTCGCATTCTTCGTGGTTAAACTATTCCGTGCATGGGAAAACGGACCTGTCCAAAACCGGCTCTGAGGCAACTGTGGCGCATGACGCGCTATAGATGACAGGGGTGAACGACGGCTGCGCACGTGTGTATGGGCAAATAGAGATGCAACTGTTAAGCAACTCACTAGCCAGATGAACCAAGGGGATACCAACAGTGTTTGCTTAACAGCCACTCAGCGGAAGGTGCTGTGTGAGGGTCTCCGTAGCAGGCGCCTGATTCACGCATCCACGCCGGCTGCCGTTCATCAGTGACAAAGGCTGGAATTTGCACGCGAATATCGCAAATGTAGGTCCACTGCATGGCGATAGGTAGCCTTTTCAGATGAATCTCGTTTTATGCTCCATTCTACAGATGACCATTCGCGTGTACGCCAACATATTTGCAAACCAGGAGAGAGCGTTATGTTCTGCGGTGTATTTTCGTGGCATTCTCTGACTGATCTCGTTATTCTGGAAGACACAATGGATCAACGTACACACCCACATGCGGTTTGCATTTGGCCGGCGGGTGTGGCCGAACGGTTCTTGGCGTTTCAGTGTGGAACCGCGCGACAGCTACGGTAGCAGGTTCGAATCCTGCTCGGGCATTGATGTGTGTGATGTCTTCAGGCTAGTTACGTTTACGTAGTTCTCGGGGACTGATGACATCAGATGTTAGGTCCCATAGTGCTTAGGGCCATTTGAACCATTTGATAGCATCCACTGAACTCCCTGGATTTTGAAACCAATCGAGAATTTGAGTGACCACATAGATCGGGCTGTTGGTGCATGGATCGTCAACCGAGAAATTTAGCGCAGCTGCTCACAGCACTGGAGTCGGCATAGCTCCAGATTCCTGTCTGCACCTTCCACAGATTCACTGACTCTCTTCCCGCACGTCTCGCAGTGGCCCATGCTGCAAAAGCTTTTGAGAGGCAGTCACATTAATGTGACTGGACAGTGGATATTTATAAGCTAGTCGATACCAGTGCATACTCCTTGTATCTACTCACGGACATTGGTGTTGTGTACCGGAACGTTGCAACGTCAGAGGGTTTTAGTTCAAAAATGGCTCTGAGCACTGTGGGACTTAACATCTATGGTCATCAGTCCCCTAGAACAAAAAAATGGTTCAAATGGCTCTGAGCACTATGGCATTCAACTCCTGTGGTCATTAGTCCCCTAGAACATAGAATTACTTAAACCTAACTAACCTAAGGACATCACACAACATCCAATCGTCACGAGTCAGAGAAGAGGGTTTTAGTGAAATACAGGAAGACCAGCAGAAGGTCTGTCATTGGTGCAATGACTTGGAGTTGGCCCTGAACGAAAATGAATTTAGCGTACTGTGCCTAACAAGGGAAAAGTCAGGCGATATATTACTACCGCCTATGATAACTAGCGAAAGTCCACAACGAGAAAGTCATAGAAATTGCGCGTTATACGGAGGTTCATTGAGGCTGATTCTTCCCAGCACCATTAGCGAATGGAACAGCGAAGTGGCAATCGACGTTAATACCAGAAGTACCCTCCTTCACACGATCTCTAGGTGGCTCTACGATTAAGATTTAAACAATTTATGACACCTCTCTGCGTCGCTAACATCATGCTACCCTTACCTTATGCAAAAAGGCACGCGTTTTCACACTCGGGGCTATATGGTGTAATGCTTAGGATAGATCCTTGGTCTGAGTGGAAGTGTGACATTTCCATTGGGAGCTCTCTTGTCTGTGGTGGGCAATCAGAAAACTTTCCAAGAGAATTCGTACTGTTTGCTTGAATTCCCGTGGCCTGAGCCCAGTTTTACGGATACCCAGTTTGCAAAATTTTGTGCATGGCTGCACGTTCAGAGACCGTGAATAGTTACAATTGAAAGAAAACAGCCCTCGGTCACTATTTTTAACGAATTAACCAGGTTTCATTACTACTAGGAGTGTCTTCCTCAGAATTTAAAACAAAGAATGGTCTACAAAATGGTCAAAGCATTATGGCTAAAAACGTATGATACAGAGTATAAGTACGGAATCGTCGTGAAAGACTGGCATTAATTTATGTAATTTATAAAATAATAAATATGCCAAAAGGGCATTAGTCACAAAGATATTTAAGATAAGAAAAACTGTGATGGCGAGCCACTAAGGGCTGCTCGTTACTCGCACGGTTACACGTTGGAGTCCGTTTGCAACCTGTAACCGAACAAGTAATGAGCAGACCTGCCCTCGGTTGAAGTCGGATAGATCGCATGCCTTACCCATTATACCCAAGGATACTCACTGGTACTACATCCATCATGCTTGTGTCTGACTAAGGTCATTCCTCGCTAGGACAAGTTGCTATCGTCTGGACGGGTTTATATACACTCATGGAAATGGAAAAAAGAACACATTGACACCGGTGTGTCAGACCCACCATACTTGCTCCGGACACTGCGAGAGGGCTGTACAAGCAATGATCACACGCACGGCACAGCGGACACACCAGGAACCGCGGTGTTGGCCATCGAATGGCGCTAGCTGCGCAGCATTTGTGCATCGCCGCCGTCAGTGTCAGCCAGTTTGCCGTGGCATACGGAGCTCCATCGAAGTCTTTAACACTGGTAGCATGCCGCAACAGCGTGGACGTGAACCGTATGTGCAGTTGACGGACTTTGAGCGAGGGCGTATAGAGGGTATGCGGGAGGCCGGGTGGACGTACCGCCGAATTGCTCAACTCGTGGGGCGTGAGGTCTCCATAGTACATCGATGTGGTCGGTGGAAGGTGCACGTGCCCGTCGACCTGGGACCGGACCGCAGCGACGCACGGATGCACGCCAAGGCCGTAGGATCCTACGCAGTGCCGTAGGGGACTGCACCGCCACTTCCCAGCAAATTAGGGACACTGTTGCTCCTGGGGTATCGGCGAGGACCATTCGCAACCGTCTCCATGAAGCTGGGCTATGGTCCCGCACATCGTTAGGCCGTCTTCCGCTCACGCCCCAACATCGTGCAGCCCGCCTCCAGTGGTGTCGCGACAGGCGTGAATGGAGGGACGAATGGAGACGTGTCGTCTTCAGCGATGAGAGTCGCTTTTGCCTTGGTGCCAATGATGGTCGTATGCGTGTTTGGCGCCGTGCAGGTGAGCGCCACAATCAGGACTGCATACGACCGAGGCACACAGGGCCAACACCCGGCATCATGGTGTGGGGAGCGATCTCCTACACTGGCCGTACACCTCTGGTGATCGTCGAGGGGACACTGAATAGTGCACGGTACATCCAAACCGTCATCGAACCCATCGTTCTACCATTCCTAGACCGGCAAGGGAACTTGCTGTTCCAACAGGACAATGCACGTCCGCATGTATCCCGTGCCACCCAACGTGCTCTAGAAGGTGTAAGTCAACTACCATGGCCAGCAAGATCTCCAGATCTGTCCCCCATTGAGCATGTTTGGGACTGGATGAAGCGTCGTCTCACGCGGTCTGCACGTCCAGCACGAACACTGGTCCAACTGAGGCGCCAGGTGGAAATGGCATGGCAAGCCGTTCCATAGGACTACATCCAGCACCTCTACGATCGTCTCCATGGGAGAATAGCAGCCTGCATTGTTGCGAAAGGTGGATATACACTGCACTAGTGCCGACATTGTGCATGCTCTGTTGCCTGTGTCTATGTGCCTGTGGTTCTGTTAGCGTGATCATGTGATGTATCTGACCCCAGGAATGTGTCAATAAAGTTTCCCCTTCCTGGGACAATGAATTCACGGTGTTCTTATTTCAATTTCCAGGAGTGTAGGTAGTAGTGTTGTGACTTATTAATGTAAGTGGTCATATCTATTGGTTTGAATGAGTTAGAAGGTTAAATTTCTACAACTCCAAGGGAATATAGACCTTAGTATGTGACTTAAATTTCAACTTAATACATCCAATTGATCCTGGGAAAAAGCAGGCTTAACGAGATGTTTCCATACACAGACAGATAGACTAACAAACGCCAACATTTTTTTGCAGGTGGTATAATTACTAATTCACATTTTAGGATTTTTTCTTTTACTTGCACAGTGAAACCTTTCTTCTTGCCAAATTTCATAATTCTATGTCATGGAGAAATACTCTGTAGGTTTAGATGAGTGAGGTTGCGTGTATCAAAATAATTAAAATAAATGACCTTTTTTTTACATTTACTCTTGACACTCAATTTTTTACACTTCCAAAGGAGCATAGGCCATAATAAGTGACTAAATTTCAATGTGGTGCATTTACCTGTTCCTAAGTAAAGGAATTATTAAGCTCTTAAACAGACAAACAGGCAGACAGGCAGACAACTAAGTGACCATGTAATTATATATGACGATAGTATCTGTTCCCGAAAGAACAGTTACCGTAAATGACCGTGCAGCTTTGCTAGAATGAAATGATAATTAAATGGACACCCTAGCTGCAACCAGGCGTTGATATACTTCATTGGGGACATGTTGAAAATGTGTACCCCGATTGGGACTCGAACCCGGGATCTCCTGCTTACATGTCAGACACTCTGTCCATCTGAGCCAACGAGGACACAGATGAGTAGAACGACTGCAGGGACGTATCCCTTGCACGCTTCCCGTGAGACTCACATTCCTAACATGTCCACACATTCGAAGTGCGCCTAATAGATGTTTGCCCATGGTTCGAGTCCCGGTCGGGGTACACATTTCCAACATGTCCCCAATGAAGTATATCAACGCCTGTTTGCAGCTAGGGTGTCCATTTAACTATCATTTCATTTGACCATGTAATGTTTCCATTTCTACCTATTGAGGGACAGAAACCTAAAAAAGGAGCAGTTAGCTTTTAAGCTGTAGACGTAGTTGAAGTAAAGCTACCTTGAGCGGTAACATCAACAACAACCACACGACAGTCGTTGCAGTACACCTGTTGTCAATATTTTTGTTCCTCCTTTAGACGGTATGATGTGGAAAATATGCGGAGTGGTGCTGCGTGGGTAGCAGAGCAGCGCCTGCCCAGCGAACCGCGCCCAGCCCAGTGAACTCGGCTGCATCCGGCCTGCAGCGGCCGGCCGGCCATCCGTCTCCATCAGTCGCAAGGACGGCCAGTCCGTCACTCCGCCAGACGTTTCCAGCCAACACCACAGGCGGTCTATCGCCGCGCTGGCCACTGCCTCGGGCTGGAGAACTCCACCAGCGTCACACCGTCTCATCTTCGGTTGAGCGGCACCTTGGTGCGAAGTGCAGGAGCTATCTGTGTCAATTCAGGGCACCTCATGGAGTATATGGAGTATTTCATGTTCTACTGCCAATCACCGTTCCAGTCTAATGGACTGTGGAAAATAGCATTATTGTTGCGCCTCCGTGTGAGCTCGAGTTTCTCTCTTTTACTCCTAATCGTCTTTTCGTGGAAGATACTTAGGAGGGGACTTCAAAGTAACTTTCGCTAAAAGCTGCACTACACTTAAAAGTGACACAGATACATTACACCTAGAATTTCACAAGGCCTATGAGTCACACGAAGAGTTGAAAAACTACTGTAGGCTATTGTAAACTCTCGTAAGTGTAGAGTACAGTAGTTTTCCTAGTAGCTTTGGTCATTTTAAGTCATACCCGCATGACGTGTAAGTGAGGTGTGTTGCGTATTAATCGGACGTTACCTCATAACAACAGCTGTTTTACGCACGTGATCAGTGTCTTACTGGATTACCCTAAAAGCCAGAATCGGTGACCTGTCTAGAATCTGAGTGGGAATTTATAATGGCCCAGGTAACCTAGGGAACATTTTTGTTCTACATGATTATCCTCCAGTCTGCTATTTAAAAATGAACCATAGGTTTTATTCGAAAATTGTTCATATGTAACATGAAAGAGAGGGATGTTGTAATAAAAATAAAGAAAGCAATACGGAATTAACAAATAGCGCTATCAGTAGCAGTTTCTCCAGTAAAAAGGTAAAATAAAAAGGAGACGCAAAACAAAAATATATCAAACATCGCTTCAATACTTTGTCCAACTTCTAAACATTCATGGTGGTGTCTGTTTGTTCTGGAACGTGTCTCCCTACCACTTTCGCGCAACGACGCTCTGAGCGTGTTTTTTAGGGAATTGACTAGTTTGAACCTGGGACCTGTTGCTGGTAAGGAGACGCCAGACCACACATGACATGTAGAATTCAGAAGAGTTCAGTGAGACTAGCGATGATATAACCAAATACTAAATGATCTCAGCGTCAGCTCCACTGCACTCCCTGTAAAAGAATCTTAATACTAACTAAATTTAGTGGAAGGGGTTCAAGGCTTTCCTATTTTTAGTTGGCTGGTAAAATAACGTCGAAAAAGCAGTTAAGTTTACCATTGGAAATTTTATTCTACTCACAAAACATCGTTTATAAATTGCACTATTGATAAAAGGAAACATTTTAATACAGGATGGTAAAAACCAACTGCTTTCAACAAAAATGTGAACGAATATTCCCTGAATGGGTTTCCAAGTTCTGCAATGAATCGAAGGATGACCTATGCCATATCACATCTATAATCTAGTTTTAAATTAAGTTTCACAAAAGAGAAAAACTATCAAAATGGTCTACAGTGACCTCAATTATCTTTAATAACTTATCTAACTTGTCGTAAGTTACAATGGCTGATGTGGCTTCTCAATAACTATATAACAGAAAAATCATCGCGTTTCAGATTTTTATTTCAAGTGGCAAATGTGAACACCATGAGCGAGAACACCATGAGCTTTAATTGACGACCGACACTACTATTACGCAAAAAAGGGGGTGTAACAGATGAGACTTCTGCTGTTCTGAGTGAAGCTTTATGCGCTATTATGCGGCATCACGTGCGTTCATTACCTTGTCGGTGTTTAGGCAGCTTCAGGGGGGCAGCGGCCGGCGCACAGCTCCGCTCACCTCGCCATCTCGGAAGCAACTCTACTCTAACTTCTCCTTACTACAATTTACCGATGTTGGTTTAAAAAAACTATCTGGCTGTGTTTTCATCTGACCAATCAGGGTCTCAATGTTAACCTTAAGTTCGGCCTAAATAAATTCTGTCTATCCATTGAGAAACGTTATACTTTTCGTGGTGGGGCAATGTTTTTAAAGTTTGCAACGTAACAGAGACGCGAAAAAGCCTCGCGCTACAACCTGCAGCTGGTGTGGTCCTTTTAGCGTTATCGTAAGATCTATACTGTTTTTCTGGAGTGCTCTAGCTTTTAACATGGGCTGGGGGGTGGTCCTTGACGTAACATAGACGCGAAACAGTCTCACGCTAAAACGTGCGGGTTGTGTGGCCCTAGTGGTTAGCTGGCGACGTGGATGTCCAGTCCGTCCCTTATCGTAGGGCCTTCTAGCTTAACACAGTTCTGCTCTCGGCTTCTGTTCTCGTTTCTCCCCTCGGAACTGCGTCTGCCTCACGGTGGGAAGGTATGACATGCATTTAGGCACTCTTGTGTTAGTCTGTGGTATTCCATTTGCTCACTCGTTACTCGCATTACTTTGGTTAATTTAATGTCACGATTTATTCGGAGCTATGTGACATACTACTGGATTTGCTAATCATGTCAGGGTTTTCATGGAGGGTGTTGGATTTGACTGACACCTTACAAACTGATATAAAACATGTTACTGTCATTCTTTAATTCATAAACAATTTTCGCACTTTCTAGTATAACAGGAAATTCTTGCCTTTGATCATGGTGAAGAATGTTCTATTGAGTGGAAAATAACAATTATTATAAACTGTACTTGCAGCAAAAGTAATTGTCATGCTTACGGATGATCTTATAAGTTACGTGATCAACTAAGTTTTAATACTTATGAACTTCCTGTAAGGCTATAAAATCACAATGGACTAACACTGAATGATGTGCGGAGAAAATTATGTTCTAAACAAACGACCAAACAAACAAAAACCAAGAGAAGTAGTCGAATCCTAGTTTCTCTCTTAAACATTCATTTATGTTACTCTCTCTACCAATACTACCAGTATTACTGGTAATCATACCTACGTCATTTATGTAGTGTATCAAAAGGACCAAATCGCAGTTATGACAAAGTGCAACTCTACTCATACATAATTATTATTGTTATTATTATTATTATTTTTATTCTTTTAGATGTGCCTTTGTCCCGCAGTTTTCGCAGGGTCGGCATGGTTAAGGCCGGATTTGGCATGGTTAATTGAAGAGGTGGCCAGATGCCCTTCCTGTCGGTACCCTGTACCCCCTGGGACAGAATGAGCATACCCCAGCTGTCTGCGCCCAGTTTAAACCATGAAATAGTGCGAATGTGTTTCAAATGTCTGTGAGTCCTGTAACTGAGGCGGGACGTGGGGACCAGCCTGGTATTCACTTAATGGGATGTGGAAAACCGCCTAAAAACCACATCCAGGCTGGTCAGCACACTGGCCCTCGTGGTTAATCCACAGTAGTCACTGTGCGAAAATTACTCTGCGATTGCTGTGAGTCAATTCCTAGACTGCTGGACATTGTTTTGGGTTGATATCGACGACCTTTCTTCTCGATTACCACCAATCATGTCTATGCGGCCTTTGTTAAATTCTTGACACCACATAAGGACGGCTGATTGCAACACTGTGAATCTGTGTGCGGTTTAGACGTTCTTGCCATCAAGAGTCTTACTTTTCCGCGTACTTCAACACTAGAGTACGTTTCAAAGCACCACGACATTTCACTTTCACATTATGATGTACGTTTTATCGGTACCGCAGCAGAATTGTATCTGTTGTGACAAAATGGCGCAATTTCTGCACAATAATCTTTGGAAGGCGCTGAAATACATTTTGTTTCGGGTCATTTTATGCTTTTTCCACATCTTTGATTGTCGACTGAGTTAGAGTCCAGAGACACTTGCGTATGTATTCAAACATCGCTGTAGTTGTTTTAGTTCTACTCGCTGATTATTAGAAAATGTGAAAGGTATAGGCGCCATTTTTTGAATCCAGTTTCTTCAATAGAAAGATTCACGTTTCAGCTTCTTCTGCGGTAGCTAGCTTACGAGTTAGACTTTAGTTGGGCTTCATTACGGCATTAGAGCTCATTAATTCGATTAATTACAATAAATACTCAGAACTATTTCACGATAATGTTTCACACTCTAATTGTGACTGTAGTTATTGTCAAGGCATTCTAGGGTAATGTAATTGCGGATTAATAAATGAAACCGTAGTGTGAACTTACTTATAACTGTGAAATATTTAGTGATCCTTATCCGCGAACTATTTAAGGAATACTAATAGCAATTCAATTATGAGTAACTCAAAACAGTTGTCAAGTTGCGTGTCCTTATCTGGAAGGCTAGAATTTCATAGTCTTTATTCAAACTACGTAGTTTTTATTTTGCTGATCGCTGAATACGCTACGCGTGTCAGATATGAATGCTGAAATTATTCAAATTAAACCCGACAATATCTTTTACAATACTAGATGGCAGCAGATAACACGACTGTTACCGTGGTATTGAATACTGGCACTCCGAAACAAAGCACAGCTTTTGCTGCTCTCGTAATAGTCTAAATGCTATAACAGTCGCTGGCAAGCGCTGTTATAGGACATGTCTGACTTACTCTGAGAAATCTCTCTTCTGCCTCCAGTAAACCAATCCGTGATGCACAACGCCTCTCTTGTAGCGTCTGCTAGTCGATTTAGATGGGAACCTCTGTGACGCTTTCGCGCTTACTAAGTGAATCTGTGACGAAACTCATTTTGTATCCTTTCGGACTGACGAACAATTTCAACTACCGGTCGAATAAGGGTGTGGTAACCTCCTTCGTAGGAAGACTATAACTCTTGTGAATTACAAAAGAGACAAAAACACAGTTATAATCATAGATGCAAATAAAACTGAGACTTCAAAACCTCATTGCTCAGACAGAATGTATTACGGCGCAGTCGTCCGGTCCTTCAGATTACATGGGCGAACTCCTAGACATGATTCAAAAGTTAATGACAAAACCTGACACTTCCCTTGAAGATAGCATGTAGGAAACTCGCTGAAACGTTACGACAACAGTACACCCCAACTCAGATTTCTTCTTCTTCTTCTTCTGCAAATCCAGGATTAGTCCTTATGGCTTGTTACGGCCTCACCATCTCTTTCTGGTCCTTCCTAGACTTCTCCTTCCAATAGGATTATATTATACTGCTTGTCGAAGGATTCTGTGAGAAGAAGAAAAAAATCAAATGGCTCTAAGCACTATGGGACTTAACATCTGCGGTCATCAGTTCCCTAGACTCAGGACTACTGAAACCTAACTAACCTAAGGACATCACACATATCCATGGCCGAGGCAGGATTCGTACCTGCGACCGTAGCACCCGCGTGGTTACGAACTGAAGCACCTAGAACCGCTCTGCCACAGAAGCCGGCTCTCTGAGAAGAGATACACATTACATGCTCCTTCCAACACCGTGTTCGTTGGTTTACTTTTAAAATTCGTGGCTGTACAACGAGTTCTTTCCTTACTTCTTCACTTCTTATTCTATCTTCTCTTGTGGAGCCTTTCACTGATATAAGGAGCTTTATTTCTGGTATTTCGATTTGTCGTAGGTCTATTGATAATAATGTCCAACTTTCTGCGCCATGTAGTGCTGTGGATAGTGCCACGACTTTATAAAATTTCACTTAGGTTGATCTTCTCGTTTTACTATTCACTATTTTTCTTATCGTGTCACATCTATATCGATAGGTGTTAATTTTATTATCTGTATCTTTCTTCAAAAGCTGTACCACATCCTTGAACCATTTCGCAATCGATAGTTTGCGCCACGCCTCCTGGAACACAGTGTTTTGCGTGAAGGGGGCATGGCACGTCTGCCGCGAATGCCTCCGGGTGAGGCAGTGGGTGAAGCAGCACGCACAGCGCATGTCTGCGGGGCAACGGGTTGCAGTTAGTTGTACCGCCCGAGTGACCTCCAAGCTTGTCTGGCTGAGCGTCTTTCGGTCACGACGGACGTGCACCGGAAACGGCAGTGGACTCATCGTTCCTTTGGCTTACCGAATTTGGAGGAGGGCGGTGGGTCGTCGTCAGCCACACATCTCCCGTCGGCTCCAGCTTTTCGCACTGTTTGTCACGATGCACGACGAGCTTTTAGTTCGTTGCTGCGATGCCAGGACCACGCGGCATTCGTAAACACTGATCCTCCTCCCTCCTGTGAGCAATATACACTCCTGGAAATGGAAAAAAGAACACATTGACACCGGTGTGTTAGACCCACCATACTTGCTCCGGACACTGCGAGAGGGCTGTACAAGCAATGATCACACGCACGGCACAGCGGACACACCAGGAACCGCGGTGTTGGCCGTCGAATGGCGCTAGCTGCGCAGCATTTGTGCACCGCCGCCGTCAGTGTCAGCCAGTTTGCCGTGGCGTACGGAGCTCTATCGCAGTCTTTAACACTGGTAGCACGCCGCGACAGCGTGGACGTGAACCGTATGTGCAGCTGACGGACTTTGAGCGAGGGCGTATAGTGGGCATGCGGGAGGCCGGGTGGACGTACCGCCGAATTGCTCAACACGTGGGGCGTGAGGTCTCCATAGTACAATGATGTTGTCGCCAGTGGTCGGCGGAAGGTGCACGTGCCCGTCGACCTGGAACCGGACCGCAGCGACGCACGGATGCACGCCAAGACCGTAGGATCCTACGCAGTGCCGTAGGGGACCGCACCGCCACTTCCCAGCAAATTAGGGACACTGTTGCTCCTGGGGTATCGGCGAGGACCATTCGCAACCGTCTCCATGCAGCTGGGCTACGGTCCCGCACACCGTTAGGCCGTCTTCCGCTCACGCCCCAACATCGTGCAGCCCGCCTCCAGTGGTGTCGCGACAGGCGTGAATGGAGGGACGAATGGAGACGTGTCGTCTTCAGCGATGAGAGTTGCTTCTGCCTTGGTGCCAATGATGATCGTATGCGTGTTTGGCGCCGTGCAGGTGAGCGCCACAATCAGGACTGCATACGACCGAGGCACACAGGGCCAACACTCGGCATCATGGTGTGGGGAGCGATCTCCTACACTGGCCGTACACCTCTGGTGATCGTCGAGGGGACACTGAATAGTGCACGGTACATGCAAACCGTCATCGAACCCATCGTTCTACCATTCCTAGACCGGCAAGGGAACTTGCTGTTCCAACAGGACAACGCACGTCCGCATGTATCCCGTGCCACCCAACGTGCTCTAGAAGGTGTAAGTCAACTACCCTGGACAGCAAGATCTCCGGATCTGTCCCCCATTGAGCATGTTTGGGACTGGATGAAGCGTCGTCTCACGCGGTTTGCACGTCCAGCACGAACGCTGGTCCAACTGAGGCGCCAGGTGGAAATGGTATGGCAAGCCGTTCCACAGGACTACATCCATCATCTCTACGATCGTCTCCATGGGAGAATAGCAGCCTGCATTGCTGCGAAAGCTGGATATACACTGTACTAGTGCCGACATTGTGCATGCTCTGTTGCCTGTGTCTATGTGGCTGTGGTTCTGTCAGTGTGATCATGTGATGTAACTGACCCCAGGAATGTGTCAATGAAGTTTCCCCTTCCTGGGACAATGAATTCACGGTGTTCTTATTTCAATTTCCGGGAGTGTAATTGTGGCTGGTTCGCTTCAGGCGAGTGTTAGTGTCTTGCTGCTTCATATCGGACCCGGTTTAGTCTCCTATTGTTCCCTGTTCCTGTGCCTTGCCAGACGACTTGAGAGGCGCATCGCTTGCATGAAAACATAATAAATTCAGTTTCGTAAGTGTCGTAGGATTGTGACTTGATTGTGTTTTTCAAATTATTGGAGTTTTGGAATTGTTTATGCTCAATGTGTCATTTTTCGTGTCGTTCAACTTCTTTTTTTTTTTTTTGCCTAGTGCGTTGTGCATAAAATCGCCAAATCGCTTTCTTTATTTGGAGCTCGCAAGGTGGTACGTCTTATGGGGGAAAATCTTGTTGCATGTAGTTTTGTGGGTTGTACTTCTAAGCCAAGCTTGTGTTTAATGTAAGTGAGGTTCATAAGCCAACCATTCGCGTCTTTCTTCCAACTTGAAACGTCCCCTTTGAAAAATTTATACACGACTGTGCTTAAACTGACACACAATATTTTTGGCGCAACGCAATCTGACTTCCAAAAATCCCTACGAAAGAATGGCCCTGACTAACATTAACCTATACGTTTCACAAATCACTTACCTCACCAAAAATCTTCGTTATTCGAACTACTGCAATACAGCGAGCGCCACTACTGCCAGCTAACTAAAATATTCAAACTACCGAAGTCACTAACTACTGATAGGCACAGTTAGCAAATGAAAGATTTTAATAGAGAACAAACAATGTATTTACCTTAATAGTCATAATATATATATCAGTTCATGACACCAATTCTTACAAATTTCAAAACTCCGCCATCTCCCTCCCCACGTCCACCACTGCTGGCGGCTCACCTCCAACTGCGCAACGCTACGCGCTGTTAGCATCCAGCTGCCCAACACTACAATGGCAGACAACAATGCAAACCAGCCACAGACTGAACACTGCACAGCGAGTGATTTTCATACAGAGCGCTACTTGGCGGCGGCGTTACCAATAAAAAAAACTAAACAGCCTACTTACAACCTACGTTTTTCATCCCGCGCGACTGTTAAGTATATACCGTTTTCGCCTCGTAGCGCGATTTGAAACGGGATCTCGGTTGGCCGCTGAACTTCTTTACCATCAGGTGTAAGTGCGGGGGACTGTCTTCGCCGGTTACATTACTATGTTTTAGTGATTTCTCACGCTGTTTTGTCTACGCTGCCAGCTTATAGTCTGATGATTTACATTTTTACTTGTTTTACCTAAAAGTTACTTCTCTGTTCGTCAGGTTATCGTTTTATGTTTGTGCCTTCGGCGAGTATCCCCTGGTTGCTTAGTAAAGGACAAGCGTGGCGAGCAACGTATCGGACTTGCCCTAAGTATTTCTGTAGCCGTTCGTCCGGACCACATTGCACGATGCTTGCTGGTTTCATATCAAGCAGCCTTAATTTTTTGTCTTTCCCTTAAATGTACTTCGTTTTAGGTAAACCTGAATTATTTACTGAATTTTAGTCAAACACATTCTAAAGATGTTTACAGCCACCTGTTTTGAAAAATAGTAAAACTATCAAGTTAGATTTGCTATAAAACACTTATTTGGGGCAGTCTTATGTTTTGTACTTAAATATTAAGAACCATTGAAGACATTGTTTTATCGGTTATCAGTAAGTGTTCATCAATTGTTTTAGATACTTGAATCGTTTTGTCTCAATATGTCAAGGTATTGTGGACCTAATTGATAAAGTTACTTTTCCTGAGGGGAGTGATAATAAAAATTTTGATACGAATGAAGTTCAATCCCTGTTTTGACCGGTCCTTCGACTCCCAGGCAACCTTATGTCAGTAGCGTGTATTGGAAATGGGACACTCGTGTTATCACTACATTGTTGATAATTGTCTTAGTCCTTACTTAGTGCTTTTGTAAAAAGACCATTATTTTTATTTTTGTTTTCATTTTTGGAAGAACGAAATTTTCAGTCTGTACTGGAGAATGCGTTGATATGAAATCTCCTAGCGGATCAAAACTATGTGCTGGAACGAGATTCGAACTCGGGACCTCGGCCTTTTGCTGACAAGTGCTCTACTTTCAATTTTTTAACCTCATTGTTCATTTTTTTCGTTATTGTTGACTTCTATGGAGTGGGCGGACATCACATGACAGCCGTGTAAGTTCACCGTCAATTCCTTCACTCAGATTTTGTTTTCCTTTTTTTTGTTTAGTACGGAGGGCAGCCAGCCCTCTGATCGAACACGTTGAGGTACCTTGCCGAACACCGAATGAGCTACCCAAGCACAACTCACTATCCGTCCACACAGCTTTACTTCCGCCTAGCTTTTGGAGGTAGGAGATGAGGACGGGTCGTGATTCGTGTCTGGGTAGCACTGGATAGAGCACTTCCCTGGAAAAGGCAAAGGTTCCGAGTTCGAGTCTCGGTGGGTTGGAAGGTAGGAGATGAGACACAGACGGAAGTAGACTGATGAGGACGGGTAGCAATAGTTGTTGGGTAGCTCAGTCGTAGAGCACGTGCCCGCAACAGACAAAGAGTCCGAGTTCGAGTTTCGGTCGGTACACAGTTTTAATCTGCTAGGAAGTTACGTTTCTGTTTTTGTAGTTGGTGCCTTTAGGTTACAATTTATGTTTGTACGGCTCACTCTATGTAACACAATTTGTAGTTTAATACTGTCGTCTATGATTACCTGGTCGTCGGCAAAATGAACAGTCTTTAGAATATTTAACTGGCCGAATTGTTATACCTCCAGGAATTCTGTTCTTCGTCCATTCACTGACCACCGATGTAGATATTGAACAGTGTAGGTGACGTACTACAACCTCGCTTTACCCTCTCCCCCCCTGGATTATCTCTATTTCTGGTTTCAGCTCTTTCCCAATATCTATTCGTATTTTGGTGTTTTTGTATAAATCTTGGCATACTCTTATCAGGTGTCTGGCGAAACCTCTTTTCTCTATTATTGTCCACAGCTTTTTATGCGGATGCGGTCACATTTTATCACGGCGAATTGCGTTTCGCACCAGCAGCTTTTCCTGAATCTGTGATGTTTCTTTGGCGAGAGAAGCCTTTCTGTGGAGGACTGATTGCCGCCGAAGGCAAACTCTCACGAGAGACGACGCGGCCTCGAACCTCCGCTCACAAGCAGGTACATCGCGGACTTGCCGTCGAGTTCATATCGTCGCTGCAGACAGAGACCGTTAATTTCAATTTCGGCGACGCCAGCCATCAATCACACCCGCGGCTGAGCCAGCGCGTTCCCTGAATGCAGCGGCGGAGAAAAAAAAGCGGTACGCGGCCGATAGAGCGGAGGATCTGGCGACGTCTGGGGCATAATTAGGGCACAGCGAGGAGCAGCGAACACGCCAGCGCCGACGTCCGTGGCTATTCATCAAGGAGGCAATTAGCAGGCACCGCCCGCGCCGCCCCGTATACAAATTGGGGGATAATCGTATGCGGCATCACACACGCGCCGCTGCCGCATCTAGTCCGCTCAAGCACTAAGCAGGCCGCCCTGTAGCTAAACTGCACATAGCGTATCAACATTTGCGCCCTCTAACAGGCATACCGTACATGGAAGCGCTACGAGGGGGGGGGTTCAATAAATTATGCAACACTTCTTTTCTTCTCTGCCAATTTCGGTTGCAAAAATGCCGAATTTGTTCTGGGACATCGTGGAATACTCCTGCTTCAGCCCTTTTGAAGTTCCGATAGGTAGCGGCGCTATAAGTAGCCTTCAAAATGAGGTCCGTAACGGAGGCGCGTTCCAAGCAGAGAGCTCTCGTGGGCTTTCTTTTGGCGGAAAACCAGAGCATCGCAGGTATGTATAGGCGCTTGCAGAATGTCTACAGAGACGTGGCAGTGAACAAGGTCGCACAGATCTGCCCTATCTTCCACGTGCCGGCCAGCCGCATGCAGCTGTGACTCCTGCAGTGTAGGAACGTGCGTACACTCTCGAGGTGATCGTCGGAACACAGTCAAACACCTTTCTGCTCACTGACACACTCGTCTGCTAGTCGGGGTACTCAAAGGTGTATGCCCTCTGGGTTTCTTGCCACCTAAAAGAAGATCATCTACATCAACATCCATACTCCGCAAGCCACCTGACGCTGTGTGGCGGAGGGTACCCTGAGTACCTGTATCGGTTCTCCCTTCTATTCCAGTCTCGTATTGTTCGTCGAAAGAAGGATTGTCGGTATGTCTCTGTGTGGGCTCTAATCTCTCTGATTTATCCTCATGGTCTCTTCGCGAGATATACGTATGGGGGAGCAATATACTGCTTGACTCCTCGGCGAAGGTATATTCTCGAAACTTCAACATAAGCCTGTACCGAGCTACTGAGCGTCTCTCCTGAAGAGTCTTCCACTGGAGTTTATCTATCATTTCCGTAACGCTTTCGCGATTACTAAATGATCCTGTAACGAAGCGAGCTGCTCTCCGTTGGATCTTCTTTATCTCTTCTATCAACCCTATCTGGTACGGATCCCACACTGCAGAGCAGTATTCAAGCAGTAGGCGAAAAGCGTACTGTAACTTACTTTCTTTGTTTTCGCATCGCATTTCCTTAGGATTCTTCCAATGAATCTCAGCCTGGAATCTGCTTTATCGACGATCAACTTTATATGATCATTCCATTTTAAATCACTCCTAATGCGTACTCGCAGATAATTTATGGAATTAACTGCTTCCAGCTGCTGACCTGCTATATTGTAGCTAAATGATAAGGGATGTTCCTTTCTATGTATTCGCAGCACATTACACTTGTCTACATTGTGATTCAATTGCCATGCGTCAATTCACTGCAGATCCTCCTGCATTTCAGTACAATTTTCCATTGTTATAGCCTCTCGATATACCACAGTATCATCCGCAAAAAGCCTCAGTGAACTTCCGGTGTCATCGACAGGGTCATTTATGTATATTGTGAATAGCAACGGTCCTACGACACTCCCCTGTGGCACACCTGAAATCACTCTCACTTCGGAAGACTTCTCTCTATTGAGAATGACATGCTGCGTTCTGTTATCTATAACTTTTCAATCCAATCACACAATTGGTCTGATGGTCCATATGCTCTTACTTTGTTCATTAAACGACTGTGGGGGACTGTATCGAACGCCTTACGAAAGTCAAGAAACATGGCATCTACCTGGGAACCCGTGTCTATGGCCCTCTGAGTCTCATGGACGAATAGCGAGAGCTGCGTTTCACACGATCGTCTTTTTCGAAACCCATGCTGATTCCCGCAGAGTAGATTTCTAGTTTCCAGAAAAGTCAGTATACTCCAACATAATACGTGTTTCAAAATTCTACAACTGATTGACGTTAGAGATATAGGTCTATAGTTCTGCACATCTGTTCGACGTACCTTCATGAAAACGGGGATTACGTGTGCCCTTTTCCAATCTTTTGGAACGCTACGCTCTTCTAGAGACCTACGGTACACCGCTGCAAGAATGGGGAATTTCTTGTGGGTTACGAACCTGAGTGTGCCAATATTTCCCAGAATGAGATTTTCACTCTGCAGCGGAGTGTCCGCTGATATGAAACTTCCTGGCACATTAAAACTGTGTGCCGGACGGAGACTCGAACTCGGGATTTTTGCCTTTTGCGGGCAAGTGCTCTACCATCTGAGCTACCCAAGCAGAGATGGTAGAGCACTTGCCCGCGAAAGGCAAAGATCCCGAATTCGAGTTTCGGTCCGGCACACAGTTTTAATCTGCCAGGAACTCTGATAGTCTTTTGTCGAAGATCTTAAAAGGCGATGACACGTGGGTCAATCATGTCAAAAACATAAAGGCGATCCATGGAGTGGTGCCACACCACCTCTCCTCCGAAAAAAAGCTCAAAGCCGCATCCTCAACCGGTCAAGTAATGCAACGGTCTTCTGGGACCCTGAAGGGGTTATTCTGTTTGAAGCACTCCGTTACGGACCAACGATCAACTCGCAAGTATATTGTGCCAACCTCAGGAAATTGAAGAAACGACTGCAGCTTGCATGTCGTTACAAAAACGAAAACGGACTTCTCCTTCTCGATGACAACGCAAAGCCTCACGCAAGTCATCGCACTCGAGAGGAGCTCACAAAACTTCACCCGGCCGGAGTGGTCGAGCGCTTCTAGGCGCTACAGCCTGGAACCGCGCGACCACTACGGTCGCAGGTTCGAATCCTGCCTCGGGCAATGGTGTGTGTGATGTCCTTAGCTTAGTTAGATTTCAGTAGTTCTAAGTCTAGGGGACTGATGACCTCAGATGTTAAGTCCCATAGTGCTCAGAGCCATTTGAACCATTTTGAACAAAACTTCATTGGGCTGTTCTTCGTCATTCAACCTACAGTCCGGATCTCGGATCTCCCGAGTTCCACGTGCTTTGCCCAGTGAAGAGCCACTCTGCGGGAAGCGGAATGTGCCTGATGGGGATGTAACTGATGCAGCAAGACGTTGGATTCAGCATTGTGCAGTAGAGTGGCAACTCACAAATGTACAGGATGTCCAAGTAAGGTGGCGAAAGTCCGCCTCATTGAACGGAGATTTCTTTGAATAGATCACAGTAAGCAGGGCAGCAGTAGCGGGGAGAGCAAGTCGTAATCGAGTCACGGTGTGACAGTGATTGGCTGGCTTAGCTGAGGAGCTCTGATAAGAGCAAGTCGTTCCGTTCTGAATATGAGAGCTTTCGAGAAGTGGAGAATAGCTTAGAACCCAATACTGCGACGTTGGATGCCGCTTGGTGGCGCTGCTGGCACGTGACGCGCTAACAAAAGTACAGTAGAGCGTCAATTATCCGAACGTCGGTCAACCGAACGACCGCTTAACCGAACTGTGTACCTGCTGGCGCCTGTTACTCTACCACCCTACCGTCCATCATCCCCCTCACTCCCAAACCAAGTTTCCCACAGTAGTCGCCGCACTGGGCCACCGTTGGCTGAACATTGCTTCTAATGGGGCCTTCACAAGGCACTGCTGACCGGCCAAGCCGACAGTCGCCGTGTTTCAACAATCAAAGAGAAGAGGATGGAGAAGAAAGTCTCTTAATAAATCATAAGAATATTGACTTGAGAGACGCGTCCTACATGATCAGCGCAGCATGGAATAGTGTAAAGGAAGAGAATTTGAAGAAAGCCTGGTATAAAATTTTGGACACAGAAGAAAATTCACAAAGAATGATTGAAAATGACGAACAGAATGACATGTCCGAAATTCTCGGTACGTTAAAAGAAACAGATTCCTACGAATGTGATGAGGAAGACATTCATGAATGGATGAATATTGATGATGCAGATCCAGGACACCAAATCATGCAGGCCACGAGATTGTAAAAAGTTCAAATGGCTCTGAGCACTAAGGGACTTAACATCTGTGGTCATCAGTCCCCTAGAATTTAGAACTACTTAAACCTAACTAACCTAAGGACATCACACACATCCATGCCCGAGGCAGGATTCGAACCTGCGACCGTAGCGGCCACATCGACCGGCAAGATTGTAAACGTAGTCACTGATAAAGATGACGCTGCCAGCATATCATCAATCAGTGCTCCAGAAAGTGAAGATGAAAGTATACCAACAGCTTATGAGTCGTTCACTTGTTTAGATACTGCCTTGCGATGGTTTGAAGCCCAGTATGAAAGTGACCAGTTTCAGATATCTGTAATGAAAGAAGTACGTGACTTAGCTGCTCGTAAGCGTGTAGGCTTGCTTAGACAGACCAAAATAAAGGATTTTTTAAAACTTTAATTTTGTATACTACACTCCTGGAAATGGAAAAAAGAACACATTGACACCGGTGTGTCAGACCCACTATACTTGCTCCGGACACTGGGAGAGGGCTGTACAAGCAATGATCACACGCATGGCACAGCGGACACACCAGGAACTGCGGTGTTGGCCGTCGAATGGCGCTAGCTGCGCAGCATTTGTGCACCGCCGCCGTCAGTGTCAGCCAGTTTGACGTGGCATACGGAGCTCCATCGCAGTCTTTAACACTGGTAGCATGCCGCGACAGCGTGGACGTGAACCGTATGTGCAGTTGACGGACTTTGAGCGAGGGCGTGTAGTGGGCATGCGGGAGGCCGGGTGGACGTACCGCCGAATTGCTCAACACGTGGGGCGTGAGGTCTCCACAGTACATCGATGTTGTCGCCAGTGGTCGGCGGAAGGTGCACGTGCCCGTCGACCTGGGACCGGACTGCAGCGACGCACGGATGCACGCCAAGACCGTAGGATCCTACGCAGTGCCGTAGGGGACCGCACCGCCACTTCCCAGCAAATTAGGGACACTGTTTCTCCTGGGGTATCGGCGAGGACCATTCGCAACCGTCTACATGAAGCTGGGCTACGGTCCCGCACACCGTTAGGCAGTCTTCCGCTCACGCCCCAACATCATGCAGCCCGCCTCCAGTGGTGCCGCGACAGGCGTGAATGGAGGGACGAATGGAGACGTGTCGTCTTCATCGATGAGAGTCGCTTCTGCCTTGGTGCCAATGATGGTCGTATGCGTGTTTGGCGCCGTGCAGGTGAGCGCCACAGTCAGAACTGCATACGACCGAGGCACACAGGGCCAACACCCGGCATCATGGTGTGGGGAGCGATCTCCTACACTGGCCGTACACCTCTGGTGATCGTCGAGGGGACACTGAATAGTGCACGGTACATCCAAACCGTCATCGAACCCATCGTTCTACCATTCCTATACCGGCAAGGGAACTTGGTCTTCCAACAGGACAATGCACGTCCGCATGTATCCCGTGCCACCCAACGTGCTTTAGAAGGTGTAAGTCAACTACCCTGGCCAGCAAGATCTCCGGATCTGTCCCCCATTGAGCATGTTTGGGACTGGATGAAGCGTCGTCTCACGCGGTCTGCACGTCCAGCACGAACGCTGGTCCAACTGAGGCGCCAGGTGGAAATGGCATGGCAAGCCGTTCCACAGGACTACATCCAGCATCTCTACGATCGTCTCCATGGGAGAATAGCAGCCTGCATTGCTGCGAAAGGTGGATATACACTGTACTAGTGCCGACATTGTGCATGCTCTGTTGCCTGTGTCTATGTGCCTATGGTTCTGTCAGTGTGATCATGTGATGTATCTGACCCCAGGAATGTGTCAATAAAGTTTCCCCTTCCTGGGACAATGAATTCACGGTGTTCTTATTTCAATTTCCAGGAGTGTAGATGCTTTGACAAAGGGCAGATTATCATTACAGCAGAGTCTATGAATGAGTATTCTCGTAAATGGCGAAGCTGGTCGAATGTTCGCATGCTACAATCGTGAGCACCAACGGAAGGAGTAGAAGGACAGTGAAACTACCACTAGACGCTAAATGGTTGGACATCCACTATCTTCACGTAACGTAGCGTTCGGAGGCTTGTCTGCTCTGTAAAGTAGGACTGGCAGTGGTCTGTGGCATCTCTGCCGAAAGAACACAGTGCTGGTGCACGCAAAAGTGTTTCGGAGGACAGTGTTCATCGTACGTTGTTGAACAAGCAGCTCCGCAGCACACCATCCCGACGAGTTCACATGTCAATTACGACTGCAGTGGGCACGTGGCGATCGGGGTTCGATCGTCCATGAATGGGGACGTGTTGTCCCTTCGGGTTTCTTCAAATTTTTACTACACTAGATCGATGAAAGAGCAAGAGATTTGCAGAAATGTTTCCAACCTCGAGCGGTTTTTTTGTAAGGATAAGGACGGAAATCTATTTGGAGATAAAAGCAAAGTCCTAGAAAGGTGGCAAAAGTATTTTGCCGACCTGCTTGACGGGGAAGAAGGGGATAAAGAAGAATGAACCGTGATTGAGAATGAAAGGGAACAGTACGCAGAGTTGGAATCAGAGTTAGATGTAGAGGATGGAGAAGAAGAAGTAGTACCAGAGCTAGAGGAAATGAAGAATGCTATCGAGAGCCTAAAAAATAATAAAGTAGAAGGAGAAGACGGCATAGAGGCCGAATTATTAAAATATGGAGGAAAGAAAATGGAGGAGGTAGTCCATGAGTTGATAAAGTAAATATGGATAAAGGAGGTAATGCCTAACTATTGTAACATGTGAATTATCTGCCCGTTTCATAAAAAAGGCGACAAGTCAGAATGTAATAATTATTGTGGATTCACTCTCTTGGACGTAACATATATTTAGTAAAATTTTAGCCTCCTGACTTGAAGGGTGATAGAAGGGATATTGGGGGACTATCTGCCTGGATTTAGGGGGAACAGATCCACGATGGATCAAATATTTTTATTGAGACAAGTTTTAGAGACGTTTTATGAGTATGACAAGGAACTACGTCAGTTGTACATTGATTTTAAGCAAGCGTACGACAGCCTACATAGGAAGAAAATTATACAGATCATGAAAGAATTTAGAATACCACGAAAAATGGTCAATTTAACGGAAATGACAATGAAAGCAACAGTGTGTAAAGGAAGAATGGAGCAAGAACTGCCTGGAGAATTCCAAGTACAGAGGGGGCTATGACAGGGAGATGTGATCTCTGCAATGTTATTTAATTTTTTTTTTTTTTTTTTTTTTTTAGAAAAGGTGGTGCAACAAATACCAATAAACCCAGGAGGAACGATACTTATTCGTCAAGTTCGAGTGGTAGCATATGCGGATGAGGTAGCATTAATGGCAAGGAATGTAAGGGCACTAAAGGGGAACTACGATACGTTATAAGAAGCAGCCAGAAGTAGATTTTAAAGTAAATATAAACAAAACAATGTAAATGGTGATGGGAGAGCCCAATATAAACGGACAAAAGAATTCAATAGAAATGAATGGGAAAGAATATGAAAGACTGAAAACATTTTAATATTTACGTTCTGTAATAATGGAGGGCAATAAAATAGCAGTAGAAATTCGAGAAAGGATAGCGAGTGGAAATAGTTGCCATTTTGCCTTGCAGAACGTATTTAATTCCAGGAATGTTAGCAGGAATACAAAAATCAAAATATATACGACCTATAGTAATATATGGATCAGAAGTCTGGGCATTGACGTTAAAGAAGGAGAACTGGTTATTGAGTCGGGAAAGAAAGTTACTGAGAAGGATTTTAGGAGCAGTGAGAGAGGAAGATGGTTAGAGAGTAAGAACAAATGTAGAACTACAAACACTTTTTGGACAGATGGATATTATTGTTAAAATTAAACACGGAAGAATAAGGTGGGCAGGACATGTACAGAGAATGCCAGAAACTTGGAGTGTCAAGAAAGTTTTTATGGGAAAACCTGATGGGAGGAGGAGAACAGGTAGACCCAGGAAAAGGTGGCTGGACGATATGGAAGAAGATATAAAGGTGATGGGAATAAGAAATTGGAAGGCGGTGGACGGAGAAGAATGGAGGCAGGTGATATAGGTGGCCAAGGTTCTTCAAGGACTGTAGAGCCAACCAAGAAGAAGAAGAAGAAGAAGAAGATCGACGATCGTCCCCAAATACACCATCATCGGACTGAACGGCGGCTCGAAACGTGCAGCACACCATGGTCGCAGGCTGTTGGGAGCAATATTATGCTATGGGAGACTTTGTCCTGAGCTTGCATGGGACCTGTGGCAGTAATCGAAGACACGCTGACAGGTGCGAACCTCCTGCAAGCCTCCATGCGTCTTGTCTTCCCCAACTGCGATGTCATCTTTCAGCAATATAATTGTTGGAGCCAAAACCGTGCTACAGTTGTCTGAGGAGCATTATAGTGAACTCGATGTGTCGGTGACCAAATTGTCCTGATGTAAATCCTATGAAACTCATCTGGGTCGCTATCGGGCGCCATCACCGCTGCCCGTTAGTTATGCGAATTACTGGACCTGTGAGTAGACATCTAATGCCACATACCTCCACGAAGCGCCAACAAACTGTCGGATCCGTGCTACGCAGAGTCAGTGATACATTTCATTCCAAAGACGGACAGGCAAGCTATTAAGCAGATGGTCATAATGTTTTGGCTCTTCATTGTACGTGTCAGCAAGTTCCATCCATTTCTGTCAATAAAAAGGACATAGCACCTAAATGAAATCACACACGACCTAGTTGCTATGCCAGGAAATTGAAAGATTTTCAATTTTCAATTATATGATGGAAAAGGGATACGCACTATCGATAAACTGCCTTCGATAGATTTAGGATATCTATATATCGACAGCACTATCGGCTATCACCATTCCCGACTTTATTCAACACCATCTACTGTGTATTATGGCCACTACTTGAGCTAAGTTGTTTTGTTAATCAGTTTAGTTCTTACTTGCAGCTGAATCTAATAAAGCACTGTCGTTTATCTACATCTACGTCTGCAACATACTCCGCAAGCCACCTGATGGTGTGTGGCGGAGGGTACTTTCTGTACCACTGACTGAGCCCCCCAATCATGTTCTACTCGCGAATAGCGCTTGGGAAAATGATTAATGGTAAGCCTCTGTATTGGCCCTAATTTCTCGAATTTTCTCCTAATGGTCCTTAGTGAGACTACGTGGAGGGAAGTAATATTTTGTCCAACTCTTACCGGGACGTGCACTCTCAAAATTTGAATAGTAAATCCCTCCGTGATGCACAACGCATCTCTTGTAACGTCTGCCAATGGAGTTTGTTGAGCATCTCCGTAACGCTCTCATACCAACTAACTGCTCACGTGACAAAACGCTCCGCTCTTCGTCGGATTATGTCTCTCTCTTCTATCAGTCCTACATGGTAAGGATCCCAGATAGATGAACAGTACTCAAGAGTCGGTCGAACAAGCGCCTTATAAGCCCCTTCCTTTGTGGATGAGTTAAATGTTCCTAAGATTATTGCTATGAATATGAGTCTGGAATCTGCTTTTCCAACTATTTGTTTTACGTTGTCATTCCACTTAAGATTGCTTTGGACAGTTACTCCTAGACATTTTACGGTAAATACTGTTTCCAGCGGTTTCTCATAAGTAGTGTGGGTGTACAGTAGTGGATTTATTTTCCTACGTATGCGCAGTATGTTAAATGTATTGACGTTAAGGGTCAACTGTCCGATTCTGCACCATCCATCAATTCTCTGTAGGTCATTCTGCAAATTGTTACTATCTTCTGGCGTTGCTTCTTTTTTATATACAACCACATCATCTGCGAACAGCCATAAAAAGCATGCGACGCTTTCTACTGGATCATTTATTTATACGTATGTTGTAAACAGTTACTTTCCTATCGCGCTTCGTTGGTGTACACCGGAAATTAAGCTTACATCTGTCGATTTTGTTCCGTTAGGAGGGACATGTTCAGTTCTATCTACAAGGAAGTCTTGAATCCAGACTCAAAAGTGCTCCGATACTGCAAAAGCTCTTATTTTTTTCATTGAACGACAGTGCGGGACGGTGTTAAGAACCTTCCTGACGTAAAGGAACACGACATCAACTCGAGCGTCGTTGCCTACGATGCTGTGGATCTCATGGAAGAACAGAGAGAGCTGAGTTCCCAGAATCTTCTGTTTGTTTGCAGAATGGAGATTTTCCTATCCAAAGAACTTGAGCATAAGACATGTTCCATAATTCTACAGCAGTTTGACGTCAACGATATAGGTCTATAATTGTGTGCATATCTCCCAGAGCTCTTCTTAAACTCGCGCTTTCTTCTAGTCACTAGGTACCCTTCGTTGCTCAAGCGATCTCCGATAAGTTACTGCTAGAAGGGGAGCAACGTCTTTCGCATAATATTTCTAGAATGTTATAGATATCTCATGTGGTACTGACGCCTTTCCATTACTAAGCGATTGTTGTTGTTTTTCTATTCCGCGATCAGTTCTCTCAGTATCTGCCATTCCCACGTTCGTACGACGAATGACAGGAGGGACCGTTTGTTTATTTTGTTTTGTTTTAGGGTCATACGCGCTCATGTAAAAAGTGCAGAAAACGAAGTCAGAGAGAAGTTAAAAAACGACTACATGTCAGTTGCGATCGACGTAAGAGAAGACAGCTAAAAACAGGGACGTGGAGAAAGGTCTATAAAATACACCATAAAGAAAGGGAGGTACGGAACTAAAATTTAAATGGCCTTCACCATATTGTTACGACGGATAAAAAGTGAAACGCAGTTGACAAATCGCTCGTCCTTTGCTGGAGCGGCCAATAACCGAGACCGTAAACCCAAGGGGGAACGTAAAGGGTTACAAAAAAAAGGAGTATTCCGTCAGGAAATGGCAGACGTTAAAACTTGGGCGCAATGTGTACAAAGTGGTAAGGGAGAGACACTTACCAAATGACGATGGCTAAAAAGGCAGTGCCCAATACGAAATCTAGTTAAAACGACCTCCTCGTGGCGGGAGGACCGAAGGGAGTTTGTCCAAGCCGCTGTGAGAGGCTTAATAACCTGGAACTTATTCTCAGTGGCGATGCGAAAGTGACTCCACCTCCTGACAAACGGCAACATGGAGATTATCAGAGGGAATATAAGAACTGGTGAGCTGAGTTACGAGGGCTGCAACTTAGGCAGCAGCGTCAGAAGCCACGTTTCCTGTCAGACCGGCATCACCAGGGACCCAAATAAACAACACAGTGACTCCATAAAGTGTGAGAGCAAGTGACATTTTTCCTGAACCCGTTGCACTAAGGGATGGGCAGCACAAAGCAGACAGAGGCTTTGAAGGGCGCTGATAGAGTCTGAGCGGATGACAAAATTGAAAAGCCAGTGTCGCCAGATGTACTCCGTGGCCTAATAGAGAGCGAAGTGCTCCGCTGTAAATACTGAACAGTGTGCCGGAAGCCGATACCGAAAACATTGGCGTCAATGACGAAGGCACACCCGACACCACAGTCAGTCCGAGAGCCATCAGTGTACACAGAGGTACTATCGCGGAGTTCCATGTGAAGGTCGTGAAACAAGACGATAGAGCTAGCCTGGAGTAGTTTCTTTAGAAAGCGAATGAAGACGGCACACACCAGGGAAGTTGTAGGGAGTGAGAAGTTAAGCTGCCGGAGAAAGAGCCGAAAGCGAACTTCCGGATGTAACAGAGAACAGGGACGCGCCTTATACTGGCAATCAAAGATGTCATCGAAGAAGGAGGCATAGGACGGGCGGAAACGCATGGCAGAACAGCTGACACTATAGTTCAATTCTTTTATCTTGGCGGTTCGCGCATGCCCGCCCAGACGCGGGAGATTGCTGCGTTGCCAGTTGTACGCGCTAAGAGAAGCAGCGCCATAGTATAGTTCGCAAACTTACGTTCAGGGGGGAGAGCGCAGTTTATGAAGTAAAGCCACCACGGCCGCATTAACCCTTTCGCTGCTACAATGACGTGCTCCCCGCATTCCGCGTTGTGCGCGATTTTGTCATCGTTGCACTGCTCGCCTGTGCAGACACACAGTGTTTCGACTGCCTTGGCACACTTTATCATTCGATTTCACAAAAACTATTTGGCCCAAAAATTTGATTTTTACACGTCTTCTTGACTGATACCTTCCCCCCATAAATGACTTAATTTTGTTGCGATGTTCAATACAGTTATTGTGCAGCATTAGATATAGTAAAACATTGCACGAAATTTTGAAGAGTTTGCAGAGGTAAAAGTCCATAGCCTATACTTTCCGTATGGTCGATTTTAGTTGCCACTAGAAATTTCAAAAAATTACATTCAGACGAATAAAATTCATGAAGTAAGACACTTCGATATTGTTTTTAAATAAAGAAATTGTTAAACATCGAACAAGATTTGAACTCAGAACCTTTCAATTAGCAATCAAACACTTTAACCATTACGCTAACACAGCATATCATTGAATACATCTACTGGAGGACTTTAAAAGAACTTTAGGTATGCTTATGAATTACTCACGTTTCGTCGAAGTACAATAGGAAATAATCAATTACAGCTGTTCTTTATTGCGAAAAAGCGGTTAGTGAGAATGATATAAACACCTTTCCTTGCTATCGCCTGAATTAGGAGGCTTATTGTTTGTTTGGTTTAATTAATTAATAGATTATGAAGCAATTGGTATAAAGAATGCTTTTTCCAAACTTTCTATAAAAGAAAATCTTCTATCAAGATATTGCTTTTGTTCAATTACTTTATTTATGACTGAACGTTTCTAAAACTGAAGACACTCGTCGGTGTACTGCACTGCAGTCGAGCTGTGGCAACTTCGTTCTCTGTTCATTGGCTGACTGTGTTTTGTGACGTCAGATGCGCAGAACGAACCTAAACTCGGCCGCCGTCATAAATGACGCGCGCTTTAATTATACCTGGCGGGCCGCTTGAATCTGCGCCCACAACGACCTGATTGGCTGACTTCAATGATAATTATCTCGGAAACGGTGCGACGTACTGAATTTGTTTCTTAACAGTTATTTCTCAGCACAACGTACCCTGCAGCATTCTTTCAAGCTTTCGGAGTGTTTCTGACGACCCATTACAGAAGTTTAACGTTAGCACTTGAGTCGTTATTCGGAGAGTGATAGAACTTTGAGGTTTCAATAGTTCAATATTTCACAAGGTCACGGAATGGTAAACGTCATTACAGATAACATTAAATTAAAATCAGTACATAGAAATACACCTGGTTTTGCTTTTATCGCCCAAAAATCTCGTTGATCGACAAAAATATCGTCCAAACGGCATTGGTTCCATTCCTCTAAAAAAATGGTCAATATTTTGCCATTAGTAGCCCAAATGGAAAAATATCACGGAATATGGTCACCTGTGCAGTACTCCGTTATAGAAACTAGTTCCGATACGGAGGGTGTAGGGGTGTGTGATGTGTAATGGCAGCACATTATCTGGTTCGGTTTCAGCGGGCCGCTTGAATTCTTCTGAGCGGAATGTGCCCTGCATTCTCATCCCTGAGCCCCCTCCCCTCCCCCACCCAGCCCCTTTCTTTCAAAGCCTATATAGGCTCTTGTAGTATATAATAACTGAAGTTAGGAAGTTCATGCACAATTAATTCTTAAAGTATGCATGTATTCATGGACTATCAAATGACCAAACAGTACTGTTCTTGATACTGCAAGTAGCTGTTTATTTCTCGGACAGACAGTATTTAATTTTAATATTGGTTAGCATAAAATTTCGACAATATGCGTAGTTCAGCGATATTTACGAGTGTTGGAACTCAAATAGTGGCAACTATTTATTCACGGTATACTACGCCTTCCACATCGCTGGCAACGGGTTCTACACAACGCCTGACTACTTTGAAGGACACTAAGAGGAGGAAACATGTAACTCTTTTGTATCGGTTGTGAATAAATAGTTGTTACTATTTAAGTTTCAACCCTCGTACGTTGTAAGTCGGCTAGCGACCGTCATTTTGTACTACGTATCTGTGCATAAACATTGCTCACATGTGCAACGGCGGTGCATCATTTCTTCAAGTTTTACTACTAGAGCGATGATCTACTGTGAAAGACTTACTCGTAATATCTTCTGACCGTGAGTCCAACCATCACAACTCAAACTTTTTGTAAATAAGCATGTAATATAAATGAAAACATATGTGGTACATAGAGGAGTTTATTAGCATACAAGACTGTACAACTTTCTTATCATGGACAAATACACTATTAATGAGGTCGCATGCTTTAGAAGTCTAGCTGAAATCAGTGCCTGAGTCAGTGTTAAGATTTCAAAGCTGTTGCTGATAGTATTTGTGTATTCTGCTTTGTTTTATACATAAATTTGGTTCCTATAGTTTCAAGTTGATTGTTAAAATAATAATTCAAAAGAAGTGATCGATCCCTTAAGGAAATTGAAGAATTTGAATGAAATGAAAATTAAATTGAAAAATGGGGTGCTTTGATATGCTGAAGGAATTCTGACTTTCCCTCAGGTAACTCGTGGATTTAAATACAAGGTTGCAATAGGAGGAAGACAGCTGTTGCCAAAACAGACTTGAGCCCGTTTAACTTTATAAGTTATTCAACCAAACGTTAAGATTCTTCTCCTCTCTGATAGTGAAACTTATATTAGAAGTCTAAACTGTGTTTTATATCTATACAAATCAGAAAAGCTTTCCTTCCTTATTTTATAGACCAAACACTATTCGTATGAAGGGCTCCAAAAAGCAAATTATGTACATAAAATTAAAAAATAAGTAAACGTATTCTCAGAATATATGAAAAATATGAGCCCCCCCCTTTCCATTGACAAAAACCAAAGTCGTACATCCTTGGATAGGGTTAAAAAGAATGGGTAATTTTATTAAAAGGTGTTTGAATGTTAGATTTGCAATTTTGAGATAAGTTGTGATTTCATTTTATTTTCCATTTAAAATCATGACTTCCTTTTCTTAAATGACATATAATTTAAATACATTTTGAATGCAATGTGTGTTAAAAGCATTATTAGCAAATAAACAGAACGACGATTGGATAGGGTGTTACTTTTTTTGACAAGCAGTAAATTATAGCATGCAGCGCAGCATTTCCCTCTTTCATTTAACTGTGTCACAACAGCATTGTCACCGTCAATTAAGCTGATGCAGAACAGAACTGTGTGTCCGTTGCAGGAAAGGCATTATCACGGTCTAATTACATAGCTCATTTGGAAGGATATTTCCTTTGTTGCACGCAGTGAAACGAATTCGACGTCAGCACATTCTCGACACGTAATTTATAGGTACTGTGAATGAGAATTTCCGCGACAAAGTCAATTTCACTTAATACTGTCTCTGTTCAAAGTTCCTTTCTTTAGAAATACTCGAATTAAATAATTTTCATTTTATTAGATACCTTCTGCAATTTCCCATCACTGAATATTTATCTTGTTACATACTTTCAAATTTACTCCGCCCTATAGCAAAATGTTCAAGGGTGATTTGAAAAGTAATGCTTCCAAACTTTTTATTCTGTTCTGAATAGCAGCTGAGGTCTTACGTGCAATGCATACTAGTCGATCGATTTTCCCACTTTGCTGACGCACGTTACAGCCCTATGCCAGTAGACAGCTCCGGATTGTAGCGTGTAACATGGAGGTGTGTAACGTAACTATGCCGGTGAGTGAGAAACAGTGTGCCGTAATCGAATTTCTAACCTTAGAAAACGTGCGTCCAACTGAAATCCATAGGAAGGTGAAAGCTGTAGACAGTGATACATTGGTGGCATTGTATTGAATTTATACAATGCCACCAGCAGGCAAAATCATGTCCAAAGTTTAAAGCATTTGGAATTCATGCATAAAGGCACCACCACAAAATTTGCGGGGTACTGCAACAGCCTCAGGAAACTGAAAACAAGAATTCGAAGGATCTGTCCAAACTTGGAGCATCATCTCTTTCAGCATTACAATGCCCGATCACACATGAGCGCTGCGACATCTGCACTAACTTGACGCCGTAAGTTCACTGCCATCGACTACCTGCCGTACGATACAGTCCCGACTTGGCCACATCCGGTTCTCATCTGTTTCCAAAACTTAAGACAACACATTTGAGGACTTTACTTGGATAGTAATGAAGCGGAGATAGCAGGGGTGAGCTAGTGCCCACATCATCAAGGTCAAGCATTGTACAGCGATGGTATCAACAGACTGGTCTTTCTTTGGAGGGAATGTGTTGGTCTGCAGGGTCCGTATGTGGAGAAATAAATATGTGGATTTGAAGAATATAGACGTAAAACGTTAACAACGTTTGTTTCAATTAAAAAGCTTTATGAGTTTTCAGATAAAAAAATTGGAAGCATTACTTTTCAGGACGCCCTTGTAACACAATTTCTCTGACCCATTTTTACATAAAGTAAACAATCGCGCCGGCCAGGTTGGCCGAGGGCCGAGCGGTTCTATGTGCCACAGTCTAGAACCACGCGACCGCTGCGGTCGCAGGTTCGAATCCTGCCTCGGGCATGGATGTGTGTGATGTCCTTAGGATAGTTAGGTTCAGGTAGTTGTAAGTTCTAGGGGACTGATGACCACAGCAGTTAAGTCCCATAGTGCTCATAGCCATTTGAACCATTTTTTTAAACAATCGTGATGCTACCAAAAGAAAGTTTCTTTCTTGACTGCTGAAAAAGAGACTTAATATCCGATGTGACTAGTACTGTGCACATAGTTTTCGGGCATGTTTGTGCCACAGTCTAGAACCACGAGACCGCTGCGGTCGCAGGTTCGAATCCTGCCTCGGGCATGGATGTGTGTGATGTCCTTAGGATAGTTAGGTTCAGGTAGTTGTAAGTTCTAGGGGACTGATGACCACAGCAGTTAAGTCCCATAGTGCTCATAGCCATTTGAACCATTTTTTTAAACAATCGTGATGCTACCAAAAGAAAGTTTCTTTCTTGACTGCTGAAAAAGAGACTTAATATCCGATGTGACTAGTACTGTGCACATAGTTTTCGGGCATGTTTACCAACGCAACAAAACACAGATCGGGCGAATCAGATTAATAAAAAAGATGAATTACAAAATTTCTGGTTCTTTTTTAATGCACTTCACATACTGTACACCCGTCGACGCTAAACTGTGCCCAGTGATTGGCACAAATAACGGGTCATTCCCCACTAGAGAGACACAGAGCGACCGTTCAATATCGTTGAAGTAGATGAGTTGCAGAATATTATAACACATTTAGAGTTCAAACGGAATGACTCCTTCCACATCAGTTCGGTAAAAATTCGTTCAGATAATGTACGGAACTTGTGACAGACTACCGAAAATATTAGGTGCATTGTTACCATCGACACTTGATACAGGTACAAATGAATTTTTACTAAAGATAGTTTCGGTGAGATTACGGCAGGTTTAAATAGCTTGGTGTCAGTGATCAAGAAGTGAAGGCAGTGTCATACTACCGAGAGAGGTGGCGCATAATGTGCGTGCGTGCGTGCGTGCGTGTGTGTGTGTGTGTGTGTGTGTGTGTGTGTGTGTGTATGCGTGAATTCCTAACATGCCAAACTGCTGAGGTCATCGGTCCCTAGACTTACAAACTATTTAAACTCACGTATGGTAAGAACAACACGCACATCCATGCCCGAGGGAGGATTCGAACCTCCGGCGGGAGGAGCCGCGCAATCCGTGCATGGCGCCTCATACCGTGCGGCTACTCCACCCGATGAGGTGCCGCAGTAATTAGCACACGGGAGGACGATGGTTCAAACCCGCGTCCGGCAATCCGGATTTAGGTTTTCCGTGATTTCCCTAAATCGCTTAGGCAAATTTCGGGATTTTTCCTTTGAAAGGCCACGCCCGGCTTCCTTCCCCATTCTTCCCTTAAACCGATGGGACCGATGGCATTGCTGTTTGGTGTCCTCACCCAAATCAACCAACCAACCGGCCCCATACTCAGAGAATGAGTGTAGGGGAGCAGGTGTAGGCAACCACCGCTGCTCACTATAAGGTCCTAATGAATTGGCATTGCTTTCCTCCGCTCTGTTATGAAGTGGCAAGAGTGTATATGTGTCATTTGGACGATTGGACGTATACTTCTGTCATTATGGAGAGAGAGGGTGAAACCCGGTACCATCACATAGCCTACCACTCGCGAACAGCACGAAGCGGGCTGCGAAGCTTAACGTCCTCATCGAACGGACAAATCATCATCAGCAGTGTCACATGCCCTCACTTTATAAGACGTTGTGAGAGGACCAGAATTTTATCCAGGACTTGGTGCGAAGACTGGTGATCAGAAACTTTACGACACCAACTTGCTTCCCCTTGTCAGCCAAATACCGGCTATGAAAAGTAGGTCCACCGCCAAGATTCAAACCAGCTTACCTCCGCGTCGAACGTCACAGCACACGCTTGCGTTAGCGACTTGGGGTACGCAGATTTACATCTACATCTCCATGATTACTCTGCTATTCATAATAAAGTACGCGGCAGAGGGTTCAATGAACCACCTTGAAGCTGTTTCTCCACCTATCCACTCTCGAACGTCGCGTGGGAAAAACCAGCGCTTAAATTTTTCTGTGCGAGCCCTGAATTCCCTTATTTTATCGTGATGATCGTTTCTCTCTATATTGGTGGGTATCGACAGACGCAATCGGAGGAGGAAACTAGTGACTGAAATTTCATGAGACGATCCCATCGCATCGGAAAACGCCTTTGTTTTAATGATTGCCAGTCCAATTCACGTATCATGTCTGTGGAACTATCCCCCCTATTTCGCGATAATACAGAACGAGCTGTCCTTCTTTGAACTTTTTCGATGTCATCCGTCAGTCCCATCTGATGCGGATCCCACATCGCACAGCAATACTCCAGGATAGGGCGGACAAGCGTGGTGTAAGAAGTTTCTTTATGTTTGTGTCAGTGATAATGCAATGAAAATTATGTTCATAGTTCTTCCAATGTCAAAACGTTTATGGACAGAGTGCATGGAGTAATCGGTACGAGCGAACGTACCTTCTAATTCCACGTAGAAGGACATATTGGAGAAATAGTCATCTAGAATTAGTAGGTGGCACATTATTTTTGAGTAAATGGAGTGTAATAACTGTCGACGTCTTTTAAGTATGGAAGCATTACCAGTCACAGTATGACGCGAAATGCACTGAAGACTCGATAATTACAAAGCAAGATGGATGAAGGAGACATTTTTCCCTCCTGAGGCGATAACAGCAGATGATCATGCCCACATCTTACTCCATTAGTTTAGTATTTGATAGGGACGCCTAACCAACGATACCTTATAACGTAAGACTGTGCCTTCAATTTACATATTTTTCGAGCGCTGAAGGAAAAAAAACTGGGAAAAGTTTTTCTAAACAATGATTCTTTCATCACAGCTGTAATAAGCATTTTTTTCAGGATGTTTAATACGTACAATCACTGGTGCAAGTTACTAACTCTATGTGTTTACCTTTCTCCGTGAATATCGTATCTTACACGAAAATTAATTTTAGGCACATAGGGACTGTCCTCCACATATACGATGTACAGATACGCGCCACCAACCACTCACATTTATTACGGGCCACTCCCAGGACATGCATAGCCCAATGACGTTCTTGTATTTGAAGCTGACAACCTTCATGTTGTATGTGTGCAAAGTGTCCTTTTACTTACACAATTATCTCTTACGCCTTATCTACCATACGAAATGTGAATCATTGAAACCTGGCCCCCTCTGTAGTCTCTCCTTTCAGTTTGGTTGTAGCAGCTCTTCTGATTTGCGGAAGTTCTCGTATTTTCTGGTGCTACAGCTCTCTCGAGTACGCACGGCCACAGAGAAAATTACAGACTTTATAATTATGAACACAGTGTTTGAATGCATAAAGAATCTCATATTTAAACGAAGCCCAACTTTCTAAACAACTTCTTTCAAAAATGAGTGAAATAGCCGGCCGGAGTTCTAAGTTCTAGGGGACTTATGACCACTGCAGTTGAGTCCCACAGAGCCATTTGAACCATTCACCGTACTTTAGTTCAATGCCATGACTCCGTAGACATTCTGCAAGTGCCTATGAATGTCTGTAATGCTCTTGTTTCCGTCAAAACAAACTCAGTGACAGCTCTCTGCTTGGATCGTACCTCCGTTACAGACGCCATTTTGAAGGCTACGTATAGCGCTGCCACCTATCGGAACTTTATAAAAGTGCGAATATTCCACGATTTCCCATAACAATTTCCTCAGTTTTTCAGCCGAAATGGGTCAAGGAAAAAGTGTTACTTTACTCATTGATCGCCCCTCGTACCAACAACATCATTACGCCATGAAGTGTTGGTATGTATGGCGTAATATGTCGGTGGTAATCACAATTTATAATTTTGGGCCGAAACTTGTATGCCTGACAGTACCATCTATATACGCAATGAGACGAACTGTATAATAATTTGTATTTAGTCAGGTACACAAATGTTGCCACGTTTGCTAATAATTATTTCTTGTTCTGTATTTGATGTAATTTGGAAATATTGTACGTGAAGCTACGTCTGTACGTTTATTATGTTTAGCACTGAAGACAATCATCGTTGACCGAATGTACAAGTAATTGCCGGATTAATAATTTTTTGTGGTCCGTGACTGGATTTATAATAAAATAAACATGTAAGTACACTGGATAAAAATGTAATCACTCCCCAGGATGCATTACGCTAATGCCGTGTAACATAACTCGTAGCCTTGAATATGTCCTCAGCTCGGTGAAGAAGAGCGTCATCAAGTTCATTCACATATTTCTCACCCAATTTAAGCCATTCATTGATGATTAATTACTTTACAGCAATCAAATTGTGAGGGTCGTTTATTACTACAGGCCGCCCATTTTCTATTGGAAAACGATTGGATGATTTAGCTGACTAATCGAGGTGTTGTAGGGTGCCCGAGAGCTCGTCAAGCCTGGAATGTGTAGGTAAACACTGCTGTTGTCATCTTTGAAGACGGAAGTGTCCCTTGCTTACTAATCACGAAGACGTAGAAGGAAGGGTAGTACTTGGTCACCGATAAAATAAAGTAGTTCATGTACACGCTAAACTGAAAGAGTGGACACGGTACAAAAACATCGCATAACATCGGAGAACCGCAGAAAGCCTGACGTACCCTCTTCACACAAACAGTGTGTTTTACCATCTTAGACACCGATGTATTTGATGCACTGCATCATTTGAAAATAAGTCAGCTACTGTCCAGTTTTTATGTAGTCTGGCCCACTGAAGAGGCGTAGCTTTATGTGCCGCTGCAATCAGTGATTTTCCGCTTGGTACCAAATGGTTAGTGTCCATTGCAAGCACTTTACTTCGCCATGGAGTGATACAAGTATCCGGTCCCTATCATTAAGATCTTCTTATCAACACCGTTACTACGCTGGATTACGTGGCTGCGAGTGGTACACAATTCCTTGTAGACACGGCGCGAAAAATGGTTAAAATGGCTCTAATCACTATGGGACTTAACATCAGAACTTAAACCTAACTCACCTAAGGACATCAGGCACATTTCACGCCCGAGGCAGGATTCTAACCTGCGACCGTAGCAGCTGCGCGGTTCGGGATTAAAGCGCCTAGAACCGCTCCGCCACAGCGGCCGGCTGACAGAGTGGGCAGTTCGCGTCGATATACCAACAGATCCGCCAACTGCATTCTTGGGCATGTGAGAAACATTAACTCGTTTCTTTCACTGTGCCACGTCTCCAAATTAACACATACGAGTATTACTTCGCTGACTCCATACAACATATTGTCATGTAGAAACCATTTCGACTGTCTTGACTTAACCCTTTAAGTAACACTGGCAAATATATTATACACCGCTGCTAAACATATGGAATTACAATGTGTAATTGCTTTTCTTCCGATTCACTGGTGTGAATACTCCCGAGAGAGGGGGTGTAAGGTGCGCATGCCTATATGACCATATGGGTTCTGAAAATGAGGAGAGTCGAATATAGACAATAGCTTTCGTGGGGGAATGTGTGAAAATGCAACGTTCAGATGTAACATAAGAAGCGTGGCAAGCTGCGCAACTGTCCAGTGGCACTGCTTCACTGTAACTGAATGCAGCACTTCCCAGCGGCGCAACTGTAGTGGAGCGACAGCAGAGACGCCAAAGCCACTCTCGAATTGACTGCCCTGTCAGGAGGTTACCGAAAGTTATTTTGATTTCACTGTTTGCCGAATCCCTCCTTTCGACGACCATTTCTTTTTCTATTGCCTCCGATTGATCGAAAGTAATATACACATTAGGGTGGCCAGGGGCTATTTCCGACGTCAACGTGCAATAACCACACAGACATGGCAGATGACAGTATTTACAGTGGAAGGTATACAAAGCGGGTCAGGGATGGGAAGGGAGGGGTGGGAGGAGACGCAGATTGCGGTGTAAGATTTGAAATTTCAAAGTTTTTTACTTAAAATGAAATAATTGAGAGGATGAAATTACTACGTTATTTAATTCTAAAACTGCTGAGTGAAATTGAATGCAAGTGAACCTAATTAAACTGCTGAGTGAAACTGAACGTACTGAATCCTACTTTCTCTTTACTTATTATCTCAACACTGACCCACAACATCCTAGCGAAACGCAATATGACTGCTCAAAAATGATAAACTGGCCTCAGAAAATTAATACAAAAGAATGGCCCTGAATAAGAAGAAATCCTGACAATAAGCTATACATTACATGAGTCACTTACCTCACAAAATCTTCATCACCCGAACTACTGCAATTCAGCAAGAACGAATACAACCAGATAAATAAAAGATTCTAACTACTGTAGGCTCTAACTGCCAATATGTATAAGGATAGCAAAGGAAAGATTAGTTGCAAAGCAAACAATGCAATTTTTTATCTTAATAATGTGACATCCAGTTCAAAAAAATATATAATCGTCCGTGACATCCAGTTTCAAAAATTATAGAAATTTGAATAACATTCAATCTCCAAGTCGGACACGTCCAGATCGTCCGCTCGCGCTAATACTGCAAACCTCCAACACTGCTAATTATTAACCTCTAACTTCCAACACTGCTGACTACTCACACCCAACTTCCATCACTGCTGGCTGTTCACCTCCAACTGCTAGTCAGACGAGACACAGAGTCCCTTACAAAGTGCGCACAGCGCTGTCAGAGTTATTATTGCAAAGCGCTACATAGCGCTGCCAACATACTGACACATAAACAGACTGCTTACACATTATTGTAATGCGGGAACGGAGAGATTTATCTAACCTCCAAAAGGGCGTGAACACTGCGTTCCGGGTAAGGGTGAAAGTATTTCCAAAACTGCTCTGTTTGAAACTGCGGCCCGCCGTGATTAAAGTATACCGTGTTTGGGAAAATGGTTCTATTCGAAACCGGCGACGAAGCAGTTGTGGTGCACGGTCGTCAACGACGGCTGGGAAGGTTTGTACTGGCGAATAGACGTGCAACTGTTGAGCAACTGGCCTCCCAGATTAACCAAGGGGCTACAAACAGTCTCTCCTCAGCAACCGTTCAGCGAACGTCGCTGCGTATGGGTCTCCACAGCAGGTGGCTGTTACAAACACCCGTTGTATGTTGTATATTAACTGGGGACCTAGAAACGACGGAGAGGCTCCGTCACCGCCGCATGCGCAGTGCTCCGCAACCCCACGACGACTACCGCAGTACACTTCACCCCTCCACCGCCCCACACCGAACACAGGTTTATTGTGCGGTTCATCCACCAGTTGACGCCGCCGCCCCCCCCCCCCCCCCCTCCCAGGGAACGGAACGTCTCACACTAGACGAGTGTAACCCCTGTGTGGTACTCGTGGTGTACGCGTGCGTGGAGAACTTGTTTACGCAGCAATCGCCGACGTAGTGTAGCTCAGGCGGAATAAGGGGAACCAGCCCGCATTCGCCGGGGCAGATGGAAAACCGCCTAAAAACCATTCACAGACTGGCCGGCTCACCGGACCTCGACACAAGACCGCCGCTCGGATTTGTGCCGGGGACCAGGCGCTCCTTCGCACTCCCGAAAGCCGTACGTTAGACCGACGGGCTAACTGGGCGGGTTTCATAAACCCGTACTGACCGCTGCTCATCGGCGACGAAGCCTACCATTTGCGCGCCAGTGCCGGTATTGGACGTCCACTGAATGGCGACAGCTGGTGATTTCAGATGAACGATGTTTTATGCTTAATCGGATAGATGGCCGTTGGCACGTACGGCGTGAAACGTCTGAAAACTGAAACCCAGAACGGCGTTATGGTCTGAGGAATATTTTCCTGGCAGTCCTGCGTGCAACTTGTTTCTCCTCGGCACGACGGCGTCTACCAGTAAGTAGGTCAATGCAACCTATAGACAGTTCGCAGTGTCCGTGCGCAGTTCGAAGAGCAACAGGGCGGGTTTACCGTACTCCCCTGGTCACCAAATACTCCGGATTTAAATCTAATCGAGAATCTGTGGAACCTCCTCGATCGGGGTGTTCGCGACCTGGAACTTTAACCGAGAAAATAGCGCAGTTCGTCACGGCACTCGAATCGGCGGCTACACATTCCTGTCCGTGCCTTCCAGAGCCCCACTGGCTCACTTCCTGAAAGTCTCACAGCTGTCCACGCCGCATGAAATGCCTATTCAGGCCTTTGACAGGTATTTACATCAATGTGACTGGATGGTATATATTGATGTTTTCCTGTTTCTTCCTGAACTTTTTTGTATTCCCTTATTTAATAAATAGACTTACGCATTTCTTCTGTTACCCAAGTTTTCCTCGCGGTTACCTGTAAGTCCCACCTTAGCGACTGACCTTTTTACCGATTTCTATTTCTCTTTGCCGAACTGCCTACTGCGGCATTCGTTATCGCTGTATCTACAAGCTCAGAGAGTTGTTGCCTCGTGGAACTTCTTCAATAAACTTTCACCAATGTTGAACCAGAGGAATGAAAGCGGCAGCAGCCAGTAGCCGGTGGTATTTAATATTCATGTAAACACAGGAACAGGCTTTCTGTGTACCAGTCTGTTTGCAGAGCAAACTCTCAGTGGTGCGTCGACTCGCGTTCACAATGACGTCACTTCCGTTACTTTGGCTTGCGGTACAAAATTTTGCTTCCGAAACACGTAAGCAGAGGCAATACAGTTCCGTAAATGAAAGTTATTCAGACTGAGTCAGGAGGAAGGGTACATGCTTTGTGCAATGATAGTACTAGTGATTTTGAACAAAATACATATGTTACATTAACATTTTCCGAAGAAACTAATGAAAGCAGGGAACATGACATATGCAAGTGATAGTAAATGAAAGGTTGATATCTAATGTTTTGTTTAATTGTGTATATTTCCTCACAAAACATGTTTAAACAGCCCATTGGCAACTACAATGCATTTTGCAGTATTTGTAGGCAGCTGCTGTGTTGTTAATCTGAGCTCATTTGTACTGTCCTTTACTTGATTACATGCATCTAAAACATGAGCCAGAATTCCTCTTTCGTATTCTCTCTGCGCTTGTAGGCTCCTATCGTAAGCCAACCACACAAACAGTAATGTAATCGGGTAATATCGCGTGACCTCGGTGGCCAAAAACGACTCCACTGCGACAATACGTTTGAGTGCGGTGTTGTGTAAAGTGAGCATTGAAACTGTCAGTAAAGACAACACTATGTAGCCTAATGTAGGTTTGATTGTATTCGCATGTGGAGGTTGGTGAAGGAGGACACGCAACTGCCACAGAAATTTCCAAGCAGCTACACTTTTAAGGAAGGGAAATATGTTCGTTTGAAGTTTGTCATTAACTCCTCAAAGCATGTACCTTTCCTAAATATTATATGCTATATTCATGACAGTTCTGTGCAACTTTCGGTATGTTCTTTTATATAGATAACAGAAGAAGAGAAAATAACAAATAAATAGATAAAATAAACAAATAAATGCTCCTGACTTACCGTGCATAGTTTAAAAACTGAAATATATCCGAGACATGAGAAACTGAAGACATTTAGATGCAGTGACGAAGTATTAGGAACCAGAACTAGCGATACGTATTTCCTGAATATCGAGCACTATGATGAAATGGCAATAGGAACGTCTATCTTCGTCACACTAATTAATTTCTTGTTATGTACAAATGTCTTGGCTGGAAGCGTCAAAAATGTCACTATATACGCTACCTGGCAAAGAGAGGATCAGATGTCAATGGAATATCCTAAACGTATACCCATTCAATGGGCATGAATATTATTAGAGTTGAAATTCGGCGTGACAGGTAAAACAGTCAGCAGAGTGCAATAGTGTTGCTCATCTTTAGTGTTGTTTCCAGGCTTCGTAGGGCATGCAAGGGGCGTGAAGAGCAGCAGATGTCGATTGACCTCTGGGAAGGACACGAAGATGCCGCGTATTCACGACAGCGTTATTAGCACCTGACAGAGTTGAAAATGGTCCTTACTGTGAATCTCCATTTGGCTGGCTGATCGAGTCGTAAAATAACCAGATCTGGCTGGTATTCGCTTGCGACAGAGGCCCTATTTTAGACTAGTAGGAAAGTGAGGACACGCATAATCGCTTTCAAGATTCAGATTGACCACGCGTTACTACCACAAGGTAAGATCGCTGTATTGCGCACCAAAAACATTGTAATCCCCTGACATAGGCGCCTGCCATCTGAGGACAAGTAATGGACACCCTGCAGCAGTCTGCATTATTACCCACCATTGGTCGCAACTCTCGGAGGCCGGGTTTAGCTAAATTCTATCCCACGCCTAGGCTGCTGTTAACAACACAACACAAAACAGCTGCATTTGGAGCGACGCCCTGACCGGGAAGTGTGGACTGCTGATGAATAATGACACGTTGTGTCAGCGATGAATTGTACACTACTGGCCATTAAAATTGTCACACCAAGAAGAAATGCACCTGATAAACGGGTATTCATTTGACAAATATATTACACTAGAACTGACATGTGATTACATTTTCACGCAATTTGGGCGCATAGATCCTGTGAAGTCAGTAGCCAGAACGACCGACCACCTCTGGCCGTAATGACGGCCTTGATACGCCTGGGCATTGAGTCAAAGAGAGCTTGGATGGCTGCCCATGCAGCTTCAAAATGATACCGCAGTTCATCAGGAGTAGTGAATGGCGTATTGTGACAAGCCAGTTGCTGGACCATCATTGACCAGACGTTTTCAATTGGTGAGAATCTGGAATATGTGCTGGCCAGGGCAGCAGCCGAACATTTTCTGTATCCAGAAAGGCCCGTACAGGACCTGCAACATGCGGTCGTGCATTATCCTGTTGAAATGTAAGGGTTTCGCAGGGATCGAATGGAGGGTAGAGCCACGGGTCGTAACACATCTGAAATGTAACGTCAATGCGAACAAGAGGTCACCGAGACATGTAACCAACGGCACCCCATACCATCTAGCCGGTTGATACGCCAGTATGGCGATGACGAATACACGCTTCCAATGTGCGTTCACCGCGATCACGCCAAACACGGATGCTGTAAACAAAAACTTGATTCATCCAAAAAAAAAATGACGTTTTGCCATTCGTGCACCCAGGCTCGTCGTTGAGTACACTATCGCAGGCGCTCCTGTCTGTGATGCAGCGTCAAGGGTAACGCGTCAAGGGTAACCGCAGCCATGGTCTCCCAGCTGATAGTCTGTGCTGCTGCAAACGTCGCCGAACTGTTCGTGCAGATGGTTGTTGTCTTGCAGACGTCCTCATCTGTTGACTCAGGGAACGACACGTGGCTGCACGATCCGTTACAGTCATGCGGATAAAATGCCTGTCGTCTCGGCTGCTAGTGATACGAGGCCGTTGGGATCCAGCACGGCGTTCCGTATTACCTTGCTGAACCCACCGATTCCACATTCTGCTAAGAGTCATTGGATCTCGACCAACGCGAGCAGCAGTGTTGCGATACGCTAAATCGCAATCGCGATAGGCTGCAATCCGACCTTTATCAAAGTCGGAAACGTGATGGTACGCATTTCTTGTCCTTGCACGAGGCATCACAACAACGTTTCACCAGGCAACGCCGGTCAACTGCTGTTTGTTTATGAGAAATCAGTTGGAAACTTTCCTCATGTCAGCAAGTTGTAGGTGTCGCTACCGGCGCCAACCTTGTGTGAATGCTCTGAAAAGCTAATCATTTGCACATCACATCATCTTCTTCCTGTCGGTTAAATTTCACGTCTGTAGCAAGTCATCTTCGTGGTGTAGCAATTTTAATGGCCGGTAGTCTATTTCTACTCTATCCTAGATAACGCCGGATATGATGGCCATCTGAGGAGAGATTCAGTCTACAAAATAAGTTTTTCAGAGGCACAGTAGTTTTACTCCTGGCGTTATGATGTAGGGAGCCTTCAGCTACGGCTTCAGATGATGGCTGGTGGTGATTGGGGGAGCTCTGACGGTGCAACGGTACGTCATGGACATCCTGCATTCTCATGCCATAGAATCGTAGTGTCATTTTTAAACAGGACAACACTCGTCGGCAAATGACACGTGTCTCCATGAAATGCTCCTTGATGTTGAGGTACTCCCCTTGCCAACAAGATCCACAGATCTATCCCTGATATAACATGTGTAGGACGAGTTCGGATGAGAGTTCGGTTCCAGTGCCTGTAGCCAGGAAATAAGCAGTAGTTATAAGAGCTGTGGGCCAGATTGCCTTCGGAGAGGATACAACAGGTACATTTACGCCCTTCCCAACCGAAACAGTGCATGAATGCCGGCTAAAGGGAGAGCAAAAACATAATGATGAATGCATACTTACGGCCAACTTATTTGTAAATAAGACTGAGTTGTAACCACTGAAATATCATCTCAAGACGTGAAGTTCCATTTTGTATCCTCTTTACCTTCTGGGTGCTCCCTTATTTGTCAGGTAGTGTCGTCCATACTTCAAATGGTTCAAATGGCTCTGAGCACTATGGGACTTAACTTCTGAGGTCATCAGTCCCCTAGAACTTAGAAATACTTAAACCTAACTAACCTAAGGACATCATACACATCCATGTCCGAGGCAGGATTCGAACCTGCGACCAGCGGTCTCGCGGTTCCAGACTGAATCGCCTAGAACCGCTCGGCTCGTCCATAGTAATCACAGGAATGGTATACCACAATCATACAAGAATAAGCGCCACAAAAAGCTCTCTGGAACGTAAAATGCTGCAAAATTAAAATTTAGGAAATCTTGAGGGAAATGAGTTAGCACGTGCAGTGCATAAATCCAAGTACATCGTTTTAAGAGCAGCGTTAGAAGTTAACCTTCCTCCAGTGCATTTTTGGAGAGTATTGTGTGACAGTAACAACTACAATGTGTTTCGGGGTTGCAAATTAACATATAACTAGGTGGAGAACAGCATATTATCATCTGCAGGGTCCTTTCCCACAACGAACGCGTACAGTGATTCATCGTTGAAAGAATTTACGATATTACGTGTTCGTTACATATTACGGTAAATTCCCGTAAGACCAGAATATCGCGCCTGTCACGGGTGCTCCCCTCGCTCTGGACCCGCAGGCAGAGAGCATTATCAGTGAAGGAAAAGGAAGCGTTGCGTGAAGTCTCATGAACGGTCGGCGGCCGCCAAGCAGTAGCCGGGGGAATCCCCGTTCTCAGGGGAAATGTCCGCGAGTGCCCGCCAGCGTTCATGTCCGCAGAAACAGAAACACCACTGAAGTCTGGAGGCTGTAGTTGTTTCTCTGCTAAACCTCTAAGATGTCCACCACCCGTACTCCACATTCACAATAGTATCACATGTTCTTATTCCGTATCTAACCGGAACACTGAACACTCACGTAAAATCTGAAACCCTACTGCATTTTCTGACGCAGCCCGTTACCAATACTTACTTATCAGTCGAAATACATTGAGCCAATACAGATTTTGTGCTAGTGTTTTACTACCATCAGTTTTATTGTTAATGACAATGAAAAAAAAATTGGCCAGGTAGGACTAGGATTCGCGCTCTGAGGTTCCGTACAAATTTATATTATAAAATATAAAATAAATTACAGGCCCATATAGTTAACGTCAATATGCAGCAGAAGTTTTGGAACATATATTGTGTTCGAACATTATGAATTACCTCGAAGAAAACGGTCTATTGACAGACAGTCAACATGGGTTTAGAAAACATCGTCCTTGTGAAACACAGCTACTAGCTCTTTATTCACATGAAGTGTTGAGTGATATTGACAAGGGATTTCAGATCGATTTCGTATTTCGGGATTTCCTGAAGGCTTTTGACGCTGTATCACAAATGTGGCTCGTAGTGAAATTACGTGCTTATGGAATATCGTCTCAGTTATGTTATTGGATTTGTGATTTCCTGTCAGAAAGGTCACAGTTCGTAGTAACTGACGGAAAGTCATCGAGTAATTTCTAGAGGCCCTGTGCTGTTCCTTATCTATATACAAGATTTGGGAGACAATCTGAGCAGCAGTCTTCGGTTGTTTGCAGATGACTCTTTCGTTAATCGACTAATCAAATAATCAGAAGATCAAAACAAACTGCAAAACGATTTAAAAAAAAAATCTGAATGGTGCGAAAAGTGACACCACGTGATTGCTTAAAGGAACTCGTTAAACTTCCCTTACACGATAAATCAGTCTAGTCTAAAAGCCGTAAATTCAACTAAATACCTAGGTATTACGAACAACTTAGATTGGAAGGAACACATGGAAAATGTTGTGGGGAAGGCTAACCAAAGACTGCGTTTTATTGGTAGGACACTTAGAAAATGTAACAGACCTACTAAGGAGTCTGCCTACAGTACGCTTGTCCGTCCTCTTTTTAGAATATTGCTGCGCGGTGTGGGATCCTTACCAGATACGACTGACGGAGTATATCGAAAAAGTTCAAAGAAAGGCAGCAAGCTTTGTATTATCGCGGAATATGGGAGAGAGTGTCACAGAAATGATACAGCATTTGGGCTGGCCATCATTAAAAGAAAGGCGTTTTTCTTTGCGACAGAATCTTCGTACAAATTCCAATCACCAATTTTCTCCTCCGAATGCGAAAATATTTTGTTGACACCGACATACATAGGGAGAAACGATCACTACGATAAAATAAGGGAAATCGGTGCACGTACGGAAAGATACAGATGATTTTTTTCCACGCGCTATATGCGATTGGAATAATAAGAGAATTGTGGAGGTGGTTCGATGAACCCTCTGCCAGGCACTTAAATGTGATTTGTAGAGTACCCATGTAGATGTAGACGTAGATGTAGATGTAGATGTGTACAGACAGTTCATTTAGCCCTAAAATCGAGAATCTCGGCGTTTTTTACCTGTTACCGACATCGTTACTGACAACATATGGGTCCCGGGAATTCCAAAACGTTCGAGAATGTTTTAATTATGTGTTTAAAGTCGCAAACAAATGACAAAAGAAATATTTTTTCGTCAGATATAATTATAAATCAACAGTTGTCGAATTTTTCCCTTTACTTTGAATGCGGAACTTTGCTCCTTGCCGAATTTCATAAATCTAGGTCAAAGGGAAGTACCCCATCAATTAATGAGCGAGTTTTCGAGTATCACAGTTGCGACATAAACGGTCGTATCTTTTGATTGCATTGATTTAGAAGCTTAATGTTTCACACGAGCAAGGGATGAAAATTTCACCTTGATACTTCAACCGGCTACTTTTAATGAGTGGGTTGCCCGTATCAAAATACGTAACATAAATGGCCGTACATTTTGGTTGCATTTACTTAAAAGCTTACTTTTTTTATACCATCAAGGCACCTTAGAGGTAAGTATGAGATATAAATTTCGACTTCACAAGCCTACCTGCTCCTGAGAAAAAGGGGCCTTAACAGAGGGACAGACACTCTGATAACGTACAACAAAAAACAATTAAAAATTAATAATTTTCGGATTTTTTCTTTAATTTTGTTGTTTAAACTTGCTGCTTGACAGATTTCATGACTCCAGGTCAACGGGACGTACTCTATAGGTTTTGATGAGTGAGTTTGCGAGTAACACAAATGAAGTGAAAGTCTTCCATGGGTGAGTGAACGAACCGAGGTAATTGCAAATGTATGTTTGCAAGCCGCCATTGACCGTAGTGTGAAATAAATTACAAAACACACACACACACACACACACACACACACACACACACACACACACACACACACAAAGAAACGGCGTCCCACTTACGAATTTTCCGAACGGGACGGAAATCGGTTGGTGTGACGTACATGTATGCTACAAACGAACAAGTGATTACAATTTCGGAATCATCGGATCATTCATTCAACGGAAAGAGCTCTGGCACTTTCGCAAGCAGTATCAGTTGCAAAGCGATTTAGAAAAGATTGCTGTATGGTGTGTCAGGTGGCAGTTGACGCTAAATAACTAAAAGTGTGAGATGATCCACATGAGTTCCAAAAGAAATCCGTTGGAATTCGATTACTCGATAAATAGTACAATTCTCAAGGCTGTCAATTCAACTAAGTACCTGGGTGTTAAAATTACGAACAACTTCAGTTGGAAGGACCACATAGATAATATTGTCGGGAAGGCGAGCCAGAGGTTGCGTTTCATTGGCAGGACACTTAGAAGATGCAACAAGTCCACTAAAGAGACAGCTTACACTACACTCGTTCGTCCTCTGTTAGAATATTGCTGCGCGGTGTGGGATCCTTACCAGGTGGGATTGACGGAGGACATCGAAAGGGTGCAAAAAAGGGCAGCTCGTTTTGTATTATCACGTTATAGGGGAGAGAGTGTGGCAGATATGATACACGAGTTGGAATGGAAGTCATTACAGCATAGACGTTTTTCGTCGCGGCGAGACCTTTTTACGAAATTTCAGTCACCAACTTTATCTTCCCAATGCGAAAATATTTTGTTGAGCCCAACCTACATAGGTAGGAATGATCATCAAAATAAAATAAGAGAAATCAGAGCTCGAACAGAAAGGTTTAGGTGTTCGTTTTTCCCGCTCGCTGTTCGGGAGTGGAATAGTAGAGAGATAGTATGATTGTGGTTCGATGAACCCTCTGCCAAGTACTTAAATGTGAATTGCAGAGTAGTCATGTAGTCATGTAGATGTATTTGGAATGACACTGATTTACAGTTTTGATGGATATCCTCCTAAGGTATACCGTGCCAAACTCTGTCAAACTGGTGCGTTTATATCCCGACTTGATAGGAAGATCCTGCCAATAATGTTCCAAACGTTCTGAACTGGGTGCCGATTGGCGACCTTGCTGCCCAAGGCAGGATTTGGCAAGTGCGAAGACAAACAGTAGAAACACCGGCCGTGTGCTGGCCGCATTAGCTTGCTGGAATGAAAGCCTATGGAGCCTTGCCATGAAGGGCAACAAAACGTGGCGTAGAATATCATCGACGTAAAGCTGCGCGGCAAGGGTGACACATTTGACAACTAAAGTGTCCAGTTATGAAATGAATTCGCACCCCAGACCCTTACTCCTGGTTGTCGTATCGTATGGCAGATGACAGTCAGGTTAGTACCTCACCGCTGTCCGGGTCACCTCCAGAGATGTCTTCGCTGCTCATTGGGGCTGGGGCCGGCCGCTGTGGCGGAGCGGTTCTAGGCGCTTCAGTCTGGAACCACGCGACCGCTATAGTCGCAGGTTCGAACCCTGCCTTGGGCACAGATGCGTGTAATGTCCTTAGGTTAGTTAAGTTTAAGTAGTTCTAAGTTCTAGGCGACTGATGACCTCAGATATTATGTCCCATAGTGCTCAGAGTCATTTGAAACATCGGGACCTAGAATATTATTGACCGCTCCGAAGTGAGTCCTGATGACCAGGGAAGACGTGTTTGGAGACGCACTGGACATCAGTTACATGGTTGTCGCCTGCCATGAGACCTGACAATCAGGAACGATGATCTTGGATGCCATTTCAATTCATAGCAGGACCGTTTTGGTTGTCGCCCGCGGCACCATTACAGCATAGCGCTGCGTCGTCGATATTATACGTCCCATTTTGTTGCCCTTCATGGCAAGGCATCGTGGGCTTACATTTCAGCAAGCTAATGCCCGCAAGCACAATGTGAGAGTTTCTACTGCTTGCTTGCGCGCTTGTCAAACCCTACCTTGGCTAGCGAGGTCGCCAGATCTCTCAGCAATCGATATCTTTTAGAGCATTATTGGCAGGGCCTTTCAACTAGTTCGGTATTTCGACGATGTACCTCGCCAGTTGGACAGAATTTGGCACGATATACTTCAGGAGGACATCCAACAATTCTGTCAATCAATTCCAAGCCGAATAACTGCCTGCATATGGGCCAGAAATGGACGAATGCGTTATTGACTTGCTCAATTGGTGAATCTCTTTTTCTTGAATAAATCATTCAGTTTTGCTAGATTTGTAATCATTTATTTGTTTGTACATGTACTGATTTTCGACCCATTCGGCTAATTCCTTCGTGGTGTAATTTTTTTTTCTCGGAGAGTATATTACGTTAGCTAGTACATATATGTTTGAAATGTGTAATTTTTGATTAAGTTCCATAACTAACTGGGTTCAAATTTTACCAATGACATATGCTTTGTGATTGTGCCGCGCACACGGTATGCCTCCAACACATTTTGCCACTGGTGTAAGAGGACATCTAACGCTCCAGTATAGACGGAATGAGGATGGCCTGTAGTTCCGCCTCCAGGAGCACCTGACCTCAGTCCTGTGCATTATTTTGTCTGAAGTCGTCTCAAAAGTCAAGTGCAATGTACTCGTGTTGATACTGTTGCTGAACTGGAGCTTCGGACACTACACTCCATCAAATTTTACGATAGTTAGTTAGTTAGCTTAGTTAGCTACGTGTTGCATATATAATTTGAACCATTCTTTTATCGAAGTAATATGGAACGGCTTAGTTTACAGGCTTTGTCTACATGATCAGTTTTAACATTAATGAACTCAGTGTTAATTTAATTCAACTCATGCAACTACTCTTAAAAACAAGGTTTCTTTTATTTATTAGATACAAAATTTTGGCTAGAAATTTTCCACTGGAACAGACGGATTTATCCAGGAGAAATGATTTTAAGTTAGATTAAAATTTGCTTTACTGCCTGTGAAGCATTTTATCTCATTGGGCAAATGATGAATGATTTTTGTTGTTACATATTGAACTTCTTTCTGAGTCACTGAAAGCGATAATAATGGTTATTGAAGGTCGTTTTTCCCTCTATTGTTGTAGGTAGGAACGTCACTGTTCTCAAATTGTGATGTATTGTATATGGCGAATTTCTTTAGTGATTGTATGTATCGTGATGGTGCAGTTGAAATCTGTGACTGCTTGAGGAGATACCTGCATGAAGCCAGTGGGCGAACACTACATATTGTTCATACTGCCACCTTTTATGCATTCAGAACTTTCTAAGTGGTGAAACCCCCAAGAAAATCGTTCTATAAGACATTATTGAGCGGAAATACGCAAAATATGTCAGAAGGTTAATTTGTTTGTTTCCAAGATTATCAGTTATACGAAGAGCAAAACTAATTGAACTTAACTGTTTACGAAGCTCAGTAATGTGCTTCCATTTCATGTTTCCACCAATAAGTACCTCAAAAAATTTGAAGCTCTCTACACTGTTTAATGACCCCTGCTCACGTGCCACACAATTGTTTGTGTGACTATTTCTTGCACAGACCTGAGTATAGTATATTTTTTCAAAATGTAGGGAGAGTCTATTTTCTGAGGACCACTTTATAATTCTTTGGAAAATGTCATTTACCATCTTTTCTGTCGGTTTCTCTTTAATGGGTTTTATTATGAGTCGGAACTCTTTGTAAAAATTCGTAACTCACATCGAAGAAGGGTCCAGTATTGCATCATATTGCGAATACGACATGTGGAACGGCACCTTTCACAAGCAGGAGTGTAACGTGTAACGTGCTAGATCAGTATTTTATTTCTTAGTACTGTAGGGCCTAAATAAATTTCACAGATATATTTGTTCTTACTAGGATACTATTTATCTGGGGGCCCATACGCCAGAATTCCTATAAGGAACTGCTGCCAACGTAAGTAACTTGGAAGTAGATGTCCTTGGTGCAGCGAAGCAGATTAAATTACTTTATAAACCTAAAGCCTCTGGTCCAGATAGTATACCAGTTAGGTTCATTTCATCAGCATAAAAAGGCTCAAAAAATAGCCATCATACAAGACAATTCACTTGATGAAAGAGCCATACCTAAACACTGGGTAGTTGCACAAGTCACGCCAATACTCAAGAAAGGAGATAGATTCTATCCGTTGAATTACAGACCCAAATCACTGACGTCGATTTACAGTAGACTTTTGGAACACATATAGCGTTCGAACATTGTGAATAACAACATCGAAGAAAACGATTTATTGGCAAATAGCTAACTCGGATTCAGAAAATATCGTTCTTCTGAAACACAACTAACTCCTCATTCAAATGAAGTATTGAGTACTATCGACAGAAGATCTAAATTCCATATTTTTATATTTACAGAAGGCTTTTGCACAAATCCTCACAAGCCATTCTAATCAAATTGCGTGCCGACCGAGTATTGTCTCAGTTGAGCGACTGGATTCATGATTTCCTGTCAGTATGATCACAGTGCGCAGTAACTGACGGAAAGTCATCATGTAAAACGAAAGTGATATCTGGCGTTCCAGAAGGAATTGGCAGACGCCCCATGCTGTTCCAGATCTATATAAGAGAATTATAAGACAGTCTGAGCAGCCCACTTAGTTTGCAGATGACGTTGTCATTTTCCGTCTCGCAAAGTCATAATAGGAACAAAACCAATTCCAAAATGACTTAGACACGATATCTGTATAATGCGAAAAGTGTCAATTGACTCTAAATGCGGGACTGCTACTGTAGGAGGTTCTAATCCTGCCTCGGGCATGGGCGTGTGTGGTGTCCTTAGGTTGGTTAGGTTTACGTAGTTCTAAGTTCTAGGGGACTGATGACCACAGATGTTGTCCCATAGTGCTCAGAGCCATTTGAACCATTTTTGACTCTAAATGATGAAAAGTACAAGGTCATCCACATGAGTATTGAAAGGACTCTGCTAAATTTCAGTTGCACGATAAATCATGAAAATCTAAAGGCTGTGAATTCAAGTAAATATTTAGAGACTACAATTACGAGTAACCATCACGTAGATAATGTTGTGCAGAAAACGAACCGAGGACTGCGATTTATTGGCAGAACTCTTAAGGGATGGAGCAGATCAACTAAATAGACCGCCTGCACTACGCTTGTCCATCATTTTCAGGAGTACTGCTGTGTGGTGTGGGTTACGCATTAGACAGGATTCATGGAGGATATCGAAAAAGTTCAGAGAAGGGAAGCCCGTTTTGTATTATCGCGAAATAGGGGACAGTGTGCTATTGATATGATGAAATGGTTGGGATGGCAATCGTTAAAACATCTTTGTCCTCCGAATGAGAAAATATTTTGTTGGCACCACACCTACAAAGAGCGGAATGATCATAGTAGCAAAACAACAGAAATCACAGATTGCATGGAAAGACTTAATCGTTGATTTTTCAGTGGAATAGTAGAGAAATAGCTTGAAGATGGTTCGATGAAGTCTGTGCCAGGCATTTACCTGTGATATACAGAGTAGTCATGCACATGTAGAAGTAATTGTTTACTGTTACCAGTTTGAGTTTTTCCTGTCAATTATGATACACACTGTATACGTTGATGCCTCGAACAAAGGCCAGTTTTCCTCGATACGAGTAGGAAAGACTTTTTACTTCTGTCGCGTACACATTGCACGTATTCGCTATCGTTGCGAGATGGACGCTGTGCTACGGTGCAAGGCATTTTGTAACAGGCTGTACTTAGACACGCCGACGGTCGTTCTCAGCACTCTTCATCGAACGTGACGATCGTCCGTTCGCGGAAAAAAAGGGACGCAGCGCATTCCAAAACGGCAGACACATTTCTTCACTGACCCACTTGCAGTTTGTAATCTGCTCTAGAAAGCAATTCTATTCACTTGGCTTGTTTCTTAGGTGAGATTCGGGCTTCCAAGCCAATAGTCATACTCTAAGGAAAAAGAAGAGTTGTTTGAATATCTTTAAATGCAAAAATTGTAGGTTAGGTTTGACTGTGACCGACGTTAGTATCAATTGAAAATTAAATTTGATGTGACTAGTCACATTGGTTATGTCATACTTTCCACTTCGCATCCAGGAGGATTGTAGGACCTCCATCGCCAAATCATTTATATGATGTAATAAGGCATGGCAGTATTGCGTGTACGTCTTTTGGGTAAAGTGTGACTCTGGCTGGCGGCAGGAGACAGAAAGCTATTTCTGATACAAAGCTCGAAGTTATATGAAAGTTCTGATTACATAGGTGAATCGCAATTTAATGTATGTAGCTTTCAGTGGTCATAGGCTCCCTTTCATGTGGTATGTACATCACCTAATGTACGCCAGACTAAGAAAAGATGTCACATTTGAGGTTAACAAAAATAAAGAACAAATAAGAATACTGCTGCAAACAACAGCAAATTTTATGAGATTATTAAATTCAGTTGGTGTGTTGTGTAAGCGTGTGTTTAATAGTTCAGGCTACAGTTAAAACGGTGATAGTACCAATGCAAACGTTGTCACGTGATTTAGGATGGGTTCAGGTTTTTTCTTTGTTGTTTGTATATTTTAGTGTGTGTCCAGTGTTTTGTCTTTATGTGGAACGCGTAGAGTGCCAACTTTTGTGCTATTAAAATAGTGTTTTTTACTTCCATATCTTTGTATAATACTTAAAACTGTATTAACCCTGATTCCTAAATTTAAGAGTTATATAACATGAAGTTGAATGTTGTAGTCTTATTTACTTCGTAAACAGACTTTTCTTTTGGAATACTGTATCAGGCGACAACTTCTCGAACAGAAAAACATCCAGCATACTTGGAAATTACATAATTAATAACAACGACGGTAGCACTGATCCTCATAGCAAAACCCATGAACAGTGATATGGATCTACACACAGAACTGCAGTCTGTCACTTTCCATACTGGAAACTAAATAATCCTATATTGTGTTTCTCGTTTATGGTTATATTTACTTCAGTGACTTGGGCAACATATCGCAAGTAACACGAAAAAAAAAGCTAAATCAGACCCAGCATTACACTGAAAGTAGCTTTGCTTATTCCACGACATTGTCTCTTTACGCACGCTCAACTGTTGATTAATTAACGCGCGAGGAACATAACGTCTTATGTGAATTCTGGACGACATGTAGACACCTAAACAGCGCATTAACAGTTAGAAAGAGGCTGAGAGACAGCTTGAATCTGCACCCCAAACAGGTAGATTTCTAGGTGTACAGGCTGGTTGTCGATTTCTGTGCAGTTCCCTAGATTGGAGAAATATTTCCGGAATGCCTGTCTTCACGAGTCAGATTTGTATTTCACCCGTCGTCCTCGCCAGGATTTCCGTAAGTCGAGTGGTACTTCATTTAGTTCGCCGAATTATGTCGTGGAGATGTTACGAGCTCATGGACGTTCCATATGCTACCAGAGATTATATCGATGTCAGTGATGGAGGGAAAGTCTGGAATTCTGGAGAGAGAGAGATTCTGGTCATATGTAAAGTATACCAGTGGTAAGACACAACCACTATTTTCACTGCACGATAGCAACGGTTATGTTACCAGTGGCAGCGCGATTAAAGCGGAATACTAAACACGATTTCCTAAATTCCTTGATCAAAGAGGATGCAGTAAATAGTATAGAATTCAAATCAAGAACAGGTGTCGATACGAGTAATTTATAAGTAGATACGCTTGGTGTAGAGTAGCAACATACGTCAGTCAATAAAAACAAGTATTGCAGGCCAAATTGTATAAAAATTGCGTTCCTTTCGCAGTGTCCTCATGAGATAACTACAGTTTTAGAAATGATATACAACCGTTCGCTCGTCGAAAGACCCAAGCCTAAATACTGGAAAGTTACTCAGGTCACCCAGTGCACAAAAAAAGAAACAGAAGTAATCCCCTGGAATGTCGACCAATATCTTTTACAACGATTTGCAGTAGGATTTCAGAATAAATATTGTGTTCCAGTAGGGTGTTATACCTCGAAGAAACAGATCTATTGACAAATAATCAGCACCTTTTCAGAAATAATAGATATTGTTTAACACAACTGCCTCTTAATCACACAAAGTAATGATGGCAATCGACAGGGGATGGAAAGTTCAGTCCATATTTCTAGATTTCCAGATGGCTTTTGACCTCGTTCTAGGCCAGCGACTTTTAATCAAATTGCATGCATAACGAGTATCTTCTCAGTTATAGGGTTGGATTCGTGATTTCCTGTTAGGAGGATCACACAGAATACATGCTTTCAAGACCGGTATTTGCGATATCGCTAATATTTGTTTCATGGGTGTTGGGCCACTGCTCAGGTCTCTGTCTAAAGTTTCTTTTTTCAATGCTGGAGACATCATCAGATGCTTTAACGCTACAGAAAGCAGTTATAACATGAAACAAGCTCAGCAAGCCGAACTCTTTACACGTATCGACGCAACGTCCTGTTCTTGACGTCATCAAACCGCTGCCTGAGATAGAGGAGTCGCATAAGCGAGTGTTACCGTGTTTGTAAGGGGAAAGAGTTGGTGCTGTTTACTTTATTTAGCACTAAGGCGCACAACTTGTCTAATTTCAGGTCTTCTTCTTTTCTGTTAAAGTTGTTTTTGTGATTTAGAATTTCTATGGCGTCTCTGCATATCCGGACGTAGTAATGATAAGATCTTGCTGAAACCATAGTAACGAAGTTTGTTGTTCCCTCGTCCCAGTGCATGATCCGTAACTGCTGATTTATCCGTATTCCTCAGGTACCAGATGACCTTGTGGTCCTTAGGCGTATGTTAATGCTTCTTTTTGTAGTTTCTCTATGCACCTGACCGCAGGCGTAGGTTCTTGGCGATGTTTAAATACTCGTGCACCTTTCTTGTTGTTTCAAACAGTATCAATATCGTGTTTTCTGAGTACTCTGGAGATGCGATCTGTCATAGTTTTTACAAATGGAAGGAAAAATTTCCCTTCACACTTTAGCCGACATATTCGTCTCGTGAGAATCAACGACTGTATGGATATTTAAGAAAATTCTCATTTATTGTTCTGTCTCAGTTGCACATTTTTGATTAGATTACAAGTTTCCTTCACTCTGGCTCAACTTCAGGTATTTATACTGTGACAGTACTCTGATATGTGGTTCTGAGTCGACAATACGGATTGCTGATGCAACTACTTAAATATGAAGATGATACCGAGTGATCTAAACATGTAACCTAATTAAAATGTACAACTGAGACGGAACAATAAATGAGAATTATGTTAAATCTTCCATTTAGTTGCTTCCTTTCCATTAGAAGTTCTTGACCTTTCAAGGTGTAGTGCACTATTTATTTCTTTATCAGAGTAACCTATTCTTATGAAGGCAGTTCTAAAATGATCGAGCTTCAAGTACTGTGAATCACAGATTCTTTTACCCCGGTCCACTAATTTTCTGATCACTCCTCTCTTCTCCTTCAGATAGTGATTGGAATTTTTGTAGGCTTCGCTGCCTGAAGTTCTGTCGGGCTTTCTAAGTACTTGAATATCCAAAAATGTAAATGACCTCCTTTCTCTTTTTCCGTACCGAAATTAATATCGTACAAATTAAGAGAGATTAGAGCTCCCAAAGATTTAGGTGTTTAGTTTTCCTACATACTTTTAGAGATGAGTATGGTTGACAAACAGTTTGAATGTGATTCTTTGAACCCTTTGCCAAACACTTCCGTGTTAAATGTAGTCATGTAGCTGGATGCAGATGTAGAACTTTAGTAGTTTGCTGATCCCGTTAGATTCTCGATAACTCAGCTTATTTCTCTGTAGCTTCTCAGCATCAAGTACCCATTTCCATGCTCCAATAACAGTATGAGGGTACAATTTACATTGGTCAGTTCATACAAACGACTTCAGATTGCTGTACAGAGCACTGAAGCCACATTAGCAATCCCATTGACGATAAATCTGCTGTTTCCGAAAAAAGATTCACAAACGAACAGACGATTATGTTTGACGAAACTAAAGTCATATCTCACACATCTGCCTAATAGGATAGAGTCACTAAGTCGCTGAGATCAGAAAATGCAAGAACTTCAATCGATTGAGCGGTTTCGCTGAAAACGCTACTAGTCGGTATTACTCTCTCGAAATGCTTTTAGTCTAGAGGAAGGATTCTGTAATACACACTGCTGCTTTTCTCTCCCACGCTGTGCAGACGTTAACGCGCGTTAAGGGAAGCGAGCGTATGATGCGATACGCTGCGAGCTCGCGGTTTGCACATTACCACGGATCCGCCAGCGATGGCAGCGTGGGCGAATTAAATCCCTGTGGTCGCAGCGTCGGCTAATGCGAACGACGCTTTATGCAACGTTCCACTGAACACGCACACACACACACACACACACACACACACACACACATTCCGTTGCAATGAGAAGTGTGCTGGAGCGTTGCAAATAAGCGGCGCTTTCTGTGAATCTGGAAGAACATGTAGAACTTACGTGACAATTTGAAAACGTGTTCAGTACAGTAAATGTGCACTCAGGCAAAAACACTGTGCAGTCAGGATTTACCTCAGTGCGCATTACCAGTGCTGCGTTTTCTCACCCCGTAACGTCGTAGTGTTACACGTTATGTGGCGAAATGTTAAACTTGAAAGAGCTGCTCATGAACACATGAGTGACTTTCGTTATACCACAATTAGAAAAGAAAGGAAACCACGCAATATGTGATCAAAAGTATCCGGACACCTGGCTGGAAATGACTTACAAGTTCGTGGCGCCCTCCATCGATAATGTTGGAATTCAATATGGTGTTGGCTCACCCACAGCCTTGATAACAGCTTCCATTCTCGCAACCGTACGTTCAATCATGTGCTGGTAGGTTTCTTGAGGAATGGCAGCCCGTTCTTCACGGAGTGCTGCACTGAGGAGAGGTATCGATGTCGGTCTGTGACGTGTGACACGAACTCGGCGTTCCAAAACATCCTGAAGGTATTTTATAGGATTCAGGTCAGGACTCTGTACAGGCCAGTCGTGTAACCACTCCGCCACAAGCCGTGCATTATGAACAGGTACTCAATCGTGTTGAAAGATGCAATCGCCATCACCGAATTGCTCTTCAACAATAAGAAGCAAGAAGGTGCTTAAAACATCAATGTAGGCCTGTGCTGTGATAGTGCCACGCAAAACAACAAGCGTGTAAGCCCCTCCATGGTAAACACGAACACACCATAACACCACCGCTTCTGAATTTTACTGTTGGCATTACACACGCTGTCAGATGACGATCACCGGGCATTCGCCATACTCACACCCTGCAAAACGTTTTTCCACTGTTCAATCGTCCAATGTTTAGCTCCTTACACCAAGCGAAGCGTCGTTTGTCATTTACTGGCGTCGTGTGTAGCTTATGAGCAGCCGCTCGACCATGAAATCCAAGTTTTCTCACCTCCCCCCTAACTGTCATAATACTTGCAGTAGATCCTGATGCAGTCTGGAATTCCTGTGTGATGGTCTGGATAAATGTCTGCCTATTACTCATTACCGCCGCCTTTAACTGTCGAAGGTCTCCCTCAGTCAACAGACGAGGTTGGCCTATACGCTTTTGTGCTGTACGTGTCCCTTCACTTTTCCACTTCACTATCACTCAGTGGACTAAGTGATGTTTGGAGTGTGGAAATCTCGCATACAGACGTATGACACAAGTGACACCCAATCACCTGACCACGTTCGAAGTTAGTGAGATCCGCGGAGCGCCGCATTCTGCTCTCTGTTGATGACTACTGAGGTCGCTGATTGGAGTACCTGGCAGTAGGTGGCAGCACGATGCACCTAATATGAAAGGCGTATGTTTTCGGGGTTGTACGGATACTTTCGATCACATAGTGTAGTAATAAGGAATGAAAAGGTAAAATGGGTTTCTATTTTAGAAAGTTACACTAAAAAAAAAAGTTGGGTTATTGATGTGGGAGATGTGATATTCGCTATTTTTGGCTTCATTAAAACAGCAAATAGTTAACACTTTCAGCCAGAAGGCAAATACTTGTTTATAAAGAATGATAAATGAATAATAAGGCGTTGCATAGCGACGGTGGAATTTCCTGAATAATGTAATTCGTCGTTTTTGAGCGGCAACCTAAATAGAAGAATACGGACAGATATGCGATCCTTCACTATTTTGTTCGCTAAAGAACAAATAAGGCCTAGCGTCAGAAACTTGTACTGTTTTTCTTAAGTAAGACGGACACAGATTTGTGGCAGTCTGATTTAATTTTTACTAAACGCATAAAAACGTGTTACATCTAAGTTTGAGTGAAGTGTAAAAAGAAGAACGGTTATAAATTATCGTGACGACTCACGAGCGACTCAAGAGGACGATGGCTATATAAAAAAGCGCTCAATGGTCATGAAACGGACATAAAAATCTACCGTCATTGTAGTACTAAGCTTAAGATACGATATATGTTTTAGTTATGATAAATATTTGTTCTGGAAATATTGAATCATTTAGCAGTACTCATTTCTGTCATCTCCCCAGTATTACACTCCTGGAAATGGAAAAAAGAACACATTGACACCGGTGTGTCAGACCCACCATACTTGCTCCGGACACTGCGAGAGGGCTGTACAAGCAATGATCACACGCACGGCACAGCGGACACACCAGGAACCGCGGTGTTGGCCGTCGAATGGCGCTAGCTGCGCAGCATTTGTGCACCGCCGCCGTCAGTGTCAGCCAGTCTGCCGTGGCATACGGAGCTCCATCGCAGTCTTTAACACAGGTAGGATGCCGCGACAGCGTGGACGTGAACCGTATGTGCAGTTGACGGACTTTGAGCGAGGGCGTATAGTGGGCATGCGGGAGGCCGGGTGGACGTACCGCCGAATTGCTCAACACGTGGGGCGTGAGGTCTCCACTGTACATCGATGTTGTCGCCAGTGGTCGTCGGAAGGTGCACGTGCCCGTCGACCTGGGACCGGACCGCAGCGACGCACGGATGCACGCCAAGACCGTAGGATCCTACGCGGTGCCGTAGGGGACCGCACCGCCACTTCCCAGCAAATTAGGGACACTGTTGCTCCTGGGGTATCGGCGAGGACCATTCGCAACCGTCTCCATGAAGCTGGGCTACGGTCCCGCACACCGTTAGGCCGTCTTCTGCTCACGCCCCAACATCGTGCAGCCCGCCTCCAGTGGTGTCACGACAGGCGTGAATGGAGGGACGAATGGAGACGTGTCGTCTTCAGCGATGAGAGTCGGTTCTGCCTTGGTGCCAATGATGGTCGTATGCGTGTTTGGCGCCGTGCAGGTGAGCGCCACAATCAGGAATGCATACGACCGAGGCACACAGGGCCAACACCCGGCATCATGGTGTGGGGAGCGATCTCCTACACTGGCCGTACACCTCTGGTGATCGTCGAGGGGACACTGAATAGTGCACGGTACATCCAAACCGTCATCGAACCCATCGTTCTACCATTCCTAGACCGGCAAGGGAACTTGCTGTTCCAACAGGACAATGCACGTCCGCATGTATCCCGTGCCACCCAACGTGCTCTAGAAGGTGTAAGTCAACTACCCTGGCCAGCAAGATCTCCGGATCTGTCCCCAATTGAGCATGTCTGGGACTGGATGAAGCATCGTCTCACGCGGTCTGCACGTCCAGCACGAACGCTGGTCCAACTGAGGCGCCAGGTGGAAATGGCATGGCAAGCCGTTCCACAGGACTACATCCAGCATCTCTACGATCGTCTCCATGGGAGAATAGCAGCCTGCATTGCTGCAAAAGGTGGATATACACTGTACTAGTGGCGACATTGTGCATGCTCTGTTGCCTGTGTCTATGTGCCTGTGGTTCTGTCAGTGTGATCATGTGATGTATCTGACCCCAGGAATGTGTCAATAAAGTTTCCCCTTCCTGGGACAATGAATTCACGGTGTTCTTATTTCAATTTCCAGGAGTGTATTTTCATTTTAATTATGCATTTTGCTAAGATTACAGACGCCAAGATCAGCAGTCCAATGTGCGTGTTACACTGACAAAAAGACAACTCTTTTACCGTCTACTTGCATCAGCTTTAATACTGAATTCCCCTTTTGTGCGATGTTAGAGTTGTTTTTGCGTCCTTAAGAACTTTCTGGTCCCTTAGGAAATGGTTTTCTCATAACAATAACTTCACGACCGGGTATGGTCGTATCTACGATCATGAAGTAATTAGAAAGACGATAATTCAATTTCTTAATCAATAGCACGCTAGCTGTGTCTGCTTCAAGGCACGCGAAACTGTAAGTAATAACTATTCACATTTCAGAATGCAATATTTTATGACAATGGTGAATCTATGATTCTTAAGCCAATTGTGATTGATAAAACAGTAAGCGAAATTCCAAATTCCATCTTTTCAATTGAATAACAACATCACATTTATTTTGTTACATCACAGAGACAGAAACAAACAGAGAGGTCATCGGTCCAATCGGATTCGGGTAGGATGGGGAAGAAAATCCGCCGTGCCCTTTCAATGGAACAGTCCCGGCATTTGCAAATAGCGGTTCAGGGAAATCACGGAAAACCAATATCAGGATGGCCGTACGTGGGTTTGAACGGTCCAGTATGCAAACCTCGCTCTGTGAATGGGACGGAGATCGGTAGATGTGGTATAGTTGTACAGACAAACAAGTAATTACAACTTCAGAAAAAAATAGATAATTGATTCAAGTGAAAGAGCTTAACAAACGAAACAAGTCAGTAACACGTCGGTTCACCTCTGGCCCTTAAGCAAGCAGTTATTCGGCTTGGCAGAGTTGCTGGATGTCCTCCTGAGATATATTGTTCTGATTCTGTCCGACTGCCGTGTTAGATTGTCAAACTCGCAATATAGTTCGACAACCTGCCAATAATGCTCCAAACGTTCTCTGCTAGGGAGAGATTCGGCGACCTTGCTGACAAAGCGCGGAGACAAGTGGGAGAAATTCTCACCATGTGTGAGCGGGCGTTATCTTGCTGAAAATGTAAGCCCAGACCATCACTCCTGGTCGTCTAGCCGTGTGGGGGGCGGTGGTCAGGTTGATGTCTCACCGCTGTCCGGGACATCTCCACACTTGTTTTCGCTGATCACTGGGGCCTGGAATGTCACTGAGTGGTGCAGAATTATCTTCAAGGATGAGCCACATTTTGAATGAAATCCCTACGACCAACGAGGACGTGTCTGGAGATGCCTCGGATGACGGTGAGATAGCAACCTGGCAGCTGCCCGCCATTTAGCCGACAACCAGGTGTAATGGTCTGGGGGGCCGTTTCCTTCACATTTCACCGCCCCATTTAATTGTCCTTCATAGCACTCCATCCCGTGTTTACATTTCAGCAAGATAACGCCCGCCTGCACAGAGCGATAGTTTCTGCTGCTTGTCTTCGTGTTTGCCGAACCATAGCTTGACCAACAAGGTCGCCGGACCTCTTCCCAATTGAGTACGTTTGGAGCTTTATGGGAAGAGCCTTCCAAACAGCTGGAGATTTTGACGATTTAACGCGCCACTTTGACAGAATTTGGCACGATATCTCTCAGGACGACATCCGACAACTTTATCAATAAATGCAAATCGAATAACTTGTTCATAATGGGCAGAGTTGGACGAATGCTTTATTCACTTGTTTAATGTGTGAAGTCCGCAGCTCGTGGTCTTGCGGTTGCGTTCTCGCTTCCCGCGCGCGGGGTCCCGCGTTCGATTCCCGCCTAGGTCAGGGATTTTCCATGTCTCGAGATTATAGGCTTTTGTGTCGTCTTCATCATCTTCATTCATCTCCATTACGGTCAGAGGAAGGCAATGGCAAACCGCCTCCGCTAGGACCTTGCCTAGTCAGCGGTGTGGGTCTCCCGCATCGTCCCCTACGCTCCTCGAAGTATGGGACCTCATCATCAACGTGTGAAGCTCTGTGTCATTGTGTCATGAATAAATCACCCAGTTTTTCTGAAGTTATAATCATTTGCTTGTCTGTGCACATACATCACATCTACCGGTTTCCGTCCCGTTTGTATAATTCCTTCGTGATGCGTCGCTTTTTTTTTGTTTTTTGGCAGAGTATATTTTAATATTTATAAATATAAAACTCGCGAACCGAAAAACACTCATAGAAATTACGTTTGGATAGGAGCTCAATTTAGCGGATAGACTACAGTCATGAATATTGAAGTGACATGCTAGAAGTCTGTAAGCTGTTGCAAAAATTACCTGTTGTCTTGTTTCGAGAAAATCTGCTTTTACTGATTCTCCATTTCGGTCATCGTATTAAAACGGTGTTGGTCCACCTCTGACGCCTACTCCTTGATAAGTTTTCGGAAAAATGTGGCACAAGCTGTCTACACAGTTCCCGTAATTTACGGGCCATGGTTTGTGCCGCGGATCTGGCACCCTATAGTCGAAGTGTGTTCCATGTGGTTCAGATCAGGCAAAATTCGTAGGCAAGACAATAGCATGCTTATCAAACCACTGTAGAGTGGTTCTAGTTTTGTGATTCTGCATTTTTTCTGTCGAGTAATCCACCTTTGCATTCCCACCACAAAGACGTCCGCAGCCAACCCGTTGAGAAATTTGGAAACTTCTTCTTGCAACTCCTCGTCCGTCTGGAGTCGCATACCGCCTAGGTGCTCCTTCAATTTCGAAAACAGATGGAAATCGCTGGGTGTCAAATCGGGGCTGTAAGGGGGTTGGTGAATGACATCCCAGCCAAATTTGTCGATTAACCCCTTCGTCTGTCGTGACACATGTGGATGGGCATTGTCGGGGTGCAGCCTTTGCCGAGTTTTCCCCTACGACGATTTTGGATTGCCCGTCTGAGCTTTCTCAAGGTCTCACAATGACCTGTCAAGTTTACGGTAGTCCCTATAGGCATAAAATCAATGATCAGTACACCACGCCGGTCCCAAAACACCGATGCCGTGATTTTTTCCAGCTGACAGCTGCTGCTTAAACGTCTTCGGTGGTGGCGATCCGGTGTGTTTCCATTGGCGCGATTGTTGTTTAGTTTCCGGAGTAACGTAATGGCACCACGATTCATCCCCCGTAACAATGGAATCAAGGAAGTCTTCCTTGTTCTCGTCACATTGACTCCAGAACTTCCGAGCACAGTCGACGCGCTGTTGTTTGTGGATTTCTGAAAACATGTGCGGCACCCAGCGCGCGCACTCCTTGTGGTAGCATAGCTTTTCATTCAATATCCTGTCAATTGAAGCTGCAGAAGCCTCAGCAATTTGAACAGCCAGTTGCCGGATGGTGATTCACCGATCTTCGAGCAGGATATGCTCAACTTTCGCCACAACTTCGCCGGAGATCGACGGCCTTCAGCTCCGTTGTTCGTCGTGGACGCCCGTACAGCCGTTGGCAAACTCCCTATACCATTTGCAGACGTGCTGAATGCTTATACACGTTTCCCCATATACTTCACTCGATTGCTGAAGAATTTCTTTCGTGCAAAAACCGGATGACTGCACGAATTTGACACGTGGAGGTGACGGCGATGACGGACTCCATCGTTTATGGCTGTCAGGTCCGGACTGACCGTTGCAGAACCACTCTTGTTGTTGGAATCGGTGGTGGGGGATCTGACGAACACGGTGGTGTTACCAGATTTCGCGTTGCACCATGCACGGTAAGGGTAAAGAGTTCGGAACCTTACTTTTGAAAGTGGGAATACTGCTTTTACTGGCCTGCATCAGGAGCGCGGTGTATGTTTCGAGCTGCCATCGACCTGGATGGCGGCGTAGCAGGAAACGACTATCGGTGTAGTGTAACGAGAGACTTGATTCCTCCTACCAAGCAACTCGTTTCAGTTAACGCGCATTCTGCTCCCACGGTAAGCGTAACTGACGGTGTCCTTAGATTAAGACGGGAACGCGTAGGAATTCTCTGCCGGGGAGTTCTGTCTTCAACAATGTGCACTGAATGGTGTGCTGCGAAACGTCATCAACAGCATTGTGCTCTGTTGCCAGGTCTGTCACATATCGCTGCCTATCCTTCTTTACAGAGAGGGCAAGCTTCCGTCCTCCACGTTCTCTGATGAGCGTGAACGATCAGCACATTGTCGCCAACTCTTTATTTGATCTTCCTTCAATCACGTTCCACAGATGTTCGGTCTTTCCCAGGTACCGACCCATAACAATCTCTCCCTTTGTCAGATTCGCTTATGTCAATTGATATCCACATGTGCGACCCGGATCGTCTCTAGAATGACTCTTATTCGTCTTTGTTCCGCTTATATACTTTTCTCACCGCGTCATGTGTCGCAACGTCACGAAGCAGCATTCGCTTGCACGGTGAACGGTGCTCATAATGTTTTAACTCAGCGGAGTATTTCTGATGCTATGACCGGTTTTGCTCACACTGATCATTTTCAGATGTGAGTATATCGGCATCTAGAGTAACTGGTCAGTTTCTGAAAGCGTCGCTGAACAAATGTCGCATTTGGGTTGCTTACAGTAATAGACATTTACAGGCTTTGCACAGACGTTAAACACACTTGTTACCAAGAGCTCCGTACGCTTAATGCGCATTCAGTTCATATTTTCTCAAAAAGAAATGAGAAAAAAGAATAAAAAACACGCATGGTGGAACGACAACTGTGAAAACGCTCTTAAAGCACGCAAATTGGCCTTCCAGAAATACAGCAGCAAGAAAACGCCAGAAACACAGCAAAATTTCTTCAAAGTACGGAAAGAAACAGCCAGAACCATCAGACAAACAGAGAGAAGATACCTAAACGAACAACTGGAACAACTGAAATTACAATAAAAGAGATTTCTACAGGACATTCGCAAATAGGATACGAGTATACACACCACAAAATCTCTGCTTTAAAAAACAAAATGAAAAGTAAGCACTTACTAATGTAGAAAACTGCAAATAACTCCCAGTTTACTTCGCCAATTTACTAAAGACACAGAACCCACAGAAAAATCCCCCCTTACTGAACCCACACAAACCAACCAATCTCAATGCCACCCTCATAAGAAGAAATCCTCAAGCACATCCACCAACTCGAAAACAACAACGCGGCTGACATAGTAGCAGAACTACTGAAAAATTATGGCTCTAAATCACTTGAGCTGCTCTCGAAAATTATCAAAGAAATTTTGACAATAGAAGAATTAGCTGACGACTGGAAGTCTTCACTGATCCACCCCCTGCACAAAAAAAGAGACAGAACGGATGTCAACAATTATCGAGGCATTTCACTTCTACCAGTCACCTACAAGATCTTCTTTTCATGCCTATTGCAGAGAACACACGAACAAATTGAACGCAAGATTGGAGAGTATCAAGCGGTTCCAGATCCGGACGTTCCTGCCCTGAACAAGTTTTTAATCCAAAAGCAACGTCAAATTACAGAGCTATTAGACATAAGCCCACTAGATGTACATTCGTCGACTTCAAGAAAGTGTATGACTCAGTCGACCGTAAACCCCTTGTCAACACTCTAGTAGACCTCGGACTTGACCATAAAACACGTAAGCTCATTGAACAGATACTCATGGGGAAAATCTTGGACTGTCTTGAGATCAGTACTGGAGTAAGACAAGGAGACAAACTATCTTCAGTTCTGTTCAGTATCATTTTGGACAAGGTCATAAGGAGATGGGAGAGTGAGCTTAGAAAACATGGCCTATGTAAACCAATGAAGATTGTAAGGAAAACTGAAGTCACCTGCCTAGCCTTTGTCGATGACCTTGCAATTTTGACAGACAGTGAACAAAGTGCAATACATCAAACAGAAATATTCAAGGAAAGCGCCGAGAAGGTTGGCTTGCAAATTTCTTTTGAGGAAACGGAATTTATGTGTGCACTCTTAAACATACAGAAAATCACCACAAAATATGGACCGATGAACCGAGTTCCACATTTTAAATACCTGGGGGATGTTTTGGAACCCACTTGCCTCAAAAAAAATTTTTAAGAAATTCGAGCACAGAAACTAAAGAGAGCCTACTGTCGAACACATCAACTTTACAAAAATAAGTGCATGTCCTTGCATGTAAAAATCAGCACTGTCACTCAGCAGAAACCTTGTCACTCCATAACACGATGCTACTACAAAATATAAGAAAAGGAGCTCGAAAGACCATTAGAAAAATCCTTGGAGCATGAAAAACTGAAGCTGGATATAGACTGTAAACGAACAAAACTGCAAAGGAAATTTCAAATATTGCTGCTGATATTAGAAAAAGACGCCTTAAATTTTGTGGACACATACACAGGCTCCTTGAGTACAGGCCCACACGCCAGAACGCCCGATACTCATAGCCACTGAAACCTTAAAGGTATGAACTGGGCCGAACAAGTACAAAGAGACGTTACTGATTCTCAACTAACCATTCAGCACACTGCAGACCGTAACATCTACAGAAGCAAAATAATAAATGGGAAGTTCAGCTAGAGAAAAGAGTCAAAAGGACCGGTACAAAGCTTTTACATATGTATGCGCGAAACACGACGGTGTTGATCGAAGAGGTGAAAAAGCCTAAAAAGTTAATACTAACCACGGGATTACAGCAGAGGTGGCTTTCTACAGTTCTGAAGTAATGTATAGTGAAACGTCGAATGAGACCTACGATTTCGTGGAAAATTCAATGCTTGTAAAAATGAAACATCTTCTTGTCTTGGATTCGCATATCCTGTATTTCAAGTGCCTCATACAGTCCCATTAGTAAAGGACGGCATGAGAAACTTTTTGACCTCCTCCTGACAACGATGCGCCCACTTCATTAGAAATGGAATTTCTGGGTAACGCAGATACGGACGTGACAACCGAAACAGCGAAAAAACTGATTATTAATACTGTCTCGACTCTGAGAAATTTCAATCCCGTTATCACAGGAATTGAATATTTACGTATGTATTTTTGATGTGAAAATTCATCCTGATAAATATTTATTAATATAACCGTTCTCTGGCACAATTAGTAAGCTGGAATTTAGACAGAGATGAATTACACTGAAGCGGGCGCAGCAGCATTTAATTACAGATGTCATTTCACGCAGACAGGATTTGTACCTCACAGCGGACGGTGACCAGTTATGACATCCATTTCCATTCATCTACAAAAACTGGTTATCTGGCATATGTGCCAGGCGTCAAACAGTGTTATTTAAGCTTGAAGACAAACTTTACAGAACGTTTCCCACGCCTTCCGCTCTTTGCCTACATCGCAGTCACGTAATAGGGTAGCGTCACTGTGACGTCAGAGGCATGATCAGCTTTTGTGGACTCTACAGATTTTACAGTTATAGCAAAGAACTGAAAACCTACAAACTTGCTTCAACACATACAGCAAAAAATCTTTATCACAAGACCGAAAATTACAGCGTTACAACACTAGAACTTAAAGAGAAACACAATGAAATGGTGATAAGATAATGGTAGGAAAAGAAAAAAAAGTGCTAAATAAATTCAAACGCGCTCCTTAGACACAGTGAGCGAAAAAAATTTTCAAGTGGTGGTGAGTGTAATCGCAATTTGTCTTTTGCCCTCTTGTGTGCGAATATCGCAATAAACTACTCTCCACCAGCCACAGGGCTGTTTCCCTTGCCATTATATAGGAGATGTCATCTACTCGATTCGATAAACCATCAGATGATACGACGTTTGAATGCAGAAATGAGCAATGGACAAGACAGATACTTGACAGAATAACATGATGCGCGACAAACGAATACACTGCACAAGATGTTTTTCTTCCGGCAGGCCCTTGTACCTCAAAACGTAAACTAATGGTACAACTGGATCGTGGCAAGCATCTTCAGGACCAGTGATACTTCTTAACTACGGAACTCAAGAAATTACTTCAAAACAAAATTTACAATAAAAATTTGAACATTGTTTTACACCTACATACATACATGCTCCGCAAGGTACCATAATTTGCACTGAGGAGGGTACAACCTGTACCGCTGTTAGTCATTTCCTGCCCCGTTGCAATCGCAAATAGAGTGAGAGGAAAACGTTCTTCTGTCTACCGAAAGTGCCAGTCCCCTAAATTTTCTCAATTTAGTTTTTGTGAAAAGAGCGGTTTTTTTCTTCCATTGACTCTCATTTGAATTAAGGGCTCTTCCGTAATACTCGCTTGATGATAGAACCTATCGGTAACAAATCTTCCTTTAATCCTAACTGGTGGGTATCCCAGTATTCGATCAGTACTCTAGAATGGGTCGTTCAAGTGTTATCTGAACGCTGTCTCCTTTGGAGATGAACTACAAAACGAAGTCGATGATTTGCTTAAGTAGTATCGTTCCAATACTAACATGCTAATAAAAAAATTTGCTTCCTGCTTATAATGGCGGGAGAAAACGTTCCTGTGGAAGGTGAATTATTTATTAAGAAGGAGACTCCTGTTTCATTTCATTATTATAATTGCTCCAGAAATTGTTTCATTGAAATAATGGCTATTATTTTAATTAATCAAATTTTGCTTTATGAATTACAGATTTTTTAGTTTCAACCACTAAAACAAGAATCGCCACTTTAACGGACAAAAAGAAAAAATTGCCTAAAACGTTAGGTAGAGAAACCACAACATGAAGTGTGAAAGGAAAGGCTGTAACGGAAATGCAAAAAATGAAATTTGTGGGGAAAAAGAGGTTAAGCCACTTGTTCGTGATGAGAAGGATATTTTCGACCGAGTTAGTATTAGCCACAAATTTTCACTAGTCACCACCAGTTCGTTCTAATATTTTTATTTTGTGTTATTTCGGAGAACTGATTGCTGTGTCTTTTCGTTGCACCCTCGACCGACAACGTTCTCATTGTATCATCTATTGTTTCGAGTTTAGTCTGAGGTATATACAACCTTCTTACAAGTGCAGTCTCTTTTAAGGTGTCGAAATTAAGATATTCTCTGCAACGATTTACAGCGAATGGTAACTGAATGTCCTGCAAGCCCTGATTCCCATGCGTTGTGTTATTCACACCGACAGCCAGCTTCATGTAATCACGTTTTTCAGTTACGCAGCTAATTACCCTGAGTACACAGTGAACAGGTAAAAGAGTGCAGCAGCTGTACTCACCAGTCAGTGTTCTGGTCATCGATGACGAGCAGCGTAAAGCAGCGATCCTTGTTGTAGGCCGGCCTGGCCCCGGACACTGCGCCAGCGCCTGACACCGCCGCGCCTGCAACACAGAGCCGTATGAAGGGTTGCCGCCGTGTGGTATTGCAGGGGCACGCACTCTAGCTCGCAGAGGTCACCTGCACCTCCAAGTTCGGTTCATTTTGCACTGTTTTAAGTAGTGTCGCTGTTAGACCAATTTGGTGCTATCATTTTGTGATTCACTAGCTCGGATTTGACAGCAATCAATGAAAACACATAATAATTCAACAAATGTAAGTATCGTCGAACATCGATGTGGATCGTACAAAACGCTCTGTAGATGTGATTATGGAAGAAATAGTTCAAACAGTAAACTATGCGATTCTCGATTAATGTTTGTGAAGTAGTAGGGTCTATGAGTGTATACGGGGAAATAGCAATGTTTTATGTGGTAAGTTGGCTATGAGGACATTGTTGGTCCGATGGGCGACGTGAATCCTGATGGCGGACCAGAAACAGGAGTATTGTGAACTTTAAATCTGAGCTCGGAACATCTGAAGCGAGGTCGTTAGGGGTTTTTTGCTTTGTCATCGTCGATGAGATCGGTATTCATCATTAAACCCCAGAAATGAACACATTGCTGATACTGAGTAGCAGTCGATTTTTATATTAGTGTATTGCAGTGATTATTTATATTAGTACTAAAGTTTAACTATGCAGCCATTACATTATGCACGGGACTTATTCCTTATTATGTTGTTACTAAAATATGTATTCTGTTATGCGCAGTTAGCTTTCCAAGTTATTCTTTACAAGATCTATAATCAAAGTAATATATATAAACTGATTTTCAAAGGGGAAACAACGGTTAAATATCGATAGTCGGTGATCGGACATACGGCGCTGTGAAGACAGTAATGAGTAACTTTTGTTTCAAGACTTTGATCGCTTGAGTGACACACGTGAGAAAAACAAACTGGTGACTTCCGTGTGGTACTCTACACGCTGATAAGAATCGACATGCATAAAAAGTGTGACAGTTAGCTAGGTAACATTTTTATGTGGCGGAAAGCTGTGTTATGCAAATGCGAGAGTAAAAGATAGACGTTAGTGGTTGCTTGCAGCCATAAAGTGTCCAGCGAAATCAGACGGAAATATTATAGGCGCCGAAAGTATTACATTCACAATACGAGGAATATGACAGCGCTACTTTAATATTTATGGGCACGCTACGCCGTCGCCACCTCCACGCAGCAACAAACAATTGTGAAAGACGCGTTCAACACGCCCAGTTGGGTGACTTTAACATTCTAAATTGTTTTTTTTTTTCAATGCACTCTTGATTTTAAGGATTTACATAATCAGCGTTTTGAAAACAATGTACGTTTTCAGTGATTGTTTTGCAAGTTCGCATACTCATTGTTGATTATAGTTTCACGAAATTTGTAAATAAGCTTGAAATTCCTGTTTTCGTCATTTTGCAAATTTTTTGTGTTAAATTGTACAATTAAAATCCGATGACCCAACATCTGCTGGCATTAGAATGTTAAAAATATTCTTCCTTTATATTGGTAAGTTTATTACCGTTATTCAATGTTTTACATCATATATTCTGTCAATTGATCTGCAAAATACAAAAGCTAACAACTAACCTCCTCATAATAGGAACATACATTTGACATCACCTCACTTAAGAGCAGAAGTAAATAATGTAGTAGAGTGATTTGCACCTGAAGACGGACTCATAGTGTCGAAAATGAATTGTCTGGTTCACTGAAATTCGAAAAATTTGTGATTGAAGCCGTTATTCCTCATACTTTCTGCGTATTGAACAGAGCCACATTAACTACTGAAAAATATGGGTGTAATTAAATTTAAAAAAAACGTTATTCATTTTTTCTACAGTGATACGTTTTGTTGTTTGATTCTCTACTTAGTATGGGCGTACATAAGTCACGTTTTCCTGACATTACCAGTTACTCACGGTTTATGACTTCTATTGTTTTTAGCAGCTGCTATATCGCAAGTAGGTGACGTGTACTGTATCTCTCATGGTCAGATTGTCTCTCCCGCTTTCTCAGATTCCACAACTTACAGCGGCTAGCAGCAAAATGGTACCGAAGTTACACGTCAATATATCGATACCATAATGTTCAGGTTGATTAGTGTATAAGTTGGAGACTATCTGAGAAGCAAATAACAATGACACAGACGTGCATTTGCTGTGTACAGACGGACATACTGGAATTTTCCATAACGAAATAGGCGATTCCCTAGCAAAGAGGAGCATTACAGAGCCTGTTCCTTTTCTTCTTATTTCCGTCGAAGACCAATCCCTAATACTGATTTTGAACCTATGATCAAGAAATCTACTTCCCATGAAAGGAAAAGCGAGTGGCATGTGTATCAGCAATATATGTGCAGACACACCGTAATTACTCTGTGTGAAGCTACGTAATCTTGCTTTTACGCCACCCAGTCGTATGAGGCTGGGAGACGGACGTTACCCCGCACATTTACATAGACTAAATATTATAGATTCTGGAAGTTGTGATCAATATCGAAGTGACGTGGGTGGTTTGAAACATATAATATTGGAATGCACAAATATGAGGAAAAAAATGAAGTATCAGGTAACTTTCCTCTGCCTACAAGTATTTCCTCTTTACTTTACAGTTCTGAAGTAATTGCGTACACTTTTACAGTGGAATACTTAAAAGAGGCTGATATACGGATTGATACTTTGTACCATGAGTCCAAGTGGTTCACGCAAGCTTAAGGAGAGAGCCTTCGTACCGTTGCACACATTAAAAAAAGTTGTTACTGTTGTTGATGCAGCTTTCTGTGCCAAAGGTGGACATACAGGACATCAGGTAGGTAGTCATAGTGTTCTGGTTGATCCGTGTACGAAATACGTACCTTACTCTTTTTGTAGAAAATTTGATGTAATTTTTCCAAGACTCTTTGGAGTCCATGAGTACCAATATGACCTAGAATGTCTGTATTACACAATAACTGGCCTCCATTATGGCCAATACCACCGCTGAATTGATATAGATTTCAGGTGGAAGTAGAATCATTTTATAGGTACCATTAGAGGAGCTGAAGAAAGCGTATGATACTCTCTCTTCCCTTCTGTCTGTGTAAATACAGGCTTACTGTGACCAATATACTATGCAAGAGCCTTCATTTCCGTATAACTACTACAACCTACATTCAACAGAATCTGCTCTCTGTATTCATGCCTAGGTCTCACTCTACAATTTTAACCGCTCTCTCCATTACCAAGTTGACTGCTCCATCAGACATGGAGAGGTGTCCTATAAAACCATCCCTTCTCTTATAAAGGGGCAATCAAATAAAAACGGGACAGCTGGAAATAGTAAGCAAAGCGTTTATTATTTCATAAGTATTCGCAGTAACTGTTAGTGCATTTATCCCGCCTTGAGACAAGGCGGTCAATGCTTCCATGCAAAATTGAGTGCGGTTGCCTCCGGCATTATGGTTATACCCAGATGTGCAACTCTTCGACTGAAGCAAATCGACGGGCTGCGGATGTCTACCTTCAGAGCTTCAAAAATATGCAAAGCGAATGGGGAGAGATCGGGACTCTACGTAGTATGTTTAAGGATCGGCCGGCATGTTGCCAAGGTTGTTTCGAGTACACTGCAGAAGTTTCGCTTGGAGGCCCTTACACATCCTCTATATTGTCCCGATCCCTTTCCATGCGATCTTCATATTTTTGGAGCCCTGAGCAAATGCATTTGTAGCCGTCCATTTGTTTCCGATGCACGCCTGGGTGAAATCATTGTTTCGTGAGCAACCGGAAACATTTTTGCAAAAAGGCATTGACCGTCTTATGTCACAGTGGGATAGTGTATTAACAGGTATGGCTATTACTTTTGAAATAATAAAAGAAATCTGTATTGTTTTCATTTAACTGCCACTTACAGTTAAGGTGTAACAAAAACTGCTTTTGCCCCAATTAGATTCAGTATTAAATTATTCGATCTGCCTATCTAGTCTTCAATATTTTCTATAGAAACATCTTTAAATAGCTTCTATTCTCCTACGGTCTGAACTGCTTATCGACCTTGTTTCACTTGCGTACAAGCCTACAAAACACACAAAACGCTTCAAAAAAGATTACCCACCACTTAAACTAATACTGAATATTAATAAATTCCTCTTCTTGATACTTCTTCTTGCTTTTGTCCGTCTGCATTTTTTACCCTCTTTACTTCGGGCATTGTCAGTTTTTCGAAGCGAAAATAACAACACTCTTCTATTACTTTTGCTTTCTCATTTCCTAATGTAATTTCCACAGCATCGTCTGTTTTAATTCGAGTACATTTCATTACCCTTGGTTTACTTTTGACGATGTGCCTATTATAGCCTCTTTACAGTACAGTATGCACTCCGTTCAAATGCCCTTCTAAGCACTTTGCCGTCTCTGACAGAATTTTTATTTCTTCTCCCTGAACTTTAATTATCTTTCCAAATTTTTCCTTGATTTCTTTTACTGCTTATCCTGTGTGCAGATTGAATAACCGTGGGGACAGGTTACCATCCTGTCTTACTTTCCTATCAACAAACGCTTCCCTTTCATGTCCTTTGATGCTATATCTACAGCCTGGCATCTGCACCAGCTGTAAGTAACACTTCGCTCCATATGGTTTATACGCAATACCTTCAAAATTTCATTGTCGTCCACTTATTTCTTTCTCGAAATCTGCGATTGCTATAAACGGAGGTTTACCTTTCTCCAGCCTATCTTATAGCTTAAATCGTGGAATGAGTATTGTCACGCGGGTTGCTGTTTTTTTCCAGAACCTGAAGCGTATCTTCTCGCATGTATTTTATAGTAATCTCACACTTAATTTCTAAACTACGCGTCTGCAAGAATAAAAATTCACGTAAAGTTATCGTATCTGTAAGTCGTCACATCGAGTAGGCACATTTTGAAAGCCATGGAACTGAAAATTAATGCCAAAATGTTGTCACATTAAAATGAACTTTTCAAAAATATTTCCATCGGAAGTTGTCGTTCAGACTAGGCTACTGTGCAATGTTGGCCCCCATCATTATTTTGTGGCATTTGACAGCGTAAGTGACTGAAACTCTCATGCAGTGAAATGCTAATTAAAATGTAATCGGACTTCGTACTCTTTGAAAGCAGATTCGTTCTGAAAAATACGAAAATTGTTAACGGTAGTGCTCAATGGCGCACGATCGTTTTAACCACTCAACAATTTATTATACGGCTGATAATTTTAAATAATTTGAATATAAATTGTTTAATGAAATAAATAAAATGTTTTTTTAAATTAATCTCATTTATCACATTTAAAAGTTCGTCACACGACACTTAAATCAGAATAGTCGAGCACCAAGAAAGAGAGGGGAGACAGATTCCGTTATCAAACAAACGATATGCGCTAAATTTAAAAAATATCATGATACAAATTAGTAGCTTCTTTGGCTGTAAGTTCATAGTACTAATTTTTTGCCAGACAGTGCCCTACCGGTACACATTCACAAATGTCTCTGAGCATAATGGAACTTAACATCTGATGTCATCAGTCCCCTAGAACTTAGAACTACTTAAACCTAACTAACCTAAGGATATCACACACATCCATGCCCGAGGCAGGATTCGAACCTATGACTGTAGCGGTCGTGCGGTTCTGGACTGATGCACCTAGAACCGCTTGGCCACAACGGCTGGCTACAGATTCATCTCTATACACATTGCGTTATATGTGTTACTTGTGTTTGTTGGAGATGATACAGAAAAATGAAGCACTATAAACCGAAACTGACAGTTCCCGAGGTCTGCATGTGTCGATACTTCCATTCCTCTGATAATTATTTGGGTCAGTGTTTTGCAACCATCACTTACTAAAATAATGGTTTGATTTTATTCACACTTGTTAGCACCTTTATTCTCTGGAATTATTAGATTCTTCCTGAAGTCTGAGGGTATTTGCCTGTCTGATATCTTGCTCAATAGTAGAGTAGTTTTGTCACGGCTGCCTGTCCCAAGGGGAATGTCGTCTACTTCCTGGTGATCGTTTCCACCTGGATCTTTCAGTGTTCTGTCAAATTCTTTTCGCATTATCGTACGTCCCAACCCTTCTTCATTTGTTTCCTCTTCCCTTTCTATAACAATCTCTTCAGGAAATTACATTTGTATAAGAAGACTCAAACTATCTTTAATAATCTACTTCAATTGAGACCATTCTGAAAACAATTTGTACGTAACGTAGTAATGACTATAATTAAATATCGTTTGCATATTGTACTAGCCATAATGCTGAGCTTATTCTGTCAGCTTACTTTAGCTAAAACGTTTATGTTAAGTCTGTACTGTTTAATTATTGCTGACTGTAGAGTCAATGATGCCTAAAACATAAATAAATAAGTAAAAGAGCCATACGCGGCTGTACTCTTTGTTCCGCAGGAAGGAGACCCCAATGAGATATCAAAAAAGGCCGAAAAATACATGCAATGTTTACTCAGTATAAAAACCCATATCGCCTTTATCGACCTTGAAAAGGCTTTCGACCGTGTGAGCCGTGAGAGCCTATTACGTCTGAATGTGGATATCCTGATTCCCTAATAGGGCCAGTGAAAATTCTATACGAAAATACACGCATTGTAATAAATACATGTAGAAAACGATTCGAAGAAGTAATTATTAACCAGCGTGTTAAACAAGGGTGTCTACTTTCACTTACCCTTTTTAATATTTACACTGATTTCATTTTTCGTGAATGGAAATATACAGCAAACAAAGGAATTTAGATAACAAATGAGGAATACCTTATAGTACTTCTGCTTGAAGTTGACATCGCTATTATTCGAACAAATGAGGATGACCTCCAAAGATCGGTATACCAGTTGAATGAAATATGCCAGGAGTACAACTTTAAAATTTCTGGTAACTAAACAAAAATGATAGCATTTCGAGGAAAATATCCAGTCAGACTGATAATCGTTCCAGACAACTCACTTTTAGTTAAAGTCTCTCAAATCTCTTATTTGGATTCTTATATTGAAAACAAAATACAGAAATTCCTAGTTCTCTGTTACCACTGGTCGAATATTAGGCCATAACGTACAAAAAGAGACCATCATGAAATTTTGCGAAGTGATGGCGGTTGCTGTGTTACCCTGTGAAAGCGAAAGATGGGTCACCACAAAACATTCAAACAGAAGAGATGAGGTTCCTAAGGAAAACGAATGGCTCCACAGGAAAATACATGATTCGAAACGAAGATATTAGAACATAATTATTTTCAACTTGAATGAAAAAATTGAAACATACCGTGAAAATTGGAGACAACACGTCATGAAAATGCCAGGTTGCAGAACTCCCCAGAAGATTCAGAACTACAAGCCGAATGGGAAAAGAGATATCGGAGGACTTCGAAAAAGATGGGAATAATGGTTTTTTTTAAGTTAGGAACTGGCTACAGGTTAATCCTTGAAAGGAAGATGACGATGTTTTTGATGATGACGATGATTTTTACTTACTTGTTAAACTTGAGATCAACTGTGTACAAAAGCAAGAGATATTGTCGTAGGGGAAAGCTCTCACAGCCACGTACCTCCACACCACCCGCAGAGGCACGTGTTTCTCCTGACAGACGACTGCTTTCAACCAATAAAACTGTCGCTGCCTCTCTCCAGAAAGGGCACCCCGGTATTTCCTCAGAGGGGACGTATGGACACACCCACCGTGTCGCGCTTTGCGGCTGCCAGACACACGAGCAGAGAGCGTAGACTCGCGTGGGTCGCAGAGGGACCGCAAAGCCATTTGTCGGGACACTCCAGCGACATCGACCGCTGAGACGTCTCCCGTCCCAACGAAACGTCTCAAGGCGCACGTGAGGGGAGCCGTACCAAGTGTGCGCAACCAGCTCCTGGCCCGGTTCGGCACTCTTATTATTTATTTACTCATTCTAATCAGTTTTCTCTGTAACAATAATGGTCAGTTGAACTTACTTTTAGGAGGAATAGTTACGACGTTTTCAACCGTCCCCTTGAAAAAACAAAGTTGTGGAATTAGTCCATGATGTATTTGCTGATACATGTCTGCTGTATTGGTACATATTGAAACCCCAACCATGCAATAACGTAGCATGCCGCTAGGGGACCCAAAACTAAATGACGCAGCACATTAATGGAGTCTTTTTCTTTTTTCTCAATCCTTAGACTGCGACAGCAGCATTTGTTCTTCCCAATTTTTTTTTGTCTTTCGCAAATTTCGTCGGTTCATTGTTGTCCGTTTCAGATTTTTTTTTTTATCTGCCCTGATCTCCTGAAGTCTTGGTCTTGCTCGTGCCTTCTTCCCAGGTGTCCAACCCTTCAGTCCCTCTGTTCCTTGAACACCACAAGCATCATTTCTCCCTTATGTTGTTGAAGGCTTTTGCACAGGACGTTCTCTCTGTCCATGAAATCATAAGGACTCATCTCCAGCATATTACTTCAGATGCCTGCAGTCTTCTTCAAACTGTTTCCCCTGTTGGCCATGTCTCCGAGGCATGTACGGCAAATCTCCAAACAAAATATCTTACTCACTGTGTCTTGGTAATTAAACTAATATTTTTCGAAGTTAGTTGTTTATTCTTCCTGTCCAGTGATGTTTCAGGATCTGTAATTTCGCATTTATTCTCCTGTCATGATCTACTATCCTTTGTTTTTCTATTCTACGAACTTAAAGCTAAAGATATGCTTCAAATTTCCTGTACCCTGACGTATTATTGCTGCTGTGAATGAAGCCTGACTACAGACAAGAATGCTGATTTTTTTCCTTATTTATTTTAATACGATATCTTTCTGAAACCACAGTCTTCATGCTTTCCACGGGGTTTTGGAGACTGTTTTTGTTGATGAAGTATCGGGCGCTAGTTCGTTTTCTGCATTTGAAGAGAAACAATGCTCTAACAACCCACGATGAGGTACAGGAACCGCACAGCAACCAAGTCCCGGTTGAGGCACTTTTAATGTGCCAGGAAGTTTCATATCATTGCAAATTCCGCTGCAGAGGAAAAAATTCGTTTTGGGAACGCCCAGTATGGTCAAAATAGTTGAGTAACGAAGAACGAAGTGTCAGACTACCTCAATACCGGAAACCGCAAGAGGAGGTAACGGTGCTCAAGGACCGGCGTAGGACAATCAATCATGGATAAGTTTTCAATATCAGACACGTTTTGAACGTCACAAAGGTAGTGGCTCATTGGGGGCCATGTCTGTTCACATCCATATGAACAGCCCACCGAGCCGTGTCAGTAGCGGAAATGTTGGGCCTGTGTCAGGCCAACCCTCAAGACTAAGGAAGTTATTTCTAATGGTCTAACATATCTGCAGCATTTCTGTTGCTGTTAAAAACCAAATACCTCTTGATACTTCTGTTTAAAATGCTGTCCGCTATTTTTTTCTCCTCCAACGGTGTCCTAAGGTACTGGAGCACGGACATTATAATATGTAGCACGTTTGTAGACATGTACTTGCAAACAAACCAAAAATTAATCACATAAATTAATTTTTTCGACGTGATAAAACTTTATGACTGTTGTTTGTTACTGTTGTGCTGTTCTCTTCTCATATAAATTGCTTATCATCCACATTTCTCTTCCACATAAGGATAAAATGAAGACAAATACTTTCGGACAAAATTTTAAACCCTACTTCGGCCATCATCAGTTATTTTGCTGCCCAAATAACGAAGCTCATCTATTAGCATAAGTGTCTACTTCCCTCAGCCTCACCTGATTTGATTCGACTGCATTCCATTACCATTGTTTTACTATTAATGATTTTCCTCTTGTAATCTCTTTTTAACACACTATTCATTCCCTTTTACTGCTCTGCCAAGCCCGTCGCCGTCTTTGACAGAATTACAATGTCATCAGAAAACCTCGAAACTTTCATTTCTGCTCTATAAATAATTCTCTTTCCAAATTTCTCCTTGCTATCTTTTACAGCTTGCTCAAGATACAGACTAAATAATATCCACAACAGTTCCTTTTCACTCCCAACTCATCTATAGTTTCCCTTCCATATACTTCGACGCTTGGAACTGCGGTCTGGCACCTGTATAAGTTCTACATAACCCTTCATTTCCTGTTTTTTAACTATGCTATCATCGAAATTTCAAAAAGTTTAGTCCTGTTCCTACTGTCAAAAGCTTTATCTCATTTCACAAGCGCTATAAACGTAGATTTGACTTCCTTTAATCGTCTTCTAAGATAACTACGATAATTCGTAGAGACAGCATGCATCGCGTGTTACTACATTTGCCCGGAACCCGAAATGATCTTCCCCGAGGTCGGGTTCTAATAGTTTTTCGATTCTTCTGTAAATACATAGTGTGAATGGTTTGTAACCTTGACTTTAAACTATTTCGGTAGTATCCACAGTTGTCGCCAACTGTCTTCCTTGAAAATCGAATTATTACATGTTTCTTGAAGCCTGAGGGTATTTCCCCTGTGTCTCATTTTGCAGATCAAGTGGAATAACTCAGTCATGTGTGCCTGTTCTAAGGATATTAATAAGTCTGAGGGAATGTTGTTCACTCCAGGGATCCTGTTTTCACTTATATCTTTTCGTTCTCCTTCAAATTTTCTCGAAGTATCGTCTCTCTCATCTCAACTTAGAGTAATTTCGCTTCTCTTTCTACGATATTGCGCTCACGTTTGTTTCCCTTATTGGTTAAAGACACTCTACATTTTCCTTGCGCTTTTTACCTTTCCCTTCTTTGCTTAGTACTAGTTTGCCATCTGAGCTCTTGATATCCATGGAGATGCTTCTCGTTTCTCCTATGGGTGGCCTGTATCTTTTCCATGGCTATGCGTGCTTCTACAGCATTGCGTTTTTTCTCTAGTCATTCCTGCTTAGCCGTTTTGCACTTTATATCAGCCTCAGTTTCTGCTCGTCTTTATTTTCTTTCACTTGCTTCATTTGCTGCATTTTATATTTTCTCCTTCCATGAGTTAGATCCAGTGTCTCGTGTAATATCCAAGAGTTGTTACAAGGCCTTTTCTTTCTACTTACTGCGTTTTATTGGCAGAACACTTAGAAAATATAACAGAACTACTAAAGAGACTACCTACACTACACTTGTCCATCCTCTTTTGGAATACTGCTGCGTGGTCTGGGATCCTTCCCAGATAGGATTAAAGGAGTACAGCGAGATTATACAAAGAAGAGCAGCACGTTTTGTATTTCCGCGAAACAGGGGAGAGAGTGTCACTGACATGATATAGGATTTGCGGTGGACGTCACTAAAACAAAGACTTTTTCGTTGCAGCGAAATCCTCTCACGAAATTTCAGTCACCAACTTTCTTCTCCGAATGCTAATATACACTCCTGGAAATTGAAATAAGAACACCGTGAATTCATTGTCCCAGGAAGGTGGAACTTTATTGACACATTTCTGGGGTCAGATACATCACGTGATCACACTGACAGAACCACAGGCACATAGACACAGGCAACAGAGCATGCACAATGTCGACACTAGTACAGTGTATATCCACCTTTCGCAGCAATGCAGGCTGCTATTCTCCCATGGGGACGATTGTAGAGATGTTGGATGTAGTCCTGTGGAACGGATTGCCATGCCATTTCCACCTGGCGCCTAAGTTGGACCATCGTTCGTGCTGGACGTGCAGACCGCGTGAGACGACGCTTCATCCAGTCCCAAACATGCTCAATGGGGGACAGATCCGGAGATCTTGCTGGCCAGGGTAGTTGACTTACACCTTCTAGAACACGTTGGGTGGCACGGGATACATGCGGACGTGCATTGTCTGTTGGAACAGCAAGTTCCCCTGCCGGTCTAGGAATGGTAGAACGATGGGTTCGATGACGGTTTGGATGTACCGTGCACTATTCAGTGTCCCCTCGACGATCACCAGAGGTGTACGGCCAGTGTAGGAGATCGCTCCCCACACCATGGTGCCGGGTGTTGGCCCTGTGTGCCTCGGTCGTATGCAGTCCTGATTGTGGCGCTCACCTGCACGGCGCCAAACACGCATACGACCATCATTGGCACCATGGCAGAAGCGACTCTCATCGCTGAAGACGACACGTCTCCATTCGTCCCTCCATTCACGCCTGTCGCGACACCACTGGAGGCGGGCTGCACGATGTTGGGGCGTGAGCGGAAGACGGCCTAACGGTGTGCGGGACCGTAGCCCAGCTTCATGGAGACGGTTGTGAATGGTCCTCGCCGATACCCCAGGAGCAACAGTGTCCCTAATTTGCGGAGAAGTGGCGGTGCGGTCCCCTACGGCACTGCGTAGGATCCTACGGTCTTGGCGTGCACCCGTGCGTCGCTGCGGTCCGGTCCCAGATCGACGGGCACGTGCACCTTCCGCCGACCACTGGCGACAACATCGATGTACTGTGGAGACCTCACGCCCCACGTGTTGAGCAATTCGGCGGTACGTCCACCCGGCCTCCCGCATGCCCACTATACGCCCTCGCTCAAAGTCCATCAACTGCACATACGGTTCACGTCCACGCTGTCGCGGCATGCTACCAGTGTTAAAGACTGCGATGGAGCTCCGTATGCCACGGCAAACTGGCTGACACTGACGGCGGCGGTGCACAAATGCTGCGCAGCTAGCTCCATTCGACGGCCAACACCGCGGTTCCTGGTGTGTCCACTGTGCCGTGCGTGTGATCATTGCTTGTACAGCCCTCACGCAGTGTCCGGAGCAAGTATGGTGTGTCTGACACACCGGTGTCAATGTGTTCTTTTTTCCATTTCCAGGAGTGTATTTTGTTGATGCCGATCTACATAGCAGGAAAGATATAGGTGTTTTTTCCACGCGCTGTTAGAGATAGGAATAACAGAGATGAAGGAGGAATAACAGAGAATTACTGTGAAGGCGGTTCGATGAACCCTCACCAGGCAGTTAAGTGTAATTTGCTGAGTGTCCATGTAGATGTAGATGATGGACCATCAAGGAATCGTTATATTGATAATGGAGACAAGTGCAGGGGATAAAGAGTGTAAAGAGAAGTTGGTGGTTGAAGCAGTACTCAGGTTCAAGTGGATGTAAAGTATGCATACATGAAGAGACTTGCACAAAATACGATGTTGATGAGAGCAGTCTGCCACCAATACTCGGACACAAGACAATATGAAAAATGACAAAAGTCATTATGAAAATTGTTCACTGTATTTGTATGTGTGTGTGTGTGTGTGTGTGTGTGTGTGTGTGTGTGTGTGTGTGCCACAAAATAATCTTAGATAACACAACTCTACAGAAAAATCTTTTTTTCTTCTTGCCAAGGATATTTGAACGTATGCTGAGTATATTTGGTATGCTGAATCTGAATCTAAAAGTGGATTTCCCAAATTGGCTCTGGTTTCTTAGATACAGGCTATCTCTGACGTGTAGCGATTAATCGTTAAATTATCAGTAAATCGGTTGTGAATTATGTAATTCTGTATGCCTGTTTATTTTATATTTTCTGATTGCTTATGTAGAAATATAATATATGCTACACGTCATAGAGGAGAAGGTGAGATAATGGGACGTGGTACTAATAGGAGACACCCTCTAGTGTCTCACAACTTCGAGGGAAGTCAGTTGGTGACAACGCTGCATTGAAGGTTAGGGTACAGCACCATCTTGTTTGAGCTCAGAGCGGCAGCTGAGCGAGGAACGAGCGAGTGAGAGGACGCGACTTGTGTAATAGCTCTTAAACGTTTTTGTTAGTGAAGAATTTCTCGTTCATTGTATCAAGAAAAAGATATGTCACGATTAGTTATACATTATTGTTAGATCAATGTAAGTTATAGATCATATTGTAGTATATATATATTGTCTCATTAGTTCCACCCTATCATATTTATAATAATATATTTTTACAAATATAATTTTTGTTTTATTTTATTCTTTTCATAGGTAAGTGTGTGTTCTTCGGGTAGAGGTTGTTTCAACTCTCCTGATGTGTTATGCCATATTCGTGGAAAATACACTCTGGACGAACAACGGAAAAACATCACTGACTTTGTGAAACACGCCTGTCTTACGTATTTGGGGATTAAACTGGAAGAACCATCATAAACGTTGGGCTCCTCTTAATGTTTGCAATAGCTGTGTCGAGTCTTTGTGACTGTGGACTAATGGTAAACGAAGGAGTTTAAACTTTGGAGTGCCAATGCTGTGGCGAGAGCCAAAAAACCAACATAATGATTGTTATTTCGCATTGTCCGTGTAAAAAGTTTCAATTGCTACAAGAAACGTAAGTGGGAATAACCTCATTTAGAATCAGCAAGGCCACATAGCGATGACTTCCCTGTACGAGCAGTGTTCACCACTCTGCCAAAACTGCTTCCTTCCGATGATGATGATTTGCAGGACTTAAACACTAGCAGTAGTAGTGAATCTGAATACGAAAGAAGTTCCACAAGACATCAGCTCTTCAGTCAGGAAGAGCGTAACGATTCAGTAAGAGACCTCAGTCTTTCTAAAAATTCTTATGAAAACTTGGCATCTAGACCAAATGAGAAGAATTTTCTGCAACGAGGAACTAAAATCACAGCCTACCGGACAGGAGAAGAAGATTTACTCCCATTCTTCAGTCAAGATGATGCACTTCATTACTGCAGTGCCATCCCTGGTTTACTACGAAAAGTTGAACTACCAAAATACCAACATCAACACTGGAGGCTTTTTATCGATTGCTCAACCAGAAGCCTAAAATGTGTGTTGCTGCATAATGGTAACTACTATGCATCCATTCCAATTGGGCACTCGACGAAACTTCATGAGGAACACGAAAATATCCAAATGATTCTCCAGAAACTTCGTTATAGTGAACACCAATGGCCTATCTGTGCTGATTTAAAAGTGGTTAACTTCTTACCTGGAAGCAAAGTGGATACACAAAATTCCCTTGCTTTATTTGCATATGGCACAGCAGAGCAAAGCATGATCACTGGGAAAAAGTTTCATGGCCATCAAGATATAGCTTTACTGTAGGAGTAGCTAATATCCTAAAAGAACTATTTCCGCGTGGAGTGGCCGCGCTGTTAGAGGCGCCATGTCACTAATCATGCGGCCCTCCCACCGGAGGTTCGAGTCCTCCCTCGGGCATGGGTGTGAGTGTTGTTAGTTCAAGTAGTGTGTAAGTAATGTGTAAGTCTAGGGACCCATGACCTCAGCAGTTCGCTCCTTTAGGAATTCACACACATTTGTACATTTTGTTGGCAGGAACAAAATCATTCTTCCACCACTTCATGTCACGCTTGGTCTAATGAAGCAATTTGTGAAAGCAATGGACAAAACTAGTGACTGTTTCAAATATATATGCAAATCATTTCCTGGACTCAGTAATGAAAAATTAAAAGCTGGTAATTTTGATGTCCCCAAATTCTCAAGCTTATACAAAATTTAGAATCATTGTATCAAAGTAGATGGGTCAAACACATGTTGGTGGACTCTTGCTGGAATCTTCAGAGTGACTGTCTTGACGATCAACACAAGAGAAAATCACACAGGCGGAGTTTTTCCATATGCCAAAGGTAATGTTTTTAAAAGACTGACTGTTTTTTTCCTTTCTTCTTCTATTACATGCTGAATCAACAATAAAACTGCATTTTTGTGATACTTTTCATATGTTTTTCTCATTTTCATTTGACTATGTGCACAATGTATCTCAATTAATACTTTGAAGTTTTGTTTGTTTATCTACATACTGTACGTTACCACAATAAATAGAGCCAATCTATCAATACGAGTGACATATTCAAATTCAGCCGGCCGGTGTGGCCGTGCGGTTCTAGGCGCTTCAGTCTGTAACCGGGCGACCGCTACGGTCGCAGCTTCGAGTCCTGCCTCGGTCATGGATCTGTGTGATATCCTTAGGTAAGTTTAAGTTGTTCTAAGTTCTAGGGGACTGATGACCTCAGATGTTAAATCCCATAATGCTCACAGCCATTTGAACCATTTATTCAAGTTCAAGGTCATAAAGGTACCCTAAATTCACTGTCAATTAATTGTCTACATAATCACTATTGACCAGTGCAATTAATAACGCGGAATGCTCTAATACTCGATGCAACACCCTGGGACTTCCGAGTTAAAACTAATTAAGTAATAACTAACTGGGATTAATGAGATCTTATTGGTTTCCCGATTGAGGCGAAGTCGTTAAATCCAGATCGTTTACTGCTTTTAAGAAGTGAATGGAGGTTAATAATCACATAATAGCACTTTGATTTCTTCCTTAACAACACGATGTCTCGATTGGATATCGGGTCCGCAGTCCACAGGACCTTCGCCTTTCTGAGACACGTAACGTAATTGCAGAGCTGTCGGCGACAGTTAAAGAAAGACCCGGTCAACTTTCAGTTTTTCAATTTCTTACAGGGTTCATCATCCTTCCATTGAACTCTGTGAGAAGGGAAAAAGTCACGAATCAATAATTACTGCTCTCCTGTTTGAATCAAACAGTCGTCGGAAAATGACAATTTCCGGTCCCTGCGTTGGAGACGACTCCGCTATCAGCCCCGTTTAAACTCCAACATGTTACTTGCTATGTTCCAGACAAGTGCAGCAAACTATATACAGGATATTTCAAACTATTAAGCCCATGTCATAGGCCCACATCATCTACATGAATGACGATGGAAACTTTGTGTAAATTTTAATTAAAAGTTGACCTTTGCGTCACTTCTACGAGGGGCGTTCAGTAAGTAACACAACATTTTTTTTAGGCCAGTTTCGGTTGAAAAGCTGTGGAATTTACTGTGGGACATGTGTAACACCATAGCTCTAATGCTCTACTGATTTATTTTGCCTTTTGTTTTATTTAATGTTACATCGTTGAGCTTCTGTAAATATGTTTAAATCGATAACACATAATTGTATATTCCTTTCTTTGTTAAATCTTTGATGTCATGATTTGATTCTGTACAATGTAGTGTATCTGTCATTTAAATTCTTTGTCCCAATTTGAGGGAGACAAAACTTACTGTTTATATTTGGAATTTGTTTAAATAATTTTTTATAGAAATGTTAATATGTGTGAAGGTTCTGTTTTATTTAAAATGTTTGGCTGTTGTTATGTAACTGCTGATCCTCACTTTGGGTTCTTAATTATTTCATACGTAAAAGGTGGTGTGGTTCCCCTCGGGAACGAAACTGTGTATTCCGCGCAAATTGTGGTTGGCCTAAGTAGAAAACGTGGAACAAGAGTCAGTCGGGAACGAGCTACCAAACTGTGAACTGCCCATGTAAAAGTTGTATATTGTGCTGGTTCCGAAAGAGGCTTTTCCTGACGCTTTCTAATGCCTCGGATGGGTGACGAGCTGGAAATTGGTATCTATCATCGCCACCAAGAAATGAGGGAGTCCATCAATTATGCCTGCAAATACACCTGCTAACATGCAATCGCCACCACATTGCACAATCACTGTAACGGAACACTATAATAATGTACAGTGAAGGATCAGCTTACTGGATGTGTTAGTGTGCTCAAATATAAGGTAATTTATGCACCTACCTTGATTTTTTTCCTTATCATAACACCTCTCAGGTTCCTCTCTGTTTGAACTAAAGTGATTACCGAGTGTCCTTATTGAAACAACATTAAAGCCCAGTGTTTTGCTAATTAATGCCTCTTGAACACAGTAAAAAGAAAGTTAAAGTTAATGTGGCAAGAAAGTGAGTTAAAGTAAATGATGCTTGCTGAAAATAATTTTCCTATTAAAACTGCTTATTAATATGTTTGAAAAGTGATATTGAACCTATGCCTATATTATGATTCTACAGTGAATATTGATAGTAATATTATTGAGAACAGTCAGTTTGAACAAGCCTTGAAGGCAAAAGTATACGTAGTTTTCTGTTGCCATTATGCAAATAGCCATGTTATAACTGTTAGCATTTTCTTTAACGTGAACATATGCAGGTGCCAGAGTTCATTGCACTCTTGTGTTTGTCCGTTGAAGTTACTCATACTTATATTCATAAACAAGAATGTCAATAATTCTCTTGCCTAATTGGGCTGGCGACCGTTTTCTTTAGTCTTTGAACAGTGTAGATAGGTAAAATATTGTTCGTTACTGTTTAAATATTTACGTAATTCTGACTTTTACTTCCGATAAGCCACCTCCGTTGCGTACAACACGGTCGACATAGCAAAATTCCTCTAAAAAATGGTTCAAATGCCTCTGAGCGCTATGGGACTTAACATCTGTGGTCATCAGTCCCCTAGAACTTAGAACTACTTAAACCTAGCTAACCTAAGGACATCACACACATCCATGCCCGAAGCAGGATTCGAACCTGCGACCGTACCGGTCATGCAGTTCCAGACTGAAGCGCCTGTCTTCAGCTTTGAGGTTATGGTACAGTAGTAGCAGATTTTACTGTTATACATGGTGGAATATTCCTCCTGCAGTCCCTATAGTTTCATGATGTTCCGATACATGCCGGCGCTATACGTAGCCTGCAAAATGGCGTATTGTGACGGAGGTGCGTTCCAAGCGGAGAGCTGTCACTGAATTTATTTCGGCGAAAAACCAGAGTATCGCAGATATTCATAGGCTCTTACAGAATGTCTACAGAGACCTGGCTTTGAACAAAAGCGCAGTGAGTCGCTGGGCGCGGCGTATGTCATAATCAAAACAATGTCGCGCCCAACTAACCAATCTCGCGCTTGCCGGCTGGCTGCACATAGCTGTGACTCCTGAAATGTTGGAACGTGCGGACACGCTCAATGGAGGTGATCGCCAGATCACAATCAAACACCTAGCTGCACAACTGGACGTCTCTGTTGGTAGCACTGACACACTCGTCCACCAACTGAGGCACTCGAGTGTGCCCGTTTAGTTCCTCGCCGCCTAACATACGACCTTAAAAAACAGTGAAGTACCATCTATGTGGTATTGCTTTCGCGTTACGCGGCTGATGGTGACACGTTTTTGTTGAACATCGTCACAGACGATAAAACATCGACTTCGACCAATAGAGTGAAACCTTACGGGTATACAGGCCTTCCCAGAAACGAGACGTAAGGCCGTCATATTGAATGTCGATTTTGTTGAAAAATAGGATTTTGTAGTGGGTAATAATGTGGCGCACTGGACTCCTGTGTAAAACCAACCTGTTTTCAGAAAAAGAGTATGTTGAATTACTTATTGGATGCTCCTCTCATAAGATATTATTTGGAAAAAAGCTAAATATTTGTTGAAACTATACGTGTAACGAATGCGATAATTAAAGAATCACTTTTCCAGAAATAGAACTGACTGTGTTCTTCTTTTATTTGTTAAGGAAGTGTGAATGTGGTTTTTTCATTGAAGCTATTAAAACACGGCATTAGGGGATAGGATATACAGCAGGCAAGGGCAGCATGTCCACAACATACTACATTATTTTCGGTGTAACTGCATTACAGAATTCCAATGTCAATACCCACAGTGATCACATTATTCAGATCTTTGCCGCTAGCTGTCCCATTTCGCTGTGTTCATAATGTGTCAGTGATGAAATATGTCTTTAGATGTGCCAGGTGTTACGTTGTAAGTCGAATTGGTGTTGAATTGGACATACCGTTTACGAGGCGTTGACATAATTTCGTTATATTATATGATATTATATACTACGTATCTGATACGTGGTAGACATATAATGTGAATAATTACCGCAGAATGATAATTAATCACTAGAAAGTAGCTACAAAAAAGGTAACATCTATGGCACAAGCAACTGGTCCAGCTATTGACCTGACTCTAAGTACACTGCTATCTTTCTCCGCCGAATACCTCCGACTCTTACCGTCTTTTACTCTCGGTAAAATTCCTGACTCATTTGACAGCAGAGTAAGTGGACATGTGGCATCCGCGGAGGGATTAGAAGGGGAACACCTCCTTATCTGGAACTGAACGTGGGATCTCCAGGGACAGAGTTTGGTGCTCAACACACTACACCACTGCGGCTGCAGAAAATAGCTGTAGATACGAAATAACAACGTCGTCAAAAAGGAAATAATAGAAGAGACAAATGGAGAAGGATTAGCATTTATGCAGTTACATGTGGCTGTGACGCTCTTAAATGGGAAAATTATTGAGATATTTCTCCAGTTTTTAAAAATAACTTTTCTTGGGCTTTAGCCGTTTCAAGTGGATACGATACTTTGTTTGTCAGTGATTATGAACCAGCACACAACCTATCTCCAAATCCAAGTCTCCTTACGACTACATAACACTTTCAAATTGCTACTTCTGAAGCTCGTAATAATGATAAGAAGAAATTTTCCAGAAATTAAAACATTAGGAAATCACTGTTTCGGCTGGCCAGTGTGGCCGAGCGGTTCTAGGCGCTTCAGCCTAAAACCGTGCGACCGCTATGGTCGCAGGTTCGAATCCTACCTCGGGCATGGAAGTGTGTAATGTCCTTAGGTTAGTTAGGTTTAAGTAGTTCTAAGTTCTAGGGGACTGATGACCTAAGGTGTTAAGTCCCATAGTGCTCAGAGCCATTTGAAATCACTGTTTCGCACCTGCGACGTATCAGATTGATCTGGCGGTGTCGGATGCTTTGTCGTTCTCAGCTTAAAGTAGCATATAAGCTGCACCTAAACAGCTGCAACTGCACAATATAACAATGACGTTAAGTTAGTTATGGGCGAGCTACTACAAATCACTATAGCCAAGATGAAATTTTTCGTGTTAACTTTTCAGAAAGTTATTAAAAGAAAATTGTTCACGTGTCAGTATATGCATATACATCGTTCACAAAGTGAGTTTAAATTGTCTCTATTTCACCTTCATTATTAAATTTCCGCTCGAAGTGTGTTTAATAAAGCTCAAAATCCGTGTACTGAATCGACAGACTCCCTGCAGTGTAGTCAACGTTTTAATATTACTGAAAGCCAAAATGAATAAAAGTTCATTAAACCACAAAATAAATATACAGGGTGCGTTCCGAAAGTAATGCAATTATTTTTTTAAGTAATTTATTGAACAGATTTGCACAAACACTTAAAATTCTTCAAAGTACTGTCCTTGGGCCTCTACACATTTTTTCCAGCGACTCTGCCATGACCGGTACGCGCCCTGGAAGGCGTCTGCTGGGACCTCTCGCAAGGTCTTCGTCACGGCGGATTGGATCTCGTCTATGGACGAAAAACGGATTCCTTTCAGGGCTGACTTAATCCTAGGAAACAAAAAGAAGTCAGCTGGGGCGAGGTCAGGACTATAGGGGCGGTGGAGCAGTGTTGGCACCTGGTGTTTGGCCAGGAACTCACGGACTCGTAGCGCGTTGTGGCAAGGCGCGTTGTCGTGATGGAGTTGCCAAGTAGCGGAGATGTCCTTTCTCGTCCTGACGATCCTTTTGCGGAGTCTTTCCAGCACATCCACGTAGTAGGCAACGTTAACTGTCTGTCCTTGAGGAACAAACTCCTTATGGACCACTCCTTTGCTGTCGAAAAAGACAATGAGCATTGTTTTCACTTTTGATTTGCTCATTCTTGCCTTTTTGGGCTTGGGGGACTGATCAGTGTGCCACTCAGAGCTTTGGCGTTTTGTTTCTGGGTCGTATTCAAAACCCCAGGTTTCATCACCAGTGATGACGTTGTCCAAATAATCAGGTTCAATTTCAACACGTTGCAAAAGTTCACTTGAAATTTCCGCTCGGTTGGTCTTCCGTGACACGGTCGGCGCGCAGAGGTTTACAATAACAGACGTCCTGCCGCTTCCACAGCTCGGAGAGCACTGAAACCGGTTTCGCGGCAAAGCTTAGCGTCCCCCCCCCCCCCCCCCACCAACTCCATGTGGCCCGCTCCCACTCCGACTACTTGGAGCGGCGCGGGAAATTCAATTGCATTACTTTCGGAACGTACCCTGTAAGTCCCAAGTGTTGCTAATTTAAGAAGTTCTGACCACATCCACTGTAGAAAAGAAGTACAGGTTTTCGTAACCACACTCAAGAAACTAGATAAAAAGTTCGAAGTCCACAGAATATTTTCAGATTCCGAACTGTGACTCAGCAGCTAAAAATCTGCAAGGTACGAGAATACGTACATATAAAAAGCTATGTTCAAGCTGAAAGGTGCGACAAAATAGCCGCCCATATCGACGCAGATCCTGCCCCGCACCGCACATGCTCAGAAACTCAAGGATCCTGCTGCAACTCCTGGTCTGTCTCATATGGCCGATCGGTCGTAAGACGCCAGTACAGCTATCCAAATTCCATATCTATATAGTGAGGACAAAACAAATTACATCTGAAAATGCACGATTTTGAGATGATTAAAGTGAGCTGTTGCAGTAGCTCTTTCGATAAATAGACCACTCATAATTAAAAAGCTAACGACATGATTACACACATTCATTAAATAATTAACACTACGTAATCTTCATCATTTGCAATTTCCCTCATTGTTAAATATTATTAAATGCCGTTTCCGTTTGTGCAATAGGATTTATCGTACACGAAATATAATTTGAATTACGCCCGAACGTGCTAATTGGCTGGAATAAACCTAATAAATGACAATAAATTTACTTTTTAAAGACTGTGATTGGTACGCCCAAAAGTCTGTTTGCACATGCCGCATTACTCTTATGTGTAGCTGTCTCACATTCTGAATTAACTAGATTTTATACTGAATCTGTATACACTGAGGTGTCAAAAGTCCTGGGATAGTGATGTGTACAAAAATGGATGACGGTACTATTGCGTACACAAGTTACAAAAGGGCAGTGCATTGGTGGCGCTGTCATTTGTACACAAATGATTCATGTGAAAAGGTTACCGAATTGATTGTTGCTGCACTACGGGAATCAACAGACTTTGAACACGGTATGGTAGTTGCAGCTAAACAAATGGGACATTCCATTTGGGAAATCGTTAGGAAATTCAGTATCACGTGACCCACAGAGTGTGCCGAGAATGCTAAATTTCAGGCATTACCTCTCACTAGGGGCAACGCAGTGGGCGAGTGCTTTCACGTAACGACCGAGAGCAGCGGCGTAGCTTGGAGTTGTCCGTGCTAACAGGCAAGTAACATCGCATGGAACTACCGAAGAAATCAATGTGAGACGTACTACAAACGTATCCATTTGGACAGTGCAGAGAAATCTGGCGTTAATGCGCCACAGCAGCAGACGGCCGAAGCGAGTGCCTTTGCTAACAGCACGACATTGCATTCAGTGCTTCCCCTGTGGTCGTGGCCATGTAAGTTGGACCCAAGACGACTGAAAAATTATACGAGGGGACCTTCTGGGAGGTGCATCGAGTTATGAGCTCCCACTGCGCCTGCTTATAGTGTGGGTACGTACCTATCCCACCCCTAAAATTGTAGGTGCCGATGCGACTAAGTTTTTGAAATATTGCCTGTTAAAGTTTGGGCAGCTCTTTATATACATGCTACTTTTGTTTCCTTTTTTCTTCAAATGCCTGTTTTAATTTATAATTAATCGTGAATGTTCCGCAATGAATTAATTAAAAAGAAATACAAGTCTCTATAAATCAAAAATACAAATTGAATGTCACAATTGTTTCAATTTTTTGCGTTTTATTTATTTTAACAGGAGTTTTTTTAACTTAATGTAATTTCTTGAAATATTTTATTATTGTTCAATTTGTTTTAGTTGCATTTTTAATTTTGTTCCGTTGAGGTAGGGAATACTAAAAAAAACAACGAATGAGGGATTAAAAATATGTTTCATTTAATGGAAAGTTAATCGATATTTCCTATATTTTTACGAGTACATTCCGACGGATGATACTTGTTATAAAAACAATCAAAACATTTGTACTTCAGACACCACGAACATTGTACAAATGCACATTCATTTTCGTCGCAATCGCATCTGTATTTTCTCAAGTCCGCAGGAAACGCCACTGCATTGACGTTATGAAATACTTCTTTTTGCGATGGATTTGGCGTTGCGAAAACAAAAGCAGCGTAGACGGGCCTCGAACCAGGTTCGCCTGGACGGGAGTCTCGCTCGCTTGCTGCAATAGTGAAACTTTCCTGTATATAAAGAGCTGCCCGAACTTTAACAGCAATATTTCAAAAACGAGGCCGCATTGGCACCTGCAGTTTTAGGATGTGATGGGTGCCTACCCACACTATAATCAGGCGAGGTGGGAGCTCATAACCCGATGCACCTCCCAGAAGGTCCCCTCGTTGGCCTGGTCAGATGAATCCAGATTTCAGTTGGTAAGAACTGTAGGGTTCGAGTGTGGTGCAGACCTTATAAAGCCATGGATCCAGTTTGTCGACAAGGCATTGGGCAAGCTTGTGGCAGCTCTATAATGGTACGAGCATTATATGTAAACACAGCTCGTACCATTATAGAGCTGCCACAAGCTTGCCCAATGCCTTGTCGACAAACTGGATCCATGGCTTTATAAGGTCTGCACCAACTGAACTGATCATTGACTGGTAATGGTTATATTCGGCTACTTGGAGAGCTTTTGCAGTCATTAAAGGGTGGAATTTATGTGGAACCCAACTGTTCACGACTGATTTGAAGAACATTCTGAACAGTTCGAACGAATGGTTTGGCCACCCAGATCGCCCGACATGAACCCCATCGAACATTTATGGGACATAATGGAGAAGTCAGTTGGTGCACAAAATCCTGCACCAGCAACACTTTCGCAGTTGTGTATGGCTGAATATGGCTAAATATTTTTGTAGGGGACTTGCAACGACTTGATGAGTCCATACCACGCCGAGCCGCTGCACTATATCGGGCTAAAGGAGGCCAAATACGTGCTACGAGGTGTCCCACTATTTATGTCACCTCAGTGTATAGTTTTCGTTTCTCTATGAATTATTTAGTTGCTGAAATATTGTATCTATCTCTAGATATGTCTCGACAGGCTGACTCATTGATCACTGAATGCAGCCTATCGCGGCCGATATTTGCGTTGTTGCTTATACTGGATTTGTGGGCATAATACCGTGGTCCATGGCATAATTCTCTGCCTAACATTCCGTCTTCCAACACTGCAGACGTCATCAGAAGCTTTAGAGACTTAGGAAGGTGTTACAGACTAAAAACGAGCTCAGAAAACCGAACTGTCTATACGTATACACGCAATGGTCTGTTGGTGACGTCATCAGACCGGTTCCTAACATCGCGGAGTCGCACCGACGTAAGTATGGAGCTCGAAAAGGGGAAGATTTGGCGCTGGTTGTTTAATTTAGCACAAGGGCCCACGACTTGTCTAATCTCAATACTTCTTCTTTTCTATTGAAATTATTTTTGTGCGTCTGATTTTCTATGGCCTCCCTAAACATTTAAGACTGGAAAACCACAAAATTCCGTTGTCTGGGACTGTGATTTTAGCAAAATCTTATAATTCTTGCGGTATGATGTGCCAATATTTCAACACAAAATAAGAAGGATTGAAATTAGATGACATGAGGCCCTAGTGCTAAATAAAAGAAACAGTGCCACTTCTCCCCTGCCACAAGCTTCATAGCATAAGTCTGCGCTCCGCGATCTTAGACCGTGTTCTAATGGCGTTACCAACAGACCGTTGCATGGATGCATATAAACATTTCCGCACTTGTCTGAGTCTGTAACAGCTTTCTGAATCATTAAAGACTCTTATGAGGTCTTCAGCACTGGCAGACGAAGTCTTAGGCATAGAATTATGCCTTGGACCACAGCATTATGCCTATTAATCAGATATCACTGATCACTATTGTACCCATTCTTATTAAAATGTTATTAAGTTATAATGATATCACTATTACGCTATTATTCAACTTAATGTGTCTTTAGTGGTTTGTATTTGATTTATTTTAATCTTGGCACGTAGTCTACTGAGATGAACAAACAATCATCAGTCCTGTATTACATTTCTGTGCTCCTTTTTGTTTCCCATAGAGAAGATGAAGTAAAGTTACAAAAAATAAAATATGAGCTATCACACAATTTTGCTTCACATCCACTGTCATCTCGAAATTCTCGCCAGGCACATTGTTGACAAGAACCGTCGCAGCACCCCACAATGTTAATCTACTTCACAGGACAGCCTACTTTAGGTAAGATCTAGCACAACTCAGTTCTTTTGAGTGAGTCGAAGGTCTTGACAAGATCTATGTATGTCATGTACAGAGGATGTTTTTGTTCTTCGTGCTTCTCCTGGCACAGAAAATCATATCTGTGGTACTGCGATTAGATCGATATCCACAGCGTGTTTCAAGCAAAGAATCTTCAGCGGGAAGTATAACGCGGCTGAACAGAATTCTAGCGAGTATCTTTCCAGCAGTGGATAGGAGTATATCCTAAGGTAGTTACCACCGTCAGTAGATTACGCACCTAGTCTAAGGTATCCGATACAACCATCACTGAACTTCGGCAGGGAAATGATAATGTTCTTGCCAACTCACATAAGATCTACAAGCAATTCTAAATGTATTTGATGAAGCAAATACGAGCATCGCACAAAGCCTAATCACCCAGAAAACGCAGATTCTACATGAACCTGCAACTAACTGTTGCCATATGCACAACAATTACAGTCCAAGGCAAAGTCCTGCACAACATAGGGTACTTCCAATACTTTGGCAGCCGTCTTTCAGCAAATGCAAATTTTCATGCTGGAATCCAACACAGCTTCAAATGTGGCATTATGGCTTTTGGGCATCTCTGGGTAAGGGTCTTTGATAATTACATGAGCATTAAGACCATGCCTTATGTATACAATGGTATGTATACATATGTGTGGGAAGCATGGAGTACTTACAGCAGGTGCAAACCGTGTATGGAAATGTACTATTAGCGCTGCCTGAGAAAGATGAAGAGTGAAATGGCAAGTTAGGTGCACCAACATCATTAGTGTCCTGGAAGAAGCAAACCCTATTAGTACTGAAGCCATCATCAAAAAACACCAACTCCTGTGGATGGGTCACATCATTCCTACTTCTGAATCCCTTCTACCAAAAAAATTATGTTCCCAGCTAAAGGACGGACAAGAAGTCTAGGAACACCACAAAAACGATGCAAAGTTGTTTTAAAGAACAATATGAAAATATTTCAAATTGACCCTGGTAACTGGGAAACTGTTGCACTTAATCGTCGAGTATAGCTTCCTAATGTCTTGGAAGGACTTCAGCGCATCGAGCAACTGAGGTTGAAAACAGAAACTGACAACGTTAGGAAACAATGGGAGATACTGAAGATAATGAATACTATACAGCTTGTCCCTACTAGAGTAAATTTGTTACAACGATGTGGGGAAATATACAACTTCTGGATTGGCCTCTACATTCACTACAGCCATAAGACAATCGTACTTATCCGCGAGTGGTACCCCATCATGTTATTCTAATAAACGTGGTTCTGAATTGTTCAGCATGTTGATTCGTTGAGGTTCACATTATACGTGTATGTTAAAAATGCAATATGCCACTCCCACCATCTCCGGCGGAGCTCGTGAGGCTTGTGACACCCGAATTCGGCAGCCAGCAGTTCTACAGGCCCGCTTGCGCCGACGGCCTCACACTCGAAGTTCGACATACGACGGACCACGCCCAACCTCACCTCAGGCGACAGCGTTCTGGATGTAGCACCACACGCCCCACTTGTGAAGGTATCGTCCTCTCTGCAGGCAACAGTTCATTTTTCTGGCGTATTCATCATGCCGCGAGGCTTGTTTTTATACTGGCACGTATTTCTCGCAGTTTTTTTTACGTGCTCTGGGAGCTGTCCAAGCGAATGGGGAGTTAATGAAGACATACTGGACGGCGTTGTCTATTTGTTGCAGTCGTTTTCGCCGAGGTCAGTAGATGGGCGAGTGGTGCACGGGCATAATACACATACGGAGCAGTTCTTTTCGTCTCCGACTAGGAGCAAATTTCACAGTTCCCAAATTTAACAATACGGTGTCTCAGATCGATAATTAGCGTTTGTTGCTGAAACGCAAATAGTACAACACTTGATGAAGGACAATATTTGGAGATTCGTCAACAAGTCAGCAGCGTTAATACACTGACGACTTTTAAAATTACAAAACTGGGAGAGTTAGAAAATAACGAAATTTTGTTTGTTTCTGCCCAAATTACTGATTGTATGAATCAGAGGTGATAAAAAAATGGTTCAAAAGGCTCTGAGCACTATGGGACTTAACTACTAAGAGCATCAGTCCCCTAGAACTTAGAATTACTTAAACCTAACTAACCTAAGGACATCACACACATCCATGTCCGTGGCAGGATTCGAACCTGCGACCGTAGCGGTTTCGCGGTTCCAGACTGTAGCGCCTAGAACCGCTCGGCCACACAGACCCGCCCAGAGATGATAGTTTTGCGTACAGAATGTACCATCAGATACGTTCCGAGGACCATATGACGTTGGCAAGCGCAGTACACTAAGGTTATAAAAGTCAAGATATATATATATATATATATATACTCCTGGAAATGGAAAAAAGAACACATTGACACCGGTGTGTCAGACCCACCATACTTGCTCCGGACACTGCGAGAGGGCTGTACAAGCAATGATCACACGCACGGCACAGCGGACACACCAAGAACCGCGGTGTTGGCCGTCGAATGGCGCTAGCTGCGCAGCATTTGTGCACCGCCGCCGTCAGTGTCAGCCAGTTTGCCGTGGCATACGGAGCTCCATCGCAGTCTTTAACACTGGTAGCATGCCGCGACAGCGTGGACGTGAACCGTATGTGCAATTGACGGACTTTGAGCGAGAGCGTATAGTGGGCATGCGGGATGCCGGGTGGACGTACCGCCGAATTGCTCAACACATAGGGCGTGAGGTCTCCACAGTACACCGATGTTGTCGCCAGTGGTCGGCGGAAGGTGCACGTGCCCGTCGACCTGGGACCGGACCGCAGCGACGCACGGATGCACGCCAAGACCGTAGGATCCTACACAGTGCCGTAGGGGACCGCACCGCCACTTCCCAGCAAATTAGGGACACTGTTGCTCCTGGGGTATCGGCGAGGACCATTCGCAACCATCTCCATGAAACTGGGCTACGGTTCCGCACACCGTTAGGCCGTCTTCCGCTCACGCCCCAACATCGTGCAGCCCGCCTCCAGAGGTTTCGCGACAGGCGTGAATGGAGGGACGAATGGAGACGTGTCGTCTTCAGCGATGAGAGTCGCTTCTGCCTTGGTGCCAATGATGGTCGTATGCGTGTTTGGCGCCGTGCAGGTGAGCGCCACAATCAGGACTGCATACGACCGAGGCACACAGGGCCAACACCCGGCATCATGGTGTGGGGAGCGATCTCCTACAATGGCCGTACACCTCTGGTGATCGTCGAGGGGACACTGAATAGTGCACGGTACATCCAAACCGTCATCGAACCCATCGTTCTACCATTCCTAGACCGGCAAGGGAACTTGCTGTTCCAACAGGACAATGCACGTCCGCATGTATCCCGTGCCACCCAACGTGCTCTAGAAGGTGTAAGTCAACTACCCCGGCCAGCAATATCTCCGGATCTGTCCCCCATTGAGCATGTTTGGGACTGGATGAAGCGTCGTCGCACGCGGTCTGCACGTCCAGCACGAACGCTGGTCCAACTGAGGCGCCAGGTGGAAATGGCATGGCAAGCCGTTCGACAGGACTACATCCAGCATCTCTACGATCGTCTCCATGGGAGAATAGCAGCCTGCATTGCTGCGAAAGGTGGATATACACAGTACTTGTGCCGACATTGTGCATGCTCTGTTGCCTGTGTCTATGTGCCTGTGGTTCTGTCAGTGTGATCATGTGCTGTATCTGACCCCAGGAATGTGTCAATAAAGTTTCCCCTTCCTGGGACAATGAATTCACGGTGTTCTTACTTCAATTTCCAGGAATATATATATATATATATATATATATATATATATATATATATATATATATATATATATATATGGCAGTAGTATTGGGTACACAAAGTATAACAGGGCAATGCATTCATGGAGCGGTAATTTTAGCTTTAGAAATTCACCTACTAACTTTCCAACAGTAAGCCCACAACAGACTAAAACTACTATCAAGCTGAACCTGGGGATTACATTTCTCCTCATCTCCACACCTGCAATACCCTGATCTGACGCATATTCTGCTATGTAAATGAACATGGATCTCCATGTCACCAAAGTTCCATAAGTCTTCCAAATCATCGAATGCCATGCACTCTGTCTCATTTTCTGCATATATTTACCCTCTCCCAGTTGGATCATCTCCCATCGCATCAAATTCCCACCGTTCCTAAATCACATATAGCATCTCCACACCTCCTATAATATCTGCAAACTAGATTTCTGTCACCCCTGTCTTCACTATGATCATTGACCCTAGTGTGGTGCCGTGCCTTCACAAACATATCACTCCATCCCTAAGCCTACACACACTTCACATCTTATCCCACTGGAACTTCAACCAACTCCCTCTACGAGAGAATGAGATCGGCTCCCATCTTTATCCCTCCTACCAGCTTAAACTGTTGCCCGTTTATCCCACTTCACATCACGGCTCCTCTTTCCTTTTTCATCTACACCACCTCATTCTCTTTCCTCACGTAATCACTGCAGTACCTACACAACAAAGCACTTCTCGCCCTCTGTCTTTCACATAGAATGTATTTTCCACTATTCGGTCCTTCATATTTTAAGTGAAAGTGCTGTGCCTCAGTGTCTTTATCAGAAGAATTTCACTTTCCTGCAATGTGTTTTTAAAATGTGTACATTTTCGTCTTTTAACAGTCTATTTCTGATTTTTAATTTATGATAGGAAACAGGCCCAAATTTTGTTTCTATTTCTCATCATAACTATTTTTTAATTCGCTTGGCTGAAGAATGGAAAATTGTGCTGCTGACAGGCCCCCTCCTCCCCCCCCTCCCGCTCATATGGGGCGAGGGGAATGAAATAACAAGAAAGAAAAAAAATCGACCGTAACATTCACAGACAAGTCAGACAAATTTTAATATTTAAATAATGTTTTTAAATATGTAATACCCACATGTTCCTGTGCCCTGCTCTGCATGGTATGTAGGATTTATTAATTTCCTGTTCGTCATGCACTTGGGAAAGGCTGTTAAATCGAAATCGTGATTGAGTAAAAAGAAAGAACAATTAATATTTAAATAGCGACTTCTTGCTTCAAAATGTTCTATGTGTCTGTGGTCTCCACCAAGGAAAGATCATTGACTGTTTGGGCATCCTTTACTGAGACATTTGTGTTTGATATGAACTCAGTTTATCATCTACTCCTTCAGTGATGTCAACGGCCTTGCCGCAGTGGTAACACCGGTTCCCGTCAGATCACCGAAGTTAGGCGCTGTCGACCCAGGTTAGCATCTAGGTAGGTGACCATCTGGTCAGTCGAGCGCTGTTAGCAAGCGGGGTGCACTCAGGCCTTGTGACGAAAACGGTGGAGCTACTTGATCGAGAAGTAGTGCCTCCGGTCTCGTAAATTGACATGTGGCCGGCAGAGCGCTGTGCTGACGACATGGCCCTCCATATCTGCAGCCAATGACGCCTGTTGTTGAGGATAACACGGCGGCCGGTCGGTACCGTTGGGCCTTCCAAGGCCTGTTCGGACGGAGTTTAGTCTAGTTCCTTTAGTGATGAAATACCTGTCACCTCCCCTTTCAAAAAAATCTTAAGAGTGTAGCAGTTTTTCCAGCGATGTATATTCTAATCACGTTTCGTTCTGTAGATAAAGTTCAGTATGAACTGCGCAGACAAATACGAAAACAATGCTGATCACCCAGGTAAGTGATATACACTCCTGGAAATTGAAATAAGAACACCGTGAATTCATTGTCCCAGGAAGGGGAAACTTTATTGACACATTCCTGGAGTCAGATACATCACATGATCACACTGACAGAACCACAGGCACATAGACACAGGCAACAGAGCATGCACAATGTTGTCACTAGTACAGTGTATATCCACCTTTCGTAGCAATGCAGGCTGCTATTCTCCCATGGAGACGATCGTAGAGATGCTGGATGTAGTCCCGTGGAACGGCTTGCCATGCCATTTCCACCTGGCGCCTCAGTTGGACCAGCGTTCGTGCTGGACGTGCAGACCGCGTGCGACGACGCTTCATCCAGTCCCAAACATGCTCAATGGGGGACAGATCCGGAGATCTTGCTGGCCAGGGTAGTTGACTTACACCTTCTAGAGCACGTTGGGTGGCACGGGATACATGCGGACGTGCATTGTCCTGTTGGAACAGCAAGTTCCCTTGCCGGTCTAGGAATGGTAGAACGATGGGTTCGATGACGGTTTGGATGTACCGTGTACTATTCAGTGTCCCCTCGACGATCACCAGAGGTGTACGGCCAGTGTAGGAGATCGCTCCCCACACCATGATGCCGGGTGTTGGCCCTGTGTGCCTCGGTCGTATGCAGTCCTGATTGTGGCGCTCACCTGCACGGCGCCAAACACGCATACGACCATCATTGGCACCAAGGCAGAAGCGACTCTCATCGCTGAAGACGACACGTCTCCATTCGTCCCTCCATTCACTCCTGTCGCGACACCAGTGGAGGCGGGCTGCACGATGTTGGGGCGTGAGCGGAAGACGGCCTAACGGTGTGCGGGACCGTAGCCCAGCTTCATGGAGACGGTTGCGAATGGTCCTCGCCGATACCCCAGGAGCAACAGTGTCCCTGAATTGCTGGGAAGTGGCGGTGCGGTCCCCTACGGCACTGCGTAGGATCCTACGGTCTTGGCGTGCATCCGTGCGTCGCTGCGGTCCGGTCCCAGGTCGACGGGCACGTGCACCTTCCGCCGACCACTGGCGACAACATCGATGTACTGTGGAGACCTCACGCCCCACGTGTTGAGCAATTCGGCGGTACGTCCACCCGGCCTCCCGCATGCCCACTATACGCCCTCGCTCAAAGTCCGTCAACTGCACATACGGTTCACGTCCACGCTGTCGCGGCATGCTACCAGTGTTAAAGACTGCGATGGAGCTCCGTATGCCACGGCAAACTGGCTGACACTTTCGGCGGCGGTGCACAAATGCTGCGCAGCTAGCGCCATTCGACGTCCAACACCGCGGTTCCTGGTGTGTCCGCTGTGCCGTGCGTGTGATCATTGCTTGTACAGCCCTCTCGCAGTGTCCGGAGCAAGTATGGTGGGTCTGACACACCGGTGTCAATGTGTTCTTTTTTCCATTTCCAGGAGTGTATGTCGGAGGCGAGCGTAGCTCCAGCGTATCTCCGTTCCTTATCTAGCAGTGCCACGCTGGCAGCGCTCCCCTTGCCCTCGTTCGGGTCGCGCCTGATCCCAGCGCGCTCCCTGTGTCGCCGGCAGGTCACGCTGAGCGCCGCATCCGCCTGCAGTTTACGGCGCGGTCGCCTCGCCGACGCCCCCGCCAGTAACTCAGGAGGCGGCGACCCGCCGGCTGGGCGCCCCCTACTGTCTGCATTATGCATACAGTGTGGCGCCGCCTGTCTCATGGCCTTCAGCCCACACACCAATCCGGGGTTTACGCGCTCCCTGCTGCCAGCCCATATTGTTCCTGTAATACGGGGGCATCCCTCCAGACGAGACAAAATGAACTGTAAATAAAAGCGTACTGTAAATAAAAACAATCTTTATGTGAATTTTCACCGATCTGTAATTACGTGCAAATAGCTGCCACCATCCTGCCCAGACAATGAGTGTTCTCCGAACTTTGACTCACAGAGCGCATATTATTTCTGACGAAAGCAGTCTGCAAGATGAACTTTTCCACTTACAAAGACAGTTTGAAGACAATGGGTACTCTCCACAACAAATACAGAGGGCACTGAAAATGAAACCGAAAGATGCCACAAAGAAAGCAGTAGAAGATGATGAAACCTTTAAATCGATGGCCTTCCTGCCATATGTGGGTAGCCTCTGATCAAAAATAGGACGCGTTCTCGGCAGACACAAAATAAAAGTGTTTTTTCGTCCTACACCTAAGACAGCTGCACTCGTGGACTCCGTCAAAGATGATTTGCTGCTCCGAAAATCTGGAGTTTACAAAATTCCATGTGAATGTGGCCTTTCTTACATCGGACAAGCCAGCCGGTGTGGTAGTGAGGTTCTAGGCGCTTCGGTCTGGAACCGCGTGACCGCTACGGTCGCAGGTTCGAATCCTGCCTCGGGCATGGATGGGGTTCAAATGGCTCTGAGCACTATGGGACTTAACATCTATGGTCATCAGTCTCCTAGAACTTAGAACTACTTAAACCTAACCAACCTAAGGACAACACAGAACACCCAGCCATCACAAGGCAGAGAAAATCCCTGACCCCGCCGGGAATCGAACCCGGGAACCCGGGCGCGGGAGCATGGATGTGTGTGATGTCCTTAGCTTAGTTAGGTTTAAGTAGTTCTAAGTTCTAGGGGACTGATGACCACAGATGTTACATCCCATCAGAGCCATTTGAACCATTTGAACATCGGATAAACAACTCGTACTGTCCAAGAAAGATGTACAGAACACCAGAGGTAAACACGACTTTTACAACCTAACAAGTCGGCCGTGGCAGAGCACTGTATTGATAATCCTCACAGTATATTGTATGACAACGTCTAAATTTTGGCAACTACATCGTCATTTTGGGACTCGATAGTAAAGGAGGCAATTGAAATTCGCTTGGCGACGAACTTAATTAATAGAGACAGTGCTTTCAATCTTGATAAATCCTGGAATCCAGCACTTGCTGTAATAAACTTGCAAAGGTGTTGTCACAGATCAACTGCAGAGTCATAGATACAACCCGAGCATTATGCGCGTCTCTGGCGCCGACCAACGTCTCTGGCGCATTTGCATCTGTGGCCGCATGCGCAGTCGCACGGTACAACGGTATAAAGAGACGAAGCGAGCACTGGAGCGGTCACCCTCGATCGTCGCCTCTCCTGGACCCCCCATCTCTGGACAATCCAAGCCAAGGCACACTCCCGCCTCCGCCTCCTCAAGCTCCTTTTGGGCCATACGTGGGGTCTGGACCCCTCCACCATCCTCCACACCTATAAATCCCTCATCCGCCCTATCCTCTGCTATGCCCATCCGGCCTGGATCTCCGCCGCCCCTACCTTTTATAAATCCCTTCAAATCCTTGAACGCCATGCTCTCTGCCTCGCCTATCACATCCATCTCCCCTCCCCCACGCGGATTCTGTACGATCTCATTCCTTTCCCCCACCTCCTCCTTTTCCTTGAAAGGATACGAATCCTGTACACCTCCTGCAAACTCGACCCTCCTCACCTGCTTGTCTCGCCCATCCTCTCCCACCCCCGCCCGCTGCTGCGCCTGTATTCCCACGTCCCACCCGGTCTCCATCTCTCCACCCTCCTTACCCTCTCCCAAGGTGGCTTCCGGCAGCTCCCCCTCCCTGATGAAGTCCTCCTCCTCTCCATCTACCCCTCCTACCAACTTTGATCCTACCCGCCCCCACTTCCTGTGGCCTCTCCACTTGGCACCCTCCCTCCTTTCTCTTTCCTTTTCTCCCGTCCCCTTCCTCCACCCCTCTTCCCGCGGGCTCACCCCCTTTTTTTCCTCCCCTCCCCCTGTCTCCCTTGCCCATGGCATCTGCCCTCCCCTCTCCCTGTCCAACTCCACTTCCTCGTCCCCCTCCCTTGGCAGGTCCCCGGACTCGCACACACTCAGTGAACATTCGCCGTCACGAGACCACCGTTCACGTGTGCCGTCGCAGTCATCCGTGTTATGTGCGCTGTGTCAACAAGTGTTAGTGTTTTTTCTCGTCCAGCGTGAACGGCTTCATGTTTACTGTTTTTTGTATCTACATTTTTTGCCCGCCGTTTTTATTGTATTGTCTGTGCCACCTATATGTCATGTTATTGTACCACTCAAGGCTGAAGAGCAGGGTAATATGCTGCTGCCAGCCCGCCTTGTATGAGGTGATTAAAATTACAATAAAGAAAAAAAAAACACTGGAGCAGCAGTCTTGCGGCTCACTCTGAAGATGGCTGAACGTTTTACAGCGGAAATATTAGAAGAAGAAGGAGATTTCTTGTGGCTGCACACCCGAAACTTAATGGAACAAAAACAATCTTGTTGTTACCGAAGGGTGATCAGCTTTGGAGATCTCTTTCAAAGGCGCACGGGCACACATATGGGTCTTTTAGGCCTTTGCACTTGTAGCCATTGGGTGCAGAGTGTTTACCGCTAACGTCTCGTCCAGCGCAAAATTCCAATTGACTAGAAAGAACTGCAGGTCACTGCTGCGTTTAAGAAGTGTAAGAAATGGACCCCTAAAAATGTGCTTAACATCGGTTTGCAGCAGAATTCTTGAACAAATCTCAATAGAAATATAATTCCTTGAGATGGAAAAATAATAATGCCGTGTGGCTAGGGTCTCCGGTCGGGTAGACTGTTAGCCTGGTACAAGTCTTTCAGTGAACGCCACTTCGGCGAGTTGCGTGTCGATGGGGAGGAAATGATGATGATAAAGATATCAGAACACCCAGTCCCTGAGCGAAGAAAATCTCCGACCCAGCCGGGTATCGAACCTGGGCCGTTAAGAACGACAGTCCGTCGCGCTGACCACTCAGCTGCCAGGGGCAGACCCTCCTTGAGATGAAAAGCTTCTGACCCAGAATCTGCACGGTTAAAGAAGACATCGCTCTTGCGAAACTCATATCCTATGATTTAGAGCGACAGGTAGATTCCATATTCCTAGATTTGACACGGTGTTTCACTGAAGACTGTTAACTAAGGTACGAGCGTACGGAATATGTTACCGGATATACGACTAGCTCCGAGATTTCTTAAATAAAAGAACCCAGAACGCTGTCATCAACGCGTTGTGGCAGGGTACCCTTCGGCTAGTACCGTACGGTGATATGGCTTTGGGTTGTTTATTCACGTGTCGACCTGGGTAAAAGATACGTGCTGCTCCTCCCTACACCGCGTTATCTGGCGTATGTCAATGTTGGCTCGAGGCACCTTGTATTTCTGCCACCGTTGCGGGACGACTTAGCCTACGGTTGCAAATCGTATAATGTGACGCTTATATTAATGTAGTGTTTTTGACGCGTTATTTTATTTTGTCACTGATTAGTTATTCGTGCAATTCCTCGTCAATTTCACGGGTCCCGGCCCACCTTGGGGCTTTCCGGCTCCGTTTTAAGCACTTACTTTGCAGTGGCTGCAGTTTACAGATGTTCGTTACACTGGTGGTCCGCAGTGACGTCGATCTGTAGAGAATTTTCAGTTGGATTTCGGCTTCATCTGCAAGTTGAGGGCCCTGCAGATAAAAAATGCCATGAGTTCGAATCATCTTCATGGCAATAATTTTCTTCTCTTTTAGGTGCAACGTGTAAATCAGCCCTTTATATAAGGTGACTCCAAGGTATTTAACCATGTTGAATTATGGTATTCCTGATTGGCTACGACGAGTTGGTTTTGAAGCTGTGGTACCTTCTTAGCGATCAGTGTCGCCGCCGTCTTGGATGGGCTCGGCATGGCCTTGTTCATTTCTGCCCAGCCTTTGGTTACATAAAGTCTGCGTTGCAACCACGTCATCAGTTTTCCGATGTTGCTGCCAGTCGCTAAGAAGGGAGTATCGTCAGCGTAGACTGGCAGAGGCATTTCGCAGTGTCGGAATGTCACTGATGTGAACGTTGAACGGTAGGGGTGATACAGCTGATCCTTGTGCAATGCCAGCTATTACCTTAATCTCACATATCTTTCCTTCAATCTGGACGAAGTTCCTCATGCGTTGCAAAATGTTATCTATTAACTGGATGTAACAATGCGGTATGTTGGTCTGGCGGCTGAGTTTCACAATTTATATCTCCATAAGCGATCGTAAGCCTTGCAATCGTCTAAGAAGACGCCAGTTATCCAACTTCCCCTGTTTAGGGGGATTCATAATAGCTGTAGTTCTGCGGAAAGTTTCGGGTGGGAGGCGAACTGCTCCGTCCTCATGAAGTTACCTTCCTTTGGAAGACCATTTAACCGTTTTAGTAAGACAGAATAAAAGGAAACATCTATTTTATTGTACTGCAACTAGCTTCGGTGACTCAATAAACCATCTTCAGGCCTCAACGGACACTGAGGGAGTGGATTCGAGTCGTATACACGATCCCATCAGTGTCCAACAACTATGATCTGGCTTTCGTATAACGCTGTAATAGTGATGTTGAATCTGCAATCATCAACTACCAGCTGACTGGAAAAACATCGAAAACATTTTTACAGTCAGTTGGTAGTTGGCGGCTGCTGATACGCCATCGCTGTTACAGTGTTCTGTAAGATGATTGTTGGCCACTGATGGGATAATGTACGCGATTTGAGTTCACCCCCACAGTGTCAGTCAAAGCTCGAAGGTGGCGTATTGAGTCACCGAAACTGGTGGCAGTGTAATAAAATTACATCAAAAGAGCTGCTGTAGCTGTTTCATTTTATTTCGTAAGTGAACGCCCGAAGCCCTGCCGACCACCAGTCACACGGATGGACATATAAAAACTAGTTTTAGTAAGACTCTATCGAGGAGTTTTCCAAGTGTGGGTAAAAGGCTTACTGGCTTTCTGTTTTCCGGTAAAGCAGGTTCTCTCCACGTTTTGGAATCGGAGCTGCCCTTGCGGTTTTCCCATCATCGGGAAATATTCGTTCGTGAGGCAGCTGCTGGTAATCTTGGTGCACAGGACGATGGCTTTTCTTGGCAAAGCTTCAGCTCGGCATTAGTAACGTGGTCTTTACCGGATGCGGAGTTTTTGATTCGTCCATTAATATTCCCGACATCGGTGGGGATGGTGAGAAGTGGCCATGTTGTTGATTGCATCCTACAAACGTCTTCAATTAGCCGTTGTACTCTTCATCCTAGTACGCCATTATTCTTAAGTGTGGGGGCGATGTCTGATGTTCACACAGCTTTGCATACAACTCAGCTTATCCCAGGGCATCTTATATGAGACCATCAGATCCTCTTATCGGCCGCTTTCGTGGTTTAGGTTGGCGTAGGTTTCTTTCCAAGTTGGGATTCTTCTATGGCAGTGATTAGAAGTGTGTCAATTTTGGATTCCCAGAGTTTGTTGTCACCTGTCCTCCGCCTTTTGGCGCAGCTCTCGTGATAGCCGGTGCATCTGGTGCTTATTTATCGTCCGGGTTGCAACAACACTGCCACATTCTTCTAAGAGCGTTTCTCCCATTCTCGGTATTATTCAGGTGCCGCAGGGACGGTCCGAAGCGGCGTTCAGGCAAAAAAACTTTTCTTGCCGCTAGTTTAGTCGCTGTTATGATTTAGGTCGTCAGGGTCTCTGTTGCTATGTCGACATCTGGTATGGTGTGTGCAGATAGTATCAAAACCCGCGATTTCTGCTACAAGTTCAGAACCTCTGTTCTATCCCTGTTACGCACAGCCTTTCTCTTCTATTCTGCTGAAGAAGTATTCTGTAAACTGAAGAGGGCGTGCTGAAAAGTAATGCCTCCCAGTTTTTATGTGAAAATATTTAAAGTTTTTAAATAAAACAGACTTTATTAACGTTCTAAACCTTTACTCTTCATGTTTGTTGGTACCCTCATTGTAGAATGTTTGACCTTGTTGACGGAGCCATAACCGCACCTCTGCTTGCATCACTTCGTCACTATCAAAGTCAAGTCCTCGAAGGTGTTTTTTAAGTTTTGGAAACAGATGAAAACCAGATGGGGTGCAGTCGGGACAGTATGGAGGATGATCGATGACACTGGACCAAAGACGTTGCGTTGTCGCAGACGGCGCAGCGCTCGTGTGTGAGAAGGAGAGGTTGCTCCATGTGTGAACGAACTCTTTGCATTTGTGCTTTCAGTTTTCTGAGGGTCTCGCAGTACCTTTCAAAGTGTATGGTCATGCCTTCAGGCATCAACTCCAAATTCTGCATACCTTGAATATCCAGTAAAACTGTAAACATCACTTTTCCTGCTGACGGCATGGTCATTAACTTTTCTGGCGTCGGTGATTCTTTGTGGCGAAACTCCACTGACGCTATGATTTCGTGGATAAAATGGGAGCCCAGCTTTTATCAGCTGTCACAATGTTGTTACGGTATCCATCACCCTCATGTTCAAAACGTAAAATAAATTGCTGACAGATGTCCAGTTTCCTTTGTTTCATGTCAGCAGCGGATACGAACTCATCAGAGAAAATAGACGGATGTCTCAGACACAACTCTCACAAGGAGAGGGCGCCTACTCGTCATCGCCGGATTCATCCAAATTCATGGCACATGTAGGGCGTGGTGAGACATGAAAGTGCCCGAAGTGGGAACTTCAGACGGCCAAGCGTTTAGGAAATAAAAGGAATTTTGCTACGGATCTATCACCATGTGCGCCTTATCAATTGTACCTGTGACAATGTGTTTAGCAAGCGCTGTTTGGCTCAGCGCTAAGAGAACGAATTCGTGTTGAGTGTGTCGCGGGTTCGACTCAGCGCGGCAGAAAATGCTTTCGTGCTCCTTCTTCAAGATCCGGTAAGCTGACAACAGACTTGTACAAAAAATATTTAACTGACGTGATGAAGCCCTACGTGCAAGAGAATAAATGTCTTCTGTTGACTGACTCGTGAGAAGGACAAACAAATCCACAAATATACGAAGAACTGTTCCAAGATGAAGACGGATTGACAACTTTCAGTATCAAAATAATTCCCCCCAAAATGTACGCCGCTAGTGCAACCCTGCGATGTGTATCTTCATCGTCAAGTAAAGAATCTAATAAAAAATCTCAAAACTTCACTTACCTCAACGAGAAACAAGAAGAAATCATTTCCCGAGAAGCTTGCATCAAACTACGTTCCATTATACATCAGCAGCTATGGTTCAAATGGCTCTGAACACTATGGGACTTAACATCTTAGGTCATCAGTCCCCTAGAACTTAGAACTACTTAAACCTAACTAACCTAAGGACATCGCACAGATCCATGCCCGAAGCGGGATGCGAACTGCGACCGTAGCAGTCTCGTGGTTCCGGACTGAAGCGGCTAGAACCGCACGGCCACCGCGGCCGGCATCAGCAGCTATCCTCGCACGTATTCAGCGACATGCTGCGTTACGCGTGGTTCGCTGCTGGACTGTGCGATGAAAGGAGCTGTTTTCAGAATTTCAATCAAGTTTCTTTTTCTGTAGAGACATTAAAAAAACCATGTCACTGCAAAAAGGCGGCGTTTATAACGTGCGCAAGATGAGGTCAAAATTATTGCTTCCCCTGTTTCTTTGATGAATATTACCCCGAAACATGTAATTGATCAATTGCAAAAGAATGGAAGTATCGGTATACCTACACGACGCTCCAGTGTACGCGTTAACTACAATCCCTTTTTAAATTTTTGCATTCCAGCATTTCGTCTTATGCCTATACTTTTTGTGCTTATATAAATTAATAAAATAACCTATATGACGTTGCGGTTAGTTGTAATGTCAGTAGTTATGCATTGCCAAGGAGCACAAAAACATTTACCACCGGGCGGAGTGGCATCTTTCAATGCGAATCCGATCTCTTATCGCTGAGCCAAAAACCGCTGCATAAGCACATTGCCACAGGGTCATTTCATAAGGTCCACATTGTGATAGATCCATATCAAAATTCCTTTTGCTTCCTAAACGCTTGACCATCTGGAGTTCCCACTTGGCGCACTTTCATGTCTCACCACCCCGTACATGCACCATGAACTTGGACGAGTTCGGCAATGACGAGTAGGCTTCGTCTCCTTGTGAGAGTTGTGTCTGTGTTATCCGTCTGTTTTCTCTGATGAGTTCCTCAACCGGGTTCTAATGAGCCCCGTCGTTTGCCATACGCAGTCGTCCACTCCTAACTCTGTCACACTCGTTGAGGTTAGCACCACCGTTTCCTTCATTACGAGCACGAACAACCCACCGTCGCACATTACTGATGTCGATACAATCACCGCCGTACACAGCTTTAATTCCTCTATGGATTTCAATCAGAAGAACGCTATCTGAGGTTAGAATCCCTACTACAGCACCCTGTTTCTCACGCGCCACCGAGCGAGGTAGCGCAGTGGTTAGCACACTGGACTCGCATTCGGGAGGACGACGGTTCAATCCCATCTCCAGCCATCCTGATTTAGGTTTTCCGTGATTTCCCTAAATCGTTTCAGGCAACTGCCGGGATGGTTCCTTTGAGAGGGCACGGCCGATTTCCTTCCAATCCTTCCCTAACCCGAGCTGGCGCTCCGTCTCTAATGACATCGTTGTCGACGGGACGTTAAACACTAACGACCACCACCACTCACGCGCCAACACAGTTACGTTACACATCGCCGTCTAGCATCAGAGGGCTGTAACTTGCGTCAGCGGAGCAAAGATGTCAACCGAGTAATATGCATGACACGCGATATCTTAACCGTTATTGAGAACAGAACAATAAATTCGGAGGTATTACCTGTAAGCACTTCTCCTCACTGAGGGCGGCTTCTGTTTCCGCGAGCCGGCCGTGTTGGTCTCGCGGTTCTAGGCGCGCAGTCCGGAACCGTGCGACTGCTACGGTCACAGGTTCGAATTCTACCTCGGGCATGGATGTGTGTGATGTCCTTAGGTTAGTTAGGTTTAAGTAGTTCTAAGTTGTAGGGGACTGATGACCACGGCTGTGAAGTCCCATAGTGCTCAGAGCCATTTGAACCATTTTTTGTTTCCGCGCTGTCTTAACGTGCAACGTCAGCCGGGTAGCATGTACGATAGTCGGTTGGTATCGGCCATACAAGTAAATCTTTCTTTGTTTTAATGGCAAGTGGGTGTCTGCGTTTGTCCTCAGGATAATTTAGGTTAAGTAGTGCGTAAGCTTAGGGAGTTATGACCTTAGCAGTTAAGTCCCATAAGATTTCACACACATCTGAACATTTTTCGAACCTCCAGTCGGATAACTGAGGTAGGTTAGGGGCAAGAAAGGGGTGTCTTCCGTCCGGCGGATTAGTGTCGAGGTCCGGTGTGCCGGCCAGCCTGTGGGTGGTTTTTAAGGCGGCTTTCCTTCTACCTCGGCGAATGCGGGCTGGTTCCCCTTATTTCGCCTCAGTTACACTATGTCGGCGATTGCTGCGCAAACAATGTCTCCACGTACGCGCACACCATAATTATTCTACCACGTAAACTTTTGAGGTTACACTCGTCTGGTCTGAGACGTTCCCGGGGCGGTCCACTAGGGGCGGAACCGCACAATAACCCTGGGTTCGGTGTAGGGCGGCGATTGTGGTGGGTGGACTGCTGTGGCCTGTTGTGGGGTTGTGAACCACTGAGGGCTACTGTGGGACGAACCCTCTCCGTCGTTTCTAGGTCCCCGGTATAATACACAATGCACAAGGGGCGTCCAATAGAAAGACTTGCACCGGGCACTGAGCGCCACAAAATTATTATTATACAGGGTGTAACGGATAGAAGCGCAAATATTTTAAATGTGATACCTTAACCCTTAACTCACGAGATGTGATCTCTAAGACTGCGCGAAAGCTCTCGAAGGCCAGTTGTGGTGGAATTTTTCCATACTCCTCCTACCCTTCTTAAATTGCCAAGCCCACGAAGTTTTTCAGTCGGCTGCCTTTTCGCCTTCCGTGTCTATTGTTGACAAGTGTTACTGGTAGGTGCTGGAGTCTCCTAGACAGCGCCTCATGAACTACGTGTCTGTTTTCTTCAGTACGATAGTGTATAGCTCAAAATGTGTACGCACGAATGTGTCAGTTTTAGCTTTCGCGTGTTTGATGACATTGTTAGTCGGTCTATGGAGGAAGGTGTCAGAGACATAGATCAAGAAATAAACGAAAAACGCGACGATTTTACATTCGCCAGAGATCACGGTTCTGCTATCGAAAAAGAGTATAATTCAGAGGAAGATCTTCAGGAAAGTTATGATGGGGATCTGTCTGCTTCTTCAATGAAATACTTACAGTGTCTGTTAAAATCGAAAGTGTTCTGAGTGGTGATAAGAAAAATGTAGTTCCCAGCAATGAATGTCAATTTGACAGACTTTCTTTTTGAACCTATGAGGCCGGCCGTTGTGGCTGAGCGGTTCTAGGCCCTTCATTCCGCAACCGCGCTGCTGCTACGGTCGCAGGTTCGAATCCAGCCTCGTGCATGGATGTTTGTGGTTCCTTAGGTTAGTTAGGTTTAAGTAGTTCTCAGTCTAGGGCACTGATGACTTCAGATGTTAAGTCACATAGTGCTTAGAGCCATTTGAACCATTTTTTGAATCTATCGGGTGGGATTTTTATGCACAAATTTAATCCCCTGGAATTTAGTTTTATTTGGAACTTTATTTGCTACAGAGATTGTACAATGTTTCAGCATGTAAAAGTCAGTACTCTGACAATCCATTTATTTGTACTATGTAAAAGAACAACAGAAAATTATGTGCTTCTGTGTGATGAATAGTAAAATGCTGTAGGTTTTGTTTAGCGCAATAAAATAAGCTAGAAGCATTTAAAGAACGCTTAAATAATTGTATAAATAAATGTTATATAGCATAAATTAAAAATTTCAAATGATTTTTTTACCTTAAATCTACGTTTAAACATAGGGATCCCAGAGACGTTACAGTAAAGTCACCTCTCGAGTTAAGGGTTAATATGTCAACTCATCAGTGTGGTAGTTGTTTCTTCCTCTCCATCTAGCAACCTTCCCACAAACACATCACAGACTTTACTACCTGATATCTTCTGCACAGTCGTAATTGCACCACTAAATGGACTACTCCGTCAATTTAGACCAATACCCTTAACATCGGTTTGTTGCAGGACTCTCGAACATATTCTCAGTTCGAATATAATGAATTTCCTTGCTGTCCATTCATCAGTTCGGCTTCAGAAAGCGTCTCTCCTGCGAAACGCAACTCGCCCTTTTTTCATATGATATCTTGCAAACTATGGATGAAGGGTACCAGACGGATGCCATATTCCTTGACTTCCGGAAAGCGTTGGACTCGGTGCCCCACTGCAGACTCCTAACTAAGATACGAGAATATGGGATTTGTTCCCAAGTATGTGAGTGGCTCGAAGACTTCTTAAGTAGTAGAACCCAGTACGTTGTCCTCGATGATGAGTGTTCATCGGAGGTGAGGGTATCATCTGGAGTGACCCAGGGAAGTGTGGTAGGTCCGCTGTTGTTTTCCATCTATATAAATGATCTTTTGGACTGGATGGATAACAATGTGCGGCTGTTTGCTGATGATGCTGTGGTGTACGGAAAGGTGTCGCTGAGTGACTGTAGGAGGCTACAAGATGAGTTGGGCACGATTTGTGATTGGTGTAAAGAATGGCAGCTAACTCTAAATATAGATAAATGTAAATTAATGCAGATGAATAGGAAAAAGAATCCTGTAATGTTTGAATACTCCATTAGTAGTGTAGCGCTTGACACAGTCACGTCGATTAAATATTTGGTCGTAACATTGCAGAGCGATATGAAGTGGGACAAGCGTGTAATGGCAGTTGTGGGGAAGGCGGATAGTCGTCTTCGATTCATTGATAGAATTTTGGGAAGATGTGGTTCATCTGTAAAGGAGACCTCTTATAAAACACTAATACGACCTATTCTTGAGTACTGATCGAGCGTTTGGGATCCCTGTTAGGTCGGATTGAGGGAGGACATAGAAGCAATTCAGAGGCGGGTAGGTTTGATCATAACGCGAGTGTTACGGAAATGCTTCAGGAACTCGTGTGGGAGTCTCTAGAGGAAAGGAGGCGTTCTTTTCGTGAATCGCTACCGAGGAAATTTAGAGAACCAGCATTTGAGGCGGATTGCAGAATAATTTTACTGCCGCCAACTTACATTTCGCGGAAAGATCACAAAGATAAGATAAGAACGAGTAGGGCTCGTACAGAGGCATATATGCAGCCATTTTTCCCTCGTTCTGTTTGGCAGTGGAATGGGGAGAGAAGATGCTAGTTGTGGTACGAGGTACCCTCCGCCACGCACCGTGTGGTGGATTGCGGAGTATGTATGTAGATGCAGACTAACTGTTTGGCTCCCATGGTTTCACATTTCAGCACCTGACCTGCTGCTGAGGGAAAAGGATGCATTAATCACTTGCTCTAGCCACATGTACTTGGAGGTACTACCCAACCTAAAAACATACGACTTGTAATAGCTATAATTATTCGCCTGCAAATGATGTAAATACTGAAGTAATGTTGCACAGTACACGGTCCTAAACCACCAACAGACATATCGGCACTTCTACTCGTTATTCCCTGTATAAGCAATCAAGTGCAGTTGGTCTGGACCTGCTGAGGGTCGGGACGTGTGAGATGTCTTCTGTCTGCGATAACCAACTCCTATACCACGTCCGAACTGCTTCTGCTGCAGGGGCCGAGACGATGGAAGACTGCTGTGGAAGCGCTAGCTGAGTAGACCGCCGCGGGGCCTCATGTCGAACATGGCTCCACCCGACCGCCTGGCCGCTAGCGACAGCCACGCGGAGGCTCCAGCCGGTCGTCTGAGGAGGCACAAAACGAGCAGCTGGGCGGGACGAGCTGAGGGCCGGGCCGTGTGATTGCTTCCGCGGGCGCCCCGGTCCGCCCGGCTCCCGTTATTAGCGGCTATTTTCGCTGCACGCTTCTCTGCGAGCGTGTGCCCCCGGCAGCTAAACACGATTGTCGCTATCTAATTTTCCACCTCGTCCATCAGCGGCCGGCTGCTCGATGGCGCGCCGTCGATAATCAAGGTGAGCGATGGCTGCGCGGGGCATCAAACGAGATTTCCCTTTCTCTCTAATGGCGTTCTTCAGCAGAGGCGTAGACTGAGAATTGTTTCCGCCGACTGCTTTGACCCGTAACGCTGGTTAAACCCTTGTGTCCGCACTGGGGTACACAATTTATCGGGTGTATAGAAATTACGCTACTGGCCATTAAAATTGCTACACCAACAAGAAATGCAGATGATAAACGGGTATTCATTAGATAAATATATTATACTAGACCTGACATGTGATTACATTTTTACGCAATTTGGGTGCATAGATCATGAGATCCAGAATAACCACCTCTGGCCGTAATAAGGGCCTTGATATGCCTGGGCATTCCATCAGAGCTTGGAAGACGTGTACAGATGCTCGGCCACCATTGACCAGACGTTTTCAATTGGTAAGAGATCTGGAGAATGTGCTGGCCAGAGCAGCTGTCGAACATTTTCTGTATCCAGAAAGGTTAGTACAGGACCTGCAACATGCGGTCGTGCATTATCCTGCTGAAATGTAGCGTTTCGCAGGGATCGAATGAAGGGTAGAGCCACGGGTCGTAACACATATGAAATGTAACGTCCACTGCTCAAAGTGCCGTCAATGCGAACAAGAGGTGACCGAGACGTGCAACTAATGGCACCGTATACCATGTCGCCGGGTGATACTCCAGTATGGCGATGACGAATACACGCTTCCAATGTGCGATCACCGCGATGTCGCCAAACACGGATGCGACCATCATGATGCTGTAAACAGAACCGGGATTCATCCGAAAAAGACGTTTTGCCATTCGTGCACCCAGGTTCGTTGTTGAATACAGCATCGCAGGCGCTCCTGTCTGTGATGCAGCGTGAATGGTAAACGCAGCCAGGATCTCCGAGCTGATAGTCCATGCTGCTGCAAACGTCGTCAAACTGTTAGTGCAGATGGTTGTTGTCTTGCAAACGTCCCCATGTGTTGGCTCAGGGATCGAGACGTGGCTGCACGATCCGTTACAGCCAAGCGGATAAGATGCCTGTCATCTCGACTGCTAGTGATACGAGGCCGTTGGGATCGAGCACGGCGTTCCGTATTACCCTCCTAAACCCACCGATTCCATATTCTGCTAACAGTCGGATCTCGACCACCGTGAGCTGCAATGTCGCGATACGATAACCCGCAATCGCGATAGGCCACAATACGACTTTTATCAAAGTCGGAAACGTGATGGTACGTATTTGTCCTTCTTATACGAGGCATCACAACAACGTTTCATCTGACAAAGCCGGTCAATTGCTGTTTGTGTATGAGATATCGGTTGGAAACTTTCCTCATGTCAGCGCGTTGTAGGTGTCGCCACCGGCGCCAACCTTGTGTGAATGCTCTGAAAAGCTAATAATTAGCATATCACAGCATCTTCTTCCTGTCGGCTAAATTTCGCGTCTGTAGCGCGTCATCTTCGTGGTGTAGCAATTTTAATGGCCAGTAGTGTAGTATACCGAAGGCTCAGGTTATTTCTCATTTGTATCTTAACAAATTCAGTAATAAAAGCAAAATTTAAATACTTTTAAAGAGGAACAAGTAAAATGAAAAATACAATGCTTTATCTGATCTATACATAATTTACTATAACAAGCCTCAGGTTATTGAATGTTCTCATTGTGAGAGTACTGAAAGGCGATTTGTTTTAATTATTAAAAACCACTCAAAAGCCTAGATCGCACAAAATATTTTTTAGTCATGACGAACGGTTTCAGCAGAGTTAGCTGTCATTTTCAGGTCTTAATACTTCTTTTTGGTAGTCAAACATGTTCATTTATGTTGAACTCATGCACAAGATATCAATTGGATGAAACTCAGCACGTTATAAACGTTTGCCTTCTAAAATATTTGAAAACACACATAATCTTGTCTAAAAGGCCATGTCCATACACATATTGATCACAGATGCTCTACGGTCGCAGGCTCGAATCCTGCCTCAGGCATGGATGTGTGTGATGTCCTTAGGTTGGTTAGGTTTAAGTAGTTCTAAGTTCTAGGGGACTGATAACCTGAGAAGTTACGTCCCATAGTGTTCCGAGCCATTTGAACCATTTTTGAACAGCTAAGACTGCTGAGACCGGTTGTCTTGAAAAAAAAAAAAATATCTTGTGCGATCTTGCCTCTTGAATACTTTTTAACCTCAGGTTACTCCTCATCTGAATGTTTACAAATGCTGTGATAAATACTTGCAAAGAAAAACAGTTAAAATAGAAAGCATTCTCTGATCTATACTTAGGTTTCAGATTACCCACATATCTACATTACAACAGGCGGGAAGTTCACAAACGAAATACTTTATTTTATATAATATATTAGCAACTTTGTTACTTATTATAACAGATATAGCCATAAATATGTGCAAAATATATAAATTATTAACTAATTGTGACAGAGTAAGTTTCGTAATATTATATACCTACTTAATTTCGCTGCTCGTCACAGTGGAAAGATAAACTTCGAATTATTATTTATTCACAATGCCTAAATACTGTTGTAATGTATTGTTTATAATATAATGCTTTGTATACATTTCTTGCAACTTTTTCTTGTTTTCCTCTTCCTGTTGTTTGATTAAGATTTGCGTACAGAACAATCCAGAAGCATCTCGTATTGTCTGATCTTCTACTTGTTCATGTACCTGCACGAGGGTATCTCCTATCATACACTCAGTACGCGATTTCACGGAAAATTTTCTCAATCAATTAGGATTTCATGACCTAGATATACTGGAAGGCATTGCCAAAATGTTTCCCCAGATCCCTAGAATCAGTCGGCATCTATGAGTGACATTTTTTGTTCGATGATTGTTTTCTGTGTATATAATGTATACCACTAACCAGGTAGTACCCAGAATTATCTTCTGGATGAACAGCAGATAATAACTTTCTTAAATAATCTTCTTTCGCTTCATACTTTCATCTGCTCTATTCAACCTCAGAGTTCTCTTGTATTGTCCATGAAATCCGGAGCTAAGATTCACTGTATCAAAGTTAACACGATAAAGAATAGTTCATAATGTTGTCCAACTGTAGCCAGCAATATTTACAATGCCTGTTCTAACGATTTTGTCTATACAAAATGAAATGAGCGTTGCCAACCGTGACTATATGACAGTAAATTCATAGGATTACCGGGTAATCTGGTTATATGACAAAGTATAATGTTTGTTTTATGGATACAATGCTTAACGCTGATATGATTTCTGTATAAGGCGAGTGTTTGTTTGCACTTTACATATTACAATTTGGAGGAGGAATGGAGGAGCCACATGGGTGTTCGTGGGCCTACCTCCAACGATACTGTTCTAGAAGTTTCGCTGTACATCATCTCAGCCAATGCTTTTGGAACACTGTATCTATGCTGTGTGCGTTGATTTTTGTTGTTCAGATTGGTTCCCATTCTCTCACCGTTCCACAAAACTGGTCGATAATGTTGTGTAAAGTTCTTGACTGTTTCTCTATTGCTATTTCCATGAGAGAGTGTGCTGTTCTCGAAAACCGGTTTCCTTTCGAATTCCATCGTAAGCATTTGTTCTGGACTAACCGTATTTCAAGGAATCTAGTTTTACTCGTTAGACTTGAAACGCTACTACCATATAGTATTTCCAGTAACACGGTACCCTTATATGGTCGAATTATTGTTGCCACTCTTAATTCATAGCTCAGGAAGATCGACATGAGTACCTTTGCCATTGTCTATGATTTTGTTCCAATGTCCTCCACATGTTTACGGAAGAACAAGTGCTGGTCCAAAATTACACCAAGGTACAAGATGCCCCGTAGCATGCTCCTAACTTGCATTCGTAACGAATCTCATAACGTTGGTCATTTTTCACTGAAGTAGATAGCAGTCGTGTTCTATGCGTTTAACCTTTGTGTTTTCGGCACCATTCTCAAGTCAAATTGAACTGTCGGTGGAGTCTGTGGATGTCGGTTACTTGAATCTACCAGTGAGGCACAAACCATTTTGTTCGCCAAATCAGAGACGTACAATTATGACACTCTTTGATGTGGATGATACAAATTGTAAGCAGGAGTGAAGACAGCACTGAACATAGTGGTAGTGCAGGAATTTTGAGCTCTTCGATAGAAAGTGCGAAATGTCTGATGTGAGGAAAGCTGGCGATTAGGAGGTTGTAACTGACTGGTATACTGGTGGATTTTATGTTCTCGCTGAGAAGATCACAGTGGCGGCTACTAAGCTAGCGTGTACTCGGTCAGGCATTATCGAAGCTGTAGATAAGGAGTCCGTGCAGAATACCGTGGCCGATAGATGCGCAGTGGGCAGGGAAAGCTTGGGAACAGCCATAGTGGTTGGAGTTACAAGCAGACGCTATAGGTTAAACGTCGAGCGCTGGAGGAAACCTACGCTCATATCTTTTTGCTCCTCCACGCCCACACTTGCATGGAGACTATTTAAAGCGATATACTCTCACCTCTGCTTTGGTTTGTAACTAAAAGGGATTCAGCTGAAAATGCAGCAACTTATTTTCGCTTGCTTGTTAACCATTTGTAACTTTCAGGCAATCGTCAGACCTGCGAATTTTCAGTAAAACCTACACATTTCTGTTGTTGCCATGTTAAAACTTCCTTCTTTTGCCGAAACACAATTGAGTTTACAGTCTCAGGCCGTCTCACCTCGCTAACGTGTTATACAGACACAACTACGAGAAAATTCTGAAACAGAGGTTTATCAAGTTTATTAAGTGAGGAAGTGAAGAAAAGGAAGGTCAGTAGCTTATGGAAAAGCACATCCACTGTACAAAATAAATATGTAGTGTCTTCACCTATGTTGTTCCAAAACCCATAGCATTTCCCGTTTCACCAGCTATCGATGGCCCATAAATATTACATTTTTTCATCGAAAAAGTCAGTGGTCAGTGGAATAACACGGTAGATAATGAAGTTTTGCACAATAACCTACGGCAAAGTACTTTTCTCTTTGCGTGATATCATTTTCTAAAATATCATTTCAATATCTCAAACCGTTTATGAAATTTGAGAAATGTGGATATTTCACTCTGGTTTTTTCGCTGGTGCGGTGCGATCGCAAATGGGAGTGCTACATTTGATCAGTGTTCTCAAGATTGGTGACAGACAGAGATCTCCACGCAAGACTAAAGAAAAATTCGATGTGTTGGCTGCCGGCCGCGGTGGTCTCGCGGTTCTAGGCGCGCAGTCCGGAACCGTGCGACTGCTACGGTCGCAGGTTCGAATCCTGCCTCGGGCATGGATGTGTGTGATGTCCTTAGGTTAGTTAGGTTTAAGTAGTTCTAAGTTCTAGGGGACTGATGACCACAGCAGTTGATGGCTCTGAGCACTATGGGACTCAACATCTTAGGTCATAAATCCCCTAGAACTTAGAACTACTTAAACCTAACTAACCTAAGGACATCATACACACCCATGCCCGAGGCAGGATTCGAACCTGCGACCGTAGCAGCCCCGCGGTTCCCGACTGCAGCGCCAGAACCGCACGGCCACCGCGGCCGGCTCACAGCAGTTGAGTCCCATAGTGCTCAGAGCCATTTGAACCTTTTTTTGTGTTAACTAAATGGCATACTGAGCAACGTACTATGTTATATAAACTGCATGCCAAGCGTAGCTACCCCTATCATCATAGCAAACATTTTCGAATTCCGCCCACTTTCTTACTTCCATGTAAATATCCCAATAACTGTGGCCATTAACGAAATGACAGGCATATAATTAAAGTTATACTTTAAAAACGCTGTAGAAATAACACCATTGGTGTGAAAATTCATCAATAGACGGCCCTGTATGTGTCAGAATACGTAAATGAAAACACGTGTCATGAGCACGATCCATTGAAGATGGTATAAGAAAGCCGGGTCACGGCTTTTCCTCCTTTCGCATTTGCGACGTTCGCCGTGACTATCTCAAAGCAGGATCGCGCTCTCCTTGGAAAGCTGTATTACAAGGATGATGACTGTCCACACGTCGCTCTGGAGAAGTTCCGGACACTGAAGGGTTTGAAAAAAGGCGTTGGTCCGATGACTGCCGTGGGTCCGGAGAAAATGATTCGTAAATTCGGAAGGACCGGTTCTTGTGGTGTGCATCCTGGTAGAGGGAGGAAACGAACTGATTCGACGTTAATGGAAGCAGTGGCCACAGCAATACAGGAGAAGACGAGTGGTGGTGTGCAAACGTGTAGTGCACGGAGAATTGCCCTAACGTTGGACATCCCCGTGAGCACGGTACATAAAATCTTACGAAACATCCTTCTTTGTTATCCATCCAAAAGCACCCATGTGCACGAGTTGCCTCATGTTGACCTGCCAGCAAGAGAGACATTTGCTTTAGAATTTCTTGCTCGCATGCAAGTAGACAATGATTGGCCGTGGAAGATGTTGTGGACAGACGAAGCCAACTTCCATCTGACAGGATATGTCAATACACAAAATTGTCAAATATGGGCAACGGAACATCCACACGCAAGACATCCAGTACCACTTAATCCTGGAAAGGTCACTGTGTGGTGCGGGTTTATGGCATCATTTATCATAGAGCCATATTTTTTCGAAGAGACAGGTCTTCCGGCCCTGTTACGTGTACCGTCTCTGGTTAGCGCTATGAGTGTTTTTGCGCAACCACATCATTCCAGCTCTCCGACGACGTGGATGTGTGGATGGGATCATTTTTGTTCACGATGGTGCTCCTCCGCACATTGCAAATCCAGTTAAGCAGCTGCTGAAGTTCCATTTCAGAAATGCTAGAATTATCAGCCGCCATTTCCCTACAGTCTGGCCGTACCGATCGCTTGATCTTAATCCATATGACTTCTGACTCTGCGGCTATCTGAGAGATATTTCGTTCAGTTTTCCGATTGGAAACTTAGCTGCATAGAAGGCACGCATTGCGCAACACATTCTGAAAGTAGCCCCGGAAACACTTCGATCAGTTGTGGAACACGCTGTTTCTCGATTTCAACCCGTTGCAGAAAACGGTGGACAGCATATTCAACATGTATTGCACCAGTGACACAGAAATTAATAATCGGATTTGATTCAGATTGATGCTTTTTATGCGGTTTTTGGCCTCAGGACAATTAAAAACCAATTATTGGCATCCGATGTGATATGACCTTGCCGTCATGTATGGGCTTACGTAACAAGCAGTATCACACCTATACATCCATGCACACTGAGTAGTGCAGTTTGTTTAACGTCAAAAGTACCCCTTAGGGATTGTTGTATGATTCATTTGTCATTTATAGTCGACTGATATTAAATTATGAGGCTATCTATTGCTACATTTTGTAACAATTTATTTTTCTTCTGCCATACGTTTTCCCCCTTCTCCGATAATATTCCGTTGCAATAATATTCCGTTGCAATTTGACTTCATTGTCATTCTGGCCAATGGTGGTGGTATTTCTACAGCGGTATGAAAGTTTAACTTTAATTATCGCCATATATATATATATATATATATATATATATATATATATATATATATAGAGAGAGAGAGAGAGAGAGAGAGAGAGAGAGAAAGCACATGTACATTGGGATGTTCAGCAGAAATGATTAGTACTTCTGTCACCTCGGTTCAGTTCAGCACGTGTCCTATTCCCTAGTAGGCACAGCGTACGCCACGGGCCCTGATAACTTGTTTCATGCGTGATGTCATCGACGCTTGCAAGGCGCGAATGGCGTCCTGTAGTATAGCAATCGGTGCTGCATTCACCTGGTTCCAAAGTTCATCTGTTATCGTTGGCATTGGGGCACAGCACAGCACATGTTGTTTCACCATATCCACACATTTTAGATGGGCAACAAGCCTGGTGATCTGGCGTATCAGGGCAAAAGGCTGACAGCTGTGGCACCAAGAAGGCACGCGTTAGTGCAGCAACATGTGGTAGTACATTGTCTTTCGGAAAAATGGTGTGTGGGGCGACGTGCAGAAAAGATATGGATAATGGTCACAGAATGTCTGCAGAAAGGAAATGGATACAGGTCACAGAAAGCCATTCACATATGTCACACTGATGCATTGCCCTGGACAGACACCAACTGTTATTTGTGGTCGTACTCAATAGCACCCCATACCATATAGCCTTGAGTTGGCACTGTGATACTGCTCCCTCTGCCTGTGGCGAATCAAAATAGGGCCATCATTTTCAAACAAGCAGAACATTGATTCGTCCGAAAACAGTATATGATGGCATTTCTCTTCACAGTGACGTCGTTCCGTGAACCACTGCCTTCTAGCATGTTTTTGCACATTAGTCAAAGGTATGCGGAGAAGTGGACGATGCGCACATAACCTGTGCCGTAATAAACGGTGACAGACTGTTACCCCTGATAGTGTACGATGTGTTACACTGTTACACTGTTGCGCCAGAGCCGAGGAGGAGGCAGATCTGTCCTGCAATGGCGTTCGGATGCCTGGGGGATGGTCTGGGGGTTGCAATTTGGCCCATCTCGTCCTCTTGTACGGCCTTGTGTGAACCATTCTGTTCTGCAGACATCCTTTGCACTGCCGAAGCACTTTGTCCCACACGAGCAGTAATTCCCGAGGAGGATGTCTCACATTCTCTCATGCCAATAATGCATGCCCTTTCAAAATCACTGATTTGACAGTATCTTTCACGTGTACATCTGCCAGGCATCCTGCACATCTGCTCAAATTACACTGATACATTACTTTCGGTTCGCAGTGAGAGCCGTACGCACATTTGAACTATAGGGGAGGGTGTGGTGTTGCGCCGCATATCGATGTTGATCTTGAACCCCTTGTCCAAACGCATGGTCTAAATGCTAATCATTTCTGCACAACATACCAAGATACGTGTCCTGTGAATATGGACATCCCATGTGTAGTCGTTACACTTTTCTAAGAAAAGCTTTTCTTGCTTAATTTTGTAGACCAAATACTATGTGTATTGTACTATATGTCTCCTCAACGCAAATTAAGCGTATAAAACTGGAAAATAAATAAACGTTTTCATAATGAATGGAAGAGATGAACTTTTTTAAAAAGACTCCCCCACTTGTAGCCTATCATTTACCAAAATGTAGCCAGTTATTGATCTAAGGTCTCTACTGGCCCAAATATATTTTTGTATATCTCTTTTCTTAAAAAGTGAGTTTGATGTTTTTAGATTATTATCAGTGGTTGTCATAGAGGCTCCATAATATTATTTTCTGTTCCCGCACTGAAACCACACATCATAATAATCTGATCAATCTGTGGTCTGTAGTTCTTCGTAGAAGGTCCCAGAGTCATTCTGTTTTCCTTGTTATGGGGCGTATGTGCTTATAATAGGAGTGTTGACTCTTCTCAGTTTCAGTGTGACAGTGAGAATTCTTTCGCTTATGTGTGATCAATCTTTGGCCTCCTTTTCCATCTCTTCTGCAACAGTAATACCACACCCGTGTTTCCTCTTTCGTTGTTTCGACTCTACTAAAAAAAAAAATGCAATTGCTAAAGTATTTATTATTCTAAGTTTAGTTTCTGCGATTACTGCATCATCGAAATTCATATCTTTGAGTGTACTTGCTAGTTCTGTCTCTTTTTGGGAAATCCCACTTAACATTCCAGGTTGCTACTGTGGTATACCTGTTGATGAATTTTCGTTTGACCTTTTCAAATGGTTCAAATGGCTCTGAGCACTATGGGACTCAACTGCTGTGGTCATTAGTCCCCTAGAACTTAGAACTACTTAAACCTAACTAACCAAAGGACATCACACACATCCATGACCGAGGCAGGATTCGAACCTGCGACCGTAGCAGTCGCACGGTTCCAGACTGCCCGCCTAGAACCGCGAGACCACCGCGACCTGCATGACCTTTTCCATTGCTTTGTCACTGACCTTTGGAAACATCCTGTTTCCGGGGTTCGTTGGGGTACTAGGTGTAGTGTGTATTTTCCGAGAACTGGTAACAAGCCCCCCACTCAACAGCCTTTTAGGAGGACCAGTATTTTCTTTCGGGGTTATCCCCCTTATGAAATGTTCTGCTTATTTAAAAGCGCCGGAAAATTCCCCGTTGAGTACACCACACAAAACTAATGGTGAGGTAACAAACTATATTGGTACCGGAAATATGGAAACTGAAGAGAAAATTAATAATTACGACCAGAAGTTAACATAAACAAACAAATGATAATAACAGGAGGTGTTTCAAAGAAAGTATTGCGAAATACATTGTTTCTTAACAAAATAGAGACGCAAAAAACATACAAACAAGAGTTGACGTGTTTTTATCTCCTGAAACACAGGCATTTGAGTTTATCTGCATTGCAGGCCAAGGGCGCCCAGACGATAATTTCTAGGGGGTGGGGTGTGGGGGTACGGGGTGGAGGCAGGTCCTGGAGCTATGGAATATTTTTGGAGACGACTGGCGACTTGTAAACGTCCATAAAATATTTCCATTTCGGATCCTGTTAGAAAAACTACGTAATAGCGACTATCGTTCCTGTGAAAGAAAAGCACCTGGCTTCACCGCATTGGCTAAGAAGGGGGGAGGGTGGGGGGGGGGGGAGGGAGAAGGTGGGGCAGCGTGGCACCCCCTTGTACCCAGATATGGGCACCATTGTTGCAGACTTATCTTTTATCATTTTCGGTCTTCACCATTATCATGTTGTCGTCTGTCCACATGTTTTGTAGCTCAAATCTCGAGATCACACTGTTAAAAATCGTTAGTTTTTCAGAGGTGAGATGTCACCTGTTTGCCAGTTTCTTCTTTCTTACAATTTCTTTAATGATTCTATTTGGCGGGGCCACCATGGCTAGGGTGCGTATAATATTTGTTCATATACTTCCATGTATATTTTGGTATTTACTCTTTCTGTCCGACGTACCTTTTATATGTTGCATTTGTTTGTCACTGCCCTTCTACACTCCTGGAAATGGAAAAAAGAACACATTGACACCGGTGTGTCAGACCCCCCATACTTACTCCGGACACTGCGAGAGGGCTGTACAAGCAATGATCACACGCACGGCACAGCGGACACACCAGGAACCGCGGTGTTGGCCGTCGAATGGCGCTAGCTGCGCAGCATTTGTGCACCGCCGCAGTCAGTGTCAGCCAGTTTGCCGTGGCATACGGAGCTCCATCGCAGTCTTTAACACTGGTTACACTTCCGCTCACGCCCCAACATCGATCCGCCCGCCTCCAGTGGTGTCGCGACAGGCGTGAATGGAGGGACGAATGGAGACGTGTCGTGTTCAGCGATGAGAGTCGCTTCTGCCTTGGTGCCAATGATGGTCGTATGCGTGTTTGGCGCCGTGCAGGTGAGGGCCACAATCAGGACTGCATACGACCGAGGCACACAGGGCCAACACCCGGCATCATGGTGTGGGGAGCGATCTCCTACACTGGCCGTACACCTCTGGTGATCGTCGAGGGGACACTGAATAGTGCACGGTACATCCAAACCGTCATCGAACCCATAGTTCTACCATTCCTAAACCGGCAAGGGAACTTGCTGTTCCAACAGGACAATGCACATCCGGATGTATCCCGTGCCACCCAACGTACTCTAGAAGGTGTAAGTCAACTACCCTGGCCAGCAAGATCTCCGGATCTGTCCCCCATTGAGCATGTTTGGGACTGGATGAAGCGTCGTCTCACGCGGTCTGCACGTCCATCACGAACGCTGATCCAACTGAGGCGCCAGGTGGAAATGGCATGGCAAGCCGTTCCACAGGACTACATCCAGCATCTCTACGATCGTCTCCATGGGAGAATAGCAGCCTGCATTGCTGCAGGTGGATATACACTGTACTAGTGCCGAGATTGTGCATGCTGTGTTGCCTGTGTCTATGTGCCTGTGGTTCTGTCAGTGTGATCATGTGATGTATCTGACCCCAGGAATGTGTCAATAAAGTTTCCCCTTCCTGGGACAATGAATTCACGGTGTTCTTATTTCAATTTCCAGGAGTGTGGTGTAACAGCTATCTTCTCTTGACATTGATACAAACCTACGTCTTCCAATACAATTATACTCTTGAACAGGTTTTAAATCTCGAATCTACAGCGGATGTTGGACCATCACACCACAACATAGGATAGAGTAGACCCACCGTAGGCCAGCGGGATGTTGGACCATAACATAATAACTTACGATAATGTTGACTGACCGCTGGCCATTTATGTACTACGGACAACCAAATCCACCTGCGCGAATAATCTTCGCTGCAGCTCCCTTCCGTTTCCTCCTATTCATTACAATTTTCACCTGGGGTAACATAAAGGAGATCCTTGCAAAAGGTTTTGTTTTCTTCTTCCAGGGACTGCATCAAATTACAAAAATCTTTAGCTTATCTGGCTGAATAGCGGTAAACTGAAACAGTCATCTGCCAGATTGTGAATTCCGTAAACATCGTACCACAATTGCGTTGCATAGTAAAGGGCATTTGACTTCAGGTGTGGTAGAGGCAGGTTTTGCATGTGATCCAATGAAATACAGCTAATGAGCCCTGGTTTAGCTATTAGAATACAGTTTTGTTTCATGCTTACAAAAGCTTCTGCCCTTTTGAAGTGGAATGTCTTTTGATTGAATCTTCTCAAAATCTCTTTCCTCAGCTTTTATTCTGCTGTTCAATAAATCACGTATAGTACATGTATCTGAACTATGATCATACATTGTGCTTTAGCTTTCATATGGAAGACTGATACGGCACTTGTGCAAAAATTCAAATGCGTATCACTTATTGCCTAATGGTCCGCGTTCGATTGCCGGCTGGGTCCAAGATTTTCTCCGCTCAGGGACTAGATGTTGTGTTGTGCTTATCGTCATTCTTTCATCCCCATCGACACGGAAGTCGCCAAAGTGGCGTCAACTCGAAAGACTTGCACCAGGCGAACTGTCTACAGGAGGTCCTAGCCACATGGCGTTTCCATTTCCAACTGAACAGTCTCTTTTTATGGTCTCTCTTTTATCTTTTGGAGACTGCCCACACATTACAATACTGTTCCGGAAGCTGTGCAGCCTGTGCTTGGTTATTCCATGAAATTCAATGAATGCTACTTCACAAACTGAAATATACCTTCCTTCATTTTTCAACTTCTACAAAAATGCAGCTGCATGATTACGACGCCTTCTTCGTCCTTATCAGTTCTTAAGATTTTAAAATCACAGTAAAATTCTGAACTGGCGAAGTTCTTCTATTAACAGCGTGACAAATGGAGACCGAAAATTTATTTAAACTGAGAAGGTTATTAGATTAACAATGTAGAAACCGTTTTTCTACAGCTATAATGCCTAAAAATGAACGTCTTTCCACAGTATCAAGTCCACACATACAAATTACATAGATAGAAAAATCACAAATTTTATATCTCAACGTTACCGTATCACTTCAGACAGCGCAACTGTTCATTCCGTGGACGCCATCAACAACTATAACACTCTCTAGGCCATTTTTGGCAACGCAATGTACCTTTATCTTGTTCTTACACGACCTTCCACACATGTCTCATGTTTCGCAACGTCCGACTGTTTCATCAAAATACATACAGATTGCAACTAAATTCCCTTTACAGACGTTGAAGACTTGTAGTGGGGACCAAGACGGTTAAGGTTAGTGTAGGAAAGTATTTCATCCCGATAGAAGCAAAACACCAGACCACATGTTTTAATCTCCCTGATATGTGGCACCACTGAATACGGTATTTCGTACGTCATTCACCGATCATCTGATGTCCCGTATTCACTACAGGTTTGTTCACATGACGTTCTGCTGAATTTGTGATCTGCCCAGAGTTTTATACCTGCTGCTGTGCTTGTAGTCTCTGTTCATACCGTAGTATGGTACCAATGCAGAGAGGTTTGTTTCGGAAGGTCAGGCAATGCAGCCACAGGATTTTGCGTCATGAGCCCACTTCAGTTGGTGGTCCTTGCGCCGTTGAGTGGACGAGCCTGACTTCCCGCGGAGGATCCTTTTCATGGATGAAACGAAAACGTGTTCGCAATTCCCACAACAGTCAACTGTGGGCTGGTGAATACCCACATGCTGCCGCGCATAGTGGCCGCGATGTTTGAGGTGCCATGTAACGGATCACGCCAGCCCTCTCTCTGGAAGTTCGAGTCATCCCTCGGACATGGGTGTGTGCGTTGTCCTCAGCGTAAGTTGGTTTAAGTACTGTGTAAATCTAGGGACCGATAACACACACACACACACACACACACACACACACACACATGCCGTGCGCTCCCATAGGTTTAAGAAACGATACGGTTTGAACATTTGGGCAGGATTCCGGGATGGATATGTGATTGGATCATAACTTCTTTCATCACATGTCCGCCTCGCTGAGTGGTAAGCGCGGCAGAATGTCATGTAGGCGGACCAGCTTCGTTTTCCGGCTGGGTTGGAGATTTTCTCCTCTCAGGGAATGGGTATTGTGTTGCCTTCATCATCATAACATCCCCATCGACACTCAATTCAACTGATAAGACTTGCACCTGGAGACTGGTCTACCAGACGGGAGGCCCTAGCCACATGATATTTCATTTCACGGGTGCCGCGCACTTGCGATTCCTTGACGGTGTACTGGATAGGTCCTTGGAAGATGTGCCACAAGACGCGCGTCAAAACATGTGTGTCCAACGCAATAGCGCACCACCTCATTTCTTCACATGCAGTTCACGCGCAGTCCGAGAACATCTGGACCAACTACACTCTTGGAAATTGAAATAAGAACACCGTGAATTCATTGTCCCAGGAAGGGGAAACTTTATTAACACATTCCTGGGGTCAGATACATCACATGATCACACTGACAGAACCACAGGCACATAGACACAGGCAACAGAGCATGCACAATCTCGGCACTAGTACAGTGTATATCCACCTGCAGCAATGCAGGCTGCTATTCTCCCATGGAGACGATCGTAGAGATGCTGGATGTAGTCCTGTGGAACGGCTTGCCATGCCATTTCCACCTGGCGCCTCAGTTGGACCAGCGTTAGTGATGGACGTGCAGACCGCGTGAGACGACGCTTCATCCAGTCCCAAACATGCTCAATGGGGGACAGATCCGGAGATCTTGCTGGCCAGGGTAGTTGACTTACACCTTCTAGAGTACGTTGGGTGGCACGGGATACATGCGGACGTGCATTGTCCTGTTGGAACAGCAAGTTCCCTTGCCGGTCTAGGAATGGTAGAACGATGGGTTCGATGACGGTTTGGATGTACCGTGCACTATTCAGTGTCCCCTCGACGATCACCAGAGGTGTACGGCCAGTGTAGGAGATCGCTCCCCACACCATGATGCCGGGTGTTGACCCAAACACGCATACGACCATCATTGGCACCAAGGCAGAAGCGACTCTCATCGCTGAACACGACACGTCTCCATTCGTCACTCCATTCACGCCTGTCGCCACACCACTGGAGGCGGGCTGCACGATGTTGGGGCGTGAGCGGAAGACGGCCTAACGGTGTGCGGGACCGTAGCCCAGCTTCATGGAGACGGCTGCGAATGGTCCTCGCCGATACCCCAGGAGCAACAGTGTCCCTAATTTGCTGGGAAGTGGCGGTGCGGTCCCCTACGGCACTGCGTAGGATCCTACGGTCTTGGCGTGCATCCGTGCGTCGCTGCGGTCCGGTCCCAGGTCGACGGGCACGTGCACCTTCCGCCGACCACTGGCGACAACATCGATGTACTGTGAAGAACTCACGCCCCACGTGTTGAGCAATTCGGCGGTACGTCCACCCGGCCTCCCGCATGCGCACTATACGCGCTCGCTCAAAGTCCGTCAACTGCACATACGGTTCACGTCCACGCTGTCGCGGCATGCTACCAGTGTTAAAGACTGCGATGGAGCTCCGTATGCCATGGCAAACTGGCTGACACTGACGGCGGCGGTGCACAAATGCTGCGCAGCTAGCGCCATTCGACGGCCGACACCGCGGTTCCTGGTGTGTCCGCTGTGCTGTGCGTGTGATCATTGCTTGTACAGCCCTCTCGCAGTCTCCGGTGCAAGTATGGTGGGGCTGACACACCGGTGTCAATGTGTTCTTTTTTCCATTTCCAGGAGTGTATTTCGGCAACAGGGGATAGATGGCGGTACCCCAATTGCTTGGCCTGCACGTTCTGTTTACTGGAACCCATTAGATTATGACCTGTGTGGTAACATGAAAGTCTTGAATTAGAGACCCTTGTGGCATCCGAGGAAGACCTACTGGCGCAGGTTATGGCTGCAGCAGATGCTGGACGACCAGAGATTGGTGATCCTGTGTACCGGAATGTGGTATGGATGTTGATGTCGGTGGTTGTCACATCGAACCAGACTTGTAAGTGGACCCAGACGCCAAGCAGCAGGAGTGAGAGAGCAGCGAGAATTGTGGTACTTTTGTGTGTAGTGGGAAAACGATACGTTTCTGGACATGACTTCCTATGCCTAACGTAACCGTCTTGGTGCCCACTACAAGTTTCTAAAATATGTAGAGGGAAGTTGGTTGTACCCTGTATATCTGAACCTTAGGAAGAATCATTCGTCTATACTTGTGATTGTTTTATCAAAATTTCTTCAAGTAGGATACATTCGCTTTACGCAACACTTAACAAAAATTAATTCACAAATCTTGCAATAAATATTTTCGATAAACAATCTGTTTTCCTTAGGCAGCAAATACTAATCAAAGATTTAATCATAAAAAAATCAGACACAGTAAAATGGCTTTATAGAGTTTCTAGGCAACGAGATCTTTGTCATTCTAAGGAAAAACTAGAGCTTAATGACGGAGTGCTACTATCCAAATCAGTGTTCAGAATTTTATTGGGACAGTTTCTCCTGGGAGACGAATAAGCACTGAATTCAACTGTTTTGTTTAAGTGCTACGTTCGTAAGGACAGAATATCCGCAGTTTTATGTATCTTCCGTATCATCAGAAACATTTTCAATTTTGGTTATGTGACATTCTGATGAAGTCACGCAAAAATAAAAACTGCCCATGCAGTATAAACTAGCTACGAAGTGTGTGGCATGGCACATTCGTTACATTTTATGAGCTAGTAATTCCTCTGTCATGACTTGGTTGCAGAATTTTCTTCTTCCAGAGTGAAATCTTTCTAAAGAAGTAAAAAGATAAAGTCTGAAATCTGAAATGTTTTCATAAGTGGTAAATAGAACAACCGCACTGGTTAGTTTCAGAAACAATTTGTCAATATGTGCAAGAAACCTCTGTTCTTATTGTGTAGCCGGGCAAGACTGAGTTTGTAATAACTACGTAAATACATATTTTTAAGTTTTTTTGAGTTGTTTATAAGTTATTTATGTATATACTTTGATGCTTGTCTCCTCTGGAGTTACAGAACTGATTGTACAAGCAAAGAATTAATAGTATGACAAATGTACATCAGTTGTGCTATGTCGCCTATTAGACGAAATATGACTGTACGATTTATCGGTCCAGCTTTGGTTTGAACATTTACCAGCAAAAAGGTAGGGGGCAACCTTCGTAAGGATGATGACTTTCAGGCGGAACGAGGTAAGCCGTGGAAAGTAATCCTGAAGTGTGCACACTGTTATAAAATTTCACTTCAATACAGCTAGTGGACCCTGCGGCATTCTTACTGCTGCCGAGAAAATCACACAGATGCGGCCATTGGACTGGAAGATAAGTCACTGCTTGCGACTACGTATACATGGCCGCCTCACATTTCCCACTAACGACCTATACTCTCTGCGGAGAAAACAGTCATGATGAAACTTTAAATGTTTATGTGTCAAAGCGTTCAGTCCTCTCTAAGAAAGTTCGTTGATCTCTTCCACATCCTCTACCAACTGATTATTTCTCCGTCTTCTGACACAGACCTGTCGCAGATACGTCTCGTGCACTTCGGTTGAACACAGTCAAGTCTTTACACATTACTTTTGCATGTAGGTTGCCGTCGAAACAATTTATACGATCAAAGAACACGAGCGCATGGACACACACACACACACACACACACACACACACAGAGCACAGAGCACACAATTTTAATTTTCGTCCAGGACAATTTATAGATTGTCCCAACCTTTCGGTTGCGACCAAGCTTTATGAGAGGCTCTCTTAGGTCATCAGAAGAAATGCAGGAACTGTTAAGTCCCCTGCTAGATATTCCCACTGGTGTTCGTTCTGTCCCACTCCTAGATTGCTAAGGCATTTGGCTGAAAAGAAGCGCAAATCTGTAAAGGGCTGTATCCCAAAATGCACACTATTTCCTTTGGAGTAGTAAACGCAAAGTGGGAGAACACGTAAGTGCACCTTCCTGCTCCCTCTACGTATTTGGGTCAGAAGTTCTCTGCTGGTCTGTCGCCGTACTTCTATCACCTTCAAAAATCACACACTTGCCCAATCTCCATCGACGCTGTTCCACGCTCAGCAGGAATGTACGGAAAATCTCAACCCTTTCCCCTGTGGAAACTCGAGTTCTTCTCCCATGGAGCATTCCTGTAACTTGACTACGAAAATACTGAAGGGTTTCAACTTTCTGCTGATCATTGCTGTATCGAGTGCTAGCATGACATTTCTCCTGACTTGTCTTATTATTGGCAGACTTCATTAGTGAGCACTTTACTTTTATCGACGAAGTTTATTTCAGTCAATGCTCACATCAGTAAGGCTCCTATTGAAGCTCTCTACTAGGGACGTCATGAAATGTCGGCTGTTTATGTTCTCTGACACAGCCATAGGCCAAAAAGTATTTGTGGGCTGATGATAATAACATATCACTCAAACTCGGTATAGCCGTCAAACAATGTATGTGAGCGCTAACTGAAAAAAACGTTTTAGTTTAACGGCACTTGCCAAATCCATGGTTATTCTCACACGATCTACCTCCTTTACCGATTACTGAAAATGTTCACGAAAGTGCTTCTGATGTAATGAGAGAACCTCCCACAAACCAGCCCACGCTGTAATCTCTTCGAGACCAGTTCTACACTCTAAAGGGGACATGCATCAAACAAGGCTTCTGTAAATATACCTCATGCCGTCCTTTGTCTTATGATACGAAAATATCACCCAAAGTGTCGATCTCTCATATTATCCATAACGTATCCTCGTTCTCAGAAGACTCATAAGTAATACTGTATTAAAGGAGTTTCCAGAAAAATTAAGCTAATCCACGTCAGCAAATCAGTTACATATGACTAGGAAAGGTCCACTAAAGGGCGCAATAGCCAGAAATAGAGCTGGCTATTGTAAAAAGTCACGGAAACTTTTACGATGGAAAAACTCTGAAATGGCTATGGGTAGGATGCTAAAACGCAGGCTGGTAAAAAGCGTTTCCAGATAACAAAAATTTTCGACATCTAATATAAATATATGTGGAAATAAGGCATTTCTGAATGTACTTGTCTGGAGTGTAACATATGGATGTTAATCTTAGACCAAAGCATTGTAGACAGGAAGAGAAGTTTATGAAATTTAGTGCCACTGATGAATAATGAAGATTGGATGGATAGATATGATAACTAACGAAGAGGTACTAAATCTAACTGCCGAAGAAACAAATTTATGGCATATTTTGACTAAATGAACGGTAGATTAACAAGAGAGAAATTGTCAGTTTGCTCATGAGGGAAGTGGGAAGGTTGAAATTTGTTCAAGGACACTTAAGTAAGGAGTTAACAGGAATAACGCGAATTAGATAAAGCTTTCGATACTTTTTCGTCAATCCATAACGAAATTGTTACCTTTCAGTGTAATCTAGACCTAGTGCTATGCTACAGATTCGTATGTCACCGTAAATTACATTCTAAAAAAGTGATGTAGATCGAAAAATTGTCAGTGTTTAGTTATTTCTGTTATCGCGGATATAACGTCAAACACCATAACGTCGATAAATTACGGGAGCATCTGACAAGTGTTATCGGTAGGTTCAACTGAATCTGTTGAATTTACCATTTGTAGTTAGCAGCTGCGCAGGTCCGTCTCTCCACTCGTCAGTACGGTCGATTTCCACTTCACGGAACTCAATTTCAAAACATTCCACAATGTATTTGAAATGATGACGTACACACGTGCTGTCAACGAAAGGAACGGGACGGAATGGAGTGGGGTGAAAGGTAACGGGACGGGATGTCAATGTCAAAGTTTGTCGGGAAGGAAGTTTTGACGTTGAGGTGGGTGGGAGGAAGGTGGTGTCGCGTGCTAACACAGCTTACATACTCTCGCCGCATGTGCTCATATTATACGGGGTGTTCAAAAAGTCTCTCCGCAGTGCCGTATGATTGTTTGCCGCGCGTGCCGTACGATTGTTAGCCTGCCTGCATCACTTTCCTTCAAGTGGACTCTCCCAAGATTCCACTGTTTTGTTTATCTGGGCCAGCATCAGTAGTATCGTTGGTGTGTGTCGTTACGTGTTGACGCGAACGTATAATTTTAGTTCCTTTGTTCGTTAGTTTCGTTTTGTCACTGTTAAAATGCTAACCATTGAAGAACGTTTGTTTTTAGTCGAACAAGTGTTCAAAGATGGCAGTAAATACACAGTTTCAGTTCGTCAAACGTTTAATTCAGTTTTCCCGGAGACAACACTCCCACATCGCGATACTGTGCGAGATTTTACTAACAAATTTCGATGTACGGGTTCAGTGACAGATGCACCGAGAAGTGGTCGTCCTAGCGTTTAGTCTGCGGATAAACTACTCGATACTTCCGATATAATGTCCTTGAGTCCGAACAAATCTGTAAGAAAACTCGCCGAGGGAATCGATGTTAGTGTCGGAACGGCCCACACAACTGTATGGAAAAAATTACAACTTTTCGCTTACAAAGTGAAAGTCGTGCAAGAACTGAAAAGTATGGCAAGAGACTGCTTTATTGTCAATGGTTCAAAAATTTCGTTCAACGAAATGGAAGGGATATTCTTAATGAACTGTTTTTCACTGATGACGCGTGCTTTCATTTATCCGGGTATACGAACTCGCAAAATTCTCGTACGTGGAGTACTGCAAATGCATTGTGTATTCATGAGGAAGCACCTCGTTCTGTGAAAATAGGAGTTTGGATTGCAATTTCTAGACGTCGAATTGTGGGTCCCAAATTTTTCAACGAAACAATAAACGTACAACGATACTGCAGTGATATTTTGTACCCATTCATAGGAGAACTTGCGTGAAGTGAAATACTGAACGGTTATTCTCAACAAGATAGTGCAACGGCGCATACAGCTCGCGTTTCAATGTCACTGCTTGGTGATGTTTTTGATGATCGCATAATTTCACAGGGACTTTGGCCTCCACGATCGCCGGACCTAACGCCATCTGACTTTTTCTTCTGGGGTGCAGCGAAAGCAACTGTCTATAAAAACCGTCCGAAATCCATCGATGAGTAGAAAACTGCAATATCCACGTTTACTGCTTCTGTTACAGAAGGAATGTTACAGCTTGTATTTGGAAACATGATTTAACGAATTGAATTGTGTATTAAACAACATTTAATGTGAAAATCTGTAAGTAATAATGACTATTCAATAAATTAATAATTTGTATTTCACTGAGTTTTATTTCGGTATATTCACTGCGGTATACGGTAAGCACAGCTAACAATCATACGGCACTGAGGAGAGACTTTTTGAACACCCCGTAGCAGTTGACTTCGTGCGTCTGTGCCTCCTTAGTTTTATTTTGTTGTTTGATGATTGGAATATTTCTCAGGGACTATTCTTCCACAAAAGAGGCCACATACATGCAAATGGAAAATGATCTAGGTTATTCGGTAGCCTGAGAAAGAATAAGTCGACACTATGGACAAGTAAGAACATAAATTAGGAAGTAATTTTCATTAAATAAAGTATTTTGCATAGCAAAAAATTCAGCTCTACAGAAGTAGAGAAACACCGTTGTTTCTCGCGTTGTGTGCTATATAGAAAGGAAAACATATACTTGATAATATAAAAAGGCTGTATGTGTGTTAAAGTTTTTAAAGATTGTTGTATGTAATTTCTTCATTTAACAGAATGACATTTTGTATGGATGTATCAAATTTTAATTTATTTTCATTCATTAGTGATTAAAACCAAAGATTTTATTTCTGAGAATGAAATCGTGATTCGATAGCACTAAACTAAAATTCCAGTGTGATGCTGAATATTGGAATAACAAGCAAAAGTAAAAAAAAAGTCTTACTAAGGTGGAATGTATCCAATGACATCACAAATACAAGCCTCAGATGCTGTTCTTCTTTTTGAGTAGTAATGCTTGTTAATGAATTTGGAATACAGTTGAAGGAAAAAAAAAGAAAGAAAGACAAGTAGATAGACTTAATTGGCCATCAATGGCTTTGGTAACATGAAATATAAATTTAGAAGTTCTCTCTGAACTCCGTTTCTCTTGCATTAGTAGTGTCCACTATTCTTAAAATAAATTCTTGTTCGTCAAAACCATTTTTTTAGTTCGTGGTACTTCTTTAGGAAAGTAATGTCTGCGCACTGACTTTCATATTCTTTAACCCCTATGAATAAAATCGAAGAGGACCAGTCTGTAACGTCCTTTTGTGTTCTAACGAGAAGTACACGGTAACTTCTGTAATACGATTTCCTAGAATCTTCGACTAGTGCAAGAGGAGTCGAAACAACCGAACACGTATCACGGCTTATCGATAGATAACCGACCGTTTCGGAGAAAAAGACGGGAAAAGTTTTCGAGGAACTCTGTGTGCCTTTCAGCGTATGATGAATTCGACCGAAGCAGTGGCACAGTTGCTAGCAATGCTAGCGTTGTGGCTTCACAGTTATTGCAACCCCTTGTTCGAAACCGGGTTACAGTTTTTTGGTTTTTGATTCTATCTATCTCTCTCTGTAGAAGATTACTACACGAATGTTTTTCAGTGTGTGTTGTAATAACGTTGTCCTTATTCGTCTACTAATTATCTGTCTGGTGAATGAATAAATATAATAAAAGAAATTGTTCTCGGTGAAATTCTTGTGGTGTATTCTGATTTGTAATCAACTGCAAGCGACAGTTTCCGGAGAAAAAAGATCCAATAAGCACGAACTGCCGCAAAATTATTGGCAATGAGTGAAATGTTCAGTAATGGTAACAACGTTCTCTCCTAAGAGTCACTGTCGTAAACCTCCCTTTGCACGATGTTCCTGGTGTTCGGAAATTCTGTGTTTCGAATGTTTCTACAATCGGTACCATCCAATGGAATGCACGAAATGTTCCTGAGGAACAAACATAAGAATAAAATGTAATAATTAATATAAAAATTGATATCAAGTATAAGAGTATGAGAATTTCAAAAGATTGATAGACATTAAAATACCACACACACACACAAACACACACACACACACACACACACACACACATATATATATATATATATATATTGCAAATGTATGACACTTACTGTGAAACGCAGTTGTAATTCTACAGTTAATGTAACGCCCTTGTGTTCCCTAATGTGACGTGGAATATTTGTGTACTAACCTTCTACGAACATGGGAGAGGTGAATGAAATAAAATTAAATTAAAAAGAATTGGGTTTTGCTGACGGAGCGCGAAACTGAAAAGCTGCGACGCTACAAACTGCACCACCGCTTCAGTTCAACTTTCAGCCTGCTGAAAGGTACGTAAATCATGGCGAAAACTTTGGTCGGCGTTTTCTCAGAAAAAAGATCGGGTATCTACGGATAAGCCGAGACACATGTACCGTTATTTTGACCTCCACTGAGCGAATTTATAGGGTAATCGGTTGATGGAACTAGCCGTATTCAGAATGGTTCAATGGCTCTGAGCACTATGGGACTTAACATCTGAGGTCATCAGCCCCTCGAACTTAGAACTACTGAAAGGTTTCTGTTGGATTCCTTTCATGTTAATTTCTTAAATATGTTGTCATTTACGGCATAAATTCCTCGTCTAAATTTACTGTGGTGTTTCTGACTATCTGGGAGGAGACTGAGCAGTGAAACGTGTTACTTTTACACATAAACAAGAACGATCTGTCACACTACTACACTTTAAAACACAGTTTATATGTAATTCATGTCACACAGTCTCATACGGAACCTACATCCGCTTTCTTTTATATACTGTATATGATAAGATACTGCCATCCCCCTTCCCTTCTGTGTGAAAGAATGAATGAGGAAATGTATTTCTAGTTGCATGCTTGATGATAGCAGACAAGCCTGTCTCCTAGAGAACAGTAGGACCAACGTCGGAACAGGTAGCTACGCTTTCCAGAAGCAAAGAGGTTTCTATTCCTAGTATGGTCCTGTCCGTTCCTTGTCATGTTGGTATAGGAAGCTGCCTCTCTGGTCACCTACGTTTGTATTTGTAAGCCACCCCTCATGAGGGACCCACGGCAGTCTGTCCGCGGCGAGCGTCTGAAGTGGTAAGATCTCCGGCTAAGCGCGTGTCCGCTAAGTCTGTAGGACAATGGATTTCTTAAGATCAGCCTAACTGAAAATTTAATCACCTTTGTTTCAGGTTTAGCTCTAAAATATCTAATGTTATCTTAAATTGCAACACAGTGTATTTCGAGTGTGAAGTTCAGAATATCTTCCAGTAGTTGCTTTGTCACTACTTTGTAAGGAAAGTGGAACCACGTTTTGATCAGTAACTCTAAGACCATCAATCTTAAATGCGAATGTGCGTGAGATTATAACGTCTCGTCTTGACAATATTTTTCAATATAGCAACTTTTGTTTATGTTCAACCCACGTGGGGTGTACTTTGTGAGACCAGTACCACGTGCTTATACAATTGTTTGACCCATAAGGTTAATAGTAAGACGATAGTAACCAGTTCGAGGTTTTTCTTTTGTAAATTGCGTTTCGATGTAATTTATATTAATTATCAAAATTATTGTGGAGTTACATTCTTTGTGTAAACCAAGTCGACCACGTGAAGCATGTGGTGTAAGCAACAAAGTAGCCCTTAGCTATTCTTTCGGGAATATTTCACAGAGAGTTAGTATGAATTTAGTATACCAGTGTGTGGTAATTTCATGGCGGACAGGATTGCGCTACGAACGTAACTTCTTTGGGTGAAAACTGAATCGGTTGGTTGTGGTTAATTTCCTCTTGCATATGGTTCAATGTTCTTCGTGTGTTATTTTATGAATGCAGTGTTGTATGTAGTCTCCCAATCTTGGCTCCCTGTTTGATGTGTTCCGTAAGATTACAAACTCACATTAACACAACAATCCTAAATAAGGCACCAGTTTAGTTATAAATCAAGTTTGATATGCTGAATGATCAATGTTAAAATAAATGTCCAAATATAAACTGATTTATATCTTTTTATTTAAATTGGGTTTATATATATATATATTACCGGTTATCGTAAGATGAGTACTAAAAGATTATAATGAATGTTAGTCTGGTTGGCAATTTGGTAAGTTAGACTGGATACCTGGTGAAACAGTTGCGCAGTAATGCAAGGTTAACTTCCTCAGATAGCTCACAGCTTTTAACCCTCTTTTATTGTCTATCAGCACCGCTTTCAGAACAAATTAAAGCAACAATACTACACTACTTAAACTTAACTAACCCAAGGACATCACACACATCCATGCCCTAGGCGGGATTCGAACCTGCGACCGTAGGGGTCGCGCGGTTCCAAACTAAGGCGCCTAGAACCGCGCGACCACAACGGCCGGCTCTTGCCGTATTCACCTCGTAAATACAATGACTTAGGAAACACAGGATGTGGGGCACAGATGGCGCAGGTGTGTTGTATGTCACCGCACTCACCACGTTCCATCTGCAGTTCTGTAGGAGACCTTCTGAGAAGCGGTTGTGCCGGTGACTTCTGTGACATGCAACCTCCTCGTGCGCTGACGCCGTTCGAAAGGTGTAGGTTGGTCGGCTTCACACCGCGTCCAGAGCCAATCGTGAATGGTTGAACGGGGGTGTCAAGTCCACAACAGATTAACTACCGGCAGTCCAGCCACCGTCGTTACAGTGACCAGCGACATCTGAGACGGATTGTCAAAACTGAGAGAAGGGGAACACTACAACAAATCATGGCACAATTCAGCATTACACGTTCTAGACACGTCTTCCAGTGGACAGTCCGTAGGAACATTGTGTAAGTAGGGTGTTTAGGTTACTATGTTGGTAACGCCACGTAGTGCTTTGTATGAAACTTGCTGACTGCGCTGTGTGCAGTCTGTGGCTGGTTGGATTCATTGTTAGAATATTTGCTTCTGTAGCGTTGCGCAGTTGGATGTGAACAGCGCTTAGCGCTGGGCAGTTGGTGGTGAGCCGCCAGCAGTGATGGATGTGGGGACAGAGATGCCAGAGTTCTGAGCGGACGATGTGGACGTGTGTCCATCAGAAAAAGGAAATTTAATTATGTATATATAATGACTTTTGAACACTATTAAGGTAAATACACTGTTTGTTCTCTATCAAAATCTTTCATTTGCTAACTATGCCTATCAGTATTTAGTGCCTTCATTAGTTAGTGCCTTCAGTTGTTAGGATCTTTTATTTAGCTGGCAGTATTGGCGCTCGCTGTATTGCAGTAGTTCGAGTAACAAAGATTTTTCTGAGATAAGTAATCTATGAAAGGTATAGGTTATTGCTGGTCTGGGCCATTCTTTTGTAGGGATTATTGAAAGTCAGATTGCGTTGAGCTAAAAATATTGTGTGTCAGTTTAGTGATGATCAGAATAAGTACAGACAGAAATGTCTGAGTACGTTCAGTTTTGCTCAACTATTTGAAAATCAAATAACGTAAGAGTTTTTCTAGCACTGTCATTCTTAATTTTTGTAAGGGGACGTTTCAATTCATTCCATGGGACATGGGAGCTGGCGCAGCACAAGGGTGCGAATGTTAACCCAACGTCATCTGGCACAACAGCGTAACGTGATATGGTTGGACAAGAAACGATTTCAACTGCACAATGCCGACGGGAGGTACTGTTGTAATGCAAACCATATGAATCGACGGATAGTGGTATGGAATGGGGCCCATAGTTGTGTTGGAAGAGACCTTAATGATCCTCTGTATGTTGAACTGCTCGATGACCATTTACACCCATTTTTGGCCTTCCAGCACAACGCACTGACAGAAATGGCGGATCCCAGGCATAGGTGGTTTAATCAAATGAGTTTAGGGGGAATACCAAGTGGGCTGAGGTTTGAACGGAATTTTGGATTGAGGAAGGAGGTGTGCTAGTGTGGTCTGCACAGTTGTGCAGAGTCACTGTGCCAGAGTGACGTAGTGGTTAGCACATCTGCCCAGGGACCAGGGGATCTGGGTTCTAGAGCCCCGCCTTGGTACAAATTTCCATTTGTCGCTTCAGACTGCATACATGTTTCATAAATGTCTGAGTCTCTGGAGTAGTTTCATTTCCTGATGGTTCTGCGGTATTTAAGGATGACAATGTGCCGTCACATAGCTCCCATGTCGCCCAGGTATGGCCCCAGGAACATGCAGGAGAGATCCAAAGACTGGGATGGCACCTCCAGAGCCAAGATCTTAACCTCATAGAGTATGTCTGGGATGTCATGGAACGTAGGCTCTGTGCATGGATGCTGCACTCACGAAGAGATCAGAATTGGCTGCCTCTCTGCAAACTATTTGGTTTCATCTGCCTCCAGAGGAGAAATTAAATGAAGTCTTAACTTTCCCTTATTCCTATCAAAAAAGAATACCAAATAAAATAAATAAATTACAAAACCATTGCATCAGCCACATGGGAGATAATCTGTGTGAGCGTTGACCTTGGTCATAACGCAACCGCCTATCGCTTTTCGTTATGTGTTTACAAACATGATAAGCCAAATGAGAGGCGTGTTGCTAGATTTTCTACAGCACGCGTACGTGATATCAAACCCAGTACTGACTTAGAAAATTTATGACTATTAACGTCAGCCAACAACCGCCAAGCGTACATAGAGAACCAGGGGCTCAAGGAGGCAACAGTTTTGTCTATATAAGTAATGAATCTGAAGGGATTAGTGATCACAAGGTCATTGTAGCTAGGCTCAATACCATTTCTTCCAAACCCATCAGAAACAAACGCAAAATAATTTTATTTAAAAAAGCGGATAAAGTGCCACTAGAAGCCTTCCTAAAAGACAATTTCCATTCCTTCCGAACTGACTACGCAAATGTAGACGAGATGTGGCTCAAATTCAAAGATATAGTAGCAACAGCAATTGAAAGATTCATACCTCATAAATTGGTAAGAGATGGAATGGATCCCCCGTGGTACACAAAAAAGGTCCGAACGCTGTTGCAGAGGCAACGGAAAAAGCATGCGAAGTTCAGAAGAACGCGAAATCCCGAAGATGGGCTAAAATTTACAGACGCGCGAAATTTGGCACGTACTTCGTTGCGAGATGCCTTTAATAGGTTCCACAACGAAACATTGTCTCGAAATTTGGTAGAAAATCCGAAGAAATTCTGGTCGTATGTATAGTACACAAGCGGCAAGACGCAGTCAATACCTTCGCTGCGCAGTGCCGATGGTACTGTTATCGACGACTGTGCCGCTAAAGCGGAGTTATTGAACGTAGTTTTCCGAAATTCCTTCACCAGGGAAGACGAATGGAATATTCCAGAATTTGAAACACGAACATCTGCTAGCATGAATTTCTTAGAAGTAGATACCTTAGGGGTTGCGAAGCAACTCAAATCGCTTAATACGGGCAAGTCTTCAGGTCCAGATTGTATACCGATTAGGTTCCTTTCAGATTACGCTGATACTATAGCTCCCTACTTAGCACTCATATACAACCGCTCGCTCACCGATAGATCTGTACCTACAGATTGGAAAATTGCGCAAGTCGCACCAGTGTTCAAGAAGGGTAGTAGGAGTAATCCATTTAACTACGACCTATATCATTGACGTCGGTTTGCAGTAGGGTTTTGGAGCATATACTGTATTCAAACATTATGAACCACCTCGAAGGGAACGATCTATTGACACGTAATCAGCATGGCTTCAGAAAACATCGCTCTTTATTCGCACGAAGTAATGGCCGCTATCGACAGGGGATCTCAAGTTGATTCCGTATTTCTAGATTTCCGGAAAACTTTTGACACCGTTCCTCACAAGCGACTTCTAATCAAGCTGCGGAGCTATGGGGTATCGTCTCAGTTGTGCGACTGGATTCGTGATTTCCTGTCAGGAAGGTCGCAGTTCGTAGTAATAGACGGCAAATCATCGAGTAAAACTGAAGTGGTATCAGGTGTTCCCCAGGAAAGCGTCCTGGGACCTCTACTGTTCCTGATCTATATAAATGACCTGGGTGACAATCTGAGCAGTTCTCTTAGACTGTTCGCAGATGATGCTGTAATTTACCGTCTAGTAAGGTCATCCGAAGACCAGTATCAGCTGCAAAGCGATTTAGAAAAGATTGCTCTATGGTGTGTCAAGTGGCAGTTGACGCTAAATAACGAAAAGTGTGAGATGATCCACATGAGTTCCAAAAGAAATCCGTTGGAATTCGATTACTCGATAAATAGTACAATTATCAAGGCTGTCAATTCAACTAAGTACTTGGGTGTTAAAATTACGAACAACTTCAGTTGGAAGGACCACATAGATAATATTGTGGGGAAGGCGAGCCAAAGGTTGCGTATCATTGGCAGGACACTTAGCAGATGCAACAAGTCCGCTAAAGAGACAGCTTACACTACACTCGTTCGTCCTCTGTTAGAATATTGCTGCGCGGTGTGGGATCCTTACCAGGTGGGATTGACGGAGGACATCGAAAGGGTGCAAAAAAGGGCAGCTCGTTTTGTATTATCGCGTTATAGGGGAGAGAGTGTGGCAGATATGATACACGAGTTGGGATGGAAGTCATTACAGCATAGACGTTTTTCGTCGCGGCGAGACCTTTTTACGAAATTTCAGTCACCAACTTACTCTTCCGAATGCGAAAATATTTTGTTGAGCCCAACCTACATAGGTAGGAATGATCATCAAAATAAAATAAGAGAAATCAGAGCTCGAACAGAAAGGTTTAGGTGTTCGTTTTTCCCGCTCGCTGTTCGGGAGTGGAATAGTAGAGAGATAGTATGATTGTGGTTCGATGAACCCTCTGCCAAGCACTTAAATGTGAATTGCAGAGTAGTCATGTAGATGTAGATGTTAAGAAGGTGTCGTCAGTCTTCGTGCAGCCGCTCGAGCAACGGCATTGGACCCCTCACACGGAAGATGCCACGATTTTATAGGAGAAGAAGGCCTTACAGTTTATAAATCAATAGACAATATTGCTATTAATACGGAGAACTATATTGGTGCACAAGTGGTCCTGCATGGTGCATCAGAGTTTATAAGACTCACTTCCATAGCGTCTCACTGCACTCTGCAGGGCCCGAAGAGGCACCGCGCGATATTAGGTGCTTATTGTATGACATTTCCTAAGTCACAGTAAAGTTGCGTTGTGTGGACCTTCCGGCCTACTGTGTTGTTGGTGGCGTCGCCTTGTGTTCCGTTGATGTCCAGAGTGTCTATGTTTCTGTCTCTCACACTCATTGACACACATCTATCTAGTGCAGGCGCGGGCAAAAGTTTCACGTGGCTGATGAGCGCACAGCGCTGCACGTGTGCTGCTCGCGTGCAATCGTCGACCGGGGCAGTGGAGACAGCCAGCAGGTTGCGGCTGTTTAGTGCCAGGCTAAGCTGCGGACGTTGATGCGAAGCGACCACTACGTAGTGAATTTCGTATTTCAAAAACCGGAAAATGCAGAGTGGATCAAGGAAACGGAGAAGTGGAGATCTGCTATCTTTTAAAAGGGAATGGGAGAATCATTTTTTCTTTGTGCAAAAACGTAAAAATTCGGAATGTTTAATATATGGCATTATTCTCGCTGGTCAGCGGAAGTTTAGTATTGAACGCCATTATAATAAATTTCACAAGGGCGAGTACCATTTATTGTCGGATTCTGAGCGGATGGGGAAACTGACTGAGCTTAAGAAGAGCGATATGACGATACTACATGAATCTGACGTAAGTTGCTGTTGTCACGAGAGATCTGCGACTTTCTTTCGTCATGCCTCTCATCTAACTGATTTTATATTTTATGGAGCTGTGTTTTCAGTTTTTCAGGACGACAACAATGATAGCCCAGCGGTACGTGCAAGTTATAGGATGGCGCTTAATGTAGTGAAAGCTGGAAAACTATTTGCTGAAGGTGAATTTCTAAAGGCGTGCATCAATGACGCTGCTGAATTACTTTTCCCACTGAGTGTAAATCAGTTTCGAGCTATCACTTTTTCTCGGCGGACTGTAAGTCGTTTTATAAGTGCCATGGCAGGTGACGTTTACCGTCAGTTAAGGTGTGTAGTGCAGGTGTTTATTGCATTTTTCATCGCACTTGATGAGTCCACATATATTTCAGAGACCGCGCAATTAGTTATTTATGTCCGTGGCGTGGACACTGCTCTGCACATAACAGAGGATTTTTTAGATATTATATCTTTAGAAAGCACGACCACCGGCGCGGACACCCTAAAAGCCGTTGAAGAAGCTGTCGATTCAGGTGGCTTAAACTGAGAACGTTTGGTGTCACTGACAACAGACGGAGCACCTGCAATGAAAGGGGAACAAATGGGATTTGTTGGATTGCTAAGAAAAAAGCCTCAGCGTACAGAAGAATCATTGTACAGCATCCTTTGCATTTTACACAAAGAAGTACTCTGTGCAAAAGCAGTAAAAGTGGGGGACGTCATGCAATTGGTTATTATGGCAGTTAATTGTTTGCGATCTCACGGGATTACACATAGTTTCATACATATTTAGCTGAAATTGGGGAAGACGACGGTGACATACAATACCACAATGAAGGCCGCTGGATTAGCCTAGGTAATGTACTCAAAAGATTTTTTGAGCTGAGAATACCAATAAATCAGTTTTTAAAGGAGAAAGGAAGGTGCGATCCCAAGTAAGAAGATCCAGAGTTGGTTGCGGACCTTGCATTTTTAGTGGACATATGAATGCATTGAACACAAGTTTACACGGAGAAAACCAGCTAATTTGGCTAATTTGTGAAATGGCTGAAAAGGTACAAGCTTTCACTAGCAAGCCCTGAGCTGTGGGAACGACAGCTCTCGTCAGGGAGCGCAGTGCATTTCCCTACTCTGTCTACTGTGCGAGAACAGAATTGCAAAGAATATGTTTCCGTACTTGGTGTAATAAAAGAGGATTTCTTAAGCGATTTGGCGATATATCATATTTATCCTAAGCTTTTGAATGGTTCTCGAGACCATTTGCTGTTACTGTACATAATGTTCATCCCAATTTGCAAATGGAATTAATAGATCTACAGTGTAATCCCGTCTCAGAGACAAGTTCCTTTTGGCAAGACGTGTAATATACTCTTATCAAGACTTTCCACAGCAAGAGGTTCCTCGTCTCCATCGTGAATCCGCGAAGATAATGTCAATGTTTTGCTCGACATATGTTTCTGAGAGATTTTTTTCTGTTATAAAAATTAATAAGTCTCGGCTAAGAGCAAATATCAGTGACGAAGATTTACGTTACTAGAATGAGATTTTCACTTTGCAGCGGAGTGTGCGCTGATATCAAACTTCCTGGCAGATTAAAACTGTGTGCCCGACCGAGACTCGAACTCGGGACCTTTGCTTCTCGCGGGCAAGTGCTCTACCATCTGAGCTACCGAAGCACGACTCACGCCCGCTACTCACAGCTTTACTTCTGCCAGTATCTCGTCTCCTATCTTCCAAACTTTACAGAAGCTCTCCTGCGAACCTTGCAGAACTAGCACTCCTGGAAGAAAGGATACTGCGGAGACATGGCTTAGCCACAGCCTGGGGGATGTTGCATATCAGCGCACACTCCGCTGCACAGTGAAAATCTCATTCTGGAAACATCCCCCAGGCTGTGGCTAAGCCATGTCTCCGCAGTATCCTTTCTTTCTTGAGTCCTAGTTCTGGAAGGTTCGCAGGAGAGCTTCTGTAAAGTTTGGAAGGTAGGACACGAGATACTGGCAGAAGTAAAGCTGTCAGTACCGGGCGTGAGTCGTGCTTCGGTAGAAATGGTTCAAATGGCTCTGAGCACTATGGGACTTAACATCTATGGTCATCAGTCCCCTAGAACTTAGAACTACTTAAACCTAACTAACCTAAGGACACCACACAACACCCAGCCATCACGAGGCAGAGAAAATCCCTGACCCCGCCGGGAATCGAACCCGGGAACCCGGGCGTGGGAAGCGAGAACGCTACCGCATGACCACGAGATGCGGGCGTGCTTCAGTAGCACAGATGGTAGAGCACTTGCCCGCAAAAGGCAAAGGTCCCGAGTTCAATTCTCGGTCGGGCACACAGTTTTAATCTGCCAGGATGTTTCATATCAGCGCACACTCCGCTGCAAAGTAAAAATCTCATTCTAGTAACGTAAATCTTCGTCACTGATATTTGCTCTTAGCCGAGACTTATTAATTTTTATAACAGAAAAAAATCTCTCACAAACATATGTCGAGAAAAACATTGACATTATCTTCGCGGATTCACGATAACAGTTTGTATGTATGCAGAAATTTTGTTCCAGACATTAAACGTATCATAAACTTCACCTGTGATAATGAATTGAAACTTATCGTAGGTAACAGGTACTCTTTCAAAGCACGATTTCTATCAAGCACTCCTACTAACTTTATGTCGTCAATCAATAAAGCAAGCTAGGAAACAAAACGCATTACAAAGGAAAGAGCGGAGAGATGGTTGGTAGGAAGGGGAGAGAAGCGGGTGGCCAGCTTGCCCCTGTGTGCACGCACAACACCTATTAACTGCACACGAGCAAGTGCACCGCACACGTGCAGGATTCCTGCCCGCCCCTGATCTAGTGCGATCCGTCTGACACGTTATCTCCCCCCCCCCCCCCTCTTTCTTTGTCTCTATCTCTCGCTCTCTCTACATGTCTCTTCCTCTCAGTACCAGTACGGAGCAGCACCGCTCACCTAGTATGCTGGCGCCCTGGTCCCTGGCGACGCCGGTGAGGCTCTGGACGCGCTGCAGCAGCGACTCGCGCGTCTTGGCGGGCGAGGAGGGCGCGCTGGTGGTGCGCGGCCCAGTGCGCAGGTTGAGCGACAGGTCTCCGCCGCTCTGCGACTGCGCCGGAGGCGGAGGCCCGCCGGCCGGCGGCGCGGGGGCGGCGCTGGGGGGCGGCGGCCCGTGCTGCGGGCCCGGCGGCGCCGGCTGGACGCCGCCTGGCAGCCCCAGCGGCACGCCCTCGTGCGTCGGCGGCAGCGGCTTCCGCTCGTCCGGCGCGTCGTCCAACTCAGACGACAGGTCGCCGGACGAGAACCTGGGCGGAGCGAAACCAGCCGTGGCGCACACTGACGTCTGTGTCTGGACTGTATCATCACCAACTACACTGTATAGCGTCCCCAGTGCTATATCACGAAAAGACTCAGAAAACGGTATTTATAAAGAACACGCATTTAAAATTTGAATAAATGGACACTAGCCGCTCAGGCGAACAAACATTTTTCTCTATATTATAATAATTTCACTGTGTAAGTTTCGAGGGCAAAGAAATACACTCCTGGAAATGGAAAAAAGAACACATCGACACCGGTGTGTCAGACCCACCATACTTGCTCCGGACACTGCGAGAGGGCTGTACAAGCAATGATCACACGCACGGCACAGCGGACACACCAGGAACCGCGGTGTTGGCCGTCGAATGGCGCTAGCTGCGCAGCATTTGTGCACCGCCGCCGTCAGTGTCAGCCAGTTTGCCGTGGCATACGGAGCTCCATCGCAGTCTTTAACACTGGTAGCATGCCGCGACAGCGTGGACGTGAACCGTATGTGCAGTTGACGGACTTTGAGCGAGGGCGTATAGTGGGCATGCGGGAGGCCGGGTGGACGTACCGCCGAATTGCTCAACACGTGGGGAGTGAGGTCTCCACAGTACATCGATGTTGTCGCCAGTGGTCGGCGGAAGGTGCACGTGCCCGTCGACCTGGGACCGGACCGCAGCGACGCACGGATGCACGCCAAGACCGTAGGATCCCACGCAGTGCCGTAGGGGACCGCACCGCCACTTCCCAGCAAATTAGGGACACTGTTGCTCCTGGGGTATCGGCGAGGACCATTCGCAACCGTCTCCATGAAGCTGGGCTACGGTCCCGCACACCGTTAGGCCGTCTTCCGCTCACGCCCCAACATCGTGCAGCCCGCCTCCAGTGTTGTCGCGACAGGCGTGAATGGAGGGACGAATGGAGACGTGTCGTCTTCAGCGATGAGAGTCGCTTCTGCCTTGCTGCCAATGATGGTCGTATGCGTGTTTGGCGCCGTGCAGGTGAGCGCCACAATCAGGACTGCATACGACCGAGGCACACAGGGCCAACACCCGGCATCATGGTGTGGGGAGCGATCTCCTACACTGGCCGTACACCTCTGGTGATCGTCGAGGGGGCACTGAATAGTGCACGGTACATCCAAACCGTCATCGAACCCATCGTTCTACCATTCCTAGACCGGCAAGGGAACTTGCTGTTCCAACAGGACAATGCACGTCCGCATGTATCCCGTGCCACCCAACGTGCTCTAGAAGGTGTAAGTCAACTACCCTGGCCAGCAAGATCTCCGGATCTGTCCCCCATTGAGCATGTTTGGGACAGGATGAAGCGTCGTCTCACGCGGTCTGCACGTCCAGCACGAACGCTGGTCCAACTGAGGCGCCAGGTGGAAATGGCATGGCAAGCCGTTCCACAGGACTACATCCAGCATCTCTACGATCGTCTCCATGGGAGAGTAGCAGCCTGCATTGCTGCGAAAAGTGGATATAGACTGTACTAGTGCCGACATTGTGCATGCTCTGTTGCCTGTGTCTATGTGCCTGTGGTTCTGTCAGTGTGATCATGTGATGTATCTGACCCCAGGAATGTGTCAATAAAGTTTCCCCTTCCTGGAACAATGAATTCACGGTGTTCTTATTTCAATTTCCAGGAGTGTATATTGATTTAATAATATTGTGCACTTTTAATTTGTATGAGGTCATCCCGATTTCATGTCCGCCTTCCTTTGACTTAACCGGCATTCGAGTAATTTACAGTTCAACAATCGCAGCGGCCGATGCAGCCAACGACGCCATTAGGAGGCGATATTAACTTATAAAAAATTTAGCGGAATCGAAAAACTCGCCCGCTATTAACATAATATACATTTTTTTCTCCTCAGCCGCCCGACGCTGCAGAAAATACGTAGCTTTAAGGTTATTATTTTCAGTACCACAGCCGAGAGCCAGAGCCAGGACACCGACTATAATACAATGGTTAACGGAGGTATTAAAAAAATACTTTCGCGCGTGTGTGGGCCGCAGTTGTAATTAATAACTAAAGATCTTTTGCTTTAAAGTGAACCGACTAGCCGAGGAAATTAATATGAAACGTTTATTCCATTGTTCAGCTTATATGCTCACGTTTTAAGACTCAGTGAGTCCAACGTTCATTAATGCTACAAATAATTTGAGATAAATGTTGTTAAAAAGGAGAACTTCAGGAAACGATTTCCTAGTAAAGCAAAATTGAATGAAATATCATTTTCATTAAGGGCCACCACGTATGTCGGCAACAATCAAAGTAATGATAATCATATATTAAATTACGACGGCCGACGGACGCGAGAACTACTATCCATAAGTTTGGAAACACCTAGTAATTATAGACAGTGGAAAGGAAATACCGTATAAAAAGGTATTCTGTTGCCTTACAAATGTTTATCAAGGTCAAATAATACACAGGAAGGTGCAAACAATTAAATTTTCGATTCCTCGAAATAACCATCCTTTGCTTTCATCACTGCCTTGCACACTCTCGGCATGCGCTGCGTCACTTTCGGCAAGGTTTCGGTTAGAATTAATCTCCATTCCTGCATCGGAACCTCCTACAATTGTGACCCACTCATGATTTCCCGTTTCGGATCCTCCTATCCAATTCATCCCATAGCAGCACGTTTGGGTTACAATCAGGGCATTAGGGCGGCCATTCCATGTTTTTCAATATTTTACGAACCTACATCTACATCTACATCCAGACTCCGCAAGCCACCTGACGGTATGTGGCGGAGGGTACTCTCAGTACCTCTATCGGTTCTCCCTTTTATTCCAGTCTCACATTGTTCGTGAAAAGAAAGACTGTCGGCATGCCTCTGTGTGGGCTCTAATCTCTCTGATTTTATCCTCATGGTGTCTTCGTGAGTTATACGTAGGAGGGAGCAATATACTGCTTGACTCCTCGGTGAAGGTATGTTCTCGAAACTTCAACAAAAGCCTATGCCGAGCTACTGAGCGTCTCTCCTGCAGACTCTTGCACTGGAGTTTATCATCTCCGTAACGCTTTCGCGATTACTAAATGATCCTACAACGAAGCGAGCTGTTCTTCGTTGGATCTTCTCTATCTCTCCTATCAATCCTATCTGGTACGGATTCCACACTGCTGAGCAGTATTCAAGCAGTGGGCGAACAAGTGTACTGTAACCTACTTACTTTATTTTCGGACTGCGTTTCCCTAGGATTCTTCCAATGAATCTCAATCTGGCATCTGCTTTACCGACGATCAACTTTATGTGATCATTCCATTTTAAATCACTCCTAATGCCTACTCCCAGATAATTTATGGAATTAACTGCTTCCAGTTGCTGACCTGCTACATCGTAGCTAAATGATAAGGTATCTTTCTTTCTATGTATTCGCAGCACATTACACTTATCTACATTGAGATTCAATTGCCATTCCCTGCACCATGCGTCAATTCGCTGCAGATCCTCGTGCATTTCAGTACAATTTTCCATTGTTAGAACCTCTAGATATACTACAGCATCATCCGCAAAAAGCCTCAGTGAACTTCCGATGTAATCCACAAGGTCATCTATGTATATTGTGAATAGCAACGGTCCTACTACACTCCCCTGCGGCACACCTGAAGTCACTCTTATTTCGGAAGACTTCTCTCCATTGAGAATGACATGCTGCGTTCTGTTATCTAGGGACTCTTCAATCCAATAACACAATTGGTCTGATACTCCATATGCGACGGTTGAGAAATAATCGCTGAAAGCAGTAAGAGATGGAGGCCATAGTTTTATTTATAACAGAGTTCTGGGTAGTTACGCTTACATCTATGACTACTACATGTTGTATCTAAGCAATGGTTGACAGAACGTGTGAATAATTTTTTAGATAATATATGCTGGTAGATATAATCTTAATTATATAAACAGATGATATATACCGAGTATCCGTCATAACTATCTTTAGGCGAATTTCTATGGTGTTTCACCCTATATTTGCAATTTCGTTTTCGCAGTGTGTAGCAAGAGTCATGGCAAACAGATATTGGTCATCACATCTTTCATGTGTCGTCCAGAGTCCACGGGAAACGTTGGTTATTTTCCTGTTCCAAACAAAATTACTTTTAAAACAGAATATTACGTTCCCATTCGATAGAACTGATAATAATTAATTTGGTACGACATTCGTTTTATCGACATGTATTAACAAGGCAGTAAAACGCAATGAGTAGCCAATTCTCCAGCTGCGACTTACCAGCGCTCCTGCATGGGGTAGAACTCAACAGAACTATAAGCCATCCACTAAAATACTGTTTTTTTTTCTGTTTTACTAAGACAGTGCCACAGATTACTCCAAAGCAGTACATATTAATCACAGATGTCTTATTAATTGACATAAATCCACTTGATGACGGAGGATTAACCTCTGAAACGCTTAGTGGAAATAAAATAAATCGTGGCTGACATCAGTAAATTGTGGTTTCAATCGGTACTGTTCCATCAATATTAATGTGTAATATTGAGACGAATCTCTTATCTGACCTCCTATATCTGGACCCATACTCTGTCAATATGACGAGTTTAGGCGCTGGAAGTTCTTTCCTCTCTACGTTGGTGGCAACCTCATCGTTGGTGTACACGCATACTAACTTATTTGCGGCGAGGGTCATGTGCTTGTGTAATTTACCTCTGTTGGATTTTTCCACAGTAAAGTAAATGAAAAACTTAACGAGGCAATTATATGTCTCCAGTATTTCGTCGAGTCCGTGTCCCACTTCTACGAAGTCACACAAACCAAATACACTTTGTTCTTCATGTTGTTTACAGACTGGAATCTAAGAACTAATGCTTATTCAGCAGAACATTTTTTTAAAAAAATCTGTTAAATCGAAAACTGCGAATTAGATGTGCCTCAACTCTGGACTTGTCAGGCCCACATTGTGTACCAGAGTGAGAGATCCAAGTGCTTCTATGCTTCGCTTGTTTATAAACTCTGTTATTCAGATCGTGTAATTCTTAACAGAGCAACACCTACCTTTTGTGAAGTGTGTCTTTTTTGGCTTAGCACTTTATTTCTTCAGACTAATAGGAAAGCTGGTTCAAATGGCTCTGAGCACTATGGGACTTAACTTCTGAGGTCATCAGTCCCCTAGAACATAGAACTACTTAAACCTAACTAACCTAAGGACATCACATACATCCATGCCCAAGGTGGGATTCGAACCTGCGACCGTAGCGGTCGCGCGGTTCCAGACTGTAGCACCTAACAGGAAACCTGGCCAGGCCTCTAGGTGTCCAGACTGGACATATGTTACTGCTTGTATTTGTGTATAACTTACTTTGTTTGACTCTTTTCTCGCATCTTTTTAATGTTCTTCCATGGCGGAACTGTCTTTTGTCATGCTTTAATCTTGTTGCACCTGCAAGGATTTCGTACGTGGCTGGGAATAGCAACAATAAATGTGTAGAGTAATTGAGCTAGTTACGCTCATGCTTTGCAACTTTTTACTATTCTTCTAGTGTCACCCATCTATCCTCGGTATACTACAACCTCATGAAGTGTGTGAAATAACTGCAAATGTACGCGACGTTCCATTCTAAATCAAAGCGATTCTTTCATAATCATATCCATCGGAAAATTTTAGTGTTCGCGACCAAGGGGACAAAACACTACAAGTGGTGTGCTAGGTAGCCAAGGACAATGTAGCTTTATAGAGTCCAATACACAAAATACAGAAACAGTTTCTTGGAGCGAGGGTCGATACTACTCGGTTCAGTCTGAGGTTCATCACTGAAGCACTGGAATTTTATAGCAGGTAATCACTTGCGTGACGCTGGAATGTCCAAGTGGGTAATCACAGACATAGAGATGTTCGTATGTGGAGGAAGTCCATGGTGAGTGTCCCGAGAGGCAGTGAGCTGGAAGATACCTGCGGGGAGCCCGGTCGCCTACAGCAAGTTAAGGCGGCGCAGGTGAACCCCGGCGAAGCGGTAAATTGCAGGGGACCACGAGTGACGAAACGCTAGATGCAACCGGTGGAGAACAAGGAACGCTGTGGGCGCTCGGTGGAACTCGCAATATTGACAAACCACTAGGGGCGACCGGCATAAAGCCCGGCGTGTGAACTGCTTGCAGAGCTGTCGACGGCAACCAAAATACTCATCTGGCTGAATGATACGGGTGGGGGCAGTGTCGCGATAGCAGCCCTGTCTTCCGCTTATGCCTCTGGCACGAACGACCTTGCCACAGTGGTAATACCGGTTCTCGTCAGATCACCAAAGTTAAGCGCTGGGTTGAGGTAGCACTTGGCTGGCTGACGCTCCGGTCTGCTGAGCGCTGGTGGCAAGCGTAGTGCACTAAGACCTTGTGGGGCAAACTGAGGAGCTACTCGATTGAGAAGTAGCGGCTCCGGTCTCGTAAACTGACATACGGCAGGGAGAGCGATGTGCTGAGCACATGTCCCTCCATATCCGCATCCAGTGACGCCTGTGGTCTGAGGATGACACGGAGGCCGGTCAGCTCCGTTGGGCCTACCAACACCTATTCTGGCAGAGTTCAGCTGAGTTAAGTTAATGCCTCTGGGGCCGAGACTGGCGTAATACGGTATTGAGGTGGATGTTGGAGGTTTGGCTGTAAACAACGTGGGGTGTCAGACGACCACAAATTCAGGGAAAGAGGGCGCTTCGATAGGCTTATCTTGTGTTTTTATATCGATATTTCACGGGTACACCATGAATCACTTGACAATATATGCACAAATTTGTTGACATCATTCACAACGCGATGCACGTTCCTGTTCTTTACTGTAACGTCAATGTGCGTTTCCAGCAACGGTCACGGAAGTCCAAGTGCAATAATATCGTTATCAGAAAGTATTTGTGGGTTGCTGTGGATCGTTTTCGCCTGAGCCCCAGCGGAAGACTCGATAGAGGGCCTGAGCTGAAACAACCTGCTGTACACAACTGTATGGTTGGTGGCTGTGTCGGAAGAGGATACGGAAAATATCATATGACACCACAATTACAGGATAATTTTCAGTTTGACTTGATTATAAAATCGCTCTGAGCACTATGGGACTTAACATCTGACGTCATCAGTCCCCTAGAACGTAGAACTACTCAAGCCTAACCAACCTTAGGACATCACACATATCCAGGCTCGAGGCAGGATTCGAACCTGCGACCGTAGCGATCACGCGAATCCAGACTGAAGCGCCTAGAACCGCTCGACCACATCTGCCGGCGATTATAAAGGAACATTGAGATTACATTTTATTAGAGGCGTCATAATATGACCTGTGTTTCATTCACTGGTTTCATTTGTTGATGGATCGGGTAAAGGTCTGTGTGGTCGAAACTAGCAATCAATAAAATGTGTTTATTCAGTATCAGTTTAGTCTGGTGATGATGAGGTTACTTGAATATTCATAAGCTGTGGACAAAAACTACATACAATTTAAATATCAGGATAACTGAAAGGAAATTTATAGATTAGATCAATGAGAATACACAAGTGGTGAGGAACAGTAATGACCGCTGAAGACGTAGTAAGGTGTTAGACCTCCTGTGCTGGAATCACAGCCTGTTAATCATAGTAGGGGCATCGGAATTCTGCAACTGTAGCGGGAGGATCTTGCTGTGCGCAGTTCATATGGAGTCCTCCAAGCATCGAGAAAAATCAAGCTGCTGATCAACCAGATCCAAAAAGTTTTCGATGTGGAATGTGCCGAACATACGCGAGTTTCCAAGCTTACTAACGGAACCACTTGGTATCAAGTATCAATGTCAACCACTGTGTCCAAATACAAGGGCAGCATTCATCGCCGGAGGCAAAGTCAAGCACGAAATCAGCGACGTAGCGCAATCCGTTACAGGCCCATATAACTAGAGTCTGAAATAGAACTCTGTCCTTGCATGTTATTTAAAACAAAATTTTGCATATTAGAGAGTTATTGTACAGCAGTCACGTACAAAGCGGATTAACTATTATTAGAAATGTGTTTAAAAGAAGTGTTGCATGTTTATGAAGATGATAGTAATGGTCCGAAATAGTTGAAAAGTGCGGAAATCAGTACCTGTTGAGATGTGTCCTCGGAGTCTTTCGCGACGGAATATATAAAAAAACTTTATCGGTTTTCAAGTCGCGTCAATTCGAATAAAATCCTTGAGCTTTCGATGAACATCTCCGCCATCGTCGCCAAGTTCGCTGACTGCCGGAGCTGCTACGGTTTCTCGCTTATATAGGCATTATGACATCATCAGCAGCCAATCAGATAGACCTAATGCGGCGCGCGCGTAAGTTGACCCGGGCAACTAGCAGAGCTATTGCCCGTTGCAGCACAGGTGACGCCAGGTGGCGCCACGGGCAGCCGCCACATTTGAAACTGCCGCTCCCGCGTCTCGCATCTGTCTTTGTTTTCTTTCGATGTCCAACGCCCAGTTCTCCCCAATCATTCAATGTTCATGTCCGAAAGACAGTGCATAAGACTATACAGACACTGAAAATTGTTTTACGTCCCTAGACGAAAAGTCTCTCCCGGTGGATATGGTGACATAGGGAAGGTTTGGTTGGTGCACTATGGGACTGAGCACTATGGGACTTAACTTCTGAGGTCATCAGAACTACTTAAACCTAACTAACCTAAGGACATCACACACATCCATGCCCGAGGCAGGATTCGATCCTGCGACCGTAGCGGTCGCGCGGTTCCAGACTGAAGCGCCTAGAACAGGGGTGGCCGGTGGAGACGTGTACCGATAGCGGGAGAGGTTAAGGCCATCACTCGCAGTAAGCGAGAAATGTTGTTCTGAATGCAACCTGGCACAAATTTTCATGTTTAATCGTATCTGCAATTTGCGAATGCGTCTCTTCTACTTTAACATCAGTTGCACTAGGCTCTTCTAACGATTTGCTTCCCCGGGACTGTTAGTACAACTCTGTCTTCCCTTTGCATTACCTACTACAGATTTTACTTATTCGTGCCACATATTATCGCATCTTAGTGTAGTGTTAGTCCAGGCATTATCTTGCATTCATTCCCATTTAAAGAAAACTCTCATTCACGTCGCCGTGGACGATGTCATACCTACTTGTTACAGTGAAATGAATACCCCTAGCTGCATACAGACGCTGATGTAAGTCAACGGGACAGTTGAAAATGTGTGCCTCGACGGGGACTCGAACCCGGGATCTCCTGCTTACATGGCAGATATCTCTATCCATCTGAGCTACCGAGGACACAGAGGATAGTGCGACTACAGGGACATATCTCTGGCACGCCTCCCGTGATACCCACATTCGCAACTTATTGTCCCGCACTTTATACATAGTACCACTGCCCATTACACTCATTATTCGCGGCTTACTGGCGATTCCCGTAACAGTTCGGGCACTGTTTGTGCAACCGCACAGAAGAAGATAGTGAAATGGCTGGTAAGCCTTAACTATATATATATATATGAAGATGGTATCTGTTCTTTCGGACATACAGAGTATAACGTGGAATGGTGCAAAGATACAGTTCACACACGTTTCTTTACTGACCATACAATGATGGCTCTCACGAACGGATGTATCATCTGCTGAGAATTCTTCCGGGTCGTATGGCCGTGGTACATGGAACTCTTCAATCCCTGAAGTTTCCGTCCAAGGCTACATTGGACATCTTCAGTGGTTCTCCTGATTGTGCTGAGACTTTCCGACTTTACTGACGGCCAAAACATTAAATGAAAACGAATTCAGCCTGGTATTAAGTGATGAGAGAATGGAAACAAGAGAGAACAATCCTTTTAATAATAATTATGAAAAAAAATATTGGTTTGTATTGCAAAGAATTGCAGATCCGCCACCGAGCTTCGAGTTCCGCGGAACGCAGTACCATGCAGGCTGACGTGAAGCGGTGGGTACACGGAACTCACGGCAGTTGAATTTTTTGTAGTTTTTTTTATGTTTGTGATACGTGAAGTTCAGGACTCAGATCTCAATTTGACAAAGCAGTTTGATGCGGCCCTCAAAAAATCTCGAGAACATCGACTTTTAAATTTTTCAGAGTGTCTTTAATAACCTTTATAAGAGGAAGGTCATTTTGTTTGGTAGGCCATGTGGCTCTGTGGTGCAATGCTCGTCTGCCATGCAGTTTTCCTTGTTCTGTTTCCCGCTGTGGAAAATATTCAAACAAAGGAGCGTATTATAGTCAGAGTAAAATACGTAAGACAAGGATGAAAAAGAAAAACAACAACGGATTTGCTGTTCCAGTTTTATTCACACAATAAATTGAGAGTGCTATACCGGAGATCTATGAAACAGGGTGCGGCAAACCGTCGGGCACCTCCGCCGCGCGTGCAGCCTATATGGCCCCTGCCACGCCTCAGCATCACGAACTCCCCGTGTCACAGTCACGACCGAACGCCAGGCGGTGGTACCAGTGCTACCAGAGGCAGTCATATTCGAGCAACCTATTCGCGTTTGTACAACACGTGACGAGAAACTAGTACCACGAACATTCTGACGCCGGCAGCTGCAAAGTCTGGCGCATAGATTATACCAGCCATGTCTTTCGGTTTCGAGACCCTCTCCCGGATTCCGGGCCCGTGTTATACACCTCATCGTCTCTGGATGCCCTCGGAACCCATCATAAGGACCAACGCCGCCGTTCACAGCTTGCATCGTTGTTGCTTTTGTGGACTGACACTGCATTAATGACAGATTTTTCAGTGTCTGTGTTGGACTTAATCAGGACGGCATTGTCGGAACCTGGGGCCGGCCGCTATGGCCGAGCGGCTCTAGGCGCTTCTGTCCGGTACCGCGCTACTGCTACGGCAGCAGGTCCGAAACCTGCCTTGGGCATGGATGTGTGTGATGTCCTTAGGTTGGTTAGGTTTAAGTAGTTCTGAGTCTAGGGGACTGATGACCCCAGACGTTAAGTACTATAGTGCTTGGAGCCATTTGAACCATTTTTTTTCGGAACTTCGGTTATTTAACTCCAAGTGTGTGTCTCTATGAAGCTCCGAGTGGTGCTGCTACGTACTAGAAAAAGTCAGGCGACTTTTAGATAGCAGCTCTGGCCACCCTGTATATCAGCCCCTAGTGAGACGCTGTATTTTGTGCTTTTTGTTCTTACTGACGAAGCATACTTAAGTTTTGCTGACAATAAAGTTGTTGAAACTTGACCATTGTTTTCACTGTGTGCCTGTGAAGGACACTTCAGACAGTTAGATCGAAATCCGTATAGTCTGACGAAGCGAGGGTCTGCAATTCGTATCAAATTTTTGAATATGTTACACGCTGCTTACGGATGTCAACATGAGTTTAGTTACAATTGGAATACCGCTCATGGCTACCAGTATATTTATCAGTGGCGATTGCAGTTTCGAATATCTGACATTTTCAGGTTTGCATATTAAGCACGGAGTCAAATATCGGCAATGTCAGAATCGAACACAACTGGCTTTATCCCGCCAAACGAAGCAATATAGTCGACACGTTTCGAACGCGATGTTTTTCCTTTTGTGGGTAAGAGCTGTTTCTGGCGCGATGAAATGGGATCCTGCCGGGATTGTCAACTTGCTAATTGTCAATATGCACTCCGGTATTCGATATGTATGCACTAAACCGACAGCCCTTAGTAACTGCAATCGTAATATACATATATTGATAGCCATGAGCGGTATTTGTCATGTTCAGAAATCTATTATGAAAAGCAACTAAAATCTGTCACATGCAGTAGCTAGTTCACAAATTCAATAATTTTCTATTTTTTTCCTTATTCAAGTCTTTGTAGAAAAATTAGCATGCTGATTTATAAAATGTCTGAAACTTCCTGGCAGATTAAAACTGTGTGCCCGACCGAGACTCGAACTCGGGACCTTTGCTTTTCGCGGGCAAGTGCTCTACCACTGAGCTACCGAAGCACTACCCACGCCCGGTACTCACAGCTTTACTTCTGCCAGTATCCGTCTCCTACCTTCCAAACTTTACAGAAGCTCTCCTGCGAATCTTGCAGAACTGGCACTCCTGAAAGAAAGGATATTGCGGAGACATGGCTTAGCCACAGCCTGGGGGATGTTTCCAGAATGAGATTTTCACTCTGCAGCGGAGTGTGCGCTGATATGAAACTTCCTGGCAGATTAAAACTGTGTGCCCGACCGAGACTCGAACTCGGGACCTCAGTGGTAGAGCACTTGCCCGCGAAAGGCAAAATAGCGTACAAAATGTTTCGTAATTTGATAACTACGCAGTCAGAGCTGGAAGGAAAAATATTGTTAGCAGGTCATCCCCAATTCATTACTCTAATTGAAGGAATGGTAGAGGGAAGAAGACAGAGAGAAAGACCAAGGTGGAAGATCATGGATAAAATTAAACTAGCAAGAGAGAAGAGAGCATCAAGGCAGGATATGAGGGAGAGCCCACCAACTTTCAAGCTGAGGAAAAAAAGAAGAAACGAAGATTAAAAACAGTTTTTGCCTATGAATGTGGTGTAGAATATGATTTCGGTGTTTATTACTCATTTTACATGTTCTGAAGTCGACAGGTTTTTCCCTTGTCGATAGCAGATGTTGTGGTATAAAAAGTATGGTAGTAATTTACTTTTGTTAAGCTTCATGGAAATTTGATCTATGTTTTGATCTGCTTTGAAATCACCACTGCATTATACGGCAACTGTGGTCGAGCGGTGCTAGACGCTTCAGTTCTGAACCACGAGGCTACTACTGTCGCAGGTTCGAATGCTGCCTCGGGCATAGATGTGTGTTATGTCAACAAAAAAAAGGTTCAAATGACTCTGAGTACTATGGGACTTAACTTCTGAGGTCATCAGTCCCCTAGAACTTAGAACTACTTAAACCTAACGACAGCACTCACATCCATGCCCGAGGCAGGATTCGAACCTGCGACCTTAGCGGTCGCACGGTTCCAGACTGTAGCGCCTAGAACCGCTCGGCCACCCCGTCCGGCTGTGTTATGTCCTTAGGTTGGTTAGGTTTAAGTAGTTCTAAGTCCAGGGGACTGATGACCTCAGATGTTACGTCTTATAGTGCTTAGAGCCATTTTTTTTTCAAAAAGAAAATCCAGTTCCCTAAAAGCTAAAAAAACTGCAAAGGGTGGCAGTGAAACCACATTTTTACGGCAGCAATAACTGATAGTGGTACGATCAAACACTGTCAACTTTAAAATACATGAAAAGAGATAACAGACACCGCAATCAATTTGCGCAGTACATTGATATGCAAAATTTCTTTTTAATCTATAATCGTATTATGAATGCTATATTTACAGGATATCTACTGAAGATGTTTTTTAAATAAAAGCGAAATGCCTCAGGTGCAACACTCCCATAAATTAGAATACGCTTATGACAGGGAATAACAAATAATAAGTTTCTGTTTATTTACTTTAGCAGTACGCTGTTGTGAAATAATAACCAGTGGAATTGTCCGATATTTTTAAAAAGATGCGTCAAAACTTGAAACACGCAACTGCTAGGGCAGGTACTGCAGATCAGTGTAGGGAAACTTTAAACTGAACGGCAAGGAAATGGCTTGTCACCGATATTGTTCAGCTTGTTGCTGGATGAATTGCTGCCATAGCTGGGACAGCGAACAAAACCGTTGCTACTGAAGGTGTTAATATCAGGTACAAAATAAAATCAACAATACAGCCCATCAGCAAAACACTGTATCAAGGTAGGATACAATAACACCCACATTATGAATGCAGAGACTAACTGGAAGATTGAATGTCAAGCGGTGGAGAATGTGAACGGCTACTGTTGCCGGGGAGAAAATTAACAAGCAGTTTACAGAGCAACTGTACATCTACATCTACATGATTACTCTGCAGTTCACATTTAAGTGCTTGGCAGAGGGTTCATCAACCACAATCATACTATCTCCCTACCATTCCACTCCCGAAAAGCACGTGGGAAAAACGAACACCTAAACCTTTCTGTCCGAGCTCTGATTTCTCTTATTTTATTTTGATGATCATTCCTACCTATATAGGTAGGGCTCAACAAAATATTTTCGCATTCGGAACAGAAAGTTGGTAACTGAAATTTCGTAAATAGATCTCGCCGCGACGAAAAACGTCTTTGCATTAATGACTTCCACCCCAACTCGCTTATCATATCTGCCACACTCTCTCCCCTATTACGTGATAATACAAAACGAGCTGCCCTTTTTTGCACCCTTTCGATGTCCTCCGTCAATGCCACCTGGTAAGCATCCCACACTGCACAGCAATATTCTAACAGAGGACGAACGAGTGTAGTGTAAGCTGTCTCTTTAGTGGACTTGTTGCATCTTCTAAGTGTCCTGCCAATGAAACGCAACCTTTGGCTCACTTTCCCCACAATATTATCTATGTGGTCTTTCCAACTGAAGTTGTTCGTAATTTTAACACCCAGGTACTTAGTTGAATTGACAGCCTTATACTGGTCCCAAACGCTGCACATACTGCGATATGTTACAAAAACAAATTGTGAATAGAAAAACTTGTCCGGGAACGTCGAACTGAAACGTAATAAGTCAACAGTCAGAAATACCTTATTATGCACAACGGAGAGGGCCACCTGGGACAAGAGGGCCTGCATCCTGCTCGAAGAGGTGGAATGAAAGACCTTGAGACACATCTGAGAACTAAGAAATAAGGTGAAGTCTGGATACACAGATCAAGGCGAGATCTATTTGAGAATGTTGGACCAATTTCAGGCATAATACTCATGAGAAGACTGAGATTTGTTAGGCACATAGTGAGGATGGAGGACAACACATTCACCAGTAAGATACGGAACACATCACGCTTAACAGGGCACAAGTGGACGAGAGAAGCGTGGGGCAACTGGAAAACAATTAGAATAAGAGAAAACAATCAATATACTACTGTCCAGGATAGATCCAGCTACACAAATACAGTGTAAAGTCATTGGTGAACTCATACCAGAATTAAAATGAAGTTCACAAAGCAGAGAGACCCAGGAGAGCGAGAGAATGGAGAGGTACTGGGAAGAAAGTGACCTGTGATCCATATAAATGTAATTGTGATGTTCCAGTAAATAAATGGCACTAATGAAAGTGGTTCTGAGGGCTATACTTCTCTTCTAACTATTAACCACATCCAGAGTGAGTTCATATATCAACAGTGGATGTATTGTATAACGATTTAATATGTTGGTTATATCATAGTGCATGCATATTTTAAGAATTTAGTTTAAATAGTAAAAACCGAAATAGATCGAATACCAAACGTACTCTTAAAATCTTTCCATGTTCGCAATAACAACTTGGTGAGCCGTTATCTGTCAGATTGGGAGCGTCACTGATGAATGCATTAGTAGCAACGGCAGTGGATGCTTTATCATAGTGGAAGTAACTGCATTTTCGTCCGTCAACCAATTGTGTTTGTGCGTGACATCGGCTGGCTCTGAGCACTATGGGACTCAACTGCTGAGGTCATCAGTCCCCTAGAACTTAGAACTACTTAAATCTAATTATCCTAAGGACATCACGCATATCCATGCCCGAATCAGGATTCGAACCTGCGACCGTAGCGGTCTGTGTGACATCGCTTCGTTAAGTTTCAGTAGGCATAATTTGTAGAAAGCAATATCGTCGATGGGACGTCATCGGTAACACAGAGTGTAAATCTGTGCAGATCGCTTCAAGTGCTACCATAGTGTAGGTGAGAGTCAATAGGGACAACAGGTACACAGAAATCACGCTCATTAGCTAATCGACAGGACTCGAACGGAGGGGAACACAAGGAGCAGTTATCGATTACAGTCTATCTATCAATCGATCGGTCGATCAGAGCAGCACCAGTGAGGCGCGAGCCCTAAGAATTCCCCGCGCACGTTGGCTGAGTGCTGGAGGGCATCAAGGACCTGATCGCCAGACAATGGCGCCTTTGTGCGCAGGGCCGGCCGGGTACGGCAGATCACGGGGCCCTGCGAATAGAACTGCGCCATTAGGGAGGCGGCGTAACTCATCTCGGGTGAAACTTTAAACGACGAGGGGCTGCAACGGCGGAGCGCGGGGAGGCGAACAGGACACAGCCATTCATGTTCTACCAATCAGGAATTTCCTGAAAATTTCATCTATTCCGTACGCTGACTCTGTGTTACCGATGACGTCCCATCTGCGATTTTGCTTTTTACACGTTAAACCGGCTGAAACTTGATGAAGCGGTGTCGCATGGAAGCACAACTGGTCGACGGACTAAAATGCAATTACCTCCACTATGATGCCGCATCCACTAGCATTTTAACTAATGAAGCAGAATTAATAATTTGTCCTCACCAACTACTCACAGACTTGGCGACGTTACCGAGCTCCACAAGCAACTTCATGTTCACTGACGCTGGCTCCGACTCTTCTAAGCCATTGCAGTTACTACTGTGTTTCGTGGCGGCGACGAGATTTATTGTAGTATGTGACAGCCTTTCGGTAAGAAATTTTATGGAAAATATCTTGATGCAGGATAAAGTTTACCCCTCACCCCTAAGAATCTTACCAGCACGTGACTTTCCTCTGACTCCTCAGACGCACTAAACAGCGTTTAGTAATTACACCATTTGCAGTGATCAGGACGACAACATAGACAAACGAAGCTTGAGGTAGAAAACAAGTTCAGGTTTAGTTAGCAAAAAAATATACATTTATATTTATAAAAGTTACACCCTTCACTCTGGTTCAACGCGACACGAATTTCTTCGTCCAATGAATATGTTTAACTTCCCTGTCACTAATTATTGCCTGAAAATTGTGAGAAAGGGCAATGTTTTTGCAGCATGCCATATATCCTTACGATTTACGCTAATTTGTTGATAAGTAAAGACGTGTCTGGAGAGCTCGGATAGTTTGATACTTGAGTTGGGAGGATGCCCTCTCCATCTTGTACGCCGGGAACATGACATCTGTTTTCCGCAGACTATTTCCGCAGATGAAATCTCTGCTTGAACCAGACACTCTTCTGGAGGTCGCTCAAGAGCGAGGAGCCGCTTCGAGCGTGTTAAATGGACCACGCTAAAATGCAGTTGGTGACAAGAACTTACCAAAGGCACTCAACCTAACAAGAGTGTGTAAATGCAGAATTTTCTTGCAATGCGAACTTTCAATCGCTGAATACTTATTCTAGTCATTACATGAAATGTCTTGGACTATTCTATTACGGAGGTCTAGTGTCTTATTTAACCGTCTTTATTGCTTTTGTTAAGGATCGATTTAATCTAATGACACAATATGATTTGATTATACTTCCGTGTTCAGTAATCGCGGGATCTGGACGTCAATCCTAAAACGTTAGACAGCTGAATGGTAATTCAACGCGTGTTCAGGCTCGTATGGTCTTCGTTTGCAGTGTTATTTCTTTCAACTTCCTGTGATTTATCGGTGCACTTTGTAACTATGATTAATGTATGATTGTGAAGTTTGTACCTACCGCAAGTAACACGTGGTCACGCATCTTGTACGTTCAGTGACTTCAGTTAACCCAGTGGCCAAGCCTACTGCAGTTAATGTCTGTAATCCTTAACTGCCTTTGTTTTGCTATTCTTTTCACCTAAATACATACGTTTATTCAAAGTAGCTAATGACGCTTTTGCACACCACGATCGGACTATTCCACAACTCTTACCCCATCAATCTCGGTTTACAGTCTCGACTTCCTATCACATAATATGCTGTGTACACGCCACATACCGGGACTTCACACACCTTCTCAACCCACTAAGTCTCATTCAGTTTCCTCCTTCTCTTCTGAGTGCGTCACTGTTTTTTGTTAGGCAGTGTGTTTAGAACGTTCGTCACAGTCCTGCAGTAAACTGCATGTTCGACATTGAAGCATGCATTCTCGCAGTTAACCCGACTGCGAATTGAAACGAAGTGTTTGTATAATCTTAAAGAGTGTGTAGACTTATATAGTCTGATACTCTCTTTAGCCAATGCCTGGGTCGGAGACACGGTTCACTGATGTAGTAGACAATCAAAAACTGATCATCTTTTGCGATCGGAGGTAAACGCCAACAGGGACCAGCACGGAGTTCTCAAGCACCCTTCGTATAAGCCAGCTTGCTCTGTTTTTCCGCGAGATCGAAAATGCTGTAGATAAGTGTCCATTTGCTTGAGGTTTCGGAAAGCCGTCGATAAAAATTGCATGCATACAAATTATAAGTTCTCTAATTTTTTATCAGTTTGCTGGAAATGTTCCACTCTGGCTGTTTGATAGTATCAAAGACATCGAACGTCTATGTTAGCCAGTTTTGAGTGGCAAACTTACTCCATAGGAGCAAGCGTCGGTAATCAGAGTCTCAACTGTGTAGCCTACGGCACATCACCTGTATACTCCTTTCACACTAACAGAAAACGATCCCATCCGAAAGTTATGAAACTGATGTAAGTTATAAATTAGATAACACACTTTTACGGAAAACTCAATTTTATTCGTTCCTTGATTGCAGATTACATGAACACGGTTTCGAACCACATTCGCTCCACACTTGCATATACTCGTCATTCTCGGTATAAAATGAGTGATCCATTGCCACTATTTCTGTACGGTCTCGTTTCCAGCACTAAACGTTTCATAATCGAGAGATTAAAGTTTTTAACACAATTCGCACCACCGCGTTCTCATGTACATCGCGTCCTGCTCTCATGATGGCTCCGCGCATGGCTCGAACGCTACTGACTGACTGCTTCACGTCACCTGATCTCTCGCCGTCGATTCGCACCTATCAGAACTAACGGGCCTCCCCTTCAGCGATGCCGCTGCTCCGTGACAAAGAAGAGGGTAATGGGCCGATAGGATCTGTCGAATGGTGGATCGACATTTGTGCCCTTACAAAATCATATGTTTATGGTTAACTGAAACAAGTATTCGATTGGACTCAAGATCTGCAAGCAAATAGAAATCGTTACGTCGTTCTTGCCGTGGAAACATCATCAGAATCAAAACTCAGTGTGCCTAATGGAAAAGCTAAGATGTTTACGATGTATGCTTACGACATATGCTCGTGATCATTCCGTAGATTCTGTTACTGCTAATAACTAGACAGGAGTGCCTACGAGCTTTAATTTATACGCTAAAGCACTGACGATGATCATTACGTGATCGAAAATCGATTTTGTTGTTAATAAATCATCAGAATTACGGCCAATACTGACCTTCTTTCTAATTTTATTTACCATATGGTCGTTGTGCACACAGCACTCTATGGAGTCGCCAATCAATTGTTTTGATGATTTGCAGGTTGTAAATTTTCAGTGCATCTTTATGCATTAGCACGGCTTTTCGTAGGACTCGACTAGCTTTCAGGGGCACCAAAAGGCACTCGAGAAACTCCCTCACTTGATTAAAATCCGTCTCGTGCCACGAAGTTCTCTGAATTAAACAGTCCTGTTCTTGTTATTCACGCTTAACAATGAAGGAGTTTGATGAACACTGTTCAATGTTTTTTGATGAGGGCCCTACTTAGTTTACAATAGGCTAGAGCACGGTCAGGTTGACTTGTCGGTGAGCTTACTAGCGTCGCGTATTAGCAGCGGTGTTGTTTGCGGTGCGGTGCCAGTAGAAGGCTTCAGAGAGCAGGAACAGCCAGGACGGAACTAAGGCCAGATCGATGGCGCCCGGCGCGCTTCGCTGCGGCGACTCTTTGTCCAGGGCGGCTCCAGCCTCCAGTTTCCAGCCTCCAGGTTCGCCGCCACGCTCCGCCGGGTTGGCGACCCCGCTACCAGTCGCCACTATTGTCCGCTCTCAGGCTTTATTCTCCAGACAGAGAACCCTCCATCAGCCAGAAATCTGAGCAGCAAACACACCGCAGGCTCCTCCAGCACAATGTGTGTTCTCTCAACTCTTGAGGACAGCAGCAAGCTCTGTATCTTCTAGCCAAACCGCTTCAATGAAACGAAAACAATCTCTTGAGTTTCAGTATGGCTGTAGATCTACGATACAAGCAGCGCTCAACCCACTACTTACTATATCTTTTCCATGGATGGATAAAGGCACATCAATAGCAAAAACGACGGCAACCAACCAACAATCGATTTTTTTTAAAAATATCTTTTATTTATGATATGTGAAGTCCAGAATTCAAACATGAGTACCACAATACAGTTAGATGCAACTATCAAAAATTCTCAGGGAAATCGACTTCGAAAGTTCCTGAAGAACTTCAGGAACTTGAACCCAATAAAACAAAGGCAATTTACAAGAGCGGCACGCTGAGTCACACAGTAGCGTTGGATTATAGGGATCTAGTAATCAGAGGCATTTCTGGTTCAAATCTAACTAATGTTTTGTTTCTTTTTTTTCTCGTTCATTCCTAAAACCTACATCACTCACTATAGACATTGTCAAGCATATAATACATTATCATTTATGAAAAACGCACGTCTTCTTGTTTCTAATTACGCATCACAAACAATATTCCAGTTTTAATTGCAAATATAAATTCTTAGTTATTATTCTACAAAAGATTGGTAACAATGATTGTTTAAATTGAAAACATAGATTTATTAACAATTTTTTATAAAATATCGATAGTCAAGAAATATTTGCAATGAAAACTGGAATTTTGCTTCTGATATGTAATTAGAAACAAGAAGACCTGCATTTTTCATAAAATAATGATTAGATATGTGTCAATGAGCAATTATTTTATGAATTTTATATTAAATGATAACATCCGATTTTAAGCAAACTGTATGGTGAAAAATTTTGTTCTTCCAGTATGATATCTTCACCTAAGAAATAACTGATTTTCCTTTCATTATTTGTTGTAGTTACTGTGCCGCATTCAGTGAAGTAAAGCATTGTACAATATTTTAACATTTTTGCAATGGTAAAAATGCATTGTGTAGACTTTGAGTACAGTTCATTTTATGTCATTGGTAGCAGCATGTGAAATGTACCTAACATCCTGAAATTGTATTTAGAACTGAAAGCAGAGTGATATATATATGCCACTGTTCTCAAGATACTGATTTTAGCATCCACAAGACGGTTGCGAGTATTGTTTCCAGTGTTCCGGCCATGCCCCACGTGAATGATGTGGACGTAACACGCATCATATTTCATAAACAGTTCAAGATTTTGAAATGCGGTTTTTTGCAAATGATAGTATGCACAGAGGTGTGTATGTTGCAGTATGATTAATACTTGAATCTTTTCCCCATTCTGCCAATACTATCTCACTCTTTGAATAGGTACACTTCTCAAAAGAGCTATAAGTGCTGAAGCAGTGAAATGTTTTGATACATTCATTGTTATAAAACAGTTTCTGTTCAGTTAGTGGTTCTCAATTTACTTGTAATAACTTATTAACGCCCGCTGCTTGTCGTCTCGCGGTAGCGTTCTCGCTTCCAGAGCACGGGGTTCCGGGTTCGATTCCCAGCGGGATTAGGGATTTTTCCTGCCTCAAGATGACTGGGTGTTGTTCTGTCATCTTCATCATCATCATTCATCCCCATTACGGTCGGAGGAAGGCAATGACAAACCACCTCCACTAGGACCTTGCCTAGTACGGCGCTGCGGGTCTCCCGCATCGTTCCCCTACGTGGTGGTGGTGATTAGTGTTTAACGTCCCGTCGACAACGAGGTCATTAGAGACGGAGCGCAAGCTCGGGTTAGGGAAGGATTGGGAAGGAAATCAGCCGAGCCCTTTTAAAGGAACCATCCCGGCATTTGCCTGAAACGATTTAGGGAAATCACGGGAAACCTAAATCAGGACGGCCGGAGACGGGATTGAACCGTCGTCCTCCCGAATGCGAGTCCAGTGTGCTAACCACTGCGCCACCTCGCTCGGTCGTTCCCCTACGCTCCGTCAAGGTGTATGGGACGTCATCATCATCATCATCATATTAAATGATTTACATATTCGAAACGAACGGTGGAATTAAATGAAAAAGACAAATACCATAGCGAGAATTGAACCAGCGACCCACTAATTACTTGGTTACCATTCTCAAGCGCTACTGAGTGAGCCACGTTGTCTGCCGAAAAGAAAATTGCCCTCATTTTGAGCACTTTACTTGCTCTGAAAACTTAAGTGTAGATTTTCTCAAGAATTTTCGAAAGTTTTGTCGAGCTGGTCTGCGGGATTGATATTTCGACTCTGAACTTCACGTGCCATTAATATAAAAAAATTGGAAAAATCCTTTTTACAAGCTCTGCCACAAGCGGCAGTAACTACACGATCTGACCATCGGCAACGCAAGTTGGCTATCTGGAGAATTAAGAATTATGCAAATGGCCGCAGAGCAGGCTGAAGAGAGTTCTCTTTGAGCAGCCACATGAAGCAGATCACCAGTAGTTGAACAGAGTCACCATCTTCTCTTATCGCCACTGCCGCTGGCCAGTTACCACTTGAAAGCCGAAGGGTGGGATGTGGAAAAGCAGTTTCTGCAATGTCAGGTCAACACTCGTTCCCTTTTGAGGCGGAAGCCACTAGCGGTAACCGATGGCCGGCTGAACAGATCTGTGTTGGGTAATCAGAAGACAGCAATTAGCGAGTGACGCAGACGGAAATAAATGCACCAGTATGGAAGGGAACAGACTCAGAATATGCAGCTGCGTTAATTTTAAATATGTCCATGTCATCTAAAAATTGTATCTTAACGGCTGCTGTAAGTACAGCAATGCATGTCATTAATTGTACTACGAAACCATTGGAAAATATAATGAAATTGGGTGAAGACACACCAAGTTCCTTTCTGGTATATTCTTTCACACATTTAGCTACTCATGTTTTCCTGTTTACCGTTAACAGATTCGATTAATTATCGATCTTGATTATACCTTAGCTCGTTTCGCAGCTGGCTGTACTTGAAGAATAGCTTTCTACGACTCTCTTAACAGCTTTTAATATCGTAATTTGCTGTATTTAAATTCAGTTTCCTACAGTGACAATACATTACCTTCTAAGTGGGAGAAATTTGTTTATAACGCAAATTTCTGAATGTTGCTTCTCGTGATTGTAAAATGAAGATCACGTATTTGAACCAGCCTGCAAGAAGTGTTAGTTATTGAAAAGCCTGCAAGAAGTGTTAGTTATTGAAACAATCAACATAGTATCATAGTTCCATCTTTAGACAGCCAATACCATTGCTCTAGGTAATACAAACACATAGCCGACCCCACTACGATAGTACAAACTCACATGCCTCATAACACCACAGATGATTAAGAGATTGAAAGAATGTATGATCATCTAAAATAAATTACACAGATCCCTCATGGAAACGAAACCTGAATTTTATTAATAAGAAAAGAATGAGAAAGAAAAATAGTAATGGGGATGAACTGGGGGGAAAGAAATAAAAGAGGAAACCAAATTGAGGCATTCTACACACAAAGAATTTTAATCATTGATAACACTTCAATTCAGAATCATTAAGGTAGGTAAGTCGAGTCGTAAGGACCTGGGTACACCGGAGGGTTTCACATCGATTATGTAATGGTACGACAGTTTTTAAAACAAAATTTTAAACAGCAAGACATTTCCAGCTGAAGTTGTGTACTGGCCGTAATTTGTCGTTGCTGAACTGCACGTAAAAACTGATAATATTGCAAGAAGATAGCACATTAAGGGGATAGGGTCTGGATAGTTAAAGAAACCATGCAAACGGAGCATTAGGCAACGATCGACTAAAACAGGGGAAAGAAACAGACCAGTGGGTGGCTTTGAGAGGTCAAATAATGAAGGATGCAGACGATCAAAGTGTGGAAATATTTGCATAATGGAGGAATTACTAAATTTAATTTACAAATATAATTTTACTTATTGTCAGCAAATAATGTGTGTTGAGTTACTGTGTTGCTCACTTTACAATCTCTATCATTATCTTAAGAACTCGTCAAACTCTATAGGATGTCCTACATCATTAACTCCTTCCTGAGCTAACAACCCGTAAGTACGTAGACAAAAAAAGCAACATCAAAAAGTAATTCATGTAAAGTAATGAAACTTCTTGTATATATTTGTCTAGGTAACATACGTAAGTGATTAACATTGGAAGATCAAAGGTTAATGTAAGCGCGAGATATGCCATTGGAAATGGGAAATTCTGGTACATTAATAACCGGTGTAAAAGCCAGAATAATGAATGTAAGCATGCAAATGTGAATGTATTGTGTTGTTCCCCAGGGAAGCGTCCTGGGACTGCTGCTGTTCCTGATATATATAAATGACCTGGGTGACAATCTGAGCAGTTCTCTTAGGTTGTTAGCAGAGGATGCTGTAATTTGCCATATAGTAAGGTCATCCGAAGACCAGTATCAGTTGCAAAGCGATTTAGAAAAGATAGCTGTATGGTGTGGCAGGTGGCAGTTGACGCTAAATAACGAAAAGTGTGAAGTGATCCACATGAGTTCCAAAAGAAATCCGTTGGAATTCGATTACTCGATAAATAGTACAATTCTCAAGGCTGCCAATTCAACTAAGTACCTGGGTGTCAAAATTACGAATAACTTCAGTTGGAAAGACAACATGGATAATATTGTGGCGAAGGCGAGCCAAAGGTGGTGTTTTATTGGCAGGACACTTGGAAGATGCGACAAGTCCGCTAACGAGACACCTTACACTACACTCGTTCGTCCTCTGATAGAATATTGCTGCGCGGTGTGGGATCCTTACCAGGTGGGATTCACGGAGGACATCGAAAAGGTGCAAAAAAGGGCAGCTCGTTTTGTATTATCACGTAATAGGGGAGAGAGTGTGGCAGATATGATAAGCGAGTTGGGGTGGAAGTCATTAAAGCAAAGACGTTTTTCGTCGCGGCGAGATCTATTTACGAAATTTCAGTTACCAACTTTCTCTTCCGAATGCGAAAATATTTTGTTGAGCCCTACCTATATAGGTAGGAATGATCATCAAAATAAAATAAGAGAAATCAGAGCATGAACAGGAAGGTTTAGGTGTTGGTTTTCCGCGTGCTGTTCGGGAGGGGAATGATAGAGAGATAGTATGATTGTGGTTCGATGAAACCTCTGCCACTCACTTAAATTGAATTGCAGAGTAGTCATGTAGATGTAGATGTAGATGTAGATGTAGAGGTGCCAGATGTCAGTTTGTGGGATGGAGTTCCACGCCAGTTGCAATCGGTCTTTCAATAAAGGGACTGTTAATGCTGGTTGTGGATGACGCTACAGTAGTCGTCCGATGATGTTCCACATGTACTCGGTTGGAGCCTGATCTGGTGATCGAGCAGGCCAAAGCAACCCTGTAGTGGATGTTGGATTACGACAGCGATATGTGGACGAGTGTTATCCTGTTGGAAAGGACGCCCTGGAATGACAGCGCAACGGGTCGAATCACCAGCCTCACGTACGCATTTGCATGTTGTCCTGCTGTCACACGAAATTGCACCTTACACCATAACTCCAGGTGTTGGTCCAGTGTGTCTAGCACGCCGATAGGTTGGTTGCAAGCCCTCAACTAGCCCTCTCGTGCCCAACACACAGCCATCACTGGTACCAAATCACAACCAACTTTCATCAGAAAACACACCAGATCTCCACCTTGCCCTCCAATGAGCTCTCGTTTGACACCACTGAAGTCGCAAATGGCGGTGGTTTTGGGTCAGTGGAATGCACGCTAAAGCCGTCTGGCTCGGAGCTGTCCTTGAAGTAACCGAATTGTAACAGTTCGTTGTGTCAGTGAGGTGCCAACTGCTGCTCAGATTGCTGCTTCACATTCAGTACGGAGGGTCAGATTCATTTGCCGAACATGATGGTCTTCCCTCCCGGTAGTACCACGTGGTCGTCCGAAGTCCGGTCTTCTTGAGACTGTACATTCTCGTGACTATCGTTTCCAGTAATCCAGTACAGTGGCTACAGTATCGCAGTAGGAACGTCTAGCTTCTCGGAACACTGTTACACGACTTCGTCCAAACTCACTGAGGTGTTTGTCGCCGTAAAGGCATTCCTTACCAACGTCAACTCGCCACATCTAGTCTCTGAGCTAACTAACGCTCACGTCCGCCACAACCTGTATTTAAAGCAAACCTAATTTGCCTGCCCGTAGTGGCTCTACTATCGCCCATCTTAAAAGATCTTCGCGAAATTTCCTTTCAGAGGTAAAAAAACGCCTACCAACTTCGGTTTACATCACAAAATCCCTAATACAAGTTCAGTTGTCCGTCAGTGTAGATAAGTATTGCTGATGATTTTAGAATGCACTGGCAATTCTCAGACTTGTAGCAGTCATCGACGGGAAAAGATTGTAGTGCCTTCACATTGTGGTATACGTAGTTTGAGCGGAGCAGCTTCTTTTACTGACTCCAAATACTATGCGTACACAGTTACAACAAAGGGCGCGTAATTTCATGTGTAGCTATTGTTAATTATAATCTGTACTGGTCATCCAGATTAATGAAAATATATTCGACAATGAAGAGGTGAATCTACCGTCATGTGACTGCAGTTGAAGTTTCTAGTAGAAAGCTAATTATTGTTGCAACTATGGGCTTGCAGAACTACCAATCAGTCTTTCATCAAGACAAGGCTCATGAAGTATGCCATAACATCCTACTGTTCTCACAGATTTGGAAGATATCGACAGGCAATTTTAGCTGGTACTTTGCTTCAAGTGATGATACCATCAAGGATGTATGACCTATCGATAAAAGAAACTGAATTACAACATCAGACGCTTTCGTATAAAATCCATTTCAGTAGCGGATCTGGAAAGGCTAACTGGCAAGCCTATTACTTGTGACTATGAAGCATGACAGGAGGACTCAATGGAAACCGGAATTATTATATCTCCTTTGGATATCTGTGTTATCTTGGCCTCTGTCATGTAACATCGAACCTCTGGATCCTCGTCAGCTGCTTTTACTTCATTTATTTGCTTGTGAACTTTATTTTATTCGAATAAAACAACCCGGCGCTTTAAGTTCTGTAAATGTTTGATGAATAGTGAATACTGTAAAGGTAAATGTGTTTGTTTATTGCTGCAGGTTACAGCATGCGCTAGAACAGGTATAAAACTGAATTATACTAAAAGCACCTCAAGTCACATACAATTTTGTGTCTCCGATGTATGACATAAATGTCTCTAGATAACGAACTTGCTGTTTGTGTTCATCTCGGGTGTCACTCGGGATATGGATCTAGATCTTTATAGTACTGTCACACGCCAAATGTTCTTCTGCAATAGTTTCGCCAGGAAGGTTTTCTGTATCAATATCAGCACTTCGCAAGGCGTATTACGATCTAAGGCAGAAGTCAGAGAGATTCATAGGAAATGTACGCAATCTTCCTACGAAGGAGTTAGCTTACGAAACCCTAGTTCGACGAGTCCCAGGTGTAGAAGTATGAAACCGGAATTCTGCGTGCAATGAGTACACGTCTTGACAGCACTGTCAAGCGAACATAGGTCGCGAAATCAGCATATTCACCTCGCCAACAACATATGATAAAACATTACAACATTTAAGCCGTAAATTACACACAGAAAACGTGATATATATTCATCTCCGTTTGTAAATACACAATAAACAGAAAAATAAAAAATACGTTTTGCTGTTTGCAGATGAGAAGTTGTAGATTGTGTAGCAGATTAGCTACCAACATAAATATCCAATAGCATCATGGAAGGTATGTAAACTAATGCGTACATCTACTGTTTTGCCAATTAAGCTATAACTAGCACTTTAGATATAATGTAATAAACAACACACAGTGCATCAGGTCGTTAATACATATCTCACCTGTGAACTATTAACAAATGATGTATAATTTTTACAATAATTATTCATTCACAATTGAAAATATTATGTACCAAAATGTGTCTGGGTAAAACAAAACTGAAACTGTGTCTTGCATAAGGTGGAATTCCTCGTCTTATTTTCACAGCAAGCACGGATATAAGAACTGCAACACTACAAGATAATTATAATTTTGCTTCTTGGATAAAGCGTGTTTGTTTAGCATGATTTTTTAAATTCGAGTACCATAGAAATTCCTCTAGTCGCAAGATGTGTAAAGTGAAACTGGAATACGTAACCGCTGTCTTTGTAAAATTCCTAAAACAGTTAGCATCCATCGCGTTTTAAGTCCCGTATTACGATTAAACTCGTTGTGAAGGATGCGTCGCAGCCCAGAAATAATCTGACAACCCGCAGTCTCGATAGAGAATCGTAATAAATAATGGCTCCACACAACCGAAAACAGCTAAACGTTCGAACTACACTACTGGCCATAAAAGTTGCTACACCAAGAAGAAATGCAGATGATAAACGGGTATTCATTGGCCAAATATATTATACTCGAACTGACATGTGATTACATTGTAACGCAATTTGGCTGCATAGATTCTGAGAAATCACTACCCAGAAGAACCACCTCTGGCCGTAATAACGGCCTTCATACGCCTGGGCATTGAGTCAAACAGAGCTTCGATGGCGTGTACAGGTACAGCTGCCCATGAAGCTTCAACACGATACCACAGTTTATCAACAGTAGTGACTGGCATATTGTGACGAGCCAGTTTATTGAACACCATTGATCAGACGTTTTCAATTAGTGAGTGATCTGGAGAATGTGCTGGCCAGGACAGCAGTCGAGAATTTCCTGTATCCAGAAACGCCCGTACAGGACCTGCAACATGCGGTCGTGCATTAACCTGCTGAAATGTAGCGTTTCGCAGGGATCGAATGAAGGGTAGAGCCACGGGTCGTAACACATCTGTCCACTGTTCTAAGCATCGTCAATGCGAACAAGAGGTGACCGAGACGTGTAACCAATAGCACACCATACCATCACGCCGGGTGATACGCCAGTATGGCGATGACGAATACACGCTTCGAATGTGCGTTCACCGCGATCTCGCCAAACACGGATGCAACCATCATGATGCTGTAAACATAACCTGGATTCATCCGAAAAAATTGACGTTTAGCCATTCCTGCACCCTGGTTCGTCGTTGAGTACACCATCGTAGGCGCTCCTGTATGTGATGCAGTGTCAAGGGAAACCGGAGCCATGGTCTCAATGTTGCTGCAAACGTCGTCGAACTGTTCGTGCAGATGGTTGTTGTCTTGCAAACGTCCCCATCTGTTGACTCAGGGATCGAGACGTGGTTGCACGATCCGTTACAGCTATGCGGAAAATATGCCTGTCATCTCGACTGCTAGTGATACGAGGCCGTTGGGATCCAGTACAGCGTTCCGTATTACCCTCTTGAACCCACTTATTCCATATTTTGCTGACAGTCATTGGATCTCGACCAACGCGAACACGAATGGGGCGCTACAATAAACCGCAATCGCGATAGGGTGCAATCCGAGCTTTATCAAAGTCGGAAACGTGATGGTACCCATTTCTCCTCCTCACACGAGGCATCACAACAACGTTTCACCAGGCAACGGCTGTCAACTGCTTTTGGGTATGAGAAATCTGTTGGAAACTTTTCTCACGTCAGCACGTTGTAGGTGTCGCCACCGGTGCCAACCTTGTGTGAATGCTCTGAAAAGCTAATCATTTGCAGATCACAGCATCTTCTTCCTGTCGGTTAAATTTCGCGTCTGTAGCACGTCATCTTCGTGGAGTAGCAATTGTCATGGGCAGTAGTATAATATTTCAAACTAGTACTTCCTAGCACGTCTATTACTTGTTTCTCAGTTGGGTCGGAGGCTGCACATATTGGGCATGAGGTCACCGAGTATCTTTGGCAGTAAATACCAGCAGACCGAGTGTTTCGCTGCTGTTGGCAAACAACGTGCTCGATTCACAACAATAGCGCGAATGGGAACATGTTCTTCCTAACGCCCGGCGAGATTAGATACGCTGGAAACCTGTGGCTAGTAAATAAGGAACAGGAACTGCTATAAAGGCGCACGCTGGGGCGATATCGCAGACCAGACGAGGCTCTCGCATGGCGGCTGCCACCCACGCGCTGCCCTCGCCCTCACGCGACCCCTCGCGACCTTTCGGGGTGCCCTGGAGTGCTCCGGATTCTGGTCGGTTTAAACGCCCTGGACTTCAACTACAGTGCAAGAAATTTATTCTGTCTGAGGTAATAGACGTAGATCTTGGGACAGACTGAGGCAACCAGTCGCATACAGGCTCTTGTAAAGGCGGGATGGGCACTCGGAACTCTGAGTTGGCTGCCAAAAGGGGACCATAGCCTTTTTTTTCCTTTTTTAAAGCGAAGTTAATGGGCTTTGATACAATAATTTCGACACAAGGTTTGTTGTGCTACATAGTACAGTGTGGAAGATATAGAACTAGCCCGGGAAATACACTGGTGTGCAAAACTGATTGACGAAAGGGCATATATATATATATATATATATATATATATATATATATATATATATATATATATATATATATATTCAAATTTATCTCTAAAGCAATTCATGTGGAAGCTCGGTTTCCATGCACTGCAACTCTAAAAAACGTTTATGTTATGTGAACAAAAATTGCGAATGTAAGTGTGCGAATGTCTTCAGAAATAAAAAAAGACAGCAGTAGAATAGAAGAAAGACCAACTATTTGGCTTGATTTAGAGTGCATGATTAAAAATAATATGAAGCTTTCTACATTTCTGTTAAATCTTATTTTTAGCAACTTGTATTTTCCTTTTGCATGGAACAGTTACTCAAAACTGACTTATCAGAACTGATAAGAATCAGAATTGCGCAGCACTCTGAAAGAAAGTGCAGGAACTTACGAACAATAGCAGAAATGGAAGTATCAATAACGACAAAAAAATTGACAGAAATAACGAGAACAAAGGAACTTCTGTGTTAGAATTAACACTGCGACATGAGTCTCGAAGAAGAAGGACATAAAGTACATAAGGGAAGTTATTTGATACACAGTAGATCTGTTTCTGACGAGTAGTGAACTGTTGTTTACAAAAAAGATTACCTGATACTTTGTGAATGTTAGAAGAATACACGATTGAAGCCACGCAGAAAAGAACCGAAAACATTTCAATTTCTCTGATAGGCCAATCAGAAGTTACGGTTGGGAAATACTGCAAAGGTATAATATTGTCGACCGATCTAATCTGAAAAAGTCAAATGAAAATTTCAATTACGATCGTTTATTTTGCACTTAAATAGCAAAATTCCGATTAATAACGGCCCAAATACGGCATTAGGGATAGATAACCTTACTTCGGAATATATCTTTGGGACAAGTGACAATGAAATGACTATTCAAATTGTTTGTAGAAACTTTGACACTGGAGAATTTCGGAAAACTACTTCCACATAATTCCCAAGATGGCAAGGGAAGATGAGTGCGAGAACTATCGCTCAACATCTTAAAAGCTCACGCATCTAAGCTGCTGACGCAATTAATACATAGAAAAAAGGAAAAGAAAACAGAGGATGTATTAGATGACGATCACTTTGGCTTTGGGAAAGGTAGAGGCACCAGAGAAGCGAATCTGACGTGGTTGATAATGGAACCACGATTGAACAAAAACAGGAAACACTCACAGGATTTGTCGACCTAGGAAAAGTGTTCGACAGTTTAAAGTGATGCAAGGGTTCGAATTTCTGAGAAAAATAGGAGTAATCTGTAGAGGAAAGACGGTAATACGCAATAAATACAAGAATGGAGAAGGAGTAATAAAATCTGAAAATCATACTCGATGTACTCGGATTAAAAAGTGTACGAGACAGGTGTGCAGTTCAAATGGTTCGAATGGCTCTAACACTATGGGACTTAATATCTGAGGTCATCAGTCCCCTAGAACTAAGAACTACTCATACCTAACTAAACCAAGGACATCACACACATCCATGCCCGAGGCAGGAATCGAACCTACGACCATAGCGGTTGCGCAGTTCCAGATTGAAGCGCCTAGAACCGCTCGACCACACCCGCCCGCTCTAAAGGCGGGATGGGCACTGGGTCCTGTAAGTTGGCTGCCAAAAGTGGTCCATTGCCTTTTTTTCTTTTTTTTTTAAAGAGAAGTTAGTGGGCTTGGATACAATAATTTCCATACAAGGTCTGTTGTGCTACATAGCACAGTATGTACAAAATAGAACTATCCCGGGAAATAGAGTGTGATCAAAAAGTCAGTATAAATTTGAAAACTAAATAAATCACGGAATAATGTAGATAGAGAGGTGCAAATTGACACAAACGCTTGGAATGACATGGGGTTTTATTAGAACCAAAAAAATTCAAAATTTCAAAAAATGTCCGACAGATGGCGCTTCATCTGATCAGAATAGCAATAATTAGCATAACAAAGTAAGACAAAGCAAAGATGATGTTCTTTACAGGAAATGCTCAATATGTCCACCATCATTCCTCAACAATAAATGGTTCAAATGGCTCTGAGCACTATGGGACTTAACTTCTGAGGTCATCAGTCCCCTAGAACTTAGAACTACTTAAACCTAACTAACCTAAGGACATCACACACATCCATGCCCGAGGCAGGATTCGAACCTGCGACCGTAGCGGTCGCGCGGTTCCAGACTGAAGCGCCTAGAATCGCTCGGTCACTCCGGCCGGCCCTCAACAATAGCTGTAGTCGAGGAATAATGTTGGGAACAGCACTGTAAATCATGTCCGGAGTTATGGTGAGGCATTGGTGTAGGATGTTTCTTTCAGCATCTCTACAGTTGTCGGTCGATCACGATACAATTGCGACTTCAGGTAACCCCAAAGCCAATAATCGCACGGACTGAGATCTGGGGACCTGGGAGGCCAAGCGTGACGAAACTGGCGGCTGAGCACACGATCATCACCAAACGACGCGCGCAAGAGATCTTTCACGCGTCTAGCAATATGGGGTGGAGTGCCATCCTGCATAAACATCGTACGTTCCAGCAGGTGTTTATATCAGCAAGGCTGGGGATGATGCGATTCTGTAACATATCGGCGTACCTCTCACCCGTCACGGTAGCAGTTACCTGTTGTCCAGCGCCATCTGTCGGACATTTTGTGAACTTTGTTTTTTGTTCTAATGAAACCCAATGTCATTCCAAGCACGTGTGCCAATTTTTACCTCTCTATCTACATTATTCCTTGGTTTATTAAGTTTACAAATTTATACAGACTTTTTGATCACCCGGTACATTGGTGTGCAAAACTGGTGGACGAAAGTGTATGCATATAGATTTAAATTTATCTTGAAGGAAATGGGTGTGGAAGTTCGCTTTTCATGCACTGCAACTCCAAAAAAACTTTATGTTATGTGAACAAAAATTGTAAATACAAGTGTGTGAAAATCTCCAGAAATAAAAAAGACAGAAGTAGAATAGAGGGAAGACTAAGGATTTGGCTTGCTTTAGAGTGCATGGTTAAAAGTAATATGAAGGTTTCTACATTTCTATTGAATCTTATTTTTAGAAACTTATGCTGTCCTTTTTCATGGATCATTTAATCAAAATTTACTTATCAGAATTGAGAAGAATCAAAACTGCACTAGGTCTCTGAAAGAAAGTGCAGGAACTTAAGAAAGCAAGCAGTAATGGAAATATCAATAACGACAAAAAGTTGACAGAAATAGCGAGAACAAACGAATTTCTGTGTAAGAATTAGCACTGCAACAGGTGTCTCGAAGAAGCAGGACATAAAGTACATAAGGGAAGTTATTTGATACACAGTAGATCTGTTTCTGACGAGTAGTGAACTGCTGTTTAGAAAAAATTACCTGATACTTCATAAATATTAGTAGAATACACGATTGAAGGCACGCAAAAGGGAACCGAAAACATCTCAATTTCTCTAGTAGGCCAATCAGATGTTACATTTGGGAAATACTGCAAAGTTTGCAATATTGTCAACTGATCTAATCTGAAGAAGTCCAATGAAAATTTCAATTACGATCGTTTATCGAGCACTTAAATAATAAAATTCTGACTACTAATTGGCGAAATACGGTAGAAGGGATAGATAACGTTACTTCGGAATATATCTTTGAGGCAAGTGCCAATCAAATGGCTATTCAATTTCTTTTGTAGTAACTTTGACATTGGAGACGTATCAGCAGAATTTCGGAAAACTACATCCACACATTCCGAAGATGGCAAGGGCAGATGAGTAAGAGAACTATCGCACATCAGTTTGACAGATCACGCGTGTAAGCTGCTGACACTGTAAATACATAGAAAAAAGGAAAAGAAAACTGAGGATGTGTTGGATGATGATCTGTTTAGCTTTGGGAAAGGTAAAGTCACCAGAGAGGCGAATCTGACGTTGTGGTTGATAATGGAAACACGACTGAACAAAAGCAGAGAAACGCTAATAGCATTTGTCCACCTAGAAAAAGTGTTCGACAGTTTAATTTGATACAAGTGTTAGAATTTCTGAGAAAAAAGGAGTAATCTGAAGAGGAAATCGAGTAATACGCAATAAATACAAGAATCGAGAGGTGATAATAAAATCTGAAAATCATGCTCGATGTGCTCGGATTTAAAAGAGTGTGAGACAGGGGTGCTGTCTTTCGTTCCTACTGTAGTAGCACTGACTAAAATAAAAGATAGGTCAAGAGTGGGATTAAAATTCGGGGTGAAAATATGTCAATGATAAGATTTACTGGTGGCATTGCTGTCTTCAATGAAAGTAAAGAATAAATACAGGATCTGTCGAATGGAATGAACAGTCTAACGCGTACGGAATATGGACAGAATAAACTGGAAGAGGACAAAGTAATGAGAAGCAGCATAAATGATGCACAAAACAAGGAGGACATAAAAAGCAGAATAGCACATGCAAGGGGGGATTTCCTGGCCAAGACAAGTCCACTGGTGTCAAATGTAGGCCTTAATTTGAGGAAGAAATTTCTGAGAACGTGCGTTTGGAGCACAGCATTGTACGATAGTGGATTACGGACAGTGCGTGAAACCGGAACGGAAGAAAATCCAAGCAATTGAGATGTGGTACTAAAGAGGAAAGCTGAAATCAGGTCCACTGGCAAGAAAAGGAATGAGGAGGTTCTCCGCAGAATCGGCGAGGAAAGGAACATGTCGAAAACAACGAAAAGAAGAAGAGGAAGGTGGAAGGAACGCGTCTTAAGAAATGAGGGGAACCCCTCCATGGAGCTGTAGGGAAACGTAGAGGGTGAGAAGTGTAGAGGAAGGTAGAACATTAAATGTACCCGACAAATAATTATTAAGGACATAAAGTACAAGTGTCACTCTAAGATAATTTGGGTAGTGAAGGAGAGGAATTATGGAGTGCCAGTCAGAAGTTTGACTCAAAGAAAGGACTACTTCCAATCATCCAGGCGCTTTTGCAGGGTTTTGGATGAGTGACTGAAGGTGTGAGCTGAACTGAAGCCGGCATTTTGCTACGCCCCGCTGGACGTGAGGAGCTCAACATCGGGAGGGGCGGACTGCGAGGCAGCCGCTCGATACCGACAGACAGACAGACAGGCAGGCAGGCAGCCCTGTCTCTGCCAGCCCGCGCGGTGCATTATGGTCGCGTCCGTCCATCTCCTCCTTTCCTTGGCGAAAATGGACAGTGATGAGGAGAGGGCGAGCGCAGGGCCTCCAGCTCACGTGCTCCATTTATGAAGGCGATTCTACCGAATACAATGCTGGCTATTAAAACGGCAACTACACCGAGGGAGCATGTGACAACGTCAAGTGATTAGCATTTCAGCTTAACCGTGCAAAGTACATAACCGTGCAAAGTACATCTAAGTTCTGTTTCACAGTTGGATGTTGATTGTTGCGATGTAATCAAGTCATATCTCGTGTTGTTGTTGATATGGTCTTCAGTCGAGAGAATGGTTTGATGCACCTCTCCATGCTACTCTATCCTGTGCAAGCTTCTTCACCTCCCATTACCTACTGCAACCTACATCCTTCTGAATCTGCTTAGTGTATTCATCTCTTGGTCTCCCCTTACGAATTTTACCCTCCACGCTGGCCTCCAGTACTAAATTGGTGAGCCCTTGATGCCTCAGAACATGTCCTACCAAACGATCCCTTCTTCTAGTCAAGTTGTCACAAACTTATCTTCACCCCATTCCTATTCAATACCTCCTCATTAGTTATGTGATCTACCCATCTAATCTTCAGCATTTTTCTGTAGCACCACATTTCGAAAGCTTCTATTCTCTTCTTGTCTAAACTATTTATCGTCCACGTTTCACTTCCATTCGAGGCTACACTCCATACAAATAGTTTCAGAAACGACTTCCTGACATTTCAATCAATACTCGATGTTAACAAATTTCTCTCCTTCAGAAACGATTTCCTAGCCGTTGCCAGTCGACATTTTATATCCTCTCTGCTTCGTCCATCACCAGTTATTTTTCTTCCCAAATAGCAAAACTCATTTACAACTTGAAGTGCCTCATTTCCTAATCTAATTCCCTCAGAATCACCCGACTTATTCGACTACATTCCATTATCCTCGTTTTGCTTTTGTTGATGTTCATCTTATATCCTCCTTTCACTGCCTATTCCGTTCAACTGCTCTTCCAGGTCCTTTGCTAGCTCTGGCAGAATACAATGTCATTGGCGAACCTCAAAGTTTTTATTTCTTCTGTATAGTTTTTAATTCATACTCCAAATTTTTCTTTGGTTGCCTGTGCTGCTTGCTCAATATACAGATTGAATAACATCGGGGATAGGCTGCAACCATGCTTCTCTTTCATGTCCCTCAACTCTTACAACTGACATCTAGTTTCTGTACAAATTGTAAATAGCTTTTCACTCCCTGAATTTGACTGCTAAAGAGAGTATTCCAGTCAACATAGCCAAGTCTACAAATGCTAGAACCGTAGATTTGCTTTTCCTTAATGTATCTGCTAAGATAAGTCATAGGGTCATGCCTCATGTGTTCCAACATTTCACGGAATCCAAGCTGATCTTCCCCGAGGTCGGCTTCTACCAGCTTTTCCATTCGTCCTTAAAGAATTCGCGCTAGCATTTTGCAGCCGTGACTTATCAAACTGGTGGTTCGGTAATTTACACATCTCTCAACTCCTGCTTTCTTTGGGATTGGAATTATTACATTTTTCTTGAAGTCTGAGGTTATTTCGCCTGTCTTATACATCTTACTCACCATATGGTAGAGTTTGGTCAGGGCTTGCTCTCTCAAGGCTATCAGTAGTTCTAATGGAACGTTGTCTACTCCCAGGGCCTTATTTCGATTTGGGTCCTTCAGTGCTCTGTCGAACTCTTCAGGCAGTATTATATGTCCATTTCATCTCCATCTACATCCCCTTTCATTTCCATAATACTGTCCTCAAGTGCATAGCTCTTGTATAGACCCTCCATATACTCCTTCCACCTTTCTGCTTTCCCTTCTTTGCTTAGAACTGGGTTTCCATCTGAGCTCTTGATATTCATACAAGTGTATCTATTTTCTGCAAAGATCTGTTTAATTTTCTTGTTGGCAGTATCTATCTTACCCCTAGTGAGATATGCATCTACATCCTTACATTTGTCCTCTATCAGCCCCTGCTTAGTCATTTTGCACTTCCTGTCGATCTCATTTTTGAGGCGTTTGTTTTCCTTTTTGCCTGCTTCTTTTACTGCATTTTTATATTTTCTCCTTTCATCAGTTAAATTCAGTATTTATTCTGTTATCCAAGGATTTCTACTAGCTCTCGTCTTTTTACCTACTTGATCCTCTGCTGCCTTCACTGTTTCATTCCTCAAAGCTACCCATTCTTCTTCTGCTGTATTTATTTCCTCCATTCCATAACGCTCTCCCTGGAACTCTCTACGTAAAAAGGAGAAACTTCTATCAGCTGCTGTTGGAAATCGACAGTAGTTGCACTGTGTCCCATAGAGACTTTGGGTAATATTTTCGTGTTATTGTTAACTGCATTGGTTAGTATACCACAAATTTTATGTGAGTAGGTGATTGGGGTATTCGGAGAGGAGGGGGGGGGGGGCATACTAACGCAAAGCAGGATTTTAACGATCCACTCCATGTCAGTAGCTCCCGATTGGTCAGACTTACAGTGCTCTGCTGTGGTTAATGGTACAGCCATATTACGGACCTTTAGTCAAGAAATGGACTTGTTTCCTGGTGATGCATACGTCATCATACGCAGTGGTAACGAGAGATGGGCTGTAGACGTTTGTGGCAACTGTCATTGTAGGAAAACTGGACACAAGCAGAAACTGTTTCCGAACGAGGCCTCACAATGAACAGTAGATTTACTTAACTTACATATCTCGAAACATACGAGGACTCAATACAAATGATGCAGTGAGAACTAGAGTCCTGCTATCACAATGTCAACAAAGATGAAGCATAAACAAAGCTGTCATAGAGTAGTGGCTTCAAACGCATGAGGGCTGAGTGGCTAATGCTGGTCATCCTATATTGTGGCAGCAGAGGGCGCCCATTGTCGAGAGCCAGTGGAGGCGTGGCTAGCAGGCATGCTCCATTGGTTCCGCCGGATCCCGCAGCCCTGCGGAGTACCCGTGCAGTCTGTGGCACGTTGCCACGGTTCACCTGACTGCTCCTGTCGGAGGTTTCAGTCCTACCTCAGACATGGGTGTGTGCGTGTGTTGCCCTTAGCGTAAGCAAGTTTAAGTTGGATTAAGTAGTGTGTAAGCCTGGGGACTGATGACCTCGGCAGTTTTGTCCCATAGGAACTTAACCACCACCATCACCGCATCCTGCACGATCGCTGTCAGCGTCTAGCGGAAACTTCCCATCCATGACCAACTGTAGATAAATGATATCACAGCTGTAAGACATGTATTCACACAGATTGTGCGACGACATGTGGAACACCATGGAATGTCAGCATGGAGACAACCGTTGCGACTTCCCATGTTGCAGCAGTACAGAATGGCGCTCTGACATGCGTACACCCAATGCAAACACTGGACGCACAAGTGGCACCGCATCGACTTTTCGGAAGAGACACAGTTCTCTGCACCGCATCACGATGGACCCATCTGCATGTGTAGAACAAAGCATCTGTCATCGTCATACGAGGTTAGCATCTGGAATGATGTTACAGCTGCCACTGGCTATGCTATACGAACATCTACATCTGATGTGGAAGGTAATTTACGCAGCAGCCGTTACATTTATGAAGTGTCGCGGAAGGTGGTTGTAGCATATATTCAACAAGGGTGGACAAAAAATGGAAACATCAGAAACACTACACATTATCATGCCTAATACAGTTTAAGAAAATAGCTAGTATTCAAAACAGCTTTCAGTTGTCCTGGAATAGATGAAGATAGGTCCTACATGGTTTTCAAAAAATCTTATATTATGCCTCGTGCAAAATAGTGCCAAGTTCAGATAGCGAAGAGAGTCGGATAAAGATCATGCACTCTTCTCTTAAAAGTAGATCACAGAGGCTCGGCAGTATACAGTTCTGATGGTTGTGGTGTTTTGAGGAGAGGCGAAAATTCATCCTCGTGCTCACAAAACCAGCCCTGAACGATACGAGCTGTGTGAACAGGGCGCCTCTCATCTTAGAACACAGCTCCACCATTGCGCAACAAACATTGTACCATGGGCTGGACCTGATAAGTCAAAATGGTCACATAACTCTTCTCAGTAATGTAACCTTGCAGACTGACCATGGGGCCCATGGAATACCAAATCATCGCCGAACCCTTCCTATGTTTCACTCTTATGACGTTAATTCGGTCAGCAGTTATAAATAGTGTGAAACAAAACTCATCCGACCAAATTGCACTCTCCCATTGCTCCCTACCCCAGGTTTTATACCGTGGGTACCACGTTTTCGTCTAAGGGGCATTTACGTCATCAATGAGTGATTTTGGAACACCAGTTCGTTCAGTAATTCCTTGCTTGTGAAGTTCCCTTCTTGTTGTTTTGGTGCTGACAGCGTTTCCGAGTGCGACATTCATTTCTGCAGCGGTTTGCAAATATAGTGCTCTTATTTTTCGTCACACTGCTCTTCTGTGACCGTCCATCGCGATCGCTCAACACACACTTCATCTGCGGATAATGTTTCTCCACCTTCGCTGTATGCGGTATTAATCTTCGATACGGTACCTTTCGAAACTGCTTCGGCTACCTTTTGCTACGGAACCACCTAAGGCAGTTTTCCCACGTTAGAATTGACTTAACTCTGCCATAATGCACTCACAACTACCTAGAACACTATTCAGACCAGGAGTGACATTTGAAACGAATTTAGGACAGTGAGCAGGTACCACTATGATCAAATACAGCAGAAAAATCAGCGCGCTTGGCTAAAACCTGCATTTGTGTCCAAGCACGCATTTGTCACGGCGTTTATATATTTTAGTCCAAACCCTGCAGGTCTCTTTGACGTTATGTTTCCACAGGATAATAAAAGGTCTTGTCGCCTTTGCTTCTCTGACCTACCATAAGGCCATAGATTCAACATCGGCAGCTGACATAGTAAAAAAAAGTTGACAATGTCACATTTCCAGGAGGTAAAAATAGTCACAAATTTCCTAAGTAGGACGGCTGTGGAAGCAGAAACTTTGTGACTTGGTGTAATCCAGCAGTTCTTACAGAATCTGAGACATATGTGAGAGAAATTCGAACCGCTATCCTGCCAAGCCATGCTGGAAATGAGACATTCATCTTCATTAAGGGGCATAATAACACCCATGAAGGAAGCACGTGACAAGTGTGCTGGATGTCAGCGTTAAGTCTGCTTGAAGTAGTGTGAAGAATCTCCACTCTAAAAGGGCAGCACACAGTGCATTGCCAGAATTAACGACGTACTGGTTGCCCGATTCAGCGTGGTCGGTGATGGAATCGCTACAGTGGGAAAAGAGAAGTGTGAACGTGCTGGCTGCTCTACAATCTTTGTCAATCTGTTTCAAAGATCCTATTTCGTAAAAAATGATTTTCTCACATCTTGTAGCATTATTCGTCACTTTGGTGGTATATTTTTGGTAATAGTCATAGTTATTGTGATAATTCGAAATTAAGTAAACCATTACAACTAATCTGAGCAGTCTGCAATTAAAAATAGCTATGTTTTTTGCATTTGGTACATATTAGGTCATGCATTGCTGTGTATGAAAAGTAGCTAACAAATTGGTATTTTCTTTAAACTGGGGAGCAGATTTGTATCGCTAAACTGGGATGTATGCAGTGCACTAATTTGTGCCCATGCACATGAACAATATAGTGAAAGTGAAATATTCATATATCTCATAAATGGTTAAAGATAAATAAACGAGTTTTGTGCAAATCATATGACGCAGAAAAGACGATCGTACTTTGATATGGTATACTTGTGAAACTTTATCTACTGTTATATAAGAGTAACTGGACATTTTTTTGTTGTTGAATACAGTAGTTTGAATGAAATCAGAGTGTGGGTTTACAACAATATAACTGAAGAAATTACACATTTATTTTCATAATGTCATGAGATTTTTCATGAACTATTGACCTGTCTTATTCTCAGGTTTTTCTTTAATAATACACTGTTTCAGGATTCTGTCACAATTTCATCTGCATTAGTATGTTTGTTAGTTGTTGTCGTTGTGCAAACTCCACATTGTTTTGGTAAGGGAATCTAATTCCAGTGAACTCGTAGATATTTAATGTGAATATGCTAGACGAGTGTATAGTCACATAGTTTTGTATTACAGATGTACCATAGCAGGGCAATTTCAATTACTATTTGTTGCTAGGATATGTACTGCTCAGCGGAAGATCTCTTACATGATTACTGGCTCACGTTACAGGAAATATATCTATCTAATTCCGCAAATATCACTTGGTGTGACTGTGTGTAATATCCCATTCGAGTCATTACAAATGTTGCCATTTTATGTGTAAAGTCTTAAAGTAGACAGTTAGCGGTCCATAACTAACGAAACTACATTTAGCGAATAGAACACTGTTTAAGTGCTCTAGCGGCGCAGCAGACCCATTGTTAACAGCGAGTTTATGGCTTTCGTAAGCACCAGTACCACGTTTCGTCACGAGAAAATGTCGATGAGGCATCACGTCCGGTTAGTGGAGGTAGAAGCTGTCTGTAGCAGTGCACCTAAACTAGGAACAAGTGTTTATTACGAGAAGAGGTTTCTTTCAGTGTGAATGGTATCACACATTTTCATAGCAATTTGAAACTATTATGATCCTTGTAGCCCAAAGCAAATTTGTCTTTTAATTCTCATTAATGTCCATTTCATCTGATTACCGAAGTTCTGCCTGTTGCGTTAGAAGGAAATGGGAAAAAAATACTACAAAGAGCAAGTCTATAAGTTCGCCCTGTTATGGTTTGTAGTCTGACCGAAAATTATATTCATTGTGTGAGAAGGTAACTCCAGTTCAAATACGTGGTGGGAAAAATTAAACTGTCCCGGAAAACAGCACATGCACCCTAAGGCAGACGACCCAGCTTATATCATCTGCACCTGGGACGGATGATGTAACTTAAGTTGTCTACATAAGGAGCATGTAATATTTTCCTGGGTTGTTAATTTTGCCCAAGCAGTACATTACGAGTAGTTCACAGCTAACGCCGTTATTCGCTTCTTTAGCCTCCATAATTTCCTGTTTCCCCAGATCCCCTCTAGGGGATTCTTGTAATCCCTACCTTCTTTGAAACTTGATACTCATCTTCTGGGCTTATCATCCATTCGTTCTAAATAACTTGTATTCCTTCTATTTTCATCTTTATCAAGATATCTTATTTTCTAATCTTGAACTCCAAAACTTCGTCTCCAGTAATCAATTTCCATGGCTCGTAGATCTAATTCTTTCTTTCTTATTTGTCAAACATCTGACCCATCTATGAAGATATTTTCTACATTTCTTTTGTGTATGTTCTTTTGCGTTTCATCTGCGACCTCGTTTGAAAAGATTCAGTTAAATTGTCGAATAACATTTTTTCTTTATTCAGTCTTATATTTAATGCGTTCTCAATTCCTTCTTTTCGCAGGTATAGGTCCATGTAAGTATGTTAAATCATAACACCACTTGGCTCTAAAATTCTCTTAATCTAAATCTTGCCGTTTTGTCACCACACACTATCATATACTCACTTTTCTTTGCAGTTACTTTTAAACCTCACTTGTCATTTTTGAAAAGCTTCGTTAGTGTATAGCAAGGGTTGTCGCTATCTTAGACAGTCATAACCTGATCATCAGCGAAGAGAAGAAGGTTTAGTTTATTACCTACCAGATTCCCATAGATTTAGCTTTAGTTCTGCATGCATTTAGCACGCGCTCTAAGTAAATTTTAAATAGCCGAAGAGCCAATAGACAGTGCTGTCGAAGCTCTTTGTTAATTTCTTTCTATTGCATGTACAACAGATAAATAGGCGAACTGCGCCTTAAAGTGCGTCGGCACAAGATGGTTTACCGAAAGGCTGTACAAGAAAGCCATCTCGTAGAAATAAAACATTAGTGGTGTCGCTGTGTTCTCGTTCCCTGAATAAGTACAGGAAGTACCCTTCACGGGAGCTACTCCGTTTACAGGCAGTGACATCACCTTTGGCGATACCTGTAGTGTAAACATTAGGCACAGAACTCTAATTCAGCAGACTTGCTGAGGAAAGGAGCTGCATTAACTGATTACAATGGATACCGGGATGTGATGGTACGAACTACAACCAGGACCTGCATGAACCTTTAAGAAATCGTTCACAAAGGAGGATCGTACAAACATACCGTCGTGTCATGATCGGACGGACTTCCGTACAGAGGACATAAAGAACTATGTGAATGAGTTGAAAACAAGTCTCCAGATCCGTATGAAATCCCAGTTTGGTTTCACAAAGATTACGACATTGGCCGCTTACCTAGCTTTCATTTATCCCTAATCTCATGCCCATCGTAAAGTCGCAAGCAACTGCAAATAACAGCATGTGACTCTAGTAAATAATCCTATAGAACACCTTTAGGAAGTTTTGGAACGCCGACTTCGTGCCAGTCCTCACCGATCGACATCGATACCTCTTCTCAGTGCAGGACTCCGTGAAGAATCGGTTGCCATTCCCCAAGAAACCTTCCAGCACCTGACTAAACGTATGCCTTGGGGAGTGGAAGCTGTCATCAACGTTATCGCTGGGCCAACATCATACTGAGTTCCAGCATTACCGATGGAGGGCGCCACGAACTTGTAAGTCATTTTCAGCCAGGTGTCCGGATTCTTTTGATCAAATAGTGTACAGTTAGTGTAATGAGGACGTGTATAAGAGAAATACGACCTCGTATAGAGGCAGACAGACAGTCGTTTTTCCCCTTGCTCTACTTGCGAGTAGAACAGGAAAGGAAATTTTTAGAGAATGAAAGCATATTCCATGTGTGTCGGTAAATATGCTTTAATTAAAAAATTGTCCTTAGACTTCAGATTTCAGTCCTTGGACACTATTTTCAGATCTGTTCACTTGAACATTCAAAGTGACTAAGCGTTGCTCTCTCTTCCACGTCTTCATGATGAGTAAGCTGTGGGCACTAACGTCTTCCATGATGATAACAGACTCGTTTAGAGAGCTTCAGGCATATATTCCTCGTTTGACGAAAGTTCACGCACTATGTCCCATCTCTTATGGCCCACAAAATCAACGTACCATAGTCCCGTAGAGAAGTCGCTGGAACACCAGTATCGGTCATCATTACTGTAGTTTACCTGTACAGGTTGTAATCATCATGAGTGGCACCAGCTGAATATGACATTCCAGAAGAAACTTGTTAAGTCTGTTCCTTGCCTTACTGCCCACTGCGAAGGCTAGAGGCTGTTATCCAGTATTAGCGCGGTGTCTTTTTGGGGTAATTACTTTTTGCCTAGCGTGCTCATATAGATTTCGTTAATTATTATTTTATTGAATATAAAAAATAGAGAATTTGGAACCATAGTAACTATGACAGACGATAGACTGACTATAGGACATCACGAGCGAAAACGTGAAAGTATAGTACCGCACTCGCTGCCTCAGAAACGCCGGCTGCGAACTGCAGCAGTGAAGCTATGACCAGTGCGGGTCCATCACGAGTGTCAGGGCAGATATTGGAGAGCCATCAGGACCCTCCCCTTCCACGCATTAACCGCCCTTTAAACGCGGCTTTCCCTGTCACAGCCACGCAGTGAGCGAGTATCAATTTGTTTGGTTTTCGTCCGTGTCACCGCAAAGCGCAAACACGCAGTTCGTGATTCGATAGCGGCCATGCCCGTTCGTCATCTCCTGTGACATGGACTAAGCGCTCACCAGGTAATAGACTGCATTGCAGGTCCTGTTGAAAGCTATCTGGCGAATCGTTAATCACTGGCGTTAAAATGCTATTCAGATTGGCTTCTTATCTGTTGGCTGAAAAGAATGAAGCAAAGGATGCTGAAATGATTTCTTAAACGGATTAACCGGCCTTGCAATTTGAAGTGATTCTCTTTCATAATTGGAGTAGTTTCTGCAGGGTACGCAAAATAGAAATGACAGTGGAAAATATTTCATGCACTTTAAGATAGACAACTTAATTTACATTGTTCGCCTCACGTAGGGATGATGTACAAGGAGTATTCGGAAACTAAGTTCTGATCGGCCGTGAAATGGAAACCACTGTGAAAATCAAAAATGTTTTATTTGCAACATTTAGCTACAGCTCCCATCTACTTACCTACACAGTCGCTGCACCAACTTAAATATCTGTAACATTGTACCAACTTTTCGGTACCCCCGTCATAGAAGGCAGCCGCCAGTACTTTCCGCCAATAGTCTACGCTGGCATATAGATCGTCGTCTGTGCCGAAATGCTGTCTTCATAGCCAGCTGTTCATGTGATCAGAAATGAAACTCAGAGGGAGCCAATTACGGGCTGTATTGTGGGTGATCAAACACTTCCCATTGAAAACGCTGGAGAAGCGTCTTCATTGCCCCTGCAGAATGCGGCCGAAAATTGTGCTGTAGAAGAAAATGCACCACAGTTATTTTATGTGGGCTGCATACCTTCAGGAGAAATTTCTAACCAGGCCCTCGTACTTGGTGGCAGACATTGTTTTCTAGGCATCTTTACGTGCTCACTGTGCCCTCAGAACTGAAAAGAGTGACTTGGCGTGATCGACGGGCGTACTAGGGACACTGCTCAACAGATCAGTGCAAAGCTTCGATGGATTTTTCACATTGGTTCCCGATCGATCTGCCCTTACTTTCCTAATAGCCCTTGTTTACTGAGTTGCGTATGTTATGTTGCATGAAATGCACCGACTGATAAAACAGCAACATCCCGAAGGACTTCTTCAGTGGTACCAGGTCACTGGCAATCAGATGACACTCAGGAGGCCTCTCTTGCCTGTGCATCATCTGTTTTGAGTCCGGCCCCGGTAGCTGAGTGCGTCAGAAGACAGAATATGTTATATTTTGTTGGAATTAATGTTTTTCTAATATTTAACTAACAATCATTTGTATGCGTTTAAATGGTACCTTGAAGTACTTTTGCATTGTGTATATAGGTGTACTGTCAGTTTGTTCAATAAAGATTATTGCATGTAAAAAAACAGAAGAAGACAGAATATGTTATTTAAAAAAACAGTGAAATTTACTGTTCATCTTTTAGTGTCTCAACGGAAATGGTATCGCGTATGCGCAATGTATCTTTTCTAATTAATTAAAAATAGCAAGAAGACCCAGGTTCGAGTCCCGGCTGCAGCACAAATTTTAATTCATTTCGTCTGCTTTGATAAAAAAAAAGCGGTCACCACGACAAAATGTCAATCCTAAGAGCCGGGGTTCTATTCCCGGCTGGATCGGAGATTTTCTTCGCTCAGAGACTGGATGTTGTGTTCTCCTAATAATCATCATTTCATTCCCATCGACGCCCAAGTCGCCGAAGTGGCGTAAAATAGAAAGACTTGCGCCCGGCGAAAGGTCTACTCGAGGGGGAGGCGCTAGTCACAGGACATTTATTTACCTGTTTTGAACATTTCATGCAGTAACTGCGCTGAATATAGAGGTGAGCAGTGTTTGCAACCTTCAGTCTGGCTGCAACAGTGCCCCACCGGCAAGTACATACTCCTGTTGAACAACTTTAGCCACTTGATTGGGGCCGAATTGTGGGCCTGCGTGAAGCTGGATGGACGTATCGAGAAAGTGTTGCGCATGTTGACCACAATGTATCGCCGGTATGCAGTTACCTTAAGCAGTGATCTGTAGAACATACGCGCACCTGCAGAACAGTTTCTGGACGTCCAAGTATTACAGGTGCAGGTCAAGATCGATGCATTGGGCGTGCTGCAGTGTCCGACCGGACGTCATCCAGGGATGAAATCCGGTCACTTGTTGCACTGCTGTGTCATAGAAGACCATTATCAGGCGTCTGCTTGCAGAGAGATTTAAACCACTTGTGCCTATGGCGAGCTAGCACTGGCACCGCGACACTTCCAAGTACGGTCACTCTAGTGTCCTTGGCTGGAGAGTGGAATGGTTCTGTTCCGTGGTCAGTGAACAGAATAGGTGCTGTGTGTATGCGAGTGATGGAAATATACGTGTAGACGTAGACCTGGTGAGTGGCCTATTTCAGAGTACATTCGGTCACAACACGCAGGTCCCACCCGAGGCCTCATGGCAGGTTCACAAGCGGCTGCTGCGATGCAATATGCGCTTCATGGTAGACAACTGCGCTGGGGAACAAGATCACCAGATCGCTGATCAAGTGAATACCTATGGCACTTGATGAAGCAGGAACTTACTCTCCCTGTAGAGCTTGCAAGTACCATTGCCGAATTGCAACGAGAGGCGGAAGATGCTTGGGACAATCTACTGTAATATGTCATTCGGCACTGTTATGACGGAGCCAAGGTAGCCCCTGAGGGCCGGCAACCCATATTACATCACAGAGGATGAGGTTGTCTATGTCCAAGGCGTACCAAAAGCACCTTGGTAAACACCGGCTATTTACATACAAGGTACTGGAAACAGACATTCCGAGCACTACTTCCTGCATGGGGAGCTCGTGCCACGGCCTGCAGGAAGTATCACCACGCCAAAGCCTGATTGGCTGGAGGCAGCTATTTAGGCGCCAGAACCAGCCCTAAAGTTCAGTTCACTCCAGATGCCGACCTTGTGTTCTTCGCCCACTGAAGATTACATCTTCGTCTCTGAATTGGACTTTACTAGCGTGTGAGTGTGTGTGTGTGTTACCACCAACCTTTGTGAAAAATTCGAAGTGAACTTTTGTTTGCCTCAATCTCCTTTCGTTTGTTGTTCAGTCATAAACCTTGTGAACTTACATAAATAAAAGTTGTGTTTGTGAAACACTGCGATTTGTCAGTCACAACAGACACCTTTGTGATTTTTTGCACGAGAGAATTTACGTCTGCATTGTCGCCAGAGGGGAAGCAACTACCTGGCACCTCACTTGGCAATAAATCACGTTGTCCTTGAGGTTGCTGTATTTTTTTTTTCAGGCGGTGTGTTTTCCACGCAAATTTTATTCTCTCCACCCTGTAGCAGCGCTTTTTCTTAATACTATCAAGAAATGCACTCACAATAGGATATAAGGGCGAGTCATGCACTTGAGCATGTAACGCACTCTGCCCATTGAAACTGTAATCCCACGATGGATTTGCAACAACAAAATTTTATTTGTTGTGCGTATGCACTGTAGTATAATGCTACTGAATTCTCCGCACTTTTCATAAGTTAAAAATCGACTGCGAGCGCTTGATCTATACCTAATTGACTGCATCCGATGGAAGGTTCTTTGTTCATTATATCCTAAACTTTCTGGTAATAATAGCATCTTTTGATGGAACCTAACTGACACTTTCGTCTACTACATGTAACAGCTTGCTGTACGCTGTCTGTATCCATATAGATTTTTTTAATTTTATAAATAACGCTTATTCATACAGAGGTGGGTGCATCTACCTTGTTGTTGATAGAGTGATTTAGAAAATCCCTTGCCAAATTTACCACCTGGTTGCTGGAAACAAACGTAATGTGGGAAAACTAAAATGGAAGTACGGACCTCGGTGATAAACAAGAAGAGGAGACGCTGTAATGAAAGTAACATATTAGCACACTTAGTAATGGTGATCTATCGTGTACGAATTCACACTCGAACCCACTTTCCTCCGTATTGATAACCATTTATACAGCGATAAAATTATATACAATATTACGGACGAAATTTTTGATACACTTCAGTAATTTCAAAGTGGCTGCAAGATATATACTGAGATGACAAGAGTCATGAGATACCTCTTAATATTGTGTAGGACCTACTTTTGACCGGCATAACACAGCAACTTGACATGCATGGACTCAAGTCCTTGGAAGTCCATTACGAAAATGTTGATCCTTGTTGCCTCTGTAGCTGTCCACAACTGCGAAAATTTTACATGTGCAGGATTTTGTACACTAACTGACCTCTCGATTACGTCCCCTAAATGTTTGGTGGGGTCCATGAAGAGAGATCTGCAACTGTCCAGAATCTTCTTCAAACCATTCGAGAACAACTGTGGTCCGGTGACATGGCGCATTATCATCCATACGTGATGGCTGCAAATGGTCTCCAAGTAGACAAACATAACCACTTCCAGTCAACGATCAGTTCAGTTCGACCAGAGAACGCACTCAACTTCATGTAAACATAGAACATCTAATTATGGATCCACCAACAGTTTGCACAGTGCCTTATTGACAACTTGGGTCCATAGCTTAATGGAGTCTACACCTCACTCGAACCCTAGTCTTACCCACTGAAATCGGGACTCATCAGATCTGGCTACGGCTTTCCAGCCGTCTGGAGTCCTACTGACATTGTCACGAGCCCAGGTAAGGCGCTGCAGGCGATGTCGTGCTGATTAGAAAAGGCACTTACGTCGGTCGTCCGTTTTATAGCCCATTGACGCCAACGGATACGTTCGTTATACGCCCCACCATCGATTTCCACATTTAATTCACGCAGTGTTGCTGTCTGTTAGCACTGAAAATTCGACACTGACGTAGCTACTCTTGGTCATTAAGTGAAGGCCGTCGATCACTGCGTTGTCTGTGGTGAGAGTTAATGCCTGAAACGCTTGACACTATGGATCTCGGAATACGGGATACTAATTTCCCTAACGATTTCCGAAATGGAATGTCCCATACTTCTAGCTCCAACTACCATCTCGCGTTCAGAGTCCGTTAATTCCCATCGCAGGGCCATAATCACGTCGGGAACATTTTCATATGAATCGCCTACATACAAACGACAGCTCCGCGAATGCACTGCTCTCTTATGTCTTGTGTATGCGTTCCTAACGCCATCTGTATATGTGCATATCGCTATCCTATGACTTTTGTCACCTAAGTGAAATAATCAAGTTAATGAAACAATTTTAACACCAAAGTTGCATTATAATTGTCATGAAGTCAGTGGAAAAGACAGACAGTACTACAGAAGGAATACGTTGAACGTGTGGTCAGAGCTGAAAACAAGCTGTTCATTGAATCTGAATGGAAGCTATGAAATTCTATTGAATGGTTCTAATGTCCTTGCATATCGTCTCACGGCTGCAGCTCGATGTCACCGTAGCAAATTGTAGATGGAGGCTGAAGTGGTTGCGGAATGAGTCAACAGCAGCGCACCAACGACCCTCGCCAACGGATAACTGCAGAACAGCCTGAAATCTCTCGAATTCCGTCTATAGAATTTCTCTGGTGGCGTCGTAGCTCGCCAGAAGCGAAGTCAGCCCATAACCGCTCACAGCGAAGAAGTCAGATGAAGGTGTAATATTGTACCGAGTGCCTCCTAAAAGGAAATCTAGCACTTACTCGTTTTCGTTCACTACTTATTCATATTAAGTGGGCTACGAGTCTTCCGAGCGCCGAATGGTAAAAATGTTTCTTAGAAAAGATGCTCCCCTTTCCAGGGTATTTCTTAGTTGGTTAACCAGTAATGTGAGTCCTACCATTTAACACTCATAAAAAGGCGTCTTACTCTCTTCCCATCTCTCTGTTGCCAATGAGGCGAGCACTCGTCGACTTTCTCTGTCTAACCTCTGTTGTTGTTGTTGTTGTTGTGGTCTTCAGTCCTGAGACTTGTTTGATGCAGCTCTCCATGCTACTCTATCCTGTGCAAGCTTCTTCATTTCCCAGTACTACATCCTTCTGAATCTGCTTAGTGTATTCATCTCTTGGTCTCCCTCTACGATTTTTACCTCCCCGCTGCCCTCCAATGCTAAATTTGTGATCCCTTGATGCCTCAGAACATGTCCTACCAACCGATCCCTTCTTCTTGTCAAGTTGTGCCACAAACTCCTCTTCTCCCCAATTCTATTCAATACCTCCTCATTAGTTATGTGATCTACCCAACAAATCTTCAGCATTCTTCTGTATCACCACATTTCGAAAGCTTCTATTCTCTTCTTGTCCAAACTATTTATGCTCCATGTTTCACTTCCATAAATGGCTGCACTCCACACAAATACTTTCAGAAATGGCTTCCTGACACTTAAATCTGTACTCGATGTTAACAAGTTTCTCCTTTTCAGAAACGCTTTCCTTGCCATTGCCAGTCTACATTTTATATCCTCTCAACTTCGATCATCATCAGTTATTTTGCTCCCAGAATAGCAAATCTCCGTCACTACTTTAAGTGTCTCATTTCCTAATCTAATTCCCTCAGCATCACTCTACTTAATTTGACTACTTTCAATTATCCTCGTTTTGCTTTTGTTGATGTTCATCTTATATCCTCTATTCAAGACAATGTCCATTCCGTTCAACTGCTCTTCCAAGTCCTTTGCTGTCTCTGACAGAATTACAATGTCATCGGCGATCCTCAAAGTTTTTATTTCTTGTCCATGGATTTTAATACCTACTCCGACTTTTTCTTTTGTTTCCTATCCTGCTTGCTCAATACACAGATTGAATAACATCGGGGAGAGGCTACAATCCTGTCTCACTCCCTTCCCAACCACCGCTTCCCTTTCATGTCCCTCGACCTTTATAACTGCCATCTGGTTTCTGTACAAATGGTAAATAGCCTTTCGGTCCCTGTATTTTACCCCTGCCACAAATGCTAGAAATGTTGGTTTGTCTTTCCCTAATCTATTTTCTAAGATAAATCGTAAGGTCAGTACTGCCTAGGCTACAACCCTGTCTCACTCCCTTCCCAACCACTGCTTCCCTTTCATGCCCCTCGACTATTGTGACTGCCATCTGGTTTCTGTACAAATTGTAAATAGCCTTTCGCTCCCTGTACTTTACCCCTGCCACTTTCAGAATTTGAAAGAGAGTATTCCAGTCAACATTGTCAAAAGCTTTCTCCAAGTCTACAAATGCTAGAAACGTAGGTTTCCCTTTTCTTAATCTTTCTTGTAAGATAAGTCGTAAGGTCAGTATTGCCTCACGTGTTCCAACATTTCTACGGAATCCAAACTGATCTTCCCCGAGGTCGGCTGTCGGCTTCTACCAGTTTTTCTTTACAGACGTCTAACCTCTAGATCATTCATATCTGCCATTGCTGACAGTTCTTAGTTGTGTAAACATTTTGTGTTCGTGAAGTCAACATTCGTCAGCATCTCAAGCCTACGGATCATCCCAATACTGTTGGTCGACACTCTATTTTCGAGACGGCGTCAGTAGCATCTGTCACTTCCTTGAGAAAACAGAAAACGCTAAGTTTTGTACGCAATAGTGCCTTCTCGGACTTCTCTAAGAATAGCGTTCTTTATAATTGCACTTCTGGTTTGTAAAAAGGTCACGACTGATGCCCCATACCGTAGGAGATCTTATCTGTGTTTGACTGCTGTGATTCTGGTTCCCGACAGCAGCACTATGAAACTTTACCCAGTGTACAACAACATAGTAACTTAAGTTAGAAAAGTTCAGAATATAATCTTAGAGGTGTCGCTGTAGTGTGGATGATTTCGTACAATGACGGAAAGTGGCTGTTTTTTACTTGTAATAAAGAGCTATTTGAAAATGACGTGAAATACAGATGTTACAAAAGTGCTTGGCAATGAAGCTTGTCGAAATTACTTCAAATGGCTCTGAGCACTATGGGAGTTAACATCTGAGGTCATCAGTTCCCTAGAACATAGAACTACTTAAACCTAACTAACCTAAGGACATCACACAGATCCATACCTGAGGCAGGATTCGAACCTGCGACCGTAACAGTCACGCTGTTCCCGACTGAAGCGCCTAGAACCGCTCGGCCACCTAGGTCGGCCGAAATTAGCTTATCATTCGATCAAATAAATATCGCGGACCATGTTTACGTTTATTAAGCATCTGGAGGTCTGGATCCCCACAAATCCAAAATTTTAAATTACATTCGTAAGCTACTACCAGTCACTAATATTACCATGTATCAATTAATTATTTGCATTATGATTTTACATTTGTTACTGGACTATTTCCAAAAAAATCACGTATCACTTGGCAATAAATATCTTGGCTCATATTATGGTAACTAGAATGAGTCGTTCCACAACAAATTACGAGAAAGATCTCTGATATGTAAGGGAAACATCGCTGGCCTGGGCTGCACTCTCCAAGTACTGAGGGTTAAACGCATCATAGTGCCTACCCTCAGAGTCGTAACATTTCATAGGAGACAGAACATCGACTTACCAGGTCCTACTTCACACCTCCAGTGCCGCGCGGGATTAGCCGAGCGGTCTCAGGCGCTGCAGTCATGGACTGTGCGGCTAGTCCCGGCGGAGGTTCGAGTCCTCCCTCGGGCATGGGTGTGTCTGTTTGTCCTTGGCATAATTTAGGTTAAGTAGTGTGTAAGCTTAGGGACTGATGACCTTCGCAGTTAAGTCCCATAAGATTTCACACACATTTGAACATTTTTCGCTCCTCCAGTCAGGTACTGTCCAGTTTATGTCACGTCTCTAAGCTGACCGACTTTACTGCTCTTGTTCCGTACAACTGACTGAAATGCTTTGTACCATCTGTGGAGGGCTAAATGACAGCCTGATAGCAGTTCTGGGCCACGTGCAGCGCTCCAAAGCTATAGGTACACTCTGTTACGAGAGTGACAAATATTTTGTGCTGTGAGCTGATGGTTACTAGTTCCACCATAACCACAGTCTATTGTTCCACTTCTTTCAAGTGCCCATTACTATGTGCCTTCTATATCCAAAATTACTTCGAATTTTCAGACAGCTGTTACTGCGGTTTTCTATTCAACCTCTACTCTGTTATGCATACTTCACAATTCCTTTTTAAACCTATTTGAGATAACTTTTGATGCCTACCTTTCCAACCCACTGTTGGAGGGTGAAGGATGAAAGGTATTTATAACGGAAAAGCGTTGCTTTAAATCCACATACTGCGTTGTCGAGACTTGAACTGATCTATTAATTCATATGTAATGATTACTGTATAGACAAAGATGTGAACGAACCATTGTAAAAGTGTTATTTTATTTGAAAGTGCACATTAGGATGTGACAAATTTTTAGTAAGGAAAGCATAAGATTCCGCCAAACAAATGACAAAGGTGTTAGTCTTGAGGACAACTAATCTTTGGCCTTTGTCATTCCATTATGTCAACACGTTTTCTGGAAAGGAAAATGCGTAGTAGGCAGACCCAGTGGACAGTATCGATATAGGTTTGATGTATGCCTTATCGTTTTTCTTTTTTGTGAACGGCTTTTATGTAGAACGATGTATTCTCCACACAAACTAAACTGCGGAGGGAAGCCTGTCAACAGTGTTAGAGTGAAGTCTTGTTATGCTGCGCTCGCAAAACATTAACGCTCTCAGTACCGGCTCAGTATTTATCCACGTCCGCAGAACCAAGGCAATTTTAGGTATGTTCAAAAACTTATGTCTTGAAAATTACCGAGCATGTAATTACAGAATTAAAACTATTTTAATCCCATTTTGTCTTCTTTAATATGTAACTATGAAAAAAAAAGCCTGGTATAACACGCAAAAATTATATTCTTATACATGACATTGTTTTCGGAAAATGAAAAGAGTAACACATTTATATAGGAAGAATAAATGAGTTCATACATACACAAAGATCAGTGCTGATTATTGTTTTTAAATACAACAGTACTTTCTACATGGATTTATACAGCATTTATGTATGAAGTATTTTAAAACAGCGTTTCACACATAACGCCATACACCACTGCTCGCACTGATAACATGTCTCCTTGTGAGATGCTTTCCGACTTCCTCTGATTCATCATCATCATCATCATTTAAGACTGATTATGCCTTTCAGCGTTCAGTCTGGAGCATAGCCCCCTTATAAAATTCCTCCATAATCCCGTATTCAGTGTTAACATTGGTGCCTCTTCTGATGTTAAATCTATCACTTCAAAATCATTCTTAACCGAATCCAGGTACTTTCTCTTTGGTCTGCCCCGACATCTCCTACCCTCTACTGCTGAACCCATGAGTCGCTTGGGTAACCTTGCTTCTCCCATGCGTGTTACGTGACCCCACCTTCTAAGCCTATTCACCCTGACTGCTACATCTATAGAGTTCATTCCCAGTTTTTCTTTGACTTCCTCATTGTGGACACCCTCCTGCCATTGTTCCCATCTACTAGTACCTGCAATCATCCTAGGTACTTTCGTATCCGTAACCTCAACCTTGTTGATAAGGTTACCTGAATCCACCCAGCTTTCGCTCCCATACAACAAAGTTGGTCGGAAGATTGAACGGTGCACAGATAACTTGGTCTCGGTACTGACTTCCTTCTTGCAGAAGAGAGTAGATCGTAGCTAAGCGCTCACTGCATTAGCTTTGCTACACCTTGGTTCCAGTTCTTTCACTATGTTGCCATCCTGTGAGAATATGCATCCTAAGTACTTGAAACTGTCCACCTGTTCTACCTTTGTTGCTCCTATTTGGCACTCAATCCGTTTATATTTCTTTCCCACTGACATTACTTTCGTTTTGGAGATGCTAATCTTCATACCATAGTCCTTACATTTCTGATCTAGCTCTGAAATATTACTTTGCAAACAGTCAATCGAATCTGCCATCACAACTATGTCATCCGCATATGCGAGACTGCTTATTTTGTGTTCACATATCTTAATCTCACCCAGCCAGTCTATTGTTTTCAACATCTGATCCATAAATAATATGAAGATTTTGAAGAACAAATATAACATGCGTAGGAGGCATATTTTTTGCTTTCGTGTGGTAAAGTGTTGCAGGAAATGCCTCAGTGTCAGTCAGCCTACAGGTTTGTTTTGGTTATTTGGAGCTGTTGGAAAACTTGGCAGTTTTCATTGTCTTGGTCTGTAATGAGCTGTGTGACCAACATGCATTCGATACTCGTACTTCTGTTCTGTGCCTCAACACATTGACAGTAGTGCTTTGGCCTTCAAATACACCTGTGTTGTCCAGATTATCTTCACTATCTTGAACATTCACAGTGTCTCTAACATTCAGCAGATCGACAATTTCTTCATAAGATAAACCACGGAACGCCGTTTCTCTTGCACAGAATACGAATAATGTCCCTTATCCGCAGGCGAAAACAGTGACTCATAACGAACGAAATACTCCGAAAACAAGACTCACATTCACGCCATCTATCCGTGCAACTAATAAGTAACAGTATAAACACAGCATATCGATAGTCAGAGGTCTGAAAACAACGCGCAGGGCTTTTTAATCAACAAAATACGCTGGCCTGTAGGACCTATGGGCTTGGCGCTTTTAGAAGGGATCATGGTCCGTAGATTCTATGACCTTGACACTGAGAGAAATATTTCTGCGATCATCATCACAAATTATGGAAGAGGGCGATAACTGGTACATCGACAATGGTAATTCCTCTAACCCAAGTCTTAGGCTCTGATGCACGACTTTTCCAGGCTATAATATGATGTTGCAACAATTACGCCACCTTACTCCAAGAATGTTTGTCAGAGGTATACTTTATGCAGACTGGTCTATCTAATTGATAAGAGACATGAAGAATTTGCAGAATTATATTTGTACTACGTTCTCATTCACAACTTCTGACAAGCCAATTCTTCATATACACGAAAAACCGTTACGATAGACTGTTTTGAAATGCGCTTTTGGTTTGAATAGCCTATATTGAGAGGTTTACCATTTAATCCCAAGAACCTGTCATTACTTTACTTAAATCCTCTTTTAAAATTATTTTTTTTGTTTATAGAAAACTGACAACAATAAATTCCTTGTTTGGGTGGTTGATTAAAGTAAGAGTTGAGACAAACAACTCTGTCGGGTCGCTTTGATGCCACACTTAATTAAATGCAGTTTTTTAAAACTCGTTCACCAAAAATCTCAAGATTAAAGTAACTTTCTTCTAAAGACACTTACTAACTTAAGTTTTGTTTTGCAAAGTTAGTGAAATCATGAAAGATCTCGGTAATTTCATTTTGATGCAACAAGCAGTAACTGCTTTGCAGGAATTTCACATTTATTGGTTGTTCTAAGAGGAATGAATATACACTATTTTCAAAATCGGACTGGTATTTGCAAGTAGGGAAATTGATTTTCGGGAGAAGACTCTCAGGTTGAGTTGGTATAGGCTGTTGGCCCAATGGTGAGTGATGACACGGTCCTTTAGTGGGAAATGATTATCGGAACGATGATTGCAGGTAGTTGTGAAGTGCAGGGCATACATCACTTCTGGATACAAAGACGCGGTAGTTTGCCCATTAAACGCTCCGGAAGAGGTACTATAGTTAATTAATATTCAGGCAGGTACAAACGTGTTTAAAGTTAGTATGAGAGTTCAGTTTACTCTAAAACGGTGTTCAAATTGTTAATATTATTGTTATTGGCAGCGAGTCCGAAGTTGTACATTAAAATGGGCGACCAAGGTTCCACATGGTCACGCAGCCTAACAGTCGAAATAATGAACAATAAGAGGGCATACGACTACGGGATGAGTACATGGTGTAGGGTTGTTTTATACTCGAACTGGTTGCCACATTATAACAGAACAACCATAGTAGAATTGACTTATGGACGTGTTAGGTGAACTTCACTAACATGATGGAAAGTTTTCAAGCGCTAAATAATTCTACAGTTGACATAAAAATGACGTATTATTTAACTCTTTGTCGTCAGTCACGAGCTGTCGTAAACATAACGGCTAAGAACGAATGATTGTAGCTTATTTAAAAATATAGCATTAATTATGATTCCTTTCCGTTTTTTGCGACTGTTATCGTCGGTGCAAAGTTGAAGTTCCATCTTGCGAACTTACACAAAATGTCTGCACCAGTTTTTGGGTAGTTAGCTGTGCCTATAAACCACCGGCGTTGGTCGCAATGAGAGCTGAATATTCATCTCTGAGTTTCATGCACAAAGCTGTGATACTGTCGGCAGCATATTATGTCCCTTAATAGCGCAAGGACATTCAAAGGAACATCGTGCCTGCAAATCTGAATTGAAAGCCTGCTGGGTCGATGATCCAGAAATAACCAGTTACAGCAGGTAATAGGAGTTGAATGTACGGGCCGCTTTAGAGCCGAAGTTAATACTGCTTTTGACTGGGCACAATAGTCAGTCCCGTCCATTTTCAGAGAAAACCGACGACACAGCCCAATGTTTTATTTCCTTTTCTGCCAGCACATACACGTACAGCGATGTTTAATTTGCATTTCTCTGCGTTTGTATGTTGGGCCTGGCGAACTCACGTGCATTATGAAACAAAACACATTAAGTTTACTGTAGAGTTTAAATTACACAGCAGTAGCGATGCGTTTCAGTTTCAAACTACGCCGCATACAACTCTGAATGCCGTAAGTTATGACGGGAGTGCTGCGGCACGAAAATCCAATCTGTTGGGCAGTGATCAAATCAATGAGTTTCCTGTCCAACCAATTTCGTTATGGAGTGACTCATGGCACGAGTAACAAATGTAAATACTGGTGCACGAATATATCAACTTAAATTTTGCCGTAATGTAGCTGAATAACTGATGTTTCATCGAATACATTGAAATATAAACAGTTAACAGACAATATTCTGGTACAACAGTCTGTTATAGTTGTATGGAAATATAAATATTCTGGTACAACAGTCTGTTATAGTTGTATGGAAATATAAAGCACAGTACTGGGTAGCATAAGGCCGAGATGATAACAAAATAAGTACAGGCTAACCTCGCGCCTGTAAAAGGCACACGTGAACAGCACATAAGGTATAGAATCACGGAAAATGTCTGTCAGCTTCGTTGATTTAACTGCTATGATGCTACATGACCGAATGAGGAACTGCTTCTGTTGAAAAGAGCCATGTGCTGTCCTGTGTTTTGCCTACTAATATGCTGACGACCATGCTCAAGAATCGACCTTTCCGATTTAGTGTAGGGAAATATCCTAGAAACTAAATGGAATCCTCCGAGGATCAGTGTTAGCTTCGGCTTTATTTGCCTTATGCGCAAGCGACATCCGAGAAAGACCATTCTAAAAGTTTTGCTAAGCAAGCAGTATCACTCTAGCAACACAAAGTAATGTTGTCCCAGAACATGGAGAAAACCGTCTACGAGATGAAGACACACTAAAAAGAATGATTTAAACAGTGAAGACTCTGTTCCATCCCCAGTAGAACAGATGGTGTGTATTCCTCCTATATAACCAGCTACCCTACATAAAATTATTTACTTCTAAAAATGGTTCAAACGGCTCTGAGCACTATGGAACTTAACATCTATGGTCATCAGTCCCCTAGAACTTAGAACTACTTAAACCTATGGACATCACACAACAACCAGCCATCACGAGGCAGAGAAAATCCCTGTCCCCGCGGGGAATCGAACCCGGGAACCCGGGCGTGGTAAGCGAGAAGGCTACCGCACGACCACGAGATGCGGGCTATTTACTTCTGATGAACATAGTAAAACCACGAACCACATACTAAATGTAATGGTATAATACTTATACACACTCTAAAATTTAGGAAACGCCTAACAACAACAAAAAACATCATATCTGCGACCAAATAACCAGACGTCTGACTGGACTGTCATAATTGGAGCGAAGAGTAGCACACAAAAATAGTGAATGGCGAATAGGATCGTTTTAAAGTGGCTGGATCAACTTGATAAAGATCTCGCCAAAGACGGAACTCTGGTGGAACTGTTGTAAGATGACGCCCATTGCTAAATTGTCAGAGGGCACGTTTTATTAAATACGAGGAAGGACAAGTCAGGCCGCAGAGCTCTCGCTGGCCGACGAGCGTACAGGTGGCTATGTGTGCACCGTTGTCTGGACTTCTCTCCAGCAAGGGGGAAGCGGAAGGCTGTTGGAGTATCACCAGAGTTGAACACGGAAAAGGTACCGGAGTGCTGAACCTATGTGATAAATGGCTACGGCCAGTAATTCCGAAATTAATTAATAAAACATAGAAATGCTAATACACAACTTAATCTAAATTATGCCAAGGATGAACACACACACACATGCCCGAGGGAGAACTCGAACCTCCACCGGAACCAGCCGCACAATTATATTACAAAAATTACGGATGTTGTCGTAATTATGGGAACATTATTAAATAGCCCTTTGCAAACTGATAACTAATAAATGTATTCAACGGTAATTGCAGTCAGCGTGTCAGGCGATAGCAGAGGGAGTCAGCTATAGTCACTGTAGTCACTGCCATGCGTCGCAAATTAATACACAACATAAATTACAGCGTATTTTAAATGACAGCTAAATATGCAAATATGCCAGTACGACGATTCCTCCACACACACAAACACACACACACACACACACACACATGTCCTCTGATCTTCATTATGAACGCAGCATGTTGTACCCCAAGTCCTATTTTCCAATATGTCATATGTGCAATAGTTCTTAAAATGGTTCAAATGGCTCTGAGCACTGTGGGACTTAACGTCTGAGGTCATCAATCCCCTAGAACGTAGAACTACTTAAACCTAACTAACCTAGGGACATCACACACATCCATGCCCGAGGCAGGATTCGAACCTGCGACCGTAGCGTTTACGCGGTTCCAAACTGAAGCGCCTCGAACCGCACGGAATAGTTCTTAGCTTGATTTATTAATTGATTAATTAAATATTCCTTTGACCATTAATAAAGACACTTACGCCTTTTCTGAAATCACCATAAAAAAGATCACTAAAAATGCCCCTTAAGACTACAGCACACTAATTTGTGTATATGTTCTTTTTCGTAAGTGTCATGCACTTGTCTGGGTAAGATACAGTTATATTGTTTATGAATCGGCCATTAGGCTTAGGGTATCCTGTAAGGTCGAAAAAGGAGGGCAACATGTGTTAATTACGTATAAATTAGTTATAATTTAAATGGTGAATCTATCTGACACGCTGAGGACAATTATCTTCCGAGATGGCTAGGTGTTTGAAGTTAGAATGTGGCAGCCAGTTGGAACTCCATCTGCTGCGAGTGTCAGACTCTGAGCAGCTCGGGACTTACAATAATTTCGGCTACTTTTCATAACTGTTACTGCCTAGCCTGAAAGACCTCTTTTAATGATAAAGGAAATTTATGGCTTGTTTAAAGTACTATTTAACTTCAACTAAGACGGTTGGCTGTTGGTTTATGGATAGTTAATGCACTACGGGATTTTATATTGCGCTCATTTGCAATGGATAGTTGACTGAGGGAATTTGCCTGCACTTGGATCGCATATACGCAAACTTTTACTCTACATATGTGGCCATGCTCAGTTTATTCGAGGCTGCATCTACGTCACAGCACGTGACACTATAGGTCTTACGAGACCAAGCACCCGACTCCGGCGAGGAGCGGGTAACTTCTTCAGGCGAGTTTCATAATTCTTGAATGCGCGTTTAAATGCACTCAAGCTCTCGAGAGCACATGACAAATGTAAAACGTTCAGTGGGTATTATTTCGATTGGATATCCATTTCTCGTGAGGCCTCCACAGAACCGAACATTCGCGAGGTATGGCGGACAAGCCGATTGGTGTCCGTCACAAGTTCATGGCGGGGCCCGTCTTTCTCGTGGGTCCCGATCCACCACTACGATAGATAACGAGGAAATATTAATCAGAGCCGCGAATTTCTAGATTCTCCGCAAGCAGGTAATCGGTCCCTTTGTCGGTCGAGGCTTTCAGGTATAGCGCGCTAGTATTTAGTGTATCAGAAGGAGGAGATAGCACGCACTGTGATGTTAATAACTTCTTTAATTTGATACTAATGTCTTAGAATTTTCATAGTTTCGGATGTTTGTGTTATACGAGCGCTGTCCAGAAAGAAACTTCCGATCGGTCTCGAAATGGAAACGACTATGAAAATCCGATAACGCAAAGATGTGTTGGGCAGTGTCTCTAGTATGACTCTAGGTAGAATTATGTTGCTCTTTTCATTCCTGGGTTTTTAGTGAGCGCGTAAAGATGTTATAGAAAATAGTGTCTCCCGCCAAGTACGAGGGCCTGGTGAGAAGTTTCCCCTGAAACTATGCAACCAACATTACATAACTGTCGTGCGGTTTCTTCTTCAAGACAATCCTCAGCCTCATTCTGCAGGGGCAATGAAGATGTTCCTGCATCGTTTCAATTGGAAATGTTTGATTACCCACAGTACAGTCCGTAATTGTCTCCCACTGAGTTTTATCTCTGCTCAAACGAACCGCTGGCTATGAAGACAACATTTTGGCACGGACAACGAGCTTTAGGCCAGCGCAGACAAATGGTGGAAAGCACTGGCGGCTGCCTTCTATGAGGAGGGTAATGGAAAGTTGGTACAACGCTACGACGAGTGTCTGAGTCAGAACGGCGACTACGTAGAGAAATAGCTGAAAGGTGTAGCTAACTGTTACAAATGAAACATTTCTGATTTTCACTGTGATTTTCATTTCGCGATCATTCGTAACTTACTTTCTGGACAGCCCTCGTAAATTATATTTCTGTTTCATATATGTAGCGTTTTTCCTATAGTTTTTTGTGTTAAATTAAGCGTACAACTGGGAAGAAGATGTGCCACTCGATTGAACGGCAGATAAGGAATAGTGAGGTACTTACTGAGGACAGCCGAAGTTGGAACTAGCAGTTCAAAAACGTAAGCACCGGCTTCGGTTGGAAATAAATGAGGCACATCTGCAGTACTAGTGGATAGATAACCAGTACCGAAAAAGGAAGTCTGTGAAACAATAGGACCTCGGTATCAATGCGTCTATAAATGAAGCTCGTAATGGATATGGCAAGAAGAAAGATCCAAATTGGAGTCTTTGTCGGGCATAAGACAAATCTCTCATTGGGGACCATGCCAGTGAATATTTTGCCTATATTTCATACATCATTCAGTAACACACGTAAATAATATCAAATAATCATAGAAGAATACAGCAGAGGAACAATTACCGTTGTACCAAGCGTTCTGTATACAAACGCAGTTAAAACAAATTATCAACACCAAAAAATGTTATTGCGTTTAGTTCTGTATTTTGACTACCATAATCCACGTAAAAACGTTGTGGAATTTTCACACCTGCGCTCTTGGGGATTCCAGAGACCAGTATTTTTGTGATATCCTTGTTAAGGCAGCAATTATAAGGAAACTGACTGCCGTCATCCGAGTACGTGAAGCATCTATTATATTTTGAGCAAACTATTTCTTGAAATGTGAAATCATGGCTATCACGAAACATTTGCAATGCGCCTTAATGAACCACAATAAACAGCGATATCGCCCTTTAAAGACACTTTACAGAAAAACCCTTCACTCTGCCATATTCCTTCTGTCAATAAGACAACAATTAGTCCACCACTGTGGTTTCTACTTCACGGTTTTACGGAAAAGGATTTTCCGTGTTGACGGAAATAATATCATAGCGCTCTCCACTGCTCATTAAATGTAACACGGTCTCTTGCTTTCGCGCATACATTTATTTTAAGCGTCGTGTGTCCTGACGAAGATCAAAGGACCTGCAGCGACGAGCTTTGAGCTTTGTGCTTTGTGGTTATTTCTCTTTTTATTTCACTTCAGATGACACATATGCATCTAATGATAAAAGCAAGCTAGACACTGAAACCTGCAGTGTAGCAATGGCGATTGTTATTGAAACAGTCGGTTTTCGGCTGTATCGATATTTTACACGCTAGTTTAACCTGACTGATAAAACCGGTTTCTGAAATAAACGATTTTCAGTTTTTTTATTCCTATTAATTTTTGTAATAATCTAGAGGTTGAACAAAGACGGAAAAAATGACCCTCTCAATTTAAAAATACATAGAATCAAGATATAAAATTAAATAGGCAAACAAAAGAAAACTTAGTTGGTCCACCGTTCGCTGCTTGAATGCCACAAGAAATCGGCACTTTTCTCTTACTGATTCTAATTTTTTGAAACTCTGCTCAAAAATTATTCTGTAATCTAGGCTTAAACCACTATTTAGGCTTTATGAATAGTCTGGTAAAGCATCAAAACTCTGGTTGAAGAACTTTTTTCATGTGAGTTTTTTCCGTTTTCAGGGGCTACAAGCAGGTAAAGAAATATTATGTAGACACTTTCTATTTTAATTTGATACTATGAATTATTGTTAAGTTTCCAATTTATTAGTTTTACGACAATTTCCTTCCTCTTTGATTATTTAATAGAAACGGAAGACAAATCTTTAACCTTTAAAAGCAAATGAAACATTGTACCTCATTGCTAGGTCACTTCCTAAAAGTATTTCCAGACCAGGGTTGGTACCATTCTGCAATACAACAGATGGTCGTCGGCGACAGCGAGAAACTACCATACGGACCAGGTGGGGGCGAGCCTTGCACGCAGCAAGTACACGCAAGTACACTCTGCCACAGGGACATTATTGTCTCAGCAATGCTGTACCAATTCTTTTACCGCGTGCTGGTTGCTCGTTTTGTCAGCACTATCATTAAAACTGCACTGTTCGCTTTCCCCATATTCTATAATAACATAATATTTCAAAGCAATACAAACCTTACAAATAAAAATTAATCCTCTTTTTAAAAAAAAAATATTTGAAAACGAAAAACTTGAGCGGTGATCCTATGGCTAATTGATATATCACGTTTATACTCGGTTATTAGTAAAAAACAAAAATCACCTGTTATGACCAAGAGCAAACAAATACCTAAAACTACCGGTTATTCAGAACTAAAATACCGATATCGGTTTTTCCCATACTTACTGCAGGGTGTGCATTACCAGTGTTTCCAGTGAAATTACGAGAAAGGACATTAACTGGAATCCAGGAGCAATTTTGCCCCATGATCTAACATACATAACCAAATCGGTATGGTTTGCGGTCTGTTTCGAGTGTGCTGCGGTGCAGTGCAATTTGGACTCAATGATTGTTCAAGTAAACACTGTGGTTCACATTCACGGTACCATGAATGGGTGCGACGGATGAAACAGCACAGAATGACCCCAGGCCTGGACTGCAGCTTCCACATGCTGCAGGTTAAACGACTTCTTGTGTAATTGGGAGCATGGAAAATCGCAACTCATCGAAGCACAAAAGATTCCTAAATGCATCTATTGTCAATTTCTGCGCTGATTGGCACACTGAAATCCTACACTTTGAGACGTTTTAGTGCAACGTTATTTCCCTGTCCGCACTCATAATACTGAGTAATCCCTTAAGTTGAGGGAAAGTTCAATTTTTATAAGAGATTGCGAAATACGCAGCTGGAATTTTCGAATTTATTGATGATATCTGCAGTTAAATCCAGCGTTTGTTATGAGTGTCATGGAAGTATTTATACAGCAGTGCTTGCAGCACGACCTAGGGAAGGCTGAAGAACCAACCAACATCCTAATCAAAACACTCTGTCGCAACCGACCAACTGCCTACTCCAGTACGCAGATAGCATTCATCTGCTCAGTGGAAATCACAGAAGCTACACACGGTTCCTCGTAAACACACTTGCACAAGAACTCGAACAATCGTAAAAGCAATCACTGTGGAACAACAAAGACGAGTCAATTCGACACGCAGAGTGCTTTCACAAGCGGTCGCCGACCAAATACAAGTCGTCCGATGAGACGATCGACCTAACGACCAACCCAAGTCGTTCCCACTTCAAGTTACGTGTGTCGGCGACGGTCGGGAGAGTGTTGGCTGTCCGAAGCTGACTGCAGCTCCAGTCCGACTCCATTTCCGCTCGGAACTCGGAGACACGGCGACCCGGGCACCTTGGCTCGGACCCATCCATGCAGAGGTAACTCTTGCCCATTGGCCACGATATCTCTGCACAAGGAAGGAACAGAACCACGTCCCGCAAGATGACCAAGTGACGAGGCTCAGAAACGGTCAAAAGACCAAATACACGTCTCCCGATGAGACGACCGACGAACTGTCGACCCGCTCCAATCTCCTTCCGTCGGACAGTTCATGTGTGTCCCCAGCGGCCGGCGAGCACTAGCTGTCCGTACCTCACTGGCGATCCATCCCCGACTTCACTGCTGCTGCGTCCGGATTGAACTCGAACAGACCAAGAACCGGAAATACCAGCGGTCGCTCCAGAGATAGTGCACTTATCGATAAGCGCTGCTGCTGCCACTCACGGGCAAGCAAACCAGCAACTTAATGACGCCAGTACATCGAATCACAAAAGAGGCAACAGAACCATGAAGACAAGATGACGAGCAATAAACGGCATGACCGCGAGCTGCGCACCGCTCAAATATTATTGTGGAACATTAATACCGTGTATTCAAGTTTTTAATGCGTCTATGTTTCTCCAATAACTGCAGGAATATTTCATAAATATTTTTAACTTTTGATAATAGGACTGCCCTATGCTGAAGGTCACTGTTCGGATACGTGTGAGAGTTTTCAAAACTTCTCTGCAGAGAAAAAGAATTTGCCACCACACTGCTACTGCCGCAGTGACGGCTTGTTTCACATCGTTTCCATTTTCTTGCATCAGTGGCGGAAGTACTGACATTCAACGGGGATACAGGTGTGTTGGTAGAGTACACTGAAATGCGTCGGATGTAGCGGGCTGCCATAGTGCGTTCCTTGGATGTGCCAAATTCCATTACAGAGAACGCTTTCACTTTCCTGCAATTTAAAGCAAAATATTTTGACTGCTCAGTCTGCAGGGCCGGGTAATGTAGCGCATAGCCCGAAGGGACGCCAGCTATAACAGCAGGGCACGTTACCCAGCACGCGAAAACGCCATTACCTCTGTAGCTCTGCGTTCCTTATCGATCTGCTCGCCGCCGTAAGTATTGTATCCCGGAGTAATTTAGAACTGAAGAAAATGTGCGAAATGACCAAGTGTGGCAGGAACGAGCTCAATGGAGGGACCTACAAGTGGCCAGGAGACAGAGACCTCTTTGTACGAGTACCTGGCGAACCAGAACTCCACAGAACCAATTTCGGAGGCTGTTCAGAGTTTTACTGCTCATTTTGTGGACTGAGAGTTTGCACTGTGATATTCACATACGTCGTCCAGACAAAAATCTACCCCTACTGATTTTATTCCTGGCGTATAAGTGACGCCAGGGCAGTATATACAGAGGTATCTCGAACTAAGAACTGTAAAGAGGGTGTGCGCTGACATGAAACTTTCTGGAAGATTAAAACTGTGTGCCGGACCGAGACTCGAACTCGGGACCTTTGCCTTTCGGGGGCAAATGCTCTACCGACTGAGCTACCAAAGCACGACTCACATCCCGTCCTCATAGCTGTAATTCTGCCACTATCTCGTCTCCTACCTTCCAAACTTCACGGAAGTTCTCATGCGAACCTTGCAGAACTCGCACTCCTGGAGGAAAGGATATAGCGGAGACATGGCTTAGCGACAGCCTGTGGGATGTTTCCAGAATGAGATTTGCACTGTGCAGCGGAGTGTGCACTGAAATGAAACTTCCTGGCAGATTAAAACTGTGTGCCGGACCGAGACTTGAACTCGGGACCTTTGCTTTTCGCAGCAAGTGCTCTACCGACTTTTTTTTTTGTAATAATTTGTATTGAAGAAACTAAAAGTACATATATATTCACTATGCAAGAGTTCTTCAAGGTACCATTCCATTTAAACATATACAAATAACTGTTAGTTAAGCAAATAAATAAATAAATACATTAAAAAGAAAAAAACATTAAATACAACAAAGTATAACATATTCTGTCTTTTTGCTTTTTTAAAATTATTTTTTTATTATTATTATTGTTATTTTTTTTTTTGTCGATGCATGGGAACGTGGATAAGGGTGTTGCATCATGTGACAGGTATTCATGGTACACCCCAGCTTTGAGGGGGGTCAAGGAAGACGCTGCGGAGATAACCGGCAAAAGTTTGTCGGTAAGATGGTTTTCGGGTGAGGGTGCTATGCGAGGTCACAACTTTGTACCAGAAGTCAAGGACTGTATGCGGACCATTTTGAAAGAGGTATTCTAAAGTCAGTCCTCGAAACCAGATGAGAGTATGGTGCTTAGCAAGAGGGTAGTGAAATGTCTGGGGCAACAACAGGAAATCCGGGGTTACCGTCGTTGGCGGGGCACGGAGGTAAAAGCCCACGATTCGTTGGATGAGGAGCCATACGTTTTGTTTCAGGGGGCACGTAAGACGGTGCTCGTCGGTGTCTTCGAGCTGACAGTCAGGGCAGAGTGGGGAGGTGGCCAGTCCTATGCGATAAAGTCGACTGTTAGTCGGGAACTTTCCATAAACTAAAACATACCAGAGTGCAGACACAGACGACGGTAAAAAGGGTGCATGCACACACCCCCAAACTGTGCGCCAGTTAATGTCAGGATGCCGTAGCACCATGGGGTCGCAAGGGTTGGACAGCATAAACAAACGATAACAATCTTTTGTACGGGGAGGACGGGCGACTGGAAGATCGGCCCGAACGTAGCTGAGTTCTATGAAACAATTGGCGACGTGGTACTATAATGGAGAAATAGGTGCCACATTGATCGGTGGATCGAGAGAAGCTGGTCGGAGGATATCTAAGAGACTGCGTGTTAAGGACGGAACCGTCCCCTGCCAGTGCCGCAACAGAGTGTGGACAAAGAGTGCAGAAGATCGTGCCCGCACGTTGACGAGTCCGAGGCCACCTTTTGCAGGAGGCAATGTTAAAGTGCTGTAGCGGACTTTGAAAAGTGCCCCTGCTGACACGAAATATCCAAAGGCTGATTGGATGCGGCGGCCAAGGAGTAACGGCATTGGGAGGATCTGGGCGACGTGTACCAGTTTAGGGGCTACATACATGTTGACATAGGACACACGTTGGAGTAGGTTTAAGTTACGGTGCACTTGACCGCGGACATGGTGCCGAATCGACTGCAAAAGCCGCCGGTATGCCAGGGCCACTGTGCGGTGTGTGGAGCTCGTAAATTCGATACCCAAGTAACGAAGGGTGGTACTGACTGGGAGTGGGTTCGGCACCATAGCCGGGAGGCCGCGCCCAATGTGCATCGTAGTCGATTTACGGACATTAAGAATGCTACCAGAAAGATGTCCATACTGGTGGATCCATTGGATGGCGTCATGGAGTTCCGTGGAGGAGCAGGTGAGAAAGAGGAGATCGTCCGCATAAGCCCTACAGTGAAAAGTGTAGTCACGCAAAGTGAGGCCCTGCCGTCTAGAGGTAAGTCCAGTGATGAGGGGCTCAAGTGCAATGGCATATAGTAAAGTAGACATAGGGCATCCTTGACGTACAGAGCGGCGTATAGGAATCGGTCCTACAAGCCTCCCATTGAGTTGTACCATCGAGACGGCGGGAAGTAGTAACCGGCGAATGGCATCGACAAAAAGTAATGGGAACCCCATACGTGTCGCCACCATGAGGAGGAATGGGTGTCGAACGCGATCAAAGGCACTCGTGAAATCGTCGGATACCAGTGCTGCACGAAGGCGACAAACCGACGCCAGTGCAATGAGGTCACGGCATTCTCCTAGGGCTGTTTGTAAGGTGGCCCCACAACCACGTGCAGTCTGGTCAGGTGAAAGGACCGTAGGTAAGACGGTGCGCATGCGCGATGCTAGGAGGCGTGCGTAGATTTTATAGTCTGCATTCAGTAGTGTAAGGGGGCGATATGCAGAGACATGAGACCCTCCCTTCGGTTTAGGCACAAGTAGACGAATGCCAGTGACGAATTAAGGTGGAATTGGGAAGGACGGAGTAAAGAGTTCCTGAATCATTTCCGTCCAGCGAGGAAGCATTAACGTGGTGAACGCCCGGTAAAACTCCACTGGAAGACCATCTGGTCCGGGTGATTTGTTCTTGGCCCCTTTGTTGATCGCATCTACCACCTCTTCTGCGGTGATTGCAGACATCATGGACGTTGAATCCGCTACGGTGAGGGTCCGATCAGGGGAAATACGGAGATCATCAGGAATGGGCGTCGCCATCGGTTCATCATCATAAAATTGGCGATAATGTTCAGCAAAGGCAGACACCACCGCCGCCTGTGTTGTGTGGTGAACACCATCGGAGGTCGTGATGTGGGAGAAGAAGAGTCGACGTCGACGACTGTGGTCGGATGCGGCATGGATTGTGGATGGGGTTTCGTCGTGGAGGAGGTCTTGTCGTCGGGAACGCACCACGACACCATGCAGTCGTGCACGTTGAAGAGAGAGGAGACGAGCTTTGGTACGTTGTCGTTCCCTATGGGTGTCAGGTGATGGAGGGAGTGCATCGAGCTCACGGAGGACGGCGTAGTAAAAATTTGTGGTGTCTCGATGCCATGCTGCTGCTTCCTTGCCACATTGTATGAAGGCCTTTCTGATCGCAGGTTTGGCACATTTGAGCCACCAATGGAACGTGGATGTGTACTGCGGAAGGCGTCTTTCGCAAGACGCCCACGTAGTGGCAATACATTGTCGGCAGTGTGGATCATTAAGGAGGGAGGTATTAAGCTTACAGTAACCTCTGCTGCGCCACACTGACTGAGGTGGCAGAGCCAGGGAGCAAATGACGGCGCAGTGGTCCGAGAATGCAAGGGGCCACCGTTCAGCTTGGACGACGTCATTGCCAAGGTGGGCAGAGACATATAACCGGTCCAGTCTGCTCGCAGAATGTGCTGTATAATGGGTGAAACCGGGGGTATTGCCATGAATTTTCTCCCAAACGTCCACTAGGTGAAAATCTTCGATTAAGGTGAGAAGCGCCGGGCATGGCGAATAACCAGGCATTTGGTCCTGCGGATGGAGGACACAGTTGAAATCGCCTCCCATGATAAGGCGATCATAGCGTCCAGAAAACAGGGGCGCCAAGTCATGTCCGAAGAAAGTGGACCGCTGCCGACGGTTCGTGGAGCCAGACGGAGCGTAGATATTGATGACGCGTGTGTCGAAGATGGTAACAGCCATGCCTCTTCCACAGGGAAGGATTGTCGTGTCCTTGAGTGGGATTCCTTCGCGTATGTAGAAAGCCACTCCACGCCCTGATTGATCACATGTGGACGTGTATGAGTCGTAGCCGTAGACTGGTGGTAGTGTGGCAACGCGTACTTCCTGAAGAAGGGCGACGTCGACGTCAGAGGCCCGAAGCATGTCACATAGGAGTTGCAGCTTGGGTACAGTGCCGATCATGTTGATGTTCAGCGTGGCAAACCGATACGTTTGTTTCAGTGGTGGTGGACGCGCATCTACCATCACCAAGGCAAGTAAGAGGAGGGCACCGACAGGAAGTCCAGTCCCATCAGGTGCAGGGCCTCGCTTTTGATGTTAACAGGCAGCCTTGTCCGGCGGAGGCAACTCATCCGGAGGAGGGGGCGTATCTTCCTCAATCTCGTCGGCCCATGCTCCTATGCCATGGGTCCGTCCAATGTCCATGGGAATTGCGTCGTGGTGAGAGAGATCTGGAGTTGTCGGCGGGGAGACAGGCGTCTCAACCGGCGCACCGATCGTTACATTGTGCGTGGCGACCTCCATAGAGGTCCCGTCCTGCGAAATGTCTTGATCATCGTGAAAGTTGTCCGCCGACCTCTGCATGGAAATGTCGGTTGGTTGGGTGTCGTCTTCGTCGTCGCGGGTGGCGACGCTTTGAGAGCCCGTGGGTGAACGGCGACGGCGTTTGCGCCTACGTGGCGAGCGTTGTTTGCGCACGTGTTCCTCAGTGTCGGACGACGGCAAGGAAGAGCGTCGACCTGGTTCGAATGCGTCGGTGGGTACAATGAAATTGTCAAACAGGTGTTGTGAAGAAGTACTGTTCTCCTCAGCGTCCGGTGCGGGAGCCTGTTCGGCGGCAAGGTTGCCAGGTGGGACGTCCGCACCGTCCATAGGTGTCTGGGACGGTGGGACGTGCCGATCGGAAGGAACGGGCGACGGACTGGACGAAACTGTAGACGTGGCAAGAGCCGCTGCGTAAGTGACCGGTAGGGCGGTCGTCGTGGGTGTGACGGACGCTTCCGACAACGGGAGCTGCGCGACACGTCGTTGAATGCATTCAGACCGTAGGTGACCTTCTTTTCCGCAACCGGAAAAGGTTCGAGGTTGGCCGTCGTACATTATAATGGCACGGCAGCCTCCGATACATAGATAAGAAGGCACGCGTTTCTGCACCTCGATGCGGACCTGTATAACACCATTTAAAACGGGATAGGTCTGAAATTGTACCCATCGTTCGGCAACATGTTCCAGAACGTTGCCATAGGGACGGAGCGCCTCGATGACGACGTCTGCAGGTAGTTCGAACGGCAGTTCGAAGATCCTTATCGTCCGTGTGCCGAGACCTGCGTGATCGACGGTAACGGGTCCGACGTTGCCGTCGGAATGGCAGAAGCGCAGTCCACGTTTTGCCTCTTGAAGCACCTTGTCGCACGCCGCATCGTTGATCATTTTGACGTAGACGGTACTGCTAACTATCGACAAGTGGATACCAATTAGATCCGTTGGTGATATCTTAACTTCATCGCGAATAAATCGTTCTATCTCCAGGGCCTTGGGTCGGGCAAAGTCGGAACAAAAGTTGAAACGTAATGTCTTCTTCCTATAGTTGTGCGCCATGGTGGTCTAGAAGGGAAAACGGCACTTACAGCGGCCGAAGTAAACACAAACACACCGTGCGCGCCTCGCCCGCAGCCCTCTGGCGCGTGACCGCTTCGCAGCACTGCCGGCGGCAGACTGCGACTCACGCCTCGTCCTTGTAGCCTTAATTCTGCCAGTACCTGGTCTCCTACCTGGCTTGGGTAGCTCAGTTGGTAGAGCACTTGTCCGCGAAAGGCAAAGGTCCCGAGTTCCAGCCTTGGTCCGCAACATAGTTTTAATCTGCCAGGAAGTTTCAAGAGATGTGCGTTCGACTAGTCACTAGTAAGCGGTAGATGTGTGACCGTAGCAAGGTAGAGCAGTTGAACGTTTCTTTTACCGAATGCGTTAGAACAACTCAGTTTACTGAATATGTTAATGCGATTAGCGATTAGTAGACAGCGGATTATATGCATCATAAAAACCTCAAAAAATGCGTGCAAATATGCATGAAAAATTAATAAAAGAGCAAGAAAAGTGTCGAAATATGCAAGATCAAATAATATAAAAACATGTTAATTACTGCTTGCCTTACGAGGTGTGATTGGAAAGTTTTAAGAATGGATCCGCTAATGCTTACTGGTTTAGTGGACAAGTACATGGAGGGTGGGGAGAGAGTCATTTCTTTATCCTTGAACGCCGTCTGACAGGAAACTGTTTCCTTTATTCAGTTCGTTGTGGAAGCTGGTTGAGTGTGTCAGTGTGTGTGTGTGTGTGTGTGTGTGCGTGTGTGTGTGTGTGTGTGTGTGTGTGTGTTAGGGCTAGTTGACGGATTCTGTCTGTGTGAAAATTGATGTAAAAATGTAGCAACGAGTTTGTGTGAAATTTTCTTTTAAAACCAGGAAATCAGCTCCTGAGATTTACGAATCATCAAAAACACCTTTTGGAGATAGTTATATGAGCAGTCAATTGGTTTTGTCTGGTTCAACAGATTTAAAAATGGCCGCAAATCATTTGAAGATGAACCACAGTCCGGCGGTCCTTCCACCTCAAAAAGGAATGAAAATGTTGTGAAAGTTCGCAACTTAGTGCGCTCTGATCGTAGACTTACAATTAGGGAGATTGCTGATGAGCTTAATTTAAGTTTCTATACAGTTCAGTCAATTTTAACTGAAGATTTGAGCATGCATCGAGTGACCGCAAAATTCATTTCATAAGTCTTGTCAAGTGACCAGAGACAATACCGACTTGAAGTGTGTCAATAACTGATTATCGGAGTAAAAATGAACCAGATTTGTTAAACAGGGCTATTACAGGTGACGAATCGTGGGTATATGGATATGATCCTGAAAACAAAGCGCAGTCTTCGCAGTGGAAGACTCCAGGTTCACCACGACCGAAAAAAGCATGGCAAAGTCGGTCGAAGGTGAAGACAATGTTGGTGATTTTTTTCGATTCTATCGGTATTGTGCATCATGAATTTACATCTGGAGGACAGCCAGTTAACCGGGAATTCTACAAATGTGACCTTGAGCGATTGCGCGGAGAGGTGTGAAAGAAAAGGCTTGCATTGTGGAAAGGCGGGAGTTGGCTGCTACACCATGACAATCCTCTGGCTCATTGTGCCTCCTCCATCGTTGAATTTTTGACCAAATTCACAATTCCTGTGATACCACAACGACCATATTCTCCTGATATTGCCCCTGCGGACTTCTACCTGTTCCCTAAATTTAAATTTTCACTGAAAGGGAAGCGAGTTGACTCGACTGAAGACATCCATGCCAATACGGAGAGCGTCCTTAACACGCAGGAAAAAGTTTCCATGAATGTTTCCAACAGAGGAAACACCGTTGGAGTCGAAGTGTTCCGTCAGAAGGGGACTATTTCTACGGAGATGCGCCGCAATAGCATGTAAGTACCACCATTGTACAATTACAAGCCCAGTCTTAAAACTTTGCAATCACACCTGGTATATCTCAAAGTCGAACCCGTCCGCATCAATTATGAGGAAGAGCGACGGCCACGCGAAAAATCGGTGTATTTAGGACGCTGATATATTCTAAATACTTTCTGATACAGGCTTAGGAACGGGATCTTACTGGGATTATTTTCGAAAAATTTGCAAAATGGGAACGCATACCGCGCTTCAAGAATTGTTGCTTCTTGGCCATCGTGGGTGCGATGCTAGAGAATCGCAGCAGAACAATCGATATATACAGGAGCACCTTCGAGATATATCGCACGCAGAGGCGATCGCTTGAAAACTCCGTAATATTTTATTTAAAAAACAACATACAATCATGAATTTTTTTGTACAGCATTAAGTCTGAACTAATATTATTGGACCGAAGCATCATTCGTAATTTATTTTACATTTTTCTACTATGGTAAACATAAACGACCAAGTACTGTTCCAAATGTTTGGTAATAACATTGTGTCTTCGATCACACAAAACGTTTTTATAAGCACAAAATGATCGTTCTACATCACCTGAGGTAACTGGTCAGTATTTGACTTGAGGTGCTATGTTGGCACTTATTCTATCTGGTAAAAGTTCACAGATCCCATTAATAAAGCTATCAATTTGGCACAAGGGCCTGGGTTATTGTTTAAAATGTTTCCAACTTTTCTTTAAGTTTCCTTGGGAATACCCTTGGCAATGAGAAGTTCACTAGAATAATTTTATTCGTTAACTGAATAGATCCATTCAACGCCAAACCTTGAGTTTCAAGCTTTTTAATACTTTCAGGTATATGGGAAAAATGAATGCTAATCACAGTAATTTTTTTTTTAATACCGGAATCATTGAAAGCTTCCTTGCACTGGCAAGCTGCCAAAGCCTCTACGTAAGTCGTTTACTACCCCTCTAATGCCATACAAATGTTCATTGTAAAACAGCACACCTTCGACCCACGTACCCAAACGAGTTACCACTGGTTCGCGAAGTAAATGCTAATTTGGTAGTTTTTCTCTGTAGGTCTTTATGCCAGCAGGAGGCTTTAGAAGCAGTTCCTTTTCCTTTTTGGATGAAATCAGCTTATTTACATTCAAAAACGTGGGACGTACTTCTTCAGCAAGGCATGAGCAAAGCACGTCACATGAATCAAATTGGGATAAAATACTCGGAGGGCTTTTCCTGCTTTGATCATACAGGGAGCAGCATCTCAAATAAACGCAAACACCCTTTCATCTACAGAAGATTCTGGAAATATTTTTCTAATACCCTCACTCAGAAATCTGGCGATCGTAGAATGATTTAGTTTTTCAAGTTATTTGCAGGCCGCTAAATAGGAGGAATAAGGCTCTTCTTTTAAAGCACCAACAATTAAATTTACAATGTAACGGTCATAAGTGTGAGTAGTTTCGTCAACTGAAATCCAGATAATGCTGTCCTTGAGTTCATTGCGTATTTCTTCTAGAATATTTATGTAAATTGTCGTTATGTAATTTTTACGCTATGTTGATTCATCTGGTATATTTTGATTTAAGCAATATATGTGCAAGAAGCCTTTGGAGAAAGGGATCTGTAAGTTTGTGAAGAGGAATTTTGCTCGGAATGAATGCTTCACATAGATACATGTTAGACCGACTTTTTTTTATTGCCTTTTTGACAAATCCCTGATTTTGCAAGCTTCTGTTGTTCAAATGCTTCAAATGGCTCTGAGCACTATGGGACTTAACTGCTGAGGTCATCAGTCCCCGAGAACTTAGAACTACTTAAACTTAACTGACCTAAGGACATCACACACATCCTTGCCCGAGGTTGGATTCGAACCTGCGAACCGCAGCGGTCGTGCGGTTCCAGACTGTAGCGCCTAAAACCGCTTGGCCACTACGGCTGGTTGTTTCTGTTGTCAGAAGTTGTTTTCGTGGTTCTTTTTTCTGCGTCCCTGCAATATGAAGACTTGTCTTGACATGCTGGTATATTTGAAACTTTTTTTTGCACGAAACGTTGTTCGCAAACTCGACTATATAAAACAATTCTGGCACACGAAAATGTTCCAGGATGGGCAGCTATCAACGAAACGACATTTCATTTTTCGGACGGCATGGCCCGCAGTACGTTACACACTACACGTCGTAAACACGTTCGTCTGTGTACAAGTAAATAGAAAGCTAAATTGAAACAATGGACGCGCGACTAAAAGCTTTCGTAGTTTAATTTAATTGTCGGCGACGCCTACGGTACGACAGCGGAGGGGATTAACTGGGAGCGCGGGCGCAGAAGCGTTGACTCTGTTTGCTTGTTCCTGTTCCTGTTCCTCTTCTGTGATGATTTCGCTAGGCTGTCGCCTCTTGGTAGCGCTGGCACGCACTTCAAGGTAGCGGGGAATCTGTGAGCAATCAAAACTAGATCGAGCTAGAGACTGCCCGTCTAAATTTTTAAAATGTTGTACAATGGAGCGAAAATATGCATTACCACTAGCTTTTCGTTAAAATATACAATAACTGGTGAAAAGGAGCCAAATATTCAAACGCATATGGAACATGCAAATGCACATAATCTGGTCTCCGCCATACACCGTCAGGTGGCTTGCGGAGTATGGATGTAGATGTAGATGTAGATGTAGACATGCAGCATTTAGGTTTGATGTGTTAATACCGTCTAATCGAGTGTCATACCGATTTGCATTTCATACGGTTCATTTTGATAGGTAGATCTGCTAATTATTACCGAAGTATGTCAGGACACTGATCCATCTACTTGTTGTGATACATAAAATCTCATGTAAGGTGATACATTAGCGTTAACTTTAATGAACTTATACTTCTTAGTGCTATCCGTCGAACTATATTTGAAAGCCGTTTTCTAAAGGTTACCAGTTTTAAAACAAAACTCCTCTATGGAATAGAAGGAGCTGCTCACGAGAATTATAGGTTAGATTTAAAACTTTCTTTGCTCCCTGTCAGACATTTTGTAGTAACGAGAAAATGTTGAAAAGCTGTTGTTGTTGCATATTGAACTCATTTCTGAAGCACTGGCGACCTTAGCAATGTAAAAAAAAAATAATTTGTTTTTCCTTAAGTGTTGCAGGTTATTCTCAAATTGTGATTCATTATTTATGACAAATTTCATTATAGAATATATGCATTGTGATGATGCAGATAAAAGAAAACCTACTTCCATGAAGAGCTGCCCTACATGATGAGTGCAGGTGAGGACCAAATATTCTTGCTCCTCACTTTTGTTCAACCAGTACTGTCTTTTCAAGTGATGCGTTATATGAGAGAATTATTCCACAAGACTAAATTGAGTGGAAATATGCAAAATAAGTCAGAAAGCTGACTCGTTCATTTCCAACACTAGCAATTATACGTAGAGCAGAAGTAGCTGAAGCAAGAGTTTGAACAGCTCAGCAACATTCTTCTTCCAGGTCAAGTATTCATCAGTACATACACCCAGAAATGTGGAGCATTGTAACCCACTTACTGATGCCTCCTCATCCGCTACGTCAGTCACTGGCTTGTATTTATTTGGTGTACAGAACTGAATGTGTGTGTCTTCTCATAATCAAGCGGGAGTCCATTAGCTGATCACCACTTAATAATTCTTCAAGAAACAGCATTACCAATCTGTTTTGTTACTGTCTCTTTAATGAGGTTTATATATGGCACTAGCCTCGTCTGCGAACGGCTGAAATCAAGGGGAAACTAGAGCCGTAATATTTCCCGAGGGCATGCAGCTTTACTGTATGGTTAAATGACAATGGCGTCCTCTTGGGTAAAATATTCCGGATGTAAAATAGTCCCCCATTCGGATCTCCGGGCGGGGACTACTCAGGAGGTCATCGTTATCAGGAGAAAGAAAACTGGCGTTCTACGGATGGGAGTGTGGAATGTCAGATCCCTTAATAAGCCAGGTGGGTTAGAAAATTGAGAAAAGTAAATGGATAGGTTGAAGTTAGATATAGTGGGAATTAGTGAAGTTCGGTGGCAGGAGGAACAAGACGTTTGGTCAAGTGAATACAGGGTTATAAATATAAAATCAAATAGGGGTATTGCAGGAGTAGGTTTAATAATTAATAAAAAATATGAGTGCGGGTAAGCTACTACAAACAGCATAGTGAACGCATTATTGTGGTCAAGATAGACACAAAGCCCATGCCTACTACAGCAGTACAAGTTTATATGCCAACTAGCTATGGAGACGATGAAGAAATTGATGAAATGTATGATGAGATAAAAGAAATTATTCAGGTAGTGAAGGGAGACGAAAATTTAATAGTCATGGATGACTGGAATTCGAGAGTAGGAAAAGGGAGAGAAGGAAACATAGTAGATGAATATGGATTGCGGGTAAGAAATGAAAGAGGAAGCCGTCTAGTAGAATTTTGCACAGAGCATAACTTAATCATAGCTAACACTTGGTTCAAGAAAAGAAGGTTGTATACTTGGAAGAATCCTGGAGATACTAAGAGTTATTAGATAGATTATATAATGGTAAGACAGAGATTTAGAAATCAGGTTTTAAATTGTAAGACATTTCCAGGGGAAGATGTGAACTCTGACCACAATCTATTGGTTATGAACTGTAGATTGAAACTGAAGAAACTGCAAAAAGGTGGGAATTTAAGGAGATGGGACCTGGATACACTGGCTAAACCGGAGGTTGTATAGAGTTTCAGGGAGACGATAAGGGAACAACTGACAGGAATGGGGGAAAGAAATACAGTAGAAGAAGAATGGGTAGCTCATAGGGATGAAGTAGTGAAGGCAGTAGAGGATGAAGTAGGTAAAAAGACGAGGGCTAGTATAAATCCTTGGGTAACAGAAGAAATATTGCATTTAATTGGTGAAAGGAGAAAATACACTCCTGGAAATTGAAATAAGAACACCGTGAATTCATTGTCCCAGGAAGGGGAAACTTTATTGACACATTCCTGGGGTCAGATACATCACATGTTCACACTGACAGAACCACAGGCACATAGACTCAGGCAACAGAGCATGCACAATGTCAGCACTAGTACAGTGTGTATCCACCTTTCGCAGCAATGCAGGCTGCTATTCTCCCATGGAGACGATCGTAGAGATGCTGGATGTAGTCCTGTGAAACGGCTTGCCATGCCATTTCCACCTGGCGCCTCAGTTGGACCAGCGTTCGTGCTGGACGTGCAGACCGCGTGAGACGACGCTTCATCCAGTCCCAAACATGCTCAACGGGGGACATATCCGGAGATCTTGCTGGCCAGGGTAGTTGACTTACACCTTCTAGAGCACGTTGGGTGGCACGGGATACATGCGGACGTGCATTGTCCTGTTGGAACAGCAAGTTCCCTTGCCGGTCTAGGAATGGTAGAACGATGGGTTCGATGACGGTTTGGATGTACCGTGCACTATTCAGTGTCCCCTCGACGATCACCAGAGGTGTACGGCCAGTGTAGGAGATCGCTCCCCACACCATGATGCCGGGTGTTGGCCCTGTGTGCCTCGGTCGTATGCAGTCCTGATTGTGGCGCTCACCTGCGCGGCGCCAAACACGCATACGACCATCATTGGCACCAAGGCAGAAGCGACTCTCATCGCTGAAGACGACACGTCTCCATTCGTCCCTCCATTCACGCCTGTCGCGACACCAGTGGAGGCAGGCTGCACGATGTTGGGCCGTGAGCGGAAGACGGCCTAACGGTGTGCGGGACCGTAGCCCAGCTTCATGGAGACGGTTGCGAATGGTTCTCGCCGATACCCCAGGAGCACCAGTGTCCCTAATTTGCTGGGAAGTGGCGGTGCGGTCCCCTACGGCACTGCGTAGGATCCTACGGTCTTGGCGTGAATCCGTGCGTCGCTGCGGTCCGGTCCCAGGTCGACGGGCACGTGCACCTTCCGCCGACCACTGGCGACAACATCGATGTACTGTGGAGACCTCACGCCCCACGTGTTGAGCAATTCGGCGGTACGTCCACCCGGCCTCCCGCATGCCCTCTATACGCCCTCGCTCAAAGTCCGTCAACTGCACATACGGTTCACGTCCACGCTGTCGCGGCATGCTACCAGTGTTAAAGACTGCGATAGAGCTCCGTATGCCACGGCAAACTGGCTGACACTGACGGCGGCGGTGCACAAATGCTGTGCAGCTAGCGCCATTCGACGGCCAACACCGCGGTTCCTGGTGTGTCCGCTGTACCGTGCGTGTGATCATTGCTTATACAGCCCTCTCGCAGTGTCCGGAGCAAGTATCATGGGTCTGACACACCGGTGTCAATGTGTTCTTTTTTCCATTTCCAGGAGTGTATAAAAATGCAATAAATGAAGCAGGCAAAAAGGAATACAAACGTCTCAAAAATGACATCGACAGGAAGTGCAAAATGTCTAAGCAGGGATGACTAGAGGACAAATGAAATGATATAGGGGCTTATCTCACTAGGGGTAAGATAGATATTGCCTACAGAAAAATTAATGAGACCTTTGGAGAAAAGAGAACCACTTGTATCAGTATCAAGAGCTCAGTTGGAAACCCAGTTCTAAGCAAGGAAGGGAAAGTAGAAAGGTGGAAGGAGTATATAGAGGGTCTATACAAGGGCGATGTACTTTAGGACAATATTGTGGAAATGGAGGAGGATGTCGATGAAGATGAAAGTGGGAGATACGATACCGAGTGAAGAGTTTGACAGAGCAGTGAAAGACCTGAGTCGAAACAAGGCCCCGGGAGGAGACAATATTCCATTGGAACTACTGACAGCCTTGGGAGAGCCAGTCCTGGCAAAACTCTACCATCCGGTGAGCAAGATATATGAGACAGACTTCAAGAAGAATATAATAATTCCAATCCCAAAGAAAGCAGGTGTTGACAGATGTGAAATTTACCGAACTATCAACTGAATAAGTCACAGCTGCAAAATACTAACGCGAATTCTTTACAGACGAATGGAAAAACTAGTAGAGGCCGACCTCGGGGAAGATCAGTTTGGATTCCGTATAAATGTTGGAACACGTGAAGCAATACTTACTCTACGACTTATCTTAAAAAATAGATTAAAGAAAGGTAAATCTACGTTTCTAGCATTTGTAGACTTAGAGAAAGCTTTTGACGATGTTGACTGGAATACTCTCTTTCAAATTGTGAAGGTGGCAGGGGTAAAATACAGGGAGCGGAAGGCTATTTACAATTTGTACAGAAACCAGATGGCAGTTATAAGAGTCGAGGGGCATGAAAGAGAAGCAGCGGTTGGGAAGGGAGTGAGACAGGGTTGTAGTCTCTCCCCGATGTTATTCAATGTGTATACTGAGCAAGCAGTAAAGGAAACAGAAGAAAACTTTGGAGTAGGTATTAAAGTTCATGGAGAAGAAATAAAAACTTTGAGGTTCGCGATGACATTTTAATTCTGTCAGAGACTGCAAAGGACTTGGGAAAGCAGTTGAACGGAATGGCCAGTGTCTTGGAAGGAGGATATAAGATGAACATCAACAAAAGCAAAACGAGGATGATGGAATATAGTCGAATTAAATCGGGTGATGCTACGGGGATTAGATTAGGAAATGGGACGCAGAAGTAGTAAATAATTTTTGCTATTTGGGGAGGAAGATAACTGATGATGGTCAAAGCAGAGATGATATAAATTGTAGACTGGTAATGGCAAGGAAAGCGTTTCTCACGAAGAGACATTTGTTAACATTGATTACAGATTTAAGTGTCAGGAAGTCGTTTCTGAAAGTATTTGTACGGAGTGAAGCCATGTATGGAAGTGAAACATGGACGATAAATGGTTTGGACAAGAGGAATAGAAGCTTTCGGAATGTGGTGCTACAGAAGAATGCTGAAGATTAGATGGGTAGATCACATAACTAATGAGGAGGTATTGAATAGAATTGGGGAGAAGAGGAGTTTGTGGCACAACTTGTCAAGAAGAAGGGAACGGTTGGTAGGACATGTTCTGAGGCGTCAAGGAATCATGAATTTAGCATTGTAGGGCAGCGTGGAGGGTAAAAATCGTAGAGGGAGACCAAGAGATGAATACACTAAGCAGATTCAGAAGGATGTTGGTTGCAGTTACTACTGGGAGATAAGGAAGCTTGCACAGGACAGAGCAGCATGGAGAGCTGCATCAAACCAGTCTCAGGACTGAAGACCACAACAACAACATCAGTCTCGTCTTAAATGAGAGTCAGTTCTGCATGATGAATGTTAACTGGAGTCATTCACATACATAAGGAGTAGAAGTGGGCCCAAAACTGAACCTTGTAAGACTGCGATTTCTTCCCAATCACTAAAATTTTCTCTTATTTCGACATCGTTCGAATTATTCAGCACAACTATTGCAGTCTGTTGGTTAAGTATGGTTCAGAAAAATACCACCCACCGATATTTTATTGCGTTATTTAAGGAGTGTAATATTTGTGAGGTGAATGTACAAGTACCATTCTCAGTCGAGGAACCATTCTGGAATGCAAACTGAGATATGCTATGTAAAATGCCTCTACTTAAATTTGAGGCTACTCTTGAGTATGCAACTTTGTCGAATATTTTGGAAAAAGTATTAAGTAAGGAAAGTGGACAATAATTATTTAAGTCTTTCTTCTCACCATTCTTATAATGACATTTAAAACTGTATATACTAATGTGTGTGGAAAAATTCCCTGTGCCAGTGATAAATTGGTAAGGGCACCATATGTTAAGTTAAGATAACTTTTCAATATTCTGTCTGAAATTCCATCAACAACGTATGGATTCGTGCCATAACTCGTCGATGTTCGATGTTCATATGGTGATGTGAACAGTTAAATTAAGTTTAAGATTGACAGCTACAGGTACAGCTTTCTCCAGCATTGTTTGTTTAACAGAAGAGATGCTTTTGAAGAGCTTTTTGAACTACATATACTCCAAGCTCTACATTCACCAAGTTTCAGATTCTCACCACTGTTCTTGACGCATCCAGCGGCAGCAGGAGTTCATTCTAGTTAATATGAGACAGTTGGTTCCATAGGTGCCTTCAATGAGAGATGCTACTTCCATGGCCTTTGGTTCGCTGAAGGTATCATCCACCTGCTGGAAGCACGCGTGCAAATCGTAAAACGCGCTACCTCAGATACGATTGAATTTCATAACCTGCTTTAGGCCAGGTATACAGCCCCATTTACCTTTATGTCTCTACCAAAATAACTCTTGACATTTTACAACATGAGGGAACATAACACTGAAAAAACTGGCCAGGTGCGAGTAGGCCTCGCCCACAGACAAAATAAATAAATAAATAAATAAATGGCTCTGTGCACTGTGGGACGTAACATGTGAGGTCAACAGTCCCCTAGAACTTAGAACTACTTAAACCTAACTAACCTAAGGACATCACACACATCCATGCCCCAAGGCAGGATTCGAACCTGCGACCGTGGCGGTCGCGCGGTTCCAGACTGAAGCGCCTAGAACCGCTCGGTTACCAGCTGCCGGCTTGCCTACAGACAGTTCCGTACAAACTCAGTCATGTATATAGATAGTTATCCATCATATGACTCGATAATTCAAGATTTTACAGCACCAACGGACCGTGTACCTTAGTATGTGACACAAATTTCAATGTGATAATCTACCGGCTCTGAGAAAATTGTTTCTCTACAATCGAACAGACAGAGAGAAAGACAGACATATTGAAGACAAAGTGATCGTATAAGGATTCCGTTTCTATCGATTTAGGTATGATACCCTTAAAAATTACATTAGTTCTTTTTAATTGTTACAGATATAATTACTTTTTAGTGAAAACCAAAAGTTATATAAATACTCCAAAATGGATCACATTGAAATGCTGGCACTGAGCTGATTTTCTTGGGATTGATTTGCGTACTCCGTAAGGCGATGTAATGTTTTATCAGTTATGTCTATAAAGTACGTTGTTAAATGTTAACCGAAATTGGTTGTTTGTTTTGAAAGAAACCACCCGTTCATTTAGTAAGCCAGTCAATCAGGCTCCATCTCTCAGCTGATCTACATTTACAGAGCGGCAAGTTAGAGTTTTCTGTGTTTTCTTCGCACTATATTTATTAAATTTCGAGTGTGTTTTTCTATTTAAGTTGTTTAATCTCGTGTTTTTATAAATGTAAATTCATTCACCCTGCAGTGGAGTAGTTGGTCACTGAACAGCCAGCAGGGTACTATCCAAGCTGTGGGAGACACTGTAATGGTGTGGAGCATGGGCAGTTGGAGTGATTTGGGACCACTGATACGTCTAGACACGACTCTGACAGCTGACACATATATAAGCATTCTGTCTGATCATCTGCATCCATTCATGTCCATTGCGCATTTCGACGGACTTGAGCAATTCCAGAAGGACAATGCGACATCCCACATGTCCAGAATTGCTACAGAGTGCGTCCAGGAACGCTCTTCTGGCTGGCTGCCAAACTCCCCAGACGTGAACATTATTGAGCGTATCTGGGATGCCTTGCAACGTCCTGTTCAGAAGAGATCTCCATACCCTCGTACTATTACGGATTTGTGGACAGCCCTGCAGGATTCGTGGTGTTAGTTCCCTCCAACACTACTTCAGACATTAGTCGCATCCGTTCCACGTCGTGCTGCGGCAGTTCTACGTGCTCGCTGGGGCCCTACGCGATATTGGGCAGATTACCAGTTTCTTTGGTTCTTTAGAGTAAAAGGGCGTAGCACAAGTAGTCCAGGAAGACTATGTCATCGTTTCTATAACAATTCGGTTCTGTAGTAAACAGAAAGTAATCGAAACTCTGCTGCCTTTATACTTTAGCAGGTGTGAGGCCGGAAAGTGTGAGCGTATCACCAGAGCACGTGCTAGCTCTAGGGCTCCCAATTTGCCCTACAACTTTGCTTCAGCACGTGTTAAGTTCAAAAGCTGATTTAATTGTTGTTCGCTTTGTGATAATTTCTAGATCTGTTAGTAATATTGGCTTGGAGAAGTCCTATCCATTGCCAGAATAGCAAATCATAAAAAGAGCAACGCCTTTGAGATAATTTTAGAGTCTGTAAATAGCAATTTAGTCTATCAGAAGTAAAAAGGAAGGAAGCAACGGTCGAGGAAAGCGGGAACTAGTGAATACAGATTTGTTATTGAAAGGCCAAGCTGAAGCTGAAATTCTCTCACGTGTGTGTCTGCGCTATACTTTTGCAGCTATGTCTGTACTGGCGCATAAGTAGACGTAAAACTGTCGGGTAAACCAGAACACGTGTGCCGTCTTCACGAGACGCGCAATCAAGTGGAAGTAGCGCAAAGAATGCGTACCTGTCACATGAATCGAACATGACAGCCATTAAGTTTGTGTATGTCCATCCTTGTGATGGGAGGTCATATACGTACATACATGACAGCCATTACCCAACCGATAAAAATAGTTCTATGTGAGCAATATAAATTACAAACTTAAACATTTTAAGATATTCTTCTATGAGTACACTTACTTCAAAGACAATACAATAAACTACATCGCGACTGAGATTTATAAGGCGCTGACAGATCAGAAATTTATGAACAGAACCGAGATTAAGAGACGAAAAGTTTGAAGGGAGAATGTCGTGAAGAATGTTCACTTAGGTGTACTATGAAACGAAGGAAGGGAGATTATGGTTTAACGTACCGTAGACATCTAGGCCATTGTAGTCGGAGCACGAGCTCTGACTGTTTCGAGGACGGGGAAGGAAATCGGCCGTGCCATTTCAACGGAACCGTCCCGGCTTTGCCCGAAGCGACTTAGGAAAATCACGCAAAACCTAAATCAGGATGATCATGTGTGTAGTTGAATCGTTGTCCTCCCGAATGCGAGTCCAGACTGCTAACGACGACCTCACCTAGGTGCGTAGGTGTAGTGTGAGGAAACTGCTCAGTCAGAAATCCATGATTTATACGTAGCAAAGAGTAATTTGATGCCAACTAATTAGAAACTGAAAGCTACAAAACTTAGGGAATATCAGCAGATGCTTAAACTGTTAAATGAGCTCATGATGGAACATAAATACATGTACATCGCATCGGCAGAAATATGGAAGTGGACAACACGTAGAATTGCAACAATTGACCGTACACTTGTTAACGACATAAGAATGACGTTGCTCATAGCAATTAAGAAAAATAGTATGATCTAAGACTTAAAAACATACCTATAAGTAGAATTCGACAACTACAAGGGACATTAATTTTTAAAAAATGCAAAATATCTCTGTAACAATTTTTCCAATTGGAAAATGCTGTTATCCATTTCGTATTATTTGACTTTCGTTTTGTATTTGTTTTCGTATTAGAAATATTTTAGTTCCTAACATGACATAAAAACGGTGCTGAAAATAAAGCAAGATTTTTGGTTCATACAAAATGACTATAAAAGCTGAAGAAGTTGACGTAGGACTGAAATTTGCTGTTTGAAACTTTCTGTAGTCACAGAGAAACGCGTATAATGCATAACGATAAATTGTTGTTGTCGTCGTCTTTTGCCTGAAAACTGGTTTGATAAAGGTCTCCATCCTATTTTATCCTGCGCAAGCCTCTTCATCTGCGAATAACTACTGCATTCCATCTCCATTTGAAACTGCTTACTCTATTCATTTCTTGGTCTCGCTTTATAATTTGCACTTTCTTCTTCCCCCATCCTCCGCCCCCCTCCCCCCCCCCCCCCCAACACACACACACAGACTTCCCTCTAGTACTAAATTGAAGTTCCCTTGGTACCTTAGAATATGTCTTATCAACCGACACCTTCTTTTAATCACGTTGCAGTACAAATTGCTTTTCCTCCCATCTCATCTCCCACATTATTCTGTAACACTAATTTCAATAGCTTCTATTCTCTTCTTCTATTGGCCGTTTATTGTCCACGATTCACTTTCAAATGAGGCTACACGCCAGACAAACATCTTCATAAAAGGCTTCCTGTTACTTAACTTTCTTATTGCATTTTAACAAATTCTTCAATTTCAAAAATGCTATTCTTGCAATTGCCGCTCTGAATCTTATAATCTCACTATTTCGGCTATCGCCAGTTATTTTTCTACCAAAATAGCAAAACTCATATACTAATTTTATTGTTTCATTTCCTAATTTAATTATCTCAGCATTGCCTGAGTTACTTAGACTATATTTCATTACCCTCGTTGTACTGTTATTCATATTCATCTTATAACTTCTTTTCAAGTCACTGTCCATACTGCTCAACTGTTCTTCCAAGTCATTAGACGTCTATGAGAGATTTACGATGTCATCGGCAGGATGCAAAGCTTTAATTTCTTCTCCATGAACTTTCGGACCCTTTCTAGATTTATCCATGGTTTCCTTTACTGTTTGCTCAATGTACGGATTGAGTAACATCGAGGATAGACTACATCCCTGTCTCACTTTCTCCTCAAGCGCTGCTTCCCCTTCGTATCTTTCTATTATTGCAACTGCAGCCTGGTTTCTGTACAAATTGTATATAACCTTTCGCTCCCTGTATTTTACCCCTGCTAGAGCGTATTCCAGTCAACATTGTAAAAACCGCTGCGTTGCAGTTTTTTTCTGAAATGAGTTTCTAGCAGATTCTCTCGTTGTGCCATTGAATTCCTGGTTTTCAGAAGTCTTCAACTACTAATAGCCTTGTGCCGTTTGTTACTTCTTTCTGGTTTTTCTACTCTCCTAATGTCACTTTATCGTAATGATGTGCTCAGAATTCACTGCTCCACGAGGAACAATCCTCGACCACTTCCTCTCGTATTAACACAACTGTACATGTCTTTCGTCTTGCCCGTTGAATCTAAGTTGTAATCCGCAATATAGTTGTTGTAGCTATTAGAATGTTCCTGTTTTGTGAATATAGTAAACAACTCATCCATCTACTGATGGGAACAACTAAATTAAAACATTGATTTCGTCGGTTGTTGGGAAAAAAATCTGGTCAGTCGACTGCGGTGTTTTTTGGTCGATTGGTTCATTCATTCTTTTGAGTGAATCCAGTCTATGGGAGCAACCGATTGAGAAAAGTCAGTAGAGAGCGATGTTGTTTCGCATATTGATTGACAAATTTTTTCCTTTAGCTCAAACCATTCTGTACTCTTCCTGTGGGTTCTGCTGGTCAGTCTTTGGTATTTAGGCGGTTTTCCCGTATTCGTAATGGTTAGCCATTCAAAGAAAATTAACGAATCATGAAAAATATTTTTCTCGAAAAAATTACTTCTGACAAGCAGAAGAATGTACTTAAAAATCAAATGATTAAATCAACTAACAATTTAAAAACTTCTAACTTACATGATTCCTGCCTATGTCCCTTTAGTTATTACTAAAAGATAATTGGCAGTTATGTGTGGAAACCGGCGTGAAGAGACACGTAGCTTAGACATTTAGAAAAATAATTGTTCATTTATTTAAATATAAATTTAGAATATAGAATCAGTTATGAAACTCTTACCACCAATCAAAAATTTTATATTTGATGGCACATTAGGAAAATTTCGTTTTTAATTAAATAAATATACAAACGTTGAAAATGTTTAAATTTTGAAATTATGCTTTTTATTTACCTCTCTTGCATTAAGGTAAGTTATTTATCTCCAAACACGTAGGCAATTCTAGTAAGATTTCTACACGCTCCCAATTTGATTTCAACAAGGCATGTTTTGATGTGTCCTGAGGAGTGTACATGAAACTGGAATAGTAAAACAGACTGGACAGCCAGAAGTACAGCGCGTGCTTTCGTGATAATCGTCATCTGATATGTTCAAGCTGACATAATAATCCAACAGATAACTCAGCGAAGACACAGCAGTTAAAAAAAATGTTAAATGTGTGTGAAGTCTTATGGGACGTAACTGCTAAGGTCATCAGTCCCTGAGCTTACACACTACTGAACCTAAATTATCCGGACAAACACACATACTCATGCCCGAGGGAGGACTCGAACCTCTGCCGGGACTAAAACAGCAGTTAACGACGCTCCAAAATGTATTCAGGACGTGCTTGGGCACACTAACAGTGAATTATTCGAGTAGGAAAGTTTGATCGTAAATCATGGTGTCCAATATTTGCTGACAATATTCAGTAAAAGCAGTCATTCCAAAAGAAATGTGAAGAGAATATATATAATTAAAAGAGTAAAAGGGGGATAGTAAGAACTGTAGAAGATATAGAAAAGTATCAATTTATTGTACGTATCACATAGACTATACGCCTGTATTTTAAGTACTAGATTAAAAGGTATGAAAGGAAGGGTTTTTGCAAAGACACATCAACAAATCATGCTGCTCTTGTGCTAATGAAAATAACTGAAATATAGTGTTAAACAGAAAGCCTCAATTGATAGGAAAACTAATTTCTTTTTAACATTCACAGCTAACGTTAGTTTAGAAATAACATTACACTGCACATAAATTTAAAAATAAATGGAACAAGAGTAATTAAATTAAAATGCATCTATAATAATAATAATAATAATAATAATAATAATAATAATAATAATAATGGTTTCATAACAAAAATAATAAAATGTGCTCTACTAACAAAGTTAATATTACATACAGTGTTTACCTTGACGACAATAATGAGGTACTGACAGCAGCCGTAACAGAAACAAAACAATAATGAGCACATAATCCAAAGCTGACGAAAATATAGATACAAAAATACATTGATCAAGCTTAAAATATAAAAAAGAAAAACAATGAAAAAAATAAGGAAAAAGGGATCAGTAGGAATGTGACAAAATATCTGTGATTGGATATCTTTAACCATAGACGGCGGACAGCAATGAAGGATGCGCTAGTGACGTTCTAACTTTTTGCATAGAGATACAAGCAAGAATTCAAACATATGTGAATCCTATTAGTGTTAGTAATACGCAATAAGCAGAAGTTCTGAGTGTCCAACGAATACGTAGCCAAGTAGATCAGATTGTGTGCCTATTTTACGGTCGTTTCCGCTCCATTTGAACATAACAGTCACTGGCATAACGAATAAAATGAATGCTACAAACTTGTCCGTACAAGTTTTAACAACGCGAAGAGAAATTTCTGAATATGGAGGGAAAAAATTACAACTAGCACAAAGATAAAAAACTCATGCACAAAAAGAAAATTCTTTCTCAGAAAGGGGTGAAACCTGTTGTAAGAATCTGGGCTTGTTCAGCACTGGTCAGCTGTTACTCACTGCATACGTGCCATATTTGCATTAATCAGCCAGCAGCTGAGGTTAGCGAAGGACAGCATTCGTGATTCTGAGAACACTGGCTACTCTAAGCACAAAGTGCTCTCCTTACTCTCTTTGAGTGTATGTGGTGCCTACGCAACCACGTAACAGTAAGCGAAGGGCTTCACAAAATATTTATCCTCACTCTGCTGAAAGAGAAAGGAGCACACAAATGTGGGAACTTTAATTCAGTTTGACACTCGCTACACAGTTTTCTTCCCACAGTAATGAAAAGATCAGGAATCTAAAAAACCGTAATTTTTAGTTAAAAATTAAAGAGTGATGAAATATTAACTCTGAACTGCAGCATAACAAGGGGCTACAGAGTGTAGGGGAAATCATCGCTATCTTATCGTAAATTCTAACTTAAAAACCTAGGCCAACATTTCACGATTAATGAAGGTAGCAGGGCTGAAAATTACTTCCTAAGGTACAACCGCATGATTTAACAACTGAGTGGTCAGGCGATTGTCGTTTGAACTGAATGAATTAACAGAATAAAAGTAGTGTCTGTCGATACGTCAGCTCACTTTCCGGGTTTGAGTGGTTCCACTTAATGTGGAACCATCAACTGACAAGATTAGTGATCTTTTACAGAAGCTCGAAATTTAGCACGGACTTCATTGCGAGATGCTTATAATAGTTTCCACAATGAAACTTTGTTTCAAAACCTGACAGAAAATCCAAAGAGATTCAGGTCCTGTGTAAAATATGCCAGCGGCAAGACCCAATGAATGCCTTCTCTGCGCGATAGCAATGGTGCAACAGTGCTGCTAAAACAGAGTTCTAAACGCAGCCTTCCGAAACTCTTTCGCCAAAGAAGGCATAGTAAATATTCCAGAATTCGAATCAAGTAGAGCTGCCAACGTGATATCGACTGAGTCGTGAAGCAACTTAAACCACTAAATAAAAGCAAGCCTTCCGGTCCAGAGTGTATGCCAGTTACGTCCTTTCAGAGTAAGCTGATGCAGTAACTCCACACTTAACAATCATATACAACCGCTCGCTTGACGAAAGATCCGTACTCAAAGACTGGAAAGTTGCACAGGTCACACCAATATTCAAGAAAGTCAAAAGGAGTAATTCAATAGATTACAGGCCCATATCACTAACGTCGAAGTGCAGCAGGATTTTGGAACATATACTGTGTTGAAACATTATGAATTACCTCGAAGAGAACAGTCTATCGACATACAGTCAACACGGATTTAGAAAACACCGTTCTTTTGAAACACAACTAGCTCTTTACTCACAAGATGTGTTGAGTGCTATCGATAAGGAATTTCAAATTGGTTCCGTATACCTAGATATCCGGAAGGATTTTGACACAATACCTCTCAAGCGGCTCATAAGCAAATTGCGTGCTTATGAAATATCGTCTCAGTTATGCAACTGGATTCGTTATTTCCAGTACGATGGGTAACAGTTCGTGGCAATTGACGAAATTTGGAAAACGGAAGTGATGTCTGGCGTTCCCCATGGTAGTATGGGGGCCCACTGATGTTTCTTAACTTTATAAACGATTTAAGAGACAATCCGAGCAGCCGTCTTAGGCTGTTTGCAGATGTCGTTTATAGTCTAGTAAAGTCATCAGAAGATCAAAACCAATTCCAAAACGATTAGTATAAGATATATTTATGACCATAAATAATGAAATGTGTATGGTCATCCACATGAGTGCTAAGACTTCTGTTACACTATTAATTAATTAAATTTCAAGGCCATAAATTCAACTAAATACCAAGGAATTACAATTATGAACAGCTAAAATTGGAAAGAACTCATAGAAAATATTGTGGGGAAGGCGAACCAGAGAATACACTTTTCTGGCAGAACACATAGTAGACGCAACAGGTCTACTAAAGAGACTACCTTCACTACGCTTATCCATCATCTTTTGGAGTACTGCTGGGTTGTGAGGGATCGTTACCAAATGGACTAACGGAGTGCGGCGAGAAAGTTCAAATGCAGGGAAAGTTCACGTTTTGCATGATTGAGAAATAGGGGAAAGAGTGTGACGGATATGACGTAAGATTTGGGGTGAACATCATTAAAGCAAAAGCGTTTCTCGTTGCGGCGGGAACTTCTCACGAAATTTCAGTCACCAACTTCCTCCTTCGAATACGAAAACATTTTCCTGACGCCACCTACATAGGGAGTATCGATCATCATAATAAGTAACAGAAATTAGTACTCGCCCGAGAAGATATAGATGTTACTTTTCTCCACGCGCTTTTGGAGAGTGGAATAATTGATAATTAGTGTGAAGGGGGTTCGATGAATCCACTGCCAGGTGCTTAAGTGTGATTTGCAGAGTATCTATGTAGATGTAGACGTCTATGCACATTTCAGTCTCCGGGCAGAAGTTGTTCCATTTACAAACTTGTTCATCACACAGGACAAAAATTAGTTACCCCCAGGACACATCATGTTAACGCCGTGTAACACCGCCTGTATTCCTGATAATGGAATCAATTCGGAGGGAAAGAGTCCTCAAGTTTCTTTAAATTTGACGTATCAGTTTACATCCCCTCATTGATGATTAGATCGCGTAGAGCTCCCAGCTCTATGTCTTCTTTCCACAAATTTATATGAATTTTTAAAGTTGTGAAGTCCTTTTTGAAACAATCCGTTTATGGCCGACCGCAATCCTCTTGCTACAGTACAGGCAGTACCAATACCAGTTCAGGTATAATGTGCCGGCTGGAATTATAGGTGATTGTCTGGTAGGGCCACATGTTCTCCTAGAACGTCTTACAGACGCTGTCTAGAAGGACTTTCTTCAGAATACTCTCTAAGATTATTGGAAGATGTGCCCATGCAAATAAGAAAAAAAAAATCATCTGGTTTATGCATTATGGAGCTGCAGAAAATCTCAGGATTCGGGATGCACAGGCCGGTATCTACTACGACAGATGGATAGGTAGAGGAGAACCAGTTCCCTGTCCTGCACGTTTGCCAACGTCACTACTCTTGACTTTTATTTCTGGGGAGCACCTTACACAATTGGTATGTGGAGAAGGCCACCCAGACACAGAAACTCCTCAGTGACGTCTCACGAAAGCCTGAGAAACCGCTCGAAACTCTCAGGCAATATTTAAAACGTGTGACAGTCGGTGATTCGACAAGCGCACGCGTCTTTAGGGGGCAAGAGGAGGACATTTCGAGCATTTAATATGAGTTTGTGTTGATGAGGTCCAATCGCTTAAATTGTGAACTTTCACTAGTACCTCGAAAACGCAGTATTTTCGGAACATGTTTATGGGAACTTCTTTCTTGTTTTCTTGTAAGGAACCTGTCCCCAGAATTCTAAAAGGAGTTTTTGAAACAGCCTGTATAGTTTTCTTGTGGCCACATAAAATCTGATTTTTTGAGGCTACTTCGTGTGGTTTAGTACTATTGCGGCAGTTATCTCATTAGCTTTCTAAGAGGTTTCCAGAAAGTTTCTAAGAGGTGTTTGTCATCGTCCAAAGGAAGCTTTATTTGTGGAGATATAGGAGGCACACGGCAAGTCAACGAGGCAGCGTCTACCAATAAATATGGCCGCGGAACACGTGACCTCGCGTGCCGATCAGATATGGCGGCCGACGCCTGTCTATCGCCGGCGCTGCACGCACTCGCCGTAAACGTACTGCACCTTTGTCCCACACCGCTGGTGGTACATAAGGCCACGCACTCGATAGCCAGGGCGCGTGCTGTCCCACAGTGAGTGATGGGCAAGGAAAAAAGAACAGCTTTTAACCCTCATGTAGCATTTTACGACCGCACGTGCTTGTGGGGTAACCGATAATACACTTTTGCTCTAGGAAACAGCAGGCTATTACGTTTTATAGCTATGGGGACCATGTGGTTGCAGTTAAGCGAAGCTGGCATAATGTGCAGGATCCAATACCTGTTTCTGGCTCTCTGGGGAGACTAGATGCTAAAATAAGTGGGAAAAGGGTATAGAAGAACTCAATTCAGGACTCAGTGTTGTGTTTCGAGAAAAGAAGCAACCAAAAATAAGCACCGCAGAACACACACAATACGGTGAGGCGATAGGAAATCAGATGAACACCTACAGTCACGGAGGCGAATGGGTTTGTTAAATGGGTTCTGGCAAAATGCCATGCATGTGTAAATAAGTGCGACCAATTCTAGAGTACTGGTCCACTGTTAGGACTTCTTATCAAACAAGTACGGCGAAAGACACCGGACTTATCCGAATATGTGTTACGAGTATCGTAAGAGGTCAGAGTATCCCATACGAAAGTGCAACAGAAGTGGTCGAGGAAGATAAATGATAATCTGTGGGAGAAAGAGTACTAATGAAATTCTCTGGGGCAGATTTGGGGCAGCTGCATTCGAAGGTGAATGTGCGACTACTCTGTTAGCATCATTGTATCTCACGGGAATTATATAGCCCAATTTACACAGAATAGAGCACGAATGATTGGAATATAGTCTCTTTTTCCATTGGCCAACAAGCCAATAGAACAGAACAGAAAATCGACAATAATGTACCCTGCGTCATACAGTATAAAATGACTTGCAGATGTAGATGGACGTATTTTTATTTTGATTTTCTGCGAATTTTCTGGGTGACACTACTGATAACTCACAGTAATTTGGAAACATTACTTTATGGTTTTATAATAAATAAATAAATGTAAATGTCACATGACTACGGCCACCCGCGTCGTGCAAGTCTTTCGATTTGACGCCATTTCTGCGACATGCGCGTCGATGGGGATGAAATGAAGATGATGAGGACAACACAACACCCAGTCCCTGAGCAGAGAAAATATCCCTACCAGCCGGGAATCGACCCTGGCCCTTGGGACTGATATTCTGTCGCGCTGACCATTCAGCTAGCTGACCCGGTTATTGTTTTATAAAGTTGGGAATGAAGGGAGATATTGATATTCGGATTAGCAATTTTCAAGGAATTTTACGGTATTTATGGAATTTTTATGATATTTTACTACAGCTGGAATGTGCAGTCGCCATGTTTGACAGTAAAAAAAAATTAATCTGCTGCTGTTTCCCATATTTATAAATAATGTCGCAAACAGCGATGGAGTTTAACTTTCAAAACTTACTAACTCATATTCCCTAATACTGTGTCCATGCATCAAAAGCATTGGAAATATCAACAGTGGAGAAAACCCTTCATAGTAAATAAGCCACATAATAGACGCGTAAAACTTCTTTTGCGATTTTCTCGGATCTGACACAGTAGTGCACCTTACTACTTGTAAATTGTGTTGTTTTAATGGCTTTGTAAAGATGTACAAAGTTTGAAGTAAATCTGTGATCCCACCGTCGTGGGCTCCGCTTCTGCGTTTGACCGAGAGAAGATTGTGATGATTTCGGCTCGAGCATTTCAGAAACTAAACGAACTGTCGGGTGTTCGAGGAGTGCTGTGGAGGGTGTCTTCAACACGTTGCGAAACCAAGATGAAATCACGTTCAGACATTGTTGGGTTGGGCGGTCACCCCTCATTACAGATGTCGGACGTCGTAGGCTGGTCAGACTGGTAAAACAGTACAGGAGGCGGACTGCGGCCGAACTAGCATCGGACATTAATGCTGGGCAGAGTAGAAGTGTGTCTGAACACACAGTGCACCCCCGATGTGTCTCCGCAGCCGACGACCCATTCATGCCAACGTTACCCGCGCAGGATTAGCCGAGCTGTCTAGGCGATGCAGTCATGGACTGTGCGGCTGGTCCCGGCGGTTCGAGTCCTCCCTCGGGCATGTGTTTGTCCGTAGGATAATTTAGGTTAAGCAGTGTGTAAGCTTAGGGACTGATGACCTTAGCAGTTCGGTCCCATAAGATTTCACACACACTTGCCAACGTCAACAACCCGACATCGACAACTGCGACTGAATGGGCACGTGGCCGTCGGCACTGGTCGTTGGCGCAGTGACAGAGCGTTTCATTGTCTGATGATACCTGATACTTTCTTCGTCATGCCGATGGGAGGGTGCGAATCCGTCGCCTTGGAGGGGAACAGCTTCTTGACACCTGTACTGCGGGTCGGAGACAAGCTGGCGGCGGCTCCACTGTGCTCTGGGGAACATTCACGCGGGCGGCCATGGGTCCAGTGGAGCTCGTACATGGCACCGTGACGGCCAAGGAGTATCGTGCACTGGTTGCAGACCACGTAGATCCCTTCATGACGATCATGTTTCCCGACGGCAGTGGAATTTTTTGCAAGGAGCACACCATGTCACTAGGCCAGGGGTGTGACGGAGTGGTTCGAAGAACACAGTGTCGAGTTCCAATTGATATGCTGGATCCCAAACTCGCCTAACTGAACCCAATTGAACACATCTGGGATGTGATTGAAGGTGGATTCAGAACTCATCGCATCCTTCTCAGGGATTCACGGGAATTAGGTGACTTGTGTGTGCAGATGCGGTGCCATCTACCTCCAGCGACCTACCAAGGCCTCGTTGCTTCCATGCCACGACGCGTCAAGACTGTTATCCGTGTCAAAGGTGGATATACTGGCTATTAGGTAGGTGATAATAATGTTCTGGCTGATCAGTGTAGCTACAAATACGATAATCATTGCAGGCTCCCAGCATCCACACAGCCTCAAACATGCAGTTTTCAAAAAAATGGCTCTGAGCACTATGGGACTTAACATCTGTGGTCATGAGTCCCCTAGAACTTAGAACTACTTAAACCGAACTAACCTAAGGACATCACACACATCCATGCCCGAGGCAGGATTCGAACCTGCTACCGTAGTAGTCGCGCGGTTCCGGACTGAGAGCCTAGAACCGCTAGACCACCGCGGCCGGCCATGCAGTTTTCCTTTAGGTAGTACATCGCCTAATATCTGCTCCATTACCTGAGTCACCATATCAGAGACGACCATTGTATTGTATTGTATGTTAACCGGAGACTTACAGACGACGGAGAGGCTCCGTCCCCGCAGCAGTCGCAGTGATACACAACCCCACGACGACTACCGCAGTCCACTTCACCCCTCGACCGCCCCACACCGAACCCAGGGTTACTGTACGGTTCGGCTCCCGGTGGACCCCCAGGGATCGTCTCACACCAGACGAGTGTAACCCCTATGTTTGCGTGGTAGGGTAATGGTGGTGCACGCGTACGTGGAGAACATGTTTGCGCGGCAATCGCCGACATAGTGTAGCTGAGGCGGAATAAGGGGAACCAGCCCGCATTCGCCGAGGCAGATGGAAAACTGCCTAAAATACATCCACCGACTGGCCGGTTCACCGTACCTCGACACAAATCCGCCGGGCGGATTCGTGCCGGGGACCGGCGCTCGTTCTCGCCCGGAAAGCAGATACGAACATAAGCCGACAAAAATATAGTTTCAAGGAACGGCTGTAGCTCCGCTCTGATTTGTAATACACTAAAAAAAAAGAAATTGCGTAAAATTACACCACTTCCCTACGACGGTCAACAACAATCACTCAGCAGTTATAAAGACTGGTGCAAAATACCTTATTTCATATAACCTTGTAAAAATGTTAAAGTCGCGCAACTACAGACCTGCGCTTTGTAGTACCAACAGCACACTAAAATTTTTATTCAATAGGGAGGACAAATTGCAACCCTTGGACAGTGTGGACTGTATAGTCACATGCAGGTGGTGTGGGAAAGTAAATATTAGCTGTTCAGGCAGTGTTCTGACAGTTGGGTTACGTGAACATGAGAGAAGCTGGAGATTAAGGAAGGGAGATACAATTTCTGGCGATGGTCTTCTAATAGAGTATCATTTATATTGTGTAGAAATGAATATCTTGGAAATCAACAGATGTTCATACTCAATTTCCTTTTTCCCGGTTGTTAAACTGAATTTTCGCTACAGAAACGAGATTCATATTATAAACTTATTTCTCATCAGTTGTTAGACGTATCTCCACATAACAACCTGGTTTCTTCCTTTATTATTTCTAAGTGAGAAAATGTAATGTTTCCCTACGTCATTTTTGTATCATCTCTACAAATAATATCTATGTAAGTCAGATACCAGTTTTATCTGTGTCTGCCACATTCCGTTCTTACATGAAGAAACTGAAAGCCGACTCGTGACTAGACAAATGTAATTTTGCAGAATATTAGGAAGTGTGACTTCTGAAATTTTCCCGGCGTATTTGTTCTTCTAATAATTTCCGGGTATGCAGCCGGATCCCGTCGACATTCTGCCACCAGAATGTCGACGGGATCCGGCTGCATACCCGGAAATTATTAGAAGGTATTAGGAAGTGTTTTCCTGTTTAATGCACAAGCAAGGTGGTGCAATGGCTAGCACACTGGACTCGCATTCGCGAGGACGACGGTTCGAACCCATGTCCAATCATTCTGATTTAGGTTTTCCGTGACTTCACTAAATCACTTAAGGCAAATGCTACGATGGTTCCTTTGAAAGGGCACGGCCGACTTCCTTTCCTAATCCGATAGGGGTGATGACCTCCCTGTTTCGTCGCCTCTTCCGAATCAACCAAGCAACCAATCTATTTAATATATATACTGACAAGCACCGACGGAAAATTCAGTTAGTAAATACTTTCCTCATTTTCTTCCTTAATGCCATAATACATTACTCCTGTACTATACGAACTGTAATGTTGACTTACTAAGATTGGATGTGATTTTGCCAAGCGAAATAAATTTATAAATGAATAAATATATAGAAGATACCTACTTATAAAATCAGATGAGTCTTTTTGACGCACCCTATACTTCGTCTGGAAACTGAAACTGGCGAGTAAAAAAAACAGGAGAATGTGTTAAATGGTTTCTCTATGTGATCGGACTGATGCTTGTACACGGAGAGCGGTGAAAATGGCAGGAGTTGTTGTTTCGAAACGCTTGAGTGCCGGACTGCGCCTGTGGGCGTCTCTTTCCCTTTTGGCGACACGGACAGATTGGTTCATGGCGCAGAATACATTACGCTGCGTAATGGATGATCTGGCAGCCTCCAAGCACCTCCCACCACTCATCCTCTGTCCTTTCCCTCGGCCGACTAGACACACACACACACACACACACACACATATACACCGGGATGAAGTTCAGTGTTTTACAGGTGCGCAAACGACCGCCAGTAACGCGACGCGGTATGAGATGAGCCGATATCGGATCCCCGATAACGCCCTGCACGGCCCACGCGCTGTGCTAACGCCGTTACGGCAGAAGCCGCCAGCTCCGAGAGATCTCGACCGCTGGCGGCGTGCCCTGCAACAACATGGCGACGCCTGCCACTGTGTGCTCTCCGCTAACATTCGAGGCCGAGAGGTCGTGACCTCAGAGATTGATTACTCGTTGCGGTTGTACGCTGCAGTCCCCCCCGGCCTACAAGCATTGTTGGATCTGCCCTGCCTCATCCCTACGTTTCTACCAACAGGAGGGCATAGTGACAGAAATTGTTAAGTATCACAGCGGGGTCAATGTCACCTAACTACATCCATTTTAACCTGCTTACTTTATTCCTCCCTTGTTGGATCTGCCCTGCCTCATCCCTACGTTTCTACCAACAGGAGGGCGTAGTGACAGAAATTGTTAAGTATCACAGCGGGGTCAATGTCACCTAACTACATCCATTTTAACCTGCTTACTTTATTCATCCCTTCGTCTCCCTTACAATTTTTACCCTTCGCACTTCCTCCGTTGCCAAATGGACGGTTTCTTCAAGCCTGAGGTTGAGTCGTACGTGTTGATCTCTTCTTAAACTCAAGTTGTTCTAGAAAATTCTTTCCCTCAATTCGCTTCAGTGCCTCCTCATTAGTTAATCAACCTTCCCATTTAATATTCACCGTTTTCTTGTAACACTACATTTCAAAAGCACCTATTCTCGTCAATGTTTCTCTTCCACACAAGGCTACACTTGAGACAAACAGCTCCGGAAAGGACTTCCTAACACCTACATTTTTGTTAGATGTTAATACTTTCCTCTTTTATAGGAACGGTTTCGTTCTATAGCCAACATGCATTTTGCACCTTCTCTATTGCAGTCATCCGCAATTACGTTGCTGTCAAAATAGGTTAAGAAATCAGACACTAAAAGCAGTAGATGTATTTTGCCAATCGCATCTTTATTACCTGATTTATGTCAACTACATTCCATTATCCCGTGTTTTACTTATCTTGATGTTCGTATAACTTGTTTTCAAGCGAGTATCCGTTTCGTTTTACTGCTCTTCCAAGTCATTTACTGTATTGTATGTAACTGATCTAATTATACTGTAATTGTATTTTTGCCTAAGTTTAATATAAACTACAAATTTTTTCTCCTATTCTGGTGAAGGATGCAATAACCAAATGGTCGGTGGTCATCCACCACGAGTAACCTGAAAGTCATACCAAAGCCCCTGCGATGATTATGACCTTATAATGAAATGAGTCGGTATTCAGTGTTATGAATGTCTCTTAAAATGAATTCAGCATCTTCGTGATCGTTCTAGAATACGTTAAGACATTTTATGGAGTGGCCAGACATATATCATTCTTGGAATGAACTACGGGAAAGTGTTTTATGAAACACAATGAATAGTAATTGAACGATGCATACTACGTTATATATTCAAGAAGATTATTTCAGTAGTGACTATTAAGAAATTTTAACCAAGTGTTGAGATGTTTATGGAAAGGTTCTTTAATTTTGAGAAGTGCTAGAAATCATATTTTTGATATTATTACACTTAGACAACGACTATTTATGAAAGAATATTTATCCGTTTCGATGACAGGAAGATATCTGTTGCTGGAAAACGTACATTGACACTACATTCGAAATCAGTGGTTTATTCATGTTGAAAAATATTACTTTCAAGTATAGATTCCAGCACAGAAACCAACGATTCGGTGATTTGTTTGAGTGTCTGTTTAAACAGCATCGCTGGTTGCTTGGGTGGCGGACAAAATCAATAACTGACCATAAAAACAATATTCATATCTTTTTAAAATTATTCCTCAAGTGAGGTGTACCTGCAGAGATTCACGACGTTAACGATGTACCATCAAATTGCGTCAAGAATAAGAGGAAGTTTGGGTAGTGAAGGGACACAAGAAGAATCACGCTTATGTTCCGAATGTCTCACCGTCCCACCACTCATTGCGGGAACAGTAAGCTGTTGGGATATTAACATTATCATAGTTGTATTCGGAACCACTTAAAAGGAAATTTTCTTACTCTTATTTCGAAAGATATCCACTGAAGAGCCAAAGAAACTGGCACAGCTGCCTAATATCGTGTAGGGCCCTCGCGAGCACGCAAAAGTGCCACAACGCGACGTGGCATGGAATCGACTAATATCTGAAGTAGTGTTAGAGGGAACTGACCATGAATCCTGCTCGGCTGTCCATAAGTCTGTAAGAGTACGAGGGGGTGGAGATCCGTTCTGATGAGCAGGTTGTAAGGCATCCCAGCTATATTCAATAATATTGATGTATGGGGAGTTTGGTGGCCAGCGGGAAAGTTTAAACTCAGAAGAATGTTCCTGGAGCCACTCTGTAGCAATTCTGGACGTGTGGGGTGTCGTAATGGGCCGCTGGAACTGCCCACGTCCGTCCAAATGCACAATGGACATGAATTGCTGCAGATCATCAGACAGGATGCTTACATACGTGTAACCTCTCAGAGTCGTATCTAGACGTATCAGGAGTCTCATATCATTCCAATTGCACGCGGCCTACACCATTACAGAGCCTCCACCAGTTTGAACAGTCCCCTTCTGACATGCATGGTCCATGGATTCATGAGGTTGTCTCCATACCGGTACACGTCAATCCACTAAATACAATTTGAAAGGAGACTCGTGCGATTGGGCAACATGTTTCCAGTTCAATATCGGCGCTGATGGGCTCAGGCGAGGCGTAAAGCTTCGTGTCGTGCAGTCGTCAACAATACACGAGCGGGGCTTTGGCTCCGAAATCCCATTTCGATGATGTTCCGTTGAATGGTTTGCACGCGGAGACTTGTTAATGGCCCAGCACTGAAATCTGCAGCAGTTTGCGGAAGGGTTGCACTTCTGCCACGTTGAACTATTCTCTCCAGTCGCCGTTGGTCCCGTTCTTGCAGGATGTTTTCCCGGCCACAGCGATGCCGGAGATTTGATGTTTTACCGGATTTCTGATATTCACGGTACGCTTGTGAAATGGTCATACGGGAAAATCCGTACTTCAACGCTATGTCGCTGTGGACCATCGCTCGTGCGCCAATTATAGCACCACGTTTAAACTCACTTAAATCTTGATAATCGGCCATTGTAGCAGCAGTAATTGATCTAACAACTGCGCCAAACACTTGTAGTCTTATATAGGCGTGCCGGCCGCAGCGCCATATTCTGTTTACAGATCCATGTAATTGAATATGCATGCCCATACCAGCTTCCTTGGCACGTTAGTTTATCTCTCGTATACGAAATGTAGAATTACATTGTGTACAGGAATATTTTTGTACACGTTTCAGGGAAACAGAAATTCTACTTTATTGAAGCAAGCTCACCAGAAATTTTGTTAGACACTCCCTTAAATAGGGACTCCGGTCTGTTTGTAGCGCTGTTGGTGATGTACACTGAAAGTTGTGCGAAACCTTCTAATATCGTGTCTAACATCGTTTTTCCTTGTGTAATGTACCAGCTTGACATAGCAGAGACTAAACAATTTGTCGGAAATAGCCTAAGCTGCCTCTACAGCCGTCCATAGCTGAGAAAGTGTTGACGGTGCAGGACTTTATGCAAGACTTTAAATATTCGATGGAATTCGTGTCGAGCTGTCTGGATTGCCTAGGATGTTTTAAAACCAATTGGGAACAATTGTTATGCAACATGGCGCATTTATATCTATTGAAATGCCATCGTTGTTTCAGGAATAAAGTCTATGAATGACTGCAGATGGTCTCCAAGTAGCTGGACGTGAGAACCTGACCAGCACGCATTCCATTCCATGTAATCGCAGCCCAAATCGTTACTGAGTCACTACCACCCTGCACAACAGCTTGGACCCATGGTTTCGTCGGGTTTGCGTCACTCTCGAACCTCAGCATCAGCTCTTACCAACTGGTACCGGGAGTCCTCTGACCAGGTCGCGTTGTTCCAATCATATACCGACCAACCGATGTGGTCACGAGCCCAGGAGAGGCGCTGAAGGTGATGTCGTGCTGTTAGCAAATGCATAGTCGGTCGTCTGCTACCATATCCCGTTAACGTCAGATTTCGCCGTACTGTCCTAAAGGCTAAGTTCGTCGCTCGTCCCACATTGATTTCTGCGTTTATTTCACTTAGTGTTGCTTGTCTGTTAGCACTGACAACTCTATGCTGTCGCCGCCGCTCTCGGTCATCAAGTGGCAATTCCTGAAATGTGGCATTATCTGCACACTCTTGACATTGTGGAACTCTGCGTATTGCATTCCCTTACGATTTTCGAAATGGAATGTCCCATGCGTCTAGCTCCATCTACTATTCCGGGTTCAAAGTCTGTTAATTCGCGTCGTACCTTGTGTATGCGATGACACCGCCGGCTGTACATGTGCATAACGTATACAGTCTCTCGTATCTCTCATCGACTTTAACGCTCTTGCCTGGACAGCACATCAAAAATACTTCGTTATCATCAGAGGAAAATCCTTTCTGTCCCGCTCCATCATTAAATTATTTTCAGTAGCAGTAATTCTACTGTGTAATAACCTCCCTCATCAGACCAGAGAGCTGCATAACAGCTTGAGTTGCATAGGACAGTTGGTGAAGTAGCTATTGAAACAACAATAATATTGGTCTCTGTTTCCCTGTTCGATCAAAACCACATCATGACTATGTATAATTATTTTCAACCATATCTTTCTCATTTCCTAAAGCTCCTGGTTTGTGTAGTCTACCTAAATTTCTCCGCCTCATAACTCGCTATCTCAGAAATTAACACTTGTAATGTTATGTGAGCCTCACTGCCCTTTTCTTTAACTAATTTGTGTCTCATTTTATTCTGAGAAGCTCAGTGATGTATGTAAATACGTTAAATGTAAATGTGATTCAAAAAGTACTTGAACTGAAGTGAAGCGCAGCTGGACAGTAAGAAACTCTTTAGCGCGCAATCCCAGCAACGATAGTAGTTGTGAATCTTTGAGTATGGCCTCTAAAAAAAGACGATTTATTAAAAAAAGGACGACTGTTAATTTTTATCTTGTGGAAAGAGGGCGTGTTGCTAGGCCGTCGCTCAGAACATATTGTTACATTTAATGAAAATTAATACTTTAGTGATGAAACCGAGTAAAGTATGTGCAAGAGTTGCCAAACATTTATATATACAAATTTTCTGGAAGTGAAGAATAGAAATATCTTGTTTTTGGAAAAGGAGTTGAACTTCAATGTCGTCGCCGTCTAACAATCGACAGAATTGTAAGAGTACAAAGTTCACTAAAATACAGGAAAAGAAATGTATTCCCTATAGGTTTCATTCAGTACGTAACAACCTCTCATAATATCTTAATTACAGCAATTGGATTATGTTCTTGTACAATAGTATGGTGCTGAACTCCACTGACCAATTTTGATGTAGCAGGACGTGTAGTTTGAAGGAAGTTTGCGTTCCAAGCAATCTCCTTTTCTCACGAAAAGCAGATTGCTGTTTTATCTTATTTACTTAAATAGTGGTCCCTTAGGTAAGATAAGCTGCGAAAACTTGGGCTCAAAGCTATCCGCAATACGGTCAAGTAACCAACAGAGACGACTTTAAATCTTAAAGAACAATAACTTCCTCCAAATTACAATACAATCAATCTCTCTCTCTCTCTCTCTCTCTCTCTCTCTCTCTCTCTCTCTCTCTCTCTCTCCAAACAAACATATGAATATTCATATTATTAAGATAAGTCATTTTATACACTTTTGTACATGCGTGAATATGTGGTGTATTTACTACCATCAGCATCGTCATCATTATAATGACAATCATTACTTTCAACCCTGCTTCATTCTATTAATACAATTTCGTAACTGTTGGCTATATTTTTATAGCTATAGTTTTTAAGGAACTACTATGTAAAAAAATACTGTGTGTTTAAAATTGTGGTGGTGGTAAGTTCCTAAGGGACTAAACTGCTGAGGTCATGGTCCCTAGGCTTACACACTATTAATATAATTTAAACAAACTTACGCTAAGGACAACATGCACATCCATGCCCCAAGGAGGACTCGAACCTCCGACGGGGGGACCGCACGAACCGTGACAAGTCGCCGCAGACCGCGCGTGTGTGTGTTTAAAAGCCTGGTCTGGTGTAAGAGATGCCCTGAAGACCCCAATCTGATCGGGTTGAATAAATAAATAATGTTACACATATTATCTCATCTATACATTCCTAGATAACCTGAGTCATCTCTGACGTGTTGAACTAAACCATGATAATAAAGTTTTTACAGAAATAGATTTCGGACTAGCTTCTGTTCAATTTTATTTGGAAATATGTATCTTTAGTTTTGTAGGCAAGAGAGAGATTTCCTGCATGCTGCAACTGTTTGATCTTCTCAATCAAGTTGCTCCTGCAACATTATTACGAGATTTTTCTTTAGTCGCGGACGCGTTACAACCGATTTCCGCCGCTCATGGAACTTCTCTGCTCGTTTCCAAGCGACGAGTTGGTTGGCGCTTCGCGAGTTGGCGCGGAGTCGCTACCAGAGCTCACTAAAGTGTATGCGTCCCCGTTCAGGGATTCTACATTTGTCCGCTGTTCGATAGAGTAACAGGAGGTGGGGGTTGGGAGGTCTCCCATCGAGAAAGGAGGTCCGATTCGTCGAGTTAAGGTGGCTTGTTCGTTCAGCGAAGTTCACTTAGGGACTTCGTGTGTTATGCTGCTTAGCTTTGGACAGTGGCAATTATAGCTGTCTTAGACCTCTATCTGGATCTGCATTGTGTGTTAATAGTACATGCACAAGTTATTTTAAGCTGTGAAATGTCTAACAGAAATTGTATTTTGAAGTTTTGTACAAGGTTATGTCGGTATTAATCCATTTACAAGAAATTAAACTTGTTTTTAATTTGTATGCTTTCCTGTAACGGCTATCGTTTTGCACTACTTGTTTCTCTTAAATTTATTCGTATAGTAATTTAGTACATTCAAGACTACTGAGCCAAGGTTTACAAATTTGTATTACTTAGGTAAAATTGTAAGGCTCTTTGAGAGATTCTGGAGAGCGATTTGTGGTTATGTCATTTTAATGTTTACCATGTGTGTGTTCTTCACTTTTGAGGGGACCGAGTGATGTCTGAGCTAGCTCATGCTGGTAGCCTGATGTTAATGCACCATTTGTTTTAAATACCTTTGCAACTAATTGTTTTGAAACTTGTGAATTTGTTAACGTTAATTCTCTTACTGTTTATCATATATGAAAGTCATGTATACGAGCTTTTTGGTAATCGTTATGTTCAAAAAATGGTTGAAATGGCTCTGAGCACTATGGGACTTAACATCTGAGGTCATCAGTCCCCTAGAACTTAGAACTACTTAAACCTAACTAACCTAAAGACATCACACACATCCATGCCCGAGGCAGGATTTGAACCTGCGACCGTAGCAGCCGCGCGGTTCCGGACTAAAGCGCCTAGAACCGCATGGCCACCGCGGCCGACGTTATGTTCACGGGATGAACCATTATCCATTTTATAGTGACTGTTAGAATGCCTCTAGTGACATTTTTTTATCATTATTAAAATGTTGGTGAGGAAAATAACTTTTTTTTTAAATTTTTGCCCTACACGTTACTCTCCTAGATCCAAGCTCTCTGCCATTTCACTTTTACTGTCTTTCGGTGGAATAATTGGGTACCATTAAAAGATTTTAATGCCATGTCTTGCAAAAATGTCCTCTGTTCTGTGACATTTCTGGGATGTCGGTTAGCCCCAGTGGTGATATTGTTCAAAAGTAGTTACTATATCGGAAGCAGAGGCAATAATTTGAAACGACCAATCAGTTTTTCTAGAGATATTCGGCGGGATTAATTCTTCCGTTACGAATTTATGCTGTAGCTCAAATGATTCGACATTTTTGTTGTTTCATAATACTGATTGCATTAGAGCACTTCCTAAGAGCAATTTATCTGCATATCGTTACTTCCCAAATTGTTTATTTCTAAGCACTGAAATTTGTGACCAAAGACTTACTATGTAAACAAGTAACAATATACGTATGTTTTTGGATATGTGTGTGTGTGTGTGTGTGTGTGTGTGTGTGTGTGTGTGTGTTGGGGCTTTTTGGGCGCTCAACATCGAGGTCATCAGCGCCCTGACACACATTAAAAGGAACGAACGTGGACAGACCTAAGAAAACTAAAGCATACACTCAAAGAAAGCAGGAAAAGAAGGAAAATGCTACATAAGAAAGTAAAACCTAAGGAAAGGGGATGTTTTTGGATAGGTCCGCCTTTAGCAAAACACAATTTTGGCTTTTAACCCAAACATGTTTCACTGCAATTGCAGCATCTTCAGTGGGCTTTTATTTTTCATCTGTTAAAAATAATAAAAATAAAGAATGTTCTTTGCTGTTTGTATATATGTAGCTATTAGTTTTTAAATCGTAATTACAGATATTTGAATATTACGTATCCTTGTGGGCCATCCAATGCCAGCGGGGCTATAAAAGTCTTCGCAAATACGTCCGGTCCGCAGTATAATAATGACTGTTGTTGCCTCTCGAGAATAATGTTGTTTTCTTTCTATTTGTTTAGGAGAAATGAGTACACGGGAGCGCTTAGGTGGCGGTATGAGATGGAGAATCGTCGGTATGCTTGAGGCAGGACAGTGGCAAGCTCAGGTTGCAAGAGAACTGGATGTAACACCAAGTGTCATCTCGAATTTTTGGAAGCAGTTAAAAACCAGTGGCACAATGACCAGATGACCAGGACGTGATCCGAGAGCCACAATAGCCAGTGGTGAGACCGGTATTTGCTGCTAGCGGCCAAACGCCAAAGGACGTCTACAGCCATACAACCACCTCGTTACCTTGCTACTGCCACAGGAATATCAATTTCCAGTCAGACAGTTGCCAGAAGGCATACAAGGGCTATATGCCGGGCAGCATCCCATTCACCCACTCCCAAAAAAAGAGAGAGAGAGTTTAGAATGACGCATAGAACACAGACAGTGGTTTAACTTCAGTGGGCTAATAATGTTCTCTTCGGGGACGTGTCCAGGTTCTCTCTACAACTTGATTCTCGGCTACTCTTCATATGAAGCGAAGGTAGGACACTATGCCACCCCCGAAACTTCAGGGTAAGAGGCGCATATTGTGGTGGAGGTATGGTGAATTGGGCAGGTATGTCGCATGATACCCGCATACCGTTCCGTGTGTATTCTGTGGTTCCGTGAGTACCCAGATGTAGTTCACCGTACGGCTTGGCCGGCTACGTCACCTTGCCTAGATCCTATTGAAAATACTTGGGATGCTCTTGGGAGGGCAGCTGCAGCAATCCATCCCCAATCCAGAACCACTCAGGAGTTAAAAACTGCTCTGGAGAAAGAGTAGGTGTGACTTCCAAAGGCACTCCTGAATCGCTCCTCAACATAAACCATTTTCACAATATGTGAGACCAGAGAGGGTGCCATTTCTGATTACCATTAGTATAAAACAAAATATGTTCTGGATGAAATCTGAGCACGATATTGTTCCACAAACCTAGCGCTACGGTTGACACAATCAGCAACGTGCCTTTTCTCTACAGTGTTGCCAACATATGCGTCTCGTCTTTATGAAATGATCCCATTACTACTTCTTGAGAGTTTGTTGAATGCAGATTAATGGGTCTCAGAGCTATAAAGACGAGACTGCGAAACTGGCGGACGATTTTGACCAGTAACGTTGTCATCACGCAGCAGACGGCGTAAACAATATTATGACTGTACATCATACCATTAGCCGTATTTTGAGACATAAAGTACGCACCCGGTTTTGCTTAAGAGAACGGGAAACAAAAAATTGCGTACCACAACTATTACGATAAATGTATCTATGTTATAAATTGAAGCACGGCTCTCCCCCCCCCCCCCCCCCCCCCCCCCCAAACTTCATAAAACCTGCCGCTGATTTCATTACATTGAAGATTGATGTCAGGAATCACTGAAGAGACATTGATGCGTTTTTGAGTAATAGAAGAACTAAGTTACAAGGAAGGTTTGTGTGTAAAATTTATTACCGTTCCCCAGACGAGTCGTCCGGCAATAGATACTTGTATGAAGCTGGGGCAGGTCGCCTGTCACGTATTATCACGAGAAACATTTCTTTGACGTGGAACGGAATCAGTATCGCAAAAACAAGTTCTGCGGCTTTAACGGTCATTGCGACGCAGAGCATGAAATAAAAAAAAAACTTGTTTGTCGAAAATAAATCGAAGTGCTATCACAAGATCGCCTTTAACTTTTCAATTGAAGTGGAGACTGCGATACATACTTTCATATACAATTAGTTTTGAGTAGTTAATGGAAATGTGTTTGACAAAGAATATTTCCTGGAAAGAAACAGAAAAGAGCATTGTAAAAGCTGCTGTACAGCTGAAGTACAAACCACAATACACAGTGTAAACTAAAAAATAGTATTTATCGTAAGGAAATCTAAGTCTGTATCGTAAAATACACTTCAATGATATAGTTCAAGTAGAGAGTGAGATTTGTAGTTAGGAATGTGTGTGTGATTTAATAATGAATCAGAATTGTTATCTAAAATACTTAAGCCATCTATTGAAAACAAAACAACTTGAATGTTATAAAAATTCGTTACAGCTTTGTTGTGGACTATGATCAAAGCTATGGATTTAAAAAAAAAATATGGTAAGGAAGAAAACACCATAAATCGACTAAATATTACTAACCGTCATGTAAGTACAGAGAAATGCAACTAGTAACTTTCTAGAAATAGTTATTTAATCCATGAACCAGTTTTCTAACCTTTCAGGCTCATCTTCAGATGGTGCACAGGAGGTTACATATACAGGGTGGTCCATTGATCGTGACCGGGCCAAATATCTCACGAAATAAGCGTCAAACGAAAAAGCTATAAAAAACGAAACTTGTCTAGCTTGAAGGAGGAAACCAAATGGCGCTATGGTTGGCCCGCTAGATGACGCTGCCATAGGTGAAATGGATATCAACTGCGTTTTTTAAGGTAGGAACCCCATTTTTTGTTATATATTCGTGTAGTACGAGATTTTAATGTTTTAGTTGGACCACTTTTTTCGCTTTGTGATAGATGGCGCTGCAATAGTCACAAAGATATGGCTCACAATTTTAGACGAACCGTTGGTAACAGGTAGGTTTTTTAAATTAAAATACAGAACGTAGGTACGTTTGAACATTTTATGTCAGTTGTTCCAATGTGATACATGTACCTTCGTGAACTTATCATTTCTGAGAACGCATGCTGTTACAGCCTGATTACAGGTAATTACCACATTAATGCAATAAATGCTCAAAATGATGTCCGTCAACCTTAATGCATTTGGCAATACGCATAACGACATTCCTCTCAACAGCGAGTAGTTCGGCTTCCATAATGTTCTCATATGCATTGACAATGCGCTGACGCATGTTGTCAGGCGTTGTCGGTGGATCACGATAGCAAATATCCTTCAACTTTCTCCACAGAAAGAAAAACGGTGACGATAGATCCGGTGAACGTGCTTCGACGACCAATCCGCCTGTCATGAAATATGCTATTTAGTACCACTTCAACAGCACCCGAGCTATGTGCCGGACATCCATCATGTTGGAAGTACATCGCCATTCTGTCATAGAGTGAAACATCTTGTAGTAACATCGGTAGAACATTACGTAGGAAATCAGCATACAATGCACCATTTAGATTGCCATCGATAAAATGGGGGCCAATTATCCTTCCTCCCATAATGCCACACCATACATTAAACGGCCAAGGTCGTTCCACTTGTCGCGGCCACCGTGGATTTTCCGTTGCCCAATGTGCATATTATTCCGGTTTACGTTACAGCTGTTGGTGAATGACGCTTTGTCGCTAAATAGAACGCTTGCAAAAAATCTGTCATCGTTCCGTAATTTCTCTTGTTCTCAGCAGCAGAACTGTACACTTCGGTTAAAGTCGTCGCCATGCAATTCCTGATGCATAGAAATATGGTACGGGTGCAATCGATGTTGATGTAGCATTCTCAACACCGACGTTTTTGAGATTTCCGATTCTCGTGCAGTTTGTTGCTACCGATGTGCGGATTAGCCGCGACAGCAGTTAAAACACCTACTTGGGCATCATCATTTGTTGCAGGTAGTGGTTGACGTTTCACATGTGGCTGAACACTTCCTGTTTTCTTAAATAACGTAACTATCCGGCGAACGGTCCGGACACTCGGATAATGTCGTCCAGCATACCGAACAGCATACATAGTACACAACCGTTGGGCATTTTGATCACAATAGCTATACATCAACACGATATCGACCTTTTCCGCAAATGGTAAACGGTCCATTTTAACACGGGTAATGTATCACGAAGCAAATACTGTTCGCACTGGCGGAATGTTACGTGATACTACGTACTTATACGTTTGTGACTATATAGCGCCATCTATCACAAACCGAAAAAAGTAGTACAACTGAAACATTCATAGTTCTTTACGTACTACACGAATATGTAATGAAAATGGGGGCACCTATTTTAAAAAACGATGTTGATATGTGTTTGACTTATGGCAGCGCCGTCTAGCGGGCCAACCATAGCGCCATTTGGTTTCCCCTTTCCAGCTGGACGAGTTTCGTTCTTTGTAGATTTTTCGTTTGATTCTTATTTCGTGAGATATTTGGCCCGGTCACTATGAATGTACCAACCTGTATAGCCCTACTTGAAAGCGTAACGATGGTTGATGGCGCTGTGACAAGGAGAAGGAACATGCTTCACCACAGAACCAGCAACCTGACATTATCCTTGGAAATACAGGGTGTTTGAAAAAGAACTCTCTAGTTTTAAGTATAATGGGGAAATTAATGAAAAATTACATCAGTGAGTATATATCAACTTTTGTTTAATGTTAATTGATGTCAAAGTGGGATGCATTTGTCGCCATGCGAGACGATATTCCACTTCTCGCCACGTATTCACCATCATTTCAGGTGTAAGTGTCCCAATCGCCGCGACGAATATTTCCCGTAAATGATCTTTTGGCTGCAGACAACATTTTTTATGCGGCCCCAAAAGGAAACGTCCGGTGGTGTTAAGTCTGGGCTTTGCGGTGGCCAAGATATTGGGCCAAGCTTGCCTATTCACGTTCCTGCAAAGCGAGTGTTCAAATGGTTCAAATGGCTCTGAGCACTATGGGAGTTAACGTCTGAGGTCATCAGTCGCCTAGAACCTAGATCTACTTAAACCTAACTAACCTAAGGACATCACACACATCCATGATGAGGCAGGATTCGAAGCTGCGACCGGAGCGTTCGCTCGGCTCCAGACTGTAGCGCCTAGAACCGCACGGCCACTCCGGCTGCCAAAGCGAGTGTCAAGAGCCGCGCGCACGTGGTTAGTGTAGTGAGGTGGGGCGCCATCTTGTTGGAAAAACACAAGCCCCTTTTCCGTCTCAGTATCGTCCATTTGAGGAAAGACGTACTATGTCAACATGTCACAGTAAACGGCCCCGTTTACTGTTTTTGCTACAAAATGGAGAGGGCCAATCACACGCTCTTCCATCAAACCGCACGAGACATTAACTTTGGGAGAGTCACGTTGATGCTGGATAACTGACGCAGCTTTCACAAGCCAAATGACAGACAGCACTTTCTGTTGTGAAGTATAAATTGTTTCTGAGTTGCTCTGCACTGCACTGCAAGCACACCTGGAGAGAACTGAGGGAACAGAGGGAAGAAACAGCAGTTGTGCCGTCTCAAGGTCAAGCAGACCTGCAAACTGGAGGTTAGACAAACTTGGGGAGTTGATGAATCAAACACCACAAACTAGAATAGTGTATGTCACTTTGTACAGATTCCAGGACACATTAAATCTAGGGAGTTCTTTTTCAAACACACTGTAGATATGTAACCTCCCGTGTACCATCTGAAGATGAACCTCGAAAGGTTGGAAAAACGATTCTTTAATAAATAACTATTTCAAAAAAAGTGACTAGTTGCTGTTCTCTCTATTTATTTGAATAAAAAGTCACGGGTTCTTGAACATCTGTAATGGATAAGGTTGATTAGAGTTTGTATTTTCTCCGAAACACATTTTGTTTCTTATATCTAACAAAGATTAAAAATATATCCAGAATGAGATTTTCATTCTGCAGCGGAGTGTGTGCTGATATGAAACTTTCTGGCTCAGTTGGTAGAGCACTTGCCCGCGAAAGGAAAAGGTCCCGAGTTCGAGTCTCGGTCCGGCACAGAGTTTTAATTTGCCAGAAAGTTTCATTAAAAATATAATTTCTCTTAAAAAAATTCAAAATGCGCCCAAAGAAGTGACGTCACAGTAGCCATTACCATTACAGTACTGGTCAAAACCCGACGGTTAATATCGCAAATAACTCTTGAACTGGGTCAGAGTGGAAGCTTTGTCACGGTATTTTGCAGCCCACAACCGCATGCAGAACTCGCGTGGACTGAAAGTCGTTGCGCTATGAAACACGGAGTGGAAGAAGACATTTGTGATAGGACATGTAGGGGTGCTCACCTCCGTTTCAGGTAGTTGACATTGGAGGTGAAGGACTGCTTGAAGCTGGTGAAGGAAATGTTGGCGGCGGTGTGTGGCCTGCAGGAGTGGAAGCAGCCCTGGCTGGCGATGGCCTCGCGGTGGCGCAGCTACGGCGGCTGGGCGATCGCGAGTCTGCGGCGGGTCCTGCGGCGCTGTCGCGGCTGTCTGCGGTCAGGCCGTCTGCAACACAGCGCAACACGCCCCCTGAGCTATCAGCTCGCTGCTGCGGAGGATAAAAATGTAATGGTTAAGTTTAGATTGTCATCACGGCAGTTAAGTGGTCTTAACTAGTTGTGCTAGCAGCTGGATTAGTCATGGAGAAAATTTGAAGAACTGAAATATATGTTACGCCAACGGCCTTGCCGCAGTGGTTACACCTGTTCCCGTCAGATCACCGAAGTTAAGCGCTGACGGGCTGGGAGAGCGGTGTGCTGGCCACATGACCCTCCATATCCGCATCCAGTGACGTCTGTGGCCTGAGGATAACACGGCGGCCGGTCGCTACCGTTGGGCCTTGCAAGGCCTGCGCGGACGGAGTTTAAAAATCTATTTTACTATGAGGTTTTCCTATAAATAATTTTTTTAAAAATGTACGAGTGTCATTGAATGATTAAAGAGACAAATTGGTCTGGAGAAAAAAGCGTTTATTTTTACAAAACAACATTTAAAAAAAGTAACAAAATAATTTTTTTAACATGTGAAATTTCATAATTCATAGGTACATATTTGTTCCTAAGTAAGAGAGATTCTTCGATTAATTTTGCACAGCATACAAACCATACTTTACAGGAGTATGAAACTCTGTAATTTTCCAAATCTATTAAAAACTATGGTAAAAATCGAAATAATTATCTATAAAATTTGAGGTTTTTCTAAACTTGAAGCTTAAAATGTAACAGATCACTAATTTTTCATAAATTAAATAAATTTTAGAGTTTCATACACCTGTAAGTTGGTTTACATGCTGTGCATAATTCATCAAAGAATCACTCTTACTTATGAAGAAAAGTGTACCTATAGCAACAACATTTTTTCTATTTTTCATCATAACCCCCTTGAACATTTATGCACTTGTTCCAACAGGCTACAATCTTTTTCATTCCGGTTACAAAGAACTCTTTATTTTGATGTTTGAACCAATTTACCGCAAAATTTTCACGTTCTCGTCGCCCTGGAACCTTTTCCTGTGTAATGCCTCCTTCAATGCAACCAAACAAATGGAAATCACTAGAGGCTAAATCAGGTTTGTAAGGGGGATGAGACCGGACGCTGTGGACGGACGGTTCTATGCGCTTCAATCCGGAACGGCGCTGCTGCTACAGTCACAGGTTCGAATCCTGCCTCGGGAAGTAACTCTAAGTCTAGGGGACTGATGACCTCAGATGTTAAGTCCCATTGTGCTGAGACATTTGAACCATTTTAAGGGGGATGAGGCAGTACTAACCACCCTACTTTGTCGATGGTTTCATGGGTTAGCTGAGCAATAAGAGGACTGCGTTCTCTTGCCAGAGAATCACAGCCCTCCTCTGAGATCCACGACGTCTTTCTCTCGTGCATGGCTTTACCTTGTTTAAAAGCAAATCCGAATAGTATTGGCTGTTCATTGCACGCTCCTCTTCGAGGTAACTGCAAAAAACTAGACCTTCAGCATCCCGAAACACCGTCAACATGACTTTTCCTGCTGGTGTTTGAGTTCTGAATTTTTTCTTGACAGGTTAGTTGGTGTGCTTCCACTCCATGCTTTGTGTTTTTGACTCTGGCTCATGATAGTGAACCCACATTTGATCACAAGTTAAAATTTTGTTAAGGATGTGCTCAGCTTCTCCTTCATAACGTTCCTTTAGCTCTGTGCACACTCTCAACCTTGTTTCCTTGTGTAGCCGCGTCAACTCCTTTGGGACCCATCTTGCGGTACTTCAGCTTGTTACAGGTAATGTTATGACTAGAACCAGTACTGACATGAACCTTATCAATTATCATTTCCACAGTCACACTGCGTTCGGCACGAATAATGTCATCAATTCGACTTTCAACTGCAACTGGTCGCCAAGAACAGTGTTCGTCGGTCACTGAGTCGCCTCCATTATTGAACTGCTCTACCAACTTATAAAAATTTGCACGATTCATAGAACCTTCAACATAAACTTTACACATTCTGCAGTATATATTCACTAGTTTCTCACCTTCAGCAAAGGTGGACGTTTCAACAGGACTATCCATTAGTAAATGCATTTTTGAGGTTATAAACAAAAAAATGTTGACACATCAGTTGATCAGAGCTCATCCCAGTGATGCTAAGTGAAAGCCATAAAAGTAAAAAACTTGCACTACTAACAGTTTTTTCCCCAAACCACATTGTCTCCTTAATTACTGAATGACCCTCGTACGTCGGGTGCTGTGAGTTTTGCCGCCAGTACGAGCACAGCGAGCGGCCAAAGACGGTGCAGGCTACGCTCGTCGCCTGCAGTAGCAATCTGCTGCAAAGATTACCACAGAAGTAAGAGCCGATGGCTGCAGAATATAATGAACTAAAAGTACGTTTGTTTGCTGAATGATTCCGACGTTGGATATACAAGGGGCTAATAGTCAATGGAGTACTGGACCTTGAGCAACGCGTTTGAATATCAGGTCTCGTACAGGGCAGTGGATTTACGGCAGAGAAGAGTCTGGTGAGCTGTGGTATCAATGATCACAGTTGAACTGCTCAATTAGGTCTCTTCATAGGAATAGTTCATGTAAAAGTTTAAAGTTGTATGTAGAGGATTTTGTTATGTCGAAGGTTAATACTGACTACCAGTGGATGTTATATTGCGCATTGAAGTCTGATAGTTGTTATTAAGTCACGATCAAAGTAAAATATCGGCATGTGATTGTTGATTTCACGGGTTGTAAGACTTGATTGATAGTCTACTACGACGTATACTGCATGCTGTGATGGCAGAATGCTGAACCAGCCATTGATAATTGTATGTCCGTGATATTTGTGTGTATGTGTAGTCCTGGCTAGCACACTCCTCTGGCGAGTGATTGTGATTTTAATGACTGTACGGGACCCACTGAGGTAACAGTATGATTGCCATAGTTGTGGACAGGTGTATGTAGGATTCCTATTGAGTAGAGAGCTTAAAGTTATTGAACTAATTTACAAACAGGCACTAGTACTTGTCATAGCGGAAGTCTAAAATTGTGATTGTACAGTGGAACCTGTCTGTTAATTGTTCAGATTTTCCCAATACAGTAATAAATTATTGTTGCGACTCATTTACTTGTCTCGTCGTTGTGGTGCTAAAATAGCTCAATAAAGCCTAGTGATTGGGAATAAGCTTGGAGTCCACACATTTTGATTAGAACTAAATTTAACTCACCTTTGACATTGATAGAAGACTCCAAGAGACGAAAAGAAATAACTTATAATTTGGAAGAAACACTAACTAAAATAAAACCTTCTTATTAGCGCAAATTGCTTGAATTTTCTCATTGTGATCATTTCGCGAGACGTGTTTAAGAGGAAGTAAGAGTAATATATTGTCCGACTCCTCCACGAACGCACTCTCCCAGAATTTCGACAGCAAAATTTTTCGTGATGCACAAAGCCTCTTTTGCAGCTTCCGTCATTGAAGTTTGTTGAGTATCTCCAAATTGTGACGCGCCAGCTAAACCATCCCGTGACGAAACGAGCCGCTCCGAGTTGAATCTTCGCTATCTCTTCTATTAATCCAACCTGGTAAGGGTCCCAAAAAAAAGAGTACTCAACAGCCTGTCGAACATTCTCTGCAGGCCACTTCTTCCATGGATGAAGTACATTTCCTTAACCTACTTCCTATGAATCTCAGCTTGATATCTTCCTTTCTCTACGGTTTGTTTATGTGGTTATGTTGTCATTTGACTCTCAGTCGCTACGAGTAGTTACTCCTATAATTTTATGGCAGGTACTATTTCCAATGATTTCTCGCCAATATTGTAATCGTGCCGTAGTGATTTCTTCGCCTATTTTGTGCGATAGGTTACATTTATTTACTTTCTGGGTAAACTGCCAGCTCCTGTGCCAATCATCAATTCTCTGCTGGTCATCTTGCAGTTCGCTGAGCCTCGTCATCTGTTAACAGCCTCATGGAGATTACCACGGTATCCACACGATCTTTTACATTTACTGTAAAGAGTAATGGACTTCTTGCACTTACTTTGTGCATTCCTGAAATTACCTTCACAACTGTCGATGTGCTGAATTCTACGTGCAGGGAAGACCTGGATTCAGTGTCAACCCTGGTCCGATATGCACGACTGTACGCTACGGTCGCAGGTTAGAATCCTACCTCGGGCATGGATGTGTGTGATGTCCTTAGGTTAGTTAGGTTTAAGTAGTTTTAAGTTCTAGGTGACTCATGACCTCAGACGTTAAGTCCCAAAGTGCTTAGAGCCATTTGAACCATTTGTACACCACACCTACCGACGTTCGTCTTATTCGGATAATTTCTTCATCGTTCGGCGTTCTTTTTTGTCCTATAGTATACAAAGCTAGCTGTCTTTCCTTATACTTTTTCGATATCATCCATCAATCTGATTTGTTGAGGGGGTAAGATTCAAACGTGCCGACATGGAGCAGGAGAGACACCACCGGATCATTTTAATTTCTACTGTCTCTACTTTTACAAATAAATTCATAGAACTTTGTCAGCAAGACCAGGAAGGACTCAGGCTTCACAATCATAGAAGTGGAAGTTAAAAAAAAATAACAAAATAATTTTTTTAACATGTGAAATTTCATAATTTATAGGTACATATTTCTACATCTACATCTACATCCATACTCCGCAAGCCACCTGTCGGTGTGTGGCGGAGGGTACCCTGAGTACCTCTATCGGTTCTCCCTTCTATTCCAGTCTCGTATTGTACGTGGAAAGAAGGATTGCCGGTATGCTTCTGTGTGGGCTCTAATCTCTCTGATTTTATCATCATGGTCTCTTCGCGAGATATACGTAGGAGGGAGCAATATACTGCTTGACTCTTCGGTGAAGGTATGTTCTCGAAACTTTAACAAAAGCCCGTATCGAGCTACTGAGCGTCTCTCCTGCAGAGTCTTCCACTGGAGTTTATCTATCATCTCCGTAACGCTTTCGCGATTACTAAATGATCCTGTAACGAAGCGCGCTGCTCTCCGTTGGATCTTCTCTATCTCTTCTATCAACCCTATCTGGTGCGGATCCCACACTGCTGAGCAGTATTCAAGCAGTGGGCGAACAAGCGTATTGTAACCTACTTCCTTTGTTGTCGGATTGCATTTCCTTAAGATTCTTCCAATGAATCTCAGTCTGGTATCTGCATTACCGACGATCAACTTTATATGATCATTCCATTTTAAATCACTCAAAATGCGTACTCCCAGATAATTTATGGAATTAACTGCTTCCAGTTGCTGACCTGCTATTTTGTAGCTAAATGATAAGGGACCTATCTTTCTATGTATTCGCATTACATTACACTTGTCTACATTGAGATTCAATTGCCATTCCGTGCACCATGCGTCAATTCGCTGCAGATCCTTCTGCATTTCAGTACAATTTTCCATTGTTGCAACCTCTCGATACACCACAGCATCATCTGCAAAAAGCCTCAGTGAACTTCCGATGTCATCCACAAGGTCATTTATGTATATTGTGAATAGCAACGGTCCTATGACACTCCCCTGCGGCACACCTGAAATCACTCTTACTTCGGAAGACTTCTCTCCATTGAGAATGACATGCTGCGTTCTGTTATCTAGGAACTCCTCAATCCCATCACACAATTGATCTGATTGTCCGTATGCTCTTACTTTGTTCATTAAACGACTGTGGGGAACTGTGTCAAACGCCTTGCGGAAGTCAAGAAATACGGCATCTACATGTGAACCCGTGTCTAAGGCCCTGTGAGTCTCGTGGACGAATAGCGCTAGCTGGGTTTCACACGAACGTCTTTTTCGAAACCCATGCTGATTCCTACAGAGTAGATTTCTAGTCGCCAGAAAAGACATTATACTCGAACATAATACGTGTTCCAAAATTCTACAACTGATCGACGTTAGAGATATAGGTCTATAGTTCTGCACATCTGTTCGACGTCCCTTCCTGAAAACGGGGATGACCTGTGCCCTTTTCCAATCCTTTGGAACGCTTCGCTCTTCTAGAGACCTACGGTACACCGCTGCAAGAAGAGGGGCAAGTTCCTTCGCGTACTCTGTGTAAAATCGAACTGGTATTCCATCAGGACCAGCGGCCTTTCCTCTTTTGAGCGATTTTAATTGTTTCACTATCCCTCTGTCGTCTATTTCGATATCTACCATTTTGTCATCTGTGCGACAATCTAGAGAAGGAACTACAGTGCAGTCTTCCTCTGTGACACAGCTTTGGAAGAAGACATTTAGTATTTCGGCCTTTAGTCTGTCATCCTCTGTTTCAGTACCATTTTGGTCACAGAGTGTGTGGACATTTTGTTTTGATCCACCTACCGATTTGACATAGGACCAAAATTTCTTAGGATTTTCTGCCAAATAAGTGAGATTCTTCGATTAATTTTGCACAGCATACAAACCATAGTTTACAGGAGTATGAAACTCTATAATTTTCCAAATCTATTAAAAACTATGGTAAAAATCGAAATAATTATCTATAAAATTTGAGGTTTTACTAAACTAGAAGCTTAAAATGTAACAGGTCATTTCATTTTTCATAAATTAAATAAATTCTAGAGTTTCATACACCTGTAGGTTGGTTTACATGCTGTGCGTAATTCATCAAAGAATCTCTCTTACTTACGAAGAAAAGTGTACCTATAGCAACAAACACAGCCAATAGTAAGTGAAAAAATGATGAAATCTCACAGGAAAAAAATTATTTTATTATTTATTGTGTTTTTGAACTTCCACAGCTATGAATCCTTCCTGGTCTTGAGGACAAAGTTTTATGAATTTATTTGTAAAAGTACAGACAGTGGAAATTAAAATGTCCTGTGGTGTCTCTCCTGCTCCAGGTCGGCCCGTTTGACGTTCTACCCCGTTAAGGATCCATAACGGTACAAAAATACTCTAGGGGAGAACGAACAAGCGTTAGTACTCCCAATGCTTCACAGAGAGATAGCCTGCCACTTCGTGCATAGATTCAGGGGAAACATCTGAGACTGACCACTTCGTCATATGATGGAGGGATCTTGCCGCACAGTTCCAACGATTCAGCAAGGATCATTGCAGCGTTCTTCCTCTTCAAACTGAGGAAAGGAATTCCTGTGTGTCTTGCAAATTAGCACTGGGCTTCACTATTTTGTCTTAGCTTCTCTGGAAGCGTTCTGCGGTACTGTGGCGCGGGTATTTCGTTGTGTGGCAGGGCAGCAGACATGTAAGAACAAAGTCACAGATAATTTATTACGTAACTTTACTTTTTTCGAGGTGGTTATTAAAACTTCACGAAATGGTTGAAATGGCTGTGAGCACTATGGGACTTAACATCTGAGGTCATCAGTCCCCTAGAACTTAGAACTAATTACATCTAACTAACCTAAGGACATAACACACATCCATGCCAGAGGCAGGATTCGGACCTGCGACCGTAGCCGTCACGCGGCTCCAGTCTGAATCGCCTAGAACCGCTCGGTCGGTTTCATTATTAATTCTCTGCTAAAGTGTTCAGCTGTTGGCAAAACTTTACGAGTACCGCAGTAAGTGCTGGTGTTCTAGCGACAAAGGTGGACGGGGAGGTACAGGTGTGCCCAGCCGCACGGGCAGCACTTGTTGCTCGGTGCGTTATTACGCAGACACGGGTGCCCCGCTATGGCCGGAGGCTTTGCGGGCCCCCGCGGAGCCCCATCAGCCGGGATAACGAGTGCCGAAGACCTGCTTGTTAGCGGCGCCAGTTCCCGGCCAGATAAATAACCCCAGCATCGGCGCTGCGTCCCGTTGCGCTGCGGCGTGGGCGGCCGGCACTGTTGCGTCGCTAACCAGGCGACCCTCGCAGGGGGTTCCCCGGATGAAGTTACGGTCGGCACGAGTCCACTTCTCTGCGGATGGGTACGTTAATGAAATACAAGAAAAACAGAAAATCGTCGCCTCAGTTACAAACGTAATTTAGTAAACAAACTTCTTCCTGTCTGCAGATGTTACCACTTACGTCACAACAACAGTGATCGATCCTCTGAACCTCTGTGGATGGGTACGTTAATGAAATTCAAGAAAAACAGAAAATTGCCGCCTCAGTTACAAACGTAATTTAGTAAAGAAACTTCTTTCCGTCGGCAAATGTTAACACTTCACTTACGTCTCAACAGCAATGATCTACCCCTAAAAAAAGAAAATGAAAAGATGAAGCTACATCACCTACTCATTTTGGAATGGAATTTAGGTTGAGAACAAAATGCACTTAACAAAATTTTGGAATCTATTGAAAGTTACAACAGCATCCCACTTCCAGCGCTACATTGTCTTTACACTACAAATAGGTCTAAATGAATTATATAAATTTGCGATTATTTGCGATTTTTTTACATAAAAGGAGCATTTACATAACTTCCATGTGCAAACAATGAGATAGTGTAAGTTCGTAGGTAGGGTTGTAAAACTACCGTATGTTACCGTAGACTAAAATAAATAACCGTCGCTTTGGTCATTTAAGTTGGTACCTGCGTAACCAGTACGTTATGTGTTTTGCATACCTATTGGGTCTTATCTCATAACGAACTCTTTCTTTATGTATGGGATTGCTATCTTACTAGATTCCACGAAAAAGGAGAAGCGGTGAACCTTCCAGAAACTGAGTGAGGATATATAAAGGGCTGGGTATTCTATAGAACATTGTCATTTTTCCTGTCTGCTACTAAAAAATAAACAGTTGTTGTTGTGGTCTTCAGCCCCGAGACTGGTTTGATGCAGCTATGCTACTCTATCCTGTGCCAGCTGCTTCATCTCCCAGTACGTACTGCAGTCTACATCCTTCTAAATCTGCTTAGTGTATTCATCTCTTGGTTGTTCCTCTACAATTTTTACCCTACAGGCTGCCTTCCAATACTAAATTTGTGATCCCATGATGCCTCAGAACAAGTCCTACCAACCGATCCCTTCTTCTAGTCAAGCTGTGCCACGAACTCCTCTTTTCCCCAATTCTATTCAATACCTCCTCATTAGTTATGTCATCTACCCACCTAATCTTCAGCATTCTTCTGTAGCGCCGCTTCGAAAGCTTCTATTCTCTGCTTGTCCATTCTATTTATCGTCCACGCTTCACTTCCATACATGGCTGCACTCCATACAAATACTTCCAGAAACGACTTCCTGACACTTAAATCTATACTCGATGTATGTTAACAAATTTCTCTTCTTCAGAAACGCTTTCCTTGCCCTTGCCAATCCACATTTTATATTCTCTCTACTTCGACCATCATCAATTATTTTGCTCCCCAAATAACAAAACTTCTTTACTACATTAAGTGTCTCATTTCCTAATCTAATTCCCTGAGCATCACCCGAGTTAACTCGACTACATTCCATTATCCTCGTTTTACTTTTGTTGATGTTCATGTTATATCCTCCTTTCAAGACACTGTCCATTGCGTTAACTGCTCTTCCAAGTCCTTTGCTGTCTCTGACAGAATTACAGTGTCATCAGCGAACCTTAAAGTTTTTATTTCTTCTCCATGGATTTTAATACCTACTCCGAATTTTTCTTTTGTTTCCTTTACTGCATGCTCAATGTACAGATTGAATAACATCGGGGTTAGCAAAATTGATATTGTCAATGTTTAACTCAAGTTTTATTTGAAAATTTTTGGTTTACAGCATGAAATCGACAGATGTAGTAGTAAAAATAAAGGGAACAATACCGATTCATCTTACAGTTGCAGAAAACGCAACTGCCTCAACCAAACTGTAAAGTAAAGTAAACCACAGAACAACATGTTTCTTTTATTCATATGTAACTTGTGCATTTATCAATAATGATAGGTAACTCTTGCGTTTTATCACGACGATGAACGTTCAATGTAGAACAAAATGACAACAATATTAGATATGTCTTTTTATATTTGTGCATTTAACCTGTACTTGCCTCAGAAGTAACTGCTTTGGTTACATAAAAGCGTAGAAGTTACGAGGATAACGAAGTCTTATTACTTATAAAATGCAGTTTTCTACGCCATTTATGTTGTGTACCAAGACCACCGAACCATAGTTTTGTCACAGTCACAGCCAGCTCTGTTCGTAAGCTTACATGATTAGTGTCAGTTTCAATAAAATTCCTTTCGAGTGTTGCGTGCGACATTATAAAACATGAAAACAATTAGGCAACCAACATTTCAATGGGTTTTGTAGCGGTCCTCTTCAGTGTATGGACTTCTACAGATGCCACACTGCAGTTCTAACAGCAGAAAAATGCGAAACTGAGGTAGTAATTGAAAAGACGGTGAGAAAGGTTGGTAGTCTATCCCGATGTTACTCAGTCTGTACATAGAGCGAACAATAAAGAAAATCTAGGAGTAATTGAAAAACCAAAATTAACTCACAGGGAGCAGAAATAATAACTAAGGTTTGGCAATAAAATTGTGAAAACAGGGACGATTTTTTATCTGTTACGACCTCATGTATGTCACAGGACGAGGCGTCTTCTGGATAAAAAGTCCCATAGAGTCCTCAAGTTTGTAGATGCATATTAGGTAACAGGGAAATGAACTTACAAAGCTTATAACATGTTGAAACTTGTTTAACAGAAACACATATTCTTGCTCTGTAAACAGACCGAAATGAATTCTTTAAACTTTACATTACTATAGCATGAAGGGGATGGTTATGAAACTCTCATTTGCAAACAATAAGATATGTACTTGCTCCAAAACCAGACTGAAGAGTCGAAGGATATAAAAAGGAGACTGTGTTTGTGAAGGAGCGAGTCTGCTCATAGAGCAAGAGATAAAGATAACCAAGGTGAAAAACAAAAACCAAAGCTAATGTAATTTTAGAATAAATAAAACGTTCAGGTTTTTTAGGACTGCAGTTGTTTCATTTGAAGCATTTATATATTTTTCTTCTTTCGTCAGTTATATTGAATATTTTATCTGTTATCGGTGGATTTATTCATGACGTTCAAGGGCCTTTTTTTGTTACGTTGATTACCTGTTGTCTTCTTCTTTCCCCTATTCCAGGCGATATTTTCTTAATACTCCCCTTATCCCCTTATAGCTCAAAAAAAAAATCGTTAGTCTTTTCAATTTATCTACGTCCCATTTCTTATTTTTCTGCAGTTCCTTCATTTTGTTGTAGTTACCATAAGCAGCTTTTGCTTCAGGGAAGATTAGACGAATCCTAGTAACAGTTTACCCGCAGATAATCGCGCCACTATTTCTGTGTTAGCTTTCCAAAAGCCTGTTCTGACGAAAAGTGAAAATCCTACTGTGGTAACAGTCACGCAAGCGAGCGAGGCGAAGGCAATCTTGATAAGGAAGTTTTCACTATGCCCCCATCGCCCCCCCCCCTAAATTAATACAAGCATTATAATCTCATTACATTTACCCCAATAATGGTAAAGCTACATACAGCCTCAGTGAGAGAGTGACAGATTACAAAATTATTGCAGAGAACGATACCAATGTACAGTGATACTGGTAAATAAAACAGCAATTTCACACTACTTACTGACGTACACAACTTGATGGTGCTTTTTCGTCATAAATTACGTGTTAAAGATGTTTTTTATCATCCAGAAATAAACTCCATAAAATTAATTTTGGCAGTAAAATGAGATCTATTCTAACAATTAGGATCGTCCAAATTATCCAGACAACGCGATTTGTGCTTATTTCCCAGACGTTGACTAACGCATTTATGCTACCATCAGTGCGTCATGTTTTATTCATGTCTGGAAATTATGATGTTTTACGGAGAAATTACTGAACGAAAATTAGGCGTAAAACATTTTATATCTATTATAATCATAACCTGAGTTTTGTAGGACCTTCTTTAAATTCGCGCATAATTTGTCATATGTGCTAATAATTTTACAGTTTCAGAACATGTTATTAACTCACATGTTGCTTTTGTTTTCACGAAACAAAAGCCAAACTGTGGAGATGATTCATACGTGGTTATCACCTTTCTGGGTTAAAGACAGGAAGCCAGTCAAGGTCTCGGTTCGTCTGCGGCTTCTTCTCCCCCCCCCCCCCTCCCTTTCACCTCAAGCCAATTCCCGGTTGTCTTTAAGCCGCCAAGTAAACACCCAGGCGTCACCTTCAGTGTCTAACTTTCTCTGCCGAGGCCCGGAAACTATTTTCGGTGGCACTTTTATTCTGATCTCTGCACAGTAGTTTGTTCTATTCCTATTCGTATTTAAGGTTTCGTAATGTATTACGCAACCAAGGTAAAGAAGTACTTTCTGCTGACAGTTTCACAATTTGACGCGTTTTAGCTAGAGTAAATTTCGCATCCTACAGTATGAAATTCATACTACTGGCAGAGCAAGGCGGTGCAGTGGTTATTAGACACACTATTGGAAAGAGTGTGGGTCGAACCACAGTTCCGACGTCCAGAGCCAGTATTTTAGTAGAACTCTGAAACCACTTTCATTGCCGGCCGGGGTGGCCGAGCGGTTCTAGGCGCTACAGTCTGGAACCGCGCGACCACTACGGTGACAGCTTCGAATCCTTTCGGGCATGGATGCGTGTGATGTCCTTAGGTTTGTTAGGTTTAAGTAGTTCTAAGTTCTAGGGGACTGATGACCTCAGAAGTCCCATAGTGCTCAGAGCCATTTGAACCATTTGGACCAATTTCATTACACAACGTACACAATACTGTATATGTACCAGAGACGGGCAGACAACGCGTTGATGTTGTCGATGGGCATTATTTCAGACGGAATGAAATCATTTTAGTGTCCATTATGTAGTGAAAATCTTATCAAAATTTGATTAACATTGGTATGATGCTTCATGCTGCAACGCTTTCCATTTGCATCAGTAGATTCTGGCAAAATCTCAATACTGCAGCAAAATGGCTCTGCTGATATTTCCCTTGGCATATCACTTAGGTCCCGATTTACCATAGACAGTAGGGGTGGTGGGTGGCAATATTGTAGCTACTGTGTGGTTAACACGTGTATACATTCGGTAGCATCACAGCTAGCAGGTTGTCATTACTACACACACACACACACACACACACACACACACACACACACACACACAACCATTATCTCGGGGTTGTGGAAGACACCATAGCACAAGATAAGGTTTTACTTGGTGTAGCTCATATTCCGAGCGAAACCAAGGTAGGCCTTCCTAGTTTACTGGTTCTGTTCCATAAAACCCCGGCTAGTTGTTCCTGATGCTATTTAATTGTGGGCCGCACAAGAGATAAATTTCTGGAGAGAGACGGTGTTTCAGTAATAAAGAAAATATTACAGAACAAGACAAATATAAACAAAGGAGTGTCATAAAACGCAGACGATTCTAAAACCGTCCATGGACCATGCACTGCTATCTGCGAACGGAGACTGAATATTTCAAGATTACTGCGTAAAACGAAGTCTGAAGCAGGTAATTACCGACAAGCTGCAGAAGTGTGGGCGGAGCGCAAAGCGTACGGCTCGTTTTTCCCAGCACAGTTAATGGGCGATAAAACTGTTTGATCTGCTAATGCAGCCGACGGCTGTTGACTTTGGAAGTGCGTTTGCAGCGTAAGCCGAAACCCGTCTCGGAAATTTAGTGAAACATATCATCACGTCAATTTGTCGTAAAGGCGGGAAAGTCTGCACAAATTCTAAAAGATCAAGTAAAACAATGGCAGCCAAAGATGTACGACTGAATTACTCGCCTATTAGAGATTACTGAAAGATTTATATTCACCATTTTCCTTAAATTAAATTTTCAGTCAGGAAAAAATTATCAATCAGGAAAAAATTATCGGTATAAAAATGACTTTAATGTGACGTTGAAATCGTCGGAAAGTACTCACTGAGAATTTGTTTAAGATCTCAGAGGGTTGATGACTGACTTCGTATCAAAACGTCTCATATCAATCCTCAATGCGTAGTAGGATTTTTAAAAACATTGCCCGTTGCATGATGTATCATGAAGCAAAAATATGTTCACAAGTGGGAATGGTTAGCAATTAGCTTTGGCACCATTAGTACTGTGATATAACTAGAGTTACCCAGAAGAATGATACGGACAGTGAATATGAAAGATGTGAAAATATATAAATTGAATCATTTAACAGTAAGGAGAAGAACCGAAATGAACAGCATCATGCGTCGATGGAAACTGACATAGTAATGCTGTCCGAGGTATAGTTGTATAATGAGGTGGAGTAAGAGAAAGAGGAGGAGGAGGAGGAGGAGGAAGGGATGATGGAAGAAGAAGAAGAAGAAGAAGGAGGAGGAGGAGGAGGAGGAGGAGGAGGAGAAGAAGAAATAAAAGAAGGATGAGTAATGACTGGCTGTCTGGATACAGGTGGGAGTATAATCTCACTTGTTTGAAACACACGAAGATGAGGAATTGAAATAAAACAATAAGAAAAGCAAGTTAGATAGAATTAACTCAGCAACGAAAGATTAGCTGTGTTCAGTAAGGCGAATAGGAATGTTGGGTAATCGAATCTTGCCGTGAGTAGGGGTTGACCAAATGTAACGCATTTCACGTAGCCAGATAGGGTCTTCACAAAGTCACTCTACTGACATAGTACACGTCATGGAGTCATACATCACAATTGAGAGGCTGACAGTACAATTGATACAAACGACATTTCATAAGAAATATGAAGTTAATTTGTAGATCTCTTCACAGTAAAAGAATTACAATCGATTTCCTGCATACTTCTGCATGCTTTGATGTAAAATTTACGCTTTTAACCAGTGCCTGGACTGAATTTAGAATAAAACTGCTACAAGTGGACGGAAGGAGAATTCCTGCTGTCTTTAATGAAAATTAAGATATACTTTTTTCCAAAGTAGTGCAGTAGCAAATGTGCATCCTTTTAAGATTACTTGTAATAATTGTTAACGCATGTTTAAATATGTCCTGCTTTGAGATAGCGGATGTACATCTTGGTATAATATCAGCACATTGACACAACGCATCAAAAGTTCCTTGACCCTGGCCATGCGTACATGGAATGTGATAATGCAAAGAAACACTCGAAACATGTATTTGTTCCCCAAGACAGGATAGAAATGGTGAATAAGGCCTGCCCAAAGTTATCAATAGTGGAAATGAAAACAGAAAACTTTCTTTCAATGAAAGCCATGGATTCCATAGCAAAGGACAAAGTTGCTAAAGACGCTCAAGGTAACATAATACAGTGGAATAATATTATAGGACCAGAATCAGCAAAGAAAATCCTCTAACAGTGCAATTCGGTTGTTGACTAAAATGTGATCTTGAGTCGATTGAAGCGGATTTTAGGAGGCACAACACTGTTCGCCTATCAATACCTCTCCTTCAGCCATTGCATCGAGAAGATTATGAAATAAAATTTGGAAAGTGGGAAAGTGTATGTTGTGATTTTATCCTGAGCAACTGGCACGAAAATATTGCAAATTATAAATACATTAACGATGTGTCCCGTGTACAATGATGGGGTTACAATTACTTGAAGTGGTTTGGTCAAGGTCAATTGCCACTCTAGCACCATACCTATTGTGTAAACCATACTGCAGTTTGGTCTGATTTTTTGATAACTTTACCAGACGGTAAACGTCAGCATGATCTGCAAACAATCTACGTTCGTTAACACAGCGTTTCTGAGGAGACAACGTAGATTGCATATCATGCTGTCGTTTACCGTCTGGTGAAGTAATCAAAAAATCAAACCATACTGCAGTATAGTTTACACAATACGTATGGTGCTAGAGTGGCACTTGACCTTGAGCAATGTGGTATTCCCCATAAAGAGAAAAATTTGAGTTTCTGTTAGACGATAAATCTCACGAATTTAAAGATTTTTGATCGAACGTGATACTTAGGAAGTACAAGTACGTAAGAGTTAAGGTTGAACCATAGCGATGAAAATTTTATGGGCAAAGTGAATTGAGTTTCATTGGCAGAGGATCAAAGAGGTGGCCTACACTACCTATGACAAAACTATTTTGGTATATTGCTGTCTGACTGATTTTGGATCTTTACCAGGTAGGACTGAAGGATGACATTGAGAAAGTTCACAGAAGAGCAACTCATTTTGTGTTATCACGAAATAATGGAGATAGTGTTACGAATGTGCTATTCGAGTTGTTGTGGTAGTCATTAAAACAAACGCGATTCCTACTGCCACGAGATCTTTCCACAAAACTTCAAACATTCCTTCTGCTTCTATGCGAAAATATCTCATTAACTCTCGCCTACATAAGGAGAAATAAGCATAATAATGAAGTAATAGAAATCAGAGCAACAGCGGTAGGCTCTAGGTGCTCGATTTTTCCTATGTGCCGTTCGCGAGTAGAACGGTAGATTAACAATCTGAAAGTGGTTGTGTGAGCGTTGTGCCAAACGCTTAAGTGTTATTGAAGAATAGGTATATAAAAGAAGAAGTGGTTTGTTTCATAGCCACTCGGCGAAGTCACTACGATCAGCAAAGGTAAGCAGCAGGGGGGATTACATCCATGTCAGCGATAACCTTGAGAGATTTAGGATATTGCAGTGTGGATAACCGCAGTGAGTTTCGAAAACCTGTACTCCAGAAAGCGAAAAAAGAGTGCTGCCTCAACCGCTACGCAATCTCGCCCAGCCAGCATGGGTAGATCTAGCAGAAAACCCGCCCGAGTGATACTTCGGTGTAGAGTAGGACCAGAGGAATATTTTTCTTCTGTGGTCGTGTTCCTGATCCTCTGAGCAAAGTGACGACGCATGAAGAAGGAAGGACGGGAGGGAGGAAGGAACGTGATGCGGGCTGAGAGCCGTTCGCTGTTATCGTGGCTGTGGCCGTCCGGCGCCGCGATCTAATTTCGGCAGCGAAGCCCTCCACGGTCGCCTCCGCGCAGTCAGCAGCTCCGCCCACGGCTCCACCCCTTCCAGCCCCTCCCCCTTCGACGGGACTTAAGGAGGCCGCCACCGCAAAGAAGTGACGCGGCCTCGGCCGCCGAGGATGGTCTAAGATATCACTGTACAACAAAACGCTCTGGAAAGACGTCATACAACCCGATACCTGGCACAGCTGTTAATTGACGTTATTCCTTGAAACACTGAGACGAGTATTCTGGCTCCTCTACTTTACTCCTTCTGCCAGCTGATTGCTAGCTGTCATGAGCACACTCACACACACCAACTAAAACCGCTCTTTTAATTATGAACGGTATTATTAGGCTAATTTTCGTACAGCGGAGAGGTGATCGATAATATCGGCAATACATTCATAATATACATAAATGACCTTGTGGATGGCATCGGAAGTTCACTGAGGCTTTTTGCCGATGATGCTGTGGTATATCGAGAGGTGGTAACAATGGAAACTTGTACTGAAATGCAGGAGGATCTGCAACGAATTGACGCATGGTGCAGCGAATGGCAACTGAATCTCAGTGTAGACAAGAGTAATGTGCTGCGAATACATAGAAAGAAAGATCCCATATCATTTAGCTGCAATATAGCAGGTCAGCAATTGGAGGCAGTTAATTGGTTCATATGGCTCTGAGCACTACTGGACTTAACAGCTATGGTCATCAGTCCCCTAGAACTTAGAACTACTTAAACCTAACTAACCTAAGGACATCACACAACACCAAGTCATCACGAGGCAGAGAAAATTCCTGACCAGGCAGGGAATCGGACCCGGGAACCCGGGCGCGGGAAGCGAGAATGCTACCGCACGACCACGAACTGCGGACGGAGGCAGTTAATTCCATAAACTATCTAGGAGTAGGCATTAGGAGTGATTTAAAATGGAATGATCATATAAAACTGATCGTCGGTAAAGCAGATGCCAGACGGAGATTCACTGGAAGAATCCTAAGGAAATGCAGTCCAAAAACAAACGAAGTAGGTTACAGTACACTTGTTCGCCCACTGCTGAATATTACTCACCAGTGTGGGATCCGTACCAGATAGGGTTGATAGAAGAGATTGAGAGGATCCAACGGAGAGCAGCGCGCTTCATTACAGGATCATTTAGTAATCGCGAAAGCGTTACGGAGATGATGCATAAACTCCAGTGGAAGACTCTGCTGGAGAGACGCTCAGTAGCTCGGTGCGGGCTTTTGCTGAAGTTTTTAGAACATACCATCACCGAGGAGTCCAGCAGTATATTGCTCCCTCCTACGTATGTCTCGCGAAAAGACCGTGAGGATAAAATCAGAGAGATTAGAGCCCACACAGAGGCATACCGACAATCTTTCTTTCCAAGATCAATACGAGACTAGAATAGTAGGGAGAACCGATAGAGGTACTCAAAGTACCCTCCGTCACACACCGTCAAGTGCCTTGCGGAGTATGGATGTAGATGTAGATGTAGAATACGAGGGTTGGATCATTAATAGTTGCAACTATTTATTTACAGATCGTACAAAATAGATACATGTTTAAAAGTTTTACTGACCTTCAAATTAGTCACCAGTTTTGTGTATAACCCGTTGCCAGCGATGTGGAAGTCGTAGGATACTCTTAGTAGTGCCAGTTGTGTTGACAGTTCGAGCGGCGCGGTCTATCGCCCGAAGAATTTTTAGCAGTTCTGAAGCGAATGCCGTGAACGGTTTCCTTCAGTTTAGAAATCGAGTTGAACTCACGAGGGCTTAAATGAAGGGAGTGCAGTAGGTGGTATAGCGCTTAGCAGCTCCATCAGTCAAACAAATCAGTAACAGCTTGCACTGTACGTGCTTGAGCATTGTCCTGCAAAATCATGGTGAGGTCCTGCAGAAAGCGTCATTACTTCTGTCTCTATGCTGTTCGTAGGGTATTTTCCAAAAATGACTGAGGTTACCAGTCCCCTAGAACTTAGACCTACTTAAACCTAACCAACCTAAGGACATCACACACATCCATGCCCGAGGCAGGATTCGAACCTCCGACCGTAGCGGTCGTGCGGTTCCAGACTGAAACACCTTGAACCGCTCGGTCACAGCGGCCGGCAAAAACTAAAAAAAGTGACCTTCAAACGCACACTCACTCCCACAGTCAGGATTTCTAGTACTACTGTACAAAAATTTACGACTAAAAGCGTTATTTCCCACAGTGGACCTTTTTTTAGTCTTCATGGACTTGTTTTTTTTTTTACGCCATCTACTCAGTCGAGCAGTTGGCTGGCAATATCGTGAATTTTAACAGCATGAAATAGACAATTACATGGTTGTATTCATCAGGCCTTTTGACTACAAAACTACTCTGTGTATAAATGTTAACTTCGAATTGTATGAACAACTTAATTAGTCTTAGGATAACGTTTACGAAAGTCTTTTTCTTTCATTATTCTGACAGAAACGTTTGAATTAATAATGTTAACTAAATAACCGACTATGGTGGTGGTGCAGTAGCACAGTCAACAGAGACCACAAAAGGCCAAATAGCGGAATTAGGTCGTGTAATCGGAAATTTGTGTATATTGGTAGGAGGGTGTGCTACGAAAACTTTACTAAAAATTCTGGCTGATGAGTAATGAGTGTGGAGGTGGAGGTGCTTTTGAAGGTCGCACGGATACGTTTTTTCTGAGTAACTCGAAAACAATCGACTCCAGCGAACACGTAGCCCAAGACAGAATTTTAACTACCTGAAATTTCCCACAAGAAGATCCTGTCGATTTTTTTCTCTGTAAGAGTAATGTTTAGCGCGTAGCGAGCGAGGGAGTAAGAAAATATCGCGTATGCTTTTTGAAGGCCAGATATAACATAATCGTTTGCATGAAACGATTTCGGTAGGGGCAGCTGAATGAACATGTGTATATATCACTAATCTCTCCTCATTCGAGTGATGGGATGGGAACTTGCGGATAATGTACAACGATGTTCAGGGTTTGAGAAGACGACTATACACGCATTAGTGGATAGAATGTATTCCCAAGCATCGATTCGTAATGCGCGTCGTGTGTGGGGGCAGAGTTTTGTGAACGCGATCTGTGTCGCAAGTGTAATGCACATTTCAGAATATAGTTTGAGTAATGTTTAAAAGATACGTAGTGGTTTTATTTGGAGAAACACAGCTTATTACTTACGAAACCTATAGGGTCTTGTGGACAGTGATCCACAGTGGGTGTATAATCAGTACCTGCAGCCACGGTCACATTACTTTCGAGAAATATTTATTCTGTTACGACCTTCATAAAATCTACACTCTACACACTATCATCCACTTTTCATTAAGACAGCTGTTATGACACACAAACGGAGTGTTGGTGATCTACGGTGATTACCCAGTGGATTCTGAGGTTACCTGTAATATCATTACCGAACAGATTAGCATCTAATATCATTACCGAACAGAGTAGCAGAGTCTCCAGAAAGCAATAAGATGAACACCAGCAAACTACTAGTCTAGTTTTGATACATTGAGACACGCTGCAAAAATAATAACAGCGTGTGCTTTTAATACAAGAAGAAAGTCTCTTCCCAAGAATTATTTTCAAGGCTTAAGCAGAGCACTCTTCTAAGATTGAACAGCAAATAGCGTTTACATTATTCAGTGTTTAGTATTACTGAAAGACTTTCCAATCACTTTGAATCTATCACTCATAAAGACTTGCAAAATTAAAGACTCCAACAAACCTGCTCTTCCTTTGATTTGAAATAACACTAGTATTAATCAGTTGCTTTGGGAGAGAGATGTATTTCCCGTAATAGCTCAGTTAGTACAGTCTCTGCTGCTGTCGCCAGAGGTGTCAGGTGAGTGTACCAAATTTCGCACCGTGTTTGGTTTCGAATTTCTTATAAATTTTATCATCAATTATTCCTATTATAGTGTATACACGTAAGCATACAAATATATTTCATTAGTTGTCGTTTCTTGGTTCTTCCATTTTAAAAGTCCTTCTTTGTAAAACACGTAAAACCTTATTTCCGATTGATAAAAAATGGTTGGGCTGCTCAATTATGAATGTAGCAATTACTTTTATATCGATCACACTAACATCCAGTCTAAATGAATAGAGCATAGAGCAAGATAATACATCAGACTACAACTACAACATCATTTTAAACAGTTATGTTTTGTGTTGGGATCCATATTTCTGGACCCTGTAGAGTAAACAGAGTTCGGTTGTTAGCAGTTAACGACGAAAGGGCGCTGTTCAAATTTTACATTCCAGTCCTCGTGATTAATTCTGCGCTGCCCGTTGGGTCACCGTTGTGGAACGCAATTTAGTTCGCTTGTGAGGATAAAACATGGATCCATGTGTGGTAGGTGGCTAGGGAGGGAAACGTACTCGAATAAACGTGGTAGTGGGAGGGGCTGCAATCAAAACGTGCGTACGTGAATATATATGTGTGTGTGCGTGTGTACGTGTATGTGTGTGTGTGTGTGTGTGTGTGTGTGTGCGTGTGTGTGTGTGTGAGCTGTGTTCATTAGGAACTTGGACTCGACTCGATGCAGTAATTGAGTTTCCTGCCAGCGGTCTGATATTCACTGAAAGGGTATGGCAGGTGCATTCCGTCCTGAATTTCTGCCTGATTCACAGACGGAGTGCGCTGCGCATACTGTTTGTGGGCTCGAAGGCAGATAAGACAAAGTTTGCGATGCATTTGCGTACGTACGTATGAGCAACAGTGATGCCATAAAATGATTAAATTTATGTAACTCTTCAGCAATATTAAATTCCCAAATAAGCATTTTTACAGAATGATACGCACTGCATCTACATCTACAGTCTGCAAGGAACTGAAGTGCTTGGCAGAGTGCCCTTCCCCTGTACCACGTACTGACTTCTGTTCCAGTTCCGTTCGTATATGGAGCGAGGGAAGAATGGTTAATTAAAAATCAGGAGTGTCTTATAATTTAATTCTGTCTTCGGCGTATGTAGGAAGTTCCCATACATAACGATGAAACAATGCTCTTAGGCACTTGTGGAATAATCGACGTCTATCTCCAAGGATCTGTCAGTGCAGGATTTTCATCGTCTCCCTGATGCTCTCTGCTAGTGAAATAAACCTGTGACCATTCGAGGTGGCCTACTCTGTGTACGTTCAATATTCTCTGTTAATTTTTTCTGGTACGAATCTCCCATCCTTCAGCGTTATTATAGGATGAATCACAAGAGCCGTTTGTAAGCAATCTCCTTTGTAAACTGATTGTATTTTCGTGGTATTCTACCAGTACTCCACGACTGGGAGTGTAGGATCATTACATTTTATATTCCTATAAACTGAGCCCATGCATTTTAGCGACTTGGCGGATACTAATGTCGAATCACAGATGTTGAGGTCATAGGATTACTATGTTTTAGCATTTTGCATGGTGCACAGTTGTACGTTTGTGAACATTCGAAACTAATCGGCAATATTTATATCACTTTGCAATCTTATGAAGAGCTGACTGAATATTTGTGCAGATTCATTCAAACAGCGTTACAGTAAACTGCATCATCTGCAATACTTCAAGCGTGTGGAGGAAGATTTGTTGAAATCCTTGGTATCCATGTAGTATTTTTATAATCTGGCAGACAGTGTTAATATTGCCTATGTAATGTACTGGCACATTTCAGCAGCTTTATAATGAATTATTCCAGGCAAGCTGTAAATACACTGATGCGCCAAAGAAACTGGTAAAGGCTTGCGTTTTCAAATACAGCAATATGTTGACAGACAGAACACGGCGCTGCGATCGGCAACTCTTATGTAAGACAAAAAGTCTCTGGTGCAGTTGTTAGACCGGTTACTGCTGCTACAGTTGCAGATTATCAACATTTAAATGAGTCTGATACGTGGTGTTATAGTCGGCACACGGGCGATGGGACACAGTATCTCCGAAATATCGATGAATGTCAGGAATTGGGTAAAGCATCAAATCTCCGACGTCGCTGCAGCCGAAGAAACAACCTGACAGAAGTAGACCAACCACGACTGAAGAGAATCGGTCAACGTGGCAGGAGTGCAATCCCTCCGCAAATTGCTACAGAATGGCTCCAGGAACACTCTTCTGAGTTTTAACACTTCCGCTGCCCACCAAACTCCCCAGACACGAACATTATTGAGCTTATGTGGGATACCTTGCTACGTGCTGCTCAGAAGAGATCTCCATCTCTCGTACTCTTACGGATTTATGGACAGCCTTGCAGCATTCATGGTGTCAGTTCCTTCCAGCACTTCTTCAGACATTAGCCGAGTCCATGCCATGTCGTTTTGCGGCACTTCTGCGTGCTCGCGGAGTCCCTACACGATATAAGCCAGGTGTACCAGTTTCTTTGGCTCTTCAGTGTAGTTTGATTACCAGCTATTCTTCCTTACTACAAGCTTGGTTCGGCTATAGCGCCATTCTCAAGTAAACGTCTAGGTGGAATAGACACCCATATGGCATTACTGACTAAACTGTCTATTCTATGAGATATCGGCATTGCAGGCCGATAATGTTGCCTTCTTACCAGAATATTTCGGCTGGCAACCGTTCAGCCATCTTCCGGTGAGTGTCAACCACTCAGGTGAAGGTGGCTGAACGCTTGCCATCCGAAATATTGTGGCAAGTAGTCAACATTATCCGGCTGTATGCCCGAACCTCACAGAGAATTCAGTGAGTCGGGAAAACTTCAAGAATCACAGTCAATTGTCTGCCTGATGCTAGACCGTTATGAGTAACGTAATTTCTATTTCTGTAGAATTTTTTCCGTGAAATTATTTTGACAGCTAGATTTGCAGTTTATTCTCGGTGATGCTTTATGTGAATTACGTGACTTGTCACACTCTAGTAACGAGCAGACAGTTGACAGCTTACTGAGTGACGCAAAATGAATGTCTTTTTCCAACTAGAAATTTTTCTCGGGAAAGGCCCCATAGCCTAGACAAGCCTGTAGTAAGGAAGAGGCGCTACCAAGTTGCCAACAGACAAGGTTACGAGTATTGCGTAACAATGATAGAGATTGTAAAATGTAAACTTTCACGGCCGGACTGTCATGATTAATAAAATTCTTTTCTGGGCTATTATGCCGTGGTCTGATGGATTTCGCATTGTAACCCGACGTTTCGTCCCCATCTGCGGAGGACATCTTCAAGGGGGTTCGTGGCTTCTGTTAACTTCCGAAACACACACTGTCTCACTACTGACTGCAGCAAATTTTTGTTTTCGCGTGCTCCCGCGCATAGGCGTGACGTCACATGTTTTGAATACGCGAGCGCAATTGGCCGTTGTCGGTTGCCGCCGTCCGCTGTTGCTATCATCCCATGGCGGAAGACTGGTACACATCTTCTTCAGCACCGGCATCCAGATGTCATTCAATTTCCTATTAAAATTCCTGGGGTGTTTCATAATCTCTATAGCCTCTCTGTAAAGCCTTTCATGATATCCGCTTGTGGCTGCCAGTACTTGAGTTCTATCAAAATAAATGTGGTGGTCTCCTGACTGCAAAGCGTGTTCCGCAACAGCTGATCTATCAATCTCTCCCCTTCTACAATTGCCCTCGCGTATTCAAAACATGTGACGTCGCGCCTATGCGCGGGAGCACGCGAAAACAAAAATTTGCTGCAGTCAGTAGTGAGACAGTGTGTGTTTCGGAAGTTAACAGAAGCCACGAACCCCCTTGAAGATGTCCTCCGCAGATGGGGACGAAACGTCGGGTTACAATGCGAAATCCATCAGACCACGGCATAATAGCCCGGAAAAGAATTTTATTAATAATGATAGAGATTCTATGTTCTTAGTGGGACATCCACAACTGTTACTTGGATTGTTCATAATGAATCTGTAAATTCAAAGTTTCTTTATCTGGATAAAGACACATACGTTATCCGGTTTTCAAGACTCTAATCCCATCTTCAGTCGCTACTGTAACAATTAATACTCTGTAGGAGACTAACAAAATAAATGGATATAAAAGGGCCTGCAAACCTGTAAACCAACCATACGACATACATTAATTACGTACGAAGACCTGCACTGGTCGCGTGGACATATTAACAAATTTATGCTATAGTATGAGAAAGCCTGTGCGGTTAGGTATGAACAATGTGAGACTAGAGGTAAGCCGGGCCGAACCTAAAGAAACAGGACTAAAACCATAAATATGCACTCGTAGACAAAAATAATGTAACCTGATATCATAACCATACCTCTGAGAGCATAGTTATGAATTTAGTTCTGTTTTTCAGTCAGGGTGTGTTTACTAACAGTCTCACTGTCAATATGATACAGGGATGGCAGGTCTGCACTCAGTTTTATTTGAAAAGAAAGAGAATGCTTAAATGCGCTCGCTGGACCAGTATTTGAGTATTGTTCGTTGTGATTAATTGATGAATGGAAAAGATCCAAAGCAGAGCTTCATGGCTCAGTTTATTTAATCTGAGGGTATTACTCGAACGCTAAACAAACTGTAATGGATGATATTAGAAGAGAAGCTATGCGAAGAGGACATTAGAAGAGAATCTATGTGATATGTGGAGAACCCCACACTCAGGTGCCCATGAGCTCTGAATGTAACACTATGAACAAAATAGTAGGGAGCAAAGTCAGCAGACGATACATGTGGATAAACCACCGCCGAAAAATCGGTACATTCAGCCTTCATCCAGGAATGGTTTTAGATGATCCATCATTAAAGTGATCATGGAAATGTGCCTGATCATAAACTAGTTGAAATAAGGAATACCAACAGGGCGTGGAGCTTCGCCTGGTCTTGAACTTGTAATATCAACAGTCGCACTTTTTATAAAATATATTATTTACGCGACCACTTTAGAGATTATATTAGCTTCTACTTTAGGCTCGTATGCAAACTGAATAATGATAGCCCACCAACGGTGCATTAGAACAGGCACAATGTTTATTTATTAAGTTAATGAATTACTTTACACACGATTTGTGCATTCCAACCATCTAACAAAAACTGTCCGTTGCCTCACCGATCACAGTTTAGTAATGATGGAAAGTAGACTGGAGTTCAAGAAAATAACCCAAAAGAATCGTTTTGGAAAGAAGAGGGATATTAATTACCGAGGATTAGTCTGATCTGTTTGAAGTTTTCAGAGCCTGTGTACACTACTATAATGAATATCACAATACGCAATTGACCTGAATAGAAATGGAAATATCTAAAAATGGGTCATTACCGAAGTTGGACAAAGAAATATATGAACAAGTAAGGCAACAGCGAAGAAGCCTTGGGTCACGGAAGAAATGCTTTTGGTTAATTGACAAAAGAAGGACGGAACAAAGCGATGAGGGACAGACAGGAGTATAGAAGTGAAAGTAAGTTTAGGAACGAAATAAAAAGGAACTGCAGGGAAGCTTAGATCATACGTCTTCAGAAAGAATGCGAAGAAATGAAAGGAAAAAAAGTCGTGGGAAGTCTGATTCAGAAGATACAAAGTCAAAATAATTTTCAGTGAAATTAAAATCAATAACGTCCACATTTAGGGTGAGAGATGAATTCCACTGTTAAGCACAGAGGTGACGGCGAGTAGGTGTAAAGAGTACACTGAATGCCTCTACGTGAGGAAGGAACTGTCTAATAACATGGAAGAAGAAGAAAGAATGGGAGTCGATATCGAAAGCCTTGAGGGGGGAGGGTGGTTAAGGATTACAAACATTAACGGAGCTATGGACGACTTGTGATGAAATAAGGCCGAAGGCGTGGATAACATTCCTTCGGAACTTCTAAAATCGTTGAGAGAATTGACATCAAAAGTCTGTTAAAGTTGGTTTGTGGAATCTGTGAGTGTGGAGGCGCACTCAGACTTTCAGAAAGTATGATCTACACGATCCCGGCGACAGCAAGGACGTAAGTGCAAGAACTATCGCAGAGTCAGATTAATAGCTCAGGTATCAAGTTGTTGACAATTTGAAGAAGTATGAAAAAGAAAATAGTGAATCTTTTACATTACGCTCAATTTGGCTTTGGGGAAGGTAAAGGCACTAGAGAACCAGGACTAACGTTGCGCCTGGTAATGAAAGCAAGACTGAATAAAAATTAAGACACTCTCACAGGATTTGTCGGCCTTTAAAAAGTGCTCGACGATTCAAAATGGTACAAGATTCTCAGAACTCTCACCGAAATAGCAATAAGCTGTTCGGAAAGACGGGAAATACACACTATGTAGAAGAATAAAGAGGAAAAAAAAGAGCAGAATACAAAAACGAAGAGCTCGGATTAGAAGAGTCTAGGATAAGGTTGCACTCTTCCGCACCTAGAGTTGAATCTATACATCGAAGAAGCAAATCGGAAATGAAAGAAGTTGAAATCCTGAGTGAAGGATTTACTAATGACATTGCTGTCCTCAGCGAAAGTGTGGAACAATTGCGGGACCTGTTAAATGGAACGAAGACAGTAATGAGAGCAGAAGACGAGAGTAAACAGGGGAAAGATGAAAGTAATGAAAGTAAAGATGGGTTTCAGAAAAGAGATTACTGATTAAACATAACATAAAAATTGGTGATCAAGAAGCAGACGAAGGAATTCTGCTTCCTCGGAAGCAAAATAATACCGAAAGGGACGAAACAAGGAGAATAAAAAAGTGTATTCACACAGCCAAAGAGGGCATTCCTGCCGACTAGAAGTTGTACATTGTAGCCTCTGTCTCGCACAGTACGACTGCTTGGCAGAGTCTACATCTACATACCGATATTTATGTATGTGTATTTGTATCAGCATTGGGCTTCGTTTGAAGAAGAAATTCCTGTGAATGGAGTTGAGTGTTGTATGTAAGTGAATAATCGTCTGTGGAGCAATATCAAATAGACTCAAAGTATTTGATCTTTGGTGCTATAGAAAGATGATGAAAATTACGTGGACAGGAAAGATCATCAACGAAAACGTTCACCGAAGAATCGACGAAGGGAGGAATATATGTGAAACATTGACAAGGAAGAAGGGACAGGAATATGGGACATGTGCTAAGACACAAGGAATAACTTTGATGACACTAGAGGAAGCTGTAGAGGGTACAATTTGTAGAGGAAGACAGAGATTGGAGTACTTCTAACAAATAATTGAGAACGTAGGTTGCAAGTGCTACTTTAAGACGAACACGTTGGCACAGGAGAGGATTTGAAACCTGTCACATGGCTGATGGCCCAATCAGAACCATCCCTTCTCTGAACTCTTATCGTTTCCTACTATAGTTTCCTACATTATAGTGTCAGCATATTGTTCACACGGTCTTCTGCGAATACGGTTCCTCTAATTTTGCTCTAGAGAGCTTCGCGTGTAGTATGTTCCAAGGACTTCTATTGAAGTCTCCCGAGCATTTCTGTTACACATTCGTATGGTACACACGGGCTTATTACGATCCTGGGAACACTTATCTGAATTAGTTCACTGTCTACGGTCACGCCCAGTCGTGAAGAACCTTACTCTCGAAGTGGTCGCACTAACGGTTTCCTTTACAGATGCATTCCATTTTCCTAAAACTCTTCAAACAGGTCTAGAACTAATACAGCAAATATAAAATTCTTATGTTTACTACGTTACAGGAGCTGTAGAACAGAAACAAAAGATACTTGCGGGTGTATTTCAGTTGGATAGAGATTAAGCCGTTACAGGCTTCCACGTCTATTACAAATACAGTAAGCACACCTGTTTGGAAAACTAGTATGTAAGTAGCTCGTGTGATCTAAAATAAAATACAAGTGTGTTCAGTAAGTAATGTAACAGGTTTTGCCTGATAGGAGGTTGGTTTTATTCGGGATTCCAATGCCCCATATTATCCCCCAATTTTTTGGCTGCAAAACCCTACTTTTCAACATTCTCCGTTCAATGCGACGGCCTTACACCACCTCACTGGGTGGGCTTGCATGCCTGCATGGTCCCACACTCTATTGGTCAATGTCGTTGCCAAATTCTTGCATCATCAATAACCTACTTGTTATCCACGTACTGTTTCCCGAGTAGCAAATCCTTGATTTAGTAAGGTGGATTCCGGCTGTACGCTGGATGGAGAAGAACAGTACAACGAAGTTATGGAAGCTGCTCTCAGGCACGGAGACTTGTGTGAGGCCTTACGTTGTCGTGGAGAAGGAGAAGTTCGTCTGTATTTTTTCGGGGACATACAAATTGAAGTTGTTTGTTCAATTTCCTGAAGGTAGCAAAGTACACTGCTGAGTTCATCGTTGCACCATGAAGGAGGACAGCAAACGGCATAACCGATTCAGAATCCCATCGCCATGGCTTTACCGGCTGGGGGTCCGGCTTTTGAACATTTTGTTTGGAGGAGATGTGGTTTGGCCAGTGTTTGTTCCGGTTCGAAGCAATGAACACATGTTTATTCCTCTTTGACGATCATCGACAAAAAGCAATTCCGCACACTTGGTCCTTTATACTTTTCTCTCAGGCGGCGTAATAGTAGCAATAACATGATCAGACTACACAGTTTCGTATTTGTTGGAGTAATATTGCGCATTGTTTCCATAGCAAAAAAATAATTAACGGAATTTATTGAATTTTCTATGGTGTTCTACATACTAGTCTCTTAAACAACAGCGAACGTTTGTTTTTAGCATATGGCCTCCGAAATTCAATAGTCTGGGGGCAGATGGATGAGGAACAGGTATTTGAAACAAGTGAAGTCATGTTGAATTAATAAAATCGGTTTCTCGTATTTCTCATCTTCCAAATATAGTATTAGAAGCTGATATGGACGTACCTGACAATGGCTTCTGTAAAATACTTGTTTATAAGCGCAGTAAGTAAATTTTTCACAAAATGTAGGTCATGCAGGAACACAAGAAGATCTGATATACACTTTTGAGATTTCCTGAAAAGTTCGCCTAACTTACCCTCATTTAACGTACACTTAGAGGGACCAAAGACTCGGGAAAAAATTGGCAACGCAAATCATACGTTACAATGTCACTGGTTTTGCAGTGTCAGTACTCCCGTTGACGAAAGAGTTGCACGGTTTCTTCCTAGAACAATAATTTGCTGGAATCAAAGCAAATTTAATACAGCGACCTCCACTCTTCTGCCTTGGCCGAGAGACGTCATTCTAAATTAAACCACAAGACGCTGGAAATGAATTTAGCCAGAAAATTACAGCCGAAGATCGAAGTCCAAGGGCGGTAATACTGTGTCAACAGCGGGCTATCTCCGGCAGTGCCTCTGGCGATCCCGCTAATGCAATTGCAGGCGGTATGCGCTCATGCTGGGCCGGGCGCCGGTTAATTTCGATAATGGGACGAGGAGCGGCGGACAGGAACGTAGCGGACGGAGCCACTGCTCTCCGTAGCGTGGCGAGAAGCTGCGCCTGCGCTGGCCCCTGCAGGGTATGCAACCCTTCCAACGCGGCCGCCCATCGTGCTGCCGACCGCCAGGCTTCCTCTTTGCCGTCCCCTTTTTCCTCCATTGTTTGTTTTGTTTTCACAGAGTTCGCTGTAGCGTACCTGTTGCAATTTTAAGCAGGCCCTTTGCGCGCTGCAGGAACGCCGCGGGTTGCAGTGCATTTCCGCGTTTTCGCACTGCCGTCACGTCTCTCGCGAAATACTACTCCGACAAAACTGGTTTGAAAAAAATGGAAAAGTAATAATGAATGGAACAGAATACAAAACTGCTTCCTTAAAATCTGCTATACTGGTCAGTAAAATTACATTCCCTCTGTTCAATGATGACGGACGGTATTTGAAACTGTGTGTTCATCCTATAACGTTAAAAATCAATCTCAGCCGAAATAAATGGTCTTTCTTCTTATGATTACTTTTTCTTAAATTAAGCACATTTATTCTATCCCAATAATGCCTAATTTATTTTGTTGTAACAATGAAATGTACTCAGATTCAAAACAGCTGAGGCTTTGGTGGCCAGTTAGTGACGTATTGTATGCTGGGTTTCGATCCGGGATCTGAGGCCGACGTTTGTTTAATAGTTTTCCTAACATTTCGTCAACACGAGCGGATTGGCATTTAGAAAGATTCACCCTCCATTGCTGGCAGCGGCCGAAGATCCTGACACAAAAGGGGACAACAATATGTGCACGGATTTCTCTCGCACTTACTTACAAGCAAGATAATGTGGTTCAAATGGCTCTGAGCACTATGGGAGTTAACTTCTGAGGTCAGCAGTCCCCTAGAACGTAGAACTACGTAAACCTAACTAACCTAAGGACATCACACACATTCATGCCCGAGACAGGACGATATACATGCGATACGATGTGAGATGCGATTTACGATATAATGCAGAAGCAATCAGCATCGGTGGAGCGCGTAGAATCGTAACTGTAGCGACATTACTGGTTCAAACTGGGACTACAACGATACGACACCGAAACGTATCTCCGTCGGATAGCCCTATGCAAAACGGACTGCTGGTCGCTCCAAATAACTTGTGACGTATAATACACGGAGAGGGAAATCCTGTGTGCCTTAAAATTGTTTTATGTAGATGAATCAAAGTTACATCCGCTCGGTAGTTAGTTTCTTAATAAAACATTCGGCTTTCGCGTACAAAATTAATACCTTTTTTGGGATTTGCACTTATTCTTCGTTAAGCAATCTTACTCATTCGATACTGAGGGAACTATTTGGTAATAAAGAGATTTTGTTATAGCCCACAGTTGTTTTGAAACTCTGCAAATATATAAGCCAGGGGTACGTTTTGAAAACTTTGCAGTGAAGAATATGATCGCTGGTGTTTGCTGGGTTTTAAGATTGCTGTGCACGAAATATAGTTAAACTATCAAAGTGCTTTTAACGGCGGAAGGAGAGTGATACTGCTTTGCATTCTCGACAAAATACATGAGATGTATTGGAGGTTGTCCCCGCTGGACGAGAGGCTATCGCCGCCTGCTATGACCCGTAATGCAGAATGTGGACCTTCCCCTTGTTTCTCTTTTTCGATGCTTGTATGTTGCCGATAGAAATCGAAACTAGAATTGAAAAACTTTCTGAAATGAGAAGACACTAGGACGCATCAGCAGATGACGCTGACTAGATGGTTTTTCAGTCAGTACTCCCTGATTTCAGGAAACTTTGTGACAGGCTTAAAAGAGATATTAAATCTAATACCCTGTTACTTCTGAACGAGCACATGGAGCCTAGAAGGACATGTCAGGAAACTTATTACCTTGGTCTTCTTCCATTTCCTCAAATACAGTGTCTGCCACCATGCAGAGTTCCCCATCCATTTCTGCGCCATCGGTGATGACTGATATCGCTCCAGATTCAGCAATGTTTCTTCTGATTACTCTTCAAACTCAGCCATACACTGCTTTGCGAAACTGAACAAGGGTGTACCACCGGTAAGGATTGTGTTGCGCGACCTTTATTGCAACGTCTCGTGTCCATATACCATGTGTGTCAAACACGCCTAAAATCAAATTAATAACTGACATGACTTTTTGTTCTAATTAACACTGTAAAGGATAGTCTACACACTAGGTTACTAAAACAGACCAACTGCTACTAAGTGTCCCGGACTAACGTTAAGCGCCGGCACGACGATCAATAACGGAAGAGCAGAGAGGACAGTGAGACGACGCCAGCCAATAGTACGCTGACAGACCTCTTTCTAGGACGATGCCGAGACAGGAGCGGAATCCAGGCCAAGAGCATATAAGCACCGCTCCGCCTGACTGCGGCCCGAGTTCAAGTCGAGTCGACCTAGAGCGCTACAGCAGGGACGTAGAAACTTTATTGGTTCACTTGTATTACCAATTGTATAAACGGAAGAGCTTCCTTATGTTTGTCTGTCGCCCCTTGCCTGCGACGCGTCTATTTCTCGCAATGTTACGTATTGTAATCATTTCCTTTTGTACGAGTAATAACCTCCATTAACCCGATTCGCTTGGATTGTCGTCTAGCGATCCGAGAAAGCAGCTTTCCTAAGCTCACTATATTAGACGAGTGGGCAGAAAATAACGATAAGCATATCTACTGTTTGCTACAATGTGTTGCTCAGAGATCCTGCTTTATACACTCCTGGAAATGGAAAAAAGAACACATTGACACCGGTGTGTTAGACCCACCATACTTGCTCCGGACACTGCAAGAGGGCTGTACAAGCAATGATCACACGCACGGCACAGCGGACACACCAGGAACCGCGGTGTTGGCCGTCGAATGGCGCTAGCTGCGCAGCATTTGTTCACCGCCGCCGTCAGTGTCAGCCAGTTTGCCGTGGCATACGGAGCTCCATCGCAGTCTTTAACACTGGTAGCATGCCGCGACAGCGTGGACGTGAACCGTATGTGCAGTTGACGGACTTTGAGCGAGGGCGTATAGTGGACATGCGGGAGGCCGGATGGACGTACCGCCGAATTGCTCAACACGTGGGGCGTGAGGTCTCCACAGTACATCGATGTTGTCGCCAGTGGTCGGCGGGAGGTGCACGTGCCCGTCGACCTGGGACCGGACCGCAGCGACGCACGGATGCACGCCAAGACCGTAGGATTCTACGCAGTGCCGTAGGGGACCGCACCGCCACTTCCCAGCAAATTAGGGGCACTGTTGCTCCTGGGGTATCGGCGTGGACCATTCGCAACCGTCTCCATGAAGCTGGGCTACGGTCCCGCACACCGTTAGGCCGTCTTCCGCTCACGCCCCTACATCGTGCAGCCCGCCTCCAGTGGTGTCGCGACAGGCGTGAATGGAGGGACGAATGGAGACGTGTCGTCTTCAGCGATGAGAGTCGCTTCTGCCTTGGTGCCAATGATGGTCGTATGCGTGTTTGGCGCCGTGCAGGTGAGCGCCACAATCAGGACTGCATACGACCGAGGCACACAGGGCCTACACCCGGCATCATGGTGTGGGGAGCGATCTCCTACACTGGCCGTACACCTCTGGTGATCGTCGAGGGGACACTGAATAGTGCACGGTACATCCAAACCGTCATCGAACCCATCGTTCTACCATTCCTAGACCGGCAAGGGAACTTGCTGTTCCAACAGGACAATGCACGTCCGCATGTATCCCGTGCCACCCAACGTGCTCTAGAAGGTGAAAGTCAACTACCCTGGCCAGCAAGATCTCCGGATCTGTCCCCCATTGAGCATGTTTAGGACTGGATGAAGCGTCGTCTCACGCGGTCTGCACGTCCAGCACGAACGGTGGTCCAACTGAGGCGCCAGGTGGAAATGGCATGGCAAGCCGTTCCTCAGGACTACATCCAGCATCTCTACGATCGTCTCCATGGGAGAATAGCAGCCTGCATTGCTGCGAAAGGTGGATATACACTGTACTAGTGCCGACATTGTGCATGCTCTGTTGCCTGTGTCTATGTGCCTGTGGTTCTGTCAGTGTGATCATGTGATGTATCTGACCCCAGGAATGTGTCAATAAAGTTTCCCCTTCCTGGGACAATGAATTCACGGTGTTCTTATTTCAATTTCCAGGAGTGTAGTATTAAATATCTTTTTGCATTTGCAATGACTGCACTTCATCAGTCCCTATAAGCTGGGCCAGTAGACGTCCCTAGTCAACAAAGAGGGCCGGTGGGGTCACCACCTATCGAGAGCCGTCCTATTGTCTCACTCACACTCCTTTACATACTATTCTAACTTAGTTTATACACTGATGAGCCAAAATACTATGACCACCTGCTTAACAGCTTGTCTGTCCCTGGAACGAAATACGAGGTATGTCCACCAAGTAAATTCCCTTTGCTTATATAAAACAAACGTGTACAGACACAGAAAAAAATATTTGTTGTACAAAAATCTACAACTGTTAAACCACTTTTCTACATAGCTTCCGAAATTACGAAGGCGCTTGTCATAGCGTGGCACAAGATTTTGAATGCCTTCTCCATAGAAGGATGCCGTCTGTGTATTCAACCATGTGGTAACAAGTTCTTTCAGTTCGTCATCATCGTTGAAGTATTGACCACCAAAGACAGACCTTTAGGTGTAAGAAGAGATGAAAGTCGCTAGGAGCGAGGTACGGGCTGTACGGAGGATGATCAAACGCGTCCCAGTGAAATTCCCGTAAGAGTTGTTTGGTCACATTCGCCGTGTGAGGTCGGGCATTATTTGTGGAAAAAACAACACATTTTGACAGTAATCCTCGGCGCTTGTTCTGTCAAGCGCTGCGCAATTTCTTAATGGTCTCGCAGTGACCATGTGCATTGATAGTTTGGCCTCGTGGTAAAAATCAATCAGCAAAATTCCTTTTCTGTCGCAAAAATCGGTGCGCATGGCTTTTCGAGGTGTCAAGGACTTGCGTAGGTTTAACCTGCATTCCACTGATTGTCGTTTTGTTTCAGGGGTGTTGTATGATACCCAAGTTTCATCCCCAGTGACATTCCGAGAAAGAAAACCATCGCCTTCTTCATTGTAACGTGTCAAGAACTGAAGTGCACTGCCCTTCAGTAGTTTTTTGTGTTGTTCAGTATGAATTATGGGTACCCAACGTGAGCAATGTTTTCGAAATTCCAGTTTATCAGTAACAATTTTATGAATTAGTGATCATGAGATTTGCAGAACTTCCATAGCAAGGGCACTGAGTGTGAACTTACGGTTGTGCTTATTCTTCTCTTCAATTGTGTAAACCAGATCGTCATTAACCACAGACGGGCGTCCACTTCGTTCTTCATCGTGCACTTGCTCATGTCCTTCATGGACAGTCTGACTCATCTTCTAACCATTGAATCACTTACAGCATTTTGTCCGTAAACCTCGCAGGTTTGCCGATGAATTTCCTTTTGTTTAACTTTCTTTACACTTAGAAAACGAGTCACAGATCTGATCTCACACGCGGTGGCATTCTCAGTTGCGGCTGACATTATAAAGAAGCATTACAAAGCACGCGTCGCCTGAAAATGGCGTACTTGGCTTCTCCTTGAGTCAGAGAAACTGCCGCTCATGCTCGGAACTGCGATCGTAGCGCTGCAGCGGATGGAAATAGAAACATAACTTACTTTGTAGACGACCCTCGTACATCACTCTTTCTGCGTGTCAGACAGTTTGTTAGTAGGTCTGTGGAGCTATGTGGCGTTAGATGTCTACGCACAGATTATGTAATTCGCATAAACAATGGGTCGCTGATTTACGTACGTGGTGAAAACTCCGGAAGGCGACACAGGTGGTTTCCATAGGATTTAAAACAGGCGAATTTGATCGCCGAGGCACCAACCTGAGTTCACTATAATGCTCCTCAGACCACTGCTGTAACACCGTTCTTCCTCCGAAACACGGACAATTATACTGCTTACAGTTGGCATCGCCGTCGGGGAAGACATCAAGCATGAAAGGATGCAAGTGGTTCGTAGCTGTCATCGCGTATCTTCGATTAATACCACTGGAACATGTCTCCCGTAGCGTAACAAAGTCCCCAGAAGCCTGCGTCTGTGGCGCGCTGTCCTACTTTACAGAGCAGGAAAGCCTCCAAACACCACGTTCTGTGAAGAGTCTTGGACATCCAACCATTTAGCGCCTAGTGGTAGTTTCATTGTCCTTCTACCTCGTTCCGCAGGTGCTCACGACAGCACGTGGACATTTTCGGCCACATTTGCCGATTTTGATATACCCTATCAGAGCTTCTGCATAATATTAAACTACTGGCCATTAAAATTGCTACACCAAGAAGAAATGAAGATGATACACGGGTATTCATTGGACAAATATATTGTACTAAACCTGACATCTGATTACATTGTCACGCAATTTTGGTGCATAGATCCTGAGAAATCAGTACTCAGAACAACCACCTCTGGCCGTAATAACGGCCTTGATACGCCTGGGCATAGAGTCAAACAGAGCTTGGATGGCGTGTACAGGTACAGCTGTCCATGCAGCTTCAACACGATACCACAGTTCATCAAGAGCACTGACTGGCGTATTGTGCGGAGCCAGTTGCTCGGCCACCATTGACCAGACGTTTTCAATTGGTGAGAGATCTGGAGAATGAGCTGGCCAGGGCAGCAGTCGAACATTTTCTGTATCCAGAAAGGCCCGTACAGGAACTGCAACATGCGGTCGTGCATTATCATGCTGAAATGTAGGGTTTCTCAGAGATTGAATGAAGGGTAGAGCCACGGGTCGTAACACATCTGAAATGTAACGTCCACTGTTCAAAGTGCCGTCATTGCGAACAAGAAGTGACCGAGACGTGTAACCAATGGCACCCCATACCATCACACCGGGTGATACGCCAGTATGGCGATGACGAATACACGCTTCCAATGTGCGTTCACCGCGATGTCACCAAATACGGATGCGACCATCATGATGCTGTAAACAGAAACTGTATTCATCCGAAAAAATGACGTTTTGCCATTCGTGCACCCAGGTTCGCCGTTGAGAAGACCATCGCAAGACCTCCCGTCTGTGATGCAGTGTCAAAAGTAACGGCAACCATGGTCTCCGAGCTGATAGTCCATGCTGCTGCAAACGTCGTCGAACTGTTCGTGCAGATGGTTGTTGTCTTGCAAACGTCCCCATCTATTGACTCAAGGATCGAGACGTCGCTGCACGATCCGTTACAGCCATGCGAATAAGATGCCTGTCATCTCGACTGCTAGTGATACGAGGGCGTTGGGATCCAGCACAGCGTTCCGTATTACCCTCCTGAACACACCAATTCCATATTCTGCTAACAGTTATTGGATCTCGAGCAACGCCAGCAGCAATGTCGCGATACGATAAACCGCAATCGCGATAGGTTACAATCCGACTTTATCAAAGTCGGAAATGTGATGGTACGCATATCTCCTCCTTACACGAGGCATTAAAACAACGTTTCACCAGGCAACGCTGGTCAACTGCTGTTTGTGTGTGAGAAATCAGTTGGAAACTTTGCTCATGTCAGCACGTTTTAGGTGTCGCCACCGGCGCCAACATTGTGTGGATGCTCAGAAAAGCTAATCATTTGCATATCTCAGCATCTTCTTCCTGTCGGTTAAATTTCACGTCTGTAGCACGTCGTCTTCGTCGTGTAGCAGTTTCATTGGCCAATAGTGTAATAATAATAATCTGCCTTTTGTGAACGTCGCTTATCTGAGTGGATTTCATATTTGCAGTCCATATCTCAGTCATAAGAGTCGAGGGCATGAAAGGCAAGCAGTGGTTGGGAAAGGAGTGAGACAGGGTTGTACCCTCTCCCCGATGTTATTCAATCTGTATATTGAGCAAGCAGTAAAGGAAACAAAAGAAAAATTCTGAGTAGGTATTAAAATTCATGGAGAAGAAGTAAAAACTTTGAGGTTCGCAGATGACATAGTAATTCTGCCAGAGACAGCAAAGGACCTGGAAGAGCAGTTGAACGGAATAGACAGTGTCTTGAAAGGAAGATATAAGATGAACATCAACAAAAGCAAAACGAGGATAATGGAATGTAGTCAAATTAAGTCGAGTGATGCTGAGGGAATTAGATTAGGAAATGAGACACTTAAAGTAGTAAAGGAGTTTTGCTATTTAGGAGTAAAATAACTGATGATGGTCGAAGTAGAGAGGATATAAAATGTAGACTGGCAATGGCAAGGAAAGCGTTTCTGAAGAAGAGAAATTTGTTAACATGGAGTATAGATTTAAGTGTCAGGAAGTCATTTCTGAAAGTATTTGCATGGAGTGTAGCCATGTATGGAAGTGAAACATGGACGATAAATAGTTTGGACAAGAAGAGAATAGAAGCTTTCGAAATGTGGTGCTACAGAAGAATGCAGATGATAAGGTGGGTAGATCACGTAACTGATGAGGAGGTATTGAATAGGATTGGGGAGAAGAGAAGTTTGTGGCACAACTTGACTAGAAGAAGGAATCGGTTGGTAGGACATGTTTTGAGGCATCAAGGGATCACAAATTTAGCATTGGAGGGCAGCGTGAAGGGTAAAAATCGTAAAGGGAGACCAAGAGATGAATACAATAAGCAGATTGAGAAGGATGTAGGTTGCAGTAGGTACTGGGAGATGAAGAAGCTTGCACAGGACAGAGTAGCATGGAGAGCTGCATCAAACCAGTCTCAGGAGTGAAGACCACAACAACAACAGCAGTCCATATCTTCGCTAGTGTGATCGCCCGTCCGTGTTTGCCCCACTTGCATATGTTTGGTCCACGTCACGTGCTCGGAACGCAGCCACGTGGCATCCAACGTCGCGGCGAGTAGTGGTCATAATGTTTTGGCTCATCAGTGTAAAGATCAACTTCACATTTGGCAAGTTTTACCCGTAAGCTAACTCGCGAGCAGTTTTACAGTGATAATCTATGCTCACTAGTCGATATCTGCGGTGTAGACGCTTTTTGCTTATTTGTGCCCGGAATGTCTTAACGATGCTCTTTGCTGAGCGTTAAGGCATGACCTATTGGAATTCCACGCGTCCAGTGCGAGAACAAAATTGTCCGTGTTCGAATGGAGGAATTAATAGGTTCCATTCCTTATACTCTGTTGTGTGGTGGGCTCAACGCGAAGTGGAAGGGCAGCTGCTGTGTGGCCTATCGAGAGATAAAGAAATTGGTTTTTACGTGAAATCTGATTATGGGAACTGCGATCTGCATTATCTTGTCATGACCCACGAATAATAAGATAATATGTGCTGTAAAGCGCTACTTGGCATGCCGACTGGTGCAGGATATCCATGACGATACTGTGGCACTATGAGTGATACTGTAGGACATCCAGTTTTGGTGTATGTGGGCGAGAAGTCATTATTTCCGCGATATGAATTTGATTCGTCGGCGAGCTTCTTCATTCATACAATGATGATGGTTTCTTGGATGTTATGAGTACTATGTGAGCGAATCCTTCTGAATCTTCTTAGTGTATTCATCTCTTGGTCGCCCTCTACGATTTTTACTCTCCACGCTGACCTCCAATACTAAATTGGTGATCCCTTGATTCCTCAGAACATGTCCTACCAACTGATTACTTCTTCTGGTCAAGTTGTGCCACAAACTTCTCTTCTCTCCAATCCTATTCAATACTTCCTCATTAGTTATGTGATCTACACATCTAATCTTCACCATTCTTCTGTAGCACCACATTTCAAAAGCTTCTATTCTCTTCTTGTCCAAACTATTTATCGTCCATGTTTCACATCCATACATGGCTACACTACATGCAATTACTTTCAGAAATGACTTCCTGACCTATCTGTAGTGGATGTTAACAAATTTCTCGTCTTCAGAAACGCTTTCCTTCCCATTGCCAGTCTACATTTTATATCCTCTCTACTTCGACCATCATCAGTTACTTTGCTCCCCAAATAGCAAGACTCCTTTACTACTTTAAGTGACTCATTTCCCAATCTAATTCCCTCAGCCTCACCCGACTTAATTAAGCACTGTTAAATGAGTCCCAGGAGAATGCAAAACAATCGCAAAAATAGTCATTTGTAAGGACCGTGCTCTAGTATTCCTTCGCTGGCGGAAGACTAACTAATGCAATGATCATGTTATATGGGCGTAGTAATCAGTCATGCAAGACGTTAGTATTCACTGTATCTTCAATATTTCGAGAAAAAAAAGTGTGGATCACACTCCACTAGGATACGTCGACACGCAAGTCAGAGAAACGAGTTTAAATGGAAAACAATTGTATGGAACTAAAACAATCACGGCAACCACAAAGTTCCTTATGAAATTACTATCACGATTTACATCCTAGCCGCTTCCCGAATCCACATCGTTCACGGAGAAAAGTAGCGCTTCCTAACTCAATAGACGCCTTCCGGATCTGTAGGCAAAGTCTGTGTCCGTTGGAATCCGAGGCCAGGAAACCAGCATCGTCAAAGTCATATACTTGTCGAAAGTGCCTCTGCACCATCGACATCTGAATATGGAACGCCTGTCCTGGTCGGAGTCTGAACCCAGAATGTGGAAAAATTTCGATTCCTTCATTCTCCTGAACATTCCGCGAAAAAGAGGCACAGCTAAACTTCACCACCCGATCAAAACGGGTCACCAGTGGTCGGCCAATGACGAGCGGGGATCAACGTTGCGAAACCCCCTCCTAACAATTTTTTTCGAAATAGGCCACTGAAAGACTTAAAACAAAAGTAAAATGGAAATGAGCGTTTGGCGTCATTGGCCGGGGAGTCTGCCCGCCTTGGTGCAGGTCTTACTACATTCGACGCCACATTGGGCGACCTGCTGGCCGGATGGGGATGAAATGAAGATGAAGACAGCAGAACACCAAGTCCCTGAGCGTAGAAAATCCTCGACCCGGCCAGGAATCAAACCCGGGCCCGTAGGACGGCAATCCGTCACGCTGACCACTCAGATATGGGGGACGACAAAATATAAGAGAAAAGGGAGGGGGTGAGTCGTTTTAACGATCGGCGTGGCAAAATATTGTCGTGGTATAGCGACGTTCAGAAAGCTTTGTAATTTCATCGTCCATCTGTTTCGTCTGCGTCCCTCGGCGTGGGAGATGGCTTGAGGGCGCCATGTGGACACCTCGGCCCTGGTGTCTGGGTTGAGCTCCTCAGCCCAGCTATTCAAACCATAACCAGGCAGTTCTTTAAAAAGAAAAGTAGAAACTTGCAAATAAATGATTACTACCAGCACCTCTCGCTCGTGATGTGCTTAGGCGCAAACAGTTACCACATTTATAAGCGGTAAGTTCACCAGTACAGAAGAGGAGAGGTGTCTTGAAAGTGCTACACGTTAACCAGCCTTCCGTTGGTGCGAGGACACAAGCGGTTCCCGCCGCCCATCGGCCAGCGTCCACACGAGGCATGAGGCCTCCCTTCTCTTCAAGGGCTCTAGTCAGAACATAACTAAACAACAAGCAAAATCTCACTTTATTGAAGATTAAAATTGCTCAAGAATGCTCCTACGAGAATGTGCTTCCGAATTACTGTCGGAAATTGGGATGTGAGAGATACTAGTTACTTGGTTAGGCAATCATTTATGTTTTCCAGAATGAGATTTTCACTCTGCAGCGGAGTGTACGCTGATATGAAACTTCCTGGCAGAATAAAACTGTGTGCCCACCGAGACTCGAACTCGGGACCTTTGCCTTGCGCGGGCAAGTGCTCTACCAACTGAGCTACCGAAGCACGACTCAGGTCCGGTACTCACAGCTTTACTTTTGCCAGTATCCGTCTCCTACCTTCCAAACTTTACAGAAGCTCTTCTGCGAACCTTGCAGAACTAGCACTCCTGAAAGAAAGGATACTGCGGAGACATGGCTTAGCCACAGCCTGGGGGATGTTTTCCAGAATGAGATTTTCACTCTGCAGCGGAGTGTGCGCTGATATGAAACTTCCTGGCAGATTAAAACTGTGTGCCCGACCGAGACTCGAACTCGGGACCTTTGTCTTTCGCGGGCAAGTGCTCTACCAACTGAGCTACCGAAGCACGACTCACGTCCGGTACTCACAGCTTTACTTCTGCCAGTATCTGTCTCCTACCTTCCAAACTTTACAGAAGCTCTTCTGCGAACCTTGCAGAACTAGCACTCCTGAAAGAAAGGATACTGCGGAGACATGGCTTAGCCACAGCCTGGGGGATGTTTTCCAGAATGAGATTTTCACTCTGCAGCGGAGTGTGCGCTGATATGAAAGTTCCTGGCTGATTAAAACTGTGTGCCCGACCGAGACTCGAACTCGGGACCTTTGCCTTAGAGCACTTGCCCGCGAAAGGCAAAGGTCCCGAGTTCGAGTCTCGGTGGGGCACACAGTTTTAATCTGCCAGGAAGTTTCAATCATTTATGTTGTTCTTGATTTCCATATTAATTATATTTGTCAGGGAGGCAAACATGTCAGCTAGGCAACTGGTGTCATGTTTCAAAGTATTTTCCTTGCAGTGTTGTAGATGCCAAGTAGCGCATGTAGCATCAAGTATGTTCTTCATTTAAAATGACTGCGTTCTTGGGTTGCAATAACTAAAAATAGAAACAATATTTTTCTGTATTTATTCGCCCACCTTCACATAGTTAATCTAATCAGTAATCATGAATTAATTTACCTCCAGGAGGAGTGTTTATTCTGTGAGAATTGTCTTCCATGTGCTGCATGCATTTAGCGAGTATAAGATTGCTAGCAGTACTTTTCATAGAATTATTCCAGTTTCCAGAAGGTAAGTTTTTGTCGAGATCCTCAAGCCAGTAAGCTATGTACTGGGTGATCAAAAGTCAGTATAAATTTGAAAACTTAATCATTCACGGAATAATGTAGATAGAGAGGTAAAAATTGACACTCACGCTTGGAATGACATGCAGTTTTATTAGAACAAAAAAAAAAAAAAAAAAAAATTGCTAGACGCGTGAAAGATCTATTGCGCGCGTCGTTTGGTGATGATCGTGTGCTCAGTCGCCACTTTCGTCATGCTTGGCCTCCCAGGTCTCCTGACCTCAGTCCGTGCGAGTATTGGGTTTGGGGTTACCTGAAGTCGCAAGTGTATCGTGATCGACCGACATCTCTAGGGATGCTGAAAGACAATATCCGACGCCAATGCCTCACCATAACTCCGGACATGTTTTACAGTGCTGTTCACAACATTATTCCTCGACTATAGCTATTGTTGAGGAATGATGGTGGACATTTTGAGCATTTCCTGCCAAGAACATCATGTTTGCTTTGTCTTACTTTGTTACGCTAATTATTGCTCTTCTGACCAGATGAAGCGCCATCTGTCGGGCATTTTGTGAACTTTTGTATTTTTTTGGTTCTAATAAAACCCCATGTCATTCCAAGCTTGTGTGTCAATTTGTACCTATCTATCTACATTATTCCGTGATTTATTCAGTTTTCAAATTTATACTGACTTTTTGATCACCCGGTGCACAGGACGTTAGAGGTACACGTGCAAATATTGTGAGAATTGTTGCCTAGATATGTACCGACTTAAGTGTATATACTTTTTTCTCGGCAAATAAGTCTTCCCACAAACACAACACATAGTTTACTACCGGATATTAGCTGCACGGTCGTAATTGCGCTGAGAAGTGAACTACGCCTGTCAGTACAGATTGACCTTTTTGCGCTCACACATCAGTATCTAACGCGCTGCCCAAGGGAATATAATGACTTGCTTGTGCCGCGCTTACTTGGAGGTACTGACCAACTTAAGAACACATAATACGAAACGGCTATAGCTATTAGTCTGTAAATGAGTAAATACTGATATAGAGTTGTTAGGTACTCTCTCTTCAGTCAGCAAGACTCATACTGCAAACATCCTGTAAAGTTCCATACAGTGTTTTTCTATTGTTAAATACTTTCAGTTCTTTCGTAGAAAAAGTTTGAACGCCAATTAGGAGACAAGCGTGCACACTATACATGTTTTGCCTACAAAGTGGATCATTTGGTACATTCCGTAAGTCCAGAAACACTTCTGTTAGTAGGAAACTCGATCATTAAAGTGAATTTCAACATTCTTTAAGTTTTAATTAACAACTGAGTGAAGTAAGTGATACATGTGCCAACTTATTCTTGAAATAAAGTCATTTCGCATTGCAATAGTGCTTTCATGAATCAGCACTCACAATAAAAAGGGTCCTTTTAATCCGGACTATTTTCTGTTTTCATTTGACATGCTTTCAGTGTTTTAACCCAGTACAGATCGCTTACATAGAGTATGTTTAACGACGACATGGACTGTATATTTCTGAGTGACATGCTTCACATGTGCTAGAGGATGAAATATTTAACCTGAGAATGGATGAAAAGCCGATTTTTCAATACTGGATGTAATAAAACATTATTACAGTGAAATAGCTAAAAGGTTGTGATTTATTGAAAATTGATACCGAATTGCTCTACATGAGCAGTACAACATGCTCAAATTCTCCCTGATCCGCTCTCTTCGAGTCTGTAGAAATTATGCTGCCTGTTCTTCGAGGACCACTCTCTTGATGTCATCCATTGTGAGCGAAGGATTTCTGCGATGACGTACTACGAGCTACAACCCATCCCAAGCGTGCTCCGTAGGGTTCATGTCAGCAGATACCGCGTGCCATTCTGTTCAGTTAGTTTCTGTCTCTTGGTGAAAGATGCTCATGAGGAGGGCCCTCGTTCATAACAGACGACCCTATCAACAAAATGTGGACTGCGGGGACACTTCCCAATATTACACCGCCCAGAAATAGCCCTCCATAGCGATGGGAAGCTTCTGACAACTGTACGTGGCACCGAAAACATTACCGATCCGCATCTCTCTATTGAAACGTAGTTCTGCAATCAGACATGTGTATTGCTTCCAAACTTTTCTTCGACCATCATCAGGTGTCAGATAAATAGTCCGCGTACCACAGTGGGAAATCGTATAGTTCTTCATATTGGACGCCTACAAGCCTAATTGACCGTGTGGAGACGATAACGTACTGTGTGGCATAACAGCACTTACAGGTGTTATTGCGGTCTTCAGTCTTCCGAAACTGGTTTGATACAGCTTCTCAGAGTATAGCATCCTGTGCAGACCCTCCTCATCTGTGCACAACTGCTTCACCTGATCATTTCTCTTAATGAAGCAGTACCATAAATGCGTTTTCTCCCCAGTTAGATCCCGTACATCACTATTAATCCAGTCTACCAATCTACTATTCAGCGTTCCTCTGTAATATTGGGTTTCAAAAGCTTCTATTTTCTTTTGGTCTGAACTGCTTATTGTCCATGTTTTACTTCCTCATGAAGCCACACTTAACACAAAAACATTCAGATAAACTTATTAACACATGAACTTTTATTTGATGTCAACAAGTTTCTCTTTTTCAGAAGGTCATCTCTTGGTAATCAGCTGAAATTAAATGTTCCAGAGACATTTTAGGTATCAACTTTATCTATGACAATGGATACAGGCCGATGCACTGACCATTGCACCACCCTGGCACTACCTTTGGCACAGTTGTACGAATTCCCTAATATGTCTCCCCTCCGAATCCAAACTCCGATTCTTGCCTCAGTCCATGGTACAAATTTTAATACATTGCTTTAGCCTGTATTCAGTATCACAGATATGGTTGACACTTAATATGTCAGTGGAATATATAATTTCATCAGATTAGGATGTCGCCTACGCCAGTGGTGCACGCATGATTACCCTCATTTCGTTCAATGTTAAGATGCTATTCCCGTGTTGAAGAGTCTCTTCAATAGTGATACTATTTAAGAAGGATAACGTCAAGATGGGCTGAAGCATGAACTGGAGTTTGTATTGAAAGCGAGACGTTGTAGGTTAAGCCGTGCAAACCGTAAGTCGTAGTGCCACGGTAGCGCAATGGTTAGCACGTGTGCGTAGCCAGCAGGAAACCTGGGTTCGAATCGCAGCGTTGGTACATATATTAGTTCATTGCTTCGGTCTGTAATCATGCTCTTACTTTGTTATCACTATCATCTTTATGTCGGCAATTGCAAAACTCATCCACTGCTTTGCGTGTCTCATTTCCTAATCAAACTCCCTGTGCTCTTGGGTAAACTCCAGACTGAAACTTCCTCGTGGTCTAAAACTCTGTGCCGGTCCGAGACTGCAATTCCAGTTCGAGCCTTGGTCCGGCGCACAGTTTCAATCTGCAGGGAAGTTAGCGCACACTCTGCTGCAGAGTGAATTTCATTCTCCGTTAACCTTATTATACTTTTGGTGATGTTAGTTTTACAATCACTTTTCAAGAGACTATCCATTCCACCAGACTGCTCTTCCAAGTCCTTTGCCTTCTCTGGTAGAATTACAATGTCGTCGGCAAACCACAAAATTTTTATTTCTTCTTCTTGAAGTTTAATTGCCTTCTTTAATTTCTTCTTGCTTTCCTTTACTGAGGGCATAGACTGAATAACGCTGGAGAAGGGCTACAACCCTGTCGCACTCCCTTCTGTGTTACTGCTTTCATTTCATGCCCTTCGACTCTTCTGTACAAGCTGTAAGTATTCCTACTCTCCCTGTACTTTATGCCTACAAACTTCTAAATTTGAAAGACTGTAGTTGTAGTCCAGACGACATTGAAAAAAACTTTCTTCTGAATTTACAAATGCTACAAACGTAACTTAGAGTGGGTTATGACTACAAAAAATCAATCCACTGTTCCATGGAATTCGCCTCTATGTACCAGCAAATCGTAATGTGCAGGGGCCGTCAACATATGATATTACTGACTGATGGCAGCCCAGTTACTATGAGTTAGATCTTTAATGCTTTGAGTCTCACGATAGCTGAATTGATCGAAAAACGCCTTTTGGTGTACCGTTAATTATAGAATTCTGTAAAGTGAGCGACGGTGAGAAGTCCCAAGCGACTGGAGAAAGCGCAAATGAATCCTGCATATAAGAAGGGTAAAAACGAATAGATCATCAAAATTACAGACCAATATCCTTAAGATCGATTTGCTGTAGAATATCTTAACATATTCTAATTTCGAATATAATAAATTTATTTGAGACCGAAAAGCGTCTGTTCGCAAATTGGCAGCGATTTAGAAAACATCGTTAAAGCGAAACTCGGTTTGCTGTTTTCTCATATGATACCCTGCCTACCACGATTGAAGCGCAACAGGCAGATTCCATACTGTTAGATTTCTGGAAAGGGTTTGACAAAGGGCCTCACTGGAGATTGTTACCGAAGGTCCGGTATACGGAATAGTTTTCACGATATATGAGGGGCTCGAAGACCTATTAAGTATTATAAAATCAGATATTATATTAAATATGAGTTTCGGATGAGCCTTGAACCTGAAACCCTGAGTAATGCTCTTGGCGAATCGTTGTTATAGATTCCGTTATGCAAGTCCCTACTTCTTTCTTTCCACACTTCAGAGAAGCTCATCTGCTTAACGCAGGGGACAAAAACTTTTACAGGAAATGATAGTGTGGAGAAATGGTTTACCCTGCAGTATGGGCTGATTTGAACTCCCTAAGACATTAAAACCGTGTATCTAACTGGGATTCGAAAACGGAAGGCACTTAGGAAGGGTTGTGTGAAGTTCGAAAAATAGAAGAGAGGAAGTAGCAGAGCTGAATATATGATGAACGTTCGGAGTCGTTCTTAGAGCGTGCACTCCGGAAGAGCATCACTTGCGAAGGGAAGTGCCACCATCTTTCAGAGTCCAGCCTTTAAAACGAGTGCCCACTCCACTGTAAAGAGAAATATTCATTCTGGCAGAGAGATTTTGGGTGATGTTAGGTGAGCACAGAAAATATGTGTCGTGTTTAGACTGCATGTTCAGTCGGGATTTCTTTTATATCCAGAATTCCAGTTTTTCAGTATGTATTTTCTACACATAGTGAGTTGTGCAAGCTACATGCTGACTACTAAAATACCGCGTAGCCTCATTTCATTAACTTGTCACATGTGTTCTCCTTGCAGAGGAATTTAATAAAATCTTCTACATTTTCTCTGGTACTGCTTTGATCTTTTTTTTGTTATGGTTTTAGGGCCCAAATTGCTTTGTTCTCTTCCTCGTCTGACATACACTTGTTCTACGATTACTTAAAAATAATTACTATAGACCTTTTGATGCCGTATAGATGTTAGGTTTTTTTAATTTTGGCTTCGGTCAGAGTGAAAGCATGTTAGTACTGATTTCGTTAATGTTACTCAATAACAGTGAGTGATGTAAACCCCCTGTAATTTTCTCGTTTTGAAACTTCCTTTTACGTCCCAGTTGTTTCAAAAATGTAAATAAATGGTCGAATGCTTAAGAACCGCATATAATAATTAATAGAACTCACTGATGACAGTGTTTAACTCGTTTTTGAGCTGGACAGTTTTTCGTTCATTCTTAAACACGAGGGCTTTCTTACACTAATCAAAATACAGGGTGCTACAAAAAGGTACGGCCAAATTTTCAGGAAACATTCCTCACACACAAAGAAAGAAAATACGTTATGTGGACATGTGTCCGGAAACGCTTTCTTTCCATGTTAGAGCTCATTTTATTACTTCTCTTCAAATCACGTTAATCATGGAATGGAAACACACAGCAACAGAACGTACCAGTGTGACTTCAAACACTTTGTTACAGGAAATCTTCAAAATGTCCTCTGGTAGCGAGGATACATGCATCCACCCTGAATCCCTGATGCACTATGCAGCCCTGGAGAATGGCGTATTGTATCACAGCTGTCCACAATACGAGCATGAAGAGTCTCTACATTTGGTACCGTAGTTGCGTAGACAAGAGGTTTCAAATGGCCCCATAAATGAAAGCCAAGAGGGTTGAGGTCAGGAGAGCGTGGAGGCCATGGAATTGGTCCGCCTCTACCAATCCATCGCTCACCGAATCTGTTGTTGAGAAGCGTATGAACACTTTGACTGAAATGTGGAGGAGCTCCATCGTGCAGGAACCAGTTGTTGTGTCGTACTTGTAAAGGCACATGTTCTAGCAGCACAGGTAGAGTATCCCGTATGAAATCATGATAACGTACTCCATTGAGTGTAGGTGGAAGAACATGGGGCCCAATCGAGACATCACCAACAATGCCTGCCCAAACGTTCACAGAAAATCTGTGTTGATGACGTGATTGCACAATTGCGTGCGGATTCTCGTCAGCCCACACTTGTTGACTGTGAAAATTTACAATTTGATCGCGTTGGAATGATACTAAAATGAGCTCTAACATGGAAATTAAGCGTTTCCGGACACATGTCCACATAACATCTTTTCTTTCATTGTGTGTGAGGAATGTTTCCTGAAAGTTTGGCCATACCTTTTTGTAACACCGTGTATGTTATGTTCATTTCAGTATCTAGTGTGTAGCATAATTAGTTCTTCGAAAAATGATACTTAAGTTAAGTTTAACGCACAGTGAAAGAAAGGAATGAGTTATTAAAATGGTTTGAAGGTTGCTTGCAGGTGCATTTTAATAGGGGATTTCACACGCTTTAAAGCGTTCTTCCGTACGCACTTACTTGCAAGCAAGACTGTCGGTTGCTACTCTTTCTAGCCATATCTTCAGTCGTCACTATACACACAAAACGCACACACTTTAAGATAAGAATACCAGGCGATGCCGATACTTTTGCCTTTCTATTACATCCCCCACGTCTTTACATTTGTCTATATCTGGATAATCATCCCTCCACAATTAGCGAACATTCACTCTAGTGTGTATAGTTTTCTGGTAACATGCATTATAAGGTGAAAATTGTTGTAGTTGGCAGAAGAGCCAACAGCGTGTTACGAGAGGAGGCCGAAATGCACGCGTCTTAGCTCACGCAGGCTGGCGTGAGGAGGGAAGAACTATACTGACGCGAGGTCTGGAACATGACAACGAATTAGAATTGAGAAAGCGAAAGTACTTAGTTTGATACTTAACCTTAATCCATTAATGACGCTACATGATTCACAATATTATCTGTTCAGATTTAGTATCTGAATATGGCGCCTTGCTACGTCGTAGCAAATGACGAAGCTCAAGGATATGCTAAACGGTCGTCTCTGCATTTGAGAGCGTATGTAGTGAGTGAACCATCGCTAGCAAAGTCGGCTGTACAACTGGGCTGAGTGCTAGGAAGTCTCTCTAGACCTGCCGTGTGGCGGCGCTCGGTCTGCAATCACTGACAGTGGCGACACGCGGGTCCGACCCATACTAACGGACCGCGGCCGATTTAAACGCTACCACCTAGCAGGTGTGATGCCTGGCGGTGACACCACAAAATGTATCTTAGAATGGTGTTGTCTATATCTGGATCATCATCCGTCCACAATTAGCGAGCATTCAGTCTCGTGTGTACAGTTCTCTAGTAACATGCATTATAAGGTGAAATCTTTGAATGGCAGAGGTGCTCTATTATTAATGTCAATTACATATTACCATACAGTTCTGTTATATTAATAGTTCTCCACACTATAATATGTGTTATTTAATAGATACCCTCTATCTGCCGACAATCAAATTTGTATGCAGTTGCTTCTTGAATTTTCTTGGTCAACTTATTGCACAGATTAGATGGGAAGAATGGATAACTAACGAAGATATATTGAACTGATTCGTTGAGAAAAGATTTATATCAAACCTTGTGTAAAAGAAGGGATGCGTAAAGGAATACTTGTTTTGGAACGGAGGAAAGTGTAAGGTAGTAAATTGTAGAGGAGCACCAATTCTTGACTACAGTAAGTAAGCCGAAGTGGATACCGGTTTCAGTAGTTATGTGGAGATGAAGAGGCTTCCACAGAGTAGACCAGCGTGGAGGTCTGTATCGAATTAGATACGGACTGAAGATCTACATCTACTCCAGTCTCGTATTGTTCGTGGAAAGAAAGATTGTCGGTATGCCTCGAATCTCTCTGATTTTATTCTCATGGTGTCTTCGCGAGATATACGTAGGAGAGAGCAATATACTGCTTGACTCCTCGGTGAAGGTATGTTCTCAAAACTTCAACAAAAGTCCGTACGGAGCTACTGAGCGTCTCTCTTGCAGAGTTTTCCACTGGAGTTTATCTATCATTTCCGTAAAACTTTCGCGATTACTAAACGATCCTGTAACGAAGCGCGCTGCACTCCGTTGAATCTTATCTATCTCCTCTATCAAATCTATCTGGTACGGATTCGACTCCGATCAGCAGTATTCAAGCATTGGGCGAACAAGTGTACTGTAACCTACTTCCTTTGTTTTCGGATTGCATGTTCTTAGGATTCTTCCAATGAACCTCAGACTGGCATCTGCTTTACCGACGATTAATTTTATATGGTCATTCCATTTTAAATGATTCCTAATGCCTAGTCCCAGAAAATTTATGGAATTAACTGCTTCCAGTTGCTGACCTGCTGTATTGTAGCTAAATGATAAAGGATCTTTCTTTCTGTGTATTCGTAGCACATTACACTTGTCGACACTGAGATTCAGTTGCCACTCCCTGCACCATGCGTCAGTTCGTTGCAGATCCTCTTGCATTTCAGTACAAGTTTCCATTGTTACCACCTCTCGATATACCACAGCATCCGTACTTAAAATACCACTTCGGAACTGACTTCCTTTCAGGGTGCAACTAAGAACAAAACACTGACTATCTGGCGACTGTCGTCTGACAAAACAAAACAACGCAATACAACGCTTGTGTGGAGATTGCCGGAACTACAAACTATTACACTACCAAAGATGAGACAACTCTGTCTATTAGTTTGCCAGTTATGGACTTTCAGACAGTGGAAACGTGTTTTAGACCCCTCTGTAGTTGTTTTTGACTTGATAACCATTGAAATTACATATCATCAATCGTATTTCGGAGGCAAAAATGGGTGTATAGTGCTGAAACACATTTGCTTCAATTGTATACCTGCGAACGTGTTGGTTGCAAGTGTCAGCCATATGAGATAATGAGACTTATCGAACGTGAAAGAAAAAGGAGAATCAGAACAAAGACTGTTTCTTGAAATGTTCGCGTCTGTGAAATTAGATCGTGCTGCTGGGTAGCATTTAATATAGTCACCGACACGTTCAACGATTCGTCGCATTTGACACAAATTTGAAGCCGAAGGTTGTGTTAAAGATTTACACAAACAACGATCTGGACGATCTGTAACAGTAACAAGTCCAGCTAACTTCCGTCGTGTGTTACAACAATTCACTCGTTCACCACGGAAGTCTGTGAGACAGTGTGCCCGTGAAAATGGAGTGAGTCGCTCAAGTGTTTGGGGAATTTTGAAGACAGCAAGGTGGAAGTGCTACATCCCACGATTGCTACACGCAATGAACGAGGACGACCCAGATCGTAGAATGGAGTACTGCGAGTGCTTTACTAACATGGTGCGCAACGATGAAGAGTTTGAAGAGATGATTGTGTTGTCTGATGAGGCACAGTTCAAACTCAATGGTACAGTAAATCGCCACAACTGCATCTATGTGGCCGCCCAAAATCCGAACGTCCATGTTGACAAAGCTGTGAATTTGCCAGGAGTAAATGCGTGTTGTGGGTTGTCTTACCGGGCCATGATTGGGCCATTCTTCTTTGACGGAACAATTCCCGATGAGGTGTACCTTCAAAAGCTTTAGACATCCATTTTACCTGCCATTCGAGACTTGTATGGAGACGGAAGAGTTTACTTTCAACAAGTTGGTGCCCCAGCCCACTACCAAAATCGTGTTAGGGCGTATCTCAACGAAAATCTACCAGGAAGATGGATAGGCCGTAGAGGTGCTGTGGAGCATCCACCACGTTCCCGAGACCTAACTCCTCTGGACTTTTACCTGTGGGCAACACTAAAGGACGTCGTCTATCGACAAATGCCACGCACATTGGATGAACTTCGAGAATCCAGCGTACATTCATGTGCAAATATCCAACTGAACACGCTGCAGTTAGTAGTTCGTGCTGCAGTTTTGCGGCAGCGTTTGTGTGTGGATGTTAATGGTGACCATTTATAACACCTACAGTGATATCTTTAAGTTGGCCTTTAAGCTACACTTTCACCAAAAATGAGACAACTCCATCAATTAGTTTGCAAGTTATGGACTTTTAAACAGCGGATACATTTTTTTGTACAGCTCTGTATATTTAATTGTTGTAACTGGCACCACATTAAATTTAAAATTTTCGGCAGCGGCGCGCAGATTTAATAGTTTCGATTTAAAAAAAATAGGCTATAAAAACAAGACTTTGTTGCGTCTAGACGCTTTTTGTATCAAGTCACGCGAGGACAACTGCCAATAGAAGTTACTTTCTCCTGTATAGTCGGATCGTTTTGAAGATAATAGAATCCATCATTATGACAATAATACGCATAAAGTTTGTTGGACAGGGCGCCGGGAATCTAAAGTAAGCCTTCATGTGTCTGGAGGGCGCCATGTAGGCTAGCGTGCCATGTATCTGAAATTTAATTTGACACACTTTTCATCTATACAGTAACAATGCGTCGCTTAGCGATCTGTCCCAGCACTTTATTCCAGAAATCTACTTACTGTGCATGAAGAACGTGCCAATATTTCACTGTGCTCCACGTAACGCTCCCTGAAGGGCGATGCCGCCGCAGTGGCCACATAAAACATCGAGGACAGCAGCCGCAGACCGCGTCGGTATCTCCGCACTCTGCCTCAGGAGATATGAGTCTCACTAGGGTCGACCTCACTTACTGCCGTACTCCTCTCAAGCCGTTACTTGCGCGCTGCAGACTAAGGCAAGGCTCCCGTGCTGAAATATTGAACGTAGTCCCCAGGAGACTTATCGTACAACGAGGGAAGCTAGCGCAATTCCTAATAAAAATTTAGTCTGTTTACTTAGAGATTTCCTACTGACAGAAACGATTTAAAAATGTTAGTTTAACTGCCATATTACATTCGGTGATTTTAAAAAAGAGATAGAGAAAGAGAAAAACATTAAAACATGATGCCGAATAATTTTCGCAAATGAAGTGTTCATGATCTGAAGACACTGCGTTTGTCCATACGGGTTTGAACACCTGGATTTGATTAAAAATTATCATCACAATGGTTGTTGTTTTACAGGACCAGCTCACTTAAATAAAGAAAATGGTCACTGTAGTAGCAATAAAAAGAGTACTAAAGAAGAACTGCAGAGAAGTCAGTGCACACACTAACATGCAGGGTGGTCGTTTTAAGTGAAGACATTGAAATATCTCGAAAACTACAAATCGGATCAAAAAAGTTGTAATTCCAATTTTTTTTATCTCAGAGGGTGACATCCAACGATACCACACCCTTGCGTCGGTGGAAACTTTGCTATCGTCAACGGGAACCCCAATTTTTTATTGCAGATTACGATTCTAGGTTTTGTCTGAAGCATTTTTGTCGCCTCGCCACAGATGACGCTGTAATCGTAGGAATAGAAATGGGTACACAATCGTAAATTACGACATGCTGCTCAATGCTCTTGAATACCTAATGTCACGTGGGACCCCATCCCCCAGGGTAGGACATTCAAGTATTTCGTATATTGTAATTGGAAACCCTATTCGAAACGTTGTATTCCTCAGACATATCGAACAGGGGACTATTCGACACGTCACCGTGGCCGTGTATCGAAATGCGATGTATCATAACAGGCAGAATTCTACGACCAGATCTTACGCATCATGCAAACATAGAACAGATAGCGGCTCTAAAGATTACAATACGAGGTGCATTCAAGTTCTAAGGCCTCCGATTTTTTTTCTAATTAACTACTCACCCGAAATCGATGAAACTGGCGTTACTTCTCGACGTAATCGCCCTGCAGACGTACCCATTTTTCACAACACTGACGCCATGATTACATGGCTGCGGCGAAGGCTTCTTTAGGAGTCTGTTTTGACCACTGGAAAATCGCCGAGGCAACAGCAGCACGGCTGGTGAATGTGCGGCCACGGAGTGTGTCTTTCATTGTTGGAAAAAGCCAAAAGTCACTAGGAGCCAGGTCAGGTGAGTAGGGAGCATGAGGAATCACTTCAAAGTTGTTATCACGAAGAAACTGTTGCGTAACGTTAGCTCGATGTGCGGGTGCGTTGTCTTGGTGAAACAGCACACGCGCAGCCCTTCCCGGACGTTTTTGTTGCAGTGCAGGAATTAATTTGCTCTTCAAAACATTTTCGTAAGATGCACCTGTTACCGTAGTGCCCTTTGGAACGCAATGGGTAAGGATTACGCCCTCGCTGTCCCAGAACATGATCACCAACATTTTTTCAGCACTGGCGGTTACCCGAAATTTGTTTTGGTGGCGGTGAATCTGTGTGCTTCCATTGAGCTGACTGGCGCTTTGTTTCTGTTTTGAAAAATGGCATCCACGTCTCATCCATTGTCAAAACCGACGAAAAGAAAGTCCCATTCGTGCTGTCGTTGCGCGTGAAAAGCCCTCTTTGAACAATTATACACGAATGTGCTTAAACTGACACACAATATTTTTAGCGCAACGCAATCTGACTTTCAATAATGCCTACAAAAGAATGGCCCTGACTAACATTAACCTATACCTTTCACAAATCACTTACCTCACCAAAATTCTTCGTTACGCGAACTACTGCAATACAGCGAGCGCCACTACTGCCAACTAAATAAAAGATTCAAACTACTGAAGGCACTAACTACTGATAGGCATAGTTAGCAAATGAAAGATTTTGATAGAGAACAAACAATGTATTTACCTTAATATCATCAAAAGTCATTACATATACAGCAGTTCATGACATCCAGTCTTACAAATTTCAAAACTCCGCCATTTCTCTCCCCACATCCACCACTGCTGGCGATCCCCCAAAACAATTCTCTCCACTTTTTCGATCATGTCGTCAGACTGGCTTGTGCGAGCCCGAGGTTATTTCGGTTTGTTGTCACACGATGTTCTGCCTTCATTAAACTGTCGCACCCACGAACTCACTTCCGACACATCCATAACTCCATCACCACATATCTCCTTCAACTGTCGATGAATTTCAATTGGTTTCACACCACACATATTCAGAAAACGAATGATTGCGCGCTGTTCAAGTAAGGAAAACGTCGCCATTTTAAGTATTTAAAACAGTTCTCATTCTCGCCGCTGGCGGTAAAATTCCATCTGCCGTACGGTTCTGTCATCTCTGGGACGTATTGACAATGAACGCGGCCTCATTTTAAAACAATGCGCATGTTTCTATCTTTTTCCAGTCCGGAGAAAAAAAAATCGGAGGCCTTAGAACTTGAATGCAACTCGTAGTTGCGCAGTGTTTATTACCTGAATCTCTGCCTGTCATTTGGAGAACAGACGTGCAAGTGGGCGATGAATGTTGCAACCACAGAGGAAAACATTGAAATGATCCTAATTTACGGAGAATGGAGGAGAAATGTAAACTCTGCTGCTGCATTTTATGCTGAGCGTTTCCCAGAATAAGGTCGCTCTCGTTCGTTCTTTAACAAGGTTATGAACACCTTTTTGTCTGACGGCAGCGTACAGACCAGTACAAGTAAACAAAGTAAACGTGTGACAGAAGAAGATAATGCAGAAGCTGTACTAGCGGCAGTGTACCATAGCCCACGTGTACTCGCCCAGCAAATACACCGCGATTCCGGTATGTCCATAGGTAGTATTGTTACAATAATGCATTGATATAAGTATCACCCATACTATGTGTCACTGCATCAAGAACTTCACGGTGCAGATTTCAGTGACCGGGTAATGTTTTGTGAATGGGCACTTCAACAAATGCGAACGACCCCCACGTTCTTTGCCGAGGTACTATTTTCCGATGAGCCGCGCGGAATGACCGCCCGGTCCGAGGCGCCATGTCACTAATCGTGCGCCCCCTCCCGCCGGAGGTTCGAGTCCTCCCTCGGGCATGAGTGTGAGTGTTGTCCTTAGCGTTCAGTTAGCTTAAGTAGTGTTTAAGTCTAGGGACCGATGACCTCAGCAGTTTGGTCCTTTAGGACATCGCACACCTTTTTTTCCGATGAATCTACTTCACAAGCCATGGTAGTGTTAACATCACGTTGAATGCACGCAAATATCGAAGGTTTCTGGAACAGGAACCAACGGTACTAATGCAGAATGTTGGGCTGGACGTTTTACAACGTATGTAGTTTTACCGTTGTGGTTGCCCAGAACATTAAGCAATTAAAGCACGGGATGAATTTCACCGCGTTTACACTGGTCGGTAGATCGGCAGAGGTGGCCCTATTAATTGGCCCACATGGTCGCCGGACTTGACGCAGCCGAATTACTTTCTGTGGGGATATTTAAAAGGTAAGGTATACAAGGAAGTGCCAACCGACATGAACGACCGCTTCAGAAACCCCTCAGCTGAATTCACTCAGATACGCTTCCGTCCTGTGTACGGCTACTTGGAAAGCGTGTCACTAAGTATACTGAAGTTGGTGTCACTGCATTTGAACACTTATTCTAATTGGAAAAGTAGAGTAGCGTTCGCCTCGAGCTAAGGGCACAGTGATGTGCCAAGTAGACACATGTTCGATACATCGGAGAAACACAACGTTCGAATGGGTTTTCCAATTAGACGTTTGAAATACTGGCCTCTCCTACCCTCGCAGCATGGTGGTGGGGGTCTCGCGTGTCATTGGATATTCAAGGGCCACAGAATATCAAGTCGTAAATTGCTATTGCGTACCCATTTCTATTGTTCCGATTACAGCGCTGTGTGTGGCGAAGCGAAGAATATGCTTCAGACAAAACGTAGATTCTGCAGCAGACTCGTATCTTGCAGTAAAAAATCCCTGTTCCCATTGCCGGCCGGTGTGTCGGAGCGGTTCTAGGTGCTTCAGTCTGGAACCGCGCGACCGCTACGGACTCGGGTTCGAATCCTGCCTCTGGCATGGATATGTGTGATGTCCTTAGGTTAGTTAGGTTTAAGTAGTTCTAAGTTCTAGGGGACTGATGACCTCAAATGTTAAGTCCCATAGTGCCCAGAGCCATTTGAACCATGTGAACCTGTTCCCGTGAAAGATTCGAAAGTTAACCCTCGCCACCCACGCACGACGTGGGGTGGCAGATCGAGTGTGTTATCATTGGATGTCCTCCTCCGAGCCAAACAAATTGAAATTACAACTCTTTTTGATACGTTGTGTAGTTTTCGAGATATTTCAGTGTCCCCAGTTATAATCGACACCCCATATATATATAGGGTATTCGTTTTAACTTGAGGCAACTAAATCTCTCGAAATCGTACGAAAAAAATATTCTAGGTGAAAATTCAGTACTAGGAATGGGAGGCATCAGTCTGTACTACAACTGGACACCTGCTAACTACCCCTCCTGCGTGTCACTGTATTTGACTGCAGAGCGAAAGCATGTCTGTAGATGGTCCACTGGAGGCGGAAACCTTGTGAGCAGTCCTGTAACAGGGCAGTTGAGATTTGAGTTAGCTGTCTCGTATGGACGAAGACAAAGCACACCTCGTAGTACAGCTCATGGCCAACATTACTAAAAATGGCTCTGAGCACTATGCGACTTAACTTCTGAGATCATCAGTCGCTTAGAACTTAGAACTAATTAAACCTAACTAACCTAAGGACATCACACACATCCGTGCCCGAGGCAGGATTCTAACCTGCGACCGCAACGGTCGCTCGGTTCCAGACTCCAACGTTACTATCCTAGATATTTAACATTATTGTTACGGGGATTAGAAATTGTATAGGGAGTAATTTTTTCTATTTTTGTTGAAATATGGTAATCGTATTCCAGGTGGTACAATGGAGGAAATTTGTAATTGCACAGTACTGCAACCAAAATTTTTGATAACCTACCAAGCGATGTATAAAATGCATGATAGACAACAAACGAAGATTCGAAAAGAGACTGAAAAGGTTTCTTCTTGAAAACTCTTGTTCCGCAGAAGATTTTCAATTGTTGTAATGAGCATAGGTGATAGATAGGAATTACTAAATCACATATGCATACAAAAAATATAGTAGCATGTAGCCGTATTTCCACATTAATTTGTTACTTGAGCTGAAAGTGACTCGTTCCATATTATTACGGTTTATCGTGCAAATGATCCCTGAAACATAAAAATAATTAAGTAATTAATTAAATTGTAAAAAAAACATTGCTGCACTTTCATGTTTCTTTCTTACATAAATATCAATAGTTATTTCAAATTCTCTTCCGTTATTTTTCTTCCCGAAGCCATTTGTAATTCATCATACTGTGTTAGTTATCTCACATGTCCTCACTTACCTTCTGTCTACAGTCGTAGTTGACGCTAACACATTTCACTGCACTGGTTCTTCATTCAGTGGAATGGTTATTCAGATATGCTGATGTGTCATGCATATTATACCAAGTACAAGACATGTCTGATTTCCCGAGAACTTCTATTCACCTGGTGATCCTGAACATGTTAGGAGTGACTGTTGTGATAAATGCTTTGTACGAATCGAATAGGTGGTAGGTTATATTACCTTGAGTCTGCATATCTATTCGAAGGGTTTTCTCTATAATAGAAGATACAATATACTTCCATATTGTTCTAACAAGCTTGAACGTATTGGTGTAATTCTGTGTTATTGAAACATAGGTGGAAGACCCCCTTATATTCATTATTGCGCAATAAATGCCTTCCTATATCCGAATATCTCACTAATCGAAGTCAGATGATGGTAATACTCATTCATGCGTGAAAATTTTCCATACAAATGTGAATATTTTCAGAGTATTAATGCTAATGTCACACCATGTAACTCAGGATGGATTTAAAAAGGAGTAGAAAGCTTCCAACAAGGCTATAACTAATGATTTGTACAAGAAAACGAAGGTGTACAACAATATAGCCACGAGAATCGCAGAGTATGTTACAGACGTTGATTCCGATGAATGAAAATACGTCATGATAAAAAGTGTTGAAACACGGCAGTTGTAAGAAAAATATCCATTGTGAAAATGCATTAAGTTATAAGGAATTATCTGGAAGTGAAGGCAATCGAGGACGATGAAGTTCTTAAATAAAATATATGTGTAAAGAAAATTGTAAAAACCCATCTCAAAAGAAGACCAAAAGTAAAAACTGGAGCAAAATTATTGGAAGAGCGGAAACGACAACACACTGCTAGATTCGAACAAAATTGGAAAATTCGGAACTTAAATGAGAAATACTTGTTAACGTATTCAATAGGAGTCCCATCTTGAAGAAAGAACAAATGGCAAGCTATCTACTTGTGCAGTTTCAGTCTCAATTACAACAGAAATATTAGTTTACGTTCCTTGGTTGCATATAATGCGGCGATGGAAGTAGTCATTACCTAATATGTAATTCACTGGCAGGTGATTAAAGCAAAATACAGTTGCCAAAGTACAATAAAGCGTGTATATATAATCTCACCTAGAGAAAATAGTAGTTAGCGTCTTAAAGGAGTGCGCTGGGGACTTGAGCGATGTAGATGGTTTAGAGCTGGTTCAAAGTGGCCATGCGCTCCTCCAAAGCTCGCAAAAGTCATGACAGTGATGTGGGGTGTATGTGCTAGTCTGTTACTTGAAATAAGCGTGGGAAGATGAGTCGAGGTGGTGACGTGAATAATATGGCGGAACGGAGCAATCGTTTTTGGACGAAGCCATAACTACATCGAAACGAAGTTGCCTGATTCATTGGTGTACATCGAAGAATGTCCAAGCGCCTACAAAGAAAGGTGCACCATTCGCAGCACGAAGTAGGAACAGTGATCGCAAAAGACATTAATCGACAGGGAACCGAGATGAAAGTCATGCCTTGAGAGTCATAATCCATTTAAAATCTGACAGGAAACGCTACTGTTAGTGAATATAGGTCCATCTCAACCAGTTTCCGAGCAAATATGGCTATGGAAAATACGCTATGTGATCAGAAGTATCAGGACACCTGGCTGAAAATGACTTACAAGTTCGTGGCACCCTCCATCGGTAATTCCGGAATTCAATACGGTTTTGGTACACCCAAAACGTTGATGACAGCTTCCACTCTCACAAGCATTTGTTCAATCAGGTGCTGGAAGGTTTCTTGGGGAATGGCAGCCCATTATTTACGGAGAGATGCACCGAGGAGAGGTATCGATGTCGGTCGGTGAGGCCTGGCACGAAGTCGGCGTTCCAAAACATCCCAAAGGTGTTCTAGAGGATTCAGTTCAGGACTCTGTGCAGGCCAAGCCATTACAGGGATGTTATTGTCATGTAACCACTCTGTCACATGCCGTGCATTATGAACAGGTGCACGATCGTGTTGAAAGATGCTGTCGCCATCCCTGAATTGTTCTTCAACAGTGAGAAGCAAGAAGGTTCTTAAAACATCAATGTACGCCTGTGCTGTGATAGCGCTACGCAAAACAACATTGGGTGCAAGCCTACTCCAAGATAAGCACGACCACATCATAACACCACCGCGTCCGAAGTTTACTGTTGGCACTACACACGCTAGCAGATGACATTCACCGGTCATTCGCCATACCCACACTCTGCCATCGGATCGCCACATTGTGTACCGTGATTCGTCACTCCACACAACGTTTTTCCATTGTTCAGTCGTCCAATGTTCACACTCCTTACACGAATCGAGGCGTCGTTTTGCATTTAGTGGCGTGATGTGTGGCTTATGAACAGCCGCTCGACCATGAAATGCAAGTTTTCTCATGTCCTGCCCAACTGTCATAGTACTTGCAGTGCATCCTGATGCAGTTTGGAATTCCTGTGTGATGGTGTGGTAGATGTCTTCCTGTTAGACATTACGACCCTCTAAAACCGTCGGCGGTCTAAAAAAAATGTTTCAAATGGCTCTGAGCAGCATGGGACTCAATTGCTGAGGTCATAAGTCCCCTAGAACTTAGAACTACTTAAACCTAACTAACCTAAGGACATCACACACATCCATGACCGAGGCGCGGTTCCGGACTGTAGCGCCTAGAACCGCTTGGCCACTCCGGCCGGCTGTCGGTGGCCGCTATCAGTCAACGGACCAGGTTGGCCTGGACACTTTAACGCTGTACATGTCCCTCCACGTTTCCACTTCACTATCACATCAGAAAGAGTTGCCCTAGGGATGTTTTGGAGTGTGGAAATCTGGAGTACAGACGTATGACACAAGTGACACCCAGTCACCTGACCACGTTCGAAGTAAGTTCCGCGGAGAGCCCCATTCTGCTCTCTCAGGATGTTTAATGACTACTGAGGTCGCTGGAATGGAGCACGTGGCAGTAGTGGAAGCACAATGCATCTGATACGAGAAGCGTATGTTTTGGGGAGTGTCCGGATACTTTTTATCACATAATGTATGCGCAGTAGATGGAGGTGATTATGTGACGTGGTGGTACAATTTCTCGTACCATGACTTGGGTCCACTTATTCGGGTAACTTTGAACATGAACTGTGTTGTTTATTTCAACACTACCGGTCAGGACGCGTTGCCGGTCTTCCACACCTTCATGATGATTGTGCTGTGGACACTCCCGTCTTTCAGCATGACAATAACCGCGTTGGCAGGGCTGCACGCAACTCTCGACGGGCCCACTAAATCACCCGATCTTAACTTTTGGAAATGTCAGACTATTAGAACGGATGTTGAGACGTGGCAGTCCGTATCCACGCAGTTTGATAGTTCTTGGGGATCTAATCATCAGAGAGTTACATCCGCATGACTTAAGAAACGTGTGGATTCTCCTAGCCTGGTTGAAGCTATTATCGACGCTGAAGAATGTGTTACACGGTATTAGCATGGTGTCTCTTGTCCAGTGTGCTAACTTTGCCAGAATTGGTGTGGTGCAAAGTATGTCGAGTAAAATTTGTAAATAATTATTTTTATTGAAAGACAGCTTGAAATGAAACCTGAGTAACAGTGCTCACCTTCCTGTAGAATGGCTCAGAGTGTCTTCATACATTGAAAATAGATTTTCTGTCGATTCCCAATTGAGGGAACGCTGGCTTTAGGTTGGAATGATTCTAGGATCCCTAGACAAATGAAACTGACTACAGTTCTCTTGAAGAGAGAAGTTTATATAGTCTCGATATCACCATGATTTTCTTTTACTGAGTGGAAATTTCAGAACATTCAGTGAGACAATCAACTATTAACACATGACGCACTGAAAGTACACTTTGTATATGGGTATATTTCCAAGTGAGATGCGGCGTCTAGGCAGCAAATCAAAACAGTTTCAATGCCCTCCCTCCCTTCACCCCCCTCTCGCCCCCGCTCCGTTACGAAGAGGCTTTGAAGATATTTTCCTTGCTTCTAACGCAAAAGCCCGAAATAGAAATTCCCATTCAAATTTTCCCTAATGACAGTGTTGGTATACAGATATTTTTGAGATTTGTCTGTGCAACGCCTAGATGACAAATAGTATTTTCAAACATTACCCTTAGTCATTAATCTAGATGGACATGAAATAATATTGCCTTATTTGTTTCCGTGTTATTACAGAATTAAGAGTAAAGTAAACAGTCTGGGTAAGTTCAAGGGCGAGTAAGCATGATCAGGATTGTCAAATCGAAATATGTAGATTCGTACTAACAAAAATGTTTGCAAAGCATTAGGGAGGCCCATTTTAGATGCAAAGTGTCATCTACGCACAGCAGGGAAGAGAGATGTTACGAAAGTAAGTTAGTCACTGCGGGACTACAATCCATAGAAGAGTTAGGAAGAGGGCACTACCTAGGTGGCTGTGAGCCGATGCCACAATGAGACTGCGGCTTGGAGCAGACTCTCTCCGGCAGCAGTCAGGAGTCAACACGTGATTCATCAAAATGTAGTATACTTTAACATTACAAGAAAATATTGAAATATAAAACTGAAAACACCTATCAGACTGGCTGGAGGACCAGTGAAGTACTGTAACGGCGCAATAATTTATTTTTACGGATATCACATTAGCCTGTAATAGAGCGGAGGATATTGACATAGGGCACTTCCAGCTTCTATGAAACTAGTGCCAGCTATATAATTGGGATCACTCTGGAATTTGCAGAATGCTTGTGAGTTGTACAAGTGTGCAACAGAGAGCTGGGGGATCGCAGGCGACCAGGTGGCGGGCAACAGCTATTCCCACCCGCCTAGACAAAGGGCAAGGTGCGGCGGATTGAGGCCAGGCGTAACTCGGCCAGCTGCGTACTGGAGGGGAAGCACGCGATGCGCTGTCCGCTATCCTCCTGTCTAAACTCAACCAGTCACGCAACCGTCGCTTCGCTTTGTGGCTGGCGGCGCACGCCTCCTGAATGTACCCTCAGCATGAAAGCATTTAGCTGGCTGCATAGCTTCATACTCACCACCGCCGCCGCGGCCACAACCACAACCACCACCACCATCTTGGTGATCTAGTAGTAAAGCCCGTGCCTGGAAAAGGAAAGTTGCGGGTACGAACCCAGATTTAAACAAAGAGTATTTCATTTTTCATTTAACTTACTCTTCAGAACTCAAAGATGTCAGTATTCGCGTGGATTCCACGTTAATTGTAGATCCCATTTCCACTGTAGGAATATTTTTGTATGCAGGTGCAACTAAAAATTTGAACCAGGTCGTTGAGCCACGCGAAATGATGACGATCATCATCATCATCATCATCATTCGCATCTGCCGTTTCATATCCTCTGCAGGATATAGGCCTGCTCTCGAATTGTACGTATGCAGCAGGTTCCCGATTTTCTGGGCTGTGGCAGTCCTGAGGCTGCACGAATAAACGAAAATCACAGGTAATCCAAAATTAACATTCCATTCAGACCACGAGGTTACGGTGTGTGGGCATGCCCTTCCAGTACATTTTCTAGTTTAATCAGCGTTGTAAATCCATTTTGGGGAAAACATATAACCGGCCGGTGTGGCCGAGCGATTCTAGGCACTTCAGTATGGAACTGCGCCACCGCTAGTTAGGTTTAGGTAGTTCTAAGTGCTAGGGGACTGATGACCTCAGCTGTTAAGTCCCATAGTGCTCAGAGCCATTTGAACCAATTTTGAAAGCATATACTGCGAACGTAACTGAAGAAATCTTCGCACAAATAACTAGCTGTGTCTTACGTAGCGATAGGTTTCTAGTGGTGAACAGAAATTTCTCGAATCCGGTAGCGTCGTGTAAATTGTGTATGCCATCGTGATGAAACGTTCAATTTTCCTTCAGTCTTCGTAGGTTCATAGAAGCCTTTTCCTTTCTCTATTAACGTGTGACCTGATACGAGAACTCCTTTCGCGTAAGTTAAGATTTTGAGGCACCTGGACGATGTGCCAGTCCGACTTTGATGTCAATTTTTCCTTATTTTTCTTTCAGTTTGCCACTATTTTTATCTCCACCTCTTGATCTTGAGGAAGTTTTGTTGTGAATTCATCCTTTTCTAACTCTTCTTTACCCACTGATTTGCTGTCTAGGGTTAGAACAATACTTATGCTGTCGTCATCTTAGCACACGTAAACCAACCATAGCTCGATTTACAAGAAATTTGATGTAAATAAACATTCTTTGTCAATCATACGCCTTAGAAGCTACGGTATTATTAAAAAAATGTTGGTGGATACTAAAGTACTTTCAACAAATAACAATGTGTTCTTCCCGGCGATGTTTTACATTAGGCTTTCATTTATTATTATCAACAGAGCAAAAATTCTAAGAACCGTCCGAGAACGAAACCCCAGAACTCTTCATCGGACTTCTGGTACTAGCCTACCGAACGTCGGCTGTTGCCATGTTTTCTATTAATAGTTTAACTCTTAGTTCTCTGCCTTCGACGAATGCTAATACAGGTGTACCAGATCATCCGACGAGCTTAACCATTTCTATACACTTGTTCCCAGTCTTAATCAAATGCCACCTGTATTCTAATACAGTCGATTTCAGACCTACAAGTTCACTGTCAAGTAAAGTGTAACGTATACTAGTAAAGGTCAGTCAGTTGAGGGAAATACAGTACACTAAATGTTGTTGCCATACGAAATGAACTGCGAACAGTCCACTGTTCATTTCGGCAAACGTCATGTCAGATTTCTGCTTTTACATCTACATCTACACGCATATTTCGCAAGCCATCTGGCGCTCTGTGGCAGAGGGTACCTTGAGTATTTAAATCGGTTCTCCCTTCTATTCCAGTCTCATTTTGGAAAGAAAGATTGTCGGTATGCCTCTATGTGCGCTCTAATCGCTCTGATTTTATCCTCATGGTCTCTTGGCGAAATATACACAGGAGGGAGCAATATACTGCTTGACTCCTAGGTGAAGGTATGTTCTCGAAACTTCAACAAAAGCCCGTATCGAGCGTCTCTCTTGCCGAGTCTTCCACTGGAGTTTATCTATCATCTCTGTAACGCTTTCGCGACTACTAAATGATCCTGTAACGAAGCGCGTTGCTCTCCGTTGGATCTTCTCTCCAACCCTATCTCGTACGGATACCGCACCGGTGAGCAGTATTCAAGAAATGGCGAACAAGTGTACTGCAACCTACCTCTTTGTTTTCGGGTTGCGTTTTCTTAGGATTCTTCCAATGAATCTCAGTCTGGCACCTGCTTTACCGACGATTAATTTTATATGGCCATTCCATTTTAAATTACTCCTGATGCCTACTCTCAGATAATTTATGGAATGAACTGCTTCCAGTTGCTGACCTGCTATATTGTAGCTAAATGATAAAGGATCTTTCTTTCTTTCTGTGAGTTTGCAGCACATTACACTTGTCTACATTGAGATTCAATTGCCATTCCCTGCACCATGCGTCAATTCGTTGCAGATCCTCCTGCATTTCAGTACAATTTTCCATTGTTACAACCTCTCGATATACTACAGCACCATCCACAAAAAGCCTCTGTGAGCTTCCGATGTTATCTACAAGGTCATTTATGTATACTGTGAATAGCAACGGTCCTACGACACTCTCCTGCTGCACACCTGAAATCACTCTTATTTCGGATGACTTCTCTCCATTGAGAATGACATGCTGCGTTCTGTTAGCTAGGAACTCTTCAATCCAATCACACAATTGGTCTGATAGTACATATTCTCTTACTTTGTTCATTAATCGACTGTGGGGAACTGTATCGAATGCCTTGCGGAAGTCAAGAAACACGGCATCTACCTAGGAACCCGGGTCTATGGTCCTCTGTGTCTCGTGGACGAATAGCGCGAGCTGGGTTTCACACGATCGTCTTTTTCGAAACCCATGCTGATGCCTACAGAGTAGATTTCTAGTCTCCAGAAAAGTCACGATAGTACGTGAAATTAAAGCCTTGTAATGTAATTTTACTTGTAAACGTACAGATAGCGTATAACGAATTTTAGTCTGTAGCGTGTGTTGACTATCAGGGCAACAGAGCCGCCATACACATGTAGCTCTGAAACTGGTTGAGGTAGAGCAAAAGATGTGCACAGCTGAGCCGAAATCTTACGTAGCAGGCCTACACCAGGTTCTGTTATTCCAAGATGAGAAAGAAACATGCCAGAGCTTTCAGTCTCCTTTCAGGCAAAGACACTGGAAGAAAACACTTCTCCTATTTATTAACGTGCATTGTCCTTTATATAAGTTCAGCATCCATGTGACATAAGTACAGCGGATGAGTGATCCTAGTGTTCTAGTTGACTAGACAACGACTACTCAGAAATGTTTCACATAGCGCGTCTTAACAGGTGTCTAATAGGGAGCTTCATGGGGATTCTCTATGCGTCAGCGGCGAGTGCCTTCGATCGAATGCTACGTAAACGCTCCCCACCCCGTGATGTGCGGTTACTCCAACTGCTGCTCTGAGGCAAACGTGCACTGCTGAAGCCACCAGAGTAGTAAACTACACTACTGGCCATTGAAACTGCTACACCGAGAAGAAATTCAGATGATAAACGGGTATTCATTAAGCAAATATATTATACTAGAACTCACATATGATTACATTTTCACGCAATTTGGGTGCATATATCCTGAGAAATCAGTATTCAGAACAGCCACCTCTGGCCGTAATAGCCGCCTTGATACGGCTGGGCATTGAGTCAAACAGAGCTTGGAAGGCGTGTACAGGTACAGCTGCCCATGCAGCTTCAATACGATACCGCAGTTCATCAAGAGTAATGACAGGCGTATTGTGGCGAGCCAGTAGCTCGGCCACCATTGACCAGACGTTTTCAATTGGTGAGAGATCTGGAGAATGTTCTGGCCAGGGCAGCAGTCGAACATTTTTTGTCTCCAGAATGGCCTGCACAGGACCTGCAACATGCGATCATGCGTTATTCTGCTGGAATGTAGGGTTTCGCAGGAATGGAATGAGGGATAGAGCCACGCGTCGTAACACATCTGAAATGTAACGTCCACTGTTCAAAGTGCCGTCAGTGCGAACAAGAAGTGACCGAGACGTGTAACCAATGGCACCCCATACCATCACACTGGGTGATACGCCAGTATGGCGATGACGAATACACGCTTCCAATGTGCGTTCACCGCGATGTCGCCAAACACGGATGCGACCATCATGATGCTGGAAACAGTAATTGGATTCATCCGAAAAAATGACGTTTTGACACTCGTGCGCCCAGGTTCGGCGTCGAGTACACCATCGCAGGCGCTCCGGTCTGTGATGCAGCGTCAAAGGTAACCACAGCCATGGTCTCCGAGCTGATAGTCCATGCTGCTGCAAACGTCGTCGAACTGTTCGTGCAGATTGTTGTTATCTTGCAAACGTCCTCATCTGTTGACTCATGAATCGAGATGTGGCTGTACAATCCGTTACAGCCATGCGGATAAGATGCCTGTCACCTCTACCGTTAGTGATATGAGGCCGTTGGGATCGAGCACGGCGTTCCGTATTACCCTCCTGAACCCACCGATTCCATATTCTGCTAACAGTCGTTGGATCTCGACCAACGCGAAGAGCAATGTCGCGATACGATAAACCGCAATCGCGATAGGCTACAATCCGACTCTTATTAAAGTCGGAAACGTGATGGTACACATTTCTCCTCCTTACACGATGTATCGAAACAACGTTTCACCAGCAACGCCGGTCAATTGCTGTTTGTGTATGAGAAATCGGTTGGAAACTTTTCCCGTGTCAGCACGTTGTAGGTGTCGTCAACGGCACCAAGCTTCTGTGAATGCTCTGAAAAGCTAATCATTTGCATGTCACAGCATCTTGTGCCTGTCGATAAAATTTTGTGTCTGTAGCACGTCATCTTGGTGATGTACAATTTTAATGGTCAGTAGTGTAGATGAGATACAATGTCCCGTCCTTCCTGAGGTGTCTTTCTGTTGTCTATCTCAATGTCTTCAGAAGAATGTAGCACTAGTACCTTCGACTACGATACACCGTCTCTAAAGACCTCAGTAGTGATGGTAATTTAAATCACTCTCGTTCTTCCTTCTCTTGCTACAACACGAACTCCGAAATTCGCTTTCACTCCATTATCTATTAGGTGACTGTTCTATTTTGAAATCATGTACTCCACACATAGCAATATGCGTGTGAGTGCACCAGTGACTAAAGTAACACCTGGTGAAAAAGGACTAATTTATGATTATCTGTCGTATAGGCGTCGAATGGCGATACTCGTTTGTGCTGATAATTTTGAAGAACCAAGTTCACAGAAACATTATTTTGCACATTGTTCTTTGTTTTGTTTTGCACTTGTAAGAAAGTGCACCCAAGAGGGCTATCAAAAACATTTCGGACATGAAACCTTCCAAAAACTCTTCACTTAACATTAATCGCACAAAGTGATTAACCGTTAAGACAATGTAAATAAACTATTGGAGTTAACGTTGCGTACTTGTGACTAATGTGATTGCTGCTTCTTGTGAGTAGATGTCAGATCTTACAACGTGGAGTCTATATCTGCACTTCACATGTGTCTCGTATGAGGAAGGATGCAACACACTTTCATATCGTGTTTGTAAGCTTCGAATAGGTTATATCTGATTTTTCGTTGCTTAAACATATGTTCACAATCCCTCATATTTAACGCTGCGCTATTAAGTACTTTCTACTTCCGAACATCTCATTAATCGAACTCACATTCATTTATGGGTCAAAACCTTTGATACCTGAGGAACATTTTCAGGACATTGATACTGAAGTCATACCAATTACGTACCGAGCGAGGTGGCACAGTAGTTAGCACACTGAAGTCACATTGTGGAGGGGACGGTTCAAACCCCATTCCGCTCATCCTGATTAACGTTTTCCGTGATTTGTCTGAACCGCTGCCGACAAATGCCGGAATGGTTCCTTTGAAAGGCCGCGGCCAAATTTCCTTCCGTAATCTAATGGGACAGATGACCTCGATCTTTGGTCCAATCTCCCAAATCAACCAAACAACCAATTACGTACTCATAAAAAATTTAAAACAAGGCAGGGAGTTTAAAAATCCAAAGACATTTTTGATGCAGCTGTCGATGATAGTCCATCCCGTGAACGTATCCTCATCCGTCTCTTCTTCATTTGAATCAGGTTACTTTATTCAAGCCCTGGTATCCCTCAACAATTTTTATCCTTCATATTTCCCTCTATTACCACACTGACACTTTTGATGCTTCAGGGTGTCTCCTAGCAAACAATCCCTTCTTTAGTCAAGTAGTGCCATGATTTATGTTTTCTCCAGCTAGGTTCAGAACCTCCTCATTTCTTATTTGATTTACTCATCTAATCCTCATCATTCGTCCATACTTCCTATTCTCTTTTTGCCTGCAATGCTTATTGTCCATATTTTACTTCCATGTAAGGCTACACTCCAGACAAATACTTCCTCAACACTTAAAATTTATACTCGAAGTAAAGAAAGTTTAATTTTGAAATCCTTCTCTTGCTACTGCTCATCTGCATTTTATATTCCTTCTATATCGGCTTTCGTGAACTATTTTGCTATCAAAAAATCTAAACTCATCGTCCACTTTAAACGTCTCATTTCCTGGTTTAATTTCATCACCATTGTCTGATTTAATTCCACTACATTCCATTACCCTTGTTTTTCTTTTGTTGACATTCATCATATCTTTTTACAGGAGACTGTACATTCAGATTAATTGCTCTTCCAAGTGCTTTGCCGTCTCTGACAGAATTAATGTCATTGTCAACCTCAAAGTCTTCATTTCTTCTCACTGAACTTTAATTTTCTTTCCAAATTTCTCCTTGTAGTCCTTAGTAGATTGCTAAGCACGCAGAACGAACATCGGCTACAACCTGTTTCGTTTCCATCTCACTTATGGCTTCTCTTTAATATCTTTACACTATTGTAACTGGCGAGTGACTTCTGCGTAAGTTCTAAATAACCTTCCGCTTTCTGCGTCCTATCCCTGCTGTCTTCGAAATTTCATAGAGTATGGTCCAGTTCACATTGTTGAAAGAGTTTTCTGATTCTACGATTGCTATAAACGTAGGTTTGACTTTCTTTAGCCTATCCTCTAGAATAAGCCCTAGGGTCAGTACTGCGTCGCGTGCTCCTACATTTCTGCAGAATGCAAACTCGTCTTCCCCGAGGTCGGTTTCTGCCAGTTATTCCAATCACCTCCAAATACTTATTAAACTAATGGTTTGGTGGGATTCATACCGGTCAGCACCTGTGTTCTTTGGAATTATTACATACATCTTTCAACCTAAAGGTATTTGGTCTGTCTGATATATCTTGCACACCATGTAGGATAATTCAGTCACATCTGACTCTCGCAAAAATCTCAGTAACTCTACTCCAAGGGCCTTTGCTCCAATTAGGTCTTTCACTGTTCTGTGAAATTCTCCTCGCAGAAATTTACATGCAACACTACACCCGAGAGAAATCTAAATAGACGGTGCTTCATTTTTATTCTGCCAGCCACCTTCATGAACCTACCGAAAATCAGATTTCAGCATCGAGTCTACAATTTGGAATTTAGAGTGGCTTTAAAATAAAAAACGCATCTCAATTTCAACGATATAAAACGAAAAAGGCGACGGTTTGCTCAGGCTCAGAGAGACTTGGAATTAGATTAGATTAGATTGATACTAGTTCCATGGATCATGAATACGATATTTCCTAATGATGTGGAACGAGTTAAATTTTCCAATACATGACATAATTAAGTTAATTTAACAACATATTTCAGTTAATATAACAACTTTCTTTTCTTAATTTATATCTAAAGATCCCTCTATGGAGTAGAAGGAGTTGTCACTCAGAAATTCTTTTAATTTCTTCTTAAATACTTGTTGGTTATCTGTCAGACTTTTGATACCATTTGGTAAGTGACCAAAGACTTTAGTGGCAGTATAATTCACCCATTTCTGTGCCAAAGTTAGAGTTAATCTTGAATAGTGAAGATCTTCCATTCTTCTAGTATTGTAGTTATGCACACTGCTATTACTTTTGAATTGGGTTTGGTTGTTAATAAGAAATCTCCTAAGTGAGTATATATACTGAGATGCTACTGTGAATATCCCTAGATCCTTAAATAAATGTCTGCAGGATGATCTTGTGTGGACTCCAGCTATTATTCTAATTACACTCTTTTGTGCAATAAATACTTTATTCCTCAGTGATGAATTACCCCAAAATATGATGCCATATACAAGCAATGAGTGAAAATAGGCGTAGTAAGCTAATTTACTAAGATGTTTATCAGCAAAATTTGCAATGACCCTTATTGCATAAGTAGCTGAACTCAAACGTTTCAGCAGATCATCAATGTGTTTCTTCCAAATTAATCTCTCATCAATGGACACAACTAAAAATTTTGAATATTCTATCTTCGCTATATGCTTCTGATTAAGGTCTATATTTATAAATGGCGTGTTACCATTTACTGTACGGAACTGTATGTACTATCTCTTATCAAAATTCGATGAGAGTCCGTTTACAAGGAACCACTTAGTAATTTTCTGCAAGACATTATTAACAATTTCATCAGTTAATTCTTGTTCGCCAGGTGTTATTACTATACTTGTATCATCAGCAAACAGAACTAACTTTGCCTTTTCATGGATATAGAATGGCGAGTCATTAATATATATTAAGAACAACAACGGACCCAAGACCGGCCCTTGTGGAACCCCATTCTTGATAGTTCCCCAGTTTGAGGAATGTGATGATCTTTGCATATTATGAGAACTGCTTAATTCAACCTTCTGCACTCTCCCAGTTAGGTACGAATTACACCATCTGTGCACTGTCACACTCATGACACAATACTTGAGCTTGTCTAGCAGAATTTCATGATTTACACAATCAAAAGCCTTTGAGAGATCACAAAAAATCCCAATGGGTGGTGTTCAGTTATTCAGATCATTCAAAATTTGATTGGTGAAAGCACATATGGCGTTTTCTGTTGAAAAACCTTTCTGGAAACCAAACTGATATTTTGTTAGTACTTCATTTTTACAGATATGTGACGCTACTCTTGAATAGATTACTTTCTCAAAAATTTTGGATGAAGCTGTTAGAAGGGAGACTGGACGGTAATTGTTGACATCAGATCCATCCCCTCTTTTATGCAAAGGTATAACAATAGCCAATAGCGGTTGCGGCGACTGACAAAATAAGACGGGATCCTGCGTCTTAAACAATCTCGGCCAGTGGCCAAGCTGTGTCAGGGTTTATACAGCAGGCTGTCACCGACTGCTGGTTTCGGGGACGGTGAGTGTCATCTGGCCGTGGCAAGTGATGGACGAAACGTCCAGGGAGGGAGCCCTGGACCTGCACGGCCACTGGCTGGCAGTGATACGAGCTAAATTGCACCCCAGTGACTTTGTAGTTAGTAATGTCTCAGTTCGAGCCTCGGCCCACCAGGCGGCTGCAGGACTTCTTTGGAAGACCTCACGGCGGGTGCAGCCACTATAACGGTTGACGACTCGATAACTCGCTGCTTCTACGTATGCACAGCTGAACGGACGGCCAGGATATATTCGTTCCGAAAGGGATTTGCCGTGTTATCTCGGCGGAAGAAGTCACGTACTCCGTCTGCCATAGTGTCCCAGGTTTCGGTAATTGTCCGGGCACCGACTGACGCCGGCGAATGTAGCCCGCTTTACGGCATGAAGCCTATCTCCCAAGACCAGTGTCATTACGTAGTTAGGATGTCAACGTGGTGAAAAGATTCGAAACTCACTTTAAATGTTGAAAAATGTAGATCTCCGCACGTAAAAACAAAACAAAAAAAAAACATGATGTCTTATGACTGCAATATCAATGTCACGATTGGAATCATTTGCCTCGTACAAATACCTGGGCGTAACAACTTTTTGGATTTTGAAACGGAATGATATCAGACTCAGTCCTAGTTACGAGATGGTGAACGTGGTTTCGTTTCTGTCAATCTATAAAATCATTTGTGCAACTCATCTTAGAATACTGCTCAAGCTTGTGTGACCCATACTAAACAATACTAACTGGGGATATTGAACGTGCACATAACACGCCAGTAGAAATGGTTTGGTTGGCCCACACAAGATCGTCACACAAGTATTGAAAAGCTTAAACTGATAGGTGCTTGAAGATACACACCAATGATTCCTAGAAAGCCAGCTTACACAGTTATCAAGAACCAGTATGAAGTGAGGGATACAGAAATATACCACAGTGTCCTACCTGCACCCACCACAGGGGCCTCGAACTAGAGATTAGACTAATTACTGCACTCACAAAGACATTTACGAAGTGATTCTTTCAGAGGTATGCGAACAGGATTTCAGAAGTTCCTGTGGTAGCCACTGAAGGTAAATCTCCAGGATTCACATGATCTAAGATGTTTCCAACCAGAGTCATGAGAACCATTTACGAGTATTAGCAGTCAGAGAGAATTGTCAGAGAAACTCGCAAGCGTGCTTTCATCTCATGTCATTATCAGCAATGTTCAATACTGATTTAGGGAGAAATGATTTTACTAATAACACTGATTTTTTGTGATTATTGTTCGATGTTTTACATGAAGAAGTCACATATGTTTGTGTATGAACTATATTTATAGTAGGAAAAAGGTATCTGTAACACAGAACTAATAATGTCACTGTTTTCAGTATATCATAAAAGTCAGCTGATTCATATAATTAAGTTTTCACCTCAATATTTCCAGCACTATTTTTAAAATCGTCGTTCCCATTACTTTATAATATTGTTTTAACGTTATTGTAAATTGACAATAATGAACAATTATAAACTGTAGCTAATTGTTGACTGCACTCCACTAGCTATTTCGATTTTTCAAAGGAATTTAGTTGCATGAGCAAATCAAAGACGTCATTTTGAAGTTTTATGAAATACCTTTACTTATTAAATATTTATTTGTATAAATTCTGTAGAAATTTAACGACATCCTGCATTCGACCATTTTCCTAATACTGTATTCAGTACTAGCGTTCTCCTTGTACCTCACTCGCACACATGTTCGACACATTTGCTGCACACATTCCCTCCTTACCACTCTCTAGATCCGCCTCTTCCTCCTCCTCCTCCTTCCATCTTTCTGTCCTACTCATTCTCCCGCCTCTGCCTGTCCATCTCTTCTTCCCCCTTTCTGCCTACCTCTCCACCCACCCCTCACTGTCAGTCTCCTCTCATCCTCTCTGTTCAACTATGTCCATCCACACGTATAACGCCTTCAGGACATGCCGATACTGCTCCCAAAACATGGCTTTGCGCATTTCAATCCGTATATTTTTTTTTGTCCCTGTTCATATGCAGCTAGGACAACTCCAGAATGCTGATTCTCATACAGCAAGCAGAATGTGTACCAAATTTGGTTGAAATCTACACAGTGGTTTTGGAGATAGTGGGCATACACAAATACATACATACATCCCGTTTCATATGCATATGGGTTGGATTTAGAACTTTAATGAAATTTATTAATTACATTTTGGTAACAATTTTGGGATAGAATTTTTGCTGCAAGTGAAGCGATGTAGAACAAATGTTGGATTAACACTTTTAAAACGATCAGAACAGTGTTAAAAACTTTTCAAGGCGCTTAAATTTCAAAAACACCCCGCGGAATACAAATCTTGCACTGCCAAAATCTATCAAAGGTTAAGGGTTAAGGGCATATCCCTCAGGAAATCACGCCAAACTCATTCAGGCTCATCGAATGTAGGTGTCCAAAGTTGTTGCTTAAAAGCATTGCAGCACAGGCTTCTCGCACCAACAGTGGTCCGAAGATTAAAAAAAATGGAGCATCGGAGGTAGTACGACGTTTATGAGGTCACGAAGCCCCACTGGATTAGTTATAGGAGCATTACACACCGTTTAACTTTATTGGAGCCGCTGCGTTAGAAAAGCAATAGCATGAAACTGTTCAAGGAACTATATCGAAAGAGGTCGGAGCTGTTCCGCGATGCCATTACCGTAACTGGGCGCGCCCATTAATTTAATGTGCGTCTCTTGTGGATGCCGTCTTTTCTTGCTCTTTTATCGCCTCGAAACGTTACAACTTAGAGCCAGTAGAGTGTGACATTCTGACCTTTCAACGCAGAGGAGAGCCGAATAGGGCCGGGCTAATTGGTTTATGCGGCTTGCGGCGAGGGTGCCATCTGCGCCGTTACGTAGGGCCGCCACTCCTGCTACTAACGCTTCCTTTCCATCCGACACCTCTCCCCTCCCCCGTCCATAGTCTGGCGTGTCTACGAGTTCGCCAACTTAGTCGTATGGAAACCTGGTACGAGGGGGAGGCGCAGTCCTAATGAATGGCTACTATAGGGTACGAGCTCGCTGGCGTAGAGAAGGCTTATTGGAAACCTGCAGATTTCAGCTCTGCGAGGTCCGAGACTCGTAATGACTACATTCCCAGAGAGCCCTGTCAGCAGAGGCTACCAACAGGGAACTGTACACACCAAGACGCAAAAGACGACGCACCATGAAAGAATGGTCCGAAAGCGACGGAAATCGGTAGATGCGATGTACACATACTGACGAAGAAATGATTACAATTTCAGGAAAATTGGATTATTTATTCATGAAAACGAGATTCACAAATTGTCCAAGTCAATAATGTGTTGATCCACTCTGATCCTTATGCAAACAGTTATTTTGTCTCTAAAATGAAATATTCACTCTACAGCGGAGTGTACGATGATATGAAATTTCCTGGCAGATTAAAGCTGTGTGCCGGACCGAGACTCGAACTCGGGACCTTTGCCTTTCGCGGGCAAGTCCTCTACCAACCTAGCTACCCAAGCACGACTCACGCCCCGTCCTCACAGCGTTAAATCCGCCAGTACCTCGTCTTCTACCTACCAAACTTCACAGAATCTCTCCTGCGAATCTTGCATAACTAGCACTCCTGGAAGGAAGGATATTGCGGAGACATGGCTTAGCCATAGCCTGGGGGTTGTTTCTAGAATGAAATGCTCACTCTACAGCGGAGTGTGCGCTGATATGAAATTTCCTGGCAGATTAAAGCCGTGTGCCGGACCGAGACTCGAACTCGGGACCTTTGCCATTCGCGGGCAAGTGCTCTACCAACTGAGCTACCCAAGCACGACTCACGCTCCGTCCTCGCAGCTTTAAATCTGCCAGTACCTCGTCTCCTACCTTCCAAACTTTACAGAAGCTCTCCTGCGAAACTTGCAGAACTAGCACTCCTGGAAGAGCTTCTGTGAAGTTTGGAAGGTAGGAGACGAGGTACTGGCGGATTTAAAGCTGCGAGGAGGAGGCGTGAGTCGTGCTTGGGTAGCTTAGTTGGTAGAGGACTTGCCCGCGAAAGGCAAAGGTCCCGAGTTCGAGTCTCGGTCCGGCACACAGTTTTAATCGGCTAGGAAGTTTCAGTTATTTCGTTTGCTGCCGGCCGGAGTGGCCGTGCGGTTCTAGGCACTACAGTCTGGAGCCGAGCGACCGCCGCTGTCGCAGGTTCGAATCCTGCCTCGGGCATGGATGTGTGTGATGTCCTTAGGTTAGTTAGGTTTAATTAGTTCTAAGTTCTAGGCGATTGATGACCTCAGAAGTTAAGTTGCATAGTGCTCAGAGCCATTTGAACCATTTATTTTCGTTTGCTATTAAGAGAGTTGTTGGATATGTTCCTGAAATATATCGTGATAAATTCTGTCTGGCTGCCGCGTTAGATCGTCATAATTCCGAGCTGGTTTGACGGGCCTGCCAATAATGGTCCAAAGGTTCTCAACTGGGTAGGGATCCAGTGGCCTTGCTGGCTCAGGTTGCGTTTGGAAAGCTCGGAAAAAAAAGTGTGTGGCTGGACATTATCTTGCTGAAATGTAAGCCCAGGTTGGCTTGAAATGAAGGGCAACAAAACAAGGCCTAGAATATCGTCGACGTACCACTGTGCTGTAAGGGTGCCGCAGATGACAGCCAAAGGAGTCCCACTATGAAATGAAATGATTCCCCCGGGCATCACTCCTGGCTGCCGTGCTGTATGGCAGGCGACAGACTCGTAGCCCACGGTTGGCCAGGGTGTCGCCAGACACATCTGTGCTTGTCATCGGCGCTCAGTTTGAAGCGGGACTCGATCACTGACACAATTCTGTTCCAGTCAGTGAGATTCCAGATCAAATTTGCTCAACAGCACGGGCTTGTCGTTGTACAGGGGTCAATCAGAGTTGGCGTAAGGGGCGCCGTGAGCTAAGACCCTATCTGCGAGTTAACTGTTAATTGTCATTGCGGTCAGTGAAGCACCAGTTGCATATCATATCGATGATAATGATGAATTAGGGGCTCTGAGTGCCTTTGGGAAGATTTTTCGGTCCTTACATTCTGTTGTCTCTCCATGGAGACCCCTTCCCTCTTGACAATGTCCTCGGCCATTGTTCACCCATTCCTACCAACATAGTCGAATAGTGGCATAGCTCCTATTCAAATGCCGAGTGATTCACCGATTCCTCCAATGGACCTCTTTGAGCCCAAGCACACGTCCTCACTCACATGATGATATCTGTGTATATTGTCCACGCGCCTGCCTGTGAGGCATAGTTAATGTACAACTGAGTACACAGAAAGAAATTCGCAAAGACTTGACACCGTAGCATTCACATGTCCCCTGTTTACTACCCTTGTCAGGTACTCGGTGAAATTGCATTGCGTCACACATTCATCCAAGGGCCACCAAAGCTTACGGTTTTACACTGTCCATCGATACTTTTATGAATCTCAATTTGTATAACTCTTCGTGGCGTGTCGTCTCTCTCTCTCTCTCTCTCTAGCCCTCTCTATTTTTTTTTTTTTTTAGTGTATGTTGTTGAGGCCATCAAGCAATTTCATATAGCTCTCACGATAATATCTGCATAACTACTGCATACTGCAGCCTGCTTGTATTATTTCAATCTTCTTATTGTAGTCAAGTCTTCGTTTCCCAAAAGGACGTAGATTTCCCCTCCCCCCCCCCCCCCCTGCCTTCCCACTCCCCTTCTCCTCTTAACACACTTCCTTCTATTACCAAATAGCCTGTTCTTTGATGCTTCAGAGATTATTCTACCTCTTCTCTCTGTTAAATTCTGGCACAAGTACCTTTTCTCCCCATATCCTTTCAGAACCATCTCATTTCTTATCTAATCTACCCGTCTAATCTTCACCATTCTCTTGTAGCACCACAATTCAAACGCGTCTGTTCTTTCTTTGTCTGCATCGAACAGTCTCCCCACAAACACTTCCCATTTTACGACAAGATTTTCTCTACATGGTCATACTGCACCCCTAGGTAGACTAGACCTGTATGTATAGGGCCCGCAGCTCGTGGTCGTGCGGTAGCGTTCTCGCTTCCCGCGCCCGGGTTCCCGGGTTCGATTCCCGGCGGGGTCAGGGATTTTCTCTGCCTCGTGATGACTGGGTGTTGTGTGCTGCCCTTACGTTAGTTAGGTTTAAGTAGTTCTAGGGGACTGAGGCCCATAGATGTTAAGTCCCATAGTGCTCAGAGACATTTGAACCATTAGCCATTTGTCTGTATAGACTGTCCATTTTGCGTCCATGCATCCACACTTCACTGCATAATACGGCGTGGCAATCAAAGACATTATTTCTCAGAGTTGTTATGCAAGGGACCTAGCCCGTCTATTCATATTTTAGATTTTTATTTTATTCCTAATTTTTCACTTTAGTATTCTCCTGCAGTGTTTACTACGATTCATTGCACACTACGTGTCGAGAGCGTAGTCGTTTCAGCAAAGGTAGTTCGTTCCTGTTGAACGTGATCTGCTGACAGCAAGCACTCTATACACCGCTGAGGGTAGTCATCAGAGAGAATGCGAGAGAATTCACGTGGTAGTTGCTGGCTGCCGCCTGAAGCGTCCGTTCAGTGATGCAATCTCTCTATGTGGCAGCGTCACTCAGCTAATAATGTCATGATGTCTATCCTCTTCTGCTTTATTTTTTTTTTTGTTCCGACATCGTAATATTCTAATGAACACCGTGCCTTACTGACGGATTCACTGACCGACCTAGGATCAGCTGTATGTATACCGTACACTGAATATAATGAATTCATCATTTTTAGCAAAGCCTTTCATTGGAAAATTTCCCTTCAGACGCCAGCATCCCCACCATCCTGAACGTTATTCAGTTATCTCCCGACATAACAGCCTTTTTAACTGAATACATTTTGACGAAAATTTTCCGGACAGTAAACTCCGGCCGACCGCGGTGGTCTAGCGGTTCTAGGCGCTCTGTCCGGAACCGCGCGGCTGCTGCGGTCGCAGGTTCGAATCCTGCCTCGGGCATAGATGTGTGTGATGCCCTTAGGTTAGGTTTAAGTAGCTCTAAGTTCTAGGGGACTGATGACCACAGATGTTAAGTCCCATAGTTCTCAGAGCCATTTGAACCATTTGAAGTAAACTCTGTTACACAGTTGAGATTATGGGTGGTCTACAAAAGCTATCTAACGCTGCGAAATCAGCTTCACTGGACCAAAAAGTTTTGCATTGAGCCACATGGCGCTGTTGCAGGACTGGGTTCGCATTTGAGAAAGTGGAGGGGCCAAATAGCAATACAGCCATTAGGGATTTCTTTAAATCGCTTTAGCTAAAGGACACGGCAAATTCCCTTTCACGTCCCCCCCCCCCCCTAGGCCACCCACTTAATCGGAGCTTGCATCTCGTCTGTTATGACAACTAAGCATATTATATTAAAACTATTTCTTCTTACTAACCTTTTCCTCCGCTCTCACCACACATACAACCTTGAGAAAGGAGGAAGGTAGAACAGAAACAGATCTGTCGATACACATAATGTTTCTAGCACTCAACATCGAACACTTCAGTCTTCACACAGCTAAAGCAACTTCGTTGAAGACATTTTAGCATATAATTAATAATTAAATTAATTTATATATACCCACAGAAAAATCAGTACTACCCTCCCGGATATGAATTCGATTTCTCCTGCTTTCACTGGCGTTTCGCTTAGTGCGTGAAACAATGAACCCATGCCTCATCTACGATAGTGAAACAAGTGCAGATTAAATTATATTTCTTTCAGAAGTCTCCAAACGCTAATGGGAAAAATTGTCCTAACTGACTTTGGTCATCAATCAATTTACACTGTACAGCCAGAACACTATGGCCACAGACATACTATCGATATAAACCCGCCCAGGCGATAGGAGCGTCACGTGGCGAGGAACGACTGCTATTCGGACACACGCACGGTGTATGTAGGATCAGTCAGCGCGCTGTCTTTGTGAATAGGAAAGGCGCGCGAAATGTCTGAGTTTGACTGTGGGCAGATTGTGATGGCCCCGAAGCTCGCCACGAGCATGCATGGCTTCTTGGCTGTTCGATAAGTTCCGTGGTGAGTGCCTCCAACACGTGATGAAACCAGAATGTAACCACGTCCAGATGACGTGGAGTTGGGCGGCCACTCCTCTTTACAGATGTTGGACGTCATTGGCTGGGAAGACTGTAAAACAGGACACGCGACGGGCCGTGGTGGAACTAACATCAGACTTAATTTCTGCGCAGAGTACAAGTGTGTGTGAACAGCCAGTGTTCCGAACACTCCTAACGATAGGCCTCCGGAGCCGACGATCCACACATGTGCCAATGTTAACACCGCGACATCGACAACTGCGACTGATATGAGCACGTGACCATTGGATCTGGACGTTGGCGCAGTGGCAGGCCGTTGCATGGTCTGATGAATCCCGAAACCCTATTCATCATTAAGATGGGAGAGCGCGAACCCATCGACTTCCAGGGGAACAGCTCCTTGAAAGAGAAAATCTGGCGGCGACTCCATTATCCTCAGAGGAACATTCACGTCGGCATCCATGGGTCCAGAGGAGCACGTCCAAAGCACTATGACGGCCAAGAAGTATCGTAAACTGCAGACCACATACATCCCTCATGATGATCATGTTTCCTGACGGCAATGACATTTCTTAACAAGATCATGTTTCGTGTCACAAGACCGGGAGTGTGATGGAGTGGTTCGAGGAACACAGTGGTAGGTTCCAATTGATAAGCTAGCTCTCCAACTCGCCAGGGCTTAACCCGATCGAACACATCTGGGCTGTGATAGAATATGGCACCAGAGCACATCGCACCGCTCCCCGGTATTTAAAGGAATTAGGTAACTTGTGGGTGCAGATGTAGTGCCAGCTCCCTCTAGCGAGCTACCAAGGCCTTACTGCTTCCATACAGCAACTCGTCGCCGCTGTTATCAATGCCAAAGGTGTACATACCGGCTATTAGATAGGTGGTCAAAACGGCCTGGCTGTTCAAAGTACACTACTGCCAATGAAAATTGCTACACCAAAAAGAAATGCAAATGATAAACGGGTATTCATTGGACAAATATATTATACTAGAACCGACATGTGATTACATTTTCACGCAGTTTGGAGGCATAGATACTGAGAAATCAGTACCCAAACAACCAAGGCCATAATAACGGCCTTGATACGCCTGGGCATTGAGTCAAACAGACCTTGGTTAGCGTGTACAGATACACCTGCCTATGCAGCTTCTACACGATACCACAGTTCATCAAGAGTAGCGACTGGCGTGTTGTGACGAACCAGTTGCTCGGCCACCATTGACCAGACGTTTTCAATTGGTGAGAGGTCTGGAGAATGTGCTGGCCAGGGCAGCAGTCGAACATTTTCTGTATCCAGAAAGGCTCGTACAGGACCTGCAACATGCGGTAGTGCATTATACTGCTGAAATGTAGAGTTTAGCAGGGAAATGTAACGTCCACTGTTCAAAGTGCCGTCAATGCGAATAAGAAGTGATGGATACGTGTAACCAATGGCACTGCATACCATCACGCCGGATGATACGCCAGTATGGCGACGACGAATACACGCTTCCAATGTTCGTTCACTGCGATGTCGGCAAACACAGATGCGGCCATCATGATGCTGTAAACAGAACCTGGATTCATCGGAAAAAATGACGTTTTGCCATTCGTGCACCCAGGTTCGTCGTTGAGTACACCATCGCAGGCACTCGTGCCTGTGATGCAGCGTCAAGGGTAACCGCAGCCATGGCCTCTGAGCTGACAGTCCATGCTGCTGCAAACGTCGTCGAACTGTTCGTGCAGATTGTTGTTGTCTTGGAAGCGTCCCCATCTGTTGACTCAGGGATCGAGACGTGGCTGCACGATGCGTTACAGCCACGTGGATAAGATGCTTCTATCTCGACTGCTAGTGATACGAGGCCGTTGGGAACCAGCACGGCGTTCCGTATTACCGTTCTGAACCCACCGATTCCATATTCTGCTAACATCCATTGATCTAAACGAACGCGAGGAGCAATGTCGCGATACGATAAACCGCAATAGCGATAGGCTACAATCCGACCTTTATCAAAGTCGGAAACGTGATGGTACGCATTTCTCCTCCTTACACGAGGTATCACAAAACGTTTCACTAGGCAATGCGGGCCAACTGCTGTTTGTGTATGAGAAGTCGGTTGAAACTTTCCCCATGTCAGCACGTTGTAGGTGTCGCAATCGGCGCCAACCTTGTGTGAATGATCTGAAAAGCTAATCATTTGCATATCACAGCATGTTCTTCCTGTCGGTTAAATTTCGTGTCTGTAGCACGTCATCTTCGTGGTGTAGCAATTTTAATGGCCAGTAGTGTATGTAGTGGAAAGCTTTCTCATGGTTAATTCTTGACGTAAAATGTACAGCGGTGGATATTCATATATACGTATAAAGCATAGCAAATCTCCGTGCTCTGGTCCAGATTTACCTATCGAGACCGACCGACGACGTGTCGTCCTAAGTCTTAGACGTTATTTCGTTGTAGTATACAGCGTAATAGGGTCAGTAAACCGCTTTCCCGGTGTTGTCAGTTTTCCAGACGTTGGAATAGGTACTTCTCACACAAATACCCCGAAAACTGGCATCACAAAACTAAGTGCATCCCGTTCCATTCCTCGCACCATGGGAAAATCTCTGGTTTCATTCGTACGCCTTTTATCTCCTAACGTCCAATGCCGTACTGTCCACGCCCTTTGTGCTTGCGTCTGTGGTCGCACTTTTGGGTCGTTTTTGTAATCTCAAGAGAAGTGCAGCCATCCTTGAACTCAGCTTACTATTTCTTAACATGAAAATTAATTATAATATTGTGTGTAATAGCTAAACAGGTTCAATGATCTCCGTTGGAAATAAACAGTCTAAAAAAGAATTTAATAACTTCACAGTACTCCATGTTTCTAGCTTCGTTTCAGCTCCGCATTGCCTTCAACAAAACAGAGGTGATGGACAACGTTAATGAATATGGATCGTATCATGAAACAAAAGTGAAGTTGAACAACACAACCGCAGATTCACATGCCACTTTTCGTTTCTCAGCTGTGAGCTGACAAGTAAAGAAAGTGTTACTGTTAACTGACTAACAGCAGCTCACATGACTGCCAATAAAACAAGATCTTTTCCAAACCAATCTTTCGACATGATAATGTTGTAAATATGTTAACAGAAAGCGAGAAATAAAAACCATCCAAGATCGGCTACACTGTGACGAGTTTTAAAAGTAACTTATTTTGTTTCTTTGGCCGAGCGTTCAGCTCCGAGTACATTTCCGTAGCTAAATCTGTTTGCCAATTCTATCGTCTGTGGAAAACGGGACTTAAAGAAAGTACGACTTTATGTGTATTTATGTGACGAACTATCTTTTATTTGTAACTGTGCACTCACACACAGATATATCTGCTTGTGTATTAGACAAATTAGAATTTGTCATACATTCTTCTGGTGAAATCCGACAAAAATCCTATTTCATTCTGGTTATATCACTTAAATGTACACAATATGTGGCCGTAATACACTAGAACCTATCATTTGTTTTATTTTCTTTGGGAAAGGATTTTGGATGAAACCAGGAAAATCAATTCCTTTGCGAAAATGGCTGCTGATACAAAGATTTCGCCAACATTCCAGCTTGAAACGTTATATTTTTATTGTCTGTGAAAGAGCAACTGAGAAGATTTTAAATAAGCAGGGGCACTGACGAAGTAAAACTCGACAGCAGCTTCAGCCGGAAAAGATTGCTCATGGCTTCTAAGCTCCCGAAATTTCTTGCTTTACGTTCTTTTCCGTTCAACGCTTGTTTATAATTAATGCTGTCAGTTATACTAATTGAAACGACTTGATTGTTTTCCGTGATGTTTTCCTGGTGATGTCTTGAATGACGCAATTGGTTCCCGTTTCTGTATTGTTGCTTTTATTAATTACATTAATTGTTATTGTGAATAAAACCTACGTCAAAGATAATGGAGACCTCAATTAAACCGACCTTTTAATAAATATCTGTCATTCTTTCCTAAAATATTTCCTGTTCATACTAATGTTACCATATTAACTACTTCTACTACATCTTTTCCACAGTCTACCGTCAGTTTTTCTTCTAAGCACTCCGAAAGACGGGGTTTACACAACTTAATATAATATGTGCACAACAGGAAATCCGTTACCTATGAGCAGAAAACTAATGTGTAATATCTAGGGGAGTAATTCATTCGTAAAACCTTTATAATATGATCATACATTTTCTAATTATGATATCTGCATCTATAGGAATTGAGATGAGAAAGGAAGCCTGAGGACCGATGTGTTCAGAAAATTTTTAATGATATAGTAAAGCAGTCAAAGCAAAAATTAATTTTACAGATCGTAAGTAGCCGGTACTAACATAGCGAGGTACACAAGCAGTACCGAATCGTGCCATTAGTGAGAAGTTTCAATGACGTGTTGGAGCCGATAATTGCTACATACTGCAGTCTCGCCACGAGCTAGTCATCTGTCACCCAGTTCCTGAAACGTCACCGTTTTTCACCGAGACCCGCTTTAGAACTTTAGGACATTTCAAAGTAAAACCGTTAAAGGTTTCCTGAGTTACGTAATAGACACGCTGAATAAGGGGAGTGGGGTAAGCATTTCTTCTCTTCAGAACTTTATTTCCGTCGTGTTTAATTTTGCCTGTTCAAGTTTTCTTCTGTCGTAACTTTAAAATTTCTTGACTTGTGCAACTTCAGTTCACTCATATTTCGAGGCATTCTTTGCTCTAAGTTCACAAGTAGCTCTCCGTTTTCCATGAATGTTGCCCATTTCTTTCTCTCACCATTCGAACTTTCTGCGCCTGTCCTCATTCAAATTACTGGCGTATGTTTAACTTTTGTATAGCTTCATTGATACTTTTTGCCAAAGCTGATACATTTAGTGAAAGGTAAAAGCATGCTCTCTTTGCATGAAGTTCTTTGTCTTGTTTACAGATTACTGCAGGAAATGACGTTATTAGTGTGGATACTGTATTCATTGTATGAGTCTGAAACACGATGGATCTTCAAGACATTCTCTCAAGCAAAATAAATCAAAAAGTTTTTAGCTACACTGATAAGCAATGGCATTGTTGTAAGAACCTGAGATTACAGTAAAATAAAACGGCATCGAGCTATCTAGGTAAATGGATCGGGGCCAGAATGAAGCATAAGGCTATTAATATGGAATGGAGATGGAAGTGATACTCACACTTACTTGTACATTAAATTTACCTGTCAAGATGAGGACGTTCAGGCTCTCTCTTACATGTAACCATACATCTTTACTGAATTAGCACTGCAATATGCACAGTAGGTGCGCTTTATAATAGGACAACCGCAATAATATTAATAATAATAGATATGGTAATCATTGCAGTGTACCTGGCAAATGGATAGTAGACGGAACAATCATACTAACCTAACAAAAAAAATTTTTTTTTGGAAAACACCATTCATTACATGACTGGTTTAGATGCTTTTTAAGAACCAGGATCCAGAAAGCTACGCCACTGTGGGGGACGCCAATCATTTCCGTGGGGAGAAATCAGGTTGGGAGTTCCACAGACTTCGATCAAGGGCCCCGTTCCTGCTCTACGGAAACTACAAGTTAGTGCTTTTGTAGATGGTAAAAGGGTTATGGATAAGACGACCAAAGAAGTACCAACAGTGGAAAATAGTAAATTAATTTTTTTCTTAAGTTATTTAACTACTTTTGATGAAACAGACTAGTTTTAACTTTGAGAGAGATGTATAAAGAAAAACAGGTCATCCAGTTTAGAACCCAAAAAAAGTACTTTAACTATGAATGTAGTTTATAATGCGAAGAAAAATAATAAAAAAGTTTGAAAATTGTAAGTTACTAGATGTGCATGTTGATGAAGCCTAAATTAGAAAATCATATAGAGAACCTAATATATCTACGTTCATGTGCTGTTGTCACACGAATAACTGCCAGTCTTGGAGACATAGAAATAGGAAAGTTAACGTATTTTCCCTATTTTTATTCGCTGATGTACTATAGTGTAATATTTGGGAATTTCTCTTCACATACGCAAGAGGTATTCATTGCAGAAAAGAAAGTATCTGGAACCTTATGTCGAGTTCACTAACGTACGTCTCGTATACATCTCTTTAAACATTTGGGAATATTAACCACAGACACATAGTACATTCCTTCAGTCACGAAATTCATTTCAAACAACAATTCATTATAATTTGACAGTAAAAATATAATCACTAATACACCACAAGAAGAAAAAATGATTTGCACATCCCTCCATTGACTAACTTTGATGTAAAAAGGAATAAAAAATTCTCGACTATAACATTATTTTATGATGTGCCCATTGGAGCAGAATCTCTCATAGACAGAACTTGCGTTTTCTAATATAGTTGAAGTTCTTACTCCCAATAATTTTTTTTACACAACAGGGGAATACTTGAGTAGAAATATTTAGTGTATTACAAACGAGTAAATGACCAGAATATATGCTATTATGGTGAATAAGATTGTGAAACATGGGAATAATTTACGAGATAACATGCACTTTTCTGGCTTACAAGAGAGGGAGTGAGAGGAAAAGAAAAGAAAAAAAACAACCGGACGACAACCTAATGGAATACTTATAGCTCAAACACGGATACATATTACTTAATACAATGATGCATGGGAAATTAGAAGAGGCCTTTATAGAGCAGTAAATGTCATTTAGTTGGTACTGTTGGTTATATTAGTGCTGATAAAGGCCTAGCACAATGGAAACTAACAAGTGGAGACTGTATAATTTAGCCTTTGAAGGAGATTCTTTCATGGAGGAGGAATATGGGCGTCATGTTACAGGCAATTTTTACTTATAATTACCAAATAGAAACGTAGTTGAACAATAGTATGTGCTTTAGTACGTTCAAGTTGTTAGCTTCCCTACGTATTACATTTTTTCTGTTACATAATACATTCTACTAAACTCCTATTAAAATTATTTTACCACGCGGTCATGCAATCGACAGTTGCGCGCGTACCAAAATGGTTGTGCAAAATGGCTCTGAGCACTATGGGACTTAACACCTGAGGTCATCAGTCCCCTAGAACGTAGAACTACTTAAACCTAACTAACCTAAGGACATCACACACATCCATGCCCGAGGCAGGATTCGAACCTGCGACCGTAGCAGTCGCGCGGTTCCGGACTACAGTGCCTAGACGCATGGCCACCGCGGCCGGCGCGCGTACCAAAATCTAAACTAGTCTTCTACTTAGCTAATGTTGCCAGTGTCTTTATAGGTAGTTGGGATGGCTGCTGTAGGTATTGCTATGCGTAAGATACCGTAGTCACGATGCATACGAGCCGGTCGTTGTGATCGAGCGGATCTAGTCGCTTCAGTCTGGAACCGAGCGACCGCTACGGTCGCAGGTTCGAATCCTGCCTCGGGCATGGATGTGTGTGATGCCCTTAGGTTAGTTCGGTTTAAGTAGTTCTACGTTCTAGGGGACTGATGACCTCAGATGTTAAGTCCCATACTGCTCAGAGCCATTTGAACAATGTATACGAGTGTAACAGCAGTAAGACGAGCATTAAGTCACAGGTATGCAGCAAGGTAACAAGCTGTCTAAATAAGCATAGAAAATTGCAAAGGGTGAAACAACTGAATTCTTGGCAACACTGTACCACTAACGGATGCACGCCACTTATATCTCAATCACTTACACTACAATCTGTGTTGTCACTAGCACTGCTGTTCGGATTTAATGAAATAATAAGTTATACAGTGTTATTTTCCACTACACATTAATTACCCCATGTTTTCATCATTACTGCTATGTGTGTGCTATAACATTACGACAATATTTTGATTAAGTTAGGTTTACAGATTCTTTCTCAATCTCTCCACATGTGTCAGCGTACATTTGTTGTTGTTTCTCCCGGCCTAACACTTAATTATGCTCATATGCGTTCAGTAGAATTAAAGTGACACCCTGAGGACCCTATGGCCACATTTTGCCATTTCATCTGTTACATATAGAGGTAAATGCTATTTAATCTAAACCATGAAATGAAATGACCTCATGGCATTGAAGGCCGGAAATTCCCCGTTGAGAATGTTCGGGCGCCAAGCTGCAAGTCTTTTTTGTTGACGTCAAACTGGGCGACTTGCGTGTCGATGATGATGAGAAAGTGATAAGGACAATACAACATCCAGTTCCCGTGCGGAAGAAATCTCGGACACTGTCGGGAATTGAACATGGACTCAATGCATGGCAGTCAGACGCGCTCACCACTAAGCTATGTGACGGACACTCTGATCCACGAGATCCAGTGATTCACCCTTCCCGCAGTTCTCTGGTGTGGGAATGTTTTTATGTTGCAGCCAGTTAGTAACGTCTTGTTTTAATGAAGTTATTGTAGCTGCCATATCAAGAATAGTCGAGTGATATGAGATGTTGTTCATAACTATTGCTGAAGGTTTGCTTAAGATAAAAGTGAGTCCTTAAACCATCACTCAAATGGTTCTCTATTCATTTCTTCATGGTAATCAGTGGTTCTCTTAAGTCTAAAGAAGAGCGTACAGTTTTCAACAAAGCCTACGAGGAGAAAATCAGTCTGCTGCATTTACCTTTGGATGGGTTGTGGTATGGCGCCAGTTACTGAAAGGTCTGTCCGCCCTGTACTCATTAAACGGGTTGCATTTAACCACGTTTCGTCGAGTCAAACAATATCGTTAAACTTTTCGTCATCGACGATATTCGTCATATGTATGTCGAATTTTCTCTCCTTTCCTGGAGTTCTTAGATAAGGATGGAACTTAATTTTCTTCTACTTCTTATTGCTCCTTTCCTATTCTCACTACAGTGTTCTTGTTAATTTATAATTCACCTGAAAATCCATCACTATACTGATGGGCCGATCATTGTCTTTCTCTCATACAAAATAGGGCATTGTTATAGTTAAGCTCTCACTACTTGAGACGGTTCCCACGAGAAACTAGCTATCGGAGGACAGTGAAACGTCGTGGAAATTATGATAAGAATATGCAGAATAGAAATAAACCATTGAAAGAAAACCATTTTAATTTCCACGTGAGAAGGTAACATATCTTACCTGCTCTGTAGACGTTGCTCAGTGTGGCGACCATCTGCATCCACGACCGTCTGGAAACTCACTAGAATTGTTCGCAACTCTTTTCGAACCACGGACCGTGGAATGTAGACCTGTTGTTACATAGCTAGCGCACTGATTGAAGATCGTACATTGCGTTCGCATTCCGAGCTACGGCAGCAGGAACTTCTTCAGCAATTTGTTGCACAATCGACAGGAGCAACTTCTAAATGGCCAGTTAAATCGACCTTCTGAATCATGTTCTTCAGCCCCGGTGGAGAAAGGAGAACTCTCTATACTTCTTTAATACAACGATACTCGCGAAGAGCAGCAGCCGGCCGGGGTGGCCGAGTGGTTCTAGGCGCTACAATCTGGAACCGCGCGACCGCTACGGTCGCACGTTCGAATCCTACCTCGGGCATGGATGTGTGTGATGTCCTTAGGTTAGTTAGGTTTAAGTAATTCTAAGTTCTAGGGGACTGATGACCTTAGACGTTGAGTCCCATAGTGCTCAGAGCCATTTTTTTGAAGAGTAGCACTATTGTTGTCGTTTTGGTGAAACGGATTTACAAGTAATGCCCTGGTCATCTTGTACAGACCAATGTTGACTGTCTGCAACTGTAATGTTCACCGATACTTGTGTTTCAACAATGCGTTACCGTTTCAACACCACTATCACGACACGACCATTACTATCAACGTTCATCCTGCTTCGCACAGTTTGTTCATCATCCCTATAAATTTGGGTACGCAATGGTAAATAGTTTTTCGTCTCCACTGGCTCAAATTGCGAAAGTTTAGTTATAAACATGCTGTATTCCCTAACTTTATTGGAATATTCATGAGCCTCCCCTCTCAGTGCAGTGCCTTGCTGAAGTAAACGCTTATCTTACACAGTATACATCCTCTGATGTCCTTCATTATGGCACTGGCATTTTGTGAAAGAAAGAAATATTCAGAGAAGTATCACACAACTCAGTTCGCAGCACTACGTTGTACAGTTGCTATAGACCAATGTAGCTATGGAGTGTAGAACGAAGCGGAGTTCGTAGTCACGAGTGCTCTCATTTTCGTTTTTCTCCTTTCCACAAGATGCAGGGTTTTTAAGGCTAACACAGAACAGAAAATGCAGTTTCCAAGAGCAATTCCGTGCCCCATCTTTGGAATCACATAAATGGCTCTGAGGACTATGGGAGTTCTGAGGTCATCAGTCCCATAGAACTTAGAACTACTTGAATCTCACTAACCTAAGGACATCACACACATCCATGCCCGAGGCTGGATTCGAACCTGTGACCGTAGCGGTCGCGCAGTTCCAGACTGTATCGCCTAGAGCCGCTCGGACACTCCGGCCGGCTGGACTCACATAAATAAGGGCTATGAAGCATCGGTGCTCAGCTCGTGGTCTTGCGGTAGCGTTCTCATCATTCAACCTCATTACGGTCGGAGGAAGGCTATGGCAAACCACCTCATCTAGTATCTTGCCTAGTACAGCGGGGCGGGTCTCCCGTATCGTCCCCTACGCTGCCCGGAATATGGGACCTCATCATCATCATCATGATACACTTAGGCAACGGCCTTGCCGCAGTGGATACACCGGTTCCCGTAAGATCACCGAAGTTAAGCGCTGTCGGGTGTGGCCGGCACTTTGATGGGTGACCATCCAGGCCGCCATGCGCTGTTGCTATTTTTCGGGGTGCACTCTGCTTCGTGATGAGAATTGAGGAGCTACTCGACCAATTAGCAGCGGATCCGGTCAAAGGAAACCATCATAGCGACCGGGAGAGCGGTGTGCTGACCACACGACCCTCCTATCCGCATCCTCAACTGAGTATGACACGGTGGTCGGATGGTCCCGATGGACCACTTGTGGCCTGAAGACGGAGTACTTAAGGCATCGGGTATCGGTCCTGGCTGTTGTGGGGCTGAAGGGTTGGCGAGTGGTGGGGGGGAGGGGGGTGGAGGGGCAAGACACGGGAGTTTTTCTCTTGCATTCCTGCAGGTACCTTACCTGCCTAGCAAATACTCCCGACCATTCGTGTAACCACATCCTTAGCACTTCGGTCATAATTATATGGTACCATTTGATTCTTAAACAAAATTCCGTGTCTCCTTTTCCAGAATTATTCTAACAGCGAATTTGCCCCGAAAATGTACACTTTGTTAAGGCAGCTCTGCTACTCGATGACTTCATGCAAAGCGGAATCTTCTACGTTGTTAATGTCACTCTGAAATTATATGTATTTTTCTTTGACATGAACAAGAGCTAGAGAACTACTCACAGATTCAAATTCTGAATGCTTCTAGCCGGACAAATCACCATTGGAATTTAATACATCGAGTAGTAACAAAAATTAAGGAGTAATGATTTACGTAAATTTTCGGATTCTTACGTTCATTCACGAAGCAGTAGCAAAACACTTAGTTGTTAAACTGATGAAAAGATTAATACGAGAGGCCTTCAATAAGTAATGCAACATCTTTTTTCTCTGAAAGCAGGTTGGTTTTATTCATAATTCCGAAACAGCATATTTTTCAACATAATCTCCGTGCAGTGCGACCGCCTTACGCCACCTTTCTGGGAGGGTGTGTATGAACACACGGTACCACTCTACTGGTCGACGTCGAAGCCAACTTCTTGCTGCAACAATAACCTCCTCATCACCCACGCACAACTTCCCGCAAAGTCCATCCTTCATTAAATCAAACAGATGAAAGTCGGAGGGTGACAGGTCCAGGCTGTAGGGTGGATGAGGAAGAACAGTCCAATGAAGTTATGACCTTCTCTCGAGCGCTCATACTTATGTGAGGCTTTGCGTTGTCATGGAGGAGAAATTCATTTCCATTTTCGTGGCGACGATCACGCTGATGTCGTTACTTCGATTTACTGAGGGTAGCACAATACACTTCAGTGCCATGACGGATCACTTGCACAGTGAGGTGTTTGATCACGATCCATCGATCGCCTCGAATGAGAGTGTCCACATGTTTCTACACTGCAGGAGTCACAGTTTTATGCGGCTGGGCGTCACGGGGAGATCGGACACATATCCATGACATTCCTGTAATCGAGACAGTCCCTTCGGCCAATGACTCGCCATGCTTTTGTTCACTCCCAGGCCTCCATAGACATTCTACAAGCGTCTATGAATATCTGTGATGCACTGGTGTTACAAGCGTAAAGTCAAGAGCCGGCACCCTAGCCGGGAACGGAAGAGAAGAGAAGGCTGTGAGCAGAGGTCAGCCAATCGCAAGCTGACCGACCCAGTTCCAGGACGACAACGTGACAGCAACGACACCTGGGTGAACAGGTCAAAAGCGCAGCGCCCGGCTAGTGACGGCCCGGCTGAATAGCGGTTTTAACGTTAGCCATTTCGACCGCAGTTTAGGACAGACTTTCATCAGTTAGAGATCAGCAGTGACTACAAAGACTGATTATTTCGTACGTCGCCCCGTGCTCGCGACACATCTCTGTAATTGCCAGAGTTAAGTATTGCATTTTATTATTTGTAATAAAACTCATTAATAAGAGTTGTTTGATCATTTGTCTAGTGAACCGAAGGAGCAAGCTTCCCAGACATAACACTCTGGTTTTCCACCAAAAGAAACTCAGCGGTAGCTCTCTGTTTGCAATGCACCTTCTCTACAGACGCCCTTTTGAATACAACGTTTTGCGCCGTCACCTGTCGGAACTGCAGGAACCTATGTGGGCTGAAGCGAGGATGTCCAAGACAAACTCCACATTTTTTCAACTGAAACTGGCCAAAAAATACATTGCATTATTTATTTAGCGCCCCTCGTACTAATTAAAATTTCAGACATTAATTTTATGGCCGCATTACTGTAAGAACATAGTTTTCTTAGAGAAAACTAACAAATAAGTGCCGGCAGCTGTGGCCGAGCGGTTCTAGGTGCTACAGTCTAGAACCGCTGACCGCTGCGGTTGCAGTTTCGAATCCTGCCTCGGGCATGGATGTGTGTGGTGTCCTTAGATTAGTTCTAAGTCATAGGGGACTGATGAACTCAGATGTTAAGTCCCATAGTGCTCAGAGCCATTTTGAACAAATAAGCTCACAGAAGTTTGAAAGTGTATTTGAACTCACGACCTTTCGATTACCACTACAGTGCTTTGCAATTACATTAATGTGTCATACAGATAATTTCGTTTTATTTAATATTGTTACGGGAGATCAACACTGTAACTGTAATGCCAACACGGATAGCGGATGCGAGTCAGTGATAAATTGCATGAAAAGCAGAAACGGGAAACACGCAAATGAATTCGGCATGCCGCGCGGACAAATTCGATGTGGCTCGTAGCGACGTAACGCGACTGGGTAAATTGTATTTACTGTACGCTGTAGTGAGATATGGCTCTCCCTCTACCTTTAAAAACAGTTTTGGTATGGTGGCTACATTTCGCGTCCTATAACGTATGTCTCAGTATCCACTGAACTTTAAGTGTCAAACGAGAAAATTTCTGCGTCAAGCACTTCGAATTAACTGCTGCAGGTTTCTTAATTTCAGAACGTCATTTAAGTATGGCAACTAAAGATAAGCTACGGTGTGATAATATAATGTGCGAAATAGAAGCCATTAACAAATGTTTCATAGAGATGTGAAACAATGGCTCTGCGTTAGTGAATTCTTGAGTAAACTCAGACGTGCTATTTACCAATCTCTTGCGCAACGGTCATCATTCCACTTTCAAATTCGGTTAAATCGCAACGTACTGGCATGTTCGCTACACACCTGTCTATTAACAGACTGTTCCGATATGATGTCCACACTCGCGCAATACGCAAAATAAAGCCGCGACTTCCGTGTGTCATACAGGCCACATCTTCAAGTAGGACAATCCCATCCAATAATGTTTACCAATATTTGTGGCTACTTCAAGAAACAATACGTTTGCGTAAATGATAAAACAACGCACCGCGACTGGATACGTGGCAATGAACAAAAACACTTTCAGCTCTTACAATACATAAACTGTTTTCAGGGCTAACTTACGCTTTTGCTCTCATTAACTGCACAAAAACAGGTCTGGGAGAAATACTTAGTGAAATATTCAGGATTTTGGCGTCTATAATCCTAAATAAACTGTTGAAAGGCTAAATGTCCCACATGAGTAATGAGGGATGTGTCTAACAGGAAATGAATGAAAAGCAACTTCGAAATGTTAGTGCGAAGTTATTCACATGAGTACTGGGAGAAATCAGCTAAATTTCGATTACGCGATGGGTCACACAAATCTGAAGGCTGTAAGTTCAACTGAATACTTACGGTTTGCAGTTGCAGATAACCTAAATTGGAACGATCACATAGATAATATTGTGTGTAGAGCGATCCAAGGACTGCGATTCATTAGCAGAACACTTAGAATATGCAGCAGGTCTACCAAAGAGACTGCTTACACTACGCTTGTCCGCCCTATTCTGGATTGCTGTTGTGCGGTGTGGGATCCGCATCAGGTGGTACTGACGGATGAAATCGAAAAAGTACAAAGAAGGGCATTTCTTTTTGTATTATCGAGAAATAGGGGAGATAGTTTCACAGACATGATACGTGAATTGGAGTGGCACTCATTAAAACAAAGGCGTTTTTCTTTGCGACGGGATCTTCTCATGAAATTTCAATCACCATTTTTCTCCTCCGATTGCGAAAACATTCTGTTGGAACCCACCTACATAGGGAGAAATGATCATCACGATAAGATAAGAGAAATCAGGGATCGCACGGAAAAATTCAAGTGCCGGTTTTCCCCACGTGCCGTTCGAGAGTGGAACGGTAGAGACACAGCATGAAGGTGGCTCATTGAACCCTCTGGCAGGCACTTTATTGTGAATTGCAGAGTAATGACGTAGATGTAGATGTAGAAGCAACATTTTTACAACAGTATCTCACCAATCCACAAATGAATAATAGATACAGTCAGTTACACACCGCTGAACCTGGCAGAAAAATCCAGCGCAGTCCAAGGTCTAAGACAGAAATAGACGACACCAGCATAATAGGCTAGAAAACAACAGCACGGGAAACATCCGAATGAGCTCTGCCGGGATAACATCTATTTCCAAGCACCGGACAGCTCGTTGACGCACGCAGATTTGCATGCAGAAAGAGAGGGATTTCTGGCAGCTATAAAACATCTACTCATTGCGACAAGCAACTACCAGATGGGGAGTCAGATTGTGCAAGGAGTATCATACATTACAGCTAGACGTAAAACCCTAACAGGCACGCAATATTAAAAAAAAGCGTGATGATGTCGCTAAAATAATCCAACAAAATATGAGGGCGCCATTATCAATAAATGAATGATTTTTCTCCGTACTTCAGACAAGAATCTCTCACCGTTGTAGAAAATGAAAATTCAAAATTTTTTGGAAATGCAGGACAATAATTAATGAAATAATCTGTTGTAATGGATCTGACGCAACAATGATTATTAAAGCTAAGAAGCCATCTTCCTTACAGAACTGGTTGTTGTCGACAGCCGTAATTGTCCAACCATCTGTAATGAGAAAATGGTAGATACAAGGACCTGGCAGAGAGGTAAAAGCCATGCGGAAGGGTAAGTCAGTATGCATCGTCCCTGCCGTAACATTGGATACCGGTATTATTCAAAAAAGACTGTTGCAGTGCCTTTCTCTCCTCTCCGTGCGAACACGCCCTGGGAGGCCCATTTGTACCGCCGTGTCATCCTCAGCTGATAGACGTCACTGGATTCGGATGTGTAGGGGCATCTAGTCATTACACCACTCTCCTGACCGTCATCAGTTTCCGTGACCGAAGCTGCTACTTCTCAGTCAAGTAGTCTGCAGCTCGTGTCCTAGTGGCTAGCATTGCTGCCTCTGGATCACGGGGTCCCGGCTTCGATTCCCGGCAGGGTTGGGGATGTTCTCTGCCAAGGGACTTGGTGTTTGTGCTGTCGTCATAATTTCATCATTTATTCATCATCATTAGTGCAGTGGCTAGACTGAAATGCGTAAAATGGGACTTTGTACGGGCGCTGGTGACCGCACAGTTGAGCGCCCCAAAAAACCAAACATCATCAGTCAAGTAGCTTCTTAATTGTCCTCACAAGGGCTGAGTGCACCCCGGTTGCCAACAACGCTCGGCAGACCCGAACGGTCACCAGTTCAAGTGCTAACCAAGCCCGATAGCGCTTAACTTTGGTGATCCGACGGGAACCGGTGTTACCACTGCGGCAAGACCGTTGTGCAGAGCCTAAAGTGCACCCTTCCCTATGTTGGAAACTGCACAAAGATGTTTTACTCAACACATGGATAACAGTTCGTCAGATTCTTGGATAAAATAGGTAGTTTAGTGATGGCTCTCAGCACTATGGGACTTAACTTCTAAGGTCATCAGTCCCCTAGAACTTAGAACTACTTAAACCTAACTAACCTAAGGACGTCACACACATCCAAGCCCGAGACAGGATTCGGACCTGCGACCGTAGCGGTCGCGCGGTTCCAGACTGTAGCACCTAGAACCGCGCGGCCACAACCGGCCGGCAGTTTAGTGATAAGTTGTTGTTTAAACACTTATCATGGTATCAATACTATGAATGAGCCAATAAATAATAACTACTCTGAAACACGACCTGCAGTCGCTTCTACGGTGCAGGTCGCATTATGAAACAACAGAAGGTGAACAACAATGACTACGAGTTAGTTGTTCAGTGACTTAAACAGCAGTACAACCAGGGAGAAGCATAGAGATGCTTGCACCTTTCTACCTGAGCGGTTTGTGAGCCGCTAACGAGCATGTACCTGACAAATGTGTGTGTATCTGCGAGTGTGTGAGTATGTGTGTGTTGCTCGATTCGAGATTGCTGGAAGCGAGCCACCTGCTGTCCGCCCTTCCGTCAAGCACAAAGGGATTTTCAGGTTTGGTGGGACGTCTCTGTTGAGTGCTTATGCACTAGCAAGCATTGCGACTCACACGTCACTTTTGCTGTCGAGAAACTCATGAACCTCTACTGACGAGGCAATGTGTCGCGTTTGAATTCTGAAGCACCACTGTGCTGTGCCTTTCTAACTTCGTAATTCAAGAAAATGGGTATTTGGACGTGTGCGTGTGTGTTTAATGTAAAGCTTGTGTTTGGTGTTTGTGTATGTCATTAATTCCGGCGCGTAATTCTTAATTTTGGGCTTTCAAAATAAGCTTCAGATGGTCCTAGGCCTAAATTTTATGTGAAGAGAGGGTGCGATTTCTGTGATTCTTCGTAAAATTTAACGTATTTATCTTTAATAAGTGTGTAAATGGTGGGCTGTTTCAATAGTTCTCCTATGTGTGTGTTTTGGATATACATGCCAGCACCTGGTTAAAATGGCTCTGGGCACTTTGGGACTTAACATCTGTGATCATCAGTCCCCTAGAACTTAGAACTACTTAAACCTAACTAACCTAAGGACATCACACAGATCCATGCCCGAGGCAGGATCCGAACCAGCGACCGTAGCGGTCACTCGGCTCCAGACTGAATCGCCTAGAACCGCACGGCCCGCACCGGCCGGCCGTGCCAGCACCTGAAATGATATGGAAAGCTTTGTTCTCGAGACGTTGTAGGCATAGGAAGGTGGTTGGAGCTCCGCAAGGTTTAGCCTTAGGCCCTGTCCTATACATCACCTACACCAACTACGTACCCAAGAAAGTCGGTGGTGAAGTATCTCTATACGCTGTCTATACTGCCACATACAAGAGCAGCAGCAACATTTTATTCGTCCACCATAAACTACAGGAGCATCTAGACTCCAACTAACGTTTGGAGGTGAAAACTGGCCCCACCAAATGCCAGGTCATTTATATTACAATGGAAATTAAGCATCCCGACCGGGAACTCACGATTGACGGACGAGATCTGCCCTGGCGTGACTCATTTACGTACCTGGGCGTGGATCGTGCCCTTCTTACGAAAAACTGACGCCTCGCAACATACGAATCAACGATCCAGATTCAGTGTTCTGTAAAGTGTTCAATGACCTAGTTTGTAAATAAGGTCACCGTGCTAGCCACGGCCAAAGACTTTTACGAATGCTGCTGCTACTGAATCTCTATTTGAACTAGCATACTGCTCGATAATGTATATGCCCTTTAACTGTGCGTAAGTGAGTGGCGTGCACAACCTGCGTGTGTGCGTGCGGTGACGTCACGTGCAGCGGTCGCGCGGCACCAGGTGCGTGACGTCAAGGGCGCTAGGGTTGTGGTAGGGGGATGGGTGGTGAAGGGGGGGAGGGGGGATGGTAGAGGGGTGGGAGAAGGCAGTGAGCGACAGGCGCGGGCGCTGAGTAATTAACACCGCACCGCCCACCCCCCAGAGGGCGCCAACTGAAGCAAACTTGGTTTCCTGGCAGTTGCCGCAGCAGCGCCAAAAGCGTCACGAGTTTGACACCTTAGTCGTCGCATGGCCGTTACGTTGGCTTCTGCACTTAAATTAGTCACGGGTTTTAACACCGCTACAGCGTGAGTTATTGAGGCGAAAAATGTGTCAGCACAGTTCTCTCTAGAGGATTGCGTAGCTGCTTCGGTCTTAATTTTTGTAGTAATGAAAACTCTGTGTTATTGATTTATGTTACGTATTAACGATTTGGAGAATAAAATAAATTACATCATAACATTGGGAGGATGATTTCCTTCTGATGAACTGTTGTCTATTAATATCAACACAATTGGAGGTAGTTATTTTGCTTTATTTTTGTAAAATCAAAAATGCTGTCCAGCACTAAATGTAAAAACGAGATATTCCTTGACGAAGAGCTGTGTCAAAGGACTGGGGGCGTGGCTTTCGCATCATACGGTAATGATAAATGGGGATAGCGACGATGACATCCTAGTGTTTTGTGACCAACCTAAAATGAATATGGTGAATGTAGCTGAAACTAACGAATTAAAAGTTTTTCAAAAACATTCATTAAAAATATTCTTTAAAACACACACACACACACACACAAGATTCTCAGAATTGTGTACTAAGACATTCTTCTTGTTCTACTGACGATAGAGTCAAGAATGTACGATGTGTCACAATGCAAGAATACATAAAAAATGATATTTCTTCTCAAAAGTAATAGCAAATTTGTCGCCAACATACAAATGCATATACCGAGAAATCCATCACATGATTTTTTTGAATAACAATAAACACAGGTTATTTAAAATGTTTGAAACAGCTTTAAACTTCTGATTACCTCCACCCCATCGTATCTTACGGATTTATGGACAACACTGCACGACTCATGGTGTCAATTCCCTCCAAGCACTACTTCAGACATTACTCGAATCCATGCCACGTCGTGTTGAGGCACTTCTGCGTGCTTGCGGGGGCCCTACATGATATGGGCCAGGTGTACCAGTTTCTTTGGCTCTTCAGTGTATAACTTAAAAGATTAGAGGTGCGCAAGTCAGGAAACCTCGGAGGAGGTAAATGTTATCTGTTCCATATATAATTGGCTTTTGGAGCGACGTTAGTGGCAACGATAGGAACATAGTATGATTTAATTAATGTATTTGCAACCAACGTAAATGAGTAAACATTATGTGCGATTCGCGTCTCTCCCTTTCGATATCTGTGTGTGTGTGTTTGTGTGTGTGTGTGTGTGTGTGTAGGCGTGCTCGTGCGTGCTATTGGATATGTCTATTAATTATTATCATATTATGTATCAGAGGCTGGCTGATTGACACATATCCGGAGGCCACAAATAAAATACGAGGGGGAGGAAGCGCGCCAGGTGTTGATCTGAAGTCCGTGACACATCTCCTCTTGTGAATGTTGCTACGCACTGATTCATTGTTCAGACTAATTGCCGCGATTCTATGCCGCAGACGCTTTGCAGCCCCATTTTTCGTCCTGCCATGGAGAAAATCGTGTCGCCATCTAGGTTTGATTTAAGAAAAGAAGAAATCTGAAAGGTGAGTCATTAACTGCGCTGCTGAAAATCCTAATGTAAACAGGGCATTTCATTGTCACTGACGAAATGCAGCTAACATATCGAAATACTTTTTTATGATCGTAAAAGGCCTATACCCCTTTCCCGTCGACGAATATTAGTTTCTCACTCTCATGTATAGTTCTGAAGTGTCCAAAAAAAGCGTATCTTGGCTTATTAGCCGTCTGGGTGCACACGCGTGTTAATGCGACCGTTTCCGGAAAGGGGTATGCCGACCCCTGTACGAGTCCGTCAGGCTCATTAACGAGGAGGCGTAAAACTTTGGTGTAGTTTTCATGAGGTTTCGCACATCCCACTAGAGGAATATCGATATGGTTCCCATGTTTCTCCATAGATAAAATGTATTTCAGTGAAACCTATATCAAAATCCCTACATTAGTTCCTGAGATTAGCATGAACCCTAGCGGGCCACATCAGTTTATACATGTATAGGAAATAGATAGACAGATGTATAAAAATCGCATTAAGGAATAAATATTCTGGGGTAGAGTAGTTAGAATGCCCAGATGCTGGGACAGGTCCGTGCAGCACGTACTCAGTTATTACCACAACTAATACATTTGTATTCTGGAAACTTTGGCTTAGCTTGTTGAGTTACGCTAAAAATGATACTGTATGATACTGGAAAGGAAGTCCCATGCTTCTTTGACAGATCATAGGAGAACTGTGCGGGACACCCACACCGCCGTACTAGGCAAGGGTCCTAATGGAGGTGGTTTGCCGTTGCCTTCCTCCTACCGTAATGGTGATGAATGAATATGATGAAGACGGCACAACAGCACCCAGTCATCTCGGGGAAGGTGAAAATCCCTGGCCCCGCCGGGAATCGAGCCCGGGATCCCGTGCTCGGAAAGCGATACCGCTACCCCGAGACCACGAGCGGCGAACTGTATAACATTACAGAGTGAAAATACGGTTTCTGTATTTTTGTGTCGCCTATGCCTGAGAACATCTCAATTGCAAATGAAGATTTGTTTAAGCACTTTTGCAATTCAATCATATGCTCTACATTTTCTTTGCCCTCCTGAAAACCGCACAGTACGGAATGTGATAGAGAATGCTTGCTGTACCAGATACGTTTTCCCAATTCTTACACTTTTGCGGATGATGGGCAGAAGGGGTTTGTCGACTCCCTGAAATTCTTCCACTTCTTAATTGGAGGAAGAGTCCACATCACTCCTGTGAGAGCTCACGTCCCTTCTGGAAAAGCCCACGTCCCTGCTGGAAGTGCCTACGTCCCTGCTGGAAGAGCCCACTGCTCTGCTTGAAGAACCCATGGCTCTGCTGGAAGAGCCCACATCTTTGCTCTTAGGTAAATTGTCAGTAGAGGGAGACAGTAACCGCAAATTGGAATAATGCTGTAATTATTCTGTCCTGCAAGAAAGGTGACAGTCAACCCATAAAAACCTTTTCATAAGATGTTAACTAAATTTATCAGTAAACGTAAGGGAGAAACTTCGGAATTTAATGAGGTCGGTCTCAGAAGCGCTTATAACATGACTACCTGCCATGAACAAAGATATACATCAAAGAAACTAGCATGAATCAGTCCTTTGACTTGGATACATAGATTCGGAGGACGCTTGTGACTGAGTTCCAACAAAATTTTTGCTAATAGAGGGACAGCCTTAGAGAGAAGGGAAAGATATATCGTACACCAGTAAAAAAAGGTACCATTCGACGTTGTCAGGATATAAGGAATCCAGTAATGATAAAGTCGAGGAGATATAAGCAAACGAAGACTATTTGCAGCAGCCCTAGAGGAACTGTGCAGATACTTTAACTGGGAAGACGAATAAGGTATGTCTGTTTAGGGAACTCGTCTGAACTTTTTCTGTTTTGCAAATGACTGCTTTGCAGCAGTGTAGCTATACAACAATGAAACAAGTCGTAATAAAATTAAAATAATTTACAATGAACACATGAGAAAGAATGTAGTTAGGAACTGACAAGTAAAGTCACAGAAATCTTTGATGCGTCCTTTGTTTAGGAGAAGTGGAGTCACAAAAGAGCACGGTACAGGACAAATAAATAAATAAATAAGTAAATAAACAGAAGAGCAAAAGTGGATTCTGAGGTGGACGTTAAACACATAAGAAGGAAGACTGAATTTAAAATCGAGCTTCTGCTCGACATCAACGCTATTAGGGACGAAAAACTAACTCAATCAGACTAGTATATGGTTTTGGAGAAGCAGGGAGGGAATGTCGGCAGTCTCTCCTTGAAGGAACCATTGTGGTCTTTATAGACCACAAAATAAGGACATCAGAATATAATTAGAATCTTTATCCATTGTACTGTGTTACATCGGTAACTGAAAGCAATCTTTTGGAACATCTTCGCACTTAAGTTGTTATGAAAATGAATTGGAAATTGATCGACATATTTGTGTCTCATTTGTGTCCACATCGGTATTGCAAACAACAAATTCGTAAAATAAAGGTAATGAAACAAGAAAAGTTTTCTTACAGCATTCAGAATGGTACTTCTCTCTTAAACTGGATTTTGAAGGTGCGGACAGTTAGGATTTAGTATTGCAGTTTCGCAATGTCACGCATTGTCGGGGTCTATAGGGAGGCACGAGTAAAACGATGACGAGAATTGATGACGGACGTACATCACTGGACAAGAGGCGAGGTGCAGCAGGGCCAGTGGAAACGACAGACGAGGCAGTAACCATTTGGCAGACAGAACGAAAGCGAAAAGTTATCCTGCTTATTAATGACGCAAACTTTTGCGTGCTACATATCATGCCTCGCACGTCGCATGGAAAGGTGCTCATATTAATTCGCTTGTGCTTATTGTCTGTCCCTACAATAACAAAAACTAACGACCTCTGCTATAAATTCTATTAAAGCAGAGTGAATAATATATTTTTACACTGAGTGTCACTAAAGGCAAATTTCATTATAAACCTTTTTCCATATTGTGTTGTCATTAATGATAACTAGACATCGTGAATGTAAAAGAGACATCAAACTTCCATTCGAACTCTGTTATTCAGTTGACTGTTGTCTCATATTCCCCCTTCACGAATGCTTCGCTATGAGTTGCTTTAACCTTCATATAATATTCTATTTTCTAGATAATGCTGTTGCTGATCGTGTTTAGAATAGAAAAAGTCTGTATTGACTAATCTTTACATCATCATCGGACTTTCGGCCCAGTTAAGACGGAAAAAATTAAAATAAATGTACAATATGTTTCACTTTTCAAACTACAAACTCACCACAACTACACGTGTGCGCTTGCACACGTACATGAACGCTTGTCACTTACGAGCAACTGTAAACAGAAGAAATGTACTCAGGGTGATTATATGAAAGGATTTCAACATTTGACTCTAGGATGAAGAAACAATTTAGAAAAAAAACTAGCTAGCAACGCAACGTGTTGCAAATCCATTTACCATGATAACGGTGGTGTGGCTTTGGATCCATGAAACACGAAAGGCGGCGAGCAACCGTCATGATCCATGATCTCTCACTCACTGCCAGCGGCTTACGGAGACTGGAGGATATTCACTCCAAGGATTGCACAGAGTTCCGGGATAGCTCGATAGGAATCAGGCCGGGTGACCGCTGGTAGCACACTGAGACTCTCATGTCCGCAGTTTAATACTCCGTGTAAGATGACGCACTTTAGGAACTTTGGGATGTTCTTTAATTTATCTCAAGGTACAAGTCACCTATGGGTTGCCACAGAACAATTTGATGCATGGGTGAATATTTGGCTACTGTATCGTTATTCTTAGTGTGTTTGACGAATAACTGCAGAAACTGATGAATAGTACGAGTCGTACCTGGAATAAAGAATATGGACTCGGAGTACCAATACATTTCAGAAACATGAACGTAGTGAGTATGAGGCATGAGATTAGCGCTAAACTCAGCATTAAAACTGGGCAACACAAAGTAGACGAAATGAAGGATTTATTGTATCTTGAAAGCAATATTACGCATATCTGATGAAGCAAAGAGAGAATAAATTAGCAAAGTAGCAGCGTATGACTCGCTAAAATGAGGCGATATTGACATTGTTCGAGAAAGAAGTTTCTGAAAGATAATTGTATGGATGTGGTACGTAGACTTACGTTTAACAAAAAATAAAAAACGAATTTTATCATGGTATGCTGAAGCTATTACAATTTAGCAGAAGATGAAAATTAAAATTGAATTTAACGTTGTAACCTTATATTTGTGCGGCCAATTTGCAACACCTCTACTTCAACAGCCCCGAGTGTGCATATGGTTGTAATAGCCTTACAGTTCTCGTGAGAGCTTGCAGTTGGACTAGTACAGGTATGAAGTCAGACCCACGTCACCACAGAATTCTAGTAGCTCGCCTTGCATTTTCTCAAGCTGATGTCTCCTTCGAAGGAGATAACGCACGGTCGCGTCCCCATTCATAATTTGGCACTGAAACTTATGGGAAATGTGCAGTTGTACTTCACCAGCAGTAAGTACGAAAATTTCTTTAAGTGGTGCCATTAATTATTCAGCGTTTCAATTCCTTCCTCGACATTGGTCATAATACCATCACAAATGATAACACAGCATTATACTTCCACATTAATAATTGCGACGTTCGACCTTGTAATGTTAACGCAAGCTACGAACTTAATAATATTTTATCATTAATAAATATCCTGAGTAATTAACACATCTCTATTCCGATTACGATCTTCCTGTACCAATGGCTTAAGAGCGATTTTATCAGCGTGCTTCAGTGAGGTCCTATGCCAACCACAGTGGGGCCTGTTTCTTTTGACCAACCAGAGGTTAGGAAAAACAGCTCTACCTTTTAAGGCCATGCCACAATCAGCCAATGAGAAGTAGGGACGCAGTGATCATTATCACAGCTCTCCCAGGTCCAGTGAACTAGAAATGTTGCAAATTTAATTTTATTTGTCATCCTTTATTAAACTGTAACGATTTCTAGAGACACTTTAAAATTTATTTTTCCCTCTCTGTGAAATGTAAATATTTCTGCATAAAGCAACTAAGTAAGACTTATCTTTGTAAACATTCTGTATCTTTTATTATGCATCTTCATGCATCTGTAGCAGTAATAATTGCGTACGTTATAATACTATCGGCTATTACTAAATTAGCAATTCACCGATAACGTTACTCCTACGGAAGAAATTAGATTTTATCATGATTATGTGTAATGGAAAAGCTATCAGACTAATTTTCGTTTCGCGAAACATTTCTATTTAAAGGAGCCAGTAGTAGAATAAACGGGAATCGAACAAAGGTTGTATTAGTTATAAAGTAAACTGGAATTACGAAAAAGCGAACGGTCGCCAGTCTAATTAGGCAAAGTTGTACTGAATACTAGCACTGTTCACAAGAAAGTCAACTATTGCTATTTACTTTACTTTATACTGAATTAAAATTTTGCGTATAGGACATGAGACAGTAGTACACTTAAGCAAGCAAGGTACCAGTGGTTTGACATGAACGACACATAAGTAAAATCAAATATTTTGGCAATAACTGGCTCTCTGTACCAGTTACTCTCTGTGCTTTACAGTAGGGAAGCTAATGGCCGTTACGTGCAATAGATTACTGACGTATGAGCACTATTAATTTGGACACGAGGCTCTCCTATCAGCTTAATTGCGAGAGAAACACTGTTAGTGAAATGGTGTTCAGATAGCCATGTTCTCTGTTCTGACTACTATTTGTTTTTCCAAGGAGCGTTCACGTCTTTATATTAAACAGCTCAAATGAAAGATGTGATCCCCAGATCTGATGTACTTCGAATAGTGGTACCGAGTTACTTATAATAGAACATAAACGTTACAAGGATAAAAGTTGCTCATCCGTCGTAATGCTGTTGTGAAATTGAGTTCAACACTGTCCCAACAACTAGAAACGGGACACATGAGGTATTTTATCAGTAGAAAAATATCAATGCTGATCAGTTTCGCCAACACTTTTTCCAACAAACATATGGAAATACAAATATTGTTACAAACCTGTGCATTAATAATTCCTTATGCTAGCACTTCATGTTTACTTCCCAGTAACTACTCTGTATGATCACAGTTTTATGCAGACAATTTTGGTACTGTGCTTAGATATCATTAAGAATAACATTTAAGCAAAGCACTTCAGATATTTTCTTTGTAGCTGTAATTTTGTAAAACTTCAGCTATTCTTGTATGAAAACCACACGGGGTACCTCATAAACAAGGCTCATGGAATAGTAACGCTACAGAAGTTACTCAACTATATAAAGAAAGCAATTACTTTTCAGTTAAGTAAAATAGGATACTTCTAAACATTACTGAAGTTGGGAAAGGATTCTGTCTAGGTAAATGACTAGGTGCTCAACACACAATTTAAACAAAACTCGCTTGTCACTGTGTAAGAAACCGACTGGTCCATGCAGTCTTACAGTACTCGACTGATTGTTTCATATGATCTCCGGCGGCAATTTTAAAAAGGCGGCAGAAGTATCTATGACTCTTGCTGTATAAAAAAAGTTCTGGAAATTCTGTTCTTAGCGTCGTATTTTCGTAACACAGAACTAACCGAGGTATACCATGAAGAATAAGCCAAAATTGTTCCATATCCGAGAGTATGTTACTTAATTTTCCTGCTCTTTCTGCCCCATTCAGCATATCCGATACGAATGGTTTGCCTACTAGCCACCAACTAACTCGTGCCATAAAAGAGCCTTCTAGTTCGACCGCCAAATCCCCCTTTCCCATTCCTGTCAAGCCAGATTTGCTGTGGAGATATGTGCCCTTAGATTTTACATAGTCGCAAACCTAATTTACGTAAGGGTGAACCAGTTCTACGGGAATAGTTTTAACATAACGCTTTTGCAGAACACTGCTTTTAACATTACGTACTTACATTAATTGATCGTCATCGTTTTCTTTGGGCCTTTGTTACACCTCAACGTGGGGTCTGTCTTGTTACTACGCATTTGGAGATGTTAGTGTCTGAGGGTGCCGCATGCTCTTCCTGTCGCCGTCCGTACCACCTGGGGTGGAAATAGTGTACACCAGCAATATGCGTCTAATGTAAGGCAAGAAGTAGTGCGAACGTATTCAAACGTTTGCGAGGCGGGATATGGGGACTAGACCAGTACTCACCTAGGGGGAAAACCGCCTAAAAACCACATCCAGGATGGCCAGCACACAGGACCTCGTCGTTAATCAGCTGGGCGGATTCGATCCAGGGCAGGCGTGCTTATTCGAATCCAGGTAGCAGCGCATTAGAGCCCTTGGCTAACCAGGCGGTTTCTGCATGTGCGGTACTTACATTAATCATTGGGACATAAATGGACATAAATAGTGAATTAACATTTACATAGATGTTACACCAAAGAGCTTTTTGATAGACAGGTCACTTTAAACATAAGCAGACAAAGAGGTGATATGAGGTAATGGTAGGTAATGTCGATAATAATCTTACATCGTCACACATCTTTTGATCTATGCATATGGACTATCAGACCAATTCTGTGACTAGATTGAAGAGTTCCTAGATAACAGAACGGAGCATGTCATTCTCAATGGAAAGAGGTCTTCCGAAGTAAGAGTGATTTCAGGTGTGCCGCAGGGTAGTGTTGTAGGACCGTTGCTATTCACAATATACATAAATGACCTTGTGGATAACATCGGAAGTTCACTGAGGCTTTTTTTGGATGATGCTGTAGTATATCGAGAGGTTGTAACAATGGAAAAATGTACTGAAATGCAGGAGGATCTGCAACGAATTGACGCATGGTGCAGGGAATGGCAATAGAATCTCAACGTAGGCAAGTGTAATGTGCTGCGAATACATACAAAGAAAGATCCTTTATCATTTAGCTACGATGTAGCAGGTCAGCAACTGGAAGTAGTTAAGTCCATAAATTATCTGAGAGTAGGCATTAGGAGTGATTTAAAATGGAATGACCATATACAATTATTCGTCGGCAAAGCAGATGCCAGACTGAGATTGATTGGAAGAATTCTAAGGAAATGCAGTACGAAAACACAGGAAGTAGGTTACAATACAATTGTTCGCCCACTGCTTGAATACTACTCACCGTTGTGGGATCTGTACCAGATAGGTTTGATAGAAGAGATACAGAAGATCCAACGGAGAGCAGAGTGCTTCGTTACAGGATCGTTTAGTAGTAGCGAAAGCGTTACGGAGAAGATAGATAAACTCCAGTGGAAGACTCTGCAAGAGAGACGCTCAGTAGCTCGATACGGGCTTTTGTTGAAGTTTTGAGAACATATCTTCACTGGGGAATCAAGCAATATATTGCTCCCGCCTATGTATATCTCGCGAAGAGACCATGAGGACAAACTCAGAGAGATTAGAGCCCACACAGAGGCATAAGGACAATCTTTATTTCCATGAACAATACGAGACTGGAATAGAAAGGAGAACCGATAGAGATACTCAAAATACCCTTCGCCATACACCGTCAGGTGGCTTGCGGAGTATGGCTGTAGATGTAGATGTAGATCTATGGTCTAGAGATTCAGTTATTACCTGACAATGGCCTAAGAATCCTAAAGCTGATGCATGATGAAATAAATAACATTTTCAAAACTCCGGGAAAGTGTTCACTATTTTGTACTTTTGTCAGGTTCTGTCAACCGCTAACTTAAATTCATTTAAAGTTAAAGAAAGCCTTTATTTTGTTTGACATTGTCGTTTTAGAAGACGAGGTGCCGCACGTGGAGAAATAAAATCCTGAAAAATTTTCGTTTCCAAAAAGGAGTCAGCTTTCATGTTATATTCTGACAGTAATCTTCACATGTCGTATCAAACAAAACCCGAGGCTGTTGACAGCAGGCTTCCATACACCTTCTGCGTTGCCTCGCCTCCCCTCCCCTCAGATTTCTCCCTTTGAGCTGAAGTATATTGCTTGCAACGGAGCCGTCAGACAGCTTTGGGGGTCCGTGCCTATGCCTGCGCCACGCTCCTCATAAGTGAAGACCCAGACCTCAAACTCACTCCCATCCTCCCTCCCTGAATGCTCCCTTCACTCTCCCTCTGGAGTTTCACGCCTTGAGGTAGGGACGCTTCCCTCGCTATTCGAACCACCAGCGTCAGTGGACTGGCTGGTGTACGCGTCAACTCCCGTTATTAAATATAGCCCCAGAGGACGCAACTTAATCCACCCTCCTGTAACATTAGTGACGCCTGGTGTTACGCATCTGAGACTATCTGAAATATTACTCAAAGGTACCACAAAATTCTTCTGGATTGCAGAGGGAGCCTTGATGTAAAATGAAACAATGCTCCGATCACTACTGCGCGCACACAATGCACGTACGCAGTCTGATAAAGGCAGCCTTCAATAGTGAGATAGAGCGTTGTTTTGTGAGCTTGCAGTGTCGTATTTGGATACGATCCCAAGCTTTCGGTAACTACCTCCATCATCGCGAAAGACCTTGTAGCCAAAGTTGTAATATTCGGCAATCTTTGATTCATTGTTTAACAATACGAAACGCTCAACAGACCAGATACATTTTTCTAAACTGAACCCAGATCGAATATCTACGCAGATATTCTTCCCCTAGACATATTTTCGTGTGGCTAATAGCTATAATATTTCCTTTATACTCTTACTACTATAATTACGCAATTGCACCTCGTTTCTACTATTTTATTGCCAGGGGACGAAAAAATAGATTCCACCCTGCATGTATGACGTTTAAAGCTTCTTTGATTATTGAAATACACTGACGGTAAAAAAATCGCAAAAAAAGTTAATGTAGTGTAATGGTATTTCGTGAATACATTTGTTTAGGAAACATGGTTAAGAGATTAACATTGCATGATCACAGGTTAATGAAAGCGCGAGTTAAGCCCCTGCAAATGTGAAATGCTGGAACATTAATGGCCGGTGTAACCGACAGAATCTTGAATGCAGCCGACCGGAGTGGCCGTGCGGTTCTAGGCGCTACAGTCTGGAACCGCGAGACCGCTACGGTCGCAGGTTCGAATCCTGCTTCGGGCATGGATGTGAGTGATGTCCATAGGTTAGTTAGGTTTAAGCAGTTCTAAGTTCTAGGGGACTGATGACCTCAGAAGCTGAGTCCCATAGTGCTCAGAGCCATTTGAACCATTTTTTTCTTGAATGCAAGCGTGCAAACGTTCACGCAACAATGTGTTGCGCAGGTGGCGGATGTCAGTTTATGGGATGGAGTTCCTAGCTTGATGCACTTGATCTGCCAATACAGTGACGGTTAATGTGGTTGTGGAGGATATGGAATTGTCGTCCGATGACGTCCCATATGTGCTCAATTGGAGACAGATCTGGTGATCGAGCAGGCCACGGCAACATGGCCACACTTTGTAGAGCATGTTGGGTTACGACGGTGGTATCCTGTTGGAAAACACCCCCTATTATGCTGGTCATAGTCATGAATACAGAGCAACAGGTCGAATCACCAGACTGGCGTACAAATTTGCCGTCGGGTTGTGTGGGATAACCACAAGAGTAGTCCTGCTGTCATACGAATCGGCACCCTGGACCGAAGCTCCAGGTGCATGTCGAGTGTGTCCAGCCTACGGATAGAGTGATTGCAGGCGCTGGACTGGCTTCCTTCTAACCAACACACAGCCATCACTGGCCGATGTGTAACAGGCTTTCATCATAAAAGAAACAACAGACCTCCATCCTGCCTTCCGACGAGCACTCGCTTGAACTCGCTTAAGGGGACGTGGACGTAAATGGGCTGCATTCTTATACCTCGCTCTCAGTGCACATTACACTTGATCTACAATGCGGAGGAAGTTGTGATTTTTTACTAGAACATTAACTCAAGCTGTAATAGGAAATTTATTGAAATATCTACTATAGTTTAAGAATTATAGTATTTTGCCTAATAGTTGTTTTTATAATACACGTTCCCATTCTGGTACCATTTTTTGGTCCACCATCAGTCTAATAGCATTCAAACTGAAACAGGCTGCTGTCAACATCCATAGAAACACATCATGCCTCTCGTTTTGTAGTTTGGAATATATCTGAGGAAATAGAAAAACCTTTGTTGTACAACATTTTATATTTTGTCTAAAACATATCTCTGAAATTATACAGTGTGGTCCACAAAGCAAAAAAGTGATCCAACTAAAACATTCATATTTATTTGCGCACTACACGAATGTGTAATAAAAATGGGGGTTCCTATTAAAAAAAAACGCAGTTGATATCCATTTGACCTATGGCAGCGCCATCTAGCGTGCCAGCCATAGCGCCATTTGGTTTTCGCCTTCAAGCTAGACGAGTTTCGTTCTTTTTAGCTTTTTCGTTTGATGCTTATTTCGTGAGATATTTGGCCCGATCACTATCGATGGGCCACCCTGTATATAGAATGACAAACGTAGATCGTTTCTGCGATGTATTAGGCAAATTACAAAAATACTATCCCATTCTTCACTTGAGAGAAATGTGGTAAAACCATTGTGAATTTATATGTACCTAATATTCTGAAAATGTAGTTTCGAGAAAATGAGAAAATAATGTTCACAGTGGTTTTGACTCACCGTATGCCTCTTTCGGAACATTCCAGCAACATAATCTTGCTGGCCAGCTGCTTCTTTATCCGCTGTACACTTCTTCTGGAGCCTTTTCCTTACTCTGGACTCTTTAGTGGTGGCTTCCACTGGCCTTTTAGCTTCAACTAGTCGCTGACGATCTATGGCAGTCGGAGCAGCTATCGTATTATTTCCTGGCTGGATGCTTAATTTGTCCATTACATTTGTCCTGCTCATTAGAACTTCATTGAAACAGATGACAGCATTTATCACACCCATTTTGAGTACTGTCCATCCAACAACTCTTTGCCACACGCAGCTGTTGAAACTCTCATTAGGGTTGTTTTGTGTACGGCCATGTAAACATTTGCTAAGTAATTTCGTATCTGCAAGGTCCCTGTATAGCGGCTTTACTGGTTCCATGACTGTGGCAGGCAAGAAATATTCATTGCCTGTTGCATGAGTTTGGCTGATTTGCAGACATTTGTTCAAAGAGCATTTAATACCAAATCAAAACTGTAAAGTAGATAAAAACAACATTTTTTTGAAATGGGATAAAATCGTCTTTCAGATGGTGACAGCAAAAGTGTTGTCGAAAATTTCAGTCATATCACGTCCAGGTCCCCTTAGTTGGAAATGGCGGTGTTTTGGGGTCGGTGGGATGCACGCTACGGAGCGTTTGGCCCAGAGCTATTCTCGAAGTAACCGATTTGTAACGGCTCGTGGTGTCACGGTGGTGCCAACTGCTGCTCACATTGCTGCTGCAGATGCAGTGCGATGCGCCAGAGCCATACGCCGAACACGACAGTCTTCCCTCTCGGTAGTGACACGTGGGCGTCCGGAGTACGGTCTTCCTGCGTCCGTACGATCTCGTAAACATCGCTGCCAGCAGTCATGTACAGCGTGCTGCACTCCAGCTAAGTCTTTCTGCAATATCTCAGAACGGACATCCGGCTTCTCATAGCCCTATTACGCAACCTCGTTCAAACTCAGTGATGTGTTGATAATGGCATCTTTGTCGCCTTAAGGGCGTTCTTGACTAACATCAACTGACCATGTCCAATCTCAAAGTAAAGGTCAAGACCGTACAGCGTGTATTTAAAGTTAACCAGATGTGCGTGCTGATAGTGGAGGTACTAACGCCACTATTCTGTGTTTGGTGCGGAATTTCAATAGATGTCTTTCACTTGTAGGTACACACCTACCAACTATCATAAACGGCCCACGACCCATTCTTGGTGCTGTGATGTTTTCTGCCGTAAGTGTATGTACATGTGAATTGGTTGTTATTGGGATTTTATGCTTCCTTATAAGCAATGTTTGCCATTCCTGGAAGCTGGCCGCTGTAGCCGAGCGGTTATAGGCGGTTGAGTCCGGAACCGCACTGCTGCTACGGTCGAAGGTTCGAATCCTGCCTCGGGCATGGTTGTGTGTAATGTCCTAAGGTTGGTTTGGTATAAGTAGTCTAGGAGACTGATGACCTCAGATGTTAAGTTCCATAGTACTTAGAGCCATTTGAACCATTTTGCCATTCCTGGAAATAGGATGGGAAACGCTAGGGTTATTAGTTCTTTTCCCAAACCAAACGAGATTGCACAGTAATATTCAGATCTTATGATTCTGTATGACAGCTAAGACTTTTAATATTGACTCCAAGGTCGCCAAACAAGTTCCAAGCAGTTTTTCGTGAGGAAATTGTCATATTGGAAAATGCAATCTTTCTATGACGACAGTCTGTGCTGTATGGAGTGAATGTGATTACCTTTAGCGGTTTCATAGATCTTACCAGTTACCTGTCCATTCAGTGCTACCTTGGCAGCCACGAAAAACCACATCGTGACGCAAGCCATTATAGCATCGCCACCATGTTATGCAGCTGCAAAATGATGGTCTAAAGTGAATTAAGATGATGTGGACATTATATATTTCCATTGGCTGTTATTGCTCCCGATGCATCTGATTCACACGGAGTATTAAGTACAGTAACAACTCTGTCGTGAGTGATTAATTTATGCATTACAGTCACACGATTATCAGTGACACTACGATTGAACTTTAAGCCGTATTGTTGAGGTGTTTAAAACTTTTACACCGATATGGTGCTTTATCTACATCTACATCCATGCTCCGCAAACCACCACGTGGTACGAGGAAGAAGCTACATTGTATTGCTACCAGTCGCTTCCTTCCCTGTTGCACTCGAAAATAGAGCCAGCCAAAAATGACTATATATACGCTCCCGTACGAGCCATAATTTTCCATACCTTAATGATATATTAGTGGCATTATGGTTGTTCTGCAGTCAGTTTCAAATGCCGGTTCTCTAAATTGTCTCAACAGTGTTCCTCGAAAAGAGCGTCGCCCTCCCTCCATTGCTTCCCATTTGAATTCCCGAAGCATTCCGTAATATTTGTGTATTGTTCGAACTTATCGGTAGCAAATCTAGCAGCCCGTCTCTGAACTGATTCGATGTCTCTTTAATACGACCTGGTGCGGATCCCGAACACTCAAAAACTACTCAACAATGGGTCACACTGGTGTCCTACATGCGGTCTACTTTACAGATGAACCACACTTTCCTCAAATTCTCCCATTAAACGAAAATCGACGCTTCGCCTTTCTATTGTTTTCCAACGTTCATCCGGGATATTTAATCGGCGCGACTGTGTCAATCAGCACACTACTAATACCGAATTCGAATATTATGAGTTTTTTCCCTACTCTTTTGCATCTTCAGCCATCTGTTTAGTAGATTTCTGATAAATCTGCTTGCTTGCATGAAAATACCTACGAGGACTATTTTTTCGTGAAGTGGAGACCACAGTGAATATGAAAAATGTTTGCTTTGCAACAGTAAGCTACATTTTCTAGTTACTTCTCTACATGCTCACCGCACCGGCTTTGACTTTTGTCGTAGCGTTGTGGCAACTTTCACAGAAAGGAGACGCTGCCGTCCCCTCCAATTCCGTACACTGGTCTGCAGGCCGTTGCCTGTGCCGAAATGTTGTCTTCATAGCCAGGGGTTTATGTGAGCACACATGAAAATCAGAGGAAGCTAACTCCAGGCTGTATGGCAGGTGATCAAACACTTCTGATCGAAAACGTTGCAGGAGCGTCATTGCCCACGCAGTATGGAGCGAGAATTGTCATGAAGAACAAAATGCGGGACAGTGAGACAGACATTTTATGTAAATTGCATAAAACAGACGATATCTCGCAGTAAGCATTCATACTTAGGGGGAAACACTATTTTCTAGACATCTTGACGTACTCACTGTGCGCTCAGAACTGGAAAGAGAGACGTGACGCGATCTGCGGGCGTACTAGAGACACTGCCCAACATATATTTACAAAGTTTCATCGGATTTATACAGTGGCTTCCATTTCGCGAACGATCGGAGCTTAATAAATGAATAGCCTCGTACATCCCTAAACACACTTGTAAAATTAGAAGCGGTGTTTCGGATATGCAAGTAACTACGCACTGACTGTTTACTCTCGTTGAAGGTCTGTAAAATTACTTAAAACGGGATCCAACGAGAATAGCGCAATGTTCACGAACGGTCTAGTGATTCCGAACAGGCTCAAAGATGTTGCAGTACGAAGGTAAAACGGCGGCTACACTTTACAGGACGTTTTCAAGTATTTATATTAAGTTGTTAGCATTATCTTAAACCATGTTGACGGTATGTAAAATGAGATAAAGGACCATTAGTTATTTGCAAGAGTGGGATAGCATGCTGGATTAACAAATGAGGTATCATGCGCTTGGTTTCGTAGGGCGAAAATATACTAAACTGCAGTTGTTTCAAAGTAAATGCATTTTTTTGCATGCTGCACATAGAAATATTTATTTTTATTTATGCACCCAGATGCGTTTCACCTTTTTTACAAGGCATCTTCAGTGGATGTACTGAAATATTACATAATTTGTCCATTTTTACACACAGGTTATGGCTTCACATCTACGTTACAGATTTAAAAACAGTTTTTTTTATGGAATGGAAAGGTACCTACAGGTAACTTCTAATTCACTGCATCTAAGCAAACTGCTTTCTCTCATCTGGCAACCAGATGGACATCTTACAGTTCACGAAGTGAAAATGTCCACCTGATTGCTCGATCAGAAAAAAGCAGTTTGCTTAGAAGCAATGAATTAGAAGTTACCTCTAAGCACCTTTCCATTTCATAAAAAAACGTTAAGGGACAGTTTTTAAATCTGTAACCTAGATGTGAAAGCATAACCTATGTGCAACATAGACAAATTATGTAATCTTTCAGGACGCCCACTGAAGATGCCTTGTAAAAAAGGCGAAACGCGTCTGGGTGCATAAATAAAAATAAAAAGTTCTACGTGTGGTTCCTGAGGGGGGGCAGCAGCCTTTTCAGTAGTTGCAGGGGCAACAGTCTGGATGATTGATTGATCTAGCCTTGTAACACTAACCAAAACGGCCTTGCTGTGCTGGTACTGCGAACGGCTGAAAGCAAGGACAAAACTACAGCCGTAATTTTTCCCGAGGGCAGGCAGCGTTATGACAAGGAAAGCATTTCTGAAGAAGACAAATTTGTTAACATCGAGTATAGATTTAAGTGTCAGGAAGTCGTTTCTGAAAGTATTTGTATGGAGTGTAGCCATGTATGCAAGTGAAACATGGACGATAAATAGTTTGGAAAAGAAGAGAATAGAAGCTTCCGAAATGTGGTGCTACAGAAGAATGCTGGAGATTAGATAGGTAGATCACATAACTAATGAGGAGGTATTGAATAGATTGGGTAGGAAAGGAGTTTGTAGCACAACTTGACAAGAAGAAGGGACCGGTGGGTAAGAAATGTTCTGAGGCATCAAGGGATCACAAATGTAGCGTTGGAGGGCAGCGTAGAGGGTAAAAATCGTAGAGGGAGACCAAGAGATGCAAACACTAAGCAGATTCAGAAGGATGTAGGTTGCAGTAAGTAGTGGGAGATGAAGAAGCTTGCACAGGACAGAGTAGCATGGAGAGCTGTATCAAACCAGTCTCAGAACTGAAGAGCGTAACAACAACATGTGTAGCATACAAAAAAGGCATTTTCTTTGAAACAACTGCAATTTAAATACAGCTGCTGTGAAAATGGCCACTACAAGAAACGTGAAAATATACTAGGTGTTTAAGACCGAATTGATGAGTGTTACGGTAATTGTTATTCGAATTACGGTATAGCATTCCGGTGGATAGGTAACTAAAAAACAACACTACCAGAAGGTTGTCTACTTCACGTTCAAAAATGATAGAAAACCTAAAGCCACTGAAGATGAGAATGAAACTGCTGTTAAGGAAAAACTTGTACACACGAAGTTTTGGAATGAGAACTTGATTTCAGCTACGTTTATCCGAACGAAACTCAATTGGCTACACCACTGCCCACTCCTTTCAGTTTTGAAGAAGGGATTCTCCCGTAACTGACCTGTATAATGTCCCTCCCTTCATTGATTCGTCGACCACATCCATTTTCCTCTCTCGCATTTCTTCTGTTACGCACTCCGTCCCTCATATCCGTCTCCATATTACACCAGCCGACAGACCTCTCCCACCCCAGTTTCCATGTCTTAGGAGACAGTATTGCAAGCACGTGATAAACTAATCCTAGCTCCATGTGTCTGTTTGCTCATTACAGCTTATTGCCTCTACTGCAATCTCGGTAACGCTTTAAACAGGCTGGGCAATAAATCAGCTTTCTCTCTACGCGTTTGCAAACATCTCCGTCGTTTGAAGCTCCAGGGCGAGGTTGTAATCTCTTCGCAAACAGATGCTACTTCGCATAAATTTTCGAAGTTGGCTACGTTAAGAGTAAAGTCTCCACGCTGCAGGATGTTATGAATTTGCGACTCAGAGAGTTTTATCAGAGACTGAAAAACTCTACATATGTGATTAATTATATCCGAAATAGAAATAAAATAGTACCAGTCTAACTCGTAAATAAAATAAACTGAGGAGTGCAATTATAGTGCAGCCCTGTGAACGTGATTGTTGCCATCGTGAAAGGCGGGTGTGCCCACCATCACACTCAGCATGAGGATGTAGAAGAAAGAGTAATACGTCATTACCGAGAGTCTTGAAATAAACAACGTAGTGAATGAACGCGGTAACTTCACTTAATTCGCCCAAGTGATAGAGCGAAAAACATTCATGAAACATCACTGATCCTGTATCTGTGGTGTCACCGCCAGACACCACACTTGCTAGGTGGTAGCCTTAAAATCGGCCGCGGCCCGGTAGTATACGTCGGACCCGCGTGTCGCCACTATTAGTGATGCAGACCGAGCGACGCCACACGGCAGGTCTAGAGAGACTTCCTAGCACTCGCCCCAATTGTACAGCCGACTTTGCTAGCGATGGTTCACTGAAAAATTACGCTCTCATTTGCCGAGACGATAGTTAGCATAGCCTTCAGCTACGTTACTTGCTACGACCTAGCAAGGCGCCATGATCAGTTTCTATTCATATTGTAAATCATGTACAGTCAAAACCGACGTTCGTCATTAGTGGATTAAAGTTAAGCATTCCACCAGCTACGTCCGTTTTTCTCAATTCCCTCGCCATGTTCCAGACCTCATCCCAGCCTGCGTGAGCTAAAACGCGTGCATTTCGGCCTCCTTCAGTACTAAGGTGTTGGCTCTTCTGCCAACCACAACAGTATCTCCCCCACATTGCGGGTTAAACGTCTCAGTGGGCTGCCGGTACACCCAACAACTGCATCATTTTAAAAGAGGCAGTGGCCAAGACGGCCACTATCTAGTTTCTATATTGTTTGGTCCATTGAAGACGTGCAGCTTAATACAGTGCTGCAAGTAATGGCCTTCCGGGAGCTGATCGCCTCCAGATATCCTCTGCATGCTGCTCCCTTCGCAATGTTCATTCGGGAACTGATTGAAGAGTACCTGCATTCTCTGAGACCACACATTCTTTCGGCTTTGGAATCCGTTATCATTGACAAAGAGTGACATTCAGCTACAGCCCAAATCATAGCGACGTTTAGACTGTCGCAAAACAGAGTGACCAGAAATCTTGTTCATGATTCCCAAGCCTATGCGACAGCATATTTTAGCCACTGGTTCACTTCAGACATTTTCTAATTTTTATTGCCTTTCTGGACGTTCCCTTACAGTCATCTCAACAATGGAAGAGAAGACAATGTCTTTCGACAACTCAAAACATTCATTATAGCCAAGCCGTACTCTGGCACGAAGCTGGTCGTAGATTGCGTACCAAAAATGAACAGCATAGAGACAGAAGTGATGACACTGTCTTCAGGACCTCACCATCGTTTTGCAGGACAATGCTGAAGCACGTACAGCACGTACAGTGCAAGCTGTTACCGATTTGTTTGGCTGATGGGGCTGCTAAGTGTTATACGACCTTCTGCACTCCGCTGACTTAAGCCTTTCTGAGTTCAGCTCGATTTCTAAACTGAAGGAAACACTTCACGGCATTCGCTTCAGAACTGCTACAAATTCGTCGGACAACAGACAGCGCTGCTCGAACTGTCAACACAACTGGCACTGCTAAGAGTATCCTACGATTTCCACATCGCTGGCAGCGGGTTATACACAATGCCAGTGACTACTTTGAAGGTCATTGAAACTTTGAAACTCGAATATATTGTGTACGATCTGTAAATAAATAGTTGCCACTATTAAAGTTCCAACCCTCTTATACATACTTAGACAAGTCATGTGACGCCATGCGGGTAAATTTTGTGTCTATTACGATGCTACGAAAGTGAGGACAACACAACGCCAAATCCCCGTGTGGAAAAATCTCCAACTCGTGTGGGGATCGAAACCGGTTTCCTTAGACTAGCAATCGGTAGCACTGACCCTGCAGCAACCGAGGCTAAAAAATTCAAACAGTTGTGCACTAGTGGAAAATGGTTCAGGATCGAATCGAAGAAAGGGGATTTGCACCTGGCGCGAACGTATAAGCTTTAACCCTGAATTTTTACAAAACTCCAGACTATCGTAACTGCAGTGAAAAGTTTCCGACTTAGCGAGTCGGAATTCCAGACACGCTTCGAGAGCGGAATTGGACGGCGTTCTTTTCCAATGGGAAGCACTTCGTGAGGATAGAACGAATCCGTGCTTTTACAGACCTAGCGATAACTATCATCCTATTTTCCTTTGGAAGATGTTTAATGATGATGAATTCACCTCTAAGAGATTAGATTAAATCCAGTTGTCAGCGGATCCAAAAATGAAACGATTCTCGTGGGTATGGAACAAGTCAGAAAATTACAAAAAAACAATAACATAAAGATCATGAAAATCGGAATATAATACTCATTACCCTGATGATTTGTCAGGAAACTATCGAAATATGTGAATACATTACAGTGAAGTGAAATAGAATTACTATCCTGTCAGAATGAGACATAGATATGCACTTTTAGTTAATTTATCTATCACAAAATACCGAATCTTTATTTGCAGACAAGTACTGTCAGAACTGAAATCTAACAGATTTTCATCTACACAGCAGAAGGAGTTGCCTATCAGAAAATCTTTCAAACTCTGTTTAAACTGCTCTGTATCTGAAACGAAGTTTATAATTGTTGCTGGCAATCTATTGAAAAAGTATGTTGCTGAATATTAGACCCCTTTTTGGACCAAGTTATATGATTTTAGGTCTTTACGTAGATCGTTCTTACTCCTAGTGTTGATACTATGTTTGGAGCTATTGACTGGAAATAAAAGATATATTACTTGCAGTAAATGTCATTAAGCAATAAATATACTGTAAAGCAGTGTTTAAATGGCTCTGAGCACTATGGGACTTAACATCTATGGTCATCAGTCCCCTAGAACTTAGAACTACTTAAACCTAACTAACCTAAGGACATCACACAACACCCAGTCATCACGAGGCAGAAAAAATCCCTGACCCCGCCTGGAATCGAACCTGGGAACCCTGGCGCGGGTATCGAAAATGCTACCTCACGACCACGAGAAGCGGGCAAGCAGTGGTTAGAATACAAAGTACGTTGAACAGGTGTCTACATGATGTTCTTGAATTTGCACCACAAATGATTCCTTGTTACACGATTTTGCACGCTAAAACCTTTTGCTCGGTTTGACGAGTTACGCCAGAATTTTATTCCATATGACATAATAGAATGAAAGTAAGCAAAGTATACATATTTTTATAGTTATATCTCCTACAATTGACATCACTCTCACTGAAAATACAGACTTGTTTAGACGCTTCAGCAATTCTGTGCCATCCCCTCCCCAACTGCACTTATTATTGAGTTGTAATCCCAGAAATTTTTACCCTGTAAATTTCCTCAATCTGCAGGTCTTCATGTATTATATACATGCTAGAAGGAATTCTATTACAGATTCTGAACTGCATATAGTGGGTCTTATCGAAGTTTAATGGCAGTGAATTAGCTTTAAAATATTTATTAAAGCTAAAAGTATAATTATAAGAGATAAGTTATTAGAAATTACAGTTTATAACAGAAGACGTATGTGAAAAAAAGTGTTTCTCGTAGCATTTACGGTGGTGCAGTGGTTAGCACAATTGACTCGCATTTGCCAGGACGAAACTTCAAACCCGCGCCTGACCATCCCGATTTAGCTTTTCCATGACATCCCTAAATCGCTTCAGCATATGCCGGGATGGTTCCTTTCAAAGTGTATGGTCGATTTCCTACCCCATCCTTTCCTAAACTGATGCTACCGATGACCTCGCTGTTTGGTCCCCTCCGTCAAACCAACCAACCAATCGTATCATTTGGTAGTTGTGAACGAAGGTTGAACATGTGCACTGAAACAAAGTGTCGGAAGTAACTGAATTGAGATGAGTAAAACAAATGGATTATTGATGCACCATCGGAGCCAAAAGCAAGTTGAAATCATACAAATGAAAAGGAGAACTAGTAAGCTATAGTTCGAATGGGTGCAAGACCATTTTGAAATTTACCACTGTATCTATAACCTTTTATACAGGAAACAATTATTGTTCTGTTGAAGAGAAATCCATCTGAAGATTTAAATCAAATGTTGTTTTTTTTCTCCTGTGGCATATAATACTTTGTTAAATTAAATTTTTGGGTTTGTTAGCCGATGCAAAAAATTCGTACAGCTCGAACTTCTAATTTCATGTTGGAAATATTTTCTACTAAGCAACGAAAACATATGTGGATGTAGTGGTAATATTCACTTGGAATCGCAAAATGATCATACATATTTATTGCTCCGGGATTTTCTTTATACACGATTTCTGGAAGAGTTCTACACAAGAGTAAGTGCGCAACACGAACGACATTCAGTTTTTGGATTTGCTGAGGAAGTAATGATCTGCAAAAATGTAAACAGGAAAAATTCTATTTGTAAACGGATGTAAGTTGAAACAGTGAACACAAAAACATAAGTAATAATGAGTAGGAAGATGATTAAGGATGAGCGGAAAGGGCACAGCGAGGAGGAATTACGTGGGAGTGGGGAAGGGGGAAAAAGTGACTAAAAGCGAGTTAATTTTGACCGACGGGACAGAGACATAACCTGGTATAATGCGAGTAATTGTGCCTGAAAATCCACGAATGATTGTAAAATAAATAGTTAAGTAAACAAAGATTTACAGGGAAAAAGTGTGCCTAAATTTTAGCTAACGATGGTGATGTGGACAAAATATGGACTACAGTGACTGCAAAAGGTGTATTATCATCAGTTTAATGAAGCAAACAGCTAATGGAAATATGATCGAGCATGAAGTGTCGGATCATCACAGGTAATGAAACATACTGCTTCGCTTATGACCACGGAGTGAAGCGAGAAATTCCCGTATATGGTGATTTCAGTAATTAAACCTGAAGCTGGTTTCAGCAAGATCACCGTTCCATTTGTTAGACTGCTATCCTCTTAATACCGGGATAGCTGTCGCATCTGACGTCACCGACGATGTCTTCGATATTTTACCCCACTGCTCCGATTCTTTGCATCCTCCATTTCATCACACACGGTGAACAACAATGAATCATACCGTAATATGTGCCCAGATGTTGTGGAGTATCGAAGTTAGGTAAATTACTGTCCGCTTGAATGTTGAATTAGCATTTGGTCTTTCCGTGTACTTGTATACCGTCGTAACTTTGCTGTCGTTTTCGACTGTATCAGAAGACGTGATGACAGCCGTCCTTGAATTAACTATCTGCAAAACCAAATGCCTTACACGTTCCCTCACTCACGAGACTATTTCTCAACAGCTTGTAAATTTAGTTTTACGTTATATGTGCCATGATGTTCGAAGAGGATATTAAATGCTCTGATTCTATGTTTGTCCTTAACCATAGTGACTGACTTTGTATATCAGATTTGGTACAATTTATCCCAGTTTTTCTCACGCATTTGTGTTTCAAAAGGACTGACTACCTTACACCTTTCCTTCGTTCAACAATTAAACCACATTTCCATATCTCCATGTTTGAATACATCATATTTGTTTCATAGGAAACATGCTATCTCCACTTACATCGCAGTTTTCTCAGGAGCTACGCTACATTTTCAGCAATTCAAGTATGCCATCTTTAATGCTGTTCTTCTAGTTATAAGGCGGTGGAGATGGCCGAATCCAAAATTATTAGTTTCACGACACAAGCACTTAGTTTTCAGGTTAATAGGTAGCGTAGGCAACAGATGACAAACATTTTTCCTGCCTAACTGGTGCCTGTAGGACTGCTTTTAATACCCCACCAGGGGTCTCGCCACTCTGGCGGGTCGGGTTCGTGCTTGGCTAACACGGGGCCCCAGCCTTTGCAGCATTCATTCCCTTCCGTCCTATTGCTATTCTTTTTCCCTTGGGGAACATGTCTGGGGTGTTATTGTAAATGTTCTGCATTGTCCATTTCTGACATAAGAACATTCTCACCACTGTTTCTCGTTCCCTTTTATTTGCTTTGTTTAACTTCTCCTATCCTTCCTCCGCTTCAGCGTTTGAGGCTACTCTTTTTCTTCTTCCTCATTGTGAGCTCCAGAAGACTGGCCCACGCATCTGATTCATAACAGGTGACTGGGTGATGCCTAATTCCCGGCCCTGGGTCAACAGGTAGGGTTCGCATGTACCCCTGGTGCAGATGAGGCACAGGAATATGTGATTTCCCAAACTGCCGATTGGTCCCACTGTCAGGTGGTCGACAGGTATGATCTGAGGTGTGAACAGTCTTTTAAGGTGGGAGCGTCCCCTTGGGAAGGGGACCGCAGTTGGAAAGTTGAAAGGAATGCCGGACATTTGCCACACTGGACGTTTGCCATGCCGGACATTTGGCACATTTTCCCCTTCGCCAGGTAGCTTGAGTAGCGATCCCTCAGGTAAGGGACGCCCTTTCTCGTACTTCTGTCCACTTTTAAACCGCCGTCCACACATCTTACTCGATACAACCTGAACGTAAGGGACCTTCTTCTACATCTTAGCGGAATACAGAGCTTCTTTTACGAAATCGGAATATTTATAACTTTTGGGAAACGAAAGCAATACCGAAGATTATGTCAATATGTGTCCGCAGCTCGTGGTCGTGCGGTAGCGTTCTCGCTTCCCACGCCCGGGGTCCCGGGTTCGATTCCCGGCGGGGTCAGGGATTTTCTCTGCCTCGTGATGACTGGGTGTTGTGTGATGTCCTTAGGTTAGTTATGTTTAAGTAGTTCTAAGTTCTAGGGGACTGATGACCATAGATGTTAAGTCCCATAGTGCTCAGAGCCATTTGAACCAATGTCAATATGTAATTAGTTCTGACAAGTAAAAATATAGATCCCTCTGTCCGTATGGTTGCTTCCATTCACGCTTACTGATTGCGATAGAAACAGTCCATCCGCATGGGAGCAACAAGAAAGGAACGATTTAAAGAGAATGCGAATGTACGCTAATCATTTCTTTTTTATCACTGGATTTGTACCTACTTTAATTACTACAACTGCATGCCCAAAAGACAATAAGGAAAGAAGAAATGGGAATGGGAATGTTTGAAAGGAAGAACGACATACTTCATATTAATTAACTGTCTAAAAACCGATATCCCTTGCGGCTAAACATTAGTTAATATAGTGTAGTGGGACAATGTTCAAAACATGACTGAAAATACGTTCACTAAATAGAGATAAGAACGTCTAAGGTTGACATGTCATCTAAAGTCGACGTACAATTTAAAATGTTAGAAATAAGGAAATGAAGCAATACAGAATGCTGTGCTTGTAACGTACGTTGTTGTTCTACATTGTTTACCTCTGGTATTTACAGGGTCACAGAGAAAGCATCCTAGGTTTTGGAGGGAAAAGCCGTAATTGTAATGATCTGCACTACAACCGAAACAAGAAGCACAACTTAAGGAAAAATAATGTAATGTGTGTTTCAGCTCACAAGCGACATTGAAGCAGATAGTTCCTGTGACTTAGTATGGGCAGACATTATATTCGACAACCGGAATAAAATAACTGGCTCCTTTTACCGACCCCTGGTCTCAGATGAAACAGTTGCTGAACAGTTCAAAGAAAACTCATAACAAATAGGTACGCTACTCATACAATTATAGTTGGCAGTGACTTCAATCTACCTTCTGTATGTTGACAAAAATACATTTTCAGATCCTATTGCAGATAGAAAACAACTTACGTAATTGTTCTAAACGCTTTTATAAAATTATTTTGAACAATTAATTCACAAGGCCATTCAAATTGCAAATGGTTACGAAAACGCACTTGATCTCTTAGCCACAAATAATCCTGAGCATTACGACAGATACATGGATTAGTAATCACACAGTCGTAGCGAGGCTCAGTTCCGTAAGAAAGCAATTCACCAAAACTAAACGCGAAATATATCTATTTATAAAAGCATCTAAAATATCGGTTAACGTCTTTCTAATAGGCAGTCTCCAATCCTTCCAAAACTATGTAAGTGAAGACCGTATGTGGCTTTAGTTCAAATATATAGTATCAACAGCAATCGAGAAATTCATACCAGAATGGTTCAAATGGCTCTGCGCACTATAGGACTTAACTTTTGAGGTCATCAGTCCCCTAGAGCTTAGAACTACTTAAACCTAACTAAACTAAGGACGTCACACACATCCATGCCCGAGGCAGGATTCGAACCTGTGGCCGTAGCGGTCGCGCTGGTCCAGACTGAAGCTCCTAGAACCGCTCGGCCACCAAAGGCCGGCAATTCATACCAAATAAATCAATAAGAGGCGGAACTGATCCCCCATGGTACACAAAACTCGACAGAAAGCTGCTGCCGGAATACCGAAAAAGGCACGTATAATTTAGACGAATGCAAAATCTCCAAGATTGGCGAAGTTTTACTGAGGCTCGAAATTTGGTGCAGATTTCAATGCGAGATGCATTTAATAGTTTCCCCAACGACACTCTCTCTAGAATTGTGGCGGAAAGTTCACAGATATTCTGGTCCTATGATAAGTAAAAAAAGCGGAAAGGCTCAGTAAGTACCTTTACTGCGCGACAGTGGTAAGGAGGAGAAGGGGGAGACAAGGGACCCAAACCTTCGCAGCAGGTAAAATCTTGGCAAATGTCCGATGTGGCAAATGTCCAACGTGGGAAATGTCCGGCGTGGCGAATGTCCGCACACTGTTGGAAGGACCATGCCATCGGTGACACTTACAACCGTGGGGGATTTTCTCACAATGAGCCAATCATCTTCACAATCAACGTCCACAAAATGTTAACAGGATAAGGCTAACGATTTAAAGACCCTTCCATCTGCACCATGGTGCCTCATTGTTACTTGTACTGAAGACGGTCAGTCTTTCGCAACGGTAAATCCGTTCATTATTCAGAAATGTATTGATGCAATTGCTGGTCCTGTGAAATCCTACTCTCGTTTACGGAATGGCATTTTGCTTTTGAAGACTATTTCTGATTCTGAAGCACAACAACTGATTTCGGCTTCGCTTCTCCATGGCTATCCTGTTCATGTTGAGGCCTATAGAAATCTGAATTCTTCCCATGGTGTTTTTTACACTAGGCTGCTCGACGGCGCGTGGAGACGTGCTCTCTGCGCTATTAACCGTCATACTACGATGGCAAACTACGTTCATTAAAATCATGTGCGTTCACAGTGTCGTCACGTTATTTTTTCTGTATAGCAAGAGAGCAAGATGGGTTTCATTCACAAGTTCTTTTAACAGTTTCACTCCCTTCTCTCTCTTGTTGGCCAACTTCCACCGGCTCTCTGGGACCAAGCTCCTGTCCCCAGTTTCCTGTCTGACAGTTGCAGACGATGTCGTCTGCTACCTCAAACACATCAGGCAGCCATTTTGCGGAAATTTGGAGCTCTTCCTTCCATTGGAAATGAGTGGGGGAGGCTCGGGCGATATCCTTCTCTTCTCAAAATCGTGAGTTCACAATACCGCCTTTACAGTGAGGAAGCTAGATCTTGCTCTCACTTCATCCCGATCCTCCTTCTCACAGCCATACGCTATTCACATGCGGGTGTTGCAGCACCTTTCTCTCCTGGGCAAGCACTTTCTGCTTAATATGTAGAACTGTATCTGGTCAGAGAGCACGTTTCCCAGATTTTGGAACACGTATTATGTTTGAGTATAATGACTTTTCTGGAGACTAGAAATCTACTCTGTAGGAATCAGACGATCGTGTGAAACCCAGCTCGCGCTATTCGTCCACGAGACTCAGAGGGGCATAGACACGGGTTCCCAGGTAGATGCCGTGTTTCTTGACTTTCGCAAGGCGTTCCACACAGTTCCCCACAGTCGTTTAATGAACAAAGTACGAGCATTGGACTATCAGACCAATTCTGTGATTGAAGAGTTCCTAGGTAAGAGAACGCAGCGTGTCATTCTCAATGGTAAGAAGTCTTCCGAAGTAAGAGTGATTTCAGGTGGGCTGCAGGGGAGTGTCGTAGGACCGTTGCTATTAACAACATACATAAATGACCTTATGGATGACATCGGAAGTTCACTGAGGCTTTTTGTGGATGATGCTGTGGTATATCGAGAGGTTGTAGCAATGGAAAATTGTACTGAAATGCAGGAGGATCTGCAGCGAATTGATGCATGGTGCAGGAAATGGAAATTGAATCTCAATGTAGACAAGTGAAATGTGCTGCGAATACATAGAAAGAAAGATCCCTTATCATTTAGCTACAATATAGCAGGTCAGGAAGTGGAAGCAGTTAACCCCATAAACTGAGATCCATTGGAAGAATCCTAAGGAAATACAATCCGAAAACGAAGGAAGTAGGTTACAGTACACTTGTTCGCCGACTGCTTGAACACTGCTCAGCAGTGTGGGATCCGTACCAGATAAACTTGATAGAACAGATAGAGAAGATCCAACGGAGAGCAGCGCTCTTCTTTACTGGATCATTTAGTAATCGCGAAAGCGTTACGGAAATGATAGATAAACTCCAGTGGAAGACTCTGTAGGAGAGACGCTCAGTAGCTCGGTACGGGCTTTTGTTGAAGTTTCGAGAACATACCTTCACCGAGGAGTCAAGCAGTATATTGCTCCCTCCTACGTATATCTCGCGAAGAGACCATGAGGATAAAATCAGAGAGATTAGAGCCCACACAGAGGCATACCGACAATCTTTCTTTCCGTGAACAATACGAGACTGGAATAGAAGGGAGAACCGATAGAGGTACTCAAGCTACCCTACGCCAGACACCGTCAGGCGGCTTGCGGAGTATGGACGTAGGTGTAGATGTAGATGTTGGCGTGAAGCCATAGTCATACCCATATCTAAGCCCAGTAAAGAAAAACACCTTCCTTCTAGTTACCGGCCCATCTCACTCACCAGCTGTGTATGTAGGGTGATGGAACGTCTGATTCATGCCCAGCTGGTATGGTGGTTTGAGTCTTTGCAATCTAATAACCACTGCAAAGTGTGGATTTCGAGTGCGGCGTCCTGCTGTTGACCATCTCGTCACTTCGTCCACCCTTGTCATCAATGGTTTCCTGCGAAAATTTCAGACTGTGGCCGTGTTTTTCGATTGTGAGAAAGCCTACGACACCTCATGGAGGACTGGTATCGTCCATGCACTCTACACTCGGGTCTCAAGTAGCCGTCTTCCCCGTTTCCTTGAGGATTTTTAACAGACTCAGTTTTCAAAGTCCATGTGGACTCTGCCTTGCCGGACACCTTTATGAACGTCCAGTGCGTCGTGCTCTTTTCTATCGCCATTAACCCTATAACGGCCTGTCTCCCGCCGGGCATCTCCGGCTCCCTTCTTGTTGACGATTTTGCCGTCTATTGCAGTTCTCCCCGGACCTGTCTCATTGAATGGCCTCTTCAGCGATGTGTAGATTGTCTTTATCGTCTTTAGTCATGGAGAATCGTCAATGGGTTTCGTTTTTCCATTGACAAAGCCGTTTGTATAAATTTCTGGCAGCGCAATTGGTTTCTGCTACCATCTTTACATCTTGGACCTGTTGCTTTTCCGTTCGTTGAAACAACGAAATTCGTGGGTATCATGCTCAATAGTAAACTTCCCATGTGTCTTACCTGACAGAGAATTACGGTTGTAGTTTCCCCTTGTTTTTGGCCGATCGCAGTGCCAGCACTGGAAGGCCGCTTTGGTTGATGTTAGAAGACCAGGTGAGTAGATCGTCCAGACTGTTGCCCCTGAAACTACTGAAAAGGGTGCTTACCCCACTTCACGAACCACACATTTGTCTGGCCGCTCATCAGATACCACTCCTAAGGTAAGCCTATCTGTATCGCTGAGGCACATAAACCTCCCCATCAACGGCAACCTCCATGGTTCATGGGGGGAGGTTCTTCTGTATGTGCATATGATATTCATCAACTAGTTGAAGTGCACTACGCTCACTATGAAATTACAGATAACTTTCATAGGCAGTTATGTTATTAGTGAAGTATATCGTACCAATTATGATTAATCTATGAATATGGATTGCGAGTAGACCAGTGAAAATATAAAGTAATGAGGACTAACAGAAATGAGATATGCGATGATCTTAACATCAAATGTGGAGACTACGCAGTTGACTCAGTGAATAAAAATAACACATAACCGACGAAGCAAGAGGGATGGAAGAAGGGAATAGGACAGGTAAAAAGATGCCTGTTAGTATTAAACGTACGCCTTAGTCTGAAGTATAAATTTCTGCGAATGTAGCTCTGTAGTACGGTGTTGCAGGAAGTGAATCACTGATTGTGGGAAAAGCGGAGTTTTGGTGTTTCACAAGGGTGCTGCCATTTAAGTGAACGGGTATGATGATTGATGCAGAGGAATAGGCGAGGTAATAGATACGTGGGAAATGCTGACATTGAACAGGACGTGTATTAAGACAACGGAGAGTAATTTGCATTGAGTTAAATGGAGCCATACAGGGAAGAAAACTGTTGGGGAAGGCAGAGATTTGAAAACATCCACCAAATAATTAAGGAAGTTTGGCGCGACGACTACGCTGAAATGGGGTGACTGGCATAGAAGGAGAAATTGGGGGCTTCATCGAACCAGTCATAAACGTGACGGGCCAGCCTCCCCTCCCACACAGGCCACAGGCAAAAGAAAATTAAATACATTTTTACCGATAGATTTCATTAACGGTTTTAGCTAATTAATGGGTGCCAGTTGTTTTTATGTACAGCTCTTACGGGGCTTGACTCATGGCATGGCCAGACACATGTAATTTTAAGAAAATGTAACGTTGTAGAAAGAACGTAAAACACGAAAGTGAGCACGAATTTTTTTACTGTAAATATCATATCTAAATAACTTATGTACATTAGTTTTGTGAAATGTAATTATAATTTCATAAACACATTTCATAGATATAGCGGCAGTCATCCTGTGGCTCATTGCGATCGATTATAATACGTTTTTGTTTGGTCTTAGAAAGTAAGTGAAGAGCGTTCCTGCTCGCATGTCTTTCTTTTGTCTCTTAGCCTTTGTACTGACAGGATGCACTATAGGTGCGTTCCTTGCAAATCAGTAACTTTTTTATCGGTGAATCCGATGTGCATCTCATGTATTAGCTTTAAAACCATTTGCGATTAAATTAATGTAAATTGGTTAAGTCTCATTTTAACAGATCTTCTAATAGATGTAAGATAAATGAAATGTTTTATTGTTACGGCCAACGACCAATACGAGCTTAACGGATAGCGGCGTGGAGACGCAATGGCCGAATGCAATTAGTATTCTACCATCTGTTCATTTGCAACTTGCTAGAGCGCCCCTGAGAGGAAATGCCGATTATCACGAAACGTTTTGCAAACTTGAATGCAAGCGCGGAACCTTAAATGAACAAGCCACAGTCGCCAAGCTAAGACTCAATTTCGCCCGTAAATTACAGATACAGGACCTGTGGAATTGATGGTGGTATTAAAAGATGTAATCTCCTCTACATTTTATAGTATTTTTCTAGATGTCAATCTGGCCACTAACAAAAATGTATCCACCATCAACAGTGGCAGTCTGCTGCAGTTAGTTTTAACAATTTTCTCTCCCGTGATTAATTTCAATTTCTACTTAAATCCAAATTTTAATAATCTGGCGTGAGCAGACGCGTCAGGCTGATTCTGGAATCTATTTCCAGCTGTTAGACCTTCTAACTGGCACCGTTCAACGTAGATGTGTCATTTATGACGGAGAAGTTTTCTTTGTTTTGAATTGTTGTTTGTAGCAGGGTCTGTCAGACAGTAACGTTTTCTACTTTTTTTCAAGGAAAGAATCTCATAGATAGGAAAACAGCTACAACGTTCGTGATTAATCTGCCACTACTCTATGTCACCATCTTTGTCTACAGGTTTTTTCACCTTCAAGCAAAAGCACGTATATCTGTGCAGTGGAAACCATTGTTCTCCTTCCTCAGCCACTGGCACACGGAATATTTCTAGGTCCCAGCATATTCAAATACTTTATGGCGAAAGCTGTTTGGTTGATGGGACAATGCTTTCCAGCCAAATTTTGCAGTCCGATAATATTAAGTGACTGGTATGTGGTCCTACATTGTCCTGCAAAGAAAGAACGTCCGCCGTAACTTTTAACGAGGTGTTTTCAATACCTTGAGAATACAGTTTATTGTGCGGAAAAATGAAATAAGATGACAGCCTCTGGATGTTGTGTGACGTCACCGCAGTCACCGGCTGGCCGCTGTGTTTGGCCCTCAGCTTCTTTACAACGTCAAACACAACGTATCTCATACTACTTCTGCAGCCCTTCCATGAATGTCACTGGCATTTTCCCTCCTGCAGTACGGGATCACAGAACGCTGCCTCACACGTACGTTCGACGTCGGCCATTTTCTAAACTTGTTGCGTTCTGTTGATATAAATGTTACTGGGGTGACCAACACAAAGTTTCCGGATTCATGATTACTACATTATAAAGTTATAAGGGAGGGAAAAAAAGAGGCTCTCACTTTCCGTAACTACTAACCTCCATTAAAACAGATGCATGGAGAAGAGGGATGGAAGATGTGAAATCCGTAACTTTTCTTAGCGTCTGATTCTCTTTCCTTTTCTCAGTACGGCTGACCAACTCTCTACTATCACGATCGAGGTACACCGTCTCGCGTTCGTGTAGCTATTCGCAGCCGTCATCTGCTGTTGAGAAATTTTAAGCTGCCAGTGATATTACATAGATCTCGACTGCATCACTTTCAAGTTATCGTTTGAATTGCGGATAGGCATACCCTGTACATTGAACTCCGACAAGACTTTAAGCAAGAAGGCTCCTTCAATTCTGTCATATTGTTTACCTGTCATTCCTCGTTCGAATGCTGATCACGATTTGGTAGATAGCAAACTCAAAGCAGCTGCTTAAAAAACAGTTTTGTCAAATATGCTGTCATACCGCCTCGACATCGGATCTCTTTAAGTATCTGCGTAAAAAGGCCCATCGCCACACAGCGAGAACTATTGCACTAAAGCTTCAGATTATTTGACCATTGTATTTAAGTATCCTGCTGAAAGTGTTACCAGTCCTGTCATATTGAACCTCATCTATTAACTTTTGGATAAATTAGGGCATCAGTTGTATACCTGATCTAGTCTTCAAAACCGCAGGATACATCATCATGAATGTTAACAAATTCAGTCTTCATTGTACCAGAATTTAAAGGATAGTCTTCACAGATGACTTAACGCTATAATAATGCTGACAGTAGGTACATATTTGGCACCTTTGGAACTTACAACAAGGAGTTTTCGGGTGAACAATGGACGCGCAGTGAATGGGGAACAAGTTGAATGTGGGAGGCATGTAACTACTAATCTCCATAAAAACAGATGTGTGGAGATGAGGGATAAAAGATGTGAAATCCGTAACTTAGCTTCTTTCCCTTCCTCAGTACCGCTCATCATCTGTCAACTGAAGCGTGATTCTATTAGTAATGAGGTTTAGATTTGGAGATTCCTAGTGTATCTTGTCACCAAAACTAATCAAGTACTTGGTTTATCCGTCTGGGGACGCTAGGGATTTCTATACCATTAGAGTAGTGAAATGGGCTTAACCCGAGAACAACGCTTCCGCCATCAGATGTCCTGAGACATTAACTTTGATGGAGGCCCTCGAGAAGTTAGGATTGCCATCAAGTTTAGGAAACTTGTGTAGCTCCCAAGTACGCCCGAGACTCACTCGCCGTTTCGAGTTACGTCGCTGCCCGCTTTCCGTGTCCTCCATGACAGTGGACTTAAGAACAACATTACCTGATATTGCTCTCCGTGTACCACGTAAATACTTCACAGCGACAGTTAAGAACAGCCGCTAGTGATGTGAAAGAGATTAAGACTTTATGTACGTCTTCCTGGTATTCCTGTATTCGATGTTTCCCGCCTTATTTCAGTTTATCTTGCAGCCTTACAAATGATCATAAAATACGGTAAAAATTGCAAACACTGACTTTTTCCTCGTGACAATTCTTGATATAATCAGGAACGTGGTAAAATGCAACCACTGACGATGTTTTGGATAAGTCAAACGAAACACGTATCGCATAATACATAGACAATTTTGTAGTTGCATAGACGAGTTTTAACTAAATAAAATTTTAGATTGTACGTATCATGCTGACATGTTCAGTTCGATATTATGGCGTAACGGAAGTGGGGGTGAAGGTTTCTGCATATTCTGTGAACGCAAAAACGCGTCAATAGGTTTACGAGTAACATTTTGTACGTGATAACATGATAAATGCATCCCAACAATGTCTATACTACCTTAAACTTCACGGAGGATTAAATTTCTGTGTTGGACAGGGACACGAACAAGGGACCTCTAGCTTTTGTGTAGACGTGTATTTACAGAGCACTCATATTTTACTTGTTACCCGCCCCATATTCGCAGGGTAGCAATATGTGTGTTCGACCGGACAGTCTCAAGTAAGTTAAGGGAGATTTAAGCGGTACCATCCAGGGAAGTTCTGAGAAGGAACGAATTAATCAAAGTTCAGCCAGTTTGCAGGAAATACTTATAAACACAAACCTTCCTTGCGAATTAGTCTATTACTGAAACCGTATCAAAATCCCCACCGTAGAGTAGTTTTAACAGACATAAAAACGCTGCGGGGCAACGTAATTTATATTATAAACGTAGATGTGTTAATTTACTGATATATTTCGAATCGTGGTGAGTTGTCGCGAAAAGAGCCATGGAACATGCAAAAAGCAAACTAAATCAAACCACGTCACGCGAACTCTGCAATTTATTGATCATCGCCCGAATCTACAACTTCCACGAAACTGTATTTACCACCAGTACCCCAAAAACCGGAACAGGGGCGCACCAGTAGTTTCCTCTAAACGGCAGTAGCCTAAATTATACGAGTGGAGCAATGTTAATGTACTACATTTTTAATTACAAAATTTTAAAAATATCATTATCAACTTCAATGTACCGACTGAACAAAAATGGTTCAAATGGCTCTGAGCACTATGGGACTTAACATCTGTGGTCATCAGTCCCCTAGAACTTAGAACTACTTAAACCTAACTAACCTAAGGACATCACACACATCCATGCCCGAGGCAGGATTCGAACCTGCGACCGTAGCAGTCGGGCGGTTCCGGACTGAGCGCCTAGAACCGCTAGACCACCGCGGCCGGCTACCGACTGAACAACTGCGAAAAAATGGTAAAAGGACGGAAAGACTATACGGTCCAGTCACGTTCCACATCTACATGGATACTCTGCAAGTCACACTTAAGTGCCTGGCCGAGGGATCATCGAACTACTTTCACAATAATTCTCCATTATTCCAATCTCTAACAGCGTGCGGAAAAAACTAACACACATGTCATTTCGTGCGAGTTCTGGTTTCCCTAATTTTATTACGATGATCGCTCTCTCTATGTAGCTCGGCGTCGACAAAATACTTTCGCATTCGGAGGAGAAAGTTGGCGATTGGAATCTCGCGAGAAGATTCCGCCGCAACGAAACCACCTTTCTTTTAATGATGTCCATCTTAAATCCTTTATCACGTCCGTGACACTCTCTCCCCTATTTTGGTATAATACAAAACGTGCTGCTCTTCTCTGAACCTTCCCGATGTCTCTGGCAAGGATTCCAGATCGCGCAGCAGTACACCAAAAGAGGACGTAGTGCAGGCAGTCTCTTCAATACATCTGTTACATTTTCTAAGTGTTTTGTTAATAAAACACAGTCTTTGGTTTGTCTCTTCAACAACATTGTCTTTGAGTTCTTTCCAATTTAAGTTGTTCGGAATTCTAATTCCCAGATATTTAGATGAATTTACGACCCTTTGGTTTGACTGATGTATCCAGTAGCCGAAACTTAATGAATTCATTTTAGCACTCTTGTGGATGACCTCACACTTTTCGTTATTTAGGGTCAACTGCCACTTTTCGCACCATGCAGATATCTTTTCTAAGTAGCTTTAAAATTGATTTTCATCTTCTGATGACTTTACCATACGATAGACGACAGCATCACCCGCAAACGACTTAAGACGGTTGCTCAGAGTGTCTCCTAAATCGTTTATATGCTTAAGGAACAGTAGAGGACCTATCACACTACCTTGGGAACGCCAGAAATCACCTCAGTTTTACTCGGACTACGAAATGTGACCTCTCTGACAGAAAATCACGAATCCAGTCACATAACTGAGAAGATGTACCATAACCACGTACTTTCATTATAAGCCGCTTATGTGGTGCAGTTTCAACAGCCATGTGGAAATCTAGAACTATGGAATCTATTTCAAATCCCTTGTCAACAGCACTCTTCATTTCGTCTGAGTAAAGAGCTAGTGTGGCTCACAAGAATGATGTTTTCTAATTCCGTGTTGATTGTGTGCCAATAGACTGTTGTCTTCGAGGAATTCTTAATCTTCGAAGACAATACACAGGGTGTCAATTTTAAGTTGACAAACCAGAATAATTCGAAAAATAAGCTTTACACGAAAAAATGTGGTGAATCCAAAGTTGATTATTTTCGATGAGGACATTTGCTGGTGCTAAAATTAGACCGGCACCCCAGCTCCCTTGGGGGTGGGGCGGTAGCCAAATTTAAAATTTAAAATGGAAACACCCATTTTTTTTATTGCAGAATCAGATTCTTCATAAAAAACACATTTTGTCTCAACATTTGTTTTGATTTCGGTAGTTGGCGCTATAATTAAAGAAAAGCTATGTTCCCATTTTTGCGTGGAAAAATTGTTACGGATAAATAAAATAGAGTTATTTACATAGTAAATTTTGATTCGCTAAAAAAAAAACTCTCCCTATAGGGTGGGGTATGAGAAGGAGGAATTAGTTTTACAAATGTTGACCCAAAAGTTATCCGAATCTGAGGAAAAAATTAATATTTGGGTTAGCATTCGTAAAACTCTCATTTCAGCTGCCTGAAAATTACTTTTACCCACTAATCAATTCTATGGAGCAGTGTAGGGACGGCCATTACTTTACAAAACTTCATTCTTGTTATTTATTATGTCTTCTTTCTAAGGTACAGTTTACTGTTCTGCCCCTTTTTGCAAATTATGTTATTTTCTGATGTACGCCTTTGTCATACTTATATGTGATACGACATCCAATATATTTAAAATGGGCGACTTGCTGTATTACTGTGTTGTTCAACACATTTTCGTTATGTTATCTCGTCCTACAAAAGTCATTGGTTTCGTTCTCGTTGGCTGTAGAGTACACAGTAGTCTTTGCCAATTTTACCTACAAGGTGAATTCCTTTCTGCAGGCCATTCAGTTACTCTGTTAAAACTGTCACATCATCTGCATATAAAACGCAATTCAGAGCACTCATTTTGTCTATTCTAATACCTGCTTGAAACTTGGTTTTCACCGAGCGAGGAAGTGCAGTGGTTATCACACTGGATTAGCATTCTGAAGGATGACGTTTCAAACCCGCTTCCGGCCATTCTGATTTAGGGTTTCCATGATTTCCCTCAATCGCATCATGTAAATGGTGGGATGGCTCTTTTGAAAGGGCAAGGCCTACTTCCTTCCTCATCCTCCCCCACCCTTCCCTAATCAGATGGGACCGCTGAGCTCGCTGTTTGGTCCCTTCCTCCCGAATCAGCCAACCAACCAACTTGGTTTTCCATTAATACAATATGGGCGAAAGGATAGACTTTTCTCTGACCTCCGTCCCTGTCAGTTGTCAATAGTGCTGGTAGCTTTATACTTGTACGTAAAGTGATTCTTGTGTTTTCGTTCAGATTTCTGAAGACGTTTAGAAACAGAGTAGGTAGCCTCTTTTCTTTATCATTTTTTTATGTTAACTTGATCAAAGAATTTTCCAGATCAATAAATGGTAAGTGGGTATGTCGATTAAATCATGCATACTTTTCAGTACTTGTTTTGTTACAAATGTATTGTTGATCTTCCTCTACAGAAACCCGTCCTGTTCCTCAAGGAGCTCGTATCCGCTCCAATAAAATGATGCTGTTCCTCTTTTCTTCTCCAACTGACTGGCCAGGACCGTTTGCCTTTCCCACCCGCGGCCTTGCCGCTGTGAGCAGTGGCATTATCTGGCCCCCAGCTGGGTTCACTCCATTTGCCTGCCCCCGCTTAACGCCGGCCATAAAAGGCAGAGGCGGCTTGCCGCTGCACACGACACGCACCGTTCCTCTGAGACGGTGCAATAAGCGGGGCGGCATCGACGTCCGCGTCGCTATCGCAGCAGGTCGTAAAGCACCGTCGCAGAGACTCACGAAACGTGCACGGCCCAGCTGCCCCTAACGACACACCTGCAGCGTCTCCGGGACCGCAGGACTGGCACAGAGGAATATCCACCACTGTGCCCTGTCGTCCCTCTGCTGTCTCCTGCTGTGACGAGGCTGCAAATTCACAAGTAAGAGTGAAGTGTGTTGAGCCTGTAGATCGGGGATTCTTCACGTAGGGTCAGCCAGGTCATAAATTCGATCCGCTGATACGTTTGTGGACCCTTGATATAAAAAGCAAACGTAAACTAGGTCTGGTGGTCCTAGAGGGCTCATCTGTACCGACCGACCGCCATGTCATCCTCTGTCAATGGCGTCATTGGATGAGGTATGGATGGAAGTAAGGCCATCACACGGCTCTCCAGTGCCGCTACTGGGCAGTCAAGTAGCTCCTCAGTTGGCATCAAGAGGCTGAGTACACCCCTTTACAGTCCTCTACCCAACGAGAAATCCTGGGCAGTACCAGAAATCGAACCCAAGTCCTGCGTATGTCAGTCAGCCATGTTGACTACTTAGCTACGGGTGTGGAGGACAGAATCATACAGTTATTGGACAAACTATGGAACTGGGCCATCTTTAGCCTCCAAAATGTCCTAAATCCTGCTGATGATCCACCTATGCAAGTTCCTGAAAGGGAGTCAGAGAGGCCAACATAGCGCAAGCTACAGGGCTTGCAAGGTGTAGACTCGAAGTAAACTGGGCAATGAGAAGCATTCTTTGTTGTTCAGCTATGTGTCTCGCCCCAGTTTACTGCGGTAAATGGTGGTGGTGGTGGTGGTGGTGGTTAGTGTTTAACATCTCGTCGACAACGAGGTCATTAGAGACGGAGCGCAAGCTCGGGTTACGGAAGGATTGGGAAGGAAATCGACCGTGCCCTTTCAAAGGAACCATCCCGGCATTTGCCTGAAACGATATAGGGAAATCACGGAAAACCTAAATTAGGATGGCCGGAGACGGGATTGAACCGTCGTCCTCCCGAATGCGAGTCCAGTGTGCTAACCACTGCGCCACCTCGCTCGGTTACTGCGGTAAAATAGAGATCTCTAGACCCGTACCTCTGAAACTCGTAAAATTGCGCTATGAAGGACTATTGGCTATGACAACTACGTTGACTTTGTAATTATTGAATGGAAGCTGTATTCCCTCCTGTGTAACGTGAATTCTGTTGTCATACCCTGGGTACAAAATGGAGCAGTCTACCATAGTGCAATATTCCAACATAATGCTATAACCCAGCCTAATGCAATATATATGTGAAGTCTGTTCTATTGAACATATCCCAAAGAATATACACCATTTTGATGCGGTAGTCACTATGAATCAAGACAAAACTGAATTTAAAAAAAAATTGGCAGTAGGCATATCAATTAGGTAAGTCGAAAATTTTTCCGACAGAAGGATTCAAACCCAGGTCTTCTGCTTACTAAGCAGTTGTGCTGACTGTACACCATCTCGACACAGTGATCATCACAATCACATGGACTACACTAGTACGCCTCCTGTCAGACAGCGGTTGTGATGACTACTACTTCCAGATGGAGTAATGGTCAGAGCAACTTCTTAGTAAGTAGGAAACCGGTGTTCAAATTCCTGCCAAGCACAAATTTTCAACTTGCCCCATTGATACAAAACAATACCCACTAGCAGCAAATGTCTTTAATTTCCTTGTGTCATGATGCAGTATTCCAGCGTAATGGAATATTCCAGTTTAATGCAAGACCCGCAAAGCTAGCAGAAACCTTGAATCCTTATTGGTCCCCCCAGTCCCCTGATTTTTCAGCCATAGAGCATCTGTGGATCGCGATAGGAAGAAGTACACTATGTGATCAGAAGTATCCGGACACTTCCAAAACATAAGCTTGTGGTGTCAGATGCATTGTGATGCCACCTACTGCCAGGTACTCTATATGAGTGTCCTCAGTAGTCATTACTCAACGTGAGAGAGCAGAGTGGGGTACTCTGCTGAACTCTCGGACTTCGAACATGATCAGGTGACTGGGTGTCACTTGTGTCATACGTCTGTACGCGAGATGTCCACATTACTTAACATCCTTAGGTCAAGTTTTTCCGATGTGGTAGTGAAGTGGAAACGCAAAGGGACACGTACAGAACAAAAGCGTACAGGCTGAACTGGTCTGTTGACTGACAGAGACCGCCGGCAGTTGAAGAGGGTTGTAGTACGTAATAGGAAGACATCTATCCAGACCATCACACAGGAGTTCCAAACTGCATCAGGATCCACTGCAAGTACTATGACAGTTAGGCGGGAGGTGAGGAATCTTGGATTTCATGGCCGACCAGCTGCTCATAAGCCACACATCTGTAAATGCCAAAAGATGCCTCGCTTGTTGTATGGAGCGTAAACAGTGGACAACTGAATTGTGGAAAAACATTGTGTGGAATGACGAACCACGGTACACAATGTGGCGAACCGATGGCAGGGTGTGGGTATGGCGAATGCCCGGTGAACGTCATATGGCAGCGTGTGTAGTGCGAACAGTAAAATTCGGAGGCGTTGGTGTTATGGTGTGGCTGTGTTTTCTCATGGAGGGGCCTTGCACCACTTGTTGTTTTGCGTGGCACTATTACATCACAGGCCTACATTGATGCTTTAAGCGCCTTCTTGCTTCCCAATGTTGAAGAGCACTTCTGGGATGGCGACTGCGTCTTTGAAGACGATCGAGTACCTGTTCGTGATGCACGGCCTGTGGTGGAGTGGTTACACGACAATAACGTCCCTGTAGTGGACTGGCTTGCAGAGAGTCCTGACCTGAATCCTATAGAACACCTTTCGGATGTTTTGAAACGCCGACGTCGTGCCAGGCCTCACCGACCGACATCGTAACACTCCGTGAAGAATGGGCTGCCATTCCCCAAGATACCTTCCAGCACCTGACTGAACGTATGCCTGTTAGAGTGGAAGCTGTGATCAAGGTTAATGGTGGGCCAACACCGTAGTGAATTCCAGCGTTACCGTTGGAGGGCAACACAAATTTGTAAGTCATTTTCAGTGATCACTATGATCACATAGTGTATGTTTACATACAGTCTCCAGACAAAAATATCCATGTATCGACACAGCATGTGTTTCAATCGTGGCAAGAAATGCGTCATTTGGAGGCTCTTGACTTCCATGTCACACGAGAGTATTCGTGTCTGTGGGGGTAAGACGTACTGATTTTGATGATGGGCAGTATAATAACTATACCGCCCAATCACATTAATGTGACCACCGCCTAAAGGCTGATTAACCATCTTTTTCAGCGCTGATCGCTTACGAGACGAGCAGGAAGAGAGTCAGTGAAGTTCTGGGAGGTACCGACAGGTGTGTGAGGCCATGCCGACTTCAGGTCTCTCGCTTGAGGACCCATGGGACATAATGACCGATCGCGATGGTCCCACAGATTCTCGGTTGGGTTTAAATATGGGGAGTGTAATAGCAAGGGTACTACGGTAAACTCAACATGATGCTCTTCGAATCTGCTGTGTGACACGTTGCTTTGTCCTGCTGGTAGATGTCATCATGCTGGGCAGCAACAAAATGCATGTTGGGGTGGACATGGACCCCAAGGATAGATTCTGTTCATCCACTGCATCTTTCAGTATGACGAAATCACCCAGGAAATGCCACGAAAACATTGCTCAGACAATAAAGCTCCCTTCTACAGCCTACACTCATAAGACTATTGTTGCACGGCCATATACACCAACTGCTATCTGTCTAACGGAGCATGAAATGTGATTCATCTGAAAAAGCCACCTTTCACTACGTCCAACTGCGGTACTAGTGTGCAATTGCCAACCTTCGTTGCCTACGAACAGCAGTCAGCATGGACCAGGCGCCTGCTGTGGATCCCCATATGGAGCTATGTTTGCTGAACAGTCGTTGGAGAGACACTGTTAGTAGCCCCTTGGTTCATCTGAGCCTTTCAATTGGTCAACAGCTGCACGTCTATTCGCCCTTACACATCTCCGCAGCCATTGTTCACCCATGTCACCTACACCACAGCTGCCACGGTGCCGATTTTGGTTTGCACTACATTGCATTGTACAGTTTACTTTAACCACGGTGTCATGCGTACAGATTACAGACTTGGCCGTATCGGAAATGCTTCAACCCTTTGCCCGAAAGCCAATGATCATACCCTTTTGGCTGTCAGATAAATCGCTCCGTTTCTGCATTTCGTCAGCGACTAAAATAGTTCCTCGTGCCTTCTGACACCCTTTTAGGTATATATCCTCCACTGTTAGTGCTGACACTTGCTGTCTGTATGTATGTACTTTGACGTCGAACATAGTGTTCATATTGATTTGACTGGTCCCTGTATATGCCCGTTGTGTGATGACTATCTGCACGAAGTTTGATAATATCTGTCTGATATTTCAGGGTCTAGCACTTTCAGTTTTCCGTCAGTGCAGCGTTCATACGCTTTTTAAAACTGAATTTAGAAACAACTGCTACTCTTGGATGTGGGAAAATGTGTGTGTCGCAACTTCTCCGGAAAATTCTATTGGCGATTCGATCGATATGTGGCGACAAAGCTGTAGGCGTTTACTCGCTGCCGCAGAAGCAGGGTTCAATTACTCCATTGACTCTGTGACCTAGTTTCTAAGCGTAAAATAATTATGTTGTCTTTTGGTATAATTAAAGATGGATTTTCCTTCAAAGGTTTGTTCCTTTCATTATGGCTCCGCTAAGAGACCTAATTACTATTATGGCAATCAAATGCAGTGACCTTTCATTCATAAGAATTTCTTCTATTCCTTGAGCACTTATTATCGAAGATTACACATTCTGTTCTAAAAATCAAAGGCATAATTTTCCTCTCACTAAAACTTTTGCGATATTCTGTGTGAGATCACTTTATATATTTGCTGTAAGGTTCTATGATTAGAGTGCAGGTTTTTAAGAGAAGATTTGCTTCTCTTCACACGTTTATTAGTGTTTGTGTTGTCAATAAACTGTGTGTTTTGCAAAGAAACGCAACGCGCGCCTAAACCCTCCACTCACTTCCACTCCTAGCCTACGCAGTTGCAAATGTTGTGCGACCTAGATAGGAAGACGACCGACTCTTCAGTATGGCCAGGCAGTGATGAACGTCTTTATTTGTTCGACTTAGAAACCCTATCGCAGGGAGAAGAGAGAGTGCCTCGTCTGATGTAACAGATGTGTACAGGCAGTGATTTTGATAAAGTGAGCTCCGCTATCGTCCGACTGACTCTCAGGACGCTGTTACAAGCCCTGTGGCCCTTCCATTCGCGGCCTAGCGAGTAACGCAGGTTTTCTAATGGCTTCCCCACGCCCGTCGTTTGTCTTCCGCTGTCGGTGCCCGGTCCGCCACCGGCGCTACCGGAGGTAATCTGTGCCGGACGATCTTCCGTTTCCTCGGATCCTTCAGTAATGGACCATTATCTGTAGCTGTGCGGTCAGAACCAATCTTGTTCCCTTCACACACTGGAGCAGATGGCGCGTGCTGTTATTAAGCTGTGTAACTACTCTTGTACCATGTTCGCTCTTTCTATCCTCGAAATGTCGTTCATATAAAACATGAAAGATAACAGTGTCGCGTTTATTTTCTACAGCAATCCGAGCTGTCTGCCATATCCACCTTCCTTTTCGTCAGGAGGGAAACTACAAGTCAAAGAACTAACGAAACATACAGATGACAGCTGTAATAGTAGCCTCAACGACAAGAGGTCACATTAACACAACGATCTACGTCTACATGGGTACTCTGGAAATCACATTTAAGTGCTTGGCAGAGGGTTCGTCGAACCACCTTCACAATTCTCTACTATTCCAATCTAGTATAGCGCGCGGAAAGAATGATACTTATTTCCTACGACTTCCTTTTTACGAAGGGCGTTCAATAAGGATTGTACAGCTGTTTTTTTCTGAAAGTACGATGGTTTCATTCAGGCACAAATTTATTACCTTTTCTTTCGGCTACAAAACACTATTTTGCAACACAACCTTCTTTCAGTGCGATGGCCTTACACCACCTCAGCGTGAGGGCGTTATGCCCGCATGGTACTACTCTACTGCTCGACGCCGGAATCAACGTCTTCCTGCATCCACATACTGCTTCCTGCGGAGTGCATTCTTCATTGGGCGGAACAGATATTGTTTGTGATCTTCAGTTAGACAGCGATGAACCAAGTGGCACACATCTTTGAGAGCTCCAACTGATGGACGAGTGTATCAGCACTACCAAAGAAGACAAGTTGAGCAGCGAGGTTTCGATTGCGATCCATCGAACACCTTTAATGAGAGTGTACGCACGTTCCAACATTGCAGGAGTTTTAGCTGCCTTTTTCCGGTCGGCATGTTGGAGATCGAATATGTGTGCGCGACCTTGTTGCGATGATGACAGACGCCTAGCACAACGACCCACCGTATTTTTGTTTACTGCCAGGTCTCCGTACACATTAAGCAAACGCCTATGAATATCTACCATGCTCCAGTTTTCGGTCAAAAGAAACTCAATGACAGCTCGCGGCTTGGAAAGCACCCCCATTGCAGATTTTTAGTACTTGGTATAGCGCCGCCATCTATCGGAAGTTCGTGAAACCATCGGAAATGAAGCTGGAATATTCCACGATATCATAGAACAAACTCAGTTTTTTTTCATCTGAAATTGGCCGAGAAAATACAGTTCAAATGGTTCAAATGGCTCTGAGCAATATGCGACATAACTTCTGGTGTCATCAGTCGCTTAGAACTTAGAACTAATTAAACCTGACTAACCTAAGGACATCTCACACATCAATGTCTGAGGCAGGATTCGAACCTGCGACCGTAGCGGTCACTCGGCTCCAGACTGTAGCGCCTAAAACCGCACGGCCACTCCGGCCGGCAAAATAAAGTGTTCCATTACTTACTGAACGGTCCTCATGTTATGATGTTCTGCGCAATTGGAGATGAATACAGTGAATATAAACGGCTACAACTATTTTATGTTTAACTACGAAGTACGTCGCTCTTAATAGCAATCAGGTCTCTTTCCTATGGTGCTTAAGCAGAAATATGCAACTTCGTTTTTGCAGTGTGTAGCTGGAGTCAACCTAAACAAATTGCTCATCACTTCTTTCATGCGACGGCCACTGTCAATGGAAATCGTCGGTTTGTTTCTCATTACACATAAAATTATTTCTCTCTTTCTTTCTTTCTTTCGCTTGTGACCATTCCCACAGTTACACAGGGTTGGCAGGGTTAATCGGATTTGGCAATGTTAGTTGAAGGGGTGGCCGGATGCACTTCCTGCCGCCACCCCGTACCCTCCAGGACGGAATCAGTGTACCCCAACTGTCTGTGACTAGTGTAATCCATGGAATAGGACGAAAGTGTTCAAATCCCTGCGAGCCGTGTAATTGAGGCGGGATGCGGGTTCAATGGTTCAAATGGCTCTGAGCCACTCCCATACCTTCCTGCATCCCCGCCTCCCCTCCCCCCCACACCACTCCCTCCTACGTCCCAAGTAAACCTCGGTCAAACTGGGAATATCTTTTTTTACTGTTTTGTTTCTGGGACAATGTTATTAATTGCTCCTGACATAATTTTTTTCTAGGACGACATCGTACATCGTGCCTTTAAAAATTAGAAATTCTTGCTAGGTATTATTTTCCTTGTACCATAGCTCAATTTTCTTTCCATCTTATATTGCCTATTTTCTCTTCTTATGAAAGTAGAACAGGCTGTTCCAGAATTGTTTTTGTGAACCGAATACAAAAAGAAAACCCGCAATAGTGTGAGTAGGACTGGCAGACCGATGATTCTGTACAAATTTAATTGATTATATACGAGGGTCGGTCAAAAAGTGATGCCTCCCATTTTTTTTCTACTTAAAAAAATTAAGTTAAGTGAAAAATTTGAATTTGGCGCCATTCCTCAAACCTTCTTCTGCAATCCACTGCAGTAGTAACTTTCTGTGTCAACAGGTGGCAGCACAGCAGAAGTTTGTAAGATGGCCGACATCGATGTTCGTTTGAGACAGCGTTGTGTGATTGAATTCTTGAATGCAGAAGGTGAAACGCCCATACGCATTCATGAAAGACTGAAGAAGGTGTATGGTGTTGTGACAGTGGATGATGACATCATTCGTGGTGACCGTCGGGTGACTGCAGATGAAGTGTGTCGCATTATTTCTCTTAGTAAAGGCAGTGTGATCATGATTATTAAACAATTGGGGTACTCAAAAGTTTGTGCACGGTGGGTTCCAAGAATGTTAACCGATCAGAATAAAGAGGCAAGGAAAACAATAGCCTCCCAACACTTGCAGCGCTTCCGTTTGGAGGGAGATGAGTTTCTGAAAAAAATTGTGACCGGGGTGCATTTTTTTGAACCCGAATCAAAGAGGCAGTCAATGGAGTGGCGTCACACAAGCTCGTCGAGGAAGAAAAAATTCAAAACTGTGCGATCGGCAGGGAAAGTTATGGCAACAGTTTTCTGGGATACAGAGGGTGTGATTCTGGTTGATTTTTTGGAGCAGGGATGCACAATAAATTCTGTTCAATACGTCACAACCCTCAAAAAACTTAAAGCACGTCTTCAGCGAGTTCGCCCAACAAAATCAATGTCAGATGTTCTTCTTTTGCATGACAATGCAAGATCACACACTAGTCGTCACACCTCTGACTAGATTGTCAAAATTGGATGGGAAGTTTTGCCTCATCCCCCATACAGCCCTGACCTGGCACCATCAGACTTCCATCTGTTCGGGCCACTAAAAGAAGCTCATCGTGGGATTCATTTTGAAGATGAGGAGGCCGTCAAAACATCCGTGCGTCAATGGCTTAGGAAGCAGAGCTGTGATTTTTACCGTGCTGGGATACATGCCCTTGTTCAAAGATGGACCAAAACTGTAGAGATGGGCGGAGATTACATTGAAAAATGACAAAATGATCCTCAATGTTGTGGTTTTCAACCTATGTAATTGCATTTAAATTTCCTGACAATTAAACGTAGAAAAAAAAATAGGAGGCATTACTTTTTGACTGACCCTCGTAGATAGCGTATCCACCCTGGGAATCAATAACTTCGACGATTTTTGCTCGTTCCTGATATCGATACTTGAAAATATCAAAATATCTGACATAAATGACCCTATCTTTTGGTTGCATTGACTTGGATCGTTTATGTTTTTGCACCGCCAAGGGTCCATATGTCTATTCGTTCCTGAGGGTCTTAACAAAAGGACGTACAGACAGTTGAATAACAAATAACACAAAAACGAAATATTTTTCGTGTGATATAATTGCAGATTTATGCTTTTCATTTTCATCTCTTACCTGTACTGTAAATGTTTGTTGCTTCCCACATTTCATGATCATATTTCATTGGGAAATACCCTATAGGCTTTGATTAGTAAGTTTGCGACTACTGAAATATGTGACGCAAATGGCCGTATCTTTGATTGCATTGATTTAGGAGCTCGAGTGTTTTAAACCGACAAGGGACGTAGGCCTTAGTATATGGCATAAATTTCGACTTGATACGTCTAGCTATCACTAACAGGAATGGTGTTTAACAAGTCGGACAGACAGACAGACAGAAAAACAGGTAGATGGACTACAAAGCGATCCTGTCAAGGTTCCGTGTTTACCAACTGAGCTACGGAACTTTATAAATAATGAAGTTCGTTAAAATAATTTCCCACTTGCATTATTTGGAACGGAATGACAGTTTCGCTACTTAGAGCCGGCGGGGTGGCCGAGCGGTTCTACGCGCTACAGTCTGGAACCGCGCGACCGCTACGGTCGCAGGTTCGAATCCTGCCTCGGGCATGGATGTGTGTGATGTCCTTAGGTTAGTTACGTTTAAGTAGTTCTAAGTTCGAGGGGACCGATGACCTTAGAAGTTAAGTTTCATAGTGCTCAGAGCCATTTGAACCATTTTTTGCTACTTAGATGATAAGCAAGACAAACCACCTGAATATGTTTCCTGCTCGGGAGTGCTGGGAATGGACTGCTTTCTTCCTGGTGTGTGTGTGTGTGTGTGTGTGTGTGTGTGTGTGTGTGAAGGATTTGCTACAAACTGACTTCAAAAATGCCCCTTAATGGTGTGTGTGTGTGTGTGTGTGTGTGTGTGTGTGTGTGTGTGTGTGTGTGTGTGTGTGTGTGAAGGATTTGCTACAAACTGACTTCAAAAATGCCCCTTACTTTATTACGCAGACAACTAAATGCGATATACAGTTTATATTAGAAGAGTCTCTTTTTGTTGGTGCTTAAGGCCTATAGTCATTATGAATTTTTTGATGAACATCATCTTTCCGCCGTTGACTTTAATGGTTTAGAAGCTGCACAAAAATGCGGAAACGCCGCGAGAAATGCATGCTTTAACATGAATCAGATGCAAGCCATGCCAGAAGGTTGCGCGGTCGTATTTAATCACGAATGGCATCTATACAATGTCGTCAACAGGTTGCAAGCGTCAGTCGTGACAAGAACTGTGTTCTGTGTAATTAGCGCGTTATATTGGAGCTAACTGAATTCTAACGTGGGTAAATTGTTGGTATTCCTATGGTGGGTTCTTCCGTAACCTAGACAGCGGAAGAGGTTAGCGTTTCCGTATCGAAGTTTATATCGCATATAAGAAAAGCGTAAAAACATCATCTGGTAAGCCACAGAGCAGACTAAAGTGTGTGTTGAGAGAGCGTAACGGACGGTCATGAAAGAGGATGGTGAAAAAAATGAATAAATAAAAAATAAGAGGACGACAGCTGCAAAATCACTGCGGAACTTCATGTCGCACTCATGAACACTATCTGCATCCAAACATCACGAAGGGTGCACCAGAAACTGAGAACTAAAGGGCGACTTGTAATTACAAAACCACTGCTCAGTAACAAGAAAACGTAGTGTCGACGCTATAGAATCTGTACTATGGAGCAGTGGACGAATGTCATTTGGTCGAGTGAGCCTTGTTTCTAACTCCTGGCCGAGTTTTCGTCCCAACATTGAACATGACCAGGATTCGCTGATGATTAGGGCAGCCATACCGTGGTCTCCCTTGGGCCCCTTCATTTCTGCCAGCTGATCAGGTCCATCCCGTAGTTCACTATTTTATCCTCAATGGTGATGCTGAGTTTCAAGCGGACAGGGCCGCTGCTCTCATAGTTCAGGACAGGTTTTGGTGATCACGAGGATGAACTGTCACATCTTCCCAGTCCTCCACCGTCACCGGTTCCGTATATTATTGAGCTTTTGTAGTCTACTTTGGAGGGAAGGGCGAGACATCGCTGTCCCCATCACTGCAATCGTTACCTGAACTTGCCTCTGTTTTGCAAGAAGAATAATATACCACTCCCTTTGAAACAATAAAGGACTTATATTTACCCATTCCACGGCAACTGGAAGCCGTTTTGAATGCCAACGGTTTTCATACATCGGAATAGGCATACCAACGTGTTGTGTGTTGGTGTCTCAATATTTTTGTTTACCCCCTGTATTTCTCAATATTTTCATCGGCGGAAAGATGATGTTCTTTACAAAATTTATAGCTTACTTACGTTCTACTTTGAGAAAGGAACTTTTATGTGAATAGGAGAAAGCGGAAGGCGTCCTCAAAGAATTTTTGACTGTTGAACTAGCGACAACAGAAATGTTGGAGAATGTTGGCTAGTGGAGCTCGAAGTAAGACGCCTTACATCTCGCAACGATTTCTGTGAGAGAGGATGTTTTGTTGAGAATGGGATGGAGGCAGGGTGGGTGTGGGGTGGAGGCAGGCGTATTGAAGTGAAGGGAGGCCCCATTTTAGTAACTTGTAATGGAGCCGTTAGTGTCGTATCTAGCCTGTGGGGTTGAGGAAGAAATCATGGAGGCATTCGCTTTACCAGTTTCTTGAACTGGAATGATCTAAGTATACTTTCAAGCCAGCTCCTTACTAAATGCGAATCTAGTGCCTCCCTTTCCTGTCACGTGTATCAACAGTGTCAGATGCCTCATATAGCAGTATGGATTGTGAACCAACCTAACTTACGACGTATGACGGAGTGTACTTCTGATACCGGACACTTCTTTTCCTTCCACTTCTTTTCCAATCCGGGACAGTAGGTATGGGGAACGACTCTCGATAAATCTCCACATAGTTTCTCAGGTTTCCTACTGGTGGCCATTTCGCAAATTTGCGATTTTCGCATTTTTTCCTTACCTGTACTGTAACTCTCTGTTTATTGCCACATTTAATGTATTTCAAAGGGAGCTACCCTATAGATTTTGGTGAGTGAGTTTGCGACTAATACAATAGGTGATGAAGATGGTAGTAGGCCTTAGTATATGGCATAAATTTCGACTTGATACATCCACCCATTTCGAAAAAAATGTTTTTGTGTTCAGCCGGGCAGACAAACAGACAGAAGTACAACGAAGCGATTTTGTAAGGGTTCCGTTGTTACCGATTAAGGAAATAAGGAATTTCGTTAAAATGATTTCCCACTGCAAGTATTTTTGAGGGAATGTCAGTTCCGCCACTTAGATGAGAAGGAAGACGAACCACCTGAATATGTTTCTTGCTCGGGATTGCGGGCACTGGACTTCTTTCTTCCTTTTTCTGGGTTAATGATGTCTATTGTCGCAAACTGAAATTGAAAATGTGTACGTATGCTCGCACTTCTCTGCATGTGGTGTGTGTGTGTGTCTGTCTGTGTGTGTGTGTGTGTGTGTGTGTGTGTGTGTGTGTGTGTGTGTGTGTGTGTGTGTGTGTGTTGAATGATTTGCTACGATATATAGTCTATGTTAGAAGATTTTCTCTTTTAAGTGGTGATGACAATCCACCTAATTTAGTATATAATGATGTGAATTCATCCTCTTCCGTTTTTACTGGATTCTGAAGTATGATGTATCTTGTTTAAGCAAACAGCTGCGTAGCGGTGCTTTTAAGTTCTCAGAATTCATGGAGTCCATATTTCCACATAATTACAAAAATTACACGATAAACAAGTGTGCAATAATTTTCCACATAAATTACTTGAAGCTGGCCTACGTAATTATCAATAGCAGCACATTAATATACGAGATCGGTGTAAATTCTTCTTTTAGCTGCGTAGCAACCGGTTATAGCTAATTAATTTTAATGAGAATACGGTAGGGTAAAGAGACGAGAAAACCCGTTATGCACCTGTGATAAGTTATAAATTTGTTCACCGTACAACATCGGTATATTTCAAGGATTCTTTCTACTGCTACAAAGTATTGCGTACGTCGACAAATTTCGTTGCTTATTTTTAAAATTTTCTGGGAATATGACGCAATGACGCATTTCTTGTATGAATTTAGACACCATACCCCTTGAGTGTCTCATGTTCCATAACATTTTAGTGTTGCATAAATGACATTAAAAGGCTGTAGAATGTTGTCTGTATGATTTTACAGATGTTATTTTAGCAAAAGTTCATCAAGAACAGAGCAAAATCTTTCTACATTAAGAGGAAGAAACACAAATCTAACAATACAAAAATAATTTTCATTGCTTGCAAGTAAAATTTGCGTTGAAGGAGGATAGACACAAAGTCCAAATGTGTCACTGAGACAGCAAAATAAGCGATAGCACGTTTTCTTTTTTTTAAATTTCAGTAGGATTCCTGAATTCTTTCGCAACGGGCAGCAATAATGAACTTACTTGATTTTACGTCTATCTATGGAATGGAGTGCCTTAATCAGAGTGTACCATTGTGATATAAGTAAGAAAGCATACATCAAAACAACCGACCATGGAATATGTCGTTTCAGTATAATAAATGGATTTGTGCGCAGCTCGGAAACAAAGCGGAAATGAATTCTATATCCGCAATATGAGAGAACAATTGAATGAACTCTCCCTCCATTCCGAACATTTAACATATTCTAATGACCATTTAACGAAATTACAAGAGAATATTAACATTTGAATCGGAATTTAAGCAAATAAATACATAATATCATTGGGTAAATTTTATTTTGCTAGTCAGCATAAGATTAAAGTTACGTCATGCCAAATCAATTAGTGCGTTGATTATTTAGGTACGGCGAAACGCCGAAGCCCTGGTCGAGAAAAGGTTAGAGTTCAGCAGACACCCCGTTCAGGTAGCAAGCAGTTGCCGCAAACGGGAAAATGCCCCGGAGCCGCTGAGAACGAGCTGTCTTATGGGGCACGAAGGAAAGAAATGAAGAAAGAATAACGACAAATGAAAGGGAGAGGAGACTTGGAAAATTTAATCAGATCGGTTAGTCACGTGGCTGGAAGTCCCACAACCCTAGCCCCACCCCATCCTAGTATTCATCTACATAGGCGAGTCAAGTATCGCTGTTGTTAAACTTTTCGACATCCTTACACTCGGAGTATCGATTGAAATTCCTTGTTAAGTCGTTCGTTTGCGGCGGGATCGACGAGCGAAGCCGATAACAGTCGATGTTCTAACAAGAGAGACAGCGTTCCTCGTCGGCAGACTAGGGAGTCCACAACGGCATAAGAGGCCAAGTAGAAATCGTGCTAGAAATTATTTACCATCGAAATGAAACAGAGCATTAAGCAATGATGCATACGGCGTCACGGCTATTGCGCACACTATCGTGCCATCGACAAAGTCGGCGGCGACCTCAACTTATTCTGTCCGTCACCATCCTCTGTTCACCAAAGCTGATTTATTAACTTTGAAGTTAGCTATTAATTTGGGCGGCTGCTCGTATTTTCACAGCACTTGGCACGCTGAGATAGTGACACATGGTAGCGAGAGACAGCAACGGTAGAATTAGAGTAACCAGGTTTTATAATACTCACCTAGCAGATAGTGTCGGAAGTTCCATGCGGCTTTTCCCGGATGATGCTGTAGTATACCGAGAAGTTGCAGCATTAGAAAATTGCAGCTAAATGCAGGAAGATCTTCAGCGGATAGCCACGTGGTGCGGGGAGTGGCAACTGACCCTTAACATAGACAAATGTAATGTATTGCGAATACAAAGAGAGAAGGATCCTTTATTGTATGATTATATGATAGTGGAACAAACACTAGTAGCAGTTACTTCTGTAAAATATCTGGGAGTATGCTTACGGAACGATTTGAAGTGGAATGATCAAATAAAATTAATTGTTGGTAAGATGGGTGCAAAGTTGAGATTCATTGGGAGAGTGCTTAGAAAATGTAGTCCATCAACAAAGGATGTGGCTTACAAAACAATCGTTCGACCTATACTTGAGTATTGCTCATCAGTGTGGAATCCGTACCAGGTCGGGTTGACAGAGGAGATAGAGAAGATCCAAAGAAGAGCGGCGCGTTTCGTCACAGGGTTATTTGGTAAGCGTGATGTTAAGCAAACTCAATTGGCAGACACTGCAAGAGAGGCGCACTGCGTCGCGGTGTAGCTTGCTGTCCAGGTTTCGAGAGGGTGCGTTTCTGGATGAGGTATCGAATATATTGCTTCCCCGTACTTATACCTCCCGATGAGATCACGAATGTAAAATTAGAGAGATTCGAGCGAGCACGGAGGCATTCCGGTAGTCGTTCTAGCTCGTAATCCATTCTTAGATATAGCTTTTTATGCTGGTCTAGAGGATGTTTGGGTACCTCCTACTAAATCATATGAATACTGGTGGACTTCCCGGTGATTAACGCTTATATCTGCAGTCATTTAACTTCGCAAAGCAAATCAGTGCCATCCAAGATGCTAACGCAACACACATAATTTGTACTCCATCCTAGCAATTCCAACTCGTACTACTGTCTACTCGAAAGACAAAGATACACTTCTAACAACACGTAGCAAAGTAATTACTATCATACATCGATCTACTTGTGCAAAATCATCTTTGCAATCCAAAGTCCCAATAAAATTTCAGACAACTTTCCGCACTGCAGAACCGAGGAATTAGGTTTCGCCATGTGAGACTATCGGTACTCGAAACTACGTCATTTCATAAAAGAATACTTATAATTGTTTAAGTTTTTAAGAAGTCCATAAACATCACTGTAATTACATTAAGTGTTTATAGTAGATGACGGTTAAACATTTTTCTGTAGGTATGTGGATTTCTCGGTTCTGAGCCTTCAATTTGGAATCGATCATTTCATATGATCGAAGATCGGGTAGTAGATTTACCTCGCCACAAGCAATTTTATTACACAGTCCAGTGGTAGAAAGGCGAGAAGCCATGTAAATAGAGGCAAACTGACACGGGACTGAGGATACGAACTGAATGACACAAAGACGATGAATGTTGTCAGCGAAATGATCCACTTCAAATCTCATTTCATTCCGTTCACAGCCAAACTGGTAATTTCCAAGAATGATGGTCTTTCGAAAGCGCGGTCTCAAACAACATACATCGAACTAGCGATCCTAAGTCGACCATTCGATTATGGTGTCACGAGTTATGGCTACTGTTTACAACCTTCAATAGAGCATCGACAAAAGACGAACGTTTGCTAAGATACAATTAATCACAAATGGAAGTAGTGACTTTACCTGCTTTACTCGTCAACCACATCTTCTTCACGCACTATTCTTCGTGCTGCGTAAGCTGCCGACAAGCTATCCTTTCTTGCCCATAACGTGGTTACACTCCTGCGATGTCAGAAATATCGGTAGAGTACCAGAAGGGTCAATTTTTCCACGCAACGTCAAGCTGAGAAAATGTAGGCAATGAAAAATATAAGAGTTCGTCCATATCTCCTGGATAGCATTCTGTTTTTATTGACGGTTTAGGCGCTCTATGTTCTGTGAGTGGAGAGATGGACCATCCTATGACACAAATTAAACAGATTATTCACAGTTTCATGTTGAAATCCTTCTTTCTAAAAGGTGTTGTACGACTTAAATCCATCTGCTATCATTTTGTGCCTGGCAATATAGAGTACTTCAACAGAGAGACTTGAGTTTGCTTCCGCCTTGAATAAACTCCAACTATAAAGCACTTCAGTACCTCAAAATACCCATATACGTCCACTTCATTTTTCAAGGGTCGTCCTCTCCTATACTTCCTAGTAGCTACATGTAATTCGTCTATTTCAACAGCTTTGTTTTGTCCACTTAATGGAACACTCCCGTTCGTAACTACGTGGTAACGGACTTCTCGGTAGAAACTACAGCAGTCGCACACGGTGTTCATGGTGAATTGTGTTTCAGAAGCTGTTGCTTGTAACGTGTAGTCTCCCAACCGACAAGAAACTAAAATGGTGCTCTTATCGATGGTTAACTTGGAACTATCAAACCACTTGGTCTTTCTCGTAAGTGATGTCTTGTGTCACTGGGAACACGATAATTGCAAAGGAAAGTCAACATCTTGAAGAGTTTCACGGACATTTATCTCGCCATAAGCAGCTTTTCCACACTTGCTGCTACCCTCATTTGGAAGCAATCCAAAGTCCCAACAAAATTTCAGACAACTTCCCGCACTACATAACCGAGGAAATAGATTTCGCCATGTGAAACTATCGGTACTCGAAACTACAACCTTTCCACTCATTGCTAATTACAACCAGAAACGATAAACAGTATTCATAGCCTGCACCACCAGAGTCGTGTTGTCGGCTTCAAGGCGCAGATTCGATGTATATCATTAGGCGCCCAAGCGTTTGACAGGCAATGATTCTTAGAAATTACCTCGTCAGAAAGGCACAACTGAGCTTAACCCTGCATTTTGAAAGTCACAGCTTGAATGGAAAATATTTGTGAACAGCTTACTTTCTGACTTCTGTCGTTTCGCCGTGTCCTTACAGCATTTCATGGTTTTCCTTTTTGCTGACTGGGGACGGGCGCATTCGTGCCGCTCGCTAATCGCCTCCTCTCGAACTGTTGCTATGCAACGGCTTGGGCAGCAACAGGGACCCTTGTATTGTTGAGAAACGCGTCGAGTTTCCGTTAGGTTGTTTACAAAGACGCACGGAAAATAATCACTGCCAAATGAGGATAATATCTAGCGATAGCAATACGTAAGAGAATTGAGAACGGGCTACGCTGACGTTTGCACAACAGTTGTAATCTGCCTAATACAACCTACAGCTGTTGAAAAAATGATCCCTCTTATCCAAGCTAAAAATATTTATAAAATTAACTTCTTGTGCTCGAGGTCCATAGCCATAATTTTTTGAGGGACGTCATATTTCCACCGTTGTATTTAACGGTTTAGGGGCTGCACAAAAATAATGAACGCTGCGAAAAATGCGTGCTTTAACATAAATGCAGAAGCAAACCTTGCCCGAAAGTTGCGCTGTTGTGTTTAATCACGAAGGGCATCTGGGCAATGTCCTCAAAACGTTTCATGTGTCGGTGGTAATAAAAACAGTGTTATATGTATGTGCGAGTGCATTATGTCGGAGCCAAGTGAATTTGAACGTGCGCAGATTTTTAGTGCCCATATGATGGGTGCTTCCGTAATCTACTAGGGTTTCCCAGAAAGTGATGAACCGTGTTTTTTTCTTCAACATTTCTTCATTGAACACAATAAGAATTACACATACGAAAGGATAGTGATTTTTCTTCACACCCTATTTTTCCACGTGCTCTCCGTCCCGTTCTATGGCCTTCCTCCAGCGCGAAACATCGGTACCAATCCTTGTCCTCTTGGTGGAGCCAGTGTTTCACTATGTGAATCACCTCCTGATCATCCTAAAAATGTCTTCCACGAATGGCATCCTGCAATGGTATAAACAAGTGGATGTCCGAGGGGACCAGGTAAGGGCCATGGACAGTCTCCCCTACCGCTGCAAATCATGCAGCTCCGACGAACCGCCTTCTGATAATGTCACCCTCCGTTCCAAGCGACTAACTTCCGTCGACAGCAGATACTACACAGACTTTGCACAAGCGTTTGTGAATGTCCTCCGCAGTTTCTTTCTCTACGTTGAGAAATTCAATGACGAGACGTTGCTTGTAATGTACATCACCTACAGACGCCCTTTTGTAACGGTACTGCAACTACGCTTTTTGTCGGAAGTGACGGAAACTTGGCGTGCTCACTCAGGAGCCTTCATATAATACGTACGTAATGTTTCGTATTGGTAGTGCTGTTTTCGGCTAAGAAAAAAAAGTGCGGTGCATTACTTTCTGGGCAAACCTAGTAGGCAACCGAAGTGGTTGCAGTTTAAAGAGGAACCGTGTCAAAGTTGATATCGCATAGAGGACAGGCGTAAAGACATCATCTAGTATATCACAAAGCGGAGGAATGCGTGTGTTGAGAGAGCGTGACGGACGGCCATAAAAGAGTATAGTGAAAAAAAAGACAGCTGCAAAAATCGCTGCAGAACTTAAGTCGCACTCGTGAACACTATCTGCATCTAAACATGACGAAGGGTACACCAGAAACTGGGAACTGAAGTCTAAACATTCATGGTGGTGTCTGCTTGTTCTATATCGTGTCTCCCTACCACTTTCGCGCAACGACGCTCTGAGCGTGTTTTTTACGGAATTTACTAGTTTGAACCTGGGACCTGTTGCTGGTAAGGAGACGCCAGACCACACATGACATGTAGAATTCAGAAGAGTTCAGTGAGACTAGCGATGATATAACCAAATACTAAATGATCTCAGCGTCAGCTCCACTGCACTCCCTGTAAAAGAATCTTAATACTAACTAAATATAGTGGAAAGGGTTCAAGGCTTTCCTATTTTTAGTTAGCTGGTAAAATGACGTCGAAAAAGCAGTTAAGTTTACCATTGGAAATTTTATTCTACTCACAAAAAAACCTTTATAAATTGCACTATTGATAAAAGGAAATGTTTTAATACAGGATGGTAAAAACCAACTGCGTTCAACAAAAATGTGAACGAATATTCCCTGAATTGGTTTCCAAGTTCTACAATCGATCGAAGGATGACCTATGCCATATCACATCTATAATCTAGGTTTAATTTAAGTTTCACAAAAGAGAAAACTATCAAAATGGTCTACAGTGACCCTCAATTATCTTTAATTACTTATCTAACCTGTCGTAAATTACAGTGGCTGATGTGGCTTCTCAATAACGATAAAATAGAAAAATCATCGCGTTTCAGATCTGTTCTTCAAGTGGCAAATGTGAACACCATGAGTTTTAATTAATGATTACCATTAGTATTACGCAAAAAGGAGGTGAAACAGATGCGACTTCTGCAGTTCTGAGTGAAGCCTTATGCGCTCAAAAATGCGGCATCGCGTGATTACCTTGTCGGTGTTTAAGCAGCGTCAGGGCGGCAGCGGCCGGCGCAGCAGCCATCCAGCTCGCCGTCTCGGAACCAACCCTACTCTAACTTCTCGTTACTACAATTTACCGAATTTGGTTTAAAAAAACTATCTGGCTGTGTTTTCATCTGACCAATCAGGGTCTCAATGTTAACCTTCAGCTCCGCCTACAAAAATTCTGTCTATCCAATGAGAAACGTTATACTTTTCGTGGTGGGGCAATGTTTTTTAAAGTTTGCAACGTAACAGAGACGCTAAAAAGTCTCACGATAAAAACCTGCAGATAGTGTGGTCCTTTTAGCGTTATCGTAAGATCTATACTGCTCTTCTGGAGGGCTCTATCTTTTAACATGGGCTGGGGAGTGATCCTAATGTAACAGACACGCGAAAAAGTCTCACGCTAAAACTTGCGGGTGGTAGTGGCCCTTTTTTGTGTTATCGTAAGATCTATACTGCTCTTCTGGAGGGCTCTAGCTTTTAACATGGGCTGGGGGTGGTCCTTGACATACCTGAGACGCGAAAAAGCCTGACGCTAAAACGTGCGGGTTGTATAGTCGTACAGGTAGGCTCGAGGCGTGGGTGCCCAGCCCCTCCCTTATCTAGCTTAACACGGTTCTGCTCTCGGCTTCTGTCCTCGTTTCTCCCCTCGGAACTGCGTCTTCCTCACGGTGGGAAGGTACGACATGCATTTAGGCATTCTTGTGTTAGTCTGTGGTATTCCATTTGCTCACTCGTTACTCGTATTACTTTGGTTAATTTAATGTCACAATTTATTCGGAGCTATGTGACATACTACTGGATTTGCTTATCATGTCAGGGTTGTCATGTAAGGTGTTGGATTTGCCTGACACCTTACAGAAGGGTGACTCGCAATTCCAAAACCACTCTTCAGTTATGCAACTGCCCGCAACAGGAAAACTTAGTGTCGACGCCATAGAATCTGTACTATGGAGCAGTGGACGACTGTCATTTGGTCGGATGAGTCTTGTTTCACATTATTTCTAACTCCTGTCCGAGGTCTCGTACAAACAGTGAAACATGGCTAGGGTTAGCTGATGATTAGGGCAGCCATATCGTGGTCTTTCATGGAGCCCCGCATTTCTGCCAGCTGATGGGGTCCATATCATAGTACACTACCTTATCCTCAATGGTGATGCTGAGTTTCAAGTCGACAGGGCCGCTGCTCGCATAGTTCAGGACCAGTTTTGTGATCACGAGGATAAACAATCACATCTTCCCGGTCCTCCACCCTCACCGGTTCTGTATATTATTAAGCTTTTGTAGTCTGCTTTGGAGGGAAGGGCGCGTCATCGCTGTCCACCTCTGTCATCGTTAGCTAAACTTGCCATTATTTTGCTGATACGCCATTCTCTTCAAAACAATTTACCCATTCTGCGACGACTGGAAACCGTTTTGAAAGCCAACAGTTTTCATATATCGTATTATTCATACCACCGTGCGGTGTGTTTGGTGTCTCCACAGTTTTGTCTACTATACTGTCATCGGTGGAAAGATGTTCTACATTGTGTAAGGTTCAAATAGTTCAAATGGCTCTGAGCACTATGCGACTTAAGTTCTGAGGTCATCAGTCACCTAGAACTTGGAACTAATTAAACCTAACTAACCTAAGGACATCAAACATATCCATGCCCGAGGCAGGATTCGAGCCTGCAAACGTAGTGGTCGCTCGGCTCCAGACTGTAGCGCCTGTTATTATTTGAACAGGAGAAATCGAACGTGTGGTCAAAGGACTGACTGTTGAACGAGTGTTTACAAAAATCTTGAAAAATGTTAGCTGTTGGAGCTCGAAGTAAGACGACGTACATCTCGCAAGAAACATTCTGTGAGTGACGATGTTTGTGGAGAATGGGTTGATGGTGGAGGGGAGAGGGAGGTAGGGGAGCGAATAATAGGAGTTAAAGGGGGCCTCATTTTAGTAACTCGCCCCAAAGCCAGTAGTCTCGTCCCTAGCCCTCGGGATTGTCGACGAAACCATGGAGACATTCGCTTTAACAATATCTCGAACGAGGACGATCGAAGTGCGCTTTCAAGCCAGCACTTCGTTCATACGAGTCTAATGCCTTTACGAAGGAACCTTTCCTGTCACGTGTATCAATAGTATCAGATGTGTCACAGTGCAGTATGGATTGAGAACGAAGCCAACTTGTAGCGTCTGACGAAGAGTACTTCTGAAAATGCTACCTTTTCCGCCACTTCTTTTCTATTTATTGATGGTGGGTAGAAGGAACGACTCTCTATAAATCCCCGTATGAGTCGTCAAATTTTCTCCTCGTGCCATTTCGCGAGGCGTTGTGCCAGGAGGTAATATGTTGCCCGACTCTTCTTGGACCATACGTTCTCACAGTATCAGCAGTAAACGTCCTCGTGACTCATAACGCCACTGTTTTAGCGTTTGCCACGGGAATTTGTTTAGCGTATCGCCAACGATCTCGCGCCACTGAACGATCCCGTCACTAAACGCCCCGCTCTTCGTTATTATTGTGACTGTGCCTTACTGTAATGTTTTGCGATTCCTGCCTGGATGAGGAGGGTGGTATAATAGGTGGGTGGCCGGTTTCCTCTCACTACAACACCAAATGCACAAGTGGTTAAAGACGCTTTATTACTGGAACCAATTCTAGGATATTCAATCAGAAATCCTGTGGTTAACAGCAATCAAATAACAAGTACTAATTCTTGAATCTCGACCATGTCCATATCACAACTATATACAATGACTGACGTTCCCTCACAGCTACCTGATTTGCGAGCCGGCGACTATTCCTGTGGAAGACTAAAGCACAGTGCGACATATTGAGCTGCGATCCGAATTGAGTTCCAATGCGACGTACTGAAGTACAGAGCTTGAGAGATTGAGATTGAGGTAGCTCAGCCGGCGGCGGCGGCCCATATGCAAGCTGTCCAGGGGGCGCTATGGGGGCGTAGGGTGGGGGCGTGTCTTGATTTTCTCTTGTCCAATAAGCGCGCGTAGTTCAGCGCCTACTATACGATGTTTCCTAGTGCCGACCGGAGCTAGGGCGAAGGCGTAGTCCAGCACAGTTATATTTTCCCTCTCTTCTATGAATTCAGCTTGGTAAAGATCCCGAAATGACGAACAAAACTCGAGAAGCGGTCGAAATGTGCTTTGTAAGCCACTTTTCTCTAGGATGAATTACATTTCCTTTCTCCCAATTAATCTCAGCCCGGTATCTGCGTTAACTACTATTTGTCAGTTTCTGCCAATGAATCTCAGCCCGGGATCTACGTTAACTACTATTTGTTTTGTGTGGTAAATCCACTTCAGGCGTTTTACTGTTGCCGGGGCTTCGCCTCTAATACTGTAGTATGCGGAATACATTATACTGTGGCCGAGCGGTTCTATGTGCTTCAGTCCGGAACCGCGGTGCTGCTACGGCCGCAGGTTCGAATCCTGCCTCGGACATCGATGTGTGTGATGTCCTTAGGTTAGTTAGGTTTAAGTAGTTCTAAGTCTATGGAACTGATGACCTCAAATGTTAAATCTCATAGTACTCAGAGCCATTTTGAACCATTCGCTATACTAATGCTCATAATCAACGGCCAGTTGTCGTACCAGTCATCGACTCATTGTAGGACATCCTGCATTTCGCTACATTCTTCTAGCGTTGCTATCTCTCAACAGCCAAGAGCACCTTCTGTGAACAGCCTCACGAAGCCACCAGTGTTATCAACGAGATTATCAATATTAATCGTAAACAGTAACGATGGTGATAAATTCTTCTCGGGTTGACAGCCGAGTCAGTGCGTTGCTCTCCAGCAACGTTTCAGCAAGTTTCTTACTTGCCATCTTCACCTGAAGATGGCAAGTAAGAAACTTGCTGAAACGTTACTGGAGAACAACGCACTGACTCGGCTGTCAACCCGAGAAGAATTTATCATCAAGATTCGCCGAGAAAGCCTGCATTCTCAAGTAACGATGCTGTAACCGTTTCATTCGTCAATTTCTTTGAGTTGTAGGAGTAAGAAACGCTAAATAAATAGCGCTACTGTGTGAAGAAAAGGCTGCAGGATTGGAGACACTGACTCACCGAATGTAACTTCCCTAGCGACCCGACTTTCACAGTTGCCGCATAACTATTCATGAACTACGTAAATCACCCTAGAGGATATTTCACAGTCAACGTCCGGTTGTTCCGTATCTTCAGGGATTTAGGACAGCTATAAAATCCTTGGCAGAAGCAGCTTAAGACGGTTATACATTATTCAGAACCAAATGTAAAATGCAGGCACCTAGTACAGAGAGATGTACAGTCTATGTAAATAAGAATAACGAACTGGCGACCTGTTGGCAAATACAGATATGGCAGGAGTCATACACACAAACAACATCAGGTCACACGTTGTTTTATGTATAGTGCATTCCTTTTTTTTTTTTTACTGATACAGTATAATTTTGAGTCAACATATATTCTCCAGCTTTTTCTAACTTATGAAACCCTGAAAAGAAATGATGTCTCTAGGCAGGAAACATAGATGCCTGTACCGATAGCAGCATCTATGCTCAGTCTGCGTTTCTCAATAACTTCGAGAAGAAACTGGTAGAAAGGAATGCATCTGAACAATATTGCGATGGTGTTACAGGAACTGATAATTTTCAGTGGCTTTCTCTACTCGTCGTCATTATTTAAAAGTGAGACTTGTTACTGTACCATTATTCTGTAGTCGTGACAGTTACTATATATCAGAAGAGCTTCATCAAGTGAATAGTTCTGATGGTCTGGGTCCTGCCGGCGTATTTTGCCAAGATTATTTCGTTAAAACTAGTATGCTTAATTGCGTGTCACGTTTGCGTAGTTTTCCTCTTTTAGCAAACTAGTTATATCACGCTGATATTATATGTTTCTGTCACGAGGAGAGCACAAAAGAACAAATTACGAGAATCACAGAATCAGCAGCGATGGTCAGCACAATTTTTCTTTACTTCTTTGTAACCATAAGGTTGAGTTCGTGATAAATAGGTATCGTTTCTTCAGGCAGTTTAAATGGTTCAAATGGCTCTGAGCACGATGGGACTTAACTGCTGCGGGCATCAGTCCCCTATGACTTAAAACTACTTAGACCTAACTAACGTAAGGACATCACACACATCCATGCCCGAGGCAGCATTCGAACCTGCGGCCGTAGCGGTCGCTCGGTTCCAGAGTGTAGCGCCCAGAACCGCTCGGCCACTCCGGCTGGCTCTTCAGGCAGTAGTTCAGCGTTTGTCGACATGGATGGACATCGTCTAGGAACATAATACACTCCTGGAAATTGAAATAAGAACACCTCCCCTCGACGATCACCAGAGGTGTACGGCCAGTGTAGGAGATCGCTCCCCACACCATGATGCCGAGTGTTGGCCCTGTGTGCCTCGGTCGTATGCAGTCCTGATTGTGGCGCTCACCTGCACGGCGCCAAACACGCATACGACCATCATTGGCACCAAGGCAGAAGCGACTCTCATCGCTGATGAAGACACGTCTCCATTCGTCCCTCCATTCACGCCTGTCGCGACACCACTGGAGGCGGGCTGCACGATGTTGCGGCGTGAGCGGAAGACGGCCTAACGGTGTGCGGGACCATAGCCCAGCTTCATGGAGACGGTTGCGAATGGTCCTCGCCGATACCCCAGGACCAACAGTGTCCCTAATTTGCTGGGAAGTGGCGGTGCGGTCCCCTACGGCACTGAGTAGGATCCTACGGTCTTGGCGTGCATCCGTGCGTCGCTGCGGTCCGGTCGCAGGTCGACGGGCACGTGCACCTTCCGCCGACCACTGGCGACAACATCGATGTACTGTGGAGACCTCACGCCCCACGTGTTGAGGAATTCGGCGGTACGTCCACCCGGCATCCCGCATGCCCACTATACGCCCTCGCTCAAAGTCCGTCAACTGCACATAAGGTTCACGTCCACGCTGTCGCGGCATGCTACCAGTGTTAAAGACTGCGATGGAGCTCCGTATGCCACGGTAAACTGGCTGACACTGACGGCGGCGGTGCATAAATGCTGCGCAGCTAGCGCCATTCGACGGCCAACACCGCTGTTCCTGGTGTGTCCGCTGTACCGTGCGTGTGATCATTGCTTGTACAGCCCTCTCGCAGTGTCCGGAGCAAGTATGGTGGGTCTGACACACCGGTGTCAATGTGTTCTTTTTTCCATTTCCAGGAGTGTATTTCACTGGACGTGTAACACGGCCAACGGCCTTCCAGCAGTGGTAACAGCGATTCCCATCAGACCACCAAAGTTATCGGCTATTCGGCTTGGCTAGCACTTGGGTGGGTTCACCGTCCGGGTCTGCCGAGTGCTGTTGGCAAGCGGGTTGCACTCGTCCCTCGTGAGGCCAACTGAAGTGCCACTTGGCTGAGAAGTAGTTGCGCCAATCACGAAAACTGTCAATGGCCGGGAGAGTGGAGTTGTGACCACGTGCCCCTCTGTACCTGCATCGGGTGACACCTGGGGGCTGAGGATGACACGGCGGCAAGCGACTACTGCCGGGCGTTCAAGACCTGCTCGGACGAAGATTGTTTCACGTGTGACGTAGAGGAAAGGGTCAGTGAGTTCATCAGGAATCTTAGAGGTGATGAAAATTGGATAATTATGTGAACTCGATAGGTTGCTGGATTTCCGACCATAAATACTTTCGGTCAATGTTAATTACCTCCTCATTTATGTAGCTGCGTAAGTAACCAGTTTTGTTCATAAACAGATTACTCATCAGAATCTGAGCGTTATAACAGGGTGTAATTCTGACGACTTTCTGGAAACAACATCTACTATGTAGGAATCAGCATGGGTTCTGAAAAAGACGATCGTGTGAAGTCCAGCTCCCGCTATTCGTCCACGAGACTCAGAGGACCATAGACACGGGTTCTCAGGTAGATGCCGTGTTTCTTGACTTCCGCAAGGCGTTCGATACAGTTCCCCACAGTCGTTTAATGGACAAAGTAATAGCATATTGCCTATCACACCAATTGTGTGATTGGATTGAAGAGTTCCTAGATAACGGAACGCAGTATGTCATTCTCAATGGAGAGAAGCCTTCCGAAGTAAGAGTGCGCCGCAGGGCAGTGTCGTAGGACTTTTGCTATTCACAATATACATAAATGACCTTGTGGATGACATCGGAAGTTCACTGAGTCTTTTTGCGGATGACGCTGTTGTATATCGAGAGGTTGTAACAGTGGAAATTGTACTGAAATTCAGGGGGATCTGCAGCGAATTGACGCATGGTGCAGGTAATGGCAATTGAATCTCAATGTTGACAAGTGTAATGTACTGCGAAGACATAGAAAGAAAGATCCTGTATCATTTAGCTACAATATAGCAGGTCAGCAACTGGAAGCAGTTAATTCCATAAATTATCTGGGAGCACGCATTAGGAGTGATTTGAAATGGAATGATCATATAAAGTTGATCGTCGGTAAAGCAGATGCCAGAAATTCATTGGAAGAATCCTAAGGAAATGCAATCCGAAAAAATAGGAAGTAGGTTACAGTACGCTTGTTCGCCCACTGCTTGAATACTGCTCGACAGTGTGGGATCCGAACCACATAGGGTTGATAGAAGAGATAGAGAAGATCCAAAGGAGAGCAGCGCACTTCGTTAGAGGTTCGTTTAGTAATCGTGAAAGCCTTACGGAGATGATAGATAAACTCCAGTGGAAGACTCTGCAGGAGAGACGCTCAGTAGCTCAGAACAGGCTTTTGTTAAAGTTTCGAGAACATACCTTCACCGAAGAGTCAAGCAGTATATTGCTCCCTCCTACGTATGTCTCGCGAAGCGATGATGAGGATGAAATCAGAGAGATTAGAACCCACACAGAGGCATACCGACAATCCTTCTTTCCACGAACAATACGAGACTGGAATAGAAGGGAGAACCGATAGAGGTACTCAAGGTACCCTCCGCCACACACCGTCAGGTGGCTTGCGGAGTATGGATGTAGATGTAGATGTAGATCTACTCGCACAGCAAGCTTAGACACAGAGATTATCAAAATAAAATAAGTTGTATAAAATTAGGAAATGAGACGATGAAAGTAGGAGACGAGATTTGCTACTTGGGTATCGAAATACGCGAGGACTGCAGAAGTAATGAGGATATACAATGTATTCTGGTAAAGTTAACATTAGCTTCTCTGAAAACATGCAATATAAAATTAAGCGATAAGAAGTTTGCTGGAATATTTGAAATATAGGCTTATACGGAAGTGAAAACTGGACTTTGAACTGTACAGAGAAGCAGAGAACAGAAGTTTTTGCAGTGTGATGATTGACAACAATTCTGGAGATAAGATGGTGGATGGGTCAAGTAACCTATTCAGAAGCACTGAATTCAACGGGGAAGAACTATTATGGTGGAATCTAACTAAAATAAGCGTTAATGCGATAGGGTGCATCCTGAGGCAACAAAGAACAGTGATTTGGCACTGGAGGGAAGTGTGTGGGGTGAAAATAGTATAGGGGCCCAAGTATGGAATACGAATAAATTCAGAGGGAAGAGGGGTACTGTACCTATGCAGATACAAGAGAACAACATAAGATACTCTAGCGAGAAGAGCTGTATCAAATTAGTTATTACGATAGTAATAATTTAATTCAGGAGTTTACCTAAAATCAAAGTGAGAAGACCACTTCATGGCAGCCGAAAAAAATGCACCTTGATGTTTTTTGACCCAAGACTGGTAATGTCGATCGTTGAGAAAAAGCAGAATTTACCAGCCTGTATATCGTCTCAGAACATTCGACAAGAACATATCATGTGTTCGTGGCTCGTCAGTATTTTAAAAGAAAGGAAGGCGGGGGTGAGAGGTAAGAGTTTAACGCTCCGTCGATAGCGCGATCGTTAGAGACGGGGCACACAAGCTCGGATAAGAAAAGGATAGGGAAGGAAATGGACGGTGCTCTTTTCGGTGGAACCATTCCGTCGTCCTACCGAATGAGAGTTCACAACACTAACCATTGCGTCACCGCCTCTGCCTCCGGTTTGTTCACTGAGTGTGTCTGTAGTACTTATTGAGTGTGATGGTTCTAAAGAATGCTCCCTGACTTTTCATCACTACGTGTGAAATCTGGAATAACTATACACCGTATTTTTAAACTTTCTGTACTCATATCAAGCTGTTTCTTGCTTTTAGAAAGATAACTGGTGCATTCTGGTTTCCTACCCTTACAGACTAGGCTTGCGAAACGGCAGGAAAACTTGGTTCTGTACCAAACATCTTTTACGTCCGACATTCTCTACGTCGTTCCCTGAAAATTTTAACGTAACTTCACTTACAGCAGTTGTGATTAATACACATCCATCACAACATCTCTAAATAAACGGGTAAAATGAATGGAAATGTATATAGGATGATAGGGCGACTTGTCAAATGTTTCCAAATTTAAGTCAGAGAGGAAAATATCGTAACGAATCAGTACATTGTTTACGAATACATCGTACGGTAAGGAGACATTATCGCGGAGCCAAGTCGAAGTAACTCCAGTATTTCACGGAGTATTGCTTACTCATAGTGACTATTGTGTCTTAGGTCAGTCTTGATTTCCGCAGAAGACGTCAGTCATTCTTCGTTTGCCGGTGACGTGACGAGAAACTTTATCTGAGTGGCTAATTAAGGTAACTGCTACCAGTCGTTTCATATACTTACAAAGACGGTCTGATATAGGTGTTAGTTTTCCTGAGAAGCAGAACATAAAATTCGTCTGACCTACCTGGAAGCTGTTGCAAAGTGGATATAGAAGAGGGAGCAAATTATTAAATACGAAGGTGAACTGCGAAATACAGATATATTAGAAACAATAAGTGAAGGAAGACGGGTGTGAGAAACATGAAGTTAAATCAGATTAGTTTTGTGCATTCTGAGGCCTGCAACTTTAGTTATCTGACTTAGAAGCAGCCGCAGTGTAACGGGCACAGTTTATGAGAAGAATAAGACTTACGCGAAGTGACTGTGGATAACATCAAACAACATGAAAGAATGACGACTACAAATATTATCACGAACAACAACACAGGCCATTGTAACATCAAAGAACTGCGATGAAAAGCTGTCGTTACCAGAGATTACAGTATACGTTAGGCGCGCTGATATCGCCGTTGAGCTCGCGTAAGTTCCAACGGTAGGCAAAATCGTGTTCTACAGAAACACTAGGAAAGCAAACAGAAATCGCACTTTCATATGGTTCATGTAATTATTCCTGAGAGACATAGTTTACATTTTAATGTCGATTTCATACATTGTTAGTCGTCATGACGGAATTTGGTTTGTGGCTTTAAAGTTCGTTCGTCTGGTTTCATGTAATGTATATGGAGGAAATTAGGTGACTGTCATTCATCTCTGCGTAATTTAAGCCATAACTCCGTTTCTTTATTTGTGATTAGTGTAATGGAGACGGTGCGGGCCGGAATTCTCTGAAACGTTGGCTGATGACGTCAGCAAAAGTCATTAGCTGGGTGCGCGAATTCGGTACCCGAGCGGCTTAGCCGGGCATAGCAGTCAATCACGTTGCATGGTACACTATCAGATGGTTTAGTTACCAATTAACAGATTAATTCCTAATTAACGTCATTGAATAATCTCCTGAAAGCTGCTGTCTGAACGGGGTTTTTAACGGTGATTGCGATGAGATTTCCATTCGAAGCTGATTGTTGGGGCAGTGGTCCACACATTTAGCTGACAGGCACTTTTAATGTCCCTGCCAGGCGATACGCAGAATATTAGAACTTCATTAGTGAAAGTCGTTCATGCAGTTTTTACGAGATATTGTGCCTGAAACACCAGTAATTAATCAGAAGAAAATAGGCGCATTGACATCTATAAAGTATGAAAAATATTGTAATTCCCTTTGTTAAATAATCTTCTGTGAAAATTTTGCAGATTCACTGCCTGAAACTCTCAAATGTCATTAGATGAGTATTAGTGCATTGTCCGGTACGAATCACATTGAAATGTAGTCCCACTTGTAGTGTAAAATATTTCTCTTGCATACAACCATTCTATTGCTGTGAAAGATAAATACAATGACAAACTAAAACAAGATATGGTAATTGTAAAACATCTCGTCTCATAACCAAAACAAAAATAAGTTTTAGCCATCTTTCCGATTTTTATAAGATTTTCAGGTCACTTAATACAAACGTAATAAATTATCGTTCCGACACACGTTTAAGAGACACAGGTTATCTTCATTTGCAGCTTGCCAAACAACTTATTCACAATTTTCTTCCGTTTTAAAAGGCAGTTTTGAGGTAAGTTTTGCTCATGCCTGCAGGCGATGGAGAACTCTCTCGAGCTGTTGCATACTACACGTTTCGACAGTTGATGGTGTAACTAGATCTCTAAACATCTAGACTTTGAGTCCATTTCCCAATTTAACTTAGAGTAAGCTAGTACTCTTCAGTTTCACGTGCTGGACTACGAACCCTCAATTTGGCCAGCTGTTTGTCGTGAGTGGGAATTCCTCCTGGAAGTGTAATCCGTAAATACTGGTGGCATAAACAAGGAAAAAGTGCTGGAACAAGGGATTTCATGCCATTGTTTCCTTGGTTTGGCAATTTTAAAATTGTCAACTGAACTCTGACGCTGCGAGATGAAGCCTGCAGGCCAGCACAAGGTTCAGGAGTGGGCCTATGACTCAGGGTGAAAAGTTTTCAATGTAAGACTCACTGATCAGTTGCCTATCTTCTGAGAATGTAGGGAGGAATTGTAAGGACTGTTCAGTGAGCATAGAACGTAGATTTAGAGTGAACCAAAGAAAGGCGAAATAATAAGGAGTATCAGCAATGAGATTAGCGATAAAATTTAGGAATTATTGGAAACCATATAGTAGACAATCTGAAGGAATTTGGGTGCCTTTGAAGCAACATAACACATAACAGATGAATCAGTGAGAAGTAGGCTGTCGTTGGCACAGAGCACAAACCAATTAGCATAAAACGTGGGAATGAAATTTTTCACAATGTATGTCTCGAGTACTTAATGCTATGGAACGACTCATGGACTGTAGGACAACAGGAAAAGAGTGGAAGTGTTTTGGTTGTGGCGCTGAGAATTAAGTAGGCTGATGAGAGATTAATGAGACGTTACTTTGCAGAACATGTGGGAAAAGAAGTAAACTTAAGGAAAACACTGACTAGAAGAAGGGGCACAATATGTGTGTTAAGACGTCAGAGAGAAATGTCCATGGTGCTAAAGGGACCTGTAGAGGATAAAAGCTATTGGAAAAGTTAGGCGCTGCAATATATCCAACAAACAAATGAGGACGCTGGGAGTAGGTGGTGCTAACAGATGAAGAGGGAGTTGTGGTGGGCTTCATCTAACAATCGTAGGGTAATATTTATTTGAGGAGAAGAAACACTGGCAGATTTCTTTGGTTATTGAAATAAGTGTATGGTATGGGATGCACATAGTTACACAACACCATCACTTCGGTTATGTATACCAAATGTTGTACTTCATCTTCTAAGATCGGTGACAGTGTGCTATTTTCATAGTCTCTCTAAAGTTATCTTCCAACAACACACCGCAAGCGCGCATGTTGCCTGTGGTGTCCTGAACTAACTTGATGCAGATAGTATTAGACAGCTAGCCTGACCGACACGTTTTCTAGATTTCATCCACTAAGACTACCTGGTCATGGCTTTCCAAGAAACTGGCCTGCCACCACTTTCCAGCCACTGTGATTGATGAACAGTATCAGGGATATGAGTAGCAGAGTGGAACAACCTGTCTACCCGTCATCCAATCTCAGTGTGGCTCAATGACGATCTGTGTCAGACTCATCATTGGTGTCAAAGTTGACAGCTGTGTGTTCTAAATTCTGCACACTGTATGCACTGAAATCCCCTAAATTAACTATCTTTTCTCCCTACTAAATCAGATACGGGAAATAAGTAAAATTCTGTTATGTGCTATCCTTCCTGTTATCCATATTATAGCTGAATATTTTATGTTACCAGCGATGGTAAGAACGAATGGCATTACCCTATACTTATAATCGCCAGAAAAGTGTTAAAAAATTCCAGTGATACAGTAGGTACGCTTAATTTGCAAACTGATGTGCAACATACTGGAAAAATTTAAGTCCGAGATATTGAATTTAGATGGATGCTGCAGCCTACATACAGCTCATCGTATACGTTAGGTGATGTTAGGCTGCCACTGGGTACAAAGATTTATTACTTTTTTGCTGTTAGTTAGGTATGTTACATATGAGGACATTTAAAAAAGTTAGCGAATTTTGGGAAAAATTGACTCGGAATGCAACAAGTGTGTTGAAATACATACCTACAGCGCAGCAATGTTGTGGCTGACAATACTTCAGCTACCATGTCAAAGGGAGGTGATGCAGAGACTCTTGTTGGGCAGGAGGCCATCCCTTGACTCAGGTCACGTAACACAAACAGCTCTCCAGTCTTAGAAACATAAAGTAATCTATACTTATTTGTTGTTTTACTCGTGTTCAGCTCGTAGGGGCGATCTGTAGTGATTACATAGGCGAAGGAAAATTTCTTAGCCTAGGTCACTATATAAAACTTCATTCTAGATTATGGGTTTCAGGAAACTATGTTGCCATCTTCAGAACTGTAATAAAATTACAAGACATGCTACGAACTGTTATACAAATAATGCAACATTAACCCATAGGAGAACCACATGGCAACATACCTTCGTAAGGTAATTACAAACATCTTTTGCCATCTACATACAATATCTTCCCATTCCAGGTACATAAAACGTGTTCAAAATTGTTCAAATATGTGTGAATTCCTAAGGGACCAAACCGCTGAGGTCATCAGTTCCTAGACATACAAACTACTTAAAATAACTTATGCTAAGAACAACACACACGCCCATGCCAGAGGTAGGACTCGAATCTCCAGCGGGAGGGACCACCATAAAACATGAAATGTGCAACACATTCGCATGTCGAAATTAAAATTACTGTGTACATCACAATTCGACAAAACATCGTCTCATACATTGGCTACTGACAACCTTGTGGCGCCCTGGTAGGCATGACGTCTTGTACTATGGAAATTGTGTTTTGGCGAATTTTGTTTGTTTTATGACTGGAAATTCAATGGAAAGATTTTGTGTGTAGATACCACAAGGTGTTTATAATAACCTTTATGGAGATATATCGTCATTTGGTTGTTCTATAGGCTACTGTTGCATTATTTGTGTCATAGCCGGTAGCACATCTTGTAATTTTACGATAGATCTGAAAATGGTAACTTAGTTTTACCGAAACTGGTTATCAACAATAAAGTTTTTCTTTTTTTATCGCGAACATGGCCAAGAAGCTACTATTGCACTTACAGTGGCAGTTGGGGCTGACTCTAAGGGGTGCATTGAACGCCAGGCACCAATGGCAGCCACCGCAAGCACGCAGCAGTACAGTCGGCAGCGTAAGGTTGCTAAGGCAGTTGTGTGCTGCTTCAGTGTGGGTGTAAAACAGCCAGCAACTCTGGGGTTTGTTTGGGTGCACAGTGTGCAAGTTTGCTCCAAACTTTACGCCCTTGGAGACTCCCAGAGACCAGATGAAGTCACCCTGGAGGTGGACCCCACTTTATGGTTCCACTTCAAGTCATGAAAACATCGAGTCTAGCAGAATCTTCTAGACAAGCAGCTCGTGGTTAACGCAGTTAGGCACTGACGAAACTGATTGGACCGCACAGGACTACCGACTGGCATTGAGTATATATCAACCTCAGCAACAGTTGAAGGCAGGTTACTGCTATGCCAGAGTAATGAGTCCCTATACTTAGTCATCCCAGTCTTGTTATGATAGATCATCATGTTTGGTTATATGGATGATCTGAGCCATTGAGGAGTGGGTCGTGACATGTCGTATTTAAGTTCATCACTGTGATGGACTAGTCCTGTGCTCCATGCTGCATCAACAATATTCCAGAACTGGTAGCAGGACTCTGTAGGGAGCTACTTTCCAACCATGGCACAGGTTCACTACAGAGGGGTGTTTGCACAACAGTGGCAACATCAGAAATAAAGCTTAATTTGCAGGACGTTATCCCAGTAATTTTGAACTCTGTGTAATTTCTCACGAAGTTTTAGTTGCTGAGGACAAAGATCATCAGTGGTTAATCAGTTTTTAATGGCATAGGAGGAATAAAATAATGAACTTACATGCCAATTATTCTGTCACTGTACCCACTGAAAATCGCCTCCAGAAACAGGAACCTTGTTCAGTGAATCCTTGCTCGTTCCACAACTCAGTGTGGTGATTAGGAAACCGTGAGCGGTAGCGCCGAGATCGTGAATGTCGGCTAATTGGCGGCTGCGGGCGAACCATGTGCGAGCAGCGCGGTGAGCACATTGTTCGTCGGCGTGGGCGGGCGAGCAGTGGAAATCAATACGGTAGGAGGCGGTCGGGTAGGCAGCCAGCAGCGCAGGACTCCGCCGAGCGCGACAATCCGCGATTCGCGGGCTGTGCGCGGCGGCTGCGGCCGGCGGAGGGGTGGCAGAACACGAGCGCGCTTCAGCCGCGGACAAGTGCCGGTCGAGTCCACTATCTGGGTCAACAGGCTGCGATCGTACGTACCACTCGGCCAGCAGATACGAGGCCAGCGGGGCACTGGCGTCAGCAGATAAAAAACTGCCAGACAAACTGGTTTCTGTGCCGATGTAACAACCAATACCAGTGGATATGGCTTTAAGGGTTCATGAGGTGGAGCGTGTAATGTAACGGACTACTGAAACTACCGATACCACTGCCTGGCGAGATGTGCCGTCAATCAACTTGAAGGAGCAAGTGAACTTTTAACTATGTAAAAATAAACTGAAATATTATTATTTTGTTACAAAACTGTCGATATCAGGTCAATCATGAGGTATATTGCCAAAGAACTATATTATAAACACTTTTCATTTTTCATATTATGTTTTTCATATATGTATATGTGCGGTGTGTAAAATATCGACATACAACAAAGGTTGGCAGTACTGCACAGTTTGTAAGATCTGTGCACAGGGGCCGGTTGTTGGCTGGTATATAGACAGTGGGTAGTTGGTGTCGAGACATCTTGTAAAACGCTTGCTTTGAGAAGGTCAAGGATAGAGGGAACGAAATGATGTATTCGAAAAGCTGTTACATTGAAAATTATTGAATATCGTCACAATCAGCATTTATAAAATAAAAGTTGGAAATTTAAATATGCATCAGTTCTTACGCAGCAGAATACACACCGTGGACTTCAAATTGATTTAACAAACAGCCGATGGCGAGATTCATCACTCGACCATGAGCATGCAACAACGACCAACAAGGGTAAGAAAGTTATATTAATCTAAATTCAAATTGTGATGATACCTTTCTTTCTCCATGTCTTCAACCCTGTATTCACTCTGTTGTTAGAGTGAACAGCGTGACGGGGACTTGTGGTGGACTAGGCACACCAGGGAGACCACACAGGTTTAAAATGATAATTTCTAACTTAATATACTACTACTGATAATAATTAATATTTGTCCCCCAGACCCGGCCGGGGTGGCCGTGAGGTTCTAGGCGCTACAGTCTGCAGCCGAGCGCCCACTACTGTCGCAGGTTCGAATCCTGCCTCGGGCATGGATGTGTGTGATGTCCTTCGGCTAGTTAGGTTTAATTCGTTCTATGTTCTAAGCGACTGATAACTTCAGAAGTTATGTCGCATAGTGCTCAGATCCATTTGAACCATTTATCCCCCGGAGAGGCAGGAGATATTTCAAAGGAAAATTGTTTTCATTACCAGTCACAGCCACGTAAAATAAAGTAAATGCAGATGGCTTCAGCATGTAATTGTTATTCTTTATCCTGCTGGATAGACTACTGCATATCAGCTTATTGGCTGTTCACAAGCGATTAATTAGTGCCTTCTTGAAATTAGTTATACTGAAATTGTAGTACATGTGAAGGATAGATTCATTATTTCATCATGGAGGGACCATCACATTAACGCTAGTGACATGACACATTGTAGTTCAGTGTGAAAGTAGAGTGACAATACATGTGTTGAAACAACAGCTAATAATTGCTATGGTGCTAGAGGCCAAAAAGAGTGGAAAAGAAAAAGATTGGAATATATTCAATAAATAATCAAGGACACTAAATGTAACTGATTCTCTGATAAAGGGACCCTCCATACTGTAAATCACGGATTTTGATGCGCTTCAGATATGTAGAGGCACTTAGCCTGAGTACCTGGCTATCCAGTTTTTTTAGCGATGGGCCTTGGTTTTGGAGAAAATCGATTTTGAAGTTCATAACCTGCTTTGTATATTCTTCACATAAGAAGTAGTCCGAGCAAGTAGTCGTAGTGCAGAGGTAAAGGTTCAGAGCTACTGCAGTGGAGGTACTGTGTTCGAATCCTGTCCGTGTACTTAAAAAAAATCGACCGAATTTTTCAATTTTATTTCAAAGAATATCAACAAACAGCGTAAGGTGTGAGAAATTATAAAGATGTATTCAGTTATTAATTTTTAGAAATATTCATTCTGTTTGTGGTTCGCAGTTGGAGTTCCAGATGTTCGTACAACGGTCGGTTCTTGTATTACCTGAAATCGATCTCTTCCCATTATCGTCCCCTCTCCCGTGAATACCGTTAGCCTTAACGGGAACCCCAGCTCCTAGGCCAATGAGGATGCGAGTTGCATTCCTTTACGTTCGCATCTAACTACAGCGTCAGTTGCTCGCAAAGCGTCTTTAGTGCTGTGTGTTAGAAAAACTCTGTGAAATGGAAGAACCAAGTGTAGTGCAGCCAGAAGAAGATCCACAATTAGAGGAGTTGAACGGAAAATCAAAAGGCGAAATCACAAATGCCATTAAATGCGCCGAAAATCTACTCGGTGGTTTGAATCTCGCAACGAATACACGGCCTAGCGTGATCTCTGGCAATTCTGTTGCAAATCGGCGATGAGATATGTATAGCAATACGGGATCTCTTGGTCGAAAGACAGATCATTATTGATGATGAATTGATAGATTTCAACGAAGAAGATGAATTGGGAGAATATAATGTGAACTACAATTGGAATGAATATTTGAAAAAAATAATAACTGTATACATCTTTATAATTTCGCACGCTTTACACTGTTTGTTGATATTTTTTGAAATAAAATTGAAAAATTCGGTCGATTTTGAAGAAAAAAATGCACGAGCAGGATTCGAGCACGGTACCTCAGCCGCAGTAGCTCTGAATCTTTACCATTGGGCTACGCCGACTTTCTCGAACTACTTGTTATGTAACGAATAGAAAAAGCACATAATGAACTTCAAAATCGATTTTCTCAAAACCAAGGCCCATCGCTATAAAACCGGTTAGCCAGGTACTCAGGGTACAACATATTGGAAGCCCATCAAAATCTGTGATATGCAGTATGGAGGGTCCCCTCGTGAGATGAAGAGGTAGACACAGGAGGAGAAGTCGCAAACTGCATCAAACCGTTGAAGACTAGTGATTAAAGAAATGCTGCTTGTATCTATTTTGGAATCTTCTTGTTTTGTAAAGGTAATTATCAGAATCACCACCAATATTATCACAACATCAACCATTCGGCATCTACTGGTGAATGAATGTCATTAACAGCCCTTTGTGTGCATTCAGAGATGGAAAAATTATCTTCAGTTTCGGTGCATAAACCTCATGGTAAACGTAATTCTTGAGGTTTTCTGCTGGCTACATTTTCTGACCACCTCCATTTCATATCCAATAAGAGCAGAATATGCTCTCTTATCAATTTGTTGCCTTGCTATCTTTCCTAGTATTTCACAACATGGAACTTCGCATTTTTCTCCATCGCCCGCTGAGAAACCTTCTATAAAGGCACATGTGTCGCTAGTGTTAGTCAAAACATAGTAATACATACTGATCGTAACGCTCACTTTTGGTACACATGGATAATTTAGTTTTGAAAACTCAATTTAGTTTCAAAAAGCTATTTTTAATATTTTCTTTATTTCTTTCACTAGCTTTTAAACACAAAAATTAACACAAACGATTACCAATTCGGCCGGCCAGTGTGGCCTACCGGTTCTAGGCGCTACAGTCTGCAACCGCACGACCACTATGCTCGCAGGTTCGAATCCTGCCTCGAGCATGGATGTGTGTGATGTCCTTAGGTTAGTTAGCTTTAAGTAGTTCTAAGCTCTAGGGGACTGATGACCTCATATGTTAAGTCCCATAGTGCTCACAACCATTTGATCGAATTACCAGTTGATTATACTACCTATTCATTAGTGTATAATCTTATCTATTCCACATTTTATTTTAATTTTTATTAGTGGTCTGTGTGGGACGACCTGATTTATAAAAATAAGGCATTTCAGTATTCTATCTGTAATTTTCTTTGTGTCCAAATTACTTTCATTCTCGTACAATCCGCTATTTTCTTATAGTCAGACCAAGCTTTTTCCGTCTTCATAGCTTTTTCGGAGAGGCAAACTGACCAGTCGCGGATTTTCTGTTGAAAATTTTTCGCCAGACAGATATTTCATGTGTTACTCTTGCTTATTTAAGGTGTTCTTTAACTGCAGCAGTCGATTACATTCTCTCAATTTCAGCTTTAATGCGACTTTAGATGAGACCTACAAGCTGTCTAATGAATCTGGTTGGTTTCATTCTTATCGTGTTCATACTCGAATACACGGAGGTATACTTTACAGTTACCTTATGTGTTCTGAACCTGTGTCCTCCTTTGTCAATGTAATTGGGACCTAAAATTTATCTGATTACTTTCTAATCACTGTTTCGAATTAATACAGCGTGTATTTATAATGAATGTTTAAGTCCCATAAATACACTCACAGTAGATGATTGTGTTGCAGTGTACAAGTTATTTGTATGTATTGAGGCAATTTCTTTGTGGCTGTCTTTGTCAGTCTGAAAATTGTTTACGTTTATGGTAACCAATCTTATAACAAAACTTTTGTACATTAATCTCCTGAGTGGTTTCAGCTACCTATCTGAACTCAGAAACGCTTTCGAGTCTGCTGTTATTTCTTCTTCAGAATTTCGGGTGCGAGATTGTTGCTAAACGTGCTTTTTGTACCTTCTGATGGCACTTCGAGACGTGCACTCTCTACTGTTTCTTTAAGAACTTTCGTTTGGCTTTGTGAGTTTTGAATGATCATTACCGTAGTATAACAGGGTTTAAAACTTGATTTAATATTTTACTTATTAATTTCTTGCCTAAAGTAATTTACAGTTTAATTAATCCTACGCTACATAGCACTTTTGCTACGTGGAAGTAACTTGCTTCTAAAACTTTACAATTTGAACAGTTTGTGACATTGCTTGTATCAGTGTCTCCATGAGTTTTGTAAGTTTATGTGCGGCATTGTTGTCCCCGAGTTCCTTAAATCTCTGTTCTTTTGTAAGTTGTATATCGGAAAAACTTGTTCTGCGATTTACGATGGTGGCTGTGTAATGACGTTGAATTAGTCTGCGTATTTAGCAAGTAAAAACGGCATATAGAGGTCTTCAAAAATTATTATTCTGTACTAAAGGTATGAAATTATATATATGTACGTTGCATGTGTTATTTTTTGGTTCTTATGGAGAAAATATGTCGAAACAGGAGTGTGGCAGTTCTGCTACAACACGCAACAAAGACAGTTTTTATACTTGTATGTATACTTTTTTATACTTGTGCGAAAGAACGGACACCATTGATGACCTGCAGCCGTCTAGAAAGAAATTATAATTATATATTAATACCTTCAGCTACTGACGGCGTTGGTATATATCAACGGCGACAGGTGAAAATGTGTGCCCAGACCGGGAATCGTACCCGGGATCTCCTGTTTATATGGCAATACCGGCCATGATCTTCTTCTTCTGTGTGGATGCACACATATTACCCGAACTCTTACGGGACCTGGTAAGAATGTCTTTCACGGCTAGGTTAGGGACTCTGCGAATGTAGTGTGTGGACATACAAAGTGTGAATGTGGGTCTCGCTGGAGGCATGCGAGAGATAGTCCCTGCAGTCGCAACATTCTCTTTGCCCTCGGTGGCTCAGCTGGACGGAGCGTCTGCCCATGTAAGCGGGAGTTGATATATATCAACGTCTGTCAACAGCTGAAGGTATTAAAATAAAATTCTAAAGGTAATTTTTAGTGTGCACAGTAACTGCCAGACTGATTTATTTGTAGCTGTTTCGTAGATAGGAAACAGCTGTTTGGATCTAAATGAAATTTATCATTTAAGCAGTAAGGCATTGCTGCTGTCTGCAAATGGTAGTTATTAGGCACAAAACTCGACATGTTTACGGATTTGAAACAGATGCCGCAGTATGGAACTTGGGTTACTGTGTGTTTGACATTCGTCGTCCGCCATGACAGGAAGCAGATGGCGCTGCAGACGCGGTATCTCGGGCCCTACACTAGTACAATCTATAGCGAAGTTCCGCTTTCATTCTTCTACAAATGGTTCAAATGGCTCTGAGCACTATCTGACTTAATATCTGATGTCATCAGTCCCCTAGAACTGAGAACTACTTAAACCCATCTAACCTAAGGACACCTGTCCGAGGCAGGATGCGAACCTGTAATCGTAGCAGTCGCGCAGTTCGGGACTGAAGCGCCTAGAACCGCTCGGCTACCGCGGCCGGCCATACTTCTAGACCTGGTAAATAGTGCTTCTTATACATCTCATGGTTTCTATGTATTCACATTATGCCCTGCACTGTATAACTCGTACGTGTTATAGATTTTTTGCTTTTGATAATTACTATAACGTTGAAATCACAACAATGTAAAATAAATGAATATTAAAATATTCAGTTAAATTTGTCATTAAAGATACGAATGCCGTGAAGGCGCGGAAGGACAATCTATGACATGTGCAAGCAGCCTTTGTTCCAGATGAAACATGAACATTTTGAAACTTTGATCGTCTGTCGTTGCATTGCATTCGTTCTGATTTATTGTTGTGGCAGAGCTCATTATTTCTCGAAGATTATTTGGAAATTATTAGTCCAATACACAGGGCCCGTGTTATCATTTACAGAATATACTGAGATTTTATGTAGTTCAGTGACCGACTGATTAAATTTACCTAGGCAACTGATATCAAAATATCCTCATTTTATTTTCAGTAATTTTGTGTAGTGTGCAGATGTTTTGGACCACTAATTGAAACTGACAAAGATATTTACATTAAATTTATGAATAGGGTAGATTCATGCTTACCCTATAGTGGAGTAGTTGAGTTACAGAAATAACACTAAGACTACTGAACAAATCAAATTTCGGCCAAAAGGCTTTCTTCTAAAGTCTAAAAATACACACAAATTCAGGCAAGCACAACTCAGAACACATGACCACTGTTTCATGTTGCCGAGACCTGGTTGCCAAGGCAGAAGGCATTTTGGCTGAAAGCTCGCTTGTTTAGCAGTCTTTCCTTTGTGCCTGTCTAAGACTCAGAATCGCCACCATATGGTGAGTAGCAGTCTATCCGTTCCATTATAACGTCAAAAATATTTTTTGGTTGCTTTAACTTCGGGTATTCTTTGATTACGTGAAAGATGCCCTTAGCAATGATTCATTTTAGTGGTGTCAGGTGAAAATTCCTCGGTCTAGCTGTGAATTTTTGATGAAATTTTTATTTCATGCTCCTCATAGTGGTGGTTACTAGACAGATAATGGACTTAAATTTTACAGAACTTGGGCGCACAGCGCAGGAGGCTGATCTTACAATTAGATACTTTTAAATAAACTCACCCTCATTTCATTTTTAAAGAAAGGGTTCCACCACATCCACCTGAAAAGATACACGTAAATCCTGAAGAGAGCTTAATTCGGTTCGATAGTATTATGGTAAAGACACTCTACCAATTCCCTGACGTAAGGAGCTGGAGAGTAATGGATTCTTAATTGCTTTTCCAATACGGGCCGTAATGGCTCGCTAATGTTCGGTGATGTTCTATTCCACTGTTGGCACGATCTCAATTAGTTTTTTTTTTTCTGTTTAGCTCTGAAAAGTAATCTGACATTTCGCTGCGTTTAAGTGGGAGATTACAATGTTCCCTATGTGACCTTCAACAATTATGTCAGTGAGCAGACTTGTTTGTCGTTCGAGGACACATCAATCCCAAATTAGTTTGGTGAATAGTAAGAGCTTGTTGAATTTCTGTGGACAATAGCATAAGCCGTATGTAAATGGCAGAAGACATTGTTTAATGACGCAAAAATAGCTTAATAAAGAGGCAAGTAATTAAAAAGTAAGCAATAAAGGATAACACAGTAAAACTTCATTTATACGTTTTTCACTTATACGTTTTTCTCACTTATACGTTTTTTTTTTGTTTTTAGTGTTTTTGTTTTTCGTGTAACGTCGAAATATCCACAATGTACACAAGTTATGAAGCTGTGTCTCAGAGTGGGTTGCCAGAAAGTGGATTGGTAAGGCCTACATTAGACTTTAATGTTTAGTTGTGTGTAAAAAGGAAGTTTATTAAAGTTAGGCAATCTTTAAATTTTCTTTGAACAAATCTAGCGCCTCGCCTTAAATTTGATCAAAGGAAGCGTTCGTCTTATATTGACTGCATGGAGAAAGCAACCACTTGGAATCCTAGCATCGATGCAGCTGTCTGACACACAATGTTTATCAATATGGCACCCAAATTTACATGGTTCGTCGCATATATAACGAAATTGATAGAAATATTCGATTCAGATGAAGCACTGCGTAGCTTACGACATCCCGAATACAAAAAAAGAATAAAAAGTGAGAGCTATAAAGAAAATGCGGATGCTATTAGCCGTGAAGTACGGCCAGGATACACCACTGAGAGTATAAATGAGAAAATCTACAACTTATGTGGAAATAAAAATGTTTCATGACTGCAGTACGTATTAAATTTATTTACCTTCACACATTCCTCCTTCAGTGCGTCACAAATAGCTTCAAACGTTTTTGGTACGATTTTCGTCAATGTGCTCTGCAGCATTACAGCGCTATACCGGTACTGTAAGCTAGAGTAACTAGAAATGGCCGTATCGGCAAGTCTGTCTTTTCCGCGTGTAGCATTTCCGAGGAGAGTGTTCAGCTTCATAATATGGGGATCCACTTTATTGATGGCATATTGAAATGTACTCTCGGCCATTCCCAAAGGGATTTTCATGCGACTTTACGTCCTCGGCCTGCAGTTCCCGTAGCAAATTTTGTTCTATATCTTTCGCATCTCGCGATGAAATCCACGGCTTCACCCAAGTATGTTCATTTTGTTCTGCTTCTCTTGCAAATACAATGACAATGCAGCTGCACTGCACGCAACTGCTGACCAGGTATATTTTACTTACGGCATCGGTGGCGTAGTGTGTTGATGTTGGCAATGACCATTCATTGCTGGGAATTCACTTCACAACGAAGTAAATAATTAAATCTGTTCTTGCTCTGTGGTTGACAGATTCTTGTATGTACCCTTGTTCGCTCAGTAAATTAGTTATATTCTTAAAATGAAAATTTCATAATAACATATTTGCATTATATGAAGATGGTGTTGCCAACATCAGCACACTACACCGCCGATGCCGTAAGTACAACTGAACTGCAGAGAATAGTATTAAGTCGTCGTCCACCATTATGAAGGAACTTTGACGTAATATTTGACGACAGTGTAATACTCCATTTTGCGCCACGTCAAAGATCACAGTCAAAGAAAATTTGATGTTATAATACCAACCTAAGTTCCATCTATTAACACAGCACCACGGTTGACAACTAGAACATCACTTTTCTGCATGCATCTGAATCTAACTAACACTTATTTTTTACTGTAACAGACTTGAGAATGTGTTATAGATTGACAGATACGCAATAACAGTATAAACTGCAGTAATAGAGTCGTCGCAAAGACCAGATATTATACAGAGACTGTACATTATTGGAAAGTACAGTATAACGTATGAAGCTTAGTATTAATGGCTGTGGTGATAGCCATAGGGAGGTTGGTAGAAGGTGTAGCACTCATTTGTTTTTCCGACATAACACAACTTCTGTCCAAATAGGGCACAACTGGACGAGAATTGTTGCATGCCACTCGAGAATCCCGTAGCACATCACACCTCATACTGCATAGGCTATAGTACCGTATTACTGCATTTCTAATAAATTTGAGAAGTGGTAACATGAGTGGAAGAAAAAAGAAAAGCATTACTATTGCTGAAAAGCTACGAATTTTGAGAGTTGTGAAGGGAAACAGTAATTGAAAGCGAGTGCGTATTGCCAAGGAATTAGGAAATTCTGCGTCTACTTTACATTCTATAGTATCAAAGACAAAGGAAGTTGAAGGTAGTGCATGTGTGTTCGAAATTTCTAGTGGTAAGCGGACACGCATCCAGGGCGGGAAATATGAAGACGTGGAAGATTGTTTGTTGCAGTGGTTCAGTTGCATTATCGCAAAATGGCTCGTGCACCCTGTCATCAGGTGTGTGAACATCGAAAAAAAGGAAGAAATGAGAATAAACATTTTACAGGTAAGATGTTTACTTTCCATTTATTTCATGTTGTGCTACCGAAGCCAAAGAACACTTCGAGAAATTATTAATGAATTTTTTTCTTCTGATAGGCAATGCACTACATTCCAGCTTCATGGTACAGAGTTTCAGACGGTACCATTCGGACCTGTTTCCAAAAAGCCGGATTTGGAAATGAAGTCCATGATCATGGTGGGGATGATCATACTGACGATATTTCACCTAATGGCGAAGAATGGAATAGACTTGAAGATTACGTGACGATTACGTGAACGTTGATGAAAACCTCGTCACTACAGAACCCATGACTATCGCTGAGATAGTTCAGTATGCATCGCGGGACGTGGACGAGGAAGAAACTGACGATGGGGATGATACAAAAGAGCCTCAGCATTACTCCGTGATGTTTAACGATGCAGTAAATGTATTCGAAATAATTAAGCAATTTGTGACGCGCCACAATGTTTCTGACGAAATGATGACAGATTTGTCCCGTTTTGGGGGTACAGTGTACGCTATTGGCGCGTCAAAGAAAAACGAAGCAAAAATTACTGACTTTTTTTACAAAATGACGTTTTCTTCTGTGTGGAGGTTCATATTTTTCTTTATATCTATGCTAAGTATGGTACCTAGTAAGCCTAAATAAAGTTTTTTAGAATGTAATTTTTTATTTACTGGATTTTTCATTTGGGTTTCCCAATTAATTTGATAGTATGGTGCTATATTTCACGTATACGTTTTTCACACTTATAGGTTTCTTTCTGTAGTGCGTTTAGAAACGTGTAAATGAAGTTTTACTGTATTTGGTGCTTGAACGTGTAAACAGCTGCTCAGAGTCATAACAGAGCGTTCGTTTTGGCTAGTATCATGTACTCGTATTTCTAAGTCGGTAGCGGACATGTTAATAACAACACGTCTATCCCAAAAATTAATATGAAGGGCAGCTTGTGCCATACAATACCCAAAGCGAAAAGAATGGGTGATTGGTTGGTGGAAACTGATCCACATTTATTCCTTACATCGCGATGCATCAAAATGGTTGCGTTATCTAGACTTACTACTACATTAAAGTACACCCACCCCGTTTTTCTGTCTACGTGAAAATCTCAGGAACTACCGTAGGAATTGTGATACGGTTTTTACTAACGAGTGCAATGATTCACGAGGAAGATTTGTGTACATAATTTATTACTGCTACGGCAGACAAGCCGTCCGGACATCGGCAAAAAAGTTTCTGGACACACGGTGTAATGCGAAATTCACCAATAGAAGTCAGAAGAGGCGGGACCGTCAATATAAAAGAAGATGAAGAGCATTTTCTTGTCAGTGAAGAAGCTGTAATAGCAGAATGGGTTGGTCAGAAGCGATCAGTGACTTCGAACGTGGGCTAGTCACTGCATGTCACCTGTTTAAGGAATCCATCAAGGATACTTGCAACCTTCGAAAGTAGCCCAAGATGACTTTTGATGATAAGGCTGTGAACTGGACATGCGGAAGAACAGCTACAGAAAAACCAAAACCAGGTAGACCTAAAGTGCTGACGAACAGAAACCGTTGAGCAATGAGTAGGGTGGTTGTTAAACAGAAACCATTCGTGAACTACAGATTGCTACCAGCAGTTCAGCTAGCACAATTACTGTGCAAAGGGAGCAAAAAGAATTGGGTTAAAATGTTAGAGCAGCTCCTCATAAGCCACATACACTCCTGGAAATTGAAATAAGAACACCGTGAATTCATTGTCCCAGGAAGAGGAAACTTTATTGACACATTCCTGGAGTCAGATACATCACATGATCACACTGACAGAACCACAGGCACATAGACACAGGCAACAGAGCATGCACAATGTCGGCACTAGTACAGTGTATATCCACCTTTCGCAGCAATGCAGGCTGCTATTCTCCCATGGAGACGATCGTAGAGATGCTGGATGTAGTCCTGTGGAACGGCTTGCCATGCCATTTCCACCTGGCGCCTCAGTTGGACCAGCGTTCGTGCTGGACGTGCAGACCGCGTGAGACGACGCTTCATCCAGTCCCAAACATGCTCAATGGGGGACAGATCCGGAGATCTTGCTGGCCAGGGTAGTTGACTTACACCTTCTAGAGCACGTTGGGTGGCACGGGATACATGCGGACGTGCATTGTCCTGTTGGAACAGCAAGTTCCCTTGCCGGTCTAGGAATGGTAGAACGACGGGTTCGATGACGGTTTGGATGTACCGTGCACTATTCAGTGTCCCCTCGACGATCACCAGAGGTGTACGGCCAGTGTAGGAGATCGCTCCCCACACCATGATGCCGGGTGTTGGCCCTGTGTGCCTCGGTCGTATGCACTGTGGCGCTCACCTGCACGGCGTCAAACACGCGTACGACCATCATTGGCACCAAGGCAGAAGCGACTCTCCTCGCTGAAGACGACACGTCTCCATTCGTCCCTCCATTCACCCCTGTCGCGACACCACTGGAGGCGGGCTGCACGATGTTGGGGCGTGAGCGGAAGACGGCCTAACGGTATGCGGGACCGTAGCCCAGCTTCATGTAGACGGTTGCGAATGGTCCTCGCCGATACCCCAAGAGCAACAGTGTCCCTGATTTGCTGGGAAGTGGCGGTGCGGTCCCCTACGGCACTGCGTATGATCCTACGGTCTTGGCGTGCATCCGTGCGTCGCTGCGGTCCGGTCCCAGGTCGACGGGCACGTGCACCTTCCGCCGACCACTGGCGACAACATCGATGTACTGTGGAGACCTCACGCCCCACGTGTTGAGGAATTCGGCGGTACGTCCACCCGGCCTCCCGCATGCCCACTATACGCCCTCGCTCAAAGTCCGTCAACTGCACGTACGGTTCACGTCCACGCTGTCGCGGCATGCTACCAGTGTTAAAGACTGCGATGGAGCTCCGTATGCCACGGCAAACTGGCTGACACTGACGGCGGCGGTGCACAAATGCTGCGCAGCTAGCGCCATTCGACGGCCAACACCGCGGTTCCCGGTGTGTCCGCTGTGCCGTGCGTGTGATCATTGCTTGTACAGCCCTCTCGCAGTGTCCGGAGCAAGTATGGTGGGTCTGACACACCGGTGTCAATGTGTTCTTTTTTCCATTTCCAGGAGTGTATTTCAGTAATCATTGCTAAGTGACTGTTCAGATTGTGTTAAATGCGACGCCATCCTTCCTTACGAATAATGATCAATTAGTTTTACCAGCTGACAAGGGGGATTAAATCGTTGTGTTCACACTTGATGATTATGTCGTTAGAATGGATTCAGTACTCAACGAGACGGCTCGCAGAAGATTATATAATGACCCCACAGAAAGCATTAACGGCAAGACCCTTTCACTTTTGAAGACGTGCACGTTGTCGGAAGAGTTTGGCAAGAAACTCCATCCTGGTGCTGTCGATCCACGTAGGTTGTGTGGTCCCCCGAAGAGATATGAGGAAAGCGTACCATTACGCCTTATAGTTACTGATTTTGGTGCACCCACGTACAACATGGCGAAATACTTAGCAAGTGGTCGTAGCCCTTACGTTGGCAAGTGTGTATACTACACCTTTACTTTTGTGGAATTTGTTCGATGGCTGAAATCTTTAACGCTTTCATGTGGATGTACTAGTGAGTTTTGATGCGGTGTGTCTATTTACCTGAGTCGTTGAGTTTGAGTAGTGAGTAACTGGATGAAAGCTTTCGTCGTCGTGTGCTGACATCCACGTTTTTCCATTCAGGCAATATTTTTGAAAATAATGATAGAGTCCTATACCACCCATAATTGCAGAGTTATTCGTCGAAGACTTTTCAGCTTTGCAATCAACCTGTTCCTGGAGCTATGTTGATGGTGCTTTCTTTGTCCGGCCTCATCGAGTTGATGCTTTTTATCGATTTTTGGACAACTTCAACTGTCTTCATCTCAGCATTACATTTACCATATGAGTCTAAAGTGACGTGGAGCTTTCTTTATTGGACGTCATGGCTTAAAAAAACAAAAGTAACGAAAAATAATGTTACTCTGCGATATAGTGTTCAACGAAAGCTGACACATACCGATCGGTATATGTATGCTAAGAGTTGCTTATCCACTGTTTGAGCGGAATTGCGTCCTTAGGACTTTGGAGTGCAGACTGTATACTATTTCCGACGCTGACGGGTTTAACGCAACAACGCGCATATTTGATGATTGTGTTTAAAGAAAGTGGGTTCACTGAGAAGCAGAGTCTTCGGGCTATGGAGTCTGAGTCAAGCCCGGAGGTGCATGAGGAGGAGCATATATCTGAAGCGTTTATACCTTGAGATGGGACAAATCGTTTAAGATTGGAAGTATTTCAAGGAGCTTTAAGACTGAGAGCGTATTCCATTAAACTTCCAATATAGAGCACTACTAGTCTCTGTGAAAGATGATTTGGTAACTATGAAGCATGATATACATAAAATTTCGTGTCGATGTGGGAAGGCAGACATCAGCCGTTCGTTTCGCAAAGCTCAGGACAGAGGCCGCGTTTTTTAGTTATTCTAGAAAGACATACAAAAGTGACCATCAGACACACCTCCAACCCCACTCTCACTGCCCGCCAGTCACGGTTTCAAGTATGTTGTTATGGTACTCCAGCTTACCACTGCACAAAAATGAGGGATTACACGAATTGTTTCCTGTACTATCCCTCTTTTGGACTTCATTGTCCGGACTATTGCGCCACGGGCTTTGTAGGCTATTTTTGTCAACATCATTAATTTAAACTTTCCAATACTCCTAGTGCAAGACAAAACACTTTTCTAAACGTTATGCAGAAACTAATTACGTTTACTGTTCGATCTAAACCCAAACCTTAAAGGTACGGTAGTTGCATAGTAAAAAGGCCAGACAAACTGAATGATTTAATTGTTAATTTCATCCTGTTAAAATTCACAAAACTTTGAGAAAAAATTTTCTCCAGCGTAAATTTTCAGTTTGAAAGTGTATGACTAAGTTGGTGGCGTAGAAGACCAAAAAACGTCGAATGAGGAAAATAATCATCGAAGTCGTCCACTGTTTTGCAAAAATTGTTTTTGAAAAATTTTCGACAACGTGAAATTTAGCAACATGCTCTAAATTCTGAGAACAGTATGACTATGCTGCAGAAATGACAGGTGATATACAATAGGTAGAAGAACAAAAACGGAAGAATAAGATCGGAACATCAAGAACGAAGAGCTTGGATTACAAAGGGTATAAGACAGGAATGCAGTCTTTCGGCGTATACTATTTAATCTGTGCACTGAAGAGGCAAAGACGGAAATAAAAGAAAGGTTCAAGATTGGAATTAGAATTCAGGGCGAAAGGATATCATGAGAAGATTCGAGGTGTGATTGCTGTCCTCAGTGCCAGTGAAAAAAACTGCAAGATCTGTTGAATGGAATGAACAATTTAATGAGAGTAGTATATGGATTGTGAGTAAACTGAAGAAAGACAATTGTGATGAGAAGTAACAGAAATGGAACAGGGAGAAACCCATGATAGCTGGAGCAAGGACGACATAAAAAATAGATTAGCACTGGGAAAAAGCGCATTCTTGATCAAGAGAAGATCTTCATTTGCGAAAGAAATTTCTGAGAATGCACGTTTGAGCACAACACTGTATGGCAGTGAAACATGGACTGTAGGAAAACAGGAACAGAGAAGGCGTGGGACCACAGTAGAATTTATAAAATTGGGTGGAATAATAATGTAAGTAATGAAGACCTTCTTCACAGAATCTGCCACGAAAGAAAAATGTGGAAAACAGTGATGAGAAGAAGGGGCTGGATGATAGAGAATGTATTAAGGTACCAAGGAATACCTTCCACAGTACTGGAGGAAGCTGTAGATGGTGAAAACTGTAAAAGCAGACAGACACTGGAGTACAGTCAACAAATGATTGAGCATGCAGGATGAAAATTGCTGTGGCCGCCTACGTCATACATCCAAGCGCCTACTGCATCGGCATCCCACTTCACACCCAACCAACATGGGATGCCTGCCTCACAGGGCGTATATTCACCAGGAAAACCTTTGTGGTCTGTGTCTTCAACACAAATATTTACCGGCGGCCAAAACACAACACAACACTAGGTCTCCACCAACGGCGGGCCAGAGAGCACTACCAATTCGCGGAGCCCTCAGAACAACTTCACTAGAGGTTGCAGCTAGCCCCGGAACTACTTTGATACGTCAGGCACGTGATCGCAAATAGTTCCGGATATACATGCGCCAAACGGTCACTATAGGCCGGAGCACTGCCGGCAACGAGCAGTTCGACGCACAGAGCTGCACCTCGGCAACCAACGCCAGTCGCCTCTTGAGGGGGCCGATCGCTTGCAGATGGACTTGGTATAGTCGACGAACATCTTGATATTATATAATTCTTTTATTGTGATCTCTCCCCGTGAAGAGTCGGTCTTTACTATTATTACTTGTTATTTTATATTTTTAACGATCCGCAGTTAGGATCGAGTCTGTTGTTCTTTTGGATATTGTATTATTGTTTCGTTTGGGTGAGTCCAATAGATTGTTTTCGGACTTGTGTTTTCCTCCTTTCTATTCTGCTAGCCCAGATACTTCACAAGTGCTACTCTGAGATGGAAAGATTGGCACAACAGGAGAGAAATTCGTGGCTTGCCGCATTAAACCAGTCAGAAGTCTGACGAAGGAAAAAAAATATCTCTTAAACCGATGGCTGTAACGTTCACAGCCGAATCAAGCCTAGACGAAGTTTCGATGTCCCTTTTTTGTCGAATCCACAACCAAGTGGAGGGTTTTTCGTGTTGAGTGCTGTAATATTCACAGTCAAGACATTCTATGAGCATACGTCGATGTCCTGGATGCATTTCCGAGAAGTGACTGAGCATCTGCCCAGTTACTCTGATGTACATGTGTCGTCAGTTCTCCACATCACTGAAGGACAGTATTCGTTGGGCCACGGCCGATCAGTTCTCCCTAAATCGAGTGCAGTTCGTCCCTAATAATTTCACTGTCTCCTAGGCGGTAAGCTGTAAGACCTGGCAGGACGTTTAGAGACGTGGCGGGAGGGGGGGGGGGGGAGGCGGCCGCCCTTGGCGCTGCGCTCTCGCGGCAGTGCTGTACCAGGACCAGTGCTACCAGCAGCGGGCCCTGGCCAGCACTTTGACGGAGGAACAAAAGAAGGTCAGAGGGCCAAGCGCCGGGGCGCAGTCGGTGGAGCGCGCCGGGCTCGCACTGACAAAGGGCCGCTGCCAACCACCCAGCCGTGTTGCGCGGCTCAGTCGTAAAGCAAGCCTCTCTCTCGCCACGACGGCGCCGCCCCATTTTCGAATCGACCAACCACTTCCATATTTCTTTGTCGTTCTATTCAGCTGCTCGATGACACAAAAGAAGCTACTTAGTCCACCCACAACTCATTTTATAATGAAGAAAATTCTTTTGTAATACCATTTTTCTTCTTTTTAATACTAACTTTTTAATAGTTGTGCACTTAGTTCCCTGCTTATAATACTTGAACATTATAGGAGGGTCTGTGTGCAGACTCTGAGGTGCTGACAACAGAAAAATAGCCTAAATTTGTGCCATAATCTGTTGATGATAGGGACGCACGAAGGAAGAGTATAACAAAAGGGACAAAGCTGGCGAGTTGACAAACCAGTTCTGATAAAACTAAACTTGAATTACTTCCAGAAGATTCGAAATATAACAGAATTTCCCAACATAAGAATTACGTTACTAAAGAAAAAAAGAAAATGAAACATTACTCTGCCTGATATATAGTATGTGTACACAGTTTATATAGGTTCGACATATTTCACTCATCTATTACTCCTTCCTATGTGCGTCCACCCTGCATCCACCCTCTCGTTGTCCACCTCATCTTCCCACCTTTATCTGCCCATCTGCTCCTCCCTCTCTCTTTGTTCTTCACCTCCTCTCTCCTTCCATACCCAGTGTAGCTTTCGACCATCCTTCGTTGCCGATAACCTTTCCCTTCACCTCACTCATCTCCTCTCTGAACAGCTCAACTCCCATCGATCTGCCATATTCCTCTCTGTTCATATCCTCTCTGTTCATATCCTCTCCCCTCTCTACCCATCTTCTACCCCTCTTCCATTTATACCAGCACACTAACCAACTATATCTTTCACCTGTGTCCTGCACCTCCCTCCCCCTCTCTCTGTCGATCTCATCCTCTATTGCATTCACTGTGTCCATCTTATTGATCCCTCTCTCTCTGTCCATGTTATTAACCCCTATGTTCATCTTATTGACATCTCTCTCTCTCTCTCTCTCTCTCTCTCTCTCTCTCTGTCTCTTTTTGTCCATGTCATCCTCTCATCCTCCCCTCTGTCTGTGTCCTCCGCCTCCTGCCTGCTCTCTGTGGCCATCTCCCCTGGTACTCATGATCTGACAGTCTCCTCCACCTACTTTCTCCCTTCACTTCATCCTCCCCCCTCTCTCATTATCCAGCTCCATTCCTGCCCCCATTATGCACCCATTCCGATCCATACATGTAGCTCCTGCAAGGCATGCTGATACCACCTGCACAATAAACCTCTCGTACAGGAAGGTCTGTATGTCAGGGGTATGGTCTCTGTTGAAATAGTTGTCTTCAAACGAATCTCGGCCGCTTCCTTTATAACGTATTCCCAATATGTAGACGCATGATCCAACAGTTTTGTATTTTCGAACTGTATTTTATGTCCGTTTTCTAGTCAACGCTTCCCTATGGCCGACCTGTCAAGCGCCCTTTGTTTTATATGGCACTTGTGCTCAGTACAATGCTCCGCAACCGTGCAAATTGTTTGTCCAGGGATGCACACTCAGCAGGGCATGGGAGCGGACATTGGACATCGAAAGGAAGCAAAGACAGATGCGCGACGCGGGAGTGGCAGTTTCATACGTGGTGCGTGCCCTTGGTGCCACCTGACGTCACGGGTGCTGCCATGGGCAATAGCTCTGCTAGCTGCCTGGGCCGACTACCGTGCACGCGCCGCATTGCGTCGATCTGATAGGCTGCTAATGATGTCATCATCCCTGTATTAGCGAGGAACCGAAACAGCCCCAGCATCCCTTACGATCCTCAGTTCGATTACTCCCTCTTCCCGGATGTCTGCAATCGAACTGACAATTCTGTCCCTTCCCTCGCCCCTGGCTTCCAGTATTTAGACAACATTACACACAACAAACTCAATGCCACCATCACTACTTAGGATATCATAATTACACTCCACATGAAACGCAACACCGCTCCCGGTCACGATCGTGTTACGTATCACCACTTCCGCGAAGCTCCCGCTCCTTCCTCTCCACTCTCGCCAGGCAATATAATGTGGTCTTGTCCACCGACTACTACCCCGACCTGTGGAAAACCTCCCATATCCTGATGTTCCTTAAACCCGAAAAAACTGCCATCTGCTGTCTCCTCCTACGGTCCCATCAGCATTACCTCGGTCTTCAGTAAGGTCCTGGAACCCATCCTTACCTGACACATCCACCAGCATTTCCGCCAGCACCGCCTCCTTCCCATTACCCAGTGTGGCTTTCGACCATACTTCGTTGCCGATAACCTTTCCATTCACCTCACTCATCTCCTCTCTGAACAGCTCAACTCCCTTCGATCTGCCATATTCCTCTCCCTCGACCTTGAGCGTGCTTACAACCGTGTGTGGCATTCCAGTCTCCCCGTCAAGCTCCAAACCTTCGCCCTTCCTATCAACTACGTGCGTCTGGTCGTGTCCTTTCTTTCCCAACGTCCTTCCTACGTCACCATCCATAACACGGATTCCTACATCTTCTACCCCTCCACCGGTGTGCCCCAAGGTTCTGTCCTCTCCCCTCTTCTCTACCTTCTGTATATGGCGGACATGCTGCCGCCTTCGCCCCCTCTTCCCCCCATCCACCTTCTCCAGTACGCAGATGACACCGCCTTCCTTGCACTCTCCCCCACCCTGCAACTCTCCCAACAACTTATCCAATCCCAGCTTGACCGGTTCACCACTTGGTGCAACCAGTGGTGGCTCAAGGTCAATCCCAGGCGATCATCGTAGGCAAAACCACCCCTTCCTTCTGTCTCCTCGATTTTTATATCACCATTTATGGCCGTCCTATCATCCTCACCCCCACCCTCAAGTACCTTGACTTCACCCTTGACTGTCGCCTCTACTGGACCCCCCCCATCTCCAGGCAATCCAAGCCAAGGCAGCTCCTGACTCCGTCTCCTCAAGCTCCTTTCTGGCCGCACATGGGGTCTGGAGCCCTCCACCATCCTCCACACCTATAAATCCCTCATCCGCCCTATCCTCTGCTACGCCCACCCTGTCTTATCCCTCCCCCCTCCTACCTTTTACAAATCCCTTCAAATCCTAGAACGCTATGCTCTCCACCTCGCCTATTGAATGCGTCTGTCCTCTCCCACATGGATCCTGTATGACCTTATTCCGTTCCTGCACCTCCTCCTTTCCCTCAAACGGAGACGGATCCTCTACACCTCCCATAAACGTGATCCCCTTCGCCCACTAGTCTCTCCCAGCCTCTCCCACCCATGTCAGCTGCTGCGCCTATATTCCCATGTCCCACTTGCTCTCCATCTCTCCACTCGCCATACCCTCGCCCAAGGTGGCTTCCACCAACTCCCCCTCCCTGATGATGCCCTCATCCCCTCCATCTACCCCTCCTACCAACTTTGATCCTCCTATTCCACACCCTGTGTCTTTTCCTTAGGGCACCCTATCTCCCCACTCCCTTCATCCCCCCTCCTCCCCCAGGCTTCCCCTACCCCCCATACCTTCTTCCCACCCCCTCCCATCTCCTCTTCCACTGGCATCTACACTCTCCCTCCTCCCCTCTCCCCCACATTTTCTCCCTTTTGGCAGATCCCCAGACTCGCACACGTCAAATGAACATTCGCACACCAGAGATCATTGCCATCGGTTCTGTGCGTGTGCCGTCGTGTCAGTGCTTAGTGTTCTCACTGCCCACGCTCCATCGTTCACATGAGTCATCTCAGTCACCTGTGTTCGTGTACAGTACTGACCGTATTTTATTTTCCTACGCCTGTGTACTACCCCATGCCTTTTACGCATGTCTCTAGTGTTTTTTGTCCACCACTATGTTTTGTTTTTCTGTGTCTGTGGCCGAAGAGCGGCATAATATATCCGCTGCCGGCCCACCTTTTGAATGAGGTGTTCAAATAACAATAAAGGAAAAAAACAGCCCTGGCAGTCAGTGCACTCCTGACGACGATGGTGGAGATGGCCATCGAAAGGATTTTGTTCGAATTGATGCTGCTGCAAAATCGAGAACGTTTTATTCATGTATGCTGTCGCGAAAGACTCCGAGGACAAAAACTTTTCTCGCTGCAACACTCAAATAATGAAGAACGGAAAAAAGTTCACAGTCTACTACATTTTTGCTATTTGTGCAGTAAAACTACTGCATCAGACATGCCAGTTTAATTAATGTCTTCTGTACCATTAACTGTATTCGAAGTACATTTTACAGACAGTATTCACATTTAGCTCTGAATATAAAGATAAATTCGTATCACTGTAAGACAAATTGTTTAGCAGATATGATATCAAATATCGACGTGCTTGAGAAAATAGCTTTTGCTTAAAGTGGACTGTAAATTATCCAGAATATACTCCTCCAGTGTTTAATAATGAGACTACCTAGCAACATATAACAGGCTTAAACATAACTTCACATATTTATAAACATATTTTCAGTTACATGCTTAATGTAATTTACCACATTAACTCATTTGTAAAGTAATGAGATTTTGAGGCTTGTTTTACATGAGAGTTCTATTCTTCTGGTGTCTTCTATTAAGTGGATTAATTAGCGTCGAATGAAGTCACTTTCAAAACACTTGTTTGCTGAATTATTGAGTATTGCCGACCAGGCTGGAACGATTACCAGGTAGGATTAATAGAATAGATAGAAAATATTTAACCAAGAGTGATGTGTTTCGTCACGGTACCGCATAGCCGGTGCGAGAGCGTTGCGGATATGCTCGAAAAAATTTAGTGGTTCACGCTTCAAGCGAGGCGTTGTGCGTCACAGAGAAGTTTACTACTGTCATTCTGATCATTCGCGCCACTCACATTCGCAAATGGAACACCGGAGAGGAGGGGAGGTAGTGATATTAGAATTAACCTACATCAAAAAACCATATGGTGGTTCCGAATATAGATATAAGTATTACTAGTAGTGGTCGCTTCCTAGGTGTTTTAACAGTGTCGTCTTACGAGCTTCCAGCTGATTCAACCAGGCAGTTATCTGGGCGACAGTGGGAGTGGGGAGTGGGGGATGACCTACCGTTTAGCGCGGAACCCAGACATGTGTGCAACTTGGCATTTTTCACATTAATAAAACATTACCAGTGGAGAAAGAAACGATAGGTGACAAATACTCAAACCGACATTATTTTATGGAAGTAATTAGAATAGTGGCTAATGTGCCTCATGTTTGAACACCTTCTAGCGCCTTATACGAGGGTTGGAACTTTGATAGTGGTAACTATTTATTTACAGATCGTATAAGATAGATACGCGTTTCAAAGTTTTACTGACTTTCAGAGTAGTCGTAGGTTGTGCTCCAAAAATGAACAGCATAGAGACAGAATTGATGACAATTTCTGTAGGACCTGAACATCATTTTGCCGGACAATGCTGAAGCACGTAGAGTGCAAGCTGTTACTGATTTGTTTGACTGATGGGACTGCTAACTGCTATACCTTAAGCTCTCCCATGACTCAAGTCCTCGTGATTTCAAGTCGATTTCTTAACTGAAGGAAACACTTCACGGCATTTGCTTCAGAGCTGCTACAAATTCGTCGGGTAAGAGGCTAGCAACGGGTGTATACACTATGCTGGTGACTACTTAGAAGTTCAGTAAAGCTTTGAAACAAGTATCAATTTTGTACGGGCTGTAAATAAATATTTGCCACTGTTTAAGTTTCAACCCTCGTACATTATCTAATCAAAAGTATCAGGATTTCTGTTAGCGGACATTAATGTGAGATGTGTCCACTCTTCTACTTTGTGAGGACCTCAACTCTGCTGGGGACACTTCCAGTGAGGTGCCTTAATGTCTGTGTAAGAATGGTAGCCAATTCTTTCTCAAGAACCGAAACCAGAGGAGATGGTGGTGGTGGAAGCCTGTGGCTGGAGAGATGTTGACTCTCTATCTCACGCCATAGGCATTCCACCGAGCTGTTAACACCAGGTCGCGACTCTGGGGTGGTCAGTTCATTTTAGAAATGTTATTTTCCACAAACCACTGCCTCATAGATGCTGCTCTACGGCAGGATGACTTTTCACGCTGACATAAGAAAAACATCCGATCCAAACTGTTCCTCTACTGTATGCTATACAGAATGCTACAAAATGTGTTTCCTTAAGCGCAATAAGAGAACCACACCATAACTACCAAAACACGCCTACATTGTAACGCCTGTTCCAGTGTACTTCACTGTTGGCACATAATGGCAGGTAATGTTCTCCATACATCGTGTTGCCACAGGTACAGTGCGATTAATCGCTCCAGATCACTCGTTTCCATCCACTGTCTTGCGCGTCGCTCTTCACACCACCCCTAGCATCGCTTAGCACTGAGTACAGAAGTGCGTGGCTTATGAGTCGCTGCTCGACCATTGCATCCCATTCTTTCTCACCCCCAACGCACAACCACTGCACTACCTGGAGTGCTTTTTTCACTCTGGCACTCACGAGCGAATCCTTCCGCTGCTCTTATGCTATTTTTTACAACTAACCTCCGCAGTAATCGATGATCCCTGTGTCAGTACATGAGGCCTAACAGCTCTTTGTGTGCCTATGATTGTTCCTTCACGTTTCCATTTCACAAACACGTCACCAACAGTGGACTTGGGAAGCCTTAGAGGTGTTTAAAAGTCCTTAATCGTTTTGTTACTCGGTGTTACCCAGAACCAAATTCACATTCGAAGTCGCTGAGTACTAACCGCCGGGTTGTATGCCAGCCATCAAGATATTCATTGCATAGGCGATAACAAGTTGGAAAAATATTTGGTCTCTACCGACCAGAGTGCCCTGCAGACTCTTGCTAGGACAGTCCATGGTAGAATTGTAAATACTTTAGCACACGCTGTACTGCGAAGTTTAAATCGACTAAAAGAGCAGCGTAAACTGTTTCATATACAATTGATCTCAGTATGTGCTGGAATTATGGGAAAGGATCGTTCATATCAGTTGGTGAAAGTAGTTCGGATCTGATTTCCACCAACATATTCGTACCATTCAATGATATTCATAGTAGTCTTGCCAAACAAACAGAAACGGAATAGAAAAAGGCAGTGGATATCACCTGTAATATAAGAGGCAAACGATTTCTTGCGATTCAGAAGCAGATTCCAGGCAACACTGGGTTTCTCAGCTTGGCGCTCCCGAGACGAAAAATTGTCACTCGTAACAGGCTAAGAACTCTTCGAAAGCTCTTAGTTCCGTAAATGTGTCTGTTCCCAAATTTTTAATTTCTTTCGTCTTTGTAAAAGGGATCTTCAGTGTTCGATGATATCTCAACGTTTCATTATATATGCATACATCTAGTTTTTATGTTTAAATTTTGTGGCTTTTATTATAATGGTGCAATCATATTAATGTACTTTTTTGACGCCTTATTTCGTGTAATTATGTTTAATATGTTGTAATGAAATCGGATCAATGTCCTATGTATTATGTGAAATAATATTAGCTGATCAAATGGGCTCCGCTCCAAACGAAATTTAAAAAAGGAAAAGAAAATCACTTATGCCCTCTGACGGCCGATTTTGTTATCACTGATTATTTAGTGGTAGAAGAATACTGCCAGAATCTTTTTACTGTAGCGCTTCCGCCTATCGTGGGACGTAACCCCTAATTCCGCATTACATAGCAGTGTCTGGATGCTTTTGATAGGTAGTATTGGTATCATGTTACTAATATTCTGCGTGGTGTCTGTTTGTTCTATATCATGTCCCCCTACCACTTTCACGCAACCACGCTCTGAGCGTGTTTCTTAGGGAATTGACTAGTTTGAACCTGGGATCTGTTGCTGGTAAGGAGACGCCAGACCACACATGACATGTAGAATTCAGAAGAGTTCAGTGAGACTAGCGATGATACAACCAAGTACTTAATGATTTCAGCGTCAGCTCCACTGCACTCCCTGTAAAAGAATCTTAATACTAACTAAATTTAGTGGAAGGGGTTCAAGGCTTTCCTATTTTTACTTAGCTAGTAAAATAACGTCGAAAAAGCATTCAAGTTTACCATTGGAAATTTTATTCTACTCACAAAACATTGTTTATAAATTGCACTATTGATAAAAGGAAATGTTTTAATACAGGATGGTAAAAACCAACTGCGTTCAACAAAAATGTGAACTAATATTTCCTGAATGGGTTTCCAAGATCTACAATGGATCGAAGGATGACCTATGCCATATCACATCTATAATCTAGGTTTAAATTAAGTTTCACAAAAGAGCAAACTATCAAAATGGTCTACAGTGACCCTCAATTATCTTTAATTACTTATCTAACTTGTCGTAAATTACAGTGGCTGATGTGGCTTCTCAATAACTATATAACAGAAAAATCATCGTGTTTCAAATTTTTACTTCAAGTGGCAAATGTGAACACCATGAGCTTTAATTGGCGATCGACACTAGTATTACGCAAAAAGGGGATGTAACAGATGAGACTTCTGCAGTTCTGAGTGAAGCTTTATGCGCTGTTATGCGGCATCCCGTGCGTTCATTACCTTGTCGGTGTTCGTCAGGGGGCGGCGGACGGCACAGCTCCGCTCACCTTGCTGTCTCGGAAGCAACTCACTTCTAACTTCTCCTTACTACAATTAATTTACCGAAGTTCGTTTTAAAAAAACTATCTGGCTGTGTTTTCATCTGACCAATCAGGGTCTCAATGTTAACCTTAAGCTCTGCCTACAAAGATTCCGCCTATCCAATGAGATACGTTATACGTTTCGTGGTGGGGCAATTTTGCAACGTAACAGAGACGCGAACAAGTCTCACGCAAAAACTTGCAGCTGTTGTGGCCCTTTTAGCGTTATCGTAAGATCTATACTGTTCTTCTGGAGGGCTCTAGCTTTTAACATGGGTTGGGGGGTGGACATAGCGGTTAGCTGGCGACGTGGGTGTCCGTCCCTTATCGTAGGGCCTTCAGCTTAACACGGTTCTGCTCTCGGCTTCTGTTCTCGTTACTCCCCTCGGAACTGCGTCTGTCTCACGGTGGGAAGGTATGACATGCATTTAGGCATTCTTGTGTTAGTCTGTGGTAATCCATTTGTTCACTCGTTACTCATATTACTTTGGTTAATTTAATGTCACGATTTATTCGGAGCTATGTGACATACTACTGGATTTGCTTATCATGTCAGGGTTTTCATGGAATGTGTTGGATTTGCCTGACACCTTACATGTTACGTAAAAGAAAGGAGGAAACATTTGGAATATGATCGTCATATCTTTCACACTGATAATTGTTTGAAGATTATCTTCATTTTTGTGATTCCCTTTTATTATTATAGTGATTTTCGTAATTTTTCATCATAGGATGCTATACTTCAATGTTGCATTATTTCAATTTTTTCTTTTGAGAACTTATGAAAACGTCAAATGTTACCTATGGCTTTATAAAAATGGGACTTTTTCGATACAATAATACAGCGAAAAGCCCACCAACACCGAACAAACTGTGCACAAAATGTCGAACACTTAATAAATACTGTAAGCAGACTTCTAGACATAGACTCCATGTAAAGTGATGGTTAGTGATATAAGATGTTAAGTGACTATTTACAAAACAACGGCTAACTGACTTCAACGAAGTAAGAGATTAGGAGTCATATCCAAAGGTAGCTTCAAACGGGTTCAACAATATGAGCTCCAAATTGACATTATAAAGATAATGTTGGAAGCTGAAGAAATTAATTAAAGTTTGTGCTGCAGCCGCGACTCGAACCCGTCTCTTCTCACTTACGAGGCAGAAATGCTTACTATTACACCATTGTAGCACTATGGTCAACACGGCTGCACAAACTACCCAAGTCGAATGCCCTCCCCAGCACGAACTTCATATCTCTGTCTTATTTTTCTCTTACATTGTCATTATTAACAGGGCTTCCCGGCATTGGAATAGCACCCCAGCGTTGGACGTAATGGGGAAGTCCTGTACTACATGTGATAGTATTTCCCTGAGACATTTAAGTCTCGTCTTCATCTACGATAATGCCTCAGGCAAATTTAATTATGAGATCAAATATTTTGTAGTCGATCGTGCAAAACAATATAGTTTTCTCTACAAATTTAAGGCTATGTCATGAGCAATAAGTGTGACAATTTTTATTTAATAGGATCGTGGATATAGTTTAGTGACTAACTAAGAATGGAGCCAAAGAAAATGATTGTTTTCAGGCAGGAGTTTTACTGCAGAATGACTATAGAACGCAAAAGATAGAGAGAACGTGAGCGTAGTTCCTTCACTGAGGCACACGAATGAATTTTTCTACAGTATTTCTTTTCGCAGTTTTGCTACAAGAATGAACAATTACATCAATAAAGCTCGAACTACACACATTACTTCTGATACAGCTGTGAAATGGCTAACTTCAGCGTAACGTATTCTGCACCGTAGCGTCAATCATTCTAATGTACTTCTAATCACTAACATATAACTAACAGTTCGGATACTATACTGCCCTCTGCTCTCCGTTTTTTAATGTACTGTGCAACATTTTCAGAATATGTAAGTCGATTTATGAGCTATTGTACTGACACACTATGTTCTGTGTATAGGCTATTAAAACCATGTCGCATGCTGATTCAGCCACCTACAGGTCTATAATTCTTGAGAACGTTTCTAGTGGACAAACAGCGGCCTTGCTAAAAGTAATTTAACACTGCAGTTCACGTTCGTGGAGGTACAACACACACTCCATTCACCGTCATAGTCTATGAGGGTATGAGGATGATCGAATTCTGACCGAAACCAGTTACCATCGAAATAAATACTGCGGTCGAGACTGTGTGTAATCTACTTTTAAAGTAGCTGCAACTCTGCCATTTGTGCATTCAGAGGACCGAAAATCATAAATTTTTCAGAACAAATAAAAGACTGAAGTAATATTAGAATCAGATGATTTATAACTGTCTGCAAAGTCGGAAATATCATTAAATTGTGGGCAGGCTTTGAAATCAAGTCTCGAAATTAAGTCAATGCAATATACCGTACCTAATAAAGCACTAAGGCGTTCAATGCAGTCTTTGTGTTTATTACAGCTTTATTGTTTAGAGAATGGTGGAAGGGTGAAGTCCTCATGTAAAGCCCATTAGTATTTCTAGTCAACTTCGCGCTTTTGTTGGGTGATTAGTTGGTAGGTTCGCAGGCAAGTGTTAGCCCAACATATTTTAGCATTTTAGTAGAATCGATGGTGGATAAGACGTTTTAACACACCCCAAATTCGATGGGTAGTCCTGAGGACTTGCACCCCAACCTATGGCGATCCACAGCGCTTTGCGTGTCTAGAGGGCGGCTGGGTTGTGTGGACACGTGAATTATTGATCTGTAGAACAGCCGTCGGCACGCCATTCAGAAGCCGTTGCGAGTATAGCTGCAGGACCTACCTCACATAGCTTTGTGACCTCTCCACGTAATCGCAGTAACAGAGATATTCTAGTCATAGCAGATGCCCTCCCTGTAAATGGATGCTGCTTGCAATATATGGTGTTGACACATGAATTCTGGTCGTCTTATAGCGCCATACACTCTAGTGATTCAGACTGAGCAACACTATAGGGAAATTGTCCCTGATACCGGCATCCAGCCCTAACGTTCCCATCTGCAACGCAATTAGTCATTGGAAAGCAATGCATTTGATTAAGACCCAGTGATAACAGTTATCTGTGTTGGTTGTACTTATGGCACTAAAGATTCACCACATTAACTCTCATCATCATGCTCCTAATACTTTGTTAGACTTCAGCAGACAAACTAAGTTCAGCAGACAAAAGGCTCTCAACCCCAGAGAAAATGTTGCAAGTATCATTTCCTACCGTTAGTAAAGGAGTCTACAAGATTGTACTAACAGCATCCAAGAGGCTCGTTGAAGATTTGATCGCATAGTTCCACAAAACTGTGAGGATGGTGATGTTGTCCCACAGATTTTATTATGAGGTCCAAGCCAATTGATCTTACAAGCCAGCCGAGATATTATAAGGTGGGGGAGTGTTTATAAAAGCAGTCTTACGATCTTGCAGCATGATGAACTTTGGTGCAGTTTTTATGTGCTTGCGTGAGCAGTGGTCTCTCACGAGGTGACAGACTCCAAACGTTCATTGCTTGCGGTTCCGGTGGCAAAGTCCTCTCACACGTTGAACAGTCCGTCGCGAAACACCAACAAATCCAGCAACTTTACCCATCGTATGACCAAGGTATGGCCAAACACGACAGCCACTTTCCGCCACTCTGTTACATGTTTACCCCTAGCCATGTTTATGAACAACGTCCACTTGAAACACAAAAGTCCCACTAATGGCTACAGCCTTACACTCACGTAGAGGCCGTACCCAAGCAGATGAAAAACTGACTCGACTGCTGCGACCTCAGCAAAGGCTTAACGATTCATCTGTGCGTGCGAACTGGGGTGCCTAACTTTCGTCCGGTGAACTTTTCTGCTGAAGCAAGGACATCCGGAAAGTATCGACGTTACTGAAGCGGGAAACTCTTTAGGAACAAGACTCGTGTGTCTTTATTAAGTTGGTCGGAGAAGGTAACGATAATTTCCGATTGCGCGGAAATGCAGCTATAGCGTAACACTTTGTGTCATCTTCCTGGTGACAGCTGGATAGAGAGGAACTATCCTAGACGAATTGAACTGCCATCTATGGGTATCTAAACCTCCATTATCCTTGTACATGTTTCAGGAAAGGCCTTTGATTATAGCGGTTACTTGTGTTAGCAGTCAAAATGAAAGTCTCATTCCTGTATGAAAATTTCAGTTATTTGGTTTTCGTGAGTCTTAACATACATACAACCAATCAATAATTCGACACATGTTCTGCCCCGCGCGGGTGTTCTTGCTTCCCGTATTCGGCCTTTCTATTCTCGTAAGTTTTTCAATGCCTTTTTATAATTACAACAATTGTAAATGTTCGCGTGTCTTGCACTTTCTGTAACTCGTGCTCACATATTGCTTATCTTTAGTATTTGGCCATGCATGTGCTTACTCTGCCATTGGCACACACATTGCGTTTGCAACCTTTGTCTCAATGTAGATTTATTCGAAACAGTTGTTAACGATTGCCCAAATCCTCTACGTTACCTTTCGTAATCCTCAGTCTATCTTTGCCACGATCAATTCTTCGGCTCGGTGTAACGTATAGATTTTGGTATGTTGCACACACCAGGTATGCAAATGTTTTGTTGCAAAAAATATGCGTTCCTTTTGACGCTGTATGCGTCTATCACATTCGGGACAGGTGCACAGTGAGATTCAAAAATGGTTCAAATGGCCCTAAGCCCTGTGGGACTAAACATATGAGGTTATCAGTCTCCTAGGCTTAGAACTACTTAAACCTAACTAACCTAAGGACATCACACACATCCATGTCCGAGGCAGGATTCGAAACTGTGACCGTAGTAGCAGAATGGTTAGCGGCCGGCACAGAGACATTTCACTGTGCAAACTGTTGTTGGGTGTTGATAAATTTCAAAGTTATAAAATGAACTATTAATGTACTTGTCATTGGGCTCAGAGAGTAGTAAACGCAGTGTCTATTATCAGTGAGACAGACTGCCTATTGTCAGTAATAAACTAAGCACTCATATCTGAGGATCTGCTGTCCTTGGAACCGTGACCACTAACTGTAACGAAAATGGGAAGTTTCATCTTCCGCTTTATTTAGTTGATAACGACAAAACGACGCTACTGTTCTGTTTGGGTATTTGTGTTTAAATGTTAGTAAGATGTGTGTTTCAGATCTACTTGCAACTGGTTCACGTGGATGTACTGTTATTCATTATCCTTACGGTATGAAAAAACATGACTGCACTAGTTTTACTCACCGAACAATGCGACGTATATTTCCACGAAGGAATTTGCTTTACCTTAGCCATTAGCCTTACAGCCGGTATGACAAACGATTTGTTCTTGGTAACTACGTATTTTTACGAGGTTTACCCAGAAATTAATGCAGCGAATTTTTTTGCTCAACTGCAAACAATGTTACGAATGTATTTGCAGTCTCTTGAGTGAGCGCACCAAGTTTCCGTCACTTCCGACATATAGCGTAGCTGCAGGACAGTTTCAAAATGGCGTCTGCAGATGACGTACTTTACAAGCAACGTGGCGTCATTGAATTTCTCACTGCATAGAAAGAAACTGTGTGGAAAATTCACAAACGCTTGTGCAAAGTCTATGGAGCACCTGCTGTCGACAGAAGTACAGTTGGTCGCTGGGCACGGAGGGTGACGTCATCAGTTGGCGGTTCGGCGGAGTTCCACGATTTGCAGCGATCGGGGAGACTATTCACAGCTGTTACAGCCGACATGTTGCATGGGCTTCTACGTTTTTAGGCCATTAAAGGATGCCATTCGTTGAAGACATTTTGAGGACGATGAGGAGATGATTACACAGTGAAGCACTCGCTCCGCCACCAGTACAAGGATTGGTACCGACAGGGCATACACGCCCTTGTTTCGCCCTGGAAGAAGCCCGTAGGACAGATTGGAGATTACGTGGGCAAATATGGTGTGTGGATAAAACACCATTCTTTCGTGTGTGTAATTCTCATTATGTTCAATAAAGAAATGTGAAGAAAAAAATGCGTTGGATTACTTTCTGGGCAACCGTTGTACATTTCTCACGCGACAGTTATGAAGGAGGACTTACATGACATTTGAAATCTTGAAGACTGAAACATAACCAAGCTAAACTCCATTTGGTCCAGTAACTAGTACGACATGTATTAAGTGACAGAAGCAACAGACATCTGTACATGAAATTCAGAGTTTCGTGTTTGACACAGACTCTCTGGGCAACCACATACATAGGAAGATTCCGTCCTAGTGAGTACGAAAAAAAAAACTTTAATTAAATTCGAAGAATTGTAGAAGCTAAAGAAATGAATCAAAAGTTGTTTGAGAATCAGGATTCGAACCTAGACCTCGTGCTTACTAGGCAGATGCGCTAGCCATTACCCCACTGCAGCAACAGGGGAAACACTGCAGCACGGACTGCTATAGTCCAGTATCCCCCCTAACAAATTTCAGTTCATGTTTTCAGGCCCTTCTTAAATCGTCAATATTGCCGAGGCTCTGCTATTGGAATAGCACGCCATTCCCTGTGTACCTAACAGGAAAATCCTCCCTGTACCTCAGGCGAAGGGGGTGCCATTGATCTGATGGAATTATTGTTTCCTTGAAACATATGAGTCTCAACTTTATCTTCGATAATTATAGAGGCCGGAGAAACGAATCACAATTAGTGCCTCGATATAAGAAGAGGAAAATGGGACGAAGACGTGAACTGAAATTTGTGTTAGAGAGGTCAATGCACTACGGTAGCGTTACTCTTAGTGCTACAGTGGTGTAATGGCTAGCCGATCTGCCTAATGAGCAGGAGACATGGGTTCAAGATCCAGTTGTGGCACAAATTTGGTTCATTTTGTCAGCTTCTATGATTATCGAAGAGAATGTTGAGCCTCACATGTCTCAATTAAATAGTAATTTCATCAGATTAAATTCGAAGGAAATGGCAGTCTTTTCATTTGAAAACCTAGATGTAGAACAATTTCCTGTGGTATATTTTGTGATGTGTCAAAGGCATCTGACTACGTAAACCATTCATTTTAAGTAAAAAAGAATATTATTGCGTAATACGAAGTAATGCAAAATGGTTGATATCCTATATCTACGGCAGGAAACAAAGGCTGCCATTAGGAAAGAGGCACGACATAATCTATTGGGCAACATCCAACTGGGAACTAATTACATGTGGTTCCAACTTAGGGCCACTACATTTTCCGATGGCCTTTCATCTGTAATATTACGAGATGCCAATCGTGTTTCGTTTGCAGTGCATGTGGTGTAAGACAAGAAGAGATGACAAGGATACGAAGGTTGCTTTCATTAGTGTATTCTGAGTCAATGAAAAGGTCAACAGTTTGTAATTAATTACTAAAATTTAACGCTTACGTCGAAAATTCTAAATTAACATCTGAGGTCATCAGTCCCCTAGACTTAGAACTACTTAAACCTACCTAACCTAAGGACATCACACACATCCATGCCCCAGGGAGGATTCGAACCTGCGACCATAGCAGCAGCAAGGTTCAGGACTGAAGAGCCTAGAACCACTCTGCCACAACGGCCGGTTCTAAGTTGAATAAAGTTTATGTTTGTCAAAGACAGAAACTAGTGTAATAGCGAAACCACCTCAAATTTAGAATTGTAGTTTGATAACTTTTAGCTCCTTTGCTTCAGTGCTGCTATTTTACCTTCACAAATTACGTCACAGGTGTGACAACCATGCACGTCTTCTGGCTCCTGCAGACGGTAACGTTAGTACGCCCTTTAGCTTGCACGCAGTATTACAAAGCTGTATAAAAATAGTTTTCACATTACTTTACAAAACTGCACTTGTGAGTAGTGTATCTTAGAAGTATGTCAAATTTCTAGAGAGTGACTAATTTTGCTCAGGCACCAAATGCTGTTGTAATTACAAAGATAAGCTGAAAGCATTTTAAAAGCCTCTACTTCGTTGTTTTCCTGATAAATAGGTGATTCGCTAATAACTTATCATCTAATGATGGTACAGAATCTCTATAACATATTGTAATTACTATTGAAGTATAGCGTGTTCAGTTATTTATTATTTCAGAACTAAGACAAAATGAAAACTCCGTCGCAGGAAAAACGAAATATTGTGTGTGTTAAAACTTCCAGTTTCACCCTCTCTATTACAGAAGACTAGTAAATTAATGACATAATGCACCAGAACAGAAGGTAGCTAATGATACGGATTTATACTCATGTGGCTCAATCAGGTATTAATTTTGATAGTCTGTTGTAACTCAGATGTGTTACTCTGGTGAACATAGTAACTATAAATGTACAGTGACAGTGTTTAAAGAACATTATTATCAAATCGTAATGTAAAAATATGAATGTGGTTTAGGGAAATGTCATGGTCTAAATAATTCGGTATTTTCAGTATGTTAATCCATCTAGCACTTTTTATAATGTATCTGGGTAATGTAACATGTAATTTACGTATCCTTTCATGATTATTAATGCTGGCATAACGTTATAGTGCAGCCTTGCACAGTCTTTGGTGAAATGCCCTGCCACCAACTACTTACATATACAAATATCACCTCCAAGTCGAGTAAGTGCTTTATTACAATTGTGTGTGTCAATTTTAATTTATTGTCACTTTAACATTTCGCGTATTTAAATTGCGATGAGTTCAGTACGAAAAAAAAAGATTGAAATGTCTCTAAGCACTGTGGGACTTAACATCTGAGATCATCAGTCCCTTAGACTTAGTACTACTTAAACCTAACTAACCTAAGGCATACGCTTGTTTTACGATAAAAGGGGAATGTTACTGAAACAATTATATGAACATTTCTTTACCTTTTATTGAATGTGCAGCGTTAACAATCGAATAGGCGTTTTCGAATCCGGTCTGCTAAAAAACTTCAAACAAAACATGTAGCTGTTTGGGGGATCTTCTTCTCCTATAATATTGATTATACGGGCGTAGACATTATCCATCCGTCCATCAGATGTACATGTAAAGTTTACAGTTCTTGAAATTGGTTTCGAGCTAATAGATGCATTGGTCGTTTATATGTGATGGTCTGCACAATTACTGTAATTAATCTTTTGTGCGCAGGTCAGTACAGTCTTAACAGCTTTTGCTACTTGGACTACGTTTACACGAATTTCTGTAACCGAAACTACTACAACAATTTTTTTCTTGTAACAAGGTGACCTTACGGACTGCTGGCACTCTTCCATGTCCTTCGTTCTTATAGAATCTGAAGGTCATTGTCTGAACGTCAGTGTCCTAAAGCTGTATGACAATTGTAAAAAAAGTGAAAATAAAATTGGCGATTAGATTATTTTCAGGCGTTGTTAAGTAGGCAATATTTCGAGCGTATTAAGGATGTCGTCTGAGAATAGAAGCTGTGAGCGTAGAGATATAGTCTTACGATTGTGAAGTTGCTGATATTAATTTCACAAGCAGCAATAATTAAATTCCATATTATTAACAAAACGAAATGTTAATTAACAAGTAGTGAATCATAATTTTTAATAAATTAACAAAAAGTTTATAATTAGCAACCGTGTGAATATGTGAGTATTCACATTAAATTAAGATTTGGTACCAAGAAACAACAAGTAAAAGAAAATTTTTATTTCTAGAGATTCAACAGTATTAATGACGTATATAGTTCTTGTTATCGATCAGTAAAGCATTTCGCATGCAGGTATCGAATTTTATGTTCATACGATCAGTAGTATGATAATTACGCGTTTTTTAATAAATTATTATCAATATTTGTTGTTTAATGTTCCGTTTTCGTAATAAATATCGTTGAAAAGAAAAAAAAGTAGTTGCCACTAACGCAACCAACGACCGACTTAATGACTATAAGAATTTTATGCTACACACTCAGTTACCAGAGACTATGTTAGTACACTATAAATGTTTTGGTAAAACAGCTTCCTCTCTATTAGGACGTCTGGTTCAGTAACAGCACGTAGAATCCTTGAATTAAAACCGTGTGGGTTGTGAGCTATTCTTTTACTAACAAACGCATTTTGCCTTCGTGGCATATCTTCAAAATATCTTACAATTTTCCTTTTACATCATTTTAAAATGCACAAAACAGCTTTTTGAGCTCTATACGAAATCGAAGCACGGGTCGAATCAGCTACGTCCGCAAAGACCTTTTCCTTTAACAACGTTTTAAAAGCCAAAAACGGCTCTGTGATAGGCTGAAGGAAACGTAGAATCAGATAAGCCCGCAGAGATCTTAAGAGAATTGTACTAGCAGGCCAGAATAGTGCAGCGGTAGGATCAAACTCACTAAATAGTGTACACATTTAAACACAATACACAGATATGCCACCCTAACTTCATGGCAGGAGTATTAAGCCAGCAGAAATGCAAGCCATAGAATGAGGGTTGCATACATTAACTGCAGAGGACACACACAGTGGCGCTCCTTTCGTGAAACTACGGCAGCATCTCTGAATATTGCATTTAAATGTGTTCTTTCCACAATTCTGACCTGGTGTCCGACGTTTTTAAGGTCTTCGTGGGTTCATCTGATTCGCCAGTGCTTCTGTCTAGCCGTTTTATGGTTTTTTAAATGTTGCAAAATGAAAATTTTAACATAATCTGAAGATGTCACACGAAGGTGAAACGCGTTTTCGATAAATGAATAAATAGCAAACAAGACTGATTTTAATTCAAATAGAAATGTTTTTTACTAGTAGCGGTGAGAAATCTTATAATCTGCAAACCTTGAAAGAAGATTTTTTTTAGTGATTATCACTCAAACTGCCTGTAGTACATACATGTTCGGGCACTGAATCTCAAATCTGGCAAGTAGACGACGGTATCGCAGTATATCCCCGCTGACATTTGCTTTATCCTAAGCCCTTCCGTTGAGGGTCGATACAGTGCCAATCTGGAGCAGGCACTCAGTGAGGCAGAGTGCTGATCTGTGGAGTAACATATTGACCGGCTAACCTGGCAGAGGGATTTGTGTCGCTCGCTCCGACGAGCGCCCGCCGGGATCATCGACCTCCAGGCGCCTACTGCGCATGCTAGCCCGTCGCACAGCCGCGCATCTCGTGGTCCACCCGCCTAACACCGAATGGTACGGTGACTGTCAAAATTCCTATTCTATACTGCGCTACATTACAATGTTTTCACGATGTAATTATACATTCTTCATGAATGAAATATTTGGGGATAAACTGGTAGATACATATCGTAGCGAAAAATGGCGTTGTGTATAAGAGAGAATAAGCGAAGAAAGGGAACTTTGCAAAATTTTTGAAAGACAACACGGCGATCTTTCATGCTAGCAGACGCGCTCAGTTACAGATATCCGTTGCAAACATTTTTAAGTGTCAGAAAAGGCCGCTAAATACACGGGGAAGCTGAGCTTCACTGACAAAATGTTGGAGGTTGGTCACCGATATTTTACGAGTATTTCGGCGTTACGGACCCGTCGTGAGCGGCGATTCGGTAGGGGATAATAACGTCAAAGTGAGTTATTAGATATAACACCCCAGTTCTCTTGTTCGTGTGAAAATAGAATCAAAACAGGTAAGGATAACTTTCTACTGATTTGTTATAACAAGTCTACAACCAGATACAACTAATTTTTCTTCTTTCTCTCGAATGAATTTCGAGACGAATGGGAAAGAGTTCCGACTGAATGTCTTGCAACATTATAAGTAAGACAGCAAAGAGGAACCGAAATAAATTTAGTTTTAATAAGAGTTATGGACGGCATAAGACGTAAATCGAAATTTCCCTATTCTGCTTATTTGTGTGTAACTACGTTTTGACGTCTAATTCCAAGAGAAGTTTCTGCGAGATGATGGTAGCAAGTTCTACAAGTACATGTACCGAAAAACAGGTATGCATATGCGCCAACTCTGGGGGGTGGTGGTGGGGGGGGGGGGGTTGCAGAGAGAGAGAGAGAGAGAGAGAGAGAGAGAGAGAGAGAGAGAGAGTATGTAAATTATGATACGTAAGTGGATATTCCAAAAGTTAACTTTTGTTTTACAATACTTCCTGCAATGGTGAAATCATTTTGACATCACGTGCAATATTGCTGGGCCCACCACAATATTGACAACCGACTCAGCAGGCATCATATTTATTTTGACATATTTAGTTGTTTTGTGTCATAACTAATGGTGTTTGAAGATAACAGCGTATTGAAAATGTATCACAAACTAGTCACCACTGTCATTAAATGTCAGTTAATAACGAATCAACCATGGAAGCCTTCAAGGGACACTATCAAAATCGAGACTTAAAGCAATTAGTACTTGAACAGACTACAGCGTAATGGATTAGGTAGTGGCTTATGAAATCGAAGGATGTAGGACCGCATTCATAATATACTATTATCTCATTTTGTCATCACATACTGGGCCTTTATTATAAATGTAATAGCAGTATTTCTGCAATATTCGATATTGTTTAACATTTTCGTGTGATTAGAAAAATGTTTCGGTGGTTATTTCAGAATATGTGGCAATTTCCGAGTGTGTGGCTGGACGGGGACCAAGAGGGGAGCTTAAATTACTGCAAGTGAAACGATGAGCAATAAGATTCATATTTTTCCTTTACACGTATATTTCTCGGGTAACAATCATCTTTCAAGTCCCCGTGCAAACTTTCGGTCTTCCGGTTGGTGTATTTCTGCCGCTGACGACATGTGTAAGCTCTTAGCCATGCTGGAGAGGCCCACATAAAATATGAACGAAGGTCGATAGCAGGTCCCGCGGTCATTCGTTGATATTGCGCATGACTTCAAAATGACGTCACTTTTGCAGGAAATAGTGTGAAATAAGTGTCACTCGCATTTCAAACTTTTCACAGAACAATTTACTATTCATGGAAGTCGTATTGAAACGATTACTTGTGAAAAATTAATATTTCATAATATTAAGCGTATCATGATTACTATTTTGGTCTTCGACCGCTGAAGGACGTTTAGAGCGATTTGTATATATGAACAAGGAAGAATTAATCGGCTATGTTAAAATATCAATCAATTCTCTCAGTAACTACTACTAATGTTTTATGTGAAACTGACAAATTATGACTTAAGTTATTTATTTGCTTAAATGAAAACAATGTACTTTTTTGTTTTTCCGATTATTAATGAAAGCCTAAATCACGTTAACTTTTGTTTTGATGCAGTGGTGCTAGCAAACTAAAATATTATCCATCCTTTTTCTTAAAGGTCTGGAAGTATTAATTTGCAATTTGTCCCTATTACCAAGGATTCTGGAGTGCGATGTAACGCTGTAAGTATTATTTACGTATAAATTAAAAATAATTTTACTTCTACCAGGTAAATGTAACGTAATTCAGTTTTGATTGCGAGGAATATTATTCGAGATAAAACTCATTCAACCTTCGTGGTCAAACGTACGAAGTAAACTGGCAGCGACTACGGCAACCTTATTGTAAGGATCTGATACAGTGAGATTGTGCTTTCATTTGTGATTGTTGATGGGTTCGCAGCTTACGTAGTACAGTGTTCAAATTTGAGAGACAGCTGACAGTCATTTTATTCAACTTCTGTCCTGTAACTTCGTTTTCACTTCACGAGTGCAGCGAAAATGTATGCATCATACTCTCTAATACATCCTGTATTGACCTGGTTTATACACTGAGGTAACAAAGGTCATGAGATAACGATAAGCACATATACAGGTGGCGGAAGTGTCGCGTACGCAAGCTATGAAACGGTAGTGCATTGGTGGAGCTGCCATTTTTACTCAGGCGATCTATGTCAAATGTTTCCGATGAGATTATGGCGGCACGACGAGAATTAACAGATTTTGAAAGAGGAACGGCAGTTGACGCTAGACGCATGGGACATTCCATTTCGGAAATCGTTAGAGAATTCAATATTCCGAGATCCACAGTTCGAAGAGTATGTCGAAAATACCAAAGTACCGACATTACCTCTCACGACAGACAAAGCAGTGGCCGACTGCCTTCACTTAACGACCGAGTGCAGCGACGTTTGCGTCGTGTTGTTAGTGTTAACACAGAAGAAACACTGGGTGAAATAACCGCAGAAATCTATGTGCAACGTATGACGAACGTATCCGTTAAGATAGCAGAGCTAAATTTGGTGTCAATGGTATATGGCAGCAGACGGCTGGTGCCTTTGTTAACAGAGTGACATCGCCTGCAGCGCCTCTCTTGGGCTCCATGGACCCTAGACGCCTGGTCATGGTGAGTCCCTACTTCAGTTGGTAGGAACTGATGATAGGTTCGTGCGTGTCGCAGCCTCCACGAAGCCATGAGCCAAGTTGCCAAACAAGGCACTGTGCAAGCTAGTGATGACTCCATAAAGGTTTGGGTTGGGTTTACATGGAATGTACTGGATTCTCTGGTCCAACTGAACCAATCATTAATTGAAAATCGCTATGTTCGGTTTCTCGCAGATCATTTGAAGCTATTCATGGACTTCGAGTTCCCAAACAACGATGCACCATGTAACTGGGGCCACAATCGTTCGTGACTGGTTTGAAGAACGTTGTTGACAGTTCGAGCGAACGGTTCGACCACCCAGATCACCCGGGACTCGGGTACGCGCGCCGGCCCCTATTCCAATCTGCCCGGCGGATTAACGTCGAGGGCCGACGTGCCGGCCAGCCTGGATGCGGTTTTTAGGCGGTTTTCCACATCCCGCTAGGTGAGTACCGGGCTGGTCTCCATGTTCCGCCTTAGTTACACGGCTCGTAGACATCTGAACACTTTCGCGCTATTCCATGGATTACACTCGACGCAGACAGTTGTGATGCACTAATTCCGTCCCGGGGTACAGGGTAGCGGCAAGAAGGGCATCTGGCCACCCCTTAAACATTAACATGCCAAATCCGATTATCAATGCCTGACCCTGCGTAACTGCGGGACAAGGCTCAAGCGATAGATAGACAGAATAAAGAGGTCAGCTCGTGCACAAAATCCCGCACTGGCAGTACTTTCGCAATTATGTACGGCTATAGAGGCAGCATGTCTTAATGTTTCTGTAGGGTATTTCCAACGACTTGAGTCCAGGCCACGTCGAGATGTTGCACTGCCTTGGGCAAAAGGGTGTCCGACACGATATTAGGCGGTATCCCATGAATTTTGTATCTCAAACGCCCAGTTCTTTTAACTCTATTTTCCTTGTCAGAGTGAGCGGGCGCCCTAGGTAAAAGCAAGGGCTTGTTAATGAGTAATAATGTATAACTTTTTAGGTGTGTTATGCAGTTGCCTTTTGTTTCTGTGAAAATGCAATCGCAATGGTGAAAAGGCCTGTCATATGGAAACACAAAAACGTACAACACATACAGCGCGTAACGAAACGATCCTCGCCCGTAACACGTGAACTTCCCACAGGGTGTTTAATCTGTTTCTCGAGCTACGCTAAAATACGTAAAAGAGGCAGAACTATTCCTTTGCAAGACTTATGCAAAATGCCTACCACTACGGTCACGGAAGAGCGTGCACTGTATGTCAACGTACAACAACGATTCCGGAAAAACAGGAACATAACGGTGCAGTACTGAGGGAGAATATTACGGTGGGAATACACTGGGAATATACACTGCTCGGTACGTTACCGAACAAGACGCATATCGTGTATCGCCAACATTTGCACTGTTGCACAGATATTTTCGGCGCAATGCAGATATAAAGATAAATGAAGATATGAAATCAAACAATTTGCACCATGCCATCGGATGTCATGAGTCCCTCATACCAAAATACTGCCGAGCGGTTTAAGGCGCTTCAGTCCGGAACCGCGCTGCTGCTGCTGTGGCAGGTTCGAATCCTGCCTCGGGCATGGATGTGAGTGATGTCGTTAGGTTATTTAGCTTTAAATAGTTCTACGTCTAGGGTACTGATGACCTCAGATGTTAAGTCGCATAGTGCTTGGAGCCATTTGAACCAAAATACTCACAAAATGGACCTTAATAACCCCTGCAATTTTGTGACTGGAGTTTTGGTTCAGCTTGTGTATTAGTTGTCAGTCTTGTGACACAGGACACAGCAAGTGTCTCCAGTACGTAACGCTGCGTTGTGGCAGTCTATTGGTACTCAATGCGATCCCAGTCTAGCTCTCAGTAAAGAGAATACGAGAATGTCTTAGTTATTACTTGAAAACGTCCTTCAGTGTCGAAAATGGCGTTCCGTATTTTGAGATTAAAATTTTTTTTTTCCAAGGTTATAACCTCGCTGAAATCTTATACTTAAGAAGTCCATACATAAAGTAATGCACTGAAGAGGTTTTTGCGGTACTGAATGAAAAGGAAGGTGGCTGGAAACCAATGGATGACATATGTCTTTGTTAGAAGTCTTTCCAACGCTCTACTATTTGGTCGTCCTTTGGTTATTAGACAAAGTGTGTTCACAATGTAAATGCTTCCCGTTCATGCGAACAAAGCACCATTCATGGAGTAACTTGACATTAACATTAGAGGTTTAGTACTATCTCGGAGAACCGTCAGAGATAAAGTAGCAGTGAAGTGTTTGGGAAAACATTCCGACATTCCTCTGAAATGAATGAATCGATCAAAAATTATATCAGAATGGCCGAATGAGCATTTAAACCTTCTTCTTTCGGTGTGTTAACCACTGCACACTCTCACTGAACAAAACCATTTTATTTCTACAGATTTTGGACCAGCTGTTCGATGTCTGTTATCTTTATATTCGTATGATTTTATTCCACGGATACTGCAAAAAGTACTTGTGATGGTAGGGACTAACATTTAATTTTGCATATATTATTATAAATAACGATTGCTGAGATATTAGTCGTTTCCGTTTAAGACCTATTCGAATATTTCATTTCCACCTAGTGTCATCAGCATCACAATTGTTTTTCACAGAATCAGTTCCTGTAGATAATACTTGCTTGCTTGCTTCTCGTGATCAGTCTACGTCCACATAATACATCAGCACACCACTGTGCAGTGCATAGTGGAGAGCGTTCTGCGTCGTTCCTAGATATTTCCTTCCCTGATCCACTCTAATAAAGGAGCAAAAAAATGATTGCCTGTAAAATAAATAAATAAACGTTCCGGTTTTATTTAACTGGTTGGTCTGACAAACTGATACGGACTGGAGGAGGCTGGTTACCTTAATATCCAAATCACTCTGAAATTCGCGATGAGGATAGCATTTTAATTTACTTAACCAGTTATCGATATTTATTCTGCGCAAGACACCTTACGAAGTGTGGCGAAGGGTACTTCTAGTACAGCGATTGCCCTGTTTCTTTCATGAATGTTGGTTGGAGAAAGCTTCGTTTGAGCTCTTCTTGGTAGGTACCCTCTCGAAATTTTAACAGTAAACCTCGGGGTAATGGACGTCGCCTCTCTTGTAGAGTTCAGATTGGAGAGTGTTCAACATGTCCGTAACGTCCTCGGGCTTAATAGATGATTTCCGTCAGGAAACGCGCTGCCCTTCGTTGTATCCTTGACTGACCCAACTCGTTATCTGTTCAAAGAAACTGGAATTTGACGAAGACTGGAAATTCTATTATTTATTGTTCAGGCATTTTTTCTGCACATTGCTAATGATTTTCATGTAACGTGTGTTAGAGAACTTCAATGATTTTCGTTTAAGGTGTGTTAGAGAACTTTAACACTAGCATGCCAGTAGTTTCTCCAGTGTCTACTGTCAGACGTGGATGAGATGCATTTAAACTTTGCCCATACGTCATAGTTGGATGCTGCTCAGCCACAGCCCCATTATAAAATGACGACGTCGCTCCTCTGACAGGCAGCTATTGGTGCAATTTTGATGTCGAGCGGCCTGCCGGAGTGGCCGTACGGTTCTAGGTGCTACAGTGTGGAGCCGAGCGACCGCTACGGTCGCAGGTTCGAATCCTGCCTCGGGCATGGATGTGTGTGATGTCCTTAGGTTAGTTAGGTTTAAGTAGTTCTAAGCTCTAGGCGACTGATGACCTCAGAAGTTATGTCCCATAGTGCTCAGAGCCATTTGATGTCGAGCTTTGACCATTCAGTGCCTCTTCACTATGTTCTAGCAACTGTTTGTCAAAGCTATTCGTATAAAGAATTGGTGCCCCAAACACCATCCAGTCTTCATTATTTGTGGTTGAAATAAGATGCACAATATTATTTTAAGACTATGAAGTGTACCGGAATGCGCGACTTCCTTTCCGTTCTCTCCACGTACGGCTAAAACTTTATTGTGCTGTTCTGATTTTCATTACATTTATTGACGTTGTACAACTATACATCTATTTCATAAACCTCAAGCTGGGAAAAACGAAATCTCATCTCATCCAGGACCCCAGATATACATGGACTGGACATAAACTAATTCCACTGATTCTAGATGCTGAAGTGGAACTATATGGAAACGAATTTCAAAGGCGTGCAAAAGTATAAACAGTTAAAAATATTGACAATAAATATGTGAATTAAACGCAAATCTGTGACAAAAACCGTTTCATGCTTTATATCACTACCTACGAAGACTTTTCCTGCGAAGGAACAGTGGAGGGCGTGATGGCGTCGGGTGAAAAAGAAGTACTGGAATGGGCTTTGTCTACAGGAGACTCAGATTTGCAACAGTGAGCATTTCAGCCAATAAATCAAAATGGAAACGACCGATAATGTTCCATACAGTCAAGGAATGGATAAATATCTCGATGGACTAGGTTTTACTATTTTCTTCCAATCGGAGTCCAAAAACTCAGAAATGTCTTTTCTGGTTCGGCAATCACATACTGTGTGTACGAGTTGAGGTTGTGACAGGGAGTGCATATGAAAGTTTGCGTCTGGCTGTGAGTCGTGCACGGATAGCCAAAGTGGCTATGGTGACCGCTCGCGTAGAGTGGGGTATCCGATTTCGAGACCCGGTCCAACACACATTTTCCCTGTCGTCGTTCTCTTATGTAGCTGATGGTTGATCGTATTCTCAGCTGCAATTGCATTTCATTTATCTCACTGTTTTCATATGTAGCGCTCAGCGTTCCACAGGATACAGGTTTCGGTATATGTAACTAATTTAAAGATAGAAAGGAAATGAAGAGTTGTGTGACGTTGTTGACTCTGAGACCTCAAGGGGTTGTTGAGCAGTCTAATTGGAGAGTGTTTCCTTTCTCCGCGTTTAGAGGCTCCATACAAATGTTCAAATGTGTGTGAAATCTTATGGGACTTAACTGCTAAGGTCATCAGTCCCTAAGCTTACACACTACTTAACCTAAATTATTCTAAGGACAAACACACACACCCATGCCCGAGGGAGGACTCGAACCTCCGCCGGGACCAGCCACACAGTCCACGACTGCAGTGCCTTATAGAGGCTCCACAGCACGCGGTGAGTGGAAGTCGCTTCTTAAGTGAATCTGTTAACTGTAGGTGACTGTAATGGTCATGTGTGTGTGTGTGTGTGTGTGTGTGTGTGTGTGTGTGTGTGTGTGTGTGTGACTATGTGTGTGTGTGTAGAGTGGTATTAGGTTTGCGTTGAATGATGACGAGAGAAGGGAGAGTCTGTAATACCGTAGCGACACACAGCCTACTACCCTCGAATAGTACCAAGGGGACTGCCGACTTAACGTTACCATCTGACGGACGCATCACAACCAACAGTGTCACATGACCACGCTGAGTGAGTCACTACTGAATGATTTAGAATGCAAGCCAGCACATTGGTGCAGAGTCTGGTGATCAGGAACTTCACATCAATATCTCTCCTCTCCTTGCCGTGCAAATAGTGACGTTAAAAATTTCTTTTCCTACCAGGACTCGAACCGACTACTTAGGAGTCTGGGACCACCATACTGGTGTGCATTAACAACTCCGGCTACGGAGACGGCTATTTAATAGTGAATTATGGCAATTATAAACAATTTTTGGTATCACATCGCCGGCAAAAACCCAATGGGTTCACATACCCTCAAAATTTTCGTTACAAGGTTCATCCCCATTATTTTCAATACATCCTTCAGTCCAGGCACAGTACTACTGGAACTGAATTTTCTCTTTTTTCGTGGATGATGCGGTGAAAAACTGATTTTCTGTTTAATTCCTTTTGCATTACAGTTTGTGATATTGATCCCTACTTATACTTGGAGTCTTTCTAAAGGCCAAATTTGACACTGAAGTGGGTTCGTGCACGTGGCCATTTCATGGACTTTTGAGGGACGACATTATTTTTAAAAGCAATGGTATAGGAATATTCTGATCACATGCTAGTATTCGGAACACTGCCATTGGCGCGCGTAGACTTTTGGCGCGTCCATTTAAATGGAAACAATAAAGTACATCAAATAGGGCTACATTAATATTTTTTCATAGTGCAAAAGAATTCTCTTGCAGTAATACCAGTTCATGTAATAAATGATCCGGTGTTTCAGCGCCAACAAAATTAAGAATTAAAATTTATAGCTTAATATGATGTAAATAAGTTATCTTGTAAGAAACTATTAATGTCCGAAATCACATTCGCTGGAAGTATTTTACACGTAAAAAAAGAAACGAAACTACCAATCAGTTAAAAAAAAATTTCTTCATTTTATTTGCAGCTTCTGAGAGCTTTTAGCGAAGGACCCCTTTCATGTGGTGTATTGTCATACTGTCTTATTGTACGAATTTCAGAATGGAAACAAACTCCTCGAAACCGATGTTGGAGAAACAATTTTTGTTGCTGTTTCCTGGATGGTTTTCCTCTGCAAAATAAATACAGCTCTGGACCCAGCCAAGCTATCCATCACGTGGAACAGCATCAAGTCAGCGTATAAACATGCGTTTGCTTCCGGTGTAAGAAAGGAAGTAAATCCCAGTGACATTTTAAGACACGCACACAGAAGAAATTTATTTAAGTGGCAATACAGCTACGTCCTTTGTTTCTCAGACTGTGAATTGTTCTATTACACTGATACTGGATATTTTCTTACTTAAATTCGTGACGCTGCACCAATGAGACTGATATTTAAATTTTACTGCCATGTATGTTATAAAATCGATAAAAAATTATGCTGTAAGAAATTATTAATATTTGGCATATTTCATGTGCACAAGGCAGTTGTGCTATTGTGGATATTTTTGATGCTGCTCCAGTAAGAGAGAGAGAGAGAGAGAGAGAAAGCGCCCTGAGGATCAACGCCCCCTCCAGCATCCAACACGGAGTACTCACCACGCGGCGGTCGCAGGCGTTCGCCGAGTCGGGCAGTTGACGCAAGGCGGAGGCGCTGGACACGGGGCGCCGGGCAGCGTCGTCTGCGAAAGAGGACGGAAGTGGCGGCGAGCGGAGCTACGAGAGCGGCTGGTGGCAGTGGAAGACCGAGAGCGGGTGGCGGCGAAGGAGGTGCGAACGGTAGGACGGCGGACGCGCGACTGAGGGCGAGCGGGCGCCGGGTCGATAGGCGCGAGGGCGCCACGACGCCAGCGCCCCTGGCGGCGGCCGCTTCAGTCGCGACGTTTGGCACGGCGCCCGCGCGACCCGGCAGCGGACGACCGACGCCGCCGTCGATCCACCCCCGCGACGGCGCTGGGGGGGGGGGGGGGCAAGGGTTGGGGGGGGGGGGGGAGGGGAGGGGGCGCGCGTGCCGGAGCGGCGCGAACCCACGCGAAAATCTATAGCGGCGCTCAAGGGGTGACCGTCCACAGCCGGTCTAGTCTCAAACTCGCAGGGGCAGAATTGCAGCCATATATAGGCATGTGTCATTATAAAATTTTATTTATTGTCTAATGTTAAACAATAAGATAAAACGTAACAATGGAACACATGAGGCAATACCGACCTTATGACTTATCTTAGAAGAAAGATTAAGGAAAGGCAAACCAATTTCCAGCAATTGTAGACTTAGAGAAAGCTTTTGACAATGTTGATTGGAATACTCTCTTTCAAATTCTAAAGGTGGCAGGGGTAAAATACAGGGAGCGAAAGGCCATTTACAATATGTACAGATAGCAGATGGCAGCTATTAGAGTCGAGGGGTATGAAAGAGAAGCAGTGGTTGGGAAGGGAGTGGGACAGGGTTGTAGCATATCCCTGATGCTATTCAATCTGTAAATTGAGCAAGCAGTAAAGGAAACAAAAGAAAAGTTTGGAGTAGGTATTAAAATCCATGGCGAAGAAATAAAAACTTTGAGGTTCGCCGATGACATTATAATTCTGTCAGAGACAGCAAAGGACTTGGAAGAGCAGTTGAACAGACTGTACAGTGTCTTTAAAATAGGGTATAAGATGAACATTAACAAAAGCAATACGAGGATAATGGAATGTAGTCGAATTAAGTCGGGTGATGCTGAAAGATTTAGATTAGGAAATGAGACACTTAAAGTAGTAAAGGAGTTTTGCTACTTGGGGAGCAAAATAACTGATGATGGTCGAAGTAGAGAGGATATAAAATGTAAACTGGCAATGGCAAGGAAAGCGTTTCTGAAGAAGACAAATTTGTTAACATACATCGATTATGGATTTAAGTGTCAGGAAGTCGTTTCTGGAAGTATTTGTATGGAGTGTAGCCATGTATGGAAGTGAAACATAGACGATAAATAGTTTGGACAAGAAGAGAATAAAAGCTTTCGAAATGTGGTGCTACAGAAGAATGCAGAAGATTAAATGGGTAGATCACATAACTAATGAGGAGGTATTGAATAGAATTGGGGAGAAGAGGAGTTTGTGGCACAACTTGACTAGAAGAAGAGATCGGTTGGTAGGACATGTTCTGAGGCATCAAGGGATCACCAATTTAGTACTGGAGGGCAGCGTGAAGGGTAAAAATCGTAGACGTAGACCAAGAGATGAATATGCTAAGCAGATTCAGAAATATGTAGGCTGCAGCAGGTACTGGGAGATGAAGAGGATGGCACAGGATAGAGTGGCATGGACAGCTGCATCAAACCAGTCTCAGGACTGAAGACCACAACAACAATAATAATGTACATGCTGCACACAAGGCGAAAGTGGAAGATCTGGGTCACTGTTATTAGAATTATCAATTCCCACTTCATTAAGTTAAGTTGGGCGATGCTGAGTGATATAAACTAGGAAACGAGATCCATAAGACAGTAGATGAATTTCATTCTTTGGCCAGCAGAAGACTGATGGTGACTGAGGCAGAGAGGTCATAAAATGAAGCCTGGCAAAGGCAAGTGTAGAATTTCAGAAGAAAAGAAATTTGTTAACATCGAATATAGATTCTCGAGTTAGGAAGTGTTTTCTGAAAGTATTTGTCTGGAATGTAGCTACGTATGGAAGTGAAACATGGACGACAAACAGTTAAGACAAGAAGAGAACAGAAGTATTTGAAACGTGATGCTATAAAATATGCTAAAGATTAGGTGGGTATATCACGTAACTAATGAGGAGGTACTAAATATAAATGAAGGGAAAAGAAATTTGTGGCACAACCTGCCTGTAAGAGGGGATCCATCGATAGAACACATTCTGAGACACTGAAGGATCACCAAGTTAGTATTGGAGGGAAATGTGGGGGGGTGGGAAGGGTACAAAAATCGTAGAGGGAGGCATAGAGATGAATAGAATAAGCCGAGGCATAAGAATGTGAGATGGAGTAGTTGTTGAAGGGGCTTGTACAGGATACAGTAGCATCAGGATCTGCATCAGAGTAGTCTTTAGACTGAAGACCACAACAACAAAAACAACAACTACTGCACTATTAGCTTCGTGGCCGGCCGTTATGGCCGAACGGTTCTAGGCACTTCAGTCCAGAACCGTGCGGCTGGTGCGGTCGCAGGCTCGAATCCTGGTCGCAGGTTCGAATCCTGCCTAGGGTACTGATGACCTCAGATCTTAAGTTCCACTGGGATTACTTTGTGTTTGACAAGCTCATATTTCGTTCATTAGTAGGACACTAGGAAGACCGAAAGTAGAGCAAATGAGTAATTAGAGCACTCTTTAAATTCTTCATTTGGTACATTCTGCTTATATCATGATCATGTGCTATTTCCCTATCCAAAAATTGGCAGTCGGAGCTGGGACCACTGACATCAGAGGAGACTTCTGACCCAATGGGGCAAAGAGGTGGAATTTCTGTGTATCATTCATAAATTCTTTAAAACGAAGATTCTTGACATTTCATCTACACCTACATCCACATGATTATCATTCACAACAAAGTGCCTAGTAGAATGTAGATCGAACCACCGTCCCACATTGGAAAAGCGCTGGGGGAAACTGAGTACTTAAATCATTCCGTGCGAGCTCAGATTTTTCCTATGTTATGGGTTGGTTGTTTGGGGGAAAGAGACCAAACAGCGAGCTCATTGGTCTCATCGGATTAGGGAAGGACGGGGAAGGTAGTCGGTCGTGCCCTTTCAAAGGAACCATCCCGGCATTTGCCTGGAGCGATTTAGGGAAATCACGGAAAACCTGAATGAGGATGGCCGGACGTGGGACTGAACCGTCGTCCTCTCGAATGCGAGTCCAGTGTGCTAGCCACTGCGCCACCTCGCTCGGTCCTATGTTATGATCGTTTCACCATCTGTAGTTGGGCGCCTACAAATTATTTTCACACTATGAGCAGAAATTCGCTGACTGAAATTTCATAAGATCCTCTCTTCCCTATCTCGTGATAATACAAAATGGGCTTCCGTTCTTTGAACTTTTCCGATACAGTCCGCCAGTCCTTTATATTGCAGATACAAATCTTCACAGCAATACTCCAGAAGAGGGTGCACAAATGTAATGTAGTAGTCTGTTCAGTACCCTTGTTTTAGCTTGTAAAGGGACAGTTTTATGCAAGAGCAAAAAAATGTTGCTGAAGACACAACACAAAGAATTCCAACCGACCAATCAAAGTTAAGGACACACATAAGAAGAATTCTGCACTTAAAAGGGCGTGCTACATTCCAGTCGTTGGACACTGTGGTATTGTACCGGGTGTGAGGCATTTTGACGTATGCTGTCAACGTTTTAGTCCCGAGCACGAACAATTATTATCAGTGTCTTTGAGCATAGGTGACAGGCAGAGACCGAGCCCAACCGCAGCTTGCTTCGATTTCTCTGGGGAGTAGCTGGAGCACCACAAAATGGACGACGACGCCTGCAGGCCAATGGGCTCTTTGTAATGACAAACACTAAAACACTCGTCTCAGTTTTCATCTACTGTTTTTACTGTTTATCTCAAAGTTGTGACTAATGCTGAGGAAATAAAGCCCAAAGGCAATTACTAGTAAAATGCGCAAAAAATGGCTCTGAGCACTATGCGACTTAACTTCTGAGGTCATCAGTCGCCTAGAACTTAGAACTAATCAAACCTAACTAACCTAAGGACATCACACACATCCATGCCCCAGGCAGGATTCGAACCTGCGACCGTAGCGGTCACTCGGTTCCAGACTGTAGCGCCTAGAACCGCACGGCCAGTCCGGCCGGCTAATGAAATGCACAAATTAGTATTGTATTTAATCTTGATGTCTAATGGGAAGATGTTAATCGCTTCCAATAATTTACGGTAATGAGTAGTGACAAAAAAATTACCTATGTTCGAAAATAGATAAACAAATTGTGGAAATAAAATAGATGATGCATTTTAAGTATAGTCCCGTAGATATTGGGCTCATCTTCTTGTTACTAATTGCACATGTCACATTCAAGTGTACTGTTCATCATTTATTAATATGGTCAGCTGCATTAGCTTCTCAAGCTGCACAAAATTTTTCCCCACATTAGTTACCATCCCAGAGCGTACTTAATAAAAATAATGTTATATAAATATTTTCTCTCAGATCAGGGAATCTATCGCATGCAATGTCGGGTGCTATAAGCGAGTGATTCGTGTAGCTGACTGCGATGAGCACGTTCGGAACGGACTGCCTCGTCTGTATTGGCGATGACGAAAGAGAAGAGAGAGATTGGAACTCAGTGCCTGCACATATCATGTACATCTCGCATACTATCAATGGGACCACCGGCCTTAATACCGCATCTGGCCAACGCGTGGCCATTAACAGTCCACATGGCCACACCACGCGATACGCTTTAAACAGATTTGGAATAGTATCCGGAACACTGGTGCAGTTCTCGGTGGTCAGGGACTGGACGATACCAACCCTTCTGTCGTTACCCTCACAATTAATTCGGTCAGGCTCTATTCCTCCGCAAACTTCCTGACCAATCAAGCTGTGCGTCCCCATTCAAACGAAGCCATGGGGCTGTATGATAGTCCAGTAAATTTATTTGAGCGAAACACAAATAAGATAGTCATTCAGAAACACTGTAAACAAAACCACTCTGTATATTGAGATGATACCTGTCTTAAGCTGTAGCCTCAGAGAGATAGTGTTACTCACACTGATATCCTCCTGTTAATTGAGTATAGGAAATACTATCAATATTTATTTTATGTGTTGCAACTTGTGTATTTCATGTAGAGAGAAGATACGCCTTGACTGATGGGAAAGCAGTTCTATGCTCGTGTCCTATACAAACTGATCTGGCCAACGATCTACGTAATCCAAAAATCCCGCCTTCTTAAGTGAACTCCATAAGTGAGTTCGGCTACTGTACGCCGACGGCTTTTAAGAACAAAAATCCAGAATAAGTGACGGGCCCAGTTACAAACGAAGCTTCCGACACCTTGCGAATTCTTGAAGTCACACATTTAGCACGCATATACATAAGAACCAAAACATTACAGCCACTACCCATCACGACATTCAGTGTTGCATGGTGTCGGTAGAATCCGCGACGCGACAAGCAATGTGAATAAGCGGGGCGGAGACAAATGGAAAACCACTCTAATGACGATAAGATTTTACAAGTGGTTTTTTTATTGTACTGTTGCATATTTTTTAGGTGAGCAATAGAGACATATTCTGTATATAACAGTGGAATATAATAAACATAAATTTACCTATTATTTAATTACTTTTTGATACAGATTTTATTCTTAAAAACAAATGGTTATTCCAAATAGATAACCCGGTAGTACAATAAGGGACGAAAATGAGGAAGTCCACCGACACAGATGACTTCGTCAAAAGGGCAGATTGTTATGTCCGGCACCTGGGAAAACCGAAGCTAGTTGACTGTTCGCGTGGGCCGGCCTGTGTGACCTAGAGGTTCTAGGCACTTCAGTATGGAACCGAGCGACCGCTACGGTCGCAGGTCCGAATCCTGCCTGGGGCATGGATGTGTGTGATGCCCTTAGGTTAGTTAGGTTTAAGTAGTTCTAAGTTCTAGGGGACTGATGACCTCAGATGTTAAGTCCCGTAGTGCTCAGAGCCATTTGAACCATTTTCTGTTCGCGTGTCACTGTCAGGAGCTTCTATTGAAGTTATTGAAGGACCGCGAAGCCACGCGTGGACGACAAGTCACTGGACATCGACGCCTCATAAACAACTCGTGGAGGTAGGAGATTTTCCCGTCTCTATAGCGGGACAGGCAGCGGTATGTGTCAAATCTCACGAGAGAGCACAGTAGAATGCCGAAGCAGGCACAAGTGTCTCCGAATTTACCGTCCGGCGCTCATTGTTGAACATGAGGTTCCGCATAAGACGACGCCTGTGAGTTGATCCAGAGACACCATCGATTACTTTAATTCCGGTGTTTATAAAATATTATGTTGCGACTGTGACGAACAGTACTCTGGTCAAAGAGGTCGAAATTTCGTTGCTCGCTGCAAAGAACACACTTTCTGTACGTCTCGTAATAAATCAGCATTTGCTCTACACTTGACCAGAGAAGCCATTCTGAAGGATCTATTACGAACAACCAGAAAGTTCTGCACAATGCACAGAAAGCAATTTGATTTAATATCTTGGAAGAGATAGAGTGATGCTATTTATGAAAGTAAATCTTCGTCCTTACTCAACGAACAATTAGACTTTTAAGAAAAAAACTTTATCATAGTTTTGTTGGCGTATTATAGAGTGCCTTTGCTTTCCTGTTCATTATTCATCTTTTTTTCCTAATATTAAAGTTTGGTTCCATGTTTGTAGCTATTTTATGAAATTTCTCATATTTTTATACAGCAATACTGAGGTGACAGAATTCATAGGATGCCTCCTAATCTCGCGTCGGACCTCCTATTGACCGGCGTGTCATGGATTTAACAAGTAGTTACAAGTGTCCTGCACTAATATCCCGCCACGTTGTCTCTATAGCCGTCCATAATGGTGAAAATATTGCTGGTGGAATATCTCGTGCACTAATTGACATCTGATTATGTCCCATTAATGTTTGATGGGATTCATATCGGGCGATCTGGATGGCGAAACTATTCGCTCGAATTGTCCAGAAGGTTCTTCAAACCAATCGCGAAGAATTGTAGCTGGGTGAGGTAGCGCATTCTCAAAAAAATGTTCATCATGATCAGCCGCACAGTCCATCACTGCAGCGCCTAAGACCGCTCGGATAATCCCGCACTCGACCATAAAAATTCTTGTTTGAGTATACGAAGTCCGTGGTTGTCTGCAAGTGGTCTCCAAGTAGCAGAACATAACAGTTTCCTACCGATTATTGGTTCAGTTGGTCAGTTGGACCAGCTTGCATGGTGCCTTGTTGACAACTTGGGTCCATGGTTTCGTGGGGTCTGCGCCACACTCGAACCCTGTCTTCAGCTCTTACCAACTGAAATAACGCTCATCTGATCAGGCCAATGTTTTCCAGTCATCTGAGGTCCAACCGCTACGGTCACAAGCCCAGGAGAGGCGCGGCAGGCGATGTCCTGCTGTTGGCAAAGGCACTCGCTTCGGTTGTCTGCTGCCACAACCCATTAAGAGCCAAATTTCGCATCACTGACTTAAAGGATACGTTCGTGGTACATCCCACACTGATTTATGCTGTTATCTCAAGCAGCATTGCTTGTCTGTTAGCACTGACAGTTTTATTCAAACGCCATTGCTCTCGATCGTCAAGTGAAGGTGGTCGGCCACTGCGTTGTCCGTCATGAGAGGTAATACCTGGAATTCTACACTACTGGCCATTAAAATTGCTCCACCAAGAAAAAATGCAGATAATAAACGGGTATTTACGGGACAAATATATTATACAAGAACCGACATGTGATTAAATCTCCACGAAATTTGGGTGCATAGATCCTGAGAAATCAGTACCCAGAACAACCACCACTGGCCGTAATAATGCCCTTGATACGCCTGGGCATTGAGTCAAACAGAGCTTGGATGGCGTGTACAGGTACAGCAGCTCATGCAGCTTCAACACGATACCACAGTTCATCAAGAGTAGTGACTGCCGTATTGTGACGAGCCGGTTGCTCGGCCACCATGGACCAGACGTTTTCAATAGGTGAGAGATCTGGAGAATGTGCTGGCCAGGGCAGCAGTCCAACATTTTCTGTATCCTGAAAGGCCCGTACAGGACCCGCAACATGCTGTCGTTTGTTATCCTGCTGAAATGTAGGGTTTCGCAGGGTTTCGCATGGATCGAATGAAGGGTAGAGCCACGGGTCGTAATACATCTGAAAATTAATGTCCACTGATCAAAGTGCCATCAATGCGAACGAGAGGTGACCGAGACGTGTAATCAATGGCACCCCATATCATCAAGCCGGGTGATACGATAGTATGGTGATGACAAATTCATGCTTCCAATGTGCGTTCACCTCGATGTCGCCGAACACGGATGCTACCATGATGATGCTGTAAACAGAACTTGGATGTACCCGAAAAAAAGTCGTTTTTCCATTAGTGCACCCACGTTCGTCTGTGATGCAGCGTTAAGGGTAACCGCAGCCATGGTCTCTGAGTTACAGTCCATGCTGCTGCAAGCGTCGTCGAACTGTTCGTGCAGATGGTTGTTGTTTTGCAAACGTCCCCATGTGTTGACTCCGGGATCGTGAGTGTCTGCACGATCCGTTACAGCCGTTGGGATCAGATGCCTGTCATCCCAACTGCTAGTGATACGAGGCCGTTGGGATCCAGCAAGTCGTTCCGTATTACCCTCCTGAATCCACCAATTCCATGTTCTGATAACAGTCATTGTATCTCGACCAACGCGACCAACAATGTCACGATACAATAAACTGAAATCTCGATAGGCTACAATCCGACCTTTATCAAAGTCGGAAACGTGATGGTATGCATTTCTCCTCCTTACCCGAGGCATCACAACAACGTTTCACCAGACAACGCCAGTAACTGCTGTTTGTGTATGAGATGGTTCCAATGGCTCTGAGCACTATGGGACTTAACATCTGTGGTCATCAGTCACCTAGAACTTAGAACTTCTCAAACCTAACTAACCTAAGGACATCACATACATCCATGCCCGAGGCAGGATTCGATCCTGCGAACGTAACTGTCGCACGGTTCCGGACTGAGCGCCTAGAACCACGAGACCACCGCGGCCGGCTGTGTATTAGAAATCGGTTGGAAATGTTTCTCATGTCAGCATGTTGTAGTAATGTACAGGCAGCCTCTCAACCATCTGACCATAAATAACATGATCAAGAACACAGTTTGGATTTCTGAAGGGTTCTGATATTGAAAAGCCTATTTACACCTAGAGTGAAAATGTTCTTAATTCATTAAGTAACAAGTTAGAAGCAGCAGGTTTTTTCTGTGATTTGTCAAAGGCATTCGTTTGTGTAAACCACAACATCAAGTCATACCTCGCTAACAGGACACAAATGGTGTCTTAAGTCATCGGTCATCATCAGAATTGAAAGAAATTTTATGTGGTGTCCCACAAGGATCCACCTTAGGGCCATTGCTTTTCCTTGTGTACATTAATGATATCTCAATAGTTACACTGCCAGAATCAGAATTCGTTTTGTTTGCAGATGACACAAGTATTGCAACAAATAGTTTGTCGAGTGTAGTTCTAGAAAGATCTGCTAACGATATTTTCATGGATATTAATAAATGGTTTAAAGCCAACTCACTAACATTAAACTTCGAAAAGACTCACTATATGCAATTCAGAAGCTGTAAGAGGTTTCCACCCAGCATATGCATAAAGTACGAAGAAGATCAGGTAGAAGAGGTTGACAGTCTTAAATTCCTGGAATTACAACTTGATAATAAATTCAGTTGAGAGGAGCACACCACAGAACTGCAGAAACGCCTTAACAAGTCTGTATTTGCAATTCGAGTGTTATCAGACATAGGCGACATAAAAGTGAAAAAGCTTGCATACTTTGCATATTTTCATTCCATAATGTCATAGGGTATAATATTTTGGGGTAACTCTTCAAGTCAAACAAAAGTTTTCAGAGTCCAAAAGCGTGTAATACGTATTATTTGTGGAGTACATTCACAGACGTCTTGTAGAAACCTCGTCAAAGAACTGGGTATACTAACTACTGCCTCTCAGTATATTTACTACTTAATGGAATTTGTCCTAAAGAATATATCTCTTTTTCCAACAAACAGCTCAGTTCATACATAAATACTAGGAACAAAAATGACCTGCACAATGACATAAAAGTACTTACTTTAGTTCAAAAAGGGGTCCACTACTCAAGAATTTGCCAGCAAACATAAAAAATTTAGTTACAAATAAAGATCAGTTTAAAAGCAGCCTGAAAGTCTTACTAGTGGCCAACTCCTTCTACTCCATTGACGAACGTTTTAATAGAAACAAATGATGTATTGTATATATTCATAATATTAGTATTGTTATTTCAGCTTTAAAAAAAAAAGAAAAAAAAAGAAGTGACATGTTCCACATCTAATCTAATCTAGGTGTCGCCACCGGCGCCAATCTTGTGTAAATGCTCTGAAAAGCTGATCATTTGCATATCACAGCATCTTCTTCCTGTCGGTTAAATTTCCCGTCTGTAGCACGTCATGTTCGTGGTGTAGCAATTTTAATAGCCAGTAGTGTATGTTCTCGGGCTCACTTTTGACGCTACTGGTATTGAAATTCCTAATGACTTTCGAAATGGAATGTCCTATGCGTCTAGCTCCAACCACCATTTAGCGTTCAGAGTCTCTTAATTCCAGTCGTGTGGCCGTAATCACGCTAGATACCTTTTTCCACGAATCAGCTAAGAACAAATGACAGCTCCGCTTATGTACCCTACTTTTACATCTTGTGCACGCGATACTACCGCCATCTGTACCATACATTCTGTTGCTTCAGTGTTTGTTCACAGTATCTTTTTAAGTTTGGTAGCACGTCTTTTGTTTTTTTATTTGCAGTTGTCTTGGCTAGTCCATGCTATTTTGTGACAATTCTGCCACAGTGCTTCCCTTGGTGTAACTTATGTTGCCGTACATTTGAAGTTATGTACGCTTATTTTTCTTGTTATCATGTTGGTCGCCTTGTCACATTCAGCTATAGTATTCTGACGAATATATCTAAACCTTCGTACTTTCACGCTAGTACTCCGTAACAGCTAGTCGCTGTCGCAGCTCTTCCGCTGTCTAGTGCATATCGATACTTGCACACCGTCTCCATGGCGACCATCGGCGCGACACAAGCTCTATCTTAGCTGACGTACAACCTACGAGCTTGGTGCAAATCCTCACAGATGGCAGTCTACGTTGTTGTAGCCGACTATCATTGGTTCACCTTCTTGTATAGATTTTTATAACATAATGACTAAATACTTTTTACACATACTATTTTTTCCAATGTAATGTATTTATTTCTTCATTTTCTATTAACTTTTGTATAATAATTTTGTGTATATTTTACCAAATAATAATTCTGCTTCTTTTATGCCTGATTGGCCGTTATTGACGTAATGCGGTATGCCGTGGGCGGAGCATCATGTACTTAAGCAACATCTCCGTTGCTCTTTTCAGCAGTTGACGTTCGTGCTTCACAATATCTGCTCCGTTCACCGACACTGCCTACTACCAAGGTACAATTTCTTCATTTATTATTTTTTACAATTTAAGTATTTTATATTTCTCAACTATTGTAATACTTCTCTCTAAATCCATTCTATACTTTTGTTTCAGTGTTTATGGTCCGAAGATCGTCACATTTGACCGAAACCGTTTACGATTGCGAATAAATATTTTATTGCGTGGAAAACTGTTTTTAATCGTGTTTTTGAAGTATTTTATACGGACCGCTGATATTCTCCACGTGAAATGTTGTCAAAAATTGATTCCGTGCCTATCCAGGTATACGCAGATTTCAGGAAATTTAGAGGAATAAGATCGAAAATAATGAAACTGGATACGAAAATACATTTTAACAAACAGTGCTTAGCCAAACATATTATTCCAAAATATAGTAGAATTAATATCAAATCCAATTCTCATGTTTTTTCAGTTGTTCAGCAGAAGAGCAGCATTCTATGGATGAAATCTGAAATTAGGAATGCGGTAAAAGAAAAAGAGGAATTAAATAGTAAAATGTATCAGCTACATTTACTTTTAAGTAACCAGATGTCTCCTTTAATCTTTTCTATACATCTCAATATTACCAATGAGAAAATTAAGTTCTTGCGTGATACAATGATTAATAAGTATCATAAGGACATAGATTCTCTTATTAGCCAGCAACATAAAATTTCAGATGGTTCTTTCATTAATGACCATGAGCTGCGTTCAAGGATTTCAGGTCTTAGTACTATCCATTTCATTCCAGTTGAAACTGCCCTTTTAAACAAAGATTGAAATGTAACTTAACGCCTTAACGATATAAACATTAAACGAGAAATAGCGGACGTTAAAGTTGCTAATACACGTTCCCATTTAAGTAAATCAGATGCTGCCAAATTTGCATTGAATACTAAAGAAATCATCACCAAAGGAAAAACTAAAAACAAATTGGACAGTGAATCCGAAACAGTTACAAATATTAACAAGCCTACAATTGATAAAGCAATTGTAGCAAATACAAAGATAACACTCTGATAATTTGAAAATAAAAGGAAAAAGCTATTTTGCATAATTTATGTAGGTCAAATGTTTTGGGCTACTTAAGTCGCCATTTCAGATCTGCAGCGCAGCGATAGAAACTATAGGAACAATAGGTTCACGGACAGTTACGTAAATAAGGTATATGAAACATATTTTATGCAATATATTCCAATGAATCTCGAGTATGTGCAAATTGTACCGTGCCACATCATTGAAAAAATTTAAAGAACATGAAAACCATTGTATATCGGCATGTGAAGTATAAGAAGTATAAAACGAACGTTCCATTAACTTCCATCAATATTAGCCGACTATGCATGCTCATAGCCGCAGAATGGCTGAGTGAAGACTGAGATTGCAACGTAAAGAGCACAGATGTTATGATCAACCATTAATTAACACTGTAGGAGTGACATAATACATTCTACCATATAATGCATAACTGTCAAATAACATCAAAGGCTGAAACAAAGCGATTATCCGCTATTTATTTACACATAATAAGAATTCCAAATTAGAGTACTGCACAAAATTGTTTCTGTTAAAACTAAAAAAAAGTTTTTATAAAAATCATAACAGAAAGTACTGGATGTTCATTATATCACTAATGTATATAAATGTTTGATTGTGAAATCTGTGTCTCCATCCAGCTATTGTAAGAACATGAGCGTGCATAATCTGACCAATAAGCAGGGGATTTTGTGTAACGTTTTTTTTTGATACTTGACATGTCGATGTAACACTGTTTTCTTGTTTTTAAAATGTCTTTTTATGATGTGACACGGTATAATGTGCACCTGGTTGCGATTCGTTGAAATGTATTGCTTAAGATAAGTAGTGTAAATCTTGATTATGTAAGAATATATCACTCCATCATTTATGAAGTAATGGGGCTTACAGTTCCGATCTATGTCTTGCAGATCCGAAGACGGCAACTTAGTTTGCTGAAATTGGAAATCTAAGTAAATACTGTTAAATAGTGGTCTTGGCTATTTCATATTTTTACTTGTCTTTTTATCGTCTAGGTCGCCCACCTTGTTAACAAATGTCAAGCATATACACCTCTGGGGTCTGTGTGTGAAAGTTATTACGTTTCTAAGACCAACGTTTTTCTGTGAGAATGGCATTACCAAAATTAACTAAGTTACAACCCCAAAATTTCAAAATAAGGTTCAAACGATTGATTTACGAACTTGCAGCCTACTGCAGGTGAACACTAGGTCTGCAAGTTCTTTTATAATTGAAGTAAGTGGTTATAGCTTCATCATAATTTGTGTTCAGAAATACCTTTTTTATTTCTTGCTGGTGACTAGTTTCTGACGCCAGTGTCCATTTTCAACCCATCCATATCGTTTAGGGTGACAAATACAGGAGATAGCCTATATATAGCAAAACTACCACAGCAGTGCTTTTCAAAATGGCACTATTGTGAACTCAACAACAGTAAACAGACCACATAGGATGAATATTAGAGAACATATCTAATGTTCCTACATTGTGGTCTGTTTACTGTTGTTGAGTTCACAATAGTGCCATTTTGAAAAGCACTGCTGTGGTAGTTTTGCTATATATAGGCTATCTCCTGTATTTGTCACCCTAAACGATATGGATGGGTTGAAAATGGACACTGGCGTCAGAAGCTAGTCACCATCAAGGTATGAAAAAGGTATTCTTCAATGCAATTTATTATGGAGCTACAACCATGTATTGTAAAAGATTGAATTCTTTTCGGAAATAAAAAACTTCATTAGACATTCTGAATCCTCGATTGCCTAAATTAAGATCTCATTTGAAGTTACATAAACCTCACATGCAGATTCATCTACTTAACAGTAATATGAGTTGTCCTACGTAAAATCTAAAAAAAAAATAGTGATGCTGCAACATCTTTTTATGTTTTCGAAGGGAACTTTATCATCAAAAACAGTTACGAATTAGTACAGTCAATATATAACATCGATATTACTGACAATACAAGATTTTCTTCAGTAGATAATACAGGCTTGTGCACTAATATAGCTACTATTAAAATAATTTATTTCAAAATAAGATTGTTAGAGCAGGAGAAACAAAAGTTCATTGATATAACTGGAGATGCTCTCGCTTTCAGCTAATTTTCATGCAATGGAAAAATTTATTTGCAAAGGGATGGATTAGCAACGGGCAGTTCTCTAGCAGGTACCTTAGCTAACATCTTTGTTAATCATGCTGATTTACAATTTTTCCGTATTATAAAAGATATGTAGATGGCTTTTTGTTGTTATGTTAAGGTTCCGTAGGTAAGTTGGGTTCACTTACTATCATTTTAAATAATGTTCATCCCAATTTGTTTTAGCACTAGAACACGAAAACTGCAAAAGCCTAAGCTACCAGTCGCCCTTCTAAACACAAAAAAGCCTTTTTCCTGTCGATAATTTAGAGTAATTAAATTATCTCTTGAATCAGATGCTATCCAAGAAGAATTCAAGACTTTAAAGCAGATTTCCAAAGCTGACTTTCTCGCCTCTTATAACCTGTTCCATAAGCTGCAAAAATCTTGTGACAGTCTTAGCGTTCCTAACTGCAAATTTACGAAAACGACCTACGTGGATTTAGTATCTGAAGAAATAAAGAAACTGGTCAAAGAGGACGAATTGGTATGAGATTTTACTATTAACAAATCTTTTGCAGAATAGACAGAAACATATAACTGAAAATTGCCGTAACATCTACTTAAATTCTGCTGCGACAAATATTATATTGGACAAATAAGTTGAAATTTCACTATTTGTTATGAGAAACATATTTCTCGTATATCTGGCAATAAATCGGCATTTAGCCAACGATTGACGTATCACAATCACCAGTCACTCAGAAGGATCTATTCCGAACAATTTGCAAGTCCTCCACAATGCACTGCAAGGAATTTTTCTTAATATATTGGAAGAAATAGTAATTTATGCTCATTATAAAAATAAATCTTCGTCCATAATCAAAAAGCAGTTATACTTTTGGGAAAAATATTTTTGATATTTTGCAAACTTAAGACTTACTATAGAATACCTTTGCTCTCCTGTTCACATTTTATTCTTCTTTATTACATTCCCAGTAATAATTTTTAATCTCATATTTGCATTTTTTAATTACTCAGAACTGCAACAACGATGTCCACAGCGTCTTTTAAAGTTTTGACAACTAATGATTTTTGTTTTTAATTTATGTCTGTTTTGATGGTTCCATGATGTTTTATGACAATTGTCTCATAGCTTCCCTTGATGTAACTTAAGACTATGTACACTTAGTTTACTTACTATGGTACCGGTAAATTTGTCACATTCAGCTGTGCTATCTGAAAAATCTACAGGTTTCTTACTTGCGTGACAGTACTCTGTAACAGCTATTCATTGTCTCAGCTTTATGATCGTCTTGTGCTGAAACATGTTTATCGACAATTCAACGCTGTCTCCATGATAACCATCGGCGTCACTCGGGGTTTTATTTTTGCCGGCACTATGATCAACGAGCATTCTGCAATTGAAATCGTCCTCCGCTGGATAGTGGATATCGATACTTCCAGGCTCTCCCTATGGGAACAATAGGCGTCACTGACGCTCTATCTTTGCTGGCATACAGAAGTTCTCTACTAATCGTCACAAACGGCAATCTACGTTCTCAGATCCGATTCTCATTGCTTCTCTCTCCTGTATAGATTTTTATACATAATGACGAAATGTGCTTTGTAGCTATTACTTTATATAATTTAATGTATCTACTCCTTCATTTGTTATTAACTTTTGTATAACAGTTCTGTGTAAACCTTATTGTAATAACAATTTTACCTTCTGTATGTCGGGTTGGCTTTTACTGACTATATGGTATGCAGTGGGAGGAACATCTTGTACTCAAGCAGCAGCTCCGTTGCTCTGTTCAGCAGGTAACGATCGTGGACCCAATATACCTGCTCCGTTCACCACCACTGCCTGCCATCAAGGATATTATTTCTTCGTTTGATATTTGTTACCTTCGATATATTTTATATGTAACTATTATCATACTTTCTTCTAAACGCGTTCTGCACTCCTATTTCAGTGTTCATGGTCCTATGATCGTCACATTTGATCGAAACCGTTTACCATTACCAATAAATATTTTATCACGGCCAAGACTGTTTTTAATTCAATTTTTAAAACATTGTATTCTTACACTACATTCCGATTCAGCATTTACATCTGTGGCTATGGCCCCAGCAAGTGTATTTAGAACAAAATAAGCAAGCACACCGGAAGCGTAGAAGTATCGGTAGAAGAATAAGAAAATAAGAATAAGAAGAAGAAGAAGAAGAAGGAAAAAAGAAGAGGAAGAAATAGTAATGCTGCTTACGTAATCAATTCTCTGCAATCAGAGGAAAATCCCAGGAGTTTTGAGTTCAGAACTGCGAATCCCAGTCGCATTTTACAGTATCTAGATCACAAGCATCTTCCTGAAATTAGCTAAGAGGGAAGTGACAGTCTGATTATCGGATTGTGGTGAAGATACGCCCGGAAACAAATCGTCAACACTCTACAAAAGAGTGGACTTACCATGCCATCACCACTACCAAAGGTAAATTGTCACTTCATACCTTTACAGCAGTAATTGCTCCCGCTCAAGTGGGACTGGAGCTAATCAACGTGCCTTGTTTATAGAAGACGACACCAGCATGCGTGTCTCTATGTGATATATATCATCTGTTGTGCGCGTGCTTGCGACTGCATCATTTCTTCAGCTCCGGGGCACTGCACAGGACTTGTGTACATGGGTCGCGATTTCTTCACAGAGCTGTTTTTCTCCACATGTTGTATGACGCTCCTTTAAACGCAAGAGGCGCCGCACCGATGGCGTGGGCCAGCCATGTGGAGTGTCACCTGGCAGCTTATTGGAGCAGTGTACGCCTGCTACTGTGCCCAGTCTGAAAACATACTATGTACGTACTGAATGAGCGAATAGATGCTTTTTAAAAAAAGAGACGAAGAAGAAAAGTGATAATTTTCCAAATGAGGAGTGCACATCAGCTCACATATGAAACACTTGGAGTTCAGTATACGGAGAGGCTCGTATGTGTCCCTGGCTGCAAGCTGCGTTCAGTCACCACTGCTTCGGTTGTCGTATATACCAAGTCTCTCAAATTATTTCACCAATCGTCCATGAACAGCAATGACAATGACAATGTTACATATTTGTTGGAAATCTGTGAGTAAAGATATGGAAAATTTCAAGTGAATAAATGAAATACATAATTTTAAAAACAATACGATTCATTGGTAATCCTGATGAAAATTTTTAACTTTTCTGAAGCACATTTATAACTGCAGGTGTTTTTGTCACCATACATTTGTTCGTGATTCCGGATTGATAGGCCCCTGTACTCCTCGAGATTCCATATTAACACAGCCCACCGTTCAAGTTACCGTACTGCTACAACACTTTTTCATGGTCTTTGATGTGAACCATGCTGTCTTTACGATCATGTGTTCACAGTGATGTCGCCGTATTTTCATATGACACTCCTTCGTCAGCGAAATGTTTTCCGTGATGACAGTAAGTCAACCAGGCAATGATTATACAAATCTTAGCACACTGTTCTGTACTAAATGGTTTGGGTAAAGCAATGATTGTGCAATACTTCGTTAATACTTATCCAGTGTTGGAGAATTTAGTGGAAAACATCTATTAACACAAATTGCTCACACTCATAGTAAAACTCCTGTTTATCCGCAGTGACATTGCCACACTGAGACCGCAAAGTGAGATACACTGTGTGCGGTGCAGTACCTCTACGTTTATACTAGACATGGTATGATTCCAGTAAGAGGTGAGTAGTTTACGAGCGATCACATAGTAGTAACGTACATGCTGATATGCTTGGAGATAAGTTTTGATATGAGTTAAATTCAGTACTTATGTCTACAATTTCAGATTTTGTTTCCTCGTTTTACACGGAGCAATCAAGTACCAGTATGGGTACTCATCCTTAACTTGTTAGGAGTGACCGTAAAACCAATTTTATCACCTCATAGTAAGCAGAGGAAATCTAACATATCGCGTAGTAGGCGGACATAGCTATTGTTCCAATCAAGCTGTAACTTTTTATATTGTCCATTTTCGTAGCAGCATTCAAAAGGCATTTTCTTTGAAACAACTGCAAGCTGTAAGTTTTCGTATGTAAAATACTCTTGGTTTATCCTTTAGTACTGATTAGTTTACATTTGTCAAATATGCTCGAATCTTGTCTCGGATTCCCCTTCCGCCTCTTTGGTGGGCTAGAATCATAAATCGAGGCAATTCTAATTGAACAGATGTCTAATCATTGCTGATAGTTACGAAGTCTCTGGAAACTTTGGAAAGATTGGATATTCATTCAAGCTCCTATGACTGGAAAGGTAATGATAGCCAGGAACCTGCATTCAACACAAGAAAAACCTTCAGGCACTCTTCATCTGATGCTTATAAATGGGTTAGTTTCCACACTAATTACTCACGAAAATTTCACTCTTATCTTCTGACGCACCTACAATGTATGAGTTACCACCTATAGCACGTTGACCTACAATCAGCTCCAGTTGGTGTCCGTAATGACGCATTTACTATCCTCAGACAGGCCCATTCACATTGTGTGTGGGATGGAGGCGTTTAATTGAACATCTATCGATCTATCATGAATCATCCTGCTTTTTATAATGCATTCAGGTCCAATGTTGATGATGTAGAGACGTATGTTTTTAGGGTCGGTGTTTCCAACATTTCTTTTGCTGTTGAACTCGTTACCATAAAATCTTGAAAAATAAAGGCGAATGCTTTATGTGGAAGCCATCATGTTGCAGCTTTCAGAACACTTGAATCCTTCGTCATGTTCACAAAGCCTATTCCAAAATGAGGAACTGGTGTTTGGTTGAGTTAACTCATTTTGGTAGTGAATAAGAAATCTTATCTCAGCGCTATTGTTAAAGGCTGTTCAAGTAAAAAAAAAATTAGGAGAAATATTTGTAATTAATGATCTGATCGTCATATTCAACTGGAGTTGTTCAGTAGAACGATATCACTGCGAGGTTTCAGTCCTATCGATTTAAGAAATTGGTAACTCCCGCGTGTTTTCATGATCCTCTTCTGCTGCGAAGTGGTGTGTTGTATTTATACCTTACACATACTGCTGCTTCAGATGAATTTATAGTGAAGGTGTACTATAATTTGCACGTTGCAAAGATTTACTAGATTCCTGTTATGATCTATGATACTCAACTCATGATGGTGTAATTTCTGAACACTTACTGGAAGGTGTACTGATTTGCTAGGCACCTCCATAGTTTTGTAACGTGGACTCAGAGTAGGAAAATACTCTTTGATTGATTCAAGCCTTCAACGAATGAATTCTTTGCTACATTACTCTCAGCAAAGATCGTGCTCCGAGACAGAATATTCACTTGTTGATTGGACTTGTAAATTTTATCAGTACTCATTACTTAGCCAAGGATATGATCAAGGCGGAATGGGAGCGTCTGAGAAAGTAAAGAAACTGCTACATTAAACTAAGCTTCAGGATGTAAGACTGCGGTGCGTGGGAGGTCTCTGACAGCCAGACTGAGGGGCATAGTACCAGAAACAGGAGCAGGAAGACACATCTGGTCAGGCTGAGACCCGCCTACCAAGACAGCTGCTTGTCAGTCCTGGTGCCCTCACAGTAGCTTGTTCTGAGCCCCCATGTGCCAGCCGCAGGCCTCTCTCTGCTTGGCTGCAGGATGGTAGTTCAGGTGCGTTTCCTTGTCAGTGTTAGCCCATCAGCAGAACTCCCTATGAGGGTGGTATTCACGTGAACTAGATGTGGGTAGTCAGCGATATCCAGTGACATCCAGTACCGCTCTGGTCCAAACACAGTTCGCAACCTAACAGTGAGACCCTGTCCCAAAGAATCAGAAACAAAGAACTGAAAAAGCAAAATTTTAGACCTACCAATAAAACTTCTCCCATCAGTCTGGCTCTCTTACATGCACAGTTTTTCCCCCTTGTGTAGGACCAGTGTACTATTCTGAATATGACTCGGCAACACTACAACGACTGTCGATTTTAGCTAAGGCTCCTTTAGACGTTTTGCGTTTAAAAAGGGCTATAGTCCAAAAGAGGGTGATTTCAAAACAGCAAAACTTTTGATGTTACTGAAAAAATGGTGTGGGTACCGAATTTTGATCAAGTTCTCTCAACTTAACAAAAGTTTTCAGTAAGTCGTAATGTGGATGTCCACTTTTAATTAGCAACGAGAAAGAGGAAAGTGTCCCATTGAGGTGGTGCACTAACGCGACAGTGTAGTTGTGGGGGGGACGCCGGTGCAGCGACAGCGCACTGAGTAATCAGGGACAGCGGAGGTGGTGCTGAGACGCGTCAGCTGGGGAGTGGCTAGTGTGGCCCCTTGGCAACGCCTGAGTGGAATATTGGAGTACCTAAGGGGGAACCGACAGTCTTGGTTCTACTGACGATGACTGGCAGGCGCAGAGGAATGGTGTTGTAGGTTGTAGGAGAATGTAACACTCCATGAAACGGACTCATCAGCACAGGCTCATGGAAGTATGTGAATGTAAGGAGTGAGTGCGTGTGCAGTTGGAGAGGGGGACGAGGGGAGAGGAGAGGGGATAGATGTAGCAAAATAATACTGTTAAAATTCATTACATTTGCTATAGACCCTACAGACTGCTAAATTAAATTATGCCAAAGTCGTAGAAAAATACATTATAAACTGTTTAGTCACACATAATAAACAGATTACACTAAGGCAGTCCAGCTGAAACTAGTATTGGTAAACCCGACGTTATTTGCTTGGTCCTTCACCAAGCGGATTTTAATGCTCTACGCGGTTTTCCAACGGTGTGATATAGAAGTTAGTACCCTCGCACAAAATTCAAAAAGACAATAATATTAAATGAAAACATACTACAACACATCTACATTTGACCCCTAATGCTTAGCATAAAGGAGGGCAGTGTTATCTACTGTTGGCTATTGTTGGGAAAAGTGGGTTTTGGCTATGTGAATCGTTTATAATATCCTCGGGCACACCTAACTCATATAATGAGTCCAATGGCCACTACAGTTAGAGGAAAAGGTATGCCACTGGTATTCACACTTTGCGTAAATACTCTCGAGTGTTCCATTCGGCGATGTGGGTAGCAGCAAAACCGAGGATAAATTCACCTTGTTCCCGAGTTATTAATTCATGAATGGATTGTAAAAGGTGAGCTTTCAATTTATTGAGCAGCTTGGGTAAGCTGTCAGGTGATGGCAACACACAAGGCGTTTCTGGCATATATAGCGAAAAAGTTATACGCATAACTGAAGAAAGCAAATATTCTAACAAATGGTGTGATTACAGTGAGAACTGTCAGATAGAGTAAACTGGTAAGCCTGAGACATTAATGCTTGACTTCAACAGGGAAATGTTGTTATAATTGTCTGTTGTACCGAACACAGTAAGCTTTTCCCAACAGGTATGAACGAGGGCTTCCGCATCACAATGACGGTGCGGGAGCAAGAGGGATCCTATGTTTCTTCTTAAACAATGTGTGATTTTGCAATGTGCTACGATAAATTATGGGTTGTCGTGCTGCAAGTCAGATCTGGAAGCTGGAGACATCTGTAGATTTAAAGTTGTGACCCCAGCACAGAACACAGAAGACATCTCGTCGGTCGTGGGATATTCTTCAGAAGAGGCTGCTTTGCTGTCATCTCGAACTTGAATCTGTTTTTTTTTTTTTTTTTTTTTTGGGGGGGGGGGGGGGGGAATGGTACTGGCCCAGGTTAGTCTCTGTATCTACAGAGGGTAAGATCAATAGTACTGACTACGATGGTAGTCGACACATCTCATTAATGTATCCCGTTTGTTTACATTTTAAAATATCACTTTTTACACTGCCTTCTACATCACTCGTCATAGCTTTATTAATAGTACGGTAATTTTTCTCACAAATGGTTCAAATGGCTCTGAGCACAATCGGACTTAACTTCCGAGGTCATCAGTCTCCTATAACTTAGAACTACTGAAACCTAACTAACCTAAGGACATCACACACATCCGTGCCCAAGACGGGATTCGAACCTGCGACCGTAGCGGTCGCGCGGTTCCATACTGTAGCGCCTAGAACCGCTCGTCCACCCGGACGGGCACTTTTCTCACAACTTCTGATACAGTATACGATATGTCCGTCCGAAAGTGAGATAAACGTCCGGCTCTGAAGAACATCCGAGAAAGAGTGACTTGGTCAGTCGAAGTACTTCGTCTCCCAGGCGTGCCAAAGCGAAACCGAAGGTGTCGGAAGCACTCCGGTTGTAATATCATTACTCTCATGTTTCTCAAAACTAAAATTTAATACACAAAAACAGAAGACTCGTATGTTAACCACGAGAGATTTTCATACTGAAAACTGGGTGAGATACCATGAAAAGTATCTAAATAATCAATAAGAGAAGTTAGGCTTTTGGCACCTAACACTCGAATATGCCGACCAACCGGAAGCAAGTTCAGTACAATTAGCGAACTGTACCACGGTAATAGTACATACTGTACAATCTGATGCATGTACCTCACTCCATTTTTGTACTACATGCTACTTCATATGCATTAAACTGCATCAAGACGAGCTTCTAGCAAGATAAAATATGGGCGGCCGCAGCCAGGAATGTCAATCTACTCCAGTGCAGACTGACATATTAAGACACAAGTTGCGTAGGTAGGCTGTTTAAGTTTTTTTTATTGGTAACGCCACGTTGCGCTCTGTATGAAAATCACTGGCTGCGCTGTGTGCAGTCTGTGGCTTGTTTGCATTGTTGTTGGCTATTGTAGTGTTGGGCAGCTGGATGTTAACAGCGCGTAGCGTTGCGCAGTTGGAGGTGAGCCGCCAGCAGTGGTGGATGTGGGGAGAGAGATGAGAGAGATGGCGGACTTGTGAGAGCGGATAATCTGGACAGAGACAGTAACTTTGTAAGACTGGATGTCCTGAACTGATATATACAATCCTGGAAATTGAAATAAGAACACCGTGAATTCATTGTCCCAGGAAGGGGAAACTTTATTGACACATTCCTGGGGTCAGATACGTCACATGATCACACTGATAGAACCACAGGCACATAGACACAGGCAACAGAGCATGCACAATGTCGCCACTAGTACAGTGTATATCCACCTTTCGCAGCAATGCAGGCTGCTATTCTCCCATGGAGACGATCGTAGAGATGCTGGATGTAGTCCTGTGGAACGGCTTGCCATGCCATTTCCACCTGGCGCCTCAGTTGGACCAGCGTTCGTGCTGGACGTGCAGACCGCGTGAGACGACGCTTCATCCAGTCCCAAACATGCTCAATGGGGGACAGATCCGGAGATCTTGCTGGCCAGGATAGTTGACTTACACCTTCTAGAGCACGTTGGGTGGCACGGGATACATGCGGACGTGCATTGTCCTATTGGAACAGAAAGTTTCCTTGCCGGTCTAGGAATGGTAGAACGATGGGTTCGATGGCGGTTTGGATGTACCGTGCACTATTCAGTGTCCCCTCGACGATCACCAGAGGTGTACGGCCAGTGTAGGAGATCGCTCCCCACACCATGATGCCGGGTGTTGGCCCTGTGTGCCTCGGTCGTATGCACTGTGGCGCTCACCTGCACGGCGCCAAACACGCATACGGCCATCATTGGCACCAAGGCAGAAGCGATTCTTATCGCTGAAGACGACACGTCTCCATTCGTCCCTCCATTCACGCCTGTCGCGACACCACTGTAGGCGGGCTGCACGATGTTGGGGCGTGAGCGGAAGACGGCCTAACGGTGTGCGGGACCGTAGCCCAGCTTCATGGAGACGGTTGCGAATGGTCCTCGCCGATACCCCAGGAGCAACAGTGTCCCTAATTTTCTGGGAAGTGGCGGTGCGGTCCCCTACGGCACTGCGTAGGATCCTACGGTCTTGGCGTGCATCCGTGCGTCGCTGCGGTCCGGTCCCAGGTCGACGGGCACGTGCACCTTCCGCCGACCACTGGCGACAACACCGATGTACTGTGGAGACCTCACGCCCCACGTGTTGAGCAATTCGGCGGCACGTCCACCCGGCCTCCCGCATGCCCACTATACGCCCTCGCTCAACGTCCGTCAACTGCACATACGGTTCACGTCCACGCTGTCACGGTATGCTACCAGTGTTAAAGACTGCGATGGAGCTCCGTATGCCACGGCAAACTGGCTGACACTGACGGCGGCGGTGCATAAATGCTGCGCAGCTAGCGCCATTCGACGGCCAACACCGCGGTTCCTGGTGTGTCCGCTGTGCGGTGCGTGTGATCATTGCTTGTACAGCCCTCTCGCAATGTCCGGAGCAAGTATGGTGGGTCTGACACACCGGTGTCAATGTGTTCTTTTTTCCATTTCCAGGAGTGTATATATAATATGACCTTTGAACACTATTACGGTAAATAAATTGTTTGTTCATTATCAAAGTCTTTCATTTGATAACTATGCCTATCAGTAGTTAGTGCCTTCAGTAGTTAGAATCTTTTATTTAGCTGGCAGTATTGGCGCTCGCTGTATTGCAGTAGTTCGAGTAATGAAGATTTTTGTGAGGTAAGTGATTCATGAAAGGTATAGGTTATTGCTAGTCAGGGCTATTCCTTTGTAGGGATTATTGAAAGTCACATTGTGTTGCGCTAAAAAATATTGTGTGTCAGTATAAGCACAGTTATAATTTTTCTAAGGGGACGTTTCAGTTGTATAAGCGCAAACTTCAACTTAACAGAATCTCTCACAACTACAACACGTCTCAAATAATACGATAATATTACCGCACAAGTCATCTGGCAGTAGACAAAATGCTGGTAGTTACCTGTAGGGTTTGGCGGTGAACTAGTTTGACAGTAACGTATTGATGTGGCTTCACACACAGATAATTGACTGGATATTAACTGATCATCTCAAGAACTAATGAAACATCGTTAGTAGACTATATTTTCATTCTAGGATCCTTGAGTTGCTTCAACGCCATTTCTCATGCCAGCAAACGACTTTCCATCTTACAGTCCAACACTCTCAGCGTTATCTAAGTTGTTATGACCAGACGAAGCTACAATCGTCCGGCTACAACTGTGGGTTCTTCGATCGCTCTGGGAGATGATTCATCGGAAATAAAACTGACTAAGTATTAGATCAGTTTAGTACATGAAAGATAAAATGATTTATTATACTTGATGCAGCCCTTTGCCACAAGAGTACTCGACAATTTACAACTGCTATCAACTATTAAAATGAACTTGATACACTAATTAATGAACTCTTCTCTTGAGGTGCAATGTCCAACATTTACAAAAGCAGATTTCCAATTGAGACTTGAATAGCAATTAGTCCTCCTCGATGATGTTGACCGCTTCAGCTCAAGTCAGCAATTGGGGCAGACTGCTTCCACAGTCCCTCCCGCTCGCAATTGAGGATTACAGTTAGGCATCGCTAACATCTGTGGAATCGATGTACTTTGCCGAGTTTGGTGTGGCATTGTGATCTTTGGACGATAGGTATTTCCACAGTTGTTGGTCTAAGGAAGGTGCTGATGTGAACTTCCTGGACCCGCTTGGCAGCGATATGCAGACGCACACTTGTATCTCTGCAACAGGACAGCAGCCATTGTGTCTCATGGCGATCAAGGTTAGCTCTGAACCCAGAGATCTGTAACGTATCGATTGCAGTAAACCAAATTTTCCGCTAAAGTTGTTGTTGTTGTGGTCTCCAGTCCTGAAACTGGCTTGATGCAGCTCTCCATGCTAGCCTATCCTGTGCAAGCTTCTTCATCTCCCAGTACTTACTGCAACCTACATCCTTCTGAATCTGCTTAGTGTATTCATCTCTTTGTCACTCTCTACGATTTTTACCCTCCACGCTGCCCTCCAGAACTAAATTGGTGATCCCTTGATGCCTCAGAACATGTTCTTCCAACAGATCCCTTCTTCTAGTCAAGTTGTGCCACAGGTTTCTCTTCTCCCCAATTCTGTTCAATACCTCCTCATTAGTTATGTGATCTAACCATTTAATCATCAGGATTTCTTCTGTAGCACCACATTTGGAAAGCTTCCATCCTCTTCTTGTCTTAACTATTTATCGTCCATATTTAACTTCCACACATGGCTACACTCCATACAAAAACTTTCAGAAACGTCTTCCTGACACTTAAATCAATACTCGATGTTAATAAATTTCTCTTCTACAGAAACGCTTTCCTTGTCATTGCCATTCTACATTTTATATCCTCTCTACTTCGACCATCATCAGTTATTTTGCTCCCCAAATAGCAAAACTCCTTTACTACTTTAACTGTTTCATTACCTATTCTAGTTCCCTCACCATCACCCGACTTAATTCGATTACATTCCATTATCCTTGTTTTACTTTTGTCGATGTTCATCTTATATCGTCCTTTCAAGACACTGTCCATTCCGTTTAACTGCTCTTCCAAGTCCTTTGCTGTCTCTGTCAGAATCACAATTCGGCTAAAGAAGATACTGAAAGTTCTGGCTAACATATTCTTGTAATGCTCCCATACAGCTTAAAAACTGCTTAATGTAACAACACTGTTGCAGTGCTGCGGCAGGCTTCATATTTTTTATTTCGCATAAGGGCTTAAGATCACTATGTTTTACATAGAGCAAATGACTAATTATAAAATGGTAAGTAGGTACTCATTCCGAGATCAGTATGCTTATTGTTCGGTTTTATGAACTGTCGTTTCGGAATGACTGGCGCAACTGCACGACCAAGACTACATCAAAAAATCAAGCAAAATAAAATAAAAACTTAAACTAGTTGTCATATAAAATACTCTAAGTCATGTAGTACTAAAATGTAGCTGAAGGTAAACTGAGGCAGGAGAAAAATATCTCTGAAACACCGTCAAAAAATCCTGCTGCCATTTATACTTTTTAAACGTTTGTATCAAGATACTGATGGCCTGACACAATCGATGTTTCTGCACACCGCTGCTAGGTTAAGGTTTCTACACATGTGTTCTTTTCAAAGCTCTGCAATACAAAATTTAAAATTTCTTTATACGGGGACATGACTTTTACTTCCTTAACAGTTGCTTGTTAGTCACATATACAGACACCATCTGAGCGAAACCGCTTGGTGCCACGGCTTTCAGTTAAATGATAAACTGAAGCTACACGAAGAAAATGCACAACTACGATACCAAATGCCCTTGTGGACTGTGTGGGTAAATGGCGCAAACTAGACATCTCTCCTCAGTAAGTAAAAACAAATTGAAAAGCCAAGTTAACTCAATAGACCGAGCTTAATGTGTTTTATCAATGGCTCATCGGAATACTCGGCAGGCACGAGGAAGAGCTGAAGATGAATACAAAAGCCATTTTCCAGTAATGTAAACCTTCCCTGCTTTTCGTGACAAACAAAGTGAAGTAATTTAGATCAGAAGTGTGTTATGCAACAAGTTTCGCAGAACAGTGAACTCCAGAGCTCTCTCCACTGAGTTGAAAACTTCTGGTAAATACCGTTTTGCGATGCTGCTGTACAAGAAAGGGCTTATCACGGATGTAAGAATTGAAATACTCGAATTACAGTCTCGCATATAAGTATGTTACTTTTCAGTTATGAAACTACATTTCAGGCAGGTTTTCTTAGTTTTTAGTTCCACTGTAACATAAAGCCATATAAAGCGTTAGAAACCGGGCCAACTCCGCCGTGTTTTCTCAGTTCTCTGTTCATCACCGAATCGTGATTGCAAACACGCCTAAATCAATGAGGAGTGTTATTTTTGCACCATTGATTGATTCTTCACAGCAAGGAGAAAACTGAGTTGACTGTACTTTGAAGGGAATCTTCTTTCGTGCGAACGATTTTCATTAGGGTATTCATGGTTGCTACGATTTTCACTTGTCAGCCTCAAAGATATACGCATATCTGTTTAGCAACTAAGAGGCATACGAGTTAAGTGTTTTGATGTCTTGTCTGCTGAATTATATGTCGCATAATGCAGTTTTTGTGATACGTTCTGTCTGCAAAATGAGACGCTCATACAGCAAGTAGGAAAGAAGTAATAAATTAAAACGTCGTGCTTTAAGTGGCAGCTCTACTGAATGAACAACGGAAATGTCTCATCATTTTGTGGGGTTCGTCGGCAAGAAAGCGTTTCTTAAATGTTTGAAATTACATGTAAAGTTTGTTGCAAGTCTCTAAATGCTCTTATTCTTAGATACTGAATGACTAAAATATGGATATTCGCGCGTGTCGGACTACCCTACATTTTCACTCCCACCAGCACCACCTGTTTGATAGACAGGTGATTATTTAGAGTCAGCAAGTGATAAGTGTACCACATTTGGTTGAAATCGGTCCACTGATTTAGGAGAAAATGTGGAACATACATACATACACACACAACTATAAGTGTACATCTATTTTTGCAATATGTGCCGATTTTGCCCGAGATTTCTCAGTGCATTTGTGGAGCTAAACTGATACTACGTCACTGAGCTGCATCGACAGTCAGCCAAAAATTCCGCTGGTCATACTGCCATTGTCTGTGATCTAACCCGGGCGGAGTAGCCGCGCGGTTTTAGGCGTCTTGGCGTCACCGTTCGTGCGGCTCCCCCCCCCCCCCCCCCCCCCCTCCCTCCCCGCCTCCCACGTCGAGAGTTCGAGTCTTCCCTCGGGCATGGGCGTGTGTGTTGTCCTTGGCGTAAGTTAGTTTAAATTAGGTTAAGTAGTGTGTAAGCTTAGAGACCGATAACCTCAGCAATTTGGTCCCATAGGGACTCTCCACAAATTTTTCAAAAATTCTGTGATCTAAGGACCCTCAAGTTCAAAAAGGAAAACACGATCTGAGGAATTCTGACTTCCACAGTATTTGGACATCCTCATATTAACCTGTCACAACGAAAAAGATAAGGTCAAAATATTAGGGTACGTTCCTCGACCATAGAACAACATACTGTGTTACATAGACATGACTCCCTTTATTTCTACTTTCGAACTTGCTTTCTTTAGTTATTCTTGATACGTTAATCGTGTTCAAACGCAGGAGCTGAACTGAGTAGAATAGCACATGAACTTAAGACTCCTGTGTTGGACTATGATGTGGAAACTGCGATTGTTTCTGATACAAATTAAAATCATTGTTTGCGTCAGTTGCTTTTATTTTCTTCAAACAATGGCATCTTACATCCTCAGTTTCAAGGAAGTCAGTCTATTACATGACATTTTCTTCCCCTTGGTGCAACCAGCTGCCCGCGTTACGCTTCATTACGATATAATTTATACTACCTGACAAAAAAAGGGGAGGAGGAATGGAAATAAAACTTCACAGTATGAGGGTGAATGCGATGATGTTTCAGTGATTACAAGTCAAATTTACAGAAAACTTTCCAGTATTAGCCTATTTGTCAATATGACATTGCACGCTCTCTGCTGTGAAAAAGCGTCATAAAACCGATGTATCCTTTCCTTACGGAAGCTAGCCCAGAAGTACTGTACCTGGTGCTTGATGTTCTGGCACTGGGGCTGTGTAGATGTACGAGCTGGTCTCGAACATGTTTAGCAGGGGACAGATCTGGTGATCTTGCTGGCCACGGGGGCACCTGAATATCCCGCACACTCTTCAAAGAGACAAGTACCATGTTTTGTTTTGTTTTAGCGCAAAAAACATCTAGGGTCATATGCGCCCGTGTCAAAACTGCTGTAAAACACGAAGACAAAGAGAGGAGTTAACGACAACTATACATAAATCCCCGTCCCCTAAAAAAAAAAAAAAAAAAAAAAAAAAAAACAAGTAGGGTACGCGGGGTAAGGTCTACAAAATACGCCATAGAGAAAAGGAGATCCAAAATTAAATTTTAAATGTCCTCTTCACCATATTGCTAAAACGGATAAAAAGAAAAACGCGCTGGACAACCCGCGCGTCGTTTGCTAAAACGGCCGATAACTCAGACGACTAACCCAAACGGGAACGTAAACGGTTAAACAAAAGGCATCCTGTCAGGAAATGGCGGCCGGTTAAAAGTTAGCGCAATGTGCACAAAGTGGTGGGGGAGTTCCACTTAACAGATGGCGATGGCTAAAAAGGCAGTGCCCAATACGCAACCCAGTTAAACTGACCTCCTCGTGGAGCAAGTTGCGTGTGTGGACGTACGTAGATCTTTTGAAAAATGTCACAGTGATACTGTCGCATGAGAAGTAACACAAGAGGACGCAGGATGTCCGTGACGTACCGTTGTGCCTTCACTGTTCCATCAGTGAGTTGTAGTCGTGACCTAAAGTTATAGCCCTTTATTTCCCACACGACAGCGCTAGATATAACATGCTCTGTTCTCTAGAACATTGGAAGAATGAGGCCCCTATAATTACCAAGTCCATATGCTGCTAGTCACCGAATGAAGATGCGCGATGACACACAATGTTGCATGGATTCCATTATTTGCCCTGGGATGGCACGTACCGTTCTGAAGGGGATGCAATGTACCTGGTGCACAGTACGGCGCTCCTCCGTTGTGGTGATCAGACGAGTTCGACTTGTAAGTTGATGGCGAGCATGCATGCCCTCACGTTCTCACGCAGTCCAGCATCGGCCTACTGTCACATGTGAATGCGCCAAAAGTTTGGATGTTGCAAGACTCATTCAGCACTCCAAATGGAGACCCACAGTTGTGCCTCTTTTGGTCTCTCCCAAGTGCCGATAACGATGTCGCAGGAGGCATCACGGTATCCATATCAGACTTTGTGGTGCGGGTGCTTCAATGATTTTGTGAGGTACTGCAATTAACCAAACAAAGACTGGTTTTGGCCTTGTTTCACAATCTAATTATTAAGGTTATTGCGCAACGTAGGTTTCGGGTTATAAGCCCGCTTCCGAGTACATTACTTATTCACAAAGATGATAATGCACAGATGAACGTGATGACAGGGCAAAGATATCATCTCAACTTCTTAAGGTATCAGTCCATAGCTTAATGTACATTTACGTGAATGACAATTTTTAACAAAGTACATACAGCAAAGTACATTCAGCAATTACACTACATTGGCCGGACTAAGCTTATGCCTCAGCCAAGATCTTTTTAACTACGATGGACTGGAGCCGAAAGTTTTTCTTCTATCGTGGGGTTTTGATCACATCTACAAGAGCTGAATAATATATATGGGTTTGGTCGTTTAATAATAGGTGTGGGGATACACACATCTGTCCTTTAATTTCTAAAATTTCTAATTGTTTGAGTTCGTTCCCATTTTCCTCTGTGCGTAGGACTTGTACGTCTGTTGTGTATTTGTGGTGACTGTTCAGGCAATTCTCTGCAAAGGCTGAATCAGACTTCTTCAGTCTCCAGTTTCTGTGGTGTTCTTTAAGCCTGGTTCAGATTGACATCCCCATCTGCCCAATGTAGCAAGACACACAGCATGTGATTTTATAAACGCCATTTTTTGTGATACCTAATTGTTTGTCTTTTGCACTGAACAAGAAACTACCTATTGACTGAGGGACATAGAAAAGCACAGAGAAACCCTTTGCCTTCAAGATATTACTTACGCTATTTGATTTTTTCCCCATAAAAGGATGTGTCTTTTCTAATTTGTCTGCGTATTTCATTGGGGACTCTAGCGACGAGCCTTCCTTCTTCATCTTATTAGCTAAAATTTTATCACTGGTGTTGCGGTCAAATTCATTATTTATGGCTATTCTTTTTGTCGTTTCAAGTACCTGGTCAAAGTCTTTTTGGGACACATGGATATAATGGACACGATGGGTCATGTGGTGGAATGCTGTATGTTGTAGGTTGTAGGATGTTCTGAGGAAGCCACGATGAAAGTGCCTGTGAAAGAATTTTTCGATAAATTTTGAAATTACTGTAATTAGTTTGTGTCAGCTTTTTATCGTAATATGGCCCTACACTTTCGTTTTACAGTGTGTGAAAATAAGTTGGACCAACCAATTTGTTTCGACACGAAGAGTAACCCAAACAACTGCATACATCCAACTGTTTCCCTTGAAGATGAGGATCTAAGCCCTCAAGATGCGTCGTGGAAGGAAATGAAAGAGACTGGCACAGGTAAGTGTTTCAGTTTGTATTATATACCACATGAAACTCTTTTTCAGGTGAAATATTCAGAGAACTTCTTTTGGTTACACCCCGTTATGCTGTAGTTCTTCAATACACTGCCGATATTTGGTGTACCATTTCACCGAACAAAATGCTGACATGCGACGTACGTCATTGCCTTTGGTAACATTTCTTCCACTTCTTTGTCTTACATGTGCGTGAGTAATCATTAAGAACTTGCTACTGCTCATCGGTGTTCGTTAAGGACGACTTTATTTTCAGTACCGTACAATGGGAACGTAAGCCGAAATGGAGTGAGCAGATGCCGATTTGATGTATGGCATAGCATAGTAATAAATTATTCGTTAGTTGACAGTGTGTTGACTGCACTTAGCATCCAGTAATGTGAGAGTTTCCTTTCTCTGTACACAATGGGTGCACATCCCCAGCAACATAATTGATATACAAACAAACAGTTAGCAAGTTATACATACAAATTACAACTGTTTGCCGCTGACAGCCCTACACACATACATATAGAGACTACCCTCCCGCCGGAGGTTCGATTTCTCCCTCCGGCGTGGGTGTGAGTGTTGTCCTTAGTATAAATTTTTAAGTTAGTTTAAGTAGTGTGTAAGTCTAGGGACCGATGACCTCAGCACTCTGGTCCCTTAGGAACTCACACGCATTTCAACATATACACTGTACATGAATATTGCCAGTCACGAAGTCTCGATTTCAGCCTCTTGAAGGTTAGTTTCGACAATGCTACAGCCACACATATAGCGAAAAACTCTATGCAAAACAATTTCACATTTAGATTCATCCTGCTAAAGAGCATATCATCTTTGATGCAAGTTATATTACTAATATTTCGTAACAATATTGTCTAGATTCTCCAGCAATAACGAGAAACCAAGGCGTCCTACTACACCAATCACACCTCCTTTCTACTCTTAAAGATCCATAATGATAGCACATGATCATCCCAGTTCCACTATTTTGTATGCTAGATGTCCGTTGGAAGTAGTGCGACAGTTCTTTGTGAGTATTAGTCTTAAGTATAAGATAAAAGAGCAGATTAGTCAGATGGTGTAGTATAACACTGTACTCGAATGCACCAAGTCACTCACAGCCTAATGTTCTATAGATGCAAAGCATTTGCTCTATTTCTCCATGCTGCCAACTTGTCCTATTTCCATATGCTGTTGCATACCCACCATATTTTTTTCACCAATAACATAACAGTACGTCCTTTTATTTCTATTTCCCTTCACAGGTTGTGAACAGTACCTTCTGGTGATGGTCAACACTGGAACACTAATCATGTACATGACTGCTAAATGAGGAAACAATGCTCTTCTAAATTTAGCACTGAGACATCTGCTATCTGTCACTGTGAAAGATGAGGTTCATTGTATATGTTACCCCCTTCAGACAGCTGTTTGGAAAAGTTCCACAATGCCGTAAACTATTACAGTTTCCATATGTTGTGATGTCTTCCACAGTTTTGTCAATAAGAAACATCGTCTCTGTGTTTTGTTTCTATCTTACTTTGTGTTTTGAGAGCAGCACAGTTTACACTATATGGTGCTCACCTTTCTGTGAGAGCCAATGGATCAAAACATGTTAACATCGGTCTACAGCCTGACACAGACCTCTAAGTCATGGTGGAAATACAAAGTTAATGGAGGTGTACAAAGCTGTAGTCATACACTGCTTGGATGTGTTACACCTGAAAAACAATTTAGTAAACTGCTTATGAGAGAATAACACAGGAATCCTCTCCAGTGACTGATAGTCTGATGGATATAGTACAGGCAACAGAACATTACACAGGTCTGCACAAGTTATGTCGATCTCTAGCCACCTGCTTCATTGTACTGATATGTGTATTGTAACATGCTTTATGTCAACACGGAGATGGTAGTTGTTTTTTGATACATCAGAAGAGAGAGATATTGTGTGAAATTATAGGAGGTTCTATTATAGGGAGTGGTATAACTGTTTAAAGTTTGGGTAGAGACATATGTTTGTACTCTCCTGGAAATTGAAATAAGAACACAGTGAATTCATTGTCCCAGGAAGGGGAAACTTTATTGACACATTCCTGGGGTCAGATAGATCACATGATCACACTGACAGAACCACAGGCACATAGACACAGGCAACAGAGCATGCACAATGTCGCCACTAGTACAGTGTATATCCACCTTTCGCAGCAATGCAGGCTGCTATTCTCCCATGGAGACGATCGTAGAGATGCTGGATGTAGTCCTGTGGAACGGCTTGCCATGCCATTTCCACCTGGCGCCTCAGTTGGACCAGCGTTCGTGCTGGACGTGCAGACCGCGTGAGACGACGCTTCATCCAGTCCCAAACGTGCTCAATGGGGGGCAGATCCGGAGATCTTGCTGGCCAGGGTAGTTGACTTACACCTTCTAGAGCACGTTGGGTGGCACGGGATACATGCGGACGTGCATTGTCCTGTTGGAACAACAAGTTCCTTTTCCGGTCTAGAAATGGTAGAACGATGGGTTCGATGACGGTTTGGATGTACTGTGCACTATTCAGTGTCCCCTCGACGATCACCAGAGGTGTACGGCCAGTGTAGGAGATCGCTCCCCACACCATGATGCCGGGTGTTGGCCCTGTGTGTCTCGGTCGTATGCAGTCCTGATTGTAGCGCTCACCTGCACGGTGACAAACACGCATACGACCATCATTGGCACCAAGGCAGAAGCGACTCTCATCGCTGAAGACGACACGTCTCCATTCGTCCCTCCATTCACGCCTGTCGCGACACCACTGGATGCGGGCTGCACGATGTTGGGGCGTGAGCGGAAGACGGCCTAACGGTGTGCGAGACCGTAGCACAGCTTCATGGAGACGGTTGCAAATGGTCCTCGCCGATACCCCAGGAGCAACAGTGTCCCTAATTTGCTGGGAAGTGGAGGTGCGGTCCCCTACGGCACTGCATAGGATCCTACGGTCTTGGCGTGCATCCGTAGGTCGCTGCGGTCCGGCCCCAGGTCGACGGGCACGTGCACCTTCCGCCGACCACTGGCGACAACATCGATGTACTGTGGAGACCTCACGCCCCACGTGTTGAGCAATTCGGTGGTACGTCCACCCGGCCTCCCACATGCCCACTATACGCCCTCGCTCATGTCCGTCAACTGCACATACGGTTCACGTCCACGCTGTCGCGGTATGCTACCAGTGTTAAAGACTGCGATGGAGCTCCGTATGCCACGGCAAACTGGCTGACACTGACGGCGGCGGTGCACAAATGCTGCGCAGCTAGCGCCATTCGACGGCCAACACCGCGGTTCCTGGTGTGTCCGCTGTGCTGTGCGTGTGATCATTGTTTGTACAGCCCTCTCGCAGTGTCAGGAGCAAGTATGGTGGGTTTCTTTTTTCCATATCCAGGAGTGTATGTATTGAACTGGAGACTTAGAAATGACAGAGTGTCTTCGACCTGCTGCAGCCCTCAGTGGCTCTCAACCCCACAACAGGCCACAGCAGTCCAATCACCCCACCACTGCGTCACAATAAACCCAGAGTTATTGCGTGGTTCAGCCCCAGTGGACCTCCCCCCCCCCCCCCCATCCCCCCAGGAACATCTCATACCAGATGAGTGTAGCCCCAAGTGTTTGCATGGTAGAATAATTATGGCATATGCAAATGTGGAAATGGTGTTTTTGCAGAAATCACTGTCACAGTGTAACTGAGGCGGAATAAGGGGAACCAGCCCACATTTGCAAAGGTAAATGGGAAACCGCCTGAAAAACCATTCACAGGCTGGCTGGCGCACCAAACCTGGACACTAATCCGCGAAGCCGATTTGTGCTGGGGACTGGCATGCCTTCCTGCTCGGGATGCAGCATGTTGGACTGTGTGGCTAGCTGGGAAGTTTTTGGATGTAGCTAGTTTGTAGTTTTTTTTACCTACTAGGTTGTTACAAAATAAGGATGAGGAGAACTCTTGAATATACTAAATAACTGTATAGATGATGGTCTGTATTGGCACCTCACACATCTGAAAAGAACATAATGTCCTCGTGCATGACAGTTTGTAATATGAACACATGGAATGCTCAAAACCTACACTGATTTTGATCATGAAATTAATAGAAATCGACTGTATCTATTCTTGTGGAATCATGACGTTTTATTATTCAAATGGTTCAAATGGCTCTGAGCATTATGGGACTTAACATCTATGGTCATCGGTCCCCTAGAACTTAGAACTACTTAAACCTAACTAACCTAAGGACATCACACAACACCCAGTCATCAAGAGGCAGAGAAAATCCCTGACCCCCGTTTTATTATTATTGTCATGACTGTGTGTTTAAAAACAGGTATTACTGCATGTCCTGTGTTATTTCATACTTCATAATATTTAATGGGTACTAGAAAAACCGAAAATTGAGGGACTGGCAAAGCGCTATACTCATGAAACAGGAACTGACCCACCAACAACAACATCAGTCTCAAAATAAGGAAACGAATCATGAAAGGTTTCGTAGCTCTATACGGATTTGGAACTTGACAATTGGAAGAGAAGAGAGAAGACAGCTAGAGGCCGTGGAGATGTGGTGCTATAGATGGATGATGAAGATCAGCTGGACAGACAAAGTAACAAATCAAGAGGTGCTTAGAAGATTATAGGAAACTATATCTCCGTGGAGGCCCATCCAAACAAGAAGAGACAAGCTTGTAGGGCACAGGCTACGACACAACAACATTATTGGAACAATAGCAGAATGGGCTATTGAGGGAAGGAATCGTCGGGGACGACCAAGGATATTATACATGCAACAGATCATGAACGACGTTAGCTGTAACACATACGTGGAAATGGAGAGGAAGGCAGACAGAAGAGAGGAATCGCGCTCTGCTGCGCCAACCTCCGGGTTGAACACTAAAAGAAAGAAATCTTTAATTATAAAGTAGACACGACTTGAATTATAGCTTGGTGTGAAACCTGTAAATGATACTGGTTTTGAAACATGTTTGTAGATTGTATAAAACCTGGTTTTCTGTGATAATCAAATTGTTTATGAAACTGGAACACAAGAATCTGTGGCTATTGTGAATGTTGTCTCCTGGATGACAGAAATGTCGCTAGAGGCGAGTTATGGAGCAAAGACGTATCGGAGGAATCTTGTAGGGCTCTTTACTAGGTGACATTAGGAGATTCTGTTACAAGACATGCTCTTATGATCTGTTTCGTAAACTCCTGTGCGATATGGAATCACATTGGTAAAATGGGACCTGTCATAGTGTACAAATCAGCTGTGTCCTCTTGAATTATAGCTTATTGTTGTAGAACATAAAATGGTTTTGTTTTTGCAGACATGTGAGCAAATGGCGTGGAAAGTTGTATTCTGTAATGTTATTTCATGTGTCTAAAATGTTTGTAATACACACATGCATGACAATTTACTTACAGGCACTGATATAAACATGAAGGGTGCTCTCAAATCCATGTCGTTTGTTGATCATGCTGAAAGAAATCTGTTCGACCTCAGCAGTTTGGTCATCTGTAATCGGTGGCAGTGCTGTGGCTTTTTTTCACTTCGCTGCATGCTGCAAAATAATGGGAGGTGCGGCAAGAAAGAGAGAGAGACAGAGAGAGAAAGATATATATCCGGTGGTTGAACATAAAAACTTTAATTTTGCTCATACAGCTAAAAGAATGAGACTCCGCCTATTTCCATGGAAAAAAAACAACATTTATTTTCGTCGTGATTGTCTTTTCTGTTGTTTTTTTTGGTAGATTCTTGCTTATAAAAGGTGTGGTGACTCTAAAGACAAGTGTTCTTCATCGCAGAATGGTTAGTTGCTGGAGGCGTGGGGGGCGGGTCCAGTATGTGTAAGTGGTCGCCCAGTGCAGGTGTGCACTTATCAGACCGTGGCTACATTTGAGATGAACATGCGAGTTGGATTCATGGTGTCCGTCATTTATCTCACTTCGTTTAGTGGTTGTTAAGGTCTTCTGGTTAGCAAAGAGCTGCTGTCTCGACCACCGAGTCGCGTGCTGCACCAGTCGAAGTGTCTGTCACCGTGGTGGCTGGCCGGGTGTGGGCAAATGAGCTGCCTGCAATCTGCAGACGACAAAGACACCCAGCAGAAGCACTAGCAGCAGGCCTTTTGAAAAAGGTTGTATCCCCGCCATAGGTGGAGGGATGCAAAAAGATGGAGGGATAATGAGAGGTAAGAGTGTCTCGAACTTCGCTGGTTCCTGAATTTGGATCGAGGAGAATAAACATTCAATTACTGCCCCTCTCTCCTACTGCAGTCTTTGTGGATTATACTTTTCCCTCAATCCCGGTACTCGTACATGTCTTGGATTATCACCCATTGATTATGAGTACTCGTTTCTTTCACAACAATTTTTATGTGTAATTGGAACATTGATGCATTTTATGTCAGTCGTGCTAGCATGGATTTGCTTTGATTACACTGTTCGACATGGGTTCTATTTCTGATATTAAAGTATGTGCTGCTAGACCATTTTACCGTGGGAAATTGAAATATGTAAACAAAATATCGTTGTCAGGGATACTTTTTATGTAATATGTATATATATGTATATTCACAATTTATGGGAAACACAGAGACGTTATAGAGAAATACGGGTATGTTGCCGCATCCAGTAGTGATAGAACGTGATAATTTCTTATGCAACAGCAGGTAGGAAGAATCAGACATCTTTAGGTTATCCACCGCCACACCTATGTCATTAAGACCACCTGAAACATCTCTAACTCGAACGGCGACAGCCGGTCGCTGCCTCGACAGTAAAGCTTCACGCCTCCTAGGGGCAGGTGCATCGAGTTTACAACAGTGGTGATAGCCGCAATTTGTGTCAGTCTTAACGAGTGGGTGTTTTCGCTGACAAGTAACTCTCTGTCATATTTCCGAGCACGGTTGAATTGTTTAGTTCCTGTGTGTAAACTGATTGAGCCTGGTGCTGAAGGTAAAACGACTGCTTGTTTTTACACATCAGCGTTCCTCTAGTTCCCTACTATTAATTTAATACAGCTGTTTTACCAAAGTGGTATTTTTAAATTTGCAGAAATGCTACGTCGTCGTGGATGTCGATATAAGCCGGACAACTTCTGCTACATCTGTGGGAAGTTAACTTTTCCCAGAAATAGGAAGAAAATTTCTTCAGTCATAAAGAAAGCATACAAACATTACTTTGGAGTAGAGGTAGGAGACCAAGATAAAGAATGGGCACAATATTTCTGTTGCGCTACATGTTACTGCAAACTAATTCAGTGGTGGAAAGGTAAAGAGAATGTGGCGTTGTTTGCTGTTCCCATGGTGTGGAGCTAGCCTAATGACCATGTTACTGATTGTTATTTCAGTCTAACAAAAATTCAGGGTTTTACAAACAAAAAGTCGAAGAGGCACATTGTTTACCCAGATCTGCCTTCAGCGAGAATGCCAGTGCAGCATTCCGGCAACCTTCCAGTACCTTCAAGAGCTCGAGGTCAAATTCCGAGTGACAGTGAAATAAGTAGTACTGAAGAAATCAGAGATGATGATTCTTTATATCACTGCACAAGTGAGTCATCGCCATATTTGTTAACACAGGCAGATTTAAATGATTTAGTACGTGATCTAGGACTAAGTAAACAATAGGCGCAGCTGCTTGGTTCAAGATTACAAGAGTATAATCTAATGCACCAAAGTACTAAAATCAGTGTGTTCAGGCACAGAGAACATGCCTTTATTTCTTATTTTTCAACTGACGAAGCACTGACATTTTGCAATGACGTTGCTGGCCTGATGAAAGTGCTGAACTTCACTTATATTTCACAGGAGTGGAGACTTTTCATAGATGCATCGAAAACAAGTCTGAAGGGTGTTTTGCTCCATAACGGAAATAAAATACCCTCTGTTTCAGTAGCTTACGCTAGTTTGACAAAAGAGAATTACGAATTGGTACAAAGGATGCTAAATCCCTTAAAATACGATGAACACAAATGGAAAATATGTGCAGATTTCAAGGTAATTGCTATGGTACTGGGAATGCTCAAGGCCACACAAAGTATGCCTGTTTTCTTTGCGAGTGGGATAGTCGAGACCGAAATTCTCACTACGTGAAAAAGAAATGGCCTAGGCGAAGATGGAAAGTTGGCGAAAAGAATGTACAACGTGAAAGTCTGGTAGCTCCTGAATATATACTACTTCCACCGCTTCATATCAAACTTGGCCTGATGAAACAATTCGTGAAGGCCATGGCTCCAACAAGCTTGGGTTTGCATATCTAGCTACCAAATTCCCCCGTCTTTCAGCTGCAAAAATAAAGGAAGGTGTATTTGTGGGCCCGAAAATCAGGGAGGTGCAGAAAGATGATAATTTTGAAGCATGTTTAACTGATAAAGAAAGATGGTGTTTAAGTGATAAAGAAAGATGGTGTTTCAAGATGGTGTCGGAAAACTTCCTGGGAAGAAGAAGAGCTACTAACTACAAAGCAATGGTGAAGGATATGATAAAAGCATATCAGGATTTGGGGTGCAATATGTCTTGATGACTCTCATATGGACTACTTCACAGAGAGTTGTAGTGACGTATCGGATGAACATGGGGAAAGATCCCATAAAGACATTTCTGCCATAGAAAGGCGCAATGAAGGGAATTGGGTACCTTCTATGTTAGCAGATTATTGCCGGAATATCATTCGACAGAAGAAAGATTCACAATACAAGAGAAAAACGTGATGTGTATTACAAGGCAGTGGTTCATTGTTTGTCAATTTTCTGTAATTTCTCATGTCAAATAAATGCTTCAAAGTGTATACACAAAGGTTACTGAGTTATATGTTAGATCCCACCCTCCATTAATGTGATGAACTTGAAACATCATAAGAATGTGCATTTGTTTATCGAATTTCACCTCACGTTTGCTGCTCTATATCAGAAACTGAAAAGAGAAATAAAATTGCGATTACTCATAAACTATCCCTGACAGAAAAAACCAAAAACAGTTTTCAATTCAGCACTCAAAATACAACTGGGATCACAATATTATTTATCATAAACTGAAAAAAGGTGTTGTTTTATATATTTGGTAGAACAGTGAATGAGCTACAGGGTGACTGTCAAGCAATGTAGTGGTGGGCGTCCGTAGTGAACACTGATGTCAAATAGGTATAGATACAGTCCTGATCTGTATGCTTACTTATTAAACTCCTCTCTCTCGCCAACACCAGCAACTCATCAGTTGAATGCAATTCCTGCCAAAAAATAAATGTAGTACGTTCCACACCAGCCTTTTTCCCAGCAGCGTGTAGGTGAAGGGTAGAATTTGAGTACATCTGCTACTGGTATTGTGATTTTTTTTCTCAGCAGGCTAACACCAGTTGTATGGCATCGCCAATTTTTGAGCTGTATTGCGATTTAAGGGGCGCTTGTGTAGCACTATGCATATAGTTGTGTAATTAGGACCAAACTTTATGATTAATTACGAAATTAGGGCCGATTTTCACATCACTTCCCCAACCAACATATTTTTCCTCTCCTGCATCTGGACATTTTGTGGTGTCACCGCCAGACACCATACTTGCTAGGTGGTAGCCTTTAAATCGGCTGCGGTCCGTTAGTATACGTCGGACCCGCGTGTCGCCACTATCAGTGATTGCAGACCGAGCGCCGCCACACGGCAGGTCTAGTCTAGAGACTCCCTAGCACTCGCCCCAATTGTACAGCCGACTTTTCTAGCGATGGTTCACTGTCTACATACGCTCTCATTTGCAGCGACGACAGTTTAGCATAGCCTTCGGCTACGTCATTTGCTACGACCTAGCAAGGCGCCATATTCAGTTACTATGTATGAGAATGTATTCTGAACAGATAATACTGTGAATCATGTACCGTCAAGAGCGTCGTTCATCATTTATGGATTAAAGTTAAGTATCAAACTAATTACGTCCGCTTTCTGAATTCTGATTCCTTGTCATGTTCCAGACCTCACGTTAGTATGGGTCTTCCCTCCTCACGCCAGCCTGCGTGAGCTAAACCGGTGCATTTCGGCCTCCACTAGTAACACGGTGTTGGCTGTTCTGCCAACATAACATTGGCGACGAGTGTTAAAACGGTGTTCTTATCTGTACTGCCCTGATTCAATTGTGTAATGGCTTCGCCACCATCTCCAGATTTACTGTCCGAATTTTATCGCCTACAGAATTAGCAGATATAGGCATTACTGTATGCTCTTGGACAGCACGTCCAGGGTCAACGTGAGATGCAACACGATGCAGCAGCAGCCGCTTCAACCCTAACGCAGCCACAACACGCTGTTGCACCAACTTTTCGACCTTTTGATGCTGCACTGGAAAGCTGGATGGAGTGGTCACGCCAATTTGGATTCCATCTTGCCACCTACAGAATTCAAGGTAATGAGCGGCAGCCTTTTCTTTTGTCGTCCGTCGGTGTGCAAACCTACCGTGTGATAGTCAAATTATTTCCCTGACGCGTCGTAGCAACTCTGTCCTACGAAGAAATTTTGTCTGCATTAGATGCATATTTCAAATAATCAGCCAATGTAGTTGCGAAACGGTATACCTTCTTTCGTACAAAATCTACGGCAGGTTAGACTAATCGGGAGTGGGTTGCAACCTTGCAAGGCCTTATTAGGAATTGTGCTTTTGAGTGTCAATGTGGACTCCCATATTCAGATATTATGGTACGTGATGCAATTGCACAGAACGTTTCTGATGTTCGTATAAGGAAACAAATTTTGAAACTAGTCAATCCCTCCCTTCAACAAGTGATGGACATATTGGATCGGCAGGGCACACTTGCCTTCGCTCAGGAATCATTTGAAACTTCGCCAGCTGTGTGTCAGGTTAACCGGCCCGCCGGGCGAGCTGCACGGAGCAGTAAACAGCCCTCGCGCCAGGCCGCGCCGCTGCCGCCAGGCTCTCAGCCACGTGTGCCGCGCCGGCAAGCAAATGCAGTGATCAAATCATGCCCGCGGTGTGCTACTAAACATTGGCGTGAGAGTTCCCCGTCACGCCAAGCTATTAGCTTTTACTGTAATAAAAAAGGACATGTTAGGAGTATTTGCCAGAAAAAGCTCGAATCGGAAACTCAAAACCATTCCAGGCCCTATGCTTCGCGCCGGAATCGGCATCGAACCAAGGATACTCAGGCTCGCGGAACTTCGCCCATAGAAATTCATGTCGTTCATTCCCCTCCGCCCATTGCCACTCTCTCTAACAGTGACTGTGTTCGTACCACAAATAGTGTGCGTCGACATCGCCGGAACTCCCGTCAAGTCGCAAGTGATTTTGTACCAGTGTCACTTCACGTTGCACGGACGCTCACTTTTGTCATCATCAGGAAAATAAACTTTTGTGGACTTGGACATTAACGGCAAAGTGATACCATTCCAGATCGATACCGGAGCTGCAGTTTCACTGATTCATCAAGACACTTACAAACTGCTGGGAACACCTCCGTTGCGTGCCTCAAATGTTCAGTTAACTAGCTATTCAGGTCAAGAGATCCCTGCGTTAGGACAGTGCACCCTTCTTGCAACATAGAACGGACAAACAAAACTTGTGTCATTTTACGTCCTTCATTCTTCTGCAGTGAACTTGTTTGGTTTCGATTAATTTCAGTTGTTTCAGTTGTCTATAGTAAATCAGGTCCTATCAGTGAACCAGACTGTGCCTTAGGCAGTGTTTCTCGTCTATGTGAAGAATTTGCTGACATTTTTGTACTGGGCCTCGGTTGCACTAAGAACGGTAAAGCACATCTGGAACTGAAAGCAAACTCGCAACCAAACTTTTCCAGAGCGCGCAATGTTCCCCACGCATTGCGTGATGAGGTTGCAAAAACATTACACGATTTGGAATCACAAGCTGTAATTGAACGTGTGCAGGCTTCTCTCTGGGCATCACGCTTAGTAATTTTGCCAAAACCTTCGGGAAAATTGAGATTTTGTGTGGACTTCAAGACAACAGTGCATCCACAACTAGTGATTGCAACTTTTCCTTTACTCCGCCAGGAAGACCTCTTTTGACAAACTGTGCCACAGGTAAATATTTTTCGAAGTTGGACCTAGCAGATGCGTACTTGCAAATACTGGCGGACGAAGAATCGCAGCTCGTTTTGCTGGTTAACACGCATCTTGGTTTTATCAATTCAAACGACTGCCATGTGGGTGTGCATCCGCCCCTGCATTGTTTCAGCAATATCTACAAACTGTTTGTGCGTCGGTCCCTACTGCAGCAAACTATCTGGACGATATTGTGATCTCCGAAAAGACGGAAGAAGAACATTTAGCCAATCTCAGAACATTATTTCAGGTCTTGCGACAAAATGGTCTTCGCTTACGGAAGGACAAATGTGTGTTTTTTGCTGGTGTCTTGCCATACCTGGGACATGTACTCAATGCCCAAGGCATACATCCCAGTCCCTTGCACCTCTGTGCCATAAAAGACTTGCCTTCGCCGCAGAATTACAAGCAGCTACAGAGTGTGGTGGGCAAAATCAATTATTATCACAGATATGTGCCGCATGCCTCATCCATTTTAGCTCCGCTTTATCGCTTACGCCGCAAAGGTGTTCCGTTCGTCTGGACGACGGAATGCGAAATCGCCTTTCGCCGGTTGAAATCGGCGTTGCTTTCCAATACTTGCCTTACGCCATTCGATCCCCAGAGGCCCCTTTTGTTGATGGTGGATGCATCGGATTTCGGGATCGGTGCTGTGCTTGCGCACAAATATGGCTAGCACGATCGCCCTATTGCCTTTGCGTCCAAATTGCTCTCGCCTGCGCGAAGAAATTATTCACAGATCGAGCAAGCTCTCGTCTTTGGTGTTACAAAGTTTCATAATTTCTTGTATGGTCGTCACTTTACCATCATCACAGACCACAAACATTAGACATCGCTTTTTCATCCGAACACGCCTGTACCTCCACGTACAGCGCAGAAACTCATTCGCTGGTCTCTTTTCCTCTCGCAGTACCGCTAAGCACGGAAACGCCGATGCGTTGTCCCGCTTGCCTGTTGCTGAGGATAGGGCATTCGATTCCTGCGAACTTGCTTGCATGTTCATTGATGCGGAATCCGATGACGTGGTCGAATCGTTTCCGATTGATTTTCGTCGTGTAGCTACAGCCACAACTGCCGACCCTCTACTTGCTACCGTTCTGCGTTTTGTTGCTACGCAATGACGTTTGTCAAAGTCACGGATCGGGGACCCGTTGGTTCGCAGATCTTTTGCTCACAGGTACCACGTTCGTTACAGTCCTCTGTCTTAAAGCTTCTCCACCAAGGACATTGGGGATTAGTGAGAACGAAACAACTTGCTTATCAGCACTCTACTTGGTTCGGAATCGATGCCGCGATTACAAATATGTGTGCCGAACAACAATTAGCACCACCGCGGAAATTCTTTGCATGTCCAAAAGCCACTTTCCGTTGGCAGCGCTTACACATCGATTTTGCTGGTCCATTCTGGAATGCTCGATGGATGGTTGTGATGATCCATTCACTAATTTTCCTTTAGTTGTCCGGATGTCTTCCACGATATCATCTGCCACCATCCAAGCGTTATCTGCTATCTTTTGCATTGAAGGTTTTCCACGGACAATTGTTTCCGACAATGGCCCACAATTCATGTCCGCAGAATTTCAGTCATTCTGCAAGGCCAATGGTATTCAACATCTGACGTCCACGCCGTTTTCGCCACAGTCAAACGGTGCCGCTGAACGATTGGTCAGGACTTTCAAGTCACAGATGTTGAAGTTGAAAGAGTCGCTTTATCGGGAGGACGCGTTATTGATCTTTTTGTCCTCGTATCGCTCTCAGTCCCGAGATTTTCGCTCGCCGGCTGAGTTGCTCCACGGTCGTCATCATCGAACCTTGATGTCTTTGCTCCACCCGCCGCAGTAGGTTCCTGCGCAGCGGCAGACACTTGCTTTTGCCCCAGGTGACGTAGTCTACTACCGCCACTATCGAGGTTCACGGCGTTGGCTCTAAGGGCGCATTCTTCGCTGCCTCGGACGCGCTATGTATCTGGTTTTGGGGGCCTCTGGTGAGATGCGACGGCATCTCGATCAGCTCGGCCTCTGTCGTCGCACGGGATCTGCCGCTCGCCGTCTGCTTTCAGCAACGGTGCCATCCGGTCAGCGCCCCGGGAACCAATCTACTGGCTCGCCTCAGCCCCAGGTGTTACCGACGCTGCCATTTTGCCCCATGGCGCCGCGCCGCCGCCTATTCTCCCGCCGGCGACGCCCGCTGTGGACGCGTCGCTGCAGCCGTCGGGCGCCTCCCTGGGTCACGCGCCGCCGATCGCTTCCCTTGACCAGTTGTCCTCCGACATGGAACTCTTGCCCGCTCCAGACCGTATGTCGTCTTCGCCCGTCGGGTGCCCCGGCCCGATGGAGGTCGACCCATCGGCCCCTCCTGTCTCTCTACTGGCGCATACGCCCCATGTTGGCGTGCACCCTGGAGCAGGTTTTTAGGCGTTTCCTAGCTCCCCGCGGTCCGAATGGCAGGGTGCTGGTGGCACAGCCTCGTCTGTTGTTAGACCTCGTCTCATGCGTCAACATGGGGTCCTCCCCACGGCGGGCGGAGGCCTTACACCACAACCGTACGCCGATTTGGGGGGGGGGGGGGCGGGGGGAGTAATGTGGTGTCACCGCCAGATACCACACTTGCTAGGTGGTAGCCTTTAAATCGGCCGCGGTCCGTCAGTATGCGTCGGACCTGCGTGTCGCCACTATCAGTGATTCCAGACAGAGCTCCTCCACACGGCAGGTCTAGTCTAGAGAGACTCCCCCCAGTTGTACAGCCGACTTTTCTAGCGATGGTTCACTGTCTACGAACGCTCTCATTTGCAGATACGACAATTTAACATAGCCTTCAGCTACGTCATTTGCTACGACCTAGCAAGGCGCCATATTCAGTTACTATGTATGATAATGTATTCTGAACAGATAATTCTGTGAATCTTGTAACGTCAAGAGCGACGTTCATCATTAATGGATTAAAGTTAAATATCAAGCTAATTACGTCCGCTTTCTGAATTCTAATTCCTTGTCATGTTCCAGACCTCACGTTAGTATAGTCCTTCCCTCCTCACGCCAGCCTGCGTGAGCTAAAATGCGTGCATTCTAGTAACACAGTGTTGGGTCTTCTGCCAACACTACACATTTCGATGTGTGGGGGGTGCACTTTGGCTTTCAGTGTAGAAGGGTTCAGGTCCGGCATTTATAATTTACCGCCAATTCCGAGGTGGTCTGCGTGATGCGGATTGTCATCATAGCCCTGGGACAAAGAAATGCCCGTCAAAAACCGAAATACCCGCCGAAATAGGGTAGGTGTGGAGGGGGAGGGTTTGGAAGGGGGTGGTGTCCCACATGCCGACTGAGGAAAACACATGATTCCATCCGCGAGTGGGGCTTGGGATGGGAAAGGTGTGGTGGTAATTAGTTGATCAATATAATTAATTTTCATATCAATTTGATATCGACAGTGTCCACGGAATCACCTTAACCTACCACTACCATTTGCTATTTGAGTTGACTCATGAACTAAGTGAAGTCCCTACCAACTACAAATATATGAGTCAGGTATGTACTTGAAATTGGATGTAAGTTTTCTTTGCACCTTTCGGAAATTCTGATATCTGCATTGCGAGGTCAGTAAAAGGATCCAATTATTATTTTATCCTAGTTGTTAAGAATGGCCTCTACTCATGCTAATTGAACACGAACTATCTACTTCAATTTCAGTACAACATAAATTGCTTCTCACAGCAACAATCATGCCACTGCCATCTATATTAGGACCGTTAGGCCCTTAGCAAAAATTTCGGCTCGGCTTATCTCTTGCTTTAGCCAGACTTCGGATCCTATAACGATTTGAGCACTTGTGCTTTCTATTAGCGCTTGAGCACTGGTACTTTCGCGACACAGTTTAGAAGTATAATACCGATGATTCCTAGATCTACGTTCTTCCTATGTATGACGTGCATCCGTTGAGACTATAGCCCTTTTTCCGTTTTCCTGAGAGTGTACAACCTAAAAGTCGCCTAGCCCCATCCATGCAGCCACCGCTATTCGTGTAGCCGCTTCTTGCCCGCAATGGACTCCTAACACAGTTAGCAGAACCCGAAACGCCACTACCTTACGGTGTAAGTCGAGGAATCTGCAGCCTACACAGCGGCAGACCCGTCTGAACCACTGATTCAGATCCTCCACTCAATTATGTGCAAGAGATCTGCAATCGGTCCTGTCGACTAAGCTATAAGTGGTGAGCTTTCATCTTGCAGGCATGAATAGCAGCCTTTACCCCTTCAGATAACCACTTGAAACCAGAGAGAATCCCTTCCAGTCCAAAGGAACACACATCATTGATGTTGATGTGAGCCATCACCTGGAAGTTGTCTGCACTCTGCGTTCTGCATTTCATCTGGAAGGACTCCACCCAGTATTCATACAAAGTGCATAATGTCTTTCTTCCCCTCCTTGGTAACCATATCTCCAAGGGGCTCCATAATGTGCCTAGCACTGTAGCACCCAATTACCTGTAATACAACCCTCTGGGACTGCCACGATTTTACATGCTGAGAGGTTTCCTCTTACACAAGATAAGTTACCGAATGTGGCTGAGGCACATTATCAACCACAGGCAGAACTTTGGACCTGTTCATCAGACTAATTGTGTAGGTCTAGGGACTGTGGGAAACTTCACTGCACACACAAACGAAGGATGATTTATATGCACTATGGAACTCTACTGTAGACACTGACGAAAAAAAAAGAACAGTGTTTGATAAAATAAATTAACATGGGGAGATTCAAAAACAAAACTGTCAAAATACACAGGTGAGATTAAATAATTTGCTCGTGTTTATGAACTCGAAAAATGCCACAAAATCGGTTACTTGTAAATGCAGGTGATACATTCGGTCAACTAAACTAGCTGTATGATACACACAGGTGCTGGTTGTTTCCAGTGAAAGAACAACTATGTTCAAAGGTAATCTCAAAACCCACTATCAGACTTGGTGTATTTGAGCTGTAAACATATATATGAGCTACAAATCGACATAAAAAATTAATCTTTTGTTGAATATTGAAACGCGACAGTCGAAGTCATCGCGCCGTTAGAATCACCGAGCTATCATGTTTCAGGAGATACGTATGACGTCATAAACAATGACGTGCCTGAAGATTTATATATAATGTGTAACGTTAAAATTTATTATTTTTAATTGTTTTTGTGCTAATAAATCTGTTCGCAATAAATTTCGCAGAGAGTATCCACATATGCCCCTAACCGTATTTACAAATTTATATCGGGTACAAAACACAGATCAGGAGATATGACGTCATGACCACTCAGGTGCGTGAAAAGCTGGCGAATCATGCATGACGTTTTAAATTTATTACTTCTTTACTAACTAATTCTATTCATAACATATTTCGTACACAATAGCCAAATATGCCGCTGAGTGTATTTACCCAAATATATTGTACACACATAGTTCAACAGCAATAGATATGACGTCATATAAACAGAGAGACATGTGATAAATGGCGCATTAAAACTTCATTCTTTACTAGAAAACATTCCTACAGTCCAGTCCGCTTAAGTAAATCTTTGACACCTGGCAGCGCTTTTGACAGCAACTGCGAAGCGCCAACACCAGTACGCAGAAACAACAGCTCTCTACCAAGCTATGAAGACGCGTTGTCATGGAGACTTTTAAAAACTCGCGTTTTTGACGCGCAAAACAGCTATCCTTCTACATTTGTACATCACGCATATTTCATTGTACGACTGTTTTATGAATTCAAATGTGTCTTTGTGAATACTTGGGAGTTAAATCTTTTACATAATACACTACACACACAGGTTATTTCTTTCCGTTTCTAATAAAAAATTGGGAAAATGAGTGCCTGGGCAATGTCGGGTTTGTCAGATAGTCAGTATATAACCACGCAATGGTAGGAGAAAATGCACACATCAGAAAAAAAGGTTTTGCTTCACCCAGGTTCCCAGAACTCCTCAAGACAGGCGTTCACTGTGGATATTGTATCACAGATACAGCCGCTTTGACAGTTCAGACTCCGGCCGGCACTCCGGCCGGCAAGGGATTAAAGCTATTTACTCCTCCACGTGCTGAAGAGAGAAGCGTAGAGAGATACAGACCACTGACGTTGCTTAATTATGATTTTAAGATATACAGACGTATAGTAAACGAAATATTGCCAGACATACTGATCACAAAATAACAGACGGCCACAAAAAAAGTACTGGAAATGGACGGCAAATGGCAAATATTGGAGAAGTGATTTCAGTCTGCGGCGAGGCGAAATTAATATCTATATGTTTATCTCTCGGTTTTGACAAGGCGTTTGACCATTTCAACCACCATCACTTGGATTTAGCAAGGAACGAAGACTACCGTTGTATGTCCCGTCGACAAAGTCATTAGAAAATGGGCACAAGCTCAGATTGGGAAAGATGTGGAAGAAAATCTGTTGTGCCGTTTGAGAGTAGCAATTTGTTTTAAACGATTGACGCATATGTCAGAAATTTTAAGTCTAGATGGCTGGATGGGAATTTTAGCCGCTTTTTCTTAATGCAAGACAATCGCGTACCGCCTCGTCACCCCCCCCCCCCCCCCTCCCACCACCTTACCTCCACCACCACCAACAGCCATGATATGTTTTGCGGAGGCACGCTGTCGGTACATCCATTGGGCCTTTAGCAGTGGAGTCTGCGATTCTGTAACTATAAAGAAACGAACTGGATATGAACGGAACACTTCGCCGGAAGATGGATGGAGAGTAGGAACCTTGTCGAAAAGTGGCGACAACAAGACGCCACGGCTCGGCTAATACTCTCAAAATATTTCATTAACACATAGGAATAGTTGCAACAAGTTAGAAGATCTAGTTCAAGAACGTCCGAAAATAGGCGGCTAAGCAGAACAATCAACTAGATCCAACATTTTAACTAACAAACTCACGATATAACTGGTAACTTTCTACACACAAGTCGAAACATCTGTCTTGCTCATCCATCAGGACGCAGTACCACAGAATGGATAGAACCATGTAACAAAATGCTTTATGTATGATATTTGCAAACAGTTTGCAAGGTGCCTCTGCCATAAATTAGAGGGCAATTTTATAAGCAGCGAGAGCAGAGCTGCAAGAATAGTCACAGGAACATATGAATACTTTGCAAAAGTACAATGATCGAAAAACATATCTCTCCGTGAAGTATGTTACCGAGCACAAATATTCCCCGTATTGAAACTTTCTGGCAGATTAAAACTGGTTCGCAGGAGAGCTTCTGTAAAGTTTGGAAGGTAGGAGACTGGCATAAGTAAAGCTGTGAGGACTGAGCATGAGTCGTGCTTCGGTAGCTCAGTTGGACAGTCCGGCTTTCGCCGCCGTGCAGTGCGGACGTGTTGTTGTTTCCGCCTGCGGAGCGCGCGCGCTCGCTGTTGTTTACATTTCAGCGGCCGTCACTTACGTGTCGCTTACGTGCACTAGAGCCATGGCCAATCGTTTTCGAAAATCAACTTTACGATTCAACTTCTGCAACGATTACGCACGACCAAAGGCCTTGGAAGTGGAACGCTTCCTACGCGACGTTGCTAAGATCCCAGCTTCCGACATCTTGGGCATCCATTTGTCCATATTAAGCAGTACTGTGTACGTGAAAGTTGTCAACGACGCGGTGTGTGAAAGAATACTTCGTGACACCAACCATGGATTACGCTTTTGCCACGCCGACGGCAATGTCGGAGCGGTCACTGTCGACCACGCGGGCTTAGGAATGCGCACCATACGAGTTTTCGAACTCCCGTTCGAGCTACCGGCGGAAGACGTTATCGCGGCTTTCCGCCCCTATGGTACTGTACATGGCCACACTGCCGAACGCTGGGCGCAATTCCAAACGTACCCCGTTCTTAACGGTGTACGGCAGATCACCATCGACCTCCATCGCCACGTGCCATCTTACCTGCAAATTAGCGGGTGCCGAGCGGTTGTCATATACGACGGCCAACCCAAGACCTGTTCCGGGTGCGGAAAAGAAGGCCACCTCAGATCTGAGTGTCTTCAGCGACGGATCACCCAATTGCCAGGCGCTACCGTGGCACCTACGGCTCCGACGACGATTTTATCGATCACCTACGCATCGGCACTCTCTTCTCCTCCCACCGGCCGCCGCTCATCGGACCACGTACCGGTGACCCTTCCAGCTGCTATGGATACCGCCGGGGCCGACACGTCGCGCTCAAAGCCAGACGCTACTACGGCGCCACTACCAACAGCGACGAATTCCGACACCCACCCCCCTGAACATATGGACACCGCTTCATTTGACGTTCCCGCGACGGCCTTCCTCTCAGAGCGACGCGACTCCCTTCCGTCTTCCGACACAGAGGGACGAACCCGCAAACAACGTTCACCTAAAAGGCGCAAGTGGAGGCGTCGTACGGTCTCGGAACGAGACGGATCACCTCCCCCTGATGCTCCAGAGGCCGTCCGACACGACGAGGCCTCAGAGAACCTACACGACGATACGAATGACGACAACATGACGCCGACTGTGGATGTTTCGATGCCAACTCTACTGGCTCGCTCAGGTGCTCCTGAACCAATGGACTCCACCGATGCTACTGCAGCCGAGACGTCCTCCGCCTCTACGACCGAAGTGGAACGTACGACCGTCACAACGACAGCGCCCTCAATGGTGTGGACTGAGAACGTCGATGAGGACCTGGACCACACGCTGGGGACAGAGTTACCCCAGACGGAAGCATCGTTACGCCGCTGATAACGCCGTCAGGTGGCGCACGGCACGACTCGCCGTTGCCTCGCCCCTCTTCATCCTCCGCCGGTGGAGTTCCCCTTCACGGCGGGGGACGGCTCCAAACCTACCGAATAGCGACGATCAACACTAACACCATCAGCTCACCCGTGAAACTTCAACTGCTGCGAGAGATGATATGGGCGTCAGACGTCGATATAGCACTACTACAGGAAGTACACTTGGCCACACTTCCAGACGTCGCGGGATATAACACTTATCCTTCTCCTGGTGACCACCTGGGACGCGGCGTAGCCATCTACGCCAGAGAAGGCATTCCAGTGGCCGATATCACATACCTTCCATCTGCCAGAGGCATGGCCGTCACCGTCATGGGGACGCGTATCGTCAACATTTACGCTCCGTCGGGCTCCACCCGCAGACGCGACAGGGCACTCTTCTATTCAGAAGAAATCGCTCCTCTGTTTCTTGGACGCTGCGACCATTACTTGTTTGGGGGTGATTTTAATTGTGTCTTGCACCCTAAAGATCAAGTGCCCCACTACAACACCTGTCAAGAACTGCGTCTTGTCGTCCGAGATCTGTTGCTCCGCGACACTTGGGAAGTTCAGCACGGCGACGCCCCTGGACATACTTACCAGACGAGTCACTCCGCGAGCCGCCTGGACAGAATTTACGTCTCTCGGGAACTCACACCTGCAGTCCAAGGTGCAGAACTTTGGCCCCTGGCCTTTTCGGACCACTGTGCCTACATCTGCAACATTCTCTTCCCCAAGCAAGTGGTCTGGCGTAGTCGTGCACCGTGGAAGCTAAACACCTCCCATCTTCATGATCCCGAATGTCTTCAACGTGTCACCGAGACATGGGCCACCTGTGAACGTCGCTTACCTAAATACTGCACGACCTTGACCTGGTGGCTGGAATATGCCAAACCTGCCATTCGACGTACTTTGATTCAGTATGGAAAGGAAGTTGCTATGTGGCGCCGGCACACTACCGACTATTTCTACGCCGTTCTCCGCGACCTGGACGCCCAACCGCCCACACCCGACACCCAGAGGGAACGCAGCAGGATTAAGGCCCAAATTGTAACTTTGACACGCCGTCGACTGCAGGGGGCTATGGTGCGAACCCGATATCAAGATTCGGCGGAACAGGAACATCCGACCATGCATCATATCGCCTCCGATAGGAAACATCGGCGACAACAACTCATCACCGAGATCACAACCTGTCGCGGCCAGCACGTCACTTGCCAGGCCGAAATCGTCAGTGCCTTTGTCGACCACTACCGCACAATGTACCAGGAGGAGACTACCAACAACCACGCTGAGGAGTCTGTGTTACCACACGTAACTCGCACCCTCACCAGCGACGAAGCGGATGAGCTGATGGAGCCCATTACGCGTGACGAAATCCACGATGCAATCAAAAAAGGTGCTCTGAATAAGTCACCTGGCGTCGACGGATTGCCGATAGAATTTTATCGCGCTTTCTTCACACTAATGGCGTCACGGTGGACAACGATGTTTCATGAACTGCTGACGATGGGGAACGGCGTACCGCCGTCCTTCGTCACGGGAATTATTATACCCATCCACAAACCGACACCAGGTGTGACGACAGCACATTACCGTCCCCTGACTCTGCTTAACGCAGACTGTAAAATTTTTACACGCCTCCTGGCAACGCGATGCCGCAAGGTCCTGCCTAGCATTGTATCCCCGGAACAGACAACTCCGGGCGGATCAGTTAATGTACAAACGGCCACAGGAGAATGTCGCGATTTAATTGCACTGGCAGCGGCGTGCAGACTCCGCGCCGCAGTGGTTGCCATTGATTTTGACAGCGCATTCGACAAAGTGCGGCATCCTTTTCTGTTCTCCGTGATGAACCGCATGGGTTTTCCACCAGCCTTTATCGACGTAATCCGGCGCCTGTACGGCACCGCCGAATCGCTGATTCAGGTTAATGGCCGTGTGGCGGGACCAGTGGCGATCCGACGTTCCGTACGGCAAGGCTGCCCACTTTCGACCCTACTCTATGCCATCAGCCTGGAGCCACTCATCGGGAGTCTGACGAGCCACCTTTCTGGTCTCACTTTGCGACAGCACAGTTTTCGATGTCGTGCGTATGCGGACGACCTCCTCCTCTTGATCCGCTCACGGAGTGAAACACACACGGTACTTGATTTGATATCAACGTACGGCACTGCAGCGGGCAGTAACATGAATGTGACTAAATCCGCGGCGATGCACATTGGACGCGGCCTCTCACACGACGACTTAGCACCTCTCCCGTGTGTACAGAAACTACGATACCTTGGTATCATTTTCACCTCCACCGTGCGCCGCTCCGCTGCCATCAATTTTCGGCGTGCTCTTCAAACCATCCGCACGACGCTGCGACAAAATCTTCTCCGACGACTCGATTCTTTACAACGTGTTCAATACCTCAATCAACATGTGGCGTCCAGAATGGTCCACATTGCACAGGTCCTCCCGCTGCCATCAACTATTGGACGCAGCTTCCAGGCTGCCTTCGGATACTTCCTTACGGCCGGTACGCTCTTTAAGGTCCGCTACGACACGCTCACCCTTCCCCCGCGAGCGGGTGGCCTCGGTCTTCTCAATGTGCGACTCCGCGCGGCGTCCTTGTACATGTCCACCATGCACAAGCAGTGGCACGGGGGCACCTCCCTTACGCGCAGCTTACTGGAAATTCTTGTGCCTGCGACCATAACACCACCAGTACCAGTCGGACACATCAAGCACCATCTGACGCACATTTCTGATTTCATCGTCGACTTCAGTTATGCTCACACACACTTACCGACCACGCGTTCTCCTCGACCTAAAGATTTTTACACCCCACTCCTTCGTTCCATATCCAGCAACAATATCGAACTGCGACATCCGTCCACGCGGTGGCCCACGGTTTGGCCTCACATCCACCAGCCTTTTCTTCCCTCCAACGTCCGGGCAACATGGTACCAGGTCGCAAATGAAAAATTCGCCACAAATCATCGTCTTCACGCCATCGGACTAAAGGACTCTCCACTCTGCTCCATCTGTCACCTCATGGATGACGATGTCCATCAACTGACTTGTGCTGCCACCAGTGACGTCTGGAAACTTGCCCGACAGTTCGTTGCCTGTTACCTCCGGGTTCCGCCGGACTCGATTGACCCATGGACTTTTATCCATCCTGAGAATACTTATTTCCCCGCCACCAAAAATCATGCGATTGTATGGGTCAAGGGATGGACCATCACCTACATGTATAATGATGGCGACCAATCACGCCTTGATTTCTGGCAGTACCGCCCACAGCGAAGTCGAACAGCGACCGCGCTACCGCGCCTTCTTCGCTAATTACCTACACGCGATCTTTACGTCACCCCCGCTCAGTTGGATGGTACCACACGCCGACAGCACTCCCGCCCCCCCTGCTGACATCTGAGACCCCTCGCGCTGCTTTCTACATTGTAACCCATAGTGGAGTAGGCGCATGGACACACGCCTCCTTTCTTTTATGCACTACACCAGATAAACACTGGCTTTTCCCTCACTCCACTGTAAATTGCTTTACACCTCTTAGCTTCCATCAGTATTATTAGTTTTTTTTCCTACACCTTGTTCATACTAAAAAAACTTGCTCACCTTATACGAATATCATGTCTTGTGTTATTTTCGCCGGAAGGATGGCATTTTTCTTGTATTTAAGTTTGTACCAATAAAGATCTTTTGTTCATTTACCCTGTTCCTGGTGAAAAAAAAATAATAAAAATAATAAAATAAAACAACCATAAATAACAAAGCTTGTTTGAGGGAGTGATTCTGGGACGAGAGGGGGAGACATCGCGGCCAGGCCTCGGGTTCCGACCCCTGCCCGCCTTGTCTCCACCTACTCATAAGTGAACACTCTTTAATTAAAAAAAAAAAAAGTTGCGCGTTCGGCTGTTAACCAAAAAAAATAAAAAATAAAAAATAAATAAAAAAAAGTTGGTAGAGCACTTGTCCGCGAATGGCAATGGTCCTGAGTTCGAGTCTCGGTCCTGCACACAGTTTTAATCTGGCAGGAAGTTTCATATCAGCGCACACCCCTCTGCAGAGTGAAAATCTCATTCTGGATTCCGCATACTAGTGTTGCAATGTTTTGTTCAGTTCATGAAATACTAGCCCGAACAAGTCAAAAAAATGGTTCAAATGGCTCTGAGCACTATGGGACTTAACATCTGACGTCTTCAGTACCCTAGAGCTTAGAACTACTTAAACCTAACTAATCTAAGGACATCACACAACACCCAGCCATCAGGAGGCAGAGAAAACCCCTGACCCCGCCGGGAATCGAACCCGGGAACCCGGGCGTTGGAAGCGAGAACGCTACCGCAGGACCACGAGATGCGGGCCGAACAAGTTAACAATATTAATAATTATTGTGAAACAACCACAATTTGTGTTTACTTAGGTACACATGAAGTAACAAGCACCACTGACAAAATCCATTAAAAGTAAGGTAATTCTTGTTTGCACTCCATAAGTAGACCAAAATTAATCATTTTGTTGGTAGCAACTTTTTTCTTGATTTTCGGTCATACTATTCAAGAATTAATTCTCCACGTATTGAGTTTATATACCACACAGCAATCTTCTGACAACTTAGCAGCTTCAACGCAAAGAAATTTTCAAGAGACCAGTGATTGTCACATGATGTCTGTCAGATAATCAGTGGGAATTGAGGTTATTACTTTAAACGCATTATATTGTGACTCATACGATGACACGAGTACCTATCTTTCTGGTTTCAATAATTAGAATGTATGATAACACGGAATATTCATATTTTGTCTTGATCGTGTTAATGTCAAAGAGAAAAGTGGATATTGTTATTTCTGTGGAGCAGATTACTTTATTATACCTCTAGTTACAGGAGTTAACTGCTGATTTGCATGAACTGGAGGAGAGAGTGCACTCACACGCAGAGAGGCAGCGTACAAGCCTTCTGTCTTGGGAACTGGGGCAGCACAAAATTAGTTAGCGGCTACAGCTAGGGTATTACAGTACAAAATAACTTCACCTCTCGTAACTCAAAGAGAAGCAACTAGCTGGATTGCTCGGAGGCCGAAACGCCGCAGCCCACAACAAGGAATACCAGCGGCAAACCCCAAGCGCAGCGGAGCATGCCTAGCTCCTGCCCTCACCGTTCCCAGAAGCGGCATACACGGAGGAAGGAAGTGCTGCGGGCAAAGCTTTTAGTCAGAAACGCGCCGCGGTCGTTCCTTTCAGAGCAGACCTGTTGCAGAACCTGTGTGCTCCGCTGTTCCGTGAGATAGAACGCGCTATATTAATGGCGAGACTTCAGCGGCTCCTACGCGACACGAATTCCATAGAGAGCAGCGCAAGTGTTCAGCAGCAACCCTGCTCTTTTTTCTCCCAGGCATTACCTTGCTTATCGGAAAAGCAGTCCTGACGTTGCAAACTTTTTGCGCCTGCCTTCGTTTCATCAGCAGTTTTGGCCGACAGCCGAATTACCACTGATAACTATCTAACACAAATGGGTCTGGAAGCATGTAGGAAGGAGTCTCAGTGACGATTGCGAACGCCAATGACTCTCGTACACAAAGAGTAGTCATAAAATTTTAATTACCACCTCAAAACCACCGAGATGGATTATGAAACTTTGTGTAGTTTATTCAACTCCAGATCACTTTCAAAAGCAGAGTGGACATATTTCGCTATTACAAATTAAGAATAATGAAAATTACATAATTCATACATACAGGCGTCTACGTATTTACAGGTCTAATTCAATAAGGGTGGTACAAGTAGTGGACAGTGACTTTATAGTAGGAAGCATATCAGTGTCTGAATGAAGTAACCGGGGAAAACCCTGGAAAATCTAAATCAGGGTGAACGGATGAACATTTGAGTGTCCACCCAAACGAATACAAAGCCAGTAGGCAAGAAAGTATCAAGTAAAGTATCAGGAAATTTCTGTGCCATCCAGGCAGTAACTTGACGGTTGCAGAGTTGCTATGCACTTTCTGCATCTTGTCAAGTTTCCGTTACACAACCAGCAGGAAGAATTCGTTACACCAGTCGATACGTTTCTCGAGTGGGCTCAGAAGAGACTCACAGCTTGTGTCTCAAACACTTAGGCCCAGAGTACTGAAATAGCAAACGTGTTTGTCAACGACATTCATTTCCGTTTCAGTACTTAGGCTTACACCTAGAGCATGGATAGGAATAATATTCTGACGCACTGACCAGAAACTAAATATCAATAACGGTCACAACTACTTTTCTGTGGTGTTAAGCACACTGAAAACTCTAAAGCTCATTGAGAAGACGCTATTCATATTTTGGGACCATATCCAGTGACTATACCGTAAATTTTGATCATTATAGACTTATAAAATGTTTTTCTTAAAATCGCTGTCATAGACACTGTTCCCAAAGCTGAGGAACACAAACGAGAAACCAACAACCAACCACTGATTGTGAAAGAATGAACATCTATCGAGCGGCTTCTTATATTATGAATAACATAAAGTTACAAGTCAAGAAACTCTACTGTGTAGGATACCATACGCTATAACCGAATAATGGAGCTAAAAAAGCCACTGAGAACTAATCCAGTGAATGTGTGCAGTGTAGGATACCAGAACATCGAACAAGGTACGCAAAATACAATATTGTTTAGGAATCTTAAGCAGATTTGTTGTTCATTATACGAATACTGGAAGATGGACGGGTAGCTTCTACTCATAACGGTTACAGTATAACTGTTGCTGATGCTTTGTGACTTAGTGCGAAAAAACGTCTCTATCGAAGAACTTTTCATCTTGGAATATGCTTAAGACACAGAGAACGCCAAATAACACCAAGTTCACCAAGGGGGAGCTTGGTGATGACTTCCTGTGGAACGACTCGCAATCGCCGTAGAGTGATTGATTTAGCTCCTAACTATTTCATAAGAACAGAGCCTCTAGGCTTCTACAATGTTCATATGAGAATTATTCTACATCTATACCTGTACTCCGTGAACTACTGTGAAGTTCAAAGCAGAGAGTATGCCACAATGTACCACTTAATAGGTCTTTTTTCCGCTCCATTCAAGTATGGAGTGCGGAAGAATGATTGTTTCAGTGACTGTGCGTTTTGTAAGTAACCTGAACCTGTCCTCATGGATCCTATGGAAGCGATATGATGGGGGCTATAGTATAATCCTTTACTTTTTATCTAAAGTCGGATCTTTATACCTTATTAGTATTCTTTCTAGGGGCAGTTTCCGTCTGTCTTCAACATTCTGCCAAGTCAGTTGTTTCAACATCTCTGTGGCACTCTCCTACGGATCAAACAAACCTGTGAACATTCGTGCTTCCCTTCTTTGTATAGGTTCAATATCCTCTGTTGGTTTTATTTGTTATGGGTACCACACTTCTGAGCAATATACAAAACTGGGACGCATAGGTGATTTCTAAGCAATCTCCAAGTAGACTCATTGTGTTTCGCTCGTATTCCACCACTAAATCAAAGTCTGCTGCCTGCTTTAACCACGACTGGCCTTATGTAATCGCTCCATTTTCCGTCCCCCACTAGTGTTACGTACACGTACAGGTATTTGTATGAGTTTACCGACTCCAGCTGTGACTCAGTGGTACTCGTAGGATACTTTTTTTTATTTGGTGAAGAGCATAATTTTACAGTTCTTAACAGTTAAATCAAGTTGCCAATCTTTCCACTACTTTGAAATCTTATCAAGCTCTAAGCGACTATGCAGCTTCTTTTAGACGGTAGTTCTTTATAGATGACTGCATCATCTGAAAACGGTCTGTGACTCAACACTTCTTTGGTACTTGAGTGACCTGTTTAAAAATGCAAGACCTCCAAGAAAACACAGAGATTGGAAGATATCTAACAAACAAACGAGGACGCTGGATTGAAGTGCTACTCTGAGATGAAAGCTGTAATGAGATGGCACACGTGAGTAGTCAGTTCTAGAACTTTCATAAACCACTACCCATACGCTACTTATTCATGACACCGAGCTACCATTAATTTTATTTGACAGTGGTCATTATTGACTGTGTTAAAGCCCAGACTTAACTTTTTCCTGTCAAAGAATGCTGACAGTGTGCTAATAGTATCGACATGCTTGCACCCCACACTCAAAATAGACTCATTATATGGCAGTTAATCCAAGACAATTGTCCTATACAATCATATTTATAACGAATACTTCATTTCCTTCATAGCAGACTGTCAGCTCGCTGTGGAGGCGATGAGCAAGTGTTACAGTCTACCAAACAATCCCTTGCACCCATTCGCTCCTCCAACACCTATCATAGATGTTTCACAAATTATAATACTGCGAGTAAATGTATTCGACTTCTATTTTAACGGCTCCCAGTTGTCATCTTTGCTGATGGGGTATCCTGTTGTTGCCCTGAAGATGAATAGTTAAGGTAAATACTGATATTCTGTTTGATGTTCAAATATGTGTGAAATTTTATGGGACTTAACTGCTAAAGACAAATTATCTTAAGGGCAAACACACACACCCTTACCCGAGGGAGGACTCGAATACCCGGCGAGACCAGCTGCAGAGTCCATGACTGCAGCGGCCTAGACCGCGCGGCTAATCCCGCGTAGCTATTCTGTTTGATGAATAACCAATGTTTCCATTCTTCCAGATCCACAACTTAACAAATAGTGTAAATAAGGGATATAAATGAGCCTATTCACTATGTTGTTGTTGTTGTTGTGGTCCTCAGTCCTGAGACTCGTTTGATGCAGCTCTCCATGCTGCTCTATCCTGTGCTAGCTTCTTCATCTCACAGTACCTACTGCAGCCTACATCCTTCTGAATCTGCTTAGTGTATTCATCTCTTGGTCCCCCACTACGATTTTTACCCTCCACGTTGCCCTCCAGTGCTAAATTGGTGATCCATTGATGCCTCAGAACGTGTCCTACCAATCGATCCCTTCTTCTAGTCAAGATGTGCCACAAACTCCTCTTTTCCCCAATTCTATTCAATACCTCCTCATTAGTTATGTGATCTACTCATCTAATCTTCAGCATTCTTCTCTAGCACCACATTTCGAATGCTTCTATTCTCTTCTTGTCTAAACTATTTATCGTCCATGTTCCACTTCCATACATGGCTACAATCCATACAAATACTTCCAGAAACAACTTCGTCTCTACTTCGACCATCATCAGTTATTTTGCTCCCCAAATAGCAAAACTCCTTTACTACTTTAAGTTTCTCATAACCTAATCTAATTCCCTCAGCATCACCCGACTAAATTTGACTACATTCCATTATCCTCGTTTTGCTTTTGTTGATGTTCATCTTATACCCTCCTTTCAAGACACTGTCTACTCCGTTCAACTGCTCTTCCAAGTCCTTCACTGTCTCTGACAGAATTACAATGTCATCGGCGAACCTCAAACTTTTTATTTCTTCTCCATGGATTTTAATACCTACTCCGAACTTTTCTTTTGTTTCCTTTACTGCTTGCTCAATATACATATTGAATAGCATCGGACAGAGGCTACAACCCTGTCTCACTCCCTTCCCAACCACTGCTTCCCTTTCATGTCTTCGACTCTTGTAATTGCCATCTGCTTTCTGTACAAATTGTAAATAGCCTTTCGCTCTCTGTATTTTACCCCTACCACCTACAGAATTTGAAAGATAGTATTCGAGTCAACATTGTCAAAAGATTTCTCTGAGTCTACAAATGCTAGAAACGTAGGTTTGCCTTTCCTTAATCTTTCTTCTAAAATAAGTAGTAAGGTCGGTACTGCTTCACGTGGTCCAACATTTCTACGGAATCCAAACTGATTTCGTCTTCTATCAGTTTTTCCATTCGTCTGTAAAGAATTCGCGTTAGTATTTTGCAGCTGTGACTTATTAAACTGATAGTTCGGTAATTTTCACATCTGTCAACACCTGCTTCCTTTGGGATTGGAATTATTATTGTCTTCTTGAAGTCTGATGGAATTTCGCCTGTCAAATACATCTTCTTCACCAGGTGGTAGAGTTTTGTCAGGACTGGCTCTCCCAAGGCTGTCAGTAGTTCTAATGAAATGTTGTCTACTCTGGGGGCCTCGTTTCAACTTAGGACCTTCAGTGCTCTGTCAAACTCTTCACACAGTATCATATCTCCCATTTCATCTTCATCTACATCTTCTTCCATTTCCATATTTTTGTCCTCAAGTACATCGCCCTTGAATAGACCCCCTATATACTCCTTCCACGTCTCTGGTTTCCCTTCTTTGCTTAGAACTGGGTTTCCATCTGAGCTCTTGATATCCATACAAGTGGTTCTCCTTTCTCCAAAGGTCTCTTTAATTTTTCAGTAGGCAGTATCTACCTTGCCCCTAGTGAGATAAATCTCTACATCTTAACATTTGTCCTCTAGCCATCCCTGCTTAGCCATTTTGCACTTTCTGTCGATCTCATTTTGAGACGTTTGTATTCCTTTTTGCCTGCTTCATTTATTGCATTTTTGTATTTTCTCCTTTCATCAATTAAATTCAGTATCTCTTCTGTTACCCAAGGATTTCTACTAGCCCTCGTGTTTTTACCTACTTGATCCTCTGCTGCCTTCACTATTTCATTCCTCAAAGCTACCCATTCTTCTTCTACTGTATTTCTTTCCCCCATTCCTGTCAATTGTTCCCTTATGCTCTCCCTGAAACTATCTACAACCTCTGGTTCTTGTAGTTTATCCAGGTCCTATCTCCTTAAATTCCCACTTTTTTGAAGTTTCTTCAGTTTTAATCTACAGTTCATAACCAATAGATTGTGTTCAGAGTCCACATCTGGTCCTGGAAGTGTCTTACAATTTAAAATCTGGTTCCTAAATCTCTGTCTTCCGTTATATAATATATCTGAAATCTTTTAGTATCTCCAGGGTTCTTCCATGTATACAACCTTCTTTCATGGTTCTTAAACCAAGTGTTAGCTATGATTAAGTTGTGCTCTGTGCAAAATTCTACCAGGCGGCTTCCTCTTTCATTTCTTAGCCCCAATCCGTGTCCACCTACTACGTTTCCTTCTCTCCATTTTCCTACACTCGAATTCCAGTCACCCATGACTATTAAATTTTCGTCTCCCTTCACTACCTGAATAATTTCTTTTATCTCATCATACATTTCATCAATTTCTTCATCATTTGCAGAGCTAGTTGGCATATAAACTTGTACTACTCTAGTAGGCGTGGGCTTAGTGTCTATGTTGACCACAATAATGTGTTCACTATGCTGTTTGTAGTAGCTTACCAGCACTCCTATCTTTTTATTCATTGTTAAACCTACTCCTGCATTACCCCATTTGATTTTATATTTATAACCCTGTATTCACCTGCCCAAAAGTCTTTTTCCTACTTCCCCCGAACTCCTTCCACGTCTCTGGTTTCCCTTCTTTTCTTAGAATGGGTTTCCATCTGAGCTCTTGATATTCATACAAGTGGTTCTCCTTTCTCCAAAGGTCTCTTTAATTTTTCAGTAGGCAGTATCTATCTTGCCCCTAGTGAGATAAATCTCTACATCTTAACATTTGTCCTCTAGCCATCCCTGCTTAGCCATTTTGCACTTTCTGTCGATCTCATTTTTGAGACATCTGTATTCCTTTTTGCCTGCTTCATTTACTGCATTTTTATATTTTCTCCTTTCATCAATTAAATTCAATATTTCTTCCGTTACCCAAGGATTTCTACTAGCCCTCGTCTTTTTACCTACTTGATCCTCTGCTGCCTTCACTACTTCATCCCTCAAAGCTACCCATTCTTCTTCTACTGTATTTCTTTCCCCCATTCCTGTCAATTGTTCCCTTACGCTCTCCCTGAAACTCTGTACAGTCTCTGGTTCTTTCAGTTTATCCAGGTCCCATCTCCTTAAATTTCCACCTTTTTGCAGTTTCTTCAGTTTTAATCTACAAGTCATAACCAATACATTGTGGTCAGAGTCCACATCTGCCCCTGGAAATGTCTTACAATTTAAATCCTTGTTCCTAAATCTCTGTCTTACCATTATATAATCTATCTGAAACCTGTCAGTATCTCCAGGCTTCTTTTGTGATTCTTGAACCAAGTGTTACCTATGATTAAGTTTTGCTCTGTGCAAAATTCTACCAGGCGGCTTCCTCTTTCATTTCTTTGCCCCAGTCCATATTCACCTACTACGTTTCCTTCTCTCCCTTTTCCTACTACCGAATTCCAGTCACCCATGACTATTAAATTTTCATCTCCCTTCACTATCTGAATAATTTCTTTTATTTGATCATACATTTCTTCAATTTCTTCGCCATCTGCAGAGCTAGTTGGCACATAAACTTGTACTACTGTAGTAGGTGTTGGCTTCGTATCTATCTTGGCCACAATAATGCGTTCACTATGCTGTTTGTAGTAGCTTACCCACATTCCCATTTTCCTATTCATTATTAAACCTACTCCTTCATTACCCCTATTTGATTTTGTGTTTATAACCATGTAGTCACCTGACCAAAAGTCTTGTTCCTCCTGCCATCGAACTTCACTAATTCCCACTATATCTAACTTTAACCTATCCATTTCCCTTTTTAAATTTTCTAACCTACCTGCCCGATTAAGGGATCTGACTTTCCACGCTCCGATCCGTAGAACGCCAGTTTTCTTTCTCCTGACAACGACGTCCTCCTGAGTAGTTCCCGCCCGGAGATCCGAATGGGGGACTATTTTACCTCAGGAATATTTTACCCAAGACGACGCCATCATCATTTAATCATACAGTAAAGCTGCATGCCCTCCGGAAAATATACCCTGTAGTTTCTCCTTGCTTTAAGCCGTTCGCAGTACCACAAGAGCAAGGCCGTTTTGGTTATTGTTACAAGGCCAGATCAGTCAATCATCCAGACTGTTGCCCCTGCAATTATTGAAAAGGCTGCTGCCCCTCTTCAGGAACCAAACGTTTGTCTGGCCTCTCAACAGATACCCCTCCGTTGTGGTTGCACCTACAGTACAGCTATCTGCGTCGTTGAGGCACGCAAACCTCCCACCAACGGCAAGGTCCATTGTTTATAATATACTAGTTGATGTAATAGTATTTCGGCAGTATTCTTCCCTTATTCATTATTTTGTGAGAGCACAAATCTGTGTGGAATTCGTGTGAATCAAAGTGCAGAACGTATTTGTTTAACTAGCTAATGGTCGGTATTTTTCAGAGCAGTGGAAATACGTTTGCTTACTGATTACTTAACTAATTGTTACACATAGGACCTGTGTATTGGGTGTCACCTCATTTGTATGTAAGATGCAATTATCTGCATAATTAATGTAATTACCACAACAATGAACTCTTATCACTTTTGTATCTTTAGTAGCTGATAAATTAAAGACTATTAATTAATTCGTTAAGTCAGATTATTGAAACTGAAGCAAAATGTCATAGACGTTTTTCTCAAATTGAACTTGATGTATATTTCTCCGATAGCTCTGCATGATTTCACTGAAATGTGGTAAATGTTTGTCATATGTTATCTGAAAGTATTATTTAGAAAACGAGGTGCGTGAATACTCGTAATATGTTCAAAAACGGTACTAAAACTGGTGACGTAATGTATGCAGCAAGATGTGCTGAGTAATACTATTTATAGTAATTGCTTATTTCACATAAAATTACAGAAATGAGCTTCAATTATGCATATGATTAAACTTCAGTATAAATATCTAATGTAACTATTTAGGACAGATTAAACTTTATTTTAGATCACTATTACGCTGTAAAGATGTCATTGAAGTTTCATTTGTTATTTCTCAGATATTAATACACCACTGTTTGCGTTACTGCAGAGATGATGTGTAGATCTTTAATTGTTAATTCATCATCCTGTAGAAGCCCTACAACGTCTGCTTACAGTCGTCTGTATAATTCACAGAAAGACAGACAATAATGATAATAGTGTAAGTCAATTTGCCAGAAACAATACACTGCTCAGGGATGTTGACTAACATTGCTCTCTCATACAGAAAGTAGAATTTAATTTTTCATAAGACCACTACACACGATTCATTCATTAACAGTATCAAAATAATCATTAAATGACAATGGATGGGCTATCTTTAATACTGGTAGTGCATGTAACTGTCATTTTACATGTAAACCAAGTAAAACGTCTATATCATATGAAAAAGAATATGTCATGACGCTTCTTAGTTTCTGTCCAATTCACGACTCATATTAAGAAGACATTTATTTGCTACTTTACTCAGTTCTATCTTCTTGCCTTAACGCAAGTTTAGTGTAGCTCATCATCGTGAGCAGCATACGTGTCTACTTGGTTCTAATGAGATATGTGTTCGTATATTTGTGCGGCTTGACATGTGTTTCGCTTCACCCGTTACGAGTTTTTTGTTCCATTTCCCACTTGTCCTTGAAAGAAGTGTGTGGTGGTCTATCTGGGTAGGTGTTCCTCTTTGCCAGCCATTACGTAGTGGACGTTAGCTCACGGAGCAGGATGAAATGCATAGAGCTATTGGGATCTGTTGCTCGTAAGAAGCAATGACGGCGCAACGCTACCTTTACGTAGGTTGTCAGCTCTTGACTAAGTGCACCACCACTAACGTCACTGACAGTTCAACACCACCTCACTCAATGAGTATTCAAACACATATCTCATTTACTTGCAATGACTGCAATATGATTGCTGCTAATGCTTTTCCAAGAAAAGCGAAAAGCGACTTATGAAAGATTTTTTACACGCAGTGCGCCTAAAACAGAGAGAATCCAAAATTAAAGTAAGAAGTTAACCAAACTGAGAGAAGGACAGAATTTCTCTGCATTTCCACGAGTTCTTACAACTTAATTTTAGGCGTATTGAATGAGAGAATTGTGAGACATGGCCATTACGTAATGTACTTATAAGGAAACTTTGTTCTCTAACACAAAAATATGATTTTATTTATTCCTTAGGCGTTTTAGCATTTTGTCATTGTCAAAGGATACTGGTCACAAAGATTGCATGCAACGTGACTTTACCAAGCATAAGTGTATTTACGTTTTTTTTTTTTCGGCCACTGCAAGCGGTTCCCCGCACAATAGCCTTACTCTATTTTGATCTTTATTATGTTTATAGCTTCCGAGGTCTCATTGAGGATGCTTACATTCTGCAATCAACGCTGTGTTGTTACCTTTTTTTGTGTTCCTCTGTCTTGGGGATAGTGCCAATGACGTCGACCTCAAGAAAAGCATTTTCTGACTCTAATTATTAAAGGAAACGTTGCCTGCTCATGCCGTTTACAGTAGAACAAATGGACATGCTTCAAAAATGTGAATTGTGTCTGGTGAATGAGCTTCCCAGTTTTCAGTACACTTAAGATACAAAAATAAAAATAATTATGACTGTTATTGATCTATGATGTCCCGTTTGCAATCAGTATATAAGAAAATTAGTAGTAACTACCTTTAATTCCTAAACCTAGTTCCAGAACAGTGAATTCATCTCATAGACCAACACTTTAGATACGGGTATATCAGACTCAATGAAACACTAAAGCAGCGAGCGCTGCTGAATCTTTCCACCATGAGCTTCACAAGTGCGAGCCCACTGAAGGAACACATTGACTGGTGCAACGAATTTTTCCTGCTGGTGGTCTAACTGAAACTTGCCAACAATGCAGAATGTGTTTGTCAGCTCTGTGACTGTCAAGTTACTCCCCGGATTGCGCAGTATAATATTGCTAATTTAATTTGATATTTTGTTGTCATTTCCATTAATTAATCTCACTGATTTTCACTTGAGGTGTGACATCGGTTTACCAATTTCTTGTTAGAGTCCACAAATTGCAAATAATCTCACCTTTTACGTTGCGTATTACTATTTCTAGCCACCACAGGGACAATAATGGAGAGACGAATGCTGCGACCCTTTGCTAGCTCTGAGGTAACGAAATCACACTGTATAATAAAGATTGCATTAGCTCTCTATTCCAGCCTTGGAGTAGAGCAGTTTCTCATGTGTTCTGCGACAAAACTCCAACAACCTAGATTGCAAAGCAGGAAGAAAATCATACAAAAACTTCTCCATCACAACCTGACTTGCAATTTCCGGTAAACAATAGTAGAGCAAAAGCCATAAACTAGTAATACTAAACTCTGGATAATTCCTTTTTCTGCTTCTGCTGACATTTTTGATAACTTTGTAAGAGGTCCATAATTAAGGTATTTGTTGCTAGGACGCTCGAGCAGACGTAATTATGACGGATTGCTCACGCTCTGCCTGCGATATGTAAGCTATAAGAGAACAGTGTTGACTGCAGTAAGAGCACTAAGGAGTAAGTAGTAGCTAGCAGTCGTGTGTACGGAGTTGGCTGGGCCGGTCGTGGGGAGCGATGGCGGTGCCTGAGCGATGTAATATAAGGTAAAAGCAGCCGAGCGCATATGTAGTTTGTTACAAGAGAATTGGTACTATTGTTATATCAAGTTCCAGTAAATGTTTGAAAAAATCTTTTAATAATAATCCTTTTCAAAAAATTAACTTTTTGACAATCATTCATTTGAATTTAAAGAATTTATTAATTTCTGTAATCCATGGTCATCCCATTTATCGGAAAGAAAAATCAGTCGTTTTCTTTTATGCATGATAAATCTAGCGGCCAGCATTGCACTGCGCTGGGCCAGAAGAATTCCTTATAGGAGCAGATATATACGCGTTATCCGGCGACTTCATTGAGGTAAGAATTTTCAATTTATTCAGAATGATCTTTCAGGGCCATGACGCAGCACTGCTGACGTCCAAAATTTACCAGTTTAGATTCACAGTCAGTTAATTATTGAAAGGTTATATATGAGTCACATTTTTTATTAGGAGGTTAGTCACATTATAGTATTGGTAGGTTATGGAATTTATCTGTGGGGAGGCTACAACTTCAATCCACAATTTTATTAAGTAGTCTTCTTTATGTGTCTACTCCAGATGACATATTCGCATGCTACTTTAATATGACACAGGACAAAATGTATATAGAGACCATTTCGAAGAGCACAATATCTTCCTAATTCGTGGCGGTTTATGCATACACATGTTTCAAATGCTTTTTGTTTTATTAAAATAGGCTTTCATTGTAAAGTCGTCGTGTTCAGTTGTAATACATCTATAATAGTACAGTGCATATTTTAACAGCGTTTCACAATTAGTTTATTTAATATAACAGTAAAAATAAGAGAGAAGAAAATCAACAACAATATATTCCCCAACACTATCTAAAACAGTCCGATAATGCTCAGGTTATTTATCAGATCCATGTCAGTAGAAATCTACACGTTTAGAGTTAAAGATTCTTCAGTCCAGGTCTGAAATTAATTTTCTTACGGAAAGGAATTTTCTTGACATTTTTTCTGTCACGGGTGGAAAATGTGCAAGATCTGCAGAATGGGTGAGTGAAGGATGACTTGCCCTGATTAGTTTTGCTTTTGAAATCAGCGCGGTGTGTTATCGTCTAGCAGCAGAACTTGAAGCAGTTTCGTTATCGTTTTCCTTCACTGCTGTCAAACTATGTCTCAGTTTCCGAAGAAATCCTAGCTATGACGGACACAACTGTAGGAAGGAATTCATAGTGTATGTCCCTCAGAATTCTACGTACAGCCATCTTTTTGATCTGGCAATACTGTAGGATGCGGAAGTGTCTAGAGGAAGTAATGACGTTGGCTTAGCGCTTTGCAGTGCTGTATCTTCTCGTGATCTAGTGGTAAACTTCGCGCTTTGTAAATGTAAACACACGAGTTCGATACTACTCCTTGCTTTACTTTTCAAACCTATAAAATTTTATCCAAGTCCATAATTTTATATTAACAGAGAGCATAAGAATGCTGTGATAATTAGTATAATTAGTTAATGAAATAGAAACATAAATATTATACTACAAAAAATAGTGGGATATTGCCGCGATTTGTAAAAATTAAATGTAAAGCTTTTACATTTGCCTGAATAAATATTATAGATGTGGAAGTAGTCTATTCCTGTACCATCGTGTTCTTTGGTAGAGGCAGTCGAATCACTTTCTGATGTCACGTTACAGCTGAATGTACGTGCTTGCCTTCTCTTCTTTAGTATACCTCATGGTTCAGCCTGTTACGTATCAAGTAAGGAGACAAATATGCTGTAATGTTCATACGTCGGTTCCATTTGTTACTTTATATGTTTTATTTTTATTTTATCAGCATGAATTTTACTTTTGTTAGAGCATGATTCTTTCTCTCAGGGATATTATCTTTTCTTATCACTTTTACTTACTTGCATAAGTAAATATGAAACGTGTTCTTGAAGGGCTGCTGTTATTCATGTGCCAACTTTAGATTTTGCACGTGATGACTGTAATATAGTTTCCGTTAACTGAATTGAATGTAATTTTGTTAATATGTAGTTATTGATTGCAAAACAAGGCTCGAGAGAATTTCGATTGTTGCCGTGGAGTGGCCAAGATAAAACTTACTGAACTCATGAAATCTGTATAACTTAAAAAATGAACTTTAACGTAAATTAATTATCTGTTGCAATTTTAAAATGTTCTTACAACGAAATCTCTCGCATTTACAGTTACTATTATCAATAAAAAATAAATTAATACTTCGGCGCGTAATGGCCGACCAGAGGCTGCATCGGAAGATGAGCTTCCCGGAGCGCAAATTACTAAAAAGATGTTTATTAACAATAATTAGCCACTGCGAGCATTTGAGGCGACAACTATTACAAGGAAATTCATTTTGTGATAACGATAATTAGTTTATTTTAGAAGAATACAGAATAACTTACATAAAATATGTGTAGCCGCTCAACGGCTGCCTTCCGTATCGCGAATTAAAACAATGTGTGTATCATAAAATACGTCCTTCCTCCTCGGCCGTACAATGGCGTCTCTTTACGATCCTTTATTTTCATAGACATCTTTTAAATGAAGATGTTACTCTTAAATTATCGCTGCATATCAGTTGTTTCAAGAACATTAACTGTGTATTTTATACTAATTATATTCATAAAATACGTTAACTACGGTTTACAACCGATAAAAATGGCAATATTTATGTGACGTACCGTCACAATGTGTAAAGTGAAACTTTCCCTGAAGTAAATGAAATGTATAAACTTGCGTACAAAGTATATGTTTCTTCAACCCCAAAATCACTAAAACACTATGAAATGAAATGTCGTGTGACGAGGGCCTCCCGTCGGGTAGACCGTTCGCCTGATGCAAGTCTTTCGATTTGACGCCACTTCGGCGACTTGCGCTGAGGGCGGAATGAAGATTAATGACTCGGTCGACTTTCTCGCTTCGCTGAGACAAGTTGCAGCCGCACCGCTCCGAATTGCAGCGTGTAACATAATTCTGTATAACATTACTATGTCAGCGTGTGAGAAACAGGGTGCTGTAATCGCGCTTCGAACTGGAAGTGTTCGTCCGCACGTCGAGCGACCCCTCCTTCATCATGACAACGGCAGATCATAAACGTGCGTTGCGAGATCTGCAACAGTCCGACACCTCGGATTCACTGCCATTGATCGTCCTTCACATATTCCCTACTTGGTCCCATCCGATTTTCATGTTTCCAAAACTTAAGAAAAACTTTTGAAAACTTCACTTTAACAGCAACGAAGCGGTGCAAGCAGAGCTGAAGTTACGGCTACGTCAACAACATAAAAATTTCGGAGGCATTAGTTTTCAGCACGTGCTCGTATTGTGGAACAAAAATATAAAATGTTAACGATAAATCCTCGCTGTTGTTTGGCGATTAGCCTAGGCCCTAAGTTATTTACGGTGAAATGAATCATTCAAACAAAAAGCGTGGCTGGTGACAATTTCTTCAGTGATATTTGCGATACTTATGTAGGGAAATTATTTGTCCTACGTTTCATACACACTTTTGTGTGTTTCTGGAGGCTGTACATATAAATTTTTCATTTAACTATTATGTATTTTGCATTTTGTACCAAATTTTAATTTATAACTTATGTTAGTTGAAATTAGAACACTGGGCGTGCGGGGCGGCTAGTAAGTTACTTCGCTGGTTTAAAGTTTTGATGCCGTCTTTAATAACGTGAGCCTGGCAACTAAGCGAAGGGAAACATACTGACCTTAGTTTCTAGTCTGCACGGCCACATTCCGGTCCAGCCCCCTGAAAGAAAAGCGTCTACTTCCCATTTCTTTACGAGATCAGGACTATGAATTTAATAAAAGTTTAAAGTTCCAATCAAGATTTATAGCGTTATGTTCAATTGAAAACAAGTCTTTCTAATATAACAACACCTTTAGCGGTTCAGAGGCGACCTCTACGGTAGCTCCCTGACTAACATCACTCAAATGGGAGTTCGCAATAAATGTTCAAAAATTAATGCTCGCCATAAAAGTAGAAATAAATTCACCACTTGTCGCGTGGGACTGAATTTCACACGGACGGCACACTAACAGTTATTTTACCGAATTCTGAACGATCCAGGACGGTGTACAGTCCTCGCGAGTTCTCTATCCGTATTCACTGCAAATACGCGCTTGTCACAGCTCGGCTCTGACGTCATTCGAGGCAGAGCGGGGCCAGACGTTTAACTGGCGCGGACCTCACAGTGTCTGAGAGCGAAGTGAACCTTCCTATTGCTAGCTTCAGCCTGACAGAGACAGATTGGTCTCTGTTGTTCGGTGGAGTCTAAGCTGGTTGGCTATTCCTCCAAGCTGGCGGTGTGTGCGGGTTGTCCTTTCGTTGTGATTATGTCCTTTCAGTCTGCTGGGACGGCGTTCCTGGCGTGCTTGCAACTTATTGGTCGCGAAGCAGGTGTGGCCATCTGGTGGCGTTGAGACGCTGCACACGGTGGCCTAGTGCTCGGAGGAGCGGATTTGTTGACTGCATGGTCTTCTCGTAGAAGAGTCGTGCAGCCTGGCGAAACCTCTCTCTAACAGTTGGAATGTTCGAGACTCGGTTAAGGTCGTCCGACGGGAAGTCCCGAGGGAGGTGCAACGCCAGCCGTAGGATCCGGTTTTGGAGTCGTTGTAGTCTTCCGACGTGGCTCGCTGCGGCGTTGCCCCAAACCACAGCGGCGTAGTCGATGAGTGGACGGATTAGAGTCAGATACATCGCAACACCCAGGTCAGGTGGGAGTGCAGTTGATGGATTGAGGAAGGGGTAGAGCTGTGTCATTCTACCCCTGACCTTTTTGACTATATCATCGATGTGTTGTCTCCAAGTGAGCCCTCTATCCAGCGTCACACCCAGGTACTTTGCTGTAGTGCCCCAAGGTACGGCGGTTCCCCTAATGGTGATCTGCGGTAGAGCATCTGGAATATGTTTCTTCGTGATGAGGAGGGCTTGCGTCTTAGCCCCATTGAAGCTGAGGCGCCACTTCCTGGCCCACTGACTAAGTGTGTCAGCTGCTGCTTGCATGCGTCTTTGGAGTAGAGCTGCATTCATGCTCCTTGCGTACATCGCCGTATCATCTGCGTAGAGGGCAAGGTGGACCCTGTCCATCCGCGGCATGTCTGCAGTATACAGGATGTAGAGTATGGGGCCGAGGACGGAGCCTTGGGGAACTCCAGCCCTGACCAGACGGCGCGTCGACAAGTCCTCCGTGCGGACATGGAAGCTTCTGTCGGCGAGGTAAGATTGTAGGAGGCGGACATGCGGCAGGGGCACACCGAGGTCCAGAAGCTCGAAAAGGAGCCCCACATGCCATACAGAATCGAACGCCCGTGAGACATCCAGGAAGATGGCCCCGAAAAACTCCCGTCGTTCGATGGCATCAAGGGCCTCTTCGACTAGTCGAAGCAGTTGGTGCGTTGTTGCATGACCAGGGCGAAAAGCACATTGTTCGTCCGGCAGTAGACGTTCTTCCTGAATGTGACGTTGTAAGCGTCTGAGATAAAGTCTTTCAAAGACCTTGCTGACCGCTGGTAGTAAGCTGATGGCCTGTAGCTACTTGGTAAACGAGGGTCCTTCCCAGGCTTCTGGATGGGCACTACCTCCGCATGTTTCCATGCTTGAGGATAGTGTCCAGTGCGGAGAATGTTGTTGAAAAGTCGAGCCAGGTGTTCTGTGGCTGCTGGTGGCATCTGTCGCAGCATTTCATTTGTGAGCTGGTCAGGGCCTCCCGCCTTGCTCTTGTTGAGTCGCCGAAGTTCTACAGAGACTTCATCAGCATCCACCTCTTCGATGTGATCGTCGCCCACAGGTGCATTGAGGAATACCGGAAGACGTTGTGTAACCAGTCGAATGTGATCCGGATCCATGGGGTCCATGATGGGCTGGAAATTTCGTTCAAAAACATCAGCGATGGCGTTGGCTTTGTCCGCTGGGCTGCTGGCGATGTTTTGACCGACTTGTAGCGGCGGTATCCTCTGTCGTCGGCGGAGGAAGAACTGCGTGGCTTTCCAAGCAGTACCATCATCAACCCGAAGAGTGGCCAGGCGGTTGGACCATTTCTGATGGCTGTGATTTGCAACGGCAACCTTTATCTATCTCCTCATCCGGTTTAGTGCCCTCTTCGTTGCTGCGTTTCGTGTCAGCTGCCATTCACGGAATAGGCGATTTTTGGCGGTTATCGCCTCCATTAGATGTGGTGGCAGTTGCCGAGATCGGTCAGGTGGTTCAGATCGCGGCCGCGGTGTGGCCCGGTGCACCGCCTGTATAGCACAGTCTTGAAGGAATCGGGCATAGCCATCAACTCCAACCTCAGCAGCATCTGGTGCATCTCGGAGGCCCTCAGCGATCAGCTCCTGGTATCGGATCCAGTTGGTGTTCCTGGTCTGGATTCCTCTCCGAGACACTGGCTGAGCATCGACATCGATGTCAAAGATAACTGGAACATGGTCCGAGGATAAGGCGTTGCGAGTGCTGGCAGATATAACATAGGGCACCCCCTTGGCCACCGCAATGTCGAGCACGTCTGGAAGTCCACCATTGTTAGGAAAGTGGGTGGGATCATGAGGTCTGAGGATGATGGCGTTCCACCGCTGTGCGACTCGGAGAAGTTTTCGTCCGTAGTTGTTGGTAAGACGAGAATGCCATTCAGTATGTTTTGCATTAAAATCACCGCCGGCAAAGACCTTTCCAGGTAATGTCAGCAGCGCTTCAACGTCCTGTTGGAGTAACTGCCTGCCAGGTGGACGGTAGACAGCCACAAACGTGATGCGCCCATGTGAGGTGTCAACAGCTACAGCAGTTGCCTCCATCGCTTGTAGTGGCGGAAGCTGAATCTGATGGTGCGCCAGTGAAGTCCGGACGTAGACCGCACTACCACCGCCATGAGTTGGTCTGTCAGTCCGATAGCACACGTAGTTCGCTGCTCGGACGTGAACTCCAGGCTTGAGAAAAGTCTCCGAGACGAGGCAAATGTCAACGGCTTCATCTCGCAGCAGCTGACGAAATTCGCCATCTTGGGTGCGGATGCCCTGGGCATTCCACACGCCTACAGTGACTCCTCGTTGACTACGGGCCATGCTGGGTCTTCAGTGGTCCGGTGGTGATTGCCTGAACGGCTGCACTAACAGCGGCGACGAGTTGCTGCGGAATATCCCTGAGCAGCTCCCGAAGTTCTTGCAGGAGGAGCTTCATTTCTTCCATGCTGGAATCGGCCGCCTGGGAGGGTGCAGATGCAGCGTGTGGGTGTTGAGCTGGGGTTACCACGACGACAGCCTGGCGTCCCTGTTGGGAGCGGTCGTGTTGTCCCTGGTCTTCACTCTGTTGCTGATCAGGACGCAGTGCTGGTGGTCGCGCTGTGCCTCGTGGACGGCGGGCCTTCTTGATGTCTGCAGCTGTTGCAACAGTGGCTGGCGCCGTCGCAGGTACGGGGGCCTGCGGAGAGGAGCCAGGGGAAACAGCAGCAGCAAAACTGACTCCAGGTCTGACTGGTGCAGGCCGCTTTATTGAGCCAGGGCGCTGGCCACGGCTCCGTGCCGCAGCCAGTTGGAAGCTGGAACAGCCGCGGTAAGAGGCAACATGTTCTCCCCCACATCCAGCGCATTTGGGCGGTCCATCTGTCCGCTGCCATGTGCAGTCGCGACTAGCGTGCTCCCCTGCACACTTAACACAGCGTGGGGGTAGCGTGCAGAACCGTGCTACATGCCCAACCATTTGGCAGTTGTAGCACTGAGGTTCTCCCCTCTTCGAGCGGAGTTTTTCTGTAGTGACTGGTGTCGCCGCTATCTTCGTGACCTGCCACAGCCCACGGTTGTGTGGGATATCACAAGTGACCACTAGGACCAGCGGCGTCTCCTTTCTGGTTCGGCGAGACGGTAGGCGGGTTATCGACCTGAGTCCAAATCCATAGCCCATATCCTCCAGTTGCTGCCGGATGTGATCCAGGCTGTAGTTTCGAGGGAGCCCTCGAAAGACGATCTTTAGCGTCTTGTCCGTTGCCGACGGATAAGTGTAGAACGGCTTTTCCTGTTCTCCGAACGCAGCCGTAACCTTTCTGTAGTCATCAGCTGTTTTCAGCGTGACCTTGTACAGGTTGGTGCCAGCAGGCTTGATGACAACGTTGTCTTGGCCAACAAGACGAAGCAGCATCCTGTAGAGGCCGTCGTAGTCTTCAGTATGTTGGACCACAATAGGCGGCGGCCTTGGTTCACTCTTCTGAGTAGGTAACTCCACACCCTCAGCGAGCTCATCATAACTGTTTGTCGTCGGAACCGGCGGTGCAGATGACAGTTGAGCCTTCCTGGCCGGCCGTTTGACGAGTTGAAAACCTTCCTCATCGACGACGACATCCGCCGGTTTTGCCTTCTTTCCCGTAGGAGAGGCTCGAGTAGTTCCTGTGGTGGTGGTCGCCCTTCTTTTCGTCGTCCTGGTGGAGGTGGACGCTTCATGTCGTGCCGCCGTCTCGTCGTCCGACTCGGGCAGCGGTACTTGCAGTGCAGCCGACTCGAAATCCATAGTCGTGTCCAATGACGATGCCTGGGTCGTCTTAGGTGGGGGGCCGGATGGGGCCGCCGGCAAAGCAAGCTCTGCCGGACGGCCATCCGCCACACCCTTCGCTGTACGGACATCCTCTCGCTCCGACATCTCAGCGCGGACTAACCTTCCTATTGCTTCAGGGGCTGTACTTATAAGGCGCCGATGCGGACTGCCGAGAAAACATCTGTTCTCTCTGTCTATTTGCATACGGTGGCAGTCTACAAACGACCGCTATCCCTGGTACATAATCTTTAATAATATAGTTACCAATTACGTCATAAACTTTTTTAATTTTTACTGCTATGCAGATAAGCAGTTTGAAAGCACGTAGAAAGTTTCAGCTCGCTAGAATGAAAACTTTGCTTAATAGAATTTATTTAGTGAAACTAACGGTAGATTGTTACCTCTGAACCATACTTTTGCTAAGACATAAATCAGTTGCTATTTATGTTACAAGTCTTAAACTTGGTGTAGCTCTATTATTACATCATCTGGTTTAACCAAAATCCTCTATTATTAAAATTTCAAGTACTTAATCTAAAACACTTAGGTACATGTTAGTTACAAAATTGGTTTTTATTTAATTACTCAAAAACAATGGAGGTAGATTAACGTGGACTCTGTTATTATTTTTGTGGTGTACTGAAGCATAAAACAAATTTTGAAGTTTCTAAGACCATTATTTAGCGCCTCTGATGTTTCCGAAAAACGTGGATTCTGGCGTTAATGTTTGTTTTAGGGTTTTGGAAACCAGCATCACTTATTTATAACTTCTAACTGCACCTTCTGACCAAATTCTGGCTTCCTAGCATCATTATTTAGCGCCTCTGATTTTTCTCTTAAAACGGCATTTTTCCGTAAATTATTAAGCTTAGAACATCAGGACTTGGTATTTGGAACATTATTATACTAAACTATAATTTAACAAAGTTTTAAACATAAATTATGATTTTTTTATTTCATACTAAATTGTGGTGCAGTACCTGGGCGCTACATGCAGACGCGTTAAGGTGAAGTGGCGCTACTAGCAGTGAACTGGGATAAGTCCCGGCGCACTCGCTCGCCTCTGTATCTCACACACGATACAGCGCTTAGTTTGCTTCAGGCGGATTAGAAGGAAGCAAGAAGTTAGTAGGGACTATAGTCAATAATTCAGAGATTCATGATGCAGAAAAAGAAGGTTCGAGAAAAGAAAATTCCCCATTATGGGTCGTGTCAGACTTTGGTAATCTTGAAAGATACAGTTTTCAATAATTTATTAAAATGTGTTAGTTTTGTTAAGAAATTGTGATTCAGTGTTTTGTGACTAATATTCCAAATTGGTGATTAAATATGAGGTACATATAAATTTTATAAAAGCAGCTGTTTAAAGAGACAATAGAATCAAAACTTTACTGTTACAAAATTAAAACCCTGAAACTGACCTAGAAGCTCTTAATATAAAAGTAATGGAAAAAATTTGCATTATAATATGAAACAGAACTCTTGAGAGTCCCAAGTTTTGGAGTTTAAGGCATGCATCGTCTTGCTTGAGGGCACCGACGTTCGTCTAAGTGAAATTAAAAAAAAAAAAAAAAAAAAAATGGCGTGCAAACGTACCTAATTGAACATCTGTGTCATATAGTGATTTTTTTTTTATATAAATTCCGTTGGAACATGTCATCCCTAAGTTCTTCTGTGACGTTCCAGCACCGCAGCACAGGAAAGTTAACAACCATAAATTGAACAAACGATCAGTATAAATTCAAAATGAAGAGTCGACTTGATGGATACAGTGGCCTAGATGTAGAGACTGTGGGATCAAAGTTCGCAGACTACCACGCCACCAGAATCTATCTTGAGATAGTTCGAATCTATGACTTCCGTGGGAGGCACATCAACAAACAGAAGGGTGACTATTACCAACGACAAGCTGCATTAGTTAACAGTAATTCCCTCCGTAAAATTAAACTTTTAAATGAGTATAAAACTAGAAATATCGTTTTCTTCAATTTGAGAAGTTACGTTAATGATATGAACGTTTCTGCAGCATAAACTAAACAGTTCAACGTGTGTAGTGAGCCCATTGGTCCCAGAGTTAAGTTCCATAATGTGGACTGATAGATCATATTGAAATGAGTTCGAGAATACGCAACATATATACTACTGAAAACCAGAATAGAGTTCTGATTTGGCACAATCTTTTGAATATGATCTGTCACAATATGCCTAGAAGTTTAAAGTTGTCTGTCGTAAGGGCAACTTTTTTTTCCATGTTTTCTGCGAAGGAGTTTCTGCGCCGAACAATCGATCTCTGAAAGCTAACTGTCTTTGACGAACTCAATAGGAGTATATGAGGGGAAACACTTTTGCGATCGGATATGGTAACAAATCGCGGGCGACCGCTGCTCGTGTTCCTGTTAGAGCTGATGGCTTGAATCTGGACAATATGTGTTGGACACTGTCTGTCTTGTGTTCCGGTCGACACGTTTCGGTGTACTGCTATGACTGAGCAGCTACTAAGTAATTTCCTGTTGTTGTTTCTCAAATACTGGTGTTGTAGTTTACATTGTGCAACTTGGTGCAGTAATACACTGGTGTACAAATCTTAAGAAGGGAAGTATCTTTCGTATGATGTGTCACTGAAAAGTAACACAGTTCTACGAAACTTGGACCGTACACAGAAAGAACTATTACAGTATACTGCAGAAGGTGCCCGAAAGAAACACGCAATGAGACGAACAAAAAAGACCTTTTATTTAAAGACAGTGACTGACCTGAAGTGTAGTTTTGGTTGTCCCTATGTTATAGTGTTGAAAGGAACAGCGTTGCATGGACGTCCTGACCTGGAAATCTTCAAACAGGATACACTCATGAGTCAACTTTACGTTATTGTGAGACTGGACTCCTTCTCCATGAGTGTCTTTACGAGGGTTCAGTCCAAGACTTCATATTTGTGGTTGACTATGTGCGATCGCATCCAGCAGTGGAGGTGGAGAGTCTCTTGGAACGAGGGGATATTCCACAGATGGTATGGCCTGTGCGTTCCCCCGATTTATATCCCATCGACAACGTGTGGTATGCGCTGGAGTGACATGCTGTAACACGTCCACATGCAACTACGACCGTACAGTAATCACCAACCGCTCTGGTGGAGGGAGGAAACACCGTATCACAAGAGCTCTTTGTCTACTTTTTGGCCAGCATTACAGCACGTTACAGAACATGAATTGTCATCTGTGGTGACCACACACTCCATTAGGAATACCTGCCTTTTCTACTCTTCAAATGACCATCACGTATTGCGGTGACTTCAGTGTAGCTACTGTATTTGAATAAGTGTCATTTCTACTCGTCTCACTGCTTGTTTGCGTCTGTTACATTCTGTACTACACTGTGCCAGTTCTTTATGTGTATGCTCCAAGCTTCATCCAACTTGGAGGTGATAGATAATGCGAAAGCTACTTTCGTCATTAAGTTTAACACACCAGTGCATTTATACCATTTCCAGATTTTTAAAGTGTAAGTATCTGTGTTCAAAGGACGCGTTAGTTGTTTGGTGCGACGATTAGTTTTTGAGGAACGCTACGTAATCGGATTTACATCACTCCATCCAATACTAGGGTAACTGAATCCCTCATACCGTGATTTAGTTTTCAGCACTTTCTAGTGCATTTGAAATAGTTTTTCTTTACAGCTTTTATTTTTGATTATTAATGTTTATGCGCTGTTTGTGCATTTCTTATGTTTTAACTGAAACTACATTGTCTTGAATCCATGACTGAGTGATTTGTTCGTGATCCCATGTCACTGTTCAACGATTTTAATATCTTTACTGTTGAGTGTGCACCTTGCAAGCGACCTCGAGATATTTCACGTGATGTAGTGGTTTTATATACTAGAAATCTGTCAAATGTTATTTATTGATCATATTATTATTACGTTGCGCAAAGTAAGCAATTCATGCCCTTCTTTCTACTGCTTTAAAAATCGTAATCTGAAAGTGTTATAATATCGTTTTCGGGTATAAACTTTATATTGAAGAGTAATTCTTATTCAAGCTATGTGTCAAGATAAATATCTGCATATAGTACGAATATAACAACAAGGACGTAGTTTACAAAGTTAAAAGTAAAGTGGAGACCAAAGCACAAGATATGCAGACAACGTTAAATCACAACCGATTTACGTATTCCTACAGCTCAGACAACTCTCAGCTACAAAACAGATATATTTTCAAATAATTTTTGTTGCTTCAGTCATTTTTCACTAATATTTAATTAGGCTATATATCGAAGTACAGAAAGATACGGGATTGTATTTTCGATACATAACCTCACTGGCACACAGAGCAAATGAACGTAACCACACTTCAGATTAATGTAATGTACATGTAACTATAATGCAGTGATGATGGCAGCATGCTGCCGAAACACGTGGTGCTAATGACATATTAGCAAAATGTGACTGTAGCAGTAGAAACTATTTCACAGATTTAGAGTGTAGTCGCAGTCCTCAGAACATTGCAAATATCGTGGGTAAACAGAAGTCAAATAAAACAGATAACAAATTCACTGTTACACATTTACACATACCCGTAATTTAATTCGCTTCCAATTTTATTTGATTGTTGTGTCAGTTTATACAATTATGCAAACGAACATTGCGAGTATGAATGAGTTTGTGAATGCATGAACTGAAACGTCCTATGTTAACAACGAAGCAAAGACCGTAATTACGGTATCAATTGCTAGCAGAAAGCGTTTTGTTTTATCTGGGATCGGAGTGTGGAATCATGCAAAACGTCGTTAATAAGACAACTTGATTTTTCCGCACGATGAATCCCTGGAACCGCTCATTTTGCATCCTAAAAACGTTTTGTGCCCTACAAAATCGCACAGTAGTTAACTTACTTTTAACCGTGTAAACAGTAAGATATTGCGACCTGTAGGACCCATTCACCACAACAGAGTCGAATTCAAACCCAATTAAAAGACTGTCAGTATGTCAGCAGTATAAACCTCAAAGCTGACTTCAAATTAATCTCTGGTGGGTAGTGAAATAACAGTAAAATGTAAACTTTCACGGCAGAAATGTCACAGTTAATAAAATGCTCTGGGTAGTTATGCCGCGGTCGAATGGATTTCATATTAAAACCCAAAGGTTTGTCTCTATCTGCGGAGGACATTTTCAAGGGGGAACGTAACTTATATGAATGTCCGATTCACACCCTGGCTAGCTACTGACTGCATCAAAATTCCACTTCCGCGATCTTTCACGCTGTGGTGTGACGTCGCATGTTTTGAGTTCCCGAGCGCAATTGGCCGTTTTCGACTGCCATCGTCTGCAGCTGTTATCATCGCATCTGCTTTAGCACCGAAATCCAGATGTCATCCAATTTCACTCCTTCCTCCTTGCGCGTGCGGATTCAAGAGAGACGCCGGGACCTGGCAAGCACAGACAGTAATTTAATGTCCCTCCATATTATTACCAACAATAAATTGTGTAGTGGTGACTGTGATAGAACTGACAGACTATTGCACGATACTATAGCAAAACTCACTCAAAACGGAACCGCCTGGGAATAAAATAATTGTTCAAATAAGAGACTGCATCAGTTATCACCTATAATGACACTTGAATGTGTAGATAACCCCCTTATCTATGGGTTGTCTGAGACTGGTTGAACCTGGAGGGAACCAAGACAATTTCGTGTTTGATAACGCTAGTTTCGTCTGGCAGGTTACATTGTTTAGGAAAAAGAGAACTTAGCTAATCCTGTTTTGCATTTTGGCACTGAAAGAATCCAGTCATTCTTCCATAAGACCACTCACCCTCCACGCCTTTTTATTGCTTCGTCGTGGGACTGGAAGCTTAATGACATCTACGTTTTTTTGAAAAACGCGGTCTTGCGCCTTTCCAATCACTTGTGGCTTTTCTATTTCACAGAACATGTTTCCTCACAGCAGTGAGTCTTTCCTTGGACATTTTTCCGCCGGTGCACTTTTCACCTCGAATTGTAAGCGATTTTGAAGGCAGCGCGAGATAAAACTGTCCCGTTTTATCGGTACTGAATACGTCTTTCGGGTCATAATTCTGTTGCTACACATTCCTGCACATCCTTAGCTTCCCCACACACTTCATTCCACACAATGTTGTGCCTACGTTTGAAACTGTCCAGCTATCCTGTGGATGCCTTAAACTCTGTAATTCCAAGATCTTTAGCGGCTCTCACTCTGCAACATGGGCCCAGATAACTGTAAGTCTTTTGCCTGCGCAATTACGAACCATTCCCACACCATTTCGTCAGTATCTTCATTTACAGTCTTCTTCTCCTTTCTTGTCATCTGTCTGTTCCCTTTCATCTATTTGTCCCAAATCTTACCCTTGTTCCTTAAAGTCTCATAAATTTATGATTTACCGCATTTGAAACACAACGTAATTTCGTGCATAGATAGTTTGTCTTTCTCACTCGCCTCGATTACATTAATCTTTTCGTTAAGTGTTAACGACACATACCGTTTGTCGGACATCATGTTACTGTATTTCTTAAAGTGCTACTAAAGTTCCCCTCATGTAAGAAGGCCGCCCAATTTTCAGCCATTCTGCTCATCCCCCTCCACTAGCCACTGCCAGCCAATAATATTAATTCTCTTTCCAGGCGGCTAGCAGAGACTTACAGCTAGACAGCGGGCATCTCGCTCCTACATGCTGCACTGTTGCCGTCCTTCGCGAGAACCGAATTATTGACTCAACTGTCAATTTTCTTTGTTTCCTTTTTTTCTTGTCGCAGTATAGCTGTGAATGTGTATCTGTAAATGATTAAGTGCGAACAAAAAAAAAAATGGTCAGCTGATGGCAATAAATGTGAAGTGCTTTACAAGCTGGCAAGGTCGATTATTTACCGCGTTTATAACTTTTTCAAACATGAATTTGAAAGCAGGTCTCCTACTGCTAACATTTGAAAACACAAGAACGGACTGCAGAACCATGTGGTGTCAGCAAGACAACTGTAAAGATAGTTGTAAACGAAAGTTTCAGAGCTGTAGGAACCATGGAAACAGTTGGTTCCGTCTCGCCGGGAAAGCACTGAAATCGCAAGGAACCTGTAACACAAATGGATAGTTTTAACAACGATGTTTTAAAGTGCTCCATGTGAACGATGAATGCCCGACATCACAAAACCGTAGTTATACAGCTTCGTCAATGTAAAGAATTTTAAAAGACGTTGCTTCCAAGTACATTAAAAAGAAAGTTTTTAGTTCAGAGAAGTGACATAGGTGCAGCACCAACTATATCCTATAAAAAGATTCACGATAGAAGAGATGGAGGTAGTTTATCAGTGTATTACCTTGATAAAACATGGGTCAATTAGAATCATTCGAAGATGATCGGCTGGAAAATGTGTGATAGTACTGCAGGTTTTAAAGTCCTCATAGGAATAGGTTGTCAGATAATTATTCTGCATGCTAACTCTTCTTTTGCTTTTGTTTCGGAGAGTAAAATTGTATTTACATGTAAGAATTACCATTCGGAAATAAACGCTGTCATTTTCGTGACGTGATTCACAATTCTTTTCATTCCTAGCTTCGAAGTCGGCCATTGCCAATTCCAATTCAACTGTTATAGAGAAAACACCAGAAAGCGGATATTTTTCCCTGTCTTAAAAATATTAAGCACCGTATTAACCAAACTCTACCGACCTTCTACAGGTCGTTAATTAATGTTAAAGTCATTTGACAGAACGTACAAATTTGTCTTCCTTGCACGTGGCACGTGAATGTGGTCACACGGTTTTGTGTCTGCGCCGGTTGAGATGGCGCTAAGCGCTAATCAGACTAGATTTAGAACTACTTAAACCTAAGAATAGCACTCACATCCATGCCCGAGGCAGGATTCGAACTTGCGACCGTAACTGCAGCGCGGTTCCCGATTGTAGCCCTATAGAATTAGTTTGGGAAATGGTTTTAAGGCTATGTGGGAGTAAAAAACATTCAAGATGACATACAGTGAATCGCTTGTGCATGAGACAACAAACAATGACGCAATAAGCAACATTCCACCTGTAGCGTGCGCACTGTCCGACTGGCACGCTGCAAAGCTTCAGAAAGAAGAATTTGACAGGGAGCTGATGATGGATATAAGCCTTTAACCTGTCATCGTAAATTTACAATCAGATTGTTCAGTGACAGACACAAATAGCAGTGACGATGGTATTACAATATGGACTTTGGAACAGAGTAATAATTTTTCTTAGTTTTAACGACTAGTCATTAAAAAATGTATTTGTCAACATTTCAGTTGCATGCATAAGAATGAGAACTTCCTATCCTTTTTTATTAGGACTTTGTATCCTTTCAGTTATGCGTACTGTAACGTTCAAAATATTGCCCAATGAGAAGTTAAGCTTCTCCCATCATTTCGTATGCTTTAGTAATACATGAGAGTGCAGCTGGATAAATTCGTCAAAAGCGCGATATTTCCACATGTAAACCTCTGCCACTTTCAAGGCACGAACTGAATAAGACCCTAAGATGATAAAAACTGTTACTTGTCGCGATATCAGTGGTTCTTGATGTTATTGGTGAGCATTCCCTAGAGTTGTTTGCAGATGATGATTAATTGTTTGCTTCTTCAATGGATTATAAATTGCGGTCTCTCACTGTGAAGTCAAACGTGTTAGTTTACATTCATAATGCTTGTTAACAGCGAAAAGTATGACAACTTACTGGCTGCTTTTACGATAGTCTTTTACATTACACTTTCTACCAGTAATTCCTCTGTACGTGCAGCGATTACACTTACCTATAGTCAAACACATCCACATACATGCACCTCACACATTTTTAAAAATTCTGTTGAGTAGAAGGAGTTTTGAAGCAAATATAATGATTTCGGTTTCTGCTTGAAGTTGATTTTGTTGTGTATTAAATTTTTACTTATAGTGCAGGTCAAATCGTAATAAATGGTAATTATTGCAAGCAGTGTTGATGCCTTTATTGTTAGACAGTTGTCATTTTGAGAAAAATTGTACTTCACGTCTTTACAAAGCTGTCAGCTGTTCTCGCCTCCCGACGTCACGCAGAGTAAATCTGTGAAGCAGTGGACGCAACGTCGTCAAGACATGAATTAATATTTCACTCATGACAACGGATCGAAAATGGTTTTAATATTTATTATCACTCATACATTTGAACGTATAATACAACGTACCGTAGGCCTGGCTGTTGTCCGCAGCAACTAGTTCGGCAACGTGGACTTAGTTTGCCGGCTCTCTGCTGCCACGCATGCACAGCTCTCATTCCCCCCTCCCCCCCAACTCGCTTCCTTTTCGCTCCGCCTCTATGTGCGGAAGCGTACTCCTAGATGACGCGGGCTTTAGTCAACTGAAACTGGCAGAAAGTAATAACCTTGCGCAGTAAAACTATTGTTTAACGGAACAGTACCCACCTCTTTCACAGCGCACATTGCGGCATAGTGTTGGTAGATGCGCAACAGTGACCTGTGCGTCAATAATGAGGAAAACTAGAAAGCCGACAGAGAGTAACTTATTCATTGTTGCACAGAGCGGCGCGGTTTTAGGTCTGCACCAGAAGCGCTGCGCTTCGCTGGACCTCTTTTCTTACTTTAGCTTCTCGTAAGAGGTTTTAAATGTCCTTGTATAGTCGCGAATAACTAATGAACCATAATATATCAGTACTGCATAGGGTCTTTTCCACATTATAAATGAATTATTAAGTATGTTCTAAGATTTGTTTTCCGTTTCCGAGTTAGACATGTGCCGCTTTATACAAAAAAAATCAACATATAAAAGTGCACTGAATGCGTCGGGCCTGAAATACTTGTTCGGTTGGGGTAGATTTTCGAACTATACACGTGCCGAGTTGTGCAAGTTTTATAGTGTTAGGAAGCGTGTGTTGACAACGTCTAATAGACAGAAGAAGAAATTTGATGATTTGCAACCTAATCAGACGATCCACCTTTTTGACGCTTCCCACAGATTATCAATTAATTGTGACACTCTGTATCTGACCATGAGAGATCTGTGCTAGCCTGGGATGAAAATGTTGGCATTAGGTCGCGTGTTGTGCCCACGGAAGAATTAACATTCAATGTAGGAAGCAGGCATTCGTAGTGTGTACACGTTTACAGCTGAAAAAGTCCCTATAGAATCTGTAAGAGTACTGTCTTGCGCAAAGCCTCCAAAATCTAGTTTAACTATGGGTGAAAAAATTGCCATAAAACACCTGAATGAGGACTGTGGCATTATCATTGTCCCCACTGACTAAGAAATGCAACGGTTGTTTTCAATGTGACCAACTTTGATAGCAAGATGAATGATATATTAGATCCCCAGGCATACAGGGAACCGAATAAAGATCCCACTGACAAAGTTCTTAGAGCTGTTACTGTCTGCTCAATTCGGTTGCGCCACCGCCAGGACTTTATGGATTGCCGAGGATTCAAAAGGAATATGTTCTCCTATAGCCTATAGTCAGTGCTTTTGATTCGCACACCTATTGGATTGCCCAGTTCTTGACAACATTATCAAGACCAAATGTGGGCCGACAGGATTCGTATATCAAGAAAACAGTATATTTTATTAGCGAATAAAACTGCATAGTGGTCCAGATGGAGGACATACAAGTTAGTTTTGATGTGGTACTACTTATGGTTCCGCTCAATGAAGTATTGCAACGGATGAATCGGATTTTTCATCCCAATATTGCAGAACTGTTTAAATATTGCCTCAGAACCACGTATTTCAAATGGAAACAGACGGATGGTGCTGCTATGGGAAGCCTCTTAAGCCTAGTTATTGCGAACTTGGGGAAGAATTCGAGGAGCAGGCACTGCAAACTACGAACAAGAAACCGAATATTTGGTTTTGCTTCGTGGAAGAGACGTTTGTTTCGCGTGGCGGCGTGGCCGTGAAGGACTGGATAGTTTTCATAAATATCTCACCAGGATCAATCCGAAGATTCAGTTTATCATATAGGAGAACGCAGGCAGAAGATTAAATTTCCCTGATGTGCTGATTTTCCAGAAAGAAGATAAAAGCGAGGCATCATAAAACGTTTGCAGATAGAGCAAGGAAAATCTGCGAACCCGAGCTGCTTGTCGGAAATTAAAGCATTTCACCATTACATTGCTCAAGAATTGTTACCATTTGCTGACATAAAAAACCATAGCGATACTCAGGCTCCGGTGAAATCGAAAGTTTTTCTATCTTTCATTAAGGATGTTCTTGACCGCATAGGACAACATTAAAAAAGCGGAACATCGTAGTAATCCGCAAACCCACCCGCAAATTAAGAGATCACCTAAAATCGACCAAGTACGCTCGCCAACCGCTGGATAAAGCAGGAATTTATAAGATTACGTCTAGTTGTGGGGAGGCGTACGTGGGTCCTACAAAAAGAAAGGACGAAAAACAACTAGAAGAGCACAAGGGCAATTACAGAAGAGGGGATACTGACAGATCAGCTGTTGCAGAACATACTTTGCAGCCAGGAGCCTACCGCATTCATTTTGATAGGACTTCAGTACTTGCAGCCACAAGCGGATTCCATGAAAGGCTATATAGAGAGGCCATAGGATTTTCAATAGGAAAGAGCAAAGTGTGAAACTGAATGATGGCTGGATTACGGTGCTGAAGATGTGTACTTGTCTCCCACCATGGGGCGATGACAGCGTGGGGTCGATGACAGTCGACAACGGCCAGTTGCACTCTTGTATTCAAAACATATGACGTCATACTATCGCTCAGAAGCAGGGAGAAGTGGAATTTTGCTGCAGTCAGTAGCAAGCTAGAGTGTGAGTCGGATGGTCAAATAAGCTACAATCCCCTTTCAAAATTCCTGCTCATGTGGGAACGAGACGGTGGGTTTTAACGTGAAATCCATTCGACCACGGCGTAATGGTCCGGAACATTTTATTGATTGTTACAATAACGTAAGTGTTGTATCTGGCCTCACATAATACAATAAAATTTTTAAATTATATTGTTCTGCAGCAGTAATTCTATAAAACTATTCGTTACATCTTAATGTACAACTGACGCATCTGGGTACATAAAAATCTACCAAGACGCATGTCGTGTATATTTTGTAAGACATATGTCCCTTAGATTACTTACGCACTTTTTCCCAAGAATGTAAATGTAGATACTTCACTACGCGATTTGTTTCTATAGTGCAAAAATATTACGTCCATCGTAGAACGCATAGCTACAGAATTTTCAAACTACGTGGTGCTTACAAGCACTTACTCATTCCTCGAAAAATATAACAAGATTTTTTCTTTCCACACAACAGTTTTTAATAGCTTTCTCGGGTTTGAGACACATTCCACAAAATATTTGTTTACAGCTGTTGCGTGAAACTGGTAACATGAGCGAGAAAACCTCATAACCTACTAAAAACAACAGTTGTAGAAGGGAGGATGCAGTACTTGTGTTATTTGAGGGAGAACATATTGTGTACGATAGTATTATTGGCTTTGTTTTCTTAGAGTAAACAGAGCTTCATGCTGTCTATTTTTAATTTCAGCTAAAAACTACGTTTGTTCTCATGCTATATACTTTCTCGTCAAACAGTAGATTTATTAACCAGCAACACTATATTTATTAATCAGAATCCGTGAAGAAAAGAATTAAAACCGAGAACGTTCTTAGAATACGCACCGTGCTGAAACTGACTCAAATACTCCACCACTGACATCGATAACATGACCTGTGTTTAATGTTTGCGTTCTGGTGGAAAGACTTCCACTGTCTGAAACTGGCGTAGTACAGAAGCGTTCTGTTGGGCTGTGTGTGTGCAATCTCTTATTCTTCTGTTCCCAATGTCCTCCGAGTTTGCATATACTGCGGCTAAAATTCTCTTTGTGTGTTGTTAGTTTCAAAAGAAAGTTCAACGAAAATTTTTGATACGCACTGAGTACTTATCTCGTGAGGGCTAGTTCCCCTTATTTCGCTTCAGTAACACTGTGTTGGCGATTGCTGGCAATCCATTTCCACGTACGAGTACACCTCAGTTACTCTACCACGCAAACATTAGGGGCTACACTTGTCTGGTATGAGACGTTCAGGTGGGGGTCCACTGGGAGATCGAACCGCAAAATAATCCTGGGTTCGGTGTGGGACGGCGGTGGGGTGGGTGGACTGCTGTGGCCTGGTCTGGGATTCTGAACCACTGAGGTCTATGGCGGAACGAAGCCTCTCCGTCGTTTCTAGGTGCCCGTTTTAATACATACATATTGATCTCATAACCTGCCATAATTTACTTAACGCGACAAATACACTCCTGGAAATTGAAATAAGAACACCGTGAATTCATTGTCCCAGGAAGGGGAAACTTTATTGACACATTCCTGGGGTCAGATACATCACATGATCACACTCACAGAACCACAGGCACATAGACACAGGCAACAGAGCATGCACAATGTCGGCACTAGTACAGTGTATATTCACCTTTCGCAGCAATGCAGGCTGCTATTCTCCCATGGAGACGATCGTAGAGATGCTGGATGTAGTCCTGTGGAACGGCTTGCCATGCCAATTCCACCTGGCGCCTCAGTTGGACCAGCGTTCGTGCTGGACGTGCAGACCGTGTGAGACGACGCTTCATCCAGTCCCAAACATGCTCAATGGGGGACAGATCCGGAGATCTTGCTGGCCAGGGTAGTTGACTTACACCTTCTAGAGCACGTTGGGTGGCACGGGATACATGAGGACGTGCATTGTCCTGTTGGAACAGCAAGTTCCCTTGCCGGTCTAGGAATGGTAGAACGATTGGTTCGATGACGGTTTGGATGTACCGTGCACTATTCAGTGTCCCCTCGGCGATCACCAGAGGTGTACGGCCAGTGTAGGAGATCGCTCCCCACACCATGATGCCGGGTGTTGGCCCTGTGTGCCTCGGTCGTATGCAGTCCTGATTGTGGCGCTCATCTGCACGGTGCCAAACACGCATACGACCATCATTGGCACCAAGGCAGAAGCGACTCTCACCGCCGAAGACGACACGTCTCCATTCGTCCTTCCATTCACGCCTGTCGCGACACCACTGAAGGCGGGCTGCACGATGTTGGGGCGTGAGCGGAAGACGGCCTACCGGTGTGCGGGACCGTAGCCCAGCTTCATGGAGACGGTTGTGAATGGTCCTCGCCGATACCCCAGGAGCAACAGTGTCCCTAATTTGCTGGGAAGTGGCGGTGCGGTCCCCTACGGCACTGCGTAGGATCCTACGGTCTTGGCGTGCATCCGTGCGTCGCTGCGGTCCGGTCCCAGGTCGACGGGCACGTGCACCTTCCGCCGACCACTGGCGACAACATCGATGTACTGTGGAGACCTCACGCCCCACGTGTTGAGCAATTCGGCGGTACGTCCACCCGGCCTCCCGCATTCCCCACTATACGCCCTCGCTCAAAGTCCGTCAACTGCACATACGGTTCACGTCCACGCTGTCGCGGCATGCTACCAGTGTTAAAGACTGCGATGGAGCTCCGTATGCCACGGCAAACTGGCTGACACTGACGGCGGCGGTGCACAAATGCTGCGCAGCTAGCGCCATTCGACGGCCAACACCGCGATTCCTGGTGTGTCCGCTGTGCCGTGCGTATGATCATTGCTTGTACAGCCCTCTCGCAGTGTCCGGAGCAAGTATGGTGGGTCTGACACACCGGTGTCAATGTGTTCTTTTTTCCATTTCCAGGAGTGTATATATAGTGTAACAAAAACCACGGGAGTGAACGACATTCTGCTGACATTCTAATGAATCACCAAAACTGAGCTGAGCACACATTTGCAGTGTGCAAGAAGGCACCAGCACCTCTCCACATCTAACAAAAACATAAACAGCTCTTCCGTTTTCACCAGAAAAAATGCCTTGTACAAATTGTAGTACTTGGAGTTGCTCATTACAGCGACTTTATTATTCTGCAAGATCTTTCTCACGAAAGACAGTGGCGATGAACTCTTGCGTATGATTTGTCTCCTACGTCCGAATTTTGATAATATTTCACGATCTTGCACACAACTATCCAGGCATGTGCAGAGTTTACCATACGTTCTTGTCTCTCCTATGGTCTTATCAGCATTTACAGTCTCTCATGCCTCTCCTCAATCTTAATACACTTGCCTAAACAACCCATTCGTTCCCACCAACGGAAAAGCCTTTGTGACCAACTGCATCACTTTCAATCATTTTTGGCAGAAGGAACACAACTCAAGAACGACCTCCATCGTTCTACATCTACCAGAGAAGTGGAAAACACTTCCAGCAGCAGCAATGGTAGCGGTATAAGTATAGCGAGTATTAAAGATATTAGATCGAAATTAGTACTCTTATTCACGTTGTCACCAGACAGCTTCCGACCATTTTCTATTCTGTTAATACCATTTTATTGCTATTCATCATATAAAATTATTACCGTGTCTTCGTAGAAAGCAGAATGCAGCATGTCCGTGCAGACGGAGCTTCAGCCACAAAAGAGGTTTTGGACGCGCTGAAAGAGGCGTTTCAGGACTATTACTTTCCGCAATACGTATAAATTACCTTGGAGATAATGTCGAAAGTTTCATCAGGCTTTTTGCGAATGATGTTGCGAGGTCGTGCTGAAAAGTATTGCTTCCGAATGTTTCATTCTGTTCTCAATATCGGCGGAGGTATTACATGACATGTGTATTACTCCGTCGACTTTTTCACTTCGTTCACGCAAACTGCAGCCATATATTGATAGAGTGCTCCGAGTTGTAGCGTGTAAAATGGAAATGTGTAACGGAATTATGTCAGGGCGTGAGAAACAGCGTGTTGCAATCTAGTTTCGAATTCGAAGGGTTGGTAAACACCTGGAACATCCTCTTCTTCAGCGTGACAATTCTAGATCACACATTAGCACTGCGGCTTCTGAAACAATCCGATACGTTAAGTTCGTCTTGTCTGTAGTTCAACGACGCCTAGACGGTCAATACCGTGGTTTCTATCGCGTCCGCATTGTTACTTTGTGTCAGGAAGGGCTCTCAGCAAGAGACGTGTCCAGGCGTCTCGGAGTGAACCTAAGCGATGTTGCTCGGACTTAGAGGAGATACAGAGAGACAGGAACTGTCGATGACATGCCTCGCTCTGGCCGCTCAAGGACTACTACTGCAGTGGATGACCGCTACCAACGGATTATTGCTCGGAGGAATCCTGATCACAACGCCACCATGTTTAATAATGCTTTTTCAACAGCCACGGGACGTATTGTTACGACTCACACTATGTGCAGAAGGCTGCGTGATGGGCAACTTCACTCCCGACGTCCATGGCGAAGTCCAGCTTTGCAACCACGACACCAAGGAGCGTGTTACAGATGGGCCCAACAACATGCCGAATGGACGACTCAGGATTAGCATCAGGTTCTCTTCACCGATGGGTGTCGCGTATGCCTTCAACCGGGCAATCGTTGGAGACGTGTTCGGAGGCAACCCGGTCAGGTTGAACGCCTTATACACACAGCCCAGTGAGTGCAGCAAGGTGGAGGTTCCCTGCTGTTTTCGGGTGGGATTAGGTGGGGCCGACTTACGCCGCTGGTGGTTATGGAAGGCGCCGTAACGGCTGTACGATACGTGCATGCCATCCTCCGACCGATAACGTAACCATATCGGCGGCATATTGGCGTGGCATTCGTCGTCTTGGACGACAGTTCACGCGCCTATCGTGCACATATTGTGAATGACTTCCTTCAGGATAACGACATCGCTCGACTAGAGTGGCCAGCATTTTCTCCAGACATGGATCCTACCGAACATGGCTGGATGGATTGAAAAAGGCTGTTTATGGACAACGTGACCCCCCAACCACTCTGAGGAATCTACGCCGAATCGCCGTTGAGGAGTGGGACAATCTGGACCTGTGGAACTTGTGGATAGTATGTCACGACGAATACAGGTATGCATCAATGAAGGCGAACGTGTTACTGGGTATTATAGGTACCGAGTGTGCAGCAGTCTGGACCACCACCACCACTGAAGGTCTCGCTGTATGGTGGTTCAACATGAAATATGTGGTTTTCATGAGCAATACAAAGGGCGGAAATGATGTATATGTTAATTTATATTCCACTTTTCTGTATAGGTTTCGGAACTCGAGGAACAGAGGTGATGCAAACCTTTTTTTGATGTGTATCAATATGTAGATATCAAGAATGAATGTATAGAATTTAAATAAAGTTTGTTTTACTTGAAAAGCTTTAACAATTTGCACACAATAAATTCGGCTGCATCCTTCCAGCAAGCTCTCGTTTTATAGAAAAAGGAGTCACAAAGACAGAAAATCCATCAAAATTAGGGAGATTTGCAGAGGATCGACGCTTGGTGCAGGCATTGGCAGACGGCGCTCAACGTTAATGAATGTAATGTATTGGGCGTAAATATTCAGAAAGTACTGGATCTCGGCAACTTGATAACGATACACTGACCGAGTCCGGCGGATATCCAAGCTTCAGGTGTCGGCTGGTACAGCCTGCACAGACACCTGCTAGCCAAATGCCGACCGATGCTCCCCTTGTTGTTAGTAATCTTTCCGGACAACAGTGACACAGGCTGATGTTTTTGTCACGGAATATCTGCCAGCCACGGCGAGAGGCACATAATGCACCACCAGCAGAGAGCGTATTCACGACCACGGCGCTGCAATCGCAGGAACTGTTTTCCTCCGTAATGTCACGTGTCCACAAGCAAGTCCTGCCGTATCTGTGCACCGTGACAGTCCTTACGTCAGCTCACAACCACAGGATAGCAGTTCGGTTTCAGCTATCAAACCAGCTCATGTTTAGAATTCTCTGGGAAATTACGCTGACTGCTGTCGTGGTTCTCAACCTGTCTCTCTATGTGAAACTCCCTGCAATTCCAACAACGTCCCTCGACCGAGTTGCACATACACTCCTGGAAATTGAAATAAGAACACCGTGAATTCATTGTCCCAGGAAGGGGAAACTTTATTGACACATTCCTGGGGTCAGATACATCACATGATCACACTGACAGAACCACAGGCACATAGACACAGGCAACAGAGCATGCACAATGTCGGCACTAGTACAGTGTATATCCACCTATCGCAGCAATGCAGGCTCCTATTCTCCCATGAAGACGATCGTAGAGATGCTGGATGTAGTCCTGTGGAACGGCTTGCCATGCCATTTCCACCTGGCGCTTCAGTTGGACCAGCGTTCGTGCTGGACGTGCAGACCGCGTGAGACGACGCTCAATCCAGTCCCAAACATGCTCAATGGGGGACAGATCCGGAGATCTTGCTGGCCAGGGTAGTTGACTTACACCTTCTAGAGCACGTTGGGTGGCACGGGATACATGCGGACGTGCATTGTCCTGTTGGAACAGCAAGTTCCCTTGCCGGTCTAGGAATGGTAGAACGATGGGTTCGATGACGGTTTGGATGTACCGTGCACTATTCAGTGTCCCCTCGACGATCACCAGAGGTGTACGGCCAGTGTAGGAGATCGCTCCCCACACCATGATGCCGGGTGTTGGCCCTGTGTGCCTCGGTCGTATGCAGTCCTGATTGTGGCGCTCACCTGCACGGCGCCAAACACGCATACGACCATCATTGGCACCAAGGCAGAAGCGACTCTCATCGCTGAAGACGACACGTCTCCATTCGTCCCTCCATTCACGCCTGTCGCGACACCACTGAAGGCGGGCTGCACGATGTTGGGGCGTGAGCGGAAGACGGCCTACCGGTGTGCGGGACCGTAGCCCAGCTTCATGGAGACGGTTGTGAATGGTCCTCGCCGATACCCCAGGAGCAACAGTGTCCCTAATTTGCTGGGAAGTGGCGGTGCGGTCCCCTACGGCACTGCGTAGGATCCTACGGTCTTGGCGTGCATCCGTGCGTCGCTGCGGTCCGGTCCCAGGTCGACGGGCACGTGCACCTTCCGCCGACCACTGGCGACAACATCGATGTACTGTGGAGACCTCACGCCCCACGTGTTGAGCAATTCGGCGGTACGTCCACCCGGCCTCCCGCATGCCCACTATACGCCCTCGCTCAAAGTCCGTCAACTGCACATACGGTTCACGTCCACGCTGTCGCGGCATGCTACCAGTGTTAAAGACTGCGATGGAGCTCCGTATGCCACGGCAAACTGGCTGACACTGACGGCGGCGGTGCACAAATGCTGCGCAGCTAGCGCCATTCGACGGCCAACACCGCGGTTCCCGGTGTGTCCGCTGTGCCTTGCGTGTGATCATTGCTTGTACAGCCCTCTCGCAGTGTCCGGAGCTAGTATGGTGGGTCTGACATACCGGTGTCAATGTGTTCTTTTTTCCATTTCCAGGAGTGTAGTAAAGCACCTAGGGGCAGCCGCCTACGAAGAAACTTGAAGCCCCCAGTCTTGTCGTCACGGCCAAGCAGAACTGGCCTCCACGATTGGGAATCTTAGACACGGTATCAGGGTTAACTAATGCATGTGGATTTAAAGGCTGCCTTTCTACCATGTGATCCATCGGAATTAGACTTTCTGCCATTTTTTCTGAGCTAATTACTCCTCAAGGAAAGCTATTAGGAGCTTCATTTATCCGATCGTAAATGTTCATTTGCCAACAAGAAGTTCTTCTTATTTTCATGTTTTCAACTCTCCCATTTCATTGTGAAAGAACTAGGAGGTTGGTTTGTTTAATGTTAATAAGGCTCTTTGTCTACCACGGAGCCTTTTCATTCTGATATGCGCCGTCAACATCCATATCAGAAACATCGATTATTGTGAGATTACACGACTGCAGAACAAAAACTGGAATAATAGTCAGGAAACGGTGTCAATCCAGAAAGCAGTTATCTTACAAAAGGCTCATTCCAGCAATATTTGAATATTGTCCGTCAGCCTGGGATCCCTACCAATTAAAGTTTGATAAAGGGAATAGAGAAGAACCAAAGAAGAGCAGCACTTTACCCGTCAGCCTGGGATCCCTACCAGTTAAAGTTTGAGAAAGGGAATAGAGAAGAACCAAAGAAGAGCTGCACTTTTCGTGACAGATCTATTTACTCTCGCATATGCTTATTAACTCACTGAAAGACGCTACAGAAGAGGCGTTGTGTATCACGATGCGGTTAACCGTTAAAATTCCGATGTATTGTTTCCTTCTGCGTATATCTCGCGGAAAGAGCGTAACGGTAAAGCCAGAGACATTCGGGCTCATAGAGAGTTTTATCAATAACCATTTTTCTGTCGACTATCGCGGCTGGAACTGGAAGAGGAAGTTGATGAAAATAACCCTCTGATACACGTCACAAAGTGGCTTGTGGAGTACAGACGTAGATGCAGAAGAACGTATGGTATAATCCCATATATATTACAAATGCGAAAGTTTGTGTGTGAGTATGTTTGTTGACTGATTTGAAGAATATAACGCGAAATGTTGACAATAATTCCTCTTAGAAAAAGCTGTTTATAATTTGACTTTTGAACTGTATCGTATTTGTGAATTTGCTTTTATTTTTTATGTCCTACATAATACGATTCAACGTAATGAATTCAGTGCTTACACAATCCTCAGAGTGTTCAATCCCTACTTCCATACAAGCCCTAGACAAGATAGCTTACCTGACTCATGGCACCAACGTACACTTTGTTGAGATGTTCCGACGTCTTGATGAACCACACCTTAATGGAGCTGTGAGGCGAATCAATGTGAGGCTAGAGATGGCTCTGAGGACAGCCAACTTTGCTCATGTTTCTCTGGTGCCCGTCGGGACTATCAACAGATGGGGTTTCACTAGGCATTTCCTAGACCTAAAAAGGACTGGGAAGGGAAGATTGGTACTGCTGATTTATGAAATTATAGGGGGTGAATCTCGGGCCACAAATGGTCAAAGACCTGTTGTCATAGGCAGGAAAAGTAGGTCTTCTTTAGGATAAATGAAGACAACAGATTCCTTTGCCTAAAGAGTACCTCCAGCAGTTTAAAAATTACTAAAACCATCACTCACGAGACACATTTTAACACTTCAAATGTCACACATACCAGATGTCAGAAAGGAAAACAAACCATTGGAAAGAGTAACATGGGGCATCTCACAGACTTAACAATCCTCCATCAAGACGTGCAATCAATAAAAAACATTATTAAAAGTTGAGCTCCAGTCTTTGAAATGTACAGTGGTTTGTGTTACTGTGCACTGGTGTAGAGACACAGAAATCCAACATGTAGTATTACTATTGTATGGAAGGCCAAACTCTTACTGTAGAACTGCTTCAAGGGGTGAAGGATCATGCATTTATATCAGAAAAGGAACACAGTTCAAATCAAGACATGACTTCAGTTCAGTAAGCGAAGACAAACACTTTGAAATATCAGCTATTGAATTAACAGGGCTTGATGTCACCAAGAAATTAATCATTTGTGTGTGTGTGTGTGTGTGTGTGTAGCTGTAAAAGGTCTAGGATATCAGACTATGTCAAATAACAACAGTAAAATCAGGCATCGAATCGATCCCTAGACTCCAAGCCTACAAACGACATCTATCAGAAATCAAAACAGAAGATTATTCAAAAGAACTTGCAAAACAAAGCCTGAATGAAGTGTATAAAAAACCAATGTGCCTATGAAATTCTCTAAATTCTTCACATTGTTTAAACAGAACTTTAAAAGGCATTTACAAAAGTATGCATGTCTCTATCAACATCTCACAGAAACAGATGGATAACAACAGGTATTAAAAAATCCTCCCAAACACTCAGTTCCATGAAAATGAGTAGCAATGATCCAGAATTCTTCAATTTCTATTATAGATACTAAAATATCGCTAGGAAGATGCTGATTATTGCTAAAAAGTCATTTAATGACAAAATAATATATGTTGTTGTTGTTGCGGTCTTCAGTCCTGAGACTGGTTTGATGCAGCTCTCCATGCTACTCTATCCTGCTTCTTCATCTCCCAGTACCTACTGCAACCTACATCCTTCTGAATCTGCTTAGTGTATTCATCTCTTGATCTCCCTCTACGATTTTTACCCTCCACGCTGCCCTCCAATACCAAATTGGTAATCCCTTGATGCCTCAGAACATGTCCTACCAACCGATCCCTTCTTCTGGTCAAGTTGTGCCACAAACTTCTCTTCTCCCGAGTCCTATTCAATACTTCCTCATTAGTTATGTGATCTACCCATCCAATCTTCAGCATTCTTCTGTAGCACCACATTTCGAAGGCTTCTATTCTCTTCTTGTCCAAACTATTTATCGTCCATGTTTCACTTCCATACATGGCTACACTCCATACAAATACTTTCAGGAATGACTTCCTGACACTTAAATCTATACTCGATGTTAACAAGTTTCTCTTCTTCAGAAACGCTTTCCTTGCCATTGCCAGTCTACATTTTATATCCTCTCTACTTCGACCATCATCAGTTATTTTGCTCCCCAAATAGCAAAACTCCTTTACTACTTTAAGTGTCTCCTTTCCTAATCTAATTCCCTCACCATCACCCGATTTAATTTGACTACATTCCATTATCCTCGTTTTGCTTTTGTTGATGTCAATCTTAGACACTGTCCATTCCATTCAACTGCTCTTCCAAGTCCTTTGCTGTCTCTGACAGAATTACAATGTCATCGGCGAACCTCAAAGTTTTTATTTCTTCTCCATGGATTTTAATACCTACTCCGAACTTTTCTTTTGTTTCCTTTACTGCTCGCTCAATATACAGATTGAATAACATTGGGGAGAGGCTACAACCCTGTCTCACTCCCTTCCCGACCACTGCTTCCCTTTCATGTACCTCAACTCTTATAATTGCCATCTGGTTTCTGTACAAATTGTAAATAGCCTTTCGCTCCCTGTATTTTACCCCTGCCAACATTAGAATTTGAAAGAGAGTATTCCAGTCAACATTGTCAAAATCTTTCTCGAAGTCTACAAATGCTAGAAACGTAGGTTTGCCTTTCCTTAATCTTTCTTCTAAGATAAGTCGTGGGGTCAGTATTGCCTCACGTGTTCCAGTGTTTCTACGGAATCCAAACTGATCTTCCCCGAGGTCGGCTTCTACTAGTTTTTCCATTCGTCTGTAAATAATTCGTGTTAGTATTTTGCAGCTGTGGCTTATTAAACTGATTGTTCGGTAATTTTCACATCTGTCAACACCTGCTTTCTTTGGAATTGGAATTATTATATTCTTCTTGAAGTCTGAGGGGATTTCGCCTGTTTCAAACATCTTGCTCACCAGATGGTAGAGTTTTGTCAGGACTGGCTCTCCCAAGGCCGTCAGTAGTTCCAATGGAATGTTGTCTACTCCGGGGGCCTTGTTTCAACTCAGGTCTTTCAGTGCTCTGTGATACTCTTCACGCAGTATCGTATCTCCCATTTCATCTTCATCTACCTCCTCTTCCATTTCCATAATATTGGCCTCAAGAACATCGTCCTTTTATAGACCCTCTATATACTCCTTCCACCTTTCTTCTTTCCCTTCTTTGCTTAGAACTGGGTCTCCATCTGAGCTCTTGATGTTCATACAAGTGGTTCTCTTATCTCCAAAGGTCTCTTTAATTTTCCTGTAGGCAGTATCTATCTTACCCCTAGTGAGATAGGGCTCTACATCGTTACATTTGTCTTGTATTCCTTTTTGCTTGCTTCATTTACTGCATTTATATATTTTCTCCTTTCATCAATTAAATTCAATATTTCTTCCGTTACCCAAGGATTTCTACTAGCCCTCGTCTTTTTACCTACTTGATCCTCTGCTGCCTTCACTACTTCATCCCTCAAAGCTACCCAATCTTCTTCTACTGTATTTCTTTCCCCCACTCCTGTCAATTGTTCCCTTATGCTCTCCCTGAAACTCTGTACAACCTCTGGTTCTTTCAGTTTATCCAGGTCCCATCTCCTTAATTTCCCACATTTTTGTAGTTTCTTCAGTTTTAATCTACAGGTCATAACCAATAGATTGAGGTCAGAGTCCACTTCTGCCCCTGGAAATGTCTTACAATTTAAAACCTGGTTCCTAAATCTCTGTCTTACCATTATATAATCTATCTGATACCTTTTAGTATCTCCAGGGTTCTTCCATGTGTACATCCTTCTTTCATGATTCTTAAACCAAGTGTTAGCTATGATTAAGTTGTGTTCTGTGCAAAATTCTACCAGGTGGCTTCCTCTTTCATTTCTTAGCCCCAATCCATAGTCACCTACTACGTTGCCTTCTCTCCCTTTTCCTACACTCGAATTCCAGTCACCCATGACTATTAAATTTTCCGTCCCCCTTCACTATCTGAATAATTTCTTTTATTTCAACATACATTTCTTCAATTTCTTCGTCATCTGCAGAGCTAGTTGGCATATAAAATTGTACTACTGTAGTAGGCGTGGGCTTCGTATCTATCTTGGCCACAATAATGCGTTCACTATGCTGTTTGTAGTAGCTTACCCGCATTCCAATTTTCCTATTGATGATTAAACCGACTCCTGCATTACCCCTATTTGATTTTGTGTTTATAATCCTGTAGTCACCTGACCAGAAGTCTTGTTCCTCCTGCCACCGAACTTCACTAATTCCCACTATATCTAACTTTAACCTATCCATTTCCCTTTTTAAATTTTCTAACTTACCTGCCCGATTAAGGGATCTGACATTCCACGCTCTGATCCGTAGAACGCAAGTTTTCTTTCTCCTGATATCGACATCCAATAAAAGCAAAGCAGTCTGGGATGCTAAAAAAAGGAAACAGGGAGAGACAAACAAACGCAGAATAACATACTGCTAAGGAAGGGGGATATGGTAATGAATGATCCACAACACTGAGCAAACTATGTAAATGAGCATTTTTCAAGTATTGCGGATAAGTTGCAAAAATTTCCCCAAAACAAATAAAACACCTGAAAATAATGTTGCACTAAATACAAAGATGTTACTTCAAATCACAGAGAATGAAGTCAATAAAACTGCTCAAAAACTGAAAAATAAAATGTCAGTAAGCTTAGATGAAGTGCCAGTGTGTGTACTGAACAATGCATAGGGATTATACAAGGCCCCTTAACAAACATAATACATGAATCCTTCACATCAAGGATATTTCCAGAACAATTAAAACAGGCAAGAGTTGCACCTTTGCTTAGGAGATAGACAATCACTGGCCAATCTCCCCACTGACACCATTCTCAAAAGTAATAGAAGCAATTATGAAAGACAGATTAATGAATTACTTGGATAAATACAATCTTTTAAACGAAACACAGTTTGGTTTCTGAAGTGTCAAAAGTGCGGAGTCAGCCATAGTAGAATTCACAAAAGTAGTACTTGATGCACTTGATAAAGATGAGTGTGTTCCAGGCTTTCTAAGGCCTTTGATACAGTCAACCACAATATTCTATTAAATAATTAGAAACATTATGAATACGAGGGTACAAAGACTAGAAATAACACACACACCAAATAGATCTTAACATTTAGTACAACATTTATCAGAACCAAAATACACTCCTTTTATGAATCACTTACCTCACAAAAATCTTCATTACTCGAACTACTGCAATACAGCGAGCGCCAATACTGCCAGCTAAATAAAAGATTCAACCTACTGAAGGCACTAACTACTGACAGGCATAGTTATCAAATGAAAGACTTTGATAGTGAACAAACAATTTATTTACCGTAATAGTGTTCAAAGGTCATATTATATATACACTCCTGGAAATGGAAAAAGGAACACATTGACACCGGTGTGTCAGACCCACCATACTAGCTCCGGACATTGCGAGAGGGCTGTACAAGCAATGATCACACGCACGGCAGAGCGGACACACCAGGAAGCGCGGTGTTGGACGCCGTCAGTGTCAGCCAGTTTGCCGTGGCATACGGAGCTCCATCGCAGTCTTTAACACTGGTAGCATCCCGCGACAGCGTGGACGTGAACCGTATGTGCAGTTGACGGACTTTGAGCGACGGCGTATAGTGGGCATGCGGGAGGCCGTGTGGACGTACCGCCGAATTGCTCAACACGTGGGGCGTGAGGTCTCCACAGTACATCGATGTTGTCGCCAGTGGTCGGCGGAAGGTGCACGTGCCCGTCGACCTGGGACCGGACCGCAGCGACGCACGGATGCACGCCAAGACCGTAGGATCCTACGCAGTGCCGTAGGGGACCGCACCGCCACTTCCCAGCAAATTAGGGACACTGTTGCTCCTGGGGTATCGGCGAGGACCATTCGCAACCGTCTCCATGAAGCTGGGCTACGGTCCCGCACACCGTTAGGCCGTCTTCCGCTCACGCCCCAACATCGTGCAGCCCGCCTCCAGTGGTGTCGCGACAGGCGTGAATGGAGGGACGAATGGAGACGTGTCGTCTTCAGCGATGACAGTCGCTTCTGCCTTGGTGCCAATGATGGTCGTATGCGTGTTTGGCGCCGTGCAGGTGAGCGCCACAATCAGGACTGCATACGACCGAGGCACACAGGGCCAACACCCGGCATCATGGTGTGTGGAGCGATCTCCTACACTGGCCGTACACCTCTGGTGATCGTCGAGGGGACACTGAATAGTGCACGGTACATCCAAACCGCCATCGAACCCATCGTTCTACCATTCCTAGACCGGCGAGGGAACTTGCTGTTCCAACAGGACAATGCACGTCCTCATGTATCCTGTGCCACCCAACGTGCTCTAGAAGGTGTAAATCAACTACCCTGGCCAGCAAGATCTCCGGATCTGTCCCCCATTGAGCATGTTTGGGACTGGATGAAGCGTCGTCTCACGCGGTCTGCACGTCCAGCACGAACGCTGGTCCAACTGAGGCGCCAGGTGGAAATGGCATGGCAAGCCGCTCCACAGGACTACATCTAGCATCTCTACGATCGTCTCCATGGGAGAATAGCAGCTTGCATTGCTGCGAAAGGTGGATATACACTGTACTAGTGCCGACATTGTGCATGCTCTGTTGCCTGTGTCTATGTGCCTGTGGTTCTGTCAGTGTGATCATGTGATGTATATGACCCTAGGAATGTGTCAATAAAGTTTCCCCTTCCTGGGACAATGAATTCACGGTGTTCTTATTTCAATTTCCAGGAGTGTACATTAATGTAGGGGTCCAGCAAGGTAGCATTGTAGGACCAATACTATTCCTGATATACATCAGTCACTTTCGCAGTAGTGTTACTCATGGTGAAATAATTCTCTTTGCTGATGACAGCAATATTATACTCACTGAGAAAATAACAGAACTCCTTGCAGAAAAAGAAAATGAAACTCTCAATAAAGTTTATGATTGGTCAAGAAGCAACAGAGTGACACTGAACATAAAGAAAACTAATGGCATGAATTTTAGTTTGAAGAGCAAAAATGACAATGTTAAATTAAATGTAGGTGGCACCTATATAGGCTGTGTAACAAATGCAAAATTTCTAGGAATGAATATTGATTCTCAATTGAAGTGTTGTGAACACACAAATGTACTTGCAAATGGAATGTCATCAGCATCTTATGCCCTTAGAATCTTATGATCATTGTGTAACTTGCAGTGTCTTTTTGTTACATACTGTTCTTATGTACACTCAGTTCTTAGCTAAGGCATTATTTTTGGGGAAGAACTACACAAAAGACGTACACAATTTTCAAACTCCAGAAAAGAGCCATTGGAATAATTACCAAAAATAGTAGTCGAGCTGATTGTGAAGATCTGTTTAAAACACAGAGGATTTTAACCAGTCCATGTGAATACATTTACCAGTCTGTCGTACACATCAAAAATAACACTGGTAAGTACTGCACAAACAGGTCTGTTCTTTACCATGAAACAAGAGCTAGACACAATTTACATTTACCAAGAAAAAATAAACGTAAATCTTAAAACAGCATTTTGTGTCAAGGAGTAAAACTACCATAAATTACCAAAAGAGATTAAAGCAATTACAAAAATACACTTATTTAAAAGGCAGCTAAATACATTGAAGGATTAATTAGATAAAAGAGAGTACAGGTTTTGTAAAAAAATGTTATACAAATAAATAATAACAATGATTATAAAACATCCAACATTCCATTTCCTTTTCTAGAAGTACTTGCCCCCAAGTTATGCATAGCACAATACTAACAACTCTTCCTCTTTCTGAGCGCAACATCTCACTCATTATAGAGGGATGCTGACTCAGTTTTTCAGGATAGCAAATGAGAAGTTGTGGTTCAGAAAATGACCCAGAAATCACCAGTATATGTGTGTGTTTGTGTGTGTAATGAGTGAAGTGTTATGAAACGATGTGTGTATATTGTGTGCAATGACTGATACTGAGATATGAGTGAACAGTGTAGCATTAAATTATTTAATAAGCTATCTGCAAAAATGTATTGTATACCTGGAGTAAATCTAATAACTGGCATCAACTAGAAGTTTGTAAATGTATGTGTTTACGAATTAGCTTATTTTAAATTGGTGTTAACTTGTAAATACTTCGACATGTCCCATATCCTTGTAAAAAGAGATCTAAAGATGAATAAAGCTACTACTACTACTACTACTAGTACTACTTTCATTTTAGTTGCTGAGCATGACGTGTGTCTTATAGCTTCTGAGATGCTTCGAGGTTCACAACGACAGTGTCATTTAGATGTTGCACCTGTACATGTAGAACATGGTAGTCTTTTTGCGAGGCTGGATCTGATTACGATACGCGAGTATATCCACTGGTACAAAGCACACAAGTTAGAGCAGATGACGTGGTTGCATGTGCAAATATTATAAAATTTTCCCTGCACAGAACTACAAATTGCTTATTTTCTTTCTTTGTTGAGTTAGAGTATTTGCTAATTATTTACACTGAAGTGGTGGGTGGAATTATATGAACTTTGGAGCAGAAATATCATAACATGAATTTACACGTAGAGTACCTTTTATCCCGAAAAAAGTCAGTGCTCCAACGAGATGGTCAACGTAACTATTGTTCCTGTGGGATGGATAATGTGACTGAAAACTCATCCACTAATCTTGACTTTCTAACGATTGCATGAAGTTTAGCATGGAGATTAGTTATTAACTCTTTTCGCAAATTAAATAAGTACATACATAACTTGAGGACAGCAGAAATACTTCTGTAGGATATAATCGTCTCTAAACTCTGTAGCAATGAAACGTATGTGCATGAAAATACGAGGTGCGACAATGAAGTAATGAGACTGATGTGAAAAATAAAATGTTGCTTACCAACTTTAGTCAAGTTTAGTGTTGTATCCTACAAAGTAGTTCCCTTCTGATTGCACACACTTTTTACAACTTTTTCCACGGCTTCTTCCATTGATGGTAATATTTCTGGAACTCATTTTCTGTAATACCCTCCAAGACCCTCGCCCCAGCTGTTTGGACATCTTGTGTTGTTTGAAAATGGTGTCCCTTGACTATCGTTTTGACTCTTGGAAATAGAGAAAAGTCGCACGGAGCGATATCTGGTGAGTAAGGTGGCTGTGGTTGTACTGAGGTTAAAAATTGCTCTACTGGCAGGGCAATATGGGATGGCGTATATCGTGACGCAGAATCCACTTTTTATGAACAATTCCCTTCGAATAACAGAAGCATGCATGCAAGCATGCAATTCACTTTTGACTTTGACATGCGAGCTTTCTTTGGTCTGGGTGATCCTTTTGAGCACCATTGCGGACTTTAGCGTTTTGTCTCTGGACTGCACTGAAAAAATGAACATTCATCACCAGTGATAACACAGCTCAACAGCTCTGAAATGATTTCCGTTTGCGCTAACATATCAGCTGCCACATTTTGCCGTATTTCTCGCTGTTGTGGTGTGAGATTTTTGTGGACCATTTTTGTACAAATCTTTCTCATACCAAGATCTTCAGTTATTATTAGATGAACGGTTTTTCGATTCATGTTCAGTTCTTCTGCAATCATTTTGACAGATAATCTTAGACCAGATCGTACAAGTTCATATAATCTGGGCAAGTTGACATATGTCCATGAGGTTGATGGTCGTCCACTGTGCTCTTCATCTTCAACATTCGTACTACCTTCACTAAACATTTTATGCCAACGAAAGACCGTTGCCCAATATTATGCAGTTCCATGTCCGTGACGAGAGACACAAGCACGTGTTAACTTATTGCAACACAACTCACGACTCAGCATTTGCATCGATGTGCCGCTTGGACTAGAAGCAGCTTAAAGACCAAGGTCAAAGATATTGTGCCTATGCCAGTCTGCTAGATTGCCACATCTTGCAAAGAAAATCAGTCTCATTCCCATATTTTACAGCATATAGAATCTTTTGGAAGTGCACTCGATTCTCACATCATAAGGATTCTCAAACACTGACTTGGTTTTTCTCTTTAGATTTGAATCATTTATAATTCTTATAAGATTTTTTTTCCTTCTGGTTTAGAAGAATTAATGTTGAGAACTTGGAATGTCGATGTTGACTTGTCAGTGCCAAGTATTCTATCAGCTTCTTTGATCGTATCAAAATTGTTATATTCTAATGTCTAGCAGTTCACTGGCCCACAAGTGGTTCATGCCTCAGTACCTTCAAGAGGTAACTTTGATGTTGGGGCATACAATATTCACTTGCTGAATTAATATTTCTTTGTATATAACTGTTTATCTGCAGGTAACACGGTGAGGCAAAAATTAAAAAACAGGTACAGAAAAAAATACCACACTTGGCAGTCACTAGCGAATTCTCAACCCAGTTCACGAATGAGTATACCTAGCAAAACCTAATTCCGCATTAGATTTAATAGAAATATGATTTAAAACGCGAGGCTCTGGCAGAGCTTGAACTGTGTGCAGCGTGGCCAAGAACACATATCAGCAACTCCGCACTCTGCTGGAGCTCTCTCGTAAGCTCAGTAGTCAGTTATTTTGCTCTCCAAATAGCAAAACTCCTTTACTACTTTAAGTGTCTCATTTCCTAATCTAATTCCCTCAGCATCATCCGACTTCATTCGACTACATTTCATTATCCTTGTTTTGCGTTTGTTGATGTTCATCTCATATCCTCCTTTCAAGACACTGTCCATTCCGTTCAACTGCTCTTCCAAGTCCTTTGCTGTCTCTGACCGAATTACAATGTCATCGGCGAACCTCAAAGTTTTTATTTCTTCTCCAAGGATTTAGATACCTATTTCGAATTTTTATTTTGTTTCATTTACTGCTTGCTCAATATACAGATTGAATAACATCTGGGAGAGGCTACAACACTGTCTCACTCCCTTCCCAACCATTGCTTCCCTTTCATGCCCCTCGACTCTTATAACTGCCATCTAGTTTCTGTACAAATCGTAAATAGCCTTTCGCTCCCTGTATTGTATCCCTACCACCTTCAGAATTTGAAAGAGAGTATTCCAGTCAACATTGTCAAAAGCTTTCGCTAAGTCAACAAATGCTAGAAACGTAGGTTTTGCCAGGAACTTCTTATAGACGTAAGTGCCCACTTTATTTCGTCTATTCAACAAACAGATCCCATATAAAATAACAGTGGACACAGTAACACAGTATCGAGTGAGGCACAGAAAACACAATACTTACACTAAATCAGATTGTGCATAATGCTATGCTCAATACTTCCATTCTGTACATTTTACGTCCAGGCTTATATTCACAGAGCCTGTACGTTGACGTACCAAAAATTTTCACTTCAGGGAAGATGCCCTGAGAGGCCATTTCACACCATTCCAGCTCACAGCCGTATGCCAAAGCACCCCTGAAAGCCACGTTGACGGGTAACATGTAGGTTGCGCTCCGATCAATAAGGTTGCTGTGGAGGTTGAAAATACCCTCAAGAGTAAAACCCGATGCGGCGATACAGATCACGTTATTTATAAGATGTTCGATACCTTCTAATTGGTGCAAAAGCTATTCTTCCGAAGCTGTTCACCGTGCAACACTTCAACAATCAGCTTTTGATGTATTTGAAACTGCACTGCGATATCACGGGTACTTCGCCAAAGCGGCTAGTGAACGGGTTCAAGAATCGCGTCCTCTGTGAAGTACGTCTAATCCTTGTGCAACCTCTGTCCTTTACTTGTGGACGAAGGTTATCGGTTTTCTGAAGGCACTGCTACAGGTGACGAAAACCATTCTTATCGCGATAATGTCTTTGACGGTACTGTGCAGTATATGCACGTGCAGTAGCAGCAGCTACGTTATCGGATGCACCCACATCGACGTATTCGTCATTTGTGTGCTCCATCGGGAAGCCGCCCTACAAGAACTTTTACAGCACAGTTAGGTTGTGCAGTGCGCACCTATATCTGATCTTCATCTACATTTACACGGATACTCTGCAAATCACAGTTAAGTGCCTGGCAGAGGGTTCATCTAACAACCTTCACAATTCTCTTTTATCATGGTACTCGTTTCTCCCTGCGTAGGTCGGCGCCTAGAAAATATTTTCGCATTCGGAGGAGAAAGTTGGTGATTGGAATTTCGTGAGAAGATTCCGCCCCGTAAGGAAAAACGTCTTTGTTTAATCATGTCCACCACAAATCCTGTATCGTTTCAATGATAACCTCTCCTCTATTTAGCGATAATACAAAACGTGCTGCCCTTCTTTGAATTTTTTCGATGTACTCCGTCAGTCCTATGTGGTAAGGATCCCACAACTCGCAGCAGCATTCTCTTCACTAAATCTGTTACTTTTTCTAAGTGTTCTCCTGCCAATAAACGTAGTCTGTGGTAGCTTTCCTCAAAACATTTTCTACGTGTTTCTTCCAGTTTAAGTTGTTCGTAATTGAAATTCCTGGGTATTTAGTTGAATTTATGGCCCTTAGATTTGACTGATTTATAGCGTAACCGGAGTTTAACTGGTTCCTCTTAGCACTCAAGTGGGTGACCTCACACTTTTCTTATTTAGGGTCAATTGCCAATTTTGGCACCATAAAGATTATTTTGTAAGTGGCTTTGCAATTTGTTTTGATCTTGTGATAACTTTACTTGTCGATAAACGACAGGATCATCTGCAAACAACCTGAGACGGCCGCTCAGATTGTCTCTCAAATCGCTTATGTAGATAAGGAGCAGCAAAGGGCCTATAACACTACCTTTGGAAACACCAGAAATCACTTGCGTTTCACTGGACGGCTTTCCGTCAGTTACTACAAACTGTGACCGCTCTGACAGGAAATCACGAAGCTGGTCACATAACTGAGACGATATTTCATAAGCACGCAGTTTTGCTACATGCCCCTTGTGTGCTTCAGTGTCAAAAGCCTCCTGGAAATCCATAAATACGGAATCCATTTGACATCCCTTGTCAATAGCACTCAGCACCTCATCTGAATAAAGAGCTAGTTGTGTTTCACAGGAACGATGTTTTCTAAATCCGTGTTACCTGTGTGTCAGTAGACCGTTTTCTTCGAGGTAATTCATAATGTTCGAGCACCATACATGTTCCAAAATCCTGCTGCATATCGACATTAATGATATGGTCCGGTAATTCAGTGGATTACTCCTACTAACGTTCTTGAATATTGGTGTGACCTGCGCAACTTTCCAGTCTTTGGGTACGGATCTTTAATCGAGCGAACGGTTGTATATGATTGTTAAGTATGGTGCTATTGCATAGGCATACTCTGCAAGGAACGAAAGCAGTGCACAATATGGAACGGAAGACTTACTTTTATTAAGTTATTTAAGTTGCATCACTACTCTCAGGATATCTACTTCTGAGTTACTCATTTGGCAGCTGTTCTTGATTCGAATTCTGGAATATTTACTTCGTCTTCTTTGGCGAAGGAATTTCGGAAGGCTGTATTTAGAATCTCTGCTTTGACGGGACTATCTTCGATAGTATCTCCATCGCCATCGCGCAGAGAAGGCATTGTCTGTGTCTTGTCACTAGCATGCTCAACATACGAGCAGAAGCTCTTTGGGGTTCCTGCCAGGTTTCGAGATAAAGTTTCTTTGTGAAAACTATTATAAGCACCTCACATTCAAGTCCGCGCTAAATTTCGAGCTTCTGTAAAAGACCACCAATCTTGGATATTTTGCGTCTGTTTGAATTTGGCATGTTTTTCGTCGCTTCTGCAACAGTGTTCTGACACGTTTTGTGTACTGTGGCGGATCAGCTCCGTCGATTGTTAATTTATTTTGTATAAATTTCTCAATTGCTGCCGATACTGTTTCTTTGAATTCAAGCCATTTCTGGTCTACACTCTTATGCATGCAGTGTAATAGATCCCTCTCCCACGTGTACGGCTGTTATGTGACAAAACGATGTCCTCCTTATAAACGAAGGGAACTATGGGACGAACGTCAAAAAAATAAGAAAGGAACCTGATATGGTTTTGAAACAGTGTATTCAATGTCCTATAACGGTTGGTGTGGTAGTGTGGGGTGATACACGGAAAGCGGAAAGGTCGGGGAAGAAGGCCAGTGTTCACTCTTTCTGTTTGCCGGGGGGTCTCATCCGAGATGTGGAGGAGGCCCTACCGGCGGCGATAGAGAGCACTGGGTGCACCCGACTGCCAATTGTTGCTCATGTCGGCACCAATGACTCCTGCCGTCTGTGTTCAGAGGTCATCCTCAGTTCGTACAGGCTGTTGGCCGGATTGGTGAAGGCGGAAAGCCTCGCTCGCGGGGTGGAATCAGAGCTAACTATTTGTAGTATCGTTCCCAGAACCGATCGCGGTCGTCTGGTTTGGAGCCGAGTGGAGGGCTTAAACCAGAGGCTCAGACGATTCTGCGGAGAGCTGGGGTGCAAATTTATCGACCTCCGCTATCGGGTGGCGAAATGTAGTGTCCCCCTGAATAGCGGGCTACAAGGGTAGCGGAGTACGTGTGGAGTGCACATAGGGTTTTTTTAGGTTAGAGAGAACCGACTCGTATCGATAACATATTAGACCTTCTGGTGACAAACAGACCCGAACTATTTGAAACAGTTAATGCAGAACAGGGAATCAGCGATCATAAAGCGGTTACTGCATCGATGATTTCCGCCGTAAATAGAAATATTAAAAAAGGTAGGAAGATTCTTCTGTTTAGCAAAAGTGACAATAAGCAAATTACAGAGTAACTGACGGCTCAACAACCATCGTACAATATGCGTTAGATGAGTATTTGCCAAGCAAGAGATGGAAAAGAGCCACCTTGGTACAACAACCGAGTTAGAAAACTGCTGCGGAAGCAAAGGGAACTTCACAGCAAACATAAACATAGCCAAAGCCTTGCAGACAAACAAAAATTACGCGAAGCGAAATGTAGTGTGAGCAGGGCTATGCGAGAGGCGTTTAATGAATTCGAAAGTAAAGTTCTATGTACTGACTTGGCAGAAAATCCTAAGAAATTTTGGTCCTATGTCAAAGGGGTAGGTGGATCAAAACAAAATGTCCAGACACTCTGTGACCAAAATGGTACTGAAACAGAGGATGACAGACTAAAGGCCGAAATACTAAATGTCTTCTTCCAATGCTGTGTCACAGAGGAAGACTGCACTGTAGTTCCTTCTCTAGATTGTCGCACAGATGACAAAATGGTAGATATCGAAATAGACGACAGAGGGATAGCGAAACAATTAAAATCGCTCAAAAGCGGAAAGGTCGCTCGACCTGATGGGATACCAGTTCGATTTTACACAGATTACGCGTAGGAACTTGCCCCTCTTCTTGCAGCGGTGTACCGTAGGTCTCTAGAAGAGCGTAGCGTTCCAAAGAATTGGAAAAGGGCACAGGTCATCCCCGTTTTCAAGAAGGGACGTCGAACAGACGTGCGGAACTATAGACGCATATCTCTAACGTCGATCAGTTGTAGAATTTTGGAACACGCATTATGTTCGAGTATAATGACTTTTCTGGAGACTAGAAATCTACTCTGTAGGAATCAGCATGGGTTTCGAAAAAGACGGCCGTGTGAAACCCAGCTCGCGCTATTCGTCCACGAGACTCAGAGGGCCATAGACACACAGGTAGATGCCGTGTTTCTCGACTTCCGCAAGGCGTTCGATACAGTTCCCCACAGTCATTTAATGAACAAAGTAAGAGCATATGGACTATCAGATCAATTGTGTGATTGGATTGAGGAGTTCGTAGATAACAGAACGCAGCATGTCATTCACAATGGAGAGAAGTCTTCCGAAGTAAGAGTGATTTCAGGTGTGCTGCAAGGGAGTGTCATAGGACCGTTGCTATTCACAATATACATAAATGACCTGGTGGATGATATCGGAAGTTCACTGAGGCTTTTTGCGGATGATACTGTGGTGTATCGAGAGGTTGCCACAATGGAAAACTGTACTGAAATGCAGGAGGATCTGCAGCGAATTGACGCATGGTGCAGGGAATGGCAATTGAATCTCAATGTAGACAAGTGGAATGTGCTGCGAATACATAGAAAGATAGATATCTTATCATTTAGCTACAAAATAGCTGGTCAGCAACTGGAAGCAGTTAATTCCATAAATTATCTGGGAGTAGGCATTAGGAGTGATTTAAAATGGAATGATCATATAAAGTTGATCGTCGGTAAAGCATATGCCAGACTGAGATTCATTGGAAGAATCCTAAGGAAATGCAATCCGAAAACAAATGAAGTAGGTTACAGTACGCTTGTTCACCCATTGCTTGAATACTGCTCAGCAGTGTGGGATCCGTACCAGATAGGGTTGATAGAAGAGATAGAGAAGATCCAACGGAGAGCAGCGCGCTTTGTTACAGGACCATTTAGTAATCGCGAAAGCGTTACGGAGATGATAAATAAACTCCACTGGAAGACCCTGCAGGAGAGACGCTCAGTAGCTCGGTACAGGTTTTTGTTAAAGTTTCGAGAACATACCTTCACCGAAGAGTCAAGCAGTATATTGCTCCGTCCTACGTATGTCTCGCGAAGAGACAATGAGGATAAAATCAGAGCCCACACAGAATCATACCGACAATCCTTCTTTCCACGAACAATACGAGACTGGAATAGAAGAGAGAACCGATAGAGGTACTCAGGGTACCCTTCGCCACGCACCGTCAGGTGGCTTGCGGAGTATGGATGTAGATGTAGACGTAGATGTACACGTTCCTCCTGCATTCCGATGCGCAGAACTATGTGACAATTGTTGCCAGCTCCTTGTTTTCATGCATATGTTCTCAAAACGCACCCGACATGGTTTCCCTAGAAAAACGTTCGAATCTGGATAAGCAATCTCATGCCAGTTTCCAAGTATATCTTTTTTTTCTTCACATCTAGTGTGCACAGCCGAGTTTCAGTAAGATTTCTCAGGCTTTAATCTCACCAAAGAGCGCTTAGTGCGACGGGGTATTAATACGGATATGAATGTATCATACCTGCGCGAGAGATAAATACTTTGTGGAAATTAAGCATCTCCGTGTGAACTCGATAACAAAGATATACAGACTGTATTACGCTACGACAAAGAGATAATTATTCCATGTTTGACATTGGGAGAGAGATGTTCCATGTCGGATGGAGAGAAGATTGTTGGAAGCCACCATTAAGGCAGTAATCTATGTTACATGGTATTGAAGAAAGTAAATACATATAAAAGCACAAAAGGAGTATCAGGTGTGTAGAGTTCATAACTTTTAATCATTTCAAAAGAAAAGTTCTGTGATTATAAAGACGCAAGTCGTTCGGAAGGGTTGGGTGGTTTGATGGTGAGAACCTACAGTTTTACATGGTATTGGGATTCGGCGAGAATATTTCTCCGAAGACCTAAATAATTTCACGAACTGAAGTTGGACGCCACATTCCATTCACATAGCACAGCATGGCACTTGGCTGTACCGATCGATTTCCGTGAAGCGATAAATTGTTTTCAGCGATTTCAGGTGGAGAAGTTGCAACAAAGAGACCCAGCGAGATCTGTTGCTGCGAAACGCACGTGGTATTACCGTGTTCGTTAAAAATATAGACCTCACGAACACTGCAAACATAATTAAAGGACTCAAATAAAAAAAGCAAACAGTAAAAAGGAATCGCTGCACCAAAACATAAATAAAAATCAATTAATAATACACTCCTGGAAATGGAAAAAAGAACACATTGACACCGGTGTGTCAGACCCACCATACTTGCTCCGGACACCGCGAGAGCGCTGTACAAGCAATGATCACACGCACGGCACAGCGGACACACCAGGAACCGCGGCGTTGGCCGTCGAATGGCGCTAGCTGCGCAGCATTTGTGCACCGCCGCCGTCAGTGTCAGCCAGTTTGCCGTGGCATACGGAGCTCCATCGCAGTCTTTAACACTGGTAGCATGCCGCGACAGCGTGGACGTGAACCGTATGTGCAGTTGACGGACTTTGAGCGAGGGCGTATAGTGGGCATGCGGTAGGCCGGGTAGACGTACCGCCGAATTGCTCAACACGTGGGGAGTGAGATCTCCACAGTACATCGATGTTGTGGCCAGTGGTCGGCGGAAGGTGCACGTGCCCGTCGACCTGGGACCGGACCGCAGCGACGCACGGATACACGCCAAGACCGTAGGATCGTACGCAGTGCCGTAGGGGACCGCACCGCCACTTCCCAGCAAATTAGGGACACTGTTGCTCCTGGGGTATCGGCGAGGACCATTCGCAACCGTCTCCATGAAGCTGGGCTACGGTCCCGCACACCGTTAGGCCGTCTTCCGCTCACGCCCCAACATCGTGCAGCCCGCCTCCAGTGGTGTCTGTATCTATGTGCCTGTGGTTCTGTCAGTGTGATGATGTGATGTATCTGACCCCAGGAATGTGTCAATAAAGTTTCCCCTTCCTAGGACAATGAATTCACGGTGTTCTTATTTCAATTTCCAGGAGTGTAATACACAATCACATCAATAAATAAGAGAGAGAATAAAAAATATAAGAACTTTAAACTGGCGTCCGAGTACAGGACGGCCAACAATTAAGAATTGTTGTATATTGTGTGTATGTACTAATCGTTTCATTGTGTGTTCCATGAACGCTGAGCTTTGGTGGAGTTTGATACGGTGAGCAGAGCAGTCACAACCTCCACCACAGAACTTCACACTGCTGCAAGCTGAATAAGGCAAGCACACACAAAAATTTCACAATCTCTAGTCAATTTGGTCTGTATGTAGAAAGAAACTAATATTCCCAGTCTGTAGAGGAAGAGGTAGGTAGATGTTTCATTTGTTTTCAATATTGCAGAAGTAGATATAGAGAAATATATGTTTATTCTTGTCATTTGTAATTTCATGTTATAGTATTTAAGTGTGAAACCCGTTGAGTATTCTGTGTGTTTATTGATTTGTTATTGTAAAAAGTAGAGCCCAAATGAAGATGGATTAGGAAAAATTTCCAGACGTTCCTGAAATGAGTGATAAGTCTGCTGTAGAGGAAATAGCGGCTTCGTCTCACCAAGAGACAAACCCCATGGCTTATATTTTAGAGAAACTAAACTTTTGTCTGTAGTGGTACAGGCTGTATCCTAGAAGCGGGAGGATATTTCACAAAAGCAAACTGACAAGTCAACCGTAGTGCAATCCATGTTACAAAAGCTAACAGACATGGCACAAAAGCAGTCTGACTTACGTCAGAAGCAGACATATATGTCAGGGGTTCTTCAATCGTTAGTGACCCAACAACAACAGATCTCAAATGAGATAACAGAGTTGCGCGAGGCACAAAAGCAGTTTCCTTTAGTTACAAAAGGTGACACAGGACATGCATAGTATGAAGTCAAAACAGGAGGAAGTGTAGAATTCCGTAGTCGAGTTGACAGAAACGGTGACAAATATAGCTTCTGATAAACTCATACGCGAATATTTCAACGAACAACAACAGGAATTTTCCAGTAAGCTAGACGAATGGGCATCTGCGAAAGAGAATCAAGTTATGCTATGAGAGGATGTTAGTATCCAAGTAGCGGTAAACAAATTGCCGATCGAAAATTTATCCAAGGCTGAGAGTATTAAAGAAGACTTAAAGGACGTTAAAGACCAATTAGTAACGATCTTTAAGCAATGGAAAGACGAAATAGTTAATTCTGTGGCAAACATTTCTAAAGATCTCGAACAAATGCAAGTGGCAGTAGAGGGGTGCCGGAATGAACTGTGTGAGGTTGAACGTACCCACAATTCAACACCAGAATCTTGTTACGGGAATTGACATGCCTCACATCCTATAAAATTGAGTGATAACCGAATGCAAGCAACACCGCCCAACAACAATGTTAACGCTGTGATGTTGATGGAAGAGAAATTGCTTAAACACAGACAGTTTCAACTGTTGTCATCCGACAGGAAGTCAATAAACATTGTAGTGTTTATATGTGGATTTCGGGGTATATTACCCAGGGCATGGACGGGAACCCAGAAAACAAGTTATGGGTCAGGGTACATTCAGGGTGTCGGTGCATTGTGGTCCACAGACATGATGGACACATGTGAGACCTAAAAAGAGTGTGAAAAGGCATTTTTGGTGAAGTATTGGTCGCGAGGCGTACAGGAACGTTTACGTAAGGAAGTATTTAATCCTGAACCGTTGTGTATAAAGACAGGCAGCCTATGCAGATACTTCGAGAAGTGTCTAAATAAAGCCGACATTGGGATGAGCCCATCACACATAAAGATATCTTACGCATTCTGAAGGCAAAACGTCCCACAGAAACAAGAGAAAAATTAATTTATGCTTCAGAAGAGAATCTTGAAGAATTTATATCGGTATTATATTCAATAGATCTAATCCAAGAGGATATGAAGGCGAGAATAGATAAGCACAGCACTTTCTCGAAGTCAAATAATTATTACGGCGGACGGGCAGGTAATCAGCTGATTGGTGAGACAAACGCCAGTCGCCCTTTGCCACAGAATAACGACTACAGCTAGAATAGTAACACACGCAACGACAACGGAAATAACTTTCGTTATGGCCGTAACCGACGAAATGGACAAGAGAGACGATACAACCCAGGGTACAATGTAAATGCAAATTCTTGAAATTGGCAAGTAATAGTAATAACAGGCAGACAGAACAGTTGAGACCTGTAGAGAATGATTGGCGACAGAGATCACCAATAATTAGCGAAGTGAGAGAAGCTGCAGTTCGTAGAAGTGAATCGCATTTGGAAAACTAATGCCGATCCAATCATGCCCCGAGAAGTGGTCGTCGACAAGGATAGGGGCTATGTGCAGAAAGTGAGTATGTTGCGCCCAAATGAAGTACAGTTTGTGCAAGAGGAGCTATGCGCATATACAATTAAGTCTAAAGAGAAATATTCATCTGAGCCTATTTATTCCATGAGAGTGACGATAGAGGATATTCCAGTGAACGTAGTTTTGGACACAAGCGCATCAGTTAATGCAATTTCACTGAGTCTATTTAACCAGATAGTGAGGAAGACTCCATTGCCTACATTACAGCACTGTAAGGTACTCGGAGCGTTTGGTACATGATCACAACCAGTGCGGACACAGACTCCTAGTTGTCGGGAAGACACTGTTCTGGGAATTGAAACTATACGGGAGATGGCTGTCAGATTACACTTCTCGACCGGTAAAGTGAATTTTTGGATCGGCGGAGCCCTCGTCCAAGTGGGGTTACTGAGAAAGGAAGGCAAACACGGAAGGTATTGTAGAGGGGTGAAATTACAGTTAATAAGGAGAGAGCACCGGAATTACCAAACAAGTTTGATTGAGGTCATGAAAATACACTACTGGACATTAAAATTGCTACACCAAGAAGAAATGCAGATGATGAACGGGTATTCATTGGACAAATATATTATAGTATAACTGACACGTGATTACATTTTCACGCAGGTTGGGTGCGTGGATGCTGAGAAATCAGTACCCAGAACAACCACCTCTGGCCGTAATAACGGCCTGGATACGCCTGGGCATTGCGTCTAACAGAGCTGGGATGGCTTGTAGAGGTAGAGCTGCCCATGCAGCTTCAACACGATGCCACAGTTCATCAAGAGTAGTGACTGGCGCATTCTGACAAGCCAGTTGCTCGGTCACCATTGACCAGACGTTTTCAATTGGCGAGAGGTCTGGAGAATGTGCTGGCCAGGGCAGCAATCGAACTTTTTCTGTATCTAGAAAGGCCCGTAAAGACCTGCAACATGCGCTCGTGCATTATCCAGCTGAAATGTAGGGTTCCACAGGGATCGAATGAAGGATAGATCCACGAGTCGTAACAGATCTGAAATGTAACGTCTACTGTTCAAAGTGCCGTCAATGCGAACAAAAGGGGACCGAGACGTGTAACCAATGGCACCACATACCATCACGCCGGTTGATACGACAGTATGGCGATGATCAATAGACGCTTCCAATGTGCGTTCACCGCGATGTCGCCAAACACAGATGCGACCATCATGATGTTGTAATCAGAACCCGGATTCATCCAAAAAAAATGACGTTCTGCCATTCGTGCACCCAGGTTCGTCGTTGAGTACACCATCGCAAGCGCTCCTGTATGTGATGCAGCGTCAAGGGTAACCGCTGTCATTGTCTCCGAGCTGATAGTCCATGCTGCTGCAAACGTCGTCGAACTGTTCGTGCAGATGGTTGTTGTCTTGCAAACGTCCCCATCTGTTGACTCAGGGATCGAGACGTGGCTGCACGATCCGTTACAGCCATGCGGATAAGATGCCAGTTATTCTACTGCTAATGATACGAGGCCGTTGGGATCCACCACGGCGTTCCGTATTACCTTCCTGAACCCAGCGATTCCCTATTCTACTAACAGTCATTGGATCTCGACCAACGCGAGCAGCAATGTTGAGATGCGGTAAACCGCATTCGTAATAGCCTACAATCCGACCTTTACCAAAGTCGGAAATGTGGTGCTACGTATTTCTCCTCCTCACACGAAGCACCACAACAACGTTTCACCAGGCAACGCCGGTCAACTGCTGTTTGCATATGAAAAATCGGTTGCAAACTTTCCTCATGTGAGCACGTTGTAGGTGTCGCCACCGGCGCCAACCTTGTCTGAATGCTCTGGAAAGATAATCATTTGCATATCACAGAATCTTCTTCCTGTCGGTTAAATTTTGCTTCTGTAGCGCGTCATCTTCCTGGTGTAGCAATTTTAATGGCCTGTAGTGTAGTTGAAATATCTGATCAAATAAAACATAAATTGAGCGAACCAGAACACTTTAAAGATGAACAGAGGATACAGTTGTCATCTTATGCAAATTTATAAAGGTATTCGAAGAACAACCTGGCATAATTAAAGTTTATACCTGTCATTTAAATGTAAAGCCACACAAAACATACTGCCATAGTTTTTATCCTGTTCCATGGAAACAAAGAAATACAGCCGACAAAGAAGTACAGAGAATTTTGGAGTGGAATTTTAATAAATGAATAAATAGAAATCAGACTTTCTCTGGGCGTGCAGGTGCCAGTTTTTCCTGGCAACTGCGCAACTGAACGGCGAAGTGAGTTACTACGCGTACGGCTTTAGTTCGGATGCAGCAGGGTTTATTTCGGCTAGCGCACGTAGTGCAGAGCTAGTCGCCCCGTCCCAATACTGCTCTCCTTGTGCGTGGCCCGGTGGCACAGTAAATCACGTGACCACTGAGCTCGCTGGCCCGTTAAGCTGCACCCGAGACCCACTCGGGCATACGGCCGCCTGTGTGCTCTTAAATCATTGTGTGCCGTCCTAGCCAGTCACGTCCCTGCTGAATTACAACTTTCCGCTTCCGAGAGGGACCAACCCGTTGGCGCCAGCACTGTCGTGTCCCGTGGTTATACGATCTCGGTACATTTCAGTATGGAGTCGTTACACGGTTTGCGGAGTTCGAAACAAGATGCAGTTTACGTTCTCCAATATGACGTCCACATCTACACTCCTGGAAATTGAAATAAGAACACCGTGAATTCATTGTCCCAGGAAGGGGAAACTTTATTCACACATTCCTGGGGTCAGATACATCACATCATCACACAGACAGAACCACAGGCACATAGACACAGGCACCAGAGCATGCACAATGTCGGCACTAGTACAGTGTATATCCACCTTTCGCAGCAATGCAGGCTGCTATTCACCCATGGAGACGATCGTAGAGATGCTGGATGTAGTCCTGTGGAACGGCTTGCCATGCCATTTCCACCTGGCGCCTCAGTTGGACCAGCGTTCGTGCTGGACGTGCAGACCGCGTGAGACGACGCTTCATCCAGTCCCAAACATGCTCAATGGGGGACAGATCCGGAGATCTTGCTGGCCAGGATAGTTGACTTACACCTTCTAGAGCACGTTGGGTGGCACGGGATACATGCGGACGTGCATTGTCCTGTTGGAACAGCAAGTTCCCTTGCCGGTCTAGGAATGGTAGAACGATGGGTTCGATGACGGTTTGGATGTACCGTGCACTATTCAGTGTCCCCTCGACGATCACCAGAGGTGTACGGCCAGTGTAGGAGATCGCTCCACACACCATGATGCCGGGTGTTGGCCCTGTGTGCCTCGGTCGTATGCAGTCCTGATTGTGGCGCTCACCTGCACGGCGCCAAACACGCATACGACCATCATTGGCACCAAGGCAGAAGCGACTCTCATCGCTGAAGACGACACGTCTCCATTCGTCCCTCCATTCACGCCTGTCGCGACACCACTGGAGGCGGGCTGCACGATGTTGGGGCGTGAGCGGAAGACGGCCTAACGGTGTGCGGGTCCGTAGCCCAGCTTCATGGAGACGGTTGCGAATGGTCCTCGCCGATACCCCAGGAGCAACAGTGTCCCTAATTTGCTGGGAAGTGGCGGTGCGGTCCCCTACGGCACTGCGTAAGATCCTACGGTCTTGGCGTGCATCCGTGCGTCGCTGCGGTCCGGTCCCAGGTCGACGGGCACGTGCACCTTCCGCCGACCACTGGCGACAACATCGATGTGCTGTGGAGACCTCACGCCCCACGTGTTGAGCAATTCGGCGGTGCGTCCACCCGGCCTCCCACATGCCCACTATACGCCCTCGCTCAAAGTCCGTCGACTGCACATACGGTTCACGTCCACGCTGTCGCGGCATGCTACCAGTGTTAAAGACTGCGATGGAGCTCCGTATGCCACGGCAAACTGGCTGACACTGACGGCGGCGGTGCACAAATGCTGCGCAGCTAGCGCCATTCGACGGCCAACACCGCGGTTCCTGGTGTATCCGCTGTGCCGTGCGTGTGATCATTGCTTGTACAGCCTTCTCGCAGTGTCCGGAGCAAGTATGGTGGGTCTGACACACCGGTGTCAATGTGTTCTTTTTTCCATTTCCAGGAGTGTATATACAGTATCTGATCAACAGTATCCGGACAGACATATGTAATGCAGAACTCAGCGTTACATATCACAAGAGGTGGGCATACTGGTATGGTCAGAAAAACTCACTGTCTTCGAACGTGGACTAGTCATTAAATGTAACCTGAGTGGCAAATCCATGACGGACATTTCAACCCTTCTAAAGCCTCCAAAGACGACTACTGGTGATGGGACTGTGAAGTGGAAACACGAATGATTGTATGCAGCTAAATTAAGATCACATAGACATCATATACTGACCAACAGGGACTGTCGAGGATTGCTGAAAATGGTTGTACGAAATCAGAGGGAGGAACCACTCGTGAGTACTACAGTGCTACCAAAACAGATCTGCATAGGGAGCTCTATGCATCTACACTACTGCCCATTAAAGTTGCTACACCAAGAAGATGACGTGCTACAAATGCGAAATTTAACCGACAGGAAGAGGATGCTGTTATGCAAATGATTAGCTTTTCGGAGCATTCACAGAAGTTTGGCGCCGGTGGTGACACCTACAACGTGCTGACATGAGGAAAGTTCCCAACCGATTTATCATACACAAACAGCAGTTGCCCGGAGTTGCCTCGTGAAACGTTGTGGTGCCACGTGTAAGGAGGAGAAATGCTTACCATCACGTATCCGACTTTGATAAAAGTCGTATTGTGGCCTATGGTGATTGCGGTTTATCGTATCGCGACATTGTGCTCGCGTTGGTCGAGATCCAATGACTGTTAGCAGCATATGGAATCGGTGGGTTTAGTAGGGTAATACGAAACTCCGTGCTAGATCCCAACGGCCTCGTATCACTAGCAGTAGAGATGACAGGCATCTTATCAGCATGGCTGTAACGGATCGTGCAGCCACGTCTCGATCCCTGAGTCAACAGATGCGGACGTTTGCAAGACAACAACCATCTGCACGGACAGTTGGACGACGTTTGCTACAGCATGGACTATCAGCTCGGAGATCATGGCTGTGGTTACCCTTGACGCTGCATCACAGACAGGAGCTCCTGCGATGGTGTACTCAACGACAAACCTGGGTGCACGAATAGCAAAACGTCATTTTTCGGATGAATCCAGGTTCTGTTTACAGCATTATGATGGTCGCATCCGTATTAGGCGACATCCCGGTGAACGCACACTGGAAGCGTGTATTCGTCGTCGCCATACTGGCGTACCACCCGGCGTGATTGTATGGGTTGCTTTTGGTTGCACGTCTCAGTCACCTCTAGTTGGCATTGACGGCACTTTGAACAGTGGACGTTACATTTCAGATCTGTTACGACCCGTGGCTCTAACCTTCATTCGATCTCTGCGAAACCCTACATTTCAGCAGGATAATGCACGACCTCATGTTGCAAGTCCTGCACGAGCCTTTCTACATACAGAAAATGTTCGACTGTTGCCCTGACCAGCACATTCTCCAGATCTCTCACCAATTGAAAACGTCTGGTCAGTGATGGCCAAGCAACTGCCTCCTCACAATACGCCAATCACTACTCTTGATGAGCTGTGGTATCGTGAAGAAGCTGTATGGGTAGCTGTACCTGTACACGCCTTCCAAGCTCTGTTTGACACAATGCCCAGGCGTATGAAGCGCGTTATTACGGCCTGAGGTGGTTGTTCTGGGTACTGATTTCTCAGGATCTATGCACCCAAATTCCGTGGAAACGTAATCACATGTCAGCTCTAGTATAATATATTTGACCAATGAATACCCGTTTATCATCTGCATTTCTTCTTCGTGTAGCAATTGTAATGGCCAGTAGTGTACATGACTATTCTACAATCCACGCATAAGTGCCTCCAGAGCGTTCATCGTAACACATGTTGACCGTTTGTCTATATCTGAACCATCGAACGGCGCGAGGGAAAAACAAACACTTAATCTCTTCGTGCGAGCTCCGATTTCTTTTATTTTATTACAGTGATCATTTCTCTCTATATAGGTAGGTTTCAACAAAATATTGTCGCGTTCAGAGGAGAAAGCTGCTGATCGGAATTACATGAAAAGACCTCACCGCAGCAAGAAATTCCTTTGTTTTAAAGATTACCACCCCAACTCGTCCACCATCGGCGATACTCTATCGCTGTTTTACGACAATACAAAATTATCTGCTCTTCTTTGAACTTTTGCAATGTCCTCCGTCAATCGAGTATGGATAGCATCCAATACAGCATAGCAGTATTCGAGAAGACGACGGGCCAGTGTAGTGAATGCACCCTTTTTAGTAGACCTATTGCATCTTTAAAGTGCTCTGCTAATACAATGCATTCTTTTGTTCGCTTCCCAATGACATTTTCTATGTAATCGTTGCAATTTAAGTTGTTCGTAATTCTAGTCCCTAAGTATTTAGTGGAATTGATAGCCTTTAGGTTCGTGCGATTTATCTTGTAACTGAAATTTGACGTATTCCTTTTAGTATTTATGTTGATTACCTCACTGTTTTCATTATTTACCGTCAGTTCCACTATTCCGACGGTAGAGGTATCTTGTCTGAATCATTTATCAATTGGGTTTGATCTTCTTATGACTTTACTAGACGGTAAACGACAGTATCATCTGCAAATATTGTAGGATAGTTGCTCAGACTTTCTCCTAAATCGTTTGTGTAGATTAAGAAGAGCATAGAGCCTACAACACTTGTCCAGTAGCCCATTCTCCCGTCAGCAGGACCAGAGGGCGGGTATGATGGTTATCGCGAGCTCCATGATAAGTTATGTAACGGACCTCCTCAGGGAAATGGTAGGCTGGCCCGAAAGGAAGGCCAAATTCTCTCGCTGTGGTTGCCTGGATGCCTCGCCCAGGTAGAGGAAGGGGCTTAGACGGAGGCTACTCGATCGCTGGGTGCACCCAAGTGCAAATCATAGCTCATGTCGGCATGAATGACGCTTGCCTCTCGGGCACTACGGCCGTGGTCGGCGCTTTTAGATGGATGGCTGATTTGGTGAAGACACCTAGTCTCTCAGTGGGGGGTTGGATTTACGACTCAATAATTGCGGCGTCGTAACGGGATTCGATCGGGGTTCTCTACGATTATTACTATTTTTACGTGAGGCTCCAAAAACCACATTTCGTCATGTAAACACTCGAATAGTGATTTTTGAAAATGTGGTTCTAGGTGCTGGAGCTCTTCCAACATTTAACTGTAGAAAAACAGCCATTCTGTTGAGTCAATCAGAAACCTGAACTTCTGATTTCCACAGGCCATTTGTGTAAAACAACTGACGATCATAAAACAGATATTTCAAACATTTAGACATCATCATGTAAATATTACAGCGAAAAACTTTTTCAAAAGTTTGATTTGCGTCTTCCGGTCGTTGAGTGGAATGTTAATGTAAGACATGTGCCCATCTCGGAAGCGGATTTCCCGATTACCAGTTGGAGAGAGATACGGTTCCACTAAATAGGATAGGAGCGCACTACACAAGTGAAACAGTTACTCGGGTAGCACAGAATATATTGTGTACACAAGAGGATATTGATTTTAGGTTCAATGATTTATTGTCTACGGTAATCAGAGAAAAATCGCCTAGATAAATTTTACAGAATAAATTTCGTCCGTGTCCATAGCAAACAGAAAAGTTAATGCGGAATTAGTATTGTATAGGAGCATCCATAGTAATGGCCCAAAATTATTCCCTCTTATTACCTGTAGTAGTGCTGTGAACGGGAAACTGGCTGAAAAAGAAAGTGAACAGTAGCCATATCCTAAATCAATTTTCGAGTAAATATTGAAAGGACAGGTTATATGTCATTGATTGGTTGCCGTAAAGAACTCCATAATATAATGTGAGGTTATTGATGATTTCGAACTTGAACTTATTTGGGTGAAGGGATGCATTAAAACTGACCGAAAATGATGACAGTATTATTGTATAGACTACCTCCCTCAAGGGCGATAGTAGTTGAGCACGTCTAAGAAAATTCAAAGAATAGCAATGGTTAATTTCGCGATGAAACTGCTGTATTGGAGGGTCACCTCAATTTTTCGGCTTGTGCAATTAATCTTGACGACAGAGACACAGATTCAAATGAGCATTGCGGTGGTACAAAGGAAGATGCTGATGTTTTATTGAGAAGAGAGGCTGCAGAATTTCCTTCACTTTCCGTATTAGCTCAAGTAACCATCGGATGTAAAGAGTTTGGGCAGTATCCAATGCAATATTCATTCCCCAACGTTATTTCATTCTTCCTCTCCCTTCTCCATGTAAACACGAACAACATGTAACTGTTTGCATTTGTGCTGGAAATGTACGATATGCAAGCGGACCCGGTGTATTCTGCCGTATGAAGGCAGAACTCTGCGCTTCTGTAATACTTCACTAATCTGTGGTATGCTACAGATATCCTTGCCAATGCGAAGATAAAATACTCAGGTCACGAGTTTGTTGTCCTTGAGTCGAGGCTTCAAAATAACTGCATAGATTACTAAGGCTCTCAGTTCTATTCAATGTTCTGTCAAGGTCCTAATTTGGGATACCAGATACTTTTCTTATTCTCTCATAACACGGATCACTTTTCAGGCAAAGCAAAAATCTGCAAACAATAGTCTTTGCTCAGTATGTGGGTGTGAGAGTGAATGCTAAGGCGCAAATGACTTATTTGATCGTAGTAACTCTAAGAATCTTAAATATTTGTTTAAAACCATCAAAGTGATGTTCCTAGGAAGTCTCAGTGATTATAATGTCATATAAATATTTTTTAAATGGCGGTATCCTCTTTGAAACATTTAACATTGCCAAAAGCTACGTAGCCCGAAAGACATATTGATTACCATAACATGCTTTGATTCTACATCTAAAGGCGAGACTTTCACATAACTCTTTTTCCCTGCTCACGATTAGCAATCCATCTTACGCTGAGCAGACAGTACCTCTGTCAGTAGGTGCAGTCCATTACTAACTTGCTGCAGCAATACATCTTACTGAAAATAGCCCTGAAATAAAGTAACACTATTAGTCAACAATAATTTGATAAGCGGAGTCTCTGTACGGACTTGCTCTACATCTTGTAAACTAAGGCAGCGGCGAGTATAGCTTACAAGTTGCAATTTGAGACGTGGCACAGATTCGGCTCAGTGTGCTACCAAAGGAAACTAATTGCAACCTTAGGAGCAGTGGACGGGGGGAGCAAAATTATTGTAATCAAGTTGTACAGATTAATCACGAAAAGTTTTGGTTCATTAAGTACGCGGGATCAATTACTGACGGTTCACAGTTAAATATGTGGTCATGTGTTACTTAGTATATGAACAGCGCACTGATAAATCGTTTAAACTACTGCAAATGCATGATAGAATTAACATGAAACAAACGTCAAACAGCATGCAAAAGAAGGAGAAAGCTACAACGTTCTACTGGGCCTGCATACAACTTGAACGAAAGGTCATTTGTTACAAAAATTTAATCACAAGTGCCTCGTGCAAAATCGCAAAGTAATTACAAAACCTCACAGGAATCCGTCCCGATTAGAAGTTGAGTTTATCCCAATAATTAACGTAACATTTCATCACACAGATGAAACATACTGCCACTACGAAATACGGAATAACTTCCAACACATTCCACGTGCTTGCCGAGAAGGTGGGAGAGCAGAGATTCAGTGGTTGCAAGCTCATATGCAAAGTACCCACAATTTTTAGATGTTCACCCTATCTGAAGAGAAACTCGCTGAAGGCCATTTCATGATCTGCGTAATGTTACTAAAATTGTTGCTACAAAACTACAATATATGTGGCGTGCAAGCTAGGGCGTGGCGCCAGATGACGAAGCGAACAGTCCTTTCTTTTCCAAACAAGATGCCAAGATTGCTCGTCACTCACCCAAGTTGTATCTGCGGTGCTTTGGACGGAAGCTGACAACACGGCATTGACCAACCTCACCGACAAATTGATATTCCGTCTCTCTCTCTCTCTCTCTCTTTCTCCGTCTCTCTGCCCCTAAGAACCACCAGGCACATTTTCTCTTGTTCAAAAATGTCTCTGAGCACTATGGGACTCAACTGCTGTGGTCATTAGTCCCCTAGAACTTAGAACTACTTAAACCTAACTAACCTAAGGACATCACACACATCCATGCCCAAGGCAGGATTCGAACCTGCGACCGTAGCAGTCGCACTGTTCCGGACTGCTCGCCTAGAACCGCGAGACCACCGCGGCCGGCACTTGTCTCTTGTGTTTCGACACATATTTGCGTTTCTGTTTCTACATTGTGTAGCGGGATTCAGCCTAAACAAACAGTGTTCATCACGCCTTTCACGCGACGCCCATTCTCGACGACGGAAAGCGTCGATTTATTTCCCGATAGAAACAAATTTATTTTTAAAGCGAGATTCTATGTGTCCATTCGATACAGCGGTACCAGGTTAATCCCGTCCGATATTCGGTTCTGCGGTATGTATTAAAAGGGACAGTAAGACACGTATAACAACCAGAACCCTGCAGTGTTAGCACTGTCCTGGCCCGCGCTGACTGCTATCGCCAAAGCATGCAGCGCTACTGAGTCGCTACTGGATTCCTACTTATTTTTCGAAGTTTACTGTCCGGTTTTAATACATACCAAAAAAACTAATATCGGACTAGAATGATTAGGGGGTGCTCTGTCCAACGGGCACGTAAAATCACGGTTTAAAAATAAATTTGTAATGGAAACAAACGGACGCCTTCCTTTGTCACTAGTCGGCCGGGGTTGCCGAGCGGTTCTAGGCGCTGCAGTCTGGAACCGCGCGACCTCTACGGTCGCAGGTTCGAATCCTGCCTGGGGCATGGATGTGTGTGATGTCCTTAGGTTAGTTAGGTTTAAGTAGTTCTAAGTTCTAGGAGACTGATGACCTTAGAAGTTAAGTCCCATAGTGCTCAGAGCCATTTGAACCATTCTTTGTCACTGCGCGTCACATCAAAGACGTGATGACTCCAGATGCGCAATGCAGAAACGAAAGTGGAAATATCTGCCGAAACGCCAGAGAAAATGTGCATGGCGAATCTTACGAGATACATCGAGTATATAGAGTCTTAGAATAGACCTGAAGGCGTGACAAATTTGCTGATAGTCGTATCGGCTAAGTATCTACGTTAGAATGTGCAGTGACAGAAGCTCAAGCCGGCCGGTGTGGCCGAGCAGTCTGCCGCTGGCAGTGCTGCGAGGCGTTCACGCGCCAGAGGGCTGCGGGCGAGGCGCGCACGATGTGTTTGTGTTTACTTCGGCCGCTGTAAGTGCCGTTTTCCCTTCTAGACCACCATGGCGCACAAGTATAGGAAGAAGACATTACGTTTCAACTTTTGTTCCGACTTCATCCGACCCAAGGCCCTGGAGGTAGAACGATTTTTTCACGATGAAGTTAAAATACCACCAACGGTTTTAATTGGTATCCACTTGTCGATAGTTAGCAGTACCGTCTACGTCAAAATGATCAACGATACGGCGTGCGACAAGGTGCTTCAAGAGGCAAAACGTGGACTGCGCTTCTGTCATTCCGACGGCGTCGATCACGCAGGTCTCGGCACACGGACGATAAGGATCTTCGAACTGCCGTTCGAACTACCTGCAGACGTCGTCATCGAGGCGCTCCGTCCCTATGGCAACGTTCTGGAACATGTTGCCGAACGATGGGTACAATTTCAGACCTATCCCGTTTTAAACGGTGTTAGACAGGTCCGCATCGAGTTGCAGAAACACGTGCCTTCCTATCTGCCGTGCCATTATAATGTACGACGGCCAACCTCGAACCTGCTCCGGTTGCGGGAAAGAAGGTCACCTACGGTCTGAATGCATTCAACGACGTGTCGCGCAGCTCCCGTTGTCGGAAGCGTACGTCACACCCACGGTGACCGCCCTTCCGGTCACTTACGCAGCGGCTCTTGCCACGTCTACAGTTTCGTCCAGTCCGTCGCCCGGTCCTTCCGATCGGCACGTCCCACCGTCCCAGTCACCTATGGACGGTGCGGACGTCCCACCTGATGACCTTGCCGCCGAACAGGCTCCCGCACCGGACGCTGAGGAGAACAGTACTTCTTCACAACACCTGTTTGACAATTTCATTGTACCCACCAACGTCTTCGAACCAGGTCGACGCTCTTCCTTGCCGTCGTCCGACACTGAGGAACACGTGCGCAAACAACGCTCGCCACGTAGGCGCAAACGCAGTCGCCGTTCACCCACGGGCTCTTAAAGCGTCGCCACCCGCGACGACGAAGACGACACCCAACCAGCCGGCATATCCACGCAGAGGTCGGCGGACAATTTTCACGATGAACAAGACATTTCGCAGGACGGGACCACTATGGGGGTCACCACGCACAATGTAGCGATCGGTGCGCCGGTTGAGACGCCTGACTCCCCACCGACAACTCCAGATCTCTCTCACCACGACGCAATTCCCATGGACATTGGACGGACCCATGTCACAGGAGCATGGGCCGATGAGATGGAGGAAGATACACCCCCTCCTCCGGATGAGTTGCCTCCGCCGGACAAGGCTGGCTGTTAACTTCAAAAGCAAGCCACCGCAGCTGATGGGATGGGACTTCCTGTCGGCGCCCTCCTCATACTTCCTTTGGTGATGGTAGATGCGCGTCCACCACCGCTGAAACAAACGTACCGGTTTGCCACACTGAATGTCAACATGATCGGCACTGCGCCCAATCTGCAACTCCTATGTGACATGCTTCGGGCCTTTGACGTCGACGTCGCCCTTCTTCAGGAAGTACGCGTTGCCACACTACCACCAGTCTACGGCTACGACTCATACACGTCCACATGTGATCAATCAGGGCGTGGAGTGGCTTTCTGCATACACGAAGGAATCCCACTCAAGGACACGACAATCCTTCCCTGTGGAAGAGGCATGGCTGTTACCATCTTCGACACGCGCGTCATCAATATCTACGCTCCGTCTGGCTCCTCTAACCGTCGGCAGCGGTCCACTTTCTGCGGACATGACGTGGCGCCCCTGTTTTCTGGACGCTATGATCGCCTTATCATGGGAGGCGATTTCAACTGTGTCCTCCATCCGCAGGACCAAATGCCTGGTTATTCGCCATGCCCGGCGCTTCTCACCTTAATCAAAGATTTTCATCTAGTGGACGTTTGGGAGAAAATTCATGGCAGTACCCCGGTTTTACAAATTATACAGCACATTCTGCGAGCAGACTGGACCGGTTTTATGTCTCTGCCCACCTTGGCAATGACGTCGTCCAAGCTGAACGGTAGCCCCTTGCATTTTCGGACCACTGCGCCGTCATTTTCTCCCTGGCTCTGCCACCTCACTCAGTGTGGCGCAGCAGAGGTTACTAGAAGCTTAATACCTCCCTCCTTAATGATCCACACCGCCGACAATGTATTGCCACTATATGGGCGTCTTGCGAAAGACACCTTCCGCAGTACAGATCCACGTTCCATTGGTGGTTCAAATGTGCCAAACCTGCGATCGGAAAGGCCTTCATACAATGTAGCAAGAAAACAGCAACATGGCATCGAGACACCACAAATTTTCACTACCCCGTCCTCCGTGAGCTCGATGCGCTCCCTCCATCACCAGGCACCCATAGGCAACGACAACGTACTAAAGCTCTTCTCCTCTCTCTTCAACGTGCACGACTGCATGGTGTCGTGGTTCCCGACGACAAGACCTCCTCCACGACGAAACCCCATCCACAATCCATGCCGCATCCGACCATAGTCGTCGACGTCGACTTTTCGTCCCCAACATCACGACCTCCGATGGTGTTCACCACACAACACAGGCGGCGGTGGTGTCTGCCTTTGCTGAACATTATCGCCAATTTTATGATGATGAACCGATGGCGACGCCCATTCCTGATGATCTCCGTATTTCCCCTGATCGGACCCTCACCGTAGCGGATTCAACGTCCATGGTGTCTGCAATCACCGCAGAAGAGGTGGTGGATGCGATCAACAAAGGGGCCAAGAACAAATCACCCGGACCAGATGGTCTTCCAGTGGAGTTTTACCTGGCGTTCACCACGTTAATACTTCCTCGCTGGACGGAAATGATTCAGGAACTCTTTACTCCGTCCTTCCCAATTCCACCTGAATTCGTCACTGGCATTCTTCTACCTGTGCCTAAACCGAAGGGAGGGTCTCATGTCTCTGCATATCGCCCCCTTACACTACTGAATGCAGACTATAAAATCTATGCACGCCTCTTAGCAGCGCGCATGCGCACCGTCTTACCTACGGTCCTTTCACCTGAGCAGACTGCACGTGATTGTGGGGCCACCTTACAAACAGCCCTAGGAGAATGCCGTGACCTCATTGCACTGGCGTCGGTTTGTCGCCTTCTGCAGCACTGGTATCCGTCGATTTCACGAGTGCCTTTGATCGCGTTCGACACCCATTTCTCCTCATGGTGGCGACACGTATGGGGTTCCCATTACTTTTTGTCGGTGCCATTCACCTGTTACTACTTCCCACGATCTCGATGGTACAAATCAATGGGAGGCTTGTAGGACCGATTCCTATACGCCGCTCTGTACGTCAAGGACGCTCTGTCTCTACTTTACTATATGCCATTGCACTTGAGCCCCTCATCACTGGTCTTACCTCTAGACTGCAGGGCCTCACTTTGCGTGACTACACCTTTCACTGTAGGGCTTATGCGGACGATCTCCTCTTTCTCACCTGCTCCTCCACGGAACTCAATGACGCCATCCAATGGATCCCCCAGTATGGACGTCTTTCTGGTAGCATTCTTAATATCCGTAAATAGACTATAATGCACATTGGGCGCGGCCTCCCGGCTATGGTGCCGAACCCACTCCCAGTTAGTACCACCCTTCGTTACTTGGGTATCGAATTTACGAGCTCCACACACCGCACAGTGGACCTGGCGTACCGGCGGCTTTTGCAGTCGATTCGGCACCATGTCCGCGGTCAAGTGCACCGTAACTTAAACCAACTCCAAAGTGTGTCCTATGCCAACATGTATGTAGCCCCTAAATTGGTACACGTCGCTCAGATCCTTCCAATGCCGTTACTCCTTGGCCGCCGCATCCAATCAGCCTTTGGATATTTCGTGTCAGCATGGGCTCTTTTCAAAGTCCGCTACAACACTCTAACATTGCCTCCTGCAAAAGGTGGCCTCGGACTCGTCAACGTGCGGGCACCATCTTCTGCACTCTTTGTCCACACTCTGTTGCGGCACTGGGAGGGGACGGTTCCGTCCTTAACACGCAGTCTCTAAGATATCCTCCGACCAGCTTCTCTCGATCCACCGATCAATGTGGCACCTATTTCTCCATTATTGTACCACGTCGCCAATTGTTTCATAGAACTCAGCTATATTCGTGTTGATCTTCCAGTCACCCGTCTTCCCTGTACAAAAGATTATTACGTTTGTTTATGGTGTCCAACCCTTGCGACCCCATGGTGCTACAGCACCCTGACATTAACTGGCGATCGGTTTGGGGGTGTATGCAGGCACCATTTTTACCGTCGTCTGTGTCTGCACTCTGGTATGTTTTAGTCTATGGAAAATTCCCGTCGACTTTATTGCATAGGACTGGCCACCTCCCCACTCTGCCCTTACTGTCAGCTCGAAGAATCCGAAGAGCACCGTCTTACGTGCCCCCTGAAACAAAACGTATGGCTCCTCATCCAACGAATCGTGGGCTTTTACCTCCGTGCCCCGCCAACGACGGTAACCCCGGATTTCCTGTTGGTGCCCCAGACATTTCACTACCCTCTTGCTAAGCACCATACCCTCATCTAGTATCGAGGACAGGCTTTAGAATACCTCTTTCAAGTGGTCCGCATACAGTCCTTGACTTCTGGTACAAAGTTGTGACCGCGCATAGCATCCTCACCCGAAACCCATCTTACGGACAAACTTTTGCCAGTTATCTCCGCAGCGTCTTCCTTGACCCCCTTCAAAGTTGGGGTGTACCATGCCTACCTGTCACCTGATGCAACACCCTTATCCACGTTCCCATGCATCAAACAAAAAAAAGGAAGAAGACAGAATATGTTATATTTTGTTGTATTTAATGTTTTTATTTTTAATTAATTAATTTATTTTTTTGCTTAAGTAACAGTCATTTGTATATGTTTAAATGGTATGGTACCTTGAAGAACTCTTGCATAGTGAATATATATGTGCTTTTAGTTTGTTCAATCCAAATTATTAAAAAAAAAGAAAACAGAATATGCTATATTTTGTTGTATTTAATGTTATTCTAATAATTTGTTTACCTAACACTCATTTCTATATGTTTAACTGGTACCTCGAAGAACTGTTGCTTGTGTATATATACATATGTACTCTCCGTGTGTTCAATAAAAAAAATAAAAAATAGAAAAGCGGTTCTACGCGCTTCACTCCGGAACCGCGCTTGTGCTACGCTTGCACGTTCGAATCCTGTGTCGGGCATGGATGTGTGAGATGTCCTTAGCTTAGTTAGGTTTAATTAGTTCTAAGTCTAGGGTACTGATGAACTCAGATGTTAAGTCGTATAGTGCTTATAGCTATTTGCACCATTTTGACAGAAGCTGCAATTGTTCTGTCATGCGTTTAGCGTTTTCGTTGTCACCTAGGGCCTCATTGGTTACATGCGATTGCTGCCACAACATCTGCAACTTGTGAATTATCGAATCCCGTGTTAACTACTTCATTCGTAGAAAAGGCACCGGTGTAGTCTGGAAAAAGTGAGCAGCAGCATTAAGCTTTAGAGGTAATGTCGGCATCAAGAATTTGTGTAGAATTTAGATTCGATTTAAATAAAACGTAATATTCCCCCCCCCCCCCCCCCCCCCCCCCCCCCATGAACCATGGACCTTGCCGTTGGTGGGGAGGCTTGCGTGCCTCAGCGATACAGATAGCCGTACCGTAGGTTCAACCACAACGGAGGGGTATCTGTTGAGAGGGCAGACAAACGTGTGGTTCCTGAAGAGGGGCAGCAGCCTTTGCAGTAGTTGCAGGGGCAACAGTCTGGATGACTGACTGATCTGGCCTTGTAACAATAACCAAAACGGCCTTGCTGTGCTGGTACTGCGAACGGCTGAAAGCAAGGGGAAACTACGGCCGTAATTTTTCCCGAGGGCATGCAACTTTACTGTATGATTAAATGATGATGGTGTCCTCTTGCGTAAAATATTCCTGAGGTAAAATAGTCCCCCATTTGGATCTCCGGGCAGGGACTACTCAAGAGGATGTCGTTATCAGGAGAAAGAAAACTGGCATTCTACGGATCGGAGCATGGAATGTCAGATCCCTTAATCGGGCAGGTAGGTTAGAAAATTTAAGAAGGGAAATGGATAAGATAAAGTTAGATATAGTGGGAATTAGTGAAGTTCGGTGGCAGGAGGAACAAGACTTTTGGTCAGGTGACTACAGGGTTATAAACACAAAATCAAATAGGGGTAATGAAGGAGTAGGTTTAATAATGAATAGGAAAATAGGAATGCGGGTAAGCTACTACAAACAGCATAGTGAACGCATTATTGTGGCCAAGATAGATACGAAGCCCACACCTACTACAGTAGTACAAGTTTATATGCCAACTAGCTCTGCAGATGGCGAAGAAATTGAAGAAATGTATGATCAAATAAAAGAAATTATTTAGATAGTGAAGGGAGATGAAAATTTAATAGTCATGGGTGACTGGAATTCGGTAGTAGGAAAAGGGAGAGAAGGAAACGTAGTAGGTGAATATGGACTGGGGCAAAGAAATGAAAGAGGAAGCCGCCTGGTAGAATTTTGCACAGAGCACAACTTAATGATAGGTAACACTTGGTTCAAGTATCACAAAAGAAGCCTGGAGATACTGACAGGTTTCAGATAGATTATATAATGGTAAGACAGAGATTTAGGAACAAGGATTTAAATTGTAAGACATTTCCAGGGGCAGATGTGGACTCTGACCACAATCTATTGGTTATGACTTGTAGATTAAAACTGAAGAAACTGCAAAAAGGTGGAAATTTAAGGAGATGGGACCTGGATAAACTGAAAGAACCAGAGACTGTACAGAGTTTCAGGGAGAGCATAAGGGAACAATTGACAGGAATGGGGGAAAGAAATACAGTAGAAGAAGAATGGGTAGCTTTGAGGGATGAAGTAGTGAAGGCAGTAGAGGATCAAGTAGGTAAAAAGACGAGGGCTAGTAGAAATCCTTGGGTAACAGAAGAAATATTGAATTTAACTGATGAAAGGAGAAAATATAAAAATGCAGTAAATGAAGCAGGCAAAAAGGAATACATACGTCTCAAAAATGAGATCGACAGGAAGTGCAAAATGGCTAAGCAGGGATGGCTAGATGACAAATGTAAGGATGTAGAGGCTTACCTCACTAGGCGTAAGATAGATACTGCCTACAGGAAAATTAAAGAGACCTTTGGAGATAAGAGAACCACTTGTATGAACATCAAGAGCTCATATGGAAACCCAGTTCTAAGCAAAGAAGGGAAAGCAGAAAGGTGGAAGGGGTATACAGAGGGTCTATACAAGGGCGATGTACTTGAGGACAATATTATGGAAATGGAAGAGGATATAGATGAAGATGAAATGGGAGATACGATACTGCGTGAAGAGTTTGACACAGCACTGAAAGACCTGAGTGGAAACAAGGCCCCCAGAGTAGACAACATTCCATTGGAACTACTGACGGCCTTGGGAGAGCCAGTCATGACAAACCTCTACCATCTGGTGAGCAAGATGTATGAGAAAGGCGAAATAACCTCAGACTTCAAGAAGAATATAATAATTCCAATCCCAAAGAAAGCAGGTGTTGACAGATGTGAAAATTACCGAACTGTCAGCTTAATAAGTCACAGCTGCAAAATACTAACGCGAATTCTTTACAGACGAATGGAAACACTAGTAGAATCCGACCTCGGGGAAGATAAGTTTGGATTCCGTAGAAATGTTGGAACACGTGAGGCAATACTGACCCTACGACTTACCTTAGAAGCTAGATTAAGGAAGGACAAACCTACGTTTCTAGCATTTGTAGACTTAGAGAAAGCTTTTGACAATGTTGACTGGAATACTCTCTTTCAAATTCTGAAGGTGGCAGGGGTAAAATACAGGGAGCGAAAGGCTATTTACAATTTGTACGGAAACCAGATGGCAGTTATAAGAGTCGAGGGGCATGAAAGGGAAGCAGTGGTTGGGAAGGGAGTGAGACAGGGTTGTAGCCTCTCCCCGATGTTATTCAATCTGTATATTGAGCAAGCAGTGAAGGAAACAAAATAAAAGTTCGGAGTAGGTATTAAAATCGATGGAGAAGAAATAAAAATTTTGAGGGTCGCCGATGACATTGTAATTCTGTCAGAGACAGCAAAGGACTTGGAAGAGCAGTTGAACGGAATGGATAGTGTCTTGAAAGGAGGATATAAGATGAACATCAACAAAAGCAAAACGAGGATAACGGAATGTAGTCGAATTAAATCGGGTGATGCTGAGGGAATTAGATTAGGAAATGAGACACCTAAAGTAGTAAAGGAGTTTTGCTATTTGCGGAGCAAAATAACTGATGATGGTCGAAGTAGAGAGGATATAAAATGTAGACTGGAAATGGCAAGGTAAGCGTTTCTGAAGAACAGAAATTTGTTAACATCGAATATAGATTTATGTATCAGTAAGTCGTTTCTGAAAGTATTTGTATGGAGTGTAGCCATGTATGGAAGTGAAACATGGACGCTATATAGTTTGGACAAGAAGAGAATAGAAGCTTTCGAAATGTGGTGCTACAGAAGAATGCGGAAGATTAGATGGGTAGATCACATAACTAATGAGGAAGTATTGAATAGGATTGGGGAGAAGAGAAGTTTGTGGCACAACTTGACCAGAAGAAGGGATCGGTTGGTAGGACATCTTGTGAGGCATCAAGATATCACCAATTTAGTATTGGAGGGGAGCGTGGAGGGTAAAAATCATAGAGGAAGACCAAGAGATGACTACACTACGCAGATTCAAAAGGATGTAGGTTGAAGTGGGTACTGGGAGATGAAGAGGCTTGCACAGGATAGAGTAGCATGGAGAGCTACATCAAACCAGTCTCAGGACTGAAGACCACAACAACAACAACATTCCCTTATAATTCATCCAAATGACCAAACGGAACATTATTGGATATTGTGTTAAACAAAACTTGTATTCGTAATCCAGAGCGTATAATGGCGTCCAGGGTACAAACGTGAGTACTTATTGGTAAAGGAGCTGTAAAACATGTTATGGTTTTCACACATATTTATAAATATTGTTGACACTTATGTGGCTAGTTAAAGCAATAGGCTGATTGCAAAACGTTACTAAATGATGCTGAGTTGCCTGCAAGTGCGGTGGGCCGGTAGAGTGTATTCTTCAACTTTAACTGCTGGTACGTAAGCTGAGGTATCTACTTCTAAATCCACGTCCACGATCTTGATCACCAATGTGATCACCTGTTTCAGTGAAATTTTGGTTCCGGCTGATGGTACCAGCGTGATGTTATGCAGTGCCGTATCTAGCTCTGCCACAAAGCCGGTGCCAAAGTATAATATCTACGTTTTATGTAACCTAATGGTTATGATTATTATTAAGTCTGATCTCTAAAACAGTTCCATTTCCAAGCAAATAAGCTGGAGCATGAGCACAATTGCAATCTTAAACTAAGAGAGGTATAGCCGTGGAGAAACTTTGTCTACTCGGAAATTTGGAAACTGTCACGCAGTTATTTAGTGAGCCGTTTTCATTACACAACATAACAGAACAGGCCGAGGAAACAGCGCTAAATGGCGAGTTTAACTTTCTCTGGAGCTCTCAGGAAGAGGGATATAACTGGAGAAGGAAGTTCTACTTATTTTCTCTCCCAGGACACCCCTGATAAGGACTCCAAAGAGTGCCATTTATTTCTCGTTTTGGGAAACAACATACCTCTTGGGCTGCATAAGATTGTCTCCACGAGTAGACAACTATGAAAACACTGTTATATGTCCAAAATATAAACTAGAAAAGGATGTGAATGTGACAAAATTCAGTGTATGGCAGCCGGATCTTACAAGAGAAACTGACAGAAAGTGTTGCAATGTCGGAAAAAGAAAAACAAAGCACGACACATTTCTGAAAAGTTTGGAGTTAAGATACCTTGTAAGCATCCCCTAGCTCAATTCTTACGGCACATTATAAGTTAACCGGAAAATGGGAAACATACAGTCAGATGTTGTTACTGATTGAGGAAAATAGAATGAAGTAATGTAAATCGTCTACGAAGAACACAGTAAATGAAGTTTCTGTAAAGTGAAATCCAGACACATGTTGGATGTTATATGCAGTCTACTCTAATGAACACAATTTAGATTTTACGAAGCTAGAAAATTACCGAGATAAAGTAAGACGTCATTAATTTTAAAGCAAAAAGCTGTCGGTAAAAATGAAATGTTCATTTATCTGAAAAGTTTTATGGATAGTGTCTGGAAGCGAGGTTTTAAGGTTAACATCAACAAAAGCAAAACAAGAGTAATGGAATATATTAGATTTAAATCAAATGACACTGAGAGAATTACATTAGGAAATGATACATTAAATGTGGTAGGGGATTTTTGCTGTTTTCGCGGAAAAATAAGCGACAATGATAAAAGCAGACAGTTTATAGAATAAAGATTGGTAATAGCAAGGAAAACATTTCCGAAAAGAAGGAATTTGTTAAAACCAAGTATAAAAATGTGGTGCTGCAGGGGAACGCTAAGTATTTGATGGATACACTGTGTAACTGGTAAGGTTATTGGATATATCAGAAAAAAATAGATATGTACGGCATAGAGTAAAAGAACTAATCGGTTGACTGGAAACATCATGAAACATTAAATAGTCTGCAGTTTCGTAACGTCATGAATTGCTGCAGTTATGCAGAGATGAAGAGGCTTGCTCGGCATAGACTTTCATCGAAAGTTGCACCACTTAGCGAAGTGCCGTAGTGGTTAACAAATTCACCTCCAGCCATCCAGATTTAAGTTTTCGGTGATTTCCGTAAATCGCTCCAGGCAAAGACCTAGATCGTTCCTCTGAAAAGGCACGGCGTATTTCGTTCCCCAGTCTTGAAACAATCCAAAATTGTGTTCCGTCTGTAACGAACACGCAGTTGATGGGACATCAAATCCTAATCTTCTTTTCTCCTTTTTGATAACTGGACCGAAACTACTCTTTGGACGGAAGACCACAGCACGAATTCCTGACATCACATCCCACCGAACTGGTACAATTCACTGTTATTACAAGGTTACGTTATAATATTTCCCAAAGTTTTATTTGGAATAAATAGTGATACCCCATGCAGATGCAGAGATACAAGGCTGCTGAAAAGCGATATCAATGGCGGCAGTGGGAACGACGAAGAAATTGAACATTTAAGGAAAAAATAGCAGAAGGAGAAGAATAAGAAGAAGAAGAAGAGGAAGAGGAGGAGGAAGACTAAACTGCTACTAACCTCAAAAAGGAATAAAAAAATGGATAATTTCTTTTGTTCGTCTCAGTTGCATGAATATACATTTTTTGCTGCATTGGTTACCTGTTTCACACTGACACGTCGATTTTCTAACCACACACCTTCTGATTAACAGTAACTAATCATACAAGATGATGCCAAAAGGCACGAAAAGCTTCTGTTTAGAATGTTAAACTGTGGGCAGCAACTACTCTCTTTGATAAGTTAGCCTGTGTGACTACTCTAGACCCAATAGAAGACACATGGGATAACTTATGAATGAGACTACTTGTGCACTGTTTGAATTTCTGTACAGAAGCAGTTTGTGCCTTTTGACACTGTATTGTGTGACTAGATACTGTTAACAAAAAGGAGTGCGGTTTCGGAATGGGTTCAAATGGTTCAAATGGCTCTATGCGCAATGAGACTTAACATCTGAGGTCATCAGTCCCCTAGACTTAGAACTACTGAAACCTAACTAATCTAAGGACATCACACACATCCATCACGAGGCAGGATTCGAACCTGAGACCGCAGCAGCAGCCGGTTCCGGACTGAAGCGCCTAGAACCGCTCGGCCACCGCGGCCGGCTTCAGAATGGGCGTGTCAGCAAAAACCGGTAAACATTGCAGGAAAAAAATGTCAAATTTTCTCAGTACTGAACAGTTGCGAACTTTCCACCTGGGGCCAGTTTCCCTCGAATCATCGAAAATCATTGCTAATTTTTTGCTTGATAAAAAAAAACACACCTCACTTCTACCAGATGTGTGCCAGATATAGGCGCGCTGATGTCGCTTTTTTCAACATAAAGATGATTGCATACCATTATTTGCAAGAAGTTTTGATGTGAATTTTGCTTAAAAGAAACTGTGACAAACTGGAAACTAATTCATTGTTGAAGTGACGAATTTATGAAATGACCCAACAGTAAAACTAAATTTTCAAATTTAGTTTCAAACAAGTTTTCTTTAGCTCTGACGCTTCCACGAACGTGAGTCAACCTGACCAAAAAATCTTTCTGATACCTAGTTGGAAATCGCTGCTCACGGTGCCTCTGCGAAATTTTATGGCATAGCCGTGCACATCGAAATGATGACCCCTTCTGCTGAGTAGCGCCAGCAATCGCTTGTTCGGCGGTTCTCCCCAGTGTCAACACGTTCGTCTGGCAGTAATCGCCTGGTAATCCAAGTTTAATAATTTCGGGCTCCTCTTCCACATTAATTAGGCGCCCGTGATCCTCACCGACTGACTCCGAGAAAGTTTGTACCACCGGTGTCCGCTGCAGTGTCGATACCTTCCTTCGATGTACGCTATGTTAGTTGCAGCTACTGTCGTGAAAGTAATTGGTCAAACTTGCCGGCAGACAGCACCTCTTTTTCTAATGTAATACGCATGAAAGTTCCTTATTTAGCGACGCTGCAAAGGGAAGTATACAAAATGAACTCTGAACCCCACCGTCAAAATTTTGGAAGTCGTTCATGGCTATTTTCTGAGTACTTTGTTACAATGTCACCGTAGTTTCCGGTAGCTCACTGCAAAGTAATTGCATTTCGTTGGTCTGTTAGCCCCATTTATTTTTTCACAACTCTTTCAGTGATAACATATGCATGAAGATATAAGTGTCGACAGCATGTAATGCGTGGCTTGTTTGGAAACAACTTGTTCCATTCACTCGCAGTACTTTCTTCTCCTTCACGCCTGCAATCTGCTCTGACTCGGGCTTGCTTATATGGCAGTGGTTGTAGTATTTTAACAGTGACACAGGGGAGCGTGGGTAGGTTTACTTATGAAGATTTGGCCGGTATGCACTTCGTACACAGGTTCTCATAACGCGTTGGAAGTGCGGCAAAAAGACGCTATCTCGCTCGACGACAACCGCGTCACAGTACCTTTGCATCCCAGAGCGTGTTGCATCAGTCTGTGTTTTGGTTTGTACGTCTGTGACAGCATATCACAATCTTTTTAACGTTTCGGAAGTTATCTTCAGATAAACATAGAAAATGAGGTAAAAAAATGAATAATCAAAAGTTAGATTACTATTTTGTATTGAGACACCGGAGCCCATTAGTAACTTACACCAACGTACTCAGATAAAGTCAATGAACGTCCTAAACTTTGTCGGTAGAGTTCTGGCTTATTCTTTATATGTTTATGAAGCATTTACATCTAAAAGAGGCTCTATAAACAAGCACTTGTGCTACATTTCCCATACTAGTATGAGCAAGATATCAGTGGATTTCACGGTACACACATAATCGCGGCAATTACAAATGAGTCTTACCTCTGAAATCGTGTACGTGGTGCGCTTTAAAATGATTACATTTTGTGTAGGGTTAAAAAATCTTCTGACAATATCAACAACTTGTTGGTGGCGGTAAATGCTGTACCCTGGATTAGTCTGTAGCTGCAGATGGACTAATAACAGTCTAGCTGATCACTTAACAATATACCATTGTAAACTAAAAATTCCTCGCTCTGGGACACTATATGATTTTTTCGGTTAATCACACATCACACACTACAGATGTTAGCTTCAGTGTGAAACAATACTACTGAGCGGAGCCGCCGGCAGGAGTGGCCGTACGGTTCTAGGCGCTACAGTCTGGAGCCGAGTGACCGCTACGGTCGCAGGTTCGAATCCTGCCTCGGCCATGGATGTGTGTGATGTCCTTAGGTTAGTTAGGTTTAACTAGTTCTAAGTTCTAGGCGACTGATGACCTCAGAAGTTAAGTCGCATAGTGCTCAGAGCCATTTGAACCATTTTTGTGCGGAGCCATCTGTAGATTAGGAAGCGGAAGGCGCCAGCAACAACAGCTAGATACTTTATAGCTTTTAGTTTGGTCGTTTTCTTGCTTGTTCCTTTTAAGCTACCGTCTATTTATCGGTATTGAGAGTTGTTCACAATTTTTTTCCTAAGTTGAGCAATCTTTGAAGCGTTAGTGTCACGTGAACAGACAGAAGTCCATTGCTGCAGTCGTTTAAGTGCGCTGCAGGCGGCAGCAGCAGCGCCTACCTGATCCTTGGCTGTGTTCAGTAGTGCACTTCCTTTTCTTTGATCGTATGTATATTTTGTGAAAATGAGTGCAAATTCACGCTGGCGACTGCGGCACGTCAATGACAATCGCTAGGTAGCATACTCACACGCCTGGACGTTGAACAGGCTTCGGATGTGCGATGTCGACGAATTAACAATGCTGATCTCGACTTCATGATCGACGTCTCAACCTCGATGGCCCATAATAATAGACTAAAAGATATCGACGTTTTTAAAATCGATGTTAAATTGTATATTTATAGAATAGCGTCTGGTGCCCCATCTGCTTCCTACAGCGACTGATGACGAATGTCAACACACAGTAACCCATGTTCCATAGATCAGTATCTGTTTCAACATGGCGAGTTTTGTGCCTCCGAACTACGATTTCAGACAGAATTGGTTTCATGTTGTCGTTTGATGAAAACTGCTGCAGAACCGCGTCGAATGCTTGTCGAACCTTTCGGCGAATATGCTGTTCGGAAAACACAGTGTTTCGAGTAGTTTAAAAAAATCAAAAGTGGTGATTTTGACGTGAGAAACGACGAGAGCAGGAAACCACCGATAAACTTCGAAGATAACGAATTGCAGGTCTTACAGGATGAAGATGATACTCAAACACAACAGGAATTCGCGGAACAATTTAATGTGACCCAGAAAGACGTTCCTCTTCTGTTGAAAGCTATGGGAAAGGTGTAGAAAGGGTTAAAATTGCTTCCACATGAGCTAAATGAAAGACAGCAAGCAAATCGAAAGACCACTTGTAAAATGCTGCTCGCTAGATACAAGAGAAAGTCGTTTCTCCATGGAATAGTGACACGTGATGAAGGGTCTCATCTATTATGAGCTGCCAAAACCTGGTGAAACCGCTAACACTGATCGCTGCCGAGAGCAAATGATCGACGTAAAGTCTGTATCCAAGTTTTACGGAAAGCATCGACTGCCTTAGAGCGTTGTAAAGTCTGAAAATTACGAAAAAATCATAGTATTAATGTAATTATTGTATAAATTTAAATAAATTGCCTTTTCCTAAATTTTAATTTGGTTGATAGAAGCAAGTCGTTAATGTGATATGGCCTACAACATCAGCGACGAATCATTAAGCACTAAGCGGCAGTGGAGTAGTGCATCGAATGCGAAACGGAAGTCAAGTACCACGGCTTCAACGTGGCACTCCTCTGGACCTCATTGGCGAAGAGATAGAACTATATTTCATATGACCCCACCATTTGTAACGCTTCACAAACCAGATTCATAAAATACGCTCTCATAGCTCTAGTCAGAGTGGCAGTGAATGTAACTTCACACTAATGTGAATAATATGTTTCTGCTAACTGAATGAGAAACATCTATTTGTTCGGTTTGTTATTTAATGCCTGGAAAGTGCTTTGCCTCGCATTATATCGCTTTACCGATACTAATCAGTAGCACCACACCACTAGATTCCGTGAAAATGCATTTTGCGACCACTCAGACAGATGCCCACGTGGAATGTAATTCTGCTTCGTTCCTAATTCAGTTCGGTTCGTGGAATTTTCACTTTAACAGGATTAAAATCATTTTAGTTTTATACGTGCTTCTGCGCGTGCCTGTGTGCTAGTTGATAGGGAATAGGAGGGCGAAGAGAAAACAGAGAGAGAAACAGGGACGATGGGACTATGGGACCATGGGTGGGGAGCGTACTGACCAAAAGCTGTCTAGAGACTACTTAAGAAGCAACGATACTGCACCTCTGTATATTCATTTTTTGAACGTTGTATTAACATCGAAAAATTAGTTCGAAAATGCAATTTTCCTTTTTCCCTCAGTTCCCTATTTCCCAATATTTCCCATTTTTCAAGGATGGCAGTAAATCATGTTGGGAATGAAAGTGCCTGTAAGCCTGGAATCATGCTCTCTCTGTTCAGTGGTGACTGCCTCGCGATAAGATGTTTTCCACAATACCAGCTTCATTATAATTAACAGGAAAAAATCGAAAAACCGCTGTTAATAGAAAGTCATCACAGTGAAGTTTCAGCATTCACCAAAGGAAAATTAAAATATTTTCATCTGCATTCTTGCAGGTTAGAAGGTACTTTCATTCCCACTCTGATTTGCTGACGTCCTTGAAAATCTGAAAAACAGGAGAGAGAACTGCACTTCACTTTCAAACACCCTGCAAGTAGTAGGCTAATGGGGCACCGCCCCAGTTTTGATTCAAACTGATATGCAAAATATTAAATTAATTAATTAATTAATTACACCCACGCGCTTCCCCCTACCCACACTCACCTCACTCGCAACCCCAGATGAAGTCGTGTGTTTTCCTCAGTCTGCACTTTTGTTCCCCACTCCCTCCACAACACTCCCTCTCCCCCACCTACGCTATTGTCAGTAATTTCGAATTTCGGAGGGAATTTCTTTGTCCCAGCGCTGTGCTGATATCCCAAGCCCACACCCCCCAACTGGGAAATGGTGGTGAAATTAAAGACGGCGCCACCCTTTCTAAGACTTGAACTCTGGTCATTCTGGACAGAATGCCTAATTGCTACCCCACCCCGCCCTTTCTAACATATTGATACTGTCCATATGCAGGACAGGAATATTATGTTAGCGTACTTTATTTATTTGGTTGGGAAACTGAAGTAAAGATTGGTCCTAGGTATGAAGTTAATCATAAATATCGCCCACACTACGCAATTATATACATAGCAAAGAGACTAAATTCTCAATACAGCTCAAACATTGACCATGTCATACAACTGGTGTTAACCTGCTCGCAAAAATTTTCACAATACGATTCAAAACTAGTGGCAAACATACTCAAGTTCTACCTACAAGGTACCAGGAAGAAGGCTGGGCGGCGGGGGTGGGGAGGGGGGACAACGTTTTTGGGGGAATTGGTGGGAATTGTGTTCAACTGACGAGATGTTGGTTTCCGACAGAGAGGAGTTTAGTAAGTATACAAGTAAGCATACAGCTGAGGACTGTATCTATCACTGTTTGATGTCAAAGCTCGCTATAGATGCCTGCTCGACCATCACTCCGCAGCCCAGGTAATAGAAGCCAATAGACGCTACTACAACTGATGAAATAAACTTCGCTGTTGTAATTACACATCGAAATTATGAAAAAAACAGCACTAATAATCAATGAGTCTAAATGCAACGTATGTACGGGTCAAAATCGCCGTCCCGACAGATTACAGAAGAGGTGACAGTCCCAACTGTGTTCCCCTCGATGAGCACTCACTAACTAACGATCTTAGAGGCAGACTGTCTTGTCATTGATGGTCCACAAAGAGATATCATTCTCCAGTCTGCATAAAGCAGTCACACATAAGCAGTCACACATAGACAACAGACAAGAAGAGGACGCTTCATGCACTCTGTTAAATGTGACTCGGAAGTCCTTGATGCCCCTGGAACAAGAACGAAATTTTGGTGAACTGTCCAGCTCACTTTTTTTCAAATGTCAACTGCTTGGTGAACAGACATGATTACTTTCAGTAGCTGATAAACTGAGGTACCAACCACGCCCTGCGGCACGACAATGCACACAAAGAAGCAGCTACTTCTTCTGAGGTAATGAGTACCATGATCAGTAGGCAAAGGAGATGTAACAGTCTTATTGCTGTTTATTGTAGCATCACCACATCGTTGGTAACATTCCTCTTGCACAACGAAGTCCTTGTCTGATGTTAGGTAGTTTTGCTGATGTTCAGGATAATATAGCAATTTCGTCCTAACACCACATCTCTTGAGTACACCCCAAACACACTATTAAAGGTGATACACGTGACATCAGTCTACCCTCCACTCTCCTATAGAACTCTCTAGTGAATGGCTTAAGTCTGATAAATGAAATGAACCTTTTTTTAATACTTAAGGAGTAACATTGCTTCTGAGAATCAACTGCCGGCCGTTATGGCCGAGCGTTTCTAGGTGCTTTAGTCTGGAACCGCACTACCGCTACGGTTACAGGTTCGAATCCTGCCTTGGTCATGGACGTGTGTGATGTCCTTAGGTTAGTTAGGTTTACGTTCTATGGGACTGATGACGTCAGATTAAGTCCCATAGTTCTCAGAGCCATTTGAACCATTTGAGAATCAACCATCTTTTGGTAATATCTGTATTCGACTTCATGTGTGAGAACACAGTTATGGATTGGGATACATATGTTTCACCTTCTTTCATACAGCACATCTTTGAAATACTATAACGCCTCTGTTGAAGCAGGTGTTATGAAAACTCTGCTGAAGTATGTGTTATGAAAACCCATGTACTTCATTAGTCGACACAATCTCAGCTAACGAGCAACTTATTGTTAAGATAAAAAATATAAAGAATCTGCAGTTTTCTAGACGGTACCTGTTGCTGTGGAAGAACAGATTAACTATAGATCTCGTGATATCTGGATAGCTGTTGAAAACCATCTACAATGCCATAAACTCTTCCAGTTTCCATATGTTGTGATATCTCCTACATTTTTGTTAATGATAAAAATCGAATCTGTGTTTTATTTCTATCAACCTGTGTGTTGTGGGAGCTGTACAGTTCATACTATGGGATCGTCAGCGCTGTGTAAGAGCTAATGGATCAAATGTGTTAATCTTAGTTTAGAATGTGACACAGACCTGAAAGTCACGACGGAAAATCAAAGTGTCTGACGCTGTACATTGTCGTGGTCATGCATTGCTTGGATGTGCTACAGACGAAAATCAGTGTATTAGACTGCTTATGAAGGAACAATACAGGAACCCTCTCTTATGATTGATAGCCCGTTGGATATGCTCTTCCTCAAGTACAGTCGACAAAACTTTATGCAGGTTGTTCAAGCAAGCCGGCCACTGTGGGCGAGCGGTTGTAGGCTCTTCAGACCGGAACCGCGCTGCAGCTACGGTTGCAGGTTCGAATCCCGCCTCGGGCATGGATGTGTGTTATGTCCTTAGGTTAGTTACGTTTAAGTAGTTCTACGTTTAGGGGACTTATGACCTCAGATGTTAAGTTCCATAGTGCTTAGAGCCATTTCAACCATTTTTTTCAAGCAACTGCAGCCACTGGCCACCAGTTCCAAGGGAGTGATACACGTATATGTAATATTCTCATTGTAAACGTGCAGACAGTATTTGCTTTTTTCCCGGCGGAGGTTCGAGTTCTCCCTCGGGCACGGGTGTGTGTGTGTTTGTCCTTAGGATAATTTAGGTTAGGTAGTGTGTAAGATTAGGGACTGATGGCCTTAGCAATTAAGTCCCATAAGATTTCACACACATTTTTTGAATATTTGTTTTTCGGTATATCGGAAAAGAGGAACATGGTGAAATTTTATATGAGGTTCCATTACAAGGAGTGGCATAACTGGTTAAAGTTTGGAAGCATACACTTCTCTCAAACTTACAGCGATTTTACCAATAAGACTAATAGGAATCAGTTGTAACCATTCTCGTGGAATCATGCCTGTTTTTATTGTTATTGTAATGATTGCGGGTTTTAAAATAAGTGTTACTGGAAGTCCTATGTTATTTCATTCTTCATAATCTCTAATTATAAAATAGACGCCACTTGAATTGTAGCTCTTCGTCGAACCTCGAAGTGATTGTGTTTTTCTGGACATGTGAGCAATTGGCGTCTAAAGCTATATTCTGTGTCAGTTGATGTATCTACAGTGTCTGTAATACAGACACTCCTGGAAATTGAAATAAGAACACCGTGAATTCATTGTCCCAGGAAGGGGAAACTTTATTGACACATTCCTGGGGTCAGATACATCACATGATCACACTGACAGAACCACAGGCACATAGACACAGGCAAAAGAGCATGCACAATGTCGGCACTAGTACAGTGTATATCCACCTTTCGCAGCGATGCAGGCTGCTATTCTTCCATGGAGACGATTGTACAGATGCTGGATGTAGTCCTGTGGAACGGCTTGCCATGCCATTTCCACCTGGCGCCTCAGTTGGACCAGAGTTCGTGCTGGACGTGCAGACCGCGTGAGACGACGCTTCATCCAGTCCCAAACATGCTCAATGGGGGACAGATCCGGAGATCTTGCTGGCCAGGGTAGTTGACTTACACCTTCTAGAGCACGTTTGGTGGCACGGGATACATGCGGACTTGCATTGTCCTGTTGGAACAGCAAGTTCCCTTGCCGGTCTAGGAATGGTAGAACGATGGGTTCGATGACGGTTTGGATGTACCGTGCACTATTCAGTGTCCCCTCGACGATCACCAGAGGTGTACGGCCAGTGTAGGAGATCGCTCCCCACACCATGATGCCGGATGTTGGCCCTGTGTGCCTCGGTCGTATGCAGTCCTGATTGTGGCGCTCACCTGCACGGCGCCAAACACGCATACGACCATCATTGGCACCAAGGCAGAAGCGACTCTCATCGCTGTAGACGACACGTCTCCATTCGTCCCTCCATTCACGCCTGTCGCGACACCACTGGAGGTGGGCTGCACGGTGTTGGGGCGTGAGCGGAAGACGGCCTAACGGTGTGCGGGACCGTAGCCCAGCTTCATGTAGACGGTTGCGAATGGTCCTCGCCGATACCCCAGGAGCAATAGTGTCCCTAATTTGCTGGGAAGTGGCGGTGCGGTCCCCTACGGCACTGCGTAGGATCCTACGGTCTTGGCTTGCATCCGTGCGTCGCTGCGGTCCGGTCCCAGGTCGACGGGCACGTGCACCTTCCGCCGACCACTGGCAACAACATCGATGTGCTGTGGAGACCTCACGCCCCACGTGTTGAGCAAATCGGCGGTACGTCCACCCGGCCTCCCGCATGCCCACTATACGCCCTCGCTCAAAGTCCGTCAACTGCACATACGGTTCACGTCCACGCTGTCGCGGCATGCTACCAGTGTTAAAGACTGCGATGGAGCTCCGTATGCCACGGCAAACTGGCTGACACTGACGGCGGCGGTGCACAAATGCTGCGCAGCTAGCGCCATTCGACGGCCAACACCGCGTTTCCTGGTGTGTCCGCTGTGCCGTGCGTGTGATCATTGCTTGTACAGCCCTCTCGCAGTGTCCGGAGGAAGTATGGTGGGTCTGACACACCGGTGTCAATGTGTTCTTTTTTCCATTTCCAGGAGTGTATTTGCATTATTTACAGACACTGACTTGAACGTGGGAGACACTCTCAGGTCATGTAATTTGACCATCAGGCTGATAGACATTGCCTAGCATAGATGTTTTTTCTTTGGAATTCAAATTCTAGCTTTTTCTTTACTCTGCTAACTGTTTCGAAATAACAAGAACATTCCATGGCGACGGGTAGCTTTCGCAGCGAAAGAGTCGACGTTTTTTCCTGATTTAATGCAAGATGGACAGGTGTGGTCATCTATAATTGGAGCGGTGTTGTAGTTTCCTTTTTTTTCCACTTTGGTGGGTATCGCAAAATCGTGAGATGGGCATTGTACCCTGCAGTGAAATGTAAAAACTATGCCGATGTTGCTCATAGAACTTAAAGCAAATGGATAGTACCTATTTTCGCGGTGACAGAGCTTTTATTATCACAGCTGTGTTTTTCTATTTAATAGAGTCTAGATTATATACGATGCATTGATGTTAAATGCAATTGTTACAGAGTAGTGTTTTCACTTGTGGTAGCTGTGTTGGAACGGGCCAGCCTGTGTGCTGTGCCCCGAAAACAGCACCCAGGATTATGGTGAGACAGTTGTTAACTTGCACCGCCTTTGCATAATTACATGTTACGTGGTTTTTCAGATTTATTCACGCGCGATACTTTGAAATTATTTTTTATGTGAGTAGTTCTAGTTCCTTGCATGGGTTCACGACTTGGAACAAGTGGGAATCAATATTCATTTTCTATTCAATAATCTGGTTCTATTAGTTGCTTATAATACTGCATTTCCGATTATTGAGTAATATTATATGCGTTAATATGAATTCAGAATTACTTTTCATTCGTTTGGAAAGGTATAGGATACATAAATGATCTGACAGACAGGATGAGCAACAATTTACGGTTGTTTTCTGATGACGTTGTGGTGTATAGAAAACTGTCGTCATTGAGTGTAGGAGGATACAGGATGAATTAGAATTTCTACTTGTGTGATGAATGGTAGCTCCTTCTAAATGTAGAAATATGTAAGTTAATGCGGATGAGTAGGAAAAACAATCTTGTGATGTTCAAGTGCAGCATGTCTATGATTTTGCTTGTCACAGTACATCGATTATTTGTGCGTAACGTTGCAAAGCAGTATGCAGCGATATGAAATGGGATAAGCACGATAGGTTGGTAGTAGGAACGGCGGATGTTGGACTTCGTTCTATTTGGAGGCTTTTGGAAAAGGAGACGGCGTATAGAACGATAGTGCGACCCATCCCTGAGTAATGGTTGACTGTTAATGAATGACATCAAACCAACAGAGAGGCATTCTACTAGATTTGTTACTTATAGTTTCGATCAGCACCCAGTTATTTGGGAGATACTTCGTAAATTTTAAGAGGAATCCCTGGAGGGAAGACGACGCTATTTTTACAAGGCACTGTTGTAGAAATTCAGAGAACCGGCATTTGAGATCAATTGCAGAACGATTCTATCACGGTCAACACACATTTCGCATAAGGGCCACGAAGGTAAGATGCGAGATGTTAGGGCATTTACGAAGGTTTGAAAACAGTAGTCTTTCCCTCTGTTTGCAATTGGAACTGGAAGGAAAATGACTCGAAGTGATACCTAGTACCCTCCGCCATGCGCTGTACGGTGGCTTACGGTTTACATATGTAGATGTAGATGTAGATGTGTCGTCATCTAAGGTCAATTGGTCCGTTGAAGTGCAGTTGTTAGTACAAGCTCAGACTTTGTATTCGTTTTCTGCACAATGTAATTACATGCTAATTCAGTATTTATGTAATTTCCCACTCTTTCGCACTTATTCTCACTCTTCCGATCTTTATTCAAATCTCCACATGGGTTCACTTAATCACTTTGTTCACGAAAGAATTATGTTGGGTTTCATAATATTTACAGGCGGAAGTGGCATAAACTCCTTTCAGCGAGATAATATTTTCTTAATTTTAAAAGAAACTTCAAGCTAACAAGTTAAGTGCGTGTTGCATCGGTGCTTCAAAGCACGTGCTTGAAGTGACGAAGACGCTGATACTTAGCTACCATACGAGCTCATTTCATTTTTGTAGGGTACAGTTTGCAAATCTGTATGCATTGGATTTACTCCGCTGCTCTATAACAATGGTTCCCAAATGAGTGTAATTAACCTCTGAAGAATAAAATGAAATTTTCTTACGGGCAAAAAGAAAAGGATTCGATTTCATTTCAGTCACGAAACTAAATTAGATTGAAACGCCAAAGAAACTGGTACAGGCATGCGTATTCAACTTCAGAGATACGTAAACAGGCAGAACACGGTGCTGCGGTCATCAACGCCCATGTAAAAAAACAAGTATCTAGCGTAGCTGTTAGATCTGTTACTACAGCTAAAATGGCAGGGCCGGTTATCAAGATTTAAATGAGTTTGAACGTGGTGTAAGAGTCGGTGCACGAGAGACGGGACACAGCATTTGAATATCAGGAGTCCGGCAAAATATCAGATCTCCGACATCGCTGCGGCCAGAAGAAGATCCTGCAAGAACGGGACCAACGACAACTCAAGAGAAACGTTCAACGTGACAGAAGTGCAACCCTTCCACAAATTGCTGCAGATTTCAGTGCTGGGCCATCAGCAAGTGTCAGCGTGCGAACCATTCAACGAATCATCATCGGTATGAGCTTTCGGAGCCGAAGGCTCAGTCGTGTATCCTTGATGACTGCACGACACCAATCTTTACGCCTCGCCTGGGCCCGCCAACACCGACATTGGACTGCTGACGACTGGAAACATATTGCCTGGTCGGGTAAGCCTTGTTTAAAACTGTAACGAGCGAGTGAACGTGTACTTCATGTATCCTTGGACCCAGCATGTCAGCAGGGGACTGCTCAAGCTGATGGTGGCTCGGTAATGGTTTGGAGCGTGTACAGTTGGACTGATATGGGACCCTTGATACGTCTACATACGACTCCGACAGGTGACACGTATGTAAGTATGCATTCATTTCTAATGTTCATTACGACGGGCTTGGACAATTCCAGGAGGACAATGCGACACCCCAAATTTCCAAAATTGCCACAACGTGGCTCTTGGAACACTTTTCTGCATTTAAACATTCCAGATAGACACCAAACTTCCTGGATATGAACATTTCTGAACATATCTGGGATGCCTTGCAACGCGCTCTTCAGAAGAGATTTCCACCCCATCGTGCTGTTACAGATTTATGGACAGCCCTGCAGCATTCGTGGTATCGGTTCCTTCCAGCACTACTTCATAAATTAGTGGAGTCCATGCCACGTCGTGTTGTGGCACTTCTGTGTGCTCGCGGGGGAGGGGGGGGGGCGGCTACACGATAATAGGCAGGTGTACCAGCATCTTTGGCTCTTCAGTGTATTTTAATAAAAGTTTTCGTAAGACTGTAGTACTGATTACGTAGGTTACCAAAAAATTGGGCTGTGTGAGGAAGGAGATGTTTCTACATTCCTTCCGCAAGGTGTAAGCTCGACCTCATTGCGTTATACGTCGATACCAGTTTTTGGGGACAAAAGCTACCTTTAACGTGTCATACAACATAATGGAGATTACAGCTTTTAAAACGAATTTACGAACAACGTATTGCCAACATAGTCCAATCACTCACTACACTCATGATTTTTACTTTCGCTTTGTACCATGCACCTATGAAGCAAAACTGAGTCATATGTATCATATATGCTTAAATATGTTAGGAAAGTGCCTTCTCCGAGTTCTAGGTAGTTTCGACAATAGGCCAGAAACTGCTTCATTATTCACGTCGAAACAGCTAAAAGAACTTCGAGTACCTGACACATCATTAATTATGTACTGATTACTAAATAGCTGTAGGAGCTACACATTATTATCATTATTATTATTATTATTATCAATAGCAGTGGTCAGACTGAAACCAATGGCAGCGTGGGGTACTCTAACTTGTACCAGTTTAGAAGTAAGAAGTCCTGCAAAGAAGTCACTTACGGTAAGACTAAGTACAGTGCACATTTTAATTAGGTTGATTTTAAATGGGAGTGCACTTATGAAATGTCCCCTTTTAAAAATTATACAAGACTGGTCTACATGAAACGTCCCCTTAGAAAAATTGTACACGACTGTGCTTAAACTGACACACAATAATTTTTAGCGCAACGCAATCTGACTTTTAATAATCCCTACAAAAGAATGGCACTGACTAACATTAACCTATACCTTTCACAAATCACTTACCTCACAAAAAATCTTCGTTACTCGAACTACTGCAATACAGCGAGCACCACTACTGCCAGCTAAATAAAAGATTCAAACTACTGAAGGCACTAACTACTAATAGGCATAGTTAGCGAATGAAAGATTTTAATAGAGTACAAACAATGTATTTACCTTAATAGTCATAATATATATATCAGTTCATGACACCAATTCTTACAAATTTCAAAACTCCGCCATCTCTCTCCCCACGTCCACCACTGCTGGCGGCTCACCTCCAACTGCGCAACGCTACGCGCTGTTAGCATCCAGCTGCCGCTGCCCAACACTACAATGGCACACAACAATGCAAACTAAACACAGACTGCGCACAGCACAGCCAGTGATTTTTCATACCGAGCGCTAAGCTGCGTTACCAATAAGAAAACCTAAACAGCCTACTTACACACTGTACGAGTCAAGCAAGTGCCCTTGGAAGTGATGCCGAGGAACCATAATCTGTAGCAAGTGTGGACGGTCAAATTAGATAGCTATCTTTCTTTTCGGAGAAGAAGTTGTAGGCAGTATTCGCGATGCACTGAGAGTTACTTCATCATTCTGTAAATAAAGGATTATTATAAAAAACCTTTAATAACTGTCTCACTGAGTTATTAGTTCGTCGTTTAATAAAACACCTACAAAACTTGATATCGTTTATTGTACGTCAGTTTGAAAGTTTTAAGGAAATTTTTTTTGTTCCCTAATTTAGTTAGGAGCTAATATTGATGGTGCTGGACGGAGTCGTCGGAGGGGTACTAGCTAATATCTGATTGCACTCAGGGGTAATGAGCTAAGAAATTCGCTATGAAGAAGCTCCTGCTCACTGTAACATATTTATGAGATTTTGTCAGCTCGCCTTTTGTTCAATTATAGGCCAGATTTCATAGATAAGGGAATGTTTTAACAGCATTAAAACCAGATTCACAGTATATTATAAACTCACAAGTTGAAATATAATGTACGAATAGTAACAGGATTTCAGTATGCGTCAGATCCTTGGCGTATGTTTCGCATTCTGTGTAGCGACGTCAGGGGTGGACGTGTGAAGCGGATGGAACTGGGGCCAGTGTGTTGAGTCCGGTCAGAAAGTTTGAAAAAGATTTGGGCCCCCGCCGAAGGTGGAGGGTGACGGCGAGCCAGAAGGCGATGTTGTACAGCTGCGTCCACTCCCCAGGCTATAGCCGTCTCTGCCACTTTTCTTCTGCATCGCTCGCAGCCACGCGAAGGAGCGGACGTAAATTTTCTTGCTCCCCCTAACGCCCGGCCAGACACCTGGGTAGCTGGAGATATCCTCGACGGAGTAACAGTTTCTTCCTGCATGCTGATACATTCATTAATAAAATTTACACCTGCCCATTTAAACTGCAACACCAGGAACGGTAGAAATTAACAGAATTTTTTTTTCATTCTGCGTGTAAAGTGCAGTAGCAAGAAATAATTGAGCTCCCACCTTGTGACTAAGACACGTCGTACTTCTACAGTACCGGCCGGAGTGGCCGAGCGGTTCTAGGCGCTACAGTCTGGAACCGCGCGACCGCTAGCGTCGCAGGTTCGAATCCTGCCTCGGGCATGTATGTGTGTGATGCCCTTAGGTTAGTTAGCTTTAAGTAGTTCTAAGTTATAGGGGACTGATGACCTCAGAAGTTAAGACCCATAGTGCTCAGAGCCATTTGAACCTTTTTTTTTTTGGCTTCTACAATGTTGAACTGTACAGATATATAATATAAAGATTATTTGATTTCTTTGTAGTTTTACAAAGTTTTCACAGAATTAGAGCCGGCCGTAGTTGCCGAGCGGTTCTAGGCTCCTCAGTCTGGATCGGCGTGACCACTACGGTCGCAGGTTCGAATCCTGCCTCGGGCATGGATGTATGTGATGTCCTTAGGTTACTTAGGTTTAATTAGTTCTATGCTCTAGGGGACTGATGACCTCCGATGTTAAGCCCATAGTGTTCAGAGCCATATGAACCATTTTTGAACATAATTAGAACTTCATATACTTCGAAACATAAAACTGTTTTTAAAGTCAAAATGCTTAAACTTAACAATCAATGTATTAAGAAGATAGGAAAATAGGAATGTGTTTAACGTAGATCGGTACTTTGAGAAGCGGCTCGCTGTGTCAAGAGATATCGTATAACCTGACGTATAGGTCTTGGGCGACCCGGAAAATGCGCTCCAATCACTCTTAAATTTAATCATAAGTATTAGTAACATAATTAGTTGTTGGCACAGAAAATTTCGGGAGAAGTCTATCGCTCATGGGCCGTAACTACAACATTACTACACTGGGGTAAACTTCTACTTTTGCTACATAAATGACAGAGACAGGGGGTTCACGAGAGAATATAACGTATTCCGATGCTATACAGCGGAATTCGTACCACATCCAGAAAGACAGCGGACGCTTAAACAAAATCCAGCCGAGGTCTGTGCCACTACTTGTTATTTCCTTTCGTAGTCCACTAGCAGACAGAGGGAGGGAGAAACGACTGTCTACATGTATCCGTTTGAGACCTCACTTCTCATGTCTTACCTTCGTAGTCCTCACGCGCAGTGTATGTTGGCGGCAGTAGAATCGTTCGCAAGTCATCTTCAAATGCCGGTTCTCTTAATTTCCTCAATAGTGTTGCTCGGAAAGAACGTCGCCTTCGCTCCAGGGAAATTTCTCCGTAACACTTACGTGTTGTTCGAACCTACTGATAACAAATCTAACAGCCCGCCTCTGAATTGCTTCGAAGTCTTCCTTCAGTTCAACCTGATACGGATCCCAAACACTCGAACAGTACGCAAGAATAGGTCGCACCAACGCCCTACATGCTGTCTCCTTTACAGGTGAACCACTCTTTGCTGAAATTCTCTCAATAAATCGATGTCAGCCATTTGCCTTCCCTACCACAATTCTCATATCGCTTTGGAACGCTGCGGACAGATGTTTAAACGACTTGATTGCATCAAGCAGGACACTAGTAATACTCTATCCGAACATTACAGGTTTTATCTTCCTACTCATCCGCATTAACTTACATTTGTTCCACATTTAGGCCTAGCTGCCATCCATCACACCAACAGTAAATATTTTCTAAGACGTCTTGTACCTTCGTACAGTCGCTCAACCTCGACACATTACCGAACAAGACGGCATCATCAGCAAACAGCCGCAAATAGCTGCCCGCCCTGTACGCTTAATCATTTACGTATACAGAGAACAACAGCGGTTCTGTCACACTTTCCTGGGGCTCAGCTACGATATCCTAGTTTCTGATGAACATTCGTCGTCGAGGACAGCATATTGGCTTTTATTACTTGAGAAGTCTTAGAGCCACTCATATATCTGTGAACTTACACACTGTGCTCTTACCTTCGTTATCAGCCTGCAATGGGGCACCATGTCAAATGCTCTCCGGGAAATACAGAAATATGGAATCTGGCTGTCGCCCTTCATCCATAGTTCTCAGAATATCATGCGAGAAAAGGGCAAGTGGAGTTTCGCACGATTGCTGCTTTCTAAAACCATGTTGATCCGTGGACGTAAACTCCTCAGTCTCGAGAAAGTTTATTATATTCGAACTGAGACTATGTTCAAGGATTCTGCAGCAAACCAAAGTGTGGAATACTGGCCTGAAATTTTGAGGGGCCCATTCTTATATAGTGGAGTCACCTGCGCTTTTCTGCAGTCGCTTGGCACTCAGTGCTGGGCGAAAGATTTACGATAAATGCAATCTAGGTAAGGGGCCAATGCCATGGAGTACTTTTTATGAAATCGAAATGGAAATCCATCCGGACCTGGTGATGTATTTGCTTTCAAATCTTTCAGTTGTTTTTCCACGCCGGGGATGTTTATTACCATGACGTCTACATGGGACTCTGTCCAGTGGTCAAATGACGGTATGTTTGTGGGATTCTCCAGTGTGACATGTAGAGCATGCTGGCGCCACCGACACGAGGGCTGCAGTCAGAAGAATTGCAACACGGAGCAGGTAGGACACGCTCTACATGCTTGCTCACGAGCTAATTCCATGAACTAACCTGACCTCATTAAAATGGATTTGCAAGATCTACCAAAAAGCCACCGAGGTCGCTGATCAGGATCGGCGCTAGACACGTGGGGGATGAAGCAATCTGCACACATAACAATGAATTATCTGAAGTCATCTCATGCATTAAAAGACACTCTTTTTTTTTGCACTTTGTGTTAGGAACAAAAAAATGATATGACACATGTGAGCAACATGCTCCTATGCGCAGATTGAGGTGAAGTGTTAACTTGTAACTCGTCCAGAGAAACAAATTACATCTATGTCTCGAAGTTAGATGAAGGATGTTCGTGTAAACGCGTACGTAGCTTGTTCGAGGTTGTTATGACTTGCATGTAAAAGGGATGAAACGCCTAACTCACACAAAATGTTTACAGGTGCTTCGGCTCCCTAGCAGACTTACTGGGTTTGGGAAGTTGAATTGTGCCGTGCCGTCACTACTTTGAGGTGTTTTGGAAGTCTCAAAGAATAAGAGCCATTAATAAGAGGATTGAAAAACGACTTGTTTATTCATTACTACGTTGAAATTCGGCCGCTCGACGTGACATATTTAGATATGTATCTCTTTAACTAACAAGGTGCGGTCTGTCAGACCACGCGAGGATTTTGGCACTAAATTCTGGCGGAGTACATCCATACTCCACTTGCCCTCCTTAAATAACCAACTCTATAATCTTTTACTGTTGTTGCATTAGCGCCTATTTTTTTGTAGCTGATGTGTGTTGCTGACACGTTTTGGGATATTGCAAACCGCACCTCGTGAACTGCGTAGTTTTCGCAGGAATGAACCAATTTTAATAATCCTATGTTTGATGACGCTGATAGTCGGCGAACAGAGGAACACGCCACTGATATAAATCAAGAAACAGACGAAGAAGACTATAATTTTGTAACAGCCAGTGATCACATTTCTACTGTCGAACAAGAGCACCATTCAGGGGAAGAACTTCAGGACAATGGAGTTGGGCACCTTCCGCTTTCTCCAGTAAAATACTTGATGTGTAAGGTGACATCAAACATATTCTGAGTGGTAATAAAGGAAAACGGAGATCCCAGCAGTGAATATCAATTTAGCAGATTTTCTTTTGCTCCTATCCAGTGTACTTTTGATATACAAATTTAAACCCTGGAATTTAATTTTATGTGGAAATATGCTTGCTACAAGGACACTATAACTTTCAGAATGTAGAATTCAATGCTCTGACAGTTTTTTTATGCGCAGTGTTTAATAAATTGCACGAAATGTGTGATGTTATGGAATGAAAAGAGAAATACAACAGGTTTTATTTATCGTAATGAATACAAATTTAAACAACAGTGACATAATTTTAAAAACAGATATTATGTAACTCAAATGAAAAGTTGCAAATGATTTACTTCCTAAATCTCAGTGTAAACATACGGGCCCAGAGACTGCAAATGATAGTATGTATTACAGAAAAGTCACCTCGTGAGATAAGGGGTACTGATGTAACGACTTGGATGTTCTATATCTGTTACAATAAGATACTTCAAGACGATTTAAAATACGACAGTTTTTTTGGGAGAATGTTGTGTTACAATTTCGTAGCCGCTGGATTTATTTAGAACACTCTTACAATCTTCGCACTAACTGCATCAGAGAAGAGCTGTAATCAGTGGCCTTGATTAGGAAGAAATCTTTAGAAGGCGACTGTAATTGAGAAGAATTCCAGGCAAAACTTGTACGAGCTACCAAAAGGTGACAGAAACTTATACCATTATCATTGTCGTAACACGCTGCCAGGAGAAACAACGGAAGGGGACAAAATAGTCATGTTCATGATGATAAGAAAGATGTAGATTGTTGTTGTGTTCATAGTTCCGCGTCGTTAGCGCGTACACAACTTTCCCACTAGAGCGCGCTCCGCTAAGCACAACAGCGCAGGCGCAGCGCTCGTCCATCTCCACACAACAAGATGGCGCTGTCTTAGAGACGGACCAAATTCTGCTTCCGCCGATCCGCGTATTAATATGCAACGCAGCCAATGAGATTGCTGCTAACGTAGAACCTTTTATCCTCACGGATCACACTCGCGCAGTGATACCTGAACGCGCGAGGTATTATAACGAGTGTACAGACCTCCGATTAGTCCGTCTGCATTAGTCTGCATTTGTCTGTACCAGTCTATAGTCAAGTTTCAGTATGCGCTGAATAAGATTATCATATTCCTGTACATAGCCATGAAGATAAATGAATAGACACTTTGGTCAAGTATCAGAGATATGTGAGAATAAGATTAATGTACCAAGACCAATGGAACTTCAGATTGTCAATTGTAAGTAGCATCCAGAATGAAGTTAAGTAAGGTCTATGCTTTTTATTACTTTAATAAATGTGTGTGAAAATTAATCAAGTTCTGTTTAAAGTTGGTCACCGTCAATCTGCTACTTTAAGCGTTCAAGTGACATTTCTATCGTCTGACCTAACGGCAGAAGATAAACACGCCACAATAAGACCACGACACATATTGCTGACACTCGCCTACTTCGTTAGAGCGACAAGTCAAATAATCTGATGGTGTGTGTACCGAAGGTCTTACCGTACGCACGCCACAATTGTATTAACCGAAGTTTTTGTACGTGATGCTAGGAATATTGTTTCCACATGATGATGAAAATATTACCTTACGTGTAGCAAACACACAAATCACACTTTCGGCTTGACTGTTGAGGGAATGCTAATGTCTTTAATATACTATCCGGTGGTTTTATACTGCCATTAACCTTCACCCACAAAATGCTTGAGAAAAATTTATGGGAGACGCGTAGATTTAGGTTTGGCACAGATACCTGTAAGGGAACTCTCACAGGAACACACACAGAATAATACTCGGAAAAAATCAGAGTGAGGTAATCATCGAAATTAAAATGTCCATTCATATCTGTTATAGGATATGAGCCTCATTAACACAAATCATATAAGCGAAGCTATCATTATTAGAAATTTTTGAATTTACAGACCTATTTCACTCCCCTGTAACCCAACTCACTCCCCTGTAACCCAACTAGAAGATACAGTCATGTTCAGAAAAAATAGAACACCTTGAAGGACTAGAGACAGTATGTTCATATTCACAGGTCATGTACATTAGTTGCGCAGATACGATTAGCATTTCCGTCATCTCGGTTCAGCGTGTGTCCTGTTGTCCAGTAGGCATAGGGCCCTGGGCATAGGGCCATGGGCTCTGATAACTGGTTTCATGTGTGATTGAATCAACGCGTATGAGGCGCGAATGACCTCATGTGGTTTAACCATCCATTCTGGTTCCCTTGGTTCCAAACTTCATTTGTAGTGGTTGGCATTGGGTCACAGCGCTGCAGCCGTCGTTTCGCCATAACCAAGGCATTTTCGATTGATGTCAATTCTGGTGCTCTGGTAGGCCAGGTCAAAATGCTGACATCCTGTGATACCATGGAGCCACGTATTTGTCCGGCAAGATGTAGTCGGGCATTGTCTTGCAAGATGTCATTCACGTAGGTTGCACTGTTCACACAACCCTGGACACGAACCAACAGTGATTTTTGGTTGCATCCAATAGCACCCCACACCGTAAGACATTGAGTTGGCGCTGGATGCCTTGTGCGGATCTAGTCACTATGAGATCGCTCCCCCTGTCCGCGGCGACCCAAAATGCGGCCGTCATTTTCAATCGAACAGAACCTGGATGCGTCGGAAAAGGGTATCTGATGCTATTCGTGTCCACAGTGACTTGGTTCCACACAACATTGCCGTCTAGCATGTTTCTACACATTCGTCGAAGGCAGACGGAGAAGGAGGCGACGCACACGTACGCCATGCCGTAATAAACGGCGACTAATTGTCACCCCTGTTAGTGCACGATGTGTTACAATGTGCCACTGTCGCACCAGAGTCGAGGGGGACGCAGATCTGTCTTGCAATACCATTCGGATGAGGTGTTTATCTTCTCGGGAGGTGGTCTTAGAAGTGCGACCTAACCCATCTCGTCGTGTTCTACGATCTTCGGTGAAGCAGTCTGTATACACCCGTTGCACTGCTGAAACACTTCACCCCACAAGAGTAGCCATTTCCCTGATGGATGCATCACATTCTCTCATGGCAGTATTGTGTCCTCTTTCAAATTATCACTGATCTGATGGTACAGTTCGTGCATACGTCTGCAAGGTATCGTACACATCTATCCAAGTCACATCTTCGGTGTGTAGAGACAACGAGAGCCATAGGCTTATTTTACTGGTAGGTGGTGTTGCGTTGCGATAGCGGTGGTGGTGGTGGTTAGTGTTTAACGTCCCGTCGACAACGAGGTCATTAGAGACGGAGCGCAAGCTCGGGTTAGGGAAGGATTGGTAAGGAAATCGGCCGTGCCATTTCAAAGGAACCATCCCGGCATTTGCCTGAAACGATTTAGGGAAATCACGGAAAACCTAAATCAGGATGGCTGGAGACGGGATTGAACCGTCCTCCTCCCGAATGGTTGCGATAGCGATGTAGACCTTGAACCCATGGGCAAGCATGGTTCACATGCTAACCATTTCTGCAGAACATACTAAATTACATGCCCTGTGAATATGAACGTCCTGTCTCTTCGTTCAAAGTTGTGATTTTTCCTGAACACGAGTGTACTTCATAATGCTTTGAAGGTTTGTATGCAACGAAAAACACTTTTAATGAGTTCAAACGTATTAATATATATTAAACACCTTCAGTAGGTTTTCCATCTACTCTCTCATGAAAATAACAAGGAACAAATAAAATGGAATTGCTGTGCTGATAGAAAGTTGGTTCTAGTCGTTGGTGAGGCGAATATGAAGCTTAAAAACAATAAAAATATTTCTAGGTTTCCCTATCTCTATCAGTAAAGGTGGAACTCTTATAGGATCACTTTGTTGTCCGTCTATCTGTCCGTCTGTCATAACGTTCAGACCATTTTTTATCTGGAACGGCTATAGGAATCAAGTTGAAATTCATTAAGGTTAGGGTCCTAGGGCGGTCTCAAAAAATTAAGCTTCTAAGTCACATATTCGATGGTCGCACATTCACTCGTCAAAACACATTGGCTACTTGTTCAGGGTTGGAAATGTAGTGCCATCTTCGGCAGCAACACGGGTCTAACTTAGCTGGACATCGCATCAAACTGAATGTGGATGAGAGATAAGGGTATATTATTCCGTATTGCTTCAGCACAATGTCACAGCTGTTCGAACCTTGTGGCTGAGGTGAATGGTGCCTTGGTAATCAGCCGGAAACCCATAAACAGCTGTTTCCAGTTTATGAATGGCCAGAGAACTCGTCAGGATAGTAGTCGAATATCGTCTCCATCACGATGTGGTTGTGGTTCCTGAACATCTACACCATGCAGTCTTGCATTATCTCGTTGAAAGACGACGTCCCAGAGACTCCGAAAACAGGGTCCGGCTACCAACCTCAACAAATCATAAATGTAACGACTGCTCTGCTGACGACCAGCGAAGCGAAGCAGACGTGGTCGTGTTGTGCAGCCAATGGCATCCCACAAATCGCGCCTTGGACTGGGACTGTATGACGGTGAAGAATGCTATCTGGCAATATTTGGTATTCTCCTCCTCCTCCTCCTCTTACTCCTCCTCCTCCTCCTCCTCCTCCTCCTCCTCCTCCTCCTCCTTCTCCCACAAAGCGATATGTTTATTCTGCTGCTGTACACAGGACTGGGACTTGTGTGAACTGACGCCGTGGTGCCACTCCTGTGTACAGAACTGGCGTTGGGTTCAGTACTATTGCAGTGGCTCTTTCAGCTTCCATATCAAGATGGTTATGGTCCAACTGTATTGCCCGTCCATGTACCTTTCTTTCACTTCTTCTGCTACGTTATAAGGGTAGGCCAATGTGAAGGATAATGTTGCCGAGCGGCGGAATTAAATCACAAGTTGTAGATAAATTCGGTAATAGAGTTGTAAAACTACAGTAGGCTACTGTCTACCATCGTCAGTAAACATAGACTATGGTACTTTTCCTAATAGCTTTGGTCGGTTCAGATTGTATGCGCATTACAGACTATGTTATTTGTGTTGCCTACCTGCCAGGTGTTACCTCATTTCAACTGGTTTGATTGTTTATATGATCAGCATCTTACTTAATTCCCCTAGAAAATGGAAGTGGTGACCCATCTAGAAACAGAGTTTACATATATAAAGAGTGAGTAGCTTACGAAGTAGTTTTGTCCTTCATAGTTATACATCTGGGTCTTATTTAAAAATAAGCAGAATTTATAGCGAATTTGAAATTTTCATTCTTTAATTCAAGTTTTATTAACAGATTATTGATTTGTAACATGACACAGAGCAATTTTTACCAAAAAAAAATTATCACACAGCTCTATAAAATGCAACTTCCTCTAAAAAAAGGTTAAATTAAAAAAAATACAAAAAAAGTCATATCAATCATCACTTCAATATTTGGTCAAGCATATACGTTATTGTTAAACAACCTCCTCACTTATTAGCTATAACAGGAAACTACACAAAACTACTTCACAAACCAAAACACCAAATTCATTGTAGGAGAGTTTAACTGTAACAGCACCACTTGGGGATGTACTGAAACAGACGGGAAAGTACACCTGTTGGAGGAATGGAAAAAATAAGAAACCTCAGTATCCTCCGTGATACAAAACATCCCCCCTCATTCACAAGTAAAATATGGAAACGTGGATATAACCCCGAATAAAGTAGTATATCAACCTATATTTCGAACACAGCATAGACCAGAAGCGATACAGGTGTATATTGAGACCACTACAGTACCTTTTCGCAGAAGATTTAATTTTAAAAAGGCCAATTGGGAAACTTTCGCAGAGGAACTGGATAAATCCATAGTAAATCTCGTCCAAACCCAGAGAACTACCAGGCATTTGTGCGAATGCTACAGATAATCTCCAAACAACATATACCATGAGGCTGCCGACAGCAGTATGTCCCAGTTCTCTCACATGACTTCAGGCGTCTCTTAGCCAAGTACGAGGAATTACACCAAAAGGACCCCTTTAATAAAGAAACAATGGCATAATCAAGAAACAATGGCATCTGATTCGACTTTGATGGAAATGTTAAGTGAAGCTGATGATGAATGGAGACCTTAGAGGGGATCGATATGACACATTGCAGCAAAATAGCATGAATTTTATTCAAAAACTTGAAGGAGAACCAAATGATCCCAAACACTCTGACGCAATAATACCTAATCAAGAGACTCATCAACTGCTCTTGAATGGAAAGACTAATACAAAACAAAAGAAAGTAAAAATTAACCGGACTTCAGAATCAGAAACTAATAGGTTTCTAACACCCTTCACAATGAAGGAATTCAACAATGGTCTCACCAATATGAAAAGCGGCAAAGCAGCTGGGATGGATGACATGTGCATGGAGCAGGTCAAACTCTTTGAACCGGGAACAAAGAACCGAATCCTGCGACTTTTCAGTCAATGTCTCGAAACATGTTAGATTTCTACGATGTGGAGGAAGGCAACGATAGTGGCACTCTTGAAACTCGGGAAGGCACCTGATTCACCAAAGAACTATCGACCTGTGTCATCTTTAGAAACTGTATGGGAGACTCATTTCAAATCGTATGACAGAGCTGAAACTTACTCCTCAACAAGCTGGTTTTTGACCTGGAAAACCATGTACTAGCCAAATTCTGTGCTTAACAGAACACATAGAGGAAGGATATGAAAATAAAAAGGTAACGACACTAGCCCTGATCGACCTTAGCTCTGCATATGATACAATTAACCACAGGCTGCTGCTTCAGAAGCTCTATAATTAACCAGGAGACTATCAATTTGTTAGGATTATTGAGAAACTATTACAAAAAAGACAACTTTGTGTTGTCGTCAATGGGAAAAAGAGCATATGGATAAACCAGAAAAATGGTCTGGCCCAAGGAAGCGTTTTGGTGTCCTCCCTATCAAATCCGTACACCAACGACAAACCGATGCCTAAACATACAAAACATTTTCTGTATGTGGATGACATGGCAATTACAGCACAGGGGAGGATCTTTGAGGATGTAGAATAGAAGATGGAGGAAACTCTTAGAGAAATGTCTGAGTATTATAAAAACAACTTACATAAGCCAAACCCGTCCAAAACACAATTCAGGGCCTTCCACCTTCGTTCCTGGCACGCTAACCATAAACGTAGCGTCTCTTGGAATAATACTACACTGGAGCATACCGACAAACCAACTTACCTGGGCGTGGTGCTCGATAGATCTCAGACATACAGGTAACACTGCGAAAAGGCCGACAAAAGTAAGTGCCAGAAATAACATTCTGCACAAACTAGCTAACAGCAAATGGGGTGCTAAACCTTCCTTATTAAGCACCACAGCACAAGCCTTACGCTTCCCTACAGTAGAATATGCCTGCCCAGCTTGATCCAGATCAACCCATGCAATAAAGGTCGACATACACCATGTGATCAAAAGTATCGGGACACCTGCCAGTAAATGAGTTACAAGTGCGTGGCGCCCTCCATCGGTAATGCTGGAATTCAATATGGTGTTGGCCCACCCTTGGCCTTAATGATAGCTTCCACTTTCGCAGGAAAGTTTTGTCTCAAGTACAGATAGTGTTGAGGATCAGTGGACGAAGTTCAAAACCATCGTACAATATGCGTTAGATGAGTATGTGCCAAGCAAGATCGTAAGAGATGGAAAGGAGCCACCGTGGTATAACAACCGAGTTAGAAAACTGCTGCGGAAGCAAAGGGTACTTCACAGCAAACATAAACATAGCCAAAGCCTTGCAGCACAAACAAAAATTACGTGAAGCGAAATGTAGTGTGAGGAGGGCTATGCGAGAGGCGTTCAGTAAATTCGAAAGTAAAGCTCTATGTACTGACTTGGCAGAAAATCCTAAGAAATTTTGGTCCTATGTCAAAGGGGCAGGTGGATCAAAACAAAATGTCCAGACACTCTGTGACCAAAATGGTACTGAAACAGAGGATGACAGACTAAAGGCCGAAATACTAAATGTCTTCTTCCAAAGCTGTTTCACAGAGGAAGACTGCACTGTAGTTCCTTCTCTAGATTGTCGCACAGATGACAAAACGGTAGATATCGAAATAGACGACAGAGGGATAGAGAAACAATTAAAATCACTCAAAAGAGGAAAGGCCGCTGGACCTGATGGAATACCAGTTCGATTTTACACAGAGTACGCTAAGGAACTTGCCCTCCTTCTTGCAGCGGTGTACCGTAGGTCTCTAGAAGAGCGAAGCGTTCCAAAGGATTGGAAAAGGGCACAGGTCATTCCCGTTTTCAAGAGGGGACGTCGAACAGATGTGCACAACTATAGACCTATATCTCTAACGTCAATCAGTTGTAGAATTTTGGAACACGTATTATGTTCGAGTATAATGACTTTTCTGGAGACCAGAAATCTACTCTGTAGGAATCTGCATGGGTTTCGAAAGAGACGGTCGTGTGAAACCCAGCTCGCGCTATTCGTCCACGAGACTCAGAGGGCCATAGATACGGGTTCACAGGTAGATGCCGTATTTCTTGACTTCCGCAAGGCGTTTGACACAGTTCCGCACAGTCGTTTAATGAACAAAGTAAGAGCATACGGACTATCAGACCAATTGTGTGATTGGATTGCGGAGTTCCTAGATAACAGAACGCAGCATATCATTCTCAATGGAGAGAAGTCTTCCGAAGTAAGAGTGATTTCAGGTGTGCCGCAGGGGAGTGTTATGGGACCGTTGCTATTCACAATATACATATATGACCTGGTGGATAACATCGGAAGTTCACTGAGGCTTTTTGCAGATGATGCTGTGGTGTATCGAGAGGTTGCAACAATGAAAAATTGTACTGAGATGCAGGAGGATCTGCAGCGAATTGACGCATGGTGCAGGGAATGGCAATTGAATCTCAATGTAGACAAGTGTAATGTGCTGCGAATACATAGAAAGATAGATCCCTTATCATTTAGCTACAAAATAGCAGGTCAGCAACTGGAAGCAGTTAATTCCATAAATTATCTGGGTGTACGCATTCGGAGTGATTTAAAATGGAATGATCATATTAAGTTGATATTCGGTAAAGCAGATGCCAGACTGAGATTCATTGGAAGAATCTTAAGGAAATGCAATCCGAAAACAAAGGAAGTAGGTTACAGTACGCTTGTTCGCCCACTGCTTGAATACTGCTCAACAGTGTGGGATCCGTACCAGATAGGGTTGATAGAAGAGATAGAGAAGATCCAACGGAGAGCAGCGCGCTTCGTTACAGGATCATTTAGTAATCGCAAAAGCGTTACGGAGATTATAGATAAACTCCTGTGGAAGACTCTGCAGGTGAGACGCTCAGTAGCTCGGTACGGACTGCTGTTAAAGTTTCGAGAACATACCTTCACCGAAGAGTCAAGCAGTATATTGCTCCCTCCTACGTATATCTCGCGAAGAGACCATGAGGATAAAATCAGAGAGATTAGAGCCCACACAGAAGCATACCGGCAATCCTTGTTTCTACGAACAATACGAGACTGGAATAGAAGGGAGAACCGATAGAGGTACTAAGGGTACCCTCCGCCACACACCGTCAGGTGGCTTGCGGAGTATGGATGTAGATGGATATAGATGTAGAATACGTTCAATCAGATGCTGGAAGGTTTCTTGGGGACTGGCAGCCCACCCCGCATTCGCCATACTCACACGCTGCCATCGGAACGCCACATTGTGTACCGTGATTCGTCACTCCACACAACGTTTTTCCATTGTTCAGTCGTCCAATGTTTACGCTACTTACACCAAACGAGGCGTCGTTTGGTATTTACCGGCGTTATGTGTGGCTTACGAGCAGCCCCTCGACCATGAAATCCAAGTTTCCTCACCTCCCACGTAACTGTCATAGTATTTGTAGTGGATCCTGATGCAGTTTGAAATTACTGTGTGATGGTCTGGATAGATGTCTATTACACATTACGATCCTCTTCAACTGTCGGTAGTCTATCAGTCAGCAGACGAGGTCGGTCTGTACACTTTTGTGGTGTACGCCTCCCTTCACGTTTCCACTTCATTATCACACCGGAAACGGTGGATCTAGGGATGTTTTAGAGTGCGGAAATCTCGCATACAAAAGTATGACACAAGCGACACCCAATCAACTGACCACGTTCGAAGTCCGTGGGTTCCGCGGAGCGCCCCATTCTGCTCTCTCACGATATCCAATGACTATTGAGGTCGCTGATATGGAGTACCTGGCAGCACAATGCACCTAATATGGAAAATGTATGTTTTAGGGGTGTCCGGATGCTTTTGATCAAATAGTGTAAGTCTAATGAAACATGTCGACTTACAACGGAATGCATGAAACCCATTTCCCTACCAATACTATATAGAGCTGCCGGGTTTGCGAATCCCAACTCTCGGAGAATATCACATGAATTCACAGAGAGGCTCAAACTATCGACGATCGGCATTCCCTTTTTCAGTAGTGAGTGTAAATCAGAGCGATTGAAATCCCGTAAAACGTTCTTAGCCACGATAATAAACACCAGCTGATTACCCACCTGTACAGGAAGTGCCCCGCTGATTCAGCACAACCTGGAAGACATGGACGAAACTTAACCGAATAAGGACAGTGGTGGTCCTAGTGAAGGCAAATATGATTAAGTGGTGTATTGGAACCACAGCCAATAAGTGTGACTGGGGCGCTGTGCAGGATATGGAGCAACCTCTCGACCATCAAATCCAAGTTTCCTCACCCCCCACGTAACTGTCATAGTATTTGTAGTGGATCCTGATGCAGTTTGAAATTACTGTGTGATGCTCTGGATAGATGTCTGCCTATTACACATTACGATCCTATTCAACTGTCGGTGGTCTATCAGTCAACAGACGAGAGCTTGCCCAAACTGCCCTTATAGGTGCAACACCGACGATTTATGTCTGGACAAGAAAGAAGCCTTAGATGTGACCTTATACCGGGCTAAAAGATTCTGACCTGGTTCCCGGACACGAAAAGTGAAGTAAATCCAGTACTGCAAAAAAGCAACCTGCTGTGACTGGCAGTTTGCAATTTTTCACATCATAACTTTTATTGACGTAAATTCACAAGGTTGATGACTGAACATACAAACGAAGGTAAAAATAACGAAAAAAGTCTTCTAATTGAGGCAAACAAAAGTTCACTTCTTATTTTCCACAAAGGTTCGTGGTAACACACTCACACACTAGTAACAGTCCAATTCCGAGACGAAAACATAATCTTCGACGGTTGCAGTACACGAGATCGGCATGCGGCGTGAACTGAACTTTGGGCCTGGTTCTAGACCCTAAATAGCTTTCTCCAGGTGCAGCGATACTTCCTACAGGCCGTGGCTCGAGCTCCCCCTGCAGGAAGTAGTGCTCGGAATGTCTGTTTCCATTATCTTGTGTGTAAATATCCGGTGTTTACGATTGTTCTTTTGGGTACGCCTTTGGGCATAGACAACCTCGTCCTCTGTGTCGCTATATGGGTTGCCAGCCCTTAGGAGCTACCTTGTCTCCGGCGTAACACAAACCATCAAACAAGTGCATCACTCTGTCTCAAAGAACTGACTATGATACTGAAATTGCTGTTACTGCTGTTACATACAGCGTTCATAAATTTGGTTTTAAGCTTTTTGAAAAATGAGTGGGGTACATGAAATTAAACAGGCACAAGCTATAGAAATGAATGTATCTACAGAATGATCTTTTCCACAGTGTACAAACTCTAGGGATTCATCGATGAGAGCATACTGAACAAAAATGGGCTAATGCACTTATGTACAGAAATGAATCATTTCCATGCTACAGACCACTTAATAATACTTTGTGGAAGAGACTGCGGTCTAATACGTGCTGCAAAAAATGGTTCAAATGGCTCTGAGCACTATGGGACTTAACATCTACGGTCATCAGTCCCCTATAACTTAGGACTACTTAAATTTAACTAACCTAATGACATCACACAACACCCAGGCATCACGAGGCAGAGAAAATCGCTGACCCCGCCGGGAATCTAACCCGCGAACCCGGGCGTGGGAAGCGAGAACGCTACCGCACGACCATGAGATGCGGGCAATACGTGCTGTACCACACAACTACAGTTACATGATGTATGGTTTCCTCCTCGATAGTGATACTGTTCCTCATACGTCATGCTCTAGCGCCCTCTCCTGCCACAGTGTTTGGTAATGTGTCCGATTGACTACTCTTTCTGATTAATCTTGTAGTGGATGTGATACAACGTTATACACAATCATTCCGTATTCGAATCTAGAGCTTGCCGACATGGTGTTCGGGAAGACAAATGGAAACGTGCGGCGTGCAGCATAGTTGTAACAGGAGAACTATCCCTGCCGACAAAAATCACAAAATTTAGCGTTTGCAACAGTGTATCGTCGTTTGTCCGGAACAGGGTCGTTTCAGGAAGCAGGATGTCATGAAGGCATACCCGAAATGTTCAGACACGAAACTTGGAGGAAAATGTGTTAACACGTGGAAGGCGACCGCTTTGTCAGTACCAGGCTGTTGGCCCGCCAGTACAGTGTAAGCCAGACGACCGTGACAATTGTTACTACACTTACCACTTAGAGTGTGTGCAAGGTTTACTAGTGACAGACTTTTCATGTTGGGAAGAGTTTTGTCAATGTTTGTTCACCAGGCAACCACGATTCCGGGATCTGCGTCATCTTCGTATTCACAGATGAGGTCACCTTTACGGGGACTGGAATCTTCAACTTTTGTAACAGTCATCTGTAGGATATTACGCAGAACACCTATGATATGGTGACAGTGAATCATCAGCATTGGTGCAGCTTCCGTATTTTGAAGCCAGTCTTCCTTTCATGTCGCCTAACAAGCCGGAACTACCGGGGTTTCTTACTGGTGACTTTTCCTACGCTTCTAGAAGGAGTGCCACTGACTATTCAAAGGATTATGTGGCCGCTACACGATAGTGCTCCAGGCTACTTCCGCGTTATCATCAGGACGCGTCTCAATCGTGTCTACCCTGGTCGATGGATCAGACAAGGGGGTCCAGTTACGTGGCCTGCTCTTTCACCGGACCTGAATCTGTGAGATTTATGGCTATGGGGCCTTCTCAGACGTATTGTGTACGTGGACCCCATTCCAGACGTGGAGATAGTGGAGCAGCGTATTCATGGTACATTGACACTATTCGGATTCAGTCTGGCCAATGTGAACGTGTGAGAAAGAACATGCTACGGAGCGTACACGGATGCGTTGAGGCCGATGTAAATCATCTTCAGCACATACTGATACTGTGGCTTCATGGTACAGCGCATTTTAGACTGCAGTCTGTGCAGCAATGTATCACTGAAAAAATGGTCTATAGTATGGAAACCATTAAACGTAGTGTGTTAGTACACAAGAATAATGTTTTGCAGAGCGCTCCAAAACACGAACTCTCTCTATCACTGCTGACTGGCTACCTTCACTGCGCAGTCTGTATGCAGTAAACGTTTTTCCACATAAAAGGTGTTCCCGAAACCAGAACAGGGTGAGGTGACCTGTTACCGCTGTCTGAACTCTGTTCACCGTAGCTGCGTACGTTGCCGTTACCCTTGCAGAAAAGGCGTTCAGCAAACCGAACGACAGGAGCAAAAGCTTGGTCTCACTCAACCCCAATTCCTTACTTCTTTCTTACCTAAGGCATTACACTTTTCGTAATAATAATTAATATCAAGTTAAGAAGGAGCTGGGACTGTATAGAAAAGATATGTCTTATTTCTTAGTTCTAGAGCGATAATTTAGTTTTTCATTTCAGATTCCAATGAATTTCTTTTTATAATGTTACTAAGTAGGCAGGTGAGGGCACTACAGCAAACTTCGTAAGTGGACATTAACGCTATTCCGTTATAAGCCAAAAAAAAATGACGAAGAATTCAAATACATTATGTAGACGCGAGTTTCTGTTTTTGTAAGTACCAGCCTGCCGTAAAGATATATTTTGCACCATGCCAGACAGCTAGAGTTGTGTTTTCAAAAATGGTTCAAATCGCTCTGAGCACTATGGGACTTAACATCTGTGGTCATCAGTCCCCTAGAACTTTGAACTACTTAAACCTAACTAACCTAAGGACATCACACACATCCATACCCTAGGCAGGATTTGAACCTGCGACCGTAGTGGTCACGCGGTTCCAGACTTAGCGCCTAGAACCGCACGGCCCCACCGGGCGGCCAAAGAGTTGTCACTGGTAGTTTGAATAGATGTGAGTGATAGCGTGAATTTTTAATCAGTTCGCATGCGACAGCGTGCACTACGTAATCTGTTCCAAAAACCCGAACACAAAAACGGAGTTCTTCCGGGGTTCATTCTTCGATGCCTATTGGTGATGTAAAGAAGGGCAAATGGTTTTGCATACCCGACGTCACTGTCCTGCAGAACAGGGTCAAAATATGACTATTACACACTTCCTCCTGCTAAGGAAAATGGAGCATACTGGTTTGTTCTCTTTGCATTTGACGTGGTATACGGTAGTCATTAAACAGCTTACCGAGGCGCCTTTAGTTTATGAGCAGGTCCTTAGGAAGACCAAAAAAGTGTTTCTTCACCATTTTTTCCTACCAAAACTGAGCCGGGGATTTCGAGAAGGCTATGCACAGCAAATGGCTGAAATTCTTATGATAAAAGTATTCCTAAGATCCGGCTAACGAAGAGGTTTGAAAACTTTATTGATGTCATTATCCTTTTCCTAGACACAAGAGATCAAAGTTACATTATATGTACACGTAAAATCCGCTGGTGGGCGAAAGCTAAATAATAAATACGCAACAAATTTATAACCTTATGTTCTTCATCTCTAGCCATGCTATCTAGCCGTTGTCAATTGAGCTATACATTGCAAAAGAGTGCAATTTTTGGGATGTATTCCTAAGATCCTGATATTGAATGACCATCAAAATTTTCTTGGTATATTTATCCGTTTCGCAGTTAGAGAGGTTCAAATTTACACTATTTGCACAAGTAAAATACGCCAGGGAAATCCGGCGTAGATTGCTGTGCAAGATATTTATTTAACATGAGCAATTATAGGTAAGACCAGAGCAGAACATCTATCCCTTAGAATTTATGGAAAATCTCTGAACTTCAGATTTTTACGTGGGGAAGAACTTGTATTAGGGTGCAATCAGATGTATATTGAGGGTGAGATGTATATTGAGGGTCAAATGGACTTTTCACCTGGGTCGGAACTGAATTATTCTTTGTGCGCTTTGAAACAGACAGTGGTTATTTATTACCTTTCGCCAAATAGCAGGGACGCCACAAGCTGGAACAATAGTCACCGTGCTGACAATCTGTGGTGCTTCAGACATCTTCGCAGTGTCCATGTGGATACTTATCCACTTCCTGAGTCAAGTTACGTCCAGTGCCTCTACGATCGACGTACTATTTCGTGCATCTTTGGCTCCCGCCAGAAGTACGCTACGAAGTGAAATGATTTTGGCTGGCTGTTCAGTCGGGAAAGAAGAATTGGGCGGTTTGGCTTGAGTTACAGGCCGCACAATTAAGATCTCGGATCCGAGCCGTGTAAGATTCTATTAATTACCGGGACTATGCGTGCAAAGCAGAGAAGAACAGAGAAGAAGTGAATACTAATTTTGTGAACAGATTTTACAGAAGATATTTAAGGTAAAAGACTTGTGATTGCTTCTAACACGAATGGTGAAACGTGTGATTTTGTAGGTATAGCGAAATCCTGTCATCCTCATCGACTGCAGGTCACCGAAGTGGCGTCAAATTGAAAGACAGGCACCCGGCGAACGGTATGCCCGACGGGGGCCCCTAGCAATACGATTAAAAAAATTACAGTCATCCATCGCCCAGTTTCATCGCTCTGTACATCACCTAAAGTGACGCTTAGCACTGACTACAGAAATTTGTGGTTCATGGGGAGCTGCTCGACCACTGTACACAATTTTTCTAACTCCTTACGTACAGTCACCGTGCCAGCTAAGCTGTTGGCGGCGCTCCGGAAGTCAAGAGTGATTCCCTCCGTTGACGTCATGTGATTTTGTACAACCATCATTCGCAATGCTCGACGCCCATGTCCGACACTACATGCCAGTCAGGTCCTCGTTTAGCTGTGGTTGTTCCTAATTGTTTGCATTTCACAATCAAATCACCAGAAGTCGATTTAGAAATGTTGGAACGCCCCTGTTATTCAAGTGATATCCAATGAAAAGTCCCCATTCAAAGTGACTGTAGTCTCCCACATTCTGGTGTTGCAGCTTCTTCACTGACAACAGAGTACTCCCCGTCTCCTTTCATAGCCTCCTGATATCAAGTGGTCAATTCCGCGTTATATAGGGGTATCCTGATATTTTCATCAGATGAATTATGAACACAGGTGTGCACTGCTGGGTAGATACACGGACTGCAGACCGCTATGCCTTAACGTCATGTTTGTTGTTTCGTTTTCTATTGAATGTATCCGAAAAATATTTTTATTCTTTTCGCATTGCCGGCCTCTGTGGCCGAGTGGTTCTAGGCGCTTCAGTCTCAAACACGCTGTTGCTACGGTCGCAGGTTCGAATCCTGCCTAGGGCTTGGATCTGTGTGATGTCCTTAGGTTAGTTAGGTTTAAATAGTTATAAGTCTAGCGGACTGATGACCTCAGATGTTAAGTCCCATAATGCTCAGAGCCATTAGAACGATCTTTTCATATTTTACTTTTACCACATCAACTTCTTATCAAAGCAGCAATTCCGTTCTGTTTGGTTTTGGGTGATTTTGACGCGAGACGTAGGGGAGAGTATTAAGGATGTTTAACGTATATATTAATACATTCGAACTAATTGGACATGTTTTTCGTTGCATGCAAAAATTCAAAGCATTATGCAAGTATATTACGGTTGGTTTCTAAGTGAGTGAAATAGGTCTACAAATTCAAAAATTTCTGCTAGCGACAGCTTCCTGTGCTTTCAAAGATTTCAGTTAATGATATTCATAGCGTCCGTAATACACTGAAGCGCCAAAGAAACTCGTATAGGCATGCGTATCCAAATAGAGAGATATGTAAACAGACAGAATACGGCGCTGCGGTCGGCAACGGCTATAGAAGATAACAAGTGTCTGGCGCAGTTGTTAGATGAGCTACTGCTGCTACAATGGCAGGTTATCGATATTTAAGAGAGTTTGAATGAAATGTTATAGTCGGCGCACGAGCTGTGGGGCACATAAACTCCGACGAAGCGATGAGGTAGGGATTTTCACCGACGACCATTCACGAATGTATTGTGGATATAAGGAACCAGTAAAACACCAAATCTCCGACATCGCTGTGGCTGGAGAAAGATCCTGCAAGAAAGGGACCAAAGACGACTGAAGTGCAATCTTCCGCAAATTGCTGCATATTTCAGTGCTCGGCCATCAAGTGTCAGCGTACGAACCATTCAACGAAACATCAGCGATATGGGCTTTCGAAGCCGAAGACTCACTCGTGTACCCTTGATGACTGCACGACACAAAAACTTTACGCCCCGCCTGGGCCCGTCAGCACCGACATTGTACTGTTGAAGACTGGAAACATGTTGCCTGCCAGACGAGCCTCGTTTTAAATTGTATCTAGCGGATGGACGTGTACGGGTAAGGAGACAACCTCATGACTCCATGGACCCTACATGTCCGCAGGGAACTGTTAAAGCTGGTGGAGGCTCTGTAATGATGTGGGGCGTGTGTAGTTGGAGTGGGTTGAGGCCCCTGCAACATCTAGATACGACTCTGATAGGTGACACGTACGTAAGCATCCTGTGTGATCAACTGCATCCATTGATGTACATTGTGCATTCCAAAGGGACTTTGGTAGTTCCAGCAGGACACTGCAACTCTCCAAACGTCCAGAATTGCTACAGAGTTGCTCCAGGAACACTGTTCTGAGTTTAAACACTTCTGCTAGCCACCAAACTCTGGAGACATGGACATTATTCAAAATATGTCGAGTACCTTGCAACGTTCTGTTCAGAAGAGATCTTCGCCCCCTCGTACTCTTATTCTCTTACTGATTTATGGGCACCTCTGCAGGATTCGTGGTGTCAATTACCTCCACCAATACTTCAGACAGTAGTCCAATGTATGGTACGTCGTGTTGCGGCACTTTTGTGTGATAACTGGGGCCCTACACGATATTAGGCTGGTGTACCAGTTTCTTTGGATCTTCAGTGTATATGCTAATGTATTTAAGTTCATATAACATTAGATGGGTTTTTAGGGATCTAATTGTTTTCAAGTCCGTAGTCACTTTAAGCCGAATTTTATCGAGTATTATTCTATGTTTGTTTTTGTGAGAGTACTCTAGCCAGTATTTGGTTATGAGCATACGTGATAAATTGTCATTCAATCTCAGTCAACAAATCTCTCGAAAATTTGGCTGAAGCATATTGTGGATGACGATTTATGGCAGTATAAAATCATCGGTGAGTAGATTAAATTAAAAACATTCCGTCAATAGTCAATCCGAAAAATGGTTTTGTACTCTTGCTACACACAAGACAATATTTGTATCGTTGTAAAAGGATAATATTTTATCACAGCATACAAACATCTTTGGTTAATAAAATCTTCATATTTCTTCTGATAATGGGCGACTCTATGTTGTCCTCTAACCAGTACGTAGGAGCATGTTTTGCCCACACACATCATACCATGCTATTGTTCTCATAAAACGTGCAACATAAGAGTGCAGTCTAATGGATTTTGTGACTTCCTCTGACCTCAAGGAATTACATTACAGTGTGGGCAGTTTGCTACATCCCCCTCACGCCTAGCTCCTAATGTTGCTAATTAGAAGCAGAAGCTCCGCTCATAAGCAGCGACAGTTTCAATAATGGAACAAGGCCATGAAAGCAATGAAATTACCTGCTGAGATGCAATTAGGTAGTCTCCAACCTGCTTGGTGTTGGAGTTGTTCTGCTGATTTCCCTCGCAGTCGGTGGCACCAAAGTGTTGTAAACATATAAGTTGTGAGTTATGGTAGGAAATGAAAAATTAAGATGCCATCACGGTATGCTTATTGAAATTTAAACACCGACATCTGTATAGCAAACATAACTTGCTCTAAAATGGTAGAAGTTTATGCTCGGAAGCGATACCGACATCTCGCTTGAATTTTGTCTTAGCTCCCACTGCCTTACTTGATGCAGTACTAAATATGCTAAGTAGTATTCGACTATACTGTGCAACCCCATTAGTAGGTAAGTTTCCGAAATCCCGTAGTTGTCTTCTACTACGACGCAGTTACTTGAAATTTGCCTAAAAGGTGGCTACAACCTTACTCTGTAATGGTGCAAACGATTGACGAATTGTGGCGTCGCTTTCGGGCTTGTCGACGCATCAACAGAAAGATGTCGATACGAGGTAAAAACGGTCACAGTTCAGAAGTTCATGTGAAGTGTAAGGTGGGTCAGTGATGTCACATTGCCACGAAATTTCATCACTGTTCTCTCCAACGCTACTGCAGACGGGTCACATTGTGGGGATGTCTTCACACCATCTGCCTCGGGCATGGATATGTGTGATGTCCTTAGGTTAGTTAGGATTAAGTAGATCTAAGTCTAGGGGACCGATGACCTCAGATGTTAAGTCCCATAGCGCTTAGAGCCATTTGAAAATTTTTTTGAAAAGCATACACACGTTTCGCTGCTTCCAATTAGCATCACATTTCGTTGAATGGTTTTGAACGATCGCTAGTGATTCCACTCTATACACCAGAGCAAAAACTGTGGTCGCGACAGATACCAAACGGATGCTTTCACCTTTATTTCAGTTACGGCCCCACGTTGGCCTTAGATCGTCCGGGGGTGTCAGTTGTGTCCACGATTGTCAATGATGTCGTCCTGTTGATCATCGCAATGTGAAGTGTCGTTTTCGGCTGCGAAATATATGGGAATCAATGTCCTAGTGGAAGAGGTGATTTCACTGACACAATCTACGCCACTGCCTGAGGCTTCACGAGTCTATTCTAAGCGGTGATGTTTCTGAAATGTTTTCCTCGGCCAAATAGAAGAAAACCGAGTGATTTCAATGCTGGACGTCGTGGTTCTGACTTGTGTATCACAACCGTCGTAAAAAGGGTGACATCTATGCAAGAAGGTGTTCGACGAACTCCTCATCGTGTTCTACGTCCACGGAACCGTTATGCAGACTTGCAGCGAATTTTCGTGCCAGTGTGATTTAATTAACCCACCTTACACATCACACGAACTTCTGAGCTGTGGCTTTTTTTAATTTTCGCGTGTGTCGTCACCTTGCTGTTCCAAACGTCGCCAAGGCCGACTTGGACGTGTCAGATCGCGAAGCTTTTGCACCATTTCAGAGGAAGATTAAAGCCACCTGAGAGTCATATTTCAAACTTCTGCGTCGCAATGGGACATAGTACAGGGTAACGAAAGAACGACCGTTTAATGGTGGTAATGTATTGAGTACTGCCTCGTATACTAACAGTCCGTTTCCTTTATTTAGCAAAACTAAAAGTTTACTGAACTGTAGTAATATATTTCTTGTTGTCGATCGCAGAGGGACTTCACCTGACATATTATGTATCAAAAATTAATCATTTTTACGGAAATTTATGATTAAATTTAAGAATGCTTGGTGCAAATTATCCAAGCCACCCCGATCTATACGTCAGCATACAAGATATCTTCAAAGTACTTACGGGCATTCAGCCAGGTTGAATTTTCGACAACTGCCGATATTTCGGCGGACGCACACTCCGCCATTTTCAAGGCTTAAGCCTTGAAAAAATGGCGGAGTGTGCGTCCGCCGAAATATCGGCAGTTGTCGAAAATTCAACCTGGCTGAATGCCCGTAAGTACTTTGAACATAGTTTACGCCAGGAGAAGCTCAGGTTACACATACAAGATATCGTCTGCATTGCGAGCCGCTTTTTACACCGCCGACCTGGTATAAGCACGTCTCCATCTTCCTATTTTTTCAGTACACAGATTGCTAATTTTAAACATTTCTCTTTCTAATTACACTACTGGCTATTAAAACTGCTACACCAAGAAGATGACGTGCTACAGACGCGAAATTTAACCTACAGGAAGAAGATGCTGTGATATGCAAATGATTAGCTTTTCAGAGCATTCACACAAGATTCGCAGCAGTGGCGACACCTACAACGTGCTGTCATGTTGAAAGTTTCCAACCGATTTCTCATACACAAACAGCAGTTGACCGGCGTTGCCTGCTGAAACGTTGTTGTGATGCCTCCTGTAAGGAGGAAAAAAAGCGTACCAACATCACATTTCCGACTTTGATAAAGGTCGGATTGTAGCCTATCGCGATTGAGGGGTATCGTCTCGCGACATTTCTCCTCGCGTTTGTCGAGATCCAATGACTGTTAGCAGAATATGGAATCGGTGGGTTCAGGAGGGTAATACGGAAATCCGTAATGGATCCCAACGGCCTCGTATCACTAGCAGTCGAGAAGAAAGGCATCTTACCCGCATGGCTGTAACGGAGTGAACAGTTCGGGACGTTTGCAAGGCAACAACCATCTGCACGAACAGTTAGACGAGGTTTGCAGGAGCATGGACTATCAGCTCGGAGACCGTGGCTGCGGTTACCATTGACGCTGCACCACACACAGGAGCGCCTGCGATGGTGTACTCAACGACGAACCTGGGTGCACGAATGGCAAAACGTAATTTTTTCTGATGAATCCAGGTTTTGTTTGCAGCATCATGATGGTAGCATCCTTGTTTGGTGACATCGCGGTGAACGCACATTGGAAGCGTGTATTCGCCATCGCCATACAGGCGTACAGGCGTATCACCCAGCGTGATGGTATGGATTCCATTGGTTACACATCTCGGTCACCTCACCGCATTGACGGCACTTTCAACAGTGGACGTTACATTTCAGATGTGTTACGGCCCGTGGATCTACGCTTCATTCTCTCGCTGCGAAACCCTACATTTTACCAGGATAATGCACGACCGCATGTTACAGGTCCTGCACGGGCCTTTCTGGATACAGAAAATGTTCGACTGCACTCCTGGCCAGCACATTCTCCAGATCTCTCACCAATTGCAAACGTCTGGTCAATGGTGGCCGAGCAACTGGCTCGTCAGAACGCGCCAGTCACTACTCTTGATGAACTGTGGTATCGTGTTGAAGCTGTATGGGCAGGTGTACGTGTACACGCCATCCAATCTCAGTTTGACTCAATGCCCAGCGTATCAAGGCCGTTATTACGGCCAGAGGTGGTTGTTCTGGGTACTGATTTCTCAGGATCTATGCACCCAAATTGCATGAAAATGTAATCACATGTCTGTTCTAGTATAATATATTTGTCCACTGAATACCCGTTTATCATATGCATTTCTTCTTGGTGTAGCAATTTTAATGGCCAGTAGTGTAGTTCTGGATTTCCAAGTACTTGCAGCTGCGACTTTATTGCAGGAAGTAGGAAGGAAATAATCGTCTTGGTATTGTAACAAGCAATCAAACGGAAAGAACACGGATGGAAAAAAGTACGTAAACAGATCATTATTTCACAAGGAATCGGTTCAGCTGGTAATACATTTTTCCCTATGTGGCACAAGATCGTCAGTGGTGTCACGGAAAAATGTTTGGGTTACCTAAGGAAGAATGATTGTACCCAGGTGAGCACCAATCCGTGTGAGGCAAATCGATAGCCACGAATGTCTTTCGTCAGGCATCCAAAAGAATGAGAGAAAATGTTCAAATGTGGGAATCCTATGGGACCTAACTGCTAAAGTCATCAATCCCTAAGCTTACATACTACTTAACCTAAATTATTCTGAGGACAAACACACACACCCATGCCCGAGGGAGGACTCGAACCTCCGCCGGGATCAGCCGCACAGTAGAGTGGGAGAGTTCGGGACTGTATGGAGGATGTGTAAGGGCAGCGCAGCGAGTTTTCTGCAGCGTACGAGCAATGACAGGCACGCCAGATCCAGAAAAGGCATGATGACCTTTTGCTTTGACTATAAGGGCTAACTGCTCATTGACGTTTCTGGAACATGATGCCACAATTAACGCACAGCGGTAGGTGTACTCTTCGCAAAAATTGAAGCACGCTATCAAGTCCAAACACCCAGAAATGTTGATGGACAGCGTCACTCTGCTGCAGGATAATACCCGTCCAGATACTGCCGAGATTGCTTAGAGGACCCTCCAGAAAATTAGCTGGGAATCCCTCACACATCTTCCATATAGTCTAGATCTCTCTCCATATGATTTGCTTATTTTCGGAGCCCTGAAGAAAGACATTTTTGGATGTCGATTTGCTTCGGATGTACAGGTCCATGCCTGGGTACATTTTCCGTTGGCAGCTGTAGGCATTTTTTCGCGAACATGGGTTCGATTCCCGGCGGGGTAGGGGATTTTCTCTGCCTCGTGATGACAGGGTGTTGTGTGATGTCCTTAGGTTAGTTAGGTTTAAGTAGTTCTAAGTTCTAGGGGACTGATGACCATAGATGTTAAGTCACATAGTCCTCAGAGCCATTTGAACCACTTTTTTCTTGGCGAAGTCGTTGGCCGACTTGTCTCATACATTTATTAACAGTTATAGTGATAGCATATGAAATAATGAACAATTTACTTACTTTTCCCATCTGCCTCATTTTTATTTGACTGTTACTTATATACGAGCGTTGGAACTTAAATAGTGACAATTATTTATTCACAACCAATACAAAAGAGTTATATGTTTGCACTTGTTACTGTCCTTCTAAGTAGTCACCAGCGTTGTGTAGAATCCGTTGCCAGCGATGTGGAAGGCGTAGTATACCGTTAGAAGAGCCTGTTCTATTGATGGTACGAATGGAGCGGTCTACAACCTGTCGAATCTCTGGGACACGTCCTTGATCATCGGAATCAAATCAAAGTCAGAAGAATTTCAGTCCGGGGAGTATGGTGGATGGTACAGTAGCTACCAGCCCCATCGACCGAACAGCTCAGCCACAGCTTGCGCTATATGCGCCCGCGCATTGTCGTGCAAAATGATGGATGGGTATCGCAGAACGTGTCGCCGCTTCTTTCGCAAAGATGGTCGCAGGTGATGCTCCAAAAACGAACAGCAATACTGTGCATTGACGGTCTGCCGTGGAGGAACGTAATGCGTTAGGATAACACCATCACAGTGGTACGCGAGAATTACTATATATTTAGACCGCTGCACTCGCACCATCAACAGAACAGGCTCTGTTAACGGTATACTGCGCCTTCCACATCGCTGGCAACGGGTTTTAGACAACGCTGGTGACTACTTAGAAGGACAGTAACAGGTACAAATATTCAACACTTTTGTATCGGTTGTGAATAAATAGTTGTCACTATTTAAGTTCCAACTATCGTATATAAAATTTAATGTTATGAAAATACGATCTGTTTTAGTAACCAGATGAGAGGTTATTTGCAAATGGCAGCAAGTGAAATCGAATAAAATAAATATAAACCCCATATGTCACAACATCTGCTCTGCCCAAGCTGTCTCGAACCTTAGGAACAGCCTACTAGTGTGGTATGAAACTATCAGCTGGTGCTTAGGAGAATACAATAATAATGTTTGAATCTCCGTAACATTTAAAGTATTACATAAAGCATTTCATAAAATACATAAAGAACCGAATTATGACAAGCTGCTGTAGTACCACAGTTGAGCCATTATTATTTTTATAGTAATATTAGTTACATATTCAAATGACTCTGAGCACTATGGGACTTAACATCTTAGGTCACCAATCCCCTAGAACTTAGAACTACTTAAACCTATCTAACCTAAGGACATCACACACATCCATGCCCGAGGCAGGATTCGAACCTGCGACCGTAGCAGTCTCGCGGTTCCGGACTGCAGGGCCTAGAACCACACAGCCACCGCGGCCGGCAATATTAGTTTCACTGAGAAACGTGTTTTTGAAGTTCAGAACTGAGAAAGGCAGTTCAACTCACCGCTGCTTTAATTCGATCTGCTAATGTTTTAACGGGATGACATAAAACATATCGTCTTGACAGTAGTGTTTCGTTTATGCGTAAAGTATCACATTGGACGTATCCGTGTGTGTAGGGTTTGTGTGGAATGAGCACAGTCATAATGCTTCCGCCATCGTCGTAGATACGCAACAAGAGACGTGACTGTATGGGGTGGCTTGGAATTACAACACGATTGTCTTTGGCTCGTGTAGCGTGTTGAGGCCATGCACTGTGTCCTATCCGGTATCCACGGCAACAGCATAATGCAAAGCCATATGTTGCTGGTCTCTTAGGTCAACCTCATTACAAAAGTGTAGATACAGAATGCTTGATATGTTCCTGACCCACTCTTATTTGTTCAGTCTCTCTATAGCTGGTAACAAAATGTAACTCTTCATCAAGTTTGGCAAGCTAGTGACTTGAAAATTTTCGCAGTTTCCTTTTCAATAATTTTTTGAGTGGAGTTACAAAAAGACACTGCTCTATTCAAAAAGCATAGTTGAGCTGTCGTCCATCTGACGGTTGGCTTGAACCTATTTTGCTTCACTAGGCTTACCCCTGTGCAGGCGGTATTCGGTTACCTTTAATGTGACGTCCAAACTGACTTAAACAGTGACTAACATGGGGATCTACAGCCAAATGCTGAATCAAAAACATGGTGCATCTTTTCTAAATTGAAGGTGGAGGGGGGACAGAGGAAAGCAAAGGGTAACGATTATTGATGTGAGCTGTATCGGGAATTTTGGCGAAATCAGCTCCGACGAGTGCAAATGTGTGCCGGAGCAGGATTAGAATCAGGGATCTCCCGCTTTCCAGGCAGGTGTATTAACGACTGCACTTCTCGGTCGCTCCATTCTCGCTACTTTGTGATTCTCGCAGGAGGTTGGACGTGATTGTGCATCCGCACTGAGGGTCATTGATTCATTGCCCATCGAGGCGAATCAACTATATGAACACTGGGTGTCTGTTCTTTCGGACATGTCCGAAAGTACAGACACCACTCTTTCATATAAACGGTGCGTCTTAGTTAGTTTAACTTTCCGGAAATCACCTGAGCGATTCTAATACCAAAAAGAAACAGAACTTGTTAGTTTACAGGAGATGTGACAATATTTTCTTGTTTTAACATTAATAAACGTATTACATTTTTTCAACCTTACCCATGGCCATACAGATAAAACGAATGTTTCTTTTTCCAATCTACCAATTTTTAGATATAAATTGGTAAATGGAACAGTAAGAGCTGGCCAGAAGAAATGAATTTAATTCGGATTTAAATCTTGTTTTGCCATCTGTGAGACATTTTATGTATTGGGCAGATGAAGAAGGATCTTTTGATGATGTTTATTGAAATCATTTCTGAGCCACTAACGACTTTAATAATTGATAATGAAGGTCATTTTGTCTTCTAATGTTGTAGCTATGTATGTGACAATTGTTCTGAAACTGTGGTGAATTATTTATGACGAATTTCACTGGAGAATGCATATCTTTTTTAGGGGCAGCAGCACAATGTATGTCAGATATGTCATAATTATGACAAAGATGCACCATGATGGGTACTTATAACAAGTAGTCTTTGTGCATGACAGGCTGTTTCGCAATTTATTGCCATTGTCAAGCACGTCTTGAATGAACTGTCCTGTGACGGTCACTGTTCTGATGAGAAGGTAAACGCCATAAATCTATTGAAAATAATACGTTAATTATGGTCTGACAGCAGTTTGACAGGTGAACTTATACGACGGATAGCCTGCAGCAGCCCCTGTTACTCAAGGCAGAAGACAGCCACTGCCATAGTCTATAGCATGAGCACAGCACAGTAGACTCAGCCGCTTCCTCTGTTCATTTCAGCTTTCCAAATTCCTGTGTCAAATTTTGTGTGATGAATGACCGTAGAAATTACATCCTCCACCACATGGAATGGCGACACTGTTATTGATAAATCAGGACACACACAGCAAGTTTGCATGAAATAGGAACACAAAGATAATATTGTTCCACACAGATCTCGATTTGAGAAAATGGAGATAAATATGATCTCTCACTCTGAACCTATAGCCACACCACCTGACTATCCACACAGGAGCCGTGGATGAAAGTTACAGCATTGCACAGCGAGGCGCGAAGTGCAAAAAGTGCATCATTCTAACCAGCTCTCTACCAATAGACGTACAGCAAAACGCTTCGTCAGTTACAATACAGACAAAGATAGCATTCAACAAATCACAATCAATCTGCACCATTTCAGTTACATACTGCTGGTTATCACACTGATTAATCAAAATACTTTTGGGGCGTCCTCCACAAACAAACTCGCCCTTGACCCAAAAGCCCTACAACGGCGAAGGTATCTCTGTTCTTGGAACGTGCACGTAACAAGCAAAACATAGAAATACATCAGTGCTATTCGCTGTCGTTCACTCACGTTCTGTTCCTAATATTTTCCGCGATGTGCTTTTGCTTTATGTGATTTAAACATTCAGCACAATGTGTATGCTACAGAGCAATTTCCCCACCTCAATATTCAGCAGTTGTTCGCTAAATGGATGTATTTGTTTAACGGCACACTGGGACATACGAAGGAGAATCACTCCCACATTACGGTCAAGGATATCGCTATGTTTATCTATTAGAAAAAATCAGAGTTCTGAAACATGTCTCTGAGGTCAGTGGGCATCTCCCCATGTAATCATAAGAAAAGCGAACGTGAAGATCGGACTTTGTCCCGACTTTAAAGCTACAGTAAACGCTCAATCAGTAATTGATTTTTTCCAGCTCCTACAAATTGACGAGCTTATGGATCGTCTAGGAGGTGGATTATTCTTTTGAAAAACTGACTTACCTGATGCTTATCTTCAGCTTCCCCTGGGCGAGGAAACGAAAAAATTTATGGTGGTTAACACACGCGTCCACTTTTAGTAATACGAGAGCCTTCGTTTTGGAAGCACCTCTGTTTCTGCGTTAATACGGAAGTTTGTTGAGGAAATGACGTTAAACATTCCGCCATGTTGATATAATTTGAAAGAAGTCATTGTATCCAGACAAACACCGGAACGGCATCTCAAAAATATGGAGTCTTATCTTTAAGTTTTAACTGACATAGGTCTCAAGTGTTATTTACAGAAATTTTCCTTTTCAATACCGAAATCGAATTTTTGTTACATGGCATTGGTACTCACAACGCTTGTCCCTCAACTAAGCATTTAGCTGAGGCCATACGGAGATTACCTTCTTCTACAAATATATGAGAACTCCAACTTTTCCTTGGAAAACTGACTTACTACATCAAATTCATTCCAAAATCCGCCCCTTTACATTGTCTCCGACTTAAAAATATTCCTTTGAAATGGAAAGGAGAACACGCACAATCCTTTCATAAGATGAAACGTGCATTGTTAGGTGCCAATGTCTCACATTAGATCCGTAAATACCAGTAGTCTTAGCAGCTGACATATCACGGCATGGAGTACGGGCAGTTTTACCCAACTAGGATGGCAACAGGGGATGTAGCATAGCATTCGCGACTAAGACTACAGTCAATTGAAAAATAAAGCGTTATCCATAATTCACGGTGTCACAGAATATCATCAACATCCGTATGATAGAATAGGTTTTCTTGTGACTGATCCTAAGTCTCCGGCTGCTCCTTTACATTCGGCTAAAGATGTACCTGATCATAAAGTACTGAGCCGCAACATCTTTCCAACAGTCAATATCAAATGTTTATTTCACTACGACACAGAATGCAAAACTAGACACACTCTTCCGATTATCCATGGGACATGATCCTGATTTCAACACAGCAGAAGCTTCAAATTGATCATTCTGATCCACAAGTATTACAAGCTTTTCCCTGTGGTTCTCGGCGAATGGCACAGGCTAATGTACCTGATCCATTATTACAATTTCTGAAGAACTCATCCGGATGGATTGGCCACATAACCCGAAGTTAATCTCAGATTCAGAAGTTCGTAAACACCACGTTCAACACAACAGCGTTTCTCTTCACAATGGTCAAATTTTGTTGCATTCTCCTAATGATCAAACGCAGGTCATGATACCCGCAACTTTGCAGGTACATGTGTTGCAACTATTATGTAGAGGGCACTGGGGAATCGTTACAACTTAGAACTGAGCAGCTAGCACTCCAGCATTATAATATATACGGCTAGGGTTGGAAAACAAATTTTAGATATAAACTCCCGTTGCCGCAAATGTGCGAGGAATCAGGTAATGCGTCGCTAAGAATTTTTAATGGGCCTCTACTCGATGGTCCTTAGCAACGTATTGATACCATATTTTGTTGGTCCTTTCTCTATAAAAATATGCCTCATTATTGCCGACACATACTGCAAATATCGTTTCGTCATCATTACAAAGCGTTTGGCTAGTAGCACTAGCATTGTTAAAGCACTCGCTTCTGTCTTTTGCCTAGAAGGTTTGCCACAACAATTGTTTCGGAAAATAGCTCTCTGTTTTCTCCGTCGGAATATTAACAATTTTGCCAGAGAGAATGCAGTTGAAAATAACCTAACGGCGAACATATCCGAAGCCAAACATCGCGTTCCCACTTTCAACGCTCAAATATCCAAATTCCATGCTTCACATTCAACGGAAAAGGCTTCCACGTTGTTCCTGCACCTCAGTCGCACTATGCCTGCTCACAACGCTTCACCAGTGGAACTCCTATATGATCGTCACCACCGCACTCTGCTGTAAGTCCGGGTGAATTGGACTTTTTTTTTTTCCTTCAACAGAAAATCAGTGTGTTTTTCAGCTTGATTGACTTCTGACGCATGTTCGTTGAGTGTCATACAAACTTAAGTACAGTATATTATTGAGGTAATGGCACTTAAAATACAGGAGGTATGATAGAATGAAAATAATAATGAGTGCATCATGTCTTTGACAGGTGAATGGCTTGATGGACCAGTGAATTGGGAGAGCTAGACCGCATAAAAATGGCTATACACGAATTAAAGAGTCAATTTAAATTTAATGTCTTTGTTTGGAAACTGTTGTGATGAGTATAGAATTACACTACTGAATATTCTAGTCACTAAAAATTTGATCAGTCTATTATAGATCTTGATTGGAAATTAGTTTTTGTAATGAGTTCTTGGTTTTTTTCAAGCATTGGTTGCCTTCCTCTCGCCACATCAGTTACCTTTATTACCAAATGTTGACTATCATGAACAGGCAAGGCACTGAATCCAGTCGTCATTTTTATTAATTTCTTAATAGATTTCACCGCAGCTAACACATTCATGCTCATCTCATTCGTCGAATTCATTTTTCGTAATCTGTTCATGCAGTATTTTTCTTATTGCCCCAGTCTTTCTCCCTAACTTGTATTTCCCTTAGGTGATCTTTTTGTGTCGTTTTTCTATTTCAATTCATTTTTTTACTCCTCTTTCTGCTTACAGTTGTTGAATTTTCAGCAGTGTTTAGCCCTTTGTATACAGTTGCTGCCTTCCATATTGATAGTTTTATCAATAGAAGGAACAGCTCATATTTCTTCCTAGAGTTTTGTCTGTGCTGGTTAGGAGTATTCAGTTCTGAGGTGGTAATTCTGAAAGTTTTAGTTTTAGTAGCAGTAGAGCCCAAAGTTGGCTCAAATGGTTCAAGTGGCTCTGAGAACTATGGGAGTTAACATCTGACGTCATCAGTCCCCTAGAACTTAGAACTACTTAAACCTACCTAATCTAACGACATCACACACATTCATGCCCGAGGCAGTATTCGAACCTGCGACCGTAGCAGTCGCGCGGTTCCAGACGGAAGCGCCTGGAACTACTCGGCCACACTGGCTGGCTCCGAAGTTGAGTCGGTGAAGGATTTGACTTGTGTAAATAACTCTGCCTTTTGGTGTGCTTGGAAATAGTATGTCTTTTGATGAGCTTTGAAGTGGTTGTTTGGCTTGTGTAGAAAACCCTGCTCTTCCATTTACTGGCGCAGACACTTCTTCCGTAAAGTAAGCACAGTCTGAGACTGTGGTCATCTTCAGTGAGATAGCTGCACATCCCTTGAATCAAAATTTAATTGGACTCCACCTCTGCCACATTAAAGCATGTGGCCTGTCTTTCCCAAATAACACTGGTTCATCTCTCCCGATTGTCAGGGAGAGATGGGCCTCCTCGACTCCGTAGGCAGCGAACTCGGTGACCATTTTAGGTTAGTTTCATGTCTACACATACGTCGAGCTCTCAGTAAAAAAAACTGTCAGTATCGTGCAAAGTAAGCCATAATTCTAAAATTATGTAACTACGCGATGAAACGTTTAAGCTTACCAGAACAGAGAACGTGATTTTGCTTCAGAACTAACACGAAAATGACAGCAAGACTCCTGTACCACGTTTGTTCACGAAAGAACTTCCTTGCAAGTAGCGGGAGCCGTTCGCCGCTAATCCGTCCCACCCAGTAGTCCAACTCTCCCGGAGTCACCCTATCTCTTTCAGTCTCACTACTCTGTTTCCCACGCTATATTCGCAACAAAGTTGTGCTCGAAGGACAAAGTTTGCTATCATGCCTATGGCAACCCTCACAACTTGGAATCAGCCGTCGTCACACAGACTCTGGCCGTGCTCATAATGCCATTCAAGGTGCATCGGATACCCACCGACGGCAACAAAACCAGTTTCGTTTATGTGATTTTAGTAATCCTATCGTAGACTACCATTTTTCAGACACGCTGCCGGGAACACAATCTGCTGCCACCGCGAACAACCCTTCCTGTTACCTCTCGTCTAAGCTCAATGGTCATCCGATGATTTCACCATGGAGACGGACCCCTGACCATGCCGCCTCTGTGACAACTGCCGCTCCTGCAGCTACCTCGCCCGTCGTCAATCACTGCTGCGACGGACATCACCGACATCGAGCCTTCACCAGCTGTACAGCCTTACGCGTCCCCAGCAGCGCCAATGCTGTGCCCACCTCGAAAAATGGTTCAAATGGCTCTGAGCACTATGGGACTTAACATCTGAGCTCATCAGTTCCCTAGAACTTAGAACTACTTAAACCTAACTACCGTAAGGACATCACACACATATCCATGCCCGAGGCCGGATTCGAACTTCCGATCGCGGCAGTCGTGCGGTACGGGACTGAAGCGCCTAGAACCGCTCAGAAACCGTGGCCGGCGCTGTACACATCTCGCCCTGTGGATAGACATCCTATATCCAGTTTGTCGGAAGCTGTTTAGGGTGGTTTCATACGACGAATATCGGGATGTAAGTAGGATGGCGCCATCTGTCATCGCGTCCTAGCCAACCCTCTTCTTAGCACCAAGGCAAGGACCTGTCCTGGATGTCGCCTGCACCCTCACTACACGACGACGGTGCGCAGGTTTGTTTTTATTCTTCTTTGCTGAGGGGGTGGAGTGAGGGGGGAGGGGAGGAACTGAGGTGTCGGTGCCATCGTCAGCCAATGTCTCGCCATTTTCTGGTATGTAATGAACCCAGGAATATTGTAGAATACGATTGCTATTTTGACGCTGTACTTCTTCCCAACGTGCGTTCTTTCAGGGATGTATTCGGCCCTGGCTTCGTTTTCATGGATGATAATGCGTAACGACATGAGACTGCACTTGTGAAGGAATTCTTGGACTGGTCTTCCCTTTCCTCTGACTTAAATCCCATTGAGTACGTGTGGGATGCATCAGTATTGTAGCATGTCCGTATGCACCAATGATCATGCGGCATGTTGTCAATCGCGATGGTGGGCGAATGAACGGCTCTCCCAAAGTAAGTCCTTACCAAACTTGTGGCGAGTGTCAGAACACGTAGCAGGACAATCTCTATTAAAAGCAATGTTTCACGTTTTGTAATGGCCAGAAGACCATCGTGAATTGCGGTGACTTCAGTACAGTTATTGTCTTTCACTAAAAGTAGCATTTTTTCGTATCATGGCATATTTGTTTCAGTTACCTTTCGTGCTCTATGTGGTCTACGTTTCACTGAATTACCTTACCTGGCAGCGTTATATCACTCGAAAATTAGTTTCGTTGTTAATTTTGGTCGCCATTGTATATAGATACAATTACAGATACGTCATTGTGATTATTCACTCCCGCTGAATGACGCAGGATGTGGTTTCCAGCCTACTCTGCTAAGGATAACGTTGATCACACTGTCTCAACAACTGTGTCGTGACGCTTCCCTGTGATTGATAGTCCTTTTAGTATGTTGTAAAATTTTCTTCTATTTGGAGTTCTAGACTTTATAAGTTCATACTAAGACGAATTTATTTTTGTAACGTGTACTATAACAGTCCATAATTAATTTACAGACACTCTGTAGAAGTCAGTGCTTGAACCGCTGGGGAAGTATGACTTCAGCTTCCCAGGTAATTCGAACCATCGCGAAAGCCCGTAACAGTGGTCAGTTGTATGTTGATGATGTCTGGAAAATGTGTTTGAAATAGCGTTTGTAGTACAGACGCGATAAATTAAAAAGTGTTGCCTGATGCTGACGTTTCACGGCGTAAGCAGTGTAAATATATTAAGTGTGTATGAAATCTTATGGGACTTAACTGCTAAGGTCATCAGTCCCTATGCTTACACACTACTTAACCTAAATTATCCTAAGGACAAACACACACACACACACACACACACACACACACACACACACACACACACACACAAACACACCCATGCCCGACGGAGGACACGAACCTCCGCCGGGACCAACCGCACAGTCCACGACTGCAGCTCTCTAGACCACTTGGCTAATCCCGCGCGGCAAATAAATTAAGTGATAAACTTCTTTCATTATTTTGTGCACTGTGACAGCAAGACGAAGTTTCTAAATGGTTTGCAATTATGTGTAAGGCTTGCAGCAAGTCTCTAAGTACTCTCATTCTGAAATACTGGGCAGGTAATTTGCGTCCCGTGAATACCGATGCATGGAGACGACTGTACTGTATCTGACTTTAATTGCTGATTTGTGTTAAAATTGTAACCTAAGATAAAAAAATCTCTAAATGAGCAAGTCATCAGTCTTCTGACTGTTTTGATACGTCCCGTCAGGAATTCCTTTCCTGTGCTAACCTTTGCATCTCAGAGTAATAAAAAGCGGCACTTCGTCGTCAGGCCACAAGTGGCCCATCGGGACCATCCGACCGCCGTGTCATCCTCAGATGAGGATGCGGATAGGAGGGTCGTATGCTCAGCAGACCGCTCTCCCGGTCGGTAAGATGATTTTCTGTGACCGGAGCCGCTACTATTCGGTCGATTAGCTCCTCAATCCGCATCATGAGGCTGAGTGCAAACCGAAAAATGGCAACAGCCAATGGCAGCCCGGATAATCACCCAGCCAAGTGCCGGCCACGGCCGACAGCGCTGAACTTCAGTGATTTCACGGGAACCGGTGTATCCACTGCGGCAAGGCCATTCATTACCTCAGAGTAATAACTTTAACCTGTATCCGCAATTATTTGCTGGATGTATTCCAATCTCCGTCTTCCTTTACAATTTTTGCGCTCTGTAGCTCCCTCTGAGACCATGGATGTTATTTCCTGAGGTCCTAACAGAAGTGTTACCATCCTGTCCCTGCTTCTTCTCAGTTTTTTTCCATATAATCCTTTCCTAGCCGATTCTGCGGAGAACCTCGCAATCCTTACCTTATCACATCCCAAATTCTTCGATGTTTTTCCGGCCCGGCTTCCCCACAGTCCATGCTTTTCACTACTATATAATGCTGTGCTCGAAACGTACATTCTTAGCAATTTTTCCTCAAATTAAGGCCTTTGGTTGATACCAGCAGGCCTTTTTTTGGTCAGTATTATGGCAGCATTTTTAAATGCGATGAATAGTTTTATGAGATTATGAAAATAAAATTTTTGTTCATCATGGATCCTGTTAGACAGGCCATCTGTAACTCTTCTTTTGTGACTGTTTCAACCGTGAGAAGAACATTAGAATTAGGAGGGACGGTAAATAAGTAATACCATATCTTTTTGTCGTCCAGTCTCGGTTGAGAAAATGAGAAGTTTTTTGTGGCACATAGTGGAATTTTTCTGCTTCAGCCCCTATAGTTTCATGTAGTTCATATACGCCTTGGCGCTGTAGGTAATCTTGAAAATGGTGTCCATTAGGGAGGTGCGTTCCAAGCGGAGAGCTGTTATTACGTTTCTTTTGGCGGAAAAGAAGGTTGGTTTGATTTATGAAGGGGACGAAACTACTTGGTCATCGGTTCCTTGTTCCACTGAACTAAGTCCATGGGATAAAATGGAAAACAAGCACGACACACCACAGGAGTTCTAGACGAAAAAAAAGTAAAGCTGACACACTAGGGACAACAGAAGAAACACAGACATACAATAAACAGGAAGAAGAGCTTAAAACTGTAGAGCAGATGTCCTGGACTGGCTGATCACGAGAATAAGAAAGGATGAGCCAGCCACTCTGCAACACATTAAAATCTCTAACCCAGAACTACTAGGGTAGAAATCACAGGGAGACAAAGGACAGGAACTAAAATTAAACCGAAGAATAAAAACCGGCGTCACGTAGAAACTGTAAAACCAAGTTAGCCGTGGAGGCATTGTCTCCTGAAATCGAAGGGAGGGAAACAGGGAGATTAATGTTCCGTCTTAGAGCGGCTAGATGTGGACAGTCCCCCAAAAGGTGAACACTGTCAAATGGGAACCGCAACGACAGCATGGTGGGGCTTCGCAGATTTTCATAGGTGCCTGCAAAATGTCTACAGATATCTGGTGGAGAAACAAAAGCAAGGTGAGTCGGTGTGCGAGAAGTCTGCCATCGTCGCAGCAAGGTCGCACAAACCTGTCCGTCCTTCTGCGTGCTGGTGTGCCCCACACAGCTGTGACTCCTGCAGTATCGGAACGTCCAGACACACTTATTCAAGGTTTAAGCATCAGCTGGTATATCTCATATTTAAATAATTTTACAATGGAATGGCTTTTACTTCTTATCTGAAAGAAGTTAATAAAGAGTGAGAGCCGCGCAGGGGTAGCCACGGCGGCTGGGCGTCTGGTAGCGGTTCGCGCGGAGGTTCGAGTCCTCCCTCGGGCATGGGCGTGTGTGTTGTCCTTACTGTAAGTTAGTTTAAGTTAGGTTAAGAAGTGTGTAAACCTAGGGACCGATGACCTCAGCAGTTTGGTCTCATAAGATTTTACCACAAATTGAAAAGAAAAGTTACAGAGTGAGCAAAATTAAACTGGTTCGGAACATATCTAAAAGACTGAAGCGGAACTGACGCTTGGTTATCTAACAGTAGAACGCCCTATAGAAGAAAATCCTGGAAATCTCGATTTCAATACACTAATAAGTTGCTGCCACACGTTTGCCTACGCACATCTTCTACATAGTCTGTCCCGAGTACTTTGCTATGTCACAGGAGGAGATGCGTATAGCGACGAGTTGAATGAGACAAAAAATATTGCTCACGACCAAAGAGTACGTATTCGTCGTCGAGTGTTACACGAATCACAATTCGTGGGCAACTAGAGCGGGACTGATGACCAAAGATTTTGAGTCCCATAGTGCTCAGAGCCATTTTAACCATTTTTTTTTGTACAATCCCTGAAACAGTTAGTGCGAGCCACGACGGATATTTCGTCAAATTTTGTCCGGTGTCCTTTTATAAAAGATACTCAGCTAAAGCAGATATATCGGGATAGCATAGGCCATAAAACCTCTCATGCTCCTTCGTGTGCTGTTCCACGGAGCGTACTGTTTGCTTGAAGTTGGACTTGCCGCACTCGCAGAGTACCTTATAGACCCCAGGTGTTCTCAGGCCTGATACATCATTAACTGATCTTAGTAACTGTCAAATTTTTGTCAGGGGCTTCAAGAACGATCTCGTCTTGTGTTTTTCCAGAAGTCGGTTTATCTTTCCCGGCAAGGAGTAGCAGAACGGCGAGGAAGTAAGCTCTTTCCCTTCTGCTCCTCGGTGGCGTTTTTGTGATTCTTGCTTGAAATGACATAATTGATTTGGTGAATGCTGTAGCCGTGTGTAGGTGGCTCCGCTCGTTGGACAGGTCGCACTATGTTTGTAAAACAGTGCGCTTCTGTCCCGGGTGACGATGACTGAAGGCGTGCAAGTACAGATCTTTATAGATAGGTTTTCTATAGATGCTGCGGCCAAGGCATCCTTTTCATTTGTGGCAAAGGAGATTTTTTTTCTTTATTGGATTTCGATTCCCCTCGGAGGGGGTGGGCTGGCAGCAGCTTAGTATGCCGCTCTTCAGCCTACAGACTTTGTTTTAAAAAGGTGAAGATAAATATATAATAAAAAACAGGCAATAAAATCGGTGACAAAGGGTAACATGGTGAAAAAATCGTGGAACTTAAAACATATAACAAAGGGATGATGGTGCTAATAAAATACATATGAAGCAGACAGGTAAAATAATAGACATACAATTAAAAAACCCGGCGACAGTCTGATTTCTGTTCGCAAAAGACGTAAAATTCACACCCAGCGGCAGCATGGTTTCTGTTCGCAAAACGAGAAAAGGCGAAACAACACTGAACAGTCACTGGAACACTGCACAAAAATATGACATACCACAGCCGAGAGCAGGTGGGGGGAAACTGGACAGATGATGGTAAAATAAAAAAGGAGGGAAAGTGAGGAAAAGCGAACGAGAGGGGGGGGGGGGGGGAAGGAACCAATGGAGTATGGGGACCCATAAGAGGGGTGGGGTTGCTGGGCAGACACAACAGGGAGTGGGGAAGGCATAAGAGAGGAATACAAAAGGATTTTCACATCTGTCAACACCTGTTTTCTTTGGGATTGGAATTATTATATTCTTCTTGAAGTCTGAGAGTATTTCGCCTGTCTCATACATCTTTCTCACCAGATGGTAGAGTTTTGTCAGGACTGGCCGTCAGTAGTTCCAATGGAATGTAGTCTACTCCCGGGGCCTTGTGTCGATTCAGGTCTTTCAGTGCTCTGTCAAATTCTTCATGCAGTATCGTATCTCCCATTCCATCTTCCTCTACATCCTCTTCCATTTCCATAACATTGTCCTCAAGTACAGCGCCCTTGTATAGACCCTCCATATACTCCTTCCACTTTTTCTGCTTTCCCTACTTTGCTTAGAACTGGGATTTCATCTGAGCTCTTGATATTCATACAAGTGGCTCTCTTTTCTCCAAAGGTCTCTTTAATTTTCCTGTAGGCAGTATCTATCTTACGCCTCGTGAGATAAGCCTCTACATCCTTACATTTGTCCTCTAGCCATCCCTGCTTAGAAATTTTGCACTTCCTGTCGATCTCATTTTTGAGACGTTTATATTCCCTTTTGCCTGCTTCATTTACTGGGTTTTTAAATTTTCTCCTTTCATCAATTAAATTCAATATTTTTTCAGTTACCCAAGGATTTCTACAAGCCCTCGTCGTTTTACCTACTTGATCCTCTGCTGCCTTCACTACTTCATCCCTCAGAGCTACCCATTCTTCTTCTACTGTATTTCTTTCTCCCATTCCTATGAATAGTTTGCTTATGGTCTCCCTGAAACTATGTACAATCTCTGGTTCTTTCAGTTTATCCAGGTCCCATCTCCTTAAATTCCCACCTTTTTGCAGTTTCTTCAGTTTTAATCTACAGTTCATAACCAATAGATTGTGGTCAGAGTCCACATCTGCCCCTGGAAATGTCTTACAATTTAAAACCTGGTTCCTAAATCTCTGTCTTACCATTATATAATCTATCTGATACCTTCTTGTATCTCCAGGATTCTTCCATGTATACAACCTTCTTTTATGATTCTTGAACCAAGTGTTAGCTATGATTAAGTTATGCTCTGTGCAAAATTCTACCAGACGGCTTCCTCTTTCATTTCTCTCCCCCAATCCATATTCACCCACTATGTTTCCTTCTCTCCCTTCTCCTGCTCTCGAATTCCAGTCACCCATGACTATTAAATTTTCGTCTCCCTTCACTACCTGAATAATTTATTTTATCTCATTATACATCTCATCAATTTCTTCATCATCTGCAGAGCTAGTTGGCCACAATAATGCGTTCACTATGCTGTTTGTAGTAGCTTACCCGCACTCCTACTTTTTTATTCATTATTAAACCTATTTCTGCATTACCCCTGTTTGACTTTGTATTTATAACCCTGTATTCACCAGACCAAAAGCCTTGTTCCTCCTGCCACCGAACTTCATTAATTCCCGCTATATCTAACTTTAACCTATCCATTCCCCTTTTTAAATTTTCTAACCTACCTTCCCCATTAAGGGATCTGACATTCCACGCTACGATCCGCAGAACGCCAGTTTTCTTTCTCCTGATAACGACGTCCTCCTGAGTAGTCCCCGCCCGGAGATCCGAATGGAGGTCTATTTTACCTCAGGAATATTTTACCCAAGAGGACGCCATCATAATTTAACCATACAGTAAAACTGCATACTCTCGGGAATGTTCAAGGTATAGGAGCAGACGGGGGAAAGGAATGAGTTCATAAAGGATCGCAGACAAGGACGTCGAGAAAGGGCAATGTATTGTCGTTTTGTACCTTCATATTCAATCCCAAATTATTTGCGAAAGAGTTCAAGACTGGAAGCGGTTTGGAAAAATCTCTAGCAAAGCCTGCAATTCAAAACATAAGGGCAAAATGGTGCGAAATGCTTTCTGTAGTGGATAAAAATTGTAAATATCCGAAAAGATTTCCAGTACCTGAAAACAATCCTCTATTAAAGGAAGCCTGCAATAAAGTCGCCAAATTCTCAACGCCATCTATCTATGCAGGTTGTAATTAATAAGCCGTTGTATTGAAACATTATCAAACAGAAACCTGCATCTGTATCCTTACAAATTTACTGTTGTACCTAAATTAAAGTTTCCAGAGAACTTTCGTGTGCCGTAAGCGAAGCAGGAATCAGGACTTTCGAATCCTCAGTTCATAATTTCTTTAAATGATGCCTGGTTCATTCTGTTGAGGTATGTGAACTCGCACAACATGCGCCATTATGTATCAGAAAACCGCTCGTCAATATTTTGAAGAGCAGTTGGATAATCTCAAGATTGGTGTTTGGAGTACAATACTTGGTCTCCTCTTTGCAACCCAATTCTTTGACCAAGCTGGTTATGGCAACCGGTATGTCATACAAGAAGTTCACTCAATACTCACAGAAGATGAATACTGTATGAATATTTTTACCTGTGGGACGAAGGGTTAGGTGCACTCAAATAATCTTCATGCATTGGAACAGCTGCAGCAGAACAATGAAACCGCTACTGCTTCTATCACTCAGGCAGAGCTACTACACCTGTATTACAGTGAGATAAATCGAAAACAGCGCTGCATTGGCGTCAACGGCGACTGTTTTCATCATCATCTTCATCTTCATCGGTGATGTCCATTAAAAAGGGTCAATCTCGCACAAGTCTTATTAAAATTACTTTCTGGTCGTGTTTCATTTTGACCATCCTACAGCAGTAAGATGTGACAAGTAGTTTAGCGCCTTGACTAACGCCCATGATGTCAATCAAATAATGGTTCAAAAATCAAAGCACATAATAGCCGCTAGTGCTTATCTTAGTAGAGGACATTTTTGTTTAACTTTAAACTCTCATATCACATGAAAGTGACGTAATACTTTCTTAAAAATAGAGCGAATGCTAAATAGAGGGCCGCAGTTCATCAGTGCAATGGATCCAACGCGATATTAAAATAGCCCAGCGAGTTCTCGTCCTCTATGCTTATTGTCACTTTGTTGAAACCCACGTTCCTGTGTTTTGAGGAATTACCCGAGTATCTGGGGTACCCACATTATGAGTGACTACTTCTATATACTGAGATGAAGAGTGTCATGGGGTATCTCCTAACATGCTTTTCCCCTGCGTAGTGCAGAAATTCGATGTGGCATAGAATCAATTAGTCGTTGGAAGTCCCCTGCAGATATGTCGATTCAAAAATGGCTCTGAGCACTATGGGACTTAACATCTGAATACATCAGTCCCCCAGAACTTAGAACTACTTAAACCTAACTAACCTAAGGACAGGATTCGAACCTGCCACCATAGGGGTCGCGCGGTTCCAGACTGAAGCCCCTAGAACCGCTCGGCCACTGCGGCCGGCCAGAAATGTAGGGCCATGCTGCCTCTGTAGCCGTCCTTAATTGCGAAAGTGCTGCTGTTGCAGGATGTTAGACACTGACTGACCTCTCAAATATGACTCATAAATGTTCGATGGGAGTCATGTCGGACTATTTGGATAGCCAAATTATTCCCTCGAACTTGAAACCAATCACGAACAGTTGTGACTCGGTACCACGGCGCACTGTCGTCCATAAAAATTCCACAGTCGTTTGGTAACACGAAGTCCATGAATGACTGCAAATGGTCCCCCAGTAGCCGAGTATAGTCAGCCAATGATCGATTCAGTTGGATCAGGGAACCCAGTCCATTCCATGTCAATGCAATCCACAATATCTAGCAGCAACCTGCAGCTCGCCTAGTGCCTTGTTGACAGCTTCGGTCTATGAATTCGTGGGGTCTGTGCCACACTCAGAACCTACCATCTGCTCTTACAAATAGAAATAGGACTCGTCTGACCAAGCCAGTCCGCTCCAGTTGCTGAGTGGTAAGCGCGGCAGCATGTTTGCCAATGGGCCCGGGTTCGATTCCCGGCTGGGTCGGAGATTTTCTCCGATCAGGGACTGGGTGTTGTGTTGTCCTCATTATCATTTCATAATCACCAGTGGAAAGCAACGGGAAACCACCACTGGAATCACTTCCCTAGACGCTCATGCGGTGGACCACTATGACGAGGCTTCCCCATGACAAGACCTGCCGTAAGGCAGAACACGAAGTTAGTTAGACCTGGCTTGCCTTTCAGTCGTCTAGGATCAAACCAATGTGTTCGCCGGCCCAGGAGAGGCGCTGCAGGCAATGCCGTGCTCTTAGCAAACGCATTAGCGTCCGTCCTTTGCTACCATAACCCATTAACACCAAATATCGTTGCACTGTCCTAAGGGATACGTTCCTCGTACGTCTCACTTTATTTCACGCACAGTTGCTTGTCTGTTAGCACTGGCAACTCTACGCAAACGCCGCTGCTTTTGGTCTGATGGCCATCGGCTACTGCGTTATCCGTGACGAGAGGTAATGGCTGAAATTTGGTATTCTCGGCACACTTTTGACACTGTGTATCTCGGGATTCCCTAACAATTTCCGAAAAGGAATGTCCCACGAGTTTAGAGCCAACTAACATTCCACATTCAAAAAAATGTTTCAAATGGCTCTGAGCACTATGAGACTTAACATCTATGGTCATCAGTCCCCTAGAACTTAGAACTACTTAAACCTAACTAAACTAAGGACATCACACAACACCCAACCATCACGAGGAAGAGAAAATCCCTGACCCCGCCGGGAAACGATCCCGGGAAACCGGGCGAGGGAAGGGAGAACGTTACCGCACGACAACTAGATGCGGGCTACCACGTTCAAAGTCTATTAATTTCCGTCGTACATCCATAATCACTTTAGAAAGTTTTCATATGAACCTCCTGAGCACAAATAACAGCTCCGCCAGTCCGGTGTCACTTTATACTTTGTGTACGCGATACTACCGTCATTCCCATATGTGCATAACGCTATGCCATGACGCTTGTCACCTCAAAGTATTTAGACGTAGGTCGGTGGCGGTTTCCCGTTCCTTGCCTCCCTCACGCTGTCCCGTGTGCTGGTCTGTGACGGCCAAGGCCGGAGCGGACCGATGATCAGCTTCGATCTCCGGCTGATGGGAATTTGCTCTCCATACGGGAGCTGTTTCCATCAGCCGCTGACAACAGCGCCCGCTGTTTTTCTATTTTCTGGGCACGCATTAGACCGGCGACGGGCGGCCATAAGCGCGCGGCCGGCTCACAGATTGATAGCGTTCCCCGGAGTCCGCGCGGCATTATCGCAGCATCGGCTGTCCCTGTGCTTACGCCCGCCTGTGTACACACCTAACAGCGCGCTTACGCCACAACTGAACAGATTCTCGATGGTCTACGGACAGATATTGTGGCAGGGCATTCAGGTAGAGGATCTGGCAGCTTTGTTAAGAATGCAATATCGGTATGGGCAGAACTAATACTTCAGTCTGTCCCGACGGTGCATTGTACGTGCCGTGTACAGTTAACATGAAAAGCGTCTTTAACTCATAAGGAGGAGTAGTCATATATTTTTAATAATCGCTTCGAATAAATTCAGATGAGGCTATGTTCTCTACATACGATGAGGTGACAAAAGTCATGGGAAAGCAATATGCATATATTCAGATGACAGTAGTATCGCATAAGGTAAAAGCGGGACAGATGACGTGGGAGGACAGACGCTGCACTTCCAAGAAATTCGACAACAGTAGTTGTTGTGCCCGCGACGCTCATTGTTGTTGTAAACACTGGTGAGATTAGTTTACTCCCAAGTTTTTGTACTTCAGGAGCGGAAAATAAAGGAGAAATTTAAGAAAATAGCATTTCGAGACCAAGGTAAGTCAAGGAAATTTTTCACGATTCCTTTTTAATAGTATGTACTAGTAGATACACGCCTAGGAGCGTATAACATGTATTTAGATTGTGCAGAAAAGACATTGTAGCTTACGTCGGTCGAGTAATGGCTTCTTCTGATAACATCTTTGGTGAAAATGGGGGTGTGGCATCGGTCCCTACGAAAACAAACAGATGACGCACCATTACTGTAGGAGAGATGCCGCAATGCTTGCAATGCTAACAGGAGTCCATTCGGTTGTCTTTTAGAGAAAATTGACAATAAAACGCATTTGGACAACAGACAGGGGAAAATGGACTGCCGCGCGTGATTAGCCGAGCGGTCTTTGGCGCTGCAGTCACCGACTGTGTGGCTTGTCCCGGCGGAGGTTCGAGTCCTCCCTCGGGCATGGGTGTGTGACTTTGTCCTTAGGACACTTTAGGTTAAGTAGTGTGTAAGCTTCGGGACTGATGACCTATGGAGTTAAGTCCCATAAGATTTCACACACATCTGAAGATATGAACAAAATGGACTGAGAAGATCTATTAGAGGCAGTGAAACTAGAAGATCTGGGATCGTGACCTAAATTGACTTCTGAAATTAGAGAGAAACACAAAAACAATAATTCTAGTTAATTTCTTCTGTCCCTGTCTTTTAAGACGTCTACGCTGAAATCTGCACAATCTATTAACCGTCTCTTCGTATCTGACTGGTAGCTCAATAACTCATCAAGATTTCTCATAAACAGCTGGAAGTATTTTAGAAGTGATCAGTATACTGTTACAGTTATGAGAGACGTATTCTGTAGAAAAAAACCACAAACACGTGCTTCTAGGTTCTGATCATCACAAAAACTAATTGGTTCAACATTTCTGACTTTGTGGCCCACTTTTACACTTACTACAACTTCTGCTTTTCCCATGTTACCTTTACTTGAAAATTATGCAAGTCTAATCCCTGATATTTAAGTTCTCCAAACCTGTGGTTACGTGACGTTTAGAGAGGCACGAAGCATCTATCCTTTCAGAATTTTCCACACCTTCTGGGCATACAATATGCTCATCTATCTTGTTTTTCAACCCTCTAACGTTCTCATGAAACAATTTTATTATTCTGGGTACTGTTACACATAATACGGTATTGTACTGCTCTAATTCCTTTCAACAATCTCTGTCTGTAATCTGATTCAAACCTAAGAAATGTGCCCCTTGAATTCCAATAATCACAGTTAATTTGTCATGTGTGCTTGTGGCAGCCCTTACACTTTCTGCAAGATGCTCATAAAATCTTGGCTTCCCTCCCCCATAATTAGACCATAAATAAATAGACCATAATTAGTGTATCCCCTTCTCACAATAGCAGCGACAGGCATGGCACAGATAGGAGTCTTTATTTTATCCAAAAAGCAACTCTCTCAGCTCTTTGTTCACACGGCCAAAAGCCCTGTTACCCCAGGGCTTGTCACGTCGCTGCAAATCTTGCAGAAACCCCACACAATTGTGTGCTGTTGCTGCTGCTATTTTCTGCGGGTCACCTTTAATGCTACATTCTAAATTTTTGTCCAAACTGTTTCCCGCTCCTCCACCAATGTGCACCTCATTCACCCCATCGAAATCTCCGCACAAGGCCTCTGTATTCTGTCAGCTGGCTAAGCTTGGCTCTAGGTTTCACGATGCCTGTGACCTCGTATTCTACGCCTAGCTTTTTCTGTAACAATTGGCCAACATTTCTCCAGTCACTGCTTCCTAGCAGCAGACTCTTCTTTCCACGTGACGTTTTACCGACTTAGCACAAAAGTCATTCCTGCGAGTCTGCCGCACTATATAACCTCAAAAACTGTTTGAAGCTCTTCCCTTTTGCAGATAACAAGTCAAACTGATTGCTAACCGGAATCTGAAATAATGAGGTTTTCTCCTTTTGCCTCTAACTTGTCGCTTACTTCCATTGCCCCCCCCCCCCTCCCCTTCAACCTATCTAATTCAAAATACACCATTTGTAATTCTGTCTGGAGGACATAAATTTTCTTCCCCTCTTCCACGATTTTCTTGTCTCGACTGCCTAATCTACAACGTCATGGTAGAGACCAAGTAATTTTTTAGCTTCTTACCTGCATTCATCCCAACGAAACACAAGCCTCAGTCCTGACATGTTTCTCCCACAAGAATAAACCTACGGCAACATCCACATTTGTGATACATGACGCTGCGCTTACAGTAAACTAAAAATCACTACAACATACTTACACTGTAATAATGTAATAATCAGTAAACTCATCCTTTGATGAGCTGATAGAATATTATTAGAGATACAAATAGATACAAACAAGCTACATATAATCTTACAAACTAAGAAAATTCTGGACAGAAACTCATAACTCGATGACCCTCTCCCAGATCTGCTTTTGTGATAAGCCCCATAATGTACTGACAGTAATAATTACTATATTGCTATAATAATTGTCCTTGAAGTATATTTCGTAGTAGTTTGTAAACAGTGGCAGGCTGTTGTTGAATAAGAGCTGCAATTAATTTAGGAAACTAACCCTTGACACACAAGTTATATATAAGATTTGTAATATCATGTCGAAAAAAAAAACTCAATGCAGTTCTGAGGCTTTGCCTTCTGATCATTAGCTGTGGTTGGCAGCCGTTTTATCTAACCCATCCTAAGCTCATCGGTGAAAAATTAGTCACTTCTAAAGAAATTATAACAAGGCTAGTCTAATAACGTGTAATTCAGTCCCAGGACCTGACACCGTCTGGATTCAGTTAGCAAGTGAGTCCAATGGGCTGTACATGTACGTCGTATCCAAATTAAGCCACTCGCTGAGCATATGAACGCGAAATTCCACCTAATTGTGGGTATGCTGATGTCGGTGTTTTAACCGCTGTTCCAATATATCCCACAATTTTTCAATGTGGCTCAAGTCAGGTGATTCTGCAGGCCAATCGAGACGTAATAATGCAGGGGAGTGTTCATAAAACTAGTGGCATATTCTCCCATCCTAGTGAACGTTGTTGTTGTCATCGTCATTATGCGCCTGTGTGAGCTATGACCTCTTACGAGGTGACCGACTCCAAATGTTCACTGCATGCAGTTCATGTCGCAATGTTTTTTAGCATCGGGTTGGGGCTGACCTTCATGTACTGCCTGCAGCAGTTCCTGTCACGTTTGGAAGCGACTTTGATTCACAAGCAGTGAAACGCGTCCTGGGCCTCTCAGTCAGGTGGTTTTCTCGGCAACAGTAATTTGCAGTTTGTTTCATTAACTTGCTTTTTACCTCACTATTACTACATTTACTTTTATGTTCTGAAAACGGTAGTTGCTTGTAGAATGGATAAATTTACATTAATGCACGTTGAAAACTGTAAAATATACGAGCTGTTTTAAAATTATATGTAACCAATGATTAAACATATTGTAAATGAACTGAAATAGCATGTGTGACTATGTCCTGTTGGTAGTGAATTGGAAGATTTGCCGTTGACCCCGTTGGATAGCCTATCGCCACGCTTCGTTTCGTTAGCTTTCAGTAGTCTTGTAATCAGATTTCTATAGCATACTCCAGCGACGGTTTGCACTCCACGAGCATAACCTCTTAGGGCCAACAAATGCTAAGCTCGAAAAACGCTCAGTATCTCCGTGCCCGATGACGGTGCAGTCAATAATTTTTGCAGAGGTGGTAAATCCACATATTTAAATTGCTTTCTCTGCACCATTGCCTCAGAGTCCTAATTATACATGCAACAATCGCTCGTGGTGGTTATATTGCTGGAAACGCTGTGTGGAATGGTCTGTCGCAGCTGCAAGATTCCCATTACTGCCCGTTTCGGCGGAACGGGCGTGGGCAGTCGCCTCATCCTGCTTGAGGCAGTCCTTGTCATGCTGAAAATGTCGTACGTCATACTGAAACTGAATCTTAAGTAATTTTAACGATTTTTACGCTACGCACAGCTTCGTGTACCCGAGCCTCCACCTCTTTCTGGGGGTTCCCTTTTCGTCACAGAGAAATGTTTTGCATTTCGTTCATCGTCACTCCGATTTATTTAGTATCACGACGAAAAGCATCTACTTCACCTAACGACTGTGTCATATAATGGTGCTTTGTAGCAGTATCTGTCCGTCAGCGCTACACGAATTGTTGGAGCGTTATTCTCTACAAATGAACAAAACAAATTACGACACTACAATCGAGCGAGGTGGCGTAGCGGTTGTCACACTGGATTCGCGTTCGGCCAGCCTGATTCAGGTTTTCGGTGATTTTAGGTTTTCCGTGAATTCTCTGTGTCGGTTCATGAAATTTCCGGGAGTGTTCCTTTGAAACGGCACGGCCGCCTTCCTTTCCCATCATTCCCCAATCCAATGGAACCAATTACCTCGTTGTTTTGTCCCCACCTCCAAACGAACCAACCAACCACTCTATACACCATAAATTACGTGTTTTTTCCTCTTTTACCGACGTTTTATGCTACTCAGATTTCATAATGTAACACTACTGCAGACATGTACCCGGAAACAAATTAAAAAGTTGGTAACTTTAATTTTTCAAGTGATAACTAATGCTTAAATTACATGCATCTAAGTACTGAGTTTAAGAAAACTGTAAACAGCCCCTACAACTTCGTTCTCTTTATTACACTACTGGCCATCTGCATTTCTTCTGGTGTAGCAATTCTAATGGCCAGTAGTGTACCAAAATCAACATTATTCCTTTCTGGCTTTGAGCACTTTGCGACTTAACTTCTGAGGTCATCAGGCGCCTAGAACTTAGAACTACTTAAACCTAACTAACCTAAGGACATCACACACATCCACGCCCCAGATAGGATTCGAACCTGCGACCGTAGCGGTCGCTCGGTTCCAGCCTGTAGCGCCTAGAACCGCACCCCCACTCTGGCCGGCCGTCCATAGTAAATCGGTTTTGCATTAACGTGTTAGAATATCAATGGAGATTCGCTGCTATACGATAATCACAGTAAGCACTGGACCCCTGCTAGTAGCTGCACTTCAGTTGTAACCACCAGATACTTTCCAGATGAAAGGTGGGGAGAAGATGAGGCACGGCTTCACACAGACTGTGTCAGTTTGCTAGTCGACAGTATCAACATTGTGCCTCAAGACAGCATCAGGACATAACTACATTCACCAGCCAGAAGAATGCAGTTGTTCAGAAGTGCTGTCAGATAACAGTATAAACTGTGTGCGTTATGGACATGTCAATAACCTATTAACGTCTGATAAGTTCTTGAATTAATGGCGGTAGTGCATCTGCGAGTAACTTGCTAGCTGGGATCGGTTACGTTGTTTCCGCCCGCACACACAGGACTTAACCAGTGTTCACAAAAGGATCAGTGCAACTGAACGTTGAACAGCTTTTCCACACATCGTCTTTTCCTGCTAAGCTACATAATTTTTATTAATAAATAAGTATCATTGTTGATAATTTGTCTGGCCCTCAATTTTGGCCCTAGTTTGCATTAACCTGTTTCATAGTGTGATGATCTTACAGTTGCTGCCTCTGAGCTAACTATCTAATAAGACCAACTATTTATGGCGGTAGGAGGTTCTAGTCTTGCCAAATTGTGTTTGACGTCAGGAGTCAATATCACACCATTTTTTATCTGCAGTCTATTATTTCGAGTACTTTAAAAATACTGAATAATCACACAGACGTAATCCCAAACGGTGTTATTATGTTCAATACAAATCTGCTAAAGGTTAATTTCCTTTCCAGAAAAAAAAAACAGATAGCGTGGTGCAAGACTATTTACAGCCTGGGATGCGAGGCATGGACTACATGTCTCGTGAGTAAATCATTTCTGTGAAAATTACTAAGCGGTTATCACACTAGAGAGCGCGTTTGTGTTAGGCACACTGACATTCAACGGACCAGAAATGCTCTACGTTTGGACTAGAGCTGAAACGTATTATCATAATACACAAAACATCAATGAAAGAAATTATTTCAATCGAGAAGCTGTCTTTGCTTTGCTGCTCTATTGCAATCCACAGAGAGCTGCTTATTTGGCAACCTAATCTGCCAGTTCGTTACCTGGTTTGTTACTGGGCAGTTTTATCAACATCTCATCAACTTCACTCCTTTCTATACTATTCTTCACGTCATGCTTAAAATCTTGAACATAAAAAGATGATTTTGTTTTTCCGTATAGTAAATCAAGGCAGGACGGGAATACGATACTACAACGATCGTGTTTCGGTCTTCGCGTTTTTCATTTGTAGAGGTTTCGGCTGATCATCCTGTCGTTATCGAAGCTTCATTCGTTGTATTACGAGCCGTCCGTGTAGATGTATATGATTTCTCTCCTATGTTAAACGCTTACAGCATTGTCTATACTTCTATGCCGTAGTGAGATCATCACATATTCCAGTTGAAGGAGATTGTTCAGAAATGCTGTCAGATAACAGTTGAAATTCTGTGCGTTATGTACATGTCAATAACCCATTTAATTCTGATAAGTTCTTGAGTTAATGGCGGTAGCGCATCTGCGCGGAACATCCTATCTTGACTCGGTTACATTGTTCCCGCGCACACACAAACGTACACAGGCACGCACGCACACACACACACACACACACACACACACACACACACACACACACACACACACACAAGGCTTTATACTGCATTTAATTTCGGAGAATAAGCTTGATAAAGCTAGTCAGTAACAAATACCTCAGCATTCCAAATAAGATGTCACCAACGATCAATATCGTATTTTAAGTCTTTCGCACTCACCTCACCATTTAAGATCGACACTTGCAGAAATATATAAACAGCTGCTAAAAGTTAATACACATAATGTCCCCCATTTCATTTTCATAGTACTTAAGACACTGATTAACAAGAAAAGAAGCGTGCGTGATTTTATATATTCTAATCTAAGTTGGCTGAGCCTGAATAGACTGACATCACTGACATATTTGAGGAAGATGAGGGACCGTTATGACCTAAGCATTATCAAAACTTATTCATTATCTCGTCCATCTTTGCATAGTAAACGTCACAGGAGTAATATAATGCATATACGATGAAAGAAACTATCTACTGAGCCACGGAAACATAATGTGAATATAATAGAGACATTATAGGCCCCTGAAGTATAGTTTCGTTGGTAGTTAATTCTGGAAAGACTTTATCATTATATCTCGTAAGCACTAATCATCATCATCATCATCATCATCACTACTCTTGCCTTGTACCCTTCGATTACGGGGTCGGCATTCCTGTGTAGGTTGAAGCTATGTTAACGTCAAGAGGTGGCCGGATGCCCTTCCTCACGAGCCCCCTACCCGTCCTCCCTGGAATGAAATTACTTCGCCCCATGTGTCTGAGCCTAGAATAATGCACACGTCCAAGTGTGACATCGTTTTCTGAAAGTATGCATATAGTGTATCTGAGACCGAAAGTGGGAACCAGCACTGTATTTTTCTAGTCGGATGTAGGAAACCACCTAGAAACCACATCCAACACCCTCATCGTTAACCCGCCGGGCGGATTTGATCGGAGGCGGAGTTCCTCCCCGCATTCCGTAAGCCGTACGTTAACGCACTCGGCTATCCAAACGGGTTTGATAAGTACTACCCTCTTGGCCAGATATTTCAATACTCTGTAGCATAAATTAGTCGGCAGTCCATACTGTCGCATCTTTTACGTCAGAATAGTTAATATCATTTACCCCATCAATATCTTGTTAGAGAGTAGGATATACTTATTATCTGTTTATTGTTTAAACATATTGGTAGTTAATGTTATCTCACAAACCTGCTATACCTTAACCTTTCCGCAATCCAACTGCATCCAGGATATCATTTTGGTAGTGTTTTCCTTTTGGATGTTGGTTTTGCGGTTGCTGTGGGTTTATTTATCGATGGCCATTTTTTATTTGTATTTCATTGTTGCTATTTGAGGTCACATGTTGTTATTTGGAGGTAGTAAGTGGAGATGTGGATCCTAAAAAATGGAGAAATCGGAACATTTCCGACTTATTATGCTATTTAGTTCAGCAGAGGGGTTAGAGCAGCAGAGGCAGCAAGAAACTTTTGCCCTTTTTATGGGGATAATGCTGCTGGACTGAGTACGGGAAGAAAATATTCGTTTTAGGGAGAATCGTTTTGGCATTAGAAACTCTTTAAGTTCAGGAACACCATCGGGTTTTCATAAAGATCATTTGAATGCGTTTATCCACAATGGTCGATGACAGTGAACTCGAGAACTAGCATCGTGCGACATTTACATGCGATGGGGAAGGCTCAAAATTCGGGTGTATGCGTACCACAGGCTCCAAGCCAAAATCACAAAAATCTGCGGTTGGCAATATGTGCATGTCTGCCTGCTCGTCATCAATAGGCTAGTGAACAGCACTGACCATTCCTGTGCGGTATCATTACTGCTGACGAGAGGTCATGTTTTTATGTTCATATAAGAAACATAAAGGAATGGTTCAGCCCAAATAAATCAGCAACTCCCAGTAGAAAGACCTGCGCCAATCCACCAAAGATTATGTTATGAATTTGGTGGAATGGTGACGGTGTGGTGCACTGGGATTTGTTTTCCAGGGATGTAACCATCACTGTTGACATTTACTGTCAACAACTGAGGCGTCCTGCAGAAGCAGTCCAAGAATAACGATCAGGAAGACTGTGTGAAGCGATTCTGCTCCACGATAAAATGATCCAAATGGATCTGAGCGCTATGGGACTTAACTTGTGAGGTCATCAGTCTCCTAGAACTTAAAACTACTTAAACCTAACCAACCTAAGGATATCACACACATCCATGCCCGAAGCAGGATTCGAACCTGCGACCGTAGCGGGCGCGCAGTTCCAGATAGTAGCGCCTAGAACCGATCGGCCATCCCGGCTGGCTCCACTATAAAAATCCGCCTACATTCTTCTAGACTGACAGAAAACACTTTACAGTTGTTCGGTTGGGAAGTCACTCCGCACCCACCTTATTCACCTAATTTTGAGTCCTCAAATTTTCTGCTTTACCACTCGCTCTCGAAGAACCTAAAAGGTACTTCCTTTCCGGATGAAAATGCGCTTCGAAAATGACGCAACGAATTTTTCGCCTCAACACCACGTGATTTCTGCAGTCTCAGCGTTGACAGACTGTTGTAAATACTCAAAGAGAAAACATTACTGATGATTAAAGTCTCTTTTGCGTTTATTAAACGTGTGGAAAAACGCTTCAAAGCTACGCACCAACACAATAACTTGAAGTTCTTTCAGCCACCATTTACGTTTTTATTTTACCACTCTTTCCTTTAACTTTTCAGGTCATCTATAAAAGTTGTTGCTTCGTATGACAAGGGAAATATTTTAGTTTTATTGAATCTTCTTACGACGACAATGCATCCTGTTTTCAGGCGAAGCACACGCACCTTATATATATACACTCTGCTCATTAAAGTAAGCATAAAATGTTTTCTAGAAGATTAATGTCCTAAGAGACATTCTTCCTTCACTTAGATAGGAAATTCCGTTGGCGTATGTGACGACTTACTCGTGAGTTGTGAATTTATTCGTATTTATACAGTACGTTAGTTGTATTTAAAAGGCAATGGTACAAAGTAAATAAATTTGCATTAGTTAATTCGCTGTCTCATACCTTTCCGGTGATTTTTGTTCGTCGCCTCCTAGTGCGAGATTTCCTTTCGTACGGAGTTCTCCGAGTTTTCAAAACGTCTTCCAGCGGATCGCCTACTGTAATGGAAACTGTATATTCAACGAATGTAACTCAAAAATTCAATAACAAAAGTTGTTCTCTCCTGTACGGATACACCAATTCGCCCTTACAGGAGACTGTATCTACAGCAATCGAACTATTGCTAGGCAACGGCACATACCGGTTCAGGCGATACTGTATTGTTGTCGACTTTCCTGGGATGGCCATTAACGAGCAAGCGATGGTGCTGGTGTAGACTACTATGTAATGATTTAATGATGTAGTCATGCACGTGTTCTACAATAGCGGCGACAGATCACAATAACAATAAAAAAAATAAAATAAAAAAACAGGAATCAGGCAACATTATTTCGCTGAATTTTTAAATTATTACTTAAAGTTCTGAACTAGATGATCTGAAATGTAAGTGTTTATAGACAGGTCCGACATTGACCAACATTTTTTTAAAAAATGCATGTGGTTTCCATTACAACAAGTTATGTTTGAGTGCTGTTAGTGGCAGAAATTTGTTTAACTATCTAGTTACATAATCTTTAAAGTATCGACAACATTTACGCTTTGCCGGATTAGGGATGCAGTTCCTATGATCTGTGGAAATGGAAGTATGCGTGTATAATGCTTTGCTTGTTATTTTTGACTAGTTGCATTGAAATCCTATACGAACATCAATCTCAGACTGATTTTCGTGTATGAATTGTAGTACTTTGTAGAGAAACGTCTCCAACTATATCAAATTACGTCACACACGACAATGAATACAGGAAAGAAACGCGTGTAACATCGCATAAATACCAAGGAAGAGTAATAGAGCCCACTATGTACTGAGAGTGCATAAAAACGGTTTATTACACGAAGAAGTATCAGGCTATGTTACCGTAAGCAGAAAATTATCGACGCTTCACAGTTATAACGAAGTATGGAACAGCCAGAAATATTCTCCACTTAGCGTGTTGAATGGCAGCTGTTGTTTAATGCATGTGTCTACCAATTAATAAGTGAGGATCCCGACGTAATCCCCTAACAAATTAATAGGAGACTTCTGTAACAGGTAACATGACTCAAAAATCTGTAGTTAAATTTATAAAGCAAAGTAAAGTAGAATTAATACATGAAATCAGTGGAAGGGGAGGAGGATAAAATGCAAAGAGCTCTAAGGAATATTCAGAGAATGTTCATATGTTGAGAAAGCTGATTAAAAACTGGTCCGACTATGTCTGAAGTACGGGTTTTGTGTTTGCAATATGTATCAAATAGATTTGATGGGAAAGTAAGAGGAAAGAAATATGCACGCTAGAAGTATAAGTCTTAGATGACGTTATCATTTTGGTACATACATACTAATTATAAATCTACTGTTACCTGTATTGCACCAGTTCATAATTTCTACGATTGCATTCATACCTCTTATACTAGCCGACTTTTAGTTAGTTCAGCGTAAACTACGTGCTTCTTGGACGCATATTGTCAGGTATCAGCTAAATGTGTTGAGGAACAGATCCTGTGAAAACAGCGTTGATTTTGTTGTAGCTTGCATCCAACTTTTTGTGCACCTGGAAAAGAGAACTATTACTATAATATAAGTGGCAACATAGTGATATGTGGGTGAATATCCTCAAAATGATCAAAGTTTTCCGGCAGTCAGTAATCTGCATTCTTAGTGATTCGTTTGTACGAAATTCAGAGAGGAAAAATGGCTACGTTGCCTATAATGCACCACTGTAAGTTACCGACTTCGTACGGGTGCAGACTAAGAATATGGGTCGTATATTAAGCTTCAGAAATCCATTTAGCATCATAGTACAAGCTAATGTCTAGAAAAGACGCGGATAATTTTATAACATGTTTTTTTTTTGTTCTAGAACGCTCGTTTTAATCCTGTCGGACGAAAAAAAAACTTGCGTGCGTCATTGCGGAAGGAAATGGGCTTCAGTTCCGAAAAAGCCACGGCATATAGAAAACGTTTTGAAAGTGAACAACCAAAAATGTCGCCGAATGCCAGGGTAGTGACGAAAGCTTCAAGTAAAACCTCTAGCTGACCATAGAGAAGGAGAAGAAACCTGAACAACGGCTTCTCCTGCCAAAAGGAAGTATTTTGGAGTCTGTACACACTGTGGGGGAGCCACGGCAGGATATCATCTGTAAAACAGAGGAATGGTGCAGCGAGTTGTCCGAGGTAGATCAAATGGCAGAAATGATATGCATGAAATGCAAAATGTGGACTCATGCAGAGTTTGCAGGGATGGGGAAAGGACGGAAAATAATATATTGCGATGCCTGCAAACAGTAACGTAAGAATTAAAATACTGAAGATCTCAAACTTATACAAGTACATGCTTCACGTTCAAGGACATAGTTTATAAAGGTGATACAATTTTTATTCTCACTGGTACAAATTAGAAAAAAGTCCCTAATTCGTACAACTTGCAGATGTTTAGAAAATTAAGTGTAGTGTGTTTACTTTTAAGAGAATTTCCGATCTTTAGATAAGATATTAAGCACAACATACAGTAGTTGTAGATATCATTGTTTACATAATTTTGTCACTCACTATTTAAGCTGTAATAATAAAATTATAAAGTGGTACAGTTTACACAACTGTTGCTTAGTAATGCATTACCATTTGAGGTTTTATTACCGCTTCGGTGACGCATTGTGTCTACTGCTGCCACTCTACATTGTAGATTTAGCATGTAAACGGGACGCGGAATCACAAAAAGGAAATTCGTATTGCTCAGTGTTGTTGCACAGTCTGTTGAAGCTTAAACAGTTTCTATATTAATTCTGTCAATTGGGATAAATAGTTTTCCGCAGCTTCGATTCGCATGTGAGTATAACCTTTTTCCATTATCGAACAACAGCCCATTTTGCATACAACCTCTACGGATGGTGCTGTATGGGCGAATGCTTTTATATTCTGATCTTAAGAAAAATTGTCTAGGCACTTTCCATCATTTTTACGTACGTTTTTCAGTTAAATCGGCTAATTACGATCTGTGATGCCGATAGACACAGTGCAACTAGTTCAGTTCGAAGCGATGATTATAAATATCTCCTAGAGACGCTGAACCGCGACTATGGTGTCTGAAGCAACAGCATGCCTCCTGGCAGTATCTCAGGCAATTTCGTCGAGTTTTGCCTTACAACATACAATCACATGCGCTGAATTGTTTGGCTCGAAAAGTTACTTATCGACTACCCGGGATTTCTGGACCCGAGTGTTCATCACCTTGTACAGTGATAACAGCTCCTATCTCATGGGGCAGAATGATGAGGATATCGTCCTTATACAGTGATAAGAGCTCCTATCTCATTGGCAGAATGATGAAGATATCGTCCTTATACACACTTCGTACAAAAATAAGTGCAAGTGTAATTTATGAGATTTCGGTATTGCTACTGGACGATGTACACTTCTTCCACCGATATTTCAAGTATCAATCTGGCAGTCATCTCCACGTAAAGTTGCACATTCTGATACAGTGTACAACTGGAGCATCATTATTTGGCGAACGTACACATGTTCTGGCTACATGTCCGCCATCTGGCGTCTGTACTGCCGTTTCAACAGTGGAACAAAAAAGTGGAAGAACGAGATTTATCCTCTACAGGTCGATCATAATGCTGTAAATGTGGGATCATCTGATTATTCTTGTCAGTCAATGCGGAAATTTGTACAAGGACTATCTAGGAGCGGTATTCAAATCAGCAGATGACCGTGCTGTTGCGTATAGTATGTTATCCGCTTCCATAGAACCGACAATACGTAAAGATACGAGGAAAGAATGGGGAACCGCACCTCCACAACCAAATAACGACACTCATTTACTCGCATGCCTTTCACGTATCTCAATGATTATGACGTAAAATCTCGTGAACGATATGTCGAGAAATACTACAATCCACCAAGTACATCAAGAGGTAAATGTGGATACTGCCTGCAAATGCGTTGTGAATAGAGCCATTAATAAAGAAGCAGTAAATCAAAACGTCATGCCCGCAGCTGTGTGGAGGTTGCTAGAGAGGAAAAGTTTCTAAATGGGTTCAAGATATCTGAACATTTCTTGCAAGTCGAAAAGAGTTCTCATTCTCAAATACTATGTTCCGAGTAATTTGCGCGTCGTGAGTATCGACCCCTCAAGGTATGCACACATTTTCTAACATTAATACTCCACTAATTTTGTTAAATAGATAACACCTCTTAATTAGTACATTATGACAGAATTTTGATTGTCCAGGGGACCCATACGCGGCTTTCATACTCAAGTAATGATTTTATTTGGAATAAGTGTTTTCGTTGGGACGAGGGTGGTTTGGAGATGAGGACAAAACACCTTTAAAAATGAACCGAACGTCGTGAAATAATAATAATGAATTCATGATACATCATTGTACATACACATTTCCATGTACATATTTTTGAGTATAATGCTTACCAGAGCATTTCAATACCGCGGTGTAAATGATATTTGACGTAAGAATGTAGTCTTCGTGTATCTTTTGTTTTTCATTTTCTTTAAGGGATACAAAAATGTTAGTTCATTTAGTTGTTCTTGAAAGACTACATACAGTTATACGTGAGTAAAGAAGAGGTTTTCGTAAATACAGTCATGTCTTTGCAGTATTCTCCCTCTAAAATGTATAGGTTAGGATATGGTTTTCGCTTCTTACCTGGTATATCACTAAAGCAACAATATCCTCTATCTGTATTTTGAGATTTTAATTTCAATTCATACTTGAGATTTTAATTGCATTTCGTGCTTTATGCTGTAGTAGCTATAAATAAATGCACTACAGAAGCAGCAATTAAGAATTCATATTTGTGTCAAAAAATCTGTCTAAACTTATGTTTTGCATTCGGGTTGTTTGTTCCTGCTTGCACGACGGGTAGAGATATGGGAATGTCAGTAGCGCCACATATCCTGTAACACGTAAACTATAAGTCGAAAAACATTTACAATTACAGAAAGCACGTTAGACTGTTGTAGCAATAGATAAATCGCAATTCAAGCCAACAATGTAAAATATATTTGTCGTTTCGGACAGCACATTCGTTTAGAAAACTCCCCTTGTAGAACGGGAAAGATGCAGTTAATAAGCGTTTTAAAACAAATAAAATGATATTTGTAATACGATAATGACAAAATGGAGTCTGTTATTCGTGATAAATATGTTAAGATATTGGTAGGAAGCAGGGAATTTTACCTAAGATAGTTATATGTGTTTTATATTAAAAATTTGCTGGAATAGAAAGTTTTAGCGAAAAATCTATATGCAGTGTCAGGAACTGGTTAAAGAACGTTTCTAACGGTAGCTCATTCATTCCAGTACGATTATTATGTGTTGAGGAAATGGTATCTTGACTTGGGGTCATACGCGCTCAACTCGAAGCTATAGAACACGGAAGACAGGGAAGAGTTTATAAAATGACTGTACGTCAATTCCAACGGACATAAGAGAAGATAGCTAAGAACAAGGCCGTGGAGACACGGCTACATAAGACACGATACAGAAACGGAGATCCGAAAGGAAAAATTAAATGGCCTTCGAAATACTGCTTTGAAAGATAAAAAGTAAAACGCTGTCGACAGTCCGCGCCTCATTTCCTAAAACGTCCGATAACTCAGACGGCAAAAGCAAGAGGGAAGGTAAACGTTTGAAAAATGATCATTTCATCAGTAACTGACGGACAGTTAACACTTGGGCGCAATGTGTACAAAGTGGTGGGCGAGCGCCACTTATCAAACGTCGATGGCTAAAAAGGCAGTGCCCAATGCGCATCCTAGTTAAAATGACCTCCTCTCGGCCCTCCCACCTGCTGGGAGAGGCTTAATAATTCAGAGTTTACTCACATGAAGGGAGGACCAATGAAGATGCCAAAGGCACACCACTTCTTGACAGAGGGCAACACAGAGGTCATTGGAGAGAATATAGGAACTAGTGGTAGCCTTTGCAGCAGCGTCGGCAGCCTCGTCTCCTGGCAGTCCGACATGACCAGGAACTCACATAAACAGCACAGTGGCTCCATAAAGAGCGAGAAAGTGACAGTTTTCCTGGACCAGTTGCATTAAGGGATGGGCAGTGTACAGCGCACATAGACTTTGAAGGGCGCTAGATAGTCTGAGCGGAGTACACACTTGAAAAGTCTGTGTCGCCGGCTGTACTCTGTAGCCTCATACAGGGCGAACACCTCGGCTGTATGTACTGAGCAGTGTGCCGGAAGCCGTTATCGGAAGACGTGGGCGCCTATGATGAAGGTACACCCAACACCACGGTCAGTTCGAGGGTCATCAGTGTACACAAAGGTGCTATCGAGAAGTTCTATGAGGTCATGAAACTCAAGGCGATATAGCGAGGCTGGAGTCGTGTCCTTAGGAAGCGAATGAAAGCCGGGGCTAACGCAGGACGCTTAACGAAGCCAAGTTGGTAAAGGGTTCACCCACCAGGAAAGTTTCAGCAAGTGTGAAGTTAAGCCGCCGGAGCAAGTGCCGAAAGCGAACTCCAGAAGATAACAGAGAAGAGGGACACTTGCCATACTGGCGATCAAAGGAATCATTGAAGAAGGAGGCTTAGGATGGGTAGCCACGCGTAGCATGCATACATGCTGAGGAGAACATCACGGCGGTAGGACAGTGGTAGTTCAGACTCTCAACTGGGCTGGTGTAAAAGGCGCCAGTGGCCAATGAATGCCACGATAGTGGAGAGTGTTGAGAAGGCCTAAGAGCGATGGATGTGCAGATACATAAACAAAGCACCCATACTCTAATTTGACATGGGACCGGTGCAAATGGAGGAGGGTGTTCGATCTGCACTCCAGGAATTATCATTGAGAACACAGCACATTGAGGAACTGTGTACAGTGGGCTGCCAGGTAAGACACGTGGGACGACCACGAGAGTTTCCTACCGAGCATGGGTCCCAGGAATTTCGTAGTTTCAAAGAATGCAACAGGCCCAAGAATAAAGATGGTGGGATAAACCAATAGGCAGCCAGAAATTCATAAAGATGGCTTAATCAGTGGAAAAACGAAAGACATTGTCGATGCTCCATGTGTAAAGACGATGAAGACATCGCTGAAGACACCGTTCACTGAGGCAGGTCCGTGGAGAACTGCGATAATGGCAACATCGTCAACAAAAAGGAAGCCAGAGATGCCCGGCGGGAGGCAGGCCATTATAGTGTTAATGACCACAGCAAAGAGAACAGCGCTTAGGGCACACCAGTTTCCTGGATAAAGGTGTCTGACAAGGCAGAATCCACAAAAACCTTGAAATCTCGGTCTTTTAAACATTCCTAAAGGAAACAGGGCAGGTGGTCACGCAAGCCTCATGTGTAAAGAATACGGAGGGTACCAGTTCTCCAGCAGGTATCGTAGGCTATCTTCAAATCGGAAAACACGGCTACAGTCTGGGATATCCGCTGAAAACTATTCATGAAATGGATGGAGAAAGTAAGGAAATGGTCAACTGTAGAATGGCGCGCTCGAAATCCACACTGTGCAGTTGTTAGTAAACTACGAGACTCGAGCCACCATACCACCCAGGCAGCTTGACATTTCCACAAAATGGAGTTAGCAATAGGGTCGACAGTGAAGTCATCTGCTACCGTCAGGCTCGAAATTGGGGAATAGGTCTTGGTCCCAAAGGGCAGTGGGAGGTTGACCCATACGATAGAGGAAGGGGTGGAACTTCTAAAAGAACTTGTGAATGAAATACAGCTAGCTTTTTTGCTATCCCGAAGAGGGCGACGGCACTTTGCACGCATAATAGCAATTTAGCATTCTAGGATGGCGATTAAAAACGCGGAGAGCACGTCTCCACCCGCGTATTGCATCACACACCAAGGGACTGAGACCCGGCCTGGTAAAGAGGAACACCACTTTCATAATGTTGTATCTGAATATCAGTGGAGGAACGGAAGGCAGTTCTTTCTCAAGAAAGTACTTTCTCAGAGAATGTAGTGATGTTGGACTCTGGTCTGGAGCGAATTCGATATTGTAATTGATCCCAAAGGTATTCCATTAGGTTTAGGTCGAGACTCCATTTCAGTAACGTTACTGTCCACGGACCATTGCCTCATAGATGCTGAAGTATGACAAGATCTGTTGACATCATATCTGAACTGTTAGTTTACTGTACGCAGTATACAATGCTTTAAATTGTGTTCCCATTCTTCTGAATTTAGCGTTTTCTCGAGCGGATTAAAGGGACAGCAACATAATCACGAAAAGCAGGACCGTGCCGTAAAAGCACCATCGTACTTCAAGCTTGGCGCCACACATGATGGGGGTTTACGTTCATCAAGCATTTGCCTTCCATCGGATTTCCACCGGGTACAGCGAAATTAATCACTTCCAATCATTACAGTCATGTCCGCCCCGGTAGCTGATTGCTCAGTGTGACGGATTGTCAATCCTCTTGGCCTGGGTTCGAATCCCGGCTAGCTCGGAAAACTTTCTGCGCCCAGGGACTGGGTGCTGTGCTGTCCTCATCATCATCGTATTACCCTCATCTACTGCAGGTCGCCGAAATGGCGTCAAATTGAAAGGCCGGCACTCGGCGAGCGGTCTGCCCGACGGGGGGCCCTAGTAATACGATTTAAAAAAATACAGCCAGCCATCGCACAGTTTCATCACTCTTTACATCACCTCAAGTGACGCTCAGCACTGACTACAGAAATGTGTGGCTTATGGGGAGCTGCTCGACCATTGTACACAACTCTTCGTAACTCTTTACGTACAGTCACCGTGCTAGCTGGACTGCTGGCGGCACTCCAGAAATCAAGAGTGATTCCTTCCACTGATGTCATGTGATTTTGTAAAACCATCATTCGCAATGCTCGACACCCATGTCCGTTACTACATGCCTTTCTGGTCCTCTTTTAGATGTAGTTGTTCCTAATTGTTTGCATTTCATAATCACATCACCAGAAGTCGATTTAGAAATATTGGAACGCCCCTGTTATTCAAGCGATATCCAATGAATAGTCCCCATTCGAGGTGATTGCAGTCTGCCGATATTCTGCTGTAACAGCTTCACCACTAACTACACACTCCTTGTATAGCCTCCTGATATCAAGTAGTCAATTCCGCATTATATAGGGGTGTCGAGATATTTTCATCAGATAAATTATGAACACAGGTGTGCACTGCTGGGCGGATACATGGACTACAGACTGCTATGCCTTAACGTCATGTTTGTTGTTCGTTTCCTATTGAATGTATCCGAAAAATATTTTTATTCTATTCGCATTGCCGGCCGCTGTGGCCGAGTGGTTCTAGGCTATCCAGTCCGAAACAGCGCTGTTGCTACGGTCGCAGGTTCGAATCCTGCCTAGGGCTTCGATCTGTGTGATGTCCTTAGGTTAGTTAGGTTTAAGTAGTTATAAGTCTAGCGGGCTGATAACCTCATATGTTAAGTCCCATAATGCTTAGAGCGATTTGAACGATCTTTTCACATTTTACTTTTACCACACCAACTTCTTATAAAAGCAGTAATTCCGTTCTGTTTCGTTTCGGGTGATTTTGACGAGAGAGTTAAGGGAGAGTATTAAGGATGTTTAACGTATATATCAATACATTCGAACTATCTGGACAAGTATTTCGTTGCATGCAAAAATTCAAAGCATTATGCAAGTATATTACCGTTGGTATCTAAGTGAGTGAAATAGGTCTACAATTCAAAAATTTCTTGAAGCGACAGCTTCCTGTGCTTTGAAAGATTTCGGTTATTGATATTCATAGCGTCCGTAATACACTGAAGCGCCAAAGAAACTCGTATAGCCATGCGTATCCAAATAGCGAGATATGTAAACAGACAGAATCCGGCGCTGCGGTCGGCAACGGCTATATAAGATAGCAAGTGTCTGGCGCAGTTGTTAGATGAGCTACTGCTGCTACAATGGCAGGTTATCGATATTTAAGATAGTTTGAACGCGTTGTTATAGTCGGCGCACGAGCAATGGGGCACATAAACTCCGAAGTAGCGATAAAGTGGGGATTTTCACCGACGACCATTCTCGAATGTACTGTGAATATAAGGGACCCCGTAAAACGCCAAATCTCCGACATCGCTGTGGCCGGAGAAAGATCCTGCAAGAAAGGGACCAAAGACGACTGAAGTGCAATCTTCCGCAAATTGCTGCATATTTCAAAGCTGGGCCGTCAACAAGTGTCAGCGTGCGAACCACTCAACGAAACATCATCGATATGGGCTTTCAAAGCCTTAGACTCACTCGTGTACCCTTGATCACTGCACGACACAAAAACTTTACGCCCCGCCTGAGCCCGTCAACACCGACGTTGGAGTGTTGATGACTGGAAACATGTTGCCTGGCCAGACGAGCCTCGTTTCAAATAGTATCGAGCGGATGGACGTGTACGGGCAAGGAGTCAACCTCATGAATCCATGGACCCTACATGCCCGCAGGGGACTGTTCAAGCTGGTGGAGGCTCTGTAATGATGTGGGGCATATGTAGTTGGAGTGGTATGAGGCCCCTGCTACATCTAGATACGACTCTGATCGGTGACACGTACGTAAGCATCCTGTCTGATCACCTGCATCCATTGATGTCCATTGTGCATTCCAAAGGGACTTTAGCAGTTCCATCAGTACACTGCAACTCTCAAAACGTCCAGAATTGCTACAGAGTTGCTCCAGGAACACTGTTCTGAGTTTAAACACTTCTGCTAGCCGCCAATCTATGGAGACATGGACATTATTGACAATATGTCGAGTACCTTGCAACGTTCTGTTCAGAAGAGGTCTTCACCCCCTCGTACTATTATTCTCTTACATATTTATGGGCACCTCTGCAGGATTCATGGTGTCAATTACCTCCACCAATACTTCAGACAGTAGTCCAATGCATGGTACGTCGTGTGGCGGCACTTCTGTGTGATAACTGGGGCCCTACACGTTATTAGGCTGGTGTACCAGTTTCTTTGGATCTTCAGTGTATATGTAATGTATTTAAGTTCATATAACATTAGATGGGTTTTTAGGGATCTAATTGTTTTCAAATAAGTAGTCACTTTAAGCCGAATTATATCGAGTATTATTCTATGTTTGTTTTTGTGAGAGTACTCTAGCCAATATTTGGTTGTGAGTATACGTGATAAATTGTCATTGAATCTCAGTCAACAAATCTCTCGAAAATTTGGCTGAAGCATATTGTGGGTGACGATTTGTGGCAGTATAAAATCATCGGTGAGTAGATTAAATTAAAAACATTCCCTCAATAGTCAAGCCGAAAACTTGTTCTGTACTCTTGCTACACACAAGACAATATTTGTATCGTTATAGAAGGATAATATTTTATCACAGCATACAAACAAGGCCATGAAAGCAATGAAATTACCTGCTGAGAAGGCAATTAGGTAGTCTCCAACGTGCTTGGTGTTGGAGTTGTTCTGCTGATTTCCTTCGCAGTCGGTGGCACCAAAGTGTTGTAAACATATAAGTTGTGAGTTATGGTAGGAAATGAAAAATTAGGATGCCATCACGGTATGCTTATTGAAATTAAACACCGACATCTGTATAGCAAAGCAGTTCTGTTTTTACGAAACATAATTTGCTCTAAATGGTAGAAGTTTATGCTCGGAAGCGTTACCGACATCTCCCTTGAATTTTGTCGTAGCTCACACTGCCATACTTGATGCAGTACTAAATCTGCTAAGTAGTATTCGACTATACTGTACAACAGCATTAGTAGGTAAGTTTCCGAAATCCCGTAGTTGTGTTCTACTACGACGCAGTTACTTGAAATTTGGATTTGGCTAAAAGGTAGCTACACCCTTACTCTGTAATGGTGCAAACGCTTGACGCATTGTGGCGTCGCTTTCGGGCTTGTCGACGCATCAACAGAAAGATGTCGATACGAGGGAAAAAAGGTCACAGTTCAGAAGTTCATGTGTAGTGTAAGGTGGGTCAGTGATGTCACATTGCCACGAAATTTCATCACTGTTCTCTCCAACGCTACTGCAGACGAGTCACACGGTGGGTATGTATTCACACCACTTCGTACCTACGTTTCACCCCTTCTTTTGCCGCCTCTACCTTGTAGGTCGAAACTGAGACGTGCAGTGTTGAAATCACGCGGTTTTGTTATGAGCGACCGATTAAAGTGTTTCAGACACACCATTGCTCAGTAGCGACACGAAAAGGCCAGGTGGGGGATAAAACCATCCCTTCCGTTGGGGTATTGATTGCCACACATTTCGCGTTCGAAAACAGCAACAGGACGACGTTCTTGACAACCTCTGACACTGATACTCTTGTCTAGGCACATCGTAGACCTGAAACCCAATTCAGCATGATCGCTCAATTATGGAGTGTAGCGTGACTGCAACTTTTTCTCTGTTACTCAGGGAGGAACCGCTGGAACCCCTCAGAACTTTTCCACTAAATTTGAAAGTAGTCAGAAGAGTGAATAAAAACGCAAAGGGTCGCTCTAAGGCACCCCCAGTTCGGCAACACCCTCAGGGCCACTCACATTTATTGAGCGCTTACAAATGTCCCTGTAACAAGACAGCGGACACTGATTACAAGGCGCTAGCATGTCAGGTATCCCTTTGAAACCTCTTGGATTTCGCATGCGATCAGCAAGCGCTAGTTTAGATATATACCGCCACTCAGGTCAGGGGTGTCGAAATGGGTGCGTGGCACATGGAGGGCTAGGAATAACTGACTGGCTGTCATCGTACATGTACGTTTTTCATGTACGTAACAATGGTACGCGGATGGCACCGGGAGTGTTGCCCCAAACTGGGGGGGGGGGGGGGGGGGGGGGAGATCTGAAGTGGAACACTTTGCTGTTTTATTCATTCATTTGTGAGTGTCATGACCCCTCCTCCTCTTAATCCCTCCCCCTACCAAAGGAGGACGATAAATATGAGGGCTGAAAAGCATAGCCGGCCGTTGTGACCGAGCAATTCTAGGCTCTTCAGTCCGGAACCACGGGACTGCTATAGTCACAGGTTCGAATCCTGCCTCGGGCATGCATGTGTGTGCTGTCCTAAGGTTAGTTATGTTTAAGTGGTTCTAAGTTCTAGGGGACTGATGACCATAGATATTAAGTCCCATAGTGATCAGAGCCATTTGAACCATTTTTTTCACGAATGCGTTGGCCGACTTGTCTCACAGTGGGATAAATTTATTAACAGTTATAGTAATAACATATGAAATAATGAACGATTTACTTACTTTTTTCCATCTGCCTCATTTTTATTCGACTGTTGCTTATATACGAGCGTTGAACTTAAATAGTGGCAGCTATTTATTCACAACCGATACAAAATAGTTATATGTTTGCACCTGTTACTGTCCTTCTAAGTAGTCACCAGCGTTGTGTGGAATCCGTTGCCAGCGATGCGGAAGGCGTAGTATACCGTTAGAAGAGCCTGTTCTGTTGATGGTACGAATGGAGCGGTCTACAACCTGTCGAATCTCTGGGACACTTCTGAAGCGAATGCCGAGATGTGGTTCCTTGATCATCGGAATGAAATCGAAATCAGAAGAATTTCAGTGCGGGGAGTATGTTGGATGGTACAGTACTTACCAGTTCCATCGACCGAACAGCTCAGCCACAGCTTGCGCTATATGCGCCCGCGCATTGTCGTACAAAATGATGGGTAGGTTGCACAGAAAGTGTCGCCGCTTCTTTCGCAAAGCTGATCGCAGGTGATGCTCCATAAACGAACAGAAATACTGTGCATTGACAGTCTGCCGTGGAGGAACGTAATGCGTTAGGATAACACCATCACAGTGGTACGCGAGAATCACCATAAAATTAGACCGCTGCACTCGCACCATCGACAGAACAGGCTCTGTTAACGGTATACTACGCCTTCCACATCGCTGGAAACGGGTTTTACACAACGCTTGTGACTACTTTGAAACATGTAACTCTTTTGTATCGGTTGTGAATAAATAATTGTAACTATTTAAGTTCCAACTCTCGTATGTAAAATTTAATGTTGTGAAAATACGTCCTGTTTTAGTAATCAGATGAGAGGTTATTTGCAAAAGGCAGCAAGTGAAATCGAATAATATATATATAAACCCCATATGTCACAACATCTGCTCTGCCCAAGCTGTCTCGAACCTTAGGAACAGCCTACTAGTGTGGTATGAAACTATCAGCTGGTGCTTGGGAGAATATAATAATAATGTTTGAATCTCCATAACATTTAAAGTATTACATAAAGCATTTCATAAAATACATATAGAACCCAATTATGAAAAGCTGCTTTAGTACCACAGCTGAGCCGCTATTATTTTTATAGTAATATTTGTATCAAATACAAATGACTCTGAGCACTATGGGACTTAACATCTTAGGTCATCAGTCCCCTAGAACTTAGAACTACATAAACATAACTAACCTAAGGACATCACACACATCCATGCCCGAGGCTGGACTAGAACCTGCGACCTTAGCATATGAACGCGAAATTCCACCTAATTGCGGAGATGTTGATGTCGGTATTTTACTCGCTGCTCCAATGTATCCCACAGTCTTTCTATGTGGCTCAAGTCAGCTGATTCTGCAGGCCAATCGAGACGTAATAATGCAGGGGAGTGTTCATAAAACCAGTGACATATTCTCCCATCCTAGTGAACGTTGTTGTTGTCATCGTCTTTATGTGTGAGCTATGACCTCTTTCGAGGTGACCGACTCCAAATGTTCACTGCGTGCAGTTCACGTCGCAATGTTTTTTAGCATCGGGTTGGGACTGACCTTCATTTACTGCCTGCTGCAGTCCCTGTCACGTTTGGAAGCGACTTTGATTCACAAGCAGTGAAACGCGTCCTGGGCCTCTCAGTCAGGTGGTTTTCTCGGCAACAGATGTGACGTGTTTCCTGGCAACGCGATTTACACTACTGCTTGGGCAGTTCTCCGCGAAACGCCAACAAATCTTTCAACTTTGTACTAAGTATGACGATGGCAAGGCCGAACGCGATTGGTCGTTTTTCCCACTCCTTTAGGTCCTTAATATACCCATGTTTACGTACAATGTCTGCTTGAAACACAAATGTATTAGTGATTGCTACTGCCTTACCCTCACGTAGAGACAGTGCGCGCGCAACTGAGCACGTGACTTGACCGCTGCGCCGTCTGTGAAGGCTGAACGATTCACCTTTCAGTGCGCACTGGGGTGAATAACTTTTTTCCAAGTGGGCTTATCTTTATTTTTTTTCTCTTATAAATTATTAACGATTTTAATTAATACTCTTCGTTTATTAAGTAATTTGCATTTTGTTTCATGAACTTGCTTTTTATCTCACTGTTACTACATTTACTTTTATTTTCTGAAAACAGTAGATGCTTGTAGAATGGAGAAATTTACATTAATGCACGTTGAAATCTGTAAAATATACGTGCTGTTTTAAAATTATAGGTAACCAATCATTAAACATACTGTAAATGAACTGAAATAGCATGTGTGACTATGTCCTATGGGAAGTGAATTGGAAGATTTGCCGTTGACCCCGTTGGATAGCGTACCGCCACGCTTCGTTTCGTTAGCGTTCAGTAGTCTTGTAATCAGATTTCCATAGTATGCTCCAGCGACGGTTTGCACCCCACGAGCATAATCTCTTAAGAGTCAGCAAATGCTAAACTCTAAACACGCTCCTTTCCCGATGAAGGTGCAGTGCATGGTTTTGCACAGGTGGTAAATCCACATGTTTTCATTGCTTGCTTTGCTCCATTGCCTCAGAGTCCTAATTATACTTACAACAACGACTCGTGGTGGTTATATAGATAGAAACGGTGTGTGGAATGGTCTGTCGCAGCTGCAAGATTTCCATTACTGCCCGGTTCGGCGGAACGTGCGTGGGCAGTCGCCTCACCCTGCTTGAGGCAGCCCTTGTCATGCTGAAAATGTCGTACGTCATACTGAAACTGAATCTTAAGTAATTTTAATGTTTTTTACGCTACGCACAGCTTCGAGTACCAGAGCCTCCACCTCTTTCTGGGGGTTCCCTTTTCGTCAGAGAGAAATGTTTTGCATTTTGTTCATCGTCACTCCGATTTATTTAGTATCACGACGACAAGCATCTACTCCACCTAACGGCTGCATCATATAATGGCGCTTTGTAGCAGTATCTCTTCATCACCGCTACACGAATTGTTGGAGCGTTATTCTCTACAAATGAATCGAGCGAAGTGGCGTAGTGGTTATCACACTGGACTGGCGTTCAGCCAGCCTGATTTAGGTTTTCGGTGATTTTAGGTTATCCGTGATTTCTCTATATCGGTTCATGAAAGTTCCGGGAGTGTTCCTTTGTAACGGCACGGCCGCCTTCCTTTCCCATCACTCCCTAATCCAATGGAACCAATTACCTCGTTGTTTTGTCCCCACCTGCAAAAGAACCAACCAACCACTCTATACACCATAAATTACGTGATTTTTTCCTCTTTTACCGACGTTTTATGCTACTCAGATTTCGGAATGTAACACTACTGCAGACATGTACCCGGAAACAAATTAAAAAGTTGGTAACTTTAATTTTTCAAGTGATAACTAATGCTTAAAGTACATGCATCTAAGTACTGACTTTAACAAAATTGTAAACAGTCCCTACAACTTCATTCTCTTTATTACACTACTGGCCATCTGCATTTCTTCTGGTGTAGCAATTCTAATGGCCAGTAGTGTACCAAAATCAGCATTATGCCTTTCTGGCTCTGAGCACTTTGCTACTTAACTTCTGAGGTCATCAGTCGCCTAGAACTTAGAACTACTTAAACCTAACTAACCTAAGGACATCACACACATCCATGCCCGAGGTAGGATTTGAATCTGCGACCGTAGCGGTCGCTCGGTTTCCAGACTGTAGCGCTTAGAATCGCACGGCCACTCCGACCGGCCGTCCATAGTAAATCGGTTTTGCATTAACGCGTTAGAATATCAATGGAGATTCGCTGCTATACGATAATTACAGTAAGCTCTGGACCCCTGCTAGTAGCTGCACTTCAGTTATAACCACCAGATACTTTCCAGATGAAAGGTGGGGAGAAGCTGAGGCACGGCTTCACACAGACTGTGTCAGTTTGCTAGTCGACAGTATCAACATTGTGCCTCAAGACAGCATCAGGACATACCTACATTCACCAGCCAGAAGAACCCAGTTGTTCAGAAGTGCTATCAGCTAACAGTATAAACCCTGTGCGTTATGGACAGGTCAATAACCTATTAACGTCTGATAAGTTCTTGAATTAATGGCGGTAGTGCATCTGCGAGTAACTTGCTAGCTGGGATCGGTTACGTTGTTTCCGCACGCACACACAGGACTTAACCAGTGTTAACAAAAGGATCAGTGCAACTGAAAGTTGAATAGCTTTTCCATACATCGTCTTTTGCTGATAAGCTGCATAATTTTTATTAATAAATCAGTATCAGTTGTTGATAATTTGTCTGGCCCTCAATTTTTGCCATAGTTTTCATTAACCTGTTTCATAGTGTGATGAGCTTACAGTTGCTGCCTGTGAGCTAACTATCCAATAAGAGCAACTGTTTGGGGCGGTAGGAGGTTCTAGTCTTGCCAAATTGTGTTTGACGTCAGGAGTCAATATCACACCATTTTTTTCTGCAGTCTATTATTTCGAGGACTTTAAAAATACTGAATAATCACCCAGACGTAATCCCAAACGGTGTTATTATGTTCAATACAAATTTACTAAAGGTTAATTTCCTTTCCAGAAAAAAACAGACAGCGTGGTGCAAGACTATTTGCAGCCTGGTATGCGAGGCATGGACTACACGTCTCGTGGGTAAATCATTCCTGTGAAAATTACTAAGCGGTTATCACACTAGAGATCGCGTTTGTGTTAGGCACACTGACATTCAACGGACCAGAAATGCTCTCCGTTTGGATTAGAGCCGAAACGTATTATCATAATACACAAAACATCAATGGAAGAAATTATTTCAATCGAGAAGCTGTCTTTGCTTTGCTGCTCTATTGCAATCCACACAGAGCTGCTTATTTGGCAACCTAATCTGCCAGTTCGTTACCTGGTTTGTTACTGGGCAGTTTTATCAACAACTCATCAACTTTACTTCTTTCTATACTATTCTCCACGTCATGCTTAAAATCTTGAACATAAAAAGATGATTTTGTTTTTCCGTATAGTAAATCAAGGCAGGACGGGAATACGATACTACAACGATCGTGTTTCGGTCTTCGAGTTTCTCATTTGTAAAGGTTTCGGCTGATCATCCTGTCGTTATCAAAGCTTCATTCGTTGTATTACGAGCCGTCCGTGTAGATGTATCTGATTTCTCTCCTATGTTAAACGCGTACAACATTGTCTATACTTCTATGCCGTAGTGAGCTCATCACATATTCCAGTTGAAGGAGATTGTTCAGAAGTGCTGTCAGATAACAGTTGAAATTCTGTGCGTTATGTACATGTCAATAACCAATTTAATTCTGATAAGTTCTTGAGTTAATGGCGGTAGCGAATTTGCGCGGAACATCCTACCTTGGCTCGGTTACATTGTTCCCGCGGACACACAAACGTACACAGACACACACACACACACACACACACACACACACACACATACACACACACACACACACACACACACACACACACACACACACACACACACACACAGGGCTTTATACTGCATTTAATTTCGGAGAATAAGCTTGATAAAACTAGTCAGTAACAAATACCTCAGCATTCCAAATAAGATGTCACCAACGATCAATATCGTATTTTAAGCCTTTCTCACTCACCTCACAATTTAAGATCGACACTTGCAGAAATACATAAACAGGTGCCAAAAGTTAATACACATAATGTCCCCCATTTCATTTCCATAGTCCTTAAGATACTGATTAACAATAAAAGAAGCGGGCGTGATTTTATATACTCTAATCTAAGTTGGCTGACCCTTGAACAGACTGACATCACTGACATATTTGAGGAAGATGAGGGACCGTTATGACCTAAGCATTTTCAAAACTTATTCATTATCTAGTCCATCTTTGCATAGTAATCGTCACAGGAGTAATATAATGCATATACGATTAAAGAAACTATCTACTGAGCCACGGAAACATAATGGGAACATAATAGAGTCATTATAGGCCCCTGAAGTAGGTTGAAGCTATGTTAATGTCAAGAGGTGGCCGGATGCCCTTCCTCATGAACCCCCTACTCGTCCTCCCTGGAATGAAATTACGTCGCCCCATCTGTCTGAGCCTAGAATAAAGCACACGTCCAATTGTGACATCGTTTTCTGAAAGTATGCATGTAGTGTATCTGAGACAGAAAGTGGGAACGACACTGTATTTATCTAATCGGATGTAGGAAACCACCTAGAAACCACATCCAACACCCTCATCGTTATCCCGCCGGGCGGATTTGACCGGAGGCGGAGTTCCTCCCCGGATTCCGTAAGCCGTACGTTAACGCACTCGGTTATCCAAACGGGTTCTATAAGTACTACCCTCTTGGCCAGATATTCCAATACTCTGTAGCATAAGTTAGTCGGCAGTCCATACTGTCCCATCTTTTACGTCAGAATAGTTAATATCATTTACCCCATCAATATCTTGTTAGAGAGTAGGATATACGTATTATCTGTTTATTGTTTAAACACATTGGTTGTTAATGTTATCTCACAAACCTGCTATATCTTAACCTTTGCGCAATTCAACTGCATCCAGGATATCATTTTGGTAGTGTTTTCCTTTTGGATGTTGGTTTTGCGGTTGCTGTGGGTTTATCTATCGATGGCCATTTTTTATTTGTATTTCATTGTTGCTATTTGAGGTCAGATGTTGTTATTTGGAGGTAGTAATTGGAGATGTGGATCCTAAAAAATGGAGAAATCGGAACATTTCCGACTTATTATGCTATTTAGTTGAGCAGAGTGGTTAGAGCATCAGAGTCAGGAAGAAACTTTGCCCTTTTTATGGGGATAATACTGCTGGACAGAGTAAGGGAAGAAAATATTCGTTTTAGGGAGAATCGTTTTGGCATTAGAAACTCATTAAGTTCAGTAACACCATTGGGTTTTCATAAAGATCATTTGAATGCGTTTATCCACAATGATCCATGACAGTGAACTCGAGAACTAGCATCGTGCGACATTTACATGCGATGGGGAAGGTTCAAAAATCGGATGTATGCGTACCACAGGCTCCAAGCCAAAATCACAAAAATCAGCGGTTGGCAATATGTGCATGTATGCCTGCTCGTCATCAATTGGCTAGTGAACAGCACTGACCATTCCTGTGCTGTATCGTTACTGCTGACGAGAGGTCATGTTTTTATGTTCATATAAGAAACATAAAGGAATGGTTGAGCCCAAATAAATCAGCAACTCCCAGTAGAAAGACTTGCGCCAATCCACCAAAGATTATGTTATGAATTTGGTGGAATGGTGACGGTGTGGTGCACTGGGATTTGTTTTCCAGGGATGTAACCATCGCTGTTGACATTTACTGTCAACAACTGAGGCGTCCTGCAGAAGCAGTCCAAGAACAACGATCAGGAAGACTGTGTGAAGCGATGCTGCTCCACGATAAAATGATCCAAATGGATCTGAGCACTATGGGACTTAACTTGTGAGGTCATCAGTCTCCTAGAACTTAAAACTACTTAACCCTAACCAACCTAAGGATATCACACACATCCATGCTCGAAGCAGGATTCGAACCAGCGACCGTAGCGGGTGCGCAGTTCCAGATAGTAGCGCCTAGAACCGCTCAGCCACCCCCGCTGGCTCCACTATAAAAATCCGCCTACATAGTTCTAGACTGACAGAAAACACTTTACAGTTGTTCGGTTGGGAAGTCACTCCGCACCCTCCTTATTCATCTAATTTTGAGTCCTCAAATTTTCTGCTTTACCACTCTCTCTAGAGGAACCTGAAAGATACTTCCTTTCCGGATGAAAATGCGCTTCGAAAATGACTCAACGAATTTTTCGCCTCAACACCACGTGATTTCTGCAGTCTCAGCGTTGACAGTGTGTTGCAAATAGTCAATGAGAAAACATTACTGATGATTAAAATCTCTTTTGCGTTTATTAAACGCGTGGAGAAACGCTACAAAGCTACGCACCAACCCAATATCTTTGACTTCTTTCAGCCACCACTCACGCTTTTATTTTACCACTCTTTCCTTTAACTTTTCAGGTCAACTATAAAAATTGTTACTTCGTATGACAAGGCAAATATTTTAGTTTTATTGAATATTCTTACGACGACAACGCATCCTGTTTTCAGACGGAGCACACGCACCTTATATATAGACACTCTGCTCATTAAAGTAAGTATAAAATGTTTTCTAGAAGATTAATGTCCTAACAGACATTCTTCCTTCACTTAGATAGGATATTCCGTTGTCGTATGTGACGACGTACTCGTGAGTTGTGAATTTACTCGGATTTATACGCTACGTTAGTTGCATTTAAAAGGCAATGCTACAAAGTAAATGAATTTGCATTAGTTAATTCGCTGGCTCCTACCTTTCCAGCGCTTGTTAACCTTCGCCTCCTATTCCGGGCCTTCCCTTCGTACGGAGTTCTCCGAGTTTTCAAAACGTCTTCCAGCGGATCGCCTACTGTAATGGAAACTCTATATTCAACGAATGTAACTCAAAAATTCAATAACAAAAGTTATTCTCTCGTGTACAGATACACCAATTCGCCCTGACAGGAGACTGTATCTACAGCCATCGAACTGTTGCTAGGCAACAGCACATACCGCTTCAGGCGATACTGTATTGTTGTCGACTTTCCTGGGATGGCCATTAACGAGCAAGCGATGGTGCTGGTGTAGACTACTATGTAATGATTTAATGATGTAGTCATGCACGTGTTCTAAAATAGCGGCGACAGATCACAATAACGATAAATAAATAAAATAAAATAAAAACAGGAACCAGGCCTCATTATTTCGCTGAATTTGTAAATTATTACTTAAAGTTCTGAACTAGATGATCTGAAATGTAAGTGTTTATAGACAGGTCTGACACTGACCAACATTTTTTACAAATACATGTGTTCTCCATTAGAATAATTTATGTTTGAGTGCTGTTAGTGGCGGAAATTTGTTTAACTACCTAGTTATATAATATTTAAGTTATCGACAACATTTACGCTTTTCTGTATTAGGTTTGCAGTTCCTATGATCTGTGGTAATGGAAGTATGCATGTATAATGCTTTGCTTGTTATTTTTGACTAGTTGCATTGAAATCCTATACGAACATCAATCTCAGACTGATTTTCGTGTATGAATTGTAGTACTTTGTAGAGAAACGTCTCCAACTATATCAAATTACGTCACACACGACAATGAATACAGGAAAGAAACGCGTGTAACATCGCATAAATACCAAGGAAGAGTAATAGAGCCCACTATGTACTGAGAGTGCATAAAAACGATTTATTACACGAAGAAGTATCAGGCTATGTTACCGTAAGCAGAAAATTATCGACGCTTCACAGTTATAACGAAGTATGGAACAGCCAGAAATATTCTCCACTTAGCGTGTTGAATGGCAGCTGTTGTTTAATGCATGTGTCTACCAATTAACAAGTGAGGATCCCGACGTAATCCCCTAACAAATTAATAGGAGACTTCTGTAACAGGTAACATGACTCAAAAATCTGTAGTTAAATCTATAAAGCAAAGTAAAGTAGAATTAATACATGAAATCAGTGGAAGGGGAGGAGGATAAAATGCAAAGAGCTCTAAGGAATATTCAGAGAATGTTCATATGTTGAGAAAGCTGATTAAAAACTGGTCCGACTATGTCTGAAGTACGGGTTTTGTGTTTGCAATATGTATCAAATAGATTTGATGGGAAAGTAAGAGGAAAGAAATATGCACGCTAGAAGTATAAGTCTTAGATGACGTTATCATTTTGGTACATACATACTAATTATAAATCTACTGTTACCTGTATTGCACCAGTTCATAATTTCTACGATTGCATTCATACCTCTTATACTAGCCGACTTTTAGTTAGTTCAGCGTAAACTACGTGCTTCTTGGACGCATATTGTCAGGTATCAGCTAAATGTGTTGAGGAACAGATCCTGTGAAAACAGCGTTGATTTTGTTGTAGCTTGCATCCAACTTTTTGTGCACCTGGAAAAGAGAACTATTACTATAATATAAGTGGCAACATAGTGATATGTGGGTGAATATCCTCAAAATGATCAAAGTTTTCCGGCAGTCAGTAATCTGCATTCTTAGTGATTCGTTTGTACGAAATTCAGAGAGGAAAAATGGCTACGTTGCCTATAATGCACCACTGTAAGTTACCGACTTCGTACGGGTGCAGACTAAGAATATGGGTCGTATATTAAGCTTCAGAAATCCATTTAGCATCATAGTACAAGCTAATGTCTAGAAAAGACGCGGATAATTTTATAACATGTTTTTTTTTTGTTCTAGAACGCTCGTTTTAATCCTGTCGGACGAAAAAAAAACTTGCGTGCGTCATTGCGGAAGGAAATGGGCTTCAGTTCCGAAAAAGCCACGGCATATAGAAAACGTTTTGAAAGTGAACAACCAAAAATGTCGCCGAATGCCAGGGTAGTGACGAAAGCTTCAAGTAAAACCTCTAGCTGACCATAGAGAAGGAGAAGAAACCTGAACAACGGCTTCTCCTGCCAAAAGGAAGTATTTTGGAGTCTGTACACACTGTGGGGGAGCCACGGCAGGATATCATCTGTAAAACAGAGGAATGGTGCAGCGAGTTGTCCGAGGTAGATCAAATGGCAGAAATGATATGCATGAAATGCAAAATGTGGACTCATGCAGAGTTTGCAGGGATGGGGAAAGGACGGAAAATAATATATTGCGATGCCTGCAAACAGTAACGTAAGAATTAAAATACTGAAGATCTCAAACTTATACAAGTACATGCTTCACGTTCAAGGACATAGTTTATAAAGGTGATACAATTTTTATTCTCACTGGTACAAATTAGAAAAAAGTCCCTAATTCGTACAACTTGCAGATGTTTAGAAAATTAAGTGTAGTGTGTTTACTTTTAAGAGAATTTCCGATCTTTAGATAAGATATTAAGCACAACATACAGTAGTTGTAGATATCATTGTTTACATAATTTTGTCACTCACTATTTAAGCTGTAATAATAAAATTATAAAGTGGTACAGTTTACACAACTGTTGCTTAGTAATGCATTACCATTTGAGGTTTTATTACCGCTTCGGTGACGCATTGTGTCTACTGCTGCCACTCTACATTGTAGATTTAGCATGTAAACGGGACGCGGAATCACAAAAAGGAAATTCGTATTGCTCAGTGTTGTTGCACAGTCTGTTGAAGCTTAAACAGTTTCTATATTAATTCTGTCAATTGGGATAAATAGTTTTCCGCAGCTTCGATTCGCATGTGAGTATAACCTTTTTCCATTATCGAACAACAGCCCATTTTGCATACAACCTCTACGGATGGTGCTGTATGATCTTAAGAAAAATTGTCTAGGCACTTTCCATCATTTTTACGTACGTTTTTCAGTTAAATCGGCTAATTACGATCTGTGATGCCGATAGACACAGTGCAACTAGTTCAGTTCGAAGCGATGATTATAAATATCTCCTAGAGACGCTGAACCGCGACTAGGGTGTCTGAAGCAACAGCATGCCTCCTGGCAGTATCTCAGACAATTTCGTCGAGTTTTGCCTTACAACATACAATCACATGCGCTGAATTGTTTGGCTCGAAAAGTTACTTATCGACTACCCGAGATTTCTGGACCCGAGTGTTCATCACCTTGTACAGTGATAACAGCTCCTATCTCATGGGGCAGAATGATGAAGATATCGTCCTTATACAGTGATAAGAGCTCCTATCTCATTGGCAGAATGATGAAGATATCGTCCTTATACACACTTCGTACAAAAATAAGTGCAAGTGTAATTTATGAGATTTCGGTATTGCTACTGGACGATGTACACTTCTTCCATCGATATTTCAAGTATCAATCTGGCAGTCATCTCCATGTAAAGTTGCACATTCTGATACAGTGTACAACTGGAGCATCATTATTTGGCGAACGTACACATGTTCTGGCTACATGTCCGCCATCTGGCGTCTGTACTGCCGTTTCAACAGTGGAACAAAAAAGTGGAAGAACGAGATTTATCCTCTACAGGTCGATCATAATGCTGTAAATGTGGGATCATCTGATTATTCTTGTCAGTCAATGCGGAAATTTGTGCAAGGACTATCTAGGAGCGGTATTCAAATCAGCAGATGACCGTGCTGTTGCGTCTAGTATGTTATCCGCTTCCATAGAACCGACAATACGTAAAGATACGAGGAAAGAATGGGGAACCGCACCTCCACAACCAAATAACGACACTCATTTACTCGCATGCCTTTCACGTATCTCAATGATTATGACGTAAAATCTCGTGAACGATATGTCGAGAAATACTACAATCCACCAAGTACATCAAGAGGTAAATGTGGATACTGCCTGCAAATGCGTTGTGAATAAAGCCAGTAATAAAGAAGCAATAAATCAAAACGTCATGCCCGCTGCTGTGTGGAGGTTGCTAGAGAGGGAAAGTTTTTAAATGGGTTCAAAATATCTGAACATTTGTTGGAAGTCTAAAAGTGTTCTCATTCTCAAATACTATGTTCCGAGTAATTTGCGCGTCGTGAGTATCGACCCCTCAAGGTATGCACACGTTTTCTAACATTAATACTCAACTTATTTTATTAAATATTCAACACATCTGATTCAACACCTCTTAATTAGTACATTATGACAGAATTTTGATTGTCCAGGGGACCCATACGCGGCTTTCATACTTAAGTAATGATTTTATTTGGAAGAAGTGTTTTCGTTGGGACGAGGGTGGTTGTTGAGATGAGAACAAAACACCTTTAAAAATGAACCGAACGTCGTGAAATAATAATAATGAATTCATGATACATCATTGTACATACACATTTCCATGTACATGTTTTTGAGTATAATGCTTACCAGAGCATTTCAATACCGCGGTGTAAATGATATTTGACGTAAGAATGTAGTCTTCGTGTATCTTTTGTTTTTCATTTTCTTTAAGGGATACAAAAATGTTAGTTCATTTAGTTGTTCTTGAAAGACTACATACAGTTATACGTGAGTAAAGAAGGGGTTTTCGTAAATACAGTCATGTCTTTACAGTATTCTCCCTCTAAAATGTATAGGTTAGGATATGGTTTTCGCTTCTTACCTGGTATATCACTAAAGCAACAATATCCTCTATCTGTATTTTGAGATTTTAATTTCAATTCATACTTGAGATTTTAATTGCATTTCGTACTTTATGCTGTAGTAGCTATAAATAAATGCACTACAGAAGCAGCAATTAAGAATTCATATTTGTGTCAAAAAATCTGTCTAAACTTATGTTTTGCATTCGGGTTGTTTGTTCCTGCTTGCACGACGGGTAGAGATATGGGAATGTCAGTAGCGCCACATATCCTGTAACACGTAAACTATAAGTCGAAAAACATTTACAATTACAGAAAGCACGTTAGACTGTTGTAGCAATAGATAAATCGCAATTCAAGCCAACAATGTAAAATATGTTTGTCGTTTCGGACAGCACATTCGTTCAGAAAACTCCCCTTGTAGAACGGGAAAGATGCAGTTAATAAGCGTTTTAAAACAAATAAAATGATATTTGTAATACGATAATGACAAAATGGAGTCTGTTATTCGTGATAAATATGTTAAGATATTGGTAGGAAGCAGGGAATTTTACCTAAGATAGTTATATGTGTCTTATATTAAAAATTTGCTGGAATAGAAAGTTTTAGCGAAAAATCTATATGCAGTGTCAGGAACTGGTTAAAGAACGTTTCTAACGGTAGCTCATTCATTCCAGTACGATTATTATGTGTTGAGGAAATGGTATCTTGACTTGGGGTCATACGCGCTCAACTCGAAGCTATAGAACACGGAAGACAGGGAAGAGTTTATAAAATGACTGTACGTCAATTCCAACGGACATAAGAGAAGATAGCTAAGAACAAGGCCGTGGAGACACGGCTACATAAGACACGATACAGAAACGGAGATCCGAAAGGAAAAATTAAATGGCCTTCGAAATACTGCTTTGAAAGATAAAAAGTAAAACGCTGTCGACAGTCCGCGCCTCATTTCCTAAAACGTCCGATAACTCAGACGGCAAAAGCAAGAGGGAAGGTAAACGTTTGAAAAATGATCATTTCATCAGTAACTGACGGACAGTTAACACTTGGGCGCAATGTGTACAAAGTGGTGGGCGAGCGCCACTTATCAAACGTCGATGGCTAAAAAGGCAGTGCCCAATGCGCATCCTAGTTAAAATAACCTCCTCTCGGCCCTCCCACCTGCTGGGAGAGGCTTAATAATTCAGAGTTTACTCACATGAAGGGAGGACCAATGAAGATGCCAAAGGCACACCACTTCTTGACAGAGGGCAACACAGAGGTCATTGGAGAGAATATAGGAACTAGTGGTAGCCTTTGCAGCAGCGTCGGCAGCCTCGTCTCCTGGCAGTCCGACATGACCAGGAACTCACATAAACAGCACAGTGGCTCCATAAAGAGCGAGAAAGTGACAGTTTTCCTGGACCAGTTGCATTAAGTGATGGGCAGTGTACAGCGCACATAGACTTTGAAGGGCGCTAGATAGTCTGAGCGGAGTACACACTTGAAAAGTCTGTGTCGCCGGCTGTACTCTGTAGCCTCATACAGGGCGAACACCTCGGCTGTATGTACTGAGCAGTGTGCCCGAAGCCGTTATCGGAAGACGTGGGCGCCTATGATGAAGGTACACCCAACACCACGGTCAGTTCGAGGGTCATCAGTGTACACAAAGGTGCTATCGAGAAGTTCTATGAGGTCATGAAACTCAAGGCGATATAGCGAGGCTGGAGTCGTGTCCTTAGGAAGCGAATGAAAGCCGGGGCTAACGCAGGACGCTTAACGAAGCCAAGTTGGTAAAGGGTTCACCCACCAGGAAAGTTTCAGCAAGTGTGAAGTTAAGCCGCCGGAGCAAGTGCCGAAAGCGAACTCCAGAAGATAACAGAGAAGAGGGACACTTGCCATACTGGCGATCAAAGGAATCATTGAAGAAGGAGGCTTAGGATGGGTAGCCACGCGTAGCATGCATACATGCTGAGGAGAACATCACGGCGGTAGGACAGTGGTAGTTCAGACTCTCAACTGGGCTGGTGTAAAAGGCGCCAGTGGCCAATGAATGCCACGATAGTGGAGAGTGTTGAGAAGGCCTAAGAGCGATGGATGTGCAGATACATAAACAAAGCACCCATACTCTAGTTTGACATGGGACCGGTGCAAATGGAGGAGGGTGTTCGATCTGCACTCCAGGAATTATCATTGAGAACACAGCACATTGAGGAACTGTGTACAGTGGGCTGCCAGGTAAGACACGTGGGACGACCACGAGAGTTTCCTACCGAGCATGGGTCCCAGGAATTTCGTAGTTTCAAAGAATGCAAAAGGCCCAAGAATAAAGATGGTGGGATAAACCAATTGGGCAGCCAGAAATTCATAAAGATGGCTTAATCAGTGGAAAAACGAAAGACATTGTCGATGCTCCATGTGTAAAGACGATGAAGACATCGCTGAAGACACCGTTCACTGAGGCAGGTCCGTGGAGAACTGCGATAATGGCAACATCGTCAACAAAAAGGAAGCCAGAGATGCCCGGCGGGAGGCAGGCCATTATAGTGTTAATGACCACAGCAAAGAGAACAGCGCTTAGGGCACACCAGTTTCCTGGATAAAGGTGTCTGACAAGGCAGAATCCACAAAAACCTTGAAATCTCGGTCTTTTAAACATTCCTAAAGGAAACAGGGCAGGTGGTCACGCAAGCCTCATGTGTAAAGAATACGGAGGGTACCAGTTCTCCAGCAGGTATCGTAGGCTATCTTCAAATTGGAAAACACGGCTACAGTCTGGGATATCCGCTGAAAACTATTCATGAAATGGATGGAGAAAGTAAGGAAATGGTCAACTGTAGAATGGCGCGCTCGAAATCCACACTGTGCAGTTGTTAGTAAACTACGAGACTCGAGCCACCATACCACCCAGGCAGCTTGACATTTCCACAAAATGGAGTTAGCAATAGGGTCAACAGTGAAGTCATCTGCTACCGTCAGGCTCGAAATTGGGGAATAGGTCTTGGTCCCAAAGGGCAGTGGGAGGTTGACCCATACGATAGAGGAAGGGGTGGAACTTCTAAAAGAACTTGTGAATGAAATACAGCTAGCTTTTTCGCTATCCCGAAGAGGGCGACGGCACTTTGCACGCATAATAGCAATTTAGCATTCTAGGATGGCGATTAAAAACGCGGAGAGCACGTCTCCACCCGCGTATTGCATCACACACCAAGGGACTGAGACCCGGCCTGGTAAAGAGGAACACCACTTTCATAATGTTGTATCTGAATATCAGTGGAGGAACGGAAGGCAGTTCTTTCTCAAGAAAGTACTTTCTCAGAGAATGTAGTGATGTTGGACTCTGGTCTGGAGCGAATTCGATATTGTAAGTGATCCCAAAGGTATTCCATTAGGTTTAGGTCGAGACTCCATTTCAGTAACGTTACTGTCCACGGACCATTGCCTCATAGATGCTGAAGTATGACAAGATCTGTTGACATCATATCTGAACTGTTAGTTTACTGTACGCAGTATACAATGCTTTAAATTGTGTTCCCATTCTTCTGAATTTAGCGTTTTCTCGAGCGGATTAAAGGGACAGCAACATAATCACGAAAAGCAGGACCGTGCCGTAAAAGCACCATCGTACTTCAAGCTTGGCGCCACACATGATGGGGGTTTACGTTCATCAAGCATTTGCCTTCCATCGGATTTCCACCGGGTACAGCGAAATTAATCACTTCCAATCATTACAGTCATGTCCGCCCCGGTAGCTGATTGCTCAGTGTGACGGATTGTCAATCCTCTTGGACTGGGTTCGAATCCCGGCTAGCTCGGAAAACTTTCTGCGCCCAGGGACTGGGTGCTGTGCTGTCCTCATCATCATCGTATTACCCTCATCTACTGCAGGTCGCCGAAATGGCGTCAAATTGAAAGGCCGGCACTCGGCGAGCGGTCTGCCCGACGGGGGGCCCAAGTAATACGATTTAAAAAAATACAGCCAGCCATCGCACAGTTTCATCACTCTTTACATCACCTCAAGTGACGCTTAGCACTGACTACAGAAATGTGTGGCTTATGGGGAGCTGCTCGACCATTGTACACAACTCTTCGTAACTCTTTACGTACAGTCACCGTGCTAGCTGGACTGCTGGCGGCACTCCAGAAATCAAGAGTGATTCCTTCCACTGATGTCATGTGATTTTGTAAAACCATCATTCGCAATGCTCGACACCAATGTCCGTTACTACATGCCTTTCTGGTCCTCTTATAGATGTAGTTGTTCCTAATTGTTTGCATTTCATAATCACATCACCAGAAGTCGATTTAGAAATATTGCAACGCCCCTGTTATTCAAGCGATATCCAATGAATAGTCCCCATTCGAAGTGATTGTAGTCTGCCGATATTCTGCTGTAACAGCTTCACCACTAACTACACACTCCTTGTATAGCCTCCTGATATCAAGTAGTCAATTCCGCATTATATAGGGGTGTCGAGATATTTTCATCAGATAAATTATGAACACAGGTGTGCACTGCTGGGCGGATACATGGACTACAGACTGCTATGCCTTAACGTCATGTTTGTTGTTCGTTTCCTATTGAATGTATCCGAAAAATATTTTTATTCTATTCGCATTGCCGGCCGCTGTGGCCGAGTGGTTCTAGGCTATCCAGTCCGAAACAGCGCTGTTGCTACGGTCGCAAGTTCGAATCCTGCCTAGGGCTTCGATCTGTGTGATGTCCTTAGGTTAGTTAGGTTTAAGTAGTTATAAGTGTAGCGGGCTGATAACCTCATATGTTAAGTCCCATAATGCTTAGAGCGATTTGAACGATCTTTTCACATTTTACGTTTACCACACCAACTTCTTATAAAAGCAGTAATTCCGTTCTGTTTCGTTTCGGGTGATTTTGACGAGAGAGTTAAGGGAGAGTATTAAGGATGTTTAACGTATATATCAATACATTCGAACTATCTGGACAAGTATTTCATTGCATGCAAAAATTCAAAGCATTATGCAAGTATATTACCGTTGGTATCTAAGTGAGCGAAATAGGTCTACAATTCAAAAATTTCTGGTAGCGACAGCTTCCTGTGCTTTGAAAGATTTCGGTTATTGATATTCATAGCGTCCGTAATACACTGAAGCGCCAAAGAAACACGTATAGGCATGCGTATCCAAATAGAGAGATATGTAAACAGACAGAATACGGCGGTGCGGTCGGCAACGGCTATATAAGATAGCAAGTGTCTGGCGCAGTTGTTAGATGAGCTACTGCTGCTACAATGGCAGGTTATCGATATTTAAGATAGTTTGAACGCGTTGTTATAGTCGGCGCACGAGCAATGGGGCACATAAACTCCGAAGTAGCGATAAAGTGGGGATTTTCACCGACGACCATTCTCGAATGTACTGTGAATATAAGGGACCCCGTAAAACGCCAAATCTCCGACATCGCTGTGGCCGGAGAAAGATCCTGCAAGAAAGGGACCAAAGACGACTGAAGTGCAATCTTCCGCAAATTGCTGCATATTTCAAAGCTGGGCCGTCAACAAGTGTCATCGTGCGAACCACTCAACGAAACATCATCGATATGGGCTTTCAAAGCCTTAGTCTCACTCGTGTACCCTTGATCACTGCACGACACAAAAACTTTACGCCCCGCCTGAGCCCGTCAACCCCGACGTTGGAGTGTTGATGACTGGAAACATGTTGCCTGGCCAGACGAGCCCCGTTTCAAATAGTATCGAGCGGATGGACGTGTACGGGCAAGGAGACAACCTCATGAATCCATGGACCCTACATGCCCGCAGGGGACTGTTCAAGCTGGTGGAGGCTCTGTAATGATGCGGGGCATATGTAGTTGGAGTGGTATGAGGCACCTGCTACATCTAGATACGACTCTGATCGGTGACACGTACGTAAGCATCCTGTCTGATCACCTGCATCCATTGATGTCCATTGTGCATTCCAAAGGGACTTTGGCAGTTCCATCAGTACACTGCAACTCTCAAAACGTCCAGAATTGCTACAGAGTTGCTCCAGGAACACTGTTCTGAGTTTAAACACTTCTGTTAGCCACCAAACTCTGGAGACAAGGACATTATTGAAAATATGTCGAGTACCTTGCAACGTTCTGTTCAGAAGAGATCTCCACCCCCTCGTACAATTATTCTCTTACATATTTATGGGCACCTCTGCAGGATTCATGGTGTCAATTACCTCCACCAATACTTCAGACAGTAGTCCAATGCATGGTACGTCGTGTTGCGGCACTTCTGTGTGATAACTGGGGCCCTACACGATTTTAGGCTGGTGTACCAGTTTCTTTGGATCTTCAGTGTATATGTAATGTATTTAAGTTCATATAACATTAGATGGATTTTTAGGGATCTAATTGTTTTCAAATCCTTAGTCACTTTAAGCCGAATTTTATCGAGTATTATTCTATGTTTGTTTTTGTCAGAGTACTCTAGCCAGTATTTGGTTGTGAGTATACGTGATAAATTGTCATTGAATCTCAGTCAACAAATATCTCGAAAATTTGCCTGAAGCATATTGTGGGTGACGATTTGTGTGCTGATTTCCTTCGCAGTCGGTGGCACCAAAGTGTTGTAAACATGTAAGTTGTGAGTTATGGTAGGAAATGAAAAATTAGGATGCCATCACGGTATGCTTATTGAAATTAAACACCGACATCATTATAGCAAAGCAGTTCTGTTTTTACCAAACATAATTTGCTCTAAAATGGTAGAAGTTTATGCTCGGAAGCGGTACCGACATCTCCCTTGAATTTTGTCGTAGCTCCCACTGCCATACTTGATGCAGTACTAAATCTGCTAAGTAGTATTGGACTATACTGTGCAACAGCATTAGTAGGTAAGTTTCCGAAATCCCGTAGTTGTGTTCTACTACGACACATTTACTTGAAATTTGGATTTGGCTAAAAGGTAGCTACACCCTTACTCTGTAATGGTGCAAACGCTTGACGCATTGTGGCGTCGCTTTCGGGCTTGTCGACGCATCAACAGAAAGATGTCGATACGAGGGAAAAATGTCACAGTTCAGAAGTTCATGTGTAGTGTAAGGTGGGTCAGTGATGTCACATTGCCACGAAATTTCATCACTGTTCTCTCCACCGCTACTGCAGACGAGTCACACGGTGGGATTGCATTCACACCATTTCGTACCTACGTTTCACCCCTTCTTTTGCCGCCTCTACCTTGTAGGTCGAAACTGAGACGTGCAGTGTTGAAATTACGCGGTTTTGTTATGAGCGACCGATTAAATTATTTCAGACACACCATTGCTCAGTAGCGACACGAAAAGGCTCAGGTGGGGGATAAAAGCATCCCTTCCGTTGGGGCATTGATTGCCACACATTTCGCGTTCGAAAACAGCAACAGGACGACGTTCTTGACAACCTCTGACACTGATACTCTTGTCTAGGCACATCGTAGACCTGAAACCCAATTCAGCATGATCGCTCAACTATGGAGTGTAGCGTGACTGTAACTTTTTCTCAGTTACTCAGGGAGGAAGCGCTGGAACCCTTCAGAACTTTTCCACTAAATTTGAAAGTAGTCAGAAGAGTGAATAAAAACGCAAAGGGTCGCTCTAAGACACCCCCAGTTCGGCAACACCCTCATGGCCACACACATTTATTGAGCGCTTACAAATGTTCCTGTAACAAGACAGCGGACACTGATTACAAGGCGCTAGCATGTCAGGCATCCCTTTGAAACCTCTTGGATTTCGCATGCGATCAGCAACCGCTAGTTTAGATATATACCGCCACTCAGGTCAGGGGTGTCGAAATGGATGCGTGGCACATGGACGGCTAGGAATAACTGACTGGCTGTCATCGTACATGTACGTTTTTCATGTACGTAACAATGATATGCGGATGGCACCGGGAGTGTTGCCCCAAATGGGGGGGGGATCTGAAGTGGAACACTTTGCTGTTTTATTCAATCATTTGTGAGTGTCACGACCCCTCCTCCTCTTAACCCCTCCCCCTACCAAAGGAGGACGATAAATATGAGGGCTGAAAAGCATAGCCGGCCGTTGTGACCGAGCAGTTCTAGGCGCTTCAGTCCGGAACCACGGGGCTGCTGTAGTCACAGGTTCGAATCCTGCCTCGGGCATGCATGTGTGTGCTGTCCTAAGGTTAGTTATGTTTGAGTGGTTCTAAGTTCTAGGGGACTGATGACCATATATATTAAGTCCCATAGTGATCAGAGCCATTTGAACCATTTTTTTCACGAATGCGTTGGCCGACTTGTCTCACAGTGGGATAAATTTATTAACAGTTATAGTAATAACATATGAAATAATGAACGATTTACTTACTTTTTTCCATCTGCCTCATTTTTATTCGACTGTTGCTTGTATACGAGCGTTGAGCTTAAATAGTGGCAGCTATTTATTCACAACCGATACAAAATAGTAATATGTTTGCACCTGTTACTGTCCTTCTAAGTAGTCACCAGCGTTGTGTAGAATCCGTTGCCAGCGATGCGGAAGGCGTAGTATACCGTTAGAAGAGCCTGTTCTGTTGATGGGACGAATGGAGCGGTCTACAACCTGTCGAATCTCTGGGACACTTCTGAAGCGAATGCCGAGATGTGGTTCCTTAATCATCGGAATGAAATCGAAGTCAGAAGAATTTCAGTGCGGGGAGTATGTTGGATGGTACAGTACTTACCAGTTCCATCGACCGAACAGCTCAGCCACAGCTTGCGCTATATGCGCCCGCGCATTGTCGTACAAAATGATGGGTAGGTTGCACAGAAAGTGTCGCCGCTTCTTTCGCAAAGCTGATCGCAGGTGATGCTCCATAAACGAACAGAAATACTGTGCATTGACAGTCTGCCGTGGAGGAACGTAATGCGTCAGGATAACACCATCACAGTGGTACGCGAGAATCACCATAAAATTAGACCGCTGCACTCGCACCATCGACAGAACAGGCTCTGTTAACGGTATACTACGCCTTCCACATCGCTGGAAACGGGTTTTACACAACGCTTGTGACTACTTTGAAGGACAGTAACAGGTACAAACATGTAACTCTTTTGTATAGGTTGTGAATAAATAATTGTCACTATTTAAGTTCCAACTCTCGTATGTAAAATTTAATGTTGTGAAAATACTTCCTGTTTTAGTAACCAGATGAGAGGTTATTTGCAAATGGCAGCAAGTGAAATCGAATAAAATATATATAAACCCCATATGTCACAACATCTGCTCTGCCCAAGCTGTCTCGAACCTTAGGAACAGCCTACTAGTGTGGTATGAAACTATCAGCTGGTGCTTGGGAGAATATAATAATAATGTTTGAATCTCCATAACATTTAAAGTATTAAATAAAGCATTTCACAAAATACATATAGAACCCAATTATGGAAAGCTGCTGTAGTACCATAGCTGAGCCGCTATTATTTTTATAGTAATATTAGTATCAAATTCAAATGACTCTGAGCACTATGGGACTTAACATCTTAGGTCATCAGTCCCCTAGAACGTAGAACTACATAAACATAACTAACCTAAGGACATCACTCACATCCATACCCGAGGCTGGACTAGAACCTGCGACCTTAGCAGTCTCGCGGTTCCGGACTGCAGCGCCTAGAATCACACGGCCACCGCGGCCGGCAATATTAGTTTCACTGAGAAACGTGTTTTTGAAGTTCAGAACTGAGAAAGGCATTTCAACTCACCGCTGCTTTAATTCGATCTGCTAATGTTTTAACGGGATGACACAAAACATATCGTCTTGTCAGTGGTGTCCCGTTTATGCGTAAAGTATCACACTGGACGTATCCGTGTTTGTAAGGTTCGTGTGGAATGAGCACAGTCATAATGCTTCCGCCATCGTCGTAGATACGCAGCAAGAGACGTGACTGTATGGGGTGGCTTGGATTAACAACACGATTGTCTTTGGCTCGTGTAGCGTGTTGAGGCCATGGGCTGTGTCCTATCCGGTATCCACGGCAACAGCGTAATGCGAAACCATATGTTGCTGGCCTCTTAGGTCAACCTCAATATAAGAGTGTAGATACAGAATGCTTGATATGCTCCTGACCCACTCTTATTTGTTCAGTCTCTCTATAGCTGGTAACAAAACGTAACTCTTCACCAAATTTGGCAAGCTGGTGACTTGAAAATTTCCGCAGTTTCTTTTTCAATAATTTTTTGAGTGGAGTTACAAAAAGACACTGCTCTATTCAAAAAGCATAGTTAAGCTGTCGCTCACATGACGGTTGGCTTGGACCTACTTCGCTTCACTAGACTTACCCCTGTGGAGGCGGTATCCCGTTACCTATAATCTGACGTCCAAACTGACTTAAACAGTGACTAACATGGGGATCTACAGCCAAATGCTGAATCAAAAACATGGTGCATCTTTTCTAAATTGAAGGTGGAGGGGGGGACAGAGGAAAGCAAAGGAAAACGATTATTGATGTGAGCTGTATCGGGAATTTTGGCGAAATCAGCTCCGACGATTGCAAATGTGTGCCGGAGCAGGATTCGAATCAGGGATCTCCCGCTTTCCAGGCAGGTGCATTAACGACTGCACTTCTCGGCCGCTCCACACTGCTCTCTAGTTCCACGTATCAGTGGTCCCTGTCCATTTCCTCCATGCTCGCTAGTTTGAGATTTTCGCGGGAGGTTGGACGTGATTGTGCATCCGCACTGAGGGTCATTGATTCATTGCCCATCGACGCGAATCAACTATATGAACACTGGGTGTCTCTTCTTTCGGACATGTCCGAAGGTACAGACACCACTCTTTCATATAAATGGTGCACCTTAGTTAGTTTAACTTTCCGGAAATCACCTGAACGATTCTAATACCAAAAAGAAGCAGAACATGTTAGTTTACAGGAGATGTGACAATATTTTCTTGTTTTAACATTAATAAACGTATTACATTTTCCAACCTTACTCATGGTCATACAGATAAAATGAATGTTTCTTTTTCCAATCTACCAATTTTTAGATATAAATTGGTCTATGGAACAGGAAGAGATGGCCAGAAGAAATGAATTTAATTCGGATTTAATTCTTGTTTTGCCATCTGTGAGACATTTTATGTATTGGGCAGATGAAGAAGGATCTTTTGATGATGTTTATTGAAATCATTTCCGAGCCACTAACGACTTTAATAATTGATAATAAAGGCCATTTTGTCTTCTAATGTTGTAGCAATTCATATGACTATTGTTCTGAAACTGTGATGAATCATTTATGACGAATTTCACTGGAGAATGCATATCTTTTTTAGGGGCAGCAGCACAATGTATGTCAGATATGTCATAATTATGACAAAGATGCACCATAATGGCTGCTTATAACAAGTGGTCTTTGTGCATGGCAGACTGTTTCGCAATTTATTGCCAATGTCAAGCACGTCTTTAATTAACTGTCCTGTGACCTGCAGCAGCCCCTGTTACTCAAGGCAGAAGGCAGCCACTGCCATAGTCTATAGCATGAGCACAGCACAGTAGACTCAGCTGCTTCCTCTGTTCATTTGAGCTTTCCAAATTCCTGTGTCAAATTGTGTGTGATGAATGACCGAAAAAACTACATCCTCCACCACATGGAATGGTGACACTGTTATAAGTAAATCAGGACACACACAGCAAGTTTGTATGAAATAGAAACACAGAGAAAATATTGTTCCACACAGATCTCGATTTGAGAAAATGGAGATAAATATGATCTCTCACTCTGAATCTATAGCCACTCCACATGACTATCCACACAGGAGCCGTGGATGAAAGTTACAGCATCGCACAGCGAGGCGCAAAGTGCAAAAAAGTGCATCATTCTAACCAGCTCTCTGCCAATAGACGTACAGAAAAACGCTTCGTCAGTTATAATACAGACAAGGATAGTCTTCAAGAAATCACAATCAATCTGCACAATTTCATTTACATACTGGTGGTTATCACACGGATTAATCAAAATACTTTTGGGGCGTCCTCCACAAACAAACTCGCCCTTGACCCTAAATCCCTACAACGGCAAATGTACCTCTTTTCTTTGAACGTGCACGTAATAAGCAAAACATAGAAATACATCTGTGCTATTCGCAGTTCTTCAGTCACGTTCTATTCCTAATATTTTCCGTGTATATGCTTTTGCTTTATGTGGTTTAAACATTCAGTGCAATGTGCATGCTACAGATAGCAACTTCCCCACCGCAATATTCGGCAGTTGTTCGGAAAATGGATATATTTGTTTAACAGCACACTGGGACATACGAAGGAGAATCACTCCCACATTACGGTCAAGGATAACGCTAAGTTTCTCTGTGCTTGGCCGTTGCTGCACATCTTTCACGATGAAATTGCTTCTATATTAAAACAAATTAGAGTTCTGAAACCTGTCTCTGAGGTCAGTGGGCATCTCCCCATGTAATCATAAGAAAAGCGAACGTGAAGTTCGGACTTTCTCCCCACTTTAAAGCTATAGTAAACGCCCAATCAGTGATTGATTTTTTCCAGCTCCTACAAATTGACGAGCTTATGGATCGTCTAGGAGGTGGATTATTCTTTTGAAAAACTGACTTACCTAATGCTTATTTTCAGCTTCCCCTGGGCGAGCAAACGAAAAAATTTATGGTGGTTAACACACGTGTCGACTTTTATTACTACGAGAGTCTTCCTTTTGGAAGCACCTCTGTTTCTGCGTTAATAAGGAAGTTTGTTGAAATGACGTCGAACATTCCGCCGTGTTGATATAATTTGAAAGAAGTCATTGTATCCCGAACAACACCGGAAAAGCATCTCAAAAATATGAAGTCTTATCTTTAAGTTTTAACTGACATAGGACTCAAGTGTAATTTACAGATAATTTCCTTTTCAATACTGAAAACGAATTTTTGTTACATGTCATTGGCACTCACAACGCTTGTCCCTCAACTAAGCATTTAGCTGAGGCCATACGGAGATTACCATCTTCTACAAATATATGAGAACTCCTACTTTTCCTTGGAAAACTGACTTACTACATCAAATTCATTCCAAAATCCGCTCCTTTACACCGTCTCCGGCTTAAAAATATTCCTTTGAAATGGAAAGGAGGACACGCACAATCCTTTCATGAGATGAAACGTGCATTGTTAGGTGCCAATGTCTCACATTAGATCCGTAAATACCAATAGTCTTAGCAGCTGACACATCACAGCATAAAGTACGGGCAGATTTACCCAACTAGGATGGCAACAGGGAATGTAGCATAGCATTCGCGTCTAAGACGTCGAACAAGGTCTAGGTTAACTACAGTCAATTGAAAAAGAAAGCTTTAGCCATAATTCACAGTGTCGCGGAATATCTTCATCATCCGTATGATAGAATAGGTTTTCTTGTGACTGATCCTAAGACCATCGTGAATTGCGGTGACTTCAGTACAGTCATTGTCTTTCACTAAAAGTAGCATTTTTTCGTATCATGGCGTATTTGTTTCAGTTACCTTTCGTGGTCTATGTGGTCTAAGTTTCACTGAATTATCTTACTTGGCAGCGTTATATCACTCGAAAATTAGTTTTGTCGTTAATTTTGGTCGAGACTGTATATAGATACAATTTCAGATACGTCTTTGTGATTATTCACTCCCGCTGAATGACGCAGGATTAGGTTTCCAGATTACTCTGCTAAGGATAACGTTGATCACACTGTCTCAACAACTGTGTCGTGATGCTTCTCTGTGTGGCATAGTCCTTTTAGTACGTTGCAAAATTTTCTTCTATTTGGAGTTCTACACTTTATAAATTCATAATAAGACGAATGTATCTTTATAACGTGTACTATAACAGTCCATAATAAATTTACAGATACTCTGTACAAGTCAATGCTTGAACCGCTGGGGAAGTATGACTTCTGCTTCCCAGATAATTCGAACCATCGCAAAAGCCTGTAACAGTGGTCAGTTGTATGTTGGTGATGTCTGGAAAATGTGTTTGAAAAAGCGTTTGTAGTACAGACGCGATAAATTAAAAAGTGTTGCCTGATGCTGACGTTTCATGGTGTATGCAGTCTAAATATATTAAATGTGTATGAAATCTTATGGGGCTTAACTGCTAAGGTCATCAGTCCCTAAGCTTACACACTACTTAACCTAAATTATCCTAACGACAAACACACACATACACACACACACACACACACACACACACACACACATGCCCGAGGGAGGACTCGAACCTCCCCCGGGACCAGCCGCACAGTCCACGACTCCAGCGTCCCGGACCACTCGGCTAATCCCGCGCGGCAAATAAATTAAGTGGTGAACTTCTTTCATTATTTTGTGCAGTGTGACAGCAAGAAGAAGTTTCTAAAATGTCTGCAATTATGTGTAAGGCTTGCAGCAAGTGTCTTAGTACTCTCATTCTGAAATACTGGACAGGTAATTTGCGTGCCTTGAGTTCCGATGCCTGGAGACGACTGCACTGTATCTAACTTTAACTGCTGATTTGTGTTAAAATTTTAACCTAAGATAAAAAAATCTCTTAGTGAGCAAAATTTTTTAAAGGCATCAGTCTTCTGACTGTTTTGATACGGCCCGTCAGTAATTCCTTTCCTGTGCTAACATTTGCATCTCAGAGTAATAAAAAGCGGCACTCCGTCGTCAGGCCACAAGTGGCCCATCTGGACCATCCGACCGCCGTGTCATCCTCAGCTGAGGATGCTGATAGGAGGGGCGTATGCTCAGCAGACCGCTCTCCCGGTCGGTAAGATGGTTTTCTGTGGCCGGAGCCGCTACTATTCGGTCGAGTAGCTCCTCAATTGGCATCATGAGGTTGAGTGCAACCCGAAAAATGGCAACAGCCAATGTCAGCCTGGATAGTCACCCAGCTAAGTGCCGGCCACGGCCGACAGCGCTGAACTTCAGTGATCTCACGGGAACCAGTGTATCCACTGCGGCAAGGCCGTTGCCTCAGAGTAATAACTGCAACCTGTATCCGCAGTTATTTGCTGGATGTATTCCAATCTCCGTCTTCCTCTACAATTTTTGCGCTCTGTAGCTCCCTCTGAGACCATGGATATTATTTCCTGAGGTCCTAACAGAAGTGTTACCATCATCTCCCTGCTTCTTCTCCGTTTTTTCCATATAATCCTTTCCTCTCCGATTCTGCGGAGAACCTCGTCAATCCTTACTTTATCACATCCCAAATTCTTCGATGTTTTTGCGGCCCGGCTTCCCCACAGTCCATGCTTTTCACTACTATACAATGCTGTGCTCGAAACGTACATTCATAGCAATTTTTCCTCAAATTAAGGCCTTTGGTTGATACCAGCAGGCCTTTTTTTAGTCAGTATTATGGCAACATTTTTAAATGCGATGAATAGTTGTAAGTAGGCTGTTTAGGTTTTTTTATTGGTAACGCCGCTGCCACGTAGCGCTCTGTATAAAAACCAATGGCTGTGCCGTGTGCAGTCTGTGGCTGGTTTGCATTGTTGTCTGCCATTGTAGTGTTGGGCAGCGGCAGCTGGATGCTAACAGCACGTAGCGTTGCGCAGTTGGAGGTGAGCCGCCAGCAGTGGTGGACGTGGGGAGAGAGATGGCGGAGTTTTGTAATTTGTAAGACTGGATGTCATGAACTATCATATATATTATGACTATTAAGGTAAATACATTGTCTGTTCTGTATTAAAATCTTTCATTTGCTAACTATACCTATCAGTAGTTAGTGCCTTCAGTAGTTTGAATCTTTTATTTAGCTGGCAGTAGTGGCGCTCGCTGTATTGCAGTAGCTTGAGTAACGAAGATTTTTGTGAGGTAAGTGATTTGTGAAACGTATAGGTTAATGTTAATCAGGGCCATTCTTTCGTAGGGAATTTTGGAAGTCAGACTGCGTTGCGCTAAAAATATTGTGTGTCAGCTTAAGCACATTCGTGTATAATTGTTCTAAGGGGACGTTTCATAGTGTTATGAGATTATGAAAATAAAATTTTTGTTCATCATGGATTCTGTTAGACAGGCCATCTGTAACTCTTATTTTGTGACTGTTTCAACCGTGAGAAGAACATTAGAACTAGGAGGGACGGTAAATAAGTAATACCATATCTTTTTGTCGTCCAGTGTCGGTTGAGAAAATGAGAAGTTTTTTGTGGCACATCGTGGAATTTTTCTGCTTCAGCCCCTAAAGTTTCATGTAGTTCATATACGCCTTGGCGCTGTAGGTAGCCTTGAAAATGGTGTCCATTAGGGAGGTGCGTTCCAAGCGGAGAGCTGTTATTACGGTTCCTTTGGCGGAAAAGAAGGTTGGTTTGATTTATGAAGGGGACGAAACTACTAGGTCATCGGTTAATTGTTCCACTGAACGAAGTCCATGGGATAAAATGGAAAACAAGCACGACACACCACAGGAGTTCTAGACGAAAAAAAAGTAAAGCTGACACACTAGGGACAACAGAAGAAACACAGACATACAATAAACAGGAAGAAGAGCTTAAAACTGTAGAGCAGATGTCCTGGGCTGGCTGATCACGAGAATAAGAAAGGATGAGCCAGCCACTCTGCAACACATTAAACTCTCTAACCTAGAACGACTAGGGTAGAAATAACAGGGAGACAAAGGACAGGAACTAAAATTAAACCGAAGAATAAAAACCAGCGTCACGTAGAAACTGTAAAACCAAGTTAGCCGTGGAGGCATTGTCTGCTGAAATCGAAGGGAGGGAAACAGGAAGATTAATATTCCGTCTTAGAGCGGCTAGATGTGGACAGTCCACCAAAAGGTGGAAGAAGTTAATAAAGAGTGAGAGCCGCGCAGGGGTAGACACGCGGGCTGGGCGTCTGGTAGCGGTTCGCGCAGCTTCCACCGTCGGAGGTTCGAGTCCTCCCTCGGGCATGGGCGTGTGTGTCGTCCTTACTATAAGTTACTTTAAGTTAGGGTAAGAAGTGTGTAAACCTAGGGACCGATGACCTCAGCAGTTTGGTCTCATAAGATATTACCACAAATTAAAAAAAAAAAGTTACAGAGTGAGGAAACATCTCTAAAAGACTGAAGCGGAACTGACGCTGGTTATCTAACAGTAGAACTCCGCATAGAAGAAACTCCGTATAGAAGAAAATGCTGGAAATCGCTATTTCAATACACTAATAAGTTGCTGCCACAAATTTGCCTATGCACATCTTTTACATAGTCTGTCGCGAGTACTTTGTTATGTCATTACGTTTCAGTGAGTGACAGGAGGAGATGCGTATAGCGACGAGTTGAATGAGAAAAAAAATATTGCTCACGACCAAAGAGCACATGTTCGTCGTCGAGTGTTATATGAAGCACAATTCGTGGGCAACTAGAGCGGGATTTAAGAATGCAGAATCTCACAGCGGTACCATTGAATTAAAAGTTCTCGCGTTTCCAGCCGCGTCAAGTGATTAAATTTACACGAACTTTCGTCCAAGAGAAATGACTGCCACTGCGATGCTGGTGAGTTCCTTACACTTGAACTAGCTGCCGGCTGTGACGTCACTGGTGGTCATGGCATCGCCATATACGGGGATACGTTGCCTTAGCGTTCGATGTGTCCGCAAAAAACTGTGCGGTTGCTTTGTCTCTCACAGTGCTGTGCTGCAGGCCACTATCTCTACTTAGGGTGTTGTCGGTGATTTTTATTTGAATGACTTCATCACCTGTGCAATCCCAGTCAGCAGTTCGTGGTCGTGCGGTAGCGTTCTAGCTTGCCACGCCAGGGTGCCCGGGTTCGATTCCCGGTGGGGTCAGGGTTTTACTCTGCCTCGTGATGACTGGGTTTTGTGTGATGTCCTTAAGATAGTTAGGTTTAAGTAGTTCTAAGATCTAGGGGACTGATGACCATAGATGTTAAGGCCCACAGTGCTCTGAGCCATTTGAACCTTCTTTTTGTACAATCCCAGAAACAGATAGTCCGAGCCACGACGGATATTTCGTCAAATTTTGTCCGGTGTCCTTTTACAAAAGATACTCAGCTAAAGCAGATATATAGGGATACCATAGGCAATAAAACTTCTCATGCTCCTTTGTGTGCTGTTCCACGGAGCGTACTGTTTGCTTGAAGTTAGACTTGCCGCACTCGCAGGGTATCTTATAGACCCCAGGTGTTCTAAGGACTGATACATCATTAACTGATCTTAGTAACTGACAAATTTTTGTCGGGGGCTTCAAGAACGATCTGGTCTTGTGTTTTTCCAGCAGTCGGTTTATCTTTCCCGGCACGGAGTAGCAGAATGGCAAGGAAGTAACTTCTTTCCCTTCTGCTCCTCGGTGGCGTTTTTGTGATTCTTGCTTGAAATTACATCATTTATTTGGTCAATGCTGTAGCCGTTGTATCTGAAGACCTTGTGTAGGTGGCTCCGCTCGTTGGACAGGTCGCACTATGTACCAATGTTTGTAAAACAGTGCACTTCTGTCCCGGGTGATGATGACTGAAGGCGTGCAAGTACAGATCTCTATCGATAGGTTTTCTATAGATGGTGCGGCCAAGGCATTCTTTTCATTTGCGGCAGACGAGGTTTTTTTTTTTTCTTTATTGGATTTCGATTCCCCCCGGAGGGGGTGGGCTGGCAGCAGCTTAGTATGCCGCTCTTTAGTCTAGAGACTTTGTTTTAAAAAGGTGAAGATAAAGATATAATAAAAAACAGGCGATAAAATCGGAGACAAAGGGTAACATGGCGAAAACATCGTGGAACTTAAAACATATAACAAAGGGATGATGGTGCTAATAAAATATATATGAAGCAGACAGGTAAAATAATAAACAGACAATTTAAAAACCCGTAGGCAGTCTGATTTCTGTTCGCAAAAGACGTAAAATTCACACACCGCGACAGCATGGTTTCTGTTCGTAACGGGAAAAGGCGAAACAACACTGAACAGTCACTGGAACACTGCACAAAAATATGACATACCACAGCCGAGGGCACGTGGGGGGAAAATGGACAGATGATGGGAAAATAAAAAAGGGGGAAAGTGAGGAAAAGCGAGTGAGAGGAGGGGGGAAAGGAACCAGTGGAGTATGAGGACCCATAAGAGGGGTGGGGCTGCTGGGCAGACACAACAGGGAGTGGGGAAGGTATAAGAGAGGATTACAAAAGGATTTTCACATATGTCAACACCTGCTTTCTTTGGGATTGGAATTATTATATTCTTCTTGAAGTCTGAGGGTATTTCGCCCGTCTCATACATCTTTCTCACCAGATGGTAGAGTTTTGTCAGGACTGGTTCTCCCAAGGCCGTCAGTAGTTCCAATGAAATGTAGTCTACTCCCGGGGCCTTGTGTCGATTCAGGTCTTTCAGTGCTCTGTCAAACTCTTCACGCAGTATCGTATCTCCCATTTCATCTTCATCTACATCCTCTTACATTTCCATAATACTGTCCTTAATTATATCGCCCTTGTATAGACCCTCCATATACTCCTTCCACCTTCCTGCTTTCCCTTCTTTGCTTAGAACCGGGATTCCATCTGAGCTCTTGATATTCATACAAGTGGCTCTCTTTTCTCCAAAGGTCTCTTTAATTTTCCTGTAGGCAGTATCTATCTTACCCCTCGTGAGATAAGACTCTACATCCTTACATTTGTCCTCTAGCCATCCCTGCTTAGCCATTTTACACTTCCTGTCGATCTCATTTTTGAGACGTTTGTATTCCCTTTTGCATGCTTTATTTACTGGGTTTTTATATTTTCTCCTTTCATCAATTAAATTCAATATTTCTTCTGTTATCCAAGGCTTTCTAATAGGCCTCGTCGTTTTACCTACTTGATCCTCTGCTGCCTTCACTTCATCCCTCAGAGCTACCCATTCTTTTTCTACTGTACTTCTTTCCCCCATTCCTATGAATTGTTTCCTTATGGTCTCCCTGAAACTATGTACAACCTCTGGTTCTTTCAGTTTATCCAGGTCCCATCTCCTTAAATTCCCACCTTTTTGCAGTTTCTTCAGTTTTAATCTACAGTTCATAACCAATAGATTGTGATCAGAGTCCACATCTGCTCCTGGAAATGTCTTACAATTTAAAACCTGGTTCCTAAATCTCTGTCTTACCATTATATAATCTATCTGAGACCTTCTTGTATATCCAGGATTCTTCCATGTATACAACCTTATTTTATGATTCTTGAACCAAGTGTTAGCTATGATTAAGTTATGTTCTGTGCAAAATTCTACCAGACGGCTTCCTCTTTCATTTCTCTCCCCCAATCCATATTCAGCCACTATGTTTCCCTCTCTCGCTTCTACTACTCTCCAGTCACCCATGACTATTAAATTTTCGTCTCCCTTAACTACCTGAATAATTTCTTTTATCTCATCGTACATTTCATCAATTTCTTCATCGTCTGCAGAGCTAGTTGGCATATAAACTAGTACTACTGTAGTAGGCATGGGCTTCATGTCTATCTTGGCCACAATGATGCGTTCACTATGCTGTTGGTAGTAGCTTACCCGCACTCCTATTTTTTTATTCATCGTTAAACCTACTCCTGCATTACCACTATTTGATTTTGTATTTATAATCCTGCATTCACCAGATCAAAAATCTTGTTCCTCCTGCCACCGAAGTTCACTAATTCCCACTATATCTAAATTTAACCTATCCATTTCCCTTTTTAAATTTTCTAACCTACCTGCCCGATTAAGGGATCTGACATTCCACGCTCCGATCCGGAGAACGCCAGTTTTCTTTCTGCTGATAACGTCGTCCTCCTGAGTAGTTCCCGCCCGGAGATCCGAATGGAGCACTATTTTACCTCCGGAATATTTTACCCAAGAGGACGCCATCATCATTTAACCATACAGTAAAACTGCATGCTCTCGGGAATGTTCCAGGAATAGGAGCAGACGTGGGAAAGGAATGAGGTCATAAAGGATCGCAGACAAGGACGTCGAGAAAGGGCAATGTATTGTCGTTTTGTACCTTCATATTCAATCCCAAATTATTTGCGAAAGAGTTCAAGACTGGAAGCGGTTTGTAAAAATCTCTAGCAAAGCCTGCAATTCAAAACATAAGGGCAAAATGGTGCGAAATGCGTTCTGTAGTGGATAAAAATTGTAAATATCCGAAAAGATTTCCAGTACCTGAAAACAATCCTCTATTAAAGGAAGCGTGCAATAAAGTCGCCAAATTCTCAACGCCCTCTATCTATGCAGGTTGTAATTAATAAGCCGTTGTATTGAAACATTATCAAATAGAAACCTGCATCTGTATCCTTACAAATTTACTGTTGTACCTAAATTAAAGTTTCCAGAGAACTTTCGTGTGCCGTAAGCGAAGCAGGAATCAGGACTTTCGAATCCTCAGTTCATAATTTCTTCAAATGATGCCTGGTTCATTCTGTTAAGGTATGTGAACTCTCACAACATGCGCCATTATGTATCAGAAAACCGCTCGTCAATATTTTGAAGAGCAGTTGGATAATCTCAAGATTGGTGTTTGGAGTACAATACTTGGTCTCCTCTTTGCAACCCAATTCTTTGACCAAGCTGGTTATGGCAACCGGTATGTCATACAAGAAGTTCACTCAATACTCACAGAAGATGAATACTGTATGAATATTTTTACCTGTGGGACGAAGGGTTAGGTGCACTCAAATAATCTTCATGCATTGGAACAGCTGCAGCAGAACAATGAAACCGCTACTGCTTCTATCACTCAGGCAGAGCTACTACACCTGTATTACAGTGAGATAAATCGAAAACAGCGCTGCATTGGCGTCAACGGCGACTGTTTTCATCATCATCTTCATCTTCATCGGTGATGTCCATTAAAAAGGGTCAATCTCGCACAAGTCTTATTAAAATTACTTTCTGGTCGTGTTTCATTTTGACCATCCTACAGCAGTAAGATGTGACAAGTTGTTTAGCGCCTTGACTAACGCCCATGATGTCAATCAAATAATGGTTGAAAAATCAAAGCACATAATAGCCGCTAGTGCTTATTTTAGTAGAGGACATTTTTGTTTAACTTTAAACTCTCATATCACATGAAAGTGACGTAATACTTTCTTAAAAATAGACCGAATGCTAAATAGAGGGCCGCAGTTCATCAGTGCAATGGATCCAACGCGATATTAAAATAGCCCAGCGAGTTCTTGTCCTCTATGCTTATTGTCACTTTGTTGAAACCCACGTTCCTGTGTTTTGAGGAATTACCCGAGTATCTGGGGTACCCACATTATGAGTGACTACTTCTATATACTGAGATGAAGAGTGTCATGGGGTATCTCCTAACATGCTTTTCCCCTGCGTAGTGCAGAAATTCGATGTGGCATAGAATCAATTAGTCGTTGGAAGTCCCCTGCAGATATGTCGATTCAAAAATGGCTCTGAGCACTATGGGACTTAACATCTGAATACATCAGTCCCCCAGAACTTAGAACTACTTAAACCTAACTAACCTAAGGACAAGATTCGAACCTGCCACCATAGGGGTCGCGCGGTTCCAGACTGAAGCCCCTAGAACCGCTCGGCCACTGCGGCCGGCCAGAAATGTAGGGCCATGCTGCCTCTGTAGCCGTCCTTAATTGCGAAAGTGCTGCTGTTGCAGGATGTTAGACACTGACTGACCTCTCAAATATGACTCATAAATGTTCGATGGGAGTCATGTCGGACTATTTGCATAGCCAAATGATTCCCTCGAACTTGAAACCAATCACGAACAGTTGTGACTCGGTACCACGGCGCACTGTCGCACATAAAAATTCCACAGTCGTTTGGTAACACGAAGTCCATGAATGACTGCAAATGGTCCCCCAGTAGCCGAGTATAGTCAGCCAATGATCGATTCAGTTGGATCAGGGAACCCAGTCCATTCCATGTCAATGCAGTCCACAATATCTAGCAGCAACCTGCAGCTCGCCTAGTGCCTTGTTGACAGCTTCGGTCTATGAATTCGTGGGGTCTGTGCCACACTCAGAACCTACCATCTGCTCTTACAAATTGAAATAGGACTCGTCTGACCAAGCCAGTCCTCTCCAGTTGCTGAGTGGTAAGCGCGGCAGCATGTTAGCCAATGGGCCCGGGTTCGATTACCGGCTGGGTCGGAGATTTTCTCCGCTCAGGGACTGGGTGTTGTGTTGTCCTCATTATCATTTCATAATCACCAGTGGAAAGCAACGGGAAACCACCACTGGAATCACTTCCCTAGACGCTCATGCGGTGGACCACTCTGACGAGGCTTCCCCATGACAAGACCTGCCGTAAGGCAGAACACGAAGTTAGTTAGACCTGGCTACGGTTTTTCAGTCGTCTAGGATCAAACCAATGTGTTCGCCGGCCCAGGAGAGGCGCTGCAGGCAATGCCGTGCTCTTAGCAAACGCATTAGCGTCCGTCCTTTGCTACCATAACCCATTAACACCAAATATCGTTGCACTGTCCTAAGGGATACGTTCCTCGTACGTCTCACTTTATTTCACGCACAGTTGCTTGTCTGTTAGCACTGGCAACTCTACGCAAACGCCACTGCTTTTGGTCTGATGGCCATCGGCTACTGCGTTATCCGTGACGAGAGGTAATGCCTGAAATTTGGTATTCTCGGCACACTTTTGACACTGTGTATTCGGGATTCCCTATCAATTTCCGAAAAGGAATGTCCCACGAGTTTAGAGCCAACTAACATTCCACATTCAAAAAAATGTTTCAAATGGCTCTGAGCACTATGAGACTTAACATCTATGGTCATCAGTCCCCTAGAACTTAGAACTACTTAAACCTAACTAAACTAAGGACATCACACAACACCCAACCATCACGAGGAAGAGAAAATCCCTGACCCCGCCGGGTAGCGATCCCGGGAAACCGGGCGAGGGAAGGGAGAACGCTACCGCACGACAACGAGATGCGGGCTACCACGTTCAAAGTCTATTAATTTCCGTCGTACCTCCATAATCACTTTAGAAAGTTTTCATATGAACCTGCTGAGCACAAATAACAGCTCCGCCAGTCCAGTGTCACTTTATACTTTGTGTACGCGATACTACCGTCATTGCCATATGTGCATAACGCTATGCCATGACGCTTGTCACCTCAAAGTATTTAGACGTAGGTCGGTGGCGGTTTCCCGTTCCTTGCCTCCCTCACGCTGTCCCGTGTGCTGGTCTGTGACGGCCAAGGCCGGAGCGGACCGATGATCAGCTTCGATCTCCGGCTGATGGGAATTTGCTCTCCATACGGGAGCTGTTTCCATCAGCCGCTGACAACAGCGCCCGCTGTTTTTCTATTTTCTGGGCACGCATTAGACCGGCGACGGGCGGCCATAAGCGCGCGGCCGGCTCACAGATTGATAGCGTTCCCCGGAGTCCGCGCGGCATTATCGCAGCATCGGCTGTCCCTCTGCTTACGCCCGCCTGTGTACACACCTAACAGCGCGCTTACGCCACAACTGAACAGATTCTCGATGGTCTACGGACAGATATTGTGGCAGGGCATTCAGGTAGCGGATCTGACTCCCGATGAGCCATCAACATCAAGGTCTTAAACAAATGCGTTAAGAGAACATCCTCCTACCTGCAGACCGTGCACAAATTTGGCTACTGATCGACCAACTGGTCAAGGCAGCTGCTGTATAAATGACAACTCAGTGACACTATTAAAATTTCTGGAAAAGATTTCACCTATTCCTATACTGCCTCAGAAAAATCGATCCATAATCCCCCCTCCGGCCAACCTGATTTATGATTTCCGTGATTTCCCTAAATCGCCCCTGAAAGGGCACGGCCGACTTCCTTCCCCGTCCTTCCCTAATCCGATGAGACCGATGACCTAGCTGTTTGGTCTCTTGCCCCAAGCAACCCAACCAAATCGATCCAAAAGAAAGCAGTCAGCAACAAATATAACATTCAACGATTTTATAGCAACGAATGGAAAGAAAATCACCGAAAGAAACGAGAAGGGAAAAGTTCTTCCCCCAAAAAATGTAGCAGCTAAAAGAAATCAAATCCCCAAAACCAGAGGGAAGAAACCGCCGAATAGGCGTGTATTTGAAGACTCTGTTTCAGAAGAAGATGATGATGATAATTCCCCACACGGTAGTTCCTCCGATTAATCAAATTTCGTCGAAAACGAATGTGTAGAGTGCCTTGTACTTTATCAAGAAACAGCATCTATCTCTGAATGGATTCAATGTGTAGGATGTTCTAGGTGGCTTAATGAATCATATAGTCTCAATGAGAACATGTGTTATTTGTGTGGACGACTTAAAAATAAATGTGAAGAACAAAAATCAAAGTGAATGTCATTTTCGGTGTATTTTGCCATTGGCAACCTGTCCCTCCCTTCTCCGGCATCTTGCCTGCAACTTACTAATTAATGGAAATCTACGAGCCTTTGTATATCACATGAATGTTCCTTTGTTATAAAGTTTTTTGTAATGCGATGGTATCTATAATAAAATACACTGTTCAAACCAACAATGTTTCTAATTTTATTGCGATTTAAGTGTTTATACATCGATAAAAATTTATTTGAAAAAATGTGCGGCGTCTGTCCCGCCTTTACCTTACACAAGGTATAAAGGTGTATCGCATCGGTGAATCGTAATTTGTACTCATGTGATTCATGTAAAAAGTTTTCCGGTGTAATTACGACCCCCCCCCACCCGACAGGAATTAAAAGACATTGAAAGCGGAACGATAGTTGAGGCTAGATGGATGGGACACTCCATTTCTGAAATCGTTAAGGAATTCAATATTCCGAGGCCCACAGAGTCAAGAGTGAGCAGAGAACAACAGATTTCAGGCATAACATCTCATCAAGGACAGCGCAGTAGCCGATAAGCCTTTAATTAACGACCGAGAGCAGCGGAGTTTGCGTAGACTTGTCAGTACTAACATAAGAAGCAACGTTTCGTGAAATAACCGCAGAAATCAGTGTGGGACGTAGGAGCGTATCCGTTAGGACAGAGCAATGAAATTTGGCGTTAATAGGCTGTGGTAGCAGACGACCTACGCTAGTGTATTTGCTAACAGCACGACATCGCCTGCAGTGCCTTTCCTGGGATCGTGACCTAAATTGACTTCTGAAATTAGAGAGAAACACAAAAACAATAATTCTAGTTAATTTCTTCTGTCCCTGTCTTTTAAGACATCTACGCTCAAATCTGCACGAACTATTAACCGTTTCTTCGTATCTGACTGGTAGCTCAATAACTCAACAAGATTTCTCATAAACAGCTGGAAGTATTTTAGAAGTGATCAGTAAACTGGTACAGTTATGAGAGACGTATTTTGTAGAAAAAAACCACAAACACGAGCTTCTAGGTTCTGATCAACACAAAAACTAGTTGGTTCAACATTTCTGACTTTGTGGCCCACTTTTACACTTACTACAACTTCTGCTTTTCCCATGTTAACTTTACTTGAAAATTATGCAAGTATAATCCCTGATATTTAAGTTCTCCAGACCTGTGGTTACGTGGCATTTAGAGAGGCACGAAGCATCTATCCTTTCAGAATTTTTCACTCCTTCTGGGCATACAATATGCTCATCTATCTTGTTTTTCAACCCTCTAACGTTCTCATGAAACAATTTTATTATTCTGGGTACTGTTACACATATTACGGTATTGTACTGCTCTAATTTCTTGCAACACTCTCTGTCTGTAACCTGATTCAAACCTAAGAAATGTGCCCCTTGAATTCCAATAATCACAGTTATTTTGTCATGTGTGCTTGTGGCAGCCCTTACACTTTCTGCAACATGCTGATAAAATCTTTGCTTCCCTCCCCCATTTAAGTGTAGACCATAATTAGTGTATCCGCTTCTCCCAATAGCAGCGACAGGCACGGCACAGATAGGAGTCTTTATTTTATCCAAAAAGCAAGTCTCTCAGCTCTTTGTTCACACGGCCAAAAGCCCTGTTATCCCGGGGCTTGTCAAGTCGCTGCAAAACTTGCAGAAACCCCACACGAGTGTGTGCTGTTGTTGCTGCTATTTTCTGCGGGTCACCTTTAATGCTATATTCTATATCTTGTTCAAAACTGTTTCCCGCTCCTCCTACAATATGTACCTCATTCACGCCATCGAAATCTCCGCACAAGGCCTCTATGTTCTGTCACCTGGCTAAGCTTGGCTCTAGGTTTCACGATGCCTGTGACCTCGTATTCTACGCCTAGCTTTTTCTGTAGCAGTTGGCCTACACTTCTCCCGTGACTGCTTCCTAGCAGCAGACTTCTTTCTACGTGACTTTTTACCGACTTAGCACAAAAGTCATTCCTGCGAGTCTGCCGCACCATATTAAGCTCAAAAACTGGTTGAAGCTCTTCCCTTTTGCAGGTAACAAGTCAAACTGATTGCTAACCGGAATCTGAAATAATGAGGTTTTCTCCTTTTGCCTCTAACTTGTCGCTTACTTCCATTGCCCCGCCCCCCCTCCCCTTCAACCTATCTAATTCAAAATACACCATTTGTAATTCTGTCTGGAGGACATAAATTTTCTTCCCCTCTTCCACGATTTTCTTGTCTCGACTGCCTAATCTACAACGTCATGGAAGAGACTCAGTAATTTTTTAGCTTCCCACCTGCATTCTTCCCAACGAAGCACCAAGCCACAGTCCTGACATGTTTCTTCCACAAGAATAAACCTACGGCAACATCCACATTTGTGATACATGACGCTGCGCTTACACTAAACTAAAAATCACTACAACATACTTCCACTGTAATAATGTAATAATCAATAAACTCATCCTTTGATGAGTTGCGCAGCTTACTTCCAGGCGTCAGAGAGACTTAGCTAATAAATACTTAAATATGTAGAATATTATTAGAGATACAAATAGATACAAACAAGCTACATATAATCTTACAAATTAATAAAATTGTGGACAGAAACTCATAACTCGATGACCCTCTCCCAGATCTGCTTTTGTGATAAGCCCCATAATGTACTGACAGTAACAATTACTATATTGCTATAATAATTGTCCTTGAAGTATATTTCGTAGTAGTTTGTAAACAGGGGCAGGATGTTGTTGCCTAAGACTTACTTGAGAAGTGCAGTTAATTTAGGAAACTAACCCTTGACACACATAAGACTTGTAATATCAAGTCGAAAACAAAAGACTCAATGCAGTTCTGAGGCTTTGCCTTTTGATCATTAGCTATGGTTGGCAGCCGTCTTATCTAACCCATCCTAAGCTTATCGTTGAAAGATTAGTCACCTCTAGAGAAATTATAACAAGGCTCGTCTAATACCGTGTAATTCAGTCCCAGGACCTGAAACCGCCTGGATTCGGTTAGCAAGTGAGTCCAAAGGGCTGTACATGTACGTCGCATCTAAATTAAGCTACTCGCTGAGCATATGAACGCGAAATTCCACCTAATTGCGGAGATGTTGATGTCGGTATTTTACTCGCTGCTCCAATGTATCCCACAGTCTTTCTATGTGGCTCAAGTCAGCTGATTCTGCAGGCCAATCGAGACGTAATAATGCAGGGGAGTGTTCATAAAACCAGTGACATATTCTCCCATCCTAGTGAACGTTGTTGTTGTCATCGTCTTTATGCGCCTGTGTGAGCTATGACCTCTTTCGAGGTGACCGACTCCAAATGTTCACTGCGTGCAGTTCACGTCGCAATGTTTTTTAGCATCGGGTTGGGACTGACCTTCATTTACTGCCTGCTGCAGTCCCTGTCACGTTTGGAAGCGACTTTGATTCACAAGCAGTGAAACGCGTCCTGGGCCTCTCAGTCAGGTGGTTTTCTCGGCAACAGATGTGACGTGTTTCCTGGCAACGCGATTTACACTACTGCTTGGGCAGTTCTCCGCGAAACGCCAACAAATCTTTCAACTTTGTACTAAGTATGACGATGGCAAGGCCGAACGCGATTGGTCGTTTTTCCCACTCCTTTAGGTCCTTAATATACCCATGTTTACGTACAATGTCTTCTTGAAACACAAATGTATTAGTGATTGCTATTGCCTTACCCTCACGTAGAAACAGTGCGCGCGCAACTGAGCACGTGACTTGACCGCTGCGCCGTCTGTGAAGGCTGAACGATTCACCTTTCAGTGCGCACTGGGGTGAATAACTTTTTCCCAAGTGGGCTTATCTTTATTTTTTTCTCTTATAAATTACTAACGTTTTTAATTAATACTCTTCGTTTATTAAGTATTTTGCATTTTGTTTCATGAACTTGCTTTTTATCTCACTGTTACTACATTTACTTTTATTTTCTGAAAACAGTAGATGCTTATAGAATGGAGAAATTTACATTAATGCACGTTGAAATCTGTAAAATATACGAGCTGTTTTAAAATTATAGGTAACCAATCATTAAACATACTGTAAATGAACTGAAATAGCATGTGTGACTATGTCCTGTGGGTAGTGAATTGGAAGATTTGCCGTTGACCCCGTTGGATAGCCTACCGCCACGCTTCGTTTCGTTAGAGTTCAGTAGTCTTGTAATCAGATTTCCATAGTATGCTCCAGCGACGGTTTGCACCCCACGAGCATAATCTCTTAGAGTCAGCAAATGCTAAACTCTAAACACGCTCCTTTCCCGATTAAGGTGCAGTGCATGGTTTTGCAGAGGTGGCAAATCCACATGTTTTCATTGCTTGCTTTGCTCCATTGCCTCAGAGTCCTAATTATACGTACAACAACGACTCGTGGTGGTTATATAGATAGAAACGCTGTGTGGAATGGTCTGTCGCAGCTGCAAGATTCCCATTACTGCCCGGTTCGGCGGAACGGGCGTGGGCAGTCGCCTCACCCTGCTTGAGGCAGCCCTTGTCATGCTGAAAATGTCGTACGTCATACTGAAACTGAATCTTAAGTAATTTTAACGTTTTTTACGCTACGCACAGCTTCGTGTACCCGAGCCTCCACCTCTTTCTGGGGGTTCCCTTTTCGTCACAGAGAAATGTTTTGCAATTCGTTCATCGTCACTCCGATTTATTTAGTATCACGACGACAAGGATCTACTCCACCTGACGGCTGCATCATATAATTGCGCTTTGTAGCAGTATCTATTCATCACCGCTACACGAATTGTTGGAGCGTTATTCTCTACAAATGAATCGAGCGAGGTGGCGTAGTGTTTATCACACTGGACTGGCGTTCAGCCAGCCTGATTTAGGTTTTGGGTGATTTTAGGTTATCCGTGATTTCTCTATATCGGTTCATGAAAGTTCCGGGAGTGTTCCTTTGAAATATCGGCCGCCTTCCTTTCCCATCATTCCCCAATCCAATGGTACCAATTACCTCCTTGTATTGTCCCCACCTGCAAAAGAAGCAACCAACCACTCTATACACCATACGTTACGTGATTTTTTCCTCTTTTACCGACGTTTTATGCTACTCAGATTTCAGAATGTAACACTACTGCAGACATGTACCCAGAAACAAATTAAAAAGTTGGTAACTTTAAGTTTTCAAGTGATAACTAATGCTTAAAGTACATGCATCTAAGTACTGAGTTTAAGAAAATTGTGAACAGCCCCTACAATTTTATTCTCTTTATTACACTACTGGCCATCTGCATTTCTTCTGGTGTAGCAATTTTAATGGCCAGTAGTGTACCAAAATCAACATTATTCCTTTCTGGCTTTGAGCACTTTGCGACTTAACTTCTGAGGTCATGAGGCGCCTAGAACTTAGAACTACTTAAACCTAACTAACCTAAGGACATCACACACATCCACGCCCGAGGTAGGATTCGAATCTGCGACCGTAGCGGTCGCTCGGTTCCAGCCTGTAGCGCCTAGAACCTCACCCCCACTCTGGCCGGCCGTCCATTGTAAATCGGTTTTGCATTAACGCGTTAGAATATCAATGGAGATTCGCTGCTATACGATAATCACAGTAAACACTGGACCCCTGGTAGTAGCTGCACTTCAGTTGTAACCACCAGATACTTTCCAGATGAAAGGTGGGGAGAAGCTGAGGCACGGCTTCACACAGACTGTGTCAGTTTGCTAGTCGACAGTATCAACATTGTGCCTCAAGACAGCATCAGGACATACCTACATTCACCAGCCAGAAGAACCCAGTTGTTCAGAAGTGCTATCAGCTAACAGTATAAACTGTGTGCGTTATGGACATGTCAATAACCTATTAACGTCTGATAAGTTCTTGAATTAATGGCGGTAGTGCATCTGCGAGTAACTTGCTACCTGGGATCGGTTACGTTGTTTCCGCCCGCACACACAGGACTTAACCAGTGTTAACAAAAGGATCAGTGCAACTGAACGCTGAACAGCTTTTCCATACATCGTCTTTTGCTGATAAGCTGCATAATTTTTATTAATAAATCAGTATCAGTTGTTGATAATTTGTCTGGCCCTCAATTTTTGCCATAGTTTGCATTAATCTGTTTCATAGTGTGATGAGCTTACAGTTGCTGCCTGTGAGCTAACTATTCAATAAGAGCAACTATTTAGGGCGGTAGAAAGTTCTAGTCTTGCCAAATTGTGTTTGACGTCAGGAGTCAATATCACACAATTTTTTTTCTGCAGTCTATTATTTCGAGTACTTTAAAAATTCTGAATAATCACACAGACGTTATCCGAAACGGTGTTATTATGTTCCATACAAATCTGATAAAGGTTAATTTCCTTTCCAGAAAAAAACAGACAGCGTGGTGCAAGGCTCTTTATAGCCTGGGATGCGAGGCATGGACTACATGTCTCGTGGGTAAATCACTTCTGTGAAAATTACTAAGCGGTTATCACACTAGAGAGCGCGTTTGTGTTAGGCACACTGACATTCAACGGATCAGAAATGCTCTCCGTTTGGACTAGAGAGGAACGTATTATCATAATACACAAAACATCAATGAAAGAAATTATTTCAATCGAGAAGCTGTCTTTGCTTTGCTGCTCTATTGCAATCCACAGAGAGCTGCTTATTTGGCAACCTAATCTGCCAGTTCGTTACCTGGTTTGTTACTGGGCAGTTTTATCAACATCTCATCAACTTTGCTCCTTTCTATATTATTCTTAACGTCATGCTTAAAATCTTGAACATAAAAAGATGATTTTGTTTTTCCGTATAGTAAATCAAGGCAGGACGGGAATACGATACTACAACGATCGTGTTTCGGTCTTCGAGTTTCTCATTTGTAAAGGTTTCGGCTGATCATCCTGTCGTTATCAAAGCTTCATTCGTTGTATTACGAGCCGTCCGTGTAGATGTATCTGATTTCTCTCCTATGTTAAACGCTTACAGCATTGTCTATACTTGTATGCCGTAGTGAGATCATCACATATTCCAGTTGAAGGAGATTGTTCAGAAGTGCTGTCAGATAAAAGTTGAAATTCTGTGAGTTATGTACATGTCAGTATCCCATTTAATTCTGGTAAGTTCTTGAGTTAATGCCGTAGCGCATCTGCGCGGAAAATGCTACCTTGGCTCGGTTACATTGTTCCCGCACACACACACACACACACACACACACACACACACACACACACACAAGGCTTTATACTGCATTTAATTTCGGAGAATAAACTTGCAGAAATACATAAACAGCTGCTAAAAGTTAATGCACATAATGTCCCCCATTTCATTTTCATAGTACTTAAGACACTGATTAACAAGAAATGAAGCGTGCGTGATTTTATATATTCTGATCTAAGTTGGCTGACCCTTGAACAGACTGACATGACTGACATATTTGAGGAAGATGAGGGACCGTTATAACCTAAGCATTATGAAAACTTGTTCATTATCTAGTCCATCTTTGCATAGTAAACGTCACAGGAGTAATATAATGCATATACGATTAAAGAAACTATCTACTGAGCCACGGAAACATAATGTGAATATAATAGAGTCATTATAGGCCCCTGAAGTATAGTTTCGTTGGTAGTTCATTCTGGAAAGACTTTATCATTATATCTCGTGAGCACTAATCATCATCATCATCATCATCATCACTACTCTTGCCTTGTACCCTTCGATTACGGGGTCGGCATTCCTGTGTAGGTTGAAGCTATGTTAATATCAAGAGGTGGCCGGATGCCCTTCCTCACGAGCCCCCTACCCGTCCTCCCTGGAATGAAATTACTTCGCCCCATGTGTCTGAGCCTAGAATAAAGCACACGTCCAAGTGTGACATCGTTTTCTGAAAGTATGCATGTAGTGTATCTGAGACAGAAAGTGGGAACGACACTGTATTTATCTAATCGGATGTAGGAAACCACCTAGAAACCACATCCAACACCCTCATCGTTATCCCGCCGGGCGGATTTGATCGGAGGCGGAGTTCCTCCACGCATTCCGTAAGCCGTACGTTAACGCACTCGGCTATCCAAACGGGTTTGATAAGTACTACCCTCTTGGCCAGATATTTCAATACTCTGTAGCATAAATTAGTCGGCAGTCCATACTGTCGCATCTTTTACGTCAGAATAGTTAATATCATTTACCCCATCAATATCTTGTTAGAGAGTAGGATATACTTATTATCTGTTTATTGTTTAAACACATTGGTAGTTAATGTTATCTCACAAACCTGCTATATCTTAACCTTTCCGCAATTCAACTGCATCCAGGATATCATTTTGGTAGTGTTTTCCTTTTGGATGTTGGTTTTGCGTTTGCTGTGGGTTTATCTATCGATGGTCATTTTTTATTTGTATTTAATTGTTGCTATTTGAGGTCACATGTTGTTATTTGGAGGTAGTAAGTGGAGATGTGGATCCTAAAAAACGGAGAAATTGGAACATTTCCGACTTATTATGCTATTTAGTTCAGCAGAGTGGTTAGAGCGGCAGAGGCAGCAAGAAACGTTTGCCCTTTTTATGGGGATAATGCTGCTGGACTGAGTAAGGGAAGAAAATATTCGTTTAAGGGAGAATCGTTTTGGCATTAGAAACTCATTAAGTTCAGTAACACCATTGGGTTTTCATAAAGATCATTTGAATGCGTTTATCCAGAATGACCCATGACAGTGAACTCGAGAACTAGCATCGTGCGACATTTACATGCGATGGGGAAGGTTCAAAAATCGGATGTATGCGTACCACAGGCTCCAAGCCAAAATCACAAAAATCAGCGGTTGGCAATATGTGCATGTATGTCTGCTCGTCATCAATTGGCTAGTGAACAGCACTGACCATTCCTGTGCTGTATCGTTACTGCTGACTAGAGGTCATGTCTTTTATGTTCATATAAGAAACATAAAGGAATGGTTGAGCCCAAATAAACAGCAACTTCCAGTAGAAAGACGTGCGCCAATCCACCAAAGATTGTGTTACGAATTTGGTGGAACGGTGACGGTGTGGTGCACCGGGATTTGTTTTCCAGGAATGTAACCATCACTGTTGACATTTACTGTCAACAACTGAGACGTCCTGCAGAAGCAGTCCAAGAACAACGGTCAGGAAGACTGCGTGAAGCGATGCTGCACCACTATAAAATGGTGCAAAGGGATATGAGCACTATGGGACTTAACTTCTGAGGTCATCAGAAACCTAGAACTTAGAACTACTTAAACCTAACTAACCTAAGGGTATCACACACATCCATGCCCGAAGCAGGATTCGAACCTGCAACCGCAGCGGTCGCGCGGTTCCAGAAAGTAGCGCCTAGAACCGCTCGGCCACCCCGGCTGGCTCCACGATAAAAATCCGCCCACATTCTTCTAGACTGACAGAAAACACTTTACAGTTGTTCTGTTGGGAAGTCACCCCGCACTCACCTTATTCACCTGATTTTGAGTGCTCAAATTTTCTGCTTTACCACTCTCTCTCGAAGAACCTAAAAGGAACTTCACTTCCGGATGAAAATGCGCTTCGAAAATGGCTCAACGAATTTTTCGCCTCAACACCACTTGATTTCTGCAGTCTCAGCGTTGACAGACTGTTGTAAATAGTCAAAGAGAAAATATTACTGATTAAAGTCTCTTTCGCGTTTATTAAACGTGTGGAAAAACGCTACAAAGCTACGCACCAACCCAATATCTTTGAGTTCTTTCAGCCACAATTCACGTTTTTATTTTACCACTCTTTCCTTTAACTTTTCAGGTCATCTATAAAAATTGTTACTTCGTATGACAAGACAAATATTTTAGTTTTATTGAATATTCTTACGACGACAATGCATCCGGTTATCAGACGGAGCATACAAACCTTATATATAGACACTCTGCTCATTAAAGTAAGTATAAAATGTTTTCTAGAAGATTAATGTCCTAAGAGACATTATTTGTTCACTTAGATAGGATATGGCGTATGTGACGACTTACTCGTGAGTTGTGAATTTACTCGTATTTATACAGTACGTTAGTTGTATTTAAAAGGCGATGCTACAAAGTAAATAAATTTGCAGTAGTTAATTCGCTGGCTCATACCTTTCCGGTGCTTATTGTTCTTCGCCTCCTATTCCGGGCTTTCCCTTCGTACGGAGTTCTCCGATTTTTCAAAACGTCTTCCAGCGGATCGCCTACTGTAATGGAAACTCTATTTGCAACGAATGTAGCTCAAAAATTCAATAACAAAAGTTATTCTCTCTTGTAAGGTTACACCAATTCGCCATGGCAGGAGACTGTATCTACAGCAATCGAACTATTGCTAGGCAACGGCACATACCGGTTCAGGCGATACTGCATTGTTGTCAAGTTTCCTGGGATCGCCATTAACAAGCAAGCGATGGTGCTGGTGTAGACTACTATGAAATGATTTAATGATGTAGTCATGCACGTGCTCTACAATAGCGGCGACAGATCACAATAACGATAAATAAATAAAATAAAAAAACAGGAACCAGACATCATTATTTCGATGAATTTTTAAATTATTCCTTAAAGTTCTGAAACAGATTATCTGAAATTTAAGTGCTTATAGATAGGTCTGACACTGACCAACATTTTTTACAAATGCATGTGTTCTTCATTAGAATAAGTTATGTTTGAGTGCTGTTAGTGGCGGAAATTTGTTTAACGACCTAGTTATATAATATTTAAATTATCGACAACATTTACGCTTTTCTGGATTAGGTATGCTGTTCCTATGATCTGTGGAAATGGAAGTATGCATGTATAATCCTGTGCTTGTTATTTTTGACTAGTTGCATTGAAATTCTATACGAACATCTATCTCAGACTGATATTCGTGTATGAATTGTAGTACTTTGTAGAGAAACGACTTCAACTATATCAAATTACGTCACACACGACAATGAATACAGGAAAGAAACGCGTGTAACATTGCATAAATACCAAGGAAGAGTAATAGAGCCCACTATGTACTACGAGTGCATAAAAACGATTTATTACACGAAGAAGTATCAGGCGATGTTACCGTAAGCAGAAAATTATCGACGCTTCACAGTTATAACGAAGTATGGAACAGCCAGAAATATTCTCCACCCAGCGTGTTGAATGGCAGCTGTTGTTTAATGCATGTGTCTACCAATTAACAAGTGAGGATCCCGACGTAATCCCCTAACAAATTAATAGCAGACTTCTGTAACAGGTAACATGACTCAAAAATCTGTAGTTAAGTCTATAAAGCAAAGTAAAGTAGAATTAATACATGAAATCAGTGGAAGGGGAGGAGGATGAAATGCAAAGAGCTCTAAGGAATATTCAGAGAATGTTCATATGTTGAGAAAGCTGATTAAAAACTGGTGCGACTATGTCTGAAGTACGAGTTTTGTGTTTGCAATAGGTATCAAATAGATTTGTTGAGAAAGTAAGAGGAAATAAATATGCACGCTAGAAGTATAAGTCCTAGATGACGTTATCATTTTGGTACGTACATACTAATTATAAATCTACTGTTACCTGCATTGCACCAGTTCATAATTTCTACGATTGCATTCATACCTCTTATACTAACCGACTTTTAGTTAGGTCAGTGTAACCTACGGGCTTCTTGGAGGCATATTGTCAGGTATCAGCTAAATGTGTTGAGGAACAGATCCTGTGAAAACAGCGTTGATTTTGTTGTAGCTTTCATCCAACTTTTTGTGCACCTGGAAAAGAGAACTATTATTATAATGTAAGTGGCAACATAGTGATATGTGGGTGAATATACTCAAAATGATCAAAGTTTTCATGCAGTCAGTAATCTGCATTCGTAGTGATTCGTTTGAGCGAAATTCAGAGAGGAAAAATGGCTACGTTGCCTATAATGTACCACTGTAAGTTACCGACTTTGTACGGGTACAAACTGAGAAAATGGGTCGTATATTGAGCTTCAGAAATCCATTTAGCATCATAGTACAAGCTAATGCCTAGAAAAGACGTGGATAATTTTATATCATGTTCTTTGTTCTAGAACGCTGGTTTTAATCCTGTCGGGCGAAAAACTTGCGTGCGTCATTGCGGAAGGAAATGGGCTACAGTTCCAAAAAGCCACGGCATATAAAAAACGTTTTGAAAGTGTACAACCAACAATGTCACCGGATTCCAGGGAAATGAAGTGAGCTTCAATTAAAACTTCAAGCTGACCAAAGAGAAGATGAAGAAACTTGAACAACGGCTTCTCCTGCCAAAACAAAGTATTCTGGAGTCTGTAGACATTGTGGGGGAGCCACGGCAGGATACCATCTGTAAAACAGAGGAATGGTGCAGAGAGTTGTGCGAGGCAGATCAAATGGAAGAAATGATATGCTTGAAATGCAAAATGTGGACTCATGCAGAGTTTGCAGGGATGGGGAAAAGACGGAAAATAATATATTGCGATGCCTGCAAACAGTAACGTAAGACTTAAAATACTGAAGATCTCAAACTTAGACTAGTACAGGCTTCAAGTTCAGGGACATAGTTTACAAGGGTGATGCAATTTTTATTCTCACTGGTACAAATTAGAAAAAAGTCTCTAATTTGTACCACTTGCAGATGTTTAGAAAATTAAGCGTATTGCGTTTATTTTTCTGAGAATATCCGATCTTTAGATAACATATCAAGCACAACATCCAGTAGTTGTGGATATCATTGTTTCATTACTTTTGTCACTCACTATTTAAGCTGTAATAAATGAAAATTAAAAAGTGGTACAGTTTAGACAACTGTTCCTTATTAATGAATTTCCATTTGAGGTTTTATTACCGCTTCGGTGAATCATTGCGTCTACTGCTGCCACTCTACATTGTAGATTTAGCACGTAAACGAGACGCGGAATCACAAAAAGGAAATTCGTATTGCTCAGTGTTGTTGCACAGTCTGTTGAAGCTTAAACAGTTTCTATATTAATTCTGTCAGTTGGGATAAATAGTTTTCCGCAGCTTCGATTCGCATGTGAGTATAACCTTTTCCCATTATCGAACAACAGTCATTTTGTATACAACCTCTACGGATGGTGATGTATGGGCGAATGCTTTTATATTCTGATTTCAAAGTTTTTCAGTTAAATCAGCTAACTACGATTGGTGATGTTGATAGAGACAGTGCAACTAGTTCAGTTCGAAGCGATGATTATGAATATCTCTTAGAGACGATAAACCGCGACTAGGATGTCTCAAGCAACAGCATGCCTCCTGGCAGTATCTCAGACAATTTCGTCTGGTTTTGCCTTACAACATACAATCACATGCGCTGAATTGTTTGGTTCGAAAAGTTACTTATCGACTACCCGAAATGTCTGGACCCGAGTGTGCATCACCTTGTACAGTGAGAACAGCTCCTATCTCATTGGCAGAATGATGAAGATATCGTCCTTATACAACAGGATGCTCACACTTCGCACAAAAATAAGTGCAAGAGTAATTGATGAGATTTCGGTATTGCTACTGGACGATGTAAACTTCTTGCACCGATATTTCAGGTATCAATCTGGTAGCCATCTACATGTGAAGTTGCACATTCTGATACAGTGTACAACTGGAGATTAGTGTTGAGCATCATTATTTGGCGAACGTACATATGTTCTGGCTACATGTCCGCCATCTGACGTCTGTGCCCTCGTTTCACCAGTTGAACAAAAAAGTGAATGAACGGGATTTATCCTCTACATGTCGATCATAATGCTGGAAATGTGGGATCATCTGATTATTCTTGTCAGTCAATGCGGAAATTTGTACAAGGACTATCTAGGAGCGGTATTCAAATCAGCAGATGACCGTGCTGTTGCGTCTAGTATGTTATCCGCTTCCATAGAACCGACAATACGTAAAGATACGAGGAAAGAATGAGGAACAGCACCTCCACCATCAAATAACGACACTCAATTCACTCGCATGCATTTCACGTATCTCAATGATTACGACGTAAAATCTCGTGAACTATATGTCGAGAAATACTACAATCCACCAAGTACATTAAGAGGTAAATGTGGATACTGCCTGCAAATGCATTGTGAATAGAGCCAGTAATAAAGAAGCAATAAATCAAAACGTAATGCCCGCTGCTGTGTGGAGGTTGCTAGAGAGGAACAGTTTCTAAGTGGGTTCAAAATATCTGAACATTTGTTGCAAGTCGAAAAGAGTTCTCATTCTCTAATACTATGTTCCGAGTAGTTTGCGCGTCGTGAGTATCGACCCCTCAAGGTATGCACACATTTTCTAACATTAATACTCAACTAATTTTGTTAAATATTCAACGTAAGATAACACCTCTTAATTACTACATCATGACAGAATTTTGATTGTCCAGGGGACCCATACGCGGCTTTCATACTTAAGTAATGATTTTATTTGGAAGAAGTGTTTTCGTTGGGACGAGGGTGGTTGTTGAGATGAGGACAAAACATCTTTAAAAATGAACCGAACGTCGTGAAATAATAATAATGAATTCATGATACATCATTGTATATACACATTTCAATGCACATATTTTTGAGTATAATGCTTACCAGAGCATTTCAATACCTCGGTATAAACGATATTTGTAGTAAGAATGTAGTCTTCGTGTACTTTTTGTTTTTCATTTTCTTTAAGGGATACAAAAATGTTAGTTCATTCAGTTGCTCTTGAAAGACTACATACAGTTATACGTGAGTAAAGAAGGTGTTTTAGTAAATACAATCATGTCTTTGCAGCATTCTCCCTCTAAAATATAGGATAGGCTGTAGTGTTCGCTTCTTACCTGGTATATCAATACAGCAACCATAACCTCTATCTGTATTTTGAGATTTTAATTGCACTTCGTACCTTATGCTGTTGTAGCAATAAATAAATGTACTAGAGAAGCAGCAATTGAAAATGCATATTTGTGTCATAAAACGTGTTTAAACATATGTTTTGCATTTGGGTTGTTTGTTCCTGCTTGCACGATGGGTGGAGATCAGGGACTGTCAGTAGCGCCACATATCCTGTAACACGTAACCTATAAGTCGAAAAACATTTACAATTACAGAAAGCACGTTATAAGGTAGAAGCAATAGGTAAATCGCAATTCGAGCTGACAATGACAAATATGTTTGTCGTTTCGGACAGCACATTCGTTTAGAAAATTTACCTTGTCGAACGGAAGAGATGTAGTTAATAAGCATTTTAAAACAAATAAAATTATATTTCTAAACGATAATGAGAAAATGGAGTCTCTTATTCGTTATTCATAAGCTAACTTTGTAAGATACAGGTAGGAAGCAGGGCATTCATGATGCCCTTTTGCCTATGACAGTTAAATGTGACTCACAATAAGAATTTCCTTGAGTAGTAAATTGTAGTGCAAAATCGATATGCAGTGTCAAAATCTTGTTAAAAAACGTTTCCAACGGTATTTCATTCATCCCAGTACGATTGTTATGTGTTGAGAAAATGGGATGTTGACTTGAGAAATATTACACAAGATTAAATTTGGTCACAAATATATGAAACAGCGAAAATACATTTTTTCCCCCAGGAAGTCATTACATAGGCAACCTGGAACTGGGACTGGGTGACGGTTTTAGCCAAATAGCAATGTAGATAGAATATTCAGGAATTAATAAGAATAGTTAACAATTATGCTCATCATAATGGACATAATAACCACTGAACTGGGGTTTTTGGTTTGGTTTTATTTTGTTATATGACGCAGAAACAACTGGGGTCATACGCGCTCATCTCGAAACTATAGAACACGAAGGCAGGGAAGAGTTAAAAAACCGACTATAAGTCAATCCAACCTGACATAAGAGAAGACAGCTAAAAACAGGGACGTGGAGAAACAGCTACAAAAGACATCGTACAGTAACGGAGGTCCAAAAGTAAAAATTAAATGGACTTCGATATATTACTTTGACGCATAAAAAGTATAACGCGGTCAACAGCCCGCGCGTTATTTCCTGAAACGGCCGATAACTCAGCCGGAAAACACAGGAGGGAACGTAAAAGTTAAAACTGGGGCGCAATGTGAACAAAGTGGTCGCTCGGAGTGACCTTGGCACCATATCTCGAATTTCGCGGCCCCTCAGCAGTTTGGTCCCTTAGGAATTCACATACACACACATTTGTACAAAGTGGTGGGTGAGCGAAACTTATCAAACGACGATGACTAAAAAGTAGTGCCCAATCCGCGACCTAGTTAAAATGACCTTCTCGCGGCGGGAGGGCCGAGAGGAGGTCGTCCAGACTACTGGGAGGGGCTTAATAATTCAGAGCTTATTTGCATGAAGGGAGGGCCAATGGACATGCCAAAGTGACACCGAGATCATCAGAGGGAATATAAGAACTAGTGGGCTGAGATACGAAGACTGCAGCGTTGGCAGCAGCGTCAGCAGCTTCGTGTCCTCGTAGATCGACACGACCAGGAAACCACATAAACAGCGCAGTGGTTCCATCAAGAGCGAGAAAGTGACAGTTTTCCCTGACCAGTTGCATTAAAGGATGGTCAGTGTACAGCGTACATAGACTTTGAAGGGCGATGAGAGAGTCTGAGCAGAGTATACAATAGAAAAACATGTGTCGCGGGTGTACTCTGTAGTCTGATACAGGGCGAAGCCCTCGGCTGTAAATAGTGAGCAGTGTGCCGGAAGCCTTTATCAAAAGACACCGGCGCCTACGATGAAGCTACACCCAACATCACGGTCAGTCCGGGAGCCATCAGTGTACGCAACGGTACTATCGCGAAGTTCCATGATAAGGTCATGAAACTGAAGGCGATACAGCGAGACTGGGGTAGTGTCCTTAGGAAGCGAATGAAAGCCGGGGTTAACACAGGCCGCTTAACGAAGAAAAGTTCGTCCTCAGTGGCCGTGCGTTTCTAGGCGCTACAATCTGGAACCGAGCGACCGCTGCGGTCGCAGGTTCAAATCCTGCCTCGGGCATGGATGTGTGCGATGTCCTTAGGTTAGTTAGGTTTAATTATTTCTACGTTCTAGGCGACTTATGACCTCAGAAGTTAAGTCGCATAATGCTCAGAGCCATTTGAACCATTTTGAAGCTAAGTTGGTGAAGGGTTCACATCCACCACGAAAGTTGCAGGTAGTGTGAAGTAAAGCCGCTAGAGAAAGTGTCGAAAGCGGACTCCGGAAGCTAACAGAGAAGAGGGACACAACCCATACTGAGTATCAAAGGGATCATCGAAGAAGGAGGAATAAGGTGGGTGGCCACACATGCAGACAAACGGCATGCATACCTTCTGAAGAGAAAGTCACGGCGGTAGGACAGTGGTAGTTCAGCAGCTTTAGCATAAGACTCTCAAATGGGCTGGTGTAAAAGGCGACAGTGGCCAAACGAATACCACGATAGTGAACAGTGTTGAGACGGCGTAAGAGGGGCGGACGTGCAAACGCAAAAACAAAGCACCCATAGTCTAGTTTCGAAAGGGTAAGGGACCGGTACAAATGGAGGAGGGTGGTTCGATCTGCACCTCAGTAAGTACCACTGAGGACACGTAGGACATTGAGGGACTGCGTACAGTTGGATGCTAGGTAAGACACACGGGAGGACCAACAGAGTTTCCTTTCAAGCAAGAGTCCCAGGAATTTCGTAGTATCAACGATTGCAACAGCAACAGACCCAAGATGTAAAGTTGGTGGGAGAAACGCCGCCAGAACCTCATACAGACGGCTTTGTCAGTGGAAAAACGAAAGCCATTCTCGATACTCTAGGTGTAAAGACGATCAAGACATCACTCAAGACGCCGTTTAGTGAGACAGGTCCGTAGAGAACTGCACTAGGTAGCGCAATCGTCAACAAAAAGGAAGACAGGAAATTCTGTCAATTCAACTAAGTACCTGGGTGTTAAAATTACGAACAACTTCAGTTGGAAGGACCACATAGATAATATTGTCGGGAAGGCGAGCCAAAGGTTGCGTTTCATTGGCAGGACACTTAGAAGATGCAACAAGTCCACTAAAGAGACAGCTTACACTACACTCGTTCGTCCTCTGTTAGAATATTGCTGCGCGGTGTGGGATCCTTACCAGGTGGCATTGACGGAGGACATCGAAAGGGTGCAAAAAAGGGCAGCTCGTTTTGTATTATCACGTTATAGGGGAGAGAGTGTGGCAGATATGATACACGAGTTGGGATGGAAGTCATTACAGCATAGACGTTTTTCGTCGCGGCGAGACCTTTTTACGAAATTTCAGTTACCATCTTTCTCTTCCGAATGCGAAAATATTTTGTTGAGCCCAACCTTTCATAGGTAGGAATGATCATCAAAATAAAATAAGAGAAATCAGAGCTCGAACAGAAAAGTTTAGGTGTTCGTTTTTCCCGCTCGCTGTTCTGGAGTGGAATAGTAGAGAGATAGTATGATTGTGGTTCGATGAACCCTCTGCCAAGCACTTAAATGTGAATTGCAGAGTAGTCATGTAGATGTAGATGTAGAAGTACTCTGCGTACAGGGATGCCCAGCGGCAGAAAGGCCATTATAGTGTTAATGACCTCAGCAAAGACGACGGCGCTCGGGACGGAACCCTGAGGCACACTAGTTTCTTGGATAAAGGTGTCTGACAAGGCAGAACCCACAAACACCTCGAAACTCCGTCTTTTAAAAATTCCTGAGTGAAAAAGGGCAGGCGGTCATTAAAGCCCCATGTGTAAAGAGTTCGGAGGGTACCAGTTCTCCAGCAGGTGACGTAGGCCTTCTCCAAATTGAAAAACACTACTATAGTCTGGGATTTCCGCAGAAAACTAGTGATGAAATGGGTGGACAAAGTTACGAGATGGTCAACTGCAAAACAGCGCCCTCGAAATCCACACTGTGTGGTGGTTAGTAAATAGTGAGACTCGTGCCAACGTACCAGCCGGGCAACTTTAAATTTCCGCAGAATGGTGGCCCAAGGTGTTGGAGATTTTATTTTTATCTATTTATTTGTTGGCAAATTATAGACCTCGTACCTGATGTTGAAAACAGGTCGTACATCTTAAAATTTTCGTTTTTCATCTTTTTACAGTTTTCTCTCCTTTTGTTTTATCTACAACATTTACAAAGACTGATACTTTTCAAAATAACAATAATTTAAGGTTGAAATACAAATATTTTTTTAAGAAGAATATAAGAAGAAGATAGAATAGATGAGAGATTTGTTAGTACCATCACCGAATGTGATTGACAGTGAATACTTCGGAATTGTTTCTTCGAGCCGTTGATTGCCAGCACACACACACACACACACACACACACACACACACACACACACACACACAAATGGTTATTATTAGTTAAATAATGTTGCTTATCCTATTTGTTATTAATCCTATGTATTAACTACTTTAGGTGCCCATCCATGTACAGCATTTGGTGTTTTCTTGGCTAGATCGCCAGCACTTTTGCTTATTTAATGTCACATCTCAGCTTCCTCCTCCTGTTCCTCCTCATTGTCGCTATTTTCGCTGTCACTGTGGGTGTCGCTGTCCATCTTCTGGAGATTTCTGTTACGCTGCACATAGGCATGTCTGTAATGTCGTGTCCGCATATACTCTTCATGTGTTGTTTTTGAAATACTGTTTGTCAGTGCGTTTAATTGTGCCCATTGTTCTTCGTCTCACATTGCTGTGTATATATCTGTCTGTATCTGTGTAGTCTAAGTGTAGTGTATGTCTATTGTTCGCGTATTGCCCGCAGAAAAAGACAGTGTGTTCTGGGGAACCTTCTTCCCCGCATGTGCGTGTAGGTGTGTGCCTCAGACTCACGCGGATTAAGTGCGTAGGGTAAGGTCCGTGTCCGGTTACGAAATGTACCATAGCGTGGCTGGGATCGATATGTCTCATTCTTAGCCGCTCCCTTATCACTTACATCCCTTATCACTTACATCCCACTCACCTTGCCACGTATCCAAACGCCAACGTTTAAGGTGACCAATTGTCTCTATGGGCACACCGGTTATTGTGTGTACCTTGTCTAGTCTCCCCCACCATTAACCAGTACCTTGCAGCTCTGAATTTGATCGTGATATCTATGGAGCATATTCCGAGCACCACACACAGTGCATCCGCTGAGTTGGTACCGAAGGCTCCAGACAGCCTAAGTAGTACCCTTCTCAGCCCTCGTCTGACCAATGCTTTGTTGGTAACCACGTCCAGTCTATGTGCCCACGTGCTAGCTGCGAAGCTCAGTACTGATTCGAAGAGCGCACAGTGGTATGTACATATGACTGGTAGAAGTAGTATGTACTGTTTTGAATTGTTGGAGATAGCAGGGTCCACAATGACGTCGTCTGCTACTGTCAGGCTGGAAATTGGGGAATGGATCTTGGTCCTAGAGAGCTGTCGGAGGTTGGCCAACATGACAGAGGAAGGGGTGGAACTTTTAAAAGAACTAGTGAATGAAATCCAGACAGCTTTTTTGCTATGCCGAAGAATGCGATAAAACTTAGCACGCGTCTGTTTATAATGAATACAGTTTGCTATTGTAGGGTGGCGATTAAAAACATGGAGAGCACGTCTCCGCGCGGGTATTGCGTCGCGGTATTCCTCAGTTCAACAAGGGACTGAGACACAGCGTACTAAAGAGCACGTGCGAGGAATGGAACGTTCTGCAGCAGTAAGGATTACGTTTGTGAGAAATTCCACCTTCTCATCACAACTGGGGAAAGGTTGTTCTTCGAACGTCGCCAGGGAGGAGTAAATGCTTCAGTCAGCCATAGTGAGCTGCCAGTTGGATGTGCATGCAGGTTGGGTAGGAGTTAGCAAATGGATAGCACATCGGAAATGGTCGCTCGAATTGGCGTCAGAAAGAACGGACCACACAAGACGATGCCGAAATTGGTCAGTGCAGAAGCATAGGTCCAAATGGAAACTGGTGTGCGAGGATTCAGAAAGAAACATGGGTGCTCCAGTGATAAGGCAGCAGAGGTTAAGTTTATTAAGAAGGTCAGCCAAGAAGACACGTCTCTAACAGGTTCTGGGAGAACCCCAAAGGGTATGATGTGGATTAATATCACCGAGTAGCAGAAATATGGGAGGAGCTGCAAAATAAGCTGAAGGAAGTTTGCCCTGGTGACATCGAATGACAGAGGGACATAAATGGTACAGAGGGAAGAAGCCAGGTGAGGAAGGAAAAAGCGAACTGCAACAGCATGAAGATGGTTAGTTAGGGAGGTGGGTGGACTATCATCCCATATTAGCATTATGACGCCCTCATGAGATGGAATGCTGACCTCAAGGGTAATGTCAAAACGAACAGGGAAGAAATGTGAAAGCTCAAAGCGGTCGTGAGGACGCAATTTTGTTTCCTAAAGGAAGAGTATAACTGACGCTACCATGCTAAAAGCAGCCGCAAATCCTCTTTGTGGGACCAAAGGCCGCGAACGTTCCATTGAAGCAGAGTCATGATCAGGAAGAAATGAAGGAGGTGTCACCTCACTGGTTGCCGAGTGAGAGCCTGCGAAGACTCTCTGCTTCAGGATGCAGAAGTAGGAGGATCCTGCTCCTCTAGGTTCGCAGAAGCATCATGTAGCTTGTGCTGTCGGTCTGTGGAGCCCAACGCAGAAAAACGGTTGGTGGTGAGCACTGGCGGCAAGGAGACAGGCCGGGCTAAGATATCACGTGGCAACACTGTAGAAGAGGATCTTCGAGTCGGCGAAGGAGACGACCATTTGCCTTTGTTGATCTTTTCCGATTCTTTACGGTTAGTAGAGTGGGTGATGTATGGCTGGAGGGACATAGGAAGTCTTCACAGGAGTACTCATTCTGTCCTTTGTGTTTACCAGTTGTGTAGGCGGTGGCTTCGGCCCATGAGGCGAAAGTTTGACTGGATGGGGTGATGTTGACGCTACCTTGACACTGGGCGATTTCAAAACCTCAGTGCTGCATTTGAGGTCGCATGTATGCATGTCCATGTCCTTCATGGAGCGAGAGGTAACAAAAACAGAACTGTAAGTGCCAGACAGGAGAACTTTCCATTAACTAATAACCTGCGAGCGGCTAGATCTCCTGGATAGCCCACTCATCGAGGTACACGGGACAATCCCGAGAGGAGTCAATGTGGCCACCATTGCAGTTGATACAGCTGGGAGAATGAGGCAGACAATCGCCCTCATGAACAACCTTACCGCAGGTTGCACATTTGGCTGGGTGTTAACAAGACGTTCTGGAGTGGTTGGAGCAATGACACTGGTAGCAGAGCACTGGGTTTGGATTTACGGTCGGACTGTGATAAATTCATAGGCTACTTTGATCTTGGACAGAAGCAACACTCTATCAAAGATGAATAAAGGAGTGTGCGTGGGCAACAAGGAGGAATCTACCTTTCTCATCACCCAGTGGATGCCAATGACACCCAGATCAGAGAGATAAGACTGGATATCGGCCTCGATCAGACCGTCGAGCAGCCTAGTGTAAATAACACCACGGAAAGGATTCAGAGTTCTACGGGCCTCGACACGAACAGGATAGCCGTGGAGAAGCGAGGCGGCAAGCAATTGTTGTGCTTGAGATTCAGAAGTAGTCTCCAAAAGCAAAGTGACATTCCCTAAACGAGAGCAGGATTTCACAGGGCCGGCAATGGCATTAAAACCTTTCTGAATAATGAACTGATTTACCATTGCAGAGGACTGACTCTTCAGAACCTGAAACCATGAGGAACCGTGATGTAGCCGGACGGGTCTTTGAATTATTAGCCTCATTCCTTATACGTTACATAGGCGTTGATTGTTGAGATGAGTGGTTCATTGTGAGAAAATCCACCATGATTGCTAGCATCTCTGATGGCGCGCTCCTTCCAACTGGGGGCCCCCTTCACAAGGGGGTGCACCCACCTTAGGTCATACTCCCCAGACACCTGACAGAGGGACCAATGGGCAATATGGGAAGGTAGCAGCTCAGGCAATCACCTCTCCCTGGGCCTGGCCTGTACTAGTGAATGTGTGCGAACCCTACCTGTCGACTCAGTGCTAGGAATTACGCGTTACCCAGCACCTGTTATGCGTCAGAAGCTTGGGGCAGCCGTCAGAAGCGCACAGGGAGGAAGAAGAAACGGGGAACCTCAAACGCCGAAGCACAGAAAAGAGAGGAGAAGAGAAACAAAGAAAGGAAAAGGAAACGAAAAATAGTGGTGAGACTGTTCTTGTGTCAGATTTTCTCTGCCTCGTGATGACTGCGTGTTGTCTGATGTCCTTAGGTTAGTTAGGTTTAAGTAGTTCTGAGTTCTAGGTGGCTGATGACCATAGATGTTAAGTACCATAGTGCTCAGAGCCATTTTTTTGTTCTTTTGTCAGCGACAGAGAATGCGGAACATTCCCAATAACACCTTAAACATGTTGCCCATGGCAGATGAAAAAGAATAGCAAGAGGATAGACATGCAGCACGGACGGAAAAGATGCTGCAAAGGCTGGGGGCCCGTGATAGCCAAGCACGAACGCTAGTGGGATTCTAAGGAGTGGTGAGCCCCTGGAGGGGGGGACTGAGGTTTGATTGGGTAAAATAAGTACGTATATTGAGCAACTGAAACAATTCTCAGAAAAAGCAAATGACTAAATGCAGGAGAACGGGACTCATCGTTGCCATGCTAAAAGATGGCATTTTCACCTCATGGAGATTCCATCGATGCGGCAACGGATGTGGTGAGCAAAACTTGACTAGTGGTTTGTGGAGCAGTGCCCTATGGCAGCGTGTGCGTGATGTATCGATAACAGATGCGATTTAATCCCAACGATAGCTTCTAGCTACTTCCACTACTTCGGGGTACGAAGGGCTACTGTACTATCGTCTATTTTAAGGAAAGCTTCTGTGTCGACCCGAATCTGCAGTGCTAAAATCACGTGCGTAGAACGTGCGTAACCGGACAGACAAGAGACTAAGGAGAAAATAGTGGAGAATTATTCCATATCCGTCATTTCGTTACTTCAGTGCAGGAGCAATGATGTAAGAAGTCGTCGCTGATATCGTGACAATAGCGTAACTAAATCACAGGAGATGACAGTGTTGTTTGTTTCTATGGCAGCGGTAAGACTGAGTCTTTTTTCCGAGTTTGGTACATGGCAGTGAAATAGACCTTCCGGCAGTAGAGGGGTGTTTACTAGGGGGTCCTCATCCCAATTTTTGTACTAGAACCTCCCGGTAATCCACCGCGCAACGATCGTTCGCTTCAGACGTCTATTCACATGTATACGGACAAACCTTTTGAACCCAATTCTCTAGAATCTTACTTAATTTCTTAAATAATAAATTATGTGATGATAACTGCCTAGAAAACAGGAAGATGCTGCGCAGACCAACCGCGTGGTTAGAGGCGCCATGCCACGGATTACGCGGCCCTATCCGCCGGAGGCTCGAGTCCTCCCTCGGGCATGGGTGTGTGTGTGTGTTGTTCTTAGCACAAGCTATTATAAGTTTACGTAGTGTGTAAGTCTAGGGACAGACGGCCTCATCAGTTTGGTCCCTTAAGAATTCACACAAATTTGAATATTTGAAACCAGACAGATAATTCCCCTGTTCCCCGTGAGCAGAATAAAATGGCTAGTGTAATTCTAATCACAGTAATTGAGTGCGAATTTATGGGAATTCTTAACTAAACTATTAATCAAAATTTGGGTACGAGTGATTTATTCAGGATTAATACACTCTTTATAACTGTTATTCTCCGCTTTTAACCCACTCTCCACATTTCCCAAAGAAGTGAGGCTTCACACCTTGTCGAATTGTTCACTTGGACACAACATGGTCTTGGTTTCTTCCCCTGCAGGTTCCCCTCTCAAAAGATATTGAAACCAGTTTCGATCCCTGAGACTCAAAGTTCCAGCAGCTGCATTTCGTTTTACAGACTCAGCACTCAGCCAGGAGCCAGGTTCGCAACCGTCCGCCACGGAAGTTTTGGAAGATCATCCTCACAGTCCATCAAAGACGGATAAACGCAAATATTATTCCAAATTAACTCAAGAGCTCATGAATCCAACAATGAGAAGACGAACGGAAAAGAAAAACAGGGAACATTTGGCTCATGACCAGTTTCGGAACGGACTTGCAGTTCTGATGTTGCATTCGAAAATGGAATCAAGATTTAAGAAAAGTGATGACACCTTCATATTATTTGTTTATCGAAGAAAAATATTAGAGAACATACAATGGTGGCAGATATGTGAAAGATATGTGAAAGACATGTGAAAGAAAAATAGGTATAAGCTGTAGGAAAATATGGGTAATGTACAACACACACAAAAAACAAGCAGTAACAAAACAAGATGGAAGATTAAAAGCGAAATACTCTGACTGAAAATAAGATAAGACGGAAATACAGTCTTTCTGCCAAACTGTTGAACTTGCGAGTCGATGACGAAACCCACTGCGGATGGATATTTTTCTTCGTTTTACTGAGTTATGCTACAACTAAATCGTTTTCAAAAGAAAAAGAAAATATTAATTTATACTCCGTGTTTAGCTGAAGCAAATATAGCATCCAACCTCTTAATTTCAGATTGAGTCCAGTCCGCTAATTACATTAACTGGATAATATTTATCTTTCCTTTCACGATAATTAAGGGGACTCTCGTAACGATCGGTATGTAGCAGTGCGTTCACATTACTGACAGGCATGTGAATTGGGACAGTGACCGACCGGATACAAAACTGGGAATAAAACGGAAATAAAAAGTATTCTTTGACTTTTAGCATTCAATTTCAGTTGCTCATTCGATGAGGAATTTATTAAAAGTGCATAATTTTGTCACGTGATCCGAGGTGTGCGAATTATTTAGTTTGTGCAGTCGGCCATAAAAATTATCTAAGCACCTAAACGAGCGTGATAAATTTTGTATCGGAAACCCATAAAACCTGTTTTATAGATTCAACGTGTAAATGAAATTCGTTACTTGTCAATTGTACCCTGATAAACTCTGTATTAATCGTAGTCCTGTGAAGTATTTAACTCCCCTGGAAAAACAAATAACACACAGCGCACAGCAATACAACCAATCTGGTTTGACAGTATTTGTGCTTTATGCGCAGCCGTATCCACAATCAGAACGGCAAAAGTATTCTTTCCTTTCTGACAGTAAATACGATATTTTTAGATTAAAATTCGCTTGCTTCTCCAGTTATTGTAAAGTAATACACTTTCTTGCTCGCCCGGCTATCCGTTTGGTCTAACGCGCTGCTTCCCGAGCGGGAAGGCTTGATGAATCCGCCCGGCGGATTAGTTCAAATGGTTCAAATGGCTCTGAGCACTACGGGACTAAACTTCTAAGGTCATCAGTCCCCTAGAACTTAGAACTACTTAAACCTAACTAACAAAAGGACATCACACACATCCATGCCCGAGGCAGGATTCGAACCTGCCACCGTAGCGGTCGCACGGTTCCAGACTGTAGCGCCTAGAACCGCTCGGCCACCCCGGCCAGAGGTGGTTAAGTGCCGAGGTTCGGTGTGCTGGCCAGCCTGGGGATGGTTTTTAAGGCGGTTTTCCCATCTGCCTCGGCGAATGCGGGCTGGTTCCCGTTATTCCGCCTCAGTTACATTATGTCGGCGATTGCTGCGCAACCGGCCGAGGTGGCCGAGCGTTTCTAGGCGCTACAGTCTGGAACCGCGCGACCGCTACGGTCGCAGGTTCGAATCCTGCCTCGGGCATGGGTGTGTGTGATGTCCTTAGGTTTAAGTAGTTCTGAGTTCTAGGGGACTGATGACCTCAGAAGTTAAGTACCATAGTGCTCAGAGCCATCTGAACCATTTTTTTAATTGCTGCGCAAACATTGTCTCCACGTACGCGAGCACCATAATTACTCTACCATGCAACACATTGGGGCTACACTCGTCGCGTGTGAGATGTTCCACTGGAGACCGAACAGTACAATAACACTCCGTTCGGCGTCGGGTGGCGGTGAGGTGGGTGGCCTGTTGTGGGGCTGTGAACCACTGCACTGAGGCCTATGGCGGGACGAAGCCCTTCCGTCGTTTCTAGGTCCCCAGTTCAATACCCAATACACACAGTGAACTTTCTTCAGCTATTTTCCGTCAGTGCTTTCCAACCATAAATGTCAGTTCTGGAATCTCTGTTAAATAACCGTCAATCTCCAGCGATTTCAATTATGAAAAAGTTAAGCGTTGCAGTACTTAAGAAATATCATTTGTTGACATCCACGTTCTACCATTCTGATTTTAGTTTTCCCTGGTTACCCAAAATCAATTAAGCTGATCTACGTGAGCTTCAAAAGGTCGCGGTCAGCTCTGTTATGATATGACACTGAATCATAGTTTTCTTTAATCTTTTCTTCCCGCATAGATTCATAAAGTTATTTACATGTGGGAACATGTAGAAAGCGGAGGGCGCCAAATCTCATGTGGAGAGTGGAACCAACAACCAGTAGTTCGGATTCCTCGGTTCCCGCTTGATGAGGTTGGGAGCAGGAGCATTCTGTTGATTTAAATTATCCATTGCAGAGGACTTCCTTCCGTTACAACAGTTATTAAATTATTTTTAACAAAATATGTAGATGCAGTCCTTTTGACCTCGAGAGCATCCAGCCCATAAATTTCGCTGTTTTGCTGTAACAACTTGAGACGTACGTACGAGCGCGTTATTGTTGCGTTTTGTAAGATGTGAACCTCAGCTGATGCGTGGTGTTGACTTATCACATCTCTGTAGCCTGCTGATGAAACTGTGCAAAGGCACGTCACAAAAACTCACTTCAATCACGTTCGAACAACCTTAAAAACTACAGTTAAACCTAGATTGGAATGATTCTTTTATTCGATTCTTAATGCATGCGGCACTGATCAGCGGAGGGCTTTGAAATACACATTACTGCGCGTAAAATTCGGAGGACAAGGAGAATATGGCGCTTTAGCAGTGTGGACAGAGACGGAGTATATATTTAAAAAGTTTTATCAGAGTCTCGTCGTACCTAAAGGTTTATGGATGTCTTAAGCACAGAAAGTGACGGTAGTCCACGATCACCTTCAATGCAGAGGGCCAAAATCTAAAATGTCGGAAGTGAAGGATAAGAACATTCTAACTTCGGCTCTAAACGGAAGATCATCCGGCACCTAGATTTTTGTAATCCTCAATGTTCACAGTACAAGTAGTTGAGAACTCAAATATCGGTCCTCTAAAGCAGTTAGATTCAATCGTAATTTTTTACAACCATTATTAATACGCAGAAATAAGGCACACTTTACCATAAGCTGTGTGGTTCTGTGGTACCGTCGATTGCCTTCGGAGGGGCAGAACCAAATTTTTAAACAAAGGTACATGTTATACGAGTATTTTTGTGAAGCGTAGAGGACATATGGCTCTGAGCACTATTGGACTTAACTTCTGAGGTCGTCAGTGCCCTAGAACTTAGAACTACTTAAACCTAACTAACCTAAGGACATCACATACAAACATGCCCGAGACATGATTCGAACCTGCGACCGTAGCGGTCGTGTGGTTCCAGACTGTAGCGCTTAGAGCACATAAAGGTGGTAAAAGATCTGTAGTGGTCCAGCCTGATGTTCGACGGATCGAATTTCCTTTCAGCCTTTTGTTTGTTCAGTTCATATACCTACGTAATATGAACATGAAATTCATCAAATATGTGCTTATTAACACATGAACACATGTAACTATCATTTTTATGAAAAAATACCCTTCTTATTATTTCTAATTAGGTATCACGCGCAAATATCCAGTTTATATTTTATGAATTTATACAATTTCATCAACTCACGAAAGGAGAAATGGCAAACGGGAACAAAGATGTCCAAAAACTGAGATCGACTTAACGTGTAAAGTTGCAAAGCAGAAATGGCTACAGTATAAATGCAAAACTGAAGTTACATTCACGACAATGGGAAACATATGTAACTGTCACTTCCTGGAAAATTAAAAAAAAAAACCTTTGGAGACAGGAGAAGCTGGTGTATGAATACCGAGCCCCGATTGCCAAGCCACCACTAAGCAAACACGTAAAGGTTGACAGGTGCAAGGAGTATAAACAGACTGTTCCAAAAAATAAAACAACAACAAAGTTCAGTGACAGACTTCTCAAATAATAAAAAAGCGTATTAAATATGGGTTATAAAACGCGTATCTTAAGAAGTATGAGCCCTTGTTCATCTCCGACGCTATGAAACAGACTCCTCCTACTGGTAGTTCATTGCTTTCCATATTGTGGAAGGAGGAAGTGTTGGCCAAAAAAAGCAAACAAGTCTTGTAAGCATGGCGTGTAAAATGCTTACTTTAAGAACTATTAGCACTTTTTCATCTTCGCTGTTGCGAAGCACATCCCATACTGAAGAAATTTTCACAGCTTTTAAGGTAACCATTGTAGACCCTATACTTACTAGACATTTTTTTCTTGTTTTGGTCAATACTTCCTCCTTCCAAAATACGGAAAGGAATGAGCTTGCAGTCGAAGGGATCTATTTTATAGCATCGCAGATGAACAAGCGCTCATACCTCTTAAGGTATGCATTTTGGAGTCCTTGTTTACTATACATTTTTTCTTGTTTTGGTTTGAGGAATCTATCCCTAAAGTTTGTCGGTTTTTCTTCTGCGCCCTGTAGAAATTCCATATAAAGGAAACTAACCGGAATCCGAAATTATGGAAATAGAGATGGAAGTATGTAAAAAAAATGGTTCAAATGGCTCTGAGCACTATGGGACTCAACTGCTGTGGTCATCAGTCCCCTAGAACTTAGAACTACTTAAACCCAACTAACCTAAGGACATCATACACATCCATGCCCAAGGCAAGATTCGAACCTGCGACCGTAGCACTCGCACGGTTCCGGACTGCGCGCCTAGAACCGCTAGACCACTGCGGCCGGCGGAAGTATGTATTTGTACTGTTCTGCATTTATTTATCTTACGTTCAATTTAACGTATTGCAACACTTTTCAAGCATGTTTTGCTCACCATCACTCGTTTATACGTACAGGTATTTATTATTTTAAGATAAAATGTCTTACGCTAACTTAGTATAAAATATGGTTTTTTCGTTGCTACGCTACTGGAGTGCCCATTGATATTTTTGGGAGGAAGGGTAGTACAGTAGTTGACCAGAAATCTATGCCCAGTGTTATCTTCTGCTGGTGCAGACCTGCGCCCCGCTGTTTCCTGTGGCTGACACCACAGTCCGTGCAGGATGCAGACAGGTTTCCGTCAGTTGCTATGGTGCGATAATCGTGTGGTATACCTTTAGTTCACGTACGGTTTTTGCGTCCCAAAGCTTCATTCGAATCGTCGGTACTCTGACACAGCTGTTGTGTAACATTATATTTTTGCAAGCTTAGCCTCACAATGACTTAGGCGTATTTCATTGTACTACACGTTACTACATTGCGAAAGATAGTGCAGTGTGTGGGTGAGTATCGGCTATCACTTTTTTTCGAGCGATTTTTCCGATATTGATTGCTAGGTAATTATTTGTTTCACACTGAAGCATCTTAAATATTTTGTACTTGAAGTGGCTTAAGGCTGGCGATGAATTTTGAGCCCCTGATTTTAGTTTTCTCATTAAGAATACTACTACAATTTTAAAATTGTGATTCAATATTTACTTTTATTTTTCAGATTTTGTGCCAAATTGGTTGCTGTCTTCAACTTTCAAAGGGTGGGCGGTGTCAATATTATTAGCTGTTACTGCTGACTTGTTACAATCCTTCAGTCTGTAATAGACTGAATGTTCTTTAAATATAGTTCTAGTATTTCTTGCCGGTTTGGCCTATATAACATCTGTTGCAGTAATTTTTGTAAATGCGAGATGCGCCAAGAGCTGTATCCGATGATTTTATGCTGTGAGTAAATACATTACTTAGGTTCTTGGTGGCGTGGAGCTGATTTTTACATTTGTACTTTTGCATGACCTGGCTAATTTATTACACATTGTAGAACGATATCTTAAATATTTAGCTTGTGAGTGTAGTTTAATGTCATTCTATTAATTTTTTATCTTGTGACATTTTATTAATGAGAATAACAGTGTCATTCACATATCGCTTGTAGAATTTACATTTGTTTGTGATGCCTTCTTCAGTGTTAATTACTTTATTCCCTATACAGTAATGTATATTTCCACTAAGAGGGCTTCTCAAAGAAAGCCCTAACCCCTAGGTCATACTTGTAAATTTTGTTGTAGAAAGGAAAGTAACTATGTGAGAGTACTAAGGTAAGCGTATCTATAGACTTTGTTATTACTAATCCCCTTACTGTTTTATTTTTAATTGCGCTAGTTGTGTTTCATTTGCATGTCTCCTTCTGTACAAGTTTGCAATGTGTAGGAATGAAACTTAGCTTATGGTGGCAGTGTTAGTTCATTCATAATGTTAATAAGTTCATACCTGGTTTTTGTGGAATAAGATTTATCACATGTGTATTTTTTGGCTAACAAATCACCTAGCTCTTATTAATCTGTGGGCTGGACTTTTAATTGGGCTCACAACAGGCACGATGATTGTGTTGATATTATGAATTTTTGGCTGTGCTCTGAGTCTAGCTGCTGTGGTATTTCTTGCTTCAAGAGCCTGTTGAGTAAAGAGGAAGGTGCTGTTGTTGAGACATTTCCTTATTTTAGCTAGAAACTTTGCCGTGAGGTCATGTGGGATGTTATATTTGTGACTTTTACAAATAGTTGAAGTATTTTTAGTACATATCCACCATTAAGTGTAGTAATTATTATGGAAGCTTGATCTGCTCTGACTGCCAATATATCACGCTTTTGGAGTTTGTTATAGATCGATTTAAGAACATATATTGGAACATTTGTGTTTCTTGCTTTATTGGCTACGTGTCTTTGTGTAAGTTTTGTTAAGTTCTGGAAAATCTGCAGCTATATTTAGGGACTATATAGAGGAGGAAGTAGATAAAAATGAGATGGGAGACGTAATACTGCTACAAGAATTTGACAGTGCACTGGAAGATTCAACTGGAAACATGGAATAGACGACTATTTCAGAATTATTGAGACCAAGGCATGACAAAATTGTTCCACATGTTTTGTATGATATATGAGATTGGCGTAATGTCCAGATACAAATGTGTAATAACCTCCTTTCCAAACAAAACAGGAGTTTCCGTGTCTGAATATTGTCTAAGCATGAGTTTAATAAGCCATGATCGTAAAGTAATTACATGATTTATCTTTGGAAGAATGGAAAGGCTGACTTTAGGTAAGATCACTTTGGGTTCTCGAGTAATGAAAGAAAACACAAGGCAATATTGATCGTAAGGCTTATTGTTGAGGACAGGTTGAAGAGTGGCAAACCTACTTTTATAGCACTTACACATTTACAGAAAGGTTTTGACATGTTGATTGAAACACATATTTTGAAATTTTGAACGTAATAGAGATGAAGGTGAAGGTATTTATGTGGAGTGTAGTCATAGCTAGGCGTACTGGTCTCAAAAATGTGCTACTGACACGAACTTATCATAGTGCTGATTGCAACACTGACCACGCCCTGGTGGCCTGCAAGCCGCGGTGGTCTCGCGGTTAAGGCGCTCAGTCCGGAACCGCGTGACTGCTACGGTCGCAGGTTCGAATCCTGCCTCGGGCATGGATGTGTGTGATGTCCTTGGGTTAGTCAGGTTTAAGTAGTTCTAAGTTCTAGGGGACTGACGACCATAGGTGTTAAGTCCCATAGTGCTCAGAGCCATTTGAACCTTTTTTTTTTTTTGTGGCGTGCACATTGAGGCTCACTCCTAAGAAATGTCACCACGCTAAACCGAGAGGTCACTCCCGTATCAACGCGGATCATGTTCATGACACACAAAGAAAGCAGGATTTTGCCAGTAATTTTGAAAGTGCTTTCCCATGAAACGTGCAAGCAGAAAGGAATGTTGATGAGAAATGGGTGAAACTCTCGGGTGCAATCTGCAATCTACAACTCAGCAGTATTGGGCTATGGAATAAAAGGAAAAAGAAATAGGGACTGGTACGAGCAAAATTTGGAAGAAATGGAACCAGTATCTGAGGCTAAACGGAAAGCCCTGCTTGCTTACAAAATAAACCCAAATGAAAGAACTCGAGATGACCTACGAAAAGCAAAGAACAGGGCACAGCAAACGTCCAGGAGATGCTCAAATAACTACTAGCTGGATTTATGTGCACGTATACAGAAAGCGGCCGTTAAGAAAGCAATTGGACCAACTGTCAGAAAAACAGCTCCTCTGAAGTCCAAGATGGGTGAAGTCATTACTGATGAAGGCAAACAAATGGAGCGCTGGGTTGAACACTACCTCGAGTTGTATGCAGCCGATAAGGAAGTTAGCAAGGATGCATGTGCCATCAAACAAATGCCAGTTACGGAAGAACTAGATGCAATGCCTACTAAGGAAGAACTTAGTAGAGAAATAGATTCTCTTGCTAACGGAAAGGCCCCAGTTGAAGATAGGATCCCTGCAAAGGTTATTCAGTATAACTTCTGTTCTTCTCAGACATTTATATTCACTTATAACAACCAGCTGGGAAGAAGGTTACGTCCCGCTGAGTATGCGGAATTCGAGGGTAGTTACTCTATATAAACAGAAAGGGAACACAAGTGACTGTAACAGTTACCGAGGCATTTCATTGCTAAGTGTAGCCGGGAAAGCTTATGCAAGAGTCATCCTAATGCGATTACAAATCTTAGCTTCCAGAATCTCAGTGTGGCTTCAGGCCCGGTCGATCAACCGTAGATATCGTCTTCTACTTAAGACAGCTACAAGATAAATGTCGTGAACATCAAAGGCCACTTTATATTGCTTTCATTGACCTTGTTAAACCGTTTGATTTAGTGAGCAGAAATGGGCTTTTCAAACTGTTGCAGAAGATTGGATGCCCACCTAAACTACTACAGATAATTGTCTCTCTCCATGAGAAAACACAAGCAACAATCTGCTTCAACGGTAAAATATCAGAAGCATTCCCTGTTAATAGCAGTGTGAAACTGGGGTGTGCTTCGGGATTTACTTTTCAGTTCTGCTCAGATTTGCCTCTGAAGACTGTGAGAAGGGAGTGTATCTACATATGAGGTCTGAAGGAAATCTTTTCAACATTGATCGCCAAGAGCAAAGTAAATACAGTTGTTATCCTCGAGTTATATGCGGACGATGCAGCTCTAGTAGTGAACACAGAAGATGAGCTGCAGTATATAATGAACAAATTATCAAATACTTATGAAAAATTTGGTCTACTCATCAGCCATCAAAAGACTAAGATCATGGCGCAGAGCACTACCAATCGTCCATCCATCAGCATTGATGGCAATCCTCTCCAGGTAGTTGATGACGTTACCTACTTGGGATCAACAATATGTAGCAACTTGACCATGGACTGAAATTACTAACAGAATCGTAAAGGCATCATCTGTCATGGCCAGATTGAAAAACAGAGTATGGAACAACGGACTGCTTACCACAAAAACTAAATTAAGAGTCTACAACGCTTGTGTTGTCAGCACCCTTCTCTATAGCTGTGAGACGTGCTCAACTCTTTCTAAGCATGAATCTCGACTCAACAGCTTCCATCTCCACTGTTTCCGGAAGATCCTTCAGATCTCTTGGAGAGATAGAGTACCCAACACCGAAGTCTTTCATCGTGCAAGCATCTTTGCACTCCTGAGTCATCGACGTCTAAGATGTTTGGGAGATGTCAGGTGCACGGGTCCTGAACGGATACCGAAAGAACTGCTGTACGGAGAACTTCAGGAGGGTGTGAGGACAGTGGGACGACCGCATCTTCGTTTCAAGGATGTCTGCAAGAGAGACCTGACCAAGACCAGAATCAATCCAAGTCGCTGGGAAAGCATTGCAGATGACCGTGTCAAGTGGCGAGTAAGTGTGCGCAACGGCGTCAAGCTCTCAGAGGACGAACGCACACAGGAACAAATCAGGAAGAGGACAAAGCGGAGACACAGAGCGGCTTCTGTTCGAAGTCCCTCAAATTCCACATGTCCGAACTGCAGTAGGGACTGCCACTCACGAGTGGCACATTTTAGCCGCAGCAGACTCTGAACCAAGCGTGTTACACCATCATCCCTCAAGGATGGACGGATGCCATTATTAGTCTTGTGTGGAAGTAAAACGTGGACAATAAACAGTTCAGACAAGAGAAGAACAGAAACACTTGATACGGTGGTAAAGGGTAAGTGACTGAAGACTAAATCGATACCTCTAGTAAATAGTGAGGAGGTACTGAATAGAACTTGGGAACAGAGAAATTTATGGCACTGCTTGACCAAAAGAAGGGGTAAGCTAAAAATATACTCGTATATCAAGAAAAATTCAGTTTGGTAATGGAAGGAAGTGTGGAGGGTAACAATTGTAGAAGGAGACCAACTCTTCAGTACAGTATAAAGATTTAAAAAGGTGTACGGTGCAGAAGTTGCGCAGAGGTGAAAAAGGCTTGCACATAACAGGCTAGCGTGGAGACCTGCATCAGATCAGGTATCGAACGCAAGACCACAACAACAGAAGGTTGATTCCAGTGAATTACCCTGAATTTTCTTCTCGGTTTTGGTTTCGATCCATTATTCAGGTTTAACCTCCCCACCTTCTTTCTGAAATACTAACAAATGTTTCGAATAGACATTATTCCTCTGCGGAACACAATATGACTTGGTTAATCTTTTTCTGTAAGGCGGATCGTAGTAATCACGAGAACACCCTCAAGCTCTTGGTATGCTTAGGACTACAGTCAGTTACAAAAAAGACAGGCCAATGTTCGCCCCCCCCCCCTCCCCCCCTCTGCCCGTCCTCCCCGTTGCTTAGTGTGTTTCGAATCCTATTACTGCCACACTGATTACAGCGCACTCGGGAAGTTTCCCTTTAACGAGCTACTTGAAGTCAATTATCAGCAGAATGTCCCATTGAGAAGATCAAAATTTGTATAATACCAACAAATCTAAAACTGACGTTGCTTGTCTTTCCGAAAATGGATCCTAGGAAGAGGTCATTTTGACTTCTATTGACATGGGAAATGCCATCAACATAAATGGTAATAACAGTACCAGTGCACTGCGTCGGAATGTGAATGTAGTTCTCTCAGTCTCGCGTTCAGTGCGCTGCCTTTTGTGCCGCACGCAGTCCGACACAAAGTTATGACTCGACACTGTGAAGGAGAAACAAGTCTATGGTCATTGGTACTGCAGTGTATTCGAAAGGAAGAAGCTCTTGGTTAACATCTTAGTCGGGCACATGATTTAATATTTGCACGCTTGCTAATCGCTAAGTCTGCTTTGCTACGGAGTAACACGTAGCACTTTATTTCCAAATCACTAAACAGTGGTCGCTATACGTCTTTTATCTAGACCACACAAATGGTAACGGCATCTTTATTATATTTTAGCCAGTAATTTGTTACAGACACTATATATTCCCCTGTTGGCTTCAATAAATTGTTTCCATAAATCATTTTTAACAGGACACAAAGGAATTAAAAACATTAGCTGCAGAGGGCATTGACTTATATAAACGGGCTAAGTTGAAAATTTGTGCCAGGCTGGGATTCGAACCCGGGCTTTCTGATTACTCGGCAGGAGACCCAGGTTTGAATTCCAGTTCGGCACAAATTTTCAGCCTGTCCCACTGATATAATTCAATGCCCACCGGCGACTAATGGTATTAATTGCCTTCTGTCTTGAGTCATAGAGGCTGCAGCGTCAGACAGGTATCTGTTCTTTCTGACATATTCGAAATAACAGATATGACATATACGTAAGTAAGGCAATGATGGCCAATGATCCCATCAGCGCAGATCCACAGCAAGCTCGAACTCTTACAGGAATTAGTGAGATGTCGCAAGTAATCAGGCCAATGAGCAGGGGCACTAAATCAGTTGTGTGGTATTAGTTGAAAATTAGGGTCTGACGGGAGGATTGCTAGGAAAGTCCGTGCAGTTGTGGTGAATTCTGTGTACGGATGACTTAATAGTCAGCGCACCTGTCTACTAAGTTTTAGACCCAGGTTCCAGTCTTGATCGGGCATAAATTTTCAACTTGCCCCGTTGATATACACGCCTGGAAATTGAAATAAGAACACCGTGAATTCATTGTCCCAGGAAGGGGAAACATTATTGACACATTCCTGGGGTCAGATACATCACATGATCACACTGACAGAACCACAGGCACATAGACACAGGCAACAGAGCATGCACAATGTCGGCACTAGTACAGTGTATATCCACCTTTCGCAGCAATGCAGGCTGCTATTCTCCCATGGAGACGATCGTAGAGATGCTGGATGTAGTCCTGTGGAACGGCTTGCCATGGCATTTCCACCTGGCGCCTCAGTTGGACCAGGGTTAGTGCTGGACGTGCAGACCGCGTGAGACGACGCTTCATCCAGTCCCAAACATGCTCAATGGGGGACAGATCCGGAGATCTTGCTGGCCAGGGTAGTTGACTTACACCTTCTAGAGCACGTTGGGCGGCACGGGATACATGCGGACGTGCATTGTCCTGTTGGAACAGCAAGTTCCCTTGCCGGTCTAGGAATGGTAGAACGATGGGATCGATGACGGTTTGGATGTACCGTGCACTATTCAGTGTCCCCTCGACGATCACCAGAGGTGTACGGCCAGTGTAGGGGATCGCTCCCCACACCATGATGCCGGGTGTTGGCCCTGTGTGCCTCGGTCGTATGCAGTCCTGATTGTGGCGCCCACCTGCACGGCGCCAAACACGCATACGACCACCATTGGCACCAAGTCAGAAGCGACTCTCATCGCTGAAGACGACAAGTCTCCATTCGTCCCTCCATTCACGCCTGTCGTGACACCTCTGGAGGCGGGCTGCACGATGTTGGGGCGTGAGCGGAAGACGGCCTAACGGTGTGCGGGACCGTAGCCCAGCTTCATGGAGACGGTTGCGAATGGTCCTCGCCGATACCCCAGGAGCAACAGTGTCCCTAATTTGCTGGGAAGTGGCGGTGCGGTCCCCTACGGCACTGCGTAGGATCCTACGGTCTTGGCGTGCATCCGTGCGTCGCTGCGGTCCGGTCCCATGTCGACGGGCACGTGCACCTTCCGCCGACCACTGGCGACAACATCGATGTACTGTGGAGACCTCACGCCCCACGCGTTGAGCAATTCGGCGGTACGTCCAGCCGACCTCCCGCATGCCCACTATACGCCCTCGCACAAAGTCCGTCAACTGCACATACGGTTCACGTCCACGCTGTCGCGGCATGCTACCAGTGTTAAAGACTGCGATGGAGCTCCGTATGCCACGGCAAACTGGCTGACACTGACGGCGGCGGTGCACAAATGCTGCGCAGCTAGCGCCATTCGATGGCCAACACCGCGGTTCCTGGTGTGTCCGCTGTGCCGTGCGTGTGATCATTGCTTGTACAGCCCTCTCGCAGTGTCCGGAGCAAGTATGGTGGGTCTGACACACCGGTGTCAATGTGTTCTTTTTTCCATTTCCGGGAGTGTAGATAAATGCCCACTGGCAGCTAATGCCATTAATTCCCTTGTGTCTTGATTTTAAAGGCTGCAGGATCAGAAACGTGTCTGTCCTTCCGCACATGTCCAAAAGGAGAACCACCACATATACTTGTATAAATACAATTCTTTTTCTTTTACAAACATGAATGAAAATAAATTTTTCGTAAATTCATATGAAAACGCTTACATTCGGAGGATATCCCAGGCATCTAAGAGTTTTACTATCTGGTATGGAGAAAATGAAGACATATTCTTAATTTCACTATCAAGGGACACATCCACTAAATTTTCTCACCTTTCGCATGCCCCAAACGATTTTGCTCATCTTTCATAAGATTCTGCTGCATTCTTAGATGTAACAAATGCTAGGCTAGTATGTTGCTCTAGCAATACTTTTCCGAGAAATCGAGACGCAAAATTTTACGAGGCTGTTTAATAACATACGAGAGCGCCAGATGTCGAGCAACGGCGTATGCGCAAGCAGTTAAGTAGTCAGACTGGACGTCTGCATGTGCTGCATTCAGTCCTTCAATTATTTTTTGATATGCCATTAAATATTTGTGTTTATGATTATTCAATCGCCATTTAAGGTCTAGTTAACGGTTACATTCCAAAAACACAGTAAATGTAATTTTGCAGTGTACAGTAACGGACAATCAACCTTAACCTATACGCAACGTTAATTAACAACTCGATTACTTCTGAAATCAAAATGAACTGGTCTTCAACTCAGCAGAGAGAAAACAGGCACCACAGGCCCATTCCACGAAAAACTTCCTACTGATGTTCCAAGAACGATATAAAATACAGTGTACATAACTCGAAGTAGGTCTAGCCCGATACGGCTTTGTTCCCATACGCGGATGAATATAACGCTAAACAACTGCCCATTTCATCATGATTGCTCGTTATACCTCGCACAGAATGTATCACAACGTTTATCATTATTATTATTTTCGTTCATTTAGAAGAAACGTGATTTGTTTTAGCGATAGAAATGTTTGTTAGAAGATAATAAAAATGACGGGACTCGAATGCAGTACGGGCAGACTGCTAGTCCACTGCCTTATCCGGTTGCGATTACTCCGCTTTCCGATTGCTGGCACTGCTGTCGTAACGTAATCATCAGACTCTTAGAACTTCGAATCTCTGTTAATAGGAAACGTCTGAGAAACTCACGGTACTAGAGCAGCATATGTTACCTATATGGATTGCAGTTGTGCGAAAGATGAGAAAAGTCGACGATTTGTCGGGTATTCACATCCGTAGTTAGTATTAACCATCGAATATCGCTGTAAGTGAGTTCTTCAGTACACTGTGTGACAAAAAAGGTAAGCACCCAGAAGAAAAGAATGAAACAAAATTAATATTCAGGGGTTGAGAGAGTATGTGGTGTTACTTCAGTGATACAAAAAGCAATTCAAATTCGTACACGGATTGCGTGACACAGTCAATATGAATTCTGATAGAATTAACAGGTGTGGAAGAGGACGAAGTAAGACTCAATAGCTTGAACAACAACTACTCCTGCCGTACAAACCAGTGATTGGCACTCGTTACAACCTCTGCATCTATTACGTCTTTAAAAATAGTGCTTGGCCACAGAACACAACGGAAACTCGTCACAATGAAGCAAATAACCTACAAATGCTGCCTCTTATACGTATTATTTAATGTCCACCTAACGATAGGGAAGTTGTAAGGCATAAGGAATCTAAGAATGTAAGAGAGATGGAGAATACAATACTTTTACTTCATCTAATCAAGTTAACAGTTGACACTGAATAATACAGAGGAATGCTGTTGAAAATTATTGCAAACTAAAATAAAATAACTCTGAAGTTTTTGGTGTCTTTGTTTAATTGGGAAGTGTAGGAAACAAAATCAATAAGATGGTGGTGGTCGTGGTAATTTCGTATTGGACCAAACTACTCGGGATATCGGTTCCTAGACTTACACACTTCTTAATCAAACTAACTTGCTCTAAGGACAACACACACACACCCACGCCCGAGGGAGGACTCTAAACTGCCACGAGGGGAGCAGCTCGAACTGTGGCGCGGCAATCAATAAAGAGTTCCACATAGGTGCAGTTTCCAAAAGGAAGATAAATGAGACAAATATTTTGTATGGATAGTTGAAAGTTCTGGAAGCGTAAGCAGGCTAGTCAAATGGCAAGTGATTAAGAAATGGATTACAAAATTGCCTGTGTGAAACTTACAATCTTTAAGTACAGCAAGATGGCACAAATGAGAAGTGCTAAGAAATGGATTACAAAATTACCTGTGTGAAACTTAGAATCTTCAAGAACAGCAAGATGGCACCTGTCAGCACCACGTAAGAGCTGGGAAGTGAATATAATCTTAAAATTTAATTCCTCTCCAGAACTTCAAAAATTCCTAAGCCGCGGTTGGAGGGGAAATGGCTGCTGACACACTGATGAACGAAAATATTGCCCTTACAACGTCAAAACAGGGGAAAGCAACAGAAACTTCTCACTCACATCTTGAAAAAAGCATACTTACATCGCACGAGGTTGGTACTGGTTGCGAACAGTCTCTCTCCTATTGTCAGCACCGACGGCAACACGACAGGTGGCGGGGGCTTTACTTTGCATTGGACACTTCGTATATTTTGGAGGGAAGCAACGAAATTTCTCAAGCCATGGAAGCGCCGGTATGCTGCCTCCTCTTTGAAGTGCAGGTAAGAAAGCAAACTTCACCTTCAAACAGCGTCAGTGGTGTGATGACGAGTGACAACCGTGCCTGAGCACCAGAAACTATCTACAATAAGCATTTCGGGAAACTGGACTATTTCCGCAAAAACTGGCTACCACCCAGGAGGTGCTCAATCCTTGCTATTGAGACAACATGAAACGCCATCCACCCACCACACGGGATTGCCAAAGTCTCTGGACCCACTCGCTTCTGGCAAGTAGTGGAATACTTGCAACTCCCAACAAAAGTGGCATCAAGCTCACACATTTAATTTTTGCAGGGATGGAAGAAAATCGAAAAGCGGGATGTGGTACTCATGCCACAGCTGACTGTGTTAAAAAGGGTGTCGTAGAGCCGTTGTGTTCTCATGTGAGACAATTTGGCTCAAACTGTTTTCTCTCGTCCTGTATATGACGCATTCTGGCACAGACTGTGAGATGGAAATGAGATCGGAGGTGGTTCCACATCTGTTCTGTCGGGAACTGATCGGCGATTCTAGCTGGCTCTGGTCGTGGGAATAGTTCACCATCACGCATACAGTTCATACAGACAAGAGTTACGTGAGCAATATCGTCTATAAATGGTATCATTATACTGTCGCATGAGAGGTAACAAATAAGGACGCGAGAGCTAAGGTCGTCAGTTTTGTGCCCTTCCAAAGCATGGAAAATGGGACCTTTCCCGAGATCGCCGCCACACCCACTGATGATGGTCGTCCGAGGTACTGTGATTCACCGCTGAACACAATGTGACAACATTCATCAAAAGTACACACGTCCTAGTCAGAGCATCACTCTACATCCAGCCGTTTGCGTCGCGCTGTTAATGGCAGCTTCCGGATGGGACTATAATTCTCGGTTCAGTTCCTGCTATTCTGTGGGCAATTGTGTGGTATAGCAGAATGTTGCAGAGAGTCCATTACGTGTTCTCGGATGGCAGATGTAGATGTCGAAGTCTTACAGTGTGTTTGGTGCGATCCTCCCTTTTGGTGGTCAGATTTGGGCGACTGGAACCTTGGTGACGTGAGTGCCCTGAAGTTCCCATGCAGACCAACAACCAGCCTCTGTCTCAGCCGAATCCCCACAAATCTCGTTATTTCACGATTCGACCAGTGAACCAAATGGAGACCAAAAATGAGGCCGCTTTCATATTCTGCCTGGTGCTGATAACGGTGTCTCAAACGAGTGCATCTTGTATCCGTTTCGCTTACTGTGGTCACTCAATATCTAACGATGTTCACTCCCCTTATATACCTGACAAGGCCTGGTAACAATAGTAGTCACGAACATAGCTCATGTGCTCTGGTGGCCGGCCTATCTGCCACAGACAATTGGAAATCTAATCATTTATAAAACTGAATGATAATTTCCACTCTGCAGCGGAGTATGCTCTGGTATGAAACTTCCTGGCATATTAAAAATGTGTGCCGGACCTTTGCCTTTCGCGGGCAAGTGCTCTACCATCTGAGGTACCCAACCACGACTAACGCCCCATCCTCACAGCTTTACTTCTGCCATTATCTCGTCTCCTACCTTCCAAACTTCACAGAAGCTCTCCTGCGAACCCTGCAGAACTAGCACTCCTGAAATAAAAGATATTACGGAGACATGGCTTATCCACAGCCTGAGGTATGTTTCCAGAATGATATTTTCACTCTGCAGCGGAGTGTGCGCTGATATGAAGCTTCCTGGTAGATTAAAACTCTTCGCAGAAGAGCTTCTGTGAAGTTTGGAAGGTAGGAGACAAGATAGTGTCAGAAGTAAAGCTGTGAGGACGGGGCATGAGTCGTGCTTGAGTAGCTCAAAAGGTGTCGGCACGATAACTCAGCGTGTTCGTTCAGAGGTTTGATACCCACTGTAATAAAAAAACTGAGTTAATGGATCAACGACGAACTGAAACGAGTGTCTTGCGATGTCCGCCCCGAGCACATACAAAGAACAAAAACAAACAAAATGAGATTTAAAAAAATGGTAGAGCACTGGCCCGCGAAAGGCAAGGGTCCCGAGTTTGAGTCTCGGTCCGGCACACAGTTTTAATCTGCCAGGAAGTTTCATTTATAAACCACTCGATGATGCGTACGTGTACCATGTTATATTAACATCCGACCATAACTTCTTTGTGACTAATTTTCTTTGGCAGGCAGTGCAGGTTCGCACCTCTTAATCGTGAAGCTACGTCCAATAGACGACTATTCACGATATCTGTGACATTCTATCGTTTTCCGTATCTTGCGAAAGTTATTTCATTATAAAGCCAATAAAACAGTGTAACGCAGAGAGTCAAATGAGGCTAAAACGTTTTCTGCCCCGGTTACAGTGTCACTGGCAGTAAACGCGTGTATGCTGCTATAAAACAGCCCGCAGACTTCCCACAGCGCTTTCATTAGGTGTAGTGCCAACTAGTGCACGCCTAATGGCTTGAAAGGGAGCCTCGCCGGGGCGGAATGGCTGCAGAACGTGACCCGGAGACGCTCAGGGGCATTACCGCAGCCAGTGACTCCAGCACTTAATGGCGACGTAGGGGAGAGGCGGCAATTCTTCAGGCGTGCCCCGTAGTCCGGACTGCTATAGCAGCTCGCAAATACTGCAAGTCATATCGACACTTCAAAGGAAAAAATTAATTTCCTACGTCAACTTCGAAAAAAAAAACATATTCCTAAATTATAATAATCCGTGTACCGGTAATTCTAAGGCTACCTGAAGATAGTGTGAAACTTTAAATGCTTGCTGTATGTGACGCCAAATACATGTCCGTTAGAGCCCTGTCAAGAGGCCTTGATAACTACACAGCGGCCTAATCTGTACGCTATTAACAAGGGAAACTCCCCACCGAAGCCCTCTCAGATTTAGTGGCAAAGTGAAATCGAGAAGAAGGCGAACTGAACTTTGTAGAAAGAAGTGGAGACAGTGAACGGTCCCAGTTCAAGATGTGCAACGTCGAGTGAGCTGCAAGAACCATGGCGTCGTGGTTGTGTGGTCACGGTGTTCGGCTACAAAGCAGAAGATCCGTGTTCAAATTTCCCTCGTGTTCCATTTTTTTCCGAAAATTTACGAGCAGTAGGGGAGAGGCATTACCGCAGGGGCATTACCGCAGCCAGTGACTCTAGCACAGATCTCTGACGTCCTACGTCTCTGTCCCGTTTTTGTAACCTTGGCAATTGTCAGTGATTATGGAACATGAGTCATGTGGTAAGAATATATTACCGTCGTAAGTAAATGTGATGAATAGTGAAAGCAGGCGAGATGTCCCATAGACCTCTCTCAGAAATGAAAACAACAAATAAACGAGTGTGAAATACACTGCAGCGAAGAAATGAAAGACTCAAAACTTCCGAAACGAAACGCTAGAGTTCACATGGTTCAAATGGCTCTAAGCACTATAGGACTTAACATCTGAGGGCATCAGTCCCCTAGACTTAGAACTACGTAAACCTAACTAACCTAAGGACGTCACACACATCCATTCACGTGGCAGGATTCGAACGTGCGACCGTAGCAGCCGCGTGGTTCCAGTCTGAAGCGCCTAGAACCGCTCGGCGACAACGGCCGGCAAACGCAAGAGTCATAATATGTGGTACTTGAGTAGAACAAAGAGGAACTATGTATGTCTGGAAGCCCTTTCGTTACACCTCGCTGTAATAAACGGATATTACACCACGACATACACGCAGATTTAAATACACCATACTAACACGTTAATGATCGGACGAACAGTTCATATTTTGGGAAGATAAAACAATATGGAACAGGAGGGAAATTTGAATAAGGTTCATCCCCACCTTTTCTTTTCCTCCGACCACTTTCTTTTTTTTTTTGTTCTTGTTTGTCATCGCATTCCTGAAATTATCTAAAACTACAAAAAGAGGAAAGCTAATGCCGCCCCTACATTTGCTCAAAATTTTGAAGAAGAAGCCCCAAAAGAAAAGCTTCAGCACTTCAGGCGTTGGGCCCTTTCAATAAAGACCTCAATAACTTCTACAAAAAAAGGTTTTTTTAAAAAAAATAATACTTATTTCAACTACCTCTTTCACCATATGACGGTATATTGGACGCAATCGGTGGGGAGTGGCTACAGGGCAATGTTCAACATTACTATGTTATAAATAGCGTATGTGAGTACTATCTTGTTTCATTCAAAAAACTGTCTATTTAATAGTTTAATTTACACCTCAGAATTGGGGGATCGAATAGTTTATATGAGCTCTTATTATATAATTTTTTGTACAGACTGCCTGAGGATGCTGCAATAAGTGGTGCGAAACCGGGCGGAGAATTAATAAAAGTCATTCATACTTTATTGTCTTCCTTATTATGGATGAATCCATGTCCGTCGCACCAGCACGTCCTCGCACAGACTGCTGGTCGCCTTCGACGTCAGCGTGAAAGAAAATTCCGCGTGGTGGCGACACACCAGTAGGTCATCGATGCACGTCTTCTCGGATGTGCGTATGAATAACGGTTGAGAGGATCGCGTCTGGAAAATGCAAGAAGGGTCATATGTCAGCTGATCTTGGCATAGATGATCCAGCTGCAAGGGGTGTTGTGGAAGATGCTCTGGAGAAAGTTCGAGAAATATTGTCGGTACTTTGGGTTCTTGACAGCTGCACAACGTCGGTCGTTAAGGTATTACCATAAACCGAAGTCGGATTTATCACCACTGTGAAACGGGTAGTGGACTGCTTACCAGCTAATTCAAGTCATCGAGTTGGTATCTACAAGCGGAAAGTAGTACATGTCCGGCAAGGGTGTCATTTGTCGAGTAATGCTGTCAGGAGTTAAGCTTCTGATGAACACCAGCATCTGACTGACTAAAAGCCGAACCTTACTCGACTCACCGCACACATGTCGATGGTCATCGTCGTCTTGCACTCCACACGTGGTACATAATGGCGGTGGTGAGAGGTGAACCGGTGGAGACGCGACTGGCAGACTTGAATTCCATTAACTATCACATAGCAGGTTGGTTGGACGTCCACCACATGGCATGACACTGGACAAGGGGATGTTCTTCTTAAATCACATACACTATCTTGGCCGTCGGTAGGCGTGTAAGGGGAAGCAGGGTCCTGATGTAGCTATATTCAAGAAAGAAATTGCTCAACTAGAGAAGGGAGGCTGGGACGTCTGCCAGAGGCACTCGATCAATGAGTGATCTCGGGGTAAGGGCCCTCATCTGCTGAGGCATATTGGAATGCGTCGCCACATCTTCATATGCGTGCTTCCAAAGAGGGCTGTTGCTCGATGGTGGACGTGTGAAAGAGGCATTATTTCTCCTTTTGGAGGATGAGCGACTCATAGCTCAGTGCTGAGTCTTGCCGACTGAAACAACAGACCTTGACTCGCTAAGGAACCTAATGCAGCCAAAATGTGTCATTGACAGCGAGGTGGGGAAAGCCTGGACCACGTGCGGGATTCGGGACGAGTCATAAACAATAGCAAAACGGATCCGTTGCGACGAGTCGATGGTCACGGAGCCTATCTTGGATCCGGTATAAAAAGCGCCTACTGTTAAGGGCCACTAATCACCGCAATCGTACCACTTCACAGATCCGCAGGGGAGCGACCCATTCAGCAGGCAGCCCACGGTCTATAGTTGGTCTGCGAACATTAAGGACACTGCCCTAAGCCGCGCCGTAGGACTTAACTCACTGCAGTGGTGCCCGAACATCGTTTCCTTGCGCAGGAGGAGGACCAAGTCGTCCGCATAGGCCGTGCAACACGAAATGTGTCCATCAAGGGTCAGCCCGGTGAGGCGTTGGCGGGGCCAAAAAGTAACGGCTCCACTGTGAGAGCGTACAAGATGGCAGAAAGAGGCATCCTTACCACACCTATCGATGTATCAGGATAGGCGGCGTAGACGGTCGTTGTACAGGATCCCAGACGCCACGCCCCAGAGTAGACGCATCGTGACCTCTACGAAGCTGTTAGGCAAACCCATATCCCACTTCACCACTGTCAGATAGGAGTTATGGAATCCTATCGAAGGCCTGCCTGAAACCAAGGGAGGCCAGGACGCCTGTGATGTGCCGCGTTCTCGCAAGCGCAGTCATACCACTGTATCGACATAAGGCAGCCCGGATGTTGTGATCAACTACTAAAGTAGCCTGTTCGTGGGACACCACGTATCGGGCGACCTTCCTGAAATGTGCTGCCAAAACCCAGGTAAATATCTTCGTATCAGAATTCAGGAGCTACAGGGAGTGGTAGTCATTGACAGACGTCCCACCGTTTGCTTTATGGATAGGACCGAGAAATCCTTCAAGGAAGACATCAGGAACCTTCAGTTCTACTGAGTGCCTCCTCCAGGCGCCTATCTCCCTGCCGTGACCAATCAACGAAGGCCATATTTTAAGGAGTTTGGAAAGATTTATTGGCTCTTGCATCCAAGCAGTCGTCAGGTCCTGTAGCACTCTAATGGGAGGCCGTTGGCTCCTGACAACTTGTGAGGCGCGCTGGCCAGTGTAGCTGAAGTGACCTCTTCCTCAGTCACGTCCTCAGGTAATGTCATCTGCTCGTTGCGTGTCCCATACGTAAGGCGAGAAGTTTCCCCAACCACTTCTGGAAGTGGGTGTGGAGAGAGTTTCCGATGGAACGTTGTTTATGGCACAGAGACTGTAAGCTAAAGTTACAGCTTGGATCAGCGCCCTTCGACGGCGCCTGAGTTCCGCGATGATGTGATACATTTACGGTCATTCGTGGTTCATTCTATCCATGGCGCGTGCACGAACAATCGTCCGTTCGAGGTGCTGCCTCTCGAGTGATGTGGTCCTCGCTTTTGTGCAGTTCACTGCTTGCTGACGGGCAGGTGAGTGCGGCATTGCGGAACAATCACACAGATTCAAATGGTTCAAATGGCTCTGAGCACCATGGGACTTAACTTCTGAGGTCATCAGTCCCCTAGAACTTAGAACTACTTAAACCTAAGGACATCACACACACCCGTGCCCGAGGTAGGATTCGAACCTGCGATCGTAGCGGTCGCACGGCTCCAGACTGTAGCGCCTATAACCCACCCCGGCCGGCAATCACACAAAACGCATTACTAAAAAATCTACTGAGTGCCTCCTCCAGGCGCCTATCTCCCTGCCGTGACCAATCAACGAAGGCCATATTTTAAGGAGTTTGGAAAGATTTATTGGCTCTTGCAAAGTTGAGGAAAGAGGCATTTTTGTGGTTCAGTACCGTGTGCAATCTCATCCGAAGTCCCAAATAATATTACTTTATGACCCTGTACGTTAATCAAATGCGCAACTGAAATAATCAGGAGACTACTACACGACCACAGAGGGAGGCAGTTTCTACATATGCACCTAGATCTACACTCTGCAAGACATTTTACGGTGAGTGGCGGAGGGCACTTCGTGTACAGGGTCGCCCATTTTGCTGTTCCACTCGCGTACGGTTCGCGCGAGGAACGCTTGCTAGTAAGCCTCCGTGAGGCTCGAATCTCTCTAAGTTTATCTTCATGATCTTTCCGTAAGACATACGTAGAAGGAACCAGTATACTGATTGACTCTTTTAGGAGTGTATCCTCTCGGGATTTCGATAGTACACCACAACGTGATGCAGAACGCTCCCTTTGCAGCATCTGCCACTGAAGTCGGCTGAGAAACTCAGTGACGCTTTCGCCTAACTAAACGGCCGTATAACGAAACGTGCTACTCTTTTCTGGATCTTCTCTATCTCTTTTACCAGTTATATCTGTTGCGGATCGAATAGTGACAAGTAATATCGTACACAAGTATTGGTCGAACGAATGTTTCGTACGCTGCTTCCTTTGTTGAGCCGGCCACCGTGGTCTCGCGGCTCTAGGCGCTCAGTCCGGAACCGCACGAGTGCTACGGTCGCAGGTTCAAATCCTGCCTCGGGCATGGATGTGTGTGATGTCCTTAGCTGAGTTAGGTTTAAGTAGTTCTAAGTTCTAGGGGACTGATGACCATAAATGTTACGTCCCATAGTGCTCAGAGCCATTTGAACTATTGTTTTCCTTTGTTGATTGACTACACTTCCCGAGTGCAATGAATCTGTCTTAGTCGCGATTACTTTTATCCAGTCGTTCACTTCAAATCACACCGTACACGTATTCTTAGATATTTTATGAAAGTAACTACTTCCAGCCGTGACTGTTCTGCAGATCTGTAGTTCTGTAGTCACACAACAAAAGCTCTTTGTATCTATGTATTCGGAACACATTACATCTGTTTACGTTCAAGGTCAATTGCCACACACAGCACCAACCGTCGATCCCGTGCGGATATTCTTGCATTTCACTCTAATTTTATAGCGTCGGACTTCTTTATGAACAACTTTTATATCTGAAGACTTCTCTCCGTTCAGAATGACAGGCTGTGTTTTGTTTGCTAGAAACTCTTCAGTCTGGTCTCACAGTTTGTCTGATATATTATCCATTGTATTTTTATCATTATGCGCCAGTACGGAAATGTATGGAATGCCTTTCGGAAGTCAGAGAACGAGATATCTTCCCGGGTGCCTGTATTTGTTGGTTTCTGTTTCTCGTGATCAAACAGACAGAGCTGGTTTTCACAAGATCGTTGTTTACAAAACCAAGTTTGGTTCCTAGACAGACAATTTTCGGTCTTCAGGAACATCATAATACGCGAACATGAAACATGTCCTAAACTGCAACTAGAGACCGACGTCAGAGGTATGGGTCTACATTTTTGTACATCTTTCCGATGACTCTTCTCGGAAACGCGAATAAACTGCGCTTTTATCGATCATTAGGAACGTTTCGCCACTCAAGGGATCTACGGTACTCTGCTGATAGAAAAGGCGAAAATTCTTTCGGATATTCCATATGGAATCGAACTGGTATCCCGTAATGTCCAGTGGCCTTTCCTCTAATGAGCTATGTTGTTCATTGGTCACTTATTTCGATGTCTGTCGTTTTATAGTTCGTGCGACTATTTAAAGGAGAGGCTACAGTGCAATCTTCTGTGAAACAGTTTTGAAAAAAGACTTTTGAATTTAGGCTTTTTTCTGTTTCATTCTCTGTTTCTGTGCCAGGGCGCCTGGACAGATGGCTTCGATCTGTTTACAGATTTAACCTAAAACCTGAACTTCTTTGGATTTTCTATCAGGGTAGTAGCTAGACTTTTTCTTTTGTCATCGTTGAACGCTGCACACGTAGCTCTCGCTACGTTGATTTTAGCTACGTTACTTCCTTTTCAGTGAGACTTTGGTTATTTTTAAACTTGCAGTGAAACTATCTTTGATCTCTCAATAAAATTTCTCTGGGTTTGTGACCGCATTGTCAATACATAAAACTACCGACGTTTCGCTCAATGTTGCAAGTGACCTTCTTCAGGCTTTAAACAAAACGCCCTGAAGGAGGCCACTTGCAACACTGTCCGAAACGTTGGTGTTTCAAATATTGACAATGCACTCACAAACCCAGAAAAGAAATTTATCTATCTTTGCTGTCATAGCAGCATCCTACAACGATTGCCAAACCACGGCGAGTCTTTTAGTCCCTCTCTGTTCTGCTCGGGAGGCAATAGAGAAACGAGACAACAGTTATAAGTGCCGAAGGACATGAAAGGAAAGTCATCTTCGAGAAGGGAGTGACACAGGGTTGTAGGATATCTCCTATCTTATTCAATTAGTATCTCGAGAAACTGAGAAGTAAATCAAGAATAACTTTGTAAAGGGAATTAAAGTTCACGGGGGAGACATAAAAAGTTTGCGGTTTACCGATGACATTGAAATTCTGTCGTAGACAGCAAAGAACTTGGAAGAGCAGTTAAACAGAACAGATAGTGTCTCGATAAGAGTTTATAACATGGACACCAATAGAAGTAACACAATACTAATGTATGTAGTTTAGTAAATCAGGTGATGGTGGGGATATCAGATTACGAAATGAGACACTGAAACTAGTAGATGAGCTTTGTTATTCGGCAGAAAAGCAAGTGATGATGGCCAATGTAGGGAAGATATAAAATGCAGACGAACAATCGCAAGAAATTTATTTCTGAAAACGAGGAATGCAAATTTAAGTGTTATGAAATCTTTTCGTAAAATATTCGTCTGGAGTATGGCCTTGTATAGAAAAGGAACAAGGACGGCAGACAGTTTAGAGAAGAAAAATATAGAAACTTTTGAAATGTAATGCTGCAGAACACTGCTGCTGACTAGATGGGTAGCTTGAATAACCAGTGAGGAGGTGCTGAAGCGAATGGGAAGAAAAGATATATTTATGCCACAACTTGATAGACGGAAGGTATCGATTGATAGGATATATTCTGACCCAGCAGGAATTTTCAGTTTGATACTGGAAGGATGTGTGTGTGTATGTGTGTGTGTGTGTGTGTGTTTGTGCGTATGTGTGTGTGTGTGTGTGTGTGTGTGTGTGTGTGTGTGTGTGTGTGTGTTTGTGTGTGTGTGTGTAGGGTTGGGAGAGGGGGGATGGAGGTGTAATAGAGGGAGAGCAAGGCTTGAACACATAATGTATGTGAAAATGGATGTAGATTGCGGTTGCTATGGAGATCTGTATCAAATCAGTCCTCGGGATGAAGACCACAACAATCACTGTCCATACCACAGGTTCTGTGAGAAAAACACGCAGCTTAGTCGACACGTTGCTCTATTGCCTGAAAAGCATAGCTTTTCACTGACTTTATGAAATATTAGTCCATGACAAGTACTATAATTGTGATTTAAGTTAACAGTCCTGATGGTATATCGAAGGCAGTCGTTTTGGAAAACTTGTCTCTTCATTGTCAGATTTTGGAAGTCTCACAGTAATATGTTGTGATATAATAGTTCATAACGAGACTCACTTTGATCTATACATCCTCTAAGTTCATAGTCCGTGCTAGATACCAAAAGCATTTCACTCAGCAAACCCTTTATTCTATTGGCCGCTCATCACAATTTTCGAGTTTGCTTTATGAGACTATAGTCACGAAACGATATACAGGGTGTCCCAGCTATCTTGTCCACCCAAAATATCTCTGGAACAATAACAGCTATTGGAAAACGACTTTCACCGGTATCAATGTAGGGCTGGGGCCCATGAATGTACATATTTGGAAACATTCTTAAACGAAAGCATATGTGTTTTTTAACCCAAACATATTGTTTTTTAAATGGACCTTCTATACTTTTTCTTCAGAAATCCATAGCATGACAAAGCACATACACAATGGCGTTGATTGCATCGCAATATTCCCATTACATCCCGAGATATTGAGACGCGAAGTTGACGCTTGAAACACCCGACATGCGCTGCTAGCGCACGTCCTGAGGCTCAGGCATGAACCCCATGCTGCCCGCAATCACGATGTGATTGACATGCGTAATCACGCCTCCATACTTATCAAGAGGTCCGAAACGAATAATACGGTCTGCTGCCATCCTGCATTAGCGTCGTACATTACAGCAGGTATTTACCCCATAGGCTAGGGGTGATGCGGTTCTGTAACATATGTGTGTACCGCAACGTTAGTCACAAAGTTAACTTCGCTTATCGTTAATCCGTTGATAAAAAGGTAATGCCGTTCAACGTGAAAACTTTCCTTTACTGTAGATCTAGCGCAAGTGACAGTTAATCATTCACTCGTAATAGTAAAATTCATGTTGATGGTTTTAGAGAAACGAGCAAGTGGACTAAAAGTTGTACCGTTGTTTAGGTAAAAATGTTTTGATTTGGTAAGTTCAGGTAGGACATAGAACATGAATGTAAACATGTTTAACCAGTTAGTTTTATTGTCACATAATTATCAATGTTATGTTTATCTAATGCGTTAAATGACAAATTGTTGCAAACAAAAGTTTCTTAACAGAACGGTACAGTACAGTCATGTAGAGTATGGTAGAAAACAGACATATTAACTTAATAATCATAATGTTCGCTAACAGTACTATCAAAAAACAAGCATCTCATAACGTATTTCCCGTCAACGTACATTCTCCATAGATCTGCAGCATTTCTACCATATCTTCATGTGTGTACATTATACTGTACAGTATAAATTCCACAACACAACGTTTATTCACAATGTGTACTACCTCCGTGCCGTCACTAGATTACTCTGATGCACGACTACACTGGCAAGCGGTGTACTGCACGCCAAAGCAACAACAAATGGGATGCTCGGAGGGTGGTAGAGTACAGGAGTTTGCATGGGTCGCCTATCATAAACAAGGCGAAGTGGTAACTGTGGCAGTAGTGGGAACTACGTTGGACACTTGACTAGGTAGAGCCAGGCCCTGCGCGACAGGCACAATGGGTCATATAACGCATTAGATAAAACCATATTTTGGGTGTGCAGGATAAATAAGACAACTTGACGGGTGTACACCGATCGGTGCTGCTTCATATTGTGTACGTAGATACGTAAAACGTGCAAGAGGGAAACCACTATGTGCTTATTAGAGTTTATGGTAGCAGACCGTATTATTCGTTTCGGACCTCTTGATAAGTATGGAATTGTGATTACGCATGTCAATCACATCGCGATTACGGGCAGCATGGAGTTCACGCCTGAGCCTTAGGACGTGCGCTAGCACCGCATGTCAGGTGTGTCAAGCGTCAACTTCGCGTCTCAATATCTCGGGATGTAATTGGAATATTGCGATGCAATTAACGCCATTGTGCTTTTTTCATGGTATGTATTGCTGAAGAAAAAATATAGGAGGTCCATTTAAAAAAACATAAGTTTTTGTTAAAAAACACACATGCTTTCGTTTTAAAATGTTTCCAAATATGTACATTCATGGGCCCCAGCCCTACATTGATATCGGTGAAAGTCGTTTTCCAATAGCTGTTATTGTTCCAGAGATATTTTGGGTGGACAAGATAGCTGGGACACCCTGTTTATGTATTAAATTCACAGTTCGTGATATGAATGGAGAACAGTCCGTGTTACACCACGAAGAAAAGTCTCAAGCTGCTACTAGAAACACGCCATTCTCTCTCTCATACACGACAAGAGTCTCTGGTACTCTCCCATACTTCTTTGTTTCCTAGCGACGTCCCAGTGTAACCGTACTTCGTCTCTCGCAGAATACTAAGTCATATTATAAAGTTTTAAATGATATTACAGTTTTATACTGTAAAAATATTTTAACTACGCGACAGAAAATGAAAAAGTAACAATTCCATGGATGGCAGTTAACAAAACTTTTGCATAAGGGGCAGTCAGTTAAAAACGAGACAGATGAAAAAACATGTTTATTATTTCAAAAGCAATTGCCATAACTGTTTATACATTTATCCCAGCGTTAGACAAGACGGTCAATGCCTTCATGGAAAAAATGTTTGCTGATCCTACGGCACCATGATTATACCAAGGCTTGAACCTAATCGTTCTAATCAAATCAGCGGCCAGGAATGTCTTCTTTCTGGGCTCAAAAAAGGATAGAAATCGGAAGGGAAGAGATAGGGATTGTATGCAGGATGTTTATGGTTTCCCAGCGAAAAGTCTGTAGTGTAGTTGAAACAATTTCGGCAGCATGTGGGAAGGTATTATCCTGCAATATAAAGATGCAGGCCGTCAACGTTCTGTGTGTTTGGACTGGAGGTGTCCACCAATTTTTTGATAGCGTTCAGGTACCGTGTTTCTGAAAGTCAGTGAGCAGCGGGGCCCTGTAGTCAAAGAAGCGGGTCATCGTCCCTGCTGTTTCAGCTACTATGCAAAAGTTTCGCTGGAAAGCTCTTACACAGCCTCCATACAGTCTCAGTCTCTTCCTATGCGATTTCGATAGTTTGTGAAACCTTTTGTATAGGACTAAAAGAGTCACATCTGGATACAATGACGGTTCCGCAGGTAAGTTTTTTTTTTTTTTTTTTTTTTTTTTTTTTTTTTTTTTTTTTTTTTTTTTTTTGTCACCAGTCTACTGACTGGTTTGATGCGGCCCGCCACGAATTCCTCCCCTGTGCTAACCTCTTCATCTCAGAGTAGCACTTGCAACCTACGTCCTCAATTATTTGCTTGACGTATTGCAATCTCTGTTTTCCTCTACAGTTTTTGCCCTCTACAATTCCCTCTAGTACCATGGAAATCATTCCCTCATGTCTTAGCAGATGTCCTATCATCCTGTCCCTTCTCCTTATCAGTGTTTTCCACATATTCCTTTCCCCTCCGATTCTGCGTAGAACCTCCTCATTCCTTACCTTATCAGTCCACCTAATTTTCAACATTCGTCTATAGCACCACATCTCAAATGCTTCGATTCTCTTCTGTTCCGGGTTTCCCACAGTCCATGTTTCACTACCATACAATGCTGTACTCCAGACGTACATCCTCAGAAATTTCTTCCTCAAATTAAGGCCGGTATTTGATATTAGTAGACTTCTCTTGGCCAGAAATGCCTTTTTTGCCATAGCGAGTCTGCTTTTGATGACTTCCTTGCTCCGTCCGTCATTGGTTATTTTACTGCCTAGGTAGCAGAATTCCTTCATTGACTTCGTGACCATCAACCCCGATGTTACGTTTCTCGCTGTTCTCATTTCTACTACTTCTCATTACCTTCGTCTTTCTCCGATTTACTCTCAAATCATACTGTGTAATCATTAGACTGTTCATTCCGTTCAGCAGATCATTTAATTGTTCTTCACTTTCACTCAGGATAGCAATGTCATCAGCGAATCGTATCATTGATATCGTTTCACCTTGTATTTTAATTCCACTCCTGAACCTCTCTTTTATTTCCATCATTGCTTCCTCGATGTACAGATTGAAGAGTAGGGGCGAAAGGCCACAGCCTTGTCTTACACCCTTCTTAATACAAGCACTTCGTTCTTGATCGTCCACTCTTATTATTCCCTCTTGGTTGTTGTACATATTGTATATGACCCGTCTCTCCCTATAGCCTACCCAACTTTTTTCAATATCTCGAAAAGCTTGCACCATTTTTTTTTTTTTTTTTTTGTCGAACGCTTTTTCCAGGTCGACAAATCCTATGAATGTGTCTTGATTTTTCTTTAGCCTTGCTTCCATTATTAGCCGTAACGTCAGTATTGCCTCTCTCGTGCCTTTACTTTTCCTAAAGCCAAACTGATCGTCACCTAGCGCATTCTCAATTTTCTTTTCCATTTTTCTGCATATTATTGTTTTAAGCAGCTTCGATGCATGAGCTGTTAAGCTGATTGTCAGCTCTTGCCGTCTTCGAAATTGTGTGGATGATGCTTTTCCGAAAGTCAGATGGTATGTCGCCAGACTCATATATTCTACACACCAGCGTGAATAGTCGTTTTGTTGCCACTTCCCCTAATGATTTTAGAAATTCTGATGGACTGCTGTCTATCCCTTCTGCCTTATTTGACCGTAAGTCCTCCAAAGCTCTCTTAAATTCCGATTCTAATGCTGGATCCCCTATCTCTTCTAAATCGACTCCAGTTTCTTCTTCTATCACATCAGACAAATCTTCACCCTCATAGAGGCTTTCAGGCTTGGAAACTGTTACATTCAGCTAATTGTGGGAGTTGATTATTGATAAGAATTTGGCTTACTGATGCGAGGGTTGTTCAGTAAGTAATGCTCCATATTATTTTTCTCAGAACATATTTAAGTCAGAATTTGGTGACAATACACATCAACATGTTTTGTCCATGTCCTACTTCTTTACGTAGTCTCCATCACGTTCCATGGCCGTACGCTAACGTTGTGGAAGAGCATGTATGCCCTGCTGGTAAAAGCTCTTGTCCTGTAGGCGTAGCTATGGTTTCACTGCATGATTGACACTCTCGTCATCTTCTAAGTGTGTTCCCCGTAGAGAATCATTAAGCAGCCCAAAGAGATGGAAATCCAGGGTGCTAGGTCTGGACTGTAGGGTGGATGAGGCAATGATGTCCAACCAGAGCGTAGCTGATCATGATGCTCTGTTTCTGCTTTTCCTGAGGTGTAACTTTCTTTACCCATCGCCCAACTGTACTCTTATCAACTGCAGCATCGCCATTGACTGCACACAAACGTTTTTGGATGTTTAATACTGTTTCTTTTTCTGGACACAAGAATTCAACAACAGCACGCTGCTTGTAACGTGAGTCGTATGTAGACGCCATTTGGGCGCTGTACTATGGCTCTGCCATCTGACAGAACTTTTCGAAACTTCATCGGCGCACAGAACAAACATGAAATGTGAAGCACCAATAAGGACGTTTGTTTACATATATTAATCGCTTTATAAAAAAATGTGAGGTATTACTTATTGAACGATCTTCGCATTTTAGTCATAGGATGTTAGGTTATCGTGTTTTATGAAGTGCACTATTTTACATTTATGATCATTTGAAGCAAGATATGATGACTTGATATTAGTGCAGTATCTTTTGATAGTATTTCATTACAGCTCACAGAACCATTAGCAAAATGTATGTTCTCTCGTAAGACATTAATATACAACATGAACAGGGTCCCAACAAATTTCAGTGGTACCCATCTGAAGTTCCTTCCTGACGCATCCTCCCTACCATTAAATCGTCAGTACTCAAAATGGTTCAAAAGGCTCTGAGCACTATGGGACTTAACTTCTAAGGTCATCAGTCCCCTAGAACGCAGAACTAATTAAACCTAACTAACCCAAGGACATCACACATATCCACACCCTAGGCAGGATTCGAACCTGCGGCCGTAGCGGACGCACGGTTCCATACTGTAGCGCCTAGAACCGCTCGGCCACCCAGGCCGGCTAGTCAGTACTGTCACAACTTCTTTTTATGACCATGTGGCCACACTGGCCTTATTAAGCATTGGTGTTTTAAAACTTTCAGATAGTCACTGAATATTACATCTATCTGTCTGCCTCCATCTACAGCTTAAAGGATGTCTTCTGAACAGTGTGCCACGTGACTTTTGCATGACCTACGTTATCCAAATATATTCTGGTTGACGTGGAGAATGTCATTCTGTTCGAGATACCTCTTTATGTTTGAGTTCAGTTATGTTCTCAGATTGTGCAACACAGGTATGCGTACTGGTACCATTCTTGAAGATCTATATTTCCTGTGTTCTCTTCTACATTCTGGGTTCAGTTTCTTGTTCGAACACTATAGCGATTGCGTCAGCCAAGGGATTCACTTAATTTTAGCGATTTCAGGTGTTTCTCAACGCCACTGGACAGTACACGTCAAAATAAAAAATTAAAATAAAATTAAAAATACTGCGAACAGCTTTGAAGTTTTAACATCTCGGAGAAAAAAGCTACGTAAATAATTTCTCGTTTGTTTGCAGGTACACATAGAATGGTATATACTGAAAACCCTTCTCCACACTGCTAGAGCCAAATCAAAATGGCACAGTATTAAGTGGCACCTTTTCGTCAAAACTGTCATGCAAACATTTGTCATGGTATTATATTGCTGATTCCCCTTTGACCAATGTAGTTGCACTATACGCTACATAAGAACTACGAACAATATTCCGTACTGCTGTGCCTCCACAACTAGTTGCCTCTTTCCTTCTCTTTTATTTCAGTGAGGGCTTATTACTTTTCTGCGGAGCTAGAAGCTTTCAAGCTGGCTGGGACGAGATAGGAGGCTACTTAAAGGAACAGGGAGAAGCATCATAAACTTGTTAGACCCCAGGGCTGAGTTTCAGCCCAGGGAGAAGAGAGCGGAATTCACTTTGCTCATCCCCCACACTTCAGGCTGTAAACGGGGCAAGCTATATGCCATGAAGCAGTAGTGTTCGAAGAATATTTTTAGGAACGCAATAATCTAAGCCAGATGCATCATGAGAAATGTCATCTGCCTCATCATCCACTCTACGGAAGAATGTCCAGTCTAAACCTTTGGAACAGGTTTCCTCATTAGTTCATAATATGATTTTCTGTAGTGTGTGGGTTTTCTGTTGTGTGCCTACGTGTGAGGCTTCGAATTTGTCAGTTTCAGAATCGTAACAGGTTTTCTGGTATCCACCAGACGACACAGCACTTTTGGTTAATAATAACAAAATCTGCGGGAGTAGGAGTTTGCTTAACCATATTACCCAGTTATTACAGGATGTCTACCACTTTTAGTCGACGAGATGCCTCCTCTGGCGAAAACATCCAAGTTTCGATCATTAGGATAGAGAACACTGGCTGCTAGGCATTTGAAGACCGACGAGTACAGACTTCTGCTTTCACACTGAGCGAGTGTGACAGAATGGCCCGGCATTGCAGTCACTGATTCAGTAGGGACGCCATGTTACTTAATTTCCATTAGGAGCCACTTGTACAGTTTTAAAGTTTCACAGCCAGCTAGTTGATTTCATGACGTACTACGATGATCTTGCGGGTGTTCGTACTTATTTTTCCTTGTTGTTTCTTTAACCATTAATCGCCCTTCAGTCACTGACCTAATCTATCAATTATTATCATTATTAGGGTTTTATCATGCTTACCCAACTACGCTGGAATTAGATTAGCACCAGTTGTCGATTCATTGAATGTTCATTTACTTATAGCATTGGGCAATTCATATGGTGACATTTTGCGATGAACAATTTGAATGTTACAATGACCAATTGTTTCTGTTACATATAGGTGGTACTTACACTCATTAATAAATCGAAGTGTGGTGCAGTGCCCATATTTTCAAGCTTGACTGGGCCAGCATTTCTGTAGGCCATCACAGAATGGACTGTAGCATATTACAGGTATGCTAAACTGGACAACCGACACCCCACATACGATTTACCGCTTTGATAATTCTGAACATCTTGCGCTAACTCTGTTTCTGTATCTGAATTGGAACAATGCTGCAAAAATCAGTGCTGTGTTTGCGAAAGTGTATGGTAGCAATGCATTATTGTATGGATCAGTGGCTAAATGGCTCAGATGCTTCTACTGTGATCAAATAAGTCTTATTGTTTATGCTTTTCACGGGCATGCTGCCGAATACGATCATTTTCACCACACGATATCTCGGCGATCCATCTGGTCGCTATCTTCACGTACGATTGCTGAATACGCAAGCACGCCGGTACTGAACGAACATCTGAAGCGCGGCTCCTTTATACCACGAGTACAGGCCACTGCGCCTGCGCGAAAAGTGAAAGAGCTGCCTCTTGCGAAGCGAACAATTGCAGCGCCGCCGGCGGTAGAATCTGGTGGAAGCGATAAATCGCAAATTAAGATGCAGCGGGTTGCATACCCGTGAAGAGCAGAAACATGTAGGACGCCGGGAAAATCTACGGAATCACACGTCTGAATGTTCCTCTGTGTGAAGAAACGGGAATAGAAAAAGAGGTTGAAGCTACTGGAAAAAGTGAAAGACGAGCCATGGGTCAGTTTTAAGTGTACTGTGCATATTGAACATGACAACGGCTGTCGTCCAAACGCCGCTGTTCTCTCTGCGAAAGCGAGTCTTCTTACCAACTTATTGTCATAGAAACAATATTTTAAGGTTATATGAGAGTAAGAAGTGATACAATGAACTGCATGGAAGTAGCACGTTAGTAAAACCTGGTGTGTTGTTTACTGTCAGTGTTCATTATTATTAACTAAACAACATTTTTAGATGGCAGACGAATACTGTGTCGCAGTGACGATATGAACTACAGCATGGTACTCCAGTTCCCAACGGACAAATACACACGCACAAAGCAGTAGCGTTGAAAAGCAGGATAAGTTGCAAAATATCCGTGATCTGTGAGAAATATTTTGAAGGAGAGGAAGAAAAATTGAAACTTTAAAATTTTTACAAAAATAAAAAAGAGCTGAAGTTCCAACAAGATCGAGCAAAATTGTGAGGAGTGGGTTCCAAGAATTTTTTCCAGTTTAAGAATTTCTTTAAGTAAACCGAGTATATCTCAACCTGGAAAACGTCCAAATGAAAGACGAATGAAGCGGCAAGAAGATCTTCATAGGATACACAAAGAGTTGTTTGTATAAAATTTTGTTAAAATTTTTACAGTGATGTGCGAATATATAGGAAGGATTATAGGAAGTGACAAATAGTACCATACTTAATAAATGTCTCATTATGTTTCTATAGGTCAACAGTGAAAGGAATTCAAAGAAATTCAAATTAGTGTAAAGGTTGACAGTCCCAAACTTATTGCTTCCGTACATATTCCACCTAAACTAAGACAAATAAACCTACATCCAAACAATTTCATGATTTGTTCTTATATATCCGATTCTAGTCTTTACCTCTTGGTTTTGGTGATTAAGAAAGTGTGGTTATAAGGTAATATAAAGGGTAGCACATAGCAGTCTCTAAAAACTTTATGCAAAACATTATCTTGCCACAAAACGTTTAAAACCATTAATGTACATAAAGAACAGTTATGTTCGCACTGCAATTTCTTTAGTACGTTCTGTACTTTTAGACATTTCCCTTTGAGTAATTGCTTCTGCATATACAGACATCAGGAATGAATCTATGAAAACAGTTCATTGGAAGTGCATTGTTTACCGAATAAGATATCTTATTATGACTTGATGTTTATATTGACAAAACTCATAATGATATTACTATGAATTAAGTGATTGTATAACTACATCGCAAACTACTTCGTGTATGTAAAATTCAATATGTGATAGCATCTCTTACATTTATTGTCGTGGGAGAATTGTTTGTAATACATTATATACATGTGTATCGTACATGCTGCATTGAAATTGATATTTGCACAACGTTTTACTTTCGTGTGTCATAATTTTCGTCATTTGATAAAATTACGTACTTGGATTTTCAAATGGAAATAGTATAACTGTTTCTTCACATGTGCACACGTGCTAATCGCAGCACTACGCTTATCTATGTGTATTTAATATGTCCTGCCACATACTTCTCTTCTCTACGATATTCTGTTTTCGTGTTCAGTAACTTTCGAAAGTTGGTAAAGCTCCATTTATTTCAATGTAAATAGGAAGACATCATTGCTTCTCTCTTGGGTGCATGTATTAAACATACAAATGCATGCATTATAGAGCAAAACAGTCTTGTTTTCAACGTATAACGAGGCGTCCATTCTTGAAGTTAGGCCGTATATTTGAGAGCTGCTCGATGTTGTCGTATTGAGGGCTGCGGCTTGTGTGGAGTAGGCAACGGAAATTTCTTAACAAGATTATGGGAGGCTGTCAAGACCGAGCTCCCCAGTCCATCCTGCTCATGACAAATTTCGTGACCTGCAGCCACCGGCGGAAGAAATGATTTCGTTCATCTCTGGACAACCCTCTTTCCGCGTCCCTCTAGCAACTTACAGTTAAAGTAATTGGACAGCTTCTTAATAAACGTATTCCATGCCAAAATATTTTAAACTCAACAGCTACTGAAGTAAATATGTAACAAAAGCGTCCGCTTAATTCGTTATTCACATTTTCCATTTACCTTAACACAACTGGAAATGAAACGGCTGCTGACATAAAATTGCTCAAGCGAGACCGTAAAAATGGTGAAACACACCTAAGAGAAAAATAAAGACGAAAACACTACATAAAAACTACGAAACTAAATAGGAAAAAGTAATGTCTGAGCCGGGGGTAAAAAGATGTATCGCACACGTAACTTCTTTGGGCTGTCAAATTTTGCCTCAGCCCTGCAGCATTCTCCTGACAACCCGTTCAGTGACTTTCTCCACATTCCTCAGCTGAATAAGCTATTGAGGAAGACATTTCCTGAATGACGAGGAAGTGATTTTCGAGGTGGAACGTTTCCTGGACAGCAAAAGCGCAGACTTCTACAACAGAGGTAATGTTCAAATGTGTGAGAAATCTTCTGGGACTTATCTGCTAAGGTCATCAGTCCCTAAGCTTACACACTACTTAACATAAATTATCCTAAGGACAAACACACACACGCGTGCCCGAGGGAGGACTCGAACCTCCACCGGGACCAGCCGCACAGTCCATGACTGCAACGCCTCAGACCGCTCGGCTAATCCCGGGCGGCACAACAGAGGACTCCACCAAGTCACCCAACGTTGAGAAAAAAAAAGTGTCGCATTGAGGGATGAACATGTAGAGAAGGAATAGCGCGGCCACCAAGTTTAAAGGTCACTGTTCAATCTTTTTGCAAGGCTATAACTCCTTCTGCTGCATAAAGCCTACGCAAAATGCCGGTTCTACAGGAAAATTCCACTATACACCCACATATAATTCTCATCTACATGGTTACTCTGTAATTCACACTTAAGTGCCTGGCAGAGTGCTCATCGAACCATTTTCACATACTTATCTACCATTCCACTCGCTATCATTTCTCCCTACGTAGGTGGGTGTCAATAAAATATTTTCGCTCTCGGAAGAGAAAAATGGTGAAATTTCGTAAATAGATCTCGCCGCAAAGAAAACCGCCTTTGTTTCAGTGACTGCCACCCCAACTCGCGTATCGTATCAGTGACACTGTCACCCCTATTGCGAGATAACACGAAACGCGTTGCCGTTCTTTGCACTTTTTCGATGTCCCCCGTTAATCCTTCCTGGTAAGGATCGCATACCGTGCAGCAGTATTCCAGCAGAGGACACAGAAGTGTAATGTTGGATGTGTTTTTAGTGCATTTGTCGCATCTTCTAAGTGTTCTGCGAACAAAGTGTAGTCTTGGTTTCGCCTTCCCCACAATATCATCTATGTGATCTCTCTAATTTAAGTTGCTCGTAATTGTAATTCCTAGGTATTTAGTCGGATTGACGGCCCTTAGATTTGTGCGATTTATCGTACACCCAGAATTTATCGGATTTCTTTTAGTACCCATGTGGATGACCTCGCACTTTTCTTTGTTTAGTGCCAATTGCCACTTTTCACAACATACAGAAATTCTGTCTAGATCATTTTTTAATTGAAATTGATCGTCTCATGATTTTACTAGACGGTAAATCACAGTGTCATCTGCAAACTATCTAAGTGAGCTGCTCAGATTATCACCTTGATCATTTATATAAATCAGGGACAGCAGAGGACCTGTGACACTACCTTGCGGAACGCCAAATATCACTTCTGTTCTCCTCGATGATTTACCGTCTATCACTACAAACTGTGACCTCTCTGAGAGGAAATCACTAATCCAGTCACACAACTGAGACAATATTACATATGCACGCAATATGTTTAATAGTCGCTAGTGAGGAACGGTATCAAAAGCCTTCTCGAAATCTAGGAATATGGAATCGATCTGAGATCCCTTGTCGATAGCACTCATTACTTTATGGGAATCAAGAGCTAGCTTTGTTGCCCAAGAAAGATTTTTTGGAATCCGTATTGGTTATGTATCAATAAGCCATTTTCTTCAAGGTGATTGATAATGTTCTAGTTCAGTATATGCTCCAAAATCATGCTGCAAATTGCGGTCAGTAATATGGGTCTGTAATTCAATGGGTTACTCGTATTTCCTTTCTTGAATATTGGTGTGACCTGTGCTACTTTCCAGTCTTTAGGAACAGACCTTTCGTCTTTCAGTTATCGTGACATCATCAAATATCTTTAATTGTAGTTCTTAATTGAACTCGTCTTCTTTGTTATTTAACCAAATAGCTACAATTGCACAAGACAAATTATCTCTTTTTTCGAAAGGCTGCAGTCGTCTCCCACTGCGATGTAGAAGTTTGAAAATTGGTTCAAAGGAGCTTACGCCATTCCTCTTAATGTCTCATATGCATTGTACCCAGCGACTCACCCTCGGGCCCGGTATCGCTTCACATAGAAAAAGTGTCGACACATGTAAAAACATCTCTGATATGATACTAAGAAAAGCGAGGCCCAGCGCAGAAATCACGCTGTTTTCTGATGGATGGCCGATGAAAACACTTCAGACACATTGCCGTTCAGAATTGACACGGAAAGGCCTCATGGGGTGGCATAAAGGAGGCCGATGAAACCACTCCTTTCCTTGGGGCGTTGATTCCCACACATTTCAAGGCCAAGAACGACAGTTCGTGGTGTGATGAGCAACAAGGCAACCCTTGAGGCTGCTGACACTCCAAGAACGATTCAACTCTGCTCTGTTGGGCCAGCAACCTCTTTGTCCCAACATTGCGAAAGGTCCCTCTAAGACCACCTAAGACCACCGAGTTCGGCAACACTCTCCGTGAAACTAGCCTTTGGAGTGTAGTGCGGCCGTAACGTTTTCTCTAGCGTACGTAGTGGAACCTTCAGAATCATTCGACGGAATTTGAATGCGATCCGAAACAGCAAACGATGCTTATGCATTTTTCAGTCTTCGCGCCCTCCTGTGACACGATCACGGAGGAGAAGGACATTGACAAAGGATACCTCTAAGCCTTCCAGTAAAGCACTACACTCGGTACAACACGGCCGCCGCTGCTGAGCACTTAAAAATGTACCTGATCAGAGACAAACTGTGTCGGGGTCCTACGTGCTTGCAAACAGGAAAGCTCTGGTCAGCCCTCCGATTCTACCGTTCCAGGTTCGAATCCTGCCTCGGTCATGGATATGTGTGTTGTCCTTAGGTTAGTCAGGTTTACGTAGTTCTAAGTTCTAGAGGGCTGATGACCTCAGATGTTAAGACCCATAGTGCTGAGAGCCATTTGAACCATTTGAACCCTCCGTTTCCGCATGCCTGCTAGCAAGCACAATAGCAGAAGCGTGTGCCTGCAGCTCCTGAGACCCTCGTCACAGTTTTCCTGTGAGTGGGGATTTATGTTAAGTGCTCGACAAAGCTGAGCGGATGACACCGAGGATCTCGCTGAAATGGGGAGTCTTGCAGGGAGGCAACTGCGGCGTTTCGGAAAACTGATCTTTATTTTTGCTGCACGGTGTATCTTAATTATTCCTGAAATGCTGAGTCTCAAGTGTGGTATTGCCCAGTACGTCCTCTTATAAATTGGTCCGACTTTCTCTGTATGTCAAATGTTTGGGTGATTGTAGATGTCCTCTTTATTGGTTACCAGCCTTTAGCAGAGTAAAAACTCATGTAAAGGGGTTACCAGGTTCCGGCCTTATTATCAGCCCTGCTTTTGTCAGAATTTGCCTCCCTCTAGACGAGTTGCTTTCTCGATAGCTCCAGAGTCTCATCTGCTCCGGATTTCATTCGTTCTTCCATACAACTAGGGCTGTCGCTTCGTCATCTTTGCCGTATCAGAGACCCTGTTTCCCGCCATTGCTGCCATAGAGGTCTTCGCCGTCGCCTTGACAACTGGCCATTGAAAGGTGCTATCACCCAGAGTCAGTTGAATCACGATACATTACAGAGAAGTCACTCCTCCCCTGTTCCTTTCTCAAGCGGACTTGGATCCACCCAAAGCGGAGTTGAAGTTTTAATTACACTGCTGGCCATTAAAATTGCTACACCAGGAAGATGACGTGCTACAGACCCGAAATTTAACCGACGATAAGAAGATGCTGTGATATGCAAAATCATTAGCTTTTCAGAGCATTCATACAAGGTTAGCACCGGTGGCGACACCTACAACGTGCTACCATGAGGAAAGTTGCAACCGATTTCTCATACACAACCATTAGTTGATCGGCCTTGCATGGTGAAACGTTGTTGTGATGCCTCGTGTAAAAAGGAGAAATGCGTACCTTCACGTTTCCGACTTTGATAAAGGTCGGATTGTAGCCTATCGCTATTGGGGTTTATCGTATCGCGACATTGCTGCTCGCATTGGTCGAGATTCCATGAGTGTTAGCAGAATATGGAGTCGGTTGGTTCAGGAGGGTAATACGCAACGCCGTGCTGGATCCCAACGGCCTCGTATCACTAGCAATCGAGATGACAGGCACCTGACCCGCACGGCTGTAACGGATCATGCAGCCATGTCTCGATCTCTGAGTCAACACATGGGGATGTTTGCAAGACAACAACCATCTGCACGAACAGTTCGACGACGTTTGCAGCAGCATGGACTATCAGCTCGGAGACCATGGCTGCGGTTACCCCTTGACGCTGCATCACAGACAGGAGCGCCTGCGATGGTGTACTCAACGACGACCCTGGTTGCACGAATGGCAAAAATGCAGATTCTGCTTACAGAATCATGATGGTCGTATCCGTGTTTGGCGACATCGCGGTGAACGCACATTGGAAGCGTGTATTCGTCATCGACATACAAGCGTATCACGAGGCTTGATGGTATGGCGTGCCAATGATTACACGTCTCGGTCACGTTTTGTTGGCATTGACATCTATTTGAACAGTGAACGTTACATTTCAGATGTGTTACGACCCGTGGCTCTACTCTTCATTCGATCCCTGCGAAACCCTACATTTCAGCAGGATAATGAACGACCGCATGTTGCAGGTCCTGTACGGGCCTTTCTGGATACAGAAAATGTTCGACTGCTGCCGTGGCCAGCAAATTTTCCAGATCTCTCACCAATTGAATACATCTGGTCAATGGTGGCTCGTCAGAATGCGCCAGTCACTAGTCTTCATGAACTGTGGTATAGTGTTGAAGCTGCATGGGCAGCTGTACCTGTAGACACCATGCAAGCTCTGTTTCAATCAATGCCCAGGCGAATCGAGGTGGTTGTTCTGGGTACTGATTTCTCAGGATCTATGCACCGAAATTGCGTGAAAACGTAATCACATGTCAGTTCGAGTATAATATATTTGTCCAATGAATAGCCGTTTATCATCTGCATTTCTTCTTGGTAAAGCAATTTTAATGGTCAGTGGTGTGCAACTTCATACCTTGGAAAAAGTTTATTTTGTGGGAGTATTCACTGGATTTGTGGCTCCTGCTAATAACAATCCGTCGTCACTTCAGAGCAACCTGACCTAGCAGCAAGGTCATACAGGCGTTCGGCACGTGTGCTGAGCTGTGAATGGCGGTCTGAGGCTGCGCTCCGCCGCTGGCTGTGAAGTGGCGGCACTCATCGACCGAGGCTGGAGAAGCAGGCCGGGCCAGTCCAGCCCGGCAGACAGACGGCGGGGACTGCACCCCCCCCCCCCCCCTTTGCCCTCACCTCATCTGTATGGATGTCCACGCGGCGCCGACGTCTACGCGGCCCTACGCGGAGTCTGAATACAGCGACACCCTTCCATCCTTCCCTCAGCTCCCACACAATGCGGTCCGTGTGCGCAGTCTCAGGCATCCGCGACGCAGCGCAGCTCTCCTCAATTCTTTCGAGTTACATCGACATCGATCCTCAGTCTGACATAAAGAACAATGAATGAAATGCATGGCAGACTATCGCGCTGTAATAAAAACGAGCAGTTCCTTCGTTTTGTGTTGCCCTAGTGGGAAATCTTTCAGCCGTTTACCATTTCACCGTGGCAACTGAAATCTGGACTAATGACAGGGACTTTCGCGTTGTAGAACACAAAATGTTCAAATGTGTGTGAAATCTTATGGGACTTCACTGATAAGGTCGTCAGTCCTTAAGCTTACACACTACTTAACCTAAATTATCCTACGGACAAACACACACACCAATGCCACAGGGAGGACTCGAACCTCCGCCGGGACCAGCCGCACTGTCGATGACTGCAGCGCCCTAGACCGCTCGACTAATCCCGCGCTTCTGTAGAACACAGTTAAGGTAAAATAATCTTTTAGTGTGTCGGCCTCCATAGGTGAGTAATCGCGCCGTATTCGATTACGTTTCGTTTATTTTCCTGTTTCCAGCCCGTCAGTGTTAGGTATGAGACGGAACTATGGGCCTCAAGGAAAAAGGGTGACCCTGCTGAGTCACGCAATTTGCTCTCAGTCTGATCACAAAGGGTGGCCATTATTGCACGCGTTGATCACGTAGGCTGACGTGAGGATCAATGAACTGTACTTTACGGGATGTATCTGGAACATCTTAGGTGATTAGAAGTTAGTATACAGGAATGCAGTTAAATACTTAGCTTTAATTCAGCATCAACGATGAAAATCGGTACTGGCTTTGTGCAATAATTTTTTCAAGGTTTTTTTGCGGTTTTCCATCTGCCTCGGCGAATGCGGGCCGATTCCCTTTATTCCGCCTTAGTTACACTATGTCGGCGACTGCTGCGCAAAAAAGTTCTCCATGTAAGCGTACATCACCATTTCTCTACCACGCAAACATAGGGGTTACACTCGTCTAGTGTGTGACGTTCCCTGGGGGTCCACCGGGGGCCGAACCGCACAATAATCCTGCGTTCGGTGTGGGGCGTCGGAGGGGTGAAGTGGACTGCGGTAGTCGTCGTGGGGTTGTGGACCATTGTGGCTTCGGCGAGGACGGAGCCTTTCCGTCGTTCTATGTCCACGGTTACAATACAATACAATATAGACTGAACTGCGAATACTGCTTTACAATTCTGATTGCTTCACACATATAGATCAATTGGCAGTGCATAAACTGTAGAATGAAGGCTTTCACGACCGGGTGACATGGCTGTTGATATACTTTCCGGGATGTGAGGTCGTGGTCCAAGAACGGAAGGCAACACATACGGACAGATATTTAAATACAAATTCTAATCATCATCCATAACAAAAAAAGGGGTGTCATAAAAAGCCTTTTCGAACGAGCGCAACGGATATGTACACCTGAACATTTGGATGCTGAAGTGAAACATCTGAAGCAGGCTTTTGAAAAAAACGGCTACTCAAAAAAAGAGATAAATAGAATTTTGCGTCCAAGGAACAGAAGACCAAAAGATAAGAATGAACCACAACGACAGAAAAATACAGTAGTTCTCCCTTTTATTAAAAAAGTAACAGATCGGATCGGTAAGATTTTACGAAAAAATGACATAACACCGGTCTTTAAACCAACAAAGAAAATAAGTCAAGTACTACGATCTGTGAAGGATAAACGCCCTCCTCTGTCAACATGTGGTGTGTATAAAATTCCATGTACCTGTGGGAAAGTTTATATTGGTACTACCAAAAGAAGCGTAAATACGCGACTGAAAGAGCATAAAAGTCTTTGTCGACTTGGAAAAATAGAAAAATCAGCTGTAGCGGAACATGCTCTTCAACCAGGAAACCACCAAGTGAAGTTTTCGGATACCGAAGTTTTATCTACAACGTTAAATTACTATCCACGCCTATACAGAGAAGCTATTGAAATTTATAAACATCACGATAATTTTAATAGGAAAGAGGAGGCTATGAAACTCAGCGATATATGGACAGTGGCTCTACAAAATTGCTAACAATTTTTATCTTGACAAGGTGGTAATCGATAGTCAACCTTATCTTTGCTACGGATTATCACTGCTCATCACGTGTCACCTGAACCACGCCCCGCTTTCTCAGAATATATAAGTCGCTCTCAGACACCCGACCAGTCAGTCGGTAAGACTCAGCGGAGCAGCGCCTCTGAGGAAGTCCAGCGCAGTCCTGCACGAAACGTAAGGAGCAGAAAAGTTCTTGGACCACGACCTCACATCCCCGAAAAGTATATCAACAGCCAGTGCATAAACTGTATGTAGCGCCTGGCTAGGTCGTAGCTACTGACTTATCTAAAGGCTGTGCTAACTAGCCTCTCTGCAAATGAGATCTATGAAGCTATAACCAGTGAACATTTCCTATCAAAGTCGGCTGCAGAACTGGCCAGTGCGCCAGCTTGTCTCGTAATACCAGCCGAGTGGCGGCGCTCGGTCTGCTAGCGTCGACAGTGGCGAGTCGCGGTTCCGATGTGTACTGACGGATCGCGGCCGATTTGGAGCCTACAACCTAGCCAGTGTGGTGCCTTGCGGCGATACCACAGTCACTCCGACTGCTCCCGCTGAAGTTGGCCAGATTAACCGTAAGTTGCTACGTATTAGCGAATATTTTAAAATTTTCAGTTTCTTAGGTGCTGATATCCTTTCAAAGACGCAACTCACTGCCGGAGACTTACTGTCCCGTTGGAATCAAACATCCTGCCTTTCCCCTGATGAAATGGTTTCTCCATCGACATCCTGTAAAACTGTCTGGTCTCATCTTAGTGTTTTCTGTATTACCGAGAGAGACTGCTTCGTCGTGGTATAGGGTCATTCATCTTTTGATATTGACTGGCGATCGTCTTTTTCTATAGGCCTTCGCCCGACTGATCAGAGTGACTAATATCGTGACACTGACAACTTACTTCACAGGCTTGGCTCTTGTGGACTGGATAATTGGCTCTAGATTCGTCGACAGCTGACTTATTTCCCGAAGGCCTGAATCCGCTTTCTCGGATGAATTTCGTAATCTTCTGGACATATCCTTTTTCTCTCAGACGAAAATAAGTACGATCATCTGGCTCCTGGGTCACCTACGTTCACTACCTTGTTGAAGAAGGAAAATACCCTGATCCCCGTGTCTTTCACAAGTATGTGGAAACCACACTTGGAAGTGGCTGCGGTTCCCACATTATCGAGACCTTCTTGAAAATATGCTTTTTCTTGTTTTTAACCGACAACGTGCTGCTTAAGATCCCCTGTGGTCTTCGATTCCTCCCTGTTTCTTGTGCCCAATCGCGTGGCCTTATTTTGTTAACTTCTCTTCCTTATACATATAAATAAAAATTATAAAATAAAAACAAATACATAAACAAAATTAAAGAGGGGCACGATAAGTTATGAGTTAATTTGATTGTTACTTAGAACTTTTCCCTTGTGTTTTGTTACCAATAACTTTTTGTTTTCTCAATTTGCAGCTCATATTACATGATGATTTTGACTAGGGTCGCTGATTGTTCATGAACGTATCAAATCAATCTCAGAATACAAATAAAATCCATTAAAAATTGGTCTACGTCGCTGACTGCCATGCAGAGGACACTGGTTCGATTGCTGGTACAGTCAGAGCTTCCTTCTTAGTGGGAGGACTCGTGCTGTGTCTTCTGGGCCTATTAGTAACGGTTGCAGATACAAGAAACGCGATATCTGTCGAGAGACCAGTGTGCTCATCAGACGCCCACGCCCTTCCAAACAGCATCCAATGACGCTCTTCGCAGAGGAAGACGTGGCTGTCACTCGAGCCCTATTGTCCGGCTAGGGTCAGGACATTGAACTCAATGTTTTAGTATAATCGAGTCATGACTAGAGAATAAGAGACATTAGAGCTGAAATGGAATTTTATGAACATTAGATCTTCCCTCGCATTATTCGCGAATGGCGGATGCATGTGTTCGGATTTGGAGACAAACTTATGAATCCATAGACGCTGCATGGAGACTGTTCAAGCCGGTGGAGGCTCTGTAATGCTATGGGTCGTGTACAGTCGAAGTGATATGGGACCCTGAAACGTCTCAATACGACTCTGACAGCTGACACGTACCTAAGCATCCTGTCTGATCACCTGCAGGCATTCATGTACATTGTGCATTCCGAAGGATTTTGGCAATTCAAGCAGGACAATGCTACACCCCACACATGCCGAATTGCTACAGACTGGCTCCAGGAACACTCTTCTTGGTTTAAACACTTCCGCTGACCACCAAACTCCCCACACACGAACTTTATTGAGCATATCTCGGATGCCTTGCAACGTGCTCTTCTGACGAGATTTCCACCACGCCGTACTCTGACGGATTTATGACAGACCTACAGGATTCATAGTGTCAGTTCCCTCCAGTACCAATTCAGACATTAATCGAGGCCATGCCACGTCCTGTTGCGGCACTTTCGCGTGCTCGTGGGGCCCTATACGATATTAGGCAGGTGTACCACTTTCTTTGACTCTTCAGTGTACATATATATCTTTGCACATTTGCTACAAAGGATGCGTGAGCGAAAGGGTTTAAACTCAAGCCCTAGCACCAAGCACCGACCGTTGCAGTAATATGAGGCACAAAAATAAGCTCGAATTGACAACACACTCAGGTTGATATTGAATGTCATGTTATTCAGAAAACAAGAATTTCGCAAGTGATAAGGTGCTCTACTGCTGTGATGTCTTTACTGCTGGAACTCTGATATGGATATTTCGGTGAAGTAGCGGCGAGTTTTACTTGCTGTCCTGACATTAGTTGCCATTGGCAGCCGACTAACATCTTCAGTCTTTCTTTCTTTACGAAATTCACTATCCTTTCGACGAGGAGACAATTTGAGATAGATCACGTGCTTTGACTGAAACAGAGCGAAATAAAAAAAGCTGCCATGTTGTTTTACGAAGGACGCGGAAAACCAAAATTTGGATGGAAAGATAGGGCAACAAATCTTCGACTTGGGTATGCGACATTGGAGTTTTAACCAATGCATGATTGCGCGCTATAGAATCTTCCTATTTTGTTATTTATTTCTTCACTTGATTCTAAACGAATAGTGAATGATGCAGTAGCCTCTGAAGCAGTAGTTAAAAAAATAATAGAGGTAATATTAGTAGCGAAACGTCGTAAGTAGCAGAGAATAGCAGTAATATTAGTAGCGAAAGCTCGTAAGTAGCAGAGATAAGCAAATTAAGTCGTGTTAACGTAGCAGCTTGATAGTCACTTCAATGAAAATGTATTCGAGATTTGCGTGACATGCTCCAATTCTAAAGGAAAGGAGCAAGCAAGATTATATTTTAACGTACTGTTGAGAATTATGATATAGCACGAAGTAATGGGATAAAATAAGGCACTATCAAAGCGTTGGCGATTTTCTTTTGAATACACTATGGGAAAAGCAGTGATCAATGTCTTCCAAATATTTACTATTAAAAACAGTCTTTATCTCGATTTATTTATCAAGGTGACCGGTTTCGACCACTACTGTGGTCATCTTCAGTCGATTGATGGTCTGAAGATGACCACAGTAGTGGTCGAAACCGGTCACCTTGATAAATAAATCGTGATCGACTGTTTTTGATAGTAAATAGTTGGAGATTTTACTCAGCCAAGGTGGAGAAGACATCGGGAAGTTTTCACAGAAGAACCAAGAGAAATACATTTTTCTAAGTTCTTGAGCTGTGACATTTCTCATAAGGACCTACTAACAAGGCAGGAGGAAACGCAGCGCAGTACAAGATGGAGATCACTTCCTAGGCCTCAGAAGTCATATTCATTCCCGATGCATGCTTTGAAAAAAAATTCAATAAATTATTTTCTTGTGTGTATTATGTAAACGTATATTGTCTCTAAACATCATACGTAGAAATAACAATGGCACCGTTTCCAGAGATTAAACGTAAAATTTAGATTGAGTTGTGATGCAGGTCATGTTGCTCCAGCTATCGTATTTCAGTCAACTGTGTTACCTTACACATTACACCATAGAAGTTTGTAACAGTGCTTGATAGAAGTAGAAGGATAATGGAGTAGAAAAAGCGGTGAGTCTGTAATCTGTTGTTATCGGTTACGACTTCCGCTACTTCTACAAATTTTAATTCTTTGTAAACAAATAATTATTTGTTTAACAAGACAGCGTTATTTTTAACGTCCAAAGTACTCGTAGCGTTGTAAGCATTTGTGTGTATGGCTTCAGTGCTCATTGTAGTAAGACGAGGACGAACGGTTTCCCGTGGTTTCCCTAACATAAATACACCTCAGTTTGAGGATGAACTCCGCCTTCGGTTGTTAATCGTTTTGTGAGTTTAGCAGTACTTTGCCCTTAGATGTTTAAGTAGTGATTTCCACAGCTGCAGGAACACGTCGTGTGGTAAGTGCTGAGCAAACAATAATGCAGTGCTGTCAGAAGAAAAGATAGACCAAACCCAGAATGGGCGGACTTTGTTTTTGAACCTTTCCTTCTCTGGACAGTAAGCTTTTCTTATCATTAAATTTGTGAACGCTGATGCTTAAGGTGTTTTGAGATTTAATTCCTTCAGCTATGAGTACGTTGAAATAAATTTTCTTAGCAGCACTAAATAGCGTGGTTTGTGAAGCGATTACTGGCCACAATTAGAAGCATTTCGCTGATTAGAAGAGAAAAAGTTTACTGAACAGAAAACCAATCTCCCAGAAGGAAAGCAGGAACGAAACGAAACATAGTTTGGGAGGTCATATTACTTATTTCTGTGATTACGAAATCTAGCGAAACTAACAATGAAGTTGGTAGTACGAGCACACTGTTGATGTCAGAATGACGTTGCAACACTTGAGGTCTGGAACGATGCAGAGCCAGTTTAGGACAGGAATATACATAACTGGAAGCTATGGCAATATTATATTCTGTAATTCAACTGCATTGCTTCCACACGAAGATATGAAGTAGTAAGCGTGAAAACAAAAATAAATAAATAAATACATTATTTTGTGTAAAGTAAACTTATGTTAAAGTGACAGGTTCCACATCAATACGAAGTGTCGTATTCGTGATCTATGGAAAAAGGATAAATGTATGTGTGTATGTATGTACTGTTGCAGTATAGTTACAGAGCCCAATAAGTGAATTGCGTGTTTTCCGGTGAAAAAGAACAGTAGTAAACAGTTTTCGAAACATCAGTTTACTGAAACTGGTGCTCCACGTAGACAGAATTTCCGGTATGGGACCAAGTATAGGACCTGTGGGTAGGATGTCAGTTCTGCAGAGATGGAAGTCGTGGCAAACAAACTCTGTCGCCAGTGAGCTTCCTTACACTAGAAACTTTATTTTATACAACGAACGAATGCTCACTTTACACAGAGCTCTTTTTATTAGGACTTGAGACATTGAGAAATTTGTTGTTGGGCTGGGGCTAATTCGGATCTTCTCATTCGTGGTATCTGACTCACACAGAATGATCATTTCGTTGTTTTCCCCAAGACTGCAAATTCCTCTAGGTTTCCACGAAAGACACACATGTGGTTTTGACTCCAAATACAGCACAAAAGTATGGTTTCATTTCAAGCCCTAGCATACGCGCACTGAACTACTAATGATTAAAAAAATTCATTTTTAAAGAGTAAATCGCGATTTGATCGTGTATTTCTATATTTTTCTTCTGTAGTATCTATATTTCGGCTTTTATGGCATTTTCATATAGAATGCTAGAAGTTGTTAGACCATTATTTTCATATCTGTTAAGGCAGCTCAAAGCAGGCAAACAAGATTAACATATGTCTTTAAGATGTAACTGTCAAAGAATATCCTGGACTGCCTTAACGGATACGACATACTAATGGTGTAGCAACTTTTAGCATTGTACTTGATAATGGTATAAAAGCCGAAATCTAACTAGTATAGAAAATAAATATAGTAATAGTCAAATGGTGGTTTACTCTTTTAAAAATGTTGGCATGACTGTGGCTCAAAACAATCGAAAATTTTCATTTTGATGTCCCTTCATTTATTATCAACAAATACGTGCTGTTATTTCTAGCCTAACATGCACACATCTCACTACTGGTGAGGCAGCAATTCGTGGATAGGAAACAAGGGCGGTAGGTGCCGGATTCGATTCGTGGTCAGACAAACAGTTATAACCTCATTTGAAATTAAATATCTTGCAGCTGGTGAGAAAATTCGATATCTAACATATGATTTTGGACATCATTGTACTTCGTTTCAAACATGTGCAAACTGTGTTACTTGAAATTGATTTAAACGTTTCTCGCGCTTATTTAACAAGAAGATAACGGTCTCTACAGGATACCAGACAGAGTGCAAAAAGTTTGGAGTTCAGATTTGCTAACTTATGCTGGTGAAAACTTCGATATTTCACGACTATTTATGCCTAGTCACCGATGACAACTATTGCTATGATCTAGTATGGATCGGGCACGAAAGCTTTGGTTACTTGCAATGGCTATAGGAGCTTGTTTTCAATCCAGATCCAGTAGAAAAAAAAGTTAGTCATTTCTTTTAAATTTCAGACATGTGGAGAAATAATTGCTGAATCCTGACACAGAAAACGTACTAGTAATGCGATGTTAATTTAGAGGTTCCATAGAGCTCTTGGCGTTGTTAATCCGAGTTGTATTTGACTAGTTGGTTCAACATCCAGTTTATGACAAACCATTCATATCAGGAACAGCGTTCCATAGATGTGGGATCATCTTTTCAAAAAATGGTTCAAATGACTCTACGCCCTATGGAACTTAACATCTGAGGTCACCAGTCCCGCCGGCCGTTGTGGCCGACTGGTTCTAGGCGCTTCAGTTTGGAACCGCGCGACCGCTACGGTCGCAGGTTTGAATCCTGCCTCCGGCATGGATGTGTGTGCTGTCCTTAGTTTAGTTAGGTTTACGTAGCTCTAAGTTCTAGGGGACTGATGACCTCAGATGTTAAATCCCATAATTCTCAGAGGCCTTTGAACCATTCATCAGACCCCTAGTCATAGAAGTACTTAAACCTAACGACAGCACACACATCCACGCCCGAGGCAGGATTCGAACCTGTGACCGTAGCAGCAGCGCGGTTCCAGACTGAAACACATAGAACCGCTGGTGAAAACTTCGATATTTCACGACTATTTATGCCTAGTCACCGATGACAACTGTTGCTGTGATCTAGTATGGATCGGGCACGAAAGCTTTGGTTACTTGCAATGGCTATAGGAGCTTGTTTTCAATCCAGATCCAGTAGAAAAAAAAGTTAGTCATTTCTTTTAAATTTCAGACATGTGGAGAAATAATTGCTGAATCCTGACACAGAAAACGTACTAGTAATGCGATGTTAATTTAGAGGTTCCATAGAGCTCTTGGCGTTGTTAATCCGAGTTGTATATGACTAGTTGGTTCAACATCCAATTTATGACAAACCATTCATACCAGGAACAGCGTTCCATAGATGTGGGATCATCTTTTCAAAAAATGGTTCAAATGGCTCTACACCCTATGGAACTTAACATCTGAGGTCACCAGTCCCGCCGGCCGTTGTGGCCGACTGGTTCTAGGCGCTTCAGTTTGGAACCGCGCGACCGCTACGGTCGCGGGTTTGAATCCTGCCTCGGGCATGGATGTGTGTGCTGTCCTTAGGTTAGTTAGGTTTACGTAGCTCTAAGTTCTAGGGGACTGATGACCTCAAATGTTAAATCCCATAATTCTCAGAGCCCTTTGAACCATTCATCAAACCCCTAGTCTTAGAAGTACTTAAACCTAACGACGGCACACACATCCACGCCCGAGGCAGGATTCGAACCTGTGACCGTAGCAGCTGCGCGGTTCCAGACTGAAACACATAGAACCGCTCGGCCTCAGCGGCCAACTGGTACGCCTTTTAAAGAGGAAAAATGCTTCTAAGTGCCAGAACTTTAAGAGACTCGATATAGTCTCAAAATATTTTGTGCCTGAAAATATTTAATTTTGGCTAAAGATTGATGGAGTGATTTATGTGAGGGAAGTAGTTAACTCAAATTCTCATGAGTGTGTTAGTGATTTTGAAATGTCACTTACTGTAATAAATTGAGTTTACAAGTCTCATCTCTAATGACGTGTATCTTAGTTTTTGCAACATTGTGGTGTTGATTTACTTCTGGGCTGATTACCTTAACGAACAGCATTCTCTAGCTCTTGTGGTATCCAAAATGTATAGTCGAACGACTGTGTTGAAAAGAGTTTAGAGGACCTGTAAGACAGCTATGTTACGCGGGCTGCATGCAAATCTCACGAATCGCTAACCAGCTTTTGGATGCGATAGTACACTCCTGGAAATGGAAAAAAGAACACATTGACAGCGTGGACGTGAACCGTATGTGCAGTTGACGGACTTTGAGCGAGGGCGTGTAGTGGGCATGCGGGAGGCAGGGTGGACGTACCGCCGAATTGCTCAACGCGTGGGGCGTGAGGTCTCCACAGTACATCGATGTTGTCGCCAGTGGTCGGCGGAAGGTGCACGTGCCCGTCGACCTGGGACCGGACCGCAGCGACGCACGGATGCACGCCAAGACCGTAGGATCCTACGTAGTGCCGTAGGGGACCGCACCGCCACTTCCCAGCAAATTAGGGACACTGTTGCTCCTGGGATATCGGCGAGGACCATTCGCAACCGTCTCCATGAAGCTGGGCTACGGTCCCGCACACTGTTAAGCCGTCTTCCGCTCACGGCCCAACATCGTGCAGCCCGCCTCCAGTGGTGTCGCGACAGGCGTGAATGGAGGGACGAATGGAGACGTGTCGTCTTCAGCGCTGAGAGTCGCTTCTGCCTTGGTGCCAACGATGGTCGTATGCGTGTTTGGCGCCGTGCAGGTGAGCGCCACAATCAGGACTGCATACGACCGAGGCACACAGGGCCAACACCCGGCATCATGGTGTGGGGAGCGATCTCCTACACTGCCCGTACACCTCTGGTGATCGTCGAGGGGACACTGAATAGTACACGGTACATCCAAATTGTCATCGAACCCATCGTTCTACCATTCCTAGACGGGCAAGGGAACTTGCTGTTCCAACAGGACAATACACGTCCGCATGTATCCCGTGCCACCCAACGTGCTCTAGAAGGTGTAAGTCAACTACCCTGGCCAGCAAGATCTCCGGATCTGTCACCAATTGAGCATGTTTGGGACTGGATGAAGCGTCGTCTCACGCGGTCTGCACGTCCAGCACGAACGCTGGTCCAACTGAGACGCCAGGTGGAAATGGCATGGCAAGCCGTTCCACAGGACTACATCCAGCATCTCTACGACCGTCTCCATGCGAGAATAGCAGCCTGCATTGCTGCGAAAGGTGGATATACACTGTACTAGTGCCGACATTGTGCATGCTCTGTTGCCTGTGTCTATGTGCCTGTGGTTCTGTCAGTGTGATCATGTGATGTATCTGACCCCTGGAATGTGTCAATAAAGTTTCCCCTTCCTAGGACAATGAATTCACGGTGTTCTTATTTCAATTTCCAGGAGTGTAGTTTGTCTCTGATCAGGTACATTTTTTAAGTGCTCAGCAGTGGCGGCCGTGTTGTACCGAGTGTAGTGCTTTACTGGAAGGCTTAGAGGTATCCTTTGTCAATGTCCTTCTCCTCCGTGATCGTGTCACAGGAAGGCGCGAAGACTGAAAAATGCATAAGCATCGTTTGCTGTTTCGGATCGCATTCAAATTCCGTCGAATGATTCTGAAGGTTCCACTACGTACGCTAGAGAAAACGTTACGGCCGCACTACACTCCAAAGGCTAGTTTCACGGAGAGTGTTGCCGAACTCGGTGGTCTTAGGTGGTCTTAGAGGGACCTTTCGCCATGTTGGGACAAAGAGGTTGCTGGCCCAACAGAGCAGAGTTGAATCGTTCTTGGAGTGTCAGCAGCCTCAAGGGTTGCCTTGTTGCTCATCACACCACGAACTGTCGTTCTTGGCCTTGAAATGTGTGGGAATCAACGCCCCAAGGAAAGGAGTGGTTTCATCGGCCTCCTTTATGCCACCCCATGAGGCCTTTCCGTGTCGATTCTGAACGGCGATGTGTCTGAAGTGTTTTCATCGGCCATCCATCAGAAAACAGCGTGATTTCTGCGCTGGGCCTCGCTTTTCTTAGTATCATATCAGAGATGTTTTTACATGTGTCGACACTTTTTCTATGTGAAGCGATACCGGGCCCGAGGGTGAGTCGCTGGGTACAATGCATATGAGACATTAAGAGGAATGGCGTAAGCTCCTTTGAACCAATTTTCAAACTTCTACATCGCAGTGGGAGACGACTGCAGCCTTTCGAAAAAGGAGATAATTTGTCTTGTGCAATGTAGCTATTTGGTTAAATAACAAAGAAGACGAGTTCAATTAAGAACTACAATTAAAGATATTTGATGATGTCACGATAACTGAAAGACGAAAGGTCTGTTCCTAAATACTGGAAAGTAGCACAGGTCACACCAATATTCAAGAAAGGAAATACGAGTAACCCATTGAATTACAGACCCATATTACTGACCGCAATTTGCAGCATGATTTTGGAGCATATACTGAACTAGAACATTATCAATCACCTTGAAGAAAATGGCTTATTGATACATAACCAATACGGATTCCAAAAATATCTTTCTTGGGCAACACAGCTAGCTCTTGATTCCCATGAAGTAATGAGTGCTATCGACAAGGGATCTCAGATCGATTCCATATTCCTAGATTTCCAGAAGGCTTTTGATACCGTTCCTCACTAGCGACTATTAAACATATTGCGTGCATATGTAATATTGTCTCAGTTGTGTGACTGGATTAGTGATTTCCTCTCAGAGAGGTCACAGTTTGTAGTGATAGACGGTAAATCATCGAGGAGAACAGAAGTGATATTTGGCGTTCCGCAAGGTAGTGTCACAGGACAATGAATTCACGGTGTTCTTATTTCAATTTCCAGGAGTGTACATTCTCAAAAACATTACCTGAAATTAAGACGTTCTTGATAATGTTAGACTCCATACAGCGAGTTAATTACTCTTTGCGTGCCTGCTTATTGTATCCCGCTTGTTCCAGCCATCACATATTATTTTGCTTCCACGGTAATAGAAAACATTTAGTTCGTCTAGTTCCTGATTCACAGTTTTGATGTGAAGCTGATCGTTAATCTGATTTCTGCTACTCCTCATTACTTTCGTCCTCTTTCGGTGTACTCTCAGTCCGTATTATGTTCTAGTTTCTGTTCATCCTTTCAAAACATCCAGCAATTCTTCACTTTCACAGAGGAGAGCAATATTATTAACCAATATTGCCACATCCTTTGACGCTGACTTTAGCTCCTGCTTCTGAACCTCTCTCTTATTTTCATCACTGCTCCTGAACACCGCTCTTATTTTCACCATTGCTCCTTCGATGTATAGATGGGACAGCACAGGAGCAATTCTATGTTCTTGTCCTTCACAGCTTTAATCCGAATACTTCCCACTCTGTTTTCCACTCTTATTATCCTCTCTTGGTTCTCGTGTTATTACCCGTCTTTCCTCTGTAGCATTTACCTACTTATACAATAATTTCAAGCATTTGCGCCGTTCCACATTGTGAACGCTTTTTCTGTGTTTTGACAGATTCTTTGAAGGTGGCGTGATGTTCTTTAATGGAAGTTTACACTATGGCGCGCCACGTCAGAACTCCCTCGTAAAGCCAGATTGATTACCATCCAGGAGATCCTGAGTTTTCTGTTTTCTTTTTTTTTTCTTTTTTTTACCGTTCCTGACAGCAACTTATGTACAAGAGCTGTTAACCTAATTTTCCTATAGTTCTCGCAATTATGTGAGTTTAATACCTACTGAATTGTGTGGAAGATATTACGAAACCCCTATGGTATATTTAAGTTACCATAGTTTCAACACAATAACGTTAAGAATCATTTGATCGTCACTTTTCCCGATGATTTAAGAAATTTTCAATAAATTTTGTCTGACATTCTGCATTGTTTGACTACAAGTCTTCCAAAGCTCTGTCAAACTTTAACTTTCATACTATATTCATATGAAATTCAATCTGACACTCATTTCTTACACAGAAACATACAGTTCCACCTCCCGTAGAGGCACTCAGCATACTACAATGAATAACATGTACTTTTCATTCTAGTAGAGCGACGGTGAGAAGATCCTCAGGATACAGAACACACAATAAATAATTACAGACAAAAACAAATATGCTAGTATACTTCCACAGATCTCAAGTGAAATGATCCTAATGGATACCGAATAGGCTAAAAAATCTTAAACACATTTTCATTTATACGGTAGTAAATAACTTATAATGAAATATGTAAATGTTCAATACGCTGAGGTGCATACGATAATACTTAGGCTATTATAGCCACGCATTATCAAACATAAATGTTATTGTACTACACTTATTTACAATGATTTCGTTACTGTAATGAACTTTTAGAGAAATGATATTGTACCAATAATCGCATTATTTGATATTATCAGTGACATACACGCATCCGTTCGTTCAACTAAGAAATTCGTCAGTGCAGTAGAATGACATATTAAAGGAGTAAACTGCCAGTTGACTGCGTATTATTACATTTGCCTTTTCTAATATCTAGATTTCGGTTGTTGCTAAAAGTTGTTGGACCGTTATTAAGTCATGTCTGCTAAAGCAATCCAAAGCAGGTAAAAAGGCTAGCATATATCTTTAAGATGTAATTTTCTTTGACACTTGCATCTGAAGCACATGTGTTCGTCTTGTTTACCTGCTTTGGACTGCCTCAACAGATATGATTTAGTAATGGTATGACATCTTTTATCATTGTACTTGATAGAGGCATATAATCTGAAATCTGGATAGCAAAGAGAGAAATATAATAATAGATAGTCAAATGGCGATTTATTCTTTTATAAGGTATTGCATGACTGTGGCTGAACGCCATCGAAAACGGAGTAGAGTGAATTGACCACCTATTAATCCTTTAGGCTCCTCTTAAACTGAATTTTTATTAGTGGATTACATTTCTTATGGTTGATGGCATTTTACCGAAAATAATGGAATACTGGACACCTTTGTGGACCAAAGTAAGTAATTTCAATTCTTTTGGAAGATCCCATATGATGTGTTGGAATAAAAGAATGCCTAGTTAGCTTATTCCTTAAATTTTTGTATCACATATATCTGACATCATGTAAATAGGATTTGTTTAGGCATGTCTTCAGCTCTGCGGTATGATCCTCTCAGGTGAATTTATTATCAAGCAATAATCCAAAGAATTTCACTCTGTCAACTGTCAACGTATGTCTGTTGTCAAGTTTGAGACATCTTTTGAGGGACAACGTCTTATGAATTCTAAACTGCGTGTCGTGCTCTTTTTCAAAATTCAGTGACAAAGCATTGGCTTTGAACTTTTTATTAATGTCCATGAAATTTTATTAGCTGATCGTTTTAATATTATATTAGACTTACTATTTTTTACAATGTTGGTATCATCGCAAACGGGAGAAACCTGGCATCTCGTAACGGTGCAGATCAAAGGTCGTTGATACACACAAGAGAAAGTAAAGCCCATAAGATGGATCCCGTGGGCCATCACATGTAATTACTTCCGAGGTCGATGATGCATGATAACTGATAACATCTCTGTTTACTAATAACACCATTAGTTTCCCACGGAATTAGGAGATTTGAACTATTTTCCAGAATTTCGTGATGTACCATATTATTCCAATGTATTTAAAATGATACTGTGTTTTACACAGTGCAACGTGTATGATGGATCACAAAATATATTAGTAGGCTGTAGTTTACTGCCTAGTGAATTGCTTACACATTCACTGTATGAATAGATAGAGCTCCAAATATGAAAACCCTTTGGAACTGTGACTCTGACAATATTACACCTGCTGTCAGATGGTCAAGAAACCGACTACGTATTATCTTTACTAAACCTTTCGAGAATTCTGGAAAAAGTAAAACTAGACGATAATTTGACAGTATTTCCTCTTTTTTTCAAAAGAAACTTAAGCGTGTTTCAACCATTCAGAAAACATTCCACTGACAAATGACTGGTTACACTGATAACTTGATATGTTACTAAACTCAGAAGAAAACTCCATTAATGTTTGTACCTAGTACCGTCCTTCAAAGCAGTCACCAGCGTTGTGTAGAAACCTTTGCCAGCGATGTGGAAGGCGTAGTATACCTTTAGCAGAACCTGTTCTTCTGATGGTGCGAATGGAGCGGTATACTGCCTGTCGAGTCTCTGGAACAGTTCTGAAGCGAATGCCACGAAGTGGTTCCTTCATCTTCGCGATCAAATCAGAATCACAAGGACTAAAGTTCGTGGAGTATGGTGGATGGTACAGTACTTCCCACTCCCATCGACTGAACAGAGCAGCCACAGCTTGCGCTGTAAGCGACCGCGCATTGTCGTGGAAAATAATGGGTGGGTTGCGCAGAAAGTGTCGCCACTTCTTTCGCAAAGCTGGTCGCAGGTGATGCTTCAGAAACGAACAGTAATACTGTGCACTGACGGTGGCATTCGCTTCAGAACTGTTCCAGAGATTCAACAAGCAGCAGACCGCTCCATTCGCACCATCAACATAACAGTCTCTGCTATCGGTATACTACGCCTTCCACTTCGCTGGCAACGGGTTCTACACAACGCTCGTGACTACTTTGAACAACATTAACAGGTGCGAACATGTAACTCTTTTGTATCGATTGTGAATAAATAGTTGCCACTATTTCATTTCCAACCCTCGTACAATTTTTCTCATTAGACTCTTCTATAAAGTATGGTCTACGTCTGTGAGCGATTAGATACTCTAGTATGGAAGTTTACAGTAGGGATTAAGTTGAATGATATTGTTACTGAGTGTAATAAATGCTTACTGAAAGAGTTTGTAAGAAAATCTACATTAAAATCACTTGTAACCACTATATCTTTGTTTCACGTTGTTAAATAGGCCACCAGAGCTTAAAGGTGATTTATGAGCAGAATAAAGTTACCAGCATATGTATGGTATGCACTTACAATTGCTATGAAATCATACTCCTATCGCACACGCTTCTACATGCTGCTCTTGGTAAAATGTGTGAATGTCTGTGTTCTCAAATTTATGACAATTTTCCTTTCTCCATTTCTGCTTTACAAACCTGAGATGGGGGCTTATATATTTTAACAGTTAAAACATGTATACTAGTGGTCGCATGATGTTAAGAGAGGTGGTTTACGTCAACTTCGTTTGACGACTAATTCATCAATCCAGGTAAGTAGTTCATTAATTTTACTTCCATTTCTAGAATAGTTGGAGCGAATAAAGATAAGACTTGTTAATCATGGATTTTGATGATGTAAAGTGATCTGTCCTGAGTGCCTGGTTAGTAGCTTTTCGTGCAAAGGCCCTTGTTCCCTAGAAAATCGTACTTGAACTTTTGTAGAGGGTCTAAAGACGAGGGTGATTAAGTTAGTTAAATGAAGGAGTTTTACAGTATTAAAGTTAGTTAAAACGTGAAGGAATATTTGGAGCTGGAGGTCGTATACTTGTTATATTCGGTTGCGTAGTTCACGGTACTGTGGCGTAATTGGGTCGGCAGAGTATCGAATTCAGCAACACGAAGGAGAAATCTGTGTCAACGGCCACCTCGCTCCACAGCAGAAGACGTGACAAGAAACAGCTCACCGCACGCCAGGGTGGGCGATAATAGGGTCAGTTACCTCAGCCGAGAAACATCAGAATATTCCACCGAGAAGAAGAACAGAAGAAAGCCGTATTTGACGGCCGGCAGTCAGCCCGTCAACATCGTCCGTGGTGAGGTGTTGGAGGGGCACAGAGCCTGTGTCATTTAGCGCCGCCACCAGTTCGGAGTCGTCACTGCCATTGCAATCATCGTAATAGCTACCGTCGCAATGTAGGTAGTCGATTAGGAGGTGCTAGAGTGATGCCACTGAATTAACTAGCGTCGGACGCTGTCAACAGGCAGCCGTCTGTTATGGGAGTCATCGCAGCACCTGAAACACACATTCCTAGAGAACGACGCACATTTAATGAAAATTAGCAAGTTCCAGGCACACAGATTTTTGTGAAGATATACCAGTAAAGACAGTTCATTTAAATTCAGAAATACTGTTCTTTCTTTGATCAATTTCGAGGCAAACCACGCGTATTTGATCTTTCCTGTGAAAGAAGGTACACAAAATTGATGCTGATTTAAAAAATGTATTTTTATGCAACCTTTTCTCGAAGCTATTTCTCTAGAAGTCTTTAGAAATGTTGAATTGTTTTCGTAAAAATTTTAATCTGCCTGTAACAATTGAAACCACGTGAATGGCATAGTTCAATACATTTCTTCAGATAATTTTTATAGTTTAGATGCATACTTCTCTTTCGTCTAGAAAGATTTAATTGTAAAGTGATTAATCTGCCTCCCTACGTTTGTAAAATATAAAGAAATTTTTCTTGTCCTGTATACGGAATAATTACTTTTTTAAAAAAGTATTTGTGTAACATATTCGTGAACTTCCCTGATTTCTTGCTGCCCACAATTACTTATTTTAATTTATAAGTCAACTCGACAGTTTACTTTTGAAAAATCCAATCAGATTTCCCGGGTCGTTCTGTATACATAAGAAAACGCAAGTGAATATCTTTTCTGACACAGTTATAGTATACCAGAGACCTGCAGGCACATGGGCGAATATGCTTCAGAAACGTAGCCGGAAGTTGTCGAAGATGAGCGAAGGTATTTCGCCTGATATTGCAGCCGCGTGAGCAGTTGATTGTCATGTGTTTAAGACATGTGCTTGTCTACTATCACGCAGTTGTCAAGCGCCTGCACATTGGATTCAAATCAGCGGTGTGCGCATGCGCGATGCGTTAAGTTTTCCACTTCCTATGACTGTATGTCCTCGAGTCTTTCACGACGACGTATTTCAATAAAACGTTCTCGGTTTTCAAGCAGCGTCAATTCGAATAAAATCCTCAAGGTTTCGATGACCATCGTCGTCAGGAGTTCAGTGACTGACGGGGCTGCTACCGTTTCTCGCTTATATAGGCATGATGACATCACCAGCAGCCAATAAGATAGACCCAATGTGTAACGAGCGACCAGGGCAACTAGCGGAGCTATTGCCCGTGGCAGCAACGGTTTCAACAGAGACCAGGGGTACACACTCACCAGGACATGGGGGCCGGCGTTGGACATCGAAAGAAAGCAAAGACAGAAGCGCGACGCGGGAGAAGCAGTTTCAAACGTGTCACCTGCACCTGGCGCCACCTGACGTCACCGGTACTATAGCTCCGGTAGCTGCGCTGGTCGACTTACGCGCGTGTTCCACATTGGGTCTGTCTGATTGGCTGCTGGTGATGACATCATGCCTATGTAAGCGAGAAACGGTAGCAGCCCCGGCAGTCCTGAACTCCTGACGACGATGGCGGAGATGGTCATCGATAGCTTGAGGATTTTATTCGAGTTGACGCGGCTTGAAAACAGAGAACGTTTTATTCATTAACGACTGTACATATTGCTGGATTCAGCACTGTTAATAGCCATTTTAACCTGTACTAATTTGTTACGTTTTGGAAATAAATCTTATTTTGGAGACTCTTTGCAAACACCATTTAATTATGCCCTCGTGGGCACAACTAACTGTCCTTAGATAGGTCAGTTTTTGATTGCTTTCAAGAAAGTAACAGACAAAATGGAAGCTATCAGAGCACCGACAGCTCAGTACGTTTCGCTATCATTCCCTAGGCATGTGGAAAACTGCGAACCAATGGACAGCGAAAGTGCGGCAATGAGAAATCTGAAACGTAAATCGCTATCTCTGTAGCGTCAGAAATTTGTGTCACATATGTTGCAAAAAATTAGCGGTTTTTCTACGGCCACAACTCATACACAAGAGGAGAGGAACGAGTTACGCATTTTTTTTACGCCGTATGTTTTGTATGAACCATAGGTCAACAAAATAAAAGGTCGCTTAATTCTGTGCCAGGTCGTCGCCGAAATTAGAAAACTGTACGACGATTCCGTTGGAGGATAATGTCATCAAGGGAGCTGTTCGATCATTACCGTAACACTCACATTATGACGGCTATGACGAATGGCGTTACAGAGACGAAGAAAGGGATGAAATTGATGGCTACAATCTAGTAAATGATCAAGATCTGCTTAAATGATGGCGGTATAAGATACGTTTGGTAAAAGCAGAACATTTGAAACTTCCTGGCAGATTAAAACTGTGTGCGAAACCGAGACTCGAACTCAGCACACGTGCATTTTCGCAGGATAGTGGTCTACTGACTGAACCACCCAAGCACGACTCACGACAGGTCCTCACAGCTACATTTCTGCCAGTACCTCGTCTCATACCTTACAAAATTCACAAAACCTCTCCTGCGAGCCTTGCAGAACTACCACTCCTGGAAGAAAAGACATGGGTTACCCAGAGCCTGGGAGATATTCTCAGCACATTCACTCATAGAAGTGTGATCTACTCTCGGCAATTATTTGTTTTTATAGGTACAGCGTTACGCTAAACTGGCGAATGTAGCCCGATAAATGTTGGGAATACCCGCTACCAGCGCTTCATTTCACTCGTGTTCCGCACTAGTTCACAGTTACTTTCGGCAAGGAGGTCATGTATGTCCCCCTACAAGTGTCGTCAACATCCTGTTTCTGAACAGTTAACCTTCGAAACCTCCAACAGAAGAGACGTTAGATATGACTTTTTGTACTGATGGAAACTACTGTGTAGCTTTATTGAATATTTTTGTTCGTTATAAATGGATTTGACAATAATCATAAGTCTTCGCTTACCTCAACGTAAATCTTTCGCATTTGTTCTGTCCAAGATTTACAGTACCACAACTGAATCAATGCTCTTCAATAATATTCAGTATTCGACTAGTACTTTAATTTTCGTTACACGTAATCATACTCAGTCGTTGCGTTAATACTAGGTGACTCTCAAGGATCCTTCACAAGCTTTCTCCACACAAAACATGGTAACTCCACAGCTAAAACGAAATCGAAATTCTAGAAATGCATTCCATCACGCACGAGGCCGTTTAGTGCCACTGTGTTATGACATAGCTTAAGGCGTATGTCACATTCAAAACATGTTTTTACATTGAAATTATCTTCTCCTTTTCATCTGACATCCACAGATTAGGCCTGTCGACCTGTTCTGCCTTCAGTTCCCTCTTTCTGTTGGTCATTCTATGCCCTCTTTCTTTGAGTTTGTGTTGCAAGGTCATCTTTGAAAACGCCGTGTCTTTCATTCGTTCCAAATGGATCTTCTGGTATTGTTCGTGTTGATCTATTTTGTCATTTACTGCAAAAATATTCAGTTCGTGTCTTTAGTTCGGAATTCTGTGCAACTTTTGACTGCTCGTAAAACTTTCATTTCAGCCGCCTGAACGTGACTGGAATGTTTTCTCTTCATAACCCTGGTATCACTGTTATAGAGTGGAACAGGTACGGCCCAGAGCTTACACAATTTCATTTTTGTGATTCTTCGTGTATTTTTAATGCCACATTTACTCTGAGAGCTCTGTAATTAAAACTCTACATTCTTATCTTCGTTGAAGGTTATAGCTTCCTAGGTAAATGAACTGTTGACCCCATTCCAAGATATCATCTTCACTTAAAATGCGTTAGTTCCCATGGAATTGGATTGCCTTTTCTGTAGCGCTATTTTAAAATTACAATTTACAATAAAGTTCATAAGATTGATCGATTTTTTCTGGTTCCTCCTCAGAATTTGTCACTGATACAATGTCATCAGCATATAATAGTATATTAATATATTTATTCTTATTCATATGGATCCCTTCTGGCGCTTTCTCTTTGCATTTACGGAAGACGTCGTCAAACATCCGAAGCATATAACTATGCAAAAGAAGACACACTCTTTTATAATCTGCTTTATTCTCCTTTTCAAATGACATTCAATTAAAAGCCTGCAACTGTTCACCTTTCATTTCGGGTGGACTGTGCTCGGGAGTACTGAAATGAAGGCAGCTGCAATCCATGTTGTGCCGCTCACAAGAGTAGCAGCGTAAACAATGTGAAACCCTCGCGGCACAGCGTACCCTGTTCACGAAAAAAAAAAAAAGAAAAGGAAAGAAAGCAGCCGGTGAGCAGGTGTGGCACGTGTCGACATCGGACAAGTGAGATAGCAACCGCGTTGATGTCAGATGAATGAGGGGTGCTGCAGTTTGGCAGGCTACACGTCTGTGTTATATAATGACAACGTATTTACGGGAGTATCTCCGTTAGTTGTGCGATAGTAACAAATGTTGGTCTTGTGCAGGATTTATTTACGACCACAGTAGTAGTGAATAGAGGAAAGGGACAGCAGAACATAAAGAGTCATAAATTATTGCAAGTGAAATGCCAGCAATTAATTGAAGGAAACTGCGACCGAGCAAGATGGCGCCGTGGTTAGCACACTGACTCGCATTCGGGATGACGATGGATCAATCCCGCGTCCGTCCTTCCTGATTTAGATTTTCTGTGATTTCCCTAAATATATTCGGAGAAATGCCGGGATGGTTCCTTTCTAAAGGGCACAGCCGATTTCTTCCCCATTCTTCCCTAATCCGATGAGACCAATGACGTCGCTGTTTGGTCTCCTCCCGAAAAAAATACCCAACAGAAAGAATCTGCGAAAGAGAAAGAAGATATATGCATAATCAGAAGTATGCAATGTAGTTTCCTATGAGCCAACAGCCAAAACTTCAGCTTTAACACACAGAAAGACCAATATTCATACCTCTTTTCCGTAATCTATAATTTAATATGCACTTCTCATTAGTTTATTTATGTTAGTTTAGGATCTGATCTCACTGTGTGTTTTTTTAGAGCAAAAGCTTCATTCGCAGCAAACTAACAAGGGTATTTGCACACTTCTTGTGGTGAAAGGTAGGATCGGAAGTGGAAGCTCCTTATTTAAAATGGTTCAAATGGCTGTAAGAACTATGGGACTTAACATGTGAGGTCATCAGTCCCCTAGACTTCGAACTACTTAAACCTAACTAACCTAAGGACATTACACACATCCATGCCAGAGGCAGGATTCGAACCTGCGACCGTAGCAGCAATTCCGGACTGAAGCACCTAGAACCACTGGGCCACAACGGCCGCCGAAGTTCCCTGTAAAGAACTTCTTCAGTATAGACAACATTACGCACAATTTGTACAGATGTGTGCTGTATTTAATTTGGAAACACATGTTTCGGGAACAAGCGATTCCACTATGTCGAGAGTATGGATAATATTTTTAAAAATCTGATAATGGAATTGTGTCTTCCCAGAACATGTTGTGTTTTTAAATTACGCAAAACAGGCATCTGGAAAACTGGTGCAGACACCATAATACATCTGTACTGTGCCTCCACAAAAGTTTTCTTTTAATAGTCGTATCACTGTTGCAATCATATTCCCTAATGTCAGTGAAATGGTGGATCCAAAAATGTATTTTAGACTTGCTGATAAATGCTAATTAAGTTAAATAAAGACAGAAAAGCTTTATTATCCAAAGAAGATGGGGTGCCATGTTACTAATTACTCGTAGTTCTATTAGCAACGAGTCATACGCGCGACACACCATGTGTCACATCGCTTGCTTGTCACGGCACGTCTATAAAGCGCGTGGCTGGGCCATGCGCCTTTTGCCCCACACTCAGTGAGTGAGCGCCGCGTGTTCACGCATGAGGCAACTGCCGGCCACGTGCTTCCGCGTTCGCGTGCACAGCGAGTGATGGATACCGACTGCTGCTCACGCGGTTTCGCCACGCGACTCCAGGGCTCTACAGTATACCATACTGTGAAGGGATGATTAAACTTATTCAAATGTTTTTCAGCATGGCGGCGGAATTCGCTCCTTGTTCCTCAAGTTATCTGTGCTGCATGTCGATTAGTACCGACAGTCGAGTTGGTACATATTAATTGCATAATCGAGGTCAAACTTATGTTTGACTGTATCTGGAATCCTCCTGCAGTTGCAGATACTGTTTGATGGTATTCTGTACGATGAAACTGAGGACAAAAGTACAGAGGCAGGGTCGGAACCCATACCGCCAGTGTGTTAGCTGTGGACCTTAGCTGCTGCACTACACTCGTTTGGGCGGATTATGATTAACGTTACTGGTATAGCAGGTACACATGAAATTTCAACCTCTATGTTCTCAGAAACTAGGGGTCGTCGCATGAAAAGCAGCTAGCCAGGAACTCGGGACAGATCTTAATGCAACATACCAAAAAATCATAAAAGCCCGTGATTAACAAAGCTGATGGTCCACTTGTGATATAAAACTGTACAGAAAAAAATTTCTACTGATTGCTCACAATTTTAACCAACAGCTGTTTGTTCTAATGCAGTATGCACAGAATTATATTGTTTAGTTTCTTTGTGAAACTGAATGTTTCACTCCTAACCTCTCATAAGACTTTATTTCTTTCTGTTCTATCCACCCTTAAAAAAGGTCCTATTCTGAGTCCAAAAACCACTGAGATTTTATGACAGTGCCTCCTACGCCTTCCCCTAACATTTTCTGCTATTACACGGACCTGTTCACCACTTCCATACCTGCTGAAGTGAAGGCAGTATCTATTAAAATCCCATCTACTGACAAAATCAACAGGAATTCCGCCAATATGTGAGTCTCCACCTGACATATGCAATAGATCCAACTCCAGATTAACTCTCTATACACAAGAGTTCTAATGTCGTCCACCATGGCATCTGAGAGCAGATACAAATGCAACATAGTTACGTCTCGATGCTGATGCAATATTTGCCAGGTCTCATCTGCATTGTATCCCGTTCTCTGTCTATACCATTACCATGCCCACACACGACACCCACAATGTCGTCGGTGGTGAAGTGTTTGCAAAGCGATCGTAAATCATCTGTCACCGGCTCCAGACTACTATTAGGTTTAAACAAAATGAGAACTGGGTGTTCCGATCCTAGAAGCAGATAGTAAATGGCTTTACTTAAAAATACTTTTATTGGTTCAATCACGAATGGTTTCTGGCGATTATAAATCGATCTTATCCTTATTCTGCCAAATTTTCTGTATGCCCAAGCTGCCCTTTACGCTACAGTTTATATTTTAATTTCTTGGTATTTTTCCCCATGACTTTTTGCTTTAGCTTCCCTTAAATTCCTATTGGTTTGGTCCCTGAATAATTTACGTCTCATATTTCATTCTGAGCGTGATGGGCTTTTAATCTCTCCTGGCCACTTCACTAATATAGCTTGTGAAGTGTCGTCACCAGTAGATTTATAGCCCCGCAAAAGTAGGTTTGTTCTGCACAGCATTCATCACATACGCCAAATTTGTAAATATATAGCCATTGTAATGTTCATAATGCGAAAAACTACTAAAAAACTACTACAAATGGACTCAGACGCGTTGGGTATCACTTAAATAATGATTTCCTACATGCCACTCAGAATAAATTTCCAAAACAGTAGTCGAGTAAAACTTAACTCTCACTTTTGTCGTGTTGTATCCTGAAAGCCGTGGATGAAGTTGGTGCAGTACTTTTTGACTAACTATTCCACAAGCTCTTATAAATGGTATCAGTTGAAATTTGTGAGAGGATGGAGACTTCATTGGCTGGTAGGATGCAGAATGTTTTCTTGGACGGAGAGCCACAGCTACAGATGTGCCCTAGGGAAAGGTGTTGGATCCTGTTCATGTTGCATGTGGATGACTACATAAATAGCAGCCTCAGAATTTGTACTGCAGATGCAGTGCTCTACAATGAAGCAAACTACACAAATATTGTTACATATGTATACCCTTTCAAAGTTGGTAATAGACTGGAAACCTGTTTTAAATGTACAGAAATGTAACATTGCACACTTCACTAACCGCCAAAGCGTAGCACCCTATAAACATGGGATCACTGAGTCAAAAGTTGAAACGATCAACTCACAAATACAGTGAAACCTCAAGAGAGGACCAGCCCATTAATCCGACCCGCTTTCTAAACGACCGTATTTTTAAGGAACGGAAATAAACTTCCATAAGGCCAATGCATCTTTATTCGCTGTAAGATTTCCCGGCCAACGAACACTCTTCAGCTAACTATATCGTACCTTTAAAACTATCACAATCATAGAAGTGGGATTTACAATACTGTAGTACTATAAAGTTTCTCGTCGACAATCTGCCAGAACAATCTCTAAAATTTGTCATTTGCACTTATAATACCAAATTGTTCTGACTTTTCTTCTCTAGTGGCTACTTCAAACAAAAGAAAAATTGTTGTTCTTTCAGTAGAACAGCGCATTTTTCTTGTTAGAGACAGTAAAAAGTAAAACCTCAGCGTCAGTTACCGAGTAAGTTTAATTGTGGCAAAAAATAAAGTACAGAGTACAGTTGCAAGTCGCGGCAGGTATGTTCAGGAATGGGAAAAAAGTGCAAAAAAAAATTTCAAAGAAAACACGGTGGAAAACCATTTGAAGACGTTAATAATGCTGTTTTAGAGTAGTTTAACGGAGTACGATGCTACAAGAAAAAGCTCTAAAATTTTCTTCTGGTCTTGGAGATCCTAATTTCAACGAAAGCAATGGCTGGTTGGGCCGATTTCGTGTTCGACACTAATGTTTCCCACCTGTCTGTGGAGAAAGAGCAGAAGTTGATCAAGATGATGCACGCGACTGGAAGTCGAGACTTAGTGTAATTGTGATAATGATATCTACAACATATATGAAGGTGGTCCATTTCTAAAACTATTTCAGAGGAAATACTGTGAAGGATGAGCAGTACAGCCGCGCGGGATTAGCCGAGAGGTCTTAGGCGCTGCAGTCATGGACTGTGCAGCTTGTCCCGGCGGAGGTTCGAGTTCTCCCTCGGGCATGTGTGTGTGTGTGTGTGTGTGTGTGTGTGCTTGTCCTTAGTATAATTTAGGTTAAGTACTGTGAAAGCTTAGGAACCGATGACCTTAGCAGTTAAGTCCCATAAGACTTCGCACACATTTGAATTTTTTTTTTTTTTATGATCAGTGCTAAGGTGGTAAAATGGCGAAACAAAGATTAACGATCGGTATTTTTGCTAATCTCGGCGGTGAAAAAGGAGAACCACTGGTCACACATAAAGCAAATCGTAAAGGGTGCTTCAAAAACAATTATATTTCCTTGTTTGTTGTCTCTTGGCGTGCAAATAAAAATATGTGGATGACGTCCGAAATGTGTCATTCTTGGCTGAATAACTTAAATTCAAAAATGAGCGTTGAGAACTTTTCGTCGATAATGCACCGTGTCATTAGAGTGAAAAGCCATCAAATGTGAAAGTAAAATTTTTTACTGTTGACATAATATCGGGTACTGAGCCTGTTGACCAGGGAGTGATCTGGTCTGTAAAATTAAATTATCGAAAGAAGTTTCTGAGATCCCTAGATGCGAAAATGGATAATGCCACGTCCATGTGTGACCTAGCTAATTCTGTGACAGAGATAATACTGTCAGCCACACTAAACGTGTGTGGAATGAGGTTAATAACGAAAAAGTTACAGAATGCTTCATTAATTCTGGTTTTCAGTTTTCACAAAATGTGCTCGCCGGAGAAGAATGCAATGGCGATGAATCAATAAACATTCTCAGTCACTTCTGCAATGTTGGCAGTATTGAATGAGACACATAGTGAACGAAGAGATTGATTGATTCAATACTAGTGATAATTGGGAAGATATAGTTGCGGAAATGAACCCAGATCCTCAATGTAGTGACAACCAAAACATTGATAATGAAGACGATCCGTACAGACAATTCCATCAGGCGATGCCTTACTTAGTGCTGCTAGACACAAGTCCCTTGTTTCTGAGCTCTCCAACCAGAAATTGATGTCCTTACTGTCTAAGGAGGAAAAGTAATATGAGAGTGCGATTATAAGTAAACGTATGAAAAAGTGTGTGCAGATGCCAGTTTACGACGTAAAATATTTGGTACGTACCGTATTATTATTATGGTGAAAAATGAAATGAAATGTCGTGTGACGAGGGCCCCCCGTCGGGTAGACCGTTCGCCTGGTGCAAGTCTTTCGATTTGACGCCACTTCGGCGGCTTGCGCGTCGAATTATGGTTATTAATCGATTAAATGAGATTGCTTTCGTTTGTAGGATCTGTTGTCATTAATTTTAAGTAAATGATTATGTTCACATTTTACCTTGATCACCAATGAAGGGGACCACTCCTCAAGGCGACCCCTTTCTCACAAAAATTCAAGTAGTCGGCTTAAAGAGTTTTCACTGGAAGCATACGAACTGGAGTGTAAATATATGCCCTTATATAGATTAAGTAGAATCTTGTTAAAGTGTGTGGGATCATAGCAAATAGCACTAACAGGGAAATTGCTGAAAAGTTTTAACTGTTAGACAACTGAAGATAAAAACGAGATTTGCAACGATTAAATTTAAGCAGTCTTCTTTCCATAGTCTACATACAAATGTAACAGGAAGAAAACCTAATATTTAGTACAGTCGGAGGTACCCAAAGTTAGGCAACTCACATTGGTTTGCAGAGTACAGATGTATATGAAGAAATATTTTGGGTTTAGGGAAATCTCCAATGTATTGCTGGGAACAACGTCTGTCCATTTATCTGTCACATTAACCAGAATTATAATACATAAATCTTTGTCATGGACGATAGCCTAAAGCTATGGCGCCAAGACGCTCGTTTCCGAAGCTACACGTTTCTATTTTCGTCACATTCTAACACAGAAACGTAATTTACAGAAAGTCGATGCAATATTGGACTACACTGTTGTACTGAGGCTCAGCGCCTGCAGGGTCAGCAAACTACAACACACCACTGCATTGAAGATACCTAACGCACAGGGAACAGTATTCTGGAAAGCAGATGGTCGTGCTCAGAGCGTCCTAGACTTCTAGAAGCCACGGCCCGAAAGGATCTATTCCTTCCTGCATGACACGTGATCGGAAATAGGCCCGGCTGTATCTTAACATCAGATGGTATCTATGGCAGCACTCAGGCTAGGCCAGACCAGACCAGTTTTCTCCAAGTGAGTTTTCCTTAACCATACGTCGATTCAACAAAAGTCTCGTCAATCAGGTTCCTTACTCCAGGGCCTCCTCTATAACGCCGCTGCGTTCACATTTGACATCGCGACCCGTGGGCTGCCAGCTGTGGACTTGGAATGTTTGTGGCCTTCTAGCCAGGGAAGACGCGGATTCTGTCGTCGTGTCAAACTTGTGGGCTCGGTAATTTATTCATGCTTAACTTTCAAATGGCTACACTCTGGACTTAGATAATTTTGCAACCTACAGGACTTACACATTTTTAATCAGTTTTTTCTTTAACAGTGTGCGTTCTACAAGACTTCGACTTTTATGAAGTGTATGTTAAATGAATTTAGACTCAGGAACAATCTAAATAGCTTTCAGCCACCACAAGTATTATAGTTCTATTCCAATATGTGACTTAGCTTGTTTTGTTTCAATCCATGTCGAAAGACGTGCTGTTAATCTTTGATGAATACACTTTTTCCGTTATTGCTACCTACATATTACCTGTGCCGCCGGCGGCGGACATTTCAAATGCGAAGACCAATGCTGGATATGTTCTTAGAAGCACCGAATGTTACCACAGTATTGTTATGAGTGTCATGTTATACCAATTTTCTAACAAAAGTACGCGGCATATCAGAGCTTCAACGCTGAAGCTGCGTTATTAGTTGTATAGTGTCTGCTGATCTCTGGTATTCGTGAATATTACGCTCCATATGAAGGCTAGGCAGGAATGAAATTCATATAGCTGCAGTACAATTGACAAGCAAGGTAATAGCTTCGAGGAAATGGTGAATATGAAAGGCTGTCGTGCGTTGCGGAGCTGCTATTACGAAAACACTAAAACCTGCTAGTGTGGCATAAAGTCTGGCTCTGAACCGTGGAGGGCGACATTTCTGAAAATATAGCAAAGGCTCGGCGAAATAGCACAGACCGTGAAAGAACGAGGTGTGCCGCAAGAGCTTTCACTAGCATCCAGAAGTTTCTAGAATATCGAAGAACGTAGGACATGATGAGAATGGAACAGAGTTGTGTTCCGCATTCAGATAAGGTCGTCTTTGGACACGCTATTCTCTACTTTATTATCCTCTTTCCTTTTCTGTACACTTCTTTGAAGCGAGTGGTGATAATGCAGTTGTTATACTGGCAAGTGCTTCTTAGAACATGATAACTTTCTACTTGCAGTGTAAGTGCATTCCGTCTTGTGGCCGAGCGGTTCTAGGCTCTTCAGTCAGGAACCGCGCGACCGCTACGGTCGCAGGTTCGAATCCTGCCTCGTGCATGGATGTGTGTGATGTCCTTAGGTTAGTTAGGTTTAAGTAGTTTTAAGTCTAGGGGACTGATGACCTCAGATGTTAAGTCCTATAGTGCTCATAGCCATTTTTTGTATTCCGTCTTCTTCATATATCTTTCATACCATGCGAAACCATCACGAGCATAAAAATACAGAGTGTTCCAAAAATCGCCATTACAGATCTCTAAGACTTGTACAGTGGAGTGAGTAGACAGTGTTTTGAATCGGCATCCATATCTGGAAACAAACCATATACTTGCTACAGCCATTTGAAAACATATTGATAAAGCTGCCACTTCTACAAGTAACTAATTAGCCGTGACCCACTATATCACTTGTTTTACAGTTCCACTCACTAATAACAAAGAAATTACTCATTTTCTCTTTGAAGGGTTCTCTTAAACGTGGTGCAATACGGCCTCTTCCAGTTCAGGGGTGCGGCGTCTCCTTGGAGCGCCACAGTCAAGCCTGATGACGGTGATGTTACCCTTTCTTGATGCCGTTGCGTAATTGTGGCGAAAAGGGTATGCGATGGAGTCGGACGTTTTGGAGCACAACATTGGAAAGACGACGGACAGTTCTTCCATTACCGAGAGCTTCGTCAGTCAGAAGTTTCATGTCGGTATATTCTGCAAACGTGTAATGAACTATGGTGGTCTAACACTCACAGACACGTGAATGAGGCTCGAACCAGGTCAGAGAGGTGGGACAGGCGTCAAATGACATCAGCCAATCCGACATAAGCAACCCCTCCCCCCCCCCCCCACCACCACCACCATGACTGCCCTGTTACATACCTATCTAGGAAACACGTTTTCAAACGGTTGCACCACGGAAACGATACGTTTCTGGACATGGGTTCCTATATTCAGTTACTCTCTTCTACAAGTGCTAGAAATCTGTAACGGGAATTTCCGAACACCCTTTATATATCCACATCTTTACTCCGGAGGGCATTTCTGGTAGCACTAAATCATATCACACTCGTCCCAACCCATTCCCCACAGTTTCCTGTTCCACTCGCAAATGGCACGTTGGAATAATGTCAGTAAGTCTCTGTATGAGCTCTAATTTCTCGGATTGTTTTATCTAAGTCATCACGCGAGATGTATCTGGAATGAAGTAATACCCTCATGCCTATAAATTAAGGATAATTGTAGAGTATGGTGCCACACAACAGGGCTCTACACAAAACTGGCGCAAATAGCATAGGCAGATGGAGAACACACATGACACAGACCTGTAAGTCCATGGTATTGGTGATAAGTTGAGAAAACCGTCCCGAAACACAAGTGCTACAAAACTCCACTGTTCCCTGAGCAAGTACCCTGAAATCAATATGGGATATGATCACCATGCACACGTTCACAGGCCGCACAACGGGTTGGCATACTCTAGGTGGTCAAGCAGCTGCTGGGGTGTAGCCTCCCATTCTTGCACGAGTGCCTGTCGGAGCACCTAAAGTGTCCTATGGCTTTGAAGACGTCCAGCGATATGTCTACCGAGAGCATCCTAGACGTGCCCGATGGAGTTTACGTCGGGAGAACAGGCAGGCCACTCCATTCGCATGATATCTTCTGTTTCAAGGTACTCCTCCATGATGGCAGCTCGATGGTGCCGTGCGTTATCATCCATCAGGAGGAAGGTGGGACCCACTGAACTCATGCTGGTGCGAAATGACGTCCCGATACACCTGACCTGTTACAGTTCCTCTGTCAAATACACGAAGGGGTGTACGTGCACCAACCATAATCCCAGCCCACGCTATCAAACCACGACCTCCATACAGGTCCCTTTCAAGGACATTAAGGGGATCGTTTTTGGCTTCTGGTTCACGCCACATGAAAACCCGGCAAGAATCACTGTTCAGACTATACGTGGACTCGTCCGTGAGCATAACCTGGGACCACTGTTCCAATGACCATGTACTGTGTTCTTGACACCAGGCTTTACGGGCTGTCCTGTGATCACGACCAGTGGAATGCATCTTGCAGATCTCTGGGCGAATAAACCATGTATGTTCAGTGGTCTGTAGACTATGTGCCTGGAGACAACTGTTCCAGTGGCTGCAGTAGGGTCCCGAGTACTCGGTGGCCGTCTGAGGGCACTGGAGGAGAGATATCGGTCTTCTTGTGGTGTTGTACACTGTGGACCTCCCGCACTGTAGCGCCTGGACATGTTTCCTATTTGTTGGAGTCGTTGCCATAATCTTGAGATCACACGACCTGCTGTGTCCGACCAGCCTCCAGTCGCCCTAGTATTCTACCCCTCATAATGGCATCAATGTGTATTATTTGAGCCATTTTCAACACACAGTCACCATTAGCACTTCTGAAAACATCTGCACACTTACTTCTTGCACCGTACTCTGACATGCACCAACACACCGCAGGTCAAATGCACCACATGATCTTACCCCGAGGTGATTTAAGCCCGCAAACCGCCCACCAGAGCATTGTTTCACCATGTAATAGCATTATCCTTAATTTATGAGGATGAGTGTATACTGTCTGACTCTTCCCAGAAAGTACTCTTTCTAAATTTCTCTAGTGAACCTCTCCGTTATACAAAACGTGTCTCTTGTACCGTTTGCCACTGGAGTTGATTGAGCACCTCTGTAACGCTTTCGCTCCGATTAAACGATCCCGTGATGAAACTCACCGTTCTTTGTTAAATCTTTTTTATCAGTCTTATCCGGTAAGAGACCCAGATTGATGAACAATATTGTAGAGTCCTTTTAACAAGCCTCTTGTATTCCATCTCCTTTGTGGATGGGTTACTTGTCCTTAAGATTCTTCTTATGAACCTCTGTATGGCGTCTGCCTTTCCTACTATTTGTTTTATGTGGTCATTCCAATGAATGCAGCTCTGGATAGTTACTCCAACATATTTTACAGTAGATACTGTATCAAGCAATTTGTCATCATACTGTAGTTGTACAGAAGTGGTTTTGTCTCTTATATTCGCGCAAATTGTTATATTTATTTACGTTCAGAACCAAATGTCAGAACTGCGCCAGTCATGAAACGTCTATAGGTCATTTTGCAAATCGGTGCTGTCTTCTCGTGTTGCTACTTTATTATAGACAACCTCATCATTTGCGGTAGTCTTAAACATATCCTGGCGCTTTCTACAATATCATTTACATAAAATGTAAACAGTAACGCTCCCATCATACTTCCTTGGGGAATTCCGAAAATTACCTTTACAGCTGTAGATTTTGTTCCGTTAAGAGGGACGTATTGAGTTCTATCTGCAAGGAAGTTCTGAATCCAGTCACCAATGTCTGACACTCAATAAGGTCGTACTTCTTCTTCTTTCTTCCTCATCTTTTTCATGGCTGGGTGGTGTCAAATGCCTTCCTGGGCTCAAGGAACATGGAATCAAGCTGAGTGGCGCTGTGTAAAGCGCGATGGATCACATAGAGGAACAGAGCGAACTGAGCTTCGAAAGATGAGGAACAGAGAGAGCTAAGTTTCGCAAGATGAGGAACAGCGCGAGTTCAGTTTCGCAAGATCTCGGTTTATGGGACCCATGTTGATTTCTATAGTGGAGATTTGGTTCTTGAAAAAAAAAAATCTGGAGCATCAAACATGTTCTACGACTGGACAACATGAATATTACGAATCCAAACAACACAAGTGTTGACAGTTGTGAGTATTACCGGACTGTCAGTTTAATAATAGATGCTTGCAAACTACTGACACAAATTATTTATTGGAGAATGGTAATACTGGTAGAATCCGACCTCGCAGAAGATCAGTTTAGATTCCGCAGAACCGAGAAATACGACTTTTCGTAGGAAACACAATGTACGAAGGCAAACCTGTATTTATTGAATATCTATACTTACAGAAACTTTTGACAATATTTGCTGGAATACAATCTTTAAATTCCGAGATAACAGGGATTAAATACAGCGAGTGAATAGTCACAAGTAATTTGTGCAGAAACTCGACTCCGGTGATAAAGTTCGAAGCACATGAAAGAGGAACAGTACTGAGAAGGAAGTGAGAAACAGTTTTAGTCTGTCCTGCTGTTATTCAATCTGTATACTGAGTAAGCAGCAAGGAAAAGTTAACATAAATTCTGGAAGAGAATTAAAGGTCGGGGAGAAGAAACTGAAAGCTTTCAACTCAGCCGATGATATTGTAAGTGTGTGAAAGACAGAAAGAACTTTGTATATCAGTTGAACGGAGTGGATAATATAACTTAACTATTAAGGTTGTGGAATACTGCGATTGTAATGAATAGAGGTTCTTAGAAGTGACTGCAACCAATCGCATTTCGTGATGGTAAGGTTTTTGACTTCCAGTTACCGGCTCATCAACAGATGATAGATTTCACAGCGTTGTAGGAAGCATTGCATGGGCATGGTAAGAAGAAAAAAAAAGTCGAAACAAGTAAGAACCGAATTAGTCGAAGAATGTGGGGTTATTTACATCATAAAATTACGTCAAATTGATGGCAGTGTGAGGAACCAGTATCATTCACTGAATTCCTTTTCTTATAGGTTTCATTACGCGGTCAGAAAAGTCTATCCTAGAAAGCTATGGATGCCACCCATTCGAAATGCTTAAACGATTGATCTGTAAGTTTATATTTAATTTACTTATATCATGTGTGATAAGTGTGACGAAACTAGAATCACATATGAGGCTAATTAAGTTTCTTGAACACTTCGTGACTCGCGCCTGACAGAGTTTTTCTGAAAGGAAGACTCCTGTGGCGCCTTGCGCCGACCAAAATAGGATCTTCGAGTGGAAACAGAGAGGACGGACAACAGTCGAGGACTGACAGAGGACAATGCGTTCGGCCAATGCAAATAATCGAAATAAATATCATTAACACACCTAGATCAGAAGCATAACATATTTCTTTTACATGGGCCAGTAAAGGTCAGGAAAGTTAGCAATTATAATAAAAATGTGGCAATGCCCATTGTAAATGTAAAATTAAAGATGAATTAATTTCACAGTGTCTCTTGTTTGGTATAACAAAGAAGGTATGTGCGTAACATATTAAGTACAGTTATGTGTACTAATTGTTTAGTAACTTAGGGCATCAGATGATGTCTTTGCCAGCATCTCGTAGTCGTGCGGTAGCGTTCTCGCTTCCCACGCCCGGGTTCCCGGGTTCGATTCCCGGCGGGGTCAGGGATTTTCTCTGCCTCGTCATGGCTGGGTGTTGTGTGATGTCCTTAGGTTAGTTCGGTTTAAGTAGTTCTAAGTTCTAGGGGACTGATGACCACAGATGTTAAGTCCCATAGTGCTCCGAGCCATTTTTTTTTATCATGTCTTTCATCAATATATGAAGTTAAAGGGCAAGCAAAAATGTCGGGCCCACATTATAAAAATTTGTTGTGGATATTTTAGGGCGCAGTGTAGGAAGTGGTGAAACATATGGACACGTGAAGCTAATCTTAATTTTTTGGGTTCTCTGAAAGCAAAGTGCCCTCCTTCGACATTTTTAATCATTCTCAGGTGTAATTCGAAGTTTCAATAACTATATATACGTTAGGTAGCGATTAGAAGAAAGAAATTAGTTAAATGAAGACTTTTTTCATCATGGAACCGCACAGGCTAGGTACACAATTTTTTAAGGTGGTGACATATTTCACCTTTACATAAAAATATATAAAAGAAAAAGATAATTGCTTACCTTTTTTACATTGATGATTAAGGATCGATTTTAAAACAGTTAATTATACACTGCAAAAGAAGAGATGTAAAATGGATTTTGCGTTAATATTGTATGCTTTGCCATACATGAGAATGTACCTATAAGTGGAACAGTGTAATTGACGTACTTGGTGAACATAATGTTTTCAAATGTAATTTTTGTACCAGGTGCCAGTTCTATGGAATTAAATAGCTATAATTAATCCCACGAAGCTCATCTTGTAATTTTATGATGTGAATAACTCTAGTTACCTCGCCATATGCAGTACAGTACCTACTTGTTTCGATCTTTTTTGTCTTACTACAGCTACACAACAGCCCCTACGATGATGTGAACGAATAGTAGAACAGTATCATCTGATGATGAGTCGCTGAATCCTTGGTGATCTGAAACAGGTATAGGGAAAATAGAAATCCTGTCATTAAGAAAGATGCCTGGCTGCAGTCATTTCGGAATAGATAACGTACTGAAACGAATATTACAAGATGAACGTCAACAGAAGTGATCGATGGGTAGTTGAAAGTACTCGAATCAAATCAAATCATGCAGACAGAACTGGATTAAGAAATGAAAAACTAAATGCAGTTGATAAGTTTTGTTATTCGGGAAATAGCAAGAAAAATGTTTTTAAGAATTGTTTTAACACTGAATATAAATTTAAATATTAGGAACTCTTCTCTACACGCGTGTAGCGTTGTACGTAAGCGTAACGTCGTCAATAAACGATTCAGAAAAGAAGAAGTTAGAAATTTTTGAGAAACTTGCTCAATATTAGATGGGTTCGTCTAATAACAAATGAGCAGGTACTGAATATAAGTGGGGAGAAAGGAAGTTTGTGGCACAGTTTGACTAAAAGAGGGAATCGAGTGATACAACAAACCCAAAGTCATGAAGAAGTCGTCAGTCCGCTAGTGGAAGAGCACGGAGGGCCAGAGGGGAGAGTGACTATCACTTGACGACAGTAAGCAGGCTGAAATGGAATTAGACAGCACAAACGATGCAGAGAAAAAGCAGCTAGAACAGCTTTGACTACGTACAATGGAGAGCTGTAACAAACCCGTCTTCAGACTGAATACCACAGCAAGAGCAAATATGACGACGACTGTGTTTGCACTATTGTGGTCTATTGCGTATTACTGAAATCATGAAATGTATTTGCAAATGACGAATACGATATTACATCAGCTGAGCGATTTACTGCAGACAAATGGAAATTTGTGCCGGACCATGACTAAAACCCGGATTTTCACCTTATTGCGATCGGTTACCTTAACCTCTTCGGCTATCCGTGCACACACCCAGACCGATCCAAACTTCCATAAGTCATAGTGTCTACGTCTCATAGTTCTCCCACATTGTACGAGTGATTCTCGCTTGGGGAGAGAACGTTTTCCTCGTCAGTTTGCCTTGCTTTGGCATGAAATATATTAGATTCTATAACCTTATATTTTACTAAAATTTGTTGCAGTCTAAGTACGATTTATGGAGTCAAACCATGATCGTTACTTCTCGGTTTAATTTCCACCAGAGGAAGCAGCCGCGTAATCGGTTGCATCACTTTTGGGTTGCAAATCTCTGCAAACTGACCTGCATGAGTAATTTAGGATGCCATAAACGGCAGCAGTCATGCAGATGCCCTACAATTAAGTAATGTTATGCAAATGCCTTTATTCAGGACGTCGTTTTACGGCTTTCGCCACGCAGGACAGTACGATATGAGGCGCTATTATTGCTGGATCTACGCTTAACATTATGAGACCGAAGCTTAGACTTATGCTACAAATCGCACAAGCAGTACACTACAGTACAGTGCAGTGCAGACAGACAATTGCAAAAGACATTTTGGATACCTCGTTAAGTGTCTGTATTTCCCTTATATAACGAATAGAAATCATGCGATTCTGGGCAATACAAAAGGAAAGATCATTGACTACGTTGAATCGACGTCTTACGCCCCTCTACGTGAAGACAACAGTTAGAAGATTTGTAGCTTTACTCTGTTTTATGCCACCATCAGCAAATACTGAATGCAATGCAGTAATTATGAAACCGTTGGCGTGAACGCTTCTGGTGTCTGATGGTTCATAGGTTGTTCCATCAGTCTTAGACCTGTGATGATCCAGACCACGTAAGAAGTAGTTGTATTGAAACGAACATTCGATCAGGTGAAGGGTAAACTCCGCATCTAGCCAAGCAGGGGAATGAACTTACTTTTTCTTTATTATAACATTCTCAGTAAATTTCTTTAGTACATTGCTGAAGTCTAATACAGCGCTTGGGTCTACTGAAACATATGTGCGAAGTAATATTATCTTGTTTCGTACGTAAAATTGTTCTAAAAATACAAAACATTTTGGAGCGTATTTTTGAGAATAAAGTCAGTAAATTATAAGGTGAAGCTATTGAGCGATATAAGTATCGAGCAGAATTCAATGGGTTCCTTATTGAAAGTATTAATTTTTCTATAAATATTATGAATTTAGCAATAAGATCATTCCATATCTACCGCACCAAAACACTTTTTGATCTTAATGAAATATTAGTTACATGGTCTTTCTTTTCTTCTGTTCATGGTATGAATTTAACTTCTTTTTACAAAATATTAATACTGATATCATTTTCCCCATACACAAAATATCAGGAAATGTTTAGACCCTTACCCTGAGCAGAAAAAATTTTTACAGTAAAATACCTACCAAATGTTTGCAGTCAACATTTTTCGTCTGAATGTTTTGACGCTGAGACCTCTGGTATCGGAGGCAAACCGATGCCAGAAGGTGTGCCGTCAATCTTTGGTTTTTCTACGTATTTAGAACTTAAAGTAGAAACCACAAATTCTGAGAAACAACAGGAAGATTCAACCGTATTAAAATGGCTAAGACATCTATTATTCTTTTATCGATATGAGTACAGAAACGGTTAAGCAAAAGTTTCAGTCGCGGAAACGCACAGCTTCATTCCATATGCAACAAAATTTAGTTAAAGTCTGAAAAAAGAAGTTGTAAGAAACTTCATGACTAGTGTTGTTGAATCGGTGCTGCTGTTTCCATAGCGCTAATAGGATAATGAGAGCAAAATTTCAATATCGGAGTGTTGTGTACGTACATATAACACTGAAGCGCCAAAGAAACAGGTATAGCCATCGCAATTTCACGTGTGTACCGTGAATGTTAGCAATCCGGTAAGACATCAAATCTCCGACATCGCAGCGGCAGGAAAAATATCTTGCAAGAACCGTATCAACAACAACTGAAGAGAATCGTTCAACTTGACAGAAGTACAACACTTCCGAAAATTGTGCCGATTTCAATGACGGGTCACCAACAAGTGTAACCGTGCGAATCATTCAACGAAACATCACCAATATGGGCTTTCGGAACCGAAGACCCACTCGTGTGCCCTTCATGATTGCAGGACACACAGCTTTACGCCTCACCTTGGCCCTTCAACACCTACATTAGAGTGTTGATGACTGAAAACATGTTGCCAGGTCGGACGAGGCTCGTTTCAAATTGTATCGAGTGGATGGACGTGCACCGGTATGGAGACAACCTGATGAATCCATCGACCCAGCATGTCAGCAGGGGACTGTTCAAGCTGGTAGAGGCTCTGTTATGATAATGGCAGTCTGCAGTTCGAGTGATATCGGACCCTTGATGCTTCTACATCGATTCTGATAGGTGACAGGTACGTAAGCATCTTGTCTGGTCTGGTCTCTTGCATCCATTCATGTCCATTGTGCATTCCGACGAACATAGGCAATTCCAGCACGAGAATGCGACACCCCACACGTCCGGAATTGCTGCATAGTGGCTCCAGGAACACTGTTCTGAGTTTATACACTTCCACTGGACACCAAACTCCCCAGATATGAATATTATTAAGCATTAAGCATAGCGTTGCAACACGATATTCAGAAGAGATCTCCACCCCCCTCGTAATCTTTCGGATTCATGGAGAGCCCTACAGGATTCATGGAGTCGGTTCTCTCCAGCACTACTTCAGACATTAGTCGAGTCCATGCAACGTTGTGTTGCGGGATTTCTGCGTGCTCGCGTGTACTGTACACAATATTAGGCGGATCTACCATTTTTCGGCTTTTCAGTGTATATGCAACTGTATAATGTTGTTTATCTAAACTATGTGATCAAAAGTATCCGGACACCTGACTGAAAATGACTTACAAGTTCGTGGCGCCCTCCATCGCTAATGCTGTAATTCAGTGCGGTGTTGGCTCACCCTTAGCCTCGATGACAGCTTCCACTCTCGCAAGCATAGTAGAGTGCTGCAAAGCTCAATGTTTGACCGGTCACGGCTCTCCTGTTGACGGGGGAACCGATCTGCTTGTGTCCGGCCCCATACGACTCGGCTCAGTCATGTACTCGCCCCATGTCTGTTGTCCGGACTCCAGACACGCGGATAACTAAGCATGACCGGTCACCGCTGACGTCTCACCTCCCTTCGGCCCGACTCGCTGCGCTGTACTGCACAAATCTAACGCATCTCTCTCTCTCTCTCTCTCTCTCTCTCTCTCTCTCTCTATCTCTCTCTCTCTCTCACACACACAATGTATTTATCTCTGTCTCTCTCTCTTTTAGTTCAAAAGTAACGTTTCCAAGAACGGGTACGTGACACAGCTAAATTCATAAAGCACTTGGAAAGTAAAAGGATATTTCAATACAATCCCGGATAGAAGACGAGTCCCATTTCCAAACAGAAGCTATATTTTTCCTTTCAGTAATAGGAAACATTAAATAAGTGCTGTCCCTGTAATCTAGAAGACAATCATCTTCGCAAAGAAAGCAAACAAAGAACATTACACATTTTACAGAAGTAGCTTGTCATACTTTTCACTTGTCTGCAACAGAAACAAAATTATAGTTATTGTTGATCAGCAGTAAATCACTAACGCATTCCGGACTTAATTGGCTGCGGCGATTTGTGAGTAACATGCCGGCTTTACTAAAGCATCTTTCACTAGGTGCGCTTGTTCAAAAAATGGTTCAAATGGCTCTGAGCACTATGGGACTTAACATCTGAGTTCATCAGTCCCCTAGAACTTAGACCCACTTAAACCTAACTAACCTAAGGACATCACGCACGTCCATGCCCGAGGCAGGATTCGCACCTGCGACCGTAAAGGTAGCACGTTTCCGGACTGAAGCGCCTAGAACCGCTCGCCCACACCGGCCGGCTGCTGGGATACGTAAAATACGTCTTGCAACTGCAGCTAGGCCTGGCAGATCTGTTTCATGTCTGCTCCACCACTCTAAGATGTCATCATCATCTCCGGGGTGCATTAAAATGTGGAGATCTGCTGCATCTGCTGCGGGTGATCTCTTGTTCCTCCGTTCCTTGAAACGATATCTCTTTCTGGGTGGTGATGACACAGTACCTGAAGGATCTTTGATAATAAACAAAAGAGACAAATCATACAGAACTGATGTTGAAATCACCGAAACGTTCCCGTAAAAACGAGGTGTTTTACGTTAGTGAAATATTATACGAATTATAACATTCCCGTTCTTCTATAATACACTATCCACTAACTATGCAAAAACAATTATGTTAACGATTGCATGTTGAACCTGCGTAAGTAGCACACATTTGTCTCATATTGCTAAGAATTTCCTGCTTTTCATTTATTTCAAGCATATTAAGATCACGGAAAGACGGCCAAAGAAACGTAGCAATTTTATATCTGGAGGTGATCGCCATCTTCTCACAAACGAAAGCCAAGTCTCGATTTTTAATCCTTTGTACCTCCTGTTAAAAAATACATATCTGTTAGTACACATCAATTACTCTGGTTAATTATAGCCCTATCGCGTGTCATAATGAAACAGTAGTTTTAACTGCAGTACTTACTCACCTGACAATCAGTGTCACTGACACTGCAAATTTGCTGTAGTTTCTGAAACCAAAGAAGAACTAACTGGATTGTCGGTTCATTTTCGCTTTCTAATTTATCTGTGGCCACTTTAAATGGTCTCAGAAAATGCGGAATTCTTCCTGCAAGCTCATTATCATATCCTTTCAATCTGTAGGCAAAGTCCTTTTCCCTCAGCATAACAACAACTTCGTTGTACTGAGTGTGTAAGGATTCCAGCATAGTGTACAAGCTGTTCCAGCGTGTGCAGACCACTTGTTTCAAAGATGATTTCAAAGTCGAGAAGAGGGCACGTTTTTAATGTACCTTACAGTGCATTTGCAACATTTATTGCTGATGCGATGTTCGTGGCATGATTTAACAAGCAGTTATCTTCATCGAAAGTATGGCTAAGTGCCGTGTTTATACAATGAGCAGCACAAGGAATCCTTTCGTGATTTTCCAAAGCCTTCATTACATTGGCACCCTGGTCCGATACAAAAACAAACCTGTGCAACATGTCCTGCGAAATGTCGCAATCAGCCATCCTCTATTCAATTTCTTTCATAATATTTACTCCCGTCTTCTTAATTTCCGGGAATTTTGTTGTAAATAAAACATTGTTCACAAGAGACCAATCTGTGCTAAGCGTCAAATACTGCATCTCATTATGCGAATCAGTCCACATATCAACTGTTGCAGCAAATGTTTTATTAATAATTTCCGCAATAACAAAATTCGTTATACTGTTTCGTATTGCATCAGCTTGTTCTTTGACATGTCTGCTTATAGTTGAGGGAAGTGGAATGACATCTGCCACGTTAACTTCTCCATAATGTTCACCTAGATATATTAATTCTTGGCCTAGTTCTCTGAAACCTTCACCGGATACAGAATTAAAAGGTCTCGTATCTTTAGCTCCCATTGCAACACACTTTGCTGTAATACTTTTTTTTTATTACTGTCGGTATACCAGAAGGAGCTTTATCTTTGTGAGGTTTCTTGCAACTGTATTTCTTTAAGTGAGTGGTTCCCGACTGGAAACACAATAATGTGGAGCAGTTTATGCACGATACTTACCCATTAGACGCTCTGGTTTCGTCTACAACCAACAGAAATTTACTTCATACTTGGCTTTTTAGTCCTTCCTGTTTCTTCGATGTGTAAACATTGGTTTCAGTCTTACGTCTTACTGCATTTGCTTCCTCGCGCTGCATGAGTACAGAGAGAGACACAACAAATGAGAAGCCCGTAGTGGCTGCAGTCTCACACGGATAATGACACGTGTAGTGTGTTTGAAGTTACATGCTACGTATTCGGTCACGGCTTCTATGCTCGGTCACTAGAACTAGTACGGGCAGCCTATCCAGTTAGGGTGTGCTCACCCCATGTCGTATTTTGTGCTCGCTCACTCGGTCATGCAGGACTCTTTAAACATACGTTCAATCAGGTACTAGAAGGTTCCTTGCAGAATGGCAGCTCATTCTTCACGGAGTGCTGCGCTAAGGAGAGGTATCGATGTCGGTCGGTGAAGCCTGGCACGAAGTCGGCGTTCCAAAACATCCCAAAGGTGTTCTATAGGATTCTGGTCAGGATTCTGTGCAGGCCAGTCCATTACAGGGATATCACTGTCGTGTAACCTCTCCGCCACAGGCCGTGCATTATGAACAGGTGCTCGATCGTGTTGAAAGATGCAATCGCCATTCCGGAATTGCTCTTGAACTGTGGGAAGCAAGAAGGTGCCTAAAATGTCAGTGTAGGCCTCTGCTGTGATAGCGCCACGCAAAACAACAAGGTGTGCAAGCCGCCTACGTGAAAAATTCGACCACACCATAATATTACCGCCTCCGAATTTTATTGTTGGGACTAGACACAATGGGAGATGACACTCATCGGTTCGCCACCGTATACCATGATTCGGTCACTCCACACAACCTTTTTCCATTGTTCAAATGGTTCAAATGGCTCTCAGCACTATGGGACTTAACAGCTATGGTCATCAGTCCCCTAGAACTTAGAACAAACCTAACTAACCTAAGGACATCACACACATCCATGCCCGAGGCAGGATTCCAACCTCCGACCGTAGCAGTCGCGCGGTTCCGGACTGAGCGCCTAGAACCGCGAGACCACCGCGGCCGGCTTTTCCATTGTTCAATCGTCCAGTGTTTACGCTCCTTACACCAAGCGAGGCGTCGTTTGGCATTTACCGGCGTAATTTGTGGCTTATGAGCAGCCGTTAGCCCATGAAATCCAAGTTTTCTGCCGCCTACCTGTCATAGTACTTGCAGTGGATCCTGATGCAGTTTGCAGTTCCTGTGTGATGGTTTAGATAGATGTTTGCCTATTAGACATGACGACCCTCTTCAAATGTCGGCGGCCTCTGTCAGTGAACAGACGAGGTCGGCCTGTACGGTTCAAAATTGTTTAAATGGCTCTGAGCGCTATGGGCCTCAACGTCTGAGGTCATTAGTCCCCTAAAACTTAGAACTAGTTAAACCTAACTAACCTAAGGACATCACACACATCCATGCCCGAGGCAGGATTCGAACCTGCGATCGTAGCGGTCTCGCGGTTCCAGACTGCAGCGCCTAGAACCGAGCAGCCACTTCGGCCGGCCGGCCTGTACGCTTTTGCGCTGTACGTGTCCCTTCAGGCTTCCACTTTACTGTCACATCGTAAACAGTGGACGTAGTGATGTTTAGGAGTGTGAAAATAATACCACCCAATCACTTGGCCACGTTCGAAGTCCGTGAGTTCCGCGGAACGTCCCATCCTGCTCTCTCTCTCTCTCTCTCTCTCTCTCTCTCTCTCTCTCTCTCTCTCTATATATATATATATATATATATATATATATATATATATATATATATCGCTTGAGCCTTGTCCCATTGTTACGAAGGGTCAGCCACCGTTAATCGGATTAGGCATGTTAATGTTTAGTGTAATGGAATAGTGCGAAACTGTTCAGATGTCTGAGAGCCGTATAGCTGAGGCGGAACATGGGGTCCAGCCCGGTATTCACCCAGCGAGATGTGGAAAACCGCCTAAAAACCACATCGAGGCTGGCCGGCACATCGGCCCTCGTCATTAATCCGCAAGGTGGATTCGATTCGGGGCCGGCGCGACAACCCGAGTCCAGGAAGAAGCGCGCTAGCGCTCTCGGCTACCCTGGTGGGTCCCCATTCTGCTGTCTCTCGCGATTTCTAACGTGTACTGAGGTCGCTGAGTTGGAATACTTGGCAGTACAAAGTACTTCAAAGACGCATGCCACGCTCTGAACCGCTAAAATAAGGAATGTCTTCAACTTATTGGCTCTAGGTCTGGAAGACAGAATTTTCCGACAGCAGAAATGCGCTTCTCAGTGATTCTTTACCATTTAAGACAACTGCTCTTATAACGTATTGTGGTATTGCTATAGTACCTGTGCTGAATTTGTTTACGGTCATAAAATACGAACCACTGTTTTGTGCAAAAACGGCCGTGTTTGATAACAAACTGTGTCTGGCTTCTAAAAATATATAGGATCATTTAAAATGTGTTTTTTGAGGATTCATGTCAAAATGAATATTTCGGGTCGACCTGGTATTTTGTCTTCCATTCCAGTAGAATCGGTGAGATAAATGACAGAGTTTAGCAAGAAGGGAAAATCCATTTTAAAAATGTAACTTTGGTGCTAAAAAAATATATGCGTAAATATCCATTAAAGTAGTGTTTCAAACTTTGTTACTCTTTTACGTCATCGATTGTTAATAAGATTACGTTCACTATAGTACTGCAGATGTATTACAAATACAATAGGTCGCGCAATTATTATAACTAGGGCTACTTTTCAGCTACAAATAAGGTGAACTATGTTTTCCCAATCTGGGATAACGGGAGTGTGCGTTCTATAATATCTACCGACTAAGCCACAGACTAAGAATATCTATGGAGTGAAAATAGCGCACTGGAAATGTAGCCTAAAAAAACTTTCAAATGTGTGTGAAATCTTATGGGACTTAACTGCTAAGTTCATCAGGCCCTAAGCTTACACACTACTTAAATCATCCTAAGGACAAACACACACACACACACACACACACGCATGCCCGAGGGAGGACTCGAACCTCCGCCGGGTCCAGCCGCACAATCCGTGCCCGTAGCGCCGTAGACCGCTCGGCTAATCCCGCGCGGCAAATGTAGCCTACATCAAACCGAAACAGGCACGTGAGGTTTGTATGACGCTGTCGTTTACCTCCTGTTCTCACAAGTTTATTAATCAGTACTTTCTACAGTGCTGAATTATTTTTGTTACGGATGCAAATCGGAATTCGCCGAAGGAGGAAAAGTTACTTTTCATAGTTACCACAGTCACATTAAAGCTGGCACACACGAAAAGCCTAAATAACCACTTTTTTCAGAGCGGACAGAATCAATGACGTTCTAAAAAAAAAAGACTGTGAAATGGAGCTATGCCTATTCTGGTGACATGGTCAGCTGTTCTAGGTTTCTCATTTGAGGATTCATGGCGCCAGCAGCCCGATCGACGTCGTCCCACAGAGTCTCGACTGTGTTTGAATTTTTAGAGTTGGTGGCCAGGACAGAACAGAACCCCATCCTGGTGCTCTTCGAATCATACACGTACACTGCGAGATGTGTGACACATTGCTTTGTCCTGCTGGTAGATACCATCAAGCCGAAGGAAAACAAATTGCATGTAGTGGTAGACACTTGTGTTGATACATTGTGCTTTTTAGAGAATGCCACTAAAACATGCCCAGACTATAACGCCCTCTCCTCTGGCCTGGACCCTCCCGTCGATTGTTGCGGGGTACTGGTTGTCAGACGTTCCACGCCAACGGCCATCTAACATGTGGACGTCCAATTGCGGTACTGGTGTAAAAATTCTGCTTTCGCAGCCGCAGCAGTTAGCATGGGTGCATGAAGCAGGCGCCTACTGAGGAAGCCTACACACAGCAATGTTCGCTGAACAGCCGTTGAGGAGACATTGTTCGTAGCCCCTTGCTTCATCTGGGCGGTCAACTACTCAACAGCTGCTCATCTATTTGCCCGTATGCATCTCCACTATCGTCATTCACCTCTGTCATCTACGGCTTAAAATTGCTACACCATGAAGCAATGCACATGATAAACGGGTATTCATTGGCAAATTATACAAGAACTGATATGTGATTATATTTTCACGCAATTTTCGTGCATAGATACTGAGAAATCAGCACCCAGAACAACCACCTCTGGCCTAATAACGGCCTTGATACGCCTGGGCATTGAGTCAAACAGAGCGTGGATGGCGTGTAAAGGTAAAGCTGCCCATGCAGCTTCAATACGATACCACAGTTCATCAAGAATACTGACTGGCGTATTGTGACGAGCCAGTTACTCGGCCACCATTGACCAGACGTTTTCAGTTGGTGAGAGGTCTGAAGAATGTGCTGGCCAGGGCAGCAGTCGAGCATTTTCTGTATCCGGAAAGGACCTTACAGGACCTGCAACATGCGGCCGTGCATTATCCTGCTGAAATGTAGGGTTTCGCAGGAATCGAATGAAGGGTAGTTCAAATGGCTCAAATGGCTGTGAGAACTATGGGACTTAACTGCTGTGATCATCAGTCCCCTATAACTTAGAACTAGTTAAACCTAACTAACCATAGGACATCACACACACCCATGCCCGAGGCCGAATTCGAAACTGCGACCATAGCAGTCGCGCGGTTGCAGACTGTGGCGCCTAGAACCGCTCGGCCACTCTCGCCGACAATGAAGGGTAGAGCCACGGGTCATAACACATCTAAAATATAACGTACACTATTCAAAGTGCCGTCAATGCGAACAAGAGGTGACCGAGGCGTGTAACCAATGGCACCCCATACCATCACGCCGGGAGATACGCCAGTATGGCGATGACGAATACACGCTTCCAATGAGCGTTCACCGCGATGTCGCCAAACACGGATGCGACCATCATGATTCTGTAAACAGAACCTGGCCATTCGTGTACCCAGGTTCGTCGTTGAGTACACCATCGCAGGCGTTCCTGTCTATGATGCAGCGTCAAGGGTAACTGCAGCCATGGTCTCCGAGCTGATAGTCCATGCTGCTGCAAACGTCGCCCAACTGTTCGTGCAGATGGTTGTTGTCTTGCAAACGTCCCCATCTGTTGGCTCAGGGATCGAGACGTGGCTGCATGATCCGTTACAGCCATGTGGATAAGATGCCTGTCATCTCGACTCCTAGTGAAACGAGGCCGTTGGGATCCAGCAGGGCTTAGTTGCCTCGGTGACGGTTTCGTATAGTGCCATTTTGTCACGCACAGTATACTTTAACCACAGTGGCAGACAAATTGTTTACAGATTGGCCAGTTCGGTAATGCATCCGCCCTTGGCTCGCAAGCCAATGATGACTCCAATTTCGATGTCACACAAGTCGCTACGTTTCCTAATTAAAACAACGAATGCACTCATTTCCATGACCCCCGCCCTCTCCAACCTCCCGACACTCTTTATATAACCTCCACTGTTAGTGTTGCCACCAATTGTCAGAGTGGTTGTTGCACGTTGACTCTGAACGTAGGCTGTGGTTACGTTAATGTGACTAGACCATCTATAATTGTTGAAGTAGTTGGAGGGGCTTTATTTGTTGACATGTATTACGATACACTGCGCTAAGGAACAATGTGACAGGGTCCTTTTATGTAAAGATTTACTAGAAAAAGTGCTGGATAAATTGTATAGTGTGGGAGTGTGCCACAAGTCAAAGTTTTGAATTTATACGGATTTCGAGCAATCTTCACTAGCAGAGGAGATGTTATATGACATTCAGAGTCATTACGTGTGGGTTACCGAAATTTGGAAGTCATTCTGCTCATTTTAAAGTAGTCACAAGAGGAAACTTAAATACTTGTACCCTGGCGTGAAAATATTAGTATAAACAATTAATATTTATTTTCCCTAAGATGAAATGCATTAAACCAGAAAGTAAAAGCGAAAGGATTTCATTCCTAAAAATATTTCAGAGTGCAATAAGTCACAAATTTGCTGTACGTCATAACTCGAAGTGCAAAACACTTTGTTTTGCATACTGAGATTTCGGGGTGCACTCAGTCTCGTGATGCCAACTGAGGAGCTACTCCACCGAATAGTGGCTGCTCCGGTCACAGAATACCATCAAAACTACCGGGTGAGCGGTGTGCTGACCACATGCCCCTCCTATCCGCGTCCTCACCTGAGGATGACACGGCGGTCGGATGGTCGCGATGGGCCACTTGTGGCCTGAAGACGGAGTGCTTGCATACTGAGAAACCGTTTCGCAATGGTATAACTTAATTAACCAGATACGATAAAATGATAAAATTTGATAAAACGTAGCACAAAACCTAAAATAATTCACTATAACAAGGTAAAGATATACACGAGCTGTGATACTTGTCATAAACAAAGGAAATTCCGTTGCATTTATCTGTTCTAACTTTAAGCCAAATGCATTGCAGGTTTCGGATGTAAAGTGTTTAGACACCTATGAAGCACATGTACAATATGCACAGTACCTTAGTACGGAATATGTAATACGTAATTCAAAATTTGCAGCACACTTATGGAGAAATCTTATGCTACACCGTAATCATATGTCTAGAATTTATGACTGTTGAAGAAAAGAATTGTGTTCTGCACTTCATCTGAATGCTCACTCCACAGTTATTCGTATTACGTTGTCTGAGTTAGTAGTTGCTGGTGGAATACTTCGTGTGTATAATGACTGTTATTCCCAATGCCTTTTGTCCTATAACAGTTATTGTCGGTCGCAGTAAGTTTCTTGAAGATCTACAAATTCATGTGGCACATTGTGAGCCAAACGCACTCTTAAAACTGCGAAAAGTACCAGTTGTTGAAAACAAGCTTTTTAGTTAATAAATCATTGAGAAATTTTTGAAAAATCATGGTCTGCACGTAGCCGTATTGTCACTTTGTTAAACAACCATCATTAATCTGATCCATCACAGATCATTACTATCAATAAGCATCATGACACAAACCAACATGTTAGATCAAGCTATAATACTCGAGTACGTGCTGCACATATTATACCTGAAGGTGGTCTGTTTATGACAGCAACTGGTTGTCTAATTAAACGACAATACAGCTCTTTGCAAACCATGATTTTCCTAAAATTTTTAGATTCTGTAAATCACTACCTCCTAAAAAGAATATTGATAAATATTGAACTGAACGTCTTGGTTCAAATGGCTCTGAGCACTATGGGACTCAACTGCTGTGGTCATCAGTCCCCTAGAACTTAGAACTACTTAAACCTAACTAACCTGAGGACATCACACACATCCATGCCCGAGGCAGAATTCGAACCTGCGACCGTAGCAGTGGCACGGTTCCAGATTGCGCGCCTAGAACCGCGAGAGAACCGCGGCCGGCGAACTGAGAGTCTGATGTACTGCCATGAATGCTTTGAATGGTTACGAGACGAAGTTCTCAGGCAGCGCTAGTAGACACTGAAAGGGAAAACTTACTATATACTCCGTAGAGCGTTAATGAGCAAAGTTCAGCGAGTTTATAATCCATTGTGAAGTATCTAGCTAGCAAACTGAGTCGTATTCGCTAATGACTTAGACAAACGTAAGAAGCAAGTCTATGAGGCATCTTATGACGACAGCAAGTCGCAGTAGCCATGGCCCTTAAGGGTCGCGTTGTGGCCTTTGGTACTTCTAGCCGGTGCAGCAGTTTCGTCATTAGCTGAGTGGTTTCTGTAGCCAGTACATCTACAACAATGAACTCTACACTACGTAGTCGGAGAATTATGTTCTCGGAGCACAGATCGTACGCAAGACCGTTAGATCGGCGTGACTATTGAAAAAGAAAATTATGGAACAAGTTTTGTTTTAGCGAAGTGGGAAACAAACTGAAGTAATGTGGTGCAATCAAAAGTAATCTAGTGTAGCAATAGTTGGTGCCGAAAATCGAAAATAGAAAATAATAAGTTATAATTCAAAAGGAATAACTGCAGGTATATTATTTCATTTATTCGTTTACCTAAGGATCAATGTCAAGAAAAGATCGACAGGCTCAAGCGGGTGCAGATGTGGTATCAACTCCCTCCAGCGACCTGCCAGGGCTCCGTTTCTTCCAAGCCACGGCACATCACCGGTGTTATCCGTGCTAAAGGCGGACATAACGGCTGTTACGTAGGTTGTCATAACGTAGGCTGATCAGTGTATATTGTATTAGTTGTAAGTAAATAGCTTCCATCCCTCATTGCATATAATTTGTTAATTTCTACCACATCTCCCGGATTCTTTTGCATTAGAATGGATTTTATGAGTAAAGCACCAGCGAAGAAAAGCAAAACCACTTCTCTGATCACCTTGTCAGTTCCTGGATCACACTAGAGTTTCTAAATGCTAAAGCAGAATTACATAGATTTTTGAACTCATTTGGAAACATTTCATGTTTTCTTCTTCTTATGAATCTTGAACTCTCGATGTTATAGGTTCGTACGGACTCAAAATCTGACAGAAATTTCTTTTGAGTTCTACTAACATTTCGCTGGTACCATATTACAATTTAACGATAAAATAAGCACGAGGAAACTTAGCAAGCACACTAACATGCGCAATTTGACATCCAGCTAGGCAGAAATCATTGACATGAACTGCATTTTAGAAATGAGACAGTAATCTTGAAGTTTGCGTGAAATGAAGGGAAACTGAATTTTATTCGTGAAACCTCTTTCTAACGCCATTGTATTAGAATTAGGTGAAACTATATTAATTACGCAAAGAAAACACCACTAAGAATTTTAACCATTATCTAGTATGGCTTTGTCCTTCACTGAACTTTTCTTTTTAAGTGGGTAGGCAACAGTCATTGTTAATGAAACTCAAGACAGAATCTGCAGAACACAGTGCGGACAAATATGTTGAAGGATGTTACGAGAATGCCACTGACTGCCTTTGCGTTCTATCGGATTGTAATGCATTTCCTCAGTAGTAGAATTATTGTGTTATTACAATGTAGAAAACGATTGTCCATAGGCTGGAAATCAGTAATACAGCATCAGTGGATGTTCGTGTAGGAGACCGCTATTCGAAATGTTTATGTCTCGATGTTCAGTAGTATCACGTCTCTGTATAGATAATCAAATAGTGATTGAAACAACTACCGCCATAAACTATATCTATACCGTAATAATTTAATTACATAGAAAGACATTAACAAATATCATAAAATTAGAAGTAATTTTATCCGGAACAGTAATTTTTAACTGCCTCTGGGCAATAAGCTTACGTAAAATATAAAAGAAACTTGGTGGACATGGCTTGCCATTAGATGGTATCACACACTCTCACAGGCAATTAACAGCAGTAGCCGGAGACCACGACGATCAATTGAAAATTTATAGCAAATATATTTCCGTCAGCTCTTTTACACCGAAGCACTAATTGCACAACCACGCGGGGCTTGCTCCCGTTAATTCCAATTTTAATAAAACGAATTGGCACGAAGCACAGCGTCGGTAGAGTGTGTTACGCGGGCGACTGCTCCAACCGTCGCCGGGTTTTATTTATTTTTCATTTTGCACGTATTGGACGCTTCGCGTCTCAGTTGCCTAATTGGGTGCGTCGAATGAACCCTCATCCAAAACTAATTCCGAAAATTATGTGACAGTCCTGATGTTCTATTGTTTCGCTGATTGAATATCTCTCTTCTTAACAAACAGTTTACCCCTCTGTCCAACAAATGTCATCTGCTTTCAATGGGAATTCATCTTCGTACAGATGAAGTATATTAAGTTGGCATACGTGAACGACATCTTCGGAATATATAACAAGATATACTCTTCTTTGCGATAAGTATTTGAATAACGGTTCCGCACTATCTAACCATGCATTACAACAAGTCACAAAAGTCGAATTATACTTTTTTTTCTCTTTGTAAGTGTTTGAGACACATATGGAGTTACTTACAGAATATGCAGAAGGAATATGTGAAGTAAGGTGTCTAGATTAGTTAACTAATACGAAAAAAGTTGCATACAAATCAAACAACAGAAATAATGTCTAGACACTCAGCAGCATTAAGGGAACATCCAATTGTTGCAGTATCTTGTTTATTTTCTGCATTGTAATTCATGCTCGTACGAGTTTCAACCACACAGACCATGTTCGGTCATCCTTATACCTGGCCAGTCATTAGGCATCGTCAGTGGTTTTGTATTAGCACCATCAAGAGTGAAGTAACAGCTTTGTAGTCGAAGCGGTTGATTGTTAAGAATGCAATTATCTCGACGTGGGCATGCAACACAACTGGTAAGAGCGTCAAATAGATTGTGACCGGACTTAATAGACATTGTACTACAAGTACAGTTGATACATTCTAATATTTTCCAATTGTCGTTGATCCTTTGAAGGCATCAGGTCTTGTACGAGAGTCGTCCAGTAAATAACAACCCGAAATTATTTTCTCCAAACATATTTATTCTCAAGAGTTAGAATTAGAGACAAATCAACATTTCTTTTACAAATACTATTTCTCTGCATAGTATCCATCAGTTTCTATGGCCTTATGCCTGCATTCTGTAACAACATATATTCCTTAATTGATAAGGTTTTCCTCCTGTGCTCTTAGCCGTGTTTAGACTGCGAGAATGGCACTTTCATCGAGGTATTGGTTAGCACACTGGAGTGTCATTCGGGAGGACGACGGTTCAAATCCGCGTCCGGCCATGCAGACTTAGGCTTTCTGGGATTTCCCTAAATTGCTCCAGGCAAATGCCAGGATGGTTCCTTTCAAAGGGCACGACTGAGTTCCTTCCGCATCCTTGATACAATCCGAGTTTGTACTCCCCGTTTATAATAACCTTGAACTCGACGGGACATTGAACCCAATATTCCTTCCTTCCTTCTTCTCACTGTTTTCAGATTGTACCACACATAAGGAATCCTTGAATAGATTAGAAGCTAAGTTTAGTGTGACCCAGCTAAGTTTAGTGTGATGTAAGTTTAGTGTGACAGTTTTCTGTTCCCATCGGGATGCTTGATATCAGTGAATCCCCCTTGTCGCTCACCACTAGGGCACTTGATTTCGGATAGTATCCATGCAAGATGCACCTGTCACTGTTACTTCATGGATCTCTTAACTTATTACAATGGCTGCCGTTTGTAGTCGGCCTGTAGCCGTGTAATGACCAGCGCAAGAGTTATGGCAATTGTATGGAAACACACACACCGAAATCAGTCAAGCTGACGGCGGGGTTGGAGGGCAACCACACGAATCAAGCTTTCTGACGGTTCGGGGTCTCACCACACTCAAACGAAAACTAAGTTACCACAAAAGTAGCTTACTTGCCAGAATTTTCAACGTCTAGCTATATCATTCGTACTGTGGAATCACATTTTCAACACTCAGAGTAACGTTTGAACTTTAGTATCTATCGGTAGTGAAACGTAGAATCAGATGCGTCGACTCCTAACTGCACTAACAGGCGCACCTGATATTTGTCGATTGCAGCGTCATCTATCACGAATGGAAAACAACAGTTTGAGTAAACCGTACGTATTTTTGCCGCGGAACCAGAATATGCAACAAGAATGTGGGTTTCCGTCTGAAAACACTAAGTAACCCCAGCCATGCAGGAGTGGTGGTTAGGAGGTGGCACTGACAGATGTCCCCTGTTTTTAGTGCGACGGTAGTTTCGGAGATACTTAGTTCTCTCAAGCTAAAACGAACATCCTGTCTACTGACAGCTGTAAAAAAAGATTCATTACCTATTGAACGACCCTTGTACGTGCATAGAGATTTCAGAATATGAGCTCTGTAACTAGTTCGGTGCGTGTCTCATCACTTGTCTAATGTGAATCTAAAAAGAGTAATTCCACGCTAACAGCACATCCGCTACCGCTATCACTACCATTATCACCACCAATACCATAAGTAAGGAGCCTATCATCTTTAACGTACCTGCATTAGTACGACTACTACTGTACAACTGTGTCACTTCATTAGAAACATCTGCTGATACGAAGAGTACTCGCAGTTTGCCGCATATGCACTAGTTGATATCAGGAGATACATCGTCACTTGGTGATAGGTTTCCACGGAAGTCAATGATCCTATTGTTCTCACCGGTTCCGCAGATACTGAAGGGTCCTTGATGGAGAATTCATTCAAGCGACAACGGGGGTATCATCGTAAACCGTCTGCTGGGTCACTGTCTGTAGAAACTAAGGGGCGCAACAACCTAAGTATTGACCGCTCGATTGTCAGCAACTATTGCCCTAGTGATCAGCATTGCTGGCCCTGGAACACAGGGCACTGGGTTCGACATTCAACAGAGTCAGGGATTTTCTCCGCAGGGGACTCTCTTGTCTCTCTGTCTCCGTCTCTGTCTCTCTCTGTCTCTGCCTATCTGTCTCTCTCTGTCTGTTTGTCTCTGTCTGTCTTTCTCTCTCTGTCTGTCTCTCACGGTCTCTCTCTCTCTCTCTCTCTCTCTGTCTCTCTGTCTCTCACTGTCTGTCTCTCTCTCTCTCTCTCGCTGTCTGTCTGTCTCTCTCTCTCTCTCTCTCTCTCTCTGTGTGTGTGTTCAAATGGCTCTGAGCACTATGGGACTTAAGACATCTATGGTCATCAGTCCCCTAGAACTTAGAACTACACACCTGGAAATTGAAATAAGAACACCGTGAATTCATTGTCCCAGGAAGGGGAAACTTTATTGACACATTCCAGGGGTCAGATACATCACATGATCACACTGACAGAACCACAGGCACATAGACACAGGCAACAGAGCATGCACAATGTCGGCACTAGTACAGTGTATATCCACCTTTCGCAGCAATGCAGGCTGCTATTCTCCCATGGAGACGATCGTAGAGATGCCGGATGTAGTCCTGTGGAACGGCTTGCCATGCCATTTCCACCTGGCGCCTCAGTTGGACCAGCGTTCGTGCTGGACGTGCAGACCGCGTGAGACGACGCTTCATCCAGTCCCAAACATGCTCAATGGGGGACAGATCCGGAGATCTTGCTGGCCAGGGTAGTTGACTTACACCTTCTAGAGCACGTTGGGTGGCACGGGATACATGCGGACGTGCATTGTCCTTTTGGAACAGCAAGTTCCCTTGCCGGTCTAGGAATGGTAGAACGATGGGTTCGATGACGGTTTGGATGTACCGTCTACTATTCAGTGCCCCTCGACGATCACCAGAGGTTTACGGCCAGTGTAGGTGATCGCTCCCCACACCATGATGCCGGGTGTTGGCCCTGTGTGCCTCGGTCGGATGCAGTCCTGATTGTGGCGCTCACCTGCACGGCGCCAAACACGCATACGACCATCATTGGCACCAAGGCAGAAGTGACTCTCATCGCTGAAGACGACACATCTCCATTCGTCCCTCCATTCACGCCTGTCGCGACACCACTGGAGGCGGGCTGCACGATGTTGGGGCGTGAGCGGAAGACGGCCTAACGGTGTGCGGGACCGTAGCCCAGCTTCAGGGAGACGTTTGCGAATGGTCCTCGCCGATACCCCAGGAGCAACAGTGTCCCTAATTTGCTGGGAAGTGGCGGTGCGGTCCCCTACGGCACTGCGTAGGATCCTACGGTCTTGGCGTGCATCCGTGCGTCGCTGCGGTCCGGTCCCAGGCCGATGGGTACGTGCACCTACCGCCGACCACTGGCGACAACATCGATGTACTGTGGAGACCTCACGCCCCACGTGTTGAGCAATTCGGCGGTACGTCCACCCGGCCTCCCGCATGCCCACTATATGCCCTCGCTCAAAGTCCTTCAACTGCACATACGGTTCACGTCCACGCTGTCGCGGCATGCTACCAGTGTTAAAGACTGCGATGGAGCTCCGTATGCCACGGCAAACTGGCTGACACTGACGGCGGCGGTGCACAAATGCTGCGCAGCTAGCGCCATTCGACGGCCAACACTGCGTTTCCTGGTGTGTCCACTGTGCCGTGCGTGTGATCAGTGCTTGTACAGCCCTCTCGCAGTGTCCGGAGCAAGTATGGTGGGTCTGACACATCGGTGTCAATGTGTTCTTTTTTCCATTTCCAGGAGTATACTTAAACCTAACTAACCTAAGTACATCACACAACACCCAGCCATCACGAGGCAGAGAAAATCCCTGACCCCGCCGGGAATCGAACCCGGGCGTGGGAAGCGATAATGCTACCGCACGACCAGGAGATGCGGGCTGTGTGTGTGTTGCCCTCATCAATCCCCTCGTCTACATCAGACGTGCAAGTTGCTCAAGTGGTGCCTAATAGAAAGACTTCCACGTGGTGTCCCAACAACAGAAGACGGCGTATCCCAGCCTCCCAGCCAATAAAGCCACACGATCATTTGATTTCATTGCACGATTAATGCCACTCAAGATGAGGCACAAATGTCTACATTGTAAGCAATCATCATGTACAGTCTATCACTACTGTCTCTACGTATATATTCAGAGTGTATATTTAGCGGTCGCATATGTAGTCGGGGGCATCGAAGGCTATTTACTAACTTGTAAAGACGTGACGCGCATGTGAACAAGGGTAGTTTAAAGAGTTTTAATGGTGTCGCCAGTAAAAATCAACGTCCCTATTTCGATCGTTTAGTACCCTGTTAATAACTGTATATTATAATTTAATGGATCATATACTGTCCTGATTAATATTTAATCTTTAACTAAAATAATTTGTAATTAGTGTCTCTGACTATTTGATAACGATTTAAAGCGAACACTATTTCCGTGCGTATTGACACTTCTCGTTGTCTTTAAAAAAATCTTTTTTGCTTGGTTAGTGTCACTCTGGGATATGTCTCATGAAAATTACTGAATATAAAATCGAACTCAATTTAACTTATCATCGTTTCTATAATTTCCGCTTGATAGTGTTTTGAGACATTTGAGTCTGACACTCCATCTATCAAAATTCTTATTACGTAACATGTCCCTAAATTCTTTAATTAATTTGTTTCTTTTTATTGTAGTCCCATTTTTTACCTCCCGTCGACATTTTATATCGCATTTAATAATCCCAACGGTCTAAGTAACAGTATTTCGCTTAAGATTTTCTCTGATTCCATTCGCTCTACATTTTTGCACTATTATCTGTACAGTGATTTCTTTGAAAACAAACGGCACTCAGCTCCAAAAGCTCGCATTGTAGACACAGCAATACCTAACGCGTTGGATCCACAGGACACTGAGGTTTCACGCGATACAGGAGAGCCAGAAGGGTTGCCTGAATTGCAGGCGTAAATGGCAAGCGGACACACTAGTTTCCAGTCGGGCGTACAGAAGGTGTTGCATTTGGCGCACAGTTTGGCTGCTTCGGTTACATGGCGAAACTACAGCATGCTCAGGAGCTTTCCGTCCGCCGTGTATTTAGGATCCTCCACGGTCGGACGACAGCAGAGGGAAGCGGTAGTTCAACTAGAGTTCAACTGGAGAATCAGAAGGTCTGTTTCCAGCGACCAGGTCCAGCTGGCTGATACAGTGAGTGCTAACACTTCGACGACCACATCTCGCCCACCACATTCATCGCTATGCGAATGGGCTTAGAAATTCTTGGAAGTGTACCTTAACATCACTAGGATATTGTACAAAATGACTACTCAAATGTTTGTGTTAGCGTCGATGTTCTTCGAAAAAAGGTTTAAGTGCTAGATATATTACGAGGGGTATTCCGAAAGTAAGGTCCGATTGGTAGTGAAATTGAAACCGCAGTGAAAACCCGATTAAGTTTTGCATAGGTGTGTTGGACAGTGTCTCTAGTTCGCCCGCTGATCGCGTCACGTCTGTCACATCTGTCTTTCCACTGAGCACCTACAGATGCCTAGAAACCAGTGTCTTCCGCCAAGTATGAATGAACGCGAGAGATTTCGTCTGATTTGATGCAGCCCACACAACATAACTGTCGTGCATTTCATTCTTCATGACAGTTCTCGGCCGTACTCTGCAGCTTAATTGTGGACGCCCTTGCAGCATTTTCGATGAGAAGTGTTTGATCGCTTTCCATACAGACTGTACTTTGCTCCCTCTGATTTTCATCCTTGCTGACTTGAGGCGCTGTCTATGGAATCTACGCTTTGGCACAGAGAACTAACTGCAGCTTAGCGCAGAGAATCGGCGAGAAGTGCAGGCGGCTTATAACATTAAAGTTGGAAGCAGGTCGTGAAATAAACTATGTTGTTAAAGCAATTATGGTATAAAGCAACAGAGCAGTGTTACCCTCTGAGAGGAATTATGTTATGTTGACCGTGTTGTACCTAACGGAGGTGGCTTATCGGAAATGAAAGTCAGAATTACGGATATGTTTGAACAGTAACAAATAAAATTTTGCCTATCTGCACTGTTCAACGGATAAAGAAAACGGTCGCCAGCCTAACTAGGCAAGAGAATGATTAACATTCTCGTTCAAGAAAATAGTTATTAATAACTTTAATGGATAAACACAACCTATACTTTGTCACACGCGAGTGCAGTGAACTCTTGACACATACATATGTTGATGTGATTGAAACTAACAGTTAGAGCAGCACAGACTATTTGCAAAATGATAACAGATACCTAAACACACTATTACTTTCAGGGCTTACACAAACTGACTGGTCTTTATAACGTTATTATTACTATTCACTGCAGAATCAGTAATTGGATATAGGTTAAGTCTCTCTCAGTTAAATACTTTACTATTTAAAATGAAAGTTAATTGGAATCCACTAACAGGTTGCTTCTCGCATCATTTGAATAAAGAAATTAAGGTTTTCCTAATTAGTGGTCTTTCCGTTACTTGTTACCGAGCATTAATCCAATAGACAAACTGTGGATCCTGTTATATTATTAATAAGCACTTCTAATACACAGGAGAGACAAACACTTAGCAAACATGAGTATATAACGTTTCACACTGCAGTTTTCCACTTTTACTACATTGAGAGACAAAATTAGCCTATATGTAAGACACTGACTCACCTTCTGAGATTTACAACAGGCAGTGATGTGATCATTTACTAAGCAAAACTTTAAAGGCCTCAGTCTTACGAACTCTTAATTTGAAGTTGGCAACAATACATTAATACGCAGTTTTATTAGGAAAATTATTTTGAGCAAGTATCATTAACTTAACTCACTGTCTTGCCACTTTAACTTTAACTTTCTTTTCACTATGTTCAAGAAGCATCAATTGGCAAAAACACTGGGCTTTAATGTTCTTTCAGTAAGGACACTCGGAAATCACTTTAGTTCAAACGGAGAGGAACCTGAGAGGTGTTATGATAAGGAAAAAATCGAGGTAGGTACATAAATTCAGTTATAAGTTACCTTATATTAGTGTACACTAAAACATCCGATGAGCTGATCCTTCACTGTACATTATTATAGCATTCCGATGCAGTGATTGCGCAATGTGGTGGCAACTGCATGTTGGTTGGTGGATTTGCAGGTAGAATTGCTGGACTCTGTCATTTCTTGGTGGCGATGATAGATACAAATTCCAGAATAGTTCCAGCTATTTATCCATCCATCCGATGCATTGGAAAGTAGCAGAAAAAGCCTCTCGCGGGACCAGCATAATATGCACTGTTACATGGCAGTTCACAGTTTGGTAGCTCGTCCCCGACTGGTAGCTCGTCCCCGACTCTCAGTTTGTTAGCTCGTCACTGACTCTTGTTCCACCTTTTCTACCTAGGCCAACCACAATTTGCGCGCGCTACACAGTTCTGTTCCCGAGGGGAACCGCTACTTATTTTACATACAAACTAACTAAGAGCCCTAAGTGAGGATCAGCAGTTTACATAATAGCAAACAAATACAATAAATAAAACAGAACATTTCCACATATTGACATTTCTACCAAAAAAGTATTCACACAAAATTACAATTATATACAATAAGTTTTGTTCCCTCCAAATGGGACAAAGAATTTAAATGACAGATGCACTACTTTTCATAGAATCAAGTCACAACATCAAAGTTTTAAACAAAGAAAGGAGTATACAATTTTGTGTTTTTGATTCAATCAAACACATTTACAGAAGCTTAACGATGTAATATTAAATGAAACAAAAGTCAAAATAAATCAGTATAGCATTAGAGCTATGGTGTTACAGGCTCCCTTCTATGACGAGAGTATTGGATAGTTGGTACAACGCCACGACAAATCTTCCAAGAAGAAGCGGCGACTGTGTAGAGACGTTGCTAGAAGGTGTGGCTAACTACTTAAAAAAAACACTTTTGATTTTCACTGTGGATTCCATTTTGCGATCGATCGAACCTTACATTCGCAAAACGCCTCGTTTATTCAGAACTCATTAATTTTATGCGTGCTCAATACAGCACAAAGAATGTCAAGCGTCCAGTGAACTAGACACCCTGGTCGATATGGAACCCTAATAACAGGTAAATTTAACCTTCGAAGGTAACTCCTGAACAAATTAATCAGTTTCAATCTGCATCAATAGTTCAAGAAAATTTCATAAAAACATTCCATAGACCATACTTAGAATTCCATTGCTCCACGAATAGTAAGTTATTGTTGTTTCTCTCCGAAACGTTTTTCATGAAAGAACCTGTAATCCAGCGAAGCAATAAAAGTAGTCATAGAAGGCGACGTATTACAAATCAGTTCTGATAATTCCAAATAGATCTTGATTAGCTAAAATGATCGCATTCGGAGTCCTAGATTCAGCAAGAGCTGAATTGTTGCGGTAAGTAGACGTCTCCGTCTCCCTTAACTTAATTTGACCATGAGGTGTTTACTTGTACTAAATATGTTGGCGATCATGCACCGTACTAGTCTAAGTTCAAGTCACCAGCACCACTTGAAGAACCCTAGTCTATTATGTTGTATCTGTCATAATTTGGGCTGGTCAGTGCCGCCAACCATGTAGCTTAGAGATCGATGCTAACTAAATCAATGGCCAAAATGCGCTAGAGAGCTGACATTACGATTTGCAAGTAACGTAACTGCAATGTAGGTCCGATAATCAAAGCTATTATAGTATTAAATAGTGGCACACAGTCGCACAGATGTCCAAATCAAAGTCTCGTTCCAGAAAGCGAGACAACGATTTTAGTAGATTAGCATCGTCAGGGGGCATCAGACGACAGGCAAATTACGTACTGCACAAATATTTTGCTGTCACTCTTCGAGTCCATCACGATATTGTTGCAGGCGAACAACTAAATAGAATTCGCTTGAAATCGACCGATTAAGAATGGAGCTACGCATTAACTAGGCTTCGCTAAGGGTCAGTCTGTTATCAAAACCTTAAAGCCTTGATTTGACATTCATATTCGTTAGCTTCGCCAACTCACCACAAAATTATCACCATGCAGTATAACCTAAGCCTCGATCTACGCACCATATCAGTCTGTCAACATAACCAAATAGAACTATTTCAGAAGAACATCACTTCTTTTTACTCATTTTAGTGAGTCATTCACTGCAGTGACTGGAGATTAGAGCTTCAACAAAAAGGTATTCAGAACTGTGTCATACGTTTTTAAAAAACGTCATTGTTACCTTCGACTATTAAATTTATTTATTTATTAAAAATTTCAGACATATGCGCTATTATTATGTTTTAAATGTTGACATTTCCCCAAGCACCATATTTTCACTCGGAATTTACAAGTACAGTAGTAGCATTCTGGCGATGACACTGAGCGCAATTTATGGGTTAAGGACTGTGGATTAAAAGTAAAGAAATTGGAAAAAAGGTAGAAAATAAAGGAGATGGGACCTGGATAAGTTAAAAGGAGAGGTTATTGAGAGCTCCAGGAGGAGCATTGTGAAGAGACTAGAACGATGGAAAGGAATACATCAGATTACGAATGGTAGTCTTGAGAGATGATGTATTAAAGGCAGCAGAGGATCAAACAGGTAAGAAGGCAAAACCTAGTAATCCTTGGCTAACACAAGAGATATTTAAATTAACAGATGAACGGTGAAAATATAAAAAATTCGACAAATGAAAGTGACTACAGCGAATTCAGACGTCCAAAATTGAGATTAGCTAAAAGTTCAAAACGTTTATGTAGGAATGGCTAGATGACAAACATAAGGATTTAGAAGCGTATTTCACTAGGAGAAACATAGATACAGCATACAGAACAATCGAAGATGTATGAATATCAAGAGCTCAAATGGAAAACCAGTCCTCAGCAAAGAAGCGAAAGCTGAAAGATAAGAGGAGTAAGTAGATGGTCTATACAACAGAGATGTACTTGAAGCCAATTTTATAGAAATGGAAGAGGACACAGATGAAGATGAGATGGGTGATATGATACTGTGAGAAAACTTTGACTGACCACTGGAAGACGTAACTCGAAATAAAGCCCCGGGCGCAGAAGACACTCCGTCAGAACTACTGATAACCTGGGGAGAGCAAGCCACGACAAAACTCTTCCATCCGGTTAACAAGATGTGTGAGACAAGTGAAATACCATCAGATTTCAAGAATAAGGTACTAACCACAAATCCAAAGAAAGCAGGTACTGACAAGGGGTGTATTAACGAACTATCAGTTTCATCATTCATGGTTGCAAAACAGAATGGAAAAACTGTAAAAGACTACCTGGATCAGTTTGGATCCCAGAGAAATGTAGAAACAAAATAGGCAATCCTGACCCTATGACTTATCTTAAAATGTAGGCTAAGGGGACGAAAGCCTACATTTATAGCATTTTTGACACAGAGAAAGTTTTTCACAATGTTGATTGGAATACTCTCTTTGAAATTCAGAAGATCAAAATACAGGAACCGAAAGTCAGGGAGGAATTGGAAGAGCAGTTGAACGGAATCGACAGCGTCTTGAAAGAAATGTGTAAGACGTGCATCAACTGAAGCAAAACAAGAATAATGGAATGTAATTAAATCAGATGTTACTGAGGAAATTAGATTAGACAGACACTCGGCGTAGGAGGTGAGTTTTGTTATTTAGGCAGCAAAATATCTGAAGCTGGCAGAAGTAGAGAGTATGTAAATGTGGATTGTCAATGAAAAGGAAAGTGTCTGTGGAAAAGAGGATGTTGTTTACATCGAATGTAGATTTAAGAGTTAGGAAGTCTTTTTTTGAAAGTATTTGTATGAGTTGTAGCCATGTATCGAAGCGAAATATGGACGATAAACAGTTTGTACAAGAGGATTATAGAAGCTTTTGAAATGCAGTGCTACAGAAGAAAGCTGACAACTAGGTGGGCAAATCACTTATCTAATGGGGTGGTACGGTATAGAATTGTGGTGAAAAGAAATCTGTGGCATTACCTGACTAGAAGAAGGGAGCGATCCATAGGACACATTATGAAACATCAAGCGATCACCAATTTAGTATTGGAGGGAGTGTGAAGGGTAACGCAGAGGGAGAAGAAGATATGGATACAGTAAGCAGATGAAGAAGAACGTAAGTTGCAGTAGTTATTCGGAGATGGAGATGAAGACGTTTGCACAGAATAAAGTAGCATGGAGAGCTGCATCAGTTCAGTCTCAGGACAAGACCACAAAAACATACAGGCGTTACGGAAATACCATCTCACTTAGTCCGAAACACAATAATTCCATCTACTTACAAGTCAGATTTCTTTCATTTCTTACATTAGCATACAAAATCTATAACGACATCCTGTCAGTCATTTAATCATTGACTTCATCAATGCTCAATCGTCATGGATTTAGCACGCAGCAAATATCACCAGTTGTCGCAAGGCGAGATTAATTTAACAATAAATTCCCTCTACAAATCCAGTCATGGCTCGTGTAAATACCATACAAATAAAGAGGAGAGAGTGAGTACAGTTTGGCACTCACAGTTAAATTCCAGGAGTAGCTGAAATGAGTAGTGACAGAGGTTAGCAACGGAATGGATCCATTATCGTATTAGCGGAATTTTTACACTATAGAGAAAGTTAGTATTACGAAAATTGTTGCTGTCATCAGAAGAGGAGAGGAGCAAGGCTGAATTAATACTGCAGCCCATCTTGGATATGGGGGACAAATTTAGCATGAGTTGTCGCTTGTCGGTGGTTCTATAGTGTACGTCATATATTCGATGCATTATTATTATAATTCAACAACCAAGACTAGATATAAATCCATGCGCACTGGTTAGACACTGGACTCGCATTCGGGAGGACGACGGTTCAATCCCGCGTCCGGCCATCCTGATTTAGGTTTTCCGTGACTTCCCTAAATCGCTCCAGGCAAATGCCGGGAAGGTTCCTTTCAAAGGGCACGGCCGACTTCCTTTCCCGTCCTTCCCTAATCCGATGAGACCGATGACCTCGCTGTCTGGTCTCCTTCCCCCATGAACCCAACCCAACCCTATAAATCCATGAAAGAACTAGTTTTTCTGAAAGCTGTCGTCCTGATTTTAAAAATGTCACGGTGTTGAAAGAAACCTTAGACTCGTTACATTTGTCGAAACATCTATTTGCAAAGACTTTTTTCGGCCTCGCTATTTCGAAACTTTACCCTCTAGATACATTATTCTGTACACATGAAGACCGAATGCAGAACATTCGGACGACTTTATTTTGTTCTGTTTTTTTCCTAAATTATGGTGTCTGAAACAAAGCTGGCCATTAGAACTGCAGCAACGACGAAAGCAGAATGCAACTAATGTTGTAACTAGCCTGATTATGTTTTTATGTTGATAACGCCAAGTAGCGCTCAGTATGGAAATCACTGACTGTGCTGTGTGCAGTCTGTGGCTGGTTGGCATTGTTGGAATAGCCGCTATTGTAGTGTTGGGCAGGTGGATGGGAACAGCGCGTAGCAGTTGAAGGTGAGCCGCCAGCAGTGGTGTATGTGGGGAGAGAGATGGCAGAATTTTGAGGGCGGACCATCTGGACGTGTGTCCATCAGAGTAAATTTGTAATACTGTATATCAGTAATATGATGACTTTTGAATATTATTAAGGTACATACATTGTTTGTTCTCTATCAAAATCTATCATTTGCTAACTATGCCTATCATCTATATTCTGTATATAGAATGAGAAATAGCGTGATGAATGGCAGCTAGCTCTGAATGTAGGAAAACGCAAGTTAATGAAGTTGAATAGAAAACAAACTTGTAATGTTCGAGTTTTGCATTAGTAGTGGGCAGCTTAACACACACGCCCTTCAAATATCTAGGCGTAACGCCACGAAAAAATATGAAATGGCACGAGTACGTAATGATTGTAACAGGGAAAGCGAATGTTTAATTTCGGTTTGTTAGAAAAATTTTAGGAAAGTGTGTTTTATCTGTAAAGGAGGAGTAGGAGGAGATTAGATCTTAACGTCCAGTCGTCAACGAGGTCATCAGAGACTGAGGGCAAGCTAGGATTATTGAAGGATGGACGATATCCGATGTACTCTTTCAAAGGAACCATCCTCGCAATTTAGGGACATCACGCAAAACCTATATCAGGATGGCCAGGCGAGGGTTTGGACTGTCGACCTCCCGAATGAGAGTCCAGTGCACCAACCATTGGGCCACCTTCCTCGGTATCTGTAAAGGAGGCAGCATATAGGACGCTAGAGCGACCCATTGTTGTCTACTATTCGAGTGTCTGGGATCCTCACCAGGGCGGATTAAAGGATGACATGGAAGCGATTCAGAGACGGACTGCTAGATTTGTTAATAGTAGTTTTGAACAACACACAAGATTTACGGAGATGGTTCGGTAACTCAAAAGGCAGTCACTGGAGGGAAGGAAACTTTCTTCTCGATGAGACTTTTCAGAAACTTTAGAGAACGGTCATTAGATACTGACTGCAGAAATATTCTACTACCGTAAATTTACATTTCATGCGAGAACGGCGAAGGAGAAGTTAGATAGATTAGGGCTCCTGAGAGGGTATACAGACAATCGTTTTTCCGTATCTCTATTTGCGAGTGGAACAGAAAACGAAATTACTACACTCCTGGAAATTGAAATAAGAACACCGTGAATTCATTGTCCCAGGAAGGGGAAACTTTATTGACACATTCCTGGGGTCAGATACATCACATGATCACACTGACAGAACCATAAGCACATTGAGAAGTTAGATAGATTAGGGCTCCTGAGAGGGTATACAGACAATCGTTTTTCCGTATCTCTATTTGCGAGTGGAACAGAAAACGAAATTACTACACTCCTGGAAATTGAAATAAGAACACCGTGAATTCATTGCCCCAGGAAGGGGAAACTTTATTGACACATTCCTGGGGTCAGATACATCACATGATCACACTGACAGAACCATAGGCACATTGACACAGGCAACAGAGCATGCACAATGGCGGCACTAGTACAGTGTATATCCACCTTTCGCAGCAATGCAGGCTGCTATTCTCCCATGGAGACGATCGTACAGATGCTGGATGTAGTCCTGTGGAACGACGCCATGCCATTTCCACCTGGCGCCTCAGTTGGACCAGCGTTCGTGCTGGACGTGCAGACCGCGTGAGACGACGCTTCATCCAGTCCCAAACATGCTCAATGGGGGACAGATCCGGAGATCTTGCTGGCCAGGGTAGTTGACTTACACCTTCTAGAGCACGTTGGGTGGCACGGGATACATGCGGACGTGCATTGTCCTGTTGGAACAGCAAGTTCCATTGCCGGTCTAGGAATGGTAGAACGATGGGTTCGATGACGGTTTGGATGTAGCGTGCACTATTCAGTGTCCCCTCGACGATCACCAGAGGTGTACGGCCAGTGTAAGAGATCGCTCCCCAGACCATGATGCCGGGTGTTGGCCCTGTGTGCCTCGGTCGTATGCAGTCCTGATTGTGGCGCTCACCTGCACGGCGCCACACACATACGATCATCATTGGCATCAAGGCAGAAGCGACTCTCATGGCTGAAGACGACACTTCTCCATTCGTCCCCCCATTCACGCCTGTCGCGACACCACTGGAGGCGGGCTGCACGATGTTGGGGCGTGAGCGGAAGACGGCCTAACAGTGTGCGGGACCCTAGCCCAGCTTCATGGAGACGGTTGCGAATGGTCGTCGCCGATACCGCAGGAGCAACAGTGTCCCTAATTTGCTGGGAAGTGGCGGTGTGGTCCCCTACGGCACTGCGTAGGATCCTACGGTCTTGGCGTGCATCCGTGCGTCGCTGCGGTCCGGTCTCAGGTCGACGGGCACGTGCACCTTCCGCCGACCACTGGCGACAACATCGATGTACTGCGGAGACCTCACGCCCCTGTGTTGAGCAATTCGGCGGTACGTCCACCCGGCCTCCCGCATGCCCACTATACGCCCTCGCTCAAAGTCCGTCAACTGCACATACGGTTCACGTCCACGCTGTCGCGGCATGCTACTAGTGTTAAAGACTGCGATGGAGCTCCGTATGCCACGGCAAACTGGCTGACACTGACGGCGGCGGTGCACAAATGCTGCGCAGCTAGCGCCATTCGACGGCCAACACCGCGGTTCCTGGTGTGTCCGCTGTGCCGTGCGTGTGATCATTGCTTGTACAGCCCTCTCGCAGTGTTCGGAGCAAGTATGGTGGGTCTGACACACCGGTGTCAATGTGTTCTTTTTTCTATTTCCAGGAGTGTATTAAGTAATAACACTGACCACTGTCTGCTCCCACGGTGTATTCAAATGTAATTAATATACGAGTATTAGGTTGGTGCATTAAGTTCATAGCATTTTTGTTTCGCGTGTTAGTACTCCAGTTGGTTTGGGTTTATTTGTCGATTGTCATTTACTATTTGTAGTCCAATGCTGATATTTGAGATTGTATATCGTCGGTGGAAATAGTGAGTGGAGCTGTGGATGCTAAAAGTAGAGTGCCAAGTATAGAAACCGGAGCATTTCCGGCATATTCTTCTGTTTGAGTTCAATAGAGGCGTGATAGCACCACAGGCTGCTAGAAACATCTGCGCTTGTATGGGGATAATGCCACTGGGCAGAGCACGACAGAGAAATAATTTTCTAATTTTTAAGAAGATCGATTTGATATTAGTGACCCTCCATTTTCAGGAAGACCTTCGGGTCGGGTTCAAACGAATTAATCCACAACGATCCAGTTCATTGTTCTCCAGAAGTCGTAAATGTGACGAACTCATACTTTCAGCATCGTGCGATATGCGCAATCAGTGGGGAAGATTAAAAACTCGGGTGTATGGGTACCGCATGCTCTAATCCTCAATTAAAAAAATCAGCTGGTTGTCGTATGTGAGTCTCTGCTTGATCGTCATCAGTTGGCTCGTTAACAACACCCACTCCTATCGTGTATCGTCACTGGTGACGATAAATGGTGTCTTTGTGCTAACGTAAGGAAAATAGAGGAATTATTGAGGCCAAACAAAGCAAGAACTCTCCGTACGAAGACCTTCACGCATCCACAAAAGATAGTGTTATCTATCTGGTGGAACAGCGACTACGAATGGCTTCCACGAGATATATCCATTACTGTCAACAACTAAGACGTCCCGCAGAGAACGACGACCAAGAAGACTGTGTTAAAGGATGCTACTCCACGACAACGTCTGCCCGTATTTTGCTGGACTGACAGGTAACACTACATAGAAGGTAAATTGGGAAGTCATTCCGCCCTCATTCTATTCACCTGATCTTATGCTCTCATATTTTCATCTTTTTCGCACTCTGTCTAGCAACCTTCAAAGAACTTCCATTAGGGATGAAAATGCGCTCAATGAAATCTTCACTTCAAAAGCACATGATTTCTACACTCTCGGGGTCGAAAAACTACCACAGCGCTCTTTTGCAAATAGTGAAGGAGAATATGTTATTGATTGTTAAAGTCTCTATTAAGTGTATCTGTTGTGTTTATTAAACTGAATAACGCTACGAAGTTATGCACCAACGACGTAATTTACATTCCTTAGAAATTGATATATGGTCAACTGTTGGTGAACTGCTAAAAACTGTTAATGATGTATCAGAATTTGTTGGAAAGTAGTACATTAATGTCTTTTTATCGATTTTCTTGTAGCGACTCAGTGTCCAGTATCACGGTGTGGGAATAGAATGATACTTTCACATGCACCATCTGAAGATGAGCCTGAAAAGTTTAGAAAACTAGTTAACGTAATAAATGAGTATTTCAAGAAATTGACAGGTTGCAGTGTTCTGTGTTTATATTTAAGTATGCATAGAACAAGAGGGACGCAGTTCTTGTCATATGAGTCCCCATAAGAGAGGGTGCCCTAAAGTCATTTCTTTAATGTTTCGATAAATATTGTAATTTTCAGAGAGCATCAAATTGAAACCAAAATGAAATGATAGTTAAATGAAGACGCTACGCTGCCGAAAGTCCTTGATCTACATCAACGGGGACAGTTGAAAGTGTGAGCCCTGACCGGGAATCGAACTCGGGATCTGCTGCTTACATGGCAGACGCTATATCCATTTACTTTTTCTTTTTTAGGCAGTTTTGGACGTCACATGACATCAGTTCAAGTTCGTTGTTGATCCTTTCAGTGAGTTTTTTATTACAGAGGCCAACCAGCTCTCTCACCGATCACACTGAGCTACCGTGCCGGCACCCACCTGAGCCACCGAGGGCACAGACGGTAGCGCGACTGCAGGGACATCCCTTGCACGCTTCCCGTGAGACACACATTCTCAACTTAATGTCCACTCGCTACATTCGTAGTGCACCCGCCCATTATACTCATTACTCGTGGCAGACAATCTTACCGAGTCCCGTAAGAGTTCGGGCAACACGTGTGCATCCGCACAGAAGAAGGTCAATGGCCGGTTAGCCTTAATTATATATGAAGATGGTATTTGTTCTTTCGGACACGCACGAAAGAACAGATATCATCTTCATGTATAAAATCAAAATGTTACAATTGTGTTATGAGCTTTGAATTAGTATTAAAATTCAAGACACTGTGAGTGTTTATAATAGCGCTAATGAATATTTACAGTATTCATATGACGCTATTATGGATTTGGAGAGACTGGAATTGGCCACTTTATAAAGCTGAAAACGATTACATATTTTCACTGTGTATGCTATCGCGAAATCTGTTTTCGGGAACAATCCGTGGACAGATAAATTATCTCATGTTCTGAAGACACAGATTCAAGAGTTATTGCTGATGAACAGAACTGGGTATCTTCCTTTGGATCACAGAAGAGCAGGAGATGTGAACAATGCTGGTCTTGCAGCAGCTACTAAAAATACAGTTAAGAGTGTGGATAGGTAGTGAAAAAATACAACTCTTAGTTATCGAAAAGCAATTACGTTTCGTGTAGGTAGCATGCAGCAAAGTACGAACCGAGCACCATTTAAACTCTTATGTAGTATGAAGAAAATACATTTTAAGAGAGATGTTAGCACTTGACGCAACATAAAGCACTGGCTTTGATGATGATACTTCCGCATGTGAACAGAGGAAGGAAGAGTAGGAGGCTCAGCACGAATCTGACGAATTGAGTGATAAGCTTCACCAACATGATCTTGTTTAGAAACATAAAGCCTAGAGCTCCTTCTGGATGTTCTGGGCGTATGTTCATCAGCGTGCCCTTGGGGTGGTCGAAAGAGAGTGCTATCAAAACTATAGTGACATTAAAAGGAATTACGTGGATGGAATTGCAGTAGCTAAAATGGGAGATTTTTTTTAAAGAGTATCTAAAATTGTAACATAGAATGTAATATTTCCACTTATAGTATCTATTTTAAATCTACATCTAAATTTATACTCCAGAAGCCACCCAACGGTGTGTAATACATTTTGAAGTTCTATCTCACTTGATAGGGAAAGGTGCTAACGAACGTCGTGCACATCTTATATGAAAAATCAAGCAACCATTTGTAAATCGAGAAGTTTTAACATTTCCGCAAGGGGGGCTGACCGTTACAACTGGATCGCTTAAGAACAGGAAAGTATCTGACATCGATGATATAACTGCAGGCGTTCCAAAGTAAGTTAAACTACAGATTTGCCTTTTATATGTTTATCAAAATATCCTCTGTTAAGATAGACCGTTACGTATCTTGGAAAAAGCCGATATAGTACCAACAACTAAAGGCGATGATATTGATCCAATGACAAATTCTACCGACCGGTGTGCCTGATGAAATGTTTAGGCGAAACCTACAAGGAGTTTCTTTGACTGTGACTTACAGGCCACGCGTAATTGTACGAACTGAGCATTCTTTAGTACAGCTTCCGAAAGGAAATATCTTCAGATGATACAGTCAGTTGAACATTATGTATTGTTAACTTCTGTGAGGAGGAATATAGGGGTGCTTGATAAGCAGCAATGGTCGGTCTTATGCGCAAGAATCAGAGATATGAGTGTTATGTTTAGTCTTTTTTCCTCTTTATGGCTTGCTGTAAAGAAAGAGTCTTATGGATTGCTGTAAAGATAGAGTCGCTGTGTGTTTAGCTTCTATAATGACAATCGAGCACAAAATCACTAAATTGTTGTTCACAAGGCTCAGAAGCAGGACCCATTTCTGGGAAATATTCACAGAGCAACTGTTGCAACTTTTAAACTACTGACGTGAACTTATTAGTGTAGTGTCATCTGCAGTTGACTAGGTGAGTCTAGTCTTAGAAGCATCCAATGCAAATATAGGAAACAAATGCAATGGAGTTCTTAAAAAAGGCACTCAGAGCTGAGAGGCAAATAAATAGCCGTAAAGCACTATCATAGCACATTGAATGGCAATATGTGAAGTACAAGAGGACTCACAATAAAACTGTATCTAACATAGAAGGGAGTGAAATAGTAATTCGACGTTTGTGTTGTGCCTAGATTAACGGGTTTCATTTAGCGAATATGTAATCAGATTTTGTCATACTCGAGATTATGAGCAAAATAGCAACGAAAAACGACAAATTACCAGCAGCTGAGTTGATCGTGAGCACCTGAGCCTGTAATTACGTAGACTCTCGCTTTTGGGGCTTGCCTGTGGACTCGTCATTTGTGCACCGTCGACCTGCACGTAATACAAAGGAGTATACTATACTCTTAAGGCCACTGGTCTTAAGGACATAAGAACTTTCTGCGGAAGCACTCCTTCTGATATGTGGAGTATACCCACTAGATTTCTAAATAAACTTTGCTGCCATTGAAGCAAAAATTAACTGAACATGGTGGAAGAAGCAATGGCACATCAACTGGACACTAAAGATGACGGATCGCCCCAACGGGCAGAATGTCATGACCATCTTCTAGACTTGGTAGGTCGACGGAGAATGATTCACCTAAATTGAAAGAGAGGCTGGTCAGTTTCGTTACAGGCCAGCTATTTTCGTAAGACTCAGAATTACGTTAGTGATAGATGCATTTGTGTTCACGTGAAACACTGCCGTGAACAAGATTTCTTATGTACTGATACGGTCAGGACTGCGTGTTTTGTGACATAGTGGAAAGGTTCTCCGAAAGAGAACTTGAAAACTTCCTAAAAAATAACTTCAACAGAAAACTACGATAAGTGCATCAAAACAGTAATATCGATATTCTGGACCCATTAGCCAGATGTAGATCAAGCACTTAAGTCACACAAACTAAAAGGACATAGTCCGAAGTTCATATTTATTTAATTTGTGTTTTTCTATATGATGTGTTCTGTATGCTATCCTTTGATTCGTACATTACAGTTTTTCGCAAGCATATGAACCAGATTATTGAAAATAATACCTTATAAAAGACAAATTCCGGAATGCTGTAAAATATGAATTCTAGAACCTAAAGGCGTGCTGTTTTTTTTACAATGTATATAAATGAATCAGTAGAAACCGTCGGAAGCTATTTAAGAGTGTTCGGCGATGGTACTGTCGCCTCTAAGAGAGCAATACAGATTTGCAGAATGACCTGCAGAGGACTGATGAATGGTACAGGCTCTGGCAGTTGATCCTAAACGTAAGTAAATGTAACCTATCGCCCATACATAGGTAAAGAAATCCGCTACTGGACAACTAAATTATTGATGAAAAATTGCTGGTAACAGTATGTGCCGTAAAATATCTAGGAGTAGATACTGGGAGAGACTCTATGCGGAATGACCACGTAAAACAAATAGCAGGAAAAGTAAATGCCAGACTGAGGTTCATAGGAAGAATCTTAAGGAAATATCTCAACCACGTTGAAGTGGCTTACAAGGCGCTTATTCGACCAGTTCTTGAGTATGGATCATCGGTCTGGGATACATATCAGGTAGGACTGACAGAAGAGAGAGAGAAGATCCAATGAAGAGCGGCGTGTTTCGTCCCGTGTTCGTTTAGTCCACGAGAGAATCAATCTCTAGTAGCTAAAGTTACAAGAGATACGTTTAGCATCACGGAGTCGTTTACTATTGAAATTTTGAGAGAGCACATCCCTGGAAGAGTCGGACAACATATTACTTCCTTCCACATACATCTCACCAAGTAAGTACGAAGAGAACACTCAAAAAATTACAGCTATTGCGGAGGCTTAGCGACAATAATTCTTCCCAAGCGCCATCTGCGAGTTGAAAAGGATAGGGGGAATCACGTAGTGATACCATACGTACCCTCCCTCGCCTACCTTTAGGTGGCTTGCGGAGTATGATGTAGATGTAATTTAGAATGGTATGTGATGTGTAGATTAGTTAGTTCTTAAGGTAAGTAATGGTAACGCCAGTTACATGTTACTCATAAAAAATTCATTGTTACCGACTACGTCATTTTACCACATAAAATACTGGAAAAAAGTATAATTAATCTTAAGATTTACTTTGAATATTCATATAAGTAGTGGAAGGGTATTTTAAAGGCAAAATAAAATAAATATAAGCAAAAGTATATGAGGAATAATCTCACCAGCATTTAATAATAAAGGCATAGTACTAATATTTATAATGAGAATAATGTCTAAACAATTTAAAAGACTGTATTACAGAGAGAGTTTATAGTTGTACTATTCTGTTGTTTTTTTCTTGTGTAAGAACAATTCTGACTCTCAATAGAATTTTACAAGAACAACTGAGACACTGAGAACCACCAAGGCCTAATGCACACTTTCTTCGTTTTGGAGGTAGTAGCATGTATGCATGCTCCTGACGTCTGTTGAACCAGGTTTACCTACATCTGTAGCCGCACACTATATATATGAACATTCAAAAAAAGCTGTCTCTTCGATTTCTCAGATATTCATTTCCATGTGGGCCCAAAGTGCAAACGATAATCTTCTTCCACTGCGCTGCTCAAGTTTTATTCTAAGGTGGCGACATCATTTATTTAGTACTTATTCTTAATAATCTGGGGTGTATCAACAGTTTTATCTAAATATCATGGCACAAAGCATGTTTAATGAGCAACATGAAGTTGGAATAGCTTATAACTACGTGCGTGATGCATTTTGTATCTGTTTTTTGTGTTCTTATTCTAGTTTCACATTAATTTCAGATATTACCACTGTCAAAAGACACTGTTGTCACTAGCATATATACGAAAATTTTCTGAATTACCATTAATAATAAATATAATCTTTAATATTAATTAATATTTCGTAACATAACTACATTATTTTTCATGGGAAGTTTGGGTGTTGAGACAGGGTTAAAATACGATTCGGATCTATGAGACTGCTTGTTTGTCCATAAATTCGATTTTCACATCCATTTTCCTCAAAACTTTGTTTTTGTGCTTTGGGCCCTTATGATTCTCAGTGCCTCAATTATAGTTACGATCAATAAATACACATGAGATGCTGTGTATCTATTAACGAAAGACTATTGAAGGAAATCTTATTTGCACAATCAAATTTAAAGAAGTATCAAAAGAAACTTAAATAGTATTTCGGTAACTCCGAGGAAAAAAGTAAAGCTTTGCCCGCTTAATGAAGTACTTAAGGAACAAAAGACAATGGAAAGCTATTTAGTTTTCAGGCAATGGGGATAAGCAAGTAAATCGGTAATACTATATTTAATTATCACCTTGTGATTACATTACCTTAAACAGCATAGCATTCAAGTTCTTAAAACAAGGTCTTTTTGCGCTAGATGTACTTTCACAGTCGGGGACATAAATGTTATTTCGCGATTTATGAGGCGAAAGTAAGACTGAATATCGATATTAAGGTAATCTATATCTACTTTAGTTATTTATACTCTCCGTGCAAGGACTGGCGATTGTTTGTGAATGGTGAAGAGTTAACTTTTTTTTAAGGAGAAGATAGTTGTTCTGAGGAGTAACATCAAGAAAATAAAACAGTATGTGTATTCATTGACATGTGGTCACGCATCCAAAATTACGTAGCTGTACAGTTCTAATGAACAATTCTAAAATATGAGTAAATATTCAGTGATTGAACTGACCGTAATTTTCTTCTCCTTAGACTAAATATTATCTAGTAATGTTCAAAGTATTTATATCTGCCAATTACACTGAATATGCCGTCTGTGTAAGATGTCGTGTAGGACTGGTTACAGCTATCATTACAGTAACAGTTGTTCTATCTGTCAATATTTTATATAAATAGAAGAGAAAAATCGCGTTGTATTTACCACCGATTAAGACGCTATGAAACCTTAGAAATGGAATCGCTCAATTTTGTACAGCGTCAGTTGTACTTTTAAGAGATTGTTGGTGAGAGTGTTTAGCGATAAACAGTGTTGGGAAGAAGGAACGTATTTCGTACACCGACAAGCGTTAACTCACTTTGTTTCCAATAATTGATATTGCACAGAAGAGTACTAAGACAGGATTTGTCTTAATGTGACATCATAGGTAATGTTGACCACTGACGGGTATCTGCTAAGTGACAGGGCATACCCTTCGCACACCACTACCAACGTCATGTTAATAGAAAAATTATAGGAGTATCTCAGATGATCAATATAAAGGCAGTAAACTCATACGAAATGGGTAGTTTTGTTGATAGGCCAGATACAGAAAATTCAAAAGCGAGTGAAAAAACGCGGGGATTTTTCGTTTATCAAGAGCAGAAGCTGTAAATTTAATTATACATTCAATTCGTATCAAGATATAAATGTTAAAACTTTTGTTTACTATTTATTTGTAATTATAATTTTAGTGTTGTACCTGATGCTGTTATGAGAAACTGATGTTTATCTTAAAACATTAGAAAACGGTTAAATTACCTGTGATACAAACTTTTAAGCGGTAATAGAACGAGAGGAATAAGAATGCATAGCTAACAGTCGAATACATGGGAAACCTAGTGGCCACTATCCTTAACAAACGGAAAGTACATAAAGAAGAAAAAGACTAAGAAATATGCGTCTGAATCCAGAAAGTGATATCGACTTTGTGCTTTTACCGCCGCACTTGCGCCAGAGATCATTTGGCAGCAGATACTGCCGGAACGGTGGCGAGTATTCTGGCATTCGTTCCTGTTTCCTCTTTCTCGAAAGTTGGGGAGAAACTACTGCAGAGGCTTTAACTTGGCTCGGTACAGCTTTAGTCCTGCTTTGCGGGTAGCGGAAGTGGATTAGCACGAAAGCATTTCTGCTACGGCGTTGGGAGCCTTGGTGTACACGCCAGAACACAGGCAATTTAACACAATAAGTGATGCCGATTTTGAATTAAAACTTAAGGTTTCATTTTTACATAATGGCCGAGTAACTTAATACGAATATTCTTTGATAATAATTAAACAGTACGCGCTCTTAGCGGAGGTTGTCATGTTTGAATAAATTCACTGATAACTGACAGTTTATCTCTGTATACTCAAAAATGTTATTGTTTACCGGACATCAGTTCTCAGAATTTATAGGATCTTCCTTCTCGAAGAAACTAATTTCGCCAAAGCCAGAACTACGAATAGAACAGCACACATTCACAGCGTATGACAATAATGAAACATGACATAGGTAGAAGAACTATGTAATAGTATTTGGAAGAACTTTACATAGAACGTGGGTCCGTTAACGAGCCGTGTGCGAGAAAACTGAGAATGTGTAGCTACGAACTAAGTAATGTTTTACTTAGTACAAATGTGTTCCGCCTCAAATATTACACACAGTTCACTGTGGAGGAGTTCAGTACATGCATGACGGTGCACCAGCAAATTTCACTGCTGGCGTAAGACGTCATCTAACACTAGAATAAGATTCACGATGAAGGGGTCGAGCAAAATCATGTGTTCCCACTCTTTGCCGGTATCGTCTGAAAAGTAGGAGTTGAAGTTAATTATACAGCAATAGGGAACCGGGGATAGACTCACAATTGATAAATTTGTGCAGGAATTAGACATATCGCCTAAACGCCTTTTCCCCCTTCCCTCCGTCTACCTTATCCTACCCCTTCTTTTTCTCAATTTTGTAATCATCCCTCCTACTTCTGTCAAGCTCCTCCCCCCTTCCTCTCTTCGCCCCCCCCCTCTCTCTCTCTGTCTCCCCTCCTTTCCCTTTCACTATTCTCATTGCCTCCTCTCCCCACATCACGTCTTTGTCCACGTGCCCACCCCACCCCCGTTCTTTCTGACCTTGACTATTATTTATTAATATTGGAAACAATACTTCGACAAGGAATGGATGTCGCTTAAAATGAATCTGTAAATCGGTTGGGATCATTGGTGCATGGCGTATAAGAGAGACTTATCCAGCTGCTGGGTCTCTGTTGAGAGCAACTTCAGTTTCACATAATTTTAATTTGCGAACGATTAAGATAAAATTTCGGTGGACGATAAATACAATTTTCCAGTTTTACCTTAAAAGTGGCTGCGAGGAAGAACACAAAACAGCACACTGTCGTGTATACAATTTTTGTTTTAAATTACGAGTAGGCAGAAGGAATGTATACGAAAGAAAACAATTTTTCGAATGGTTTTTATGCCCTGGTATCTTACTTAAATGTAGTTGCGAGAAAGGAGACGATGAGACACGTTTTCACAACCTGTACATTGTTGTTTAAAAATATATAAAGCCCAGGTCTATCTAAATGTTTGTTAGCGAATCATGTAACAACTTGAAGTAAATTAGTCAAGAACTTTTCGAGATTTCTTAGAAACATTAAACAAGTTCTTTTCTTTATATACTCATAATTGTATACATTATCTACGTTTAAAAGAAAATTCGGATGTGTTTGAAACATTTCGCAACTTAACACAGAGACGCAGGATTGTATCCAAATGGTGGGACACGATATGCAACATCGTTTTAAGGTAGGTCATGGGCGAAATTTAAACCCAGTTAAATGGGGATTTAATCGGAAAGTTAACCTTTCGAGTAAATTAATTCTAACCATGACAATACGCCTCCCTGAAGTTAGTTGTAGCCATTTGCAAATATCCCCTTTGAGGATCGAACTTCAGTGGAATTTTCTTGCTTCAGTTATCATGTACTTCGAGATTTCGTTGTTAATTATGATGAATATTGTGTAACAGACTCAAGAGTGCGAGAACGTGGGCTCCAAACTCGTTCATTCCTCCACATGCAGGTCTTGTTATCTTCCGAGCTCTTCCGAGACGAACGCAAAGCCTAGTCAATTTTTATAACGCCCAAATTAATTTATGATTCGGTTTTGTTATGGTAACACATCTTGTCTAACTTCTACCAACTGCCAAACATTATGGTTGAATAAGAGCATCCTTGAATGATCATTTATATCTCACTGCTCTTCAGCTACTATGCGAGTAACTTTCCTGAAGTATAACAAACTTTTGATACAACGAATTTTTCTTATAACGAATCGCGAAACTTCCATTGAAGCGGTAGAGGGCACTTTCAATGGTTACCTAAAAATCGTTGAAGTATGTTTTTCAAAATGTTGATTCTGTTGCGTTGTTTCAAAATGGGTGTGTCAGCTATCCATTTTCCAGATACCTTATCATGTAGTTAAATGATACAGTGCTACACCTCAGCGTATCCCTCATTTATGGAACTCTTACATTTTACCCTTACAGACGATGTGGTTCTTTTTGAAGCCACCAAGAATTTTCTCATTTCGTGTCACATGCACACTACCTACACCTATAGCAGTAGTAAAGTAAAGACGATTGGGGCGCATTTTGTTTCTGTTGTTTGAGTACATTCACGGACAAGCATACATTCAGGAGAAAATTGTCACCCCACCTCCGCCTCCCCTTAACCTATTGTTATGCTAACTGATTTGTGATCCCTGGGGTTGATTTATATCCTGAGAAACCCCCACCTCTCTCCCCCACCCTTCTCCACCCTTCTAGGAAAAGTGTTGCTGATCCTGGAACGCTCTTGTCACCCTGATGCAGTGGAATGGTTTGAGGATGCATTTTGTAGCTCACAGATACTATTGCCTGTGCTGGAGCTATTTTTGATTTTTGAAATAGCTTGTCAGTCCAGTGCAGGAGACAGCTTTGTCCTATTCTACTGCCCTAGACTGAATGAACCATAGGTGCTCACCTTTCTGTATGGGCCACTGCCGCCAGCCAGAAGTTCGAAATTGGCAGGACGTCCGCTGGAAGAATTTTCTTTATTTTAGCAGAGAAATCAAAATTACAGTTATCCTACAGTCTTGCTGTTGGAAATTTAAATGAACACAACTGCTTGAAATTGGCAAGATGATACAAAAACGGTATCATGAAGAAAAAATGGTCCACACATAGAAAAACACTTCAAAATAGATAACTGGAACAAAACCATAAATTCCGCCTACACATCGGGAAATGCTTTTTAAATGGTCTGATCATAACAGCATATCACGAAAAACTTTGAACAACGTATAGAAGAACATCCGAAGGAGAAAGCACATGTTCCAATAACACGCTGCTCGTTATGATATAAAAATTCATCTCTTCAGGTACAAACACACACACCGAAAAACATCAATGAAATACTCTCGCAACAAAATAGAATATCGCAAGAAAAACATCGATGAAAATTCTCCTAATTACATAGTGATAAAAAAGGGATAATTTTCACTGTGCTAAGAAAGCAATAGTGAAATAAAACCATAAACCGGTCTGCACATACAAAACAGCATGTCTTGTGGAGAAAATCCTGACCAGTAGTAAATTTTTGTATTTTGAAATAATAGCAGTAAAATAACACGTGATTCCGCCGTTAGGACTTGTCCCACGACAGTGGGCACAAGCCCAAGCTCACAGATTTTGGGGTGCAGCTCCCTTTGATCTCACAGTCCAGCGGCAAAGAACCGAAAGTCAGCGTTCTTTGACATGAAACATCAGTGAAAACACCTCCACTCTCCTTCAAGTGGCTACTTCCTGTTGTAATACGTGCACCTCAAACCGCAGACCACGTTGTTCTCCCCTACTGAATACTGTGCTGTTATTGGCTATTGTTGAATCACTGAAGTTATGTAAAGCCTGCTCCCACCTCCAGTCGTCCTCATTCTACTGTTGTCCGTGGTTGTGGCTGTGTGCCTGTGCCCTTGTTTGCACACTAACCATCGCCCTTTATTAGTAACCTAAGGCAAGATGAAGTGTCCAGCTAACAGCAGCAGCAATGCCAGTGGCAAATGCCCTAAGCAATCAGAGGATTGGGAATCACTTCAACTGGCAACTGTAACTGGCTCTTTTTTATTGATTCTTTCAGTAAGGATTTCATAGTGCTGAATGCTTGTTGTAATATTTTTTCAGCATATCTCCACCAAAACCTGGATCAGCTGGAAACAGAGTTGCTTTTATTAAGTAGTCAATGAGTCTGAGACATTGATTTTGTTAAGAAAATTTCATTCTAAAATTTCATCATAGTGCTGTGGATGTTTAAATTGTTTGCTGTTACTTTGTAATCGATGGATCTGAGGCACATTATTTGTTGTTGTAAATGGTTTTGGGATCAGGACCAGGGAGGGAAGGAGGCTGTGATACCATCCACATCACAGCTATTGTGTAAGTATCTAGTCTTAAAAAATTGTGCTTCTTAGTTTTCATGTGTATATTTTTTTTATTATACCAATATGTTGTAAGAGATGTAGAAAAGCTGGATCTATGGATCCACAGCGGTTCAAGCGAAAGTGATGAGATGTCACAATGGTTTGAGGAGACGAGAAAGGCAGGTGATTGCCAATGACCTGAGGGATATGTCACAGAGCGAAATCTATTTAGGTAATTTTAATACATATTGACATGGCTGACATAAAATGATGCTGTGCCCTGTAAGATGGACATTGTCGCTGTATGGGAAGCAGTCAGACCCACAGCACAACTCCAGTCTGACACCCATGGGCCACCCCCCCCCCCCCCCCCTGCCACAAATGGCTCAGGGTTGTGGCAACAAAGAACTTCGCAGCCAAGGCTAGACTGCTCACACTGAGGCAGTGCAACATCTCCTCCCCAACATTCTTGCCCAGACTACAAGTTACGCCCACCTCCTTGCCCCTCATTGCAGCCACCATCAATATTGCCAATGTCTAGTTATAGTTGTAGTAGTAGAATTAGTGGCTAGCAAAAGTGTCCTCCCCATATTTTCAGTCGAGGACATCAGATTAGTACCTCCGTGCACCTATTCGAATATCAGTGATTGTGGATGTTTTTGAGGAGCGAAACTCGTTAACTGGGGTACTGTGACCCTGTAGGGGTTCCAAAAGCTTACCTTCCTGTTCTGGAAACGGAGCTTCTCAAGGTTGTCAATGGTCTGTTGTAACCTCCATTAAATGCACAGTAATGCTGTGCTTCGAACTGCTGCATTCTCCAAACAAGCCTCTGGAACTGAAGAGACAAGCTTTCATTTTGGTGGTAAAATGGCTTAATATCACATAGCGTGTCAACCATTGAATGGTTTCGTTAGTCCACTCTGAGTGCTATACTGGATCGGTTTTCTGAGATGGAAGTTAGAGGGTCAGCTAAAGTACTCAGTCGACTGCCAAATAGAGGATGATGGTATACCAAGCTTCCTAAGGATATAGCTGATAAGAAGGTATGTACTAGTGTCGAAAATAAAATTGACGAGGCTTGTTTTGTGTAGTCAGTATACTAGATTGTGAAAAACATTACACAAAAAACTTGTAGTGCACATCACAATATGGTAGATACCTTGACGTTCATAAGTGTTATAGCTTTGGTGACGTTAAGCTCCCCATCGAGATCCAGGACATATCAAAATTTGAGGCACAGAATACCAGAATAATGGTTCGTGTTTATGACCTAAAGAAATTCAAGTCAGATGAGCAGAACAAGCATTATGAACATATAGTTGTCAGACCCCTCCAACTCTTGCAGTTTACAGGTGATGTGAACATGCCGCTGTTTTCAGATCAGAAAAATAAAAACAAATACAATTATCATTATTGCTGGATCAGGGACATGTTCCAATTCATTTTATCACAAATGAGTAAATACAGGCATAAATAACATATTAGCTTATGGTGTCCGACTGCCTTTTCCTTAGACAAGTTATTGGCAATGCATATAGTAGATTAAAAGACACAGTATATTTTCAAATGCCTATCGAGGAAAAAAAGTTCATGAATTTAAGAACTCCCACTACCAGAAGCGAGGCCCATTTGTGTTTTATGTTAACTTCGAATGCTCCTTGCTCCTCTGACCCACTGTGAATATGGCCCTACAGCCTCATATACTATCTTAACAGAAAAACAAGTATCATATGTGGCAACATACTAAGTGGTATCATCCTATGATTAGAGTTTTAAAGCGGTGTAAATCTTATGTTGGAGGTAATCCTATGATTTGGCTTTCCACTGAGCTTTAAGAATTTCCAAGAGAGGTTGATAAGCCTTCCAGGATCAGCAACACTTTTCCCAGCAACAAATCCTAGGAGAATGAAGATCTGTATACGAAGGTGGTTGATGGCCATATTTGACGGCTGCTGTTGTACAGAAATGCGGAAACTCGTCATAGGAACCACTGCCATCTTAACAGGGAAGTTCCATGACGCCATCCATAATACATCTAACCACGACACATATTCGTCTTTTTTTTAATGATTTAAGTGGTAAGACGCTGACCTTCTTCCTGAGCACTTGGCTAATTTAGGCATGAAGACTGGTGAGGTCGTGTCCTGCCTGAGAGTGTTGAGAAATGTATTTCATTATTCAAATGAATGGCACCTAGAAGGCTCCACATCCTTTATGTGGTAATCACTCCAGAAACTTACTGAAGCTCCACATCACTTGAGTTTCATTTCCCAACGAGGAAAAGTTTCAGGTTGTGACTGCAAAGGGAGTTTACCCATACAAGTATCTGGCCAATCTGGCAAAACTCAATGAAATCAGGCTAACAGGCGTAACTGCATTCTCCAACAACTCTTCAGGTGATAACAGATGCAGAGTATGAGTATGCTCTGAATGTCTGGCAGGAATCCAACATCCCCACTTTAGGAGAGTTCTCTCAGCTTTACATGGACATGGACATGTTTCCAAGAGTGTTTTCTAGAAATTCTGGAATATCTATGTGATCACTTAACTATGGACTGATGCTGACACGCCTTTTTTTTTTTTTTTTAGCGAGTGGTGTGTGGGGAACTTTGTGGAAATGTCAGTAGGCACACCGAGGCAAATAATCCAAGTACGGGAGAGAAGTTCAATTCATCAATTTGTTAGAATTACCTCATGCACTTGGATGTCAATAACCTATACAGGCATGCCATGCAACAATTACTGCCGATAGGCGAGTTGCGATGGGTGTCAAAAACTGCAAGGGATTATATAGAGTAAATCAAAGGTATTGTGGCTGATTCTGATGTAGGGAATTTCATGCAGGCTGACCTCACATACCTTATTAGCTTGCATGATGCGCATGCTGATTTGTCATTCTGTCCAGAGCGACTAATTCCATGAGGTGGCTCCACCCCAAAACTGCTGACAATGTCAGGGTCTAAGCAAAGATAGATTATTCATTATCAGAATCTCTCACAGTGTTGTAGATGGCATGTGGCTGGTAGGAATTACCTAGGCTATCTCCTTCAATTAATCTCCACAGTTGAAGGCGTAGCGTATATTGATAGTAAAACGAAACCAAGGGCTTCAGCAGTGTGTGACTTTGAAAAAGAAATTTTTACATTAATGATTAATTAAATTCTCGGCAAAACATTGGATAATTTGAAGAAGCATCATGAAATTTTGATTAGAAGCGAGTGGGGTGGGTGTTAGGACATAACAAAAATGCATCATCACACCAAATTTTGAATGGGTCAGAGTATTCATTGAGAACTTTGTTGCTGTTGAGACAGTAAAGATTGCAGAAGAGTTCATGAAATCTATCAATGTGGGAATGTGCACATTAGACCTGTCCAAATTTCACATGTGCTACTTTCATTATGAGTTCACGAAAACTCATTTCACATATCCGAAGTTGCTTTGTATGGACGCAGGAAAATTCATTTCTCAGTTGAATGGCTGGAATCCATATGTAGCAATGAGGTGCTACAGTCATAGATTCGACACGTCTGGATGCATGATTACTAATCTTTATGGTATCGTTTCACACAACAGGAAGGTTATCAGGTAATGAAAGATGAGGTAAATGGGTCACTGATTGTGTAGTATGTAGATCTGAGAGAAAAATGTATGTGTATCGCACACTGAAGGATGCCACACAGAGCCAGGCTAAGAGCAGCATTGAGAGCCGTCTCGATTGAAGACTATTTGCAGTGCCTCTTCTACTTCGCTGCAGCCACAGCGTATGGTGTCGCAAACTTGTATTCGATCGAGAGGACATGAGGTGTACACTGTACTACAATCTAAAGTTGGCCTGTCATTTCATGACGATAAAACGGTCATCTGTGATGACAGGGTTGAAACTATCCCATATTATTCGCTTGTTGAGACAGAGGGGCGGGAGACTAAGTGGGAGAGAAAGAGACGGAGTAAATGTTGCACAATAGTATGACCTTTTTATCATAGTGTAAATAATTGGTGTGTGTGTGTGTGTGTGTGTGTGTAAATACTTATTTATTTACTTATGCACACAGTGTGCGTGAGGAATGCGTTCTGTGTTCTGTGTAACCTTGTAAATATGTACGCTGTAAAAAAAATATTTGAGGCACAATGTGCATCGACAAACTGTGCTTGTGAAATATCGGCACACCTTATGTGCATATATTCACCTTGCATATCACGTAAATAGAATATTTTGTAAGTTTCACCATCCGCTCGCTATCCAATTCTGATTAGCTTTTAAGTGTAGCTGTGTATACACATAGTTGACAGTCCATTGTTATTGTGGCTGTTATTGTTGTATAACAATCATCTAACTGATACAACTGGGACTGTGCACTTTATTCGTAGTGCACTAGCTTTAGCGTAGATTTTTGTAGCTGAAAATTGTAAATTTTTCAACTAATGATTTTTTTATTATTGTGCAAAAAAGTATCTCTCCATTGAAATATCAAAACCAAATTGTATCTCACGGGTCATACTACATCAGTGAGAATTGAATAAACGAAAAAATTCCTTACGATACGTCTTTGTCGTTATTTACAGAAAACCTATCACAGTTGTGTATATAAGGATGTACAAGACAAAAATACATTAACTTTACAACATTAGTGTGAGTTCTAAGATGGATGCTAACAATATAAGTATGTAATGGTGGCATGGGATTATGCCTATAGTGCAGCATATGTTTTGTTATGGGAGCAGGTAGCACATGACCGTGTCCACTTCCAGAGACACATAGCAAACATGTCTAAAATATTATCTCCTATGCTTAAGAAGAACAACACATATGGTAAAGTTATATACTAAGTGCGAAAGAAACGTACACTGACTGTGAGGTAAAAAGTCATTTACATTTCATCCACTTTAAAAGTCATTTTACCTTTTCGTAAGCAGACACAACGCTATTTTCACACATCATCTTCTTGAGTCGATGGGATTCCAGGTCTTGAATTGCAGCAAACCTGAGGTTTCACTTCATTGAAGTGATGTTCTCTTCGCCTTTGATGTGGACATGGTATCCGTGTGGTCGAATAACTAAAGCGACGTTATCATATCCTTGTAGGGTATACCATGATCAACCCACTAAACTACGTGGTAGAGTCTTGTTAGCCACTTTGCAGTCCTCCGTGTTTTAGCACGCATCACAGCCTTGAAAGCCCTTGGTGACGCAATGCTGGCTGAGAATCTCTATACTACGCTAGCATTTTCTGTGTACGTTATGAATGCAGCATCTTCAAATATGAATTGCCTACGCTCATTGTCACAGAAACTGTTGGTCTGAATGATGTTTACACCTGGAGATACTATTGTGAAACGCTCGGAGTATGGCTCAGCCCCTGTTCATTTATACAGCTCGTTGCAAGACAGCAGGGAGCAGGCAGTAGTCAATCACGCAGTCATGTAGAAGTAGAGCATACACCGCCGAGCGTTCTGGGAAATTTGCCAGAGATTCAAATTCAGTTTGCACATCTATAGGTCCAGATTTAATTATCTCGCTCTGTTTTGAGCAGTTTGTTAGGGTGATTGGTTCCAGCTCCCCCTTCCTCTTCATAGTATGAAGCATAGAGCCTTGTATACACGTCATATGCTACACTCTATGCAGATCTATTCTACTGAATGCGGACTGTGGCTTTAGTTAACCTGCAGTTCACAAATTTTGTGGAATAGTTTACTATAATCTTTCTTTTATTGGTTTGAAACAAAAGTATAAATCTGGGCGTCTACAATTAAACATAGATTTTAATAGCCCACATTTGTTTGCTTGCAGTCTGCAACACTGCGCACATGGTTTCAAACGCTGCTCATTCGATACAGTGATGTGGTGCATTTTAGCTTATTATTTTATTGATGGTGATATCGTTCTCCTCTTGAGCTTCTTTAATGTATGAGTTGTTATCGATTGCACTCTGTACCATAATACGTTCCAGTTAAGCATTCATAACAATTCACCCAATGTCAAAGTATCCAATAAGCAGTTTTAGAGGTACACATGGAAAGAAAATAATGTTTCTGGTCAGATGAGTAGACGGTAATATAAATAGCAACAGAAAAAGATATAACAGGAGTAGGATTCGTTATGAATCGAAAGGTAGGGTGAAGAGTTTCTGTGAACAGTTCAGTGATAGGGTTCTTATTGTCTGAATCGACAGCAAACCAACACCCACAATGATATTTCAGGTATACATGCCGACGTCGCAAGCTGAAGATGCAGAGGTACAGAAAGTATATGTGGACGTTGGAAGAGGATTACAGTATGTAAATGGAGATGAAAATGTAAAAGTCATGGGGAACTGGAATGCAGTTGTAGAGGAAGGGCTTGGGACAAGGAATGAAAGAGGAGGAAGACTAATTGAGTTCTGCAATAAATTTCAGCTAGTAACAGCAAATACTCTGTTCAAGAATCACAAGAGGACGATGTAAACTTGGAAAAACTCCGGGAGATATAGGAAGATTTAATTTAGACTACATCATGATCAGATACCGAAATCAGAAACTGAATTGTAAGGCGTACCCAGGTGTAGATATAGACTCGGATCACAATGTGATAGTGTTGATGAGTATTCTGAAGTTTAAGAGATTAGTTAGGAATAATCAATACACAAAGAAGTTGTTTACGGAAGTACTAAGGGATGACGATACACGCTTGAAGTTCACTAAGGCTATAGGTCCAGCAATAAGGAACAGCTCAGTAGGCAGTACAGTTGAAGAGGAATGGACATCTCTAAGAAGGGCAGTCACGGAAGTTGGAAAGAAAAACATAGGTACGAAGAAGCTGACTGCAAAGAAATGATGCGTAACAGAAGAAATATTTCAGTTGATCGATGAAAGATGGAGATACCAAAATGTTCAGGGAAATTCAGGAAAAAAGAAAGACAAGTTGCTGACGGATGAAATAAACAGGAATTTCAGTGAAGCTAAGAGGAAATGGCTGCATCAAAAATGTGATGAAATTGAGAAAGAATTGATTGTAGGAAGGACTGACTCAGCATATTGGAAAGTCAAAACAACCTTCGGTTACATTAAAATCAGATGTAGTAACATTAACAGCGCAGCAGGAACTCCAATGTTAAATGCAGAGGAGACAGCGGATAGGTGGAAAGAGTACATTGAAAGTCTCTAGGGGAGGGGGGAGGGCGGAGGGGGGAGGGGGGAGGGGGAGAATAAGAAACAGGAGTCTATTTAGAGGAGATAGAGAATCCTGTGTTAGAATCATAATTTAAGAGAGCTTTGGAGGACTTAAGATCAAATAATGCAAAAGGGAAAGATAACATTTCAGCAGAAATGGCAACAAAACGAATATTCACGTTGGTGTGTAGAACGTATCAGTCCGGGGACATACCATCTAACTTTCAGAAAAGCATCATCCACACAATTCCAGAGACTGCAAGACTACGCTGACAAGTGCGAGAATTATCTCAAAATCAGCTTACCAGCTCATGCATCCAAGTTACTAGCAAGAATTATACACAGGAGAAGGGAAAATAAAATTGGGGATGTCCTGGATGACGATCAGTTTGGCTTTAGAAAAGGTAAAGGCACGAGAGAGGCAACTCTGACGTTGTGGTTGATAATGGAATCAAGACTAAAAGAAACTCAAGACACGTTCACCGGATTTTTCGACCTTTAAAAAGTGTTCAATAATGTAAAATGGCACAAGTGTTCGAAATCCTGAGAAAAATGACAGTAAGCTATATGGGAGACTGGTAATATACAATATGTAGAAGAACCAAGAGGAAATGATAATAGTGGACCACCAAGAAAGAAGCGCTCGGATTAAAAAGGTTGTAGGACAGGGATGTAGTTTGCCCCCATACTGATCTGTATATCAAACAAGCAATGATGGAAATAACACGTTAAGGAGTGGAATTAAAATCAATGATCCTATTCGTTGCTGACACTGCTATCCTGAGTGGAAGAAGAATTACACGATATGCTGAATGGAATGGCCTAATAATGAGTACAGAATATGGATTGACATAAACAGAAGAAAGACGAAAGTAATGAGAAGTAGCAGAAATGAGAACAGCGAGAAAATCAACATCAGGATTGATGGTCATGAATTAGATGGAGTTAAGAAATTCTGCTAGTTAGGCAGCAAAAGAACCAATGACAGTCGGAGCAAGGAAAACATCAAAAGGAGACTAGAATTGGCAAAAAAGGCATACCTGGCCAAGAGAGTTCTACTAGTATCAAACATGGGCCTAAATTTGAGGAAGAAATTTCAGAGAGTGTGCGTCTAGTGTACAGCATTGTATGGTAGTGAAACGTGGGCTGCGGGAAAACTGACCAGAAGGGAAACTAATCATTCGAGGTGTGGTGCTACAGGCGAAAGTTGAAAATTAGATGGACTGATAAGGAATGAGAAGGTTCTGCACATAATCGGAGATGAAAGGAATGTGTGGAAAACACTGATAAGGAGAAGGGACAGGATGATGGGACATCTGTTAAGACATCAGTTTTTGTGATACTAGAGGGAGCTGTAGAGCACAAAAACTGTAGAGGAAGACAGATATTGGAATACATTCAGCAAATAATTGAGGACGTAGGTTGCAAGTGCTACTCTGAGGTGATGAGGTTGGCAAGGGGAGGAATTAGTGGCGCACTGTATAAAAAAAATAATTAGATTCAGTAAATCTCTTTTACTTTTTCACTGTTCTACCAAGTGACTAGTCTACGAACCATCCAGCGTTTTCTAAATCGTTCAAATCCGAGGAAGAAGCAGACATACACGTATTAAGAATTGATACTGTGAGTACATTCATTTTGGTCAAACGTGGCCCTGTTCAGTTCATATTGTACTTCATGAAACAGGAATGATGAAGTATTATGTGTTGCGATGCCATTATAGCAATACCATCCAATTTCGTGAATGATCCATGAAAATATATGAAACACTTCCTTCCTTCCTGAATTATTCACCAAGTCGATATCTTTGTAGTTGTGAGGTGGTATTACTCGACGGCTACCGCTGGGTACCGGTGTTGATTGCTCGGTCAGCGTCACCATACTTGTAACAGGTTTATCATTGTTTTGTGTCAGATAGGTCATATATCAGATTAACAGTGTAGGGTAATGTTGGTGGTTTGTTTGTGCGTCAGTGTGCGATCTTCTCGGTCTCCCTGCTGTAGCCTGTCGGTCGTCATTAACAGCAGCTGGCATATCCAATCAACGTTGCTGTTATGCAGAGGCTTGCCGATGTTGTCGCTTGTGGGTGTATGTTAACTTCCCATAGGTGGTTTTGCCCTATCTAGTAGTCTTTCGCCGCTTATGATTCCACCTACGGTTGTAACGAACGGCATCCGACCACCCATTAAAGTAGGTATGCCAGAATGAATGGTAACCATGCCGACAAAGGCACAAGAAGAAGCAGAAATAAAAATAATCTTTTCCTGGGATCTTTAGTGACGTCCATCAAAGCAGTCGTTGGATCAAGCAGAGTTATATAGACTTACTTACGTTTTATTCCACATATTAGCGCTTGACAACAAGGCCGTCTATTCCTCTGAGACAGTCTTATGGGCACCCTCACCCTTCTATCATATTCGATAGACACAACTACAAGGAGAAGGCAGAAGCTTATCTGCAGAGATAGTCCAACAGTAATGGAAATGAAACAGTCATCTACACTACTGACCATTAAAATTGCTACACCAAGAAGAAAGGCAGATATTAAACGGGTAATCATTAGACAAATATATTATACTAGAACTGACATGTGATTACATTTTCACGCAATTTGGGTGCATAGATGCTGATAAATCACTATCCAGAACAACCACCTCTGGCCGTAATAACGGCGTAGATACGCCTGGGCATTGAGTCAAACAGAGCTTGGATGGCGTGTACAGGTACAGCTGCCCTTGCAGCTTCAACACGATACCGCGGTTCATCAAGAGTAGTGACTGGCGTATTGTGACGAGCCAGTTGCTCGGCCACCATTGGCCAGACGTTTTCAATTGGTGAGAGATCTGGAGAATGTGCTGGTCAGGGCAGCAGTCGAACATTTTCTGTATCCAGATAGGCGCATACAGGACCTGCAAGATACGGTCGTGCATTATCCTGCTGAAATGTAGGGTTTCGCAGGGATCGAATGAAGGGTAGAGCTACGGGTCGTAACACATCTGAAATGTAGCGTCCACTGTTCAAAGCGAACAAGAGGTGACAGAGACGTGTAACCAATGGCACCCCATACCATCACCGGGTGATACGCCTCTATGGAGATGCCGAATACACGCTTCCAATGTGCGCTCACTCCGATGTCCCCAAACACGGAAGCGACCATCACGACGCTGTAAACAGAACCTGGATTCACCCGAAAAAATGACGTTTTGCCATTCGTCCACCCAGGTTCATCGTTGAGCACACCATCGCAGGCGCTCCTGTCTGTGATGCAGCGTCAATAGCAATCGCAGCCATGCTGCTGCAAACGCCGTCGAACTGTTCGTGCAGATGGTTGTTGTCTTGCAAATGTCCCCATCTGTTGACTCAGGGACCGAGACGTGGCTGCACGATCCGTTACAGCCATGCGGATGCCTGTCAACTCGACTGCTAATGATACGAGGCCGTTGGGATCCAGCACGGCGTTCCGTATTACCTTCCTGAACCCACCGATTCCATATTCTGCTAACAGTGATTGGATCTCGACCAAGGCGAGCAGCAATGTCACGATACGATAAACCGCAATCGCGATAGGCTACAATCCGACCTTTATCAAAGTCGGAAACGTGATGGTACGCGTTCCTCCTCCTTACACGAGGCATCACGACAACGTTTCGCCGGCCGTAGTGGCCGAACGGTTCTAGGCGCTACAGTCTGGAACTGCGCTAACGCTACGGCTGCAGGTTCGAATCCTGCCTCCGGCATGGATGTGTGTGATGTTAGGTTCAATTAGTTCCAAGTTCTAGGGGACTGATGACCTAAGAAGTTAAGTCGGATAGTGCTCAGAGCCAATTTTGAACAACGTTTCACTAGGCAACGCCGGTCAACTGCTGTTTGCGTATGAGAAATCGGTTGGAAACTTTCCTCATGTCAGCACGTTGTAGGTGTCGCCACCGGCGCCAACCTTGTGTGAATGCTCTGGAAAGCTAATCATTTGCGTATCGCAGCATCTTCTTCCCGTCGGTTAAATTCCGCTTATGTAGCACATCTTCGTGGTGTGGCAATTTTTATGGCCAGTAGTGTATGTCTACATCGCGTAAACTGCTCAATAGAGGAGAGAAAAAGCGGAGAGGTATTTAGGTGCCGCATCATCCCGCACCAGCACTGTACAGAGGTTGTAGCTGTAGTTGCAGCTGTAGCTATAAGGAGTGCAGCCATGTAGACGCCGAAGGCGACGGCGGCGCGTCGTTCGATTTTTGTAGCTGCGGGTTTACGACGGGCAACAGGTCTGGCCATTAAGGGACACTGCCTGCAGCGACCCGTGTTTTACTGCGATCTGATATTTCTGTCCCCGGCGCCCGACAGAACGGTCTCGGGCAGTTCGTGTCCCGACAAGGAGACGCGGGCGTAGGGAGCGAAGGCCGGAGAGGACCCCAAACAGCAGAAACAAAAGGTCACACTGCTGAATGACCACCCATTCACTATATGTCCTTACTCTGCATCTTCTGTTGACTGCGTGCACCGAAGCAGGTGGTGGATATCTGTCTGCGATAGCCAAAATTGAAGCCAAGAGACTACTGCATACCTCGCCATAACCGGAGCATCATGAAACTGGCATGCAACAAATGTCAAATTGAAACTTCCTGGCAAATTAAAACTGTGTGCCGGACCGAGACTCCAACTCAGGACCTTTGCCTTTCGCGGGCAAGTGCTCTACCATCTGAGCTACCCGAGCATGACTCACGCCCCGTCCTCACAGCTTAACTTCTGCAAGTACCTCGTCTCTTACCTTCCAAAGCTGTGAGGACGGAGCTTGAGTCGTGCTTGGGTAGCTCAGTTGGTAGAGCACTTGCCCGCGAAAGGCAAAGGTCCCGAGTTCGAGTCTCGGTCCGGCACACAGTTTTAATCTGGCAGGAAGTTTCATATCAGCGCACACACCGCTGCAGGGTGAAAATCTCATTCTGGAAACATCCCCCAGTCTGTGGCTAAGCCATGTCTCCGCAATATCCTTTCTTTCACGAGTGCTAGTTCTGCGCGGTTCGCAGGAGAGCTTCTGTAAAATGAAAACCTCATTCTGAAATGTCGAATTGTCATGAGTTGTTCTAAATGATCCAGTATAATAATGGTTAGCTTTTCAGTATAGACGCACAAAGTAGACAGAAGTAACCGAAACTACGTTGTGTACACAAAGTAAGATCACGCAACGGATTTCTCATTCAGAAAGCACATTTGAATGTGGATTCATTGTGAGAATATCGTGTCACATTCGTGTAAGAAGAAGAATCGTCTAGCAGCATATGTTGCAGTCTGACAGAGGGAGGACCGTGTCATCTACAACTGCCACATAATGGTGCGTGGCGGAGGGTACTTTTTGTACCACTAACTGAACCCTCCAACCTTGTTCCACTCGCGAATAGCACATTGGAAGAACGGTTGTCGGTAAGCCTTTGTATTGGCCGTAATTTCTCGAACTTTCTCCTCGTGGTCATTAAGTGAGACGTGTGTGGTGGAACTAATATGTTGTCAGACTCTTCCAGGAAATTACTCTCTCTAAATTTTAACAGTATATCTCTCCGTGATGCAGGACGGCTCTCTTTTAACGTCTGCCAATGGAGTTTGTTGAGCATTTCCGCAATGCTCTCGCGCCGGCTGAACGATCCCGTGACGGAAAGCGCCGTTCTTCGTTGGATCTTCTCTGATCAGTCTTACTCGGTACGGATCCCAGACACATGAGCAACAGTCAAGAATCGGTCAAACAAAAGCCTTATATTCTTCAGTTGAAACTTCCGGGCTGAGAGGCCTCTCAGCCCGGAAGTTTTAACTGATGACAACACCGGCCGTGAAAGCCTAAATCGTATGATTAAAAGCTTTATAACCATTTTTCTTTGTGGATCACTGACGTTTTCTTAACATTAAAAAAATGGCTCTGAGCACTGTTGGTTTTAACATCTCAGGTCATCAGTCCCCTTGAACTTAGAACTACTTAAACCTAAGTAACCTAAAGACACTACACACACCAATGCCCGAGGCTGGATTAGAACCTGCGACCGTAGCTGCCGCGCGATTCCGGACTGAGGCGCCAAGAACCGCTCAGCAGCAGCGGCCGTCCCTTAACATTCTTCCTATGAATCTCAGTCTGGCATTTGTTCTTCTCACTATCTGTTTTATGTTGTCATTCTCTAACATTCTGCGTGGTTTCTGTTGTTCTAAGTCGTGTCTCCCTACCATTTTCGTGCAACGACGCTCTGAGCGTGTTTTTTTAGGGCATTGACTAGTTTAAACCTGGCACCTGTTACTGGTAAGGAGACGCCAGACCACACATGACATGTAGAGTTCAGAAGAGTTCAGTGAGACTAGCGATGATATAACCAAATACTTAATGATTTCAGCGTTAGCTCCACTGCACTCCCTGTAAAAGAATCTTAATAATAACTAAATTTAGTGGAAGGGGTGCGAGGCTTTCGTATTTTAAGTTATCTGGTAAAATAACTTCGAAAAAGCAGTTAAGTTTACCACTGGAATTTTTATTCTACTCACAAAACATTGTTTATAAATAGCACTATGGATAAAAGTAAATATTTGAATACAGGATGATAAAAACCAACTGCGTTCAACAAAAATGTGAACGAATATTCCCTGAGTAGGTTTCCAAGTTCTACAATGGATCGAAGGATGACTTATACCATATCACATCTATAATCTAGGTTTAAATTAAGTTTCACAAAAGAGAAAACTATCAAAATGGTCTACAGTGACCCTCAATTATCTTTAATTACTTATCTAACTTCTCGTAAATTAGAGTGGCTGATGTGGCTTCTCAATAATTATATGGTGTTGGATTTGCCTGACACCTTACAATTTCACTAAATGTCGCTCTGGATAGTTACTGCTAGACATATTACGGTACATTCTGCGAAACTGCACTGGTACTGCTCCATCATATTGTACTGTACGTCTCTGAATAACACTGAGTAATGAATGGGTCTGTCGTTAATTCATAGCACGTTCTGTCATGGGATAATGCACATTCGATACAACAGAGCCACGTTATGTCCAATAAAAGTAAACAAAACCTGTATTATGAGTTCCTAGTAATCAGGCTCATCGTCCTTATTTCCTTGCAGGAAATAAAGGATGTACATGTAAATGAACAGCACAGTATTTGTAAACAGTAAGCATGTTAGTTGTAAATAAGCTGGAAAACAGTAATGCTACACAAAGCGGTAGACAAGTTTACTTCTGTATTTACTTAAGCTGTCTTCTCCGGCCCCTGGTTTCCTACCTCAAATTGTTCCATGCAGCATTCTCTATGTCCTGTTACATTTTTGCACGCTCTACGGAAACACCCTGTATAGGACTATTACTGCAAACCATATTACACACAGATGTTGTTTCAGTCTTGTACTCTTAGGTTCATTTTTCACCTATCCGCTTCATTTTGGCATAACTGCTACATTACACTTATGGACATGTGTCCACATCATACTTGATGAAATAGAGATCCTTAGGCTATTACTGCAGCCAACCTGATGACAGGTACTTCTAGTAATAACATAAACATCGTTAGTACACAAACGCCGGCCGGGTGGTCGTGCGGTTCTAGGCGCTACAGTCTAGAACCACGTGACCGCTACGGTCGCAGGTTCGAATCTGCCTCTGGAATGGATGTGTGTGATGTCCTTAGGTTAGTTAGGTTTAAGTAGTTCTAAGTTCTAGGCGACTGATGACCTTAGAAGTTAAGTCCCATAGTGTTCAGAGCCATTTCAAACCATTTTTAGTACACAAACTCGTGCGCCGTGCGAACTCACTTAACAACTCAAAGACAATCCGATACCAGCAGACCGCGTGCTGGAGCGTGGCGCCTTCACAGGAAGAATCTGCAGAACTCTTCAAAGCAGCTGAGCAAGCTCTGACTGGTTTCGGTCGACCACAGCGATGAGCGCCTATATTTATATTCGTACACCTCGTCCAGCTATGCACACAGCCCTCTTGTCCCATGCAGTTCAAAGAATAGTTGTGAGTAGGACATTTGCTTGCGGTTTAGAGATGGGCGCCTTTAACAGACAACTTTAAGTAGTGCAACGAGCTCGCAGGAATTTATGGGTATTCGATTGGCATTTACATTGTTGAAATTTATGCGTGCTTTAAGAATATGCAGAAATGCGATTCTTTTCGAGTTACGTTTAGCATTCGATCGTGCCAGGGTAGCGGATTTTATTCTTGTCTCCACTGATCTCATGAGAATATGTGATAATTGGTATACATTTCTGATTTATCATCCGTACAGTCAAGTGACTCAGAAACAATTCTCTCACCCAAAGGTTTATATTTCATAAGCTTCTCACCTTACTGAAACGCCCTGCTAAACCCGCAGGACAGGACAGGTAGTTTAAGTTGTGGATAGGAGCCAAACTAAGCGGCTGTCAGTTACACTCGAACATACAACCTTTTATTTTATCAAACATTACAAGAGTCAGGAAAAAAATTAAAAAAAAACAGCTTTAGTTTTGGAACTTAATTAGCGGTTGACTGCGCCGTACAATCTCATGCCTTAAGGGCAAGATCACATTAATTAAAAAAAGCCGAAAACCAATAACTTAAAGCTCATCCAAAATCAGAAATTTAAAAGGCAAAGCCTTATCTTAAAACAGTTTCTTAGTTAGGCTGTAAGCCCAGAAAATCTGGCACTTTAAGAGCAAACAACTTAAATTCACAACCGGCTGAAGGCCCACCACTTAAGACTCAATAACATTAATTTTAAAAATGCCAAAGGCTTTATGTAAAACAGTTCTTAAATTAGGCTGAAGACCCAATCCACCTGACGCCTTAGAGGCAGGACAACCTTAATCTAAAAATCGGCTAGAAGCCGTACAAGTACAAACAAGAAGAACAAATAAGAAAAGGCAGTACACCCAAGGGCGCACAGAAGATCCGAGGGTCGGCCCGGAATTCAAACACTGACGCTCTCTTAGGTGAGACAGGCAGTCGGCCCAACCATTGTCAATCCGACGACAACCCAACCGACAAACAGTCAACGGACCCACCAACAAGACAACCTAAGCTTCACCCGACCAGCACACAAGAGGGAGTATAATGGCACAATGTAGAAGGTATTGGCACCCACAACCAATTATACATTCAGCTGTCAAACTACACACCATGCTGGACAGCGACAACACGATGAGGAAAATTCACTACGTGAATTTATGTCAACGGCCAGGGCAGGTAATCGGAACGTTAATGGCCACAGGACAGAAGATTCATGGCAGAAGATTCCGCTGGTGCACTTCAATTCCAATAATCAGGTACAGTTAACCTCCACTGGAGGGTGGCTAAAATTTGCCAAATTGAAAACACTTTGTTGCTCGCGGGAGTATCCCAACAGCCGACAACGAACTCCAAACGACACAATGTGAATAGTCGTGACATGCAGGTAGATTAAGTCAAACCTCATGACCAGGGTCGGTGAGATACGAACCTCGTACAAATGGGAACAGCACCACACACTCAGACACTGCATATAGGCTGCCAGCGGTCTCAGCCAAACTCCGCGCCGCAGAGATTTCCTCGCTGCTCCACGCCAACCGACCAACGGCCCAGGTCTGGAAATGGTGAAAGGACCAAAAATGCGACAACACGATGAGGAAAATTCACTACGTGAATATATGTCAACGGCCAGGGCAGGTAATCGGAACGTTAACTGCCACAGGACAGAAGATTCATGGCAGAAGATTCCGCTGGTGCACTTCAAGTCCAATAATCAGGTACAGTTAACCTCCACCGGAGGGTGGCTAAAATTTGCCAAATTGAAAACACACGTTGTTGCTCGCGGGAGTGTCCCAACAGCCGACAACGAACTCCAAACGACACAATGTGAATAGTTGTGACATGCAGGTAGAGTAAGTCAAAACTCATGACCAGGGTCGGTGAGCCACGAAACTCGTACAAATGGGAACAGCACCACACACTCAGACACTGCATATAGGCTGCCAGCGGTCTCAGCCAAACTCCGCGCCGCAGAGATTTCCTCGCTGCTCCACGCCAACCGACCAACGGCCCAGGTCCGGAAATGGTGAAAGGACCAAATATGCGTCGGCCGATGAGACGACCAACCGAACGACCAACCAACGGTCGTTCTGCTCCAATCTGCCTCTGTCGGTCAGTTCATGTGTGTCGCCAGCGGTGGGCGAGCAGTAGCTGTCGGCGCCCCACCGTCGCTCCGCCCCCGAATTCACTGCTGCTGCGTCCAGAATGCACTGCTGGTCCGTCTCCAACTGACTGGCTGACACACGACGACCTGGAAATACTATCGGTCGCTCCAGAGACCGTACGACAGTGCACTTATCGATACGCGCTGCTGCTTCCGCTCGCAGGAAGTTAGTGACGCCAGTAAATGGAATAAGAAAACGAGGCGGCAGTACCTTAATTGAAGATGACAAACAATTAATGACCTGAACACGAGCCGTGTACGGCTTACTTACTTTGAATTTTCTTTCTGCTCTGTTGTCCAGTAGGAACGTTAAACAGTTTGACCGCCGGCCGGAGTGGCCGAGCGGTTCTAGGCGCTACAGTCTGGAACCACGCGACCGCTACGGTCGCGAGTTCGAATCCTGCCTCGGGCATGGATGTGTGTGATGTCCTTAGGTTAGTTAGGTTTAAGTAGTTCTAAGTTCTAGGGGACTGATGACCTCAGCAGTTAAGTCCCATAGTGCTCAGAGCCATTTTTTGAAGCAGTTTGACCTGATACATTGTACTCATCTGTGAAAGATAACTTTGTGTGTTTCATCTTCGCGAATGTATGAACTTGCGCACCTTCATTTGTTCACGAATTCAACCATGTATCCATACTTTCTACGTTTGGGTATTTAAGATTTATTACACAAAAATATGTCTCGTTCACTTCCTTTGTAATTATTCCAGGGCTAATGGAGCCTAAATATGTAGCGCACAAAATTCTCTTCAATGTGAATTTTAACCGCCTCGGGTAAGACTACGTAATACAGTACTTAGAGACACGTGACAGCAGAGACGGCGACATCGGAAATTATTTCTTCCAGCACACCAGCATACAAATCTACATGTTCTTAAACAGTATAGTCTACAAATGACAAAGATATTTTTCCGGCTCATGTTCCATCTACATGGATCAACTTGTTATGCTTGAAGTAGTATAGCACGATTTTCTTTAGGTAGTGAGCGTCCATGTCATAACCTTACAAGACTAATACGATAAAGAAGTTAAAAGCGGCTATACCCGTTAATACCAATCGATGGAAGGAAAGAGCTAGGAACAAAGACTTCCGCTAACGACAGTAGAGGTCCCGAACCCAACCGTAAATGTCCTTCGCCTTACTGCTACGACGGATAAAACGTAAAACGCGATCGTCAGCCCGCGCCTCGTTCGCTAAAACGGCCAGACGGCACACACACATTAGAACGCCAGACGTTAAAAAAGGGAATTCGGTCCGGAAATGGCAGGCTGCAAAGTTTGATGACAACGAGCACAAAGTGGTGGACGACCACCACTTAATAAATGGCGATGGCTAAAAAGACAGTGCCCAATGCGCAGTGTAAGGCCCTGCTACACCAGCAGAACAGGACAGGTAGTTTAAATTGTGGAAAGGGGCCCAAATAGGCGGCAACCTGTTACACTCGAATATACAATTTTATTTATTTGACCAAACATTACAATAACCAAGAATTAAAAAAGAAGATATAGCATTAATTTATGGGATGAATGCGCCATACAGTCTCATGGAGCAAGACTGCTTTAAGTTAATATCGGCTGGAAATCAGTAACTTAAGATTCAAACCAAAATCAGAAATTTGAAAGCAGAAGTCCTTATCTTAAATCAGTCCTTTCAATTACGTTGAAGGCCCAGATAATCTCACTCTTTAAGAGCGAAAAAACTTTAATTCAAAAAATCGGCATAAGACGCATCACTTAAGACTCAAACCAAATTAAATTTTAAAAGGCCAAGGCCTTACCTTAAAACAGTTCTTTTAATTAGGCTGAAGGCCCAATCCTACGCCTTAAGGGTACAAAAATCTTAATTTAAAAATCGGCTAGGATCCATACAAATACAAACAACAAGAACAAATAAGAAAAGGCAGTACACCCAACGGCGCTCTGGAGTTTCCGAGGGCCGGCCAGAGTGGCCGTGCGGTTCTAGGCGCTACGGTCTGGAGCCGAACGACTGCTACCCTAGCAGGTTCGAATCCTGCCTCGGACATGGGTGTTTGTGATGTCCTTAGGTTAGTTAGGTTTAAATAGTTCTAAGTTCTAGGGGACTGGTGACCACAGCAGTTAAGACCAAAAAAAACAAAAAGTTTCCGAGGGTTCGCCTGGAATTGAAACACACGCTCGCTCACGTGAGACAGGCAGTCGCCCAACCATTCTCGATCTCACGACAACCAACTGACAGACAGTCAACGCACCGACCGACAAGATAACTTTCGCTTCCCCCGACCAGCACACAACACGGAGTTCAACGCAACAACGTAGAAGGTATTGGCGCCCACAACATACATTGAGCTGTCAAACTACACACCGTGCTCGACAGTGAATACACGACGAGGAAAATTCACTACGTGAATTTATGTCAACGGCCAGGGCAGGTAATCGGAACGTTAACGGCCACAAGGTAAGAGATTACGCCGGTGCACTTCAATTCAAAATAAGTACAGTTCAGCTGCACCGGAGGGTAGCTAAAATTTACCAACTTGAAAACACAGGTTGTTGCTCGCGGGAATGTCCCAACAGCCAATAACGAAATGCAATCGACATAATGTGAACAGTCGTGACTTGCTCGTAGATTATGTCAAAACCCAACTTTCGTGTCCAGGATCGGTGAGCCACGGACCTCGTAGCAATGAAAACAGCACCACACATCCGATCGCGCGTGGACGCCGCCAGCGACCTCGGCCAAACTACGTGCCGCGGAGATTTTCTCGCTGCTGCCCGGCAATCGACCATCTCCTCACACAGCACAGCCGGAAACTATAAGCGCCAGGCCAAAGACAGTACAAGGTCCGAATGTCGATACACACCGTTGCTACCACTAGCAGAGAGAGAGAATAACAGCATAATCGCGATAACCGCGGGAGACTAAACACGGAGTAGCAGCCAAGGTGTAATCCAACGAATAACATCAGCCAGCCACGGCTCATGCAGCCTGGCTAAGATGGTCTCTTCGCAGGGAGTAGGCCGTCAGGTGGCTTGCGGAGTACGGATGTAGATGTAGATGTAGATGTAGAGGAGGTCGGAGAAACCTCTTGGAGAGTTTCAATTCCCCAGAGCTTGTTCCCGTGAAGAGACGACCAATTGTGATACCAAAGTGACATCTCCTGCGAACAGACGACAACACGAAGGTCATCCGAAGGGATGGAAGAGTTAGCGGGCCGAGGTAAGAGGACTGTAGCCTTGTCAGCAGCGTCAGCAGCCTTATTTTCCGTCAGACGGACGTTACTAGAAAGCCCCGTATTCATCACAGCGGCCCCCTCAACAGCGAGCAAATATAAGTTTTCTTGGACCTTTGCACAAAGGGATGGACTCTCTACAGCACACAGAGACTCTGAAGAGCACAGAAAAATCAGTGCATATTACACAACTAAAAAGCATTTGACATCTGATGTACTTCGTGGCCTGATGCACCCGACACCACATTCCGTCTTAGAGCCATCACCGTACACGAAGGTGCTATCGCTGATTGAGAAGGTCTAGAAACTTACTGTGATAGATCGAATCCAGAATAGTTTTCTTAGGAGGCGATTGAAGTCCAAGATGAACGTGGACCGCCACACGAAGCCAAAGTGCTGAGAGGTTCACACCCATCGGGAACGTTTCAGGTAGTGTGAAGTTAAACTGCCAGAGCAGGAGCCGAAAGCGACCTCCGGGAGATAATAGAAGAAGGACGCGTCCCATACTAGCGGTCAAGGAGTCATCGAGAAAGGTGGCCAGGCATGTCCGACGAACGGCATGTGTATCTACTGAGGAGAAGGGTATGACAGCGATAGTTCAGAAGCTTCTGCATAGACAACGCAACCAGACTAGTGTAAAAGGCGACAGTAGCCAAAAGGATGCCACGATCAGGGATTCTATTGACACGGGGTAAGATGGACGGACGTGAGGATAAATGAATGAAACCCGCATAGTCTAGTTTCGAAAGGACAAGGGACCGATACAAACGGATGAGGGTGGTCCGATGCGCTCCCTAGAAAGTACACTTGGACACTGAGGGATCGGGTACAGCGTGCAGCCAGGTAATTCACGTGGGAAGGCAAAGAAAATTTTCTATCAAGCATGAGCGCCAGAAATTTCGTGGTTTCAATGAAGCAACAAGCTCAAGATGTAAAGACAGCGTACGAAACCCGTTGCGACGCCAGAAATTCATACAAACGGTTTTATCAGTGGAAAAGCGAACGCCATTGTCGATACTCCATGAGGAAAGACAATCGAGACAGCACTGAAGATTCCGCGCAATGAGACAAGTCGTACAGAACTGCAATAGGTCGCAAGTCACCGACAAAAAGGGAGCCGGGCCATTATTGGGTTAATGGCTAAAGCAAAGAGAACGACGCTCAGGACGGAGCCTTGAGGCATGCTGTTCTTATGAATAAGGGTGTCCAACAAGGCCGAATCCACACGTACCTTGAAAACTCGCTCTTTTAAAAATTCCTGTAGGAAACGGGACAGGGGCCTCGCAAGCCACATGTGTGTAGGGTACAGAGGACACCAGTCTTCTAGTAGGTGCCGTAGGCCTTCTCCAAATCCAAAAATCGGCCACAGTCTGTTATTTCCGCAGAAAACCGTTCATCACGTAAATTGACAAAGTGACGAAATGGTCAACTGCAGAGCAGCGCGCTCGAAATCCACAATGTGCAGTGGTTAGTAGAGTGTGGGACTCGAGCTGCCATACCAACCGGGCATGAATCACGCGTTCAATCACCCTGCATACACAGCTGGTGAGAGAAATGGGGCGATAGCTAGAAGGAACGTGTTTGACCTCACTGGGCTTAGGTATGTGTATGACACTGGCTTCACACCAGAGTTTGGTTCAAATGGTGCAAATGGCTCTGAGCACTACGGGACATAACATCGGAGGTCATCAGTCCCCTAGAACTTAGAACTACTTAAACCTAATCAACCTAAGGACATCACACACATCCATGCCCGAGGCAGGATTCGAACCTGCAACCGCAGCAGTCACCCGGTTCCGAACTGAAGCGCCTAGAACCGCTCGGTTACCACCACCGGCCCCTGAGTTTGGAAAACGTGCCATATCCCCAAATGCGACTGTACATGTGAAGGAGAAAGTGTTTGCCAGCAAGAGAAACATCCTGAAATATCTGAATGTGAATATCTGCGCGGAAAATCTGGATAAAAAGTGAGAATGATCTAGCTCCCTCACTGTAAAGGCGGCATTGTAGCATTCACGATTCTGAGAGAAGAAGGTTGTCATCCGAGCCGCCTCCACTCGTTTCCGAGGAAAAAAGGCGGGGTGATGGAGGGTGGAGATCGAAATCTCCCCATAATTGCGGCCTATGGTGTTGGGGATACCAATAGTGTCTACGGTGACAATCTGGTACGGTCAGGCTGGAAACTGGAGAATGGACCTTGGCCCCAGAGAGCCGACAGAGGCTGCCTCACTCGACGGAAAAGGTAGTTGAACCGTTAGGAGAAAGAGTAAATGAAATCCAGCTAGCTTTTCTGGCATCGCGAAGAATGCGACGACACTGCGCATGCAACTGTTTACAACGAATGCAGTTCGCCATAGTAGGATGATGGTTAAAAACGCGTAGGGCAGGTCTCCAAGCGCGAACTGCGTCGCGGCACGTCTCAGTCCACCAAGGGAGCGGGACACGGCGGGGTAAAGATGAAGTGAAAGCAATGGAACGATCTGCGGCGGCAAGGATAATGTTCATAAAATACTCTACATGATTATCACAACTGGGGAAATGATGTTCGCCGAAGATCGCCAGGGAGGAGTAAAGCTTCCAGTCGAGGAACCGAGGAGCAGCTGGGAGAGTTTTTGAATCTTTAGTCTCATTCCGTTTACGTTTAGTAGATGTAAGCTCAGATGGTGACTGGCTCTTTGCAAAAGCATCCAGTGATTTCCAGTATTCCGATGGCGCGCTCCTTCCAACTGTAGGCCCCCTCGGAGGGGAGTTGACCCTATTTAGGTGACTGTTCATATCGGAGGTCAGAGCTTCTGAGCTCTTGATAGAGGGACTAATTGACAGTTTGGGAAGTTCACAGCTCAGGCAATTACCCTTCCCTGGGCCTGGCCTGTACCAGGAGGTATGTATGACCTCGGACTGCGTTTTACGCGTTACCCAGTAACCTGTTACGTGTAAAACGCGTGGGCCTGACTCTAGGAGCACACACAGAGGAAGAAGAAACAAAGAGGAACCTCAAACACCGAAGCGAATGAAAGTTAGGAAATGGAGAACTAACAAAGGAAGAAAAAACAGATGAAGGACTGTTCTGATGTGAGGATATTAGAACTGCAGATCACATTCACAAAAATATCCCAGACCTGTTCCATAAGGAATTGGAAAAAGAATAGAAGGAGGATAGATGTGCAGCATGGAAAGGGAAGATGTGTTACAAAGGCTGGGGCCCCGTTATCGCCAAGAGGTACTCATCAAAGAGTGGTAAGCCCCCTGGGGAGAGAATAGTGCGATATTCGCTGTAAATGTCCCAATATAAATATCAGGTTGTTACCTCCAAGTAGCCTCCCTCTTATGGTTGCGCTTTGTGAAAAATTTCCCACCTCTGAATCCCCATCGTACACTCAGACTGCGGTATTAATGCGTCGTACTCAGTGCAAGGGCACGTAATTGAGGACGGAACCCAAGTTCATGTTCTTATACGAAAACACAAGTTCAGTTTCACAAGGAGCGTCAGAAGTACTGCTAGATAGCTGATACAGTCAGATCCAGGGACAAAAACACTCATTGTCAACAAAATGAAAAAGTGACTACGATAATTGTTGGTCCAAGGGCGGTCCACAAAGGGTTCCAAAATAACAGTATATGCACCAGTCTTGGCCGTAAACCGCTGTTCTGTCTTTATGGCAAGTACTTTAACATGGGGTCTGACCATGTAACCTGACTCTGCAGAGCCCGTCGCGTGGCATTTGTTACTGAGACGAACAGCAATTCTAGAGGTAGACACTGATCGCAAATTTCATGATAATTTAGCGATTAGCGCAAGGCTCTACGGAGTTTACTTACGAGTATAAACCATATCAGTTTTTCGATTGATTTGAAGCTTCTCTTCATATTAATATCACAAAAACTAATACTGCAGAGTGAGCTCAGTGAGACGCGCTCTCCTAAGAGAAGAAAAACCACGAATCAGCGAATGAAATGATTAGAATAGATAGGCGAAGTTGTGTAATAAAGCTCGTTGGTTTTTTGTTGTTTTTTTTCTTTTTTTCTTTTTTTTTTTCAAATGGCTCTGAGCACTATGGGACTTAGCAGCTATGGTCATCAGTCCCCTAGAACGTAGAACTACTTAAACCTAACTAAATCCCTGACCCCGCGGGGAATTGAACTCGGGCGCGGGAAGCGAGAACGCTACCGCACAACCACGAGCTGCGGATTTTTTTTTTTTTTTGTCACTCAGTTCACAAAGGTGAGCAAGACATTATCACACTTTTGGTTTATTCATATATTTGTCTTTGACTAGTGCTAAAGCAAAATGGAAGAATGGAGGAATCGTGAAGGAATTGCACTCATTGCTTCATCTAATGTATCGTATAAATAAACTCTTCCTCTCATCGCTTCGTGTCAGCAGAAAAAAAGTATGATATTTTTGGGTCTGCCTTTCGACGAACACGTTGTTTATCATCCTCACATTCGTTTAGGCAGTTATTTGACCAGTGATTTGACCAATGTGGCTGTAGGTGGAACAGTGTGTACCAGCGACATTCACAGCAAAGGGCACGACTAACAAGTGTGACCGCCGAGGAGTGAGTAAAACTCTCACACAATATCAGTGGACTGCTTAACTGCTACATTTTTGTAGCTTCTACATTTTTTTTAAAAATGACGCCTTATTGCTTTTAGCTGTCACTGTTTTCATTGTACTATTGCAATTTCGGCATTTGTGCCGTTTTTCAGCATCTACGAGATATAATACAACGTACTGAGATCAATGTACTACACAGAGTAGAGAAAGGCAGATTAATCGACTCTAGAAGAAACATATTTATACCGCCATCAAAGAGCAATCATAATACATACTCTATGAAGAAATGCATCTAAGAAGTAAAAAAATTCTCCATTGTCGCTATTTAATATATTGCAGGTGCACATTTTTGTATGTGTGAAGTTCTGGTGATTTTCATAATCCACTCAAAATTACGGAACGGATTACACTAAATGAAATAACATGTCATGTCTGATAGACTGGTTTTGTTGACAGGTTGCTTTCTGGTGTGTCACGTTATCTCTGTGCAACGTCAACCTGCATGTCAAAAATCTTTTAAGTAATGTTAGTTAATTCTTACGATGAAGAAGACAGCTACCAGTCACTATTAATACTGCTATTTACTTAGGTAAATAATGCCGTAACCGGTTTCGAACAGGTAACTTTATCATCAGACGGCTGTTCACATGATTTGCAAGATATACTTTACATAATCGTCAGTTTTTCATTTTTATTCTTCCACTACATCTACTTCTACATTTATACTCCGCAAGCCACCCAACGGTGTGTGGCGGAGGGTACCTTCGTGCCACTGTCATTACCTCCCTTTCCTGTTCCAGTCACGTATGGTTCTCGGGAAGAACGATTGCCGGAAAGCCTCGAATCTCTCTAATTTTACATACGCGATCTCCTCTGGAGGTATAAGTAGGCGGAAGCAATATATTCGATACCTCATCCAGAAACGCACCCTCTCGAAACCTGGACAGCAAGCTACGCCGCGATGCAGAGCACCTCCCTCGCACAGTCTGGCACTTGACTTTGCTAAACATCTCCGTAACACTATCATGCTTACCAAATAACTCCGTGACGAAACGCGCCGCTCTTCTTTGGATCTTCCCTGTCTCCTCTGTCAACCCGACCTGGTACTGATCCCACACTGATGAGCAATACTCAGGAATAGGTCAAACGAGTGTTTTGTAAGCCACCTCCTTTGTTGATGGACTACATTTTCTAAGGACTCTCCCAATTAATCTCAAACTAGCACCCGCCTTACCAACAGTTAAATTTATATGATCATTCCACTTCAAATCGTCCCGTACGCATACGCCCAGACATTTTACAGAAGTAACTGCTACCAGTGTTTGTTCCGCTATCATATAATCATACAGCAAAGGCTCCTCCTATCTATGTATTAGCAATACATTACATTTGTCTACGTTAAGGGTCAGTTGCCACTCCCTGCACCAAGTGCCTCTCCGCTGAAAATCTTCCTGCATTTCGCTGCAATTTTCTATTGCTGCAACTTCTCTGTATACTATAGCATCATCCGCGAAAAGGCACATGGAACTCCTGACATAATCGAAAACTGACGATTATGTAAAGTGTATCTTGCAAATCATGTGAACGGACATCTGATGATAAACTTGGCAGTTCTAAACCGGTTACGGCGCTATTTTCCTAAATAAATAGCAGTATTAATAGTGGCTGGTAGCTATGTTCGCCATTTTAAGAATTAACCTACATTAATTGTACGCACCCACGGTCCCACCATGACAGTTTTAGACAAAATAGCAATCGTTTAAGTATATGAATGTCAAACAACAAAATTGGTTGTACGCACTGTTAATCCTACATCACATAGTCCTCAGTACGTTGTACTATCTATTTTAGACGCTTGAAAATGACATGTATTCGGAAGGACGATGGTTCAAACCCGCACCCAGCCATCCTGATTTATGTTTTCCATGTCTTCGCTAAATTACTTAATGTAAATTCCGGAATAGTTCCTTTGGAAGGGCGCAGCGCCTTTGCTACCACATTCTTCCCTCATACAAGCTTGTGCTTTGCCTCTAATGGCCTCTTTGTCTGCGTGACGTCAAAGACAATCTCCTCCTGTTCCTTCTCCTCCAGAGAATGGCAGAAATACCGAAATTGGTATAGTAATATGAAAAAAGTCACATTCAAAACCAGTATGACATCTTTTAACAAACTAATTTTATGCATAAATTCGTATGTTTTTTCGTATCTGGCACAATTAAGTAAATCCCAACTCATGATATGCTGTATAAAGAAAACGTAACATGCTATTATGTCTCTGACGTGCAAGTGATAGGAAAATAATGAAACTAACGCTGTTGATGAATAGACTATCACCGAAAGTATAGTGCGATGTGGCACAGTAAACTGTGTTTCTACTCTCTGCGAAAATGAAAGGGATCATGTACTCCACATTCACACACAAAACTGCTTCGTGTCGTGTGTTTGAATCCCAGCTGCCATGTATAATCGAGTAAAGCGTTCACCCGTACCCTGAAAAATTATTTGATGCAGTTAGGATTTGGTTCTGGAGCGTTGCCCGTTTTATCGCCAGTGGCAGAGAGAGGTCGTCGACTTTGTCAGTGGGTGAGGGACACTGCGCAGTTTCCTGGAGGGCGTCCAGTTGGAGCGCCGGCCACTCGTCGATACAAGGGATTCTGGAGCCTGCGGCGCTGCTAGCGAAAGAAGGTCGCGCTCCCACAACTTTGTGATGCAGGCGACGGGGCCAAATACCAAGAGCGTCCGACTTTTACAAATCTTCTTCTCCCTACTCATCTTGCAGCATATCTGTCGCAGGCCATATCGTTAAAGTCGTTATGCAGCAGGATTTCAGAACATCTATTGTGTTCGAACATTATGAATTACCTCGAAGAAAATGGTGTAGTGACACATAGTCAACGTGGATTTAGAAAATATTGTTCCTGTGGAACACAACTAGCTCTTTATTCATATGAAATGTTGAGTGTTATTGACAAGGGATTTCAGATCGATTCCGTATTTCTGAATTTCCGGAAGGCTTTTGACACTGTATCACACAAGCGGCTCGTAGTGAAGTTGCGTGCTTATGGAATATTGTCTCAGTTATGTGATTAGATTTGTGATTTCCTGTCAGAGAGGTCACAGTTCGTAGTAACTGACGGAAAGTCATCGAGTAAAACAGAAGTGATTTCTGGCGTTCCTCAAGGTAGTGTTATAGGGCCTTTGCTGTTCTTTATCTATATAAACGATTCGGGAGACAATCTGAGCAGGTGTCTTTGGTTGTTTGCAGATGGCGCTGCCGTTTATCCACTAATAAAGTCATCAGAAGATCAAAACAAACTGCAAAACGATTTAGAAAAGGTATCTGAATGGTGCGAAATGTGGTAGTTGACCATAATTAACGAATAGTTTGAGGTCATCCATAGGAGTGCTAAAAGGAACTCGATAAACTTCGGTTACGCGATAAATCAGTCTAATCGAAAAGCCGTAAATTCAACTAAATACTTATGTATTACAATTACGAACAACTTAAATTGGAAGGAACACATAGAAAATGTTGGGGGGAAGGCTAACCAAAGACTGTGTTTTATTGGCAGGACACTTAGAAAATGTAACAGATCTACTAAAGATACTGCCTACACTGCGCTTGTCCATCCTCTTTTAGATTTTTGCTGTGCGGTGTGGAATCCTTACCAGATAGAACTGTTGGAGTACACCGATAAAGTTCAAAGAAAGGCAACACGTTTCGCATTATCGCGAAATATTGGAAAGAGTGTCACAGATATGATACAGGATTTGGGCTGGAAATCATTAAAAGAAAGGCGTTTTTCACTGCGACGGAATCTTCTTTCGAAATTACAATCATCAGCTTTCTCCTCTGAATGCGAAAATATTTTGTTGACACCGACCTACATAGGTAGGAACGATCACCACGAGAAAATAAGGGAAACTAGAGCTGGTACTGAAAGATATCGGTGATCATTCTTTCCGCGCACTATACGAGATTGGAATAATAGAGAATTGTGAAGGTGGTTCGATGAACCCTCTGCCAGGCACCTGAATGTGATTTGCAGAGTTCTATGTAGATGTAAATGTAGATCAAATGTGGTACTGACGCCGATCAGAATACATCACGTAACGAACTGTCTAATAAGTGTCATTATTTCAATACGATGAGTATGATGATATGTTGTATATAGGGTGACTCGTTTAACAACCGTTTTATTTCCTGAACGATTCAAGATATCGAAACGACGTCACCGGCAAACTATGGTAGGCAGAGGGTACGCAGTGGCTGCATTGTTTACATTCTTAACTCTTGTGTCAACCGAGATAGGCAAGTGGAACGTCGTCTGCTGTTCAGGAGGCTACGCTCGTAACTGCATGCTTGAGCAGCAGACGCGATCGAGCACTTTGCAGAAGCATGCTTGAGGTTTTTAAGGATTAAACTGCACAATTATTGAACTCAGCAAGTTTCTTGATGCTTCATCGACTTTCAGTTATGGAAACTTGCACAAGCTTACAACGTGGGTATGCGTGTAGGTGTGTACCAACAGCGAGTCTTGCACAAGCACACGTCATGCCGAGGGATCTGAAACATATTAACCTGAAATTCCTGGAAGATATCACTCGCTCTTATGAAAGTCAACATTTCTGTGAAATATGAAATAAAAAGCGTATTATGGTAACAAATTGTACGCTGTGTTTGATCTCCTTGCTAAATATATAACGATTTACATTGCGGCAGAGAAAGATGTAGTAATAAAGATAAATTCTCCGAGATTAAATTACCGTAGGGAAAAGAAAAATATCCGGATCACCGCGAGAAGGATTCGCTCATCGAGGGTTCCGTACAAATTTAATTGTGTATACAGATATTTCATCCATCGGGAATCGCAAAGATTTTTGCCTGTTGTCGGTATCGATAAAGGCAAGATATACGCCTACTCATACCGCGAAAAGGGGTCCGCAGTAGTCTAGCAAATGATTACAGATTATTAGTATTCAAATCTTTTCGTTTGCTTGTACGTGAAACTTTGCTTCTTGCCAAATATCTTCATTTTAGGTCAACGGGAAGTTCCCTATTGGTTTTGGTCAGTAAGTTTGCGAGTGTAAAATATGTGAATTAAATGGCCGTTTGTTTTGATTACATTGACTTGGAAGCTTAAAGTTATTACACCTCCAAGGGACCATAGACCTTCATGTGTGACAAATTTCAACTTGGTACGTAAACCCGATCCTGAGAATAAGGGGTCTTAACTGACGGATTGACAGTGAGATAAAAAATGGTGAAAAGTATATTCTTCGTGTGATATAACAATAAACTAACAGTTTTCTGACTGTAACGCCACCCCAACCGACCAAGTACGGATGATTTTCCTTGTATTTTGTATGTGTATGGTCATCTAAAGACATGTGGTGCTTTGACGGGCACGTGTATGTGAAACATAACACTTTGTTATAAATGTGTGAACAATATATATTTAGTATTCGAATTATAAGATTCTTGCGAACTTATTTTTCAGTCCTCGGCTCCTCGTTTAAATCTTTACATTCTCGAGCGAAGTAAGTTTTGCTTTCACTATATTTCAAGGAGAGAGAGAATAAACTGTCTTTAACAGTGATGGCACTCGCTTATTTTTGAATGAAACTTTCAGCTAGCCAGCCAGGTTCCTGTTGCAGTGACTACAGCGACAGATACTTCGAAATTTTGCCATCACACTAGCTCAAATTGTTTTCACATTATTACGTTTTGTTGAACACAGAATGCAAACACATTTGCATTGTACGAATTACACCAATAAAATGTAATTCATAGACACAGAGCAGCTATGTATGACGTGTTGTAAGGATTATAGTTACAGTTTTGTCGGGTTTAGATTACTAGAAACCTCCATTTCGATATGAAATTAAAAAAAAAAAGAAGTTAGACTACTTTTGTCCACTTACGGATCAGATTTATTATTGAAGGAAACGTTTCACGACATTGGAAACCGGGACCGTAGTCTCTTATGAACTCACCTGTTAAAGTACGAGTACGTTTTCAAGGAGTGTTTACAAAAATTGAAACGACGTCCTTGCCTTAATGGTTTTCCAAAGACGAGTACAGTGATAAAACGGTTGTTGTTGTGATCATTGAAACTTCTCAGAGGTGTAGCAGTATCCGAGGAATTTGCTAAAATGAAGGGTAATCTGGCAACAATCAGCTGGTGCGTTTAAATATTATAATGTCAAATAAGTCTCGCAAACCAGGTTCCATCGTTACATCACTAAGACGATTTACCTACGCTACTACGAAAAACAATTTTTTCTTGTTTCTACTTTATTGGCATAGATAGACGGTTAACTACGCTTGTGGCAAACGCGACAATATGTAACTTCTTGTACGTCAGAAGAGAATTAGGAAAACTATTACAGCTGTGTGCGCATATATCCGTTTAATTTTACAGCTTTTGTGGAAATGTACAACGACGGAGTCTGCCGTGAGGTCTCTATCTAGCGGCTGCTGATACCGTAACGACAAACCTTGGCTGCCTATTATTTGAATTTCAGCACATTTCGTGGGCACCTTCGAAAAAAGTTGCACCGTCAACAATAATATGCCTCATTTCACTGTAACTCTCCAGTCAAGAGCTTTAGAACTTCGTTGGAAATGCCGTGTGGCTTCGGCCTCCCGTCGGGTAGACCGGTCGCCTGGTGCAAGTCTTTCGAGTTGCGCCACTTCGGTGACTTGCGTTTCGATGGGGATGAAATGATGATGACAAGGACCACACAACACCCAGTCCCCACGGGGAAAATCTCCGACCCAGCCGCAAACTGAACCCGGGCCGTTAGGTATGACATTCTGTCGCGCTGACCACTCAGCTACCAGGAGCGGGCAGAACACCGTTAAAAAAGTACATCGTTCTGTTAAAAAGCTGCTACAATTCCTCTGGTGACATAAGTTAAATGTACTGATCACGTAAGGAAATTATATTTTGACCGTTCGCGAAATAAAGGGGGCACCTATTAGTGGATATTAATACGAGGTGCGTCAACATTTCACCTGTATCACCGCTTTACCTCTGCTGGGGCACTTTCATCGAGATGTCTGAATGGCTGTGGAGAAATGGCAAAATATTCTTCATCAAGAACCGAAAGTAGAGAAGGAACTGACGTTGGACGCTGGGCCCTGGAGTGAAGTCCACATCCTAATGCATCCCAAAGGTGTTCTTTGGTGTTCCGGTCGGGACTCTGGAAGTGAATTCCATTTCATAAATGTTATTATCCACGGACAACTGACCGACATGTGCTGCTTTATGACAAGGGGCTATGTCCAGTTGATAAGATCGAGCATCGTCTACGAAGTGTTTCACTATTGTACACAGCACGTCATAAACTGAAAAGTGTCCATATCCTTCAGATTCTAGTGTTTTATGAGGCGCAATGAGGTTACCACGCCTCTACTCACGAAAATCACGCCCAAGGTCTAACACTAACAGTTCCATACTTATAGTGTTGACGTCACACGTAGCGGCTGGTCACGATCTCGAGGCATTCGCCAAGCGAAAATTTTCCTATTGGACTTCCACTGGGTAGTTCGTTATCATCACTCCAGATCAATTGCTTCCATTCGTTCACTGCCCAGTGGCGTCGCTCTGTAACCGTCTCAAACGTCGCTTACCACTGACTACAGAAGAGTATGGGTAATTAGTAGCTGTTCAACGATTGTGACCTGTCCTGTTAACGCCATACGAACAGGTATTGTGCTAATGGACTACTGGTAACACTTCAGATCTCACGATTGATTTTTTCCACTGATTTCGTGCAATTTTACTTGTTCATAGTATAGTTGTGGTTGTTTCGTCACGTTTCAGCCTCACAATCTCATCACCCGCGGACAGTCGATTTGGGCAGCTTTAGAAGAGCAGAAATATCCCTGATGGATTGTTTTCAGGTGATAGCCAATGACTAGTCTACGTTCGAAGTCGCAGCGCTCTCCCGACTGATATATTCTGCCCTTAGTGCTTCTCTAATGCCAACACAATACCTCTCCCCCCACCCCCCACCCCCTATAATACTCCCTTCACAGGCTGAGAGAGTAAGTGATGTTGTTTCAGAGATTACAGCATCGCGTCAAATTTACAAATCAGTTGGGAGAATGAGCTTACTTGCTAGTATGGCGCTGCCAATTGTCTGGCCTTGATGGATGCACTGATTTGATAGAGAATGGTGTCATAGAGCCACTGCATCCCTTCCTGAGGTAATCGAGTTCACGACTGTTGTAAATGATCCTTGATATCGTGGATACTGGCATTGGGTCGGTGGTTAGGGCCGAGCTCTTCCCTAATTCTTTTACCAGGCGCAGATCTGAGGATGTTGCTGGCCGCGCTAGTATCACAACGAAACGCACACAGTTGACGCAGACATGTACAATGTATGAAAGACTGTTGTCGTGTTGAAAAATGGCACCACGGTACTATCACATGAGAGGTAACGTACTATCACTAGGCATGTCTGATGTACCACTGTGCCATTAGTATGCCTTGGATCTACAACAGCCTTGACCTAACGTCATATCCGGTGGTACTCTAGGTGTAACACACCAGTGCCTCACCAAAACATTGGAAGAATGAGATATCTCTCCAGGTCGCAGCGGCCATACTCGCCTCTGATGGTAATCTGGGGTAGTGCAAAACTGCGATAATGCATAAAGTGCAATGCATTTCGTCAACAGGCGGCGCTTCCCACTTGTGCACCACATAGCTGTTTATATTATCATGCTAATGGTTGCCTCTGTAAGGGACGGTAATTCTCCGGTCCTTGGGATGACCGAAGATGGTAGACGCAGAATTCAAGGGTTTACATGTGCTTGGTGCAGAATACGATGATCTTCCTTTAAGGTGGTCAGACGTTGCCGACTGGGACACTGACGACAAGAATGTCTGCCCTCACGTTACCGTGAAGTCCAAAATGGGACCATTATCACATCTGAATGTTCCACAAAAAAATGGTTCAAATGCCTCTGAGCACTATGGGACAACGTCTGAGGTCATCAGTCCCCTAGAACTTAGAACTACTTAAACATAACTAACCTAAGGACACCACAAACATCCATGCCCGAGGCAGGATTCGAACCTGCGATCGTAGCGGTCTCGCAGTTCCAGACTGTAGCGCCTAGAACAGCTCGGGCACTCAAACCGGCAATGTTCCACAAACGTGGTTACTGTACGATTAGGTCAACCTGCCGATAGAAACCCACATCGAGGCTCCTTTCAAAATCAGGTTACTTGCAACGCTTTCTCAGTTCTGGCAACAACACTAAACACGAACAACACTAACACACTGTAGTGGGCGTTATATCTGTCCCCTTATCATTTACATACCCGATGATCATGTGTATGTATAAGAAGTTACGTTGGCATACGACCAGGTTTTGTGGATTCTTCACTTTCTTGTCAGGTGCTGTATTTTGTTCACAATTTACCATGTTATTATTGAAATTATAGAGAATGTAACATGTGAAACTTGTGAGGCATGCTATCCCTGTAGTACATGTGAATTTTTTAACACATGTGAAGCCTGTACCAAATTGTTCAAATCGCTCTGAAAACTATGGGACTTTACATCTGTGGTCATAAGTCCCCTAGAACTTAGAACTACTTAAATATATCTAACCTAAGAACATCACACACATCCATGCCCGAGGCAGGATTCGAACCTGAGACAGTAGCAGTCACGTGGTTCCGGACTGAAGCGCCTAGAACCGCTCGGCCACCGCGGCCGGCAAGCTTGTACCACTTCTCAAGTGAATGAGATCGAAGTTTCCCGTGATATCGTAGTGTAACGCATTTTCGGTTTTCTTGCTGCGCCAGGTCTGTGTAAAACGGAGAATTGGACGAAATGCTCCATTGTCTTGGACAGGAGCAACAGACTGTGGTGGCTGCTGTTGAGACGATTGTTTATAGCCCATAGGCGACTTGTGGTTGGTTGGCATAAGCCATCAATATCTCTTGTTGCCTGCGACTGCGTCCTTGTCGGTACTGGTAGCTCCGCCGACCTCGCAGAAAAGTAAACAGCCCACCGCCTACCTCTCAGCGTAGAGGACTCACCATTGAGCTTACAGCCGCTGTCCCTGTCAAAGTTGTTTTCCCTCATTCTAATCGCTGTGGATCATATAGCAACAGTAGCCCAGTATGTAGAAGCATGGAACAAGTTTTCAATTCAGACATTCATCTTTGTTTGTGAAACTGCTCGATATTGCTAATTTCTTAAACTCTCCACTTGAAATGTGCCTTATCTTTGTGTACAGCGGTCAGTAGCTGTACTGACAGACTAACCAGTTTAGTTGCTACCACACTCACAAGGAATCTTCAGAATTTCAGGGACACTGTAACTGAGACTACTCTCAACCCAGCGACTGTCTCCTTTCGTTTCTTAGGTAGTCGGAAAATAGGCTTTGCTCCTCTTTTCCCCAAGGCAATCTATATTTTTTTGGTGTAGTATCACAGGAAAGAAGAATAACCTCAATACGAGAAACATCACGTAATTGCTCAACATTTCCCAGTTTTGGTTTCTTGCAGAGTGCTACCTTTATATCTCTAGCACCATAGTAATTATTTCTGAACACACATGTCAGGTAACTAGTCCCTCCTTGTCATAAGCGGTTGCAGCCCTGTGTATTAATGTATTTAAAATAAATCCTTTCTGGACTGTGTGGTGAAAACTAAGTGCAGAGACATAAATCAACATGTATCGGATTGACGTGTATCACCCGATCTTTCAAAGGATCATTGGAATATGTAAGTAATCACTGCCAACTGATATCACCGTATGACTGAAATGGAAACAAAAAATTCAAGCAGCTTCCGGCAGGATATACTGGCGGATAAAGGGGAACTGCTATTGTACAAATAAATACAAAGTTTCATGGTTCAGTCACAGTTTCTCCATAAAGAAAAAAATATTATCTCTTCTTTTGACTGCTTTGTATATGTCAGATATATCAATAATATCCTGGTTGAAAACTCACAACTTGATAACTGTAGATGCATGCACCTCCAATAAGAGCGCTGTCGTGTTCGCACCGCCCTACAACGTGGGTGCAGATTTCTTTAAACGTATACCTAACGTAGTATAATAAATAGTTTGAAACTATTCTACGAAATCCTGCACATAATTAAGAAAGTGTCACAAGAAAGCCATCCAAATTAAATATTTGTTGATTACGTTCTTCGTTTGTAATCGACTGACAGAAGAACTTTTATATCAGCACCTTCCTGCAAAAATTCATGGATATGGAAGTAACTACCGCTTCTTCTGCTAATTCTGTGGTTAATTTTAAATTAAACCATATTACTGACCGCAAAACGTACTTTGGGACGTATATTGAAGAATGGTAGGTAGAATCGGAGACACTTGAATAAACCCCTACTCGATTATATCTCATAGACACCACAGTCGTGTTCGCTCTTTGCAGGCTGAGAAGAGATATCGTGCATGCTAAAAATCTGGCACAATAGGACATAAAAGTAAAAACAAACAGAATAGCCACGATTCTTGTTACGGTATTAGTGAGGGTGGAGCTAGTTCTCGCGGGAAGATATCATTCCATTACAGTTCCTAACGTGCCGCTGTCTTCAGTCATACAATTTAACTATATTTTGCGAAATATTGCTCTTAAAGTAATGCTGTAGTAGAAACCACATGAACGTTGTACTGTTGTAGCTAAAAAACAATACATTTTCTATAGATTGCTAATATTTGTTTAACAATGCAATATGTTTAACGTGTGACATCTGGAAATAAGTTTCCTTAAAGCATCTGCCATAACGTATCTTTATATCAAATGAAACAATGGACCGAACCAGAACCATATGTGTCACAACTAATTGCCGTGCTGCCAGCCTCAGTTTCTTTCCTCTTTTTTCACCCTGGGAAAAAATTCTGGTTTCTTTTCTGCTGGATATGAAGGTGGAACCTCAGAAGAAATTTGTCTACTTACCCATTGTTTCAACCTGTGCAAGTCTATCGCTGTTTGCAAATGAAAAGTGGCTATTAAATCGAAGCATGTAACGCCTGTGAACGGTCGATAAAAAAAGTGGCATCGAGGTGGACTGGTTATCTGACCAGTGTACCACGCCAATAGTTAGATTAGGGGCGTTTGTTTGCCGCATATTCAGGGACAGAATACGCTTAGATACAGTCAATGAACCGGCGGTTAGCTAACGTTCAAAGAGAAACAGACAGAGGAGCAATTGCAAATCGTGTACTAACCACTAAATCAAGAAATAAATTAAGAATCAACAAAATAACACACACATTAAAAGAAAAATAGACACAATACACACTAACAATCTATTGTAGTATCAAGTACACTACAACATGCACACAAATAATAAATGATACACAACAATTAAAAGAATGAAGAAGTGGTACTACATAATTAGAATAAAGAAAAGAAATTATATATAAATATACAAAAATTTTTGCCACAATCAGAAAATTTTTGCATTATTTAAAATCAGAGTGTTTTTGTAAATAACAAACATATGTAAAACTAAAATTGTAAATATTTCTACACATCAGAGGGACATCGCCACCAACACCAATCAGCAGCTGCCTGAACACCAGATGCTTCAAGATAGCGACGGTGAGGGTACAGACTTGTTGAGAAAGCACTTAGGGCAATAACAACAACATGAAGACCAACGGCACACTGGAAGTGCAGGTTGCAACCAGGTTGGACATCAGGAGGACAACGCGCAGCACGGACATCTCACATGTCACGACACTACTACACAACAGAAGAACGTGGGGAGAATCATAATATGAAAAGACGACAATGAAGGTACAAAAAATTACTAAGCTCTACAAACTCATCAAGTAACAGTTGGAAAGGCAGTCAGATCCTACAAATCATGTATCATATTCCTGGCCCAAGAAGAACAGAAGAATGCAAGAAAGAAGAGAAGATGATGAAAGATGAAGAAGGGCAAAAGACAGCAAGATACCTTTCTCTCCTATGCTACAAAGCAAATTGCTACAAACGTCTTTCCATGAACTTTGAGGCATAGCAACTACTACAACTACCTCTCCAAAAGTAAACCTTGAATCGTCAAACAAATACAAGCGAACGGCAAATGGAATATTAAGTAGTACCAACCAACATTATCTAGAAATAGATTCAGCAAAATGAACAGTATTCTCCCTACAACATCATCGAATTGTCATACCGAACCAGGTGTGAAGTACCAAGACATCACAGCACAATATTGGGTGACGATCGTCAGTAGTCAACTACAATCATCGAACTGCCATGCCGTCCCAGGTGTGACAGCAAAGGAGTACCAAGACATCACTGTTTATGCAGTAAACCACAGTCATCATCATCGGCTAAAAGTACCACTCCATGATGACAATGTCAACATGTACGACCCGGCATGGCATGCTAAAGTGCTTCTCTCATGATTTGTGACACACATACAAACGAGCCGACGCCTTCCAGTATTTCAGTGGGGATCATCGAGCACAGAAACCAATGCAGCAAAAAAGGAAAAAACTCATATCATTTTCTTTACTCTACATTTGTGTTTTATATTTGTAAAAGTACCTTTTTCCTTTCTTGTAAAAGTAATTATTTTTATCATGTATGTTAAGTCCACAATTTATAGATATCTTAAACTTTTTGTAAAGAAACTTAGTTAGTACAGTTATATAATCTCACAAACTCATGGAAAGTCTATTTATTACTTTCATATATAAGAATGGAAAAGGATTTATGCAGGAATTTTCTTCTTTAAGTAACGTTCAAAAACACCTTTTTGGAGTAATAATATTAATACCAAGGATACAATTAAGAGGAAACACTCCTTTATTCTTACATTAAAAAAAACAGTGGCATATAAAGAAAAAGATAATGCCTAAATACATAAAGCAATGTAACACAACAGAGCTTTTGCGAACATTTACACAAGCTTAGCTAAAGAAAAGATATAACCACACAAAAACATGATACACTGTACACTAACGGGTTTAGAAAAATTAATATTGTAAACACAATTTTTGGAAATGAAAAAGAAAAACAAAGACACGTACTGGCCACGTCAAAGAATAACATCCTTTGTAAAGTCTATATCTGCCTAACAACAAAACATAAATTGTAGAATTAAAAAATAGAAACAATAGCTATAAAGAAATCAATCGAAAAAAATTGTTAGGAAAGGTTGAGAAAAGTGTATTGGAAAATCTAAAAGAACAATTTTTGCTTGACTTTGTCAATGTTTTCCTCGGCATTGACGAACTCCCGACAAAAATTTTGACAGAAGGAGGGAGGTACGTAAGGCGTCGTGGTCTCCTGACCTTTATTGGTTACATATTCCACCCTCACAATCATATTCCGCACATCAAGACGCTTCATTCAAACCCGAACTCATAAGACAAAGTCAATGTTGTATGAATTCATGTAAACGATATGCAAATAACAAGTGGGCCCCGGGGTTGAAATACTCGAGCATGGCTTACACACATATATTCCAGACACAACGGTCACAGGAGCTTTTAGTTCAAGAGAGGCAGACCACACACCGGGAGGCTGGTCCTTTCAGAGGATGAGTCAACCTCGGCTGCACATGGAGCAGACAGCATGTGCCTGAGTGAAAGGGGGAACGACCCCATGTTCGACTTAAAAGCAAATTCCGCTACATTGTGTGGGAGCGTCCAAACTGTGCATTCTTTACACATAGGATGCAGTTTCAAAGATTTTCATAGCAAACGCCAAATGCCGATACTACAGATTTCCAGATTGTTCACCTTAAACTAAACGTCATTCTCTCATTTTAGAAGAGCAATGCTGATTGGCAGACAATATTTCTGACGCCTTGAGCAGTGATGGAAGAGACCGAAAGATATACCCTTCACGCCTGGCATGGAGAGGCGCCGTTCTGTTGTCGCTCTTGGAACGAGGAACAAGTCTCTCCTCAGTACTTCACTGGGAGAGCACCCCTGTCGAGAGCAAATCGAAGTGCGACTCTATATTGAGTCCTTGATGTGAAGCGTTGTTCACTGTGTTGGACGACACACTTATTGTGCAGTGTGAACGGACATAGTTATAGTTAATCGCCTGCGAGCGAATTTTTGAGTGGCATAGAGGTGGACTGGTTATCTGATCGGTGTACCATGCCAATAGTTAGATTCGGGGCGAATAGGAATCCTTTACTTCATCAAGGCGTAGGGAGAGTTTGATTGGTGAAGGTAAATCCAGATAGAACGAGAGTTATCTTATTTGTCAGCAGCCAGCAGCGCAGACAGCAGTCATCGCAGCTTACGGTATTGTGCGCTACAGCTATTGTTGTTGTTGTTGTGGTCATCAGTCCTGAGACTGGTTTGATGCAGCTCTCCATGCTACTCTATCCTGTGTAAGCTTCTTCATCTCCCAGTACTTACTGCAACCTACATCCTTCTGAATTTGCTTAGTGTATTCATTGCTATTGCGAGCCCCATATTTCCTCCACAACAGTACACTTCACTGCATTTCACATGCGACAGCCTCGACCATACCTAGCAACATTCTAACGGATAATTTTTCAAGTTGAGTAGGTGCGGCTCTCAGCCATTCTGCCAACTCAATAACAATCTTAAACTTTGTATAGAAATTTCATTAGCGAATCCTGTCCTTAAGAGGTAACTCACATTTCAAAAAGAACCACGATATGACTTGTTCAATTCATAACTAAAATTGCCATTGTGATTTCTCAGAATTTTTGCAAAATAAATAATAATATTCGTTAGTTTCATGTTTTTCGTACACTAACTAGCAGTACTGCAGTACCCAAGTATCCCACTAGTTATGTAAGAAATATTGTGAATTTTTGTGTCATTTCCTTACAGCGGACAACTCCAGAAGATGTTTATTGCTTAAAGTTTTTCAGGCATGTGTCTTTAGAACGTTAGGAGCGTCTGTCTGACTCCTGTAGTAGTGTGGGGGTGGAAATTGCATCTTGCAGGAGACACAGGGTAAAGGGTACATCTCAGATTAATCTGAATAACAAAATATCAGATCAACCCCACACTCACAGGGGCCTCCCGGCTATGAATGCCATTTGATCATTTCATTTCATCGTTCGTGGTTCATTTCCATTCATGCTACACTCCAGATTAACACCGTCAGAAAAGACTTCCTAACTTTAAATCTATATTCAATGTTGACAGATTCCTCTTTTTCAGAAATGTTTTTGGTACCATTGCCTGTCTACATTTTATATCCTCTCTATTTTGGCCATCGTCAGTTATTTGCTGGCTGAATAGCAAAGTACGTCCACTTCTGAAAGTGTCGTTTCCTAATCTGATTCCCTTAGCACCCCCTGATTTGATTCGAATTCATTCCATTATTTTTGTTTTGCTTCTGTTGATGTTCATCTTATATCCTCCTTTCAAGACACTGTCCATTCCGTTCAACTGCCCTTCCAAATCCTTTGCTGTCTGACAGAATTAGAAATTTTTATTTTTCTTCCAAAACTAGTTCCTACTACAAATTTTTCTATAGTTTCCCTTACAGCTTACGTGCGTTTGCCTTTCTTTCACCTATCTATCTAAGATAAATCATTGGGGCATTGATGCCCCGTGTGTCCCTACATCTCTCTGGAATCCAAACTCATCTCCACTGAGGTCGGCTTCTACCAATCTTTTCATTCTTCTGTAAATAATTTGTGTTGGCATCTTCCAACCATGACATATTAAACTGATAGTTCGGTAATTATCACACCTGTTAGCAACCATTATCTTTGGAATTGGAATTATTACGTTCTTATTCAAGGCTGAGGGTATTTCGCCTGTCTCATGCATCTTGCGCACCAGATGGAACAGCTTTGTCACGGCTGGTTCTCAATGCTATCAGTAATTCTGACGGAATATCGTCTACTTCTAGGGCCTTGTTCTGACTTAGATCTTTCAGGTTTCTGTCAAATTATTCTCGCAGTATCATATCTGCCATGTTCGTCTACGTCCAGTTCCATTTGTATAATACTGCCTTGAAGTAAATCTCCCTTGTATAGACCCTGTATATACTCCTTCCATCTCTCAGCTTTCCCTTCTTGTGTTAGGACTGGTTTCCTATCTGAACTCTCGATATTCATGAAGCTGGTTCTTTTACCTCCAAAGGCCTCTTTAATTTTCCTGTAGGTGGTATCTGCCTTTCCCCTCGTAAAATATGCTTCTAAATCCTTACAATTGTCCTCTAGCCAATTCTGCTGTTTTGCACGTCCAGGCCATCTGATTTTTAAAAGTTTGTATTTGCTTTCGTCTTCCTCATTTGCTTCGTTTTTGTTTTCTCCTTTCATCAATGAAATTCAATATCTGTTGTGTTATTCAATTGTTTCTACTGGGCCTTCTGTTTCTACCTATTTGATCCTCTGCTGCCTTCACTACTTCCTCTCCTAAAGCTACTCATTCTGTTGTATTCCTTTCCCCTGTCAACCGTCGCCTAACGCCCCCTAGAAAGTTTCTGAACATATAGTTCTTTCAACATATCCAGGCTCCATCTCCTTAATTTCTTAATTTTTTTAATCTGTAATTCGTTACCAACAAATTGTGATCGGAGTCCAGACCTGCCCCTGTAAATGACTTACAATATAAAATCTGGTTCCTAAATCTCTTTCGTACCGTTACATGATCAATCTGAAGCCTTCCGGTGTCTCTATGTCTCTTCCACATCTTTTATGATTCTTAAACCAAGTGTTAGCAATGATGAAACTCTGCTCTGTGCATATTTCCGCCAGGCTGCATCCTGTTTCAGTTGTTTCATCCGAGTCCATATTCACCTATTTTTTTCCTTTTCTTCCTTTTTCTTCTATCCAATTCCAGTACGCCATCAGAATTTAATTTTCGTCTCGTTTAACCATCTGAATAATTTCTTTTGTTTCATCATAGATTTCATAAATCTCTTTTATCATCTGTGGAGCTAGTTGGCGTATAAACTTGTATTTCTGTGGTTAGTGTTGGATTGTGTCTGTCTTGGTCACGATAATCCGTTCACTATGATGTTAGTAGTAGCTTACCAGCATTCCTATTTTCTTATTGATTACTAAACCCTTTCCTGCATTACCTCTATTTGACTGTTTTGTAACCCCACATTCACCTAACCAGAAGTCCTCTTACACTTGCCAACGAACGTCACTAATTCCCACTATATCTAACTTCAACAGATCCATTTCCACTATTAAATTTTCTAACCTGATTTCCCCCATTAAGGAAGCTAACATTCCACGCTCAGATCCGTAGAACGCTAGTTTTATTTCTCATAATGACATCCTCCGGTCTGGTTCCCACCCGCCGGTAAGGTGGGGCACTATTTTACCTTCGGAATATTTTATCCAAGAGGAAGCCACAATTTAATCATACAGCACATCTGCATGCCCTCGGGGTAACATAACGACTGTATTTTCCTCTTGCTTTCAGTCTTTCGCATTACCGGCACAGCAAGGCCGTAAGTGTTATAAAGCTAGGTCAGTCACCTGTGTTACCCCTGCATTACTGAAAAGGCTGCTGGCCGTCTTCAGGAACTACACTTTTTTTTGGCCCTCGCAATAGATATCCATCCGTTGTGGATGCACCTGCGGTACGGCTATCTGTATCGCTGCGGCGTGCAAGCGGCCCCAACGACGGCGAGGTCCATGGTTCATCGTTTTGCCTCCATTATCAGGAGCAACGTCGTTTTGCCCCTCTGATGCCTTTATCTTTCCTAGAGCCAAGATATGGCGGTAAATTATATGAAATGACCGACGGAATAGTCATGGATTCTCCATTGCTTCGCCGGCCGGAGTGGCCGAGCGGTTCTAGGCGCTACAGTCCGGAGCCGCGCGACCACTACGGTCGCAGGTTCGAATCCTGCCTCGGGCATCGGCGTGTGTGATGTCCTTAGGTTAGTTAGGTTTAAGTAGTTCTAAGTTCTAGGGTACTGATGACCACAGCAGTTAAGTCCTACAGTGCTCAGAGCCATTTGAATCCATTGGTTCCGGCAGTGTAGAACTTGATATTGTCAGGAACACACATTAAGCCTGAGTCCATTTCGTCCATATTTGATTTATCGATACACTGAAGCCATATTTATGTTCTTGTCACGTGGCTTCGAAGTTGTGGTGCAGTTCGTCGATCACATGGAGGGCGTGGATCCAAAGATCAAGTTCACTGTCGAAACAGAAAGTGAAGGAAACCTAATTGTTAAGAGGGTGAAGTTCTCTTGTGAGTAGGAAGGCCGCGCACAGGGGAATGTGACATCAATTTACTGGGTGGGACGTCATGTTATGTGACTACGCTGATTAAGTGTTTCAGCCGGTCTTACAGCAATACCAATGGTTCCACGGATCTCAATAAATAAATGGGATGAATATTGTTGTGTCATCTAAGATAATAACTTTTACATGGCTCATTTCGGTTGGAAGACTCAAGTCACCGGCAGGCTATCAAAATTTACGTTTAGCAAAGTTTCGCTATATCATCTCAGCTAATTAATGGGCTGTTTCCTTGTACAAGGATTTTCTTCCGTCTTTAACGGTGGTTACAACTAAATTATGGGAATAAACACCGTTGGCATTCCTTCCAGTCCTCAGATGCGATGACCCTCGTGAATGCAGCTATAAACGTCCGGCGTTTCGGAGGTGTAAGCGAAACTCATAGCAAGATCAATTCAGTGTGTTATTTGCTTTTTCCGATGAAACCTTGCAAGGTACTGCGCCAGGGAGTAATGCGACGTGGCCCACCGACGGCACAGGAGCTTGTTGAAGAGCTGTAGCCTACAAATACCGGTTTCATATCATTCGTAGTCGAATGACGGCGCAGTGACGCCTTGGCACCATCGCGTCGGCACTCTCAGTAAAACCACACTGGCTGCCCTCTCGCGACTTTACTACCTCGTAAACACTGCCTGGAAGTACTCGCCGCTGAGTGCCGGACCTGCTCTTCCATAATGCGACAGCTGCCTTTGGATCTCCGCTGGTTCAGGTACTCAGACCAAGGGAGGGTGGTCGTATGGGCTAGCCTCGTCACATCTCTCTTATCAATCTTGCAAAGTTTAGGACTGTTTCATCTGCTCTGATCTGTTCTCTCCTAGTCTTGTAAAAGAAAATTAGTTATAAAATGCGCTCAGATACGTAAAATTTTGTTACAGCGTTTCACACCTGATGATGATTATGAAAAGGAAACGTTCCTACATAAAACTGCGTAGGTTTCATTATATTTACAATAGACAGGTAAAAGAAGCACCACTAAGCAATGAGCAGATGAATTACTCACAGCGGCTCCTTTGCTGCTCCCACGTTGGGCTTCAATTATCTAGTAAATACTGTCAGCTATTCCAATGATAGCTCGGCGCCAGGCAGTGTAAAGTAAACTAATAACCGTTACATGCTTCGCTGACCAGTGGAAACCAACCACTACCAGAATTTCCCATACCTGCGTCTAGGGTGAAGTTATGCCTACAACCACTGAAAAAAGATAGGTCCATTCAATACGACACTTTGAGCTGTGCCATTTCCTCCTAGTTTACTCTCAAGGCTAATAATATGCTTGTAGACAGGCATGCTGTGGCGGCGTTGATGATACACACGTCGACGAGGCATAGTGCTTCAATGCTGTTGCAGACACAGCTCACAGCGGAACGGTTCCGCTGCCATACGCTGCCCGCTTATATACATTGCGGATGACCTTGGTTACGTAACGCGCTGATAACGGACTTAGACTCTGCGCGCGCCACCCAAATTCCTTACTAATTTATATTTTTAATCAACGAATAGTCAAACTGTAATCCAGGACGTCTTATAGCGTGTGCTCTGTGTGTAAGGACAACTCTATAACCATCTCAGTGGTGAACTAAATCCGACAGATAATACCTCCCTGTAGGAAGTCTCCCTCTTTGAAAGTCTGTCACTCCTTTTGAAGTTGGACTCATGTATTCATATCAGAATCTAAATATAGTTTCTGGCCTCGAATATACCTACAGACATTGAACATGACCCACTGATAATTTTTTCGGAGGCAACAAAACTTTCAAGAAGTTACATAGAAGTAACAAAGCCGAGATTGGTTTGGAGAGAAAGGAACCAAGCTTCAAAGTGTAATAAGTAGTGTTTTATGGGTTCGAATTGTGCAGGATGTGTGGTGTCACCGCAAGGCACCACACTGGCTCGGTTGTAGGCTCCAAATCGGCCGCGGTCCCTCAGTACACATTGACCCAGCGAATAGCCACTGTCGATGCTAGCAGACCGAGCGCCGCCACTGAGCTGGTCTTACGAGACAAGCTAGCGCACTGGCCAGTTCTACAGCTGACTTTGATAGGAATGGTTCACTTTTTATAGCTTCAGAGGTCTCAGTTGCACAGACGCTAGATAGCACAGCCTTCAGCTAAGTCAGTAGCTACGGCCTAGCCAGGAGCCACATACATTTTATGCATCGATAATTGACCTGTATATGTGAAGTCATCAGAATTGTAAAGAAGTATTCCCAGTCCAGTCTATAACTGCACTTGTAAACATTGTTGTACAAAGTCAATATCGACGTTCACCGCTGATGCTGAATTAAAGCTAAGTATTTAATTGTATTCCTGTCTACTAACTTTCTAATCACCTAAGATGTTCCAGATACATCCCGCCAAGTATAGTTCATTGATCCTCACGTCAGCCTACGTGATAAACGCGTGCAATTAATGGCCACTACTCGTAATCAGACTAAGAGTCAAATTGCTTGACTCAGCCGGGTCTCCCTTTTTCGATTAGGCCCATAATTCCGCCTCATACACAACAGGATGAGTATGTTTGTTATTTGTATCCCACTGCTACGTCGTACGTAGGCTGTTCGGAAAGTAAGATCAGATCGGACGCAAAATGGAAACCACAGTGAAAATTAAAAAAAAAAAATTATTCGCAACAGTTAGCCACACCTTCCAGCTACCTCTCTAAATACTCGCCACTCCGACTTAGACATTTGTCGTAGCGTTGTACAAACTTTCCAGTACCCTCGTCACAGAAAGCAGCAGCGTGTGCTTTCGGCCAATCGTCTACACTAGCCTACAGCTCGTTGTCTGTGCCAAAATGGTGTCTCGCAGCCAGCGGTTCATGTGAGCAAAGATGAAACTCAGAGGGAACCAACTAAGGGCTGTATTATGGGTGATCAAACAGATCCCTTCGGAAACGCTGCAGGAGAACCTTCACTTCCCCTGCAGAATGCTGCTGATAATTGTCTTGAAGAAAGAAACCCATCGATTGTATGTTGTTTCCATAGCTTCAGGCGAAAGCGAGATCCTCATACTTGGCGGGAAAAACTGTTGTTGTAGGCATCTCCACGTGCTCACTGTGCACTCATGACTGAAAAGAGTGACGTCACGCGGCCGATGGGCGTACTAGAGGCACTACACAACACATCTGTGCAGAGCTTCATCAGATTTTCAGCTTTTTTTCCCATTTCGCGCAAAATCGAACCTTACATTCCGAATACCTCTCGCACTATACTGCTACAAAGTGTAATGTGTTTTATTGGCTCGACATGTGCTGGATGAGTGTGTTTTATTTGTGTGCGAAGCTTCATAGGAAGTTATATATCTAAGAGGTGCTGTGGCGGTGGCGGAAGAAATGCGTTTCGATGTCGCCGTCTCTGTCGCCCCGTATCTGTGAGTACTATATTACGTAATCTGACCTAGAGACCTGAAGTGCTGTAAAATTCTTACGTAAGTGAATTGTACACTCCTGGAAATGGAAAAAAGAACACATTGACACCGGTGTGTGAGACCCACCATACTTGCTCCGGACACTGCGAGAGGGCTGTACAAGCAATGATCACACGCACGGCACAGCGGACACACCAGGAACCGCGGTGTTGGCCGTCGAATGACGCTAGCTGCGCAGCATTTGTGCACCGCCGCCGTCAGTGTCAGCCAGTTTGCCGTGGCATACGGAGCTCCATCGCAGTCTTTAACACTGGTAGCATGCCGCGACAGCGTGGACGTGAACCGTATGTGCAGTTGACGGACTTTGAGCGAGGGCGTATAGTGGGCATGCGGGAGGCCGTGTGGACGTACCGCCGAATTGCTCAACACGTGGGGCGTGAGGTCTCCACAGTACATCGATGTTGTCGCCAGTGGTCGGCGGAAGGTGCACGTGCCCGTCGACCTGGGACCGGACCGCAGCGACGCACGGATGCACGCCAAGACCGTAGGATCCTACGCAGTGCCGTAGGGGACCGCACCGCCACTTCCCAGCAAATTAGGGACACTGTTTCTCCTGGGGTATCGGCGAGGACCATTCGCAACCGTCTCCATGAAGCTGGGCTATGGTCCCGCACACCGTTACGCCGTCTTCCGCTCACGCCCCAACATCGTGCATCCCGCCTCCAGTGGTGTCGCGACAGGCGTGAATGGAGGGACGAATGGAGACGTGTCGTCTTCAGCGATGAGAGTCGCTTCTGCCTTGGTGCCAATGATGGTCGTATGCGTGTTTGGCGCCGTGCAGGTGAGCGCCACAATCAGGACTGCATACGACCGAGGCACACAGAGCCAACACCCGGCATCATGGTGTGGGGAGCGATCTCCTACACTGGCCGTACACCTCTGGTGATCGTCGAGGGGACACTGAATAGTGCACGGTACATCCAAACCGTCATCGAACCCATCGTTCTACCATTCCTAGACCGGCAAGGGAACTTGCTGTTCCAACAGGACAATGCACGTCCGCATGTATCCCGTGCCACCCAACGTGCTCTAGAAGGTGTAAGTCAACTACCCTGGCCAGCAAGATCTCCGGATCTGTCCCCCATTGAGCATGTTTGGGACTGGATGAAGCGTCGTCTCACGCAGTCTGCACGTCCTGCACGAACGCTCGTCCAATTGAGGCCCCAGGTGGAAATGACATGGCAAGCCGTTCCACAGGACTACATCCAGTATCTCTACGATCGTCTCCATGGGAGAATAGCAGCCTGCATTGCTGCGAAAGGTGGATATACACTGTACTAGTGCCGACATTGTGCATGCTCTGTTGCCTGTGTCTATGTGCCTGTGGTTCTGTCAGTGTGATCATGTGATGTATCTGACCCCAGGAATGTGTCAATAAAGTTTCCCCTTCCTGGGACAATGAATTCACGGTGTTCTTATTTCAATATCCAGGAGTGTAAGTGCCTCCCGGTTACCCTTGAACTGGATTCGCCGCGTTTTTATGAAGCACAACTTAAGTATCCACAAGTAGAGATTTGGGACACGTGGTGGAACTAGCAAAGAAAGAAAGGTGTGAAAGATAGTAGTCTATGTTTTCAGAGGCCGAACATATAAAAATTTAGTATAAAGAGACAATAAACAATAATTTATCCATCATGGGGGAATACAAGGTATCAGATTAAACTGCCAACATCCACACTGGATCTCATATAAACTGCCAACATCCACACTGGATCTCATAATACAAAGAAATTCAAAATAATATTATTAGCTTAGTTTCTCTCACTATTAAGATCATGTTCTACTTGGTATATGTGAAATGAATGCACAAAATGATAGGGCTGGTAGAGTGGGTCATAATGTGCATACTTCACATAGCACTGCGTACCGCAGTGTTCTGTCCTGTCCCACTCTTTTACATCATCTACATTCTAATCGAAAACATCCTCACCATCCACTTCCTGCAATATTCTCACGACACCGCTTATGTAGCTGCCCGCCATACCATCAAACTCTTCCTCGCTTCTCTGCAATGACACTTTAATTTTTGGAAAAGTGTTGTAATATGTTGAAACTTCAAGGAAATCTGCATAAAAACAAAATGGCCACACCATTCAACATTTCCGTCGTCCTAACTTTCACCTCTCCATCTGCCATCAACCTGTCTCTCTATCACAGTAATTCATTCAGGGATAACCCCTGACAAAACTACATTTGTTGCACACATTTGGATCAACAAATATCGACACCGACTAAAATTACTGATAATCCCTACTTTAGGCCTACATCCTGCCATTAACCTCATGTATAAGTCCCTCATCTGTTCCATCCTTAGGTGACAATATTGCAAGGATCTCGACCTTTCGTAAGTTCTACAAATTCCTTGAAACATTAGATAGGAATGTACTCCACATCGACTTCTGCATCCGTCCAACTTCCCTAACTCTCAAACTACACAATTTCACCCTTTTCTCGTATTTTTTTCTGCTTCTCGGAGAACACTGAAATCCGTCACATTAATATGGAAAATCAGGCCTATCATCCAATATCCTAACCACTAACGGGTGTCCCAGGTCCCCTGCTGGGCCATTAGAACCATATCCCGCTATCCATAAACCATTACGCCTTATCGGATCTGAGTCCTCTCCGTCAAGACCTGCAACCAACACCGAAAGATAAAACTGCCCGGAGATAAGCTCTACTCTCCAGTTCTCGTCAACACCTTACTCCGTCCCTCCATCCTCCCCCTTGGTAACTTTTACTTGTATCTTGCGTTTATCCAGAGCCGCAATGCAGTATTCAATATTCTACCTCCATCATGAACGAAATCATGCTCCACCAGGATCACTATAATAGCTTAACAGCATCAACATCTCCAGTTACATTTTATTTGTCATACATACTCATGCAAAATTTCTAAAAACACTCTTCTTTACCGTTGTATGTATTTAAAAGAAATTACTCTATCTGTTCCATTTAATTTTTATTTTGCTAAACAGGAAAAATCCCCTACATGAGGAAGTGAAACAACAAAACGAAAACAATACTCTGTATTTTACAGACAACTGCTGGAAGCTGCCCGAAGCAAGGTGGCGGAAAGGTCGGTTTGAAAGATTGCCCAAGAATGACGCGGCACCAGTAACTAAGAAAGTTGTAAGGTGTACATAATAAATGTATGTCATTTATTGCGAAACCCAGTTGTAATGCTATAATTTATATTGCCATTGTAGCCCCTAAATCGATAAGGAAGATTCGGGTGGTAATCTTCCACAAGCCGGAACACGTTCTCGTTTATTTTGACTCCTCTTCCACTGAGGGAAGTTTGAGAAATCGGGCAATGACCTCTGCCCCGACCTGCCCGTAAGTGTTAAGTCATTGGCCACGGAGGTTTAAAAGAAAGGCAGTACTTATTACAACGTTGTATAATTAATACGAAAAGCCATTTACCGGAATAATAATACATCGGCGCCTTCCAACACATACGCAACTATCCACAAAACCAGACATGCAAATGGACCAAGTTATGTACACGATGGAAATTGTATAATAAACTCACCTGAACGTTAGAGTGAATGCGTTGTCTGAACTAGTCTTCGGATTGAATGGCTGAACTCTGATTCTGTACCCAAGCTGTGGCGAAAGCTTCTTAAGGCAATGAACTAGGAACGGCACGCCGTGCATGCCTCCACGCGCTGCGTTCACATCAAATCATTGAAAATTTAACGATAAAATACAAATACGTTTTGAATACTTAATAAAACCTCCTTGTGAATACAGGCAATGCCTATGGCAAACAAAAATAACAAGAACTGCTTACCAAACACAGCGATCAGATCCATTTGACAAAAAATGGTTCAAATGGCTCTGAGCACTATGGGACTCAACTTCTGAGGTCATTAGTCCCCTAGAATGTAGAACTAGTTAAACCTAACTAACCTAAGGACATCACACACATCCATGCCCGAGGCAGGATTCGAACCTGCGACCGTAGCGGTCTCGCAGTTCCAGACTGCAGCGCCTAGAACCGCACGGCCACTTCGGCAGGCTCCATTTAACAGCATATGTCTCACCTGCTGCGTAACCACTATAGAAAACTCCATTCAAAAGCTTAAGTCGGAATATCTTGCTAATAGCGGATAGACCCGCTGTACCAGACACAAATTCTCGTAAGCCTGAAAGACTATACTAACTAACCAACCTGTTTGTAGTCGACCCTTGGTAATGAACACCGTCTCTGCATGGCTTCAGTAATAACTAATTCGCGGAATGAAGAGACTGAATAATTGAAAATTGAAAGGGGCTGTCTTAAAGGGAACTATAAACTTTTAACACAATGGATAACAGCCAGGAAATCCCTCGTACGTAAAAGATGCAATGAACGTCTATAACGCAAGACGAGTTGCGTCGCTGCAAGGTGAGTTTGCTGTAGCAATATAGCCCCAAATAATATTATTACAGTCTTCCTTCCGTAACTGCAAAGTAATTCCGTTTCTGAATCGTCATCACTTACAAGTGAAGATTCCCATAGCGTAAATAAACGATCTTGATGGAATTTGGCGGGTGGTAGAGGTGCAAAATAATTCAGTACCCAATTTTTCTTGGTGCCAAATTTAACCTCTAAAGAGTAAAACACACCTCGAACGGTTATTTGGTTTATCAGGTTTAGAAGGAATATTTTCAAAACGATAGTATGTAAAAGAATGTTTTTCATATAAAAGTTGATATGTAATTAAAATTCTTGAAAAATGTATAATCAATTTTTTAAATAATCAGTCATTCTGAAAAATACCATTCCACTACTAACTAATTTTGAAAAATAAAAAATTTCCTTACAACGTAAATTAGAAAGCTTTCAAGCCATAACGTCTTTGTGTAATGAAGCTGAGTCTGCAATATCATTTTTTAAAAATAAGCTGTCAACGTATTGTCGGAATATTTTCAACATTTCTATTTAAAATATCTAATCATTCATCACTAGTCTAATTATTTTACTTATATTCGTTTTATGTTTCAAATTGTTGTCTCACGTTTTACATTCATGTTTTCTGGGTTTTTTACTGCTTCAAATACGTGTATTTTGTTAAATAACAATTGCAATAATACAAAATCATTATACTAATTATAATCTATAAAGAAATGTTTAATATGTAACGATTGTTTAGAGCATGCACGTAAAATGAACGAAATTACTTCACATAATATACACGACAGAGAGCACAATATGAAACAAAATTCAGCACAATTTCAAATCGTCATGGGTGATCCTTTAAATATTGTATTTTGTATCAGGCATATTTCAGTACATTGGTAAGCCTTGGCGGAGAGAATTCGTTGCATAACATAACATGTGCCAAATTATCTTTCGTGTGTGTTTTACCCCTTCGAAGTCAAACTCAGCACACAATAAAATACATATTGAATTATTTTGTCCAGTCTGCACATCCGCCAAGGTTCATCTAGATCGTTTATCTACTTGGGTATGTTGCTCTGTTAGTGACACACAACATCCATATGTCACAGATAGCGGCATCATGATTGATGCTGTCTTCCTTGCTTACCGGTAGGTGACCGACACAATTCAGCTGTGACTCCTAGTAACCAAAATAAGAGGTTAATGATTATAGCTTCAGATTCGTGTCTAAAATGGGATTTTCCACGATATACAGGGTGGTCCATTGATTCTGACTGGGCCAAATATCTCACGAAATAAGCTTCAAACGAAAAAACTACAAAGAACGAAATTCGTCTAGCTTGAAGGAGGAAATCAGATTACTTTATGGTCGGCCCGCTAGATGGCGCTGCCATAGGTCAAACGGATATCAACTGCGGTTTTTTTGTTTTTTTTTAATAGGAACCCCCATTTTTATTATATATTCGTGTAGTACGTAAAGAAATATGAATGTTTTAGTTGGACCACTTTTTTCGCTTTGTGATAGATGACGCTGTAATAATCACAAACGTATAAGTACGTGGTATTACGTAATATTCCGCCAGTGCGGACGGTATTTGCTTCGTGATACATTATCCTTGGTAAAATGGACCGTTTACCAATTGCGGAAAAGGTCGATATCGTGTTGATGAATGGTTATTGTGATCAAAATGCCCTACGGACGTGTACTATTTATGCTGCTCGGTATCCTGGACGACATCATCCAAGTGTCCGGACCGTTCTCCGGATAGTTACGTTATTTAACGAAACAGGAAGTGTTTAGCTACATGTGAAACGTCAACCACGACCTGCAACAAATGAGGATTCCCAAGTAGGTGTTTTAGCTGCTGTCGCGGCTAATCCGCACATCAGTAGCAGACAAACTGCGCGAGAATCGGGAATCTCAGAAACGTCGGTGTTGAGAATGCTACATGAACATCGATTGCACCTGTACCATATTCCTATTCACCAGGAATTGCATGGCGACGACTTTGAACGTCGTGTACAGTTTTGCCACTGAGCACAAGATAAATTACAGAACGATGACAAATTTTTTGCACTCGTTCTATTTAGCGACGAAGCGTCATTCACCAACAGCGGTGTCGTAAACCGGCATAATGTGCACTATTGGGCAACGGAAAATTCATGATGGTTGCGACAAGTGGAACATCAGCGACCTTGGCAGGTTAATGTATGGTGCGGCATTATGAGAGGAAGGATAATTGGGCCCCATTTTATCGATGGCAATCTAAATTGTGCATTGTATGCTGATTTCCTACGTAATGTTCTAGAGATTTGTTATAACAAGATGTTTCACTGCATGGCAGAATGGCGATGTACTTCCAACGTGATGGATGTCCGGCACATATCTCTCGTGCAGTTGAAGCGGTATTGAATAGCATATTTCATGACAGGTGGATCGGTCGTCGTAGCACCAAACCGTGGCCCGCACGTTCACTGGATCTGTCGTCCCCGGATTTCTTTCTGTGGGGAAAGTTGAAGGATATTTGCTACCGTGATCCACCGTCAACGTCTGACAACATGCGTCAGCGCATTTGCAATGCATGTGCGAACATTAAGATAGGCGAACTTCTCGCTGTTGAGAAGAATGTCGTTACACGTATTGCCAAATCCATTGAGGTTGACGGACATCATTTTCAGCATTTATTGCATTAATTTGCTATTTACAGGTAATAACGCTCTAACAGCATGCGTCCTCAGAAATGATCAGTTCACAAAGACACATATATCACAGTGGAACAACCGAAATAAAATGTTCAAACGTACCTACGTCCTGTATTTTTATTTAAAAAAACCTACCTGTTACCAACTGTCCGTCTAAAATCCTGAGCCATATGTTTGTGACTATTACAGCGCCATCAATCACAAAGCGAAAAAAGTGGCCCAACTAAAACATTTATATTCATTTCCGTAATGCACGAATATGTGATAAAAAACGGGGGGTTCCTACTTAAAAAACGCAGTTGATATCCGTTTGACCTATGGCAGCGCCATCTAGCGGGCCAACCATAGCGCCATCTAGTTCCCCCCTTCAAGCTAGACAAGTTTCGTTCTATGTAGTTTTTTTTGTTTGACGCTTATTTCGTGAGATATTTGACCCGGTCAAGATCAGTGGACTACACTGCACATTTACATATTTTGTTGGATATCGCAGGAAGCACAGTCCGGTTGCACGCAAATGATGATGTATATAGGGAAGTCCCAACACCAGAAAATGGGAACTAAATCTCCTGCTAGTCCTGTTTCGTACAGCTCCCGAACACTTGAGCATTAGTCTAGGAGGGATTCATGAGAGTTTTGTATACAATTCTCCTTTCTAGAGTGATTTCGTTCACTTAATTTTCCAATAATGTCCTGCAGTCTATCTCTTGCTTTACCTGCAACTGATAACTGTGTCATCGCTCCATTCAATATCACTGAAAATTTCACACTCAAGTGTTTGTACGAGCGCTATTCTGAAACTATTGTCTAAATCCGACGAAGTTTTCCATAATTGTGTTGGACAGTTTCTATAGTACGAGCATAGATCAAATCACATAGCTCTTTTTAGTTCTGAACTCACAGTGAGCACATAAAGATGACTAGAAAGCAATGTCTGCGGCCAAGTATGAATGCTGGTTACCAGTTTTGCCAGACGTCATGCAGCCCAACCAACAGTTGCGGCCACATGTAGCAGGTGCTGGTTCACACAGTGGAGAATGGCAAAACAGAGGCACGCCGACGACCGAGGCGTTGCGAAGTAGGCAGGCACTGATAGCCTTGCTGACAGCAGCAGTCTACCAGCAGACTGACGCAAGGACACGCACAGACCGAGCACAGAGCGAAGCCTGCAGAGTGCTGAGTAAGGGGAAGTGAGGCCAGCAGGCTACGTTACACTGCAATATACTGTGGGAGTAACAATAAAAACTACCACTGAGGGTAAAAAACGTCCTCGTGACGGATATAGATACTGGAGCGCAGGCAGAAACAGACAGAAGCCATTAGGAAGCAGTTTGGATCTGAGGACGGCCGCGGTCCGTGTCCAAGTGTTCAATCTTTGTAGGTGACGATTCCGGAAGTCTGCTCCAGCTAGCAGGAGTCATCTGTTCGCCGCCAGATGTCAACTTCAGCTCGGGAGGTCAGCCCGAGTCCGGTCGGCACCATGGCTGACTAACTACAGCGAGAACTTCCAGCAGGACCGGCCGCAGCGCGGTCTTGGTCAGAGGCGCCACCGGGGACTGACGCTCGGCCTGCATGGCAACCCGGCCCCACGGCGCATGGTCCGTCCATGACGGGACCTAGCGGACATCGCGACTGACGGCTTCCCAGCTGCCAGTGCAGCAGGCGTCGGCATCTGACCTCACAGCGATGCGGCTCCGTGGGCATCTCCGTACTGGGGCGATGAGCGGCGACGAGTTCATCTCAACCACAGGGCATACTGGCTTCAGCCTAGCACTGGTGGCCTGAGGCTCCCGAGTGCGATAAGCCAGGCGGAGGTATCCGCAGGGCTGGGAAGTGATGACAAGGGAGAAATTGTAAACAAAGTTCAATAAATAATTGTAAAACTCCACGCCGTCTCAGTCTTTGGCGCAGCCACTGTGTCTGCTGCTAACAAGTGGTGCAGAAGTCGTAACACAACGTAACTGTCACGCATTTCCTTCTTCGTGAGGATTCTCGGCGGCACACTGCAGAAGCAGCGTGGACGCTCTTGCAGCGTTTTCGGTGGTAAGTGTTTGGTCAGCCACCACACAACTCGCACTTGGCACTCTTTGATTTTCATCTCTGCTCACAAGTGCAGCTGGCTACAAAGACGGCATTTTGGCACAGACAGCGAACAGCAGACCACCATAGAGAATTGGTAGAAAACACAAGCAGCTACCTGCTGTGACGATGGCATGGGAAACTAGGTACTATACTGCGACAGATGTCTAGCTCGGAACAGCGACTGTGTACAGAAGTAGCTTAAAGGTGAAGCAGACAGTTGCAAATAAAACATTTTTGAATTTCATTGCGGTTTCCATTTCGCGACTGATCCGATCTTACTTTCTGAATAGCCCTCGTCTAAGTTCACAATTCCAACTTTGGCTCACCGCGATTGTAGCGACAGGCTACAACATCTTTCGTTTTTTGAAGTACACAATTTTAGATTTCTGAACATTTAAAGTGAGTTGCCAATCTTGGCACCACTTTCAAGTACTATCAAGCTCTGTCTTAATATTAGCGCAGCTTTTCGCAGACAGTACTTCATTATATATAACAGCATCATCTGCGTAAAGTCTGAGGTTACTATTAATATTGTCTACCAAGTCATTAATGCACACCATGAACAGCCGTGCCAGTTTTATACGGCAGACGCGAAGTTAACAACCTTCAACATCACAACACGTCAGCAATCGTTGGTTGGTATGTTAAAAAACTAAAAACCCGCCTCGATTGCGAAAAAAGCACCTAGTGTTAAGTGTTAACCCAGGTTAGGGCGTAGATAACTACACCTTCTTCAGAACAACAATAAAACCCACAAGTGCCTAAGAAGACCTTTGTCATTGATTAAAAGAACACCGTGACTATACATTTATAAACGAAAAAGAAAAGGAAAACACAAACAGTACATATGTACAAAGTCAAAACCACTACTTAACTAATGGTGTACGCTCCACCTCACATCGGCCTATGTTCGATGGGCCCTGACCCGCCATGAAATGCAGCTACAAATGGTCGCTCACTTACAAGCCTGACCCACTATCTGTGCACATGCGCAAGACAAGGGAAGTTACTTGAATGCGCATGCGCATATGAATACAAGGAAATTTAGACATGGGTCGGGGCTAAATAGCCCATATATTCCCAACCGTGGATCAACGTATATCAAAAAATAGAATGGATAGAACAAGAGAAGAGCTAAATAGGAGATGAAACCTAAAAATAAGCGCACATGTTTGCTTATGCTAGTAAGGGAACTGTGGGAGGGGGTTCTGAGGGGATGTAATCTAAAGACGTCGTGGTAATAAAGATATAGGGATAAAACGTGAGGTGTTCCACAGGCTAAAATCACCTTATTGTGAAAGGAAAGTGAGGATAAAAAGAAAGAAGATGAACAGCTTGACCAACCGTGCTCGCCAATCAGCGCGCGCATGTGATAATCCCCAGATCATCAGATTTACAAGTATGAAGAACAAAGTAAAGATTCGAAACCTTCAAAAAATTTTCTTGTTCTTAGTAGGAGTTGGTCGTTAAGGATATTGTCTGTAACATGTTGCAGATGCGTAAAGATCTGTATTTCTTCCAAAACATCCAGTTTTAAGCCCTTAACTTCGGCATGGAGTAACTCGATATTAACTGGAGGGCTCGGCGCATGAGCCGTTTGCACAAGGTGTTCCGCGTAAGTAGAGCCCTCAGTACCATCACCGCTTCTAGTAGGAATATGGGCTTTATACGTGAGACCCAGAGCTCGCCCGTTTGGCCGATGTAAAATTTTGGACAACCCCCGCATGTAATTTTTGTATACTCCTGATTAGGAAAGTTTATCGCTCTTACTCTGCAAGGAGTGAATTGAAATCCTATGTAAGCTATTATAAGTAGAATAGGTGACTCTGAAATTTTGGGCTCTGAGTAAACGTCCCAATTTTTAACTTATATTGCCTATGTGAGGGATAGATATCGTTGCCACCTGTTTGTCATCTAACGCATCCCCTAAGGTGGAAGGCGTAATATTATTTTTATTTATTTTCTTGTTATACATTTGCACCACGACCATGTCTTAAATCATCAGTATTGCCGACACTCTACAAAACCGGAATAGCACCCCAGTTTTGTATGTAATGGGGAAATACTGCCTGTACCTTAGATGTGGGTGACCCATTGATCTGATGTAATTACATTTCTCTGGAGACATGCTGAAGTTCAACTTCTTCTTCACTAAGGACAGCACATCTGCCCAGTAGGCAGGGGACCCATGTTCAAGTCTCAGCCTTGGCACAAATTTTAATTCGTTGCTTCAGCTTCTATCCTAATTGAAGATAAAGCTGAGACTCAATATGTGTTCAGGAAAATGTAATTACATCAGATTAGTAGATAATCTGCGCATGAGGTACAGGCAGGCTTCCCCTTACTTACAAACCTAGGCTGCTATTCCAATATCTGAGAGCATCAGAAATCCTGAAGATTTAAGAAGGGGAAAATCAAGATGGGCTGAGTTGTGAACTGAGGTTTGTGTTAGGTAGGGTGTTGGACTAGATTATTCCGTGTAGGTACGACAGGGTTATGTAGTGGATGGCTTATCTGTCTAGCAATCAGGGACCCAGATTCAAGCCCCGGCCTTCGAAGAAACTTTAATTCATTACTTCAGCTTCTATCCCCATCGAAGAATTAATATGGTTAATTATATACCATTTTGTTTGAGATCGATTTATAGTGCCCTTTTGGAACATGTACTAGGATCCAGCATTATAAAATACTCGTACCTAGAAGGAATTCAGAAAATGTCGTTTTTCTGAAACACTAATGGTTCTTCATTCCCACTAGGTAATGCATGATATTGATAGTGGATCTGAAGTTGTTTCCATACTTCTAGGTTTTCACAACGATTTTCATATCGTTAGTCACAAGGCTTAGCAGATACGTCCTCAGCAGTGCTATTGGATTCGTGATTTCCTGTCCCAAATGTCACAGTTATAATAATTGACGGGATGTCATTGGGTGAAACAGATGCGCTATGTAGGTGCCTCATGCATCGTTATATGCCCTCTGCTACTTTAATCCATTTAAGCGGTTTTGGAGACCATCTGAGCAGCCCTCTTCGACTATTTGCAGTTGATACTGCCGTTAACCGACTAGTGATGTAATCAGAAGAGCAAAACGAATTGCAAAAGGTTTTGTACCAGGTATCTGTTTGGTGCGAAATGTGGCAACTAACGCTAAACAATGAAAAGTGAGTACTCCACTTGAGTACTAAAAAAATCCTTTAATTTAGGGTAGACGACCAATAACCCAAATTTGAAAGTTATCAACTCATCTAAATACCTAGGGATTTCAACTATGAACAACTTACACTGCAACTATTGCATAGGATACACTGTTGAGACGACGAACCGAATATAGCGTTTAATGTCATCCCGCTGGGTGAAATCTGTGCTTAGCTTGAGAATCGTTCATCATGTCAATTTTTTAACAATAGCAATAATTTCGAAACTTATCTACTCTTAAAAATGATTTGAAATTCTCCACTTTCCCGTCATAACACCAATGTTAATGCTGAAAATACACCTATATTATTTGTTTCAAGGCAATCTGAAGGCTTTAAAATACTGTATACTTTTAAAAGAAATAATCATGTATTCCTGTTTCTTAGAAAGTTATCTCAAAATAGACTAAATGTGAATAAGTCTTAGAGAGTTTTTTTTCAGTCGAATAACTCATGCATTGAAATATTCTGAACTTACAACATATGGTCGAATTGAGTATGTGACCCATGGCCTGTTTGTTACCCACGTTCCACTTCTTCTTTACGAGGATTTAGAAATATCGAACGACGCCAAAGTAACATAAAATATATAAAAGCAATACAATTTTCACGTATGTCTAAGGAAAGACGAAAAATTATTTTTAATATTGTTTTGGCACTTCACTAACTGATCCACTAGTTTGTTTTGTAGCCTATTAAAATCCACAGCCGATGTCAGGTAAGTAAAACAATGCGAAAATGTTAACAATTATGGCACTTTAACCATTTCTCAACATCTTTACTATAAAAAAAGAACTGTCCTAACGGAAACATCCGAATTGTAGGGTATGCAAACACAAGAAAATGAGGGAAATAAAAAACTTGCTTAGAGCTCGAACAGTCGACCATATCCAATGGTAGCAATATTCGAATAAATACATATCCTGAAAACTAACTCCTCAGATATCCTCTGTTTTGTGTTAAATTGTAGCTGAGTGTGAACGTGCAGTCGCAGTACTACATTTGAAACATCAATGAAACTACCTGTCGGTTCCGAAGACACATTAACACGTCGAAATGAACTGGGAACGTCGTTATAACCGTTGTCCTCGATAAAGTGGCTATAAGCTTAAAACCCAGCTTATTATAACCTCCTTGTGTTTAGAAATTGTAGTTGCAGCTTTCTCTGCTGCACGCGCCGAGGGCAGTGGAACTATTTGCAGCTGTCCGCCGTATAACAGCTGGGGATGCATGAAACAGTTCTGAACAGCGCCAATTTAAGCGTAATGGCCGATTCTGGATTTCAGTGTTACAATGTGACTGTTGTTCCACTCTGTTTAACCATAGCGCAATGATAATGTTTTGTGGTTGCCACATAATGGTCCATTTATGATCATCGTTGTCTTGCTTTAGACGTAATTCAATGCTCCAGTCACACGTCCTAAATAAAGGCCCACTTAACTCCAGGCTCGTTATACTGGATGAGAAAGGAGACTGCCGTTAGTGTCGTAATACGAACATAATGAGAGCTAGCAAGCTACTGCAGTTTAATGGGCCGTGGCGTACCACACAATACGAGGCTTCATTACCAAGTAAACCAACTAAACTCGTCGCTGGAGCCCTTAATACTAGTGCTTTGAGTACGATATCTCTGACGTCCAACACCTAGTGACTATATCAACGTTGACAGAGAATGTCATATACCAAAGAAAGATTAAAAGTAAACCTAATTATAGTAGCGAAATCCCAATTAAATACGTGTCATGAAAACTAAAGACTTAGATGTTACCTATTAGTTATGCTTAACTGTAGTTCTGGTGGCACAATAGTGAGCCTGAAGAGGATCCCAGCAGTGGGGTCGAAACGCCGATTGTGCAAGAAGAAACTGAAAAGGAGCGTGACATGGCCTAACAGTTTAGATTTTATTTTTTGTATGGAAGGAATAATTTAAGAGGGGTAGGACGTCAAACGGGTTGACTTGGAGCAGGAGAGGCACCACAGGACATTTTAATTTCCACTGTCTATACTTTTACAAATAAATTCATAAAACTTTGTCTGCATTACCAGGAAGGATTCAAAATTCACACTCATAGTACTGCAAGTTCGAAAACATGTGAAATTTCATCATTTTTTTCACTTACTAATGGCAGCATTTGTTGCTATGGGTACACTTATCTTCATAAATAAGAGAGATGGTTCGATGAATTTTGCACAGCATACAAACCATACTTAAAGGTGTATAAAACTCTAGAACTTTCCGAATCTATTAAAAACTGTGGTAAAAATTGAGGTAATTAACTACAAAATTTGTGTTTTTTCTTAACATGAACCTTAAAATACATCAGATCATTCGTTTTTTCATAAATTAAATAAATTCTAGAGTTTCATACACCTGTAAGTATGGTATGTAAGCTGTGCAAAATTCATCGAAGAATCTCTCTAACTTATGAAGAAAAGTGTACCTATATCAAAAAATGCAGCCAGTAGTAAGTGAAAAAATTATGAAATTTCACACCTAAAAGAAAATTATTTTGTTATGTTTTCGAACTTCCACTGAAATGAGTGCGAATCCTGAATCCTTCCTGTTGATGCAGACAAAGTTTTATGAATTTATTTGTAAAAGTATAGAAGCAGGAAATTAAAATGTCCTGTGATGCCTCTCCTGCTCCAAGTCGGCCCGTTTGACGTCCTACCCCTCTTAAAGTACTATAAGACTCATTCAGTGAGGAAAATATATTTGAAACAACGCTCGTAAGAGCTGCTCGTTCTCCAGATTTCTCATCGTTTGAAAACGTCTGGTCATAGTTTGCAGAGAGACTGGCACGCCACGACTCGACAGCCACAACGGCTGATGAACTCCGTCACAGAGCACCATGCGCTGACACACCGGTATCTGCCGTCAAGCTCAGTTCGAGAGTTCTCCAGTCTCGTTAGAACAGTTGTTGCCGCCAAAACCCGCAGGTTTCAGGTCGCATTGCCCAAAAGTGGTTTTGTGAGCAGGAGGTCTATTTGTCGGACCTCCACTGCCCACCACAGTCACCGGATCTCAATAGTTTTTAATCTTCGTGGTCTTCTTTCGAGAGAAGGCTACATTGTCGCAATCCACCTCCATCTTTCCACTATTCTGAAAGGACAATGGTGTACTACCCCCTTGAAATCCACACAGAGCTTGTATTTATCCATTCTCTGACGACTGGAAGCTGATCAATGGGTTTCCCACGCCGTATTAGGCTTGGTAATCTGTTGTTTTTCGGGTTTCCACATTTTGGTCTTCTACCTGATTAGCGGCTTCAAATATCGTGTGCTAGCGCTCAACTCACCAAACAATTTCGTACAGCGTGTAGTTTGCCGTAAACTTCACAGACGCTCGCCGTCCGATTTTGCGGTAGCATTCCTACTTCATACTGCACTGACTGAAATAAGGGCTCTGTGGTGTTCGCGAAGAAGTTGATTTATAAATTGTTTTCAAGACTAAAAGACAGGTTGCATCGGCAGTAACTAGTAATACTGCTAAAATAATCATTTTAAACTGCGCATAGATAAATTGCAAACTGACAGAATACAGTAAGGAAACAGATGATTCCCCTCCCAACATTGTGTTATGCGCTAAACGATTAACCACAGCAACATAAAAGAATCTGTCAGCCTGAAGTGCAGATAGTCATTTTCGTTAGTTCCTATCCACAAATCCTCCGCCCATGAACCATGGACCTTGCCGTTGGTGGGGAAGCTTGCGTGCCTCAGCGATACAGTTGGCCGTACCGTAGGTGCAACCACAACGGAGGGGTATCTGTTGAGAGGCCAGACAAACGTGTGGTTCCTGAAGAGGGGCAGCAGCCTTTTCAGTAGTTGCAGGGGCAACACTCTGGATGATTGACTGATCTGGCCTTGCAACATTAACCAAAACGGCCTTGCTGTGCTGGTACTGCGAATGGCTGAAAGCAAGGGGAAACTACAGCCGTAATTTTTCCCGAGGACATGCAGCTTTACTGTATGATTAAATGATGGTGGCATCCTCTTGGGTAAAATATTCCGGAGGTAAAATAGTCCCCCATTCGGATCTCCGGGCGGGGACTACTCAGGAGGATGTCGTTATCAGGAGAAAGAAAACTGGCGTTCTACGGATCGGAGCGTGGAATGTCAGATCACTTAATCGGGCAGGTAGGTTAGAAAATTTAAAAAGGGAAATGGATAGGTTAAAGTTAGATATAGTGGGAATTAGTGAAGTTTGGTGGCAGGAGGAACAAGACTTCTGGTCAGGTGACTACAGGGTTATAAACACAAAATCAAATAGGGGTAATGCAGGAGTAGGTTTAATAATGAATAGGAAAATAGGAATGCGGGTAAGCTACTACAAACAGTATAGTGAACGCATTATTGTGGCCAAGATAGATACGATGCCCACACCTACTACAGTAGTACAAGTTTATATGCCAACTAGCTCTGCAGATGATGAAGAAATTGAAGAAATGTACGATGAAATAAAAGAAATTATTCAGATAGTGAAGGGAGACGAAAATTTAATAGTAATGGGTGACTGAAATTCGAGTGTAGGAAAAGGGAGAGAAGGAAACATAGTAGGTGAATATGGATTGGGGCTAATAAATGAAAGAGGAAGCCGCCTAGTAGAATTCTGCACAGAGCACAACTTAATCATAGCTAACACTTGGTTTAAGAATCATGAAAGAAGGTTGTATACGTGGAAGAACCCTGGAGATACTAAAAGGTATCAGATAGATTATATAATGGTAAGACAGAGATTTAGGAACCAGGTTTGAAGTTGTAAGACATTTCCAGGGGCAGATGTGAACTCTGACCACAATCTATTGGTTATGACCTGTAGATTAAAACTGAAGAAACTGCAAAAATGTGGGAAATTAAGGAGATGGGACCTGGATAAACTGAAAGAACAAGAGGTTGTACAGAGTTTCAGAGAGAGCATAAGGGAACAATTGACAGGAATAGGGGAAAGAAATACAGTAGAAGAAGAATGGGTAGCTCAGAGGGATGTAGTAGTGAAGGCAGCAGAGGATAAAGTAGGTACAAAGACGAGGGCTGCTAGAAATCCTTGGGTAACAGAAGAAATATTGAATTTAATTGATGAAAGGAGAAAATATAAAAATGCAGTAAATGAAGCAGGCAAAAAGGAATACAAACGTCTCCAAAATGAGATCGACAGGAAGTGCAAAATGGCTAAACAGGGATGGCTAGAGGACAAATGTAAGGATGTAGAAGCTTATCTCACTAGGGGTAAGATAGATACTGCCAACAGGAAAATTAAAGAGACCTTTGGAGAGAAGACAACCACGTGTATGAATATCGAGAGCTCAGATGGCAGCCCAGTTCTAAGCAAAGAAGGGAAGGCAGAAAGGTGGAAGGAGTATATAGAAGGTTTATACAAAGGCGATGAACTTGAGGACAATATTATGGAAATGGAAGAGGATGTAGATGAAGACGAAATGGGTGATACGATACTGCGTGAAGAGTTTGACAGAGCACTGAAAGACCTGAGTCGAAACAAGGCCCCCGGAGTAGACAACATTCCATTAGAACTACTGACGGCCTTGGGAGAGCCAGTCATGACAAAACTCTACCAGCTGGTGAGCAAGATGTATGAGACAGGCGAAATACCCTCAGACTTCAAGAAGAATATAATTATTCCAATCCCAAAGAAAGCAGGTGCTGACAGATGTGAAAATTACCGAACTATCAGTTTAATAAGCCACGGCTGCAAAATACTAACGCGAATTCTTTACAGACGAATGGAGAAACTGGTAGATGCAGACCTCGGGGAGGATCAGTTTGGATTCCGTCGAAATGTTGGAACACGTGAGGCAATACTGACCTTACGACTTATCTTAGAAGAAAGATTAAGAAAAGGCAAACCTACGTTTCTAGCATTTGTAGACTTAGAGAAAGCTTTTGACAATGTTGACTGGAATACCCTTTTTCAAATTCTAAAGGTGGCAGGGGTAAAATACAGGGAGCGAAAGGCTATTTATAATTTGTACAGAAACCAGATGGCAGTCATAAGAGTCGAGGGGCATGAAAGGGAAGCAGTGGTTGGGAAAGGAGTGAGACAGGGTTGTAGCCTCTCCCCGATGTTATTCAATCTGTATATTGAGCAAGCAGTAAAGGAAACAAAAGAAAAATTTGGAGTAGGTATTAAAATTCATGGAGACGAAGTAAAAACTTTGAGGTTCGCCGATGACATTGTAATTCTGTCAGAGACGGCAAAGGACTTGGAAGAGCAGTTGAACGGAATGGCCAGTGTCTTGAAAGGAGGATATAAGATGAACATTAACAAAAGCAAAACGAGGATAATGGAATGTAGTCAAATTAAATAAGGTGATGCTGAGGGAATTAGATTAGGAAATGAGACACTAAAAGTAGTAAAGGAGTGTTGCTATTTAGGAAGTAAAATAACTGATGATGGTCGAAGTAGAGAGGATATAAAATGTAGACTGGCAATGGCAAGGAAAGCGTTTCTGAAGAACAGAAATTTGTTAACATCGAATATAGATTTATGTATCAGGAAGTCGTTTCTGAAAGTATTTGTTTGAAGTGTAGCCATGTATGGAAGTGAAACATGGACGATAAATAGTTTGGACAAGAAGAGAATAGAAGCTTTCGAAATGTGGTGCTACAGAAGAATACTGAAGATAAGGTGGATAGATCACGTAACTAATGAGGAGGTATTGAATAGGATTGGGGAGAAGAGAAGTTTGTGGCACAACTTGACTAGAAGAAGGGATCGGTTGGTAGGACATGTTTTGAGGCATCAAGGGATCACAAATTTAGCATTGGAGGGCAGCGTGGAGGGTAAAAATCGTAGAGGGAGACCGAGAGATGAGTACACTAAGCAGATTCAGAAGGATGTAGGTTGCAGTAGGTACTGGGAGATGAAGCAGCTTGCACAGGATAGAGTAGCATGGAGAGCTGCATCAAACCAGTCTCAGGACTGAAGACAACAACATATCCACAAATATTTAACAGTTGTATTACAAATTAAGAATATAATGCCTCTACATTCAATATTTGGATACAATATTTAAAAAATAATAAATTACATTTTTCCTCTTAAGATTTCATTTTTAATACTTTAAGATCAACCCTGTTTGCAGAATAAATTATTGGGGCTCGTTTCTGTCTGATAATACTAACAACGACCCTTCTTGTTTCCCAAACACGTTACAGCAGATTGGTGCCATAGCGAGCTGGTAATGCTTTAGTAAAGTGTTAAAATTTAGTAAAATTACCCTGGTGATAGAAAACTGGGTACAAAGTATTTCTTATCTATTGGAATTATTTCTTTATTCACTTTAAGTTTAGTATTCTGGAACATATTTTGAATTTTCATATCCATTTCAATCTGTACTATGTTTTTGTCAAGTTGGTTGATATTTCGTGGCCATATTTTGTCGTTACTTACAGTTTTTCTCGTTATAGAGGCACTACCACCTTTCCAGTGCCTTGCTGACAACTCGAGTCCATACCTTCATGTTCCAGTCGTGTGGGGTCCAACCAATATGATCTTGAGCCCAGGAGACGCGCTGCAGGTGACGTGTTGTCGGCAAAGGCGCTCGCGTCGAACGTCTGCTGCCACAGCATGTTTCACCGCAGTGTCCCAAGAGGTACATCGGCTGCACGTCCCACATTGATTTCCTCGTTTATTTCAAGCAGTTTTGCTTGTCTGTTAGTGCTGACAACTCTACGCAAACGCCGCTCCTATTGCTTGTTAAGTCAAGGCGGTCAGCCACTGCATTGACCGTGGTGAGACAGGTAAAGCCTGAAATGTGGTATTCTTGACACACTATTGACACTGTGGAGCTCGAAATATTGTATTCCCTAACTATTTCCGAAATCTAAAGTCCGTTGCGTCTAGCTCCAACTATTACTCCGCGTTCAAAGTGTTAATTCCCGTCGTGTGGTCATAATCACATCCAAAGCCTTTTCACATGAATCACCTGTGTACAAATGACAGCTCCGCTAATACCCTGAGCTTTTATACCTTGTGTACGCGGAACTACCACGACCTGTATGTGTGTACATCACAAATCCATGACCTGTGTTACCTCAGTGTATGTGAAACGGGCTTCGATTAAATACAGGTAATCACTCTCCCTGACACTGAAGGCGAAGACGAGCATTACGAACCCGTTGACTTTTTTATTATTTGTAAGCAACAAATATAAACTTTGAAACACTGTATTCCTGTAATGTGGGTATACATACACTCCTGGAAATTGAAATAAGAACACCGTGAATTCATTGTCCCAGGAAGGGGAAACTTTATTGACACATTCCTGGGGTCAGATACATCACATGATCACACTGACAGAACCACAGGCACATAGACACAGGCAACAGAGCATGCACAATGTCGGCACTAGTACACTGTATATCCACCTTTCGCAGCAATACAGGCTGCTATTCTCCCATGGAGACGATCGTAGAAATGCTGGATGTAGTCCTGTGGAACGGCTTGCCATGCCATTTCCACCTGGCGCCTCAGTTGGACCAGCGATCGTGCTGGACGTGCAGACCGCGTGAGACGACGCTTCATCCAGTCCCAAACATGCTCAATGGGGGACAGATCCGAAGACCTTGCTGGCCAGGGTAGTTGACTTACACCTTCTAGAGCACGTTGGGTGGCACGGAATACATGCGGACGTGCATTGTCCTGTTGGAACAGCAAGTTCCCTTGCCGGTCTAGGAATAGTAGAACGATGGGTTCGATGACGGTTTGGATGTACCGTGCACTATTCAGTGTCCCCTCGACGATCACCAGAGGTGTACGGCCAGTGTAGGAAATCGCTCCCCACTCCATGATGCCAAGTGTTGGCCCTGTGTGCCTCGGTCGTATGCAGTCCTGATTGTGGCGCTCACCTGCACGGCGCCAAACACGCATACGACCATCATTGGCACCAAGGCAGAAGCGACTCTCATCGCTGAAGACGACACGTCTCCATTCGTCCCTCCATTCACGCCTGTCGCGACACCACTGGAGGCGGGCTGCACGATGTTGGGACGTGAGCGAAAGACGGCCTAATGGTGTGCGGGACCGTAGCCCAGCTTTATGGAGACGTTTGCGAATGGTTCTCGCCGATATCCCAGGAGCAACAGTGTCCCTAATTTGCTGGGAAGTGGTGGTGGGATCCCCTACGGCACTGCGTAGGATCCTATGGTCTTGGCGTGCATGCGTGCGTCGCTGTGGTCCGGTCGCAGGTCGACGGGCACGTGCACCTTCCGCCGACCACTGGAGACAACATCGATGTACTGTGGAGACCTCACGCCCCACGTGTTGAGCAATTCGGCGGTACGTCCACCCTGCCTCCCGCATGCCCACTATACGCCCTCGCTCAAAGTCCGTCAACAGCACATACGGTTCACGTCCACGCTGTCGCGGCATGCTACCAGTGTTAAAGACTGCGATGGAGCTCCGTATGCTACGGCAAACTGGCTGACACTGACGGCGGCGGTGCACAAATGCTGCGCAGCTAGCGCCATTCGACGGCCAACACCGCGGTTCCTGGTGTGTCCGCTGTGCCGTGCGTGTTATCATTGCTTGTACAGCCCTCTCGCAGTGTCCGGAGCAAGTATGGAGGGTCTGACACACCGGTGTCAATGTGTTCTTTTTTCCATTTCCAGGAGTGTATTACTGAAGACAACACTTTACACATGCAAGAAACGAACAAAAAATTGTAAAACTGGTTCCTTACAAATCTAGTGGGAAATATCGATCGCCTTTTCAACTAGATGAAGGTCAAATTTGTAGGTGTCACATGGTTGCGATGTTATTCACATTTTTCACCATGAAATAGTCTTCACCAAGGTCTTCTCTCGGAGAAAATAAGATTTTTATTTTCTTGGTTGTGTTGTCATTACCTCCTTTCTTAGTCCGTTCGCAAACTCCACTGACGGTATTTGTTTTCCACATAATGTGGTTGACTCCTCAAGATGTTCAGTCACCTCCTTCTCCTAGTTTTTGTTGTGTAGACCGTACGGTACTATCACGCTTCTCTAAGATTTGAAGCGTCTGGCAACTATTGTTTTCTTTGCTGAAATCAGCAGCTGAGGTCCGAGATCTCATTGGAACCTCAAGTTTCAAACCCAAAATTATCTGACAGCACATCTTCTGTCCCAGCCTCCTCTGCTCCTTGTTTGTCCATTCATTTCCTAACATGAGCTTCCTCAAACATCACATCTGACATGTCTAGAGTATTTCAGTTTTCGTCTCAACTTATCGGTCGTCGTGTGACTAGGGCCTCCCGTCGGGTACGCCGTTCGCCGGGTGCAAGTCTTTCGATTTGACGCCACTTCCTCGACCTGCGCGTCGATGGGGATGAAATGATGATAATTAGGACAACACAACATCCAGTCCCTGAGTGGAGAAAATCTCCGACCCAGCCGGGAATCGAACCCGGGCCCTTAGGATTTACATTTTGTCGCGCTGACCACTCAGCTACCGGGGGGCGGACAACTTATCGGTAGAAGTAACCAGTTGGTACTTTTCCCTATCGTCGTTGAAAGAAGAGACATTTTTTCACCGATAATTCTAAAAATTTCTTAATTTATGAGCTTTGGTATCAACGAGATATTTTCCCATCGTTATTAAACAGCACATTTTAAATTCGAGCTCTTGTTTACAGGTTATTATCTGATTGCAGAATGCCCAGTGATTTCTAGAAATATTATCATTAATTCTAGTGAACCACAGATTTAGCATTGACGATGTTACCCACATTACGCCCCCTACAGGTGAGAGTATTTAAGTCATAAAGTTCATCCCGATGCATTCGCAACACAATACTATGGTATGAAGTGCTCTTGAAAAGCAGTGAAGCTCACACAATTTTAGAAACAGAAAACCTGCTGCAGCCCGAAACTGACGTCAATGAGAGTTTTGGGAAAACTCTAAGTGTACATGGAAAGGACAGGCTAATTGTAATTCCACGGAATATGAATTGAAGCTGTATGTGAGATTGTCTGGACATAACTCAGTCTGAAGTGTGGGCATAAACGTATCAACCGATCCTTCTATCGAACACCAGACTCGTATCTGGTGTTCCCGAAAACTATCGAAAAAACCTTTCACTAGTACGTAAGTTCCCCAACCATGCTGTTAGCATAGAAGGGGACTTCAAATATCCAACAATCAATTGGGAAAATTATGGTTTTCTAAGTGAAGAGCATGACGAGATATCATGCGAAATATTACTAAATGCGTTACCTTAGAAGCACCTACAATAGATAGTTTAGAAGAACACTCATGACGAAAATACATTTGATCTAATGGTGTCAAATAGATCTGACTTCTTTGAGGACATCCACAATGCAACTGGTACCAGTGACCATGAAGCAAGTGTAGCAACAGTAATTATCGAAGTACAAATGGCAATTAGACAAGTAGAACCATTTATATTTGCAGGAAACTAGATGAAGACTCAGCAGTTTTGTAACACAATACGGAACTCGAAACATGTAGAACAACTGTGACTCTGGTATGGAATAATAGATTACCAAGATCTTAGTGGATACGTACCTCACAGAACAGTTCATTATGGGAGAGACCTACCGTGGTATACAATCACTGTGAATAAACATTTAAGGAAGCAGGTACTACTGCATAACAGATACAATGCATAGAACTATAGATGGAGATATGTTGAATAAAACGTCTTTGGCTTCAAGAGGGTAATGCGTGAACCCTTCAGCCACTGCTGTAACAGAATATTACGGATGATCTGTAACAACATGGTAGGAAATTCTGATAATCTGTAAAGGCTGTTGGTGGTACTAAAATTGGTGTCCAGACACTCATGGATGAGACACGGACAAATTAAGAGTAGCAAAGCAAAAACATAAATTCTTAAATCCATTTTCAAATGTTCTTTTACAAATGGATTTCCCACTTCAATTTTGGCACAATTCCAGAGATGAATGATATAGATATTAATGTCGGTGGTGTTGAGAAACAGCTGAAATTTTACAAATCTCCAAGTTGGATGGAATCCCTATTAGATTCTGTACTGAATTTTCCGCTGAATTAACCCCTCTTCTAACAATAACCTGTCGTAGATCCCTCGAACAATAAACTGTACCCAGCAACTGGAAGAAAGCACAGGTCACACCCGCCCGGAGGAAAGGTAGCAGAAGTTAGTCACAAAACCACCGTCCAGTGTCACTCACATCCATTTGTTGTAGAATCTTAAAACATATTCTGATCTCAAACGTAATGAGGTATCAGGAACAGAATAATACCCTCCACGACATCCAGTATGGATTCCCAAGACATCGGCCATGTAAAGCCTAATTTGCACTTTTCTGATGCCATGAATGAAGTCACTCTAATGGATTCAATACTTTATGGCTCTAGAAAATCTTTTCTTTCGGTACCACATCAACGTTTGTTAACAGAAGCCCGATCGTATGTTTATCAACAATGTTTGGGACTGTATTGAGAAATTCTTGGTAAAGAGGACTCAGTACGTTACCTTGCATGGAGAGCCATCGACAGATGTTCGAAGCTTATGCATTATCTCGATGAAAATGATCTACTCACACATATCACAAGTTAAGGAAATATCGTTCTTGTGAAATAAAACTGGCGGTTTGTTGACACGGGGTAATGAATTCAATAGACAGAGGCGTCAAACTGAAACCGTATTTCTAGATTTCCAGAAGGTTTTTGACACTGTTCCTCACAAATGTCTTCTAATGAGATTCAGTGACTATTGAGCATCGTCTAAGTTGTGAGACTGAATTTTTTGAATTCCCGTAAAAAGTTACACATTTGGTAGTGACTGACAAAAAGTCATCGGGCTGAGGAATAGTCATATCTGGCCTTGCCCGAGGAAGTGTTGAAGTCTTTCTAAATCGTTTATATTTATCAGGAATAGCAGGAGACAATTTGTGCAGCCCTATCAGGCTGTTTCCTCATGCTACTGTCATTTACCGTTTAGTATAGTTATCAGAATATCAAACCATTTGGAACACGATTTAGACAACATATCTGTATGATGAGAAAAGTGGCAATTGACTCTAAATGACGCCAAGTGGAGGTTATCCACATAAGTACTAAAAGAAACCCATTACATTTCGGTTAAATAATGAATTACACAAATGTGAAGACTGTCAGTTCAACTCAGCGCCAAGTGATTACAATTACGAACAACATAAATTCGAACGACCACATAGATAATTTTGTGGGGAAGGAAAACCTAAGACTAAGGGATACTGGCAGAACGCGGAGATGGTTCAAATGGCTCTGCGCACTATGGGAGTTAACATCTGTGGTCATCAGTCCCCTAGAACTTAGAACAACTTAAACCTAACTAACCTCAGGACATCACACACATCCATGCCCGAGGCAGGGTTCGAACAGGTGACCGTATCGGTCAAGCGGCTCCAGACTGAAGCGTCTAGAACCGCACAGCCACACCGGCTGGCGCAGAACGCTGAGAAGATGCAACAGTTCTGACAAAGGGACTGCATACATTACTTTTGGCCAACCACTTCTGTAATATTGATGGCCGATATGGAACCTGTACTACATACCACTAACGGAAGTCGAAAATGCCGGCTGGAGTGGTCGAGCGGTTCTAGGCGCTGCAGTCTGGAACTGCGAGACCGCTACGGTCGCAGGTTCGAATCCTGCCTCGGGCATGGATGTGTGTGATGTCCTTAGGTTAGTTAGGTTTAAGTAGTTCTATGTTCTAGGGGACTGATGTGTTGTGGTTGGCAGGAGAGCCAACCGTCTTACTAAAGGAGGCCGAAATGCACGCGTTTTAGCTCACGCTGGCTGGCGTGAGGTATGGAACATAACAAGGGAATTAGAATTGAGAAAAACGGACGTAGCTGGTGGAATACTTAACTTTAATCCATTCATGGAGAACGTCGCTCTTTATGGTACATGATTCACAATATCAATAGTACGGATACTGGCGCCTTGCTAGGTCGTAGCAAATAACGTAGCTGAAGGCTATGCTAACTATCGTCTCGGCAAATGAGAGCGTAGAAGTCAGTGAACCATCGTTAGCAAAGTCGGCTGTACAACTGGGGCGAGTGCTAGGAAGTCTCTCTAGCCCTGCCGTGTGGCGGCGCTCGGTCTGCAATCACTGATAGTGGCGACACGCGGGTCCGACGTATACTAACGGACCGCGGCCGATTTAAAGGCTACCACCTAGCAAGTGTGGTGTCTGGCGGTGACACCACTAGCACGTTTCATATTATCGTGGAAAAACGAGAGGCAGTGATACAGATATGGTGCACGTTAAAGCGAAGTTTTTATCCGTTGCGCCGAAGTCTTTTTACGGAATTTGAGTCACTAACGTCCTCTTCTGAATGCGAAAAAAATTCGTTTATGACCACCTGCAAGGGTGAAATTATCATCGTAATAAAATAAGAGATATTAGATCTCGCACAGAAAAATTTAACTGACCGTTTCTCCCGTGGGCGTGTAACGACTGGAGTGATAGAGAAAGAGTCAGAATCTTATTTGCGGAAACCTCTGGTAGGTATTCAAGTTTGAATTACAGTGTATTCAAGTAGATGTAGCAACCTCGAGCGTGCCCCAAAGAAATGTGTTGAGCCGCACGCTGTTCGTGTTGTATGTTATTTATTTGACATACATTATTCATAGTAACCGCAGACTTTCTGCAGACGATGCAGTTACGTATAATGAAATGCTGCCTGAAGAAAAGGCGCACAAATATTCCATTGGATCTTGATGAGGTTTCAGAAAAAATGGTTCAAATGGCTCTAAGCACTATAGGACTTAACATCTGAGGTCGTCAGTCCTCTAAACGTAGAACTATTTAAACCTAACTAACCTAAGGACATCACATACATCCATTTCCGAGGCAGGATTCGAACCTGCGACCGTAGCAGCAGCGCGGTTCCTGACTGAAGCAGCTAGAACCGCTCAGCCACAGCAGCCCGCCGAGATTTCAGAGTGGTACAAATATTGGCAGCTTGCATTAAATGTTCAAATATTTAAAATAGTGCACTTCACAAAATGATTCAGAATGAAAGTGTCACAATTGGAGTCGATCAGCACATACATTACGTGACCAAAAGTATCTCGACACCCCCAAAAACATACGTTTTTCATATTAATTCTGATGCCACTTACTGCCAGGTACTTCACATCAGCGACCTCAGTAGTCATTAGACATCGTGAATGGGGTGCTCCACGGAACTCAGGGGTTTCGAACGTGGTCAGGTGATTGGGCGTCACTTCCGTCATACGTCTGTACGCGAGATCTTCACACTCATAAACATCTCTAGGTCCACTGTTTCCGATGTGAAGTGGAAACCTGAAGGGACACGTATACACAAAAGCGTAAAGGCCGACCTCGTCTGTTGACTGGCAAAGACCGCCGACAGGTGGAGAGGGGCGTAATGTGTAATAGGCAGACATATATCCAGACCTTCACACAGGAATCCCAAACTGCATCGGATCCACTGCAAGTACTATGACAATTAGGCGGGAGGAGAGAACTTGGATTTCATGGTCGAGAGGCTGCTCATAAGCCACACATCACGCCGGTAAGTGCCTCGCTTGGTGTAAGGAGCGTAAAGATTTGATGATTGAACAGTGGAAAAACGTTGTGTGGAGTAACGAAACACGGTACACAATATGGTGATCAGATGGCCTGGTGTGGGTTACGGTGCGGTGGTGTTTTTCATGAAGAGGACTTGCAACCCTTGTTCTTTTGCGTGGCACTATCCCAGCACAGGTCTACACTGATGTTTTAAGCACCTTCTTGCTTCTCACTGTTGAAGAGCAGTTCGGGGATGGCGATTACATCTTTCAACACTACCGAGCATCTGTCCATAATGCACGGCCTATGGCGGAGTGGTTACGGGACAATAACATCTCTGTATTGGACTGTCCTGCACAGAGTCCTGACCTGAATCCTATAGAACACCTCTGGGATGTTTTGGAACTTCGTGCCAGGCCTTCCCGACGGACATCGATACCTCTCGTCAGTGCAACACTACATGAAGAATGGGTTGCCATTCCCCAAGAAACCTATCAGCACCTGATTGAACGTATGCCTGTGAGAGTGGAAGCTGTCATCAAAGCTAAGGATGGGTCAATACCATATTGAATACCAGCATAACAGACGGACGGCGTCAAGAACTTTTAAGTCATTTTCAGCTAGGTGTCCGTATACTTCTGATCGCATAGTGTATAAACAGCTGGTTGCAATACTTTCTAGGTAAATTATTGTGTACTACTTCGTACTCAAAGGCAAGAATGGGTGAGCTACAGAACGGTGCGGCACTACCGTCGTAGGAAATCTGGACAGGAGCAGAAATGATTAGTGAACAAGGTAACACAACAAACAGAAGATTTACTTAACACTTATTTCTCCAAGCAAACGGAGACTCCAAATGATACAGCAAGAAACATAGTCCAGGTCATAAGAAATAGCAACTAGTATGAGACTCGTTGTCCTAATCATGAACGAAGGTGTCGTAGCGAGTGGCTCCAAGTGTAAATGGCTGAGCGACTGCCACTGGCCATCCCGTATTGCGGCAACAGAAGGGCTTCTCGTACAAAGGAGGAGAGATGGCGCCCGCGGTGCAGAGCTGCTAGGGCTGTGGGTTATCTGGTGTTCTTCATTGGCTATTGGTGTCAGAAGGAAACTTGCGATTCCGTTCCTATGACGGCTATGGGGTGGTAGCGATACATGATACCACAGAAATGTAGTGAAACACTCACATGCATTCGGTCATAGGACAATCCTGGCAGATTGCGGTCTAGGGAAATTCAATCAGTCCACAAAGGACACGGATTACTAATCAATATTCCTCAAGTGTGTCGGACATGTACCTAACACTGGGAAGGGCAATACGAATTCCCTCAGGTTTGATTGAGCCTTTGGAGAGTCCTACAGAGGTAGTGAAGAAACTGGACTGGTAGACACCTGAAGATAGATGCAAGCTATCTCGAGCAAACTTGCTCATAAAAATTTCACGAACCGTCTTTAAAAGATAAATCTGGGAATGTACTACAACCTCCCAAGTATTGGCCCTTAAGGATCGTGTGAACAATGTTACATTCACAACAGCTCGCACAGAGGCATTTAAATAAACATTCTCACGGAGCTCCATACGAGAGTGGAAAAGGAAGACGTCCTCATAACTTGTACAATGGGAAGTACCCTGTGCCATGCATTTCACAAAGGTTTTAGAGTATGGATGTAGATATAGATCTCAGGGCTGAAGCTGGCTGTGCTGTACTTACTAGTGTACCATACCTAACACATCCTCTGCCATGCCTCCCCTTTCATCTTTGTCATACGTCGTCCGCCCTACAAGTGGGTCCCTATCACCCTTGAGTCTGGGGGTCGTGCCCTTCCTTCAGGGCACAGGTTATAATCATTAAACTGCTAACCTAGTTTCCTCAGGAGATTTTTAAGTAAGTCTTACTGCATTGTTTCACCTGAACCGAATTATAAGAATAAACTGAACATTTATAAGGGCTAAGGCTCTCGTGTTTCTACACTATACATAGATATTCAAATAGAAGCTGCCTGCTTATATTTTCAGAGGGGACCACCAAAACTTTTCTACTTGTTACGTGTCCCCTTGTTACTATAGAAAACAATCAATTTCTTATCGGGCACTGCCTCTATTCTGATGTTGACCATTTAGCCACTTTGCACCGCCAATTGCCTCGCTGCCCCCGGCCTGAATCCTGATCTGAAGAGGACCACGATTGTGAAGTGTCCCCGCATTACCTGTACCGTTTTCCGTGACGCCTACAGTCACATCAAGGGAACAGGTAACTTTAACGCACTCATTTTTCATTTCCCTTTCCATGATTATCATTCGTACTTGTACTGGGAAATGGCTCGTCACTGTCTTACATGTTTAACCTCCCTTTCTCTTTTAGTCCACACGATACGCCAATGTCGACTGATTTGCGGTATCAGCTGTGAGGATTTTATGCATACTCTCCTCGCAATTACTGCAGCTGCACTGCCGTTTGCGGTAAAATAGTGCACTATGTGTCTAACAACTGGATTCGAATTCTGAGTACGTGACATTTTTCACACAAATACTCTATACCGAACATGTTCCCTTGATGTGACTGCAGGTACTGCGGAAAACCTTATGGGTAATGTAAGTACACGTCACAATCATAGTTCTGTTCAAGTCAGGTCTCCTAGAAATGATTTCAGATTTTCTTTGTTATGTCGTCCATATTTTCATAGTGGAATGTCGATATGTACGCTCATGGCAATGTGCAAAAAATTGTCGTGTTCCATTACATCTAATTTCATGCCTGTTTTGTCTCAACTGGTATTCGCACTGTAATATTTGTGGTCCAAGCGCTTGTTGCCCTTAAACTGTATACTGGTGAACTCATTAATTATTTGGATATATTCCCCTGCACGTTGGCAGTCCTCGAAATGGTATCTATTCATATAATGGGTTGATGTCATAAATGTTTAAATCTGTTTTGCGTTTGTGGAGAGAAGTAACATTAAGGTGTTACAGCTGCAATCATAAATAATTACTTCAATATTTTTATAGCTTCACGAATCTTAATATTAAGATAGTCCCCGTAAGTGATAACAATTTCACCATTTCCGTATTCTCTCTCTCTCTCTCTCTCTCTCTCTCTTTCTACCTCTGTCTCTCTCTTACACACATACACACACACATACACTCACACGCACACACACACACTCACACACACTGTATGGCTTCATTTTCAGAACGAGTTAACACATGCGTCAATCACTTTGTGTAATGGTTCATTTATGGGCTAAAATGAATATTTAAATAAACTTCAGTGATTCTTTTTTCCTATCACCATGTTCAATACTTGACTCACAACATGTGTAAATGTCTCACCCTAATAGACGAAGGGTGTAGTAGGCTCACAAGTGTGAACAACATACTTTTCTACGCAAAAACTGAAAAAAATTGAATAATAGATATCATTAGCTGTCACAAAGACCTCGATGGAAACTTACTTTCAGACATAAGAATGCTTCTAACAAACTTGTTGCTGAATAAATGCGTGCTGACACCGAAAGCAACGTTCAGTGAATAAATACGTTTGCTGAAGACAAACGATCGTTACGGTATCTGTATTGATGTGCAATTTGTAACGTCCAACGCCACATGGCAATTAAAAAGAGATCTTAAATTTCATCTATTACTTTAATAGTGGTGAGAGACATAAATATACTTAGAAAGATTACTTTTAAAATTATTTCAAGTCGAAACACAGCTCGCAGTACACATATGTGCAGTCACTTCTCCTTGAACCACGTGGTATATTGTACCACTGCACAAAAAATAATCTACCCACAAAGTGTTAAAAAGACTTACGAAAATATGAAGAATCGTTACGTAATGAGGAAGAGATTTGTATGGTTCGCCTATAATTCGCATGTGATACACGGAGGAACCGAATTCTGGCCCAGATGAATGGAGACTGGATACCACACACCACAGATCGTGTTGAATCCTCATTATAATGGCTCAGCACAGTATAAATTCTGTGCACTGAAATAGGAGTAATGCTCTAAGCTGCGCTGTGGACTGTTTTATCTCATAATATGTAGCTCGTAATCAGTGCACGTAGGAAGCTAATCTCATCGGGAGTTTGCACGTACAGCTCCAAACATGAGCCACCAGCAAACCTCTCCCTCTACATACACCAGACTAGACACAGACTAAGAACTACACACACCACCAAGTTCCATTTTAAGGCCGTCCACGAATCGATGCTGTCCGCGTTGATATAACATTGGCGGAGACACTGCTTAGCAAAGGACATTGTTGAAAATACCCATACGGCTGAAAAAAGATTGCTGGTATCTCATCGACTATTAGCCTCAAAATATCTTGACAAAAGAGCTAATGAGCTAGGAAACACTGAAAATACACTCCTGGAAATGGAAAAAAGAACACATTGACACCGGTGTGTCAGACCCACCATACTTGCTCCGGACACTGCGAGAGGGCTGTACAAACAATGATCACACGCACGGCACAGCGGACACACCAGGAACCGCGGTGTTGGCCGTCGAATGGCGCTAGCTGCGCAGCATTTGTGCACCGCCGCCGTCAGTGTCAGCCAGTTTGCCGTCGGCATACGGAGCTCCATCGCAGTCTTTAACACTGGTAGCATGCCGCGACAGCGTGGACGTGAACCGTATGTGCAGTTGACGGACTTTGAGCGAGGGCGTATAGTGGGCATGCGGGAGGCCGGGTAGACGTACCACCGAATTGCTCAACACGTGGGGCGTGAGGTCACCACAGTACATCGATATTGTTGCCAGTGGTCGGCGGAAGCTGCACGTGCCCGTCGACCTGGGACCGGACCGCAGCGACGCACGGATGCACGCCAAGACCGTAGGATCCTACGCAGTGCCGTAGGGGACCGCACCGCCACTTCCCAGCAAATTAGGGACACTGTTGCTCCTGGGGTATCGGCGAGGACCATTCGCAACCGTCTCCATGAAGCTGGGCTACGGTCCCGCACACCGTTAGGCCGTCTTCCGCTCACGCCCCAACATCGTGCAGCCCGCCTCCAGTGGTGTCGCGACAGGCGTGAATGGAGGGACGAATGGAGACGTGTCGTCTTCAGCGATGAGAGTCGCTTCTGCCTTGGTGCCAATGATGGTCGTATGCGTGTTTGGCGCCGTGCAGGTGAGCACCACAATCAGGATTGCATACGACCGAGGCACACAGGGCCAACACCCGGCATCATGGTGTGGGGAGCGATTTCCTACACTGGCCGTACACCTCTGGTGATCGTCGAGGGGACACTGAATAGTGCACGGTACATCCAAACCGTCATCGAACCCATCGTTCTATCGTTCTACCATTCCTAGACCGGCAAGGGAACTTGCTGTTCCAACAGGACAATGCACGTCCGCATGTATCCCGTGCCACCCAACGTGCTCTAGAAGGTGTAAGTCAACTACCCTGGCCAGCAAGGTCTTCGGATCTGTCCCCCATTGAGCATGTTTGGGACTGGATGAAGCGTCGTCTCACGCGGTCTGCACGTCCAGCACGAACGCTGGTCCAACTGAGGCGCCAGGTGGAAATGGCATGGCAAGCCGTTCCACAGGACTACATCCAGCATCTCTACGATCGTCTCCATGGGAGAATAGCAGCCTGTATTGCTGCGAAAGGTGGATATACAGTGTACTAGTGCCGACATTGTGCATGCTCTGTTGGCTGTGTCTATGTGCCTGTGGTTCTGTCAGTGTGATCATGTGATGTATCTGACCCCAGGAATGTGTCAATAAAGTTTCCCCTTCCTGGGACAATGAATTCACGGTGTTCTTATTTCAATTTCCAGGAGTGTAGTAAAAGCTGAAAATTGATATATATGAAAACCAACTTCCAAGCTATTTTCAAATGATTCACTATTATCCTCTGGGAATAACTGCTATATATTGATAGTGAAGTAATTCACCAATAAGTGGTTATAGAGTAAATAGAGGAAATGTAGCTGCCAACAAAAATCAAATGACGATTGTGTCATCGTTTGTAATCCTCTGGGTCTGCTGCATTATGAATGTCTTTCAAGTACATAATAAATATTGTATAACTAGTTATGCTGCTATGAGTTTAAGCCAGGTCCATTTCAGCTGTACAGTCATCATCAGGTTATCTGTAATAGACCCTCTTATAAATTTTGGTGTTTGTTGTACAAGACGTAAGTTTCTTACGAATAATATGATTTTACACATGTTTTCATTTCCTAATTTCCATGCAGTATTGTGGTTCCTGTTACCGTTTATTTGTTATCGATTATATTTTATTTTAATGCAGCAGTAACAATCAGTTCTGTAGTCCGTTCCGACTTTTCTTTTAGTAGTAGTTATAAATTAATTTTAGTCTGTAGTCGACCTTTAGTGACAGCGATTGTCAGATGATCAACGATTTTGTTATTTCTGTGTTGTCTATTTGTTTATTGATTATTTCTTTCATTGTTATTGTAATAGTAATCAGTTGTATACTACGATATGTTCTGATACTTCATTAATAATGGTCAGAAATAAACTTAATTTCCAGTTGAAATGTCGTGACAGAAATTATGTGAGATGATAAGCAATATTGTATGGTTGAGACCAAGAGACGAATACACCAAACAGATTCAGAAGGATGTAGGTTGTAGTAGGTACTGTGAGATGAAGAAGCTTGCACGGGATAGAGTAGCATGCAGAGCTGCATCAAACCAGTCTCTGGAATGAAGACCACAACAGCAACATCATCCGCTTGCTGACAGTTCCGTCAGCGACGTTATTGGATTTCTTGAATGGATATCTATGGTGTTGTGTCACTTAAATTTTGTCTCTGGTTGTGTTATGGTTTATCCATTTTCTCTGTAGATAATGACAATAAAGTTTTCGATGAAGTGGTTATATTGTGGGTCAGTTTGTTCGTTGAGCATTAAATGTGGGTAATTTATTGTGTGTTAATATATCTCGATTTCCCCCAGTACATTCATTATCGGTCCTTTTGGTGTTCTGTGTGAAATATCGAAAGCATTTTCCAGTCGATGTGTTGTGTGTTGTCCATTTTTAATGTGGTGGGAAAATGTGGATGAGATGTAGTCACTTAGTGTAGCGTGCTCTAGAGACCTGGCCGCAAAGTTTCTTCCTGTCTGCTCTACACAGAATTTTTAACAGTCTTTGCAGTGAATTTTACATATACCTGAGTCTGAGTATAATGCTTCTTGTATTGGGATGTTTGTATAGATGTTTGTGGACACAATTACGTTTATAGATGGAAACAACGAGGACACAGAATATATACGTAAAACACTCAACACTCTTCATCCTAAAATGAAATTTGTGGTTGAACGAGAAGCAAAAAGAATTAATAAAAGTCCTCGTCTTGACCGTAAATAATAATAACAGCACTCAGCACTGATAAAATTATCAGTCAAATTTTCTGCTATCCAAAATCAAACAAATACATTTATTTTCACACTATAATCAATAGAATGATTAACCTGCTCCTGGAACAGGACTTCATACATTGAGAAATTAAAACCCTGCAGTCACAACTATACGTAAAGGAATAACACTCAGCACAGACAAACCAATAAGCAGAAAATTGCATAAATATCTACCACATATCTGGGGAATACGTCAAAGAAATTAGTGGAAAATATAATCTCTTCTTCGAACACTTTATTGATATTATCCACAAAGATACTGGGCAAACCATAATATAATCTGACACAAAATTGAAGTAACAGAACACCACAGAAATCCAATCAACATAACCGAAAAACGTCGCTGATGGAACTGTCAGCAAACAGATGTAACCATACAATATAGGTATTCCTGATCATATGACATAAATGGTGTCACGAAATTGCAACGGAAATTAATTTTATTTCTGACCATTATTAATGAAGTGTCAGAACATATCCTAACACACAACTTATTACCACTAGAATAACAGCAAAAGAAATAATCAATAAACAAATAGAAAACAATAGACATACGAAAATTGATGATCATTTAACACAACTGGCATCACTAAATATCAAAAGCAGACTAAGATTTATTTCTAAGCACCACTAAAAGAAAAGTAAGGATATACTACGAAACTGATTGTTAATGTTATATTAATGTAATATAATCAGTAACAAATAGACAGCAACAGGAAAAAGTATATTGCATAGAAATAAGGAGTTGAAAACGTGTGTAAAATTACCTTATTCGTGAGTAACATAAATGTAAAACAACAAATCTACCAAATTTATTAGATATCCTAATACAGATAACCTTATTACGAATGCATAGCTGAAATAGGCCTATCCACAAAAAAAGAAAATAATACTCACAGCAGCGTATCTGGTTGTACAATACTTACGTTATTGTTATCGTTTAGATAATTGTACATGACTTGCTAGGTTAGTTATTGAAGTCAAGAAGTGAGCTGCCTCACACTCAACCTACAACCTAGCAACTACCGGCCCCCCATACCGCCCGCAACAAGTCATCAAAAGGAATCAGATTTTGAACGAGCAGAGAAATCGTGAGAAGAAAACCACCTATCGTAAATTACGAATTATCGTGACTTCAAATTTCCCCTAAGGATCTGATGTAAATACATTTCTCGGGTTTGCTGCCAGATCATATTGTCCCGCTTTTCTCCAACTGCGATGGTCTTACCGCGCACGCAAATTTCGAAGCCGCCGGGCGATTGTCAATAGTAACATCTTGCTGCAGTGACAACAGCAGCTACCACCAACTGAAGATCTCGAGCAGTTGTATCTCAGAAATATTGTGGGCTTCGCACAACATTATCTGGCGGCAGAACCGAGAGCTGTATTTGCAAAGATCCGTCGAAAAAGCCTAAATAGTCGCATCCGGAAGCTCTACAGGTAGGAGATGGCCAACGTCGTTCGCAAGTTTGACAAGTTACGTAGCAAGAGAGGTAGACTGCTGTGCACTATGATCTTTTTATTGTGACGCCGTAACAAGCAAACTGATCCCAATGTTTGGTAAATTTAAACATCAAATTTACTCTGCGGCCACTGATAAAATTAAACGACGGGCAAGTGCAGCCCTAGTGAAGGAGACGGTACGTTATACAAGATGGGAACTGAACATCGTGCCCGTGAAATTACTATACCTGCATCTAAAGATCTCTTCTAAACCCTCATCTGTATCCGGGGATTGGGTAGAAAGCACCACCTGGGCGCTGTCTGACTGGTCTAAACAATAAGGTAAGTTTCGCCAAATGTCATACTCGTCTCGAGGCCCAACTGTAAGGCGGTGTAGCCGAGCAGTTCTAGACGCTTCAGTCTGGAACCGCGCAACCGCTATGGTCGCAGGTTCGAATCCTGCCTCGGGCATGGAAGTGTCTGGTGTCCTTAGGTTAGTTAGGTTTAAGTACTTCTAAGTTCTTGGGGACTGATGACCTCAGCTGTTAAGTCCCATAGTGCTCATAGCCTGTTATAAGAAGGGAATGCACCACGCCGACGCATTATGTTTTATCTCACGGACAGAATAGAGGACGACACAGCGGTTTCGGTGCTCCAGAAAGGTTTGAACTATACACCAACACTTGTGACAGCTGGGTGCGATAGCTGGGACTGAGCAAGCGATTTTGAAACGTCCCAGGGACGTTGCAGAAGAAATTAGGAGAGACACCTGCCAAAGTTTCAGCGATCCTCATCAAGAAAGTTTAAAATCAGTCCAGAAGAAAAGAAGGCTGTGCCAGATTTTCAGCGGAAAAAGGCCCTGTTATTTTATCTACTGTCAAGGAGAACGCCACAGTGCTTCTTGGAACTTCTTTAAGAAATTCATGGTAAGGTTCTTTCGGACCAAACTGCTGATGTCATCGGCCCCTATGCTTACACACTAATTAAACTCAGTTAACATACGCTAAGGACACCACACACACCCATGCCCGAGGGAGGACTTGCACCTCCGACGGGTAGGTGGTTTCAGACCGTGCGGCTGTCCCGTGCGGTCACGGGCTTATAAGCTGAATACAACGATAAGATGGAGGCGTTGCTCTATGACTCTGCTTGTCACAAGGTAATAGAGGATACGACTGGCAACATTCAGAAGGAAAACGGTACATTTTCTCAAGACGAGTTATATTCCGACCAAAGTCATTAGGGGCTTCGCGCCAGCAGGCTGCAGTTGCTCCAAGACTGTGCGGCTTACCGAAGATAGATAAAAATGAGTCACAGCTCCGCCTAAAGTGAGCAACATTGCAACTGCCATCTTACTTAGCTTTTGGGACCTCCTGTGGGCAAATGTGGCCACCATATCTGCAATTCAGAGGACTTCATCGGACGCCTGAAGACAGATGTTTTGTTTAGCTTTGATGTTGCGTCTTTATTTACGAAAGTACCTCTGCAGGAATCGTTAGAGTTATCAGCATCACGTTTGAGAAAGACATTGTGGCTTTGCTTAAACGTGTGCTCATCTCAACTTGTTTCTTACGCAACAACCTGTATTTGAGCAGGTTGATGGCGTCGCCGTAGGACATACTGTGTCTCCCATGGTGGCCAACTATTTTATCGGAGACTCTGAGGGAAAAGCGCTGCAGTCAGAAAGTCTCCAACCGCCCTGCTTTTGACGGTCTGTAGACAATACATTTATGGTGTGGCCAATTTTTCTCTAGCATTTGAACTCGCTCCATCCGAATATACATTTCGCCATGGAAAAACATGGTAGCTTACCATTCCTGGATGTCTTTCTTACAAGATAAGCCGACGGTATCCTGAGACATAGTGTCTACCACAGATCAACTCACAGAGAGTTATATTTCCAGTCTTTAAGCTGTCACAATTTTATACGAGGTAGTGTCTTACGCTCTTTGGTACAGTATATACGGCACATGTAGTCTCTGATACCGACAGTCTACGTTGTGAGCTACAACACCTAAGAATGGCCGGCGGAATTGGCCGAGCGGTTCTAGGCGCTACAGTCTGGAGCCGCGCGACCGCCACGCTCGCAGGTTCGAATCCTGCCTCGGGCATGGATGTGTGTGATGTACTTAGGTTAGTTAAGTTTAAGTAGTTCTAAGATCTAGGGAACTGATGACCTCAGCTGCTAAGTCCTATAGTGCTCAGAGCCATTTGAACCATTTTGAACCTATGAATGGCGGTTCAACAGAACTGCTGTTCTGACAAACATGCATTCCGTTCTAAGCAAGTTGAGAGCAAGTATGTTAATGAAGATGCGGGGGCAACCATTTCAACGATTTTCCGGCATGTCATCAAGAATAGAAAGACTCCTCAACATACACGATATCGAAAAAATTGATAAACCTGTTGTGTTCGGATAAAGACGATCTTGGCCCTAGGAAATGAGGCGTATATAAGATCCCACGACAATGTGGGAGATGTTTTATTGGGCAGATGTGCCGAACCGTGTAGGTGCGTTGTGTTAACAAAGGAAAAACATCTTAGATCATGAGTCCCCTAGAACTTAGAACTACTTAAACCTAACTAACCTGAGGACATCACACATATCCATGCCCGAGGCAGCCAGGATGCAAACCTGCGACCGTAGCAGTCGCGCGGTTCCGGACTGATGCGCCTAGAACGGCTCGGCCAGCGTTGTGTTAACACCATCGTCATAAACGCCAAGGGCATTGTCTGGACATAGGGAATCGCCTGTTTCCGGAGAAGACTGAAGTTTCATCCTCAGCGTCATCTTTTTGGGACTCTGTTCTTAAGAAGGTAATACATACCCGTACGACGTACATTCTTATTAGCAGGAATTCAGGTTTCCAACTATGTGCAGCCTGGAATCGAATACTGGCTGCAATTAAATTAAGAAAGAAGAAAGAAGAACTTCCGGTTCATGAGTCGAAGCGGCGCATTGCTCAGATTTGATTCAGCTTTTAACGACAGGAGCGTCCGGCAGCACAGTCACTGCCCTCAGCGCACGCTCGGAAGGCCTTTCTGCAGCTCCCATCAGGGGGCGCTAACAGCACCGCTTTCCTCCAACTGTGAGCGTCTTCCCGCGCACGCGTATTGCCTGCTGCTGACCTAATAAATATCGACGCCGCTTCGCTATTATCATCAATAGCATCTTACAACAGTGACAACAGCAACCACCCCCAGCTGAAGATGTTGAACAGTTGCATCGACGAAATATTGTGGGATTCCCACAATATGACCCAGTGGCAAACTTGAGGAGCGTATTTGCTACGAATTGGTTATGAGTATAGTGTGTGATCTAAAGTAGCTCCAGAATCACCTTGACCTTTTCGCCACAGGGTGTAAGAAGTGGCTCTTGAAAATCAGTCCTTCCAAGACTCATGCAGTCATCGTAGGTCGTACCACTCGTTCCTTCCGGATACTTGGTTTCTCCCTTACTGTCTGTTCCCGTCCTGTCCGCCTCCCCTCCCCCTCACCTACCTCGGCCTCACCATTCACCATCACCTCACCTGGATCCCTAATCTCCTATCCAATTCAAAGCCCACTACCGCATCCACATCCTGAAACTCCTCTCTGGGCAGACGTAGGGGTTGCACCCCTCTACCATCCTCCACATCAACAAATCCTTAATCTGTCCAATCCTCTGTTACGCCAGTCCCGCCTGGAAATCCGCCCCCCTTCCCAACTTCTATAAGTCCCTCCAGATCATCGAGCACCAAGCACTCCACCTCGCCTTCCGTATACCCCTCCTGTCCCCCATGCATATCCTCCACGACCTGATTCCTTTCCCCCATCTGCTCCTTTTCCTGGAACATATACGCGTCCTCTACACCTCCCGCCAACTTGATACCCCTCTGGTGGCTCCTCTCCTCTCCAACCCTCGCCTTCACCGTTGTGTCCCCCCACCCTTCACCTCTACACCCTTCATCTACTTTCCTAAGGTGGCTTCCGTTGCCCCCCCCCCCTCCTGGATGATGCCTTCTCTACCTCCATTTATTCCTCCTATCAACTCTGATCCTCACCTCCCCCTCCCTTCCTCTGTCCTTTCCCTGGGTTCCCTCTTCCCCCCTTCCATTCTGTTTCCCCCCCTACCCTCTCTCTGCCTCCTTTTTCTCCCCTGAGTCCTTTTTTCTCTCCCCTCCCCTGCCTTTTCACTCCTTCTCGTGTCTGCCCAGCCCCCACTTTTCTATGTCCCCTCCCTCCTTTTTCCCCATCTTAGTTCCGGTCCCCCCCCCCCCCCACACAGTCTGCCGCTGTGTCACCTGTTATAAGTGTGTGTTCAGTGGTTTGCGTCCCCTGTCGGTGCTGTGTACAGCCACCATACTGTCGCTAATTGTGTTTTTACCTCGTGCGAACAGAAACCAGACTGTAGCCATGTTTTTTAATTGTGCCTCTTTCCTTCTTGTGCGTCTTCATCCGCATCGTCACTGCAGTGTTTCTACATATTTTAAATTCCACAACTTTCCATCATTTAGAGTTTTTTACAATGTCACCGTTTTATCGCCTGTTTGTTTATATTCTCATTATTTTTTTAACTTTTCTGTAAGCTGTAGAGCAGCATACTATGCTGCTGCCCGACCGCCCCCCTCCCCCCCCCCCCCCCCGTCCCTGCCAATAAATAAAAAACACTAAAGTAGTAATAAGTTGAAAAATAATGACTCTTATTAAAGGGATACGCACAGTATAACAATATTAGGTGATAAAACGTTATTTTGTAGCAATGGGTCGTCCTCTGACTTGTGGTGATAAACCTAGTGAACGCCTGTTGGCTCAAGTTCAAAATCCTGCAATGTGGACTCAGGCCTGCAAAACCTTCTGGGCAGGAACTTATGTGTGCGTGTATGTTTGAATTAATGGTGAAGGAATTCATTGTGCATTGCAACTGCTTCCCACAAATCCTTCTCAAATAAGAAAGTCCAATAGATAGGGTAGACACTTGCTACAAAAAGTACTTATCTTTAATTACTTCTCTCCATTGCGGTAGTTCCTTGGCCCGCACACTGCAAGTCCATTTAAAATCAAACAAGCTCAGATCCATACACTATACTGAATATTTGTAAATCACTTGATCGCTGCACTCCCTACTTCTCAACTGGCTGAAATTGGATGCTTTGTGTGTAACCACTCTAGTAGTAATAATAATAATACGTCTTCAGAAAAATAGTAATATTTTTGTAGTTAATTGATTTATCTGTTCCGAAGCAAGTAATGAAGCAATTTATGGACTACTGCAGGTACTATCTGCAACTTGGAAAAGACGTTTTCTTGAGATATTATTTAGCATTTTAACATTTTATCATCAGCGATGTACGGGACATAGCACAAGATAAGTATGTGGTGGGTGGACTATGTGGCCTCGACTGCAATAATGCTAGTAAACGAGAAAAAGTAATTACTGTTAACTTATATAATCAATATTACAGCCTTACGAAATATTTTGAAAATAACTGACAGAAACATAATCTATTTGGTTAGTTTTTACCCCTCAGAAAATTTTATTTTACCCTTCAGGGGGTAATCACCAGAGTTTGGGAAACAATGGTATACACAAATTATCTGCCCCGTATAGTTCCGTCGAACTACACTCCTGGAAATTGAAATAAGAAAACTGTGAATTCATTGTCCCAGGAAGGGGAAACTTTATTGACACATTCCTGGGGTCAGATACATCACACTCACAGAACCATAGGCACATAGATACAGGCAACAGAGCATGCACAATGTCGGCACTAGTACAGTGTATATCCACCTTTCGCAGCAATGCAGGCTGCTATTCTCCCATGGAGACGATCGTAGAGATGCTGGATGTAGTCCTGTGGAACGGCTTGCCATGCCATTTCCACCTGGCGCCTCAGTTGGACCAGCGTTCGTGCTGGACGTGCAGACCGCGTGAGACGACGCTTCATCCAGTCCCAAACATGCTCAATGGGGGACAGATCCGAAGACCTTGCTGGCCAGGGTAGTTGACTTACACCTTCTAGAGCACGTTGGGTGGCACGGGATACATGCGGACGTGCATTGTCCTGTTGGAACAGCAAGTTCCCTTGCCGGTCTAGGAATGGTAGAACGATGGGTTCGATGACGGTTTGGATGTACCGTGCACTATTCAGTGTCCCCTCGACGATCACCAGAGGTGTACGGCCAGTGTAGGAGATCGCTCCCCACACCATGATGCCGGGTGTTGGCCCTGTGTGCCTCGGTCGTATGCAGTCCTGATTGTGGCGCTCACCTGCACGGCGCCAAACACGCATACGACCATCATTGGCACTAAGGCAGAAGCGACTCTCATCGCTGAAGACGACACGTCTCCATTCGTCCCTCCATTCACGCCTGTCGCGACACCACTGGAGGCGGGGTGCACGATGTTGGGGCGTGAGCGGAAGACGGCCTAACGGTGTGTGGGACCGTAGCCCAGCTTCATGGAGACGGTTGTGAATGGTCCTCGCCGATACCCCAGGAGCACCATCCGCCGACCACTGGCGACAACATCGATGTACTGTGGAGACCTCACGCCCCACGTGTTGAGTAATTCGGCGGTACGTCCACCCGGCCTCCCGCATGCCCACTATACGCCCTCGCTCAAAGTCCGTCAACTGCACATACGGTTCACGTCCACGCTGTCGCGGCATGCTACCAGTCTTAAAGACTACGTCTATCAGAATTTGTTGTTTGAGAACCAGATTAAACTGGTGATGTGGCTTTAGAGAGACAACGAGGGCTATTCCGGAAGTAAGGAACGATCCGTGACGAAATGGAAACTACAGCGAAAATCCGATGAAACTTGGTACTCATGCGTTGATCAGTCTCTAGTGTGCCCGTAGACAGCGTCACGTCACTCGCCTGAGCACACAATGAGCGATTAAATATGCCTCGAAAATAGCGTTGTCCGCCAAGTACAGTACATTCTCGGCCGCGCATTGCAGAGGCAATGAAGACGCTCCTTCAGCGTTTTCGATGGGAAGTGTTTGATCACCCACCACACAGCCCGGACTTGGCTCCCTCTGATTTTCACCTCTGCTCAGATGAGCCGCTGGCTATGAGGACATTTTAGCATAGACGATGAGCTGCAGTTCAGGGTGGAAAATGGTCGGAAAGCACAGGCGGCTGCTTCCAATGACGAAGGTAATGGGTAGTTGCTAAATGTCTAAGTCGCAGCGGCGACTATGTAGATGAGTAGCTGGAATATGTTGCAAAATTTTACTGCGGTTTCCCTTTCGTGACTGATCATTTTTTACTTTGCGAATAGTCCTCGTATATTACTCATCAGGTGAGGTCGCACGCATTGCAGACATCAAGTTGTTTTAAAACTGGTCCTAGTAATTATTCCTGATCTATGTAAAGGTTCTTGAGGTACACGTCTACTGCATTATGGTACACATATGGTTCCACAGTACCCACACGTAGCTCCTGTCTTGTTTTCGATGGTTCAGATGGTTCAAATGGCTCTAAGCAATATAGTACTTAACATCTGAGGTCATCAGACCCCTAGACTTACAACTACTTAAACCTAACTAACCTAAGGACATTGCACACTTTCATATCAGAGGCAGGATTCGAACCTGCAATCGTAGCAACAGCGCGGTTCCGGACTGAAGCGCCTAGAAACTCTCGGCCACAGCGGCTGGTTTTTGATGGTCTTTGTATTGTACAATCCCACTCTCCCAAGCGATGACGCATACTGAAGAACGTTGGTAGCTTACTAATGTTCCACAAATTACACGGCCCTTAATATATCCTCACTCGGCGGTTCCACACTTCCGATTGCGAGAGGATTGTAGTAAGACACCGATCTCATACGTAGGCAAAGCTATTGAAATGAGGTAACTCCCGAAAAGTATGCAGCACACCAAACGTACAGGTAGTGTGTGTAAGGACTTAACGGATAAAGTCTACTTGGAAGACTGCCTTAGAGGTGCTCTGTCCACTGTCTATTTTCTGTACGTCTTGTAGTTTTCATGCAATCATCTTCTGAAATCCTAAAATGCAAATATCAGGGGGTATCGAATATTTTGTTAAAAGAGCATTCGTTGTCAGATGTTACGTTCACTTCCTGATATTTGTATGTTTTCGTATTACGTGATACTATTGATCACATAAAGGTAATATTTGATATCGATATAGATTACAACTAATGGGAAGATTTTTGTAGGTTTTCTGTAAAGCTCGCCGCTGTGGCCGAGCGGTTCTAGGCGCTTCAGTCCGGAACCGCGCTGTTGCTACGGTGGCAGGTTCGAATCCTGCCTCGGGCATGGATGTGTGTGATGTCCTTAGGTTAGTTATGTTTAGACAGTTCTAAGTCTAGGGGACTGATGACCTCAGATGTTAAGTCACATAGTTCTTGGAGCTATTTGAACCATTTTTTTCCTGTAAAGTGTACTACGTAAGTGCATCATATTCCACAAAAGGCTCGTCACCTCATGGCTTGTTTAACCCAGAAGCGCTTCATAAAACCAGAGAAAATGCATTATGTAACTTTTTCTCATTGTGGAATTGAATTATACAGTTGTAAAAATTTATTAAGAAGAGTTCGGTAGGAAAAATTATTGTTAAAAACTAAATACTTATTGTCTGATTGAAATAGGATAATTGAGTCTGCGAAAACATACTGTTACAGGAAAATTCACAAAAGTTGTAAAGTAAGCAAAGTTATGAAATCCACAATTTTCGATCATGAAATTGAAATTTATTTGAAGAATGATACCTTGTCTTTCGCAACTTTAAAATTATCTTTATCATTTATTTATTACCCTATTTTATCATAATGGCCGGCCGCGGTGGTCTCGCGGTTCTAGGCGCGCAGACCGGAACCGTGCGACTGCTACGGTCGCAGGTTCGAATCCTGCCTCGGGCATGGATGTGTGTGATGTCCTTAGGTTAGTTAGGTTTAAGTAGTTCTAAGTTCTAGGGGACTAATGACCACAGCAGTTGAGTCCCATAGTGCTCAGAGCCATTTTGTCATAATGAAAGCTTAAATTGAAAGTTTATTGTAATTAGAAAATCATAATATTCTAAATGTTGTGGAGTGTATGAGTAGACTACGTCTACACGATAAACATGCCAACCGGGGTTAGGTCATACTATGTTCTCAGAACTGCAGTTATTTCAGATTAAACTTTTTTTCACGAAAATAAAGAGGAAACGAAGAAATCGTGTTTCATTCTAAAGAATAGCTGAAGAACAGTAATTGTAATCTTCATGAAAAGCCAAGTAAATATATTTAATGTCTGTAAAACTTGCTTCCCAACTGAGTACCAGATCGCTATTTTGATTACTAAACGTGCTTTTACAGTGACTGTTGTTAATACTACTTATGAAACGAACATAGCAATTTATGACTGTCGTCAGAGTTCGTTACAAGAGTGTTGCATGTTTGAGAAGAAATACACGAAAAGAATATACGTGTTACATGGCATTATGTTTTCAGAACTATCGATCGCTACACCACGACTTTGTTATTGGAAGAACGATTACATTGTCTTGCTTACATTCATTGCTGCTGGATGTCGCATACAGAACCGACAAGCACACGTTGGACATGTACGATATTCACCCAAAGTCAATGCGGTTCATGCGATATACCACTCGTCTGTTTACGGGGCGTGGTTAATTGTCTACAGTATCCTGCTATGTTACAAAACTGGTTGTTTCCGAAGCAGAACCAGGACAACTTCATATTTCAACAAGAAGGGACACCCCCTCGCTGGAGTCAGCATGGGTGTGAATACCTCGATGAAAGTCTACCGAGTCGTTGGATTGGTCGTCAAACAACCGACGACTTAACACTTCTCAGTTTACCTCGAAAATCATCGGATGTGACACTCTGCGAGGTTTTCTGTGGAGATGCATTAAGAACAATGTTTTTGCACCAACACTATCACAGAACCTAGAAAAATTGAAGAAACGGATCCTTACTGGCATAACATCAGTGACGTTGGACATCCTTATCCGAATATGGAGGGAACTCGAGTAGCGATGTGATGTTGTTCGTGTCACCGGTGGTGGACGAATGAAACATCTGTAACCTAAACTTGCGAGATTCGTTAATATGTGATCCAGACTTCATAGTTGTCTGTCTTGTTGTTGTGGTCTTCAGTCCGAAGTGTGGTTTGTTGCAGCTTTGCATGCTACTCCATCCTATGCAGGACTCTTCATTCCCTAATAACTGCTGTAACCTACATCCTTCTGAATCTGCTTTTGGCATTCAGCTTCCGGTCTCGCCCTACGATTTTTACGCCCCACACTCGTCTAGTACAAATTGGTGACCCCTTGAGGTCTTAGAATGAACCCTATCAACCGATCCCCTCTTCTGGTCAGGTTACGCCACAAATTTCTATGCAGTACCTACTCATTAGTTACGTGATCTATCAGTAAAATCTTTAGCATTCTTCTGTAGTACATATTTCAAAAGTTTCGACTCTCTTCTCGTCTACACTGTTTATCGTCCATGTTTCACTTCCATACATAGGTACATTCCACACTTAAATCTATATTTACTCTTCATAAACGCTTTCCTTGCCATCGTCAATTGATATTTTGTATCCTCTCTGCTTCGGCCGTCATCAGTTACTTTGTTGCCCAAATAATAACAGTCAACCACTACTCCGTGTGTGTCGTTTCCTAACCAAATTCACTCAGCGTCACACGATTTAATTCGTTTTGCGTTAATTGATGATCATGTTATATCCTTCAAAAATAACTCTAAGCACTATGGGACTTAACATCTAAGGTCATCAGTCCCATAGACTTAGAAATACTTAAAACTAACTAACCTAAGGACATCATACACATCCATGCCCGAGGCAGGATTCGAACCTGCGACCGTAGAAGCAGCGTAGTTCTGGACTGAAGCGCCTAGAACCGCTCGGCCACCGCGGACGGCGTTATATCCTTCTTTCAAGACACTGTCCGTACCGTTCAACCGCTCTTCCATTCGGTGTCTCTGACCGAATTACAGTGTCATCAGAAGAGCTTTAATTCGCACTCCAAAATTTTCTTTGGTTCCCTTTACTGTTTCCTCACTGTACATATTGATCAACATTAGGGATCAGCTACGATCCTGTCTCCCTTCCTTCTCAACCACTCCTGCCTTTCATGTCCCGCCACTTTTACAACTGCCGTCTGATTTCTGTACAAATTGTAAATATCCTTTCGCTAGATATAGTTTACCCCTGGTACCTTTAGAATTTCAAACAGATTACTCCGGTCAACAATATGAAGAGCTTCCTCTAAGTCTACAAGTGCTATAAATATAAGTTTACCTTCCCTTAACCTAGCTTCTCAGAGCAGTCGTAGGGTAACTGTTGCCTTGCGTGTTCTTTGTATTACAGTTTAATAAACATCATCATCATCATCATTTAAGACTGATTATGTCTTTCAGCGTTCAGTCTGGAGCATAGTCCCCCTTATTAAATTCCTCCATGAGCCCCTATTCAGTGCTATCATTGATGCGTCTTCTGATGTTAGGCCTATTACTTAAAAATCATTGTTAACCGAATCCAGGTACCTTCTCCTTGGTCTGCCCCGACTCCTCCTACCGTCTACTGCTGAACCCATGAGTCTCTTGGGTAACCTTGCTTCTCCCATGCGTGTAACATGACCCCACCATCTAACCCTGTTCGCCCTGACTGCTACATCTATAGAGTTCACTCCCAGTTTTTCTTTGATTTCCTCATTGTGGACACCCTCCTGCCATTGTTCCCATCTACTAGTACCTGCAATCATCCTAGCTACTTTCATATCCGTAACCTCAACCTTGTTGATAAGGGTAACCTGAATCCACCCAGCTTTCGCTCCCATACAACAAAGTTGGTCGAAAGATTGAACGGTGCACAGATAACTTAGTGTTGGTACTGACTTCCTTCTTGCAGAAGAGAGTAGATCGTAGCTGAGCGCTCACTGCATTAGCTTTGCTACCCCTCGCTTCCAGTTCTTTCACTATGTTGCCATCCTGTGAGAATATGCACTCTAAGAACTTGAAACCGTCCACGTGTTGTAACTTTGTTCCTCCTATTTGGCACTCAATCCGTTTATATTTCTTTCCCACTGACATTACTTTCGTTTTGGAGATGCTAATCTTCATACCATAGTCCTTACATTTCTGATCTAGCTCTGAAATATTACTTTGCAAACTTTCAATCGAATCTGTCATCACAACTAAGTCATCCGCATATGCAAGACTGCTTATTTTGTGTTCACATATCTTAATCTCACCCAGCCAGTGTGTTCGAAATACATATACTCATTTTGAAGCACCCTGTATTTCAAAAGTATTGCTTATTTGGGATGAAACTTTACAACAGGTACTTACGGAGAACCCTGTATGCATAGACGTATTTTGGATTGCACCCGTAGCTGACTACCTTCGTGATCTGGATCTGCGACTGGAGGAGCATTTGAGCAGAGTGTGGCTTCGCACAGTGGCGGCCGTGAGTCGGCATTTAATGGCAGCGCTGGTGAGCGGGTGCAGGCGCCTCTATACCCCGGCGCCGACGCCGCCCTTCGGCGTCAGATCCCAGAGTTCCCGCCCCTCTCCTCCCCTCCCCTTCGCGGTCGCAGCTTGTGTGACGCGGTCCCTGTAGGGCGGTCGCCGACAGTCAACGCCCGTCGGCCAGTGTCGACTAATTGCTGGCGCTATTCACTGCCCCCCTGGGGGCGAGCTCGCACCACCTCTGCCATTCAGGCGCGTAACCTCAACCGGGCTGAAGGGAAGCTCTCTGTTCGGCGCCAATGAGGGCCTTTCCCACACTGCAAATCTCGTCGGCTGCTGCCGGGACAGGTGTCTGCCTCGTCATCAATTACATAGGGTCAGTTTGCTTAGTTACGTCCAGTCAGGAACTTCGCAGTGCATGGACACAACTACCACCTTTGTTACATATTATTAAGGGGACCACATCCTGCCTATCCACCTCATGTTAATTTAGGCAAGTATTTGACCCATTTCTGAAAACACAATTTGATACAGTACCTTAATATTTTTATTGTTTGTTACATGATGCTAATAGAGTCAACTGTACTAAAATCTACTTTATCCATTTTATAGTTTTTAAGAAATACTTTTTAAATTTATTAACACAAAATATTAAGTTTTTTCTGCATAAAATATTTTTTGTGAACTTCCTAACTGGGTAATACTAATGAATGTAGTACCATAGGCGACTTTTATGTTATACGGAATCTCTGAAAATTTCATTCATTTAATTATGATAGTTTCTGAAAGAGCAGGTGAGACGAGAAGCTTCTGGAGTTTCATTGTTAAATGAAGAGTGCAATTTGCAGGTCATCTATTAAGACATAAAGGACTCCTGAACACAATTATAGAGGGATATGTCGAGGGAAAAAGACCAAGAGGAAGACCACAACTCAGGTACATAGGTCAAATCGTGAAAGATGTGGGATGTAACACCTATAAAGAAATGAAGAGAAAAGCTGAAAGACGTACAGAATGGAGACAAGTTGCCATTGTAGCTGTTGCAAACCAATCGTTGGATTGACCACTACAGAAGAAGAAGAAAAAGTATCTGATATAATGGGGAATATGTACTGAAAATTTTAGTTGGTGGGAATTGATTTTAAAGAAAAAACCTTAGAAATTTGCTACTTACAATAAATTAAAACTGTCCTCCTGCATATGATGGCCCTTCTTTGGCCTCTAGCAGGTCTTCCAGCTTCTTTTTCACCGTCCTTGATGTTTGTCTTGCTTTCTTGGCCATATTAGATGCAGACCTGTCTACATCGGCTATTCTCATTTTATCGCAAAGTTGCAGCCCAGTGATTATATTTTCACCAGGATTAATTCCCAGCTTTTTCAGCACCCAACACTATCCAATACTACCAGAATTGAATGTAATAACAGCATCATGAACTCCTAGTATCATTGTATGCATGCCTACAAATACGGTTTTAGGAAGGCGGTTCCAAATTATACTGTTGAAACATTCATTTGGGTTCCGTGTCTGGCCAAGCAGATATTTCCTTGGAAGGTCAGGATGAGCCAAGTCTCTGAAAATGGTGTTAATTGCTGTAATAACAGCAGCAGGAAGAGAATGCTGGTGAGACTAAGATACTCCAGTTGCCTGAGCCCTATTGTATTTGCACCACGAATTTTCTCCTGATGGACACAATCCATGACATGGCTTAACATTAGGGGACTTGTGGAAGAAGATGGGCCAAACATCTCTCTTCATTGCCTCCAGATTTTCTTTATTTCTCCTAATTGCCTGCCCATAGTATACCGGCAAGTTTTCTATAACAACTACTCGCAATCACACCTGAACAAAACTAATCACGTGTTTGAAAGCGTGTTGTTTAAAACAGCAGAAACAAAAGAACACCGACCGTTGCATTCCAAGGAAAGCCAACACACTCGGGAGTAAAAAATAGTCCCTAACGTGCAGAAAAGTGGGTGACAGAAAAGTGGGCGTGGCACATAAACACACATAAACACACGTGGTAGGAAAATGCTCTTTAAATGCTCGAAAAAAAAATTTCAGCAAAATCCTTTTCAGAGTACTTAAATAAAACCTTACTGTATCGAAATATGACGAAAACCGAAAATCGATTTTTTTCGACCTGAACCACGGTATGGTCCCCTTAACCACTCTCAGCCATGCAGGCACTTCGGTAAAGAATGACCGGTATTCAGTCATTTTATTCTTTCCATTATTAACACTGTGTTGGAGTTTTGGTTTAATCTTCAAAATAGTGTCAATATCTTTTGTATCTTTTACCTGAATGTGCAAGAGGTCGTCTAGTAGGTTGAAACTTCAGACATTCGTAAAGATGTGACCCAGATTTCGTAGCTGTCTGTCTTGTTGTTGTGGTCTTCAGTCGAAAGTCGGGTTTGATGCAGCTCTCCAAGCTACTCTGTTCTGTGCAAGACTCTTCATCTCCGAATAACTGCTGTAACCCAAATACTTCAAAATCTACTTATTGCATTCAGCTCCTGGTCTTCCTATGCAATTTCCCTCTAGTACAAAATCACTGACTCGAAGATCGAGGTTGCAGGTGGCGCATCCATTGCAAACAGCATTAATTTTTATTGCCGTATCTAGGTTCCCAGTTTCTGAATAATCATTAAAATTCACACATCTTCGTACTAGACGACAACACATTCTGTATCAATACATGAGGAAGGAGATAGGCTAACCAGAAAACAAGCATTAATCTCCCCCTAAAAGAGCACACTGACCGTTGCAGACACTCTAGACGGTGTACAATTTGTACCAGGCGGACATGTCTCCCTCCACCGCTGACTTGCTTGGGTCAGACCAAAATATGGGAACATCTAAAACGTAACGCATTGCCATGTCTAAATTTTTTGGGTCATACGGCCCATCACGAATTCTTCTCCTTTGCCTACTTCTTCATCTCGGAGCACCACTGGCAACCCACAAACTTCATTATTTGCTGGTTGTATACCAATCTATGTCATTCTCTATAGTTTTTACCCTCTACAGCTTATAACGCGTCAACTTCCTCTAACATTACCTTTCTTTTATATAAAGCAGGCCGATATTATGTATACTATCGAATCTTGCAGAGGTTAAAATTATCTCAGCTGCTTCACTAAAAGAATTCATATGATTTTGTATACGATGTATTATATTTCAGGCTAAAATGAATAAAAAGAAAATAATGTGTTACAATCGATATGTACTAATGGTTAAAATTACTCTTTCCTAAAAAAAAATATTTCAAATTACGAAAATAAGTGGCATATTTAAAATTCGCCTTATTAATTGTACAATATGACGCTAATTATTAAATATGTTTCCGGACTCAGATATACAATAATATCTTGGTGATGGTTCTTCCGTTTTCATGAAAATATGTAAACTCTTTGGAATTGTGTGAGTACCGGAGAATGTAGGTAGTGGTGGGTATGCCTCAGATGGAAACGCACGTATTTTGCTTGTCTCATCTGTAATAATGCAATTTGTGGCGTGACAAAAACGGAGATTGTGAAGTCAGTGTGGTATAGAAGAATGGGGTAAAATAAAATGATACAACAAGATTTTGATCCAGCAACATCAACAATGAGATAAACAAGATAACCAAAAAAAATCTTCATTTGTAATCTTTCTCCTCTCGAAGTTTCTCAGAATTTGTGCAAAGAATGAGAACTTTAATAGTTATGTGTGGTAGAGTAAGATTACAAGCTCCCCATAGTACCAAGGAAGTTATTCTGCGATGTCTTAACAGGTTTTCTACCACCCTATCGTGCTTGGCGGTGCTTTCCTTATTTTCCCTTCCTTGCCGATTCTGTGGAGAAACTTCGTTCCTTACCTTGTCGGCCCATCTAATTCAAAACATTCTTCTGTAACAACACATCTCAAATGGTTAGATTATCTTCTTTCCTGGTTTTCCCATAGTCCTTATTTCACTATCATACAATGCTGTGCTCCAACGTACATCCTCAGGAGTTCTTCCTCAAATGAAAGCTTATGTTTGATATTTTTTAAGCTTTGATTCAACTTTTTCTCGTTGATTTTCCGAGTAGTGACGCTCGATTAAGGTCATTGGAGAAATGAAATCTGGAATGAGAGCTTTTATTTTCTTAAGAGGGTAACTGGGTAGACGGGCCGGAGCACTTTATTAGGCGTGAGAGACAGCATCGGGAACGGTGCCTCGCAAACCGTTTTTGTGCCCTGGGGCCTGCCGCTTCCCTTCCAGACGACGGCAAACGGCTGCATTGTCTGCTTCAATTCGGAGAATTTCAACATCTGCTTCCACGGGTGGTCTGCTGTACGGCACCCATACAGAACACTGCCATCCAAAGGCAGAAGCTGTTTCAGGCCAATGCTTTCTCACGCATAGACCGAAAAAGTCTATGCGATTGGTGGACTTGTGCTGACGCAAAAGAGCACACTCCGAATATAGCGGGACGACCCAAGATAGGAGAAAAATTTGTTGTAACGGTTTGGAGCGGAAGGAGTGGAAGAACCTAGTATTGTTGGCAGCATTGTCCTCTCACGATTGAAGATTTCCCTGCGTGATGGGGTATGGCGCTAATCTTTCAGTGTGAAGGCGAAGCAGGGATTTCAGTGGGGATTTGCCGGTCGTGGTGTAAGGTGTCAGGCAAATCCAACACCTTCCATGAAAACCCTGACATGATAAGAAAATCCAGTAGTATGTCACATAGTTCGGAATGAATCGTGACATTAAATTAACCAAAGTAATACGAGTAACGAGTGAGCAAATGGAATACCACAGACTAACACAAGAATGCCTAAATGCATGCCGTACCTTCCCACCGTGAGACCGACGCAGTTCTGAGGGGAGAAACGAGAACAGAAGCCGAGAGCAGAACCGTGTTAAGCTAGAAGGCCCTACGATAAGGGACGGACTGGACACCCAAGTCGCTAGCCTACCTCTAAGACTACCACCCGCACGTTTTAGCGTGAGACTTTTTCGCGTCTCTGTTACGTCAAGGACCACCCTCCCAGCCCATGTTAAAAGCTAGAGCCCTCCAGAAAAACAGTATAGATCTTACGATAACACAAAAAGGGCCACTACTACCCTCAAGTTTTAGCGTGAGACTTTTTCGCGTGTCTGTTACATTATGACCGACCCCCAGCCCATGTTAAAAGATAGAGCCCTCCAGAAGAACAGTATAGATCTTACGATAACGCTAAAAGGACCACACCAGCTGCAGGTTTTAGCGTGAGACTGTTTCGCGTCTCTGTTACGTTGCAAACTTTAAAAACATTGCCCCACCACGAAAGGTATAACGTTTCTCATTGGATAGATTGAATTTTCGTAGGCGGAGCGTAAGGTTAACATTGAGACCCTGATTGGTCAGATGAAAACTCAGCCAGATAGATTTTTTTAAATCAACTTAGGTAAATGTAGTAAGGAGAAGAGTTGCTTCCCAGATGGCGAGGTGAGCGGAGCTGTGCTGCCCGCCGCCTCCCTGACGCTGCCTAAACACCGACAAGGTAATGAACGTACGCGATGCCGCATCTTTGAGCGCGTAAGGCTTCACTCAGAACTGCAGAAGACTCATCTGTTACACCCCCTTTTTGCGTAATACTAGTGTCGATCGTAAATTAAAGCTTATGGTGTTCACATTTGCCACTTGGAGTAAAAACTTGAAACGCGATGATTTCTCTGTTATATCAGCCACTGTAATTTACAAGTTAGATAAGTAATTAAAGATAATTGAGGGTCACTGTAGACCATTTTGATAGTTTTCTCTTTTGTGAAACTTAAGTTAAACCTAGATTATAGATGTGATATGGCATAGGTCACCCTTCGATCCATTGTAGAACTTGGAGACCTATTCAGGGAATATTCGTTCACATTTTTGTTGAACGCAGTTGGTTTTTACCATCCTGTATTAAATCACTTCCTTTTATCAATAGTGCAATCTATAAACAATGTTTTGTGAGTAGAATAAAATTTCTAATGGTAAACTTAACTGCTTTTTTGACGTTATTTTACCAGCTTACTAAAAATAGGAAAGCCTTGAACCCCTTCCACTAGATTTAGTTAGTATTAAGATTCTTTTACAGGGAGTGCAGTGAAGCTGACGCTGAAATCATTTAGTATTTGGTTATATCATCGCTAGTCTCACTGAACTCTTCTGAATTCTACATGTCATGTGTGGTTTGGCGTCTCATTACCAGCAACAGGTCCCAGGTTCAAACTAGTCAATTCCCTAAAAAACACGCTCAGGGCGTCGTTGCGCGAAAGTGGTAGGGAGACACGATATAGTACAAACACCACCATGAATGTTTAGAGTGGTTTTCTTCCGGATGGCCAGAGTAATCGTTAGAGTTCTTCACTTCTGGTCAGCCAGAGTGAAGGTGATCGCAAGAGTCAGAGTCACGGTAGTCCAGGCAGAGCCTGTCTGTTACCACTTGGTAACAACCGTCGGTATTTCTTTGTCGTTACGCGCTCGCACTATTTCAGTCGGATTTTTATCCATGGGTGCGGACAGCCGCTGAGAGCAGCAGCATCATCCCTGTGCTCCGAGCTGTCGGCTTGCTCAGAGTCTTGTAGGAGGTAATGTATTCGCAGCAGTAGTCTAATTAAATGGACACTCTAGCTGCAAACAGGTGTTGATATACTTCAATGTGGACATGTTGAAAATGTGTGCCCAGACCGGCACTCGAACCCGGGATGTCCTACTTACATGGCAGACGCTCTGTCTATCTGAGCCACCGAGGTCATAGAGGATAGTGCGCCTGCAGGGACCTATCCCTTGCACGCTCCTCGTGAGACCCACGTCTATTAGACGCTCTACGAATGTAGTGATGTGGATATGTTGGGAATGTGGGTCTCCCGAGGAGCGTGCAAGGGATAAGTCTCTGCAGTCGCGCTATCCTCTGTGGCCTCCTTGGCTCAGATGGATAGAGCGTCTGCCATGCAAGCAGGAGATCCCGGGTTCGAGTGCCTGTCGGGGCACACATTTTCAACATGTCCCCAATGAAGTATAACGACGCCTTTTTGCAGCTAGGGTGTCCATTTAACTGTAATTTTATGCTAGCAAAGGTGCTTGGTCATCAACTGTAACTATTGTTTCGGGAACTGATACTACCTTCATATATAGCTAATTAATTTGACCACTCCCAAATTATGCTAGCGCCTTGTCGCCATATACAGCCATGACTTACAGCTGAAATCTGTGTCAAGAGCTCTCATTCCCTGCCGATATTGTTCGTTACAGTCCCAGGTAACGTGTGAAAGCAGACTCGCACAAAGTTTGCAGAATTCTTTAAGATGATAGTTGACCCCACTCCTGTACGAAAATTAGGCAAACATCTCATTACCCAAGTTACAAGGTTTTTATTTATATTCCATTCAATATTTGTGTCTCGTAATACTTTCGGAATTCTCGTAAAAAATCACTTTGTGATACCAAAACCTTTGTAGTATTTAGTAGTTTAATTTCACCGTTCTTATGACAGACATTTCCCAGATACCAGCGATCAGCTATTGTTGTTGTCGTTGTGGTCTTCAGTCCTGAGATTGGTTTGATGCAGCTCTCCATGCTACTCTCCTGCGAAAGCTGCTTCATCTCCCAGTATGTACTGCAGCCTACATCCTTCTGAACCTGCTTAGTGTATTCATCTCTTGGTCTCCCTCTACCATTTTTACCCTCCACGCTGGCCTCCAATACTAAATTGGCTATCCCTTGATGCCTCAGAGCATGTCCCACCTACCGATCCCTTCTAGTCAAGCTGTGCCACAAACTCCTCTTCTCTCCAATTCTATTCAGTACCTGCTCATTAGTTATATATCTACCCATCTAATCTTCAGCATTTTCTGTAGCACCACATTTCAAAAGTTTCTATTCTCTTCTTGTCCAAACTATTTATCGTCCATGTTTCACTTCCGTACATGACTACACTCCATACAAATAGATTCAGAAACGACTTCCTGAAACTTAAATCTATACTCGACGTTAACAAATTCCTCTTCTTCAGAAACGCTTTCCTTGCCGTTGCCAGTCGATCAGCTATTAAATTACCGTAAATAGAATAATGTCGAAGGTGCATCTCTTAAGCTAAACTAAAACTGGGCAATATCATAATTTTCTCCGGAAACTGTTTGTTGCGTGATTTTAACTGTGATAGTTAAAGTGGGGGGAGGGGGGTGAGTGTATTAGACTAACTAATACAGATTTCTTTAATAAATTGGGTGAAATGTCCAACCTCTCAATCTCGGCACCTCGCGCGAGTAGAATTTTCTTGGCTACGACTGCCCTTTTTGTCAGTGGTAGTCCGGCTTGTACGTCCTCCTTGGTCCGTCAGTTATGGGTTATTTTGATAGCTTCGTAGGAGAAGTCCTTAACTTCATCTACTTCGTGATCACCTATCCAACTTTTAAGTTTCTCGCTGATCTCAGTTCTGCTACTTCTCATTACTTTCGTCTCTTTTCGGTTTGCACTTAGTCCATATCCTATACTCGTTAGCATGTCCATTACATTCAACAGATCCTGTAGAGCTTCTTCACTTTCAGTGAGGATAGAAATGTCATCAGCGAATCTAATTATTAGTATACTTTCACCTAGAATTTTAGTTCCACTCTTCAACCTTCCATTTTGCTTCCGTCATTATTTCTTCGATGTATAGACTCAACACTAGTAGCGAAATACTACATTCCTGTCTTACGCCCTTGCTAATCCAAGCACTTCCATCTTGGTCTTCCATTCTTATTATTCCCCCTAGGCTCTTGCACACGTTGTATACTACTCGCCTTCCCCTATAGCTTACCCATATTATCCTCAGAATTTCGATCATCCTGAACCATTTGTTGGCTGCCGAACACATTTTCCACGTAGACAAATTCTATGAACGTGTCCTGATGTTTCTTTAGTATTGCTTCCATTCTTGACTGCAACGTCAGAATTGCCTCTATGGTGCCGTTTTCTTTCCTAAAGCCATACTGATCGTCATCTAACACACCCTCAATTTTATTTTCCATTCTTCTGTATATTATTCTTGTCAGAAACTTAGATGCACGTGCTGTTAAGCTGAATGTGCGATAATTCTCGTACTTGTCGGCTCTTGCAAGCCTAGAAACAGTGTGGATGATATTTTTCTGAAGTCAGATGCTATGTCACCAGACTCATACATTGTACATACTAACTTGAATAGTCGTTTTGTTACAACTTCTCCAATGATTTCAGAAATTCTGATGGAATGTTTCTACTGCTTGTCATCGTGTTTCCAAACCCTACCTTGGCAAGGAGGATCAAAGAATCTCTCTCAAGTTGAAAACATTTGGAGCATTATGGGCAGGGTCCTCCAACCAGCTCAGGATTTTCGCGATCTAACGTGCCAATGGGACAGAACTCGGCACAATATCCCTCAGGACGACACCCAACATCTCATTGTCAAGCCGAATAAGCATAAGGGCCAAAGCCGCATCAACGCGTTATTGACTTGCTCAGTGCCGGCCGGAGTGGCCGTGCGGTTCTAGGCGCTACAGTCTGGAACCGAGCGACCGCTCCGGTCGCAGGTTCGAATCCTGCCTCGGGCATGGACGTGAGTGATGTCCTTAGGTTAGTTAGGTTTAAGTAGTTCCAAGTTCTAGGCGACTGATGAGCTCAAAGTTAAGTCGCATAGTGCTCAGAGCCATTTGAAGTTGCTCAGTTTGTGAAATTATTTGACTGCTACGGTCGCAGGTTCGAATCCTGCCTCGGGCATGGATGTTTGTGATGTCCTTAGGTTAGCTAGGTTTAAGTAGTTCTAAGTTCTAGGGGACTGATGATCACAGCTGTTAAGTCCCATAGTGCTCAGAGCCATTTGAAACCATTTTTTTAAATTATTTCTTACGAATAAATCATACCATTTTTCTGAAACTATAATGATTTGTTTGTCTGTACATTACACCTACCGATCTCCGTCCTATTCGACTAATTCCTCTTCAGTGCATTGTCTTTTTTGTCCTTAGAATGTATCGCAGAAGACTCAAATATGCAGAATTCATAATCCGAGGGCTATTCGAAAAGTAATTGCCCATCAGTCGCAAAATGGAAACCACTGTGAAAATGAAAACTGTTTTATTTGCAATGGTTAGTTACACCTTACACCCACTTCTCTACATTGTCGCCCCTCCAACTTAGACATTTGTCGTAGCGTTGCACCAATTTTCCAATACCCTCGTCACAGAAGACAGCCGCCAGTGCTTCCCACGATCTCTCTACTCTCGTCTACAGCAATTTGTCTGCGCCATAATGTTCCCTTCATAGCCAGCGGTTCATGTGAGAAGAAATAAAATGCAGGACAAGGCAACTATGGGCTTTGTTGTGGGTGACGTCCCATCGAAAATGCTGCAGGAGCATCGTCACCACCCCCGCAGAGTACTGCCAAGAATTGTCTTGAGGAACAAAGCGGAGGCGAAATCTCTTACCAGGCCCTCATACTTGGTGGTAGACACTATTTTCGAAGCATCTTTAGGTGTTCACTGTGTACTCAGAATTGAAAGTAGCGATGTGCCGCGATCGATGGGTATACTGGAGCTGTAGCCAGCACATCTGTGCAAAATCCACGAAATTTTCCTGGTGATTTCAAATGGCACTGAGCACTGGAGCATCTGAGGTCATCACTCTCCTAGAACTTAGAGCTACTAACCTAACTACCTAACTAACCTAAGGACACCACACACATCCATGCCCGAGGCAGGATTCGAACCTGCGACCGTAGCGCTCGCGCGGTTCCAGACTGAAGCGCCTAGAACCGTTCGGCCACAACGGCCGGTCTGGTGGTTTCCATTTCGCGAACGATCGGAACATACTTTCCTAATAGCCGTCGTATTTACGTTAGCTGCCATAAAATACCGGGTGCTATTACTTGTGGTGGTGTCTAGTGTGCATTCCTTCATGCGATTCTAAAATCGGCCACTAGATTAAAACCCGACCAGGAAACATCATATATGCCTACATGCACTATACTCCAGATACAACACTCTCCCCTACTTTGTGATTAGCAATCTTTAAATGCAGGCTGACAAAATGTCCAATAACATTTCAGACATGTTGCATCGTTTAAAGTGATTTGTTTTATCGAATAATATTGGTTTAGCTGTAAAACCCGACAGAATAGTAGAACAGTTTAATTTATGCACAAGCTGCAAGACTTATGTCTGTAGATTCTGTAGTTTTATTCCAAGTGGCATTCCCACACTGAAGCGCCAAAGAATCTTTTATAGGCATGCATATTCAAATACATAGATATGTAAATAGTCAGAATACGGCGCTGCCATCGGAAACGCCTATAAAAGACAACAAGTGCCTATCGCAGTTATCAGATCAGCTACTATTGCTACGATGGCAGGTTCTCAATATTTAAGTGAGTTTGAACGTGGTATTACAGTCGGTGCGCGGGCGATGGGACACGGCAGCTCAGAGGTAGCGATGAAACGGGGACTTTTCCGTATGGCCATTTCACGAGTGCACCGTTAATATTAGGAATTCGGTAAAACATAAAATCTCCGATGTCACTGCAAACAGAAAAAGATCCTGCAAGAACGAGACCAACGGCGCCTGAGTAGAACCGTTCGACATGAAAGAAGTGCAACTCTTCCGCAGATTGCTGCAGATTTCTATTCTGGGCCATTAAGAAGTTCAGCATGCGAACCATTCAACGAAACATCGTCGATACGGGCTTTCGGAGCCGAAGGCCCACTCGTGTACCCTTGATGACTGCACGACACATAGCTTTACTCGTCGCCTGAGCACGTCAACACCGACTGGAAACATGTTGCCTTGCCAGACGAGCTTCGTTTCAAATTGTATCGAGTGGGTGGACGTGTACGGGTAAGGAGACAACCTCATGAATCCATGGACCCCACATGTCAGCAGGAGACTGTTCAAGCCGGTGGAGCCTCTGTAATGGTGTCGGGCGTGAGCAGCTGGTGTGGTATGGGACCCCTGATACGTCTAGATACGACTCTGATAGGTGACACGTACGTAAGCATCTTGTCTGATCAACTGCATCCATTCATGTCCATTATACATTCCGTCAAAATTGGACAATTCCAACAGGACAATGCAACACCCGACACATCCAGAATTGCTACAGAATGGCTACAGGAACACTCTTCTGAGTTTAAACACTTCCCCTGCCCACCAAACTCCCCAGACATGAACATTATTCAGCATATCTGTGATGTCTTGCAATGTACTGTTCAGAAGAGATCTCCACCCCGTTCTCTTACGGATTTATAGACAGCTCTGCAGGATTCATGGTGTGCATTCCCTCCAGCACTACTTCAGACATTGGTCAAGTCCATGTCACATCGTATTGCGGCACTTTTGCGTGCTCTAAGGGGTCCTACACGATATTAGGCAGGAGTGCCAGTTTCTTTGGCTCTTCATTGTAGTAGTCAACAAGTTATCTGGGACGTTCAGCGTCTCATGTTCTTGCTTTACGTAATTTTCCTTCTGTCACTTTGTTGTCTAATAGCATTTTTTATACCGCCTGATAGTATTAGGATTTATGCGTGTATAATTTATGAGATTGATGACGCTGAATTTAGCCACAAAAACAGTAACTTTTGAACCCTTGCGTCCTAAAAGAGACGCTTAATCCACTCTTTTGTTAACCGCCACTTGACAGAGCATTCTTTTATCTACAAAATATCAGATTTCCACAACAGTATTTTTCTGAAGGTGTATAACCATCTAGTAAAATTTATAGCGCAAATCTCTACTTCGAAACACCACGTTCTAAGATCACACTTCTTTTGCGGAATGAATAGTAAATATATGCACATATATGATTTATCCCGACTGCGCCATTAAACATGAGAGTCGCTCTCCTATTTTTCGAATTTTTTCAACCATCATAAACCTTGTCAAAGAAAATCTGTGTAGGTGATTGACGTCGTGAATCGTTTAATCTTTGTTCAGTGTGTTAACGAACTGCTTGTGTATCATATTTTCTGAGATGGGGACTGGGGACCAACCACTCAGGCTGGTCGCTGTACCAAACCAACAGTCGTCAATTCACCGAGTGTATCCGATCCGGGCTCGGGCCTACCTCCCTGCCTTTCAATTTTGGCGCACTGCACCGAAGAGCGTAAAGTTTAATGGTGCTACTGGATGGCTGCACGCTATAGCTGCTGCTCAATGTTATAATAAAACACAAGTTCGAATTTACCCGATTTAAATCACCTCCAGTCCAAATTTATCTGCCTTTACTAGCAAAGTGGCAGACTGTCTAATTAGTTTCCTCGAGTGAATTTTCCGGGCGATAAACGTCGTTCTTCTCAGAAAATTAGAGGAATTATACGGCGTCTTTCATAGCCAGTTACAAAGGCTTACAGGCACCTGGAATTATCTCATTAAGCAATGTCTGCTAACGAACGCAAGATAACAGCCTTTTTGGGAATGCGGAATTTACAAGCTAATAGCGAAATATAAGTTGTCAGCTTCTTGTAGACAAATAGTTCAGTTATAGTATTTACATGAGTTTAACAATCAGAAATAGGTATCATTATTTTTCACACAACTAATGCAGCCAAAACTCTCATAGAAGAGTAAGAATTCTTTAGCTTAAAGAACTGAAGGTAGCGTTAAAGTAATAGCAAGAAATGTATATCACTTCTCGCCAGAACAATAATCATTGTTGACTCAGTGCGTTCTGCCATCGCCTGCTTTCCTGTGGGAATATACACAAACCGCTCTGCTCTCAAGACGTCATTTGGGGCAATTTGTGGTCTGTGCAACACGCCCAGGGCGAATCACGGGACTCTGTTTACCGGAATATAGCACCTCGTAAATAGTTATATATACACTCCTGGAAATTGAAATAAGAACACCGTGAATTCATTGTCCCAGGAAGGGGAAACTTTATTGACACATTCCTGGGGTCAGATACATCACATGATCACACTGACAGAACCACAGGCACATAGACACAGGCAACAAAGCATGCACAATGTCGGCACTAGTACACTGTATATCCACCTTTCGCAGTAATGCAGGCTGCTATTCTCCCATGGAGACGATCGTAGAGATGCTGGATGTAGTCCTGTGGAACGGCTTGCCATGTCATTTCCACCTGGCGCCTCAGGTGGACCAGCGTTCGTGCTGGACGTGCAGACCGCGTGAGACGACGCTTCATCCAGTCCCAAACATGCTCAATGGGGGACAGATCCGGAGATCTTGCTGGACAGGGTAGTTGACTTACACCTTCTAGAGCACGTTGGGTGGCACGGGATACATGCGGACGTGCATTGTCCTGTTGGAACAGCAAGTTCCCTTGCCGGTCTAGGAATGGTAGAACGATGGGTTCGATGACGGTTTGGATGTACCGTGTACTATTCAGTGTCCCCTCGACGATCACCAGAGGTGTACGGCCAGTGTAGGAGATCGCTCCCCACACCATGATGCCGATTGTTGGTCCTGTGTGCCTCGGTCGTATGCAGTCCTGATTGTGGCGCTCACCTGCACGGCACCAAACACGCATACGACCATCTTTGGCACCAAAGCAGAAGCGACTCTCATCGCTGAAGACGACACGTCTCCATTCGTCCCTCCATTCACGCCTGTCGCGACACCACTGGAGGCGGGCTGCACGATGTTGGGGCGTGAGCGGAAGACGGCCTAAAGGTGTGCGGGACCGTAGCCCAGCTTCATGGAGACGGTTGCGAATGGTCCTCGCCGATACCCCAGGAGCAACAGTGTCCCTAATTTGTGGGAAGTGGCGGTGCGGTCCCCTACGCACTGCGTAGGATCCTACGGTCTTGGCGTGCATCCGTGCGTCGCTGCGGTCCGGTCCCAGGTCGACGGGCACGTGCACCTTCCGCCGACCACTGGCGACAACATCGATGTACTGTGGAGACCTCACGCCCCACGTGTTGAGCAATTCGGCGGTACGTCCACCCGGCCTCCCGCATGCCCACTATATGCCCTCGCTCAAAGTCCGTCAACTGCACATACGGTTCACGTCCACGCTGTCGCGGCATGCTACCAGTGTTAAACACTGCGATGGAGCTCCGTATGCCACGGCAAACTGGCTGACACTGACGGCGGCGGTGTACAAATGCTGCGCAGCTAGCGCCATTCGACGGCCAACACCGCGGTTCCTGGTGTGTCCGCTGTGCCGTGCGTTTAATCGTTGCTTGTACAGCCCTCTGGCAGTGTCCGGAGCAAGTATGGTGGATCTGACACACCAGTGTCAATGTGTTCTATTTTCCATTTCCAGGAGTGTACGTGTTATACGGAATCGTGGAAAAAGTAAAACTGAAAGCGAGAAGGGCAAGATTCGTGTAATTGTTGCGGAATGCGGAGAGTGGACACAAGTTTGTTTACTGAGTTTAGCGTTCAGAGAATCAACTGCGGTGCCAGGGAGATAATTTTGAACGTACAGTCAGTTCTTATGGTGGATACCATCTTTAAAATGTGTTGCGAATTGAACTAGTAGTAAAAAAAAGTAATAGAGTAAAATGTTATTCTTGATGCTGAAGTTTTACTGCAAGATCAGCGAAAATGTAGTAAGCGATAAACTTCTTTCCTTTCTTCATTTTGTGGAGGGTTTCAGCGAGAAATTTTGTTTGAAATTATGTTTAAATTGCTGGAAGTCTTGAAGGACTCTCATTATCTAACAATGAACGAATATACGCGGGATAATTTGCGCAGAATGAGCTAAACTACCACAAAACATATACACAGTTTCTAACAATGAAACTTTTCTTACTGTCTTAAGCGTGTGACAGCATAATACCTTTTAATGAGTAGATTTCGACAGCACTGCAGATTTTTCAGTGTGATTCAAAAACTACGGAAATATTGAAAATGAGATTTTTGTCCCACCTGGAAGCCGTTAGATAGGGAATCTGCAACTTGGGCAATGAATCGGGAACAATGAATCGTAAACAGTGAATCAGGAATCAAGTTAGTCAGTTAGTAGTGTAGATAACATCCAATAATGTGAGTGTTACATGAAATCTAACTCCTTGTGTCATAAACTTATTTTCAGTTTATTATTTGCACCTTTACATGCTTTGTGACAAGTATGTTAATACAATTCAAACGAAAATATTTTTCAAATTTTTTGTCTTACTCCACACCCATAACGACCACTTTGATCTCATGAAGGAATGTTGGCATATATTTCTTTCCTTTATAAATATGTATACTGTGTTTAGATATGTTTTATGTATTCTTGTTTTATGACATGTTCATCATCCTTGAGGATCTACTTACTACAGCTCTATGAAAAGAGCATATCTATTATATACGTTTCTCATTAATCAAATTAAAATTTTCTATTTTGTGTAAATACTTTATTGTTATTTTCGACTCATCAGGTTTCAGTAGGATAAACGTTTTCCTCGGAAACAGTCAAGAAAACTGAACGAATCTAAAAACCAAAAATTTACATCACAATGTTGTCGTACTGTGATAGATTTAGTAAATGTTTCATATTTTTCCATGTTTGTTCAAATTACAGAAACCTAGCCTGGATTTATTTTCACTATTTTATCATGCTCTATACCTTTACAACTGAAAAATGAGTGACACAGTCATGTTGTGAGACACCAAAGGCTTGAAAAATTGTGCCTATAATTTAAATTATGTTTTTCATGTCGATTTCGTCGAAATCTGACTATAAATTGATAGTTATCTCTGTGCTTCACATCAATTTTCGTGAAGCGTTGCTTGGAGACGTGGTAAATTTCTGTTACTCGGAACGCTACTTCCACTTCGAGGCTAATATTAATCTGTTTGTTTCACAACAAGTAATTTTTCATGTGCTCGTCTATCAGACACAGCTGTTTGCTAAACCATTCCATACAGGAAGCATCTGGATGCAACTGAAACTGCGGGCACTCCTCACCTTAAGTAGACTGTATGTAGAAAGCAATAGTGTCTATTTTGAGCAAATGAATATCGTCACTAACATCCAGTTATAGCAAGATCTGATATCTGCGTACGTGACAAACAATATCGTCAGTTTCTTACTATACTTGTCGAATTTCATGTACTGTTTCTATGCATTGGGCATGATATTCGTCGAACGCAATCCCGACTTCCAAAAATTATGCGCCCGAAGGACGCGCTTTTTTTTTACTAACATTACATCATTACAACATAACATATTTAGAACAATACATGAACAGAAATGTAATTGTGAGTAGCAGGTCAATATTATACTGAATCGAAATCCTTTAAAGAAAAAAAAAATTGAAATTTGTGACAAGTTATTCACAGAGTGCTTTTGGTAACAATCCGAAAAGAAATGTGTATGAGTTGTGAAATTTAAACAAATTGAAATAAGTGTATGATGCAATAAAGTAAAATAAAATGGAAAACTCTAATGAAAAATGAGAAACAAATGGATACTTCTAGCGAAGGTATTCACTGTAACTGAAACATCCACTGATAACCATGCAGTAACGCAACTGATAAAGTGTTGGCAAAATGTTCGCTGTACTTCGTTGAACGGTGCAGTCGTTAATGACCTTCCCACACGTAGGCCATGTACTGCACGGCGTCACATTGTTGTAACTCAAAAATAGCGTAGGCAGTATGTCCCAGTAGCCAGGACACGGCGTTGCTCTTCATTCTTGGGTGCAGTTTAAAGTCAGGAAATAGAATCCACGTTGGTGTCACACGGGAAGGTACAGTTTGGTTTATAAGCCCCACCATCAATCTGCATAACTCCCATATTTTCCACACGTAGCGGCACACTCTATACGGTGGTCTCTGGTGTCGGCATCTCCACAGTGGCTGCATTCGTTCGTCTCGCTGAGATGAATGTCTGCTAGTCGCTGCTTCGTCGGAAAGGTCACTGACTACTCTGTACCACAACGAAATGATGTCCGATGGCAGGAATGGGTTGTTAATGTTAGACCAAACCTGCTTCCAGACGACCGTTAGTGTCCGTATTTCCAGTTTGTGCGCTGGTGGACAGCCTAGGAGAGCTTCATAGATCCATCGAGCAGACGTGTTCCGATCTGTAGTCGCCTCCAAGACGTAACTGCGTGTGAGGTAAAATTCCCTGACGTAGGACATCTTAAAAGGGATGCCCACTATTGAAATTGGAGCGCATTGTGACTGAGACCGTTATCGATCCGGCTGCTATTGTCCCGTTCGGGTGGTAGCTTTGTAGCTTCGCTGTTCGGTAGATGAGGTGTGCTGTGCACTTCCGTCGGAAGTCGATAAATCACAGTCCAAGTGATCGATCGAGGACGCAGGTGGTGGTTCGCACTTTCAAGATGGAGTGTCTCCACAGCATCCAATACACTGCTTTCATAATCGAATTACCCAGAAGTTTCGGGGCCAACTGGGCGACATACCACGCTTTGGCGAATATCGTCGTGTTAATGACCGACACCACCTGGTGAAGGTTCAGACGTCGATTGGTATGTCAACAGCAGAATCCTCTAACGGTGTTGAAGAGTCGTCCCCATATGAGTGTTTGCATTTTCTGAGGGCAGGCACACATCTGCAGTCCCAGCATTTTGTGCTCCTGAGCAATCTTGTACCATCGGCGTTCGTCATCAGGAAGGTGGAGACCGAGTAGAAGCAGGATAGTTTTACGTTGGTTAATTGCAGCTCCAGACGCACGTTCATAGATGTTTAACACATGTCGTGTGGATTCTATGTCTCTCGGGTCGACCAGAAAGACCCCGACGTCGTCCGCGTAGGCGACGCAGCGAAGAGTGATGTTGTGATGAGGTACTCCACTGACTGCATTTCCTAAGGCCCTCAGTAGCGAGTCAATAGCTAGCACAAAGAAGAACAACGATAACGGGCATCCCTGACGTACAGAGCGACGTATCGGGATAGAAGGGGTACAGCATCCATTTATTGCCACCACAGTATTGGCACATGTGAGTATATTCCTGACTACATTGAAAAAAATGTAGTTCAAATCCCATTCTTTCCATGACACGAAACAAGTATTCGTGAGTAATGCCGTCAAAGGCACTAGCAAAGAAAACCGAGAGTATTCCAATGCGAGGTCTGTGCACTGCCGCGTAGGGAACGATGTCTCTGTACCGATGCTGCGTTGATGATGGTCCTTCCATCAACTCCGTACGACTGATATGATTGCTCTTAGTTTGAAAGCCACACACTTCACCACGAGCTTGTAGTCGGAGTTTAACAATGTTATTAGTCGCAAGTCTTGTGCTCGACATCTACCTTGCACATAACAGTACGCAGAGGGCTCACATGCTTCAACTGAATGATGATGAGCAGTAATACAACCGTGTGCTAGCCTCGAAAGTTTTTTCATGAACAAAAATGATAAATTTCTATGTTTTCAACCGGCAGCATTAACAGGTTGACATGTTTCTCAGGTTTATGATGTTTGGAGACACTCTAAATGCGTTTATTTTGTTCTCTTTTTTCCTCTCCTACAACTATCCACTCATGCTCAGAATACTCAATACCATCCACATTTATAGATACATTTTCGTGGTTTTCTTCAAATATTTCCATTTGTTTCATATCGTTAGGAAGTGTAATGTCTTTGAAGTTTTATGCACCTGGATCGCCCCCGTTAGCTAAGTGGTTCGTTCAGAGTATTAGCTACCCTCTGTAATAAAAAAACGGAGCGAAAACATCAACGAATAATATGAACGCGTGTCATCGGACGTCCGGCCCGAACAAATTCAACGAACAATGTAGAACAAAAAGTGATAAAAAGAGAGAGAGAGAGAGAGAGTGGTCATCGCGGCGGAATGCCATGCCAAGCAGCCCGGGTTCGATTCGCGGCTGGGGTAGGAGATGTTTTCAGCTCAGGAACTGGGTGATGTGTTGTCTTCATCATCGTTTCATCCCCATCTCCGATGCGCAAGTCACCCAATGTAGCGTCGAATGCAATAAGTACTTGCCCTCGGCGGCCGAACTTCCCCGAATGTGGGACTCCCGGTCCACAATGCCGTACGCTCATTTCCATTTCCACGGACAACAATTAGAGATGAAGTTTATATTTGTATTTACTGGTTACAATACAGCCGCAATTAATCACTGGAAGCAATAATTATTGTTCTTTGAATCAACTTTTACCATAGCCTGTATGTTTACAATCACATTTGATAATTTTCTGTGCATCGCCACATAAAAGTCTTTATTTACATTTTTACTAACGCAAAGTATCAATGTTCAACCAGAATAGTGAACTTGGAAGCTTTCCAGATTAAAAAAAAACTGATATGCTAGTTTTTCACATAGGTTGAATAATATTCGTTCATATCATCAGACAATAATAGAGCTGCATTTTTCATATATATATATCTCTAACCTCACCTGACTTTGGGAGTAGGAATTTACAGGCAAGTGACATATTTATCTTTAGTGCCCAGTTGGAATAATTTATTCTCTTGATCAAAACTGGAAGGCAGGTATTATAAGTCACTAATGAATTTGACGTATTATCTGAAGAATAAATGTATTCTAAGAAAAAGTCACAAGTCATTATCATTCCATCAAGCTCTCTGAATAAAACTATATTGATGTCAGTGCTGAGAATCGTACGAATGTAAAAAACAATTTCCAAAATAATTAATCCAAACTAATGATTAGCAGTGGTTTTGACATAACTACGCAAAATGTTCTAAAAATTAGCGATGTTAATCTTGTAAAACGTTGGGTAGGTAAACATGGAGCTGATTATCGGACTGCAAAGCCGAATTTGAAGTGCAATTTCGTATTTGAGGTAAATCTGGTTATGGTACCGAATTAAATAGACTTCCCGTTGCTAAGACATTGCTTGTATATTTACCATATGGGTAAATATGAAGAACTTTGTAAATTGTGACGTACGACTGGTACAGAGAGAAAATATGTAAACGGAGATTGTAACCCACATGCAATGTTTATACAAGACACTGAAATTATGACGTATATTTTAGAAACGTATAATGATACTGGAAATGTAACGTTCTGGTTGTAGATGAACCATGAAAATATAATTTAATCTACAAACGTAAATATATAGAAAAGATACGTGAAAAGATACGTCTCATGTGTTATGTAACGAAATACTTTCATAATATTTTACGAGCTAAACAATCAGTGTTTTTCTTGTGACCTGTACCTATCGCGCCCGTTTGAATCTGATGCCAGTGAATTATATGCCCGTGCCGACCTGCAAGGGGGACTATCACATTTTCCCTATATTAGGAAGCTGTCTGATAGGCTATAGGAAAGAGGCGTAGCTTAAGGAGGGGTTGAGAAACGTGACTGGTTGTTTCATTTTTATAACAATGAGACACAGAGCTGTTATTGGGAGAGCTAAATGTAGGGTGTATCAAAACGGACTTTAGAACTCCCGAAAATTCATAGAAAGTTAGTCATACGACTTACAGTCATAGTCTTGACGTCCTTTTGAAGGAAAATAGATCAATTTTCGATTTTTTGGTAAGACACCCGGGATTTCCTAAAAGTCTGCTTTCCAGATATGTGTAAGTGTCGACGTGCGAGTTTGGGAAGATATCGACTTCACTTGGGATGTGTGCTGCATAATCAATGAAACTCATTTTTAACATCTTTTGGCATATGGTAAGAACGTTGCAGTGTTTTGCTGTAAAATGACATCCAAACAAAGTCTTGAAGTTAAATGAATAACACAGTGTGACTCAAATGCACTTCTCGGGTTTGCCGCCGGTTCGTATTGTGTAAATCCCATAATATTTCATCCATGCAACTGCTCGATATCATCAGGTGGTGGTAGTTGCTGCCATCACAGCTGCAAGATGCGACTGATGATAACCGCATGGATGCGTCGGAATTTATGAAGTCAGGAGCAGGAATACACTTGCGCGGGAAGATGCTCGCCGTTGGAGGAAAGCGGCGCTTCTAGTGAACCCTGCTGGGGGCCGCAGAAAGGCCTTCTGCGGATACCCTGTGGGCAATGACTGTGCCGCCGGACGCTCCTGTGGTTAAAAGCTGAATTAAATCTCAGCAGTGCGTTGTGTCGAATCGAAGTCGGAGGTTCTTGTTTTCCCTGGTTTGATTTAATGGTAGCCAGTGCTAGATTCCAAGTGATGCTTAATCGAAATACTGTACCCCTGTAGGTAAGACAGTCTGCCGTATGGATATGTATGGCCTCCTTAACAACACAGTCCCAGAATGATGACGCAGTGAATAAAATTTCAGTCTTTTTGTAGAACATACGATGTCCTGTGTATAAGCAATGCTCCGCTAACGCTAATTTTTCAGTTTGCCCCAGGTGTGTATTCGACGCAACTTTCTTGCGCGGATCGGCATGTCTGGCAAGTATAATATTTTAGACATAGGCATAGGATTTTATATATCACGTTTCCCGAGACTACAGTCGTCTTTGACCGAGCTCAATAAATTCCTTAAATTTGCTGGTGGCTGAAATACACACTTGATGTCGTGTCTTTTGAAGACCTTTTCTTATTCTTGAAGACACGCAGTCAAAATAGGACAAAAACGTCGCTGCAGTGCGTGCTTCCTCATCTTCATTTACAAGCCTGCTTTGAAATTGCTTAGAATGGAATGCATAGCCTATCTGTCTATCAGAATAATCATTCTATTGGAATACCGTTGTTAGGTGCTGTAGCTCACCAAGTAGACTGTCGGCACCTGAGACCACGTGCGCTCTGGACACCAAACTGCGTAGGAAACTACTGTGTTGTGCAGAGTGATGATAACTTGTGGCCTGCAAATATAGCTCCGTGTGAGTTGGTTTGCACAGACACTATGTCCCAGTGTACCATCCTCTTTTCTTCTAACATTGACATTCAGGAATGTTAAAACGCCGTCATTCTCCACTTCCATTGTGAACTGTATTTTTGGGTGGAGCGAGTTTAGATGCTGGAGAAACGCAGGCAATGTTATATTCCGTGGGGACACACCACAGATATATTGTCTACAAATGGCCAGAAGCTTGCAGGTTTGATATAAACCGACTGCAGTGCTTTATCCTCAATGTTGATGAAATATTATGGGATTTACATAATACGATCCGGCCACAAATCCGAAAAGTGTTTTTGCAACAAATCTGTCGGGAAAGCCTGAACAGTCACAAGGCACTTTTCAAAGTTGTGAAGTCCGTTTTGAGGGGCATTCAATAAGTATTACAGCATATTCCCCACTGTTTTTTGGCTACAAAAATCCTATTTTTGAACAAAACCTCCGTTCCATACGATGGCCCTAAGCCACCTTACTGAGAGGGTCTGTGTTCCCGCATGGTACCACTGTACTTCTCGACGTCGGAACCAACATCTTGCTGCAACAATAAAATTGTCATCATCAGCTTAGTAACGTGCAAGCAATTCTGCAAGATGGTGCTTCGTTGCTCTTTATGGTCTTCTGATAGGCGGCGAGGAACCCAGAAGGCACATACCTTTGAGCAAGCCCAGTGGTGGGCAAATGTGTTAGCGCTTCTGTCAGAGACGCCCAGCTGTGCAGCGAGGTGTTTGACTATGATCAGAGTGTTTTTGTATCCCGCCTGGAAGGCGGCTCGTTGGTCTGCTCCTGTAAACTCAAGGGGAGGTCGAATGTCGGAAGTGAGTAGGAGCGGGAAAAGGTGAAAATCTTTCGGTACACCTTTTTACCTAAAAGTACATTTAATAGAGAATATTAACCAACGACATAAACGTAACTTTTGGTAACGATGAGCAGGTAGGTGCGAAGCCTTAGACCCGTCGTAAGTATTTAATATTCTCAATAGCAAGCTGAGGATGAAGCGATGTTTCAAGGCCGTCTGCTCTTGATGAAATGGGCTGAATGTGTGGCGGAACTCGTAGACTTCCACAGCACCAGCTAGAGGGTCCTCGGTGTTGTCGTAGTGCCAACTTAGCAGAGCGCACCTACGTTGTGGCATTGTAGCTATCGATACCACAAGTGTCCACACGTTACAACATTTCAAGAGTTGCAGCTGTGTGCGGCCAGCAGGAACACGGAAGATCTGACATGTTTGCACGACCTTGTTGTAACTCAACGACTCACCGTGCTTTTGTTCATTGCCAGGTCCGTGTGGACAATATTCAAGCGTCTATAAATGTCTGTGATGCGCTTGTTTTCTTCCAAATGGAAGTCAATGACAGCTCTCTGGTAGGAACGCACCTTCGTTACAGACTCTGTAACACCATAAATCTAGTGCTTTACTGATTTAGTTTGCTTTTGTGTTATTTAATGTTACATCATTGAGCTTCTGTAAATGTGTTTGTTTGAATCGATAACATAAAATTGTATACTCCTTTCTTTGTAAGAACTTCGATGTCATGATATGATTCTATGCAATGTAGTGTACCTCTCATTTAAATTCTCTGTCCCATTGGAGGGAATAAAACTTACTGTATATAATTGTAATTTCTGTGTGAATAATTTTTTGTAGAAATGTCAATATGTGCAAATATTCTGTTTTATTGAATGAATTTGGTTGCTGTTTTGTAACCTGCTGATCCTCACTTAGGGTTCTTAGTTAGTTTGTATGTAAAAGGTGTTGTGGTTCCCCTCTCGAATGGAACTGTGTAGCGTGCGCAAATTGTGGTTGGCCTAGGTATAAAAGGTGGAACAAGAGTCAGTCGGGACGAGCTACGAGTCGGGGACGAGCTACCAAACTGTGCACTGCCATGTAAAAGTTGTATATTGTGCTGGTTCCGAGAGAGGCTTTGTCTGCCACTTTCCAATGCCTCGGATGGATGGATAAATAGCTGGAACGATTCTGGAATTGCCATCCATCATCGCCACCAAGAAATGACAAGAGTCCAGCAATTCTACTTGCAAATCCACCTACCAACATGCAATCGCCACCACATTGCGCAATTACTAAAATGCAATGCTATAATAATGTACAGTGAAGGATCAGCTCGTTGGATGCTTTAGTGTGCACAAATATAAGGTAACTTATAACTGAATTTATGTACCTACCTTGATTTTTTCCTTATCATGACACCTCTCAGGTTCCTCTCCGTTCGAACTAATGTGATGGCCGAGTGTCCCTACTGAAAGAACATTAAAGACCAGTGTTATTGATAATTAATGCCTCTTGAACATTGTTGTTGTTGTTGTGGTCTTCAGTCCTGAGACTGGTTTGATGCAGCTCTACATGCTACTCTATCCTGTGCAAGCTTCTTCATCTCCCAGTACCTACTGCAACCTACATCCTTCTGAATCTGCTTAGTGTAGTCATCTCTTGGTCTCCCTCTACGATTTTTACCCTCCACGCTGCCCTCCAATACTAAATTGGTGATCCCTTGATGCCTCAGAACATTTCCTACCAACCGATCGCTTCTTCTGGTCAAGTTGTGCCTCAAACGTCTCTTCTCACCAATCCGATTCAATACTTCCTCATTAGTTATGTGATCTATCCATCTAATCTTCAGCATTCGTCTGTAGCACCACAATTCGAAAGCTTCTATTCCCTTCTTGTCCAAACTATTTATCGTCCACGATTCACTTCCATACATGGCTACACTCCATACAAATACTTTCAGAAATGACTTCCTGACACTTAAATCTATACTCGATGTTAACGAACTTATTCAGAAACGCTTTCCTTGCCATTGCCAGTCTACATTTTATATCCTCTCTACTTCGACCATCATCAGTTATTTTGCTCCCCAAATAGCAAAACTCCTTTACTACTTTAAGTGTCTCACTGCCTAATCTAATTCCCTCAGCACTCGTTTTGCTGTTGTTGATGGTCATCTTATATCCTCCTTTCAAGACACTATCCTTTCCGTTCAACTGCTCTTCCAAGTCCTTTTCTGTCTCTGACAGAATTACGATGTCATCGGCGGACCTCAAAGTTTTTATATCTTCTCCATGGACTTTAATACCTACTCCGAATTTTTCTTTTGTTTCCTTCACTGCTTGCTCAATATACAGATTGAATAACATCGGGGATAGACTACAGACCTGTCTCACTCCCTTCCCAACCACTGCTTCCCTTTCATGCACCTCGACTCTTATAACTGCCATCTGGTTTCTGTACAAATTGTAAATAGCCTTTCGCTCCCTGTATTTTACCCCTGCCACCTTCAGAATTTGAAAGAGAGTATTCCAGTCAACATTGTCAAAAGCTTTCTCTAAGTCTACAAATGCTAGAAACGTAGGTTTGCCCTTCCTTAATCTAGCTTCTAAGATATGTCGTACGGTCAGTATTGCCTCACGTGTTCCAACATTTCTACGGAATCCAAACTGATCTTCCCCGAGGTCAGCGTCTACTAGTTTTTCCATTCGTCTGTAAGGAACTCGCGTTAGTATTTTGCAACTGTGACTTATTAAACTGATAGTTCGGTAATTTTCCCATCTGTCAACACCTGCTTTCTTTGGGATTGGAATTATTATATTTTTCTTGAAGTCTGAGGGTATTTCGCCTGTCTCATACATCTTGCTCACCAGATGGTAGAGTTTTGTCAGGACTGGCTCTCCCAAGGCCGTCAGTAGTTCCAATGGAATGTTGTCTACTCCGGGGCCTTGTTTCGACTCAGGTCTTTCAGTGATCTGTCAAACTGTTCACGCAGTATCGTATCTCCCGTTTCATCTTCATCTACATCCTCTTCCATTTCCATAATATTGTCCTCAAGTACATCGCCCTTGTATAGACCCTCTATATACTCCTTCCACCTTTCTGCTTTCCCTTCTTTGCTTAGAACTGGGTTTCAATCTGAGCTCTTAATGTTCATACAAGTGGTCCTCTTTTCTCCAAAGGTCTCTTTAATTTTTCTGTAGGCAGTATCTATCTTCCCCTAGTGAGATAAGCCTCTACATCCTTACATTTGTCCTCTAGCCATTTTGCACTTCCTGTCGATGTCATTTTTGAGACGTTTGTATTCCTTTTTGCCTGCTTCATTTACTGCATTTTTATATTTTCTCCTTTCATCAATTAAATTCAATATTTCTTCTGTTACCCAAGGATTTCTAGCAGCCCTCGTCTTTTTACCTACTTGATCCTCTGCTGCCTTCACTACTTCATCCCTCAAAGCTACCCATTCTTCTTCTATTATATTTCTTTCCCCCATTCCTGTCAATTGCTCCCTTATGCTCTCTTTGAAACTCTGCACAACGTCTGGTTCTTTCAGTTTATCCAGGTCTCATCTCCATAAATTCCCACCTTTATGCATTTTCTTCAGTTTTAATCTGCAGTTCATAACCAATAGAGTGTGGCCAGAGTCCACATCTGCCCCTGGAAATGTCTTACAATTTAAAACCTGGTTCCTAAATCTCTGTCGTACCATTATATAATCTATCTGAAACCTGTCAGTATCTCCAGGCTTCTTCCATGTATACAGCCTTCTTTTATGATTCTTGAACCAAGTGTTACCTATGATTAAGTTGTGCTCTGTGAAAAATTCTACCAGGCGGGTTCCTCTTTCCTTCTCTCCCTTTTCCTACTACTGAATTCCAGTCACCCATGACTATTAAATTTTCGTCACCCTTCACTATGTGAATAATTTCTTTTATTTGACCATACATTTCTTCAATTTCTTCGTCATCTGCAGAGCTAGTTGGCATATAAACTTGTACTACTGTAGTAGGTGTGGGCTTCGTATCTATCTTGGCCACAATAATGCGTTCACTATGTTGTTTGTAGTAGCTTACCCTCATTCCTATTTTCCTATTCATTATTAAACCTACTCCTGAATTACCCCTATTTGATTTTGTGTTAATAACCCTGCAGTCACCTGACCAGAAGTCTTGTTCCTCCTGCCACCGAACTTCGCTAATTCCCACTATATCTAACTTTAACCTATCCATTTCCCTTTTTAAATTTTCTAACCTACCTGCCCGATTAAGGGATCTGACATTCCACGCTCCGACCCGTAGAACGCCAGTTTTCTTTCTCCTGATAACGACATCCTCTTGAGTAGTCCCCGCACGGAGATCCGAATGGGGGACTATTTTACCTCCAGAATATTTTACCCAAGAGGACGCCATCATCATTTATCCATACAGTAAAGCTGCATGCCCTCAGGTAAAATTACGGCTGTAGTTTCCCCTTGCTTTCAGCCGTTTGCAGTACCAGCACAGCAAGGCTGTTTTGGTTATTGTTACAAAGCCAGATCAGTCAATCATCCAGACAGTTGCCCCTGCAACAAAAGAAAAGGCTGCTGCCCCTCTTCAGGAATCAAACTTTTGTCTGGCCTCTTAACAGGTACCCCTCTGTTGTGGTTGCACCTACGGTATGGCTATCTGTATCGCTGAGGCATGCAAGCCTCCCCACCAACCTCTTGAACATAGTAAAAAGAAAATTAAAGTTAATATGGCAAGAGAGTGAGTTAAAGTTAATGATGATAGCTGAAAATAATCTTCCTAAGAAAGCTGCATATTAATCTGTTGTTGCCAACTTCAAATTAAGAGTTCTTAAAACTGAGGCTTATAAAGTTTTGCTTGGTAAATGATCACACTACTGCCTCTTGTAAATTGCAGAAGGTGAGTCAGCATCTTACATATATGTTAATTTTGTCTCTCAATGTAGTAAAAGTGGAAAACTGCAGTGTGAAATGTTATATGCTCATGTTTGCTAAGTGGTTGTCTCTCTTGTGTATTGGAAATGCATATTAATAATATAACAGGATCCACAGTTTGTGTCTATTGTGTTAATGCTAGGTAACAAGTAATGGGAAGACCACTACGTATGAAAAACATTATTTCTTTATTCAAATGATAGTGAGAAGCAACCTGTTAGTGGATTCCAATCAACTTTCATTTTAAATAGTAGAGTATTTAACTGAGAGAGACTTAACCTATACCCAACAAATGATTCTGCAGTGAATAGTAATAATAACGTTATAAAGACCATTCAGTTTGTGTAAGCCCTGAAAGTTATAGTGTGTTTGGGTGTCTGTTATAATTTTGCAAATAGTTTGTGCTGCTCTACCTGCTAGTTTCAGTCTTACTGTAAACACATGTATGTGTCAGAGTTCACTGCACTCGCGTGTGACAAAGTATAGGTTGTGTTTATCCATTAAAGTTACTAATAACTATTTTCTTGAACGAGAATGTTAAGCATTTTCTTGCCTAGTTAGGCCGGCGACCGTTTTCTTTATCCGTTGAACAGTGCAGATAGGCAAAATTTTGTTTGTTACTGTTCAAATATTTACGTAATTCGGACTTTTATTTGCGATAAGCCAACTCCATTAGGTATAACACGGTCAACATAACAAAATTCCTCTCAGAGGGTAACACTGCTCTCTTGCTTTATACCATAATTGCTTTAACAAGATAGTTTTATTTCACGACCTGCTTCCAACTTTAAGGTTATGGTATAGCAGTAGCAGACGGTAGTGTTATAACTCCATTTTGATGACGAAAATGAAATCAGTGACAGTTGAGATGATGAAGGGCATATGAATACAGATAAGAATGAATATACTAACCTTCTCTATTGTTCAAAAGTCGCGTACTTAAGTGAATCTGATGGTGAGGGAGAGAGTAGTGATGACTCCAGTGAAGATGAATTTTCAGGTGGGAACGAAAGTGAATATACTTTTACTGAAAGAGGGTATGAGAAAATTAGTGACATTTTTCCAAATCAAGATACAGAAAGTAGAACTGGGCCAAAACCGAAGGGACTATTCAATAATGTAACACAGGGACATAATTTGCAGGTACCTCCAGATGATACTATACTGGGGCAAGCCTTAACAAATGTTTTGAAGGAGTAGGAATTACAGGAACAAAAAGAACCACCTGATAAAATAATAACAGAACAGGAGATGTTGTGCCTTGCTAAAGACTTTGAAATTCCCAAACCTAAAAAGCCACCTGATGAAACAAAACGTTGGCAAGATCTGAATAGCATAGTGAAAGATGTAGAAAATAGGAGGAGTAAAAATCCACAAGACTTCAGTCACTGTTTATGAACCATAAAACACTGCCTTGTTAATAAAGAGACTGGGGGCAGGATGTATGTATATATATTGTTAATATAATGCATGACTTTATTATTATTGTATCTGTGTGTTACCTGAAAGTGAATTACTGTTTTGTTGATCCTGATACCTGGGGCAGGTTGTTAATTTACTGTAGTGCACTGTTTGTCTTTGCTTAGGAACTGTTTATTTTCAATTGAATGCTTATTGTTGCCAGTCTAGTTATGAAGAGAGGGCCATGTAGTGTGAGAAACCTGGAAACTTTATAAATTATGATGCTTATGTTAACTTTATGCAAGACTCCACAAGATAATAATTAATTTATAATATACTTAAAGACCAGAAAGGGCTTATGTTTGCAGCATGTTGTGTATTTAAAGGTACATCTCCTCAGATGAGGGTTGTTAACCCTCAGGGGACAGACACTCTTTGCATTATCAGGTGTCTGACGAGCACCAGGGACCCGAGTCGTTGCCAGCACTACTTCTGTTTCTTTTCGTGCTGCCAAGCTTTCTCTACATCATTCATTGTGGAAATAAGGTAAGATAGTGTGTATTGTTTCTCGGCAAGTAAATGATTAATTAAATTGGGTACACTAGAAAATGACCAAGACTAATGAAAATATAGTGGATATTGTAAAGGAAAAATGTAATGGAAAAGTAATTGGAAAGAGAAATATGGATGAGAAAAGGTAAGAATACTGAATACAAGGTAAATGAAATGTAAATGATTTTTGAAAATAGGAAAAAATATGGTGTTGAAAAACTGTATGTGTGTTTAAAACTGAGGAGATAAACCTGACTAAAGTATGTGAAGTAGATGTTAGAGGTATGTGTCTAGTGCCACCAAAAGTGGGCAGAAAGCACTTACAATAGCATGTAAAATTATTGTGCTGATCTTGACATATCTGATGAACTAAATACGTGAAAAAATAATTAAAGTAAATATTTACTTTAAAAGGAATGTTACTGAGTAAGAAAGTGGGGAGAAAAACCACAAATCTGGGACTCTCAAATATCTCCTGAACATTGCCATTATGCCAAAAACGTCATTTAAAGTTTTTCTTGATTAATGTATGTGGTTATGTTGCCAGTGTCTAATTACTGTTTTGAAGTTACAGGTTTTATGTTTTATACCATTAATGCAACAGAGGGTAACACTTCTCTGTTGCTTTATACCATAATTGCTTTAACAAGATACTTTTATTTCACGACCTGCTTCCAACTTTAAGATTATGGTATAGCAGCAGCAGACAGACGGTAGTGTTATAACTCCATTTTGGGGTTAGGTTGTTTTGGGGCAGGAGACCAGTAAGCGAGGTCATCGGTCTCATCAGATTAGAGAAGTCAGCCGTGCCCTTTCAGAGGAACGATCCCAGAATTTGCCCAGAGGGATGTAGGGAAATCACGGAAAACCTAAATCAGGATAGCCAGACTCTGGATTGAACCATCGTCCTTCCGAATGTGAGTCCAGTGTGCTAACCACTGCGCAATGTCTCCCGGTACTCCATTTTGAAGGCTACATGTACTGCTGACATCTATCGGAAATTCATTAAACTATAGCGGCTGGAGCTGGAATATTCCACTACGTAGCACGACAAATCTGACATTTCTTCAATCGAAGTTGACAGAGACATAAAATGTATTTCTTATTGAACGCTCATCGTATGCAGCACTGTTGCCTTGCAGGCTCTCTGGTAGGTCTCGTTCCATGAAACGGGGAATAGAAGGGGCATGGCTTAGAAATGACGGAGGGGAGGGGAGCCGAGGGGAATGCAGTGGTGAAGGTCAGTAACAAAGCTCAAAAATCAAATTATGTTCACAATTCCGAGAATTCCACAGTTATATTCACATCCCAATTCCAACGCTAAACGCCTTGAAATCTATCAAATAGCTATTTTTATGTGGCATCATAGGTGATTTAACTAGTCATTACGACCTTTTATTTTATTAATAAGATGGCAACGAGGCGTGTCTCTCGTAGCTGCATAATGTGATTCATGTAACTTCGTGGACCATACTCATTTATAGTGCCTTGTCGTGTAACTTAGAGCATGAGTAGTTGAGAAATTGTTGAAGAATTGAGTTACGCTTTTCATATTGCGTCACACCTACTTTTAACAGCAGAACTAGTACCGTAACGAAATGACACCGTCCTTAAATTGAAAACTTAGCAAAACGAGAAAGAAAGACAGAAAGGAAATAAAATTGTTTTGTGGTGAGACCAGGGCGGCTAATTAGATTAGAGCCGAGGTAAGCCAGATGTAAATGGCAGCGTCGCGGTGCCTGACTGTGCCCCGGGCCGCCGTCTGGCTCTCCGTGGCCACCCCCGCGTCCCCCACACCCCCTCACAGCCCACCCTCTCCGCCTGTGGGAATGCAATTTGCTGCCGAGCGCAAGCCTCAGGCACAGCGACCGCTCTTTGCCTCTTAACGCTGCCTCGAAGGTTACGCCGAACTCACGCACTGATTACCGACACCGCTAAACGCCTTTAAAACCTGCCCGTCGCACCTTGCTCTTGCTCTTCAGAACATATGACACTCCAATCATACCTCTGTTCATACTATTAAGGAGAATAACATTAGTTGTTAATAAAGTAAGCTCCCGATTGTTCAAGTTGACGAAGACCCGAAATTGAACCAAAAAACACACATTATCCAAAATTTGCATGTGCTTCTGTTTGAGAGGCTAAAGTTGGCAAGGGAATGTGGTTGCAGAACCGATCAGCTTCGACAGCGTTATAACTTGTTCTGGGAGTAAATGTTCAGTTTTACGTTAACGAAGAATTCATAACAAAATGTAGCAGCTGTATTGCTGGCTCTGAACAAAAATTTCTCAAATCGCTTACTAATGTTCACATCGAGTCTGCTATGCTGTAGAATCGTTAAATTTTCTTTCATTAATCTGGTTTTCATGAAATTCCCTTCCTTTTCCTATTAACATCTGACCTGGTAAGGGAAGTCCCTCTCCACTCCTCTGCTGGTGCCACAAATAAGTACTAAATGCACCACTTCGTATAGCATTACGTACTTTGAAGTGTTCAGCCACCTTCACTGTGAGAGTCTAGCTCAGCTCCCAGCACTGATTCAAAATTTTAATAGTTTTTCATCTTTTTACAAGTCTTTCGCTGTTTGTAAGACCATTTCGTAATACTGGAAACATTTTGCTCCAATTTCATCTCATTTCTGACTTATCGATGAGGGCTATTCGGAAAGTAAGATCCGATAGTTCGTGAAATGGAAACGACGGTGAAAATCCGATGAAGCTTTCAACAGATCACTTGAGCATTGTCTCTAGTTTGCTTGTCGATAGCGTCATGTCGCTTCTTGCAGTTCTGAGCACACTTTGAGCACTTAAAGATGTCTAGAACAACAGTGTCTCCCACCAAGTATGAATGCCTGCTGAGAGGTTTCACCTGATTTCACGCAACCCCACATAACGTACATGTCATGCGTTTTCTTCTTTATGATAATTCTCGACGGCACACTTCAGGTACAATGAGCATGTCCCTGCAGCGTTTCCAGTGGAAAGTGTTTGACCACCTACCATACAGCCCAGACTTGTCTCCCTCTGATGTTCACATGTGCTCACGTGAACCGCTGGCTTGTAGACAAAATTTGACTCAGACAACGAACTGCAAACCAGTGTAGAGAAGAGGCGGAAAGCACAGGCAGAACGGTCACAGCAGAAAGAAACCACAAGAAATTGAAGACTTTTGGGAAGACATGGAAGAAACAGCAAATAAAATATCAGAAACATATGTTAAAATTGTATTAGGGGGGATTTAATGAAGAACTAGGCAAAGATAAAAAGTAAAAGCAAGTCACAGGTCCATACACAACGCACAAGCGCACCAAAAAGATTGGAGAACATCTTATACTTTACCGTTAAATCTTAAATTGAAAGTTATGTCAATGCAATTTCAAAAGCCATGATGAAAACCTGCAACATGGAAAACGCCCAAAAACATAAGGGAGAATTTCAAATACAACACGTAGCCATAACAAACAAAAATACAAGCTAAATTCTGAATGTGAGGACACGTAATGCATTTTCCGAGTCTCGCCATCGCTTGCTGCAACAAAAAATTTGGCCAGACCCAAGAAACAGAAAAAATAATACAGAAAAAATTATACGACCACACATAATTATTGACGAAATTAATCAAAGTTCAACAGAAAATTGGACAGATCTCCTAGGAAATTAAAACCTAGATGGTGGAACGCAACTTGTTATCAGGCCAGTGAACGTAGAATCCAGGCCTGGTAGAAGTTTAGCAGTAACTGAACAAAAGTAATATGGCAGGATTTCCACAATGTCCTGAGGCAATCCTCGAAAGATGTTAGGAGAGTGAGAAGGGTGTACGACAAAAATAGACTCAATGAAATTGAGGAACATTTCAATAGAATAACACGAGATATTTTTACAGAACAGTTAGGGAAAATACAAAGGATTATCAGCCTCCAAATATTTGTTTCCAAAGAACAGACGGATCACTGTAAACAAATAGTAAAGAAAGCTGTAAAATTCTTAAAAACTATTTTGATAAACTGCTGAACTGTGAGAAGCCTAAAGAAAAATTACACTTCACGAAAACAGTAGCAAACCCAAACAGTAACAGAGGTGAAGGAGATTATAAGAAACTACAAAAACAACAGATCCTCAGGAGAGGACAGCATTATCTCAGACATCTAGAAACTCAAAGGCCAAACTATAACGAAAAAAATCCATAAAATTCTCACAGATATATGGCATGCGCAGAAAATTCCTCAGGAAAGGAAATGTGCCTTGATTCAGCCGCTCCACTGGAAGAGCTACAGAGGCATCTCATTAATACCTGTCAGCTACAAAATTCTCTCCAAGGCTTTACTCAAGATACTGGAACCACACGTTGATGCAAAGATAGATGAATATCAAGAAGGTTTCATAAAAGGAAGGTCCTGTATTGATCAGATTTGGAACCTGCGAACGCTCCTAAAGGTCAGACAGACGAACAATACTGTAGTCACATTCGTGGACTTTAAGAAGGACTACAATGCTATAGACAGGCATATTCTCTTTGACACACTAGACTAATATGAAACACAGAAAAACCATGACACTCATACAAAACACACTTACGGATACAACATACAGAATAAAATTCATGGGAGATATCTCAGACCCATTCGAGATACATACAGGGATCATACAAGGAGATGGTCAGTCACAGCCTTTACTCAACATGGTCTTAGACAAAATTATCAAACAATGGGAGGAAAAAGTAAAAGGAAATCAATTAGAAAGAACACACACAAATAAGACGACCAGAAACGCCTGGCATGTGCTGATGATATGGTAATACTTAGAAACAATAGATAAGGAGCACAAGAAGTGCTGGAATACGTAACTGAATCTCTGCCAAAACAGGCCTGCAGATGCCATATGAGAAAGCGCAATACATGGGAAAAAAGAACAACAACCATGCCATATGCACAAAATACAGAAAGGTTGACAGGGCACAAAAATTCAAATATCTTGGGGAATACATACAAATAAGAGAATTAGAAAAGGCATTCAACATGCCAGTACAGAAAACTTCGAAAAGCATACAAAATGACATGGACGCAGTACAATAAAAGAAATATTTCAAGATAGCCCAAACTCAGACAGTACAGTACAGTTGTACTGCCAGAAGTACTCTATGCATCATAAAGGACCATAATGGGAGCCTCAGGCATCACAGAGACCAAAAAATCGAACGTAAATTCTTCAGAAAATTGTTTAGAACAGTACACAGAGATGTTATACGGATGAAGAGGCCAACCAAAGCCCAGACAGGCTCACAGACACGATGAGAAAACGTGGACTAACATTCTATCGACACGTACATAGAATGAACAACAACAGACTCCCAAAGATGATTTTCAGTGTAGTAAACAGTAATTATCAAAAAACCTGATTGGTTTCAAGAAATAGAAGAAGACCTAAAACAAGCAGGGATCGAAAGGATAAATGAAAGAGACAAATTTAGAAGTGAAATTATGAAACCGAAATTTGAACTGAAGGAAAGGAAGAAAATATCCAAAATATGGACAGAGCAAGCGAAACAGGAAGACAGTCAAGAATGAAGAGGTTTTAGGAAGAGAAAAAGAAGGAAACAAGAAAAAGTTAATAATTATGTAACGTACAAGTTAACCACTTTTATGGAAGCAAAAATGTGTAATAATAAAATAAAAATCATTGCTAATGATTAGTATAAAAACAATGTAAGATAGTGTTATACGTTGGAGAGAGATGCAGACACCAAAATGTTTGAGATAGATGACATAATGGTAAGACAGAGATTTAGGAACTAGACTTGAAACTGCAAACTGAATGAACCAGAGGTTCTTTCGCATTTCAAAGTTGCTGATGTATATAAGGGGAAGAAATACAGTATAAGCCGAAGAGAGAGTTATGAAAGATGAAATAGTGAAGACAGCAGAGGATCAAATAACTTACGAGATATTGGACTCAGTTGACGAAAGCAGAACACACAAAAATGCAGCAAATGAAGCAGGAGACAGAGAATACGGGCGGCTCGAAAACGAGACGCAGGCTGTACAGAATGGGAAACCAGGAATAACTGGCGGACGAATGCAAGGTTGGCGAAGCATGCATGGCTGTGAAAAGTAGATGGGCGCCTGAGGAAAATGAAAGAGGCCTTTGGAGTAAAGAGATGCAGCTGTGCGAATATCAAGAACTCAGATGGCAAGTCATTACTAAGCAAGGAGGTGATAGCTGAAAGACGGAGCGAATATATGAAGCGTTCATGTAGAGGCAACAAGCGTGGAGAGACTATTACAAAACGAGAAATGTGATGGACAATACGAGGGTTGCCCAGAAAGTAATGCACCCTGTTTTTCTCTTCAACCGTTCTTTATTGAACATAATGAGAATTGCACACACGAAAGAATGATGTTTTATCTACAAACCGTATTTTTCCACGTAATATTCATCCCGTGCTGTGGTCTTCCTCCAGCGCGAAACTAGAGCGTGCATGTCCTGTTGATACCAGTTCTTATCCTGGTGATGGAGCCTGTACTTCACTGTGTGAATCGCATCCTCTCGTTCCGAACAGCTCTTACAAGGCCCAACGGTACCGACCGGCCGCCGTGTCATCCTTAGCCCACAGGCGTCACTGGATGCGGATACGGAGGGGCATGTGGTCAGCGCACCGCTCTCCCGGTCGTATCTCAGTTTACGAAACTGCAGCTCCTCAGTTTGTCTCACAAGAGCTGAGTGCATCCCGCATGCCAAGAGTGTTCAGCAAATCGGATGCTCACCCATTCAAGTATTATCCCAGCCCTTCTGTGATATGATGGGAACCTGTGTTGCCACTGCAGCAAGGCTGTTGGCGAGTCACCTCCTCATCGTTCTCAACATGTCTTCCACGGATAGCATCCTTAATGTCCCAAACAAGTGGAAGTCTGAGAGGGCTAGGTCAGTTGCGGCAGGTCTGACAGCCGTTCATGGTCTCCCCGACCTCTGCAAATCGTGGAGCCCTCTGATGGCCTCACCCTCCCTGCCTAGCGACTAACTGTACGTCTGTCGACAGCAAGTGCTTCATAGGCTTTGCACAAGCACTCTTGAATATTCTCGACAGTTTCTTTCTGTTGTGTAAATAGTTCTGCTTAGCGCGTACACAACTTTCCCACTAGAGCGCGCCCCGCTAAGCACAACAGCGCAGGCGCAGCGCTCGTCCGTCTCCGCACCACGAGATGGCGCTGTCTTAGAGACGGACCAAATTCTGCTTCCACCGATCTGCGTACTATACGGGCCGCAGAATAACTGGGTACTACTGAAGCAGGGAGGATATAAAATGGAGATTGATAGTAGCAAGGAAAGCGCTTTAAAAAAATGACTGTGGTAACATCAAATATGTAGTTAAGTGTTATGAATTCTTTTCTGGAGATATTGTGTAGAGTGTAACCTTAAACTTTGAACAAGAGAAAATCATGGACAATCAACAGTTCAAACAGGAAGAGGAAAGAACCTTTTCAAATGTGGTGCAACAAAGAATGTTGAAGAGTAATTGTTGAGAAAGTAGTGAATCAAATCGAGGATAAAAGAAATTTATGGCACAACTTGAGCAAAAGAAGGGTTCGATTAATAGGACACAAATTGAGGCGTCAAGGAATAATCAGTTTCGTAGGGAACGAAGTTTAAGGGTAAAAATTTATGGGGGGCATCAAGACTAGGCAACAGTAAAAATAGCATGTAGGTTCAAATGGATGCAGGTTCGGTAGTTTCGCAGAAATGAAGAAGATAGTTCGAGACACTGTAGCATGGAGTAATGCATTAAAGCAGTCTTTGGACCTAGAAGGAACAAGATCATCGTCGTTCGTTCAAGGGCATTGAATCTATAAATAACAGCTGTTAAGAATGCTTACATCACGTCGTTCAAAGACTGGACATTCGTCTCTCTGTACTACGATTGTTCTTATTTCGGCCTTATGGGAATAAAGATACGTCTAGGTAATTGTGCAGTTTAGCTAACTACATCAGTTAAACCATGTGCACATGTATGTGGCCAAAGCCGGCGGAACAAAGCCTTTCATGTCCAGTCGCTGATGTTCCAAAGAGAACGGGTCGATCAAGGAAAACTGCTTCCTTATATCGCGAAGATGACGGGGACATTATGTGGATCATGTGGTATCGTGTTGTCTTAGTTAGTTGTATATATATATATATATATATATATATATATATATATATATATATATATGAGTATCGGAGCAGACCTGCCATTGGATTAAAGTCTTTCTTGCAGACAGAACTCAACACCTTACTCTTAACAGAACTAAATCGACAGAGTTAAAGGTAATATCCGGAGCACCACAATATATATATATTGTGAGCAGCTACCGTCGTATCACACTTCCCTGTACAGCCACGAAGATACACAAACTACAGTCAGTCTACAATGTTACCTAAATACTAATCAGTTATTAATACCTTCATACATCCTGTCCAGAAAAAAAACTCACTCTATGGAAACGCAATTAAACTTCACGGGATGATAGGGTACGTGATATTGTTTCAGCAATTATTAAATCAGTATGGCCTGGATACACGCATTGATCCGGTTCGTAGAAGTGTCATAAAGCTGGAGAATCCTTTCCTGAGGCAAGTTCATGAAAAGTCCTTGATATCTTTTGATACACTGAGATGGAGAAGACGTCCGATCTGGTGCCAGACACGTTATGTAGGGAACAGGTCTGGGAATGTGAGTACTTCAATATAACGCAGACAGTACATAGAAAAATATGCTATCTGTGAACAACCATTGTCCCGTAGCAAAATGGCACTACGACACCGTAGCTTGTGAGGTAACAGAGCAGGAAGCAGGGTGTTTGACGTACCGTTACGACGTCAGTATTCCTTCAGTCACTATCAACCATGACTGGAAGTCATGCCTCGCGCAAGCCTACGCCAGAATTAACTTCACAGGTCGCTGCCAGACTCACAGATGATCTCCATCCACGGTGCTCGACAACCATGAATCGTCTCTGAGCACAATGTAATACCACTCACCAGCAATCCATGCTTTCTGTTCACAACACCACTCACAACGCAGTCGTTTGTCTTGTGGTGTTAATGGCAGTATTTGCATGAGAAACTTTTCTACGTAATTCCCACCAGTACTAAGGCACTCACCGTACCGTACAGTCAGCTTTGATTATCATCCTCGTAGATATCTACCGCCTCAAGATAATTTTCGATAATTTAAACGTTCTGCTTAAACCGCACTTCTTGAAAATTGAGGAAACTCGTCATGCAATGTCGAAATCATGAAGCCTCTGTTGTCTCTCACTTTTCCATCAACGTCCTCCACCAAATTGTCAGTAATTCCTGAAGGTCACACACTTCGTTCATCTACCTCTACATCTAAATGTACATGGATACTATGCAAATCACATTTAAGTGCCTGGCAGAGGGTTCATCGAACCACCTCTATTATTCCAATCTCGTATCCCTTATTTTATCGTGGTGATAGTTCCCATGTAGGTCGGTGTCAACAAAATATTTTCGCAGTCGGAGGAGAAAGTTGGTGATTTGCATTTCGAGAGAAGATTCCGTCGCAATGAAAAACGACTTTCTTTTAATGATGTCCAGGCCAAATTCTGTATCATTTCTGTGGCACTCTCTCCCACGTTTCGCGATAATACAAAACGCGCTGCCTTTCTTTGAACTTTTGCGATGTACTCCGTCAGTCCTATCTGGTAAGGATCCCACACCGCGCAGCAGTATTCTAAAAGAGGACGGACAAGTGTAGTGTAGGCAGTCTCCTTAGTAGGGCTGTTACATTTTCTAAGAGTCCTCACAATAAAACGCAGTCTTTGGTTAGCCTTCCCCCCAGTATTTTCTATGTGTTCCTTCCAATTTAAGTTGTTTGTAATTGTAATACCTAGGTATTTAGTTGAATTTACGGCTTTTAGTTTGGACTGATTTATCGTGTAACCGAAGTTTGAGTTCCTTTTAGCACTCATATTGGATGACCTCACACTTTTCGTTATTTAGGGTCAACTCCCACTTTTCGCACCATTCAGATATCTTTTGTATATCGTTTTGCAGTTTGTTTTGATCTTCTGATGAGTTTATTAGTCGATAAACGACAGCGTCATCTGCAAACAACCGAAGACGGCTGGTTAGATTGTCTCCCAAATCGCTTGTATAGATAAGGAACAGCAATGGGGCTATAACACTACCTTGGGGAAGGCCACAAATGACTTCTGTTTTAGTCGATGACTCTCCGTCGATTACTATGAACTGTGACCTCTTTGAACAGAAATCACAAATCCAGTCACATAACTGAGACGATATTCCATCAGCACGCAATTTCATTACGAGCCGCTTATGTGGTACTGTGCGCATTCGTACGGAATGCTGTAAAAGCTCTCACCCGGCGACCGTAAGTGTCAAGAAGGGTGTTTGCGCAATTCTTACAGAACGTTTAACTTATCGAAAGTTATGCTCAGGCGGCAGATTTCTACGAGGATGGTGCTCAAAGTTGGCTGTACAATATGGTGACTGTGAGACCCTAACTTTTCCCGGCGAATCGAATGATCAAATAACTTACGGGTTTGCTGCCGGGTGACGTCGTCGAAGGCATTTGTGCCTTGAGAATGGCAGCGTGTGCTCCTACTAAATATCGGCCGTGTTCGACGACGCCACCCGGCAGCAAACCCGATTTTTATTTGAGCAATACGGTGACTGCCTTACTACTGGTGGGTATTATGGAACAAAGTAGACTGAGTACAGGCTTCCATGTAAAAATAGTACTGCTAAAAAAGTTTATTTGTTTGTATTAAAAAACAGGTAATTACTTTAAAACACACCTCGTATTACATACATTGGCAAATTTCGTGTGCCTAGTGAATCGGACCACACGCAGTAAGTTTGTTGGTCAAACGATTTCGTATGAAGTTAGATTAGCTTTCATTTTATTGTCTTTAATTATTCCAATTTGTACTTTTAACGTGTTTGATTTTATAAACTGTCAACAATATTGCTGGTTTATCATTACTTCTTTTCCTTACGTTTAGCTTGTTTTGCTTGTTGTTGTTGGTGTTGTTGAGTCTTGAGTCCTTAGACTGGCTTGATGCAGCTCGCCATGCTACTCTATCCGGTGCTAGCTTCTTCATCTCGCAGTACCTACTGCAGCCTACATCCTTCTGAATCTGCTTAGTGTATTCATCTCTTGGTTTCCCTCTACGATTTTTATCCTCAACTGTGCCCTCCAATACTAAATTGGTGATCCCTTGATGCCTCAGAACATGTCCTACCAACCGATCCCTTCTTCAAGTCAAGTTGTGCCACAAACTCCTCTACTCCCCAATTCTATTCCGTACCTCCTCATTAGTTATGAGACCAACCCAATCAATCTTCAGCATTCTTCTGTACCACCACATTCCGAAAACTTCTATTCTCTTCTTGTCCAAACTATTTATCGTCCATGTTTCACTTCCATACATGGCTACACCCCATAAAATACTTTCAGAAACGACTTCCTGACACTTAAATCTATACTTGATGTTAACAAATTTCTCTTCTTCAGAAACGCTTTCCTTGCCATTGCCAGTCTACATTTTATATCCTCTCTACTTCGACCATCATCACTTATTTTGCTCCCCAAATAGCAAAACTCTTTTACTACTTTAAGTGTCTCATTTCCTAATCTAATTCCCTCAGCATCAACCGACTGAATTCGACTACATTCCATGATGCTCGTTTTGCTTTTGTTGATGTTCATCTTATATCCTCCTTTCAAGACACTGTCCATTCCGTTCAACTGCTCTTCCAAGTCCTTTGCTATCTCTGACAGAATTACAATGTCATCGGCGAACCTCAAAATTTTTATTTCTTCTCCATAGATTTTAATACCTACTCCGAATATTTCTTTTGTTTCTTTTACTGCTTGCTCAATATACAGATTGAACAACATCGGGGAGAGGTTACAACCCTGTCTCACTCCCTTCCCAATCACTGTTTCCCTTTCATGCCCCTCGACTCTTATAACTGCCATCTGGTTTCTGTACAAATTGTAAATAGCCTTCCGCTCCCTGTATTTTAACCCTGCCACCTTAAGAATTTGAAAGAGAGTATTCCAGTCAACATTGTCAAAAGCTTCTCCAAGTCTACAAATGATAGAAACGTAGATTTGCCTTTTCTTAATCTAGCTTCTAAAATAAGTCGTAGGGTCAGTATTGCCTCACGTGTTCCTAGATTTCTGCGGAATCCAAATGATCTTCCCCGAGGTCGGCTTCTACCAGATTTTCGTCTGTAAAGAATTCGCGTTGGTATTCTACAGCCGTGACTTATTAAACTGATATTTCGCTAATTTTCACATCTGTCAACGCCTGCTTTCTTTGTAATTGGAATTATTATATTCTTCTTGAAGTCTGAGGGTATTTCGCCTGTCTCATACATTTTGCTCACCAGATGGTAGAGTTTGGTCAGGACTGGCTCTCCTAAGGCTGTCAGTAGTTCTAATGGAATGTTGTCTACTCCTGGGGCCTTGTTTCGACTTAGGACTTTCAGTGCTCTATCAAACTCTTCACACAGTATGATATCTCCCATTTCATCTTCATCTACATCCTCTTCCATTTCTTTAACATTGCCCTCAAGTTCGTCGACCTTGTATATACCCTCTATATACTCCTTCAACCTTTCTGCTTTCCCTTCATTGCTTAGAACTGGGTTTCCATCTGCGCTCTTGACATTCATACAAGTGGTCCTCCTTTCTCCCAATGTCTCTTTAATTTTCCTGTAGGCAGTATCTATCTCACCCCTCGTGAGAGAAGCCTCTACATCGTTACAGTTGTCCTCTAGCCATCCCTGTTTAGCCATTTTGCACTCCCTGTCGATCTCATTTTTGAGACGTTTGTATTCCTATTTGCCTACTTCATTTACTGCATTTTTATATTTTCTCCTTTCGTCAATTAAATTCAATATTTCTTCTGTCACCCAAGGATTTCTACTAGCCCTCGTCTTTTTACCTACTTTATCCTCTGCTGCCTTCACTACTTCATCCCTTAAAGCTACCCATTCTTCTTCTACTGTATTTCTTTCCCTCGTTCTTGTCAATTGTTCGTTTATGCTCTCCCTGAAACTCTGTACAACCTCTGGTTCTTTCAGTTTATCCACGTCTCATCTCCGTAAATTCCCACAGTTTTACAGTTTCTTCAGTTTTAATCTGCAGTTCATAACCAATAGATTGTGGTCAGAGTCCACATCTGCCCCTGGAAATGTCTTACAATTTAAAACCTTGTTCCTAAATCTCTGTCTTACCATTATATAATCGATCTCAAACGTTTTAGTATCTCCAGGGTTCTTCCATGTGTACAACCTTCTTTCATGATTCTTAAACCAAGTGTTAGCTATGATTAAGCTGTGCTCTGTGCAAAATTCTATCAGGCGGCCTCCTCTTTCATTTCTTAGTCCCAATCCATATTCACCTACTACGTTTCCTTCTCTTCCTTTTCCTATTGTCGATTCCAGTCACCTATGACTATCTGAATAACTTTTTTTTATGTCATCATACATTTCTTCTATTTCTTCGTCATCTGCAGAGCTAGTAGGCATATAGACTTGTACTACTGTCGTAGGTGTGGGCTTTGTGTCTATCTTGGCCACAAAAATGCGTTCACTGTGCTGTTTGTAGTAGCTTACCCGCATTCCTATTGCTTTATTCGTTATTAAACCTGCTCCTGCATTACCCCTATTTGATTTTGTATGTATAACCCTGTATTCACCTGAAAAAAAGTCTTGTTCCTCCTGCCACCGAACTTCACTAATTCCAACTATATCCAACAATAACCTATCCATTTCTCTTTTTAAATTTTCTAACCTACCTTCCCGATTGAGGGATCTGACATTCTACGCTCCGATCCATAGAACGCCAGTTTTATTTCTCCTGATAACGACGTTCTCTTTAGTAGTCCCCGCCCGGAGATCCGAATGGGGGACTATTTTACCTCCGGAATATTTTACCCAAGAGGACGCGATCATCATTTTATCCATACAGTAAAGCTGCATGCCGTCGGGAAAAATTACGGCTGTAGTTTCCCCTTGTTTTCATCCGTTCGCAGCACCGGCACAGCAGGGCCGTTTTGGTTAGTGTTGTAAGGCCAGATCAGTCAATCATCCAGACTGTTGCCCCTGCAACTGCTGAAAAGGCTGCTGCCCCTCTTCAGGAACCATACGTTTGTCTGGCCTCTCAACAAATACCCCTCCGTTGTGGTTGCACCTACGGTACGGCTATCTTTGTCGCTGAGGCACGCAAGCCTCCCCACCAACGGCAACGTCTATGGTTCATGGGGTTGTGGGGGAGGGGGGGGGTTGCTTCTTCTTCTTGTTTAGCTGAAACTAATCGAACTCCTTTTGATTTTGCTAACGAAGGATCTACAGTACATTGGAAGACCCAGTAAGGGGTTTCGGTAAACTTTCGTTTACAGGAGGTTACACAGACAGTTTTCTGTCCTATACTGAAAAATTTGCTATTTTATTTGCGTGTTTCCCTCTCACATACTCGATGTGTGCTGAGAAGCTCGAGCGCTGATCGGCGTACTGTATGTTCCCAAATTCCCAAATTCAGAACAGGGTGTAAATGGAATTTTATTACTGTCAGATTCCTGCACTATTTGTCACGTGACTTTTTAGCGGAATTTATGTTTACGCACATTTCAATAATCTATATTATCTTAAATGCCGCTCACCTACATTTCTTCAATTCATTTCTGTTAATTTCCTGAGTTAATAACAATAGATTTCCTGCATTTACTGTGATTCCTTAGAACTCCGATTCTTCAATAATAGGTTTCACATATACGCCACCAGACACTGGAGTACATATTGAACCTAAGGACAACATGTCATTTCTATCTGTTAGTAAATCACTAGTGTTAACAAGCTTGATGGAATGCTGGTGCCATATTTTCCGAGAAGTTCAATGCAACGCCACTAGGACTACAATTCCTTCAGCTGAATAAAGAGTCAAGCCACGTGCTACAGATAACTTATATTCATTATAGCAATCAGAACGAATTAGTCAAAGGCAATCAGCTCCCATTTGTGCCGCAGATTTTCCCACTCTACTTTCGTGCTCTCGCAGAGTTTAAAAATAGAGATTATACTACTCGCAAGCAGACTGGGTTAATATCTTGGTCAAAGCCATAATTTATCATTAGCTTAACTGTTACGTAATGTCCTTGCTGCGGAGGATCGTTAAACATCGTCCCAAAGAGGGAGAAGCGAGAATATATTTTTAACGGTGGGGGCGGGGCACATCCTAACGTCACATAAAACTTGTTAATGGTGCTCCCTCGGAAGTGTAAATTTCTCTGACACTAAGCTGGAAAGTTCACGAAAAATCTTCTTCAAAACCATTTTCTAAGTCCTGCAGGAAACAGTTTTGAGGGATCAGAAGATAAATAAAACCACAATAGCAATACATTTCTGTGACTCGTTCTATAGGCTGGCAATGCATGAATTTAAAAATCTTTCAGAAAGTCAAAAATTGTGCTCAGATCTATTCCTTGAACCCACCGAGAAAAGTGAACAAGTAGATCAAATAGAATTATATCAGGAAGAATGAAAGAAACGCTTCAGATCTGAAAGACAGAACGGTTTGGAAATTAATCTTTGCACTCCTATCATTTAGCCGGAAGACAGTCACTACTTTTACTTACTCAAATATCGGGTTCACCTCTAATCTTACTCCATCATCAGGTTCAGAAACAAGAAAAAGGTAAGCTAAAATAAAGAAAACTTAAATGTTGCAGAAGGATAAGATAATACTACTGTAGACTTCTTCTTTCGCTTGGTTTCTGTCTAAATATCAGAATGTTTGAAAGTGACCGCAGAGGCTGTCAATTTAAGTGATTCATGCCAGTTAATGCCATATGGTTAAATAAAAGAAGAAAAAATAATTTATTTATCACGACGTTATCCATAACAACAAATTCTATAATCTGTAAATGTTATACTACACTTATTTTAAAATTAGAATATATTTTCTTTGATTTAATGCCTTTTCTACTTTTGATTACTGTTATTTTAATTTTTTTAAAAAAAGGCCCTGATTTTGCAACTATTTTTCAAACGCAATAAGTGGAACGTTTCTGAAAACAGTTTTTCTCCCTTAATACCTTTCAATTCTTTTTCTAGAAGTAGAATGCAAATGGTCTATAACATCATTAAATGAATGTCATATGCTTTAAAAAATATTTTTTTACTGGTTTTTTCTAGTGGTCGCTGTGGAGCTGACAACTAACGTCAATAAGGAAGTGCAGGTAACACGAACCCTTAACGTTCGGACGATTAGCAGTGTCGTGCTTGAAAAAGGCACGTAGTTCAAACATCTGGGCGTAACGTTGCGTAGCGATATGAAATGGAAGGAACATGTGAGGGTTGAGATAGAGAAGGCGAATGGTCGACTTCGTTTTATTAGGAGAATTATACGAAAGTGTGGCTCACCCGTAAATGAGACCACATACAGGACGTTGGTGCTACCTATTCTTGAGTACTACTCGAGTGTTTAAGCTACACACCAGGTCGGATTAAAAAAAAACCGAAAAAAGTGAGAGACGAACGGCTAGATTTGTTACCGATAGATTCGAACAACACACAAGTGTTATCGAGATGCTTGGGGAACTCGAACGAGAACGCCTAGAAGGGAGGCGACGTACTTTTCGAGGAACGTTACTGAAACTTTAGAGAACCGGTATTTCAAGCTGACTGCCGAACGATCCTACTGCCACCAGCATGCATGTTGCATGAGAGCCACGAAAAGAGAACACGAGAAATTTGGGCTCAGACGGAGGAGTATAGACAGTGGTTTTTCCCTCGGTCAAACTGCGAGAGGAACGGTAAAGGAAAGGACTGGTAGTGATTCGGCCCTACGCACCGTAGTTGGCTTTCGGAGTATGTACGCAGATGTAGGTGTAGAAGTTAATAAACAGCTACCATGTTTATGGAGTTGGGAACAGGCTGTAGTTAGTTAGTTAGTTGGCTGCGTGTTCCATTGATCAACGGCACGGTACGGTATCCGCTACGATGTGGAACGTATCACGTGGACGAGCAATGCACATATGAAACAAGATTTTTTAATATACATATTTAACAATACAGACTTAAAGATTAATATTTCTATTATTCACCCCATTCCCTTAAATTGCACAAAATGAATAGACTATATTTATAGATTTATTTATTCCTATTCATCCTGTCTGTGGTATAGAAGGAATTGTCAGGAAGTTATGATTTCAATTTATTTTCGAAGCTATTACTGCTGTCTCTCAGACATTTTATTGCATCTGGTATTTTGCTGAAAAATTTTATAACAGCATATTTTACCCATTTCTGTGCCAAAGACAGGTTGAGTAAAGTATAGTGCAAGTCTTTATTTCTTCTGGTATTATAATCATAAATGTCACTGTTGTTTTAACTGGTCCATGTTGAGAACAAATTTCATTTGTGAGTAAATGCACTGAGGGCTGTTGTCAGAATTCCGAATGTTTTAAAAACATGCCTACAAGATGTGCGACTATGAACCCCCACATTATTCTAACCACTTTCTTTTGAGCAGTGAATACTTTTTGTCCAAATTTTGAGTTACCCCAAAATATTATTCCGTACGACATCAGAGATGAAAGCATGCAAAGTATGTTAGCTTACTAATTTCTACATCCTCAAAGTTGGCAATTATTCTGATTGCAAAATTTGCTGAACCTAGTCGCTTTAGAAGATCCAAAATATGAATTTCCCAATTAAGAATCTCATCTGTATGTACACACAAAAATTTAATATGCTCTACCCTGCCTACTGAATTCTGTTGATGTGTTATATTTATTGAAGGAGCTGTACTTTTTGCAGCAGAAACTTGGATGTACAATGTTTTTTCAAAGTTTAGAGCAAGCCTAATTGCAGAAAACCAATCAATGAGTTTTCCAAAGACCTTATTTGTATCAGTTTCAATTGGAGTTTCTTTTACTGGATTAATAATGATGCTTGTATCATCAGCAAACAGTGTCAGTTCAGCTTCCTGTTTCAGATAGAAAGGGAAGTCATTCACACACATCAAGAACACAAGGGGACTCATTATTAAACCCTGTGGAACATCTAATATAATTTCACCCTAGTTTGATGAAGTGGCAAATTTATTTAAATCACTTGACACATGTAAAGAGATTTTTTGCTTACTGTTCTGCGGGTATGAAAGAATGAAGCAATTAATAGGAAACCAATCACTTAAAAAAATATGTAAGCTGTGAAGCTATAATCATATTGTCGCCAAAGCCGAATGGTTGAGTCCGCTGACTTCGGTGAGGAAGGACCCACGTTTGATGCCAGATACTTCCACCGTTTTGCCTGAAGTACAGTGGTATGGGACGAACGACACTCAGCCTCGAGTGGCCAGATGAGGATCTGCTTGAATAAAGAGGCAGCAGAACCATCAGGATTTGTCTACAGGCAATAATGCCTGGAGGAACTGGCAACATCCTGATCACATTATAGATCGCTGCTCGTACTGCTTTCTAGGCAATAATGAGCTATTCAGAACAGTCCTAAGGCCCAATCCGTGAGTGGATTTCAGGTTTTTTTTTATTAATCTATACACTAAGCAGCCAAAATTTATGACCACTGCCCACCACGGGACAGGATGCCGTCTGGTGGCGTTGTCGGCACATGACGCGGTAACAAAAGTATCTAAGAACAGACGTGGGATCATCCAAGCGAAGATACATGCTGCAAATAGGGAAATCCATTTGAAAGATTAACGTCTGCTTTGTGGGAATCGTGGCAAAGGACGCCACATGAGAGATTACCGTTTTCTGGGAATCCAACCAACTCTCTTATAAAAAACCTAGCGGAGGACGACAGATGAAAGGTAACTGTGTTATTGTGGAGAAGAGAAAACCTCTAGCGACGCTCGTATTGATGATTTACGCAGCCCTTGTAATTTTTGTGGATTTTCTTGTTTCTATGCTGCTCCACAACCAAACGGAAACCGACACCTGACATCGGCATTAATAAAAGAGATACTTATTGCATCTAGCCCTGAATAGAAATGGCGCAACAGATAACTGGGGAGGGGTACATGAGAGCGTTACCTAGAGAACAGAGCGAGTCATATTTTGCACGTTACTAAGCAAGGGGCTGAAGGGCTCAACACGTTGATGTCTGGGTCCCTGCGTTCTATATCTTTTCGTCATTTTTAAAACTCTCCTCCTTCTATAAATGAATTCTCTCAAATTGACTTCATTGTGGTTTCACGGTATGTTAAAGAATGATGATAATTCATAACCTATTTATTTTAAACATAATAATTCGACTTTACAGCACTTACAGTAATTATTCCACTTTATAGAGATTACATTTTTTTACAACTTATAGACTGGCTATCTTGTATGCTAATCTGGACTTACATTATTGTTTTACGGGTAAGACGGAACTGCGTTTGACCAAATGTGTATCACCAAATTCTACCATTACATCCGCTATATGAGAGAAGGATAACGGACAACCTGGGGACCAGGCACATTGACACAGGGGTGGAAGGAGTTTAGTAGAGCTATATCTGTTTTGTCGCTATTTGAAACTTGTGCTCACCGGCAAAAAATGATCAACCAAATGGAACTACAGTACGTCTAACTATAAAAGGAGTGAAAACGACAATTTAACTATGCCGCGAGGCGGCGAATTACAATGTGGCCGTTCGATGTTATAATGTGGCTATGTTCACTACTATTAGCATGGGTTAGACCACGTGTTCTAAGACCCCCTTCGCACAAAGAAACATTTTTGCACATTGGAACTATTGATGCGACTGTGTAGCTTACGACACCAAGTGGCTTTGTACAAAGGATGGGAGCCCATTCTGTTTCCACACAAAATTTCCAAAATGAACGAGAAAGTAATCATTACGTGCATTCTTTTCCTACATAATCTAAAGCGGGAAATGAAAAGAATTAGTTCAAATATTCATATACCTTTCTCCTTCTAAACATCGAGACAGACGCACTGAGGGCACGACTGCTGACTTACCCGTCATCTGTAGAACTCCCAGAATATGGCGGCAACCCGGAGGTCTTCCCGGGTCCTGGTGGAGGGGATGGCCGAACCACTTGGGCGTCACCAACCTCTCCACCTCAAATCTTATGATACTCGAACGTCTTTGACTTCGACTTGCCTGTGCTGTATCTCTGATGCCCTACTCAGGAGTAAGGTTGGCACTACTATACTACAGAACTACTTCTGCTGTTTCCCAACTAATATTTGGCCACGCTTTATGGAAAGCTGAGAGGAGGATTAGGAATGTTCAAGTGCATAATTTTTCAAGTAACAGTAAAACATGATAGCCGACATATATAGCTATGTATAATAAAGTAACACACTCTCCATCCGTCCACATGGGGTTCCGCTGCACCCGCGGCCGGGCACGTCGTGCAATAAATTGGCGGCGGAACCGCCTCAGTTTGTATTCCCGGTGTGAGCGAGCAACGAAACCTGCTGCATATGAAGCGGTATCTACTGTACCGTTTCACAGTGAAATAAGCGACTTTGACAAACGGCGGATTGCTATTACGCAGAGCCTGTGAAAGAGTATCTCGAAAACGGTGAGCTGGTCCAATGTCATGTGCTACTGTCGTAAGCATCTACGGAAAGGGGTAGAAAGACAGTGCAATTACCACTAGGCAGCAAATGGCTGGGCGTCCACGGCTCTTCACAGAACGTGTGATTCGAAGACTTGTCTGCTCGGTACAGTGGAATAGACAGTGATCTGTAGCCCCTCTGCCGCAAGAGCACAATCCTGGTGGACGTAAAAGTGTTTCGGAGCACACCGTCCATCGCACACTGTTGAATATGGAACTCCACAGTAGACCACCTCTACGTGTTCAGATGTTTGCCAGACGACATCGCCAGGTACAATTGCAGTGGACACGACACCATCACGATTCGACCGCCGGTCAATGGAAACGGGTTGACTCTTCGGATGAATTACATTTTTACTTCACGACATCGATGGTCGAGTCCACAAACGCCATTATCGAGGTGAACGGTAGCGAGAAACGTGAAGCGCACCGCGGACGCAGGGTGGTGGGAGCAGTATTATGCTATGGAAGCCGTTCTCCTGAGCTTGCATGGGACCTGTGGTAGTAATCGAAGACAAGCTGACAGTTGCGAACCACCTGCATCCCTTCATGTCTTCTCCGACGACGATATCATCTTTCAGCAGTTAAATTATCCGTGTCTGTGAGGCAGAACCGTGCTACAATGGTTTGAGGAGCGTTATAGTGAACTCATGTTGATGTCTTGGTGACCACATTCGCCTGATGTAATTCCTATGGAACCCATCTGTGTCTCTATCGGGCGCCACCACCGCGTCCGCAAATCAGCGGTCTGTTATTTGCGTGAATTACATGACCTGTGCGTAGATACCTAATGCCATATTCCTCCATAAAGCTACCAACAAACTGTCGGATTCCTGACATGCAAAAGCAGACATGCAAAAACGGACGAAGAAGCTATTAAGCAGGTGCTCATAATACACTCCTGGAAATGGAAAAAAGAACACATTGACACCGGTGTGTCAGACCCACCATACTTGCTCCGGACACTGCGAGAGGGCTGTACAAGCAATGATCACACGCACGGCACAGCGGACACACCAGGAACCGCGGTGTTGGCCGTCGAATGGCGCTAGCTGCGCAGCATTTGTGCACCGCCGCCGTCAGTGTCAGCCAGTTTGCCGTGGCATACGGAGCTCCATCGCAGTCTTTAACACTGGTAGCATGCCGCGACAGCGTGGACGTGAACCGTATGTGCAGTTGACGGACTTTGAGCGAGGGCGTATAGTGGGCATGCGGGAGGCCGGGTGGACGTACCGCCGAATTGCTCAACACGTGGGGCGTGAGGTCTCCACAGTACATCGATGTTGTCGCCAGTGGTCGGCGGAAGGTGCACGTCCCCCTCGACCTGGGACCGGACCGCAGCGACGCACAGATGCACGCCAAGACCGTAGGATCCTACGCAGTGCCGTAGGGGACCGCACAGCCACTTCCCAGCAAATTAGGGACACTGTTGCTCATGGGGTATCGGCGAGGACCATTCGCAACCGTCTCCATGAAGCTGGGCTACGGTCCCGCACACCGATAGGCCGTCTTCCGCTCACGCCCCAACATCGTGCAGCCCGCCTCCAGTGGTGTCGCGACAGGCGTGAATGGAGGGACGAATGGAGATGTGTCGTCTTCAGCGATGAGAGTCGCTTCTGCCTTGGTGCCAATGATGGTCGTATGCGTGTTTGGCGCCGTGCAGGTGAGCGCCACAATCAGGACTGCATACGACCGAGGCACACAGGGCCAACACCCGGCATCATGGTGTGGGGAGCGATCTCCTACACTGGCCGTACACCTCTGGTGATCGTCGAGGGGACACTGAATAGTGCACGGTACATCCAAACCGTCATCGAACCCATCGTTCTACCATTCCTAGACCGGCAAGGGAACTTGCTGTTCCAACAGGACAATGCACGTCCGCATGTATCCCGTGCCACCCAACGTGCTCTAGAAGGTGTAAGTCAACTACCCTGGCCAGCAAGATCTCCGGATCTGTCCCCCATTGAGCATGTTTGGGACTGAATGAAGCGTCGTCTCATGCGCTCTGCACGTCCAGCACGAACGCTGGTCCAACTGAGGCGCCAGGTGGAAATGGCATGGCAAGCCGTTCCACAGGACTACATCCAGCATCTCTACGATCGTCTCCATGGGAGAATAACAGCCTGCATTGCTGCTAAAGGTGGATTTACACTGTACTAGTGCTGACATTGTGCATGCTCTGTTGCCTGTGTCTATGTGCCTGTGGTTTTGTCAGTGTGATCATGTGATGTATCTGACCCCAGGAATGTGTCAATAAAGTTTCCCCTTCCTGGGACAATGAATTCACGGTGTTCTTATTTCAATTTCCAGAAGTGTATTTTGACTAATCAGTGTATTTTTAATGAAGTGAGGTGCAGTATATCTCACAGTGATTGCCTGGAGTGTATATTATTCATTCCATATGGGCCTTTGAGAGCAGTTGCGTGTGTACTCCACAAACGGCCGTCTAGCTGCTAAGCGACGTGTCGTGTTGTTCCTCCGTGGTAGTGCAGGCAGGTTTCGTTCACTGTCTGCCTCTCTGGGGTCGACGACCAGATGCCTGTAGGCGTAGTATCACCCACTCGTAGACTTGCCGTCAGTAACTTCCCGCTGATAGACATCTTGATGAACTAGCAAGGACCGTCAGTGGGTGACCATGAATGTAGACATCTCGGTCGACTAGGTGACAGAAGACTGCAGGTCAGCAGTGAGTGACCACAGACAGAGTATTTCTTTTTAGTGTTAGCCTTTTATAGTGTTCTGTAACCGCTTTTTATGAGTGTCTTGACAAACATTTTTATTAAGTTTATCTCCAATTCTGGAAACTCTTATTGACTTTTTCTATTTCTTAATTCCTTCCAGTTTATTCGTGATTCTCTACCACTTCCGCAAGTCATCAGTTTTCACACATGTGTCTAAAAACTTCCCGAGGCAGTATCCATCACACGTGTGTCTAAAAACTTCCAGAGGCAGTATCCATCACACATGTGTCTAAAAACTCTCAGGGGCAGTATCCATCAATCCCCATGTGTCCTACATCTTCTCATACAGGGAGATCATGAGAAATGATGAGATGGTCAGACACGCCGCAAATGTACACAAAATATTTGTAAAGAACATAGTGTAACTATTTATAAAAACTGTTCTTTTAATGAGCATAACTTCTCTTTTCAGTCCACTACAATTGAAAGTTCGTTGCTTAATCCGAAAACAATTACCACAATATCATAATAACTATTTTCTTATTAATTCTTCATCAAATTTGTTATAATTTTCTAAGGTTCTTTTAATAAGTAGAAATTCACGCACTAGATTAGCCGCGAGCGCTGAAGCGCTGCTTCCTGGACTCGGATAGGGGTACCGGCCCCGGATCGAATCAGCCCAGCGGTTTAACGATGAGGGCCGGTGTGCCATGCACCCTGGATGTGGTTTACAGTTGGTTTTCCACATCCCACTTGGTGAATACCGGGCTGGTCCCCACGTCCCTCCTCAGCTACACGAATTGCAGACATTTGGAAACGTTCGCATGTTTACACTAGACGCAGACAGCTGGGGTCCACTAATTCTGTCCTGGGGGTACAGGTGGCGACAGGAAGGGCATCCGGCCACCCTCTGACACCAACATCGCCAGATCCATAGTATCAAGGCCGATCCCTCGTTGAAGTGGGACAAAGGCCCAAAGAAAATGATGATGATGATTTTAATAAGAAGAAATTTGTGTTTGTTCTGAGGCTTTCTTTGTAATCTAGCCGATGACGCATCGAGTGGTTGAAATGGAATGAAACTGAATGGCCCCGCACTGGTTGCTAAACTGTAGTGATTTTAAATTGAAATTCAATAGAGCACAGGAAGGACCAAGACAGTTCTATTTCTCTCCTTGGCTGACTTACAATCGCAGTCATTTGTGCCACACCATCAGCTGATATCGGTCATGTATCATTTTAAGTTGCTTACTCCTAAGTGCGTAATTTTGCACATTCACCCTGCGTGATTTGTAATACATTTGTGGCTGTGGTACCCAACACAAAAAAAAAACAGGGAAAGAATTTGACAAAAGTTGACATGTAAGAGGAAAATTAACTACTTTCTCTTACATGTTGCACTAGGTAGAGCATGACGGTCTGGGTGCGAGATGTTATCACGATATACAGGTCTCCAGGCGAGCGGGTGCACTTTCATATGTTTGACACATCTACATCTAAATCTACATACATACTCCGCACTAGTCATTTCTTTTCCTATTCCATGCAGAAAAGTAGATAGCGAAAAGCGGCTGTATATATTGCTCCGTACAGACCCTAGTTTCTCATACACCCCTGGAAATTGAAATAAGAACACCGTGAATTCATTGTCGCAGGAAGGGGAAACTTTATTGACACATTCCTGGGGTCAGATACATCACATGATCACACTGACAGAACCACAGGCACATAGACACAGGCAACAGAGCATGCACAATGTCGGCACTAGTACAGTGTATATCCACCTTTCGCAGCAATGCAGGCTGCTATTCTCCCATGGAGACGATCGTAGAGATGCTGGATGTAGTCCTGTGGAACGGCTTGCCATGCCATTTCCACCTGGCTCCTCAGTTGGACCAGCGTTCGTTCTGGACGTGCAGACCGCGTGAGACGACGCTTCATCCAGTCCCAAACATGCTCAATGGGGGACAGATCCGAAGATCTTGCTGGCCAGGGTAGTTGACTTACACCTTCTAGAGCACGTTGGGTGGCACGGGATACATGCGGACGTGCATTGTCCTGTTGGAACAGCAAGTTCCCTTGTCGGTCTAGGAATGGTAGAACGATGGGTTCGATGACGGTTTGGATGTACCGTGCACTATTCAGTGTCCCCTCGACGATCACCAGAGGTGTACGGCCAGTGTAGGAGATCGCTCCCCACACCATGATGCCGGGTGTTGGCCCTGTGTGCCTCGGTCGTATGCAGTCCTGATTGTGGCGCTCACGTGCACGGCGCCAAACACGCATACGACCATCATTGGCACCAAGGCAGAAGCGACTCTCATCGCTGAAGACGACACGTCTCCTTTCGTCCCTCCATTCACGCCTGTCGCGACACCACTGGAGGCGGGCTGCACGATGTTGGGGCGTGAGCGGAAGACGGCCTAACGGTGTGCGGGACCGTAGCCCAGCTTCATGGAGACGGTTGCGAATGGTCCTCGCCGATATCCCAGGAGCAACAGTGTCCCTAATTTGCTGGGAAGTGGCGGTGCGGTCCCCTACGGCACTGCGTAGGATCCTACGGTCTTGGCGTGCATCTGTGCGTCGCTGCGGTCCGGTCCCAGGTCGACGGGCACGTGCACCTTCCGCCGACCACTGGCGACAACATCGATGTACTGTGGAGACCTCACGCCCCACGTGTTGAGCAATTCGGCGGTACATCCACCCGGCCTCCCGCATGCCCACTATACGCCCTCGCTCAAAGTCCATCAGCTGCACATACGGTTCACGTCCACGCTGTCGCGGCATGCTACCAGTGTTAAAGACTGCGATGGAGCTCCGTATGCCACGGCAAACTGGCTGACACTGACGGCGGCGGTGCACAAATGCTGCACAGCTAGCGCTATTCGACGGCCAACACCGCGGTTCCTGGTGTGTCCGCTGTGCCGTGCGTGTGATCATTGCTTGTACAGCCCTCTCGCAGTTTCCGGAGCAAGTATGGTGGGTCTGATACACCGGTGTCAATGTGTTCTCTTTTCCATTTCCAGGAGTGTATATTGTGTCCTAACTCGAAGCGTACGTTGGAGGCAGTACAGTCGTGCATCTCCGTGATTCTGTCGAGTTGATCGCACTTACCGGTAACAAATGTAGCATCTCACTCCTAAACTGCTTCGATGTATTCCTTTAATCCGACCAGGTAAGTACCCCAAGTACTTGAAAAGGTACTCTAGAATGGGTCGCACTATTGTTTTACACGCGGCTTCCTTTACAGATGAGTTACACATTACTAAAATTATCCCAATAAACTGAAGTCAACAGTTCGTCTTTCCTGCTATCGTCCCTACGTGCTCGTTCCATTTCACACTACTTTTCAACGTTACGCCTAGATATTGAATCGACCATCGTGTCAAGCAGCACACCACTAATGCTGTACTGGAATGTTGCAGGATTGGCATTGACTTGTATTGTTCTGCGTTTGAAGAACGCTGACATTGGTGATACCAGTTAGAAACTATGTCTAAGCCATCTCGTGTCCTCCTTCAGTCACTCAACGACGAAACCTTCGCGTGCAGCACGTCTTCAACAGCAAACAGTAGCCGATTGCTGCTCACTGTGTCCATGAGACCATGTATGTTTATAATAAACAGTAGCGGTCTTGCTACACTTCCCTGATTGCCACCTGGCAGCTCTTATCTCTGCGTGTCCGTGCCCCACAACTCAGAACATAATAATCCACTTCCTGTCTACTTCTTTCTGCCTTTCAGGTCGACGCTGTTCCTTGTCCTGGCTGGAGCAGTCCCTCGATTGTTCCTGATGCTTATGCGACGTCTGTTGTCTGCGCCAATGAGTGCAGAGGTGGCGTCCCAGTTATATTTGGAAAAGGATGCCAGGTGGCGGGAACATCCAGGTGTTTATGTATTCAGAAATTGCACTGAAAGGAAGACTATCCATCACTGAATGCAAACTGAGGATCTTACAAAATGGCAGTAGACATCGTGATTAATGCAGAAACCAGACTCATAGTCTGGAAACTGAGTATAAAAAAGAATGACGTGCCTCCAGAATGGAAAATGAGAATACGCCCTTTTTGATACAGCATACAAATAACTGTGCGTGTCCTCGCATGCAAATCACCTTAAAGAATCTCCAGCATGACTCTCACAGTGAAGATCCAAATACTTTGTAAAATAAAATTAAAATGGCTTTTTCCACCACAGCTTCGGACTGTTTATGCATTTAAGAGTTCACTGGTAGCGGGTACGTGGCTGCACACCCTTTAATAAAAAATGAACTGTTTGCAAATCAAAAGTAGCTTTCCCAAGCCATCTGAAACCACCAACAGATTACCTGAGTAGACGAATATCGAGCGATGGGACCGAGCAGTTTTCGTATTTAGCAAATATTTATTTATAAAACGCAAAAGACGGCGTATATCTACAGAGATTCCAGTGACCGTTGATTCAAATTCAAGCCGTGAGAACGGTTGCACAGAGGGATATCAATCCTTCCCGGCGTCTAATAGTTGGCCCCGCCTCAGGAATGGCAACCAGTCCGCGAGCGGTCCGAACCGACCCTCGGCAGAAAGACTAACCAGGCAAACATCCCCTAGTGAAGTAGGATGCAGGACACCTTCAGCTCTCGGACGAAGCACAGAGTGTTCGAGGACCGAGGCAACAAAATGGCTGAGAGACGCCCACTAGGCTTCAGTTTGGCACAGTTCTCGGTGGGCTTCACTTCGCCACCAGCAGTAATGCTGTAGTTGCTGTCATATCCACGATGCATGTGTCTGTTTCAGTCATCTTGGAAGCAATCATGAATTTTTACGTTTAGCTTTATCAGAGATGTTCGCGGTAGAAAACTCATAGCACGTCCAATTTCCGTAGATTTACGCCGTCCTATGCGTTTTATGAGTTAAATACTCCCTTTGTCAGAAAAGTTCCAGGACTCGTCTTCTTTTATTTCTGAGTCTGCAATACTAAAAAGGAACAGTTAATGTTTTTTATGTTACATGGTATGTGTGCGTCCTTGAAATACCTTGACCATGTTTCCGCGCTAACTCACTAGGTGACAGTGCTGTGCTTAGCGACACACTGTTTGGGCTCTTGCGCATTAGCTACGGTGACACAATGGATGCTGATTCTGAGAAAAGAGTGAACAAGTTCAGCATTAAGCTCGAGGAAAATCCTAGGGAAACCTGTACAGTAATTAAGCGAGTATATGCAGGCGAGGCATTTACAAGAAGTCGTGTTTATGAGGGGCAAAAAAAGATTTCGTCAAGGCAGAGATTCAGAGCAAAACGATCTCAAAGCTGGTCGGCCGCCTACAGCACATAATGATTCAAACGCGGAGCCTATAAGGCAATTATTGCTAGAAGACTCGCATATAAATGTGCATCCGATATCAGAAACTTTATTTTGAATCGTGTCATAAGATTACATCCACATCTACATACATACTCCGCAATCCACCATACGGGGCGTCGCGGAGGGTACCTCGTACCACAATGAGAATCTTCTCTACCTGTTGCACTCCCAAACAGAACGAGGGAAAATTGACTGCCTATATGCTTCTGTCCGATCCCTAATCTCTCTTATCTTTGTGGTCTTTCCGCGAAATATAAGTTAGAGGCAGTAAAATTGTACTGCAGTCAGCCTCAAATGCTGGTTCTCTAAATTTCCTCAGTAGCGATTCACGAAAAGAACGCCTCCTTTCCTCTAGAGACTCCCATCCGAGTTCCTGAAGCATTTCCGTAACACTCGCGTGATGATCAAACCTACCAGTAACAAATCTAGCAGCCCGCCTCTGTATTGCTTCTATATCCTTCCTCAATCCGACCTGATAGGGATCCCAAACGCTCGAGCAGTACTCAAGAATAGGTCGTTTTAGTGTTTTATAAGCGTCCTCCTTTACAGATGAACCACATCTCCCCAAAATTCTACCAATGAACCGAAGACGACTATCCGCCTTCCCCACAACTGCCATTACATGCTTGTCCACTTCATATCGCTCTGCAATGTTACGCTTAAATATTTAATCGACGTGACTGTGTCAAGCGCTACACTACTAATGGAGTATTCAAACATCACGGGATTCTTTTTCCAATTCATCTGCATTAATTTACATTCATATATTTTTAGAGTTTTCTGCCATTCATTACACCACCCAAAAATCCTGTCCAAGCCATCTTGTGTCCTCCTACAGTCACTCAATGACGACACCTTCCCGTACACCACAGCATCATCAGCAAACAGCCGCACATTGCTTCCACCCCATCCAAGAGATCATTTATGTAGATAGAAAACAACAGCGGACCTACCACACTTCCTTGGGGCACTCGAGATGATACCTTCACCTCTGATGAACACACCATCGAGGAGAACGTACTGGGTTCTATTACTTAGGAAGTCTTCGAGCCGCTCATATACTTGGGAACCAATCCCATATGCTCGTACCTTAGGAGTCTGCAGTGGGACACCGAGTCAAACGCTTTCAGGAAGTCAAGGAATATGGCATCCGTCTGATACCATTCATCCATGGTTCGCAAAATATCATGTGAAAAAAGGACGAGTTGCTTTTCGCAGGAGCGATGCTTTCTAAAGCTGTGCTGATGCATAGACAGCAACTTCTCTGTCTCAAGGAAATTCATTATATTCGAACTGAGAATATATTCCAGAATCGTGCAACAAACCGATGTTAAGGATATTGGTCTGTATTTCTGAGGATCCGTCCTTCTACCCTTCTTATATAAAGGCGTCACCTGCGCTTTATTCCAGTCGCTCGGGACTTCACGTTGGCCTAGAGATTCGCGATAAATGCAAGCTAAGTAAGGAGCTGATACAGTAAAGTAGTCTCTGTAAAACCAAATTGGAATCCCATCAGGACCTGGCGATTTATTTATTTGTTACCCATTCATCTGCTTCACAACCCCAGGGATGCATATCACTATGTCCTCCATATGGGAGTCTGTACGAGACTCAAACGGCGGTATGTTTGTACTATCCTCCTGCGTGAAAGATTTCTCAAATGCTAAATTTAAAATTTCAGCTTTCGTTTTGCTGCCTTCCGTAGCCAGGCCAGACTGATCAGTGAATAACTGGATGGAAGCCTTCGACCAGCTTACCAGTTTTACGTAAGACCAGAATTTCCTTGGGTTTTCAGCAAGATCTTTTGCTAAGGTATGACGGTGGTAGTGGTCGTATGCTTCGCGCATCGCTCTTTTTACAGCAGAACGAATCTGTACTAACTTTTGCCTGTCCTCATTATTCCGATCTTTCTTCTACCGCGAGTGCAACTGTCTCTGCTTCTTGAGCATTCTCCGAATTGCGCTGTTAATTCTTCTGCACGAAGATTTAGGGAAACGTAAACTTAATGCAAAACTAGTCCCTCACACTGACAGAAGAACAGAAAGAGAAAAGACGAAGAATTTCTTCTCAACTGATAGATAGAACGAGACGTGATTCCATATTTATGTCAAAGATTATTGCTGGGGACGAAAGTTGATGCTACAAGTATGACCCCCATATGAAGCGCCAAAGTGCTGAATGGTAGAGTCCTGGATCACCAGCCTCGACAAAAATCAAACGATAACCTCCGAGAACAAATACAATGTCGATCTCATTCTTTGATAGTAAAAGATTAGCTCACTATGAGTATATGCCTGCAGGTCAAATAGTGAACCAAACTCTTTACATCTAAGTCTTGAAACGTTTGCGACAAGCAATTCGACGTCGCCGTCTTGATTTGTTTCGTTCTCAGGACTGGTTCCTACTGCGTGACAATGCAAGACCCCATACTGCTTTATCTGTTACCGAGTATATGGTCAGACATACTGTTATCGCCGTCCCACATCCGCCAAATTCGCCCGACCTCTCGGCTTGTGAGTTTATCTTGTTCTCGTGGGAGAAAAGATGATTGAAATATTGCAGACATCCAACGGGCTGTGACAAATGAGCTTGCAAGCATCGCAATTGAAAATTAAAGTGTTTGCTTCCAATAACTTCAGAAACATTGCCAACTGCATATAGATAGGCAAGGGGACTACTTCGATAGGAGCTAGGAGCATCGATAGGAAATAGGAGTGACACACACAGTGGTTACGGTTGCTACAAGCTGCACCACAAGTTGGGAAACTGGGCCAAATTTCTAGTAGTTTACTGTCAAGTTGAGATTTTCACATACAAACTTGTAGCAAGATGGCTTAACTTGCTGACAGAATTAGAGCTAACCTCGTGCAAGGAAACATTACACCACACAGTGCTGAATGAGCGACCACATGATCAACCAACAAGAAGCATGAATTCACTCATAAAACACGACAGAATAGCGAAACAATTAAAGGGCCAAAACTGCACCTCCCATCGTGCAATCAAGAGAGGAGGAGGAAAGATCGTTGTCTTCAATTACACCGGTGCCGGGGACAGGAAACCCGATTGCCGGAGGCCACAAGGCAGAAGAGACACTGGTTACGCAAACTTATTACTTAATTATTAAACCTCCCACTAACTTAACTTGCAATTATGCTCGAACAGGCAGTACACGACCTCCGATGGCAAGGATCCACACATCGACCGCGCACGCATCGCCAGTGTACCCAACACGCCACGGTCACGCGACAACACGCTCTTTCACCGGAGATTCTGTATACAAGCAACCCCGCGGGGCGCTCTTACGTCAACTCGACCCGCTCGTTAATCACAACCGACACACATCACGTGGCGACTCGGTACAACCGACCACACCTGGTCCACGCTGACGAGCCACACTGCCCTCCCGTGTCCACCAGACTCTCTGAGCGCACGCCCCTACTTCCGCGCCACCACACGAAGTTACCACCGGTCAAAGATCTCTCACTTCCTCCATAGCAGTTTCCCGGAAGCAAAAACGCAGCGGGAAAAGACAACCAAGTAGCCACTTAATGACAGACAGACAGGAAAACCAATGCAATCTAAATACAAGGTGTAGCATGAGTCGATACACGGCTCAAGGAGATTATTCGGTAAGTGTAACTTTCTGTTCTTTTTATCTTATCTGAGAAAGGGAGTCTTTGGTGAGCACGAAAATTGCTCCGCCTCCGCCATTCTATACTCGTCTACTCAGGCAAGCTGCCGGTGCCTTCAGATAGCTTGGAAAAACTACTTTTAATGCACAAAAAAAGCAGATTAATTTCGTAAACAAAACTACGGGCGAACAGGTCTTGGAAGGCCAAACGGTACGACCGGCCGCCGTGTCATCCTCAGCCCACAAGTGCCACTAGATGCGGATATGGAGGGGCATGTGATCAGCACACCGCTCTCCCGGCCGTATGTCAGTTTACGAGACCGGAGCCGCTACTTCTCAATGAAGTAACTCCTCGGTTTACCTCACAAGGGCTGAGTGCAGGCCCAACAGCGCTTACCTTCGTTGATCTGAAGGGAACCAGTGTTACCACTGCGGTAAGACCGTTGTCGGATTAAGATTTTTTATTAAATGGTGTACAGCCACGTGACCCCTACCACTGAGAGTTCTTCATTGGATAAACAACCCTGTGGTGTAAAACGCGATTTTATCTTTATTTTACTCTCTGTCTCTCTCTCTCTCCCTGTAACAAGACTAGGCTGTGCAGCTATAGAGACTTCGCTACGTTCTCTAAACGTACACGAATATCTCTGCAACTACGGCGTTTTGCACAACGAGAAATTAGGTTCACGCTAATTAGAATGCTGGAGCGTTAATCTTTGCCGCGCTGTATACTTGCAACGCTTGCCTACTCGTGGCTCATTACCTTCGTTTGTGATTCACGAAGACTTTTCTAATGTATTGCAGCAATACGTTCTCTAGGGACAGGACTAGCTACTATTTCTCTGCTTTAACGCAAATAAGTGAAACATTATCACAAACATAAAAAAACGACAGTAGCATTCTAAACAGCGAGATATACAGCGGATGTGAACGACGCAAAAAAAAGTACAGAACGTTTCGTTGTGTGCAGATGACTAACTATAGAGTTTACATATCTATACAGATTTTCAAAATTTAATGTAGAACTAATACCTTTAAACATATTAAGAACAACAAATGAACTGCTAACTGCAGGGAACATATGGAATTTTAAAAATTTTACAGGAGAGACTAAAAACAGCTTCATACAAAAACTCTAAGGAAAAAATATAGTTTAATTTTTATTAGTTAATTAATTATGTGTTTTGTAAATGCACTCATCCCATTTTGCAGAAAGTAATGTCGAAAATGAGTTAAAAGCCATATATTTCGCGGATAAAAGTTCATTTTTCATACTTTCCTCGAAAGAAATACATTTTAAACGTTATTACCCGTACATCAAAGAAAGTTCAAAGGGTTTGTTGTTAGAGATGTGAAAATTTCCTTCCAAAATTTGATCTTTTCTTATGGAATGTAAATTGCACTTCTTTTAATACTATCCAGTTTTAGGATATTTATGGGTAGTTTGGCTTTGTAGGTAGTTTCCTTGAGAAATACTCATCCGAGTATTCCTCAAATAAAAGTTAACAGCTCGCAGGCCACTGATGCTTATTTTACACTGAGCTATACATGCTGTCAGCCTCGTGATGACTGGGTGTTGTGTGATGTCCTTAGGTTAGTTACCTTTAAGTAGTTCTAAGTTCTAGGGGACTGATGACTATAGATGTTAAGTCCCATAGTGCTCAGAGCCATTTACAGATGGTGTATCTCTTGTATTTGTCAGCACTAATGGTTGTCTTCTTCCCATTTTTGACCTCTGTTTCTTCCTCCTCCGTTGAACTCATTACGAACAGTAATAACTTACTGGTGAAAAGAATAATTCACAGAGCAAATTAATCAAAAACGCTATTCTAATGCACAAGTTTATGTCGTCATTGACACCGACTGCAAACAGAGCAGCTGTATCAAATGCTGTCGATTCACGTGCTTCCAGAGCCATCCGATCAGGGGTGTTAACACACTAGCGCTGGCTACATGAAATATTGTTCAGAGCAAAAATGGAACACATTTTCCCTTCCTGCAGCTAGCGGTGAGTTATATCTGTTGCCAGAAGTGATTTATTGACTGTGGACGAGTTCCGTATCTGCAGTAAACGATGCGCCTACCCATTTGGACTTCTATGATGCAATAAGACGATTTTTTTTGACATGTTGCCTTACTACAGAATCAACTCATACACTGCCTCCATGAAGTGACTTGTGTCTTACCTGTATACTCTATGAAAGATTATGCAAAATGTTTTGGACCCAATAATCGCTACTTTTTGTGAATGTAAATACTTTTAAGCCAAAATTCATATAACCTACTCAAGAGGTTAACATGTACCAATAATTTTTCACAAGACACGTAACGAAAAATCCTACTGCAGATAGCCCATCAAGTTCTGAAACATGTCTGGGTACAACAAAACTATTAAACGATTTCTTGCAAAACGTGGAATTCCTCTCGGGTTTCTTCTTAGCAAGCACGAAAATAAGAAGGGTTACAATAACGAAAATAACTTTAGTTCCCTTGTGTTTTATGTGTTTTGATGTTCTTTTGGATTTGCCCACAGCCAACTTGCAGATCGTCCATGTGGTCCAAATTTGTGTAATGTTAAGTTCCCAGGTTTTTCTGTAAAAATACTGCCTCACATTTCTATATCTTTTCAGTAGCATATCCACTTTTACCTGAACTGTCAGATTCTTGTGGTCTAAAGTCTCCCCCTGTGTCCTTTATTAATCAGTTGACTGTAATCGGCATTTGAAATCTCTGTTAGACATGAACCAGCCTGACGTCACCACGGTCCAAGAAGCAGGAGAGGTCAGGTGAGGTCATTTTAATCTGATGGCAGGCAAGACGGTAACAGGTAGAACACTTCGCTTTCACAACCCATTCTAAGTCAACGATCTAAATCTTGCAGGTCACCTGCCTCACTGGAGACCTCTATAGAACGCTCTCTGAAAATTCTCTTGCTTGAGAATTTTGTTCTTCTTCCTCGAGCCTTATCTTTCAGGGCACTTTATTTCCCAACGAATTGTCTTGTCACTGACTGGATCCTTTTGCAATGTGACCCAATTAAATATCGACACCGGGTGGCTTCACCATGTCACTTTTGGTTTTAGGGTCCCAACCTTTTAGATTTTGCTGCGAGAAACCCCTGGATGAAGGCCGGCGTGCAACAAGTGTTTCAGGCGACGGTCCATTCAGCGTTCCCTCTTCGTTTCCTATCAAGGCACTTGGCAGCGCCCTTATTCAAGTGCTTCTGTGTTTTATGGGTGGCCCAGAAGGCTGCACCTTAACAGCAGATCTGTGTGGGTGTATTGGGAAGGCATTAGAGTTCCCCACTGAAGTGTCTAAGGCCCTCGATACCATGGCAACGCCCTTCAGCGATCAATTAACATTTAATCAGGACACCTCTTTCAGAGCGGAGAAGAGCACTTGTAAGCCACACCTGTCAGTCGTCTGCGGCTTTGGGGAAGGTCTCACGATACCAAGGCACGGCTTAACTGGAACACTTTTATCCAAAGTATAAAGCTGCGAAGTGTTACAGTTTCTACAGGAAATAATATAACTTTCTTGGCAAATTCCTTTCTGAGATTGATGTCTGAATTATCCTCTGTAATACAGGCAAGAGGGAGATTGAGTCAATAATTAAATCAGTGAAGACTAAGGACACTCATGGTTATGATGGAGTGTCTAGCAGAATATTTAAGTACTGTGCTGTACATGTTAGCCCAGTATTTAGCCATATTTGTAATTTTTCCTTTAGGAATGGTCCGTTTCCTGAGCGATTGGTACTCAGCAGTAAAGCCGTTTTATAAAAAGGGGGAAAGGGATAATGCAGATAATTTTAGACCTACGTCTATGCCATCAGTGTTTGCAAAAGCTATTGACAAGGCTGCGTATGTAAGGATAATTGATCATTTCATATCACACTATTTGCTATCAAATGTACTGTTCAGCTTTAGAAGTCGTTTAACAACTGAAAATGCTATATTCTCTTTTCTCTGTGAGGTACTGGATGGCCTAAACAAAAGGTTTCGAACCCTTGGCCTATTTTTTGATTTAAGTAAGGCATTTAATTATGTTGATCACAAAATATTGCTCCAGAACTTGGACCATTATGGAATACGTGAAGTAGCTCACAATTGGTTCACTTCTTACTTCATCAACAGGCAGCAAAAGGTCATTATTCACAATGTTAATAACAGCTCTGATGTGGTATCTGAGTGGGGTACTGTCAAGTGGAGGGTGTCGCAGGGAATAGTGTTGTTGCCACTTTTGTTCCTTATTTATGTAAATGATATGTTCTCTAGTATTACTGGTAACTCTAAAATATTTCTGTTTGTTGATGACACTAGCTTGGTAGTAAAGGATGTTGTGTGCAACATTGGTTCGGTTTCAAATAGTGCAGTATATGACCTAAGTTCATGGCTTGTAGAAAATAAACTAACGCTAAATCACAGTAAGACTCAGTTCTTACAGTTTCTAACACACAATTCAACAAAACCTGACGTTTTAATTTCACAGAACGGGCATATGATTAGTGCAACTCAGCAGCTGCAATTCCTAGGTGTTCGGATAGATAGTAAGCTGTCGTGGAAAGTCCACGTTCAGGATCGTCATCAAAGACTTAATACTGTCATTTTTACTATTAGAACGGTATCAGAAGTGAGTGGTCGCTCGACACGAAAATTAGTCTACTTTGCTTATTTTCATTCCCTTATGTCGTATGGTATTATATTTCGGGATAACTCTTCCCATTCTAAAAGGAAATTTTTGGCTCGGAAACGTGCGGTTCAAGCTATAAGTGGTGTAATATCACGGACCTCTTGTCGACCCCTGTTCACGAGTGTGATTATATTGACACTAGCCTCTCAATATATGTATTCCTTACTGTCATCTCTTGTTAACAATCGTAGCTTATTCCGAACAATAAGCAGCTTTCACTCGGTTAATACCCGGCAGAAATCAAACATGCATTTGGATTGGATTTCCTTAACTCTTGTGCAAAAACGTGTGCAGTGTACTGCTGCATCCATTTTCAATAAGCTACCACTCCAGTTCAAAACTCATAGCAGTAATCCACGCGCTTTCAAATCGAAACTGAAGAGTTTCCTCATGGGTCACTCCTTCTATTCTGTCGAGCAGTTTCTTGAAAAATTAAGCTCATTCTTATTGCCTTTACTTAAATTTATGGAGTGACTTTTTTCGGGTTCATAAACATTAATTTTTATGTGTTATTACTTTTAGGTTCTAATTTCATGTACTGGCACGTTTCATGACCTCTGAGATTTGCTCCTCAATTTGGTCTAACGGAACTTGACGTGTAAATAAAACTAAAATAAATAAGAACAATCAAGATTATATGTCAGGTGGCGACACGGAGAAGCGAGTAGTTCATTCTATTCTCGAGAACCACGATGAAACATTTCTTCTGCTAAAATGGCCAACTGGTGACCTTCAATTGCCTACACTGTTTTTTCGTCCTTGTGATTACAGCGTGGGTTCCATGCGTCAAAAAAATTTATAATAAATTATTTTCCTTTATGGTACTGTGAAGGGTGCTCTTTATAACATCCGATATTCCTCTCAGACACGTAACTACGCATTTCAACAAAATTTACCTAATCACAGGCTATGAAAGTGGCCTTGTTTTATTCAGACTCAGATAACTAAACGATGCGCTCAGGGAACAATGTAATTGTAAAAGTTATTCAGTATACAATACAATTTTTAGTCGTAATAAACATAATCAGCCAGCGTTGGGAAGAAGATTTAAAACAATTGTTGTTGCTACCGCAACATAACATGAGCATGACTCTTCCACGATTCTAGAAAACTGTTTTAGTTTCGCCTGAACAGACTGTTGTGAGGCTTATTCTAATATGGTGAACACCAGGGCGCGCTTTCGCAGATAGTGTAAGGAACTTCACACATTCTTCTAGCTCCGTAATTTAAATAGAAGGCTCAAATGATCCCGTTCACTGTTCAAGCTTCAAGCGACGCATTCCATGACGGTCGTGGTATTCCAGTTTGCTATCTACTACAAGATGCTCTACTTCTGTTCAGCTTTCTGACTAACCTAACCACTCGCAGCTTTAACCTACTGCACCCTTCGTAATTTCCTGGAAACGTATGCAGAGGCTCTCCTGAATCTTTACACATACAGTCAATTTTTGGCCTGAATAATGGTCAACATTCGGATTACCTCCACTGGGATATTTGCCTGAGAAGAACAAAGTTATTCATCTTGCCACTCCTCTTTCATAAGAATGAAACGGATAAACCCATCTAACTGCGATGGTCTGATACTCCTAAAACAAGCAGGGATCGAAAGTATAAATGAAAGAGACAAATTTAGAAGTGAAATTATGAAACCGAAATTTGAACTGAAGGAAAGGAAGAAAATATCCAAAATATGGACAGAGCAAGCGAAACAGGAAGACAGTCAAGAATGACGAGGTTTTAGGAAGAGAAAAAGAAGGAAACAAGAAAAAGTTAATAATTATGTAACGTTCAAGTTAATCACTTTTATGGAAGCAAAAATGTGTAATAATAAAATAAAAATCATTGCTAATTATTAGTATAAAAACAATGAAAGATAGTGTTATACGTTGGAGAGAGCTGCAGACACCAAAATGTTTGAGATAGATGACATAATGGTAAGACAGAGATTTAGGAACTAGACTTGAAACTGCAAACTGAATGAACCAGAGGTTCTTTCGCATTTCAAAGTTGCCATTAGATAACTACTGATGTATATAAGGGGAAGAAATACAGTATAAGCCGAAGAGAGAGTTATGAAAGATGAAATAGTGAAGACAGCAGAGGATCAAATAACTTACGAGATATTGGACTCAGTTGACGAAAGCAGAACACACAAAAATGCAGCAAATGAAGCAGGAGACAGAGAATACGGGCGGCTCGAAAACGAGACACAGGCTGTACAGAATGGGAAACCAGGAATAACTGGCGGACGAATGCAAGGTTGGCGAAGCATGCATGGCTGTGAAAAGTAGATGGGCGCCTGAGGAAAATGAAAGAGGCCTTTGGAGTAAAGAGATGCAGCTGTGCGAATATCAAGAACTCAGATGGCAAGTCATTACTAAGCAAGGAGGTGAGAGCTTAAAGACGGAGCGAATATATGAAGCGTTCATGTAGAGGCAACAAGCGTGAAGAGACTATTACAAAACGAGAAATGTGATGGACAATACGAGGGTTGCCCAGAAAGTAATGCACCCTGTTTTTCTCTTCAACCGTTCTTTATTGAACATAATGAGAATTGCACACACGAAAGAATGATGTTTTATCTACAAACCGTATTTTTCCACGTAATATTCATCCTGTGCTGTGGTCTTCCTCCAGCGCGAAACTAGGGCGTGCATGTCCTGTTGATACCAGTTCTTATCCTGGTGATGGAGCCTGTACTTCACTGTGTGAATCGCATCCTCTCGTTACGAACAGCTCTTAGAAGGCCCAACGGTACCGACCGGCCGCCATGTCAACCTTAGCCCACAGGCGTCACTGGATGCGGATACGGAGGGGCATGTGGTCAGCGCACTGCTCTCCCGGTCGTATCTCAGTTTACGAAACTGCAGCTCCTCAGTTTGTCTCACAAGAGCTGAGTGCATCCCGCTTGCCAACAGTGTTCGGCAAATCGGATGCTTACCCATTCAAGTATTAGCCCAGCCCTTCGGTGATATGATGGGAACCTGTGTTGCCACTGCAGCAAGGCTGTTGGCGAGTCACCTCCTCATCGTCCTCAGAATGTCTTCCACGGATAGCATCCTTAATGTCCCAAACAAGTGGAAGTCTGAGAGGGCTAGGTCAGTTGCGGCAGGTCTGACAGCCGTTCATGGTCTCCCCGACCTCTGCAAATCGTGGAGCCCTCTGATGGCCTCACCCTCCCTGCCTAGCGACTAACTGTACGTCTGTCGACAGCAAGTGCTTCATAGGCTTTGCACAAGCACTCTTGAATATTCTCGACAGTTTCTTTCTGTTGTGTACATATTTCTGCTTAGCGCGTACACAACTTTCACACTAGAGCGCGCCCCGCTAAGCACAACAGCGCAGGGGCAGCCCTCGTCCGTCTCCGCACTACGAGATGGCGCTGTCTTAGAGATGGACCAAATTCTGCTTCCACCGATCGCGTACTATACGGGCCGCAGAATAACTGGGTACTACTGAAGCAGGGAGGATATAAAACGGAGATTGGTAGTAGCAAGGAAAGCGCTTTAAAAAAATGACTGTGTTAACATCAAATATGTAGTTAAGTGTTATGAATTCTTTTCTGGAGATATTTGTTAGAGTGTAACCGTAAATTTTGAACAAGAGAAAATCATGGACAATAAACAGTTCAAACAGGAAGAGGAAAGAACCTTTTCAAATGTGGTGCAACAAAGAATGTTGAAGAGTAATTGTTGAGAAAGTAGTGAATCGAATCGAGGATAAAAGAAATTTACGGCACAACTTGAGTAAAAGAAGGGTTCGATTAATAGGACACAAATTGAGGCGTCAAGGAATAATCAGTTTCGTAAGGAACGAAGTTTAAGGGTAAAAATTTATGGGGGGCATCAAGACTAGGCAACAGTAAAAATAGCATATAGGTTCAAATGGATGCAGGTTCGGTAGTTTCGCAGAAATGAAGAAGATAGTTCGAGACACTTGTAACGTTCCCTCTTTCTGTTTATTTAGGTTTGATTTGTTTGATTGTTATTCTTTATTTCTATTATTCGGAATCTTTTTTTTTTATTAAATTGAGCCTGAAACTTACGTAATAAATACTTCGCGTGAAGTACGATTTGCAGCATAACCAAAAATTAATTTCGGAAATGTAATCCACTGAATATTAAAAGTAAAGCTTTTGAACAACGCGCGTGACTGACTAGATACATTCAGAGGGTACGTACATTCGCGTGCGAGTGGTTGCGGTCTGATGAGAAATTTTCATTGTGAAATAATTTCGTCGTAACACACTCGGAGATTGCGAACGTACATTCAGAGTAGAGGCACGTACGTTCTATCATTCCCCGTGGCCTGGGTAAAAGAATGGCAATTATTTAAATCTAAGAGTATTTCTTTTGCATCGGACTAGTATTTTTATAAGAAAAAGAAGATTGCAGGTTCTGAATGTCTCGGCAAAATGAATCGGAAGTAATTTTAGCGGCCACGAAAGGAAAGTAGAGAGCACAATCACGTACCTCTATTGTTCAGCAGCGCCGTTTTGAAGATCTTCGGTTCCATCTAAAACTCGCCTTCTCTGCTTAACATAAATACTCCATAGGCATGGGAATAAGGCTTGTTGTGCGATGAAAATAATATAAAACACATCTTGCGTCTTTTAACTCATTCATTTACCACACACACACACACTAGTAATTAGACAGTACGACATCCCACCAGCCCATCAGAACAAAAAGTAGTCGTTCATACAAGAAATAAAAAACGAAGGGCGAAATTGTTCCTATGTCTCTCAAAGATAAAAGTTTACCAGATATTTCTCTGGTGTGTCACTGGAACAATTTTTCAGCACCTCTGCAATTAAATCACAATATTTTCAGTTCCTTGACATCGCCCCCTTGGGCGAATTGTCTGAAGAAATGTCAATTTTGCGGGCAATGAGCCCAAACACTTTGCACACTGGTAGTCCTTGACTGTTATTCTCACGTAATGGGATTGCACTGTCAGTGTCTCTCTCCCGATCACTTCATTCTACAAACATGGTTTTGATGCCAGTTTTGACACATGACAATGAGGACAAAACATTTATATAAGGATACACAGAACACATGTAAAACACACATAAACTTACATACTATACACACAAAATTATTACATCGTCCTTGACACAAAATCATCACATTTGGATAATTGTTACATCCTCCTATTACCTTCTTTCTTCTCTCTTTTTTTTGTATTGTATACACAAAATTATTTTATTATTTCTTGGTACATCGCATTATACAAAGGTATTACATTGTTTTATACATAGTCTATCGCTATATAAACAGTCTTCTTTTACACTTGCTGCTCATAAAATTCATAATTCCTAAGTCTTTTTTTTTTTGATTAAAAAAAAAATTTCAGGAATGTCACATATTTATTAGAGTGTTCGGATCTAGATTGTGGGTTAATAGTCGTGTCTGGGGCAGCAAGAGGCGTTAGCTCTTGCTTAGAGTTGGTTCTGCTTTCCACTGCTTCTCTCTTCTACGCCAAGATCTGCTTAGTGACATCCTTTCCGTATTTTACTATTGTCTCGTCATGGGTAATATAAACATGTAACAAACAAAAATTCACATGGATTAATACTTAGTCTAACTTAATACTAATACATATATATACATATAAACATAGGCGTTGTTCAAAGGTAACGTGGGGCGTGAATCATGAGCTGGGGTAGTCAGACTTGATTTCGGGTTTCAGGAATCTGTGTTTCTACATGTCTTTGCACTTCGTTGGGTGTCCATTTAAACGTAGATTTTGCTTTGCATTTAAATTGTCCTTCTATGTTACGCCGTTAGCCAATAATGTGTCATATGCACATAACTGCACTCGCAACAATCAGTTTGGTGGCGCGCTGCGCGCCGTGTGGAACTCGGCAGTTGCGCGGGCCCACCGCGATGCCGCGCGTCTCGGTCCAAACTTTTCAGTGTCTCGTGCAGTGTTCGCAGAGTTTGCAAAAAAAACCAACCGCACTTGTTTCCATTTGCTGTACACCTTGGCTGTGGGAAGGGACCACTCGGTGCCTCCGAAGTCCACTGCACAAAGGTAAGTACTGCACTTCACTATTTGGCTAGCAACGGCACACTGTCCTATGTAGTGCACAAACACTTGTACCGCCGCAGTCTTCGTCGATTCACTATGTCTCTTTTACCTCGAAGGAAAAGGTTCGTGATATGAAACGTATTTTCACTTGTCTATTTGCATATAGCTCACAGCTCACTGACACTGAATAACATTGTCACACTGTCCTGTCCATTCAGAAACAAAACTGTAGCTCATGATATCACTAGCTTGTCTTTTATGATAAATGCCCACGTTCGTTATTTGTTCCAGCGATTTTTTACTGAACCTTGTCGGCGTACCTTTTTGCTCATAACATTTTTATTACATAAATTGGTAGGTGATTGTGTTCTCAGAAAGTACGTGCCTCTAATACTATATTTCGCGATCGTGACACTGTCTGACATCTCATAGAGCATAGGAGAACACGTTTGAGAACAACAGCACTTTTTTACTCTATGTCGTGCTACTGATGCACTTATGTATTGAAATAACAATACTAGGACATGAACGCACTATAAGTGCTTTTAGAAGTTGTCTCCAAATGAGGCAAAGTTTGTTCATTCTCTACCCGCGAGTTACTATGTGGGAGGGGGGATTCTTTCATCCTTTCGTCACCCAAGTTTGTAACAACGCATGGTACACACACATCATAAACATAAAGGAATAAAATAATAATAGGAAATGAGTAAACAGACATAAATAAATCACTATACATAAATTGCTAGGTAGTACAAACAACAGATTAATAATGAAGCTTGGCTGCTGTGCGCTACTGCCTCTAAAGTCTGTGCTCGCGTATATGGTGCTTTTTTTTTGTGTTCATATTTGTGTTACTTCTTCTCCTTCCATCAAATATCTTCCGCTCACATTGGTCAAAATAATCAATGTACTGCATCCCTCTAAAGTCAGCGTACATCCTTCGTATTTTCATACAAAAAAATATATTATTAAAATTCTTTGGCGTTAGTGGGTATCACGTAGTGTGTTTCTCAGTGATCTTGGTAATGTTTTATTACGTCAATCGTCAGTCATAGTGACATTAATGTAACTTCATGACTTTTCCCCGCCGATTGAAGTCTCGCAGTATCTCGCCGAGCGCCACCTGTAAATAATTGTGTTTGTTTCGGCGTTACCTAATTTTTTCGGCTAGTTGGCTACCTGTAACTTACCTTATACGTACTCCTTTTTTTTTTTATAAGGGACGGTGTTATGTTTGCTTCAGTTAACATTCACAGGTTGTATCTCAACATCGTACTTGCATTCAAACATGTATATAAAGTTAAAAAAAAATTATCTGTATGACAGTAAGATCACACAGGTTGTTATTCATGTACCCTATCTTTAGGTGCACTTTTCTTAGATCAAGTTACTGTGCGTATGGTATACTACACTTTCATTAGCAGTTAGGAATCCTTTTTTTATAATTGCAGCATACAAAAAAAATCTAAGGTCGTGTTTTGTGCGATATATTTATAGATAAAAACTCGTGGTGTGGATACGTCAAAGACACAAAATACTTTCTCAGCAACCTATCGTGTACTTGTGTCACAAATTTAACCTTTGTACCTTAGGGAGTCCAATATTTTTCTTTGTAACTTACCCTGTACCTTACTGCCTTGATACAAAAGTGGCAAAAAAAAAGAATAAATAACTTACATCTATTTTGCTGTGAGGTCTGTGCCAATTGTTCGCTCCAGATACCTCCGTACATAAACTTAAAACTAAAATACCACTGTGACCAAACAAAAAACATTCCGTCAAAACTTACAAGTACACTTCGTGTTAAACATCGCTAGTCACCAACTGACGTGTATGTCCTAGCTTACCTGTGTTTTGCGTCCACATTCACTGACAAATGTAAACAGAAATAGTGAAATGCTCTGATTCACTTAGCTGCATAAGATGTATTTTCTTTATCCTAATCGTGCTCGTTCCTTTTTTTTTTTTACAGTAACTTATTTTATACTTGTGCATTATTAGATATGACGTATGATACTTAATTATAGTAGAATTTTCTTAAGTCTCTGTGTGCATACAGCCCTTTGATCTTACCACTGTGAGGGTATTGCAAGTAAATAACAACCGTCGTGCGGAATATGTGCGATTACGTACGGACCAGTATATTTCATTTGCCACTTAGCGTTTTTCTTAGCTAGCAAGGAAGATTTCACGTGAGTTTTGAGTAACACCTTTTCTCTGATTGTAAATCTGGTAACACCATGTAGCCGTTTATCATAATGCTGCTTTCGGCATTGGGCCTGTTGTGTGATAGAGATTAATACTTGCCTTATTTTTTCATTTAGGTCGACGGGTTGTCTAGGAAAAGACGGGATAGGGTTTACCCATTCATTATTTTCTTTCTTATTGCATATTAGTTCTGACGGCGTAACTGCAGTGTCGTATATTGGGAGATTGTTTACCACCTGTTCAAAAACGTTTAAGTATTCAATCCATTTAGACTGCTTGTTGGCTACGTATGTCCTCATAAACCTATTCAATTCACGGAATATTCTTTCAATAGGGTTTGATTGCGGGCTATACCGGGATATCAGTATTTGTTTAACCTGTTGTTCTTTCAGAAATTTTTTCCAAGCATGGCACGTAAAATTGGTTGCGTTATCTGTTAAGATCGCCTGTGGTTTCCCAACAGACGGGAAGTAGTCGTTTAGCAGACGTCTGATAATAGGCTTAGCTGCAGTTGTTTTCGTGGCATATAATTTCACATACTTTGAAAATACATCATATACTCCAATAATATATTTTACACCTCCCCTGGCAGAGGGTAAAGGACCCATAGCATCTATGCATACTAGCTCTAGTGGGTTTTTTGGTAAAATAGGATGCAACTCTGTCTCGCAGTTCAGATTGACAGGCTTAACCTTCTGACAAATAATACAAGTTTTCAAAATTTGTTGTGTGCGTCGAAGCATATTGGGAAAGTAACAGTATATATTTAATTTCTTATAGCACTTGCGGGCACCGTAGTGTCCCCAAGCGTAGTGAGTATGCCAAATTAAACTTTTCTCATATGCTTCGGGCACACAAACGCACCATGTATCGCTGTACATGTTCCTCCTGTAAAATAATACATCCTTGTGTAATTTGTAATGTTGTCTTATGGGTAAAGGGGGGTTATTGTTTAACTGGAATCTAACTTTTCTCCACCGGTCATCTTCTTCCTGTAATTTGGCCATATTATTGCACATATCCAAAAAATATTTCCTGAATGTTGTGTCCTTGATGAGCATAACTTTAAATTTTGTGTTCTCTCCTACCAATTCTTCGAACTCAGGTAGTCCTTGTGGTAATCTTGACAGTGCGTCGGCGATTACGTTATCCTTGCCATTCACATATACAATTTCAAAATCATAAGACTGCAAAAATAACGTCCACCGCGCAAGGCGATTGTGTAGCAACCTACAAGTGAGTAAAAAGCTTAATGCCTGATGGTCGCTGTAGATTCGTATATGTTTGCCAAATAGATAATAGTGGAATTTTTTAATAGCCCACAAAATAGAAAGGGCTTCCAATTCTGTTGTGGAATACCTGCGCTCGCATTCTGACAGAGTACGGCTAGCAAAACTAATTATCTTAACATTGTCGGAGCTAGCGCCTATGTCCAGCTGAAATAGACAGGCTCCTAGTCCCGAAAATGAAGCATCCGCCGCTATACAGAAATCTTTGCTCATGTCAGGATGTTCTAGTATTTTAGAATTAACCAAAGCATGTTTTATTTTTTCAAACTCGGTCTGGCATTGAGGCGTCCAGATCCACTGTTTGTCCTTCTTTAAGAGGCCCAATAATGCAGGGCTATTGAGCAATTGGTTCGGCACGAACCTGCGAAGGAAAGAACACAATCCCACAAATGCCTTTAGCTGTCGTTTTGTGCACGGCGCGGGAAAGTTTTTTATGGCTAACAGTTTTTCTGGGTCGGGTCTTATCCCTGCCGGCGAAATTATGTGACCGAGAAATTTTATGTCTTTTCTCACAAATTTTGATTTGCTAAGGTTTGCTGTGACACCTGCCGCTGAAAGCCTCTGTAACATTCTTTCCAAAAGCTCTATATGTTCATCCCATGTAGGTGTTGCTATTAATATGTCATCTATATAAACTGTGAGTTTGTCAAGAAGGTCAGGTCCTAAAACAGTGTCGAACGCAGTTATGAAAACGCCGGCACTAACGTTCAATCCGAACGGTAGAACACAATACTGGTAGGACCTACCTGCAAATATGAATGCTGTATACTTCCTACTATCAGGTGATAGTGGGATTTGCCAATATGAACTACGGAGGTCTACACTAGTTAAATATTGCACCCCATGAAAACGCTGCAGCTGTTCTTCCAGGTTTTCAGCTCGGGTGGTTACTGGAACTATAATCTTATTAATTTCTCTTGCGTCGAGAACGAGTCTCACCGAATTGTCGGCTTTCTTGACCGCTAATAGTGGACTGCAATAAGGCGATAATGAAGTCTCTATGATATTCCACGAGAGCATTTTCTTTATTTCTTGAGCCACTGCCTCTCTTTGTGACCAAGGTATAGAATAGGTATTCTTACAGAAAGTGTCGTGGGGCCGGACATCCATGCTATACTGATACGTCCTAATGACCCCGGGTCTTATCAAACACACGAGCATAGCGTAACAATACACTTCTAAGATCACCCTTCTGTTGTTGTGAGATTTCCGAGCATTCAGATATTTTCTGTTCAATTTCATGCTGCTCTACCTGCTGATACCACAGTTCACTCGAGTCGCTATTTCGTAAAGTATTGACCTTTAGGATTTGGATGTGTATATTTCGACAAGCTTTGTCGTTCCTACTCTTGACTTTTATTAAATCCACACTACAGTTCTTTCCGTTAATATATAAATGACACTTTCCAGATTCCATGCCGAAAATGCACCGTTCTGTCAACCCTTCTACAACTAGAAAAATTGACTGAAAAACAATGTCTTCAATCTGCACTTCGACCATGGTTTGCATTTTAATTAACTTGGATTTACCGCCTATGGCTCCTAATATCCTACAATTTTGTACTGGATAGGTCGGTAAAGTCGTGCGGATATTAATCTCTTTAAATAGTGCCTTGGACATCACACTAATTTTCGCACCAGTATCTACAAGGATATGCGTAGGTACTTTTCCTACTACGGCCTGTAAATTAACTTGTACTATACCATCACCTTCACATGACTGTGGTTCTTCCTCCTTGGTCAATAAATCACGCATATCCGTTTCATCTTGGTACCTGAGCAATTTACTTTCATGACAGCATGGATCGCCCCCACGACAATCTATGGCCAACATTGGGGAGCATAATGAGGCCATGTTTAGTTTAACGCTCCACGGTTCATATCTGTTTGTGTTTCGTTTGCGACTTCAATTATGTTTACCCCTGACGTGTTGCTCCTTAGTTGAGTATTTCTGTCGTGGTTTTGCCCTGAGTTTAGCGGAATAGTGTCACCTAGCGTTTCTGATTGATAGGTTTGGCTGTTAGCAGGATATTGCCACTGCCTACTTTGATGATCTCCCGTGTGGTTGCGGCTAAATTCAGGCTGCAAATTATTATAACTATTTTCCCACTGGTTCCTATTGCCATTTCTGTACCAGTTACGTTTTCGGTCACCGGAATAACCAGAAAAATTCCTATCCCCGTTTTTTCTTTTTCTATTGTATTGCGGATGGCAGGTCTGATTGTAGCAGTTGTAATTTCCTCCCGAACTCGGGCCTGGCATCTGTGCTGTAGGGGCGCGATCGACAAAAGCCGGTCGCGATTCAGCCGCGCACGCTACATTGTTGACGCCCTAATGCGGCTGGCGCTGTATAGGCTGGTTGCTACCACTGCCACGAAAATTTTTTTGGTAGGCTTGATTTTGCCTAGCATCCTCATTAATTAAATCGATAGAATCTAATACAGATAGGAAATATTCGAGATTGTTCTCTGGTACTTGTACTAATTTTGCTCTGATACTGATCGGTAATTTTGCCTTCAGGATGCGCAGTACGTCTGTGTGTGTGACGGGCTCGTCCCAGAATCGCGTTTTGTTTAAGTATTTTTCAAAATACTTCCGGAGTGATCCAAATTTTGGATTGTATGGCTCCGGGTTAAACAGAGCTTTTCTCGATCTCTCTTGTACACCATGGGACCAATACTTAGATAAAAATGCAGCTTCAAATTGTTCTAATGTCTGACAATTTTCCGACATTTCCATTGCCCATAGGGCACCATCCCCTTGAATATATCGAGTTACATACTGTATTTTTTGCTTTTCAGACCAGGTCTTAGGCAACACATTCTTAAATGACTTTATAAAAATTACCGGGTGGACGGATTTTTTTCTGGGATAAACACTTGAAACTGCCTGTGTTTTATAAGGCTTTCCTCTAACAGAACAGCCGACAAAGTTGGTTCGGTTGTCTGGTGTCTCTCTCGTTCGTCGCGGTAATGTTGATTACCGTAACGACCTTGGTTTGGTGAAAACATGGGTACATCGGGATAAAGATAACTGTTTGCTGCGTCGTCACTCTTACCTGTGCGTCTGTCATCAAATTCCTCTTTTGAATGTTGTTCTCTTTCGTTCTGTGTATGGTGTTTACTCTTTAGTTGCTCGTCTACATGTTTTTTCCAGTCAGGTAAGTCCTGTGTCAGAGTCTTTTGTAACTGAGCTAGGTCAGTTTGAAGTTTAGTTACAGACGTGTTTTGGGTAGTGTACACCTGTTCTACAGTGTTAGTTATTGCTTTTTTCAGTTCTGTTTCTAATGTATGGTTGATATGTTTGTCTTTTTCCTCTAAAAATTCGTCAAACTGCTGTTTTTGTTGTTTCGTCATGTCACCAACTTGGTCTACAGCCTCCTGCATTTTGACACTAAGCTCGGTCTGTTGAAAACTCATAGCTTCAAAATTTTCGGTTAAGGTACGGATCTGTTCTGGCATATCCTTAACTGTGGACCTTAGGTTATCAATGTCTTGGCTCATGTAATATAAATCTTCGCGTACTACCTCTATCACTTGATCTGCTACCTCTCTTTTTAACTGGGTCAGTTGAGTCGTCAGATTATTTTGCATGTCGGTCAGGTTCTTCACGTCATTGTCTATTTTGTCCATTTGTGTCGTTACACTGGCTATCTGGGTAGTGACAGCGTTTATCTGCGCTGTGACATTGTCTGTGTGAGTTTGCATTTGTGCTGCAACATTTCCTACTCGTGTGTTAACAGTACCCATCTGAGCTGCAACATTTTCTGTGTGAGCTTGCATTTGTGCTGCAACATTTTCTACAACTTCAGCTGTAAACTGCGACATTAAATTTGTCTGCATCTCTCTAAACATGCGTATAAGGTCTGTTTCTACTGGGTCTGGTGTATTGTCAGTATTCGTATTTGTTTCTGTAGTCGACATATTGTCGCCCGTCGTCTGCGACTGAGCACTGCCGGTCGCTGCGACTGTGTTTTCGGTATTCGCAATACTTTCGGCCTCAAAGTTTTGTAAGGGTTAGACTATTGATTCCTCATCTGACGAACTATCCATGGTTTTTGTCTGAGATCTGAGTTTCACCATGCCGATTCACAACACAAAACAGCGTGCAGCCAACCTTCACTATCACTACAGCTCGTACTACACGTAAATAAATCACAGATGGCTTTGCACTCGTCCGTGAAAATTCACGTAGTAAAATATGTCTCTGGCAAAACAGAAGACTGATAAATGACACTTACTTTTTTCGCGCTCAATCAATAAAAATTGTCCGCCATCTTGTGATGCATTTACATATAATAGAAAATGAACTAATGCAATTTTTACGTAAACTAAAAAGAAATGGAAAAGAATTTGGAAAAAGGAATTGATGCGTTCTACGCAGTGGGTGTCGAAAAAACGAAAAAAAAACTGTCCCACATTTACTTTCAACTAAAGCGGATTAGTGCTGTTGTTCTTACCTTACGTGTGTTTTCTGACGGTTTTGTAGTGAGAAGAATTAACATTAAATGGTCCAAAACTTTTTTTCGAAAATTAGTAATTTCCATGTGGTTTTTCGTTTCTGGTACGTAGCTCGCATGACATGCAACAGAAACAATATGTTGTAGTGGAAATAATGGATGGCAAGAAAAAAAAGCTTAAATATTTCAACTAACAATTCTACTGATTTTTACTGAAATTATGGTCCTGTCACGGTCGCCATTGTAACGTTCCCTCTTTCTGTTTATTTAGGTTTGATTTGTTTGATTGTTATTCTTTATTTCTATTATTCGGAATCTTTTTTTTTATTAAATTGAGCCTGAAACTTACGTAATAAATACTTCGCGTGAAGTACGATTTGCAGCATAAACAAAAATTAATTTCGGAAATGTAATCCACTGAATATTAAAAGTAAAGCTTTTGAACAACGCGCGTGACTGACTAGATACATTCAGAGGGTACGTACATTCGCGTGCGAGTGGTTGCGGTCTGATGAGAAATTTTCATTGTGAAATAATTTCGTCGTAACACACTCGGAGATTGCGAACGTACATTCAGAGTAGAGGCACGTACGTTCTATCATTCCCCGTGGCCTGGGTAAAAGAATGGCAATTATTTAAATCTAAGAGTATTTCTTTTGCATCGGACTAGTATTTTTATAAGAAAAAGAAGATTGCAGGTTCTGAATGTCTCGGCAAAATGAATCGGAAGTAATTTTAGCGGCCACGAAAGGAAAGTAGAGAGCACAATCACGTACCTCTATTGTTCAGCAGCGCCGTTTTGAAGATCTTCGGTTCCATCTAAAACTCGCCTTCTCTGCTTAACATAAATACTCCATAGGCATGGGAATAAGGCTTGTTGTGCGATGAAAATAATATAAAACACATCTTGCGTCTTTTAACTCATTCATTTACCACACACACACACACTAGTAATTAGACAGTACGACATCCCACCAGCCCATCAGAACAAAAAGTAGTCGTTCATACAAGAAATAAAAAACGAAGGGCGAAATTGTTCCTATGTCTCTCAAAGATAAAAGTTTACCAGATATTTCTCTGGTGTGTCACTGGAACAATTTTTCAGCACCTCTGCGATTAAATCACAATATTTTCAGTTCCTTTACATCGACACTGTAGCATGGAGTAATGCATTAAAACAGTCTTTGGACCTAGAAGGAAGAAGATCATCGTCGTTCATTCAAGGGCATTGAATCTATAAATAACAGCTGTTAAGAATGCTTACATCACGTCGTTCAAAGACTGGACATTCGTCTCTCTGTACCACGATTGTTCTTATTTCGGCCTGTATGGGAATAAAGAGACGTCTAGGTAATTGTGCAGTTTAGCTAACTACATCAGTTAAACCATGTGCACATGTATGTGGCCAAAGCCGGATCAAGGAAAACTGCTTCCTTATATCGCGAAGATGACGGGGACATTATGTGGATCATGTGGTATCGTGTTGTCTTAGTTAGTTGTAAGATTAGAAATATGATGAAAGGAAAACCTTACAAAATTGCAACTCGTCGACAGCATCCATCGTCAGTAATGCTGGTCTGTATTTGTATATCATTCTCTACGAGCCACCTAATGGTGTGTCGCGGAGGGTACTTTCGGTACCACTATCTGATCCCTCAACCCTGTTCCACTTGCGATTGTCTGTTTGTCGGTAAGTCTCTGTATTGGCTCTAATTTCTCGAATTTTCTCCTTGTGGTGTGTGTATGTGGGGGGATGTAATATGTTGTCTGACTCCTCCTGAAAAGTGATGTCCCGAAATGTCAATAGTAAATCTCTCCGTGATGCAAAACGTCTCTCTTGTAACGTCTGCCAGTGGAGTTTGTTTAGCATGTGCGTAACGCATATATATATATATATATATATATATATATATATATATATATATATATATAGGGAGATAGAGGCAGAGAGAGAGTATCGGAGCAGACCTGGATTAAAGTCTTTCTTGCAGACAGAACTCAACACCTTACTCTTAACAGAACTAAATCGACAATCGACAGAGGTAAAGGTAATATCCGGAGCACCACAATATATATATATTGTGAGCAGCTACCGTCGTATCACACTTCCCTGTGGATATATATATATACAGCCACGAAGATACACAAACTACAGTCAGTCTACAATGTTACCTAAATACTAATCAGTTATTAATACCTTCATACATCCTGTCCAGAAAAAAAACTCACTCTATGGAAACGCAATTAAATTTCACGGGATGATAGGGTACGTGATATTCTTTCAGCAATTATTAAATCAGTATGGCCTGGATACACGCATTGATCCGGTTCGTAGAAGTGTCATAAAGCTGGAGAATCTTTTCCTGAGGCAAGTTCATGAAAAGTCCTTCATATCTTTTGATACACTGAGATGGAGAAGACGTCCGATCTGGTGCCAGACACGTTATGTAGGGAACAGGTCTGGGAATGTGAGTACTTCAATATAACGCAGACAGTACATAGAAAAATATGCTATCTGTGAACAACCATTGTCCCGTAAAAAAATGGCACTACGACACCGTAGCTTGTGAGGTAACAGAGCAGGAAGCAGGGTGTTTGATGTACCGTTACGCCGTCAGTATTCCTTCAGTCACTATCAACCATGACTGGAAGACATGCCTCGCGCAAGCCTACGCCAGAATTAACTTCACAGGTCGCTGCCAGACTCACAGATGATCTCCATCCACGGTGCTCGACAACCATGAATCGTCGCTGAGCACAATGTAATACCACTCACCAGCAATCCATGCTTTCTGTTCACAACACCACTCACAACGCAGTCGTTTGTCTTGTGGTGTTAATGGCAGCATGTGCATGAGAAACTTTTCTACGTAATTCCCACCAGTACTAAGGCACTCACCGTACCGTACAGTCAGCCTTGATTATCATCCTCGTAGATATCTACCGCCTCAAGATAATTTTCGATAATTTAAACGTTCTGCTTAAACCGCACTTCTTGAAAATTGAGGAAACTCGTCATGCAATGTCGAAATCATGAAGCCTCTGTTGTCTCTCACTTTTCCATCAACGTCCTCCACCAAATTGTCAGTAATTCCTGAAGGTCACACACTTCGTTCATCTACCTCTACATCTAAATGTACATGGATACTATGCAAATCACATTTAAGTGCCTGGCAGAGGGTTCATCGAACCACCTTCACAAACCTCTATCATTCCAATCTCGTATCCCTTATTTTATCGTGGTGATAGTTCCCATGAAGGTCGGTGTCAACAAAATATTTTCGCATTCGGAGGAGAAAGTTGGTAATTTGCATTTCGAGAGAAGATTCCGTCGCAATGAAAAACGCCTTTCTTTTAATGATGTCCAGGCCAAATTCTGTATCATTTCTGTGGCACTCTCTCCCACATTTCGCGATAATACAAAACGCGCTGCCTTTCTTTGAACTTTTGCGATGTACTCCGTCAGTCCTATCTGGTAAGGATCCCAAACCGCGCAGCAGTATTCTAAAAGAGGACGGACAAGCGTAGTGTAGGCAGTCTCCTTAGTAGGTCTGTTACATTTTCTAAGAGTCCTCACAATAAAACGCAGTCTTTGGTTAGCCTTCCCCCCCAGTATTTTCTATGTGTTCCTTCCAATTTAAGTTGTTCGTAATTGTATTACCTAGGTATTTAGTTGAATTTACGGCTTTTAGTTTGGACTGATTTATCGTGTAACCGAAGTTTGAGTTCCTTTTAGCACTCATATTGGATGACCTCACACTTTTCGTTATTTAGGGTCAACTCCCACTTTTCGCACCATTCAGATATCTTTTGTATATCGTTTTGCAGTTTGTTTTGATCTTCTGATGAGTTTATTAGTCGATAAACGATAGCGTCATCTGCAAACAACCGAAGACGGCTGCTCAGATTGTCTCCCAAATCGCTTGTATAGATAAGGAACAGCAATGGGGCAATAACACTACCTTGGGGAAGGCCACAAATGACTTCTGTTTTAGTCGATGACTCTCCGTCGATTACTATGAACTGTGACCTCTTTGAACAGAAATCACAAATCCAGTCACATAACTGAGACGATATTCCATAAGCACGCAATTTCATTACGAGCCGCTTGTGTGGTACTGTGCGCATTCGTACGGAATGCTGTAAAAGCTCTCACCCACCGACCGTAAGTGTCAAGTAGGGTGTTTGCGCAATTCTTACAGAACGTTTAACTTATCGAAAGTTATGCTCAGGCGGCAGATTTCTACGAGGATGGTGCTCAAAGTTGGCTGTACAATATGGTGACTGTGAGACACTAACTTTTCCCGGCGAATCGAATGATCAAATAACTTACGGGTTTGCTGCCGGGTGACGTCGTCGAAGGCATTTGTGCCTTGAGAATGGCAGCGTGTGCTCCTACTAAATACCGGCCGTGTTCGACGACGCCACCCGGCAGCAAACCCGATTTTTATTTGAGCAATACGGTGACTGCCTTACTACTGGTGGGTATTATGGAACAAAGTAGACTGAGTACAGGCTTCCATGTAAAAATAGTACTGCTAAAAAAGTTTATTTGTTTGCATTAAAAAACAGGTAATTACTTAAAAACACACCTCGTATTACATACATTGGCAAACTTCGTGTGCCTAGTGAATCGGACCACACGCAGTAAGTTTGTTGCTCAAACGATTTCGTATGCAGTTAGATTAGCTTTCATTTTATTGTCTTTAATTATTCCAATTTGTAGTTTTAACGTGTTTGATTTTATAAACTGTCAACAATATTGCTGATTTATCATTACTTCTTTTCCTTACGTTTAGCTTGTTTTGCTTGTTGTTGTCTTGAGTCCTGAGAATGGCTTGATGCAGCTCGCCATGCTACTCTATCCGGTGCTAGCTTCTTCATCTCGCAGTACCTACTGCAGCCTACATCCTTCTGAATCTGCTTAGTGTATTCATCTCTTGGTTTCCCTCTACGATTTTTATCCTCAACTGTGCCCTCCACTACTAAATTGGTGATCCCTTGATGCCTCAGAACATGTCCTACCAACCGATCCCTTCTTCAAGTCAAGTTGTGCCAAAAACTCCTCTTCTCCCCAATTCTATTCCGTACCTCCTCATTAGTTATGTGACCTACCCAACCAATCTTAAGCATTCTTCTGTACCACCACATTCCGAAAGCTTCTATTCTCTTCTTGTCCAAACTATTTATCGTCCATGTTTCACTTCCATACATGGCTACACCCCATAAAATACTTTCAGAAACGACTTCCTGACACTTAAATCTATACTTGATGTTAACAAATTTCTCTTCTTCAGAAACGCTTTCCTTGCCATTGCCAGTCTACATTTTATATCCTCTCTACTTCGACCATCATCACTTATTTTGCTCCCCAAATAGCAAAACTCTTTTATTACTTTAAGTGTCTCATTTCCTAATCTAATTCCCTCAGCATCAACCGACTGAATTCGACTACATTCCATGATGCTCGTTTTGCTTTTGTTGATGTTCATCTTATATCCTCCTTTCAAGACACTGTCCATTCCGTTCAACTGCTCTTCCAAGTCCTTTGCTATCTCTGACAGAATTACAATGTCATCGGCGAACCTCAAAGTTTTTATTCCTTCTCCATGGATTTTAATACCTACTCCGCATTTTTCTTTTGTTTCTTTTACTGCTTGCTCAATATACAGATTGAACAACATCGGGGAGAGGCTACAACCCTGTCTCACTCCCTTCCCAATCCCTGTTTCCCTTTCATGCCCCTCGACTCTTATAACTGCCATCTGCTTTCTGTACAAATTGTAAATAGCCTTTCGCTCCCTGTATTTTAACCCTGCCACCTTAAGAATTTGAAAGAGAGTATTCCAGTCAACATTGTCAAAAGCTTTCTCCAAGTCTACAAATGATAGAAACGTAGGTTTGCCTTTCCTTAATCTAGCTTCTAAAATAAGTCGTAGGGTCAGTATTGCCTCACGTGTTCCCAGATTTCTGCGGAATCCAAACTGATCTTCCCCGAGGTCGGCTTCTACCAGATTTTCGTCTGTAAAGAATTCGCGTTGGTATTCTACAGCCGTGACTTATTAAACTGATAGTTCGCTAATTTTCACATCTGTCAATGCCTGCTTTCTTTGTAATTGGAATTATTATATTCTTCTTGAAGTCTGAGGGTATTTCGCCTGTCACATACATTTTGCTCACCAGATGGTAGAGTTTGGTCAGGACTGGCTCTCCTAAGGCTGTCAGTAGTTCTAATGGAATGTTGTCTACTCCCGAGGCCTTGTTTCGACTTAGGACTTTCAGTGCTCTATCAAACTCTTCACGCAGTATGATATCTCCCATTTCATCTTCATCTACATCCTCTTCCATTTCTTTAACATTGCCCTCAATTTCATCGCCCTTGTATATACCCTCTATATACTCCTTCAACCTTTTTGCTTTCCCTTCATTGCTTAGAACTGGGTTTCCATCTGCGCTCTTGATATTCATACAAGTGGTTCTCCTTTCTCCAAATGTCTCTTTAATTTTCCTGTAGGCAGTATCTATCTTACCCCTCGTGAGAGAAGCCACTACATCGTTACATTTGTCCTCTAGCCATGCCTGTTTAGCCATTTTGCACTTCCTGTCGATCTCATTTTTGAGACGTTTGTATTCCTTTTTGCCTACTTCATTTACTGCATTTTTATATTTTCTCCTTTCGTCAATTAAATTCAATATTTCTTCTGTCACCCAAGGATTTCTACTTGCCCTCGTCTTTTTTCCTACTTTATCCTCTGCTGCCTTCACTACTTGATCCCTTAAAGCTACCCATTCTTCTTCTACTGTATTTCTTTCCCTCATTCTTGTCAATTGTTCGTTTATGCTCTCCCTGAAACTCTGTACAACCTCTGGTTCTTTCAGTTTATCCAGGTCTCATCTCCGTAAATTCCCACCTTTTTGCAGTTTCTTCAGTTTTAATCTGCAGTTCATAACCAATAGATTGTGGTCAGAGACCACATCTGCCCCTGGAAATGTCTTACAATTTAAAACCTTGTTCCTAAATCTCTGTCTTACCATTATATAATCTATCTGTAACCTGTCAGTATCTCCAGGGTTCTTCCATGTGTCAACCTTCTTTCATGATTCTTAAACCAAGTGTTAGCTATGATTAAGCTGTGCTCTGTGCAAAATTCTATCAGGCGGCCTCCTCTTTTATTACTTAGTCCCAATCCATATTCACCTACTACGTTTCCTTCTCTTCCTTTTCCTATTGTCGATTCCAGTCACCTATGACTATCCGAATAACTTTTTTTTATGTCATCATACATTTCTTCTATTTCTTCGTCATCTGAAGAGCTAGTAGGCATATAGACTTGTACTACTGTCGTAGGCGTGGGCTTCGTGTCTATCTTGGCCACAACAATGCGTTCACTGTGCTGTTTGTAGTAGCTTACCCGAATTCCTATTGCTTTATTCGTTATTAAACCTGCTCCTGCATTACCCCTATTTGATTTTGTATGTATAACCCTGTATTCACCTGAAAAAAAGTCTTGTTCCTCCTGCCACCGAACTTCACTAATTCCCACTATATCCAACAATAACCTGTCCATTTCTCTTTTTAAATTTTCTAACCTACCTTCCCGATTGAGGGATCTGACATTTCACGCTCCGATCCGTAGAACGCCAGTTTTATTTCTCCTGATAACGACGTTTTCTTTAGTAGTCCCTGCCCGGAGATCCGAATGGGGGACTATTTTACCTCCGGAATATTTTACCCAAGAGGACGTGATCATCATTTATCCATACAGTAAAGCTGCATGCCCTCGGGAAAAATTACGGCTGTAGTTTCCCCTTGTTTTCATCCGTTCGCAGCACCAGCACAGCAGGGCCGTTTTGGTTAGTGTTGTAAGGCCATATCAGTCAATCATCCAGACTGTTGCCCTTGGAACTACTGAAAAGGCTGCTGCGCCTCTTCAGGAACCATACGTTTGTCTGGCCTCTCAACAAATACCCCTCCGTTGTGGTTGCACCTACGGTACGGCTATCTTTGTCGCTGAGGCACGCAAGCCTCCCCACCAACGGCAAGGTCTATGGTTCATGGGGTTGTGGGGGAGGGGGGTTGCTTCTTCTTCTTGTTTAGCTGAAACTAATCGAACTCCTTTTGATTTTACTAACGAAGGATCTACAGTACATTGGAAGTCCCAGTAAGGGGTTTCGGTAAACTTTCGTTTACAGGAGGTTACACAGACAGTTTTCTGTCCTATACTGAAAAATTTGCTATTTTATTTGCGTGTTTCCCTCTCACATACTCGATGTGTGCTGAGAAGCTCGAGCGCTGATCGGCGTACTGTATGTTCCCAAATTCCCAAATTCAGAACAGGGTCTAAATGGAATTTTATTACTGTTAGATTCCTGCACTATTTGTCACGTGACTTTTTAGCGGAATTTTGGTTTACGCACATTTCAATAATATATATTATCTTAAATGCCGCTCACCTACATTTCTTCAATTCATTTCTGTTAATTTACTGAGTTAATAACAATAGATTTCCTGCATTTACTGTGATTCCTTAGAACTACGATTCTTCAACAATAGGTTTCACATATACGCCACCAGACACTGGAGTACATATTGAACCTAAGGACAACATGTCATTTCTATCTATTAGTAAATCACTAGTGTTAACAAGCTTGATGGAATGTTGGTGCCATATTTTCCGAGAAGCTCAATGCAACGCCACTAGGACTACAATTCCATCAGCTGAATAAAGAGTCAAGCCACGTGCTACAGATAACTTATATTCATTATAGCAATCAGAACGAATTAGTTAAAGGGAATCAGCTCCCATTTGGGCCGCAGATTTTCCCACTCTCCTTTCGTGCTCTCGCAGAGTTTAAAAATAGAGATTATACTACTCGCAAGCAGACTGGGTTAATATCTTGGTCAAAGCCATAAATTATCATTAGCTTAACTGTTACGTAATGTCCTTGCTGCGGAGGATCGTTAAACATCGTCCCAAAGAGGGGGAAGCGAGAATATATTTTTAACGGTGGGGGCGGGGCACATCCTAACGTCACATAAAACTTGTTAATGGTGCTCCCTCGGAAGTGTAAATTTCTCTGACACTAAGCTGGAAAGTTCATGAAAAATCTTCTTCAAAACCATTTTCTAAGTCCTGCAGGAAACAGTTTTGAGGGATCAGAAGATAAATAAAACCACAATCGCAATACATTTCTGTGACTCGTTCTATAGGCTGGCAACGCATGAATTTAAAAATCTTTCAGAAAGTCAGAAATTGTGCCACAGATCTATTCCTTGAACCCACCGAGAAAAGTGAACAAGTAGATCAAATAGAATTATATCAGGAAGAATGAAAGAAACGCTTCAGATCTGAAAGACAGAACGGTTTGGAAATTGATCTTTGCACTCCTATCATTTAGCCGGAAGACAGTCACTACTTTTACTTACTCAAATATCGGGTTCACCTCTAATCTTACTCCATCATCAGGTTCAGAAACAAGAAAAAGGTAAGCTAGAATAAAGAAAACTTAAATGTTGCAGAAGGATAAGATAATACTACTGTAGCCTTCTTCTTTCGCTTGGTTCCTGTCTAAATATCAGAATGTTTGAAAGTGACCGCAGAGGCTGTCAATTTAGTGATTCATGCCAGTTAATGTCATATGGTTAAATAAAAGAAGAAAAAATAATTTATTTATCACGACGTTATCCATAACAACAAATTCTATAATCTGTAAATGTTATACTACACTTATTTTAAAATTAGAATATACACTCCTGGAAATTGAAATAAGAACACCGTGAATTCATTGTCCCAGGAAGGGGAAACTTTATTGACACATTCCTGGGGTCAGATACATCACATGATCACACTGACAAAACCACAGGCACATAGACACATGCAACAGAGCATGCACAATGTCGGCACGAGTACAGTGTATATCCGCCTTTCGCAGCAATGCAGGCTGCTATTCTCACATGGAGACGATTGTAGAGATGCTGGATGTAGTCCTGTGGAACGGTTTGCCATGCCATTTCCACCTGGCGTCTCAGTTGGACCAGCGTTCGTGCTGGACGTGCAGACCGAGTGAGACGACGCTTCATCCAGTCCCAAACATGCTCAATGGGGGACAGATCCGGAGATCTTGCTGGCCAGGGTAGTTGACTTACACCTTCTAGAGAACGTTGGGTGGCACGGGATACATGCGGACGTGCATTGTCCTGTTGGAACAGCAAGTTCCCTTGCCGGTCTAGGAATGGTAGAACGCTGGGTTCGATGACGGTTTGGATGTACCGTGCACTATTCAGTGTGCCCTCGACGATCACCAGAGGTGTACGGCCAGTGTAGGAGATCGCTCCCCACACCATCATGCCGGGTGTTGGCCTTGTGTGCCTCGGTCGTATGCAGTCCTGGTTGTGGCGCTCACCTGCACGGCGCCAAACACGCATACGACCATCATTGGCACCAAGGCATAAGCGACTCTCATCGCTGAAGACGACACGTCTCCATTCGTCCCTCCATTCACGCGACACCACTGGAGGCGGGCTGCACGATGTTGGGGCGTGAGCGGAAGACGGCCTAACTGTGTGCGGGACCGTAGCCCAGCTTCATGGAGACTGTTGCGATTGGTCCTCGCCGATACCCCAGGAGCAACAGTGTCCCTAATTTGCTGGGAAGTGGCGGTGCGGTCCCCTACGGCACTGTGTAGGATCCTACGGTCTTGGCGTGCATCCGTGCGTCGCTGCGGTCCGGTCCCAGATCGACGGGCACGTGCACCTTCCGCCGACCACTGGCGACAACATCGATGTACTGTGGAGACCTCACGCCCCACGTGTTGAGCAATTCGGCGGTACGTCCACCCGGCCTCCCGCATGCCCACTATACGCCCTCGCTCGAAGTCCGTCAACTGCACATACGGTTCACGTCCACGCTGTCGCGGCATGCTACCAGTGTTAAAGACTGCGATGGAGCTCCGTATGCCACGGCAAACTGGCTGACACTGACGGCGGCGGTGCACAAATGCTGCGCAGCTAGCGCCATTCGACGGCCAACACCGCGGTTCCTGGTGTGTCCGCTGTGCCGTGCGTGTGGTCATTGCTTGTACAGCCCTCGTGCAGTGTCCGGAGCAAGTATGGTGGGTCTGACACACCGGTGTCAATGTGTTCTTTTTTCCATTTCCAGGAGTGTATTTTCTTTGGTTTAATGCCTTTTCTACTTTTGATTACTGCTATTTTAATTTTTTTTAAAGGCCGTGATTTTGCAACTATTTTTCAAACTCAATAAGTGGAACGTTTCTGAAAGCAGTTTTTCTCCCTTAATACCTTTCAATTCTTTCTCTAAAAGTAGAATGCAAATGGTCTATAACATCATTAAATGAATATCATATGCTTTAAAAAATAATTTTTTACTGGTTTTTTCTAGTGGTCGCTGTGCAGCTGAGAACTAACGTTAATGAGGAAGTGCAGGTAACACGAACCCTTAACGTTCGGACGATTAGCAGTGTCGTGCTTGAAAAAGGCACGTAGTTCAAGCATCTGGGCGTTACGTTGCATAGCGATATGAAATGGAAGGAACATGTGAGGGTTGAGATAGAGAAGGCGAATGGTCGACTTCGTTTTATTAGGAGAATTATACGAAAGTGTGGCTCACCCGTAAAGGAGACCACATACAGGACGTTGGTGCTACCTATTCTTGAGTACTACTCGAGTGTTTAAGCTACGCACCAGGTCGGATAAAAAAAAAAAGACATCGAAAAAAGTGAGAGACGAACGGCTAGATTTGTTACCGATAGATTCGAACAACACACAAGTGTTATCGAGATGCTTCGGGAACTCGAATAAGAACGCGTGGAAGGGAGGCGACGTACTTTTCGAGGAACGTTACTGAAACTTTAGAGAACCGGTATTTCAAGCTGACTGCCGAACGATCCTACTGCCACCAGCATGCATGTTGCATGAGAGCCACGAAGAGATTACACGAGAAATTTGGGCTCAGACGGAGGAGTATAGACAGTGGTTATTCCCTCGGTCAAACTGCGAGAGGAACGGTAAAGGAAAGGACTAGTAGTGATTCGGCCCTACGCACCGTAGTTGGCTTTCGGAGTATGTGCGCAGATGTAGGTGTAGAAGTTAATAAAGAGCTACCATGTTTATGGAGTTGGCAACAGGCTGTAGTTAGTTAGTTAGTTAGTTGGTTGCGTGTTCCATTGATCAACGGCACGGTACGGTATCCGTTACGATGTGGAACGTATCACGTGCACGAGCAATGCACATATGAAACAAGATTTTTTAATATACATATTTAAGAACACATACTTAAAGATTAATATTTCTATTATTCAACCCATTCCCTTAAATTGCACAAAATGAATAGACTATATTTATAAATTTATTTATTCCTATTCATCCTGTCTATGGCATAGAAGGAATTGCCAAGAAGTTATGATTTCAATTTATTTTCGAAGCTATTACTGCTGTCTCTCAGACATTTTATTGCGTCTGGTATTTTGCTGAAAAATTTTATAACAGCATATTTTACCCATTTCTGTGCCAAAGACAGGTTGAGTAAAGGATAGTGCAAGTCTTTATTTCTTCTGGTATTATAATCATAAATGTCACTGTTGTTTTTAACTGGTCCACGTTGAGAACAAATTTCATTAGTGAGTAAATGCACTGTGAGGCTGTTGTCAGAATTCCGAATGTTTTAAAAAGATGCCTACAAGATGTGCGACTATGAACCCCACACATTATTCTAACCACTTTCTTTTGAGCAGTGAATACTTTTTGTCCAAATGTTGAGTTACCCCAAAATATTATTCCGTACGACATCAGAGAGTCAAAGCATGCAATGTACGTTAGCTTACTAATTTCTACATCCTCAAAATTGGCAATTATTCTGATTGCAAAATTTGCTGAACCTAGTCGCTTTAGAAGATCCAAAATATGAATTTCCCAATTAAGAATCTCATCTGTATGTACACCCAAAAATTTAGTACGCTCTACCCTGCCTCCTGAATTCTGTTGATGTGTTATATTTATTGAAGGAACTGTACTTTTTGCAGCAGAAAATTGGATGTACAGTGTTTTTTCAAAGTTTAGAGCAAGCCTAATTGCAGAAAACCAATCAATGAGTTTTCCAAAGACCTTATTTGTATCAGTTTCAATTGGAGTTTCTTTTACTGGATTCATAATGATGCTTGTATCATCAGCAAACAGTGTCAGTTCAGCTTCCTGTTTCAGATAGAAAGGGAGGTCGAAACTTCCTGGCAGATTAAAACTGTGAGCCCGACCGAGACTCGAACTCGGGACCTTTGCCTTTCGCAGGCAAGTGCTCTACCAACTGAGCTACCGAAGCACGACTCACGACCGGTACTCACAGCTTTACTTCTGCCAGTACCTCGTCTCCTACCTTCCAAACTTTACAGAAGCTCTTCTGCGAACCTTGCAGAACTAGCACTCCTGAAAGAAAGGATATTGCGGAGACATGGCTTAGCCACAGCCTGGGGGATGTTTCCAGAATGAGATTTTCACTCTGCAGCGGAGTGTGCGCTGATATGAAACTTCCTGGCAGATTAAAACTGTGTGCCCGACCGAGACTCGAACTCGGGACCTTTGCCTTTCGTGGGCAAGTGCTGTACCAACTGAGCTACCGAAGCACGACTCCCGCCCGGTACTCACAGCTTTACTTCTGCCAGTACCTCGTCTCCTACCTTCCAAACTTTACAGAAGCTCTTCTGCGAACCTTGCAGAACTAGCACTCCTGAAAGAAAGGATATTGCGGAGACATGGCTTAGCCACAGTGTGGGGGATGTTTCCAGAATGAGATTTTCACTCCGCAGCGGAGTGTGCGCTGATATGAAACTTCCTCGCAGATTAAAACTGTGTGCGCGACCGAGACTCGAACTCGGGACCTTTGCCTTTCGTGGGCAAGTGCTCTACCAACTGAGCTACCAAAGCACGACTCACGCCCGGTACTCGCAGCTTTACTTCTGTCAGTACCTCGTCTCCTACCTTCCAAACTTTACAGAAGCTCTTCACGAACCTTGCAGAACTAGCACTCCTGAAAGAAAGGATATTGCGGAGACATGGCTTAGCCACAGCCTGGGGGATGTTTCCAGAATGAGATTTTCACTCTGCAGCGGAGTGTGCACTGATATGAAACTTCCTGGCAGATTAAAATTGTGTGCCCGACCGAGACTCGAACTTGGGAGCTTTGCCTTTCACGGGCAAGTGCTCTACCAACTCAGCTACCGAAGCACGACTCACGCCCGGTACTCACAGCTTTACTTCTGCCAGTACCTCGTCTCCTACCTTCCAAACTTTACAGAAGCTCTTCTGCGAACCTTGCAGAACTAGCACTCCTGAAAGAAAGGATATTGCTGAGACATGGCTTAGCCACAGTGTGGGGGATGTTTCCAGAATGAGATTTTCACTCCGCAGCGGAGTGTGCGCTGATATGAAACTTCCTCGCAGATTAAAACTGTGTGCGCGACCGAGACTCGAACTCGGGACCTTTGCCTTTCGTGGGCAAGTGCTCTACCAACTGAGCTACCAAAGCACGACTCACGCCCGGTACTCGCAGCTTTACTTCTGTCAGTACCTCGTCTCCTACCTTCCAAACCTTACAGAAGCTCTTCTGCGAACCTTGCAGAACTAGCACTCCTGAAAGAAAGGATATTGTGGAGACATGGCTTAGCCACAGCCTGGGGGATGTTTCCAGAATGAGATTTTCACTCTGCAGCAGAGTGTGCGCTGATATGAAACTTCCTGGCAGATTAAAACTGTGTGCCCGACCGAGACTCGAACTTGGGAGCTTTGCCTTTCACGGGCAAGTGCTCTACCAACTCAGATACCGAAGCACGACTCACGCCCGGTACTCACAGCTTTACTTCTGCCAGTACCTCGTCTCCTACCTTCCAAACTTTACAGAAGCTCTTCTGCGAACCTTGCAGAACTAGCACTCCTGAAAGAAAGGATATTGCGGAGACATGGCTTAGCCACAGTGTGGGGGATGTTTCCAGAATGAGATTTTCACTCCGCAGCGGAGTGTGCGTTGATATGAAACTTCCTCGCAGATTAAAACTGTGTGCGCGACCGAGACTCGAACTCGGGACCTTTGCCTTTCGTGGGCAAGTGCTCTACCAACTGAGCTACCAAAGCACGACTCACGCCCGGTACTCGCAGCTTTACTTCTGCCAGTACCTCGTCTCCTACCTTCCAAACTTTACAGAAGCTCTTCTGCGAACCTTGCAGAACTAGCACTCCTGAAAGTTGCGGAGACATGGCTTAGCCACAGCCTGGGGGATGTTTCCAGAATGAGATTTTCACTCTGCAGCGGAGTGTGCGCTGATATGAAACTTCCTGGCAGATTAAAACTGTGTGCCCGACCGAGACTCGAACTTGGGAGCTTTGCCTTTCACGGGCAAGTGCTCTACCAACTCAGCTACCGAAGCACGACTCACGCCCGGTACTCACAGCTTTACTTCTGCCAGTACCTCGTCTCCTACCTTCCAAACTTTACAGAAGCTCTTCTGCGAACCTTGCAGAACTAGCACTCCTGAAAGAAAGGATATTGCGGAGACATGGCTTAGCCACAGTGTGGGGGATGTTTCCAGAATGAGATTTTCACTCCGCAGTGGAGTGTGCGCTGATATGAAACTTCCTCGCAGATTAAAACTGTGTGCGCGACCGAGACTCGAACTCGGGACCTTTGCCTTTCGTGGGCAAGTGCTCTACCAAGTGAGCTACCAAAGCACGACTCACGCCCGGTACTCGCAGCTTTACTTCTGTCAGTACCTCGTCTCCTACCTTCCAAACTTTACAGAAGCTCTTCTGCGAACCTTGCAGAACTAGCACTCCTGAAAGAAAGGATATTGCGGAGACATGGCTTAGCCACAGCCTGGGGGATGTTTCCAGAATGAGATTTTCACTCTGCAGCGGAGTGTGCGCTGATATGAAACTTCCTGGCAGATTAAAACTGTGTGCCCGACCGAGACTCGAACTTGGGATCTTTGCCTTTCACGGGCAAGTGCTCTACCAACTCAGCTACCGAAGCACGACTCACGCCCGGTACTCACAGCTTTACTTCTGCCAGTACCTCGTCTCCTACCTTCCAAACTTTACAGAAGCTCTTCTGCGAACCTTGCAGAACTAGCACTCCTGAAAGAAAGGATATTGTGGAGACATGGCTTAGCCACAGCCTGGGGGATGTTTCCAGAATGAGATTTTCACTCTGCAGCGGAGTGTGCGCTGATATGAAACTTCCTCGCAGATTAAAACTGTGTGCCCGACCGAGACTCGAACTCGGGACCTTTGCCTTTCGTGGGCAAGTGCTGTACCAACTGAGCTACCGAAGCACGACTCACGACCGGTACTCACAGCTTTACTTCTGCCAGTACCTCGTCTCCTGCCTTCCAAACTTTACAGAAGCTCTTCTGCGAACCTTGCAGAACTAGCACTCCTGAAAGAAAGGATATTGCGGAGACATGGCTTAGCCACAGTGTGGGGGATGTTTCCAGAATGAGATTTTCACTCCGCAGCGGAGTGTGCGCTGATATGAAACTTCCTCGCAGATTAAAACTGTGTGCGCGACCGAGACTCGAACTCGGGACCTTTGCCTTTCGTGGGCAAGTGCTCTACCAACTGAGCTACCAAATCACGACTCACGCCCGGTACTCGCAGCTTTACTTCTGTCAGTACCTCGTCTCCTACCTTCCAAACTTTACAGAAGCTCTTCTGCGAACCTTGCAGAACTAGCACTCCTGAAAGAAAGGATATTGCGGAGACATGGCTTAGCCACAGCCTGGGGGATGTTTCCAGAATGAGATTTTCACTCTGCAGCGGAGTGTGCGCTGATATGAAACCTCCTGGCAGATTAAAATTGTGTGCTCGACCGAGACTCGAACTTGGGAGCTTTGCCATTCACGGGCAAGTGCTCTACCAACTCAGCTACCGAAGCACGACTCACGCCCGGTACTCACAGCTTTACTTCTGCCAGTACCTCGTCTCCTACCTTCCAAACTTTACAGAAGCTCTTCTGCGAACCTTGCAGAACTAGCACTCCTGAAAGAAAGGATATTGCGGAGACATGGCTTAGCCACAGTGTGGGGGATGTTTCCAGAATGAGATTTTCACTCCGCAGCGGAGCGTGCGCTGATATGAAACTTCCTCGCAGATTAAAACTGTGTGCGCGACCGAGACTCGAACTCGGGACCTTTGCCTTTCGTGGGCAAGTGCTCTACCAACTGAGCTACCAAAGCACGACTCACGCCCGGTACTCGCAGCTTTACTTCTGTCAGTACCTCGTCTCCTACCTTCCAAACTTTACAGAAGCTCTTCTGCGAACCTTGCAGAACTAGCACTCCTGAAAGAAAGGATATTGCGGAGACATGGCTTAGCCACAGCCTGGGGGATGTTTCCAGAATGAGATTTTCACTCTGCAGCGGAGTGTGCGCTGATATGAAACTTCCTGGCAGATTAAAACTGTGTGCCCGACCGAGACTCGAACTTGGGAGCTTTGCCTTTCACGGGCAAGTGCTCTACCAACTCAGCTACCGAAGCACGACTCACGCCCGGTACTCACAGCTTTACTTCTGCCAGTACCTCGTATCCTACCTTCCAAACTTTACAGAAGCTCTTCTGCGAACCTTGCAGAACTAGCACTCCTGAAAGAAAGGATATTGCGGAGACATGGCTTAGCCACAGTGTGGGGGATGTTTCCAGAATGAGATTTTCACTCCGCAGCGGAGTGTGCGCTGATATGAAACTTCCTCGCAGATTAAAACTGTGTGCGCGACCGAGACTCGAACTCGGGACCTTTGCCTTTCGTGGGCAAGTGCTCTACCAACTGAGCTCCCAAATCACGACTCACGCCCGGTACTCGCAGCTTTACTTCTGTCAGTACCTCGTCTCCTACCTTCCAAACTTTACAGAAGCTCTTCTGCGAACCTTGCAGAACTAGCACTCCTGAAAGAAAGGATATTGCGGAGACATGGCTTAGCCACAGCCTGGGGGATGTTTCCAGAATGAGATTTTCATTCTGCAGCGGAGTGTGCGCTGATATGAAACTTCCTGGCAGATTAAAACTGTGTGCCCGACCGAGACTCGAACTCGGGACCTTTGCCTTTCGTGGGCAAGTGCTCTACCAACTGAGCTACCGAAGCACGACTCACGCCCGCTACTCACAGCTTTACTTCTGCCAGTACCTCGTCTCCTACCTTCCAAACTTTACAGAAGCTCTTCTGCGAACCTTGCAGAACTAGCACTCCTGAAAGAAAGGATATTGTGGAGACATGGCATAGCCACAGCCTGGGGGATGTTTCCAGAATGAGATTTTCACTCTGCAGCGGAGTGTGCGCTGATATGAAACTTCGTGGCAGATTAAAACTGTGTGCCCGACCGAGATTCGAACTCGGGACCTTTGCCTTTCGCGGGCAAATGCTCTACCAACTGAGCTACCGAAGCACGACTCACGCCCGGTACTCACAGATTTACTTCTGCCAGTACCTCGTCTCCTACCTTCCAAACTTTACAGAAGCTCTTCTGTGAACCTTGCAGAACTAGCACTCCTGAAAGAAAGGATATTGCGGAGACATGGCTTAGCCACAGCCTGGGGGATGTTTCCAGAATGAGATTTTCACTCTGCAGCGGAGTGTGCGCTGATATGAAACTTCCTGGCAGATTAAAATTGTGTGCCCGACCGAGACTCGAACTCGGGACCTTTGCCTTTCGTGGGCAAGTGCTGTACCAACTGAGCTAACGAATCACGACTCACGCCCGGTACTCACAGCTTTACTTCTGCCAGTACCTCGTCTCCTACCTTCCAAACTTTACAGAAGCTCTTCTGCGAAACTTGCAGAACTAGCACTCCTGAAAGAAAGGATATTGCGGAGACATGGCTTAGCCACAGCCTGGGGGATGTTTCCAGAATGAGATTTTCACTCTGCAGCGGAGTGTGCGCTGATATGAAACTTCCTGGCAGATTAAAACTGTGTGCCCGACCGAGACTCGAACTTGGGAGCTTTGCCTTTCACGGGCAAGTGCTCTACCAACTCAGCTACCGAAGCACGACTCACGCCCGGTACTCACAGCTTTACTTCTGCCAGTACCTCGTATCCTACCTTCCAAACTTTACAGAAGCTCTTCTGCGAACCTTGCAGAACTAGCACTCCTGAAAGAAAGGATATTGCTGAGACATGGCTTAGCCACAGTGTGGGGGATAATTCATAACCTATTTATTTTAAACATAATAATTCGACTTTACAGCACTTACAGTAATTATTCCACTTTATAGAGATTACATTTTTTTACAACTTATAGACTGGCTATCTTGTATGCTAATCTGGACTTACATTATTGTTTTACGGGTAAGACGGAACTGCGTTTGACCAAATGTGTATCACCAAATTCTACCATTACATCCGCTATATGAGAGAAGGATAACGGACAACCTGGGGACCAGGCACATTGACACAGGGGTGGAAGGAGTTTAGTAGAGCTATATCTGTTTTGTCGCTATTTGAAACTTGTGCTCACCGGCAAAAAATGATCAACCAAATGGAACTACAGTACGTCTAACTATAAAAGGAGTGAAAACGACAATTTAACTATGCCGCGAGGCGGCGAATTACAATGTGGCCGTTCGATGTTATAATGTGGCTATGTTCACTACTATTAGCATGGGTTAGACCACGTGTTCTAAGACCCCCTTCGCACAATGAAACATTTTTGCACATTGGAACTATTGATGCGACTGTGTAGCTTACGACACCAAGTGGCTTTGTACAAAGGATGGGAGCCCATTCTGTTTCCACACAAAATTTCCAAAATGAACGAGAAAGTAATCATTACGTGCATTCTTTTCCTACATAATCTAAAGCGGGAAATGAAAAGAATTAGTTCAAATATTCATATACCTTTCTCCTTCTAAACATCGAGACAGACGCACTGAGGGCACGACTGCTGACTTACCCGTCATCTGTAGAACTCCCAGAATATGGCGGCAACCCGGAGGTCTTCCCGGGTCCTGGTGGAGGGGATGGCCGAACCACTTGGGCGTCACCAACCTCTCCACCTCAAATCTTATGATACTCGAACGTCTTTGACTTCGACTTGCCTGTGCTGTATCTCTGATGCCCTACTCAGGAGTAAGGTTGGCACTACTATACTACAGAACTACTTCTGCTGTTTCCCAACTAGTATTTGGCCACGCTTTATGGAAAGCTGAGAGAAGGATTAGGAATGTTCAAGTGCATAATTTTTCAAGTAACAGTAAAACATGATAGCCGACATATATAGCTATGTATAATAAAGCGTAACACACTCTCCATCCGTCCACATGGGGTTCCGCTGCACCCGCGGCCGGGCACGTCGTGAAATAAATTGACGGCGGAACCGCCTCAGTTTGTATTCCCGGTGTGAGCGGGCAACGAAACCTGGTGCATATGAAGCGGTAACTACTGTACCGTTTCACAGTGAAATAAGCGACTTTGACAAACGGTGGATTGCTATTACGCAGAGCCTGTGAAAGAGTATCTCGAAAACGGTGAGCTGGTCCAATGTCATGTGCTACTGTCGTAAGCATCTACGGAAAGAGGTAGAAAGACAGTGAAATTACCACTAGGCAGCAAATGGCTGGACGTCCACGGCTCTTCACAGAACGTGTGATACGAAGACTTGTCTGCTCGGTACTGTAGAATAGACTGTGATCTGTAGCTCCTCTGCCGCAAGAGCACAATCCTGGTGCACGTAAAAGTGTTTCGGAGCACACCGTCCATCGCAGACTGTTGAATATGGAGCTCTGAAGTAGACCACGTCTACGTGTTCAGATGTTTGCCAGACGACATCGCCAGCTACAACTGCAGTGGACACGGCACCATCACGATTCGACCGCCGGTCAGTGGAAACGGGTTGACTCTTCGGATGAATTACATTTTTACTTCACGACATCGATGGTCGAGTCCACCAACGCCGTTATCGAGGTGAACGGCAGCGAGAAACGTGGAGCGCACCGCGGACGCAGGGTGGTGGGAGCAGTATTATGCTATGGAAGCCGTTCTCCTGAGCTTGCATGGGACCTGTGGTAGTAATCGAAGACAAGCTGACAGTTGCGAACCACCTGCATCCCTTCATGTCTTCTCCAACGACGATATCATCTTTCAGCAGTTAAATTATCCGTGTCTGTGAGGCAGAATCGTGCTACAATGGTTTGAGGAGCGTTATAGTGAACTCATGTTGATGTCTTGGTGACCACATTCGCCTGATGTAATTCTTATGGAACCCATCTGTGTCTCTATCGGGCGCCACCACCGCGTCCGCAAATCAGCGGTCTGTTATTTGCGCGAATTACATGGCCTGTGCGTAGATACCTAATGTCACATTCCTCCATAAAGCTACCAACAAACCGTCGGATTCCTGACCTGCAAAAGCAGACATGCAAAAACGGACGAAGAAGCTATTAAGCAGGTGCTCATAATATTTTAGCTCGTCAGTGTATTTTTAATGAAGTGAGGTGCAGTATATCTCACAGTGATTGCCTGGAGTGTATATTATTCATTCCATGTGGGCCTTTGAGAGCAGTTGCGTGTGTACTTCACAAACGGCCGTCTAGCTGCTGAGCGACGTGTCGTGTTGTTCCTCCGTGGTAGTGTAGGCAGGTATCATTCACTGTCTGCCTCTCTGGGGTCGACGACCAGATGCCTGTAGGCGTAGTATCACCAACTCGTAGACTTGCCGTCAGTAACTTCCCGCTGATAGACATCTTGATGAGCTAGCAAGGACCGTCAGTGGGTGACCATGAAAGTAGACATCTCGGTCGACTAGGTGACAGAAGACTGCAGGTCAGCAGTGAGTGACCACAGACCGATTATTTCTTTTCTTATGAGTGTGAGCCTTTTATAGTGTTCTGTCACTGCTTTTTATGAGTGTCCCGACAAACATTTTTCTTAAGTTTATATCCAATTCTGGAGACTCTTACTGATCTTTTCTATTTCTTAATTCCTTCCAGTTTATTCGTGATTCTCTACTACTTCCGTAAGTCATCAGTTTTCACACATGTGTCTAAAAACTTCCCGAGGCAGTATCCATCACACATGTGTCTAAAAACTTCCAGAGGCAGTATCCATCACACATGTGTCTAAAAACTTCCAGAGGCAGTATCCATCAGTCCCCATGTGTCCTATATCTTCTCATACAGGGAGATCATAAGAAATGAGATGTTTCATGAACACACGTCGATTACACAGGAAAATGGTCAGACATGCCGCAAATGTACACAAAATATTTGTAAAGAACATAGTGTAACTATTTATAAAAACTGTTCTTTTAATGAGCATAACTTCTCTTTTCAGTCCACTACAATTGAAAGTTCCTTGCATCATCCGAAAACAATTAACACAATATCATAATAACTATTTTCTTATTAATTCTTCATCAAATGTGTTATAATTTTCTAAGGTTCTTTTAATAAGTAGAAATTCACGCACTAGATTAGCCGCGAGCGCTGATGCGCTGCTTCCTGGACTCGGATAGGGGTACCGGCCCCGGATCGAATCAGCCCAGCGGTTTAACGACGAGGGCCGGTGTGCCATGCAGCCTGGATGTGGTTTTCAGTTGGTTTTCCACATCCCACTTGGTGAATACCGGGCTGGTCCCCACGTCTACATCTACATCTACATCCATACTCCGCAAGCCACCTGACGGTGTGTGGCGGAGTGTACCCTGAGTACCTCTATCGGTTCTCCCTTCTATTCCAGTCTCGTATTGTACGTGGAAAGAAGGATTGTCGGTATGCTTCTGTGTGGGCTCTAATATCTCTGATTTCATACTCATGGTCTCTTCGCGAGATATACGTAGGAGGGAGCAATATACTGCTTGACTCTTCGGTGAAGGTAAGTTCTCGAAACTTTAACAAAAGCCCGTACCGAGCTACTGAGCGGCTCTCCTGCAGAGTATTCCACTGGAGCATATCTATCATCTCCGTAACGCTTTCGAGATTACTAAATGATCCTGTAACGAAGCGCGCTGCTCTCCGTTGGATCTTCTCTTATCTCTTCTATCAACCCTATCTGGTGTGGATCCCACACTGCTGAGCAGTATTCAAGCAGTGGGCGAACAAGCGTACTGTAACCTACTTCCTTTGTTGTCGGATTGCATTTCCTTAGGATTCTTCCAATGAATCTCAGTCTGGAATCTGCTTTACTGACGATCAACTTTATATGATCATTCCATTCTAAATCACTCCTAATGCGTACTCCCAGATAATTTATGGAATTAACTGCTTCCAGTTGCTGACCTGCTATTTTGTAGCTAAATGATAAGGGAGCTATTTCTCTATGTATTCGCAGCACATTACACTTGTTTACATTGAGATTCAATTGCCATTCCGTGCACCATGCGTCAATTCGCTGCCTCAGCTACACGAATTGCAGACATTTGGAAACGTTCGCATGTTTACACTAGACACAGACAGCTGGGGTCCACTAATTCTGTCCTGGGGGGTACAGGTGGCGACAGGAAGGGCATCCGGCCACCCTCTGACACCAACATCGCCAGATCCATAGTATCAAGGCCGACCCCTCGTTGAAGTGGGACAAAGGCCCAAAGAAAATGATGATGGTGATTTTAATAAGGAGAAATTTGTGTTTGTTCTGAGGCTTTTTTTGTAATCTAGCCGATGATGCATCGAGGGGTTGAAATGGAATGAAACTGAATGGCCCCACACTGGTTGCTAAACTGTAGCGATTTTAAATTAAAATTCAATAGAGCACAGGAAGGACCAAGACAGTTCTATTTCTCTCCTTGGCTGAGTTACAATCGCAGTCATTTGTGCCACACCATCAGCTGATATCGGTCATGTATCATTTTAAGTTGCTTACTCCTAAGTGCGTAATTTTGCACATTCACCCTGCGTGTTTTCTAATACATTTGTGGCTGTGGTACCCAACACAAAAAACAGGGAAAGAATTTGACAAAAGTTGACATGTAGGAGGAAAATTAACTACTTTCTCTTACATGTTGCACTAGGTAGAGCATGACGGTCTGGGTTCGAGATGTTATCACGATATACAGGTCTCCAGGCGAGCGGGTGTACTTTCATATGGTTGACACATCTACATCTACATCTACATACACACTCCGCACGTCAGCGTTTGCTGCATGGCGGATGGTACCCTGTACCACGACTAGTCATTTCTTTTCCTATTCCATGCAAAAAAGTAGATAGAGAAAAGCGTTTGTATATATTGCTCCGTACGGACCCTAGTTTCTCTTACATTGTGTCCTAACTCGAAGCGTACGTTGGAGGCAGTAGAGCCGCGCATCTCCGTGATTCTGTCGAGTTGATCGCACCTACCGGTAACAAATCTAGCATCTCGCTCCTTAACTCCTTCGATGTATTCCCTTAATCCGACCTGGTAAGTACCCCAAGTACTCGAAAAGGTACTCTAGAATGGGTCGCACTATTGTTTTACACGCGGCTTCCTTTACAGATGAGTTACACATTACTAAAATTATCCCAGTAAACTGAAGTCAACAGTTCGTCTTTCCTGCTATCGTCCCTACGTGCTCGTTCCATTTCACACTACTTTTCAACGTTACGCCTAGATATTGAATCGACCATCGTGTCAAGCAGCACACCACTAATGCTGTACTGGAATGTTGCAGGATTGGCATTGACTTGTATTGTTCTGCGTTTGAAGAACGCTGACATTGGTGATACCAGTTAGAAACTATGTCTAAGCCATCTCGTGTCCTCCTTCAGTCACTTAACGACGAAACCTTCGCGTGCAGCACGTCTTCAACAGCAAACAGTAGCCGATTGCTGCTCACTGTGTCCATGAGACCATGTATGTTTATAATAAACAGTAGCGGTCTTGCTACACTTCCCTGATTGCCACCTGGCAGCTCTTATCTCTGCGTGTCCGTGCCCCACAACTTTATGGATGACACTCAGAACATAATAACCCACTTCCTGTCTACTTCTTTCTGCCTAATCTCTCTTCAGGTCGACGCTGTTCCTTGTCCTGGCTGGAGCAGTCCCTCGGTTGTTCCTGATGCTTATGCGACGTCTGTTGTCTGCGCCAATGAGTGCAGAGGCGGCGTCCCAGTTATATATGGAAAAGGATGCCAGGTGGCGGGAACATCCAGGTGTTTATGTATTCAGACATTGCACTGAAAGGAAGACTATCCATCACTGAATGCAAACTGAGGATCTTACAAAATAGCAGTAGACATCGTGATTAATGCAGAAACCAGACTCATAGTCTGGAAACTGAGTATAAAACAGAATGACGTGCCTCCAGAACGGAAAATGAGAATACGCCCTTTTTGATACAGCATACAAATAACTGTGCGTGACCTCGCATGCAAATCACCTTAAAGAATCTCCAGCATGACTCTCAAAATGAAGATCCAAATACTTTGTAAAATAAAATTAAAATGGCTTTTTCCACCACAGCTTCGGACTGTTTATGCATTTAAGAGTTCACTGGTAGCGGGTACGTGGCTGCACACCCTTTAATAAAAAATGAACTGTTTGCAAATCAAAAGTAGCTTTCCAAAGCCATCTGAAACCACCAACAGCTTACCTGAGTAGACGAATGTCGAACGATGGGACCGAGCAGTTTTCGTATTTAGCAAATATTTATTTATAAAACGCAAAAGACGGCGTATATCTACAGAGATTCCAATGACCGTTGATTCAAATTCAAGCCGTGAAAACGGTTGCACAGAGGGATATGAATCCTTCCCGGCGTCTAATAGTTGGCCCCGCCTCAGGAATGGCAACCAGTCCGCGAGCGGTCCGAACCGACCCTCGGCAGAAAGACTAACAAGGCAAACATCCCCTAGTGAAGTAGGATGCAGGACACCTTCAGCTCTCGGACGAAGCACAGAGTGTTCGAGGACCGAGGCAACAAAATGGCTGAGAGACGCCCACTAGGCTTCAGTTTGGCACAGTTCTCGGTGGGCTTCACTTCGCCACCAGCAGTAATGCTGTAGTTGCTGTCATATCCACGATGCATGTGTCTGTTTCAGTCATCTTGGAAGCAATCATGAATTTTTACGTTTAGCTTTATCAGAGATGTTCGCGGTAAAAAACTCATAGCACGTCCAATTTCCGTAGATTTACGCCGTCCTATGCGTTTTATGAGTTAAATACTCCCTTTGTCAGAAAAGTTCCAGGACTCGTCTTCTTTTATTTCTGAGTCTGCAATACTAAAAAGGAACAGTTAATGTTTTTTATGTTACATGGTATGTGTGCGTCCTTGAAATACCTTGACCATGTTTCCGCGCTAACTCACTAGGTGACAGTGCTGTGCTTAGCGACACACTGTTTGGGCTCTTGCGCATTAGCTACGGTGACACAATGGATGCTGATTCTGAGAAAAGAGTGAACAAGTTCAGCATTAAGCTCGAGGAAAATCCTAGGGAAACCTGTACAGTAATTAAGCGAGTATATGCAGGCGAGGCATTTACAAGAAGTCGTGTTTATGAGGGGCAAAAAAAGATTTCGTCAAGGCAGAGATTCAGAGCAAAACGATCTCAAAGCTGGTCGGCCACCTACAGCACAAAATGATTCAAACGCGGAGCCTATAAGGCAATTATTGCTAGAAGACTCGCACATAAATGTGCATCCGATATCAGAAACTTTATTTTGAATCGTGTCATAAGATTACATCCACATCTACATACATGCTCCGCAATCCACCATACGGGGCGTCGCGGAGGGTACCTCGTACCACAATGAGAATCTTCTCTACCTGTTGCACTCCCAAACAGAACGAGGGAAAATTGACTGCCTATATGCTTCTGTCCGATCCCTAATCTCTCTTATCTTTGTGGTCTTTCCGCGAAATATAAGTTAGAGGCAGTAAAATTGTACTGCAGTCAGCCTCAAATGCAGGTTCTCTAAATTTCCTCAGTAGCGATTCACGAAAAGAACGCCTCCTTTCCTCTAGAGACTCCCATCCGAGTTCCTGAAGCATTTCCGTAACACTCGCGTGATGATCAAACCTACCAGTAACAAATCTAGCAGCCCGCCTCTGTATTGCTTCTATATCCTTCCTCAATCCGACCTGATAGGGATCCCAAACGCTCGAGCAGTACTCAAGAATAGGTCGTTTTAGTGTTTTATAAGCGTCCTCCTTTACAGATGAACCACATCTCCCCAAAATTCTACCAATGAACCGAAGACGACTATCCGCCTTCCCCACAACTGCCATTACATGCTTGTCCACTTCATATCGCTCTGCAATGTTACGCCCAAATATTTAATCGACGTGACTGTGTCAAGCGCTACACTATTAATGGAGTATTCAAACATTACGGGATTATTTTTCCAACTCATCTGCATTAATTTACATTTATATATTTTTAGAGTTTTCTGCCATTCATTACACCACCCACAAATCCTGTCCAAGCCATCTTGTGTCCTCCTACAGTCACTCAATGACGACACCTTCCCGTACACCACAGCATCATCAGCAAACAGCCGCACATTGCTTCCACCCCATCCAAGAGATCATTTATGTAGATAGAAAACAACAGCGGACCTACCACACTTCCTTGGGGCACTCGAGATGATACCTTCACCTCTGATGAACACACCATCGAGGAGAACGTACTGGGTTCTATTACTTAGGAAGTCTTCGAGCCGCTCATATACTTGGGAACCAATCCCATATGCTCGTACCTTAGGAGTCTGCAGTGGGACACCGAGTCAAACGCTTTCAGGAAGTCAAGGAATATGGCATCCGTCTGATACCATTCATCCATGGTTCGCAAAATATCATGTGAAAAAAGGACGAGTTGCTTTTCGCAGGAGCGATGCTTTCTAAAGCTGTGCTGATGCATAGACAGCAACTTCTCTGTCTCAAGGAAATTCATTATATTCGAACTGAGAATATATTCCAGAATCGTGCAACAAACCGATGTTAAGGATATTGGTCTGTATTTCTGAGGATCCGTCCTTCTACCCTTCTTATATAAAGGCGTCACCTGCGCTTTATTCCAGTCGCTCGGGACTTCACGTTGGCCTAGAGATTCGCGATAAATGCAAGCTAAGTAAGGAGCTGATACAGTAAAGTAGTCTCTGTAAAACCAAATTGGAATCCCATCAGGACCTGGCGATTTATTTATTTGTTACCCATTCATCTGCTTCACAACCCCAGGGATGCATATCACTATGTCCTCCATATGGGAGTCTGTACGAGACTCAAACGGCGGTATGTCTGTACTATCCTCCTGCGTGAAAGATTTCTCAAATGCTAAATTTAAAATTTCAGCTTTCGTTTTGCTGCCATCCGTAGCCAGGCCAGACTGATCAGTGAATAACTGGATGGAAGCCTTCGACCAGCTTACCAGTTTTACGTAAGACCAGAATTTCCTTGGGTTTTCAGCAAGATCTTTTGCTAAGGTATGACGGTGGTAGTGGTCGTATGCTTCGCGCATCGCTCTTTTTACAGCAGAACGAATCTGTACTAACTTTTGCCTGTCCTCATTATTCCGATCTTTCTTCTACCGCGAGTGCAACTGTCTCTGCTTCTTGAGCATTCTCCGAATTGCGCTGTTAATTCTTCTGCACGAAGATTTAGGGAAACGTAAACTTAATGCAAAACTAGTCCCTCACACTGACAGAAGAACAGAAAGAGAAAAGACGAAGAATTTCTTCTCAACTGATAGATAGAACGAGACGTGATTCCATATTTCTGTCAAAGATTATTGCTGGGGACGAAAGTTGATGCTACAAGTATGACCCCCATATGAAGCGCCAAAGTGCTGAATGGTGGAGTCCTGGATCACCAGCCTCGAAAAAAATCAAACGATAACCTCCGAGAACAAATACAATGTCCATCTCATTCTTTGATAGTAAAAGATTAGCTCACTATGAGTATATGCCTGCAGGTCAAATAGTGAACCAAACTCTTTACATCTAAGTCTTGAAACGTTTGCGACAAGCAATTCGACGTCGCCGTCTTGATTTGTTTCGTTCTCAGGACTGGTTCCTACTGCGTGACAATGCAAGACCCCATACTGCTTTATCTGTTACCGAGTATATGGTCAGACATACTGTTATCGCCGTCCCACATCCGCCAAATTCGCCCGACCTCTCGGCTTGTGAGTTTATCTTGTTCTCGTGGGAGAAAAGATGATTGAAATATTGCAGACATCCAACGGGCTGTGACAAATGAGCTTGCAAGCATCGAAATTGAAAATTAAAGTGTTTGCTTCCAATAACTTCAGAAACATTGCCAACTGCATATAGATAGGCAAGGGGACTACTTCGATAGGAGCTAGGAGCATCGATAGGAAATAGGAGTGACACACACAGTAGTTACGGTTGCTACAAGCTGCACCACAAGTTGGGAAACTGGGCCAAATTTCTAGTAGTTTACTGTCGAGTTGAGATTTTCACATACAAACTTGTAGCAAGATGGCTTAACTTGCTGACAGAATTAGAGCTAACCTCGTGCAAGGAAACATTACACCACACAGTGCTGAATGAGCGACCACATGATCAACCAACAAGAAGCATGAATTCACTCATAAAACACGACAGAATAGCGAAACAATTAAAGGGCCAAAACTGCACCTCCCATCGTGCAATCAAGAGAGGAGGAGGAAAGATCGTTGTCTTCAATTACACCGGTGCCGGGGACAGGAAACCCGATTGCCGGAGGCCACAAGGCAGAAGAGACACTGGTTACGCAAACTTATTACTTAATTATTAAACCTCCCACTAACTTAACTTGCAATTATGCTCGAACAGGCAGTACACGACCTCCGATGGCAAGGATCCACACATCGACCGCGCACGCATCGCCAGTGTACCCAACACGCCACGGTCACGCGACAACACGCTCTGTCACCGGAGATTCTGTATACAAGCAACCCCGCGGGGCGCTCTTCCGTCAACTCGACCCGCTCGTTAATCACAACCGACACACATCACGTGGCGACTCGGTACAACCGACCACACCTGGTCCGCGCTGGCGAGCCACACTGCCCTCTCGTGTCCACCAGACTCTCTGAGCGCACGCCCCTACTTCCGCGCCACCACACGAAGTTACCACCGGTCAAAGATCTCACTTCCTCCATAGCAGTTTCCCGGAAGCAAAAACGCAGCGGGAAAAGACAACCAAGTAGCCACTTAATGACAGACAGACAGGAAAACCAATGCAATCTAAATACAAGGTGTAGCATGAGTCGATACACGGCTCAAGGAGATTATTCGGTAAGTGCAACTTTCTGTTCTTTTTATCTTATCTGAGAAAGGAAGTCTTTGGTGAGCACGAAAATTGCTCCGCCTCCGCCATTCGATACTCGTCTACTCAGGCAAGCTGCCGGTGCCTTCAGATAGCTTGGAAAAACTACTTTTAATGCACAAAAAAGCAGATTAATTTCTTAAACAAAACTACGGGCGAACAGGTCTTGGAAGGCCAAACGGTACGACCGGCCGCCGTGTCATCCTCAGCCCACAAGTGCCACTAGATGCGGATATGGAGGGGCATGTGATCAGCACACCGCTCTCCCGGCCGTATGTCAGTTTACGAGACCGGAGCCGCTACTTCTCAATGAAGTAACTCCTCGGTTTACCTCACAAGGGCTGAGTGCACGCCCAACAGCGCTTAACTTCGTTGATCTGACGGGAACCAGTGTTACCACTGCGGTAAGACCGTTGTCGGATTAAGATTTTTTATTAAATGGTGTACAGCCACGTGACCCCTACCACTGAGAGTTCTTCATTGGATAAACAACCCTGTGGTGTAAAACGCGATTTTAACTTTATTTTACTCTCTCTCTCTCTCTCTCTCTCTGTAACGAGACTAGGCTGTGCAGCTATAGAGACTTGGCTACGTGCTCTAAACGTCTCCGAATATCTCTGCAACTACAGCCCTTTGCACAACGAGAAATTAGGTTCGCGCTAATTAGAATGCTGGAGCGTTAATCTTTGCCGCGCTGTATACTTGCAACGCTTGCCTACTCGTGGCTCATTCCCTTCGTTTGTGATTCACGAAGACTTTTCTAATTTATTGCAGCAATACGTTCTCTAGGGACAGGACTAGCTACTATTTCTCTGCTTTAACACAAACAAGTGAAACATTATCACAAACATAAAAAAACGACAGTAGCATTCTAAAGAGCGAGATATTAAGCGGATGTGAACGACGCAAAAAAAGGTAGAGAACGTTTCGTTGTGTGCAGATGACTAACTATAGAGTTTACATATCTATACAGATTTTCAAAATTTAATGTAGAACTAATACCTTTAAACATATTAAGAACAACAAATGAACTGCTAACTGCAGGGAACATATGGAATTTTAAAAATTTTACAGGAGAGACTAAAAACAGCTTCATACAAAAACTCTAAGGAAAAAATATAGTTTAATTTTTATTAGTTAATTAATTATGTGTTTTGTAAATGCACTCATCCCTTTTTGCAGAAAGTAATGTCGAGAATGAGTTAAAGGCCATATATTTCGAGGATAAAAGTTCATTTTTCATACTTTCCTCGACAGAAATACATTTGAAACGTTATTACTCGTATATCAAAGTAAGTTCAAAGGGTTTGTTGTTAGATATGTGAAAATTTCCTTTCAAAATTTGATCTTTTCTTATGGAATGTAAATTGCACTTCTTTTAATATTATCCAGTTTTAGGATATTTATGGGTAGTTTCGCTTTGTAGGTAATTTCCTTGAGAAGTTCTAGATTCATCTGAGTATTCCTCAAATAAAAGTTAACAGCTCGCATGCCACTGATGCTTATTTTACACTGACCTACACATGGTGTCAGCCTCGTGATGACTGGGTGTTGTGTGATGTCCTTAGGTTAGTTAGGTTTAAGTAGTTCTAAGTTCTAGGGGACTGATGACTATAGATGTTAAGTCCCAAAGTGCTCAGAGCCATTTACACATGGTGTATCTCTTGTATTTGTCAGCACTAATGGTAGTCTTCTTCCCATTTTTGACCTCTGTTTCTTCCTCCTCCGTTGAACTCATTACGAACAGTAATAACTTACTGGTGAAAAGAATAATTCACAGAGTAAATTAATCAAAAACGCTATTCTAATGCACAAGTTTATGTCGTCATTGACACCGACTGCAAACAGAGCGGCTGTATCAAATGCTGTTGATTCACGTGTTTCGAGAGCCATCCGATCAGGGGTGTTAACACACTTGCGCTGGCTACATGAAATATTGTTCAGAGCAAAAATGGAACACATTTTCCCTTCCTGCAGCTAGCGGTGAGTTATATCTGTTGCCAGAAGTGATTTATTGACTGTGGACGAGTTCCGTATCTGCAGTAAACGATGCGCCTACCCATTTGGACTTCTATGATGCAATAAGACGATTTTTTTGACATGTTGCATTACTACAGAATCAACTCATACAGTGCCTCCATAAAGTGACTTGTGTCTTACCTGTACAATGTATGCAAGATTATGCAAAATGTTTTGGACCCAATAACCACTGCTTTTTGTGAATATAAATACTTCTAGGCCAAAATTCATATAACCTACTCAAGAGGTTAACATGTACCAATAATGTTTCACAAGACACGCAACGAAAAATCCTACTGAAGATAGCACATAAAGTTCTGAAACATGTCTGGGTACAACAAAACTATTAAACGATTTCTTGAAAAACGTGGAATTCCTCTCGAGTTTCTGCTTAGCAAGCACGAAAATAAGAAGAGTTACAATAACCAAAATAACGTTAGTTCCCTTGTGTTTTATGTGTTTTGATGTTCTTTTGGATTTGCCCACAGCCAGCTTGCAGATCGTCCGTGTGGTCCAAATTTGTGTAATGTTAAGTTCCCAGGTTTTTCTGTAAAAATACTGCGTCACATTTCTATATCTTTTCAGTAGCATATCCACTTTTACCTGAACTGTCGGATTCTTGTGGTCTAAAGTCTCCCCCTGTGTCCTTCATTAATCAATTGATTGTAATCGGCAGTTGAAATCTCTGTTAGACATCAACCAGCTTGACGTCACCACGGTCCAAGAAGCAGGAGAGGTCAGGTGAGGTCATTTTAATCTGATGGCAGGCAAGACGGTAACAGGCAGAACATTTCGCTTTCACATCCCATTCTAAGTCAATGATCTAAATCTTCCATGTCACCTGCCTCACTGGAGACCTCTATAGAACGCTCTCTGAAAATTCTCTTGCTTGAGAATTTTGTTCTTCTTCCTCGAGCCTTATCTTTCAGGGCACTTTATTTCCCAACGAATTGTCTTGTCACTGACTGGATCCTTTTGCAATGTGACCCAATTAAATATCGACACCGGGTGGCTTCACCATGCCACTTTTGGTTTTAGGGTAGCAACCTTTTATATTTTGCTGCGAGAAACCCCTGGATGAAGGCCGGCGTGCAATAAGTGTTTCAGGCGACGTTTCATTCAGCGTTCCCTCTTCGTTTCCTATCAAGGCACTTGGCAGCGCCCTTATTCAAGTGCTTCTGTGTTTTATGGGTGGCCCAGAAGGCTGCACCTTAACAGCAGATCTGTGTGGGTGTATTGGGAAGGCATTAGAGTTCCCCATTGAAGTGTCTAAGGCCCTCGGTACCATGGCAACGCCCTTCAGCGATCAATTAACATTTAATCAGGACACCTCTTTCAGAGCGGAGAAGAGCACTTGTAAGCCACACCTGTCAGTCGTCTGCGGCTTTGGGGAAGGTCTCACGATACCAAGGCACGGCTTAACTGGAACACTTTTATCTAAAGTATAAAGCTGCGAAGTGTTACAGTTTCTACAGGAAATAATATAACTTTCTTGGCAAATTCCTTTCCGAGATTGATGTCTGAATTATACTCTGTGATACAGGCAAAAGGGAGATTGAGTCAATAATTAAATCAGTGAAGACTAAGGACACTCATGGTTATGATGGAGTGTCTAGCAGAATATTTAAGTACTGTGCTGTACATGTTAGCCCAGTATTTAGCCATATTTGTAATTTTTCCTTTAGGAATGGTCCGTTTCCTGAGCGATTGGTACTCAGCAGTAAAGCCGCTTTATAAAAAGGGGGAAAGGGATAATGCAGATAATTTTAGACCTACGTCTATGCCATCAGTGTTTGCAAAAGCTATTGACAAGGCTGCGTATGTAAGGATAATTGATCATTTCATATCACACTATTTGCTATCAAATGTACTGTTCAGCTTTAGAAGTCGTTTAACAACTGAAAATGCTATATTCTCTTTTCTCTGTGAGGTACTGGATGGGCTAAACAAAAGGTTTCAAACGCTTGGCATACTTTTTGATTTAAGTAAGGCATTTAATTATGTTGATCACAAAATATTGCTCCAGAACTTGGACCATTATGGAATACGTGAAGTAGCTCTCAATTGGTTCACTTCTGACTTCATCAACAGACAGCAAAAGGTCATTATTCACAATGTTAATAACAGCTGTGATGTGGTGTCTGAGTGGGGTACTGTCAAGTGGAGGGTGTCCCAGGGTATAGTGTTGTTGCCACTTTTGTTCCTTATTTATGTAAATAATATGCTCTCTAGTATTACTGGTAACTCTAAAATAGTTCTGTTTGTTGATGACGCTAGCCTGGTAGTAAAGGATGTTGTGTGCAACATTGGTTCGGTTTCAAATAGTGCAGTATATGACCTAAGTTCATGGATTGTAGAAAATAAACTAACGCTAAATCACAGTAAGACTCAGTTCTTACAGTTTCTAACACTCAATTCAACAAAACCTGACGTTTTAATTTCACAGAACGGGCATATGATTAGTGCAACTCAACAGCTGCAATTCCTAGGTGTTCGGATAGATAGTAAGCTGTCGTGGAAAGTCCACGTTCAGGATCGTCTTCAAAGACTTAATACTGTCATTTTTACTATTAGAACGGTATCAGAAGTGAGTGGTCGTTCGACACGAAAATTAGTCTACTTTGCTTATTTTCATTCCCTTATGTCGTATGGTATTATATTTCGGGATAACTCTTCCCATTCTAAAAGGAAATTTTTGGCTCGGAAACGTGCGGTTCAAGCAATAAGTGGTGTAATATCACGGACCTCTTGTCGACCCCTGTTCACGAGTGTGATTATATTGACACTAGCCTCTCAATATATGTATTCCTTACTGTCATCTCTTGTTAACAATCGTAGCTTATTCCCAAAAATAAGCAGCTTTCACTCGGTTAATACCCGGCAGAAATCAAACATGCATTTGGATTGGATTTCCTTAACTCTTGTGCAAAAACGTGTGCAGTGTACTGCTGCATCCATTTTCAATAAGCTACCACTCCAGTCAAAATTCATAGCAGTAATCCACGCGCTTTCAAATCGAAACTGAAGAGTTTCCTTAAGGGTCACTCCTTCTATTCTGTCGAGCAGTTTCTTGAAAAATTAAGCTCATTCTTATTGCCTTTACTTAAACTTATGGAGTGACTTTTTTCGGGTTCATAAACATTAATTTTTATGTGTTATTACTTTTAGGTTCTAATTTCATGTACTGGCACGTTTCATGACCTCGGAGATTTGCTCCTCAATTTGGTCTAACGGAACTTGACGTGTAAATAAAACTAAAATAAATAAGAACAATCAAGATTATATGTCAGGTGGCGACACGGAGAAGCGAGTAGTTCATTCTATTCTCGAGAACCACGATGAAACATTTCTTCTGCTAAAATGGCCAGCTGGTGACCTTCAATTGCCTACACTGTTTTTTTGTCCTTGTGATTACAGCGTGGGTTCCATGCGTCAAAAAAAATTATAATAAATTATTTTCCTTTATGGTACTGTGAAGGGTGCTCTTTATAACATCCGATATTCCTCTCAGACACGTAACTACGCATTTCAACAAAATTTACCTAATCACAGGCTATGAAAGTTGCCTTGTTTTATTCAGACTCAGATAACTGAACGATGCGCTCAGGGAACAATGTAATTGTAAAAGTTATTCAGTATACAATACAATTTTTAGTCATAATAAACATAATCAGCCAGCGTTGGGAAGAAGATTTAAAACAATTGTTGTTGCTACCGCAATATAACATAAGCATGACTCTTCCACGATCCTACAAAACTGTTTTAGTTTCGCCTGAACAGACTGTTGTGAGGCTTATTCTAATATGGTGAACACCAGGGCGCGCTTTCGCAGATAGTGTAAGGAACTTCACACATTCATCTAGCTCCGTTATTTAAATAGAAGGCTCAATGGTCCCGTTCACTGTTCAAGCTTCAAGCGACGCATTCCATGACGGTCGTGGTATTCCAGTTTGCTATCTACTGCAAGATGCTCTACTTCTGTTCAGCTTTCTGACTAATCTAACCACTCGCAGCTTTAACCTACTGCACCCTCCGTAATTTCCTGGAAACGTATGCAGAGGCTCTCCTGAATCTTTACACATACAGTTCAATTTTTGGCCTGAATAATGGTCAACATTCGGATTACCTCCACTGGGATATTTGCCTGAGAAGAACAAAGTTATTCATCTTGCCACTCCTCTTTCATAAGAATGAAACGGATAAACCCATCTAACTGCGATGGTCTGATACTCCTGAAATAATTTACAAAATGGAGTGTTGGTCTCATCGTAGCCTCGCACTTATCATTTGAGTGATATCCTGTATCCATGGGGAGTGTGGTGAGTTTTATTCCGTGATAAACACAAACCTATAATATGGGAGTTCCCTATAGCTCAAATAAAATATCTTCATGATTGGCGCGCATCCAACAGCACACTCATCAACAAAACAGCCAACACAGCAAATCCATGGAGCTCGAGAAATAATTACGATTGGCTAGCTGTCAGTTCCGACTACTCCACTAGGTGAAACACTGTTGCTCGCAACATCACATAACACTACTGATAAACTGGACGCTAGCTGACCACAAGCATGAAATGTGATCCAGGAAGATTTTATCTGTTTTCAAATAATGCAACACTTCAAGTGCATCGACAGTCCAATCCAGCGCTTAATAGTAGCGTGCGAGGGTTGAGTTCTGGTCGAAGATGTTTACCTGATGTTTGGTGGGTACTCTTCGTTCTACGCCGTCAGCCCATTACTTCACGATGTCCACCATGACGGTATTCAGTTGTCGACTGGAGCCTTTCGGAACAGCCCAGTCCAGAGAACGTGTGCAGTGTCGTGTACAGAGGGTGGTGAACCACCACTGGTTTCGGCATCACCTCCTTCTGACTCGAAACGCTCTGAAAGCTTCGCCTCAGTCATTGGCATTTAGTGCGGCAGTCTAACCTAACATTGAGGGACTTTTCAGGAATCGGCCTCATGCGACCAAGTCATTCGGGATATGTGCTACTATCTCAAGGATCTGGATATATAAGACCTCTGAAAAAACAGCCAGGATCGAAACAATACCGTCTTGTCTTCAGAGGCCCAAAGTGATTTTAAGCTTGACACAGTAAAAGAAACCTGCTACTGCAGACTATGATTCTGCAACTCTTCTTTTTGTTAAAGCACATAGCACACTTTTACCGTTGTTTATATGGATGGATGCCAGCAAGGGAATGGCGTCAGTGGTTTAGCTCTTTTCCTTGCTATGTTTCTCAAAGTGCGCCTTAAAAATGTTCAAATGTGTGTGAATTTCTAAGGGACCATACTGCTGAGGTCATCTGTCCCTAGAGTTCCACGCTACTTAAACTATCTTATGCTAAGAACAACACACAAACTACACACACACACACACGCATGCCCGAGGGAGGACTCGAACCTCCGAAGGGAGGGGCTTCGCAGTCAGTGGCATGGCGCCTCTAACCGCGCAGCCACTCCGTACGGCCAGAAACGGTTAACGAATTATGACATAAAGTTATACAGCTCTATGATGTCAGTGGCATTTACGATATTCTAGTGCCTTTGTTATTCTGAATTACAATGTAAAGCTCCTTTGCACATGTATGCTTGTCCAAAGGCACTTTGCATCGTAATTCAGTATGACACAGGCACTGCAATGTCGTATATATACGCCGACACCGGGCAAGCGACTTACAAGTAAAGTGTCTATCCTCTACGAGAATACACATAATGGATGCATGGTTGCTAAATCGTGGTTGATGACATGTGGAAGTTTGGGTCCGACCGAGCGTCGTGCACGGATACCTAAATGTTAAGGCGACCGCTCCCGCCAACCGGAGAAATCGGCAAACGCCTAACACTGACGGATATAGGATATCGCACGATTTATGAAATGGAAACTTTATCCCCGATATCATCTTCCTGCGTCATTGTGGAAGTAATACATATCCGTGCAGCTCATTATCTCATCAACAGGGGCTTGGAACCCTGCATTGGCTGCTATTAAATCACGACGAGAAAAATCAAGAATTTTCGATAACCGACCCGGCATAACATTGGTCTAGTATAGTTTTTCAGTGAGTAACGTCTGGCCGCACTATTAGGAAACATAGCCTACAGCTGTGAGGGCTACTCTGCGATTTTCGACACAGGAAATTTGAGTATGGTGATGTCTATATGCAAATCATTGCGCATGTGTGATTCCGCGCCTGCGCATTCTTCACGCACCTTTTCTATATACAGGTGCGTCGATGTGCGCATACCTTCAACCGTACCCAGTCACAAGAAAGGTTCAACCAGCTGAAGACGTCGGACAGATTTTCCGAGGAAATATTGCGGAATTTGTACAACCTCATCCTGCAGCAAACCCGGCAACGCTATTTATAAGAATACCTATGTTCGAAACCTTTACGTTCCTGGTTTTACGAACACTGAGGAATCATATCGAACGTGTACAATCCTACTGAATCACCAGATGTTTAAAAAAAACTGACGAAATATGTAGCAGTGGGTTAAATACGACACTCAACAGTCCCTTAATTTTGTAGCTCCAAGAGATCTGTCATTGCGTGTCTATACGTTACATGAAGTAGCTTGCGGATTTACTTCCATATCGAATACATTATCAAGGATAGAGGCGATATTTCGCGGTATTACTATGAGGTCTCGTAGAGACAGGGGTTGTGGTCCAACGAAAGGCGATAGTGACCAAATACAGGAGCAGAATATAGATTCTGCAAGTAAATTTACTGTGATTTTATACCTCTCATGTGCACCAGTCTTCTTGGATAATGAGTGGACGTGACATTGCCGAAGAAGCGCGATACTCTGCTATTGCTTTTCAGTTGCCTTTCCAGTACAGACTGCAAAGTGAGCAGGATAGCCATCTGTTGCTGTCCGTGGCACAGAGCGACGTGTCGAGGTAGGACATAATCAAGTGGCCCGCCGTTCTGGGACAGGCTGTCAGCCAGCCAACCATAGTGGTCAGCGGTCAAGGCTACACCAGTAATTTAGTCAAGTGGTGACTGATTTAGCAGCTCTAGCGAACTAGGAAACGGCAAGTGAGCAACTGTGCGCTCACATACGATTTAGTTGGTAGTCGACTGAGGGATGATTCACAGAGCGAGGACGGACCAGCAAGCCAACAGAACGAGATATTAATCGCACACTTAAAAGAGAATACTGGTCGCTTTGGAGCGTCGTGCAGGTACCAGTTGCCCAGCATCCTTCACTGACGTATGCCATGAGTGTGAAATTATGTGCGTGTGACAATCTTTGTGTGGAATCGGCGGTGAGTTTAACGTGGAGTATTACGGGAGAGCTTGTACCACAACACATGGGCTACCTTAAGATAAGTAGCTTCTTGTCCGTATGAATAAAGAACCCTGTTAACACAAAAGTGCAGGTGCTTTGTAGAAAGAGGACACCGGCCACCGAACAACATCCTCTCCTTGCTTCCCGTGCTACATGTCTCTACAGTGGCAACGACGACACAAAAGTGGTGACGAGGATAATTCAGTGTAGATAAAAGTTAATGAACTAGGCCGACGATTTTGCTTGCTTCTCTAGTATTTCAGCTTGCAGGTGTGATCATTTTGCTAATCTGTTGCTGTGTTCTTGCATGTATACCAGGAGGGATGCCACAGAATTAATCAAATTTCTCTTTTCAGAGGCTTTTTTTTTTTTTTTTTTTTTTTTTTTTTTTTTTTTTTTTTTTTTTTTTTTGCTATAAGGCATTTGTGTATATCATGGCTACCTCGCCCCCTCCACCTCCTGCTTCCACGGCTCAGCCGCAGTGGGCCAATGTGATGGATCAGTTTAAGAACCAACAAATTGCTGCCCAACTAACGATGGTACGCCTCTGTCGCGTCGGCGTGCCAACGGACGAACCAATCAGCCCAACAAATGCCGCCGACCAGTGCACCAATGGTGTGGCAATTTAATGACACCGAAGACGAATGGCTCGAATACCTGACACAGATCAAAGCACATTGTCAAGTTCATCGTGTTCAAGGTGCTGTAAAGCTACAATACTTTCATTCGATTGTGGGGCCCCCAGTGTTCAGGTTAATACAAAAACTATTCCCAACAGCGTCTCCCGACGCACGTGGTTCAAATGGCTCTGAGCACTATGGGACTTAACTTCTGAGGTCATCAGTCCCCTAGAACTTAGATCTGTTTAAACCTAACTAACCTAAGGACATTACACACGTCCATGCCCGAGGCAGGATTCGAACCCGCGACCGTAGCGGTCGCGCGGTTCCAGACTGTAGCGCTTAGAACCGCTCGGCCACCCCGGCCGGCTGTGACAAGGTAATAGCTGTATTAACTCAACACTGTGACCAGCAGGTTCAAGTATCTGCAGCAAGATACCAGTTTTTTCACTAGCAGGAAAAGCCAGAACAGACGTACCGTCAGTGGTACGCAGAATTAACGGATATGACAAGGAATTGTAGATGTAAGTGCAATTGTAGCGACTTTTACAATGATTTACTGGTTAGGGGTGCTATAACATTCAATGTCGCAGATAGTGGAATACTGGAACAGATCTTAAAGTACACTGATCCATCACTTCCCCAAGTATTGCACATATCAGGGCAACATGATTCGGGTGCCATAGCGGCCGATAAGTTTGACCAGGCAGCGATTTGTCGTGTCGAGTCGTCCCTTCCTTGCGACCGCCCTATGCAGCAACAACGACGAGCGCGTACACAGCCGTGAGGACAGCAACGTAGATATGTAAACAGGTCTGCAAATTTAGTGAAGTCTTGCCCCAGATTTTTTGCTCTCCATAAAAAACAGAATTGCCCATCACGTAGCGCAACCTGCTACACGTGTGGCAAACAAGGCCATGATCAAGCCGTTTGCTTCCAACGGCACAAAAACGACATTTTTGCCCGCTCCCAGGTTCTGACAAAAATAAGATTAAGAATGTGCCTCCCTTTCGCCCTAGTGCTGTGCAGTTACGTTCAAACAATTTGTCTCGTTACGAATTTCTGGCCGTCGTGTGAACTTTCAGTTAGAAATAGGTGCCTTAGTAACGTGATTAACTGTGCCACGTACGGACACTTAGGCTCACCACGCCTTTCTAAATCTAGCAAGCACATCACTGCTTACAGCGGACAGAAAATCACATGCTTGGACAGTGTAGTTTGTCTGCAAAAAATGGCTCTGAGCACTATGGGACTTAACTTCTAAGGTCATCAGTCCTCTAGAACTTAGAAATACTTAAACCTAACTAAGCTATGGACATTACACACATCGATGCCCCAGGCAGGATTCAAACCTGCTACCGTAGTGGTCACGCGGTTCCAGACTCTAGCGCTTAGAACCGCTCGGCCACTCAGGCAGGCTAGTGTGTCTGCCACTTACAAATCTAACACTTGGATAGTGAATTTTACTGTCTGAAATCCAGAGACAGAGAGTACATTTTCTTCGATTTGTTGGGACTTAGCATCCACGAGAACGTACTTTCCATATCACCTTATGGTCCAAAAGACAATGTAACTAGCTTACTTAAAGAACCTCCTGAAATATTCTCAGAAGGAATGGGAAAAACGAGTAACTTTGTAGAGCATGTTGCACTGAAAGACAGTGCATAGAATAAGTTTTTTCGGTCTCGCCCCGTTCCAATTGCTTTAGGAGATAAAGCAGCCAGTGGACTGAAAGAATTGCATGAAAACGGTGTAATTACTCCTATTCAACCTAGTCAATGGGCAAATCCTCTCGTTTTGTTTGCTATCTACAGTCAACCCAGAGACAGTAGTTGAAACTTATCCGTTATCTCGTCCAGAGGACCTCATGGACAGGCATGGTGCGTGACGTCACTTTCTAAGACAGAGTTGCGTGATGCCTGCTTGCAAATTCCACTGGAAGAAGAGTCACAGAAAGTGTTTGTTGTAAATACACACTTAGGACAGTTCAAGTATTTGCGTTTGCCCTTCGGCAGTGCTTCCGCACCCACAATTTTTCAACGTTACTTGGAACAGCTGACTGCAAACGAGCGATTTTCTTTTTTTTTTTTTTTTTCAAACTACGTTGACGATATTGTCGTCTCAGATGGTACACCAGAGGAACACATTGCCAATTTGTGCGCTCTTTTGCAAGATATGTCAGAAGCAGGACTCAAGTGTCGCCTCGGAACTACAGTATTTGGTCATGTTGCAACGGTACTTTCGCGTTTTCGTCAATATAGTACCAGAACGTTTAAGTTCTACCACTGTAAAGACGGAAGATTCGCGATTCGGAGTGTCAGAACTTAGCAGTAGTAGCGGCAGGAACTCCACCACCAAATAACGTAGCACTAACACTCCAAACCATCTACTCTCGGAGAGAGATTTTGACAGTGTTCAACCCAATGGTGAAGTATCGAACCATTTTTCTCCGAATCATACAGTTTGGGGGGAAAACAGTGAGAATAATTACTTTTGGACACCTTTTACCAGACAAAGCCTGTTATAACAATAAACTGTTTCCCCTAAAGAAACGGCCGCCAGCCCAAATCGGGCACAGTGTCTACACAAAAAGATAACCTCAATTTTCGACACTGAATAAATAACTACTTTCACTTACTACGGTCACTTCGCAGTTACATTAATCCCACTTTCTGTTACTTATGGAATTTATCACTATACTACAGTAATTATTTAGAGAAGACACACATATGTTTCAACAAGGATACAAAAAAAATATTAAATTGATAGCTATAATTCACATGACCAAAATTATTAGTTAACACAACTAAATTTTATTTCTTTAGGACTGTTATTTGTTAACGTTTTACTAACACCAATATTTGTCTGGCTTTCTTTGTCATGGAGAAGCAACACGAACAATTACTATTAAGATTGTTGCTGTTAAACAATTGTGTTACTTTACTTTCAGAAATACTGTTGGAAACTTATCCTCATGGTCACGCAAAGCGGTGGCCCTTAAACAGATACGTGCCAACTTTAGTATTTAATAATGATTTTCAGAATTTACTACGAAAACAGTACTATTGCCAGTAATTTACTATTATTCAAGCTTCAATAAACATCAGGATACTCGGAATAAATTTGTTTAGGTAAGGACCCTACTGAGGTACATGAAATAGGAAAATTACGGTTAAACACAAAGGTACCTAACTAACCTAAAGACATAACACGCATCCATGCCCGAGGCAGGATTCGAACCTGCGACCGTAGCGGTCACGCGGTTCCATACTGAAGCGCCTAGAACCGCACGGCCAATCCGTGACCTGTCTGTTTCTCGCAATGTGTATGAACTGTAGTCAGTAGTAGGCAAGAGACATACTACGTTCGATTCATATCGAATGTCCCTCAGATCGCTGCTCCATTGCATCGCTTGCGTCGCAAAAATTTACCTTTTGTATAGACTAAAGAGTGTCAAGACGCGTTTCAGAAATTCAAAAATGCCTTGCTTAATGACAGATGTCTAGTGCATTTTGACGCTTCTTCCTACGGAACAGGCGCTGCTCTTCCGCACAGAATTGGTACACAAAACAGACCTACTGCGTTTGCCGGAAAGTTTCTCACTCAAACTCAGTGGAATTATTCTCCAATAGAAAAAGAGGCACTCGCTATTCTGCATGGTAGGACAAAATTCCATCACTATTTGTATGGTCGCAAGTTCCCTGTAATGACAGATCACAAGCCTTTTCAGTCCTTGTTTCATCTTCCAAAGCCGGTTTCTACGCGCACAGCTCAAAAATTGCAACGTTGGGCTTTGTTGCTTTCGCATTATCAGTATGAAATTGTGTACAGACCTACGGCAAAGCATGGCAACGCAGACGCCCTATCTCGCTTCCTATTGGCTCAAACTCTGATTTTGATGCGTGTACCGCATCTTGTTGCCAGATCGATGCGCGGCACTCTGAATTGCTGGAATCTTTTCCCTTGCACTACAGAAAAATTGCACAGGTCGCGGAAGCGGGCCCTGATCTCAAGACATTGTTGCATTACATTCGCGCGTCTTGGCCTCGTTGATTGAAAAGTATCCGGGCCTCAGTTGCGCACCGATACTTTGCACGCTCGCATGACCTACCCAGAATCGGAGAGGAAAGGAATATGTGGAAAACACTGATAAGGAGAAGGGACAGGATGATAGGACATTTGCTAAGACATGAGGGAATGACTTCTATGGTACTAGAGGGAGCTGTAGAGGGCACAAACTGTAGAGGAAGACAGAGATTGGAATACGTCAAGCAAATAATTGAGGACGTAGGTTGCAAGTGCTACTCTGAGATGAAGAGGTTAGCACAGGAAAGGAATTCGTGGCGGGCCGCATCAAACCAGTGAGTAGACTGATGACCAAAAAAAAAAGAAAAATGACCTTTCAGTAAAACAAGGTGTGACTAGTTTAAAATGACAATGGAAAATCACTTTTGCTTAATCCCAAAGTGTTGCAAAATGATGTGTTGCAGTTGTTCCAACGAGGACATCGGGGAAATGTTCGCACTAAACAGTTGGCTCGACGTCTTTCTACACTCCAGGAAATTGAAATAAGAACACCGTTAATTCATTGTACCAGGAAGGGGAAACTTTATTGACACATTCCTGGGGTCAGATACATCACATGATCACACTGACAAAACCACAGGCACATAGACACAGGCAACAGAGGATGCACAATGTCGGCACTAGTACAGTGTATATCCACCTTTAGCAGCAATGCAGGCTTCTGTTCTCCCATGGAGACGATCGTAGAGATGCTGGATGTAGTCCTGTGGAACGGCTTGCCATGCTATTTCCACCTGGCGCCTCAGTTGGACCAGCGTTCGTGCTGGACGTGCAGACCGCGTGAGACGACGCTTCATCCAGTCCCAAACATGCTCAGTGGGGGACAGATCCGGAGATCTTGCTGGCCAGGGTAGTTGACTTACACCTTCTAGAGCACGTTGGGTGGCACGGGATACATGCGGACGTGCATTGTCCTGTTGGTACAGCAAGTTCCCTTGCCGGTCTAGGAATGGTAGAACGATGGGTTCGATGACGGTTTGGATGTACCGTGCACTATTCAGTGTCCCCTCGACGATCACCAGAGGTGTACGGCCAGTGTAGGAGATCGCTCCCCACACCATGATGCCGGGTGTTGGCCCTGTGTGCCTCGGTCGTATGCAGTCCTGATTGTGGCGCTCACCTGCACGGCGCCAAACACGCATACGACCATAATTGGCACCAAGGCAGAAGCGACCCTCATCGCTGAAGACGACACGTCTCCATTCGTCCCTCCACTCACGCCTGTCGCGACACCACTGGAGGCGGGCTGCACGATGTTGGGGCGTGAGCGGAAGACGGCCTAACGGTGTGCCCAGCTTCATGGAGACGGTTGCGAATGGTCCTCGCCGATACCCCAGGAGCAACAGTGTCCCTAATTTACTGGCAAGTGGCGGTGCGGTCCCCTACGGCACTGCGTAGGATCCTACGGTCTTGGCGTGCATCCGTGCGTCGTTGCGGTCCGGTCCCTGGTCGACGGGCACGTGCACCTTCCGCCGACCACTGGCGACAACATCGATGTACTGTGGAGACCTCACGCCCCACGTGTTGAGCAGTTCGGCGGTACGTCCACCCGGCCTCCCGCATGCCCACTATACGCCCTCGCTCAAAGTCCGTCAACTGCACATACGGTTCACGTCCACGGTGTCGCGGCATGCTACCAGTGTTAAAGACTGCGATGGAGCTCCGTATGCCACGGCAAACTGGCTGACACTGACGGCGGCGGTGCACAAATGCTGCGCAGCTAGCGCCATTCGACGGCCAACACCGCGGTTCCTGGTGTGTCCGCTGTGGCGTGCGTGTGATCATTGCTTGTACAGCCCTCTCGCAGTGTCCGGAGCAAGTATGGTGGGTCTGACACACCAGTGTCAATGTGTTCTTTTTTCCATTTCCAGCAGTGTAGTTGGCAGGGTATGGAGGCCCAGATTGAACTGATGACGTCACAGTGTGGCGAATGCGCCGATAACCCGTCTGACCCTCCACAAACTCTCTCAGCTTGGCCTAAGACTCAATCGCCATAGCAACGAGTTCATATTGACTTTGCAGAATCATTTTGGAACACTCGTTGGTTCATAGTGGTAGACTCTTTTAGCACATCACGTAGCACCATTCAAGCGTTGTCCTCCATATTTTGCATAGAAGGTTTGCTAGAAGTACTTGTGTCGGACAATGGACCATCGATCACTTCGCATGACTTTGAACAGTCAGCATTCGTCATCAAACAAATTCTCCGTTTCACCTACAGTCTAAAGGCGAAGCAAAACGCTTTGTACGCACTTTTAAGCAAGCGATGTCCAAGCTTAGCCCCCCCCCCCCTCCCGCCGCACCCCTCCACCCCCCCCCCCCACACACACACACGGGAACAGGCGCTGCAACTCTTTCTCGCCTCCTATTGCCCCCACCCAAAACACGGCCCATCACTGGCAGAACTTCTGAATATCTGCCGCCATAGGACGCTGACGCACCCATCGCAGCATCCGGCGCCGCCAATGGTCCGCAAGTATCGCTTTGAGCAGTGTTAATGGCAACCATGGGCGATGGGAAAGAGGCGTAATCCAGGAACGCATTGGCTCTTTTATTTACTTGATTACAGGTCTTGATGCTGCAGCGCCGCCAACAGAACCAAATTCATGAGTGCCTTTTGTCCCGTGTCTATGCTGCTTTTTTCTCCTCAGATTCAGAGCCTCACGTGACCGCACGGCCTTGGCAGCCACCCGCTGGTGCCACCAGGGCGTCGAAGAAGGGGCTGATGGACGACGCGCCCTCGCCCCCGCCGTCGCCGCTCGCCGACCCCATGGACCTGGACCCTCCATCTCCGTGGCTGTCATCGCCCCAGGAAACGCCCTCAGGCTTGAACGTGTGCCCTAGCAGCAGTTTTCTGGAGGATGTTCCTGTAGCCTTGCAAGCCAGATAGTGGGGTACAGCGTCCTCCACAGTCCCAGCTCCCAGATCATCTCTACATCCTGCATCCTGCCTCCCTCCCCATTGTGAGTCTCAGAATCCCTACATGACAACAGTGCAGCATTCCAGGGGTGAGGGGAGGGGGGATGGGGAAATATGCTGGCGTAATCTTTCGCCAGCACATTGGTCCGCAAAGAGGTTGGAAGAAGATCGATTATAGGCGCTGAATCAAGCGTGCCTTTCAGGAGAGAGGCCAAAGACAGACTCGTTAGCAACGTGCCGCCAACGCCCTCTCGACTGCCAGTATTTAGGTCTCCGCCACGGACCGGACGACCCAGTCAACCACAGTCACCCAGCCCAGTCACAATCGCAGTCTGTTATAGTAACAATCATACTCTAGTATGCATCTGTCAGTTCACATTACCAGCTACGAGAGTGTAGTGTTTATAGTGGGATTTGTCCTCCACCAGCAGTGAGGCTAACGTGGACTGTTACAGAAGTACTTGTACCACAACACACGAACTAATTTAAGATAAGTAGCTTCTCGTTCTTAGGAATAAAGAACACTCTTAATACACGTGTGCATTGCATTGTAGAAAGAGAATACTGGTCACCAAACAATATCCTCTCCTTTCTTCCCTCAGTACAAGTCTATACAGTAGCAACGCCTCTGCTGCAGTTTTGGAACTGGAAGAGTTGTGCCTCTACAGTCGAAATGTGTCACAACTTATACGCCAATTTAGGAGAGTTATATAGACTAAGGGAGTGAAAATATCCTAGACTATAAGGACCAGAGACAAGTATCACGCCTTACCGACGATAATCAGTTTGAAATCCAACAGGAATTACTGCTGTCAGTGGATGCAAGCCAGTCTGAGCAACCTCCGAGCGGACATTGCAAAGGGAACAGAATGCAGTAGGAATCTGGATACCTCACAAGCTGCCACATAAAGCTCCACGTAGTCAGTGGACCAAACATACAGAAACTGCAAACAAGTTGATGACTGGAGTCACGTAGTGAGTGAGGTCACATCAGTCATCTCTTTTGCCTGTTTCCTAATGATGCGAACTCTCGATTGCATCGATGGTCCAATGGGGCGTTCAACGTTCAGTGTGAGGAGGGTGTAGGGCTTTTCGTACTATAACTTTCGCCTTCTCCTTCAGGTCACCATAAAAATCAGTCACGTTGTTTATTCAACCTTCTCGACGACCAAGAGTAATCCCATCTCATCTATCTCCATTATGAGCCGGTTGTCAACATTCCCTATTTCTAAGGTGACAACAATCATGTTCAAATGGATGCACGCACATGTTCCTGGTTTCTTGAACAATCAAACACTCTGCCCTATCTTGACAGCCTCGTTATATCATCCTATGCTAACCCTGTAGCAAATGCGTGAGACTATTTGGAAAAGGGGGCAAACATATCATTCAACCCCCATCAAGTTTGTAATTTTCTGAGAATTTATTATCATTGGCTTCAACTGGGTACAGTATACATGAAGCATCTCCTGGTTGCACCTTTTCAAGAATGAAGACTTTATTAAGGTTAGAGGCGGTGATGCATGATATTTATATGTTGCTAGCATCCCTCAAGGCTGCGAGGAGTGATAGAACCAAGTCCGCAGAGGATTCCCAACAACAAACTTTATTTATCAGTCATCAAAACATCCAATACTGTTAATATCACAGAGACACAGTGATATTACAACTTACTATTTGTTGACCGGCCGCGATGGTCTCGCGGTTCTAGGCGCGCAGTCCGGAACCGTGCGACTGCTATGGTCGCAGGTTCGAATCCTGCCTCGGGCATGGATGTGTGTGATGTCCTTAGGTTAGTTAGGTTTAAGTAGTTCTAAGTTCTAGGGGACTGATGACCACAGCAGTTGAGTCCCATAGTGCTCAGAGCCATTTGAACCATTTTTTACTATTTGTTCAAATAATACACAAAGTCAAAACTCTTTCAAAGCAACAAGCGGAACGTTTAGAAACATATATTTAAATTTAAGATAAACAGCTACGACATCCTTCAATGAAAGATTATTTTTAACTTGGAACTTATGCTTTTGCATATGACAAAACTCAGTTTCAAAGTATAGTTCTATTTATAAAAATAAGACTCTGGAAGAGTTTGAAATCCTTTGAACAATTTATAACACCACTTGATATAACACCATTTGATAATTTTAACAATTTATAACACCAAAACAAGCCATAGTTTTAAATCAAAAGACATTTCTTAATGGTAGAATACATGCATCAATTACGGTCCTGCACAAACGTAGCAGCCATTCGTGGTCGATGACTGTCACCACGTAGTTGTACCGCTCATGTGGCAACGCTTGAGGGGCAGCCCAGCGAGCTTAGAAAACAGCAAGTTCTTTCTATAACATTCCAAACAAACTATTAGAACATGGCCGCTTTAACACCAATTGTGAAACCAGCCAATCTTTTGCATACAAGATATTAAATCAGATATTAACGTACAGCCTTGAAACAGACAATAAGTTCGTAGTTCTTAAAGATACTTGCAATACTTTAAGCACATAAGACATTTTCATTGCAACCGTCAAATAATTTAAGTAGCAGGCTTATTGAAATACTGTAGTAGTTCGAAAAGCAGTAAAACATAGCTCATTATAGGATTAAGATAAAACTACAGCTTTAAAAGTGACTGCATTCTGTACAGAATTACCTGGACAAAAGCTCCACTTTGAGCATCTCCCCATAGAGCTCGATAGTATGTTCCTGTCACAGTTTGATCCTTACTAGGATTATCTGTTCGAACCAAACTATGCCAGTCACAAAAAAGACTTGCTCGATGAAGGTTCGGTCTCTGCCTTTTCCTGCAGCGGTGACTCCACATGTATCCACTGTTTCCTTTGCACCTTCATATCGGGGCAGGTCTCTAGTGAAACATGCAGCACCTGTCAGTGGTAATGAGATCATTTGGGTCAGCCTGATAGCAGGTTGAACATTGTCACTGCTGTCTTGATACGATAAGTTTTTTGAATGTGTCCGACCAGCCGCAGAACCCAGCGAGGGGGCAACCTATGCCATGTTCGAATTACCGTGTAAAATGCAAATGCATATCCATACATACCAGTACGGCAAACAATCTTATCAACAGGGATGCAATTCTGAACTAAGCGCCGCCTGGAATCCAGCAATGGCTGCCCATTAAATCAAAACCCAGAAAGCAAGAACTTGAGATTCATCATGCGGCGCAACCCACTGCTGAGATTTAATTCAGTTTTTAACCACTGGAGCGTCCGGCAGCACAGTCACTGCCCACAGCGCATGCGCGGAAGGCCTTTCCGCGGAATCCAGCAGGAGCACGAAGAGCGCCGCTTTCCTGCAACTGCGAGCGTTTTCCTGCGCACGAGTATTGCCTGGTCCCGACCCGATAAATTTCGCCGACGCCGCGCTATTATCAACAGTTGCGTCTTGCAGTAGTGAGTGCACCAACTACCACCACCGGAAGATGTCGAGCAGTTGCATCGATGGAATACTGTGCGATTTACACAGCAGGATAGAGCGACAAACCTAAGAAGTGTATCCTTCGGGAAAACATGAAGAGTTATTGTGGAAAATGCCGAAAAGGACTGATTTTCAATTTTTCTTCTTTGTCCTCAATTCCGATAAGCCAGTTTCCGATCACTGGGGTCTCCACCTTGATTGCAATACCCAGTTCTTCACAAAGGTATAGTTTGTTGGTTAGTTCTTTGCCGTTCACATATCTTTGATCACACTGAGCCATATGACGGTGCATTATTGCCATCCACCAACGTGTACCTCCAAATAGACAAAATTTCAATTTTTGCGAGGTAGTAATGAAAATTTAACGACTACCTCTTCAACGCTCTGAGTGGCAAGTGTGTTAACTCTATCACTGTGACCCACTTTGTGCAACCTGCTCTCACAGGTGGGTGCCCACTTCAGGCGCCACACAGTAACAGCCGGCGAGTCAATTTCCAGCTTTCAGAGAGCAGGCGGACTGCCGCCCACAGCTCAGCTTGCCAATACACCCGACGCCGCTTCACGGCGCAAAGCACAAAGGGTGCGTTAATCTGCTGTCGGAATTACTGCAATTTAGTTACCCAGGTACTTACTCTCGCTCTTAGTCTTCCCTCGCTGTAACACGCGACTTGTGTGGCTTAAACAATATTAATAATAAAATTGTAACAATAGTAATACTAGCAAAGTTTTGAAGAAAGTACAGTGTCACATGGAGTAAAAATGTGGACACTGACCAAGAAAAAATATATTACATAACTGTGCTAATAGTTATATTAAAATAGACACTGTACATTTTTCAAGTGCAGTGTGCTTTACATCCATAGATTTTTTTCTTGTCAGTTGCACAAAATCAAAACTTATATAGTTTTTACCACAGTCATATAATTTGGTAATAATATGAATGTTATCAGCATTTGTTTCTTTCAAAACAAAGAAAAACAGAAACAAAAACATAATACAACATTCCGCTGAACGAGAGTGTGAGTCCGATATTAGTTCGCAATGATATCAATAACCGATTACTTGAAAATAGCCTGTGGAGTGTATTCATCAGCATTTATATATTTTACTGTCCAAAAACAAAGAAGCATCCCTGGAAAGCTTCTCGAAGCAAAGTACGGAAACGAAAGCCGAATTGTCCAATGTCTTTATGCTCAGTCAAAGCATTTGTATCATATCTCTGGAGTGAGAAAGGACACGCTTAGACTACTAGAGGCACAGGTAGCTCATTCTGTCGATATCATGTTCTGACGATACGGAAAGCTGAAAATGTATAGATATCTTTGTGAGAAAGGACATTATGTCTAGGCATGTGGGTGATGGTAATGACAATGCTGGAAGGACATTCACGTACTTCCGTCTCTAGGATTTGTGAATGCGCAGGAAAGACTACGGATGAAGCCCGTGCAGGGTGGACTTTCTATCCGTGCTGGAAAGCAGATTAAGCAGGCTTGTATGCCAGAGTGCAATGTTGGGGAAAGCAGAACTGCATCCATATACATTATTGCAATAACCTATCCACAGCAGCTACCTATCTGTCTGCCACTATTGATATAGTTAGTTGAAATTGCACGGGTAAGTTCAGTCACGCTTCCTTCTACACCATGCCTGCCATAGTGTCAAGACAGGTTTATACCTAATGCAATGTCTGTTCGATACATGTAATGCGCGATGTAAGAATTTTGCAGTGTAGCGTGGTGACGAACAACCTCCTGGGCTTCTTTCAACCTGTAGTCGATGAAGGGCGGTACTTCAAAAGTAAGCTACACATTACTATGACAGGCCAATTGGCTTTTACAGAATCCTGCACTACACTTCAGTGTGAAACAGATACATGGTACACATAATCAGTAAGTCTCTGTCAACAACGATCTGAATGTTATACCAATAGCTCAATTCTTCGACGATAACAATCCGTTTCTTGATCACGGACCTAAAGCAGAAGGTAATTCGCCGCAATTTTGAGAGTGGTAGTGATGTTCAGTCCCAATGGGGCACAGTTAAGTGGGACATTCCTCAAGGGTCGGTGCTGTGGCCACTGCTGTTTCTTATTTATATAAATGATATGCCTTCTAGTATTATAGGTGATTGAAAAATATTTCTGTTTGCTGATGACACTAGCTTGGTAGTGAAGGATCTTGTGTGTAATAATGAAACATTATCAAATAATGTAGTTCATGAAATAAGTTCGTGGCTTGTGGAAAATAATTTGATGCTGAATCATATTAAGACCCAGTTTTTACAGTTTCTAGCTAACAATTCAACAAGAACCGATATTTTGATCAGACAGAATTGGCATATTATAAGCTTGACGGAACAGTTCAAGTTCCTAGGCGTTCGGATAGATAGTAAGCTGTTTGTGGAAAGCCTATGTTCAGGATTTTGTTCAGAAACTACATGCTGCTTTATTTACCATTAGAACAGTATCTGAAATAAGTGACAGCTCAACACGAAAAGTAGTCTACTTCGCATATTTTCATACGCTTATGTCATATGGTATAATTTTTGAGGTAATTCTTCTGATTCAGAAAGGGTATTTTTGGCTCAAAAACGGGCTGTTCGAGCTGTATGTGGTGTAAGTTCGAGAACCTCTTGTCGACCCCTATTCCATAGTCTGGGAATTCTGGCATTGCCTTCACAGTACATATTTTCTTTAATGCCGTTTGTTGTTAGCAATATTTGCTCATTCCCAAGAGTTAGCAGCTTTCACTCACTTAATGCTAGGCAGAAATCAAATCTGCATGTGGAATTCACTTCCTTGACTCTTGTGCAGAAAGGAGTGCACTATTCTGCTGCTTCCATTTTCAATAAGTTACCACAAGAACTCAAAAATCTGAGCAGTAGCCTAAAACCCTTTTAAGTCTAAACTGAAGAGTTTCCTCTTGGCTCACTCCTTCTATTCTGTCGAGGAACTGCTGGAAGAGCTGAAAAATTAAGCAAATTCGAGTGTTACATTGTTGATTCTCTTTATTTAAATTTACGAATTGTCGCCTGATTACGTTTCTTATATTTCATTTTATCTGTTTCTACTATCGTTATATAATTTCATGTATTGACTCGTTCCGTCACCATGGAGACTTCTCCTTAATTTGGTCCAACGGAACAATAAATAAATAAATCAATAAAGTAAAAAATCGAAAACTGCTGGAGGAAAGTCCTAGTTGGTGGAAAACCTGTGGTTTCTGTGAATCAGTTCCGCCATTGTCTGGACATTTTCGTCTCTGGCCTATGTCAATTCCTTCCAGATTAGCATTACCAACGTATGTGCAGGCTTGGTCAAATTCTTGGCACCATTTCATCGCGGCTTGACACATCAAAGTTTGCACCTCATACCGTCATAATTTCACGGTGAATCTGTCTGTAGTTTAGACGTTTCTCCCCACAACAATCGTACGCTCCTGCGTACTTCAGATTTGCAGTACGTTTCCAGTTGCTGGGTCATTTCATTCGTGCACTATCTTCCACTCGTCAGCCGTATTGCGGCAGAACTGTGACTGTCTGCAGGAAAGCCGGAACACGCTCTCCCTTTTGACAAAGCGCCACTCTTGTTGCACAGTGGCTTTAGCATGATACGACATCTGTAACTTACGATTTGATGTCGCCTCGTGGGATGAAGAATGATAGCGTTGGCTTGAATTCCCTCTATAACAAAACACTTAGCACAACCTCAAATACGCAACGACTATCGTTCACCGGAAATGGCGTATAGAAAGTATGGACATTTAAAGTCTGGAGAACTGGGCAAAAATTACTCCATAAGTCCTCTCGGGAGCAAGACCAGCGCTTTAATCAGTGCGTCTCCTCCATATGGGTTTGAAAGGGGAAGCACATATGAAAGAGTCGAGTTTCTAAAACTTGTTTCCTGGTCATTAATAGCTGATACTTACCCCATAAGATGTATGGAGCCTTCCAACACCATAATTTTCCAAACACGACGGAAAAAGTAGTGTCAGGCTAATAAAACACCATTACAAATTAATGCCTGAATTGGTATGGTTGCAGACATGATAGCTTGCGAGACGTGGAAGGGAGCAAGACGTGGATCAAATTCAAGCACCGGATAAACAACTGTTGACCTTTTGAACCAGCTAACCAAGGTACACTTTGTAGACGGTTTTCCAAGGTCGTTTTTGGAAATCCCGCGCTGGTTGCTTGTAATAGCCTAACAAAATGGGACACACAAACAGTTAAATACGATAACTCACAAGTTTACACGACTGTCAGACAGAAAACGCATGCGAGTTCTCTCCCTAAAATTAACTGACAGCAAGGGCATCCTGCGCCAAAGTTAATACAAACAGAAATTTGCCAAATCGTGGAAATGTTCAAATGTGTGTGAATTCCTAAGGGATCAAACTGCTGAGGTCATCTACTTTAACTAGCTTGAAACAACTTTTGCTAAGAATAGTACATACATCCATGTCCGATGGAGGACTCAAACCTCTGGCTGGAGGGGCCGCGCAATCCGTGACATGGCGCCTATAACCGCGCTGCCACACCGCTCGGCCGAATCGTGGAGACAGTAGACTGTATTACAGAATAAATACTACAAAAGAATGACTGAAAATTGTAGCTATTGAATTCCAGCAATCGAAGAGACGAGTTCAAGGAACAAAACTGGAAAATCTCTTGTGGAGCTGTTGCATTTGGTGTCATTCCAAGTTTAGTGCTTAACGTTCCGTTGACGACGACAACATCAACGATGGACTAGATGCTCAGTTTGGGGAAGCCTGGGGGAAAAAAACCGGCCGTTACGTCTTCAAATGAATCATCCCGGAATTTGCCTTTAGTGACATAGGTAAATGGTTGAAATGGCTCTGAGCACTATAGGACTTATCTTCTAAGGTCATCAGTCCCCTATAACTTAGAACTACTTAAACCTAACTTAAGGACATCACACATATCCATGCCCGAGGCAGGATTTGAACCTGCGACCGTAGCAAGCGCGCGGTTCCAGACTGTAGCGCCTAGAACCTCTCGGCTACTTCATCCGATCATAGGTAAATAACGGTAAACCTTCATCCGAATGTCCAGATGGGGTTTTGAATGCCGCCTTCCCAAATGCGAGTCTAATGTCATATCATTGCGACCATTCCCGATAAGAAGCTGTACGAAGAATGGAAGAGTGTGGAAGCGAGCTGTCGGGCTGCAGCCTTTCTATTCGTTGGGCAAACACACGACGGACCCCGTCAACATAAAAATGTAACGAAGGTGTACTGTGTGATCAAAAGTATCCGGACACCTGGCTGAAAATGGCGTACAAGTTCGTGGCGCCCTCCATCGGTAATGCTGGAATTCAGTATGGCGTTGGCCCACCCTTAGCCTTGATGACAGCTTCCACTCTCGCAGGCATACGTTCAGTCAGGTGCTAGAAGGTTTCTTTGGGAATGGCAGTCCATTCTTCACGAAGAGCTCCACTGAGGAGAAGGCCTGGCACGGAGTCTGGGTTCCAAAACATCCCAAAGGTGTTGCATAGTTTTCAGGTCTGGACTCTATGCAGGCCAGTCCATTACAGGGATGTTTCTGTCATGTAACGGCTCCACCACAGACGGTGAATTACGAACAAGGGCTAGGTCGTGTTGAAAGATGCAATCGCCATCCCCGAAATGCTCTTCAACAGTGGAAACCAGGAAGGTGCTTAAAACATAAACGTTGGCCTGTGCTGTGATAGTACCACGCAAAACAACAAGGGGTGCATGCCCACTCCATGAAAAGCGCGACCACACCATAACATCACCGCCTCCGAATTTTACTGCTGGCACTACACACGCTGGCAGATGACGTTCACTGTGCATCTGACATACCCAAGCCCTGTCATCAGATCGCCAAATTGTGTACCGTGATTCTCCACTCCATACAACGTTTTTCCACTGTTCAGTCGTCCAATGTTTATGCTCTTTACACCACGCGAGGCGTCATTTGGCATTTACCGGCGTCATGTGTGGTGGATGACCAGCCGCCCGAATATGAAATCCAAGTTTTCTCACCTCCCACCTAGTTGTCACAGTACTTTTTGTGGATCTTTATGCAGTTTGGAATTCCTGTGTGATGGTCTGGATAGGTGACTGCCTATTATTCATTATGACTTCAACTGTCGGCGGTCTCTGTCAGTCAACAAACAAGGTCGGCCTGTACTTTGTGCTGTCCGTGCCCTTCACGTTTCCACTTCACTATCAAATCGGAAACAGTGGACCTAGGGATGTTTAGGAGTGTGTAAATCTCGCGTACCGACGTATGACACAAGTGACACCCAAACACCTGATCTCGTTCGAAATCCCTGAGTTCCACAGAGCCCCCCATTCTGCTCTCTCACGATATCTAACGGCTAATGAGGTCGCTGATGTAGAGTACCTGGAAGTAGGCGGCAGCACAATGCACCTAATATGAAAACCGAATTTTTTTGGGGTAGTCCGGATACTTTTGATCACATTGTGTAAGTGTTCACATGGCACATTAATAGGAAACCATAATCAAATCCACCCTTGTAAAAAGTAACACCCGTCGTACGGGATAATGAACACATGAAGGAAATGGTAACTCCCGAGACAGCTGCAGTATCTGCTTCCGACGTGCATATGTCGCTGGATTGCGGATTGCGTAGTATAGGTAATGGCAGTTACCACTCATGTTGTGGAGTCCGACGAGTCTACATCTCCGAGTCGTTGTCAGTCTTCTAATGACACTTCGAGAGTGACAGTAGTACTCAACTCCCATTTCTTCAACACAATTTTGGCACTTGCGCGTTGGAGGTGGTGTACTTACGGCGAGTGCACACATCGTAATTATTTCAGATAGTGTCGCAATACACGATAATTTTAGATAAATTATAGTTTAATTACAGTCATTGTGAATGACCGAGAATGGCATAAGAGTTAGAACAATTAATCTAAATTCCTGATGAACCCTTTACTGCACGTCCCAGAAAATTTCTCTCACACAACACGTATTCGTAAATAATAACTTGCAAATTTTCTGTGTTTGCCACTGTGCAATACTTTTGAGAATTTTTATTTTTCTATCTTAACTCGGGAGACTCGTCTGATGTATTTCCACGCTGTTCTATCCTATCTAAGGCCTTGCATCTGTATATAACCTCTGCAACCCACATATATTTTAAACTGCTTGTTGTATTTAGGCGTCGGTCTGGCTCTATAACTTTTACCCATCAAACTTCCTTCCGCTGCCAAACTGACGATATATTGATAACACAGTATGCGTTGAACTGTTCGATAAATTTTTTATATTCTGTTATTGGCAACACTGATTATCGTCCATACTTCACTTTCGTATACGGGTACACAACAGACGAATGCCTTGAAGAAAGCCTTCCTGCACATTTGTATCCGACGTTAACAAGAACGATATTTTGCTATTGTCAGTCTGCAATTTATATCCTCTCCGCACGTGCCATATTTAGTGCCAAACACAAAATCCCATTTACTAGCACTACCAAGTTGACGATTCCCTGATGCTTTCGTTTTGTCCCATCAGCCAATCCCCTCATTTAGTCAAGTGGCGCAATAAATTTCTTTTTTCCCAACTCGATTCAGTACCTTATCACTAATTACTCGATCTACCCATCTAATCTTCAGCAATATTCTGTAGTACCACATTCAAAAAGCTTCCATTCTCTTCTAGTCCGAGCGCATTATCGTTCATTTATCTCTTCCGTGCAAAACTGCTCCTCATACAAATAACCTTAACTTTTATTTACAACAGCCAGTATGGATTTTATATTCTCTCTGCTTTGGCCATCACTAGTTCTCTTTCCAATCAAACAACAGAACTTAGCTAGTATTTTTAGTGCCACATTTCCTAGTGAAGTTTCCCCAGCATCTCTGATTTAATTCGACTACCTTTCATTACCTTTGTTTTACTTCTTTTGGTGTTCATATAAACACTTTTCAAGACATCATCCATTCCGTTCAGTACCCATACAAGCCCTCTGGCCTCTCTGAGATAATTACATTGCCATCAAGAAACCTTAAATTGTAGATGTGTTTCCATTCAAAAACCGAATCAGTAACTCTTCATTCGTTAATCGAACTATCATCAAATAGTTACTCTTCTTCCGTACCATCACATTTGAAAAACTTCTGTTCTATTCTTGTCAAAGTTGATTGTCCATTTCAAATTTCAGATGAATAACTTCTGAAAACACTTCCTGAACTTTAATCGATTTTCCAAATTTTTATTTGGTTTACTTTATTCCTTGCTGTATGTATAAAGTGATTAACATTTGGGATAGGCTACAACCTTGTGTCATTCGCTTCTCAGCTGCTGCTTCCATTTGACGTTCCTCGAATTTTATAACTGCAGTTGGATTTCTGTTCAAGTTGTGGATGACGTTCCATGTATTTATCCATGATACTTTCAGCACTTCGAAGAGTATAGTCCAATCAACATTGTGAGACGTTTTCTATAAATCTTTAAACTCGTGAAACGTCGGTTAGCCTTCCTTCTGTCATAAGTCGTACAATCAGAACAGTCTACTGTGTACCTACATTTTTTCCGAACTAATTCAGGTACTTCCATAAACATATCGGTACAGTTAGTTAACACTACTGATCTTTGCGTGCCTCAATAATGACGAAATGGTAAAGAAATTTAGACCAACCTCCATCCATATTACACTCCTGGAAATTGAAATAAGAACACCGTGAATTCATTGTCCCAGAAAGGGGAAACTTTATTGACACATTCCTGGGGTCAGATACATCACATGATCATACTGACAGAACCACAGGCACATAGACACAGGCAACAGAGCATGCACAATGTCGGCACTAGTACAGTGTACATCCACCTTTCGCAGCAATGCAGGCTGCTATTCTCCCATGGAGACGATCGTAGAGATGCTGGATGTAGTCCTGTGGAACGGTTTGCCATGCCATTTCCACCTGGCGCCTCAGTTGGACCAGCGTTCGTGCTGGACGTGCAGACCGCGTGAGACGACGCTTCATCCAATCCCAAACATGCTCAATGGGCGACAGATCCTGACATCTTGCTGGCCAGGGTAGTTGACTTACACCTTCTACAGCACGTTGGGTGGCACGGGATACATGCGAACGTGCATTGTCCTGTTGGAACAGCTAGTTCCCTTGCCGGTCTAGGAATGGTAGAACGATGGGTTCGATGACGGTTTGGATGTACCGTAAATTATTCAGTGTCCCCTCGACGATCACCAGAGGTGTACGGCCAGTGTAGGAGATCGCTCCCCACACCATGATGCCGTGTGTTGGCCCTGTGTGCCTCGGTCGTATGCAGTCCTGATTGTGGCGCTCACCTGCACGGCACCAAACACGCATACGACCATCGTTGGCACCAAGGCAGAAGCGACTCTCGTCGCTGAAGACGACACGTCTCCATGCGTCCCTCCATTCACGCCTGTCGCGACACCACTGGAGGCGGGCTGCACGATGTTGGGGCGTGAGCGGAAGACGGCCTAACGGCGTGCGGGACCGTAGCCCAGCTTCATGGAGACGGTTGCGAATGGTCCTCGCCGATACCCCAGGAGCAACAGTGTCCCTAATTTGCTTGGAAGTGGCGGTGCGGTCCCCTACGGCACTCCCTAGGATCCTACGGTCTTGGCGTGCATCCGTGCGTCGCTGCGGTCCGGTCCCAGGTCGACGGGCACGTGCACCTTCCGCCGACCACTGGCGACAACATCGATGTACTGTGGAGACCTCACGCCCCACGTGTTGAGCAATTCGGCGGTACGTCCACCCGGCCTCCCGCATGCCCACTATACGCCCTCGCTCAAAGTCCGTCAACTGCACATACGGTTCACGTCCACGCTGTCGCGGCATGCTACCAGTGTTAAAGACTGCGATGGAGCTCCGTATGCCACGGCAAACTGGCTGACACTGACGGCGGCGGTGCACAAATGCTGCGCAGCTAGCGCCATTCGACGGCCAACACCGCCGTTCCTGGTGTGTCCGCTGTGCCGTGCGTGTGATCATTGCTTGTACAGCCCTCTCGCAGTGTCCGGAGCAAGTATGGTGGGTCTGACACACCGGTGTCAATGTGTTCTTTTTTCCATTTCCGGGAGTGTATATTAATTGTAGATATCTTCTGCATTTCGATTCACCATTTTCTTTAATGGCAGCGGGTGGCTTCTCTACAAAAGTAAATGTTACAAGCTATCATCTTTTCTTAAAATTACATGAAAATGAAATGACGTCCTATCTCGATTGCGGAACGACCATCAGCCCTTGTCACCAGGCGGACTAGCTGACACGACACCGCGTCATTGTCAGCAACACGAGAATGATCCCTAACTCGAAAACTTACAAGCAGCTTGGAGCCTCTTAGTAAACCAGAGTGTTGTGCGTAAGAGTAGAATTCAGTACGTCTACTGAGGTCGTTATTGGTACTCCTACAACACTCAAAGATGCTGAGACAATTTTATTTATGGCATTCGAGGCATACGAAGACTTTAAAACTCAAAAATAGATTCCCAGTGCCGTCTTTCTGAAAATCCTTCAAGTTTTATTTTCTCTTTGGACTGGGCGCTAGCAGAAACTTACACAAAACTGGAAGAATAACCCTCACTCCTCATGTCTGAATCCGAGACTGGGTAGGAAATGGGACTTAACATCTGAGGTCATCAGTCCCCTATAACTTAGAACTACTTAAACCTTACTAATCTAAGGACATTACACACATCCATGTCCGAGGCGGAATTCGAACGTGCGATCGTAGCAGTCACGCGGTTCCGGACTGCAGCGCCTAGAACCGCTCGGACAGCAAGGCCGGCGAGAGAATAGGTAGAGTCGAGGTAAGAGCTATTCATGCCACTGGACAGTATCTTGAAGAGATAGATCATGTTCTCCAGCACAGGAGAGAATATAAGACTAGGGATGAAGTATTTGACGCAAGTGAGATATGCAACAGCATGTTGCGTAACGATTTTCTGATTCCCGTGGATCTCTGGGACGAAATTTTCCGCCACATAGACAGACTTTGGAAAGCGCCCCACGAACTTCCAGGACTCTGAAACCAAGAAACCAATGAGAGAATTTTACAATCTCTATGACTGGAGTAAAGATCTACGTTTCCTTGTCATTTCACGAAGGAATGGGATGTCTACACCGCGGTTCGTGTCATATGACGAACACCAATGGCTGATAAGAAGTCCATAGATGTAAGATTGGCAGCTGAGAAAGGAATGGAAAGAGTAATCAAAAGAACGTCAAGTTGTCTTCGTGAAGAAACGAAAGGAAACTTTTCCCCACTGAACGAAAAAACACGAGCTTTACGATTTATTCTCGACAGAAGACGAGTTTGTATAACTGACCTGTAATATTTTAATTTATTTCATAACAAGGAGATTATGGTACTTTTCTCTGCTGGTTTGTGTTAATATTTCATGAGTTTCAGTTAGACATTCTTCACAGCACAGAGAAATGTGTGCCAGCGTTCAACAATATCTCTGCGCATCCCTTGATTTTGACCAAGACTGCACGTTATGAATTGCTTCTCACTCATATTAGTATTAATTAATTTCTCTCGTTACAAAAACAGACTAATTTTTTCTCAAGCCAAAGTGGCTGAGTAGTTTCGGCTTCTGGGGCTGCGCTTAAAATATAATTACTGAATGAATGATCTACGCTGAGTAACCTAATAAAACACCGGGCATCATCAGTTTATTTCATAACAAGGAGATTATGGTACTTTTCTCTGCTGGTTTGTGTTAATATTTCATGAGTTTCAGTTAGACATTCTTCACAGCACAGAGAAATGTGTGCCAGCGTTCAACAATATCTCTGCGCATCCCTTGATTTTGACCAAGACTGCACGTTATGAATTGCTTCTCACTCATATTAGTATTAATTAATTTCTCTCGTTACAAAAACAGACTAATTTTTTCTCAAGCCAAAGTGGCTGAGTAGTTTCGGCTTCTGGGGCTGCGCTTAAAATATAATTACTGAATGAATGATCTACGCTGAGTAACCTAATAAAACACCGGGCATCATCAACAAATAAACTCTGTGCAAGTTCCAGTAAACGGAAGATAGAAGTAGTGACTATTCAAGCTGTAAATAAATTAATACCGTTACGCAAGACCACACAAGCTTCCGCTAGTTCAATTACAGTGACCACGTTTAACCTAAGATATTGCCGGATAATAAATGGCAGGAATCGACGTACAGTAGAGTTGAGCGATCCTTGAAATAACTATTATTTCAATGAGAAGTTACACTTACATTCATCACAGCAAAGGCAGCGATCGTATGGACCACAATATCAGACCAGATAAGGTAAAACAAAGATAAAGGACCACTCATTGTGGTGTAATAGCATAGATAGTATAACATGAAAAACTGAGAGCACCATCTCCATACTGTATATTTATTCTTAGACAAATATGACACTTTACATAAATTATGAACACTGTAAACTACATTTATTTTCTTCATACGTATGTAAAGTTATTTGAAAAATGAGAATATTTCTTGAATTATTTAACGTTTCTAAAAGAGGCGTCACATGTTTGACGTTTCTGACGAGGGGGTCTTGAAGGCCAAGTGTAAAATTATTTGCAGAATGTACTGATATGATGTGGAAGAGTTGTAAGCAGAAATTTCCGACTCCTGGATAGTGTTACGTTGCTGCGATTGCTTCAGATGAAAAGAACTTCTATAATTCTTTGTTAGATACAGAGACGAAAGCACCGTCTCGAAATTAAGAGTGGCCGTGCAAATCACGCAGACAGCCGATGCCTCCATCGTTAGCTTCGAAGGTCTCTTGTATGAAACGGAAACTTATTTCATATCTGGAAGCATCTGACGGACAAAGTGGGCTCAGCGACCTTGCTCTGCTTAGTATTTAAAGCGAGGAGTCAGCCATATTTAAACTGGGTGGAGAGATAGTTTAATCTGCAGCAGAAAAAGTACTAAAGATGTTTTTGTTCTGTCGGACACGTGAGTAAGAATTCAGTGGCAACTCTAGGTCAGATACACACTTCGGCCAGTTCTCAGGCTGCGGCGGTGGCGTGGCCAGTGCTGCTGTGAGGACAAAGATGTGATGCTCTTTCAGCGTTTGCAGAGCCCACGCAATCTCGTCAGCTCATCTCTCTCTCTCTCTCTCTCTCTCTCTCTCTCTCCAGAACTATGGAGCTGAAGGGTTTCAGATTAAATCCCCAGCATGCTTAATTTTTTGGACAAACACAAAAATGCCAACCTGCCCACATCAGTGACACGAGGGTCTCCACTTGGGTTGCAAGTACAAGCAGATGCTGAAGATAGGACTAGAATTCGATGACGACCACAGACTGAAGCGCTCTCATTTTGATCTTTAGAGGTTACATGGTCTTGATAGCCGCAACTGATCAGTACTCAATGGCAGCGGAATGTATCAGCACGGGTTCCTCTAAAGTGCTTAACCTCCTGCAGCTAATAGGAAAGAAAAAGAGATCAGTGGTTATTGCAGGACAATTTGGACTGCCTTGCTAGTGACATTGGTCACAAAAATAACGCTGTAAGTGAAACGTGTTTAGCAAGAAGACTGTAAAATTGAAACTTCCTGGAAAAATTAAAACTGTGTGCCTGACCGAGACTCGATGTCGGTACCTTTGCATTTCGCAGGCAAGTGCTCTATCATCTGAGCTGCCCAAGCACGACTCACGACCCGTCCTCACACCTTTAATTCCACCAGTACCTCGTCTCCTACCTTCCAAACTTCACAGAAGCTCTCCTGCATATCTTGCAGAAGTAGCACTCCTGGAAGAAAGAATATTGCGGAGACATGGCTTAGCCACAGCCTGGGGGATGTTTCCAGAATGAGATTTTCACTTTGCAACGGAGTAGCACTTGCCCGCTAAAGGAAAAGGTCCCGGGTTCGTGTCTCGGTCCGGCACACAGTTTTAATCTACCAGGAAGTTTCATATCAGCGTACACATCGCTGCAGAGTGAAAATCTCATTCTGAGAATGTAAACTTGCTTACTCCCGTTACAGAACCGCTTTCTAACAATATTATGGTCATTTACTTCTGTGATCGAATGAACTGAATAGAACTATTAGAAACGTGACGTCGTGTAAATGTTAAAGAAGGAAATACGTCTGTCATTTAGCAGTTATCTACACGATAAATTCTCCAATTTTATCTCTGCTACACATGATGCCATACCGAGGCTACCATTTCTTCTACACAGGAACGACAACGTGACAGAAAGACAAATATTCGAAAATGTCACCAAGAAGTTACTGGAAACCGTTTCGACGAAACATCAGAAACCTGTGTGGTAACAAACTATCTTGTGTGAGGGTCAAACACAGCCCTAAGCAGACATTTTGAATAACAACCACTTCCCTGCTCGTGTAAATAATTTGATGACCGGTTTCGTAGCTTAGAAGCTGCATCATTAGGTTGGGACTGTCACATTAGAAAAACTGTTCGCTATAATTCTGGTCAAATACACTCCTGGAAAATGAAATAAAAACACCATGAATTCATTGTCCCAGGAAGGGGAAACTTTATTGACACATTCCTGGGGTCAGATACATCACATGATCATACTGACAGAACCACAGGCACATAGACACAGGCAACAGAGCATGCACAATGTCGGCACTAGTACAGTGTATATCCACCTTTCGCAGCAATGCTGGCTGCTATTCTCCCATGGAGACGATCGTAGAGATGCTGGATGTAGTCGTGTGGAACGGCTTGCCATGCCATTTCCACCTGGCGCCTCAGTTGGACCAGCGTTCGTGCTGGACGTGCAGACCGCGTGAGACGACGCTTCATCCAATCCCAAACATGCTCAATGGGGGACAGATACGGAGATCTTGCTGGCCAGGGTAGTTGACTTACACCTTTTAGAGCACGTTGGGTGGCACGGGATACATGCGGAAGTGCATTGTCCTGTTGGAACAGCAAGTTCCCTTGCCGGTCTAGGAATGGTAGAACGATGGGTTCGATGACGGTTTGGATGTACCGTGCACTATTCAGTGTCCTCTCGACGATCACCAGAGGTGTACGGCCAGTGTAGGAGATCGCTCCCCACACCATGATGCCGGGTGTTGGCGCTGTGTGCCTCGGTCGTATGCAGTCATGATTGTGGCGCTCACCTGCACTGCGCCAAACACGCATACGACCATCATTGGCACCAAGGCAGAAGCGACTCTCATCGCTGAAGACGACACGTCTCCATTCGTCCCTCCATTCACGCCTGTCGCGACACCACTGGAGGCGGGCTGCACGATGTTGGGGCGTGAGCGGAAGACGGCCTAACTGTGTGCGGGACCGTAGCCCAGCTTCATGGAGACGGTTGCGAATGGTCCTCGCCGATACCCCAAGAGCAGCAGTGTCCCTAATTTGATGGGAAGTGGCGGTGCGGTCCCCTACGGCACTGCGTAGGATCCTACGGTCTTGGCGTGCATCCGTGCGTCGCTGCGGTCCGGTCCCAGGTCGACGGGCACGTGCACCTTCCGCCGACCACTGGCGACAACATCGATGTACTGTGGAGACCTCACGCCCCATGTGTTGAGCAATTCGGTGGTACGTCCACCTGGCCTCCCGCATGCCCACTATACGCCCTCGCTCAAAGTCCGTCAACTGCACATACGGTTCACGTCCACGCTGTCGCGGCATGCTACCAGTGTTAAAGACTGCGATGGAGCTCCGTATGCCACGGCAAACTGGCTGACACTGACGGCGGCGGTGCACAAATGCTGCGCAGCTAGCGCCATTCGACGGCCAACACCGCGGTTCCTGGTGTGTCCGCTGTGCCGTGCGTGTGATCATTGCTTGTACAGCCCTCTCGCAGTGTCCGGAGCAAGTAAGGTGGGTCTGACACACTGGTGTCAATGTGTTCTTTTTTCCATTTCCAGGGGTGTATAGTGAGAAAAAAGCATATTATTTGCATGCTAAATCATGGCATTAAACTTGCAACGTGGACAGGTGTGAAAATTCCCTGTCTATAAATAAATGACACAACTAGCGATTCGTCAGGTAGGCAGAAAACGTGGGTCAGCGATTCCGCAAGCGTCCCATAAAAAATAAGACTGTGTGAATCGACTAGAAATATCCGCCCAACCTAATGTGGCATAAAACCAATAATGGGCAGGACCACCCAGTGAAAAATTAAAAAACGCGTACCATGAATCCCATAGGTCGACAAAAGACCGAATATAACCCGTTACCCAGTGGATCGAGGGTCACAAACCATCAAAGGTGCCTAGAAATTAATAAAAAAAATGTAGATAGTATCGACAAGCACCTGTTTGGTAATAAAAGAAGGTATCAAAACGATAAATGATGGGGAAATTTATGTGCTGCTGAAAATAACGTATTATAAACAGAGTAGTCCACGATGTATGGAGATGTATGCGAGAGACTGCCCACCTGATGATTGAGCGAGAAGTCGTGTCAGTGGTGGAAACCGGGGACACTCATGCGCAGTAATTTGCTCTATTTCTCACTATTGATTGTAACTATATTCGATCAAATTTGTAACGAACGCTTTTCATGGTTTAACAAATGCAATCTGATGATGCGGCTTCTAAGCTACGAAACCGTTCCTTAAATAAACTGCTTACAATAGCACGCAAACGGTTGTTATTCAAGTTGTATATAGTGGAATTGGGTTCAACTAAATGACTTTAGTAATAGACAAGATTCCTGACCTCTTATAGAAACTTTGTGTAGAAGAATATTATTTTACGACACAAGATTCGTTTGAACTTTTAAAAAAAAAAAAAAAATTGTTATCGGTTATCAGACCAAAAATTTGTGTGCAAGGAACTATTATAGAAACAAAAACATAATTTTGAAGAATAATAAGACGGTTGGAACCCACTGCTCCACATGGATTAGCTCCAGTTGTGCATAAAATTTATACATCAAACCACGTGTCCAGGAGCGCATAAAGTACTATTTTTAGAAATAAATTCAGTCATCTGTTGCAAAAAAAAATTTTACTGTGCTTTAGCGGTTTTGACAAATTAATTTGTCATCTGCAGAAGCCTACCAAATTAGGTCAATTATAAATCTTTAAATCCTGGCTATACATTTATGTGGAGCTTAAAGAGTATTTTACAAAAACTTAACTTAGTATTGATTTAACAGATGTCAGTATGTTCTTCATACAAGCATAACGCCGTAGTATACGCAGAAAGGTACATATTGTATTTGAGTGTTTTAAATACAGATTAGCGGTTTACAGTAACTGAATTACATGTATGTATCTGTTGTGCTACCAGCAAGGAACATACACAAACGCATGTATATAAAATATAACCAAGATGTGTTAAGAAGTTGTACACCATAAATTTGAAAAGAAAGAAAACACGACACATAGTTTTAATATATAAAAGGAATGGGCTAATTTTCATACTTTATAAGAGATGATATACAGTTAACACTGGTGGCAAGAATTCATAAAAACCAACATTTGTAGATTATCTCAAAAGAGAGAAACACACACTTCCCCCACCAACCTTTGCCTAAGATGGAAATTTTACACGCTGTTGACAGGGGCTGGAAAAAGAAATTTTCAGAAGAATTTGAAATATACAAACATTTCCACACAAATTCAAAAGATTTGTTGAAAGATCAATTTGCTTTTAAAAAAAAAGGGAACCATTTTGATTGTATACCATCTCTTACAAAATGCGAAAATTAGTCCAGTCCTTTTATTTGTATATTAGAATTATGTGTTTCGTATTCTTTTTTTAAATATACCTAACTCCTTTATATACCTTGGTTATATTTTTATATGTGCTTGTATATATGTTCCTTGCTGCTAGCACACCAGAGACATAAATCTGATTCATTCATTGTAAACTGTCAATCAGTGTTTTAAATAATCACATGCAATAAGTACATTTCTGGACATACCATGGCATTATTCTTCTATCAAGAAGACATTGATATCTGCTAAACCAATACTAAGTAAAGCGTAGTTTACATGATGACATTCGGTTGCGCCACTCGTTGCATGAAATGAGTTGCACGCAAAAGGTTTCATATTTGACTGTCGACACGGCGAAACCAGTATACACTTCATTTTCGTCGTTTTGCGGGTACCTGAGTCGTGTCTGAATTGAAAGTTTTGGTAGCTGCACGTCGCACGAGTTGTGATGGAGTTAAAGCTCGTTGTGTGGAATCGCTGCATAAGAAAAAATAAGAAACGTATTTCTATTCGTGACTGGAAGAAGAACAGGCGTCAGATCGGTTGATCAGCATCCTTGCTGAAATAATTTATAATCGAAGATCCAACAAGTTCTTTCAGCTATCTTAGAATGTCACCCGAACTGTTCACGTTTCTTCTAAGTAGAGTTAATTATGCGATACGGAATAAAAATACTGTAATGCACGAAGCACTGTAGCCAGAACTGAAATTACACATCATACTGCGTGCATGACAATCGAGAGTATTTGGAATGCTGCAAGATACGGTTTCAGTTGGTGATGACGCTTTTTCATTAACATCAATACTTATTAACATTAACAGTAATGATTACTAACATTAACGGAAATAATTATTCGAAGCAGGCTGCATTAAGAAGAGAATGATTTGCAAACTTCTCTCTTGAAGATAGATCTGTACAGTGGCAATATTTCAAAATTCTAGCATATGTGAATGGGGATTACTGTTGCGGCGTTTTAAATAGATGAATATTGAATAAAGAATGCAGTTTCTTCATTTGTACAGCATTCCCTCTTGTCAACAATATTCCTTAACAAAGAGTCAGCCAACTCTAACGATGGGATTTTAGTCTTGTAGACGAGAGCATTGCCACATCTATAATTACTCGCTTGTATTTTTCTTAATTCAGTTGTATATGTGCTCCTAATCCAAAAAATTTTGCCCTGCAGCTCATATATTGTCAAACTATCTATGTTGTGATCGCACATGACAGTCTCAGGAGCAGCAATATGTTGCTTATTTTTGTAATCAGCTTCATTGAAATTCCACAAACACCTATGTAAATCATAGATATCCAAAAAGCAAACATTAGTCTCCATTCCCCACTTCATATTTCAATTTGTCTACACGCAACGAACACACATAACCCCAAAACTCATGCAACTACTACTGGAACAGGCAGAAAGCGTTTACTTTTAGCAACGAGTTGCGCAAATGCGCGGCGCGCATGCGCAGTGGCCAATAGCGTAGTTGCCTGCAACCTAGTGTCGTCGTGTAAACTAGTTACACTTTTTATACTTCACATAAATATACGTCCAAAGTTTAAAGTTTCACAATATCCCAATTTTGTAGGCTTCTGAAGGCCACAAACTAATTTTCAAAACCGGTAAAGCATAACCAAAATTTATTTGAAACTGATAAATGAATTTTATCCTAGAAAAGAGAAGACAGTACCAAGTACCGTGTCTGCACTCATACGGTACACGGCGACATCACAAGAGAGCACCACCAAACAGTCGCTTTTCACGCCAGGCGCCTCGAAGCCACGATCAGCCGCCGCCTAGATGGCGCTCATAAACTGGATCCAATTTACGCTTCCACTACGAAATCGGAGAGTCTGCTCTATCCGCCGCGAGTTTTGTCACCTATCACACGGGGCGCTGATGCCCGAAACCACTTTGTCAACGAGATCGCAGATGCAAGACTATTCCGGACCTCGGCGATAAAGGAAGATGTGCGGACGCACTCAGACGGTTCTTCCACGCTACAGTCCTAGTTTGTAGTTCCAACCGACGCCGATCATCCGCTGTCGCGGTTGTAGCCTACAAGAGGTCGTTGGACTGTTAAACGCCGAGTGTCAAGCGGAAAGTGATATTTCACTCAACTCCGAAATTAGCCTCCCGTAGCCGTTATCGAAAACACTCGGTGACGTTACAGTAAACAGGTGCAGTGGTTGGTAAGGAAAACGGAATACACTGACAGTAGTTTCACGTCAGTTGAGCATATACAAAGAGCCCTTATTAGACACTGACTCACGACAAGCACGCAGAAGAGCCCAACTCCCAAGTGCAATAATATTGTGGCCGACTAATAACTAGTCAGAGCCAAATTATGAGATACAGACGTCCTTACTGATCATATCTGAAATAGATAGTTCACTCTCAAGTAGCTCCTCTCCTATAAATTAATTACTTTTGTAGATTATAAGGAAGCGTAAAGTCTCAAACAAAAGGCTCCACTACAAAGATGATAAATAAGACGAAGTGCAACTATTCTCATTTGTAACTGAAATTATTAAATTCTATTTATTTTTAATTGAAATTTAATTATACTCAATGAATTTAATAGACTTTATGAAAATTAATTATTGTTGGTGAATGGCGTGCTCGTTGACGAGTGAGTGTGTAAGGAGCAATATTTTTGTAAAAGTTAACCGGACTTCGAAATAAAATACGGGCTCGACTTTTTAATCATAAAGTAACTAATCACAGAGCGTTTACAGCACTCTAAAAGTACATCACCAAACCACCCGCTTGTAACTTAATTTAAACGGCCAAAAATTAATTGCCTGATTCATTTAAAACAAGAGAACCTAGAGGTTTTCTGTTTTAAAGAATAAAACGTATTTAAAACGCTCGATTCCAGTTATTACTCACAAAAATGTACATCGAGTGCAACTTACGTTCGTATCGTGCAGGTGACAGAACAAGAAGAAAAAAACAGTCTCTTGTAGAAAACGTCTCAGAACAAATATCGGAGAACAAAGACGGGTATAACATCAACGTGTTAAAGGTAATGACTTCTCTAAGATATTGCCAACCAAAAGAAATAATTTATGGTGTTCACTAAGTAGAATCTGGGTAAAATTGCAAACATTTTAACCGAAATACTATTAGTAAATGTTACGTGGCAGTCAACAAGAAGAAATACCAGTTGATATTGTTACCATCATGTCCCTTCAGGATTATTTAAGTAGGCAGAAGAGTTCACCCTTGCATCTTTATCAAAAGATGTGTTATAACTCTACAGTGTGTTAGGTTAGTAAGAGTATAGGAATTGAATTCCAGTGGCACACATTATTAATGCTAAAGGCGGAGTATTATGTATAATTACTTCAATAAATGCTTATTATTTATGTCGTATTATGCTGATGATATAATTTTTCTAGAGATTATACCCTCTGAGTACATTCAATGACGGCGTGCAACCCAGCTGCATTATATTTGTATATCATTTTCGTATCGTACCAGCAGTGTTAAACTGAGACAGTTACTTTGAACGCTTAACTATTTTGCTGCTCAGATTCCCTGGGTTGCTGAACATTGTACTTTCATAGGGCATTCCATGGACAGCCTCATTCTATTGGGATTTAGTGCTCAAGGAAGCTGTGGAAATACTAGTAACAGACAAGCTTCTCACTCAAACGAAGGTTTCGGGCTCAATAAACCACGGAGACACCTTATTTCACGTCTGAGTTATCAAAGCAAACATTGTCAATGTTCTAAGACTTCGGTGCCTAGCATATGCCACCCACAATAACCAATCACCCAATTAGTAAGAGCTGTGGATTTGCTGGCTCAGCACTTGAGTTGTTTAATTCAGACGCATCAAGTTTAAACTGTGGGTAATGACCCTGTTACCATCGACGTAAGAAATAAGGGGAGATGGCGCTACAGACTTACGCTGTACGTTCTTCTGAAGGAAGTGTCGCCGTGTTAGATGCCCCGAAACATTGCCAGATTGTCGTTTACAAGGAGACCTTTTACCATATCTTTTTGTTTGTAATTTCTGTTGTGTGCACGTGACAGTTGTTTTAAATAGTAAATACCACAGAGAATTATGTAATGTAACAAGGACGCTTTCGTGATCTATTCAAATCCTCTTTTACTGTATTTCCATTGGTAGCTGATAATCTTAACTACAGAAACATTGTTTCTTTACTTACTGGTATTGATTCTTCTAGTTACATTTTCAACTTGCACAAAACAATTTACCGGACCGTAAGTGTGTGATATGGAAAGAATTAAGTAACGCATGCTATCATGAGCTGTGGGTGTCAACAAGGTGAAAGATTCTTGAAATGTCGTAGGAACAGAACTTCATGGAAGTATACCTCCACGCGAAACTAAGCTTTTGTTTCATTAGACTGTCAGTGCTTCCCTGTCCTTTCAGGTTACACATCTTACTTCTAAATTTTACATACGAAGTTCATTTAGTGTGTGGACAATAGTAGCAAATTAACAATACGTTCTGACGGTATTAGGAAGCATTTAAAACAATACCTTCTACATTATTTAGTGCAAAACACCGCACTGCGAACAAAAGAATGTTCTCGATAAGCTATATCCTGTAAAATTGATATTTTACTTCAAGAAATACGTAATTCATTTTTTATTAATGGTAGCCTGGCCTGTGTACCACATACATGTTTCTTATACAGGTGTTCACATTCAGTGTAGTAAACATTTAATGAGTAGCATGTAGTTTCGCACTTGGTTCTCACATAGATTACTGTATCTTTTTAATAGTAGTCTATTTGCTTCATTTCTCAGAATATTTCTTTCCCGAAGCACTCTGTGACAGTTTTTCAGGAATAACCTACCTGATTTAACATTTGAATTTCATTTTGAGGTTTTCAACGTACCAAGTGTACACCAAGCTTCGTGATAAACCTATAATAATACTAGGAGGCCAAGCAACTGCAGCTTTTATTTATTCACTCATCTGTCTTAACGAGATCAGTTTGATAAAATGCACTTGTCAGATTCAATCATTCAGGTAAGTTGTACAATAATTCATATTATGTATGTCTGTCAACATTTAAAGTTTAGTTCTTGATGCCATCTCATAGAGGAATGGAAATACTACAGTATAATGCGGCAAGGTTTGTTTTTGAAAAACTATCAAGGTGATCTAAAATTTGTGCCGAGGTTGTCATGTATTTGAGCAAAACGATTGAAGTCCACTCGTTGCTGGGGAAGAAAGCTGAAGATCCACTTTCTATTTAGAGTTTTTTTCTTCTCTTCGTCTTTCATATTTTAAAGCTGCAGCTTCATGTTACTGGTTTTCCAAATATATTTGCCAGTCACTCATAAATTGTAAACAAAGCTCGAACTGTTACAGTGTTTAGTAATAGGGCAAAGGTAAAAAATTGCCCCACGTTTTGCATCCATAGTAGGCTGGAAAAGCAGTTTTTCTCGGTAAGTTGAGCAGAAACACTCATGTCCTACGGTTACCGAGATTGAGCAAAAAGTTATTTATTAATTTAAATGAAGATGTCAGGAACGTCGAAGAATAAAGTTGAACATTCAAGTTCTGTGCGGAATACAACTATTAGGAAAAGTATTGAGCATATTTCTGATTCTTCAAAAAGATTACTGACCATGAGTCACGTTACAAGTAACGATTGTAAGTGATTACGATTTTGAAGTTCGCAGAATATTCAGTGTATAGAAAGGAATAGATTAATGACGGAATTCAAGCAAATGGCTTCCTGTGATACAGGAAACTCAACTGACTGGACGTATCAGTGTAAATCCTGTGATGTGAAGAAGACGAAAGGAAACGCCAGATTTCGTAAGTCTGTGAGGTGCGTTTTAATATAGAGGCACAAATTCATGTCATAAGATAGCATCACTAATAGATGTGTTATTACTCTTAAAAAGAAATTGGCTACTACAGCGAAAGCACTCGTGGAGAGCAGAGGAAAACATAACACTAGACCAAACAAACTTAAAGGAGAAACCGTATCTAAAGTGCATCGACATCTGCACTCACTGAGAGGCTGCAAATCATATTATAGCGTTCATGATAGGAAACAGTTATATTCACCACAAGAACTCAATAGTTGAAAGTTACACCTGTCATATTCAGAAAAAATTCCTCCAAACCCTGTGTCATACGAACAGTATCGGCTGATTTTGGTTGCTAAGTACAACGTAAGTTTTGGCTACCCCAGACTTGACAAGTTCGACAAATATAGAGCTGACTGTTCTAAGCAGATAAACAAAGAGAAAGATGCAAGTCAGATGTAAACTTTGAATTAGCAGAAACAACATCTAATGACTTAAATGAACTGCATAAGAGAAAAGCAGACCCGTCTTACGAGCTAAAACGTCCAGAAAAGGCTGTCCTGTTTGGGTTACCAGTAGAAGTTACACCTGTCATAATAGAAAAAAAAATCCTCCAAAACCTGTGTCATACGAACTGTATCGACTGATTTTGGTAACTAGTTAAAACATAAGTTTTGGCTACCCCAGACTTGACACATGTGACAAATATAGAACTGACTGTTCTAAACTTTGTTTACAGATAAACAACGAGGAAGATACAACTCCGATGCAAACTATGAATTAGCAGACACAACCAAAGAATCTTCTGCTCCTTAGACTTCAAATTATGTAGCACATCACCGCAGGCAACTATCATTTTCTTCATTCAATATTCATTTGCTTTCTTTTGGGACATCTGTATTTTGTACATATAGCACTTTTCAGCAAAGGACCTGATGATATATTTGTTGAACGACGCCACTTACAAATGAAATTTAATTCCTTTTGCTACGACCAGCACGAGGAATACACGGATAAACGATGCAAGCTGACACTTTTATCCAACAATTTTCACGACTCGAAACAATAAAACGCCTGAAGGTAATGTTTTGCGGGAAAGTAAGATGGCGAACGTCGGCTTCAAATTTTTGACGTCATGACAATGGTCCCTATTTTTATCTCCTTATTGTTACCAACAATGGTACCTTTTAAGCATGTGTGTTTACTCCACATACTCCACAGTACTCAGTTAATTAATTTACAAATCTTGCCAGCGAGTCGCCTTGAGAATGGCTCTAAGGCTCTCAGTCGAAATATCGGAACAAGAAATAATAATATCCCGGATGCCCGCACGCAATTTGACTGAATATTCCCTCCACTGGGAAAACTATTTTTTTTATTGTCTACCTGGGTGTATGTCCCACGGTACCGAGCCTGACGCGGACCATTTTAAATACAAGGCAATACCATCCCTACAGAAACTTCACAGCTTTTGTCACACAGGACTGGAATTCCAGGCTAGGAAGGAAACTCTGAGAAAACACTGTAGCATCTGTGCGAGAATCAACGAGTCGTTCTGTGCGCTCAAAAGAATATAGTTGCACAAAGAGCGTACTACTTTAGATTTTTCATGAACAGTGAAGCAGAAGAAGTAAAGTCGCCAGTCGTTAATTTAGACGAACAGTGGATTCATACAACTTACGCTGTCAATAAATGATACAAAGTGGCAGTGTACGAAGTGTATTGCCAAACAACAGCGGCAGTAAGAGTCTCATTTGTTTTGAATGGAGAGTTTCGTTTCATGTCCATTTATCCTCTATGCCTACAACTGGAAAACGTGCTACTATGTACAATCTAAGAAAAAAATTAAAAATACGTGGAGTGAAGGAAAAACCAAACTTTTGGCATTAAGGAGCACCATCTCTCTCGTATTTATTCCACTGACAAAATTTTGCCATATCATGTAGGATATAAAACCTAAAGAACAGGCTGGAAACATTCCACAGCATAAGATACGAAGTCGTAATACGTCTAGCATCTTCCTATGTAGCTCAAAATATAATGGCTGACGCTTTTGCTTTAGTACCTACCCTGGCGCAAGACTGTGGACGTAAAACGTAACTTCTGCACCTTGTGCGCCAATGCCGCTGCTCTTATATTCAAGCAGCATTTCAGAAGACTTCTCGAGACTCAGACTCTTCACCAGAGAAAAAACTGGCAATAGTCACTGAGAATCTAACCCGGGACTTTCACGTCGTAAACCGAAGACACTTACAACTAGACTACGCCGTCAGTTTCCTTTCACTTAATTTGTTTTAGTGTTGTAACAATAGGAAACTAGAATGACCATTCCAGCTATAAAAGTGAGTGATATTACTGTTCGACAGACGCTATTACGGATGAAGAATCTGAAAATATATTCAAGCAAAGAGCATTACCTTGAATGAAACCACAGACCACGAATCAACATACAGATCTGTGGCAAGTAACAGCGTCACCGGGGAAGGTACAAGGTGGGATATGCAGGTTGTAGAGATGTCCAAGCAGGAATGGTCAGTATTCAGGGATATGTCAGGAACGTTCACATAAAGCAAACAAAGTTGTTTACACTTAAGTAAGATCTCATATCTAATTTCAGATGTTCGTATGAACATATGCCCCTTTCGGATCGGTTTCCGAGATAGAACACATTTAAACTACGTCGTTATTTATTTTCTGTATAATTTACACATGTATAGAGATAGTTAACATTACAACATTTGTTTTGCCGGCCGCGGTGGTCTAGCGGTTCTAGGCGCTCAGTCCGGAGCTGCGCGACTGCTGCGGTCGCAGGTTCCAATCCTGCCTCGGGCATGGATGTGTGTGATATCCTTAGGTTAGTTAGGTTTAAGTAGTTCTAAGTTATAGGGGACTGATGACCACAGATGTTAAGTCCCATAGTGCTCAGAGTCATTTGAACCATTTTTGAACAACATTTGTTTTATAAAGCATCAGATGGAAAATACGTATTTTAACACAGTTATTTAGCATTAAAGTCACAGAACAGCTGTCGTACAGTTCACAATAAACGTTGGAATATCCCACCGTCAACCTCAGTGTATCTGTGTTCCTTGTTTGAGTACCTCTGTTCGTTCCACAGTGAGCAGCGACCATGATGAGACGAAGCAGTCCATCTCGCTTATTCACTTCCCGTTTGAACACGTCAGGCTTCATCCAACCATGTAAAAAAATCTAGTGGCGAAAGGTCTTGTGATCCTGGTAAATATTTAATTCTGCTAGGGAGATACGCCAAGGGTGTCCCACAGGATTCACTTTTGTGTCCAGTTCTGTGCCCCATTAACGTGTTCTCTCTTGTAAAACATTCGGAATAGGGCACACGTCCTCATGAGGTTTTATACTTTAAATAAGCGTCAATTCCTCCAGGGACACCTTGCGTTGTACGCCCTTCTCCTGTTCTTGTTCCAAATGGGCCCATTATTCACCCAGCTCGGAAGAATGTTGTTGGCTCTCCTCTCTCCTTTTTGGGGGGTAAGCAAGACACTTTTGCCATCATGGCAAAGTAATCGGTTCGCTTTGCCTGGTAACACCTTTAACATGAACCAATGAGTTTATTTCAACATTCTCGATGATCAAGTGTTGACCTTTCGTCTACATTTTCGTGGACTTTGAACTATGTATAATGGTCTCCTAAAATGACGACTGTCGTGTTCAAAAAGCTTATTACACGACCTCTTTCACGCTAAAGCACCTGACCGAAATCTCGTAGTTATTCTCTGGTAGTATTTGGAAAAGCTTATCGAATATAGCCGTCAACATCGCTGCGATTTAGTATCTCTATTGGATGTAGTGGCTTCGGGTGCATGTGACATACCTACCTTTGCATCTACATCTACATCTTCATGGATACCCTGAAAATCACATTTAAGTGCATGGCAATCTAGTTGTGCGAGCGTAAAGAACGAATACCTAAATCTTTTTGTAAGAGCTCTGATTTCCCTTATTTTATCATAGTGATCGTTTCTCTGAACGTAGGTCGGCAACAACAAAATATTTTAGCATTCGTAGGAGAAAGTTGGTAATTGGAATTTCGTGAGAAGAACGTTGTGGAGTGTTTTGATGGCCTAAGTGAGACCATTATCGATTCGAGAGGCGGGAACACACGGTATTAGCGTGATGTCTCTTTCGATTAATAACTTTTATTTCGTACGCTTACCTTGCGAAAATATTATGAAATTATGGTTACAGAAATTCGGTCTCCTAAGGAGTCTTACCAACAGGTGTTGCTTCCGTGCACCGCTGGTGGCTGGTAAAGGGAAGAGTGCAAGCGACAGTGCACACAAAGTAGTTGCCGCCTCTCATCGTAGCATGGACTACGCAACACATAAGTAGATATAGAGCAGGAAAGACCGGTGGAATACCGACACCTTAAGAAATTTTTCGTTTTGTTTTAGAATCTGTGACTTCCCTGGAAAAAATCATGACACACTCTGAGACCCAGGAATGTTAGATGTATACGTGTAAAAGAAAAACTGATACATATTGAATACCTTCGAAGCTATATAAACATTTCTCCAAGCCTGCAACCTGTCATTGTTGGCCCTAGCATCGGAAAAATGTGACGCTCTCACAGGGTGAAGCCAACAAAATGAAGCACACACAGAATAAAACTCCTGCTTTAAGAAAATTACACGTTTTATCATCTTCACATGTATCAAAAAATGTACACAGCTTGTTTTCCGAAAATCAAGTTCAAGTTGGAATTAAATTAAACAACTAGAACTCTGTTGATACTTCCGAGCAAATTTCTTCAGGGTATGTGAGCACACTGTCAGTATGTAAAATTCTCCAACGTTTCTACCTCTATTGCAAAACAACTTGCTCAGGCTGTTTTGCAGACTGGTGAATGAGAAAAAAACTTTACTTATTTTACACTTTTGGCCTGATATGGTATTCAGGATAAACAGGAGGTGTGTGAAACTTCCTTGATTGGTGCTTCATTTATTTTTTCCATCGGTGGAAACAGGCGAATGAGAAATCGGACAGCAGTTTTGTGATCTTCAGGAAGGACATTTGCAACAGTCACCAAAATATCGGAGAATTTTACAAGTTGATAATGCAGTCACACACCCTTAAGAATTGTACTGTCAGTGACAAGGGTCGAGGAAGCCTACTCTTACACATGTTGATACTTGTTTGATGGTTTTCTTAAGCTCATTTTAGGATTTCTGATTTTAAAACCAGAAACCTAGCTTTCTCCAGCCATTTCGGTAATTTTGTCGAAATTCTCCAGTGAAATTGCGCCAGTGTATCCATATGATAGACTACTTCTTGTTCAGGAGTAGAAACAGATCTTCTCCCGAATGGAGATTTCTTGTCTGAATTTCATTTTAATCGGTCATGAAGTGTAATTTTAGTTCGCTCAACTCTCGTGTCACTCTGTTCAGTGATCTCCCCGACTTCATTGAACTTAATGCATTTTTCAGAGACTCTTCAGTCCATTTAGCCGTCCATGATTTTCTTAACTTTTTGGCCTGTCCATCTGAAATTAGACACGAGATCTTAGTTAGGTGTAAACAACTTTGTTTCTGAAGTTTATAGAGGATGGGGATGTATCGATATCCTGTAGATATTTCCCCTATTCATCTGTCGATTTGCCTCACTCAGACACCGTATCGGAGAGCAGATTTTAATGGCTTCGTTAATTCTCGAAAAGTTACAAAATCCTTGCTAAAAGACGCACTAGGGAAGGTACTATATACGTACGTTACAGTTATTGCCGTAAGAAAGTGTTGAAACGCTTACGTCACACAAACGAAAAATTGTATATAACTTTTACAAGAACTCGTCGCTTCTGTGCCCTACATCTGGCATTAACCCATGATTCACTATCCTACAGTACTACATCCCACTGACTGCAGCCTTACTCAGGTGAAAAAAATGAATGATGATGTCGGTACTGCTTGTTATGCCGGTATTGTCCCGCTCTCCCCTGTCGTTTCCCTGGAGACGGGAGTGGTTAAGCGTAGATAGCCCGCTCGCCGGACGGTCGGCGTTGTCGCCACCGGTTGCCGCCTCCGCCGCCTCCAACGCCGCCGCCACCGCTACCAAAATCAATAGCGACGCCCACGCACAGGCAGCAGGCAGGCAGCAGGCGCACCGCTCTCATTTCGCTGCGAGATGTTGGATGGGTGGGGGTGGGGGTGAGGGGTGGTGGTGGTCGGGGAGCTAGGGGGAAGGGAAGGGGGACAAGACTTCCATCAGTTTCCGCGAGCTGACAAGCCACGCTTTGCTCTCCTTTCGCCACGAAGCTGGTCTGCAGCGCGCTGATGAGACGCTCTCCTCCGTCCTCTACTGCAGTCACTTCGTACCAGCAGTAAGTTTACGAGCTCTCATAGCGCCAAGTATCTGCGGAATGGGGTGAAATTTATGAATATGATGTGAGGACGAAAAATCGACAGATGTAAAGGTAATACCCTTAGTACCACAGGAAAGTTTAACAGGACCGTTGCTGTTTACAATATATATAAATCATATAGTAGAAAGCGTCGGATGCTCTTTAAGGTTATTCGCAGATGATGCAGTTGTATATACCAAAGTAGCAATGCTAGAAGAAAGTAAGAATTTGCAGAACGACCTGCAGAGAATTGATGATTTGTGCAGGCTCTGGCAGTTGACACTGAATGTAAATAAATGTAACATTGCACACATACAGGGAAAGAAATGTACGACTGTACAGCTACACTATTGATAACAAACAGCTCGAGAAAGCGTCTGCCGTTAAATATTTAGGAATAACTATCCAGAGCGACCTTAAGTCAAATGACCACATGAAACAGACAAACAGATAGTGGGAAAAGGAGACACCAGATTCATCGGAGGAATCTTAACAATATGTAACTCATCCACGAAAGAAGTGGCTTGTAAGCACTTGTTTGCCCAATTCTTGAGTACTGTTCATCTATCTGGAATCTCTATCGGGTAGGACTGATAGAGCAGATAGAGAAGATCCAATGAAGAGCGGCGCGTTTCGTCACGGGATCGTTTAGCTGGAGACAGGCCGATACGGAGATGCCAAACAATCCACTAGCAGACGTTACAAGAGAGGCGTTGTGCAACACAGAGAGCTTTACTATTGAAATTTCGGGACAGCGCTTTTAGGAGGAGTCGGACAACATATTACATCCCCCACATACATCTCGGGTATTGACCACGAGGAGAAAATTCGATAAATTAAAGCAAATACAAAGGGTTTCCGACAATCATTCTTCCCACGTACTATTCGCGAGTGGGAAGTATCAGATAGTGATACCGAAAGTACCCTGTACCACACACCATTAGGCGACTTGCGTAGTATGATGTAGCTGTAGATATGAAAGCGTAAAAGAAGGGGAGGACACTTAGAGTGTCGATAATTAACGTTTATAATGCTTATGAAACGTCATAGTTGCTTCACGATTTTCAGCATTTTCTGGGAAATAAGTTACTACGAGTTCAGAGTTCATGGTAAGATTCTACGAAGTATCCTGGTAGGTTAAAATTGTTTGTCAGAATAGGACTCGGACCCATAACATTGCTTTTCACGGTTAGTCCATTTACCGACTGAATCGTCTATATAGACTCACTATCCGATGTCACAGCTTTCCTTAATACACTACGACTCTAATATTTTCCAAACTTCATAGACAGTTTCCTTGCTTGTCTATCGCTCCAGGAACAAGAGTTATGCGGGGGATATTGGCTTAGCGATAGCCTACTGGACTTTGATCTTATTTGAATCTTCCTGACGGGTTAAAACTGTGTGTCCTGAGCAGGGATCAGTCCCTTAGGCTGTCACTAATACGTCTTATCACAATATCCCACCTTACTAGCAATGCTTTCATCTTTGATATCACGAAACTGTGCACTAGATTTCTAATTAGATAACAAAGCATAGCGGCACCCCGCTAAGTGAGTATAAACGATGAAATCCCAAGTGACATGCTGAAAGTAAAACACTCAGTATTTCCTGCATTTCTTTCATACGTTACGAGGTCACGAGATTTGGCAAATTTCCACCATGTACATATCGGTATGGTTCTAATATTAACCCGTGTGGACTCTGAGCGAGGTATAAAAACGTAAGAAATGTGTTATCACATGAATGTTAAATGATGGAAGAATGATGTTAATCAATGGCATGGGAGAATATTTACCGTCTGTAAGTTACACCTGCGACACATGAATTACAAGGTATAAAAATATAGGATAAATCATGAAAAGTGCATGTAGAATAGCTCTGAAACGGATTATTAAAGATCCACCATTAAGAATTGTAACCGAAAAGTATTCAGGCACATTTGCTGGTGAAGGCTTAGCACAAACTCGGTGTTAAGATGCATGTTTTTCAACCTGAGGAATAAGTATCAACAAACAAAAAATAGTGGCGTGCGGCGACAGTATTGCTTCAGGACATATCGTACGCTACAACTTCAATAAGAGAGGTCTCAAACCCTGGAATCGTCATCGCACATCGATACCCTCCTCTCCCTCTATTTTGCCTCTATCATTCAAAATTTCTTTTAAAAACTAACTTAATAAAATTGACTAAATAAACATTTGTACCTCTTATGTTCAAAGGGAATAAACAGAAATGAATAAAACAATTAGGTGATGTATAGACCTGACTTGAAACAAGACTCCGCGAGTAGACAACATTCCACTAGAACTACTGACAGCCTTGGGAGAGCCAGTCCTGACAAAACTCTACAGCTGGTGAACAAGATGCATGAGACGGGCGAAATTCCCTCAGACTCCCAGAAGAATATAATAATTCCAGTCCCAAAGAAAGCAGGTCTTGACTGGTGTGAAAATACCCGACTATCAGTTTAATAAGTCACAGCTGCAAAATACTAACAAGCATTCTTTAGGGACGAATGTAAAAACTGGCAGAAGCCGACCTCGGGGAAGACCAGTTAGGATTCCGTAGAAATGTTGGAACACGTGAGGAAATACTGACCCTACGACTTATCTCACAAGCTAGATTAGGGAAGGGCAAACCTACGTTTCTAGCATTTGTAGACTTAGAGAAAGCATTTGACAGTGTTGACTGGAATACTCTCTTTCAAATTCTGAAGGTGGCAGGGGTAAAATACAGGGAGCGAAAGGCTATTTACAATTTGTACAGAAACCAGATGGCAGTTATAAGAGTCGAGGGACATGAAAGGGAAGCAGTGGTTGGGAAGGGAGTGAGACAGGGTTGTAGCCTCTCTCTGATGCTATACAATCTCTATATTGAGCAAGCAGTAAAGGAAACAAAAGAAAAGTTCAGAGTAAGGATTAAAATCTATGGTGAAGAAATAAAAACTATGAGATTTACCGATGACATTGTAATTCTGTCAGAGACAGCAAAGGACTTGGAAGAGCAGTTGAATGGAGTGGACAGTGTCTCAAAAGGAGGGTATAAGATGAACATCAACAAAAGCAAACTGAGGATAATGGAATGTAGTCCAATTAAGTCGGGTGATGCTGAGGCAATTGGATTAGTTATTGGGAGCTCCAACGTTAGGCGGGTGATGGAGCCCCTTAGGGAAATAGCGGAAAGTTCGGGGAAGAAGGCCAGTTTTCACAGAGTCTGCTTGCCGGGGGGTCTCATCCGAGATGTGCAGGAAGCCCTACCAGCGGCGATAGAGAGCACTGGGTGCACCCGACTGCAAATTGTTGCTCATGTTGGCACCAATGACTCCTGCCGTCTGGGTTCAGAGGTCATCCTCAGTTCGTACAGGCGGTTGGCGGAGTTGGTGAAGGCGGAAAGCCTCGCTCGCGGGGTGGAATCAAAGCTAACTATTTGTAGTATCGTTCCCAGAACCGATCGCGGTCCTCTAGTTTGGAACCGAGTGGAAGGCTTAAACCAGAGGCTCAGACGATTCTGCGGAGAGCTGGGGTGCAAATTTCTCGACCTCCGCTATCGGGTGGAGAAATGTAGGGTCCCCCTGAATAGGTCAGGCGTGCACTACACGCCGGAAGCGGCTACGAGGGTAGCGGAGTACGTGTGGAGTGCACATGTGGTTTTTTTAGGTTAGAGAATTCCCTCCCTAGGCCAGACAAGACGCCTCCTGAGACGCAGCAAGGCAGGAGTAGGCAAAATGCAACAGGGAATAACAATATTAATGTGCTAATAGTAAACTGCAGGAGCGTCTATAGATAGGTCCCAGAACTGCTCTCATTAATAAACGGTCACAACGCCCATATAGTACTAGGGACAGAAAGTTGGCTGAAACCACATGTAAACAGTAATGAAATCCTAAACTCAGATTGGAATGTATACCGCAGAGACAGGCTGGACAGTGAAGGGGGAGGCGTGTTTATAGCGATAAGAAGTGCAATAGTATCGAAGGAAATTGACGGAGATTCGAATTGTGAAATGATTTGGGTGTAGGTCGCGGTTAAAGCAGGATCAGACATGGTAATTGGATGTCTCTATAGGCCTCCGGGCTCAGCAGCTGTTGAGGCTGAGCACCTGAAGAATAATTTGGAAAATATTTCGAGGAGATTTCCCCACCATGTTATAGTTCTGGGTGGCGATTTTAATTTGCCCGATATAGACTGAGAGACTCAAACGTTCATAACGGGTGGCAGGGACAAAGAATACAATGAAATATTTTTTAGTGCTTTATCTGAAAACTACCTCGAGCACTTAAACAGAGAACCGACTCGTGGCGATAACATATTAGACCTTCTGATTTCAGCCGTAACTAGAAATATTAAAAAAGGTAGGAAGATTTTTCTGTTTAGCAAAAGTGACAAAAAGCAGATTTCAGAGTACTTGATGGCTCAACACAAAAGTTTTGTCTCAAGTACAGATAGTGTTGAGGATCAGTGGACAAAGTTCAAAACCATCGTACAATATGCATTAGATGAGTATCTACCAAGCAAGATCGTAAGAGATAGAAAAGAGCCACCGTGGTACAACAACCGAGTTAGAAAACTCCTACAGAAGCAAAGGGAACTTCACACAAACATAAACATAGCCAAAGCTTGCACACAAACAAAAATTACGCGAAGCGAAATGTAGTGTGAGGAGGTCTATGCGAGAGGCTTTCAATGAATTCGAAAGTAAAGTTCTATGTACTGACTTGGCAGAAAATCGTAAGAAATTTTGTCCTATGTCAAAGCGGTAGGTGGATCAAAACAAAATGTCCAGACACTCTGTGACCAAAATGGTACTGAAACAGAGGATGACAGACTAAAGGCCGAAAAACTAAATGTGTTCTTCCAAAGCTGTTTCACAGAGGAAGACTGCACTGTGCTTCCTTCTCTAGATTGTCGCACAGTTGACAAAATGGTAGATATCGAAATAGACGACAGAGGGATAGAGAAACAATTAAAATCGCTCAAAAGAGGAAAGGCCGCTGGTCCTGATGGGATACCAGTTCGATTTTACACAGAGTACGCGAAGGAACTTGCCCTCCTTCTTGCAGCGGTGTACCGTAGGTCTCTAGAAGAGCGAAGCGTTCCAAAGGATTGGAAAAGGGCACAGGTCATCCCCGTTTTCAAGAAGGGACGTTGAACAGATGTGCAGAACTGTAGACCTATATCTCTAACGTCGATCAGTTGTAGAATTTTGGAACACGTATTATGTTCGAGTATAATGTCTTTTCTGGAGACTAGAAATCTACTCTGTAGGAATCAGCATGGGTTTCGAAAAAGACGGTCGTGTGAAACCCAGCTCGCGCTATTCGTCCACGAGACTCAGAGGGCCTTAGACACGGGTTCACAGGTAGATGCCGTGTTTCTTGACTTCCGCAAGGCGTTTGACACAGTTCCCCACAGTCGTTTAATGAACAAAGTAAGAGCATACGGACTATCAGATCAATTGTGTGATTGGATTGAGGAGTTCGTAGATAACGGAACGCAGCATGTTATTCTCAATGGAGAGAAGTCTTCCGAAGTAAGTCAGGTGTGCCGCAGGGGAGTGTCATAGGACCGTTGCTATTCACAATATACATAAATGACCTGGTGGATGACATCGGAAATTCTCTGAGGCTTTTTGCAGATGATGCTGTGGTGTATCGAGAGGTTGCAACAATGGAAAATTGTAGTGAAATGCAGGTGGATCTGCAGCGAATTGACGCATGGTGCACGGATTGGCAATTGAATCTCAATGTAGACAAGTGTAATGTGATGCGAATACATAGAAAGATAGGTCCCTTATCATTTAGCTACAAAATAGCAGGTCAGCAACTGGAAGCAGTTAATTCCATAAATTATCTGGGAGTAGGCATTAACAGTGATTTAAAATGGAATGACCATATAAAGTTGATCGTTGGTAAAGCAGATGCAAGACTGAGATTCATTGGAAGAATCCCAAGGAAATGCAATACGAAAACAAAGGAAGTAGGTTACAGTACACGTGTTCGCCCACTGCTTGAATATTGTTCACCAGTGTGGGATCCGTATCAGGTGGGTTTGATAGAGGAGATAGAGAAGATCCAACGGAGAGCAGCGCGCTTCGTTACAGGATCATTTAGTAATCGCGAAAGCGTTACGGAGATGATAGATAAACTCCAGTGGAAGACTCTGCAGGAGAGACGCTCAGTAGCTCGGTACGGGCTTTTGTTAAAGTTCCGAGAACGTACCTTCACCGAATAGTCAAGCAGTATATTGCTCCCTCCTATTTATATCTCGCGAAGAGACCATGAGGATAAAATCAGAGAGATTAGAGCCCACACAGAAGCATACCGACAATCCTTCTTTCCACGTACAATACGAGACTGGAATAGAAGAACCGCCACACACCGTCAGGTGGCTTGCGGAGTATGGATGCAGATGTAGATGTAGAAATGATATACTTAAAGTAGTAAAGGAGTTTTGCTATTCGGGGAACAAAATAACTGATCATGGTCGAAGTAGAGAGGATATAAAATGTAGACTGGCAATGGCAAAGAAAGCGTTTCTGAAGAAGAAAAATTTGTTAACATCTAGATTTAAATGTCAGGAAGTCGTTTCTGAAAGTATTTGTATGAAGTGTAGCCATATATGGCAGTGAAATGTATGGAAGAAGAGAATAGAAGCTTTTGAAATGTTGTGCTACAGAAGAATGCTGATGATTAGATGGGTAGATCACATAACTAATGAGGAGGTATTGATAGAATTGGGGAAATGAGGAGTTTGTGGGACAACTTGACTAGAAGAAGGGATCGGTTGGTAGGACATGTTCTGAGGCATCAAGGGATCGACAATTTAGTATTTGAGGGCAGCATGGAGGGTAAAAATCGTAGAGGGAGACCGAGAGATGAGTACACTAAGCAGATTCAGGAGGATGTAGGCTGCAGTAGGTACTGGGAGATGAAGCTTGCACAGGATAGAGTGGCATGGAGAGCTGCATCAAACCAGGCTCAGGACTGAAGACCACAACAACAACAATTCCATATTTGTAACTCTATTCCACTCCGTATTTGTCCATTCCGAGCTATGTGAACTCGAGCAGATTCCGGAAGACGAATGACGAAACATGCTACTTATTTCACGAACATTGATACTTCCAAGTGACCAACGAAGTATTTTCCCGCAGCTTATCGATGAGGAAATCCATCAAGCTTGAGTGCATGCATGCTGTGGAGGTGTGCGATACGATGAAAGGGCAAAGAAGAGGACTACACTCCTTTCAAAGTAAGTAAAAAAGAGTACATAATATGACACGTATGCCTACCTTGCAGCATGCAGATGGCTGAGAACATCTATCCAGAAGTTATGTAGATGGCAATTAAATAACAGAAGCACTCATATACTGGGAGACAGTAGATTTATGAGGTGGTCATCTTTGAGCACTCACTGCACTTTCTTGTAGCAGGTAATTAAGTTTGTATGATCTGTACTAGACTTCCTGCTATGTATTCGTTTAAACTATTGTTCTAACATTGGTGAGGCATCCCTCTAACGTCTGGTGTGTGCATATTTCTTGACTATGATTGGTAGACCAAGCGTCTGTATTGAGTAGGTCGTTCGTTGGTACGATGCTCTAGGAGATAATTACTGAAGAAGATTGTGAGCGTGTTAGCTGAAGTGCCTCCAAATAAGATGACATCTCCAGAGATAAATTAACACATCCAGATATTAAGTTTTGATGTAACGTCCAACTCATTCATTCAGTTCCGATTCCGGTCAGCATTTCCAGAAGGCAGCAACTCCAATGGCCTTATTGTTTCCCTTGATCAGTCGATTAGGTCCTGTGTTGTTCAGGGTTGTTCCATTTGAGGACAAATTAGCAGGTGGCCCGGGTCTTGCGTTGTTCTGAACTCGCAGGATGTATCTCCATCAGTTGGAGGAATGCCCCATTTCGCATGTTGGTCTTGCAAAGAGGAACGCCCACCCTACGACGATTGAGCGATCTCCAAATAGGGAAGGGTAAGCCATTTCCTGGAGTTAGCTCTTCCTTTACAGGAATATCAGGTGGCAGCCTGCTCTTCCATCTGGTGATGCGGTTAGACTCTGGTGTTCCCTCTAGTGGTTGAGTCCTGGCGATAAAGCTCTTTCTCGACTTCAATCGACGGACTACAGCCTGTTGATCATGCAGTGAATGTCGGGGATCATAAGTTTGCTTAGCCCTCTCTACATCAGCAGCAATAATAGTGGGGGTAGCTATTCCAACAATTGGGTAGATTTTATCGACTTGAGTTGGCTTCATACATCCCGACAAGGTTCGGACAGTCTCATTGATTGCAATACCAATCTGTTTGGTGAAAGTGGATGTACTCCACATAGATGAACCATACTCTTCTGTGGACACACACAAAGCAAGAGCCGATATTCTCAGGACAGGAGGGCTTGCTCTCCAGGCAGTGGATGTGATAAGAAAATGAATTCTACCACGACTTGATGTTATAGCTGCTGATGAATTTTCCGTGTTATAAGGTAGTGAGTCATGAAACTCTTTCGTTCCTGACGTTTCGTCCAATGCAGCGCTGAACAACTTCACAAGTCCTCTTGGTTCCGGCATGAATAAGTGTAACAGGGGTACCTCCGAAGTTGTCCAGAGACATCAGGAAGGAAAAAGTTTCGCGTACGACGTCCACACAACTCAGCCTATTTGACAGCAGATCTGATTTATTTCGTCATCATTCCTGTCCAGTCTAGTAATGTGATATAGACTGATCAGTCAGAACATAATGATAACCTACCTAATAGCCGATATGTCCACCTTTGGCACGATTAACAGCGACGACACGTCGTGACACGGAAGCAATGGGCCCTTGCTATGTCGCTGGAAGGAGTTGGCAGCACATCTGCACCTACATTCCGTAAATTCCGGGAAGGGATGTGATAAGCTCTGACCGCAACTTCAATTACATCTCAAATGGCATGCTTGGAACAAGAGTACCATAAGGCTGTTTAGCCAAGATTCCTGTAGTCTCAGCTATACTCCATGTCTTCCAAGCCAAAATGTTAGCATCTGGCTTGCAGCTGGACGAGGCTGCCGGGCAGAATAATTCCCTTCCGGTCACTGATAACGCTCGGCGAGCGCGTGGCGACCGATAAGCGCTACCGGGGTCCAGCTGCGCCGCAGCACGGAGCGTCATTCGCTCTGCGAACGTCGAGGAGTGCGGACGCATAGCTCTGGCTGTCTCGCTGGGAGTTGGCTTGCTACGTTCACTTGTGTTAACGTGCCACAGCAATGCCTCTGCGACGTGCATGGCGTCGTCGTTGGCGGCGCAGCGTACCTGTGTATCGCAGTTTGAAGGCGATTGATATTGACCTTGCTGGGCAGTTTAATAAACAGCAATTGATTGGAGGTCCAAATGTTTTTCGTGGACTCCATCTCAACTTTACCTCTGATGTACAAGCATTGTTTGGGGGCAGTACCTGGCTCACACTTGCTGTTGTATGGGGCAACCAAGCTGATTATGGTGGCCTTGAAGCATTTCCAGATGCTAACATTTTGGCTTGGAAGACATGGAGTATTGCTGAGACTACAGGAATCTTGGCTAAACAGCCTTATGGTACTCTTGTTCCAAGCATGCCATTTGTTTTGACTACAAGAAGGAAGAAGAAGTTAAATGCTGACGAGTACCTGTTTATATGGGCCAAAGTCGGCAATGGCAAGTAGTGTACGTGGTCTGCAACCAGTGTACGATACCATGGTGACTTGCACGAGCTACACTTGACCCGTGGATGTCCATGAGAGTGTTCCCCATGGCATTATGGAGCCGCCGCCAGTTTGTCTCCGTCCAGCAGTCCATGCGTCAATGTGCTGTTTCGCTGAACTGCAGGATGATTCGCCGCAACCCCCCCCCCCCTCCTCCATCATCGGCATGACGCAGAAAGTATCTAAATTCATGATACCATGCAAAGCTCTGCCACTGCACCAGCGTCCAGTGCCGATGGTCACGTTTCCATTTCAGTAGTAGTTGCCGACGCCGTGGTGCTAACATTGGGACATGCACTGGTCGCCGGCTGTGCAGGTCCATCGTTACGAGTGTTCGGTGCACTGTGTATTCAGACAGACTTGTACTCTGCCCAGCATTAATGTCTGACGTTAGTTCCACCGCAATTCGAAATCTGTCCTTTACTAGTCTGCCCAGCATACGAAGTCCGACATCTCTAATGAGGGGTGGCAGCCAACCCCACGATGCTTGGATGTTGTTTCACCTTTGTTTCGTCATCTGGTGGAGACACTCACCACAACACTCTTCGAACACCCTACACGTCGTGCAGTTTCCGAATTGCTCATGCCGAGCCTATGGGCCGTCACAATCTGACCTTGGTCAAACTCAGATAGATCGCACGTTTTCGCCATTCTGCACACGATCAGCACGTTCACTGATGCTACATGCACTGTGCGTGTGTCTGATTGGCAGTCATTCCCCGCAAGGTGGCACTGATCTCGCCTGGACGGGTTTATGTCGACAGTAGGTCGGTGATCATAAAGTTCTGACTGATTAGCGTATGATAAAACAATTTAAAGCGTACAGAAGGGAAGGGGGAAGCAACATTAAACTTCCCGAATTGAGAGGGTATGTAGGGTAATTTCAATATGGGGTCACCTATCAGTATGGCGTTCTATGGCCGCTGGTCTGAGTGCTCTGGGAAGGTTGACATAAAATCTTTGTGTCCTCTGAGACAAGCTGCCCGAAACGGAGCTGACGTACAACATCACGCCAACAGTTTATAAAGAAGCGTGCCATATGTGGACGAGCATTGTACTGTTGGAAAATGGCATCACGATACTGACGCATAAGGGGTGACACGTGAGAGTGCAGGATGTACTGTTGTCTGACAGATAACCATAGCACTGCCTCCTGTGACTTGAATCATACCCAGTGGCTCTCCTTACCATGACGCCAGTAATAAGATCGCTGGGCCTCTCCAAAGTATTGGAACAATAGACCTTCTCCCAGGACACCACCATACACGACGACGATAATCGTTTAATGCAGCACAGAACAGAGTTTCACCACCGAACACAATATGCCATTTATGCTTCTTGGTCATGGAAGTATTCAAAAAGCAGACGTTCGTGTTGCGGTGATACAGCAGTCTAAGCATGGGACGGTAATTTCCTTCTCCGGTTGCTGTTAGTCTCCGACCAATGAAGCTGGTTGCCACAAAATGGTGCAGTGAATCCATTGCTTGTTCTCATATGGTAGGCGCGGAGGTGAAGGGTTTACGATATGCTTCATGGACAATATGGTGAGCCTCTCTTGTGGTGGTCAGGTGCGGTCGAACGGAATCTTGATGTCTAGTACACCTGCCCTCGAGTTCCCCTACAGTCCAACACATCGAGCCACAGTCACATCCAAAGGTTCCACAAATTTAGACAGTGCACGATTCGGCCAGCTGGCAAATGGAGACAAATAGTGAGGTGCTTTTTAAATTCTCTGGGCTCCCGATAAAGCTGCCTCAAATGAGTATACAGCATCTCCATCACTTTTGTAGTGATCATTCCACGTCTGACACTGTTCACGCCCTTTACACAGTATACCCTACAAGACACAATTAAAACACTAAATAAGAAAGACGCTTCACATTCTGATGGTCGCTCTACTCGCCAGAGATATCTGCAGTTCTAATAATTTACATTCTTTTAGGTTATGTATTACCGAAACAAGCGGTAAGGTGTTTAATTGCCTTTATAGCCACAAGACTATTGCGGAGATCAATAAATTGCAGTGACAGAATCTACAAGAGAGATGTTGTGTACCACTGAGTTGGCTACTATAGAACTTCCGATAGCTTGCATTCGAAGAAGCTTCGAGCAGTTCATTATATCCTACCACATATGTCTCAAGAAATGTCAACGATGTGAAAATCAGAGAAATCAAATCACATACGGAAGCTTATTGCAGTTATTTCTCCCATGCACCATTCCCCAGTGGAATAGGGACCGACGATGTTAGAAGTTTGGTCCCATAGGAACTTACCACCACTACTCAATGGAACAGGTATAGTGAAAATAATAGTGCTAACTGCTCCGCCGCACACCATTAAGTGGCTCCTAGAGCGTAGCTGTAGATTACACTGTTTATGATAATCATTAAAAACTGTCACAGCAATCAGGAGTATCCTTCCAGGGCCATTAAAGTGGAACGACAACAAACTAGTTATAGGTAAGATAGATGCCAGACGAACATTTATTCATAGAATCCTAAGCAATTTTAATGCACCATCGATGGAGACGAGTTGAAAAGCTTCATTTGACATTGTCGTGAGTGCCGCTAGTTAGTCTGGAGTCCTTAAAAGGTTCTTTCCATTCATATCAGAAGTACTACAAAAGTTACGATTAACAGCTAAGTTAGAGTACAGCCGAAGATGGCAATACTTTCATTTGCGTGGTCATCTTCCATACCAGCTACTACATACTGCAATCGTATCAGCACTGCAGAAATCATTATCACACACGATGGTTGCTTCTGCACAAGAATGGCACGTGCAGGACAGTGGGTTTCATTCAACCATAACGTCGTGAGTGCGCAATTGGGAGAGTATATTTAGCAATAATGTTCTTTATTCTGCAAGACTTCTGTACTGTGGTTGTTGAAGACGTCTCTGTGGCGTGTATTGTCTTCCAGCTACCTCAACATAACTCCCATTGGTGTGCATGGCTCATTAAAGTGTGTGTTTCTACAAGAGAGGGGCGTTGCTTCAGCAGAAGGCCATGACAGATACAGCAGCTCTACTGACATAAGAGAGGCTTAAGACACCCATTGACAGACCGACCAGTTGACAAACCTGTCGCCCCCCCCCCCCTCCACCAGCGTTTTGAGTGGGATGCCAACCCGTCTGACTGTGTGGTCACACTGCGTTTGCATGGCAGGCGTAACCTGCACCAGTCCTGTGGTAGGTTAGACCATGCCACAATAGAAGGGAAAAAGGCGGAGGGTGGATTGGCAGGCAGCAGTCGGAGCTAGCAGGTAGCGGTGTGCAAGTGGAACCAACGCACCTAGACCATGGATACGACCACTGTAAGATCGCCCACAAAAAGGCGAATGTGTCGGGAGAGACCCGCTGGGCAAGTGGGTTGCACGACTGGTCGTCCTATCAATGGGCGGCTCTTCGCAGCAGCTGGCGTGAACAGAAGGCCTGGATGGCAGGCGCCCACCGCCAAACGCAGACCCCTTGTAACCCATACTGGAGTTATTCTCTTGGTGGCATCGGCTGAAAGACGCCGAACCATCAGTCTAGCAGCAGCTTGTAGACCACCGACTGGGATGATGATGCTGTTAGCCTGAGCTTCATCTGCCTGGCTCAAACTGGACCATCCGTAGGAGCTGAGAACGGTAGAGCGTCCGCTGTAGACGGCGGCCTGGGACCCAGTTGTAGTGCACTACTGGCCATTAAAATTGCTACACCACGAAGACGACGTGCTAAAAACGAGAAATTTAACCCACAGGAAGAAGATGCTGAGATATGCAAATGATTAGCTTTTCAGAGCATTCACACAAAGTTGCGACACCTACAACGTGCTAACATCAGGTAAGTTTCCAACCGATTTCTCATACACAAATAGCAGTTGACCGGCATTGCTTGGTGAAACGTTGTTGTGATGCCTCGTGTAAGGAGGAGAAATGCGTACCATCACGTTTCCGACTTTGATAAAGGTCTGATTGTAGCCTATCGTGGTTTATCCTATCGCGACATTTCTGCTCGCGTTTGTCGAGATACAATAACTGTTAGCAGAATATGGAATCGATGGGTTCAGGAGGGTAATACGGAACGCCGTGCTGGATTCAAATTGCGTCGTATCACTAGCGGTCGAAATGACAGGCTTATCCGCATGGCTGTAACGGATCGTGTAGCCATGTCTCGATCCCTGAGTCAACAGATGGGGACATTTGTAAGGCAACAACCATCTGCACGAACAGTTCGACGACGTTTGCAGCAGCATGGACTATCAACTCGGAACCGTGACTGCGGTTACCCTTGACGCTGCATCACAGACAGGAGCGCCTGCGATGGTGTACTCAACAACGAACCTGGGTGCAAGAACGGCAAAACGTCATTTTTTCCGATGACTCCAGGTTGTGTTTATAGCATCATGATGGTCGCATCCTTGTTTGGCGACATCGCGGTGAACGCACATTCGACGCGTGTATTCGTCATCGCCTTACTGGCGTATCACCCGGCGTGATGGTGTGGGGTGCCATTGGTTACACGTCTCGGTCACCACTTATTTGCATTGACGGCACTTTGAACAATGGACGTTACATTTCAGACGTGTTACGACCCGTGGCTCTACCCTTCATTCGACCCTGCAAAACCCTACATTTCAGCAGGATAATGCACGACCGCATGCATGTTGAGGGTCCTTACGGGCCTTTCTGGATACATCAAATGTTCGACTGCTGCCCTAGCCAGCACATTCTACAGGTCTCTCACCAATTGAAAACGTCTGCTCAATGGTGGCCGAGCAACTGGCTCCGCACAATACGCCAGTCACTACTCCTGATGAACTGTGTTATCGTGTTGAAGCTGTGTGGACAGCTGTACCTGTACACGCCATCTAAGCTCTGTTTGACTCAACGCCCAGGCGTATCAAGGCCGTTATTACGGCCAGAGGCGGTTGTTCTGGGTACTGGTTTGTCAGGATCTATGCATCCAAACTGCTTGAAAATGTAACCACATGTCAGTTCTAGTAAAATATATTCTTTCAATGAATAACCGTTTATCATCTGCATTTCTTCTTGGTGTAGCAGTTTAAATGGTCAGTGGTGTATGAATACCACTGTTGGTAAGGGCCACTTGACGAATATTTGTAGTCGCTCTGGCTAGCTATTTTGTTACAGTATTACGCCCCTGCTGTCGTAGGTGGCCATGGAATTACAGCGTTGTGGCACAGCTTGTAAAATCCGGCCCTCTGGTGCAGTATACCCGCCATAATGCACTGTTTTGTCACGCGGCAGCACATTTCGTAGGCAGCTCTCCTTTACACCTTTTAACAGGTTGCCGGGACTGAACTGCAGTTGTTTCCAAAATAATATCAATTACTGTCTGTTTCTTTGTCATAAGCACATTGCAGTATAACAGCGTTTTTAGATTAAACTCAGCAGACTTCAATGTCCTCTATCAACGAGGGAGAAACCCATCTACTTCAGGTCTAGTCAAACGGGAAACAAACGCCATAAATAAATTGTACGCCCATTTTATAAAGAAAAACTCTTATTACTCTATAAATAGCGAAATTTAGAAATGTACCGTATTTATTGTATTATCGGAATGAATACTGATGGTGCTTTGTAAATACAAGCGAAACGGGTGTGTAAATCATCTCTTAAACATATTTATAAACAATTAATATCATCGCATTTAAGTCACTACTAGAATGTTTTAACGACCAACGTTGATTCCTGTTTATTTACTAGTTGTGTTTAATGCAATTATTGTAATTAAAATTAACTACCTTAGTTGAGAGCTGCACAAAAATATTTAATTTCGCTTTGCCTGTTCAGAAGATTACACTGTCATCTACAGAACTTCGGTACAGGCTTCAATCAAAGATAAGCCGACGTCAAATAATGATCGGAAAATCAAGACGTCCTGCGCTAAAGCTGTACGGTGCCTGCATGATACTTCACTCTTCACTGTTCCTTTAAAGAAGACGTCTTTATCGTCCGATCCTTATTCGACGTCGGATTACTTATGATTTAAGCCTGTATCAGCCTTCTGAAAATGACAGATCAATCAGTTGAAACCCAAGATGTGAAATTAAAACTACTTGTGCAGTGATTTAATGGAAAAACCGAAAATTAATGAATTTTTTACGAAGGTATACTGTATTTTCAGGAAGTATGAGTTTCACTTTTTCTTTTTTCCACTATATTTCAAGTTGAACAACACGGTCACGGTGGTGTTTCTTAACCGAATTAGATTAAGTTATCTGCGTCAGACGTCTGTAGTCTCGAATCTGACGTGCGAGGCAAAGGGCCTTCCAGCGATATTTTCGTGACGACGTCGGCGTAGCAACTGGATGCACTGGGTTCGTCAAGAAATCGCTCGATGACTGCGTGATATTGCATTCAATACAATGCGATACAGCAAGACAGTTTTCCCTACACGACGAAAGAGAACCAGAAAGTTTGTGTGAGCGAAATTCCAGACGAAGATAGCATCTGAAAGCCCTGAAATCCGTTTGTAGTTTGTCGAACCCATTTCTCGATGCCATGTTCGTCTCGATACGCGGATAGCAATCGGTGCAGAGGAATATTCTTCCGATATTCGCTAGAGTAACCGCAGAAATTGTTTTCCGATACCAGCAGCCCCGCCGGGAAGGTAGCAGTCAGGGAACGATAGCTCCCTCCCCGTCTCCACTAAGTGTTACGTTGCAGCATGTGTGGACGGCTGCGAAAATCGCTACTTTTACTTCCTTTTCCGTCGTCCTTTTTCACGATCTTTTGCTCGGGGAGAACAGCTACAATACGTTTTCTGTGACAAGGCTGTGATTTTGGTATAAGATGGCCTGCTGAAAAGTAATGCATTCGTATTTCTTACTCTGTTCCCAATATCGGTTGAAGTATTACATGTTATATGTATTACTCGGTCGACTAATAGATTTACAGGAGGCTTCTGACACCCTACCTCACAAGCGGCTTGTAATCAAACTGCGTGCTTGCGGAATATCGTCTGTTATGCGAAAAGATTCGTGATTTCCTGTCAGAGAGGTCACAGTTCTTAGCAATCGATGCACAGTCATCGAGCAAAACGAAGCGTTTTCTGGCAATCCCATTGATACTGTATTGACCCTGTGCTGTGCCTTACCTATATAAACACTTTAGGCGAAAATGTAAGCAGTCGTCTTAGGTTGTTTGCGGATGATGTTGTCCTTTATCGTCTGGTAAAGTCATTAGAAGATCAAAATAAATTGCAAAATAATTTAAATATGATATCTGTAAGGTGCAAAAATTGGCAATCGACCCTAAATAATGAAAAGTGTGTGCTCATCCACATGAGTGCAAAAAGGAATCCGTTAAACTTCAGTCATAAGGTAAATTAATCCAATCTAAAGGCAATAAATTCAATTGAATACTTTGGAAATACAACTGGAAGGAACAAACAGAAAATGTTGTAAAGAAGGTGAACCAAGGACTGTGTTTTATCTATATAACACTTAGAAGATGTAAGAAATCTACTAAAGAAACTACTTACGGTACGCTTCTCCGTCTTCTTTTGAAGCACTGCTGCTTGGTGTGGAATCCTTACCAGTTAGAATTAAGGGAATATGCCTGGAAAGTTCAAAGAAGGGCACCACGTTTTGTATTATCGAGATATAGGGGACAGAGTGCCACGGATATGATACAGGATTTCGGTTGCGAATCATGAAAACAAAGCCGTTTTTCGTTCCAGCGGAACCTTTTGACGAAATTTCAGTGACCAACTCTCTCATCCGAATTCGAAAATATTTTGTTGTCGCCAACCTACCTAGAGAGAAAAATCATCAAGATACGAGGGCTATTCGGAAAGTAAGGAACGATAGGTAGCGAAATGGAGACCACAGTGAAAATCAAAACTGTTTTATTTGTAACAGTTAGCTACAACTTCCAGCTACTTGTCTTCATAGTCGCCGATCCGACTTCATGTTTGTCGTAGCGTTGTACCATCTTTCCAATACCCTCGTTATAGAAGGCAGCTGCCAGTGCTTTCCGCCAGTTCTCTACGCTGGCCTACAGTTCGTTGTCTCTGCCAAAATGATGCCTGCATAGGCAGTGGTTCACGTGAGCAGAGATGAAACTCATAGGAGACAATTACGTGCTGTATTTTGAGTAATCAAACATTTCTAACAGAAAACGATGCAGGAGCAACTTCATTGACCCTGCAGAATGCGGCTGAGAATTGTCTTGAAGAAGAAAATGCATGACAGCTATGTAATGTTGGCTGCATAGCTTCAGGCGAAATTTCTCACCACGCCCTCAGACTTGGAAGGAGACACTAGGTGTCTTTATGTGCTCCCAGTGTGCTCAGAACTAAAACTAACGACGTAACGCGATCGACGGGCATACTAGAGACACTACCCAACACATTTGTGCAAAACTTAATCGGATTTTCACTGTGGTTTCCATTCCGCGACCGATCGTTCCTTATTTTTCGATTAACCCTCGTAAAAAAGGAAAATCAGAGTTCCCACGGAAAGATGTAGCTGTTCGCGTTTTCAACCCGCTGTTCGGAAGTGAAATAATAGAAAATTGTTGTGAAGGTGCTTTGATGAACCATATGCCAGGCTGTTAAGTGTGATTTGGAGGGTAGCCATGTAGATGTAAACGTAGATGTACATTTTGCTACTTCGCTGACGCAAGATACAACCTTCTACCGGTCAAGGGCTCTGAATTGCAACTTGTAACATGATGGTGTGTAACCTACCTGCGTCGGCATGTGAGAAACAGCGTACTGCAATCGAGTTTCTAACCGCAGAAATTGTGCCACGAATTGAAATCCACAGAAGAATGAAAGCAACGTATGGGGGTGAATGTATCGACGACAATAATGTGCGACTTTGTGTCGTTAGGGATCGTATTGAAGAAAATGGTGGTACTAACCTCAAAGTTTGAGTGGGGATAGCAAAAAAGTTCAACACCATGCCATCAGCAGAAAAAGTCAAGCTCACAGTTTTCAGGGACGTTCAATGTCCGGTGAATTTGGAATTCATGCCTAAGGGCACCGTTATAGATTCACGGAAAACTGAAAGCACGAATTCGAAGAGTTCGTCCACACAGGGACCGCCGTCTCCTTCAATATGACAATGCCTGAAAACACACGAGCGCTACAACATCTACAACAGTCCTTGAGATCACTGTGTTCAATCACCCTGCACAGGATCTCGACTTGGTCCAAAATTTAAAGATGACCTTCAAGGATTTCTCTTTTACAGTGATGATGCGGTGCAAGCAGAGGCGATATTATAGCCCCATGAACAAAATAAAAATATTTACAGAGACGGTGGCTGGTAGAGGTGTGTTCGTCCCCTGGGTGACTATGTTGAGAAATATACAGGTATATTTAGACACTAAGAAAAAAGGTGTGGAATAAAGAAGTTTGGTTTGTTTATAATTCCTTAAGAGGTTTTACGTGAGTAATTCAGAGGCATTACTTTTCAGCACGCTCTTGTACATCGACAAGCACCGACTTTAGAATTCAACTCAACAAAATAAAAGCAGAAAGACACTGGCAGTCAGAAGACAATACGTTCTATACTCTTGGGCGTGATCTGATAGCAACATAGATTTATTTCAGGTGATGCTTCCATCATAGTCTGTGGTAGATGGGGGGAGGGGGGGCTATACCTGGAGGTATGGAGTATCTTTAATATTTTGGACCACGAATGGCGACTTGCAAGTACGCATTAAAAAGTTCCAGTTACGACCTAATTAAATGCTCTCGTAATACTGGATTTTAAATTAATTTCTTGGAAGAAAAACACCTAACTACACTATAATTTTTGCTTTCCCTGAGAGTTATAGGGAAAATGCAATAGCCCTCTGGTATGGGCGCCCTTGGATTCAGCGTACTTTCAGATGAATGACCGGTTATACAGGATGGAGCAAGGATCCATTTCGTTACAATGAGCTTTATAAGTAAAGATGTCCGCGCTCAGCCACGTGTTGGACAATAAGCTATGAACAATAGTTTATTTTAAAAGAAGTCTCACTTCTGGCAGGTTTGGCGCGGCATGTTACGACAAACTGTCTTGTGCCAAACTTTTCATCTTATAACATCACTTTGCACTATTTCAGGTAAGTAAATAATAACGAAAATAACAAATGAACAGTTTAGCACTTCAATCACTGTTAATTCAATGCGTCTCACAAGGTGATCAGAAATTCAATGGTTCACCAATTTAACTGATCTTTCACTCGGTTTTTAGTACGTACTTAAATGTAAGAAGTGTCACTCTAGTACCATGCACTCCTCAAACGTTTGCTAAAATTAGAGGTTTATTATAAAGATGAATGTGATGCGACAGAGCCGAGCGTCGTCATGTGGCGCTTGTACAAGTACACCAGTGCTAAAAATTCAGAGGACGAGAATTCGGGGGGCGATCTCGGTCAGAAGCACGGAAATAACGCTACAGATAAGACTAGAGTTCACGTGCCAGGGTAAACCTCTCGTGGCAAATATTTTTGTTGTGCCCAACATGACTACAGTCGTCCTAAAAAGGATGGATTTTCTTACAGAGCAGAAGGCAGTAATGGACCTGCGTCATGGCACCATTGTATTAGGAAAAGGTGGGGAGATCCGTATCTGGCTTCACGAAGAAGTTGCAAAAGGTCAAATTCTGTACCACTGTTTAAGATTGGAGAATCAGGACAATGAACAAATTGACCCACATTCACGCTGCAACCGAGGGTTAAGTAGCAATATCCAGGCTGATACATCAGTGTGTGAAGTCCATCATGCCACTGATGAAAAATTAACTAAAATAGGCGAGAGAGATAGGGTATAATTAGAGGAAATATTCAGGAACAACGCCGAGGTATTTGTACCAAAACCTGGGTCCTTCAAAGGATTTCAGTACAGGTACCAGACAAGAAAACCTACCATTTCGGGCGCCGCCTACGCTATACTGCTCAGGTATCAAGAAAAAGAACTGTTGGAATGACAGAAAATGATAGACGACAGTATAGTAGAATATATATCAACATGTAATACCCCAGTGCGGGTCGTGGATAAGTGAGATGGGACTATCCACCTTGTACGTGACTCACATCAGATAAATATAATCATCGTAGAGGAAACTGACCGACCAGAGAAAATTGGAGGAGCTATTGGAGCGTTTCCATGATGTTTCAGTATTCGCATCCATTGATCTTTGGTCCAGTTTCTGGCAGATTGAGTTGGTGCCAGAGAGTCAGAAGTACACAGAATTCATTGCGTTTGGACGATGTTTCCAATTCAAATACCTACCATTCGGCCTAAATGTGTCCTCTGCAGCGTTTATTCGCGGTCTGGGAACGATTTTGGACCATGATATTCACGAACGGATAACATGCTATGTGGATGGCATTTTGATAGGAGAACGCAATTGGAGTAGGCTCAGCGAAGTACTTGGCACACTGCTAGACAAAATGAGAGCACATGGGGTGACTGTTGATATCACGAAGTCCAGTACAACGGCCAATCAGGTACTTTTCTTGGGGCATATAATTTCAGGTGATGGGATATCGCCAGACACAGAAAAGTTGGCGGTGATAGCCAAATTCGGCATACCCTAGACTAGGAAAGAGCTCCATGGATTTTTTGGAGTGGTCAATTTTTATAAAAAGCTCATTTATTCACAGAAATTAGCTACCCCAAAACTGTGTTCCATGACCGGCAAAAAAAAAAAACGCCATTTGTGCGGGACGAGGTCGTGGAATGAAAATTTCACAGTTAAAAAAAAATGGTTGAAATGGCTCTGAGCACTATGGGACATAACTTCTAAGGTCATCAGTCTCCTAGAACTTAGAACTACTTAAACGTAACTAATCTAAGGACATGACACATAACGATGCCCAAGTCAGGATTCGAACCTGAGACCGTAGCGGTCGCTAGGTTCCAAACTGTAGCGCCTAGAACCGCTTGGCCACGCCGGCCGGCCACAGTTTAAAGGCATCTTTGGTCGCAGCTCGATCTTGTCACATCCCAACCTGTTGGAAGACTTCTGCATGGCCACAGACAGCTCACAAGCAGATCTCGGTGTTGTCATGTTTCAGGAATACGTGGAGAATGGGAGGATGACACGCAAAACCGTCGCCTTAGGAAGCAGAGTGCTCTCGAAGTACGTACGAAACTATTCTTAGGGAACCCTGCCTAGAGCACATCACGAGGGCATACATATATTATGGTTGCAACTGAGTTGACGTCCAAGTTTGTGACGCTGACACCCCTAAAAAGGCAACAGGTACACGCATAAACAATGCATTGCGTCGTGACTTCTTGCAGCAAGTGGGGCGGGGCGAAATAATGCTGTCAGATAATGTTCCACAATATCATTCACGGAAGTTCAAAATTGGCTCTGAGCGCCAACTTAACTTCTAAGGTCATCAGTTCCTTCACGGAAGTGACGGGACACATAGCAACAGTACAACATCAGACCTATATAGATCAGCAGGTACCATCCTAGTTTCAATCCAAGTGAGCGCATTGTGAAGGACCTGGGGGCCCTTTGCAGAGTATATTGCGCTAAGAAACACGCGAGGTGAGACGTGTACCTGCGAAACTACGAAGACGCAATCAACGAGTAGCCACACGGCACGACAGGTTGCACTCTGGTCAGAGTGCTAAACAGCAAGCTCCCTCCGGAAATAATACGTGATATTGTAGACTTCCCCCAGAAACCCAGTCTTAGGCACAAGGAAATCGTACGTAAGGTACTCCAGACTATAAAAATAGCAGGGCAGAGACGCAGAGAACAAGCAGACAAAAAGGCAACAGGCAGGGAATTTCGTGACCTAGAGGTTCTAGGCGCTTCAGTCCGAAGCCGCGCTGCTGCTACGGTCACAGGTTCGAATCCTTCCTCGGGCATGGATGTGTTATGTCCTTAGGATAGTTAGGTTTAAGTAGTTCTAAGTCTCAGGGACTGATGACCTCAGATGTTAAGTCCCGTAGTGCTTAGAGCCATTTGAACCATTTGAAAGGGAATTTAGGAAAGCCATAAAGTCCTCGAGGAAATCCCACCGTCTTGCTAACCGGCAGAAAAGACTGTGTCATAAATCTTGCGTCCTATTATACACCTGTACGTGTACACAGGATCGCCCATGCGAATTCTGTTGAGCTCGAAAGTCTGAAGTCCTGAAAATCTCTTGGCGTACATCATGTCACACACACAGAATAACAAGAACTATCTGAGATAGTAGTAGTAACGTATTTTATCTTTAATTTGGTAAAGAGCATTTTAAAATATCATAAGTAATGTTTATATTCTAATTGTAAATGAAAAATGTAAGTGTACCACTATGAATGTCAGCATTTTGTTTGAGTTAACATGTCAGCGAAGAAAATTTTGGTAAATATCGTTGTTGTTATGGTAAACGGTGTACTGAATAATTTTGTTTTCAAGCGTAAATTCATATTTTCGTCTTGTTTGGGTACACTGGGCTACTTAGGTGTGTTTTTCAACTATGAATAGATTTCCACTCTTTCCCATGGTGACATAGGAGGAGGTTCATACAGACGGTTGTTTCAGATAAGTCAAATAGGTCAAGAGGAAGAGGTGTTTTGCATAACTAAAAAGTGTTCGACCTAATGAGCAGTCAACAAAGATGTTTGGTGTGCCTTGGGAAAGTCAGCAACTTGCGTTTTTTTTTTTTTTTTTAATTTATTATTGTAAAGGGTACGTTCACTGCCAAGAGCCGGCATAAGGTAACTCAACGTAGGTGGGCTCTTTGCAGAAGCAAGAGCGAGGTTACGGTCTGTCTCAATGCCAAGACCCGATAATGACAACCATGATATTGTAAGAATGTGTGGAGGAGGGCCTGGAGCATTGCGCGCAAGTGACCCGAAGTATGCAAAGGCACAGGACATTAGACGGAAGACGAAGAATAGCTCGTGAATGGCAAAACTGTATAGTCATGTTCACTGTTCGGTGGAATAATTAGAAGTTTTGGGAATATATCTGTATGTATGTATGTAATCCATCACCAATTCGACAACTAATGTTAAAAAAAAATATTTCACAGGAAAAAGTACATAACAGTGCAGTTTTTGTAAGCAGAGGAATCACAGGAGACAGCTATTCTGACCAATGAAGTAGCTGCACATTAGACGGAAAGAATATTGTGAAAGGAAGTTCACATTTTTCTTAGAACAGGACTAACTAGTAGTTTGTGTACATGAGTTCCATGGTATATGACATTGACGCGTATGTAAGAATGCCACAGAGTGGAGAATCCTCGCCATGTGTTTTTTCATACTTTTATTAAATATATTTTCTTAAAGGTAAGATCATATGTAATACTTAGATGATGTAAAATTTATTAACAGAAAAATCTATTTAAAGACATTTTTTATAAAGTTAATGAATTTGGTTTTTAACTTAGAGATTCTCCATTCACTTTTGTAAATTTATATGTCACTTTCACTTAATTTAACACCTTCACCTACGTGAATATATTGGAGCTGAAAGCAAGAAGTTCTATCAAGAAGTGACCAGTAGACAAGTAATTGATAACTAGAGTTTAAATTTTTGAATTAGTATCTTTTTGAGGTAGTCTCCATGTAAATCTGGATGAATGTGGCAGATTGGCACGACGGATCGAATTTGATCAGTCAATACTACCAGTACTCCCCAGATACAAGTCGAAATTTGTTTGCCTAGTGTTATGTAATGTAAGGTGGCAGATTTCAGCATCTTCTTATTGGTATGTAAGATTTTGAGAACTTCGCGTGTTATCATTAGAAAAGTGATTTGGACGGACACAGGAAAGAGCTGTTTCGAGCTGTAGAGTAAGCGAAGTGGTCAGCGGATGGCCTGAGCTTCAAACGGCGGCTGCTTTGGCGGCTGCGTGTCACCAGTGACTCGCAGGGGGCACCGGGCGAACCTGAGACCACACAGGTGGAAGGAGAGAGAGAGAGCGTACATGCGAGTCAGAGAGACACTGCTTCTCGACGTTGCGGCAATACAACGATTGGAATGGGAAACAAATGCGGCTCGCCCATCGATGGTGGGAGAACTACGCGAAATTTCAGAGTTCTGATTGACAGAAAACACTTAGGGATGCATGTGAGAGGAACGGGAATGTTTGGCCGAAACAAGAGGTAGGGACTCGGGTGGCTAGTGTCGTGCTGGACAGACACGGAAAGCGTGGTCGGGGAGTGGAGGCCTAGACGTACACTACTGGCCATTAAAATTGCTACACCAAGAAGCAATGCAGATGATAAACGGGTATTCATTGGACAAATATATTATACCAGAACTGACATGTGATTACATTTTGACCCAATCTGGGTGCACAGATCCTGAGAAATTAATACCCAGAAAAATCACCTCTGGCCGTAATAATGGCCTTTATAAGCCTCGGCATTGAGTCAAACAGAGCTTGGATGGCATGTACAGGTACAGCTGACCATCCAGCTTCAACACGATACCACATTTTATCAAGAGTAGTGACTAGCGTATTGTGACGAGCCAGTTGCTCGGCCACCATTGACCAGACGTTTTCGCAAGGGTCGAATGAAGGGTAGAGCCATGGGTCGTAACACATCTGAAATGTAACGTCCACTGTTCAAAGTGCTGTCAATGAGAACAAGAGGTGACCGAGACGTGTACCCAATGGCACCCAATACCATCACACCGGGTGATACGCCAGCTTTGCGATGACCAATACACGCTTCCAATGTGCGTACACCGCGATGTCGCCAAACACGGATGCGACCATCATGATGCTGTAAACACAACCTTGATTCATTCGAAAAAGTGACGTTTTGCCATTCGTGCAACCCAGGTTATTCCTTGAGTACACCATCGCAGGCGCTCCTGTCTGTGATGCAGCGCCAAGGGTAACCGCAGCCATGGTCTCCGAACTGATAGTCCATGCTGCTGCAAACGTCGTCGAACTGTTCGTGCAGGTGGTTGTTGTCTTGCAAACGTGCCCATCTGTTGACTCAGGGATCGTGATGAGGCTGCACGATCCGTTAGAGCCATGCGGATAAGATACCTGTTATCTCGACTGCTAGTGATACGAGGCCGTTGGGATCCAGCACAGCGTTGCGTATTACCCCCTGAACCCATCGATTCCATATTGATTACAGTCGTTGGATCTCGACCAATGCGAGCAGCAATGTCGTGATACGATAAACTGCAATCGCGATAGGCTACAATCCGACCTTTATCGAAGTCGGAAACGTACGCATTTCTCTTCCTTGCACGAGGCATCGCAACAACGTTTCACCAGGCAACGCTGTTTGTGTATGAGAAATCGGTTGGAAGTTTGCTCATGTCAGCATGTTGTAGGTGCCACCACCGGCCTTGCGTGAATGCTCTGAAAAGCTAATCATTTGCAAATCACAGCGTCTTCTTCCTGTCGGTTACATTTCGCGTCTGTAGCACGTCATCTTCGTGGTGTAGCAATTTTAATGGCCAGTAGTGTAATTAGGTTTAGTGATATTGCTGTTATCGCGACAAGAGATCCCCCTCAAATTGTTCAGAGTTAATGCTTACATCTCCACAATAGCAGAATCATCTGTGGCTCTGAGAAGCGAAAACAGATTTGAGCTCACTTGTGGCTTTCGAATGCAACATTAAATGTTCCTTTGGTGCCGCGCACTTGAGTCTTCCGACTACGCCCGGCATTTGTGCAAGTAGATTGTGTATCGACTCGTGACGGACTCTGCAATTGAGCATCTTACGGTCAGGAGTTTTTCGGACGGAAACCAGGCCCAAGTGTTTAGATAAACTCCAGATTTCACAGGGGAAAGACATCACGCCGGTGCCTGAGACAACCGTCGTCATCTTCACTCTGAATTATGGTGATATTAGCGTAAACAGCTGGCCTAGCATGAGACTATAAATGTAAATGAGTACGTGTTTCACTAGCTCTTTGCCTGAGCTCTCTGACTCAGTGTCCGTCTAGGTGGAGGTTCAGTAGATCAACGAGTTGCGTGACCAGTATCAAATGGTTCAAATGGCCCTATGTACTATGGGACTTAACATCTGAGGTCATCAGTCCCCTAGACTTATAACTACTTAAATCTAACTAACCTAAGGACATCACACACAACCATGCCCGAGGCAGGACACGCATCTGCGACCATAGCAGCAGCGCGGTTCCGGACTGAAGCGCCTAGAAGGGCTCTGCCACAGCGGCCGGCTGTGACCAGTATTAACCAACGTAGGTTAGGGGAAGGGGCGTGGTAAGGAATCGAGTTTCCATTGTGCCAATGGTAGGATAAATTGTTTAAGAAGTTAATTTGACTGGTGTTGTTATGTCTAAGATTAATAACATTGCTCATCCTGTTTTAATTAATAAATTTGTTATTTGATTATATACCATAACTAAATTTATTGTCATTTTGCGTAGGTAGCAAACCACTTATTGTGTTTTATTAACAGAAATTATTATTCAAAATTGATGCAAACACTATTGCGGATATTATTCGTGCAGTTAAACAGAGCCAAAGTCAAACAGCACTAAAGAAGTAAGGATGTTTTGATAGACATTATACCCCCGTACGTTGCACATTCGCTACTTCAAAGTACGTACTGGAGTCGTGCAAATGGTGATGAAAGTCAGTGACCCGTTGGGTGTATGCTTTGCTTCCCCTGTAATTAGCTTAATTTACGGCAGGATATCGCATTTGTCTGAATATAGGAACGAAATGTGCTGCATCAGAAGGTTAAGACTTCGAAACAGACTATTAGGAGGGCAATACCTGACCGACGTATACTATATCGCTCAAAAGTTTTTGTAGAGACAATAAAATCGCAAAATAAAATCTTTCTGAGAAAGTTTAAATGAAAAAAATTAATTTTCAAATTTTTATAACGTGCACTTCATTTTTTTACACATATTATATAATTCTAGTTCTTACATCCATAATAAAACACAAATGATCTAATTACATAGGCTCAAAAGTATTTTAAAAAATATAATAAAAGCAATAATGAATTCTTGACACATGATGTTCTTGTCTAAATATTTGGTTTCGCAGCGGTATGAATGTATTACTGCAGCACACCTGGATGGTATAGAATCCACGAGTTTCGCCAATCGAGGAATCTTTTTCAATTGCTCACACATTTCTTCGTAGAAAGCATCTTTATTAGTGCGGTTTTGTTGCCAAAGATTTATATTCAGCTCGCTCCAAAGATGTTCTATGGGTTTAAGTCTGGAATTTGGCTAGGCATATTACTTTGTGCTGCTGCAGAACGGTCTTCTCATGGTCAGATAGGAAACATGCTGGAATTTCAAATTACAAGACATATTTCGAATTCCGTGAGATATCGTATGGTCTGTTAACATGTTACGGAACTTCAAAGTATCCAGTACCCCATGCGTTTCGAAGAGAAGGTTTAAATCAGTTCTTGAGAAACAGCCCCACACCATGGTTCGTCCTCCTCTGTGCTTCATGGTGGGTGCTTGGTACATTCTCTCATTTCTCTTGTATTTCGGCCGCCATCGAACGTACTGTACCCCGTCTCATGAGGAGAGATTAAACTTGCTTTCATCACTACGTTTCAGTTTTGAGTAGTCTGCAGTGGTCCATGACACGTGCCACGTAGCAAACTGTTATCTGGCCTTCCTATTTTTTGAACGTATCAGGTTTTCCAGATGGTCAACTGATATTCAGATAAGTAGTTGCTAAACGACTTTTAACTGTCGGAACATGGACTTCCAATCCCTGTTTTACCTGTAGATCATCATGTATTACCTGGACTGTTTTTTTTTTTATATCAGACATCGATTCCTTGGATGGTCCTATCTACTGTTTGGGTGGTTTTTCAGGGCAGCCTACTGCTCCGTTTGTTCTCTATCGTCCACAGTTTTTCATGAAGCCGGGCCTAGACACTCAGAAGCTGATGTGACATGTCAAACACCTTCGCAGCGAAGGATTGTGTGTGGCCTTGACTCGATGCTATTAAAACAGATCGTATGCCATCTACTGAATATTCTTTAGTTTTAAGCATTGCTGTAAGTAAATTACACTACTGGCCATTAAAATTGCTACACCAAGAAGAAATGCACATGATAAACGGGTATTTATTGGACAAATATATTATACTATAACTGACATGTGATTACATTTTCACGCCGTTTGGGTGTATAGGTCCTGAGAAATCAGTACCCAGAACAACCACCTCTGGTCATAATAACGGCCTTGATATGCCTGGACATTGAGTCAAACAGAGCTTTTATGGCGTGTGCAGGTACAGCTGACCATGCCGCTTCAACACGATACAACAATTCATCAAGCATATTGACTGGCGTATTGTGACAAGCCAGTTGCTCGGCCACCATTGACCAGACGTTTTCAATTGGTGAGAGATCTGGAGAATGTGCTGACCACGGCAGCAATCGGGCATTTTCTGTATCCAGAAAGGCCCGTACAGGGCACGCGACATGCGGTCGTGCATTATCCTGCTGAAATATAGGATTGCGCAGGGATCGAATGAAAGGTAGAGCCACGGGTCGTAACACATCTGAAATGTAACGACCACTGTTCAAAGTGCCGTCAATGCGAACAAGAGGTGACCGAGACGTGTAACCAATGGCACCCCATACCATCACGCCCGGTGATACGACAGTATGGCGATGACCAATACACGCTTCCAATGTGCGTTCACCGCGATGTCACCAAACACGGATGCGACCATCATGATGCTGTAAACAGAACCTGGATTCATCCGAAAAAATGACGTTTTGCCATTCGTGCGCCCAGGTTCGTCGTTGAGCACACCATCACAGGCACTCCTGTCTGTGATGCAGCGTCACAGGTACCCACAGCCATGGTCTCCCAACTGATAGTCGATGCTGCTGCAAAAGTCGTCGAACTGTTCGTGCCGGTGGTTGTTGTCTTGCAAACGTCCCCATCTGTTGATTCAGGGATCGAGACGTGGCTGCACGATCGGTTACAGCCATGCGGATAAGATGCCTGTCATCTGGACTGCTAGTGATACGAGGCCATTGGGATCCTGCACAGCTTTTCGTATTAGCCTCCTCAACCCACCGATTCCATATTCTGCTAACAGTCATTGTAATTAGACCAACGCGAGCAGCAATGTCGCGATACGATAAATCGAAATCCCGATAGGCTACAATCCGACCTTTATCAAAGTCGGAACCGTGACGGTACGCATTTCTCCTCTTTACACGAGGCATCACAACAATGTTTCACCAGGCAACGCCGGTCAACTGCTGTTTGTGTATGAGAAATCGGTTGGAAACTGTCTTTATGTCAGAAGGTTGTAGGTGTCGGTACCGGCGCCAACCTTGTGTGAATGCGCTGAAAAGCAAATCATTTGCATATTCCTGTAGGTTAAATTTCGCGTCTGTAGCACGTCATCCTCGCGGTGTAGCAATTTTAATGTCCAGTAGTGTAAAATATTAAAGTTATATTTTCTTCATGTAGTTAGGTTTGTTGCAGTCTTCCCATTCTACAAAACTGTAATGAACCCCTTATATACACTGTTTATAGCTTAAGTCCATGCCACGCTTATCTACAGTCATCAGTCAATACTTGTAACTGCGGCGAGGTCAAGCAGTCTTCTGCCTGAAAAACGGACGACTTGTTTTGATTCTGCGTATTGACAAACTCGCATACCAACCTGTTAGTTCAGTTACAAATTACTTTTGAGTGGTACTGTACGTCCATCTCAGTTCTACATTGAATGAAACGATTTCTGATTGATAACACACTTTCTTTGGTTCCATAAGTGAGATTCAGGTCTTAAAATTTCACTACATGTAATATTTTAGCCACGTGTCTGGGATCTAAGCGATACTGGCGATCTTTATCAACGCCTTTCACTAACATAATGGTGCAGGCAGTGATGCAGTTTCACTTTAAAAAGTTCCTTCTCCGAAAGCAGTAATATACCGTCGCATAGCTAGATCGCGTGCATCGCAAAGTTCTGGAGGAAGGTTACCGAGGCACGAACGTACTTTCGTGACTTGAAACATGCCAAGAGGATGAGAACAGAACTGTCATAACATCCCGTTACACACGCCTTAAGTCTCTTGTTTTAAAGCGCTCGCCATCACGTATACTATTAAAGTCGGGTGTATTTATAGGCGCTGCTCTCATTTGGACGTCTCCAAAGCGTTGGAATGGCATAACGGTGTGCTTTGCAAACCTCCTGTATTGCGGATACCAGTGTCACACGTTTGCTCCAGTCTTACTTCAGAGACAGAATATTTAAAGTCCGTACTCGTTCCACCGCACGACCGATAAGGGAAGGAGTCCCGCAAGGCTCTGTGCTCGGAGCACTGTTATTTGCCTATAGATCTCGATGCGTCGAAAACACCGAAGAACAAGTACGTCTTTACGTCGCGATACTGTGATTTTCGTGCGCAGTATCAATGTGCATATGCTTGGACGTTGCCTCCAGAAAGCCTGTGACATACTAGGCTGGTTGGTTGGTTGGCTTTGGCAGTTAATGAACTAAATAGAGAAGTCATTAGTCCTCCTACCGTGAGATTCTTTATTCGAAACTGATCATGTCGGCCATGGATGCGTTCTAACTATAGAAGTACGTAGCAGCAATAAGACAGAGGCATTTAAGAAAAAGTGGTGCCAGAGCTAAGAAATATATTACAGAGAAGTTTAGGGAGCCGGCCGGTAAGAAAGTCTGAGCAGATGAAGGTTCAGATGGCTCTAAGCACTATGGGTCTGAGGTCATCAGTCCCCTAGACTTTAAATTACTTAAACCTAACTTTTTTTTGTCATCAGTCTACTGACTGGTTTGATGCGGCCCGCCACGAATTCCTTTCCTGTGCTAACCTCTTCATCTCAGAGTAGCACTTGCAACCAACGTCCTCAATTATTTGCTTGACGTATTCCAATCTCTGTCTTCCTCTACAGTTTTTGCCCTCTACAGCTCCTTCTAGTACCATGGAAGTCATCCCCTCATGTCTTAGCAGATGTCCTATCATCCTGTCCCTTCTCCTTATCAGTGTTTTCCACATATTCCTTTCCTATCCGATTCTGCGTAGAATCTCCTCATTCCTTACCTTATCAGTCCACCTAATTTTCAACATTCGTATATAGCACCACATCTCAAATGCTTCGATTCTCTTCTGTTCCGGTTTCCCCACAGTCCATGCTTCACTACCATACAATGCTGTACCCCAGACGTACATCCTCTGAAATTTCTTCCTCAAATTAAGGCCGGTATTTGATATTAGTAGACTTCTCTTGGCCAGAAAGGCCTTTTTTGCCATAGCGAGTCTGCTTTTGATGTCCTTCTTGCTCCGTCGGTCATTGGTTATTTTAGTGCCTAGGTAGCAGTATTCCTTAACTTCATTGACTTCGTGATCATCAATCCTGATGTTAAGTTTCTCGCTGTTCTCATTTCTACTACTTCTCATTACCTTCGTCTTTCTCCGATTTACTCTCAAACCATACTGTGTACTCACTAGACTGTTCATTCCGTTCAGCAGATCATTTAATTCTTCTTCACTTTCACTCAGGATAGCAATGTCATCAGCGAATCGTATCATTGATATCCTTTCACCTTGTATTTTAATTCCACTCCTGAACCTTTCTTTTATTTCCATCATTGCTTCCTCGATGAACAGATTGAAGAGTAGGGGCGAAAGGCTACAGCCTTGTCTTACTCCCTTCTTAATACGAGCACTTAGTTCTTGATCGTCCACTCTTATTATTCCCTCTTGGTTGTTGTACATATTATATATGACCCGTCTCTCCCTATAGCTTACCCCGACTTTTTTCAGAATCTTGAACAGCTTGCACCATTTCATATTGTCGAACGCTTTTTCCAGGTCGACAAATCCTATGAACGTGTCTTGATTTTTCTTTAGCCTTGCTTCCATTATTAGCCGTAACGTCAGAATTGCCTCTCTCATGCCTTTACTTTTCCTAAAGCCAAACTGATCGTCACCTAGCCCATTCTCAATTTTCTTTTCCATTCTTCTGTATATTATTCTTGTAAGCAGCTTCGATGCATGAGCTGTTACGCTGATTGTGCGATAATTCTCGCACTTGTCAGCTCTTGCCGTCTTCGGAATTGTGTGGATGATGCTTTTCCGAAAGTCAGATGGTATGTCGCCAGACTCATATATTCTACATACCAACGTGAATAGTCGTTTTGTTGCCACTTCCCCTAATGATTTTAGAAATTCTGATGGAATGTTATCTATCCCTTCTGCCTTATTTGACCGTAACTCCTCCAAAGCTCTTTTAAATTCCGATTCTAATACTGGATCCCCTATCTCTTCTAAATCGACTCCTGTTTCTTCTTCTATCACATCAGACACATCTTCACCCTCATAGAGGCTTTCAATGTATTCTTTCCACCTATCTGCTGTCTCCTCTGCATTTAACAGTGGAATTCCCGCTGGACCCTTAATGTTACCACCGTTGCTTTTAATGTCACCAAAGGTTGTTTTGACTTTCCTGTATGCTGAGTCTGTCCTTCCGACAATCATATCTTTTTCGATATCTTCACATTTTTTCTGCAGCCATTTCGTCTTAGCTTCCCTGCACTTCCTATTTATTTAATTCCTCAGCGACTTGTATTTCTGTATTCCTGATTTTCCCGGGACGTGTTTGTACTTCCTCCTTTCATCAATCAACTGTTCTTCTGTTACCCATGGTTTCTTCGCAGCTACCTTCTTTGTACATATGTTTTCCTTCCCAACTTCTGTGATGGCCCTTTTTTAGAGACGTCCATTCCTCTTCAACTGTGTTGCCTACTGCGCTATTCCTTATTGCTGTATCTATAGCGTTAGAGAACTTCAAACGTATCTCGTCATTCCTTAGAACTTCCGTATCCCACTTCTTAGCGTATTGATTCTTCCTGACTAAAGTCTTGAACTTCAGCCTACTCTTCATCACTACTATATTGTGACCTTACCTAAGGACATCACACACATCCATGTTCGAGGCAGGATTCGAACCGGCGACCGTAGCAGTCTCGCGGTTCCGGACTGAAGCGTCTAAAACCGCTCGGCCACAACGGTCGGCGCAGATGAGGGTTCTCCCAGGGCTCACCATGCTGAAAAAAACCATATCCGATCCTCACCAACTCGAACCAGGGCGAGAACAGTAACAAAACAAAGAATGTCTTCTGGTCGGGGGATTCAGAACAGTAAAAGTAACAAGTCTAAACTGTAACAGACATCAGTTCGACCAACAGTAACAAATATAGTATGAAAGGAATAAGAAAGGCAGGAGGTGGGTGCACCCGGAGCTAGAGATGCGAGGGGAGCCATCCCACCCACAGCCACCTCCACCCCATCATAGTCGAAGTGTTAAAGGGCACCTTCTATTCAACAGAAGTACCCTTAAAATAGAAAATAGAGTACGGCAGAAAAAGTGGCAAACCGCATCTACAAGCAATTACAACGGAGTAAGAGATGAAACAGGGATGAAAGACCCAGCTAGCAAAGGAGCTTGGGTCGAGGGTCCTCCAGGTCCAGACACCCCAACCCCAACTGCTCTGCCCTCACCCACAATATCGTTTAAAAGCGCATTTCTGAGAACAAAACCCAGTTTCATGGAGGAAACAGAGAAATAGTTCAACTGTGGATCGTCTGCCAATATTAGAGGCAAAAGGTTCGGAAGACCATGATTACTGTGGAGTGCCAGACGGAGAGGGCATCCCATCAGAATATGAGCTACTGTTCTTAAGACTCCGCAACCACAATGTGAGTGTAGTTCGTTACATAAACTAAAATCATGCGTTAGTATGGTATGAGCAATATAAAGGTGAGATAAGATCATTGTTTCCTTCTGAGAGGAATGCAAAGAGGATCGCCATGAAGCAGTAGTCTCCTTGACAGGTTATTGTAGCGGACATTTACCTACCATATGTTTTACTATCTCTGAATGCTGAGAGGCGTTATTTGCACTCACAAATCCGAACCTGGGATCATCAAATTGAATGCTGTGCAAGAAACCGCCTCTCTAACCACACAGTCTGCCATTTCATTCCTTGGGATACCCACGTCACTCAGGACTCCCAGAAAGACACCTGAGCATGCAGAATGACTGTGGTAATAGAGGAGCTCATGAGTGGCAGGTATCACAGGGTGGCAAAAGAAACAGTGATCAATGGTCTGGAGACTACTTGCAGAGTCACTGCAAATTGGAACGCGGTGAAGAGAGGCCTGTTTAATAAAATGTGGGACTTTCTTGATGGATGTCCTCTGTAAAAACTTTACACGTTCCTAGAAACAAGTGTTTTTTCGTAATTGGCGGCCGACGTAAAAGCATTTTCCCTACTGTCCACGGTTATGAAGTTGTCAGTTCAAAGGACAGCAGCAGCCTGATACTCTTGGGGGAAGGAAGGGACGCCGACCTCCACCTTAGTGCCGAGTCGGTGGTGCTCGACCAGATAAAATGGTTCAAATGGCTCTGAGAACTATGGGACTTAACATCTATGGTCATCAGTCCCCTAGAACTTAGAACTACTTAAACCTAACTAACCTAAGGACAGCACACAACACCCAGCCATCATGAGGCAGAGGAAATCCCTGACCCCGCCGGGAATAGAACCCAGGAACCCGGGCGTCGGAAAATCGGATAAAAAGGATAAAATCGGTTTGAATCTTGGTGGTAGAAAATATTTTCGCTGACAGAATTTGGCCGCAAATGGAGGAGAGATGCTGGCTTAAGAATCCTGATCACTGATTTTGGGCCAATGTCCTTGCTTAAATACCATACCTCTGTACAGTATCTCATGAAGTGGGGCATGGTCTGGTCCCCTCAACCTCCACAAGCAAACCAACCAACCGAGGTGGGGCATGTGACACTGTTGATGTTGATCCGTCCGTCGGATGGGGACGTTAAACTTGGCTGCTCCCTTGGTGCCATTCGTGAGGAGCAGACTATACGCTGGCATCGGATTTCACCCACTGTCTTCTCTCGTGGTCATATCACATAAACATAACAGTACAACCTAAACACACACACACACACACACACATAATACAAGGTGATCAAAAAATCGGTATAAGTTTGAAAACTGGATAAATCACGGAATAATGTAGATAGAGAGGTACAAATTGACACACATGCTTGGAATGACATGGGGTTTTATTAGAACTAAAAAAAATACAAAAGTTCAAGAAATGTACGACAGATGGTGCTTCATATGATCCGAATAGCAATAATTAGCATAACAAAGTAAGACAAAGCAAAGATGATGTTCTTTACAGGAAATGCTCAATATGTCCACCATCATTCCTCAACAATAGCTGCAGAGGAATAATGTTGTTAACAGCACTGTAAAGCATGTCCTGAGTTATGGTGAGGCATTGGCATCGGATGTTGTCTTTCAGCATCCCTAGAGATGTCAGTCGATCACGATACCATTGCGATTTCAGGTAAGCCCAAAGCCAATAATCGCACGGACTGAGGTCTTCGGACCTGGGAGGCCAAGCATGACGAAAGTGGCGGCTGAGCACACGATCATCACCAAGCGACGCGCGCAAGAGATCTTTCAAGCGTCTATCAATATGAGGTTTTTTTTTTGTTTCTAATAAAACCCCATGTCATTCCAAGCATGTGTGTCAATTTTTGCCTCTCTATATACATTATTCCGTGGTTTAATAAGTTTTCAGATTTATACTGACTTTTTGAGATCACCCGGTACATGTAAAATTACAAGAAGTTGTAATGGAGTATGCTGAAAATAAGCAACGGACACAAAAGTCATGAAGTCGACAGGCGTTTCGACCGTGGAATAACTGGCTCCTAATTGGTGGCATGGTTGCCAACCAACGGTTCGAGCGTGGAAAGCACGCGAAGTGCATCATTAGGAAGTTATGGGAAGATCCCAGCAGCAGGCAGCGAGGCGCATAACGACTGGTAATCCCACCTGAGGATGAGTGAGGAGGTCGATACCCTCATACGCAAAAATAAGGTGGTAACTAGATTGTCGGTTGGTGATTGTGTAAGTGGTAAACAGCTGGTACTGTTAGAGCTGAGGGGAGAAAAATTCCTGTTTCACCAAGGGTACTGTCTATGGGACTAGTCCACAAGGCATCAGTGGCCGGTCAAACGCCATGAAGATGGTGCTACAGTGTCAAAGCTGAAGGAGCCGCCAATCATAAACCTAGTAACCACAGTCCTGTTGCAACGAGATGGACGCAGTAAATACAGGGATGAATAGTATGGTCTGCACCACAAGAGCTTGGGCAAGGAGGCCGAGAGTGATAAGCATCTGATGGCACCTACTCTTTAACTGACGATTTTAGAGCAGCCAGTCGGGTTTCTATCCAAGAGGAGGCCCAAACAACGAAACTTCTCAACAGCCTCCAGCTATTGGTTACTCATGTAGAGTTCTTGGTCAGGACAGAAATGCACGACACTCGGGTTTGCAGGAGAGAAATGGAAACCATGAGATCGGATCCAGGCAGAGCTGTTTCAGATGGCATCCTGAAACAAGCGTTTAGGTGATTCAGCTTAGTGGGAGCTGTAACAAATGCAAACGTCGTCGACAAACAGTCTGAAGATGACCTTTAGCTCACTTTTGGCGATGACGAAGGCTGTGGCACACCACACAGAGTCCTGCTGGACGCCTTCTTCTTGCACCATCTCAGACCATGAACAACTAGTGTGATAAAGCTGACGAATAAAAATCTGTAGGAGGGCTCCAGTCGTGGAGGGTAAGTAGAGTGTGATGGCCCCCATGGATATCGTATACCTTATTTAGGTCAAAGAAACCTGTGATATATTGGTAATTAGGGAAAACCTGTAAGATTTCCGTTCCCATCTAACTATATGGTCGGTCGTGGATCATCCCTACTAGAAACCATACTGATAGAGGTACAAAAGGCATCAGGATTTGTGATCCCAGAATAAGATGTGAACAACCATACTTTCAAGCAGTTTTCAGAAGTCGTTGGTGAGACTGAGTCGCCAGTAACTATCGACAGACGTTGGGTTTCAGCCTGACCTAAGGATTGGAACAATGATGATCTCTCGCTATTGCGAAGGGAAGACACTTTCGAGCCAAATACATTTAAAGGCCCTCAGCAGATTTAGACTTTAAGTAACACTCAGATACTGGAGCATCTGATTATGAATTGGATGAGGGCTTGGGGCTGTATCATGAGTGGAGACAAGAGCCTGACGCAGTTCTAGAGAAAGCTTCGTTGTTTAACTTGTTTAAACGGATGATGAAACGTGTGAGGATGCCTTGTCGTTTCTGGGTTAGAAATGGAGCAGGGTAAGCTGAGGACGCCGGCGTTGTTTGCAAATTGGGCTCAGGGCTTCATTAGACAACGAGCCTTAGCGAATAGTTGCTTAAAAGTGAGGAGGGAGGCCGGTCAAGGATACCGCTTGAGATGTTGCAAGGCTCAGAATAGGGTGTCTTTGGTGCACCTGGGACGGTCTGACTGCCTGTAGAAACTGGAATAGCAGTTCCAGTGGCGTCGATGTTTGCATCCGAGAAGACTCGCTAACCTCGTCGATGCAGTCAGGCTTAGTTGCGGGATGGTAACAGCAGAGATACACTGCACAACAGAATTAAAGGATTCCTTTTTCCAGATACCCACCCACTAGAATTTAGCTCAAAGGTGTGTACAGTTCTCGTCTGTAAAAGTGCAAAAGCAAGGCACCTTGCGACATCACCCTTGTGATCGACGACGTTCAGACATCAAGGTGTTGATACGTGCGAAAAAAATGTCACAGCCCATAAGTTCATGTGACACGTAAGCGGTTTAACGATGTCTCTTTCGCCACAAGTGTACCCACCACCACTGTGGACATGTCACACGATGGGAAGATCGTTACAACCGCTCTTTTCTCACATTTCAACACTTCGTTCGACGCGTCTGCAATGCAGATTAGAACCGCAGCGCACAGAGTTGCAATTATGCAGTTTTCTTACGAGTGGCCGCGGATAACATTTCGGACACACAATCTTTCAAAATCGACTCGAAGTGATCTCACTGAGGGACATTGGTTTCCACACAGTTCGCAGTGCTTTGAGCAACAGGAAGAACTTCTTGACAACTGTCACTGATCACAGCATGGGATGTTTCAGCCCTGCCTAAGGAGATTGTGGGACTGCATTTTCATTTAAACGTGATCTTACCTCTATGTCGAGCAGCGTGGCCGCAATTTTTGCTTTGACGTACAGTGTCGAACAACTAGGGACCATTCAAGACCATTCGACGATATTTGAACGTGGTCCGAAGCAGCAAAGGGTACTTACGCTTTTTTATTCTTCCTATATTGCGTCCTCCTGTGGCGTGATCACAGAGGAAAGCGACATTGACACATGCAATAATAAAACGGCAAAGGGACCTTCTAAAATCCCCCATGCCTTGAGCACGTTAAAAATGTACTTGTAGAGACAAGTCACAGATGCCTGTCTGCTTGTGTCTTTCTAGTAAATAGTCAACATAATTGAAAAATAAGTGAGACAATAAACATTTAAATATTTATGCTAAACAACTGTAAGAATAATAACTGCAATCCTGCAAGACTTCTAGCTTATCTCCCACGTCATGAGATCCCCCCCCCCCCCCAAAAAAAAAGCAAGCACTGGGGAAACGAATGAGCAATGTGGGAAAGAAGTTGCAGTTTAGGGGCAATAAGCAGGAAGTTTAAGATTTGAAGGTACTGTAATTTTATTCCAGATGACAAAGTATTTGGCGACGTCTTGAAAACAATTTAATGATGAACATAAACCAATGTAAAACTAGGATAACGGGATATATCTGAATTAAATCAGGTGGTACTCCGAGAATTACGCTCATGCCCAGAAATTAAGGATAATGCTGATACATGGTGAAACAATGCTCTGGTGGACGGTTTGCGGGTTTCAGTCACCTAGGGGTGCATTAGTCATTCGGTCGTCGCACGGTGGTGCTGGCAGCAGTCCATATACGCAGAAGTGTGTTGGTGCATGTCAGAGTACGGTGCAGCGTGTAAGTGTGCAGACGTTTTCAGACGTGCTAATGGTGACTGTTGAAAATGGCTCAAAGAACACATATGGATGACGTTCTGAGGGGTAGACAGCAGGTCGTGGCATGGGCCCTCCGTGTGCCATCTCAAGATTATGGCAACGATTCCAGCAGACAGGAAACGTAACCAGGCGCTACTTTACGAGACGTCTACAGTGCACAACACCACAAGAAGAGCAATATCTCACCATCAGTGCCCGCAGACGGCCACGGAGTTCTGCAGGTAGCCTTTCTCGGGACCTTACCGCAGCCACTGGAACAGTTGCCTCCAGAAACACAGTCTACAGACGGCTGAACAGACATGCCCGGAGACCTGCAAGGTTCTTTCCACTGACCCCTGGTCACAGGAGAGCCCGTAAAGCCTGGTGTCAAGAACACAAAAAAATGGCTCTGAGCACTATGGGACTTAACATCTTTGGTCATCAGTCCCCTAGAACTTAGAACTACTTAAACTTAACTAACCTAAGGACATCACACACATCCATGCCTGAGGCAGGATTCGAACCTGCGACCGTAGCAGTCGCGCGGTTCCGGAGACCACCGCGGCCGGCGTCAAGAAGACAATACATGGTCATTGGAACAGTGGTTCCAGGTTATGTTCATGGACGAGTCCAGGTATAGTCTGAACAGTGATTCTCGCCGGGTTTTCTTCTGGCGTGAATCAGGAACCAGACACCAACCCCTTAATGTTCTTGAAAGGGACCTGTATGGAGGTCGTGGTTTGATGGTGTGGGTTGGGATTATGACTGGTGGAGGTACACCCCTGCATGCCTTTGACAGAAGAACCGTAACAGGTCATGCATATCGGGACGTCATTTTGCACCAGTATATCTGCCTTTTCAGGGTTGCAGTCGTCCCCACCTTCCTTCTGATGGATGATAACGCACGACCCCACCGAGCTGTCATCGTGGAGGAGTACCTTGAAACAGAAGATATCAGGCGAATGGAGTTGCCTGCCTGTTCTCCAGACATAAACTCCATCGTCTTCAAACCCCTACGACACTTCAGGAACTCCTACAGGCAATGGTGCCAGAATGGGGGGCTATACCGCAGCAGCTGCTTCACCACCTGATCTAGAGTACGCCAACCCATTGTGTGTTCTGTGTACGTGTGCATGGTGAACATATCCCATATTGACGTCGGGGCACATGCGCAATAAACAGTGGAGTTTTGTAACACGTGTGTTTCGGGACGGATTTGTCAACTTATCACCAATAATGTGGACTTACAGGTCTGCGTCGTGTGAGTTCCGTATGTGCTTATGCTGTTAGATCCAGTTTTGTGTAGTGCCAAGTTGTTTGGCACCACATTCTGCAATGATCCTTAATTTATGAGCATGAGTGTATATAATAAAATGAGACGCTGAAAGTAGCACACTCGTTTTGTATTTTGACAGTGGACAACTAACGACGGCAATTCAAGAGTTAGTATGTCTTTTCTTGTGGGTGTATCGGTTGCGAATGTAGTGTTATTTGGAAATAAAAGACAGTAAAGACAACAATAGTAGAAGCTTATGAGATGTGGTGTACAGAAGACCGCTGAAAATGAGATGGGTGTATCTGTTAACTACTGAAAACGTACATCATCGAATTTGGGAGAAAAGAGGCTTATGGCGCAGCTTGACTACAAGAATGAATAGATTTATAGCTTACAGTCTAAGGCAACAAGAAATGCACGTCACTGTGAAAAGAACACAAAATGTAGGCAATAAAATAAACTTTAGCTATATAAATATATCTCCCAATCAGAGGCACCGAAAAAGGAAGACATTTACAAAAGAGAGAAGAATGAAAAATTGAGGAAAACTGAAACGACGTAGCAAGCGGAAAAGATTTCAAAACAAACGCTTCTCGGATTACAGCAAACTTCACTGATTAATATCACCTATCACGCCATAAGTCGGCAGCAACAGATTCTTCAGATTAACCAACACTTTTATTCTTTGAGTCTGGTTCAGAGTTTTTCAGATTGTTTATCTACTGGCCGCAGCATAAAAATTCACTGCATTATTCTAATTGAAAAGGTGTACTGAACGGACTTTGTGAATATTTTCCACCTCGCCATACAACACACCATGAAATATGGCTCCTCGCTGACTACTAAAACTGACGCGGGAATTTCCGGAACTCATTTATACGCGTCATGTCTGCGGCTGCTGTCAGGGTGGGAATAAATGGGGGCGCACGTATATCTGCAGCGGGGGAGGTGACAAAAGATGCGAACTGCGGTGACTGATTGCGCAGAAATCCGATACCGCTGCTGCGAAATTTAAAGAGTTCCATCGGCCCTACGCTACGCTCTTGTGCGGCGAACTAAGCAGACTGCTAAAAGTCACTGGGAGGTAATACTGCAAAAGAAGTAAATGATCAACACTAGAGTTGTGAAACTACCGCACGCTACCGTAGACTACCATAGGTAAACGTAGACTACCGTAGTTTTTCTAGTACCTTTGGTCGGTGAAGGTCGTACCCGCGTTACCTGTACGGTAGTTGCGTTGCACACAAATAAGGAATTACGTCATAACGATAGATTTCTTTACGTACGCGATAAGGATCTTACTAGATTCCACTAAAAACCAGAAGAGGTAAACCGTCTACAAACTGCGTAAGGTTATTTAAAGGGCTAGTTAACCTACGGAATATTTTTTTCCACATAGTTGCCCTCCTGTATGTTACTTAAAAGTGAAGAGTATTTATAGCAAAAATTGAAATTGCCATATTTAATTCTGGTTTTATTCGAAAATTATTGATTTGTAACGAAAAGCTGACGAATGTTGTAGTAAAAGTAAAGAAAGTGATACTGATTTAATATATCGCGCTTGAAAACAGTTTTCTCAACAGTAAAGTTAAATAACAAAAGCGGCTAAATAAAAACATGTCAAACATCGCTTCAATACTCCGTCGAAATTATATAAAACTTTTTTCTGTTATTTATAAACAAATTTCGCTTTTGTCAACAATAATAAGAAACGCGTGCCTTTGATCATGAAGAAGAAGGCTCTACTGTTGTGTGTGTGTGTGTGTGTGTGTGTGTATGTGTGTGTGTGTGTGTGTGTGTGTGTGCCCATTTAAAATGTATCTGCATCAAAAGTAATTGCTTTGGTTACATAAAAGAGCAGAAGTTTGGCGATAAACTAATTTTTGTTAGTTACACGGTGTAGTTAACATTCCTTAATGATATCAAATACACAGTGGACTGATACTGAGTGATGTGCGGTTCTAATTATGTGCAAGACAAACAAACAAACAAAGAGAAATCGCCCGGGTCCTAGTTTCTCTCATACATATTCATCGACTTTTCTTTGCCACTTCTACCATTTAGTACGTCATTTATATCCTGTACCAAAAGCACAGAACCGTACTTTGGTATAACGCAACTCTAATCAACACCGTTAGTTCGCAGAACAATTAGCGCTGATAGCGGTGATATAGTTGTTACGCTTCTGGAACAGTATCCAAGTTAAAGAGGTTTTAAAGTTTCATTCCAAACACCCCTAGTTAGATTTACCGTTATTCAACAAATTTACAACGTGCATGAGCCTTTGATATGGCAAGGAGCAGTAGAATCTCCCATCTTAATCCAGTTCAGCTAGTGCTGAGTGACGACCTAAGTGGCGTAGTTTAACTTTCACTCATAAAAAACCACGAAACAATCATGAAACTTGGTGGCGATGTTATCCCTTCTCTACGTGTTCACCCTTCAGCGCGACACTCATTTTTCAAGGATGAATGACTTGACGGGCATTTCCTTTTGTATTTTGTCCGTTTCTACGTTCTACCACAAAAATCACGTGGTCGTAATTCTATAAATACCTGAGACTCAATGGTTTCTTCGTTTAACAAACAAGGAAGAAACCTCTAGATTCCACGTCAAGACGATACGAGAGGCGAACTAAAATTTGTCTGTCTTCTGATCAAAATGAGCTATGGTGTCGCTGCGGATCAAAAGCATCCCCTTGGGCAGCTTTCGGCGAAGCTTCTTCTTAACAGTCTCCCATTACCTCTATCTCTATCTGATCCTCTACATGAGATATTATTGAAAGTAACCTCATTTCAATATCTCTGGCATCTCAAGTTACTGTGGAGTCAGTAAATTTCCCTCGGTATAAAAACAGTGAGAAGCTGAGTGCGTACATCCACACTCATGTTTATAATACCTCAGAGCCATATGTGTGTGCGTTTACCAATTCTGTGTGCATAACAACTTTGCGAGTTATTAGAATAGTCTGCTACTGTAGCAGTATGGCCAATTTTAATAGATGCTTGCTCGGTGGCAAAAAGATTTGATCGAACCTTTTGTGTAGATTGGCACAACACAGCAGGCCTTCTCTCCAGTCACTTCGGCTTGAAGGATAAGCCCTGGTTTTGCGAGGAGAGTCCACCACTTTTCGCTGGGAGCTCGATAATATCGGTTGCTAGTAGGAGCTCTCCTCGATAGTTTGAAGAAAAAACCCTGGTTTGTGACTGGAGTCCGTCACTTTTCGCTGGTAGCCGGATAATATCGGTTGCAAGTAAGAGCTCTCTTCGAATGTTTGAACAATAAACCCTGGTTTTGTGAGGGAAGTCCGTCACATTTCTCTGTGATCTCTGTAAGATCGGTTGCTAGCAAAAGCTCTCCTCCATAGTTTATTTAATGTTTGAATTTTTGTACAATTTTAGTGTAACTGAAGCCCCAACGCTTTCCTCTCGTAACTTTATGGTATATTAGTTCGTGTTACGAATTTTATTTTAACGTCGCTAGTTTTGAATAATTCGAAATTTTGGTGACTTCGTATTGTTTGATTCTACTAGTGACTTGAACACTTACAGTTGTGTTGAATAGGTAACGATTCAGTTCAATCAGTTTCTTATTTCTCTAAAAACTAAATTACCCCAGCGCACCAACTGAATTTCAACATGGGAAATCAGAAACCTTGTAACGGACACTGCATCTAATGGTCACAGAAGGTGTCATCAATTCGGGATCCTGTCAGTTGTCGCGAAATTGCACAACTACACTGAACCACTGGACTTGCTGGTATGTTTTAAAAGGCTGCTGGTGACTATGGGTTTATACCCTGACAGCAATCACTTTAACTAGTAATCCCTACACTTGACTATTGGGCGATGCGTCGGCTAAATTGACTATATTTGTTTTTGTTATCCTGCATTTGAGGTTATCACATTTATCAGAATCTATGTATGCTAGAGTGCTAAGACAATATTGATGAAAAGGTGGCCCTGTAATTATTTTAGTCAATTGCTGAGGTGTAATTAATGTATCAACATCGGGGTGATCTTTTATTAAAATTGTGGCACAAGTTTATTGATTGAAATAATAGGACAAACAACACATATCAGCGTGATGACAAATAAAACATGAACTGTTGGTAACACACAAATAGTTAACAGTCGACTGGGTCGCGACTGGCAGGCAAAGACTAAAGTTTGCCTGACTGAAATGTTCACTCTAGCCCAACACATGGATAACGCAATCTGAAATTATCTGACACTGAATCGACTTTGATGGATTTATTCTCCATACAAGTTTTACTACGTTCGTGCAGCTGAGAGCAAGGGCGAGACTGTGGCTCTGTTTACCCTAACGACCCAGAGCAGCAGTACTGTACAACTTTCTCGATGTGTAGCGCTGTTTCAGGAGGTGCTCGTGATTCAAGGCTCTGCAGAGCACTGATGTGTTATGCCTATAATTCGCTACTGTGGGCACGAAATATGCAAAGTCGCAGCTGAAAATCAGTCAGACCGATCGCAATTCTTCTCTAATGGAGCCCCGAAATTTTGGCGTGTGACACTCTCCTTCGCCGGTAATAACATGGACCAATTTGACTCATTTACTTGCCAGTGTGCACAGGCAGATCAAACGTCAAGGTGTCAGACTAGTCACGAATAAGACTGCCCTTGGCACGGCGAGTTGTCCAAGAAGACTGAGGTCTAAACTGTCGGTACAGGTGAGTCCTCACCAAAGGCTCCTCACTCAATATCAATGCTAGTGCGAAGCCAGCATCAGGACAAGTGTCCCAAGTGCAACTCACTATAAAAAAGTCAAGACCAGAATTCTCTCCAGACCAGAGTCTAAATTAGAAGACCCTCTCCAGACTGAAGTGGAAGGACGTGCACGCTTATGGAGACAACCTCATGAATCCATGGACCCTGCATGTCAGCAGGGGACTGTTCAAGCTGGTGGAGGCTCTGTAATGTTGTTGGGCGTGTGAAGTTTGAGTGATGTGGGACTCCTTATACGTCTAACTACGATTGTGACAGGTGACACGTACTTAAGCATTCTGTCTCATTACCTGCATCCATTCATGTCCATTGTGCATTCCGACGGACTTGGGCAATTCCAGCAGGACAATGCGACACCCCACACGCTCAGAATTGCTACAGAGTGATTGCAGAAACATTTTCTGAATTTAAACACTTCCGCTGGCCAGCATATCTGGGATGCCTTGCAACGTGCCCTTCAGAAGAGATCTCCACCTCCCCTTATGGATTTATGGACAGACCTGCAGGGTTCTTGGTGTCAGTTCCCTGTAGATGCCAGCACTACTTCAGACAGTAGTCGATCCATGCCACATCGTGTTGCGGCACTTCAGCGTGCTCGCGGGGGCTCTACACGATATTAGGCATACAAGTATGTAACTCTTTTTTGGCTCTTCAGTAGCTAACTGTCACGTATTTCCCATGTTGAAAAATGCCATCTCTCGTAGCTTGTAACGCTTAGCGCCTAAATTGTTTCAATAGATCTTGTTAAACCAAGAACATATAAGTGTTGGTGTATAATGGATCAGTTTATAATGTGATTCATTGCTAATATTTAATAATACATTCACAGAAGACAGAATATAGCGTTTAAACTTACGGAGAATATGAATAAAATGGGTATAGATACTCGAAGCGGTAATATAGTAACAAAAAGTAAATGGATGCACCACTACAGAAATTTATGGTATGATGAAGACAGTGAAGAAAGTTGTTAAACTCTGTCGATCAAACAAACAGAAAGGAAGTCTTCATTGAAACAAAATTGGAAAGCTGCTGCCCTAGAGGGCAGGAACCATTTTAGAATTCTGCTCCCTCCATTTTTAAATACATGTTGAGGGAACTGTTCTGTACCTAAATAATGGAACACAGTTAAAATTATTTCTGCATTTAAAAAAGGTAATGTGAAAGACATGGTGAATTATAGCGCAATAAGTTTATTACATGCAGGATATAAAATTTATGGCAAAATTCTTAATCAAAAGCTACAAACTATTTCTAATGCAATAATCTCAGAAGAGCAATCAGACTTCACAGAGAGACATTTGTCTAATGATAGTATACTTATAATAAGATAAATTGTTGAAAAAAGTTTGGAAGTTGGCTTAGAAACGCATTTACCATTAACGGATTTTGAGAAAGCCTTTGATAAGGTGACAAGACCCTCTTGTGAAAATAGTCCAAGTAAAAGGTTGTCTAAAACATTTTATTAATACTGTAAAGAATCTATATGTAAATACAAATATCCTTATAAGTTCAGTTTTGAAAATATCATGTGAAATTTTAATGTATCAAGTTTTTTTGACAGGGGTGTAGTCTATTACCCACTTTATTAGGAATTAGATTAGCATCTAGTATACCATTAAATACCCTGTTATATGCTGATGTATGGATGATTATAAAGGAAATGAAGTTAATTTACAAAGATCAGAATACAGACTGAACCAAAACGTGATATTTTAAACTCAACTATATCTGAAAGTAAGACAAAGATAATGGCTTTCAAAAGAAAGAATCCATTCAGATCGAAAATAATAGTAAATGAGAAAATTTTAGAACAGGTTTTCGTAGTTCAGTTATCTAACATGTCATATTGGTTTTAATTATGACAAAGTTATTAAGATGAACGTTTACAAATAATAAGCTATCTGTGGAACAATTGGAACAACCTTGGGAAGAACAAAAAGAAAAGAAACATAAACGAAATTCGATACAGTTATGGCTGTATCTACTCTTGTATGTAGTTCCCAATCATGGATAGTAACAAAAACAGAAAAATCATGAAGAGAAGTTGCAGAGATGAACTGCTAGAGATATGTAAGACACTATGATGAAATGGATAGATGAAGAATGCAACATTAAGATCAGATCTAAACATCTTTTCAGTTAATGACAAGATAGAAGAGAATAGAATGAAGTGGAAAGTACATGTTGATAGAATGACACAAAATAGATTTCCAAGAAAGATGTTGAATTATAGGGAAAGAGAGAACTACATAGTTGGACCTCCTATGAGATGGATGGATGCTTGATAGACACAGGAACAGTTAATTACAACACCTCATCCTTAGAAGGAGCTGATGGTGATGATGATGAATTTGTAAACTAAGACACCTTTTAATGCTCAAAATAATTAAGCCTTGAGGAAATTAACTTTTTAACCCTTCATTTACATACCTACCACCAGCTTCTCGTGAAAAATTTCAATTTTTTAATTAAGTATTTCATTCCAATTTTGCAAAAGTTGATCTGATACTCCATCTGTTCATTTCTAGCTATTCGTTTGGCTATGAAAATTCGTTGAAAATTTAATTTTTTAATTTACCCTTAGTCATTCATTCAGTTTCTCTTTGATTACTTTTTTTTTAAATTTAATCTCTCTAACCAATTTCATTGCCCATTTCCTTATTTAACACTCTTCTTTTGGCTATGAAAAAAAGGTCAATTGATAAATTTCTAGGAAGTCTTCTTTTCGCTCATTCAATCATTTGACACAATAGTCCTCAATAAATGACTGCAGTATCAATTTCTTTTTTGTATTTTCTTGGGAAATACACTATTTTCTGCTACTAGTACGTATCATACCTACGAGTCCAGGGCACCGCACTCATGAAAATATGATTAGTACTTCCAAATTTTCCACAAGCGAAACGAGTGCAGTTCGCTGCACCTGGTTCAAAATCCAGAGATGAGCCTTTAGCAGAGAGGCAGCTAGCTAATTGAGGAAAAATTTTGAAAAACAAAGTATTGTAAAAATAATGAAGTGCAGTATTTGTTTAAAGCATGTGCTAACGAGCTAGCTAGTAAATTCGTCGTTACCTTGTTTCATACCAGACAGAGGTTAGTCAGAGGGAGAGCCAGTAACACTACGTGAAGACAGCGATGCTGCTAGCATTGGCGAAATTTGCGAATCGTCGAGCGCAGTGATTAAGACACGAAGAAGGACGCTAGCGGCAGCCAATCACGGTTCCCACAGAAAACAGTGGACGACGCCGAGGGATGCCTGCAATATGAACCTAGAGGACATACAGTGCAAGAGTCGATGGCGATGAGGCATGACGTCGTAAATCAATCGCTGTAAAGTTTTATACCCCGCTATATAACGCCAGAGGTCACTGCAAAAAAAGAAAATAAAACAGTTTCCACCACTCTCTCGTTGATGTTGCAGCCACTTGTACAGTATTTACCTCACTGACTTAGTCATTGCTTTCAACTGCAGCCACTAAAATCTAATGTTAAGAGTGTGATGTTCCAGAGCATCTGAATTTCCCAATTTTCACATGAACATTTCTCATGCACCCTCATTTTAATGTATAACGGCACAATACATACGTCTCTGTTGAGACTACGTATGGTTGTTTCATTCCATAGGCGTTTGGCAGATATCGAAGGTACTTGGCAGCGTTGAATATAGAGGATAGTGTACCTAGGAACACGTGATGTTTTTGGTCAGCACTTGAGGCTAATTGCTGATCACAGAATGAATATTCATTATAGACCATTGCAAGCAGTTTTTCGGTATTTCGTACACTTGCTGTTGTTGCCACATATGAGGCTGTGTTCAGTGCTGTGTAATACAGAGTATATCTTTTTACATGAGGTACCTTAATATGTACAAATATAAATGTGTTTGTTATTTCCTCTACATCAAAAGTCTTCCTACACACATGTCACTAAATCTGTGACCTGATATTTTCTGCACGGCTATAAGCACCATTAAGTGGTCCATGCATGTCAGTAAAGACTAACCGTTCTTCATCCATGCATCGACACTTCGAAGCCTGACCTGCTCGCCAAGGGAAAATAAGCATTAATGGTCTATACTTGCCACCTGTACTTGGAGGTACTAAATAACATAAAAACATACGACTAGTAACAGCTATAATTATTAGACTGAAAATGATGTAAATAATGATGTAATGTTCTTCAGTACACCATACTTAGTCACCAGAAGAAATATCTGCACTTATACCAGTTCCATCCAGCATATTAAAGCTATTTGGAACATATCGCTAATTCTTCAGTTACAGAATTTGGTGGTGAGTAAATCGCCATAAATTTGTGAAACTAGTTATACAACATGTGGACAGTTAAGCATTCTTCATCGGTTGTGCTACATCTTGTATCTCAAAACAGAGGAAGATATATAATACTGAGCATGCAAAATTTGCAAATTAATGTCTTAAAAATTGAAATTTGAGTTAGTTTCCAATAGAGACAGTTTCAAAATGTATTTAACTTGCATCTGGTTTGTGGCAGTATTTCTGCTTAATCTGATTTCACTTACTGATTATTAGTGTCTAGTAGAGGTATAATGTAATAGGAAAACCTTTAAATACAGTAATGACAAGATTTTTGTGATATCAATGCGTCTAAATTTCAACAGAATATTTGTTCCTAGGTACGTGACCATATTGTATCTTGGAACACGCTGTCACATTTGGAAAATCTTTAATCCTCAGGAGTAATATTTTTAATTCTAGAAGAAGACTGCAACACGTAAAAAATTATTGCCAGTCTTTAAAGATGGAATATATAGAATTGTAAAAATGGTCTTGTGTGTGGGTGGAGGGGGGGGGGATTTCAACCAAACTTGGTACACATATCCCAGTCGCTCTGGAGATATGAATCGTCTGCCTATCATAGTTTAGGAGATATGACGCAATAGAAAATGAGGCACGTGAGAAATTTCCGTGTGATGCCTTACATCAAAATTTATTATTTCTGTGCTACTAAAGTTGTTAGCAATAAATTTCGCAGGCAGTATCTTCATATGCCGCTTAATGCTCCTACTATCATGGTACCATACATAGTTCAGGAGATTTGACGTCATAAACTGCAGTATTGTGCATGACGTTTAGATTTATTACTTCTTTCCTATTAACTCTACTTGAAACAAATTCTGGAGACGGTGTCCACATATTCCACTGAATATACCTGCATATAATATCATTGTACGACAAATACCTCATGAGATATGACCTCATAAACACAGATTCGTGAAATCTTCTGCATCATGCATAACATATAAATTTATTACATCTTTGCTGGTAACTCTATTCACAACATATTTCGCAGACAATATCCGCATATGCAGCTGAATGTACCTATGCAAAAATATCATTGCACGACACATGGTGCAACAGATATGGTGCTATAAACACTGAAATGCGTAAATAACGCCGCATTATATGAAGTATGTGCGCTAGCAGAATAGAAATGTGGAAAACACAAATCAATTTACTGGACTCGTCAAAACGAAACAACAATACAATATCCAAAAGAACAACCGAGTCGATCCCAAATGCGGATCATCACAAATAAAAAATAACAAATAATAATAAAAAAGACCCGGTTCACCACGGGGAGCGGACACAAACAGTTCCACAGCGTCCAGATGTTCGTCAACTATACCAAAAGATTGGCCAGCTAGAAGAAGCGTCTGGGTGGCAGTTCTGCCAGGACGGTCGGGGCGGCAGTTCTGTATCCTTCCGAGTGAGGAGTCGAACTTATAAAGCCTTATAAAGCCCTTTGGCGGATGTGTCTGCCGGAACTATTTGTGATCATGTGCCTCGCGTAGCAAAGTAGTTCATAGACTAGTTGCGATCTCTGGTGAATGTACACCCTGTGATACAGGCATCCCGCGATGGTTGAACGTAAAGTGAGATGCCGATGCAGTAGGCGCTACGATGTTCGATGTGTGCAGCCACAGTATCATGCATTAAGTTTTAATAGATTTATTCTTTACTACTAACACACTTTTACAGTCCAGCCAACTTAAGGAAATCCTTGACACCTGGCTGCGATTTTGAAGTCTTTCAACTGCGATGTGAAAACGACTGTAGCCGAAAACAAAAGCCGTCTGTAGAGTTATGAAGAGCCGTTGCCCAAGAGATGTTTACAAAAGCAGCTGCATACAGCATCCAAGAACTCTCCAGGACCTTCTCACAAGGCGTGTAAGGTTTCTTTTCTTATAGGAAATTGGCAATATCAATGTCCAGGCAATGCCACGTTTCTCAGCTAGCAGGAAAATATATTAAATATTTATTACAGTACTGGCAGGAGACAAATTTTTGTCAACTGTACCAAGGCTCAATCTTGTCCTCTAAAGAAATGTGTTCATTTATACAACAACCTGCAAACGCGGAATTCTTTACATACTCAGACTTACATAGAAAGTGTAGTTGGACGACGTTAAGGGCTCTCTTTCATAAATACGGGATGAACATCGTCTGGGTAATTTGCATGTATTCGGTCAGTAGTGACATGAAATGCTGACATCAGACGTTTAATGTTATACTAGGTGGAACGCCTCCCCCCCCCCCCCCCTCCCGCGAAGAGACGTAGACGACGCTGACACAAGTCATTTAATATGAGACACATGGGTCCTCAAATTCGGGAAGTACTGCAGAAGTTGATGACAAACGATAACATATGGCGTCACCATTTGACATATATCGCCGCACGTGCAGTGGTGGGCCCTAATCTGTCTTAGGACCCTGATAATTCCAATCCAAGTCACGCAAGCATACTTGTCGATATGGCTCCGTCCCTGCGTGCTCGATTTTAACGTGTAGGCTCAGGGTTCGAGTGTTGCGTCCAACAGGCAGTAATTTTTTTTTAATTGCTTTGGACAGTTACGTACCGGGTGATCAAAAAGTCAGTATAAATTTGAAAACTGAATAAATCACGGAATAATGTAGATAGAGAGGTACAAATTGACACACTGCTTGGAATGACAAGGGGTTTTATTAGAACCAAAAAAATACAAAAGTTCAAAAAATGTCCAACAGATGGCCCTTCATCTGATCAGAATAGCAATAATTAGCATTACATAGTAAGACAAAGCAAAGATGAAATTCTTTACAGGAAATGTTCAGTACGTCCAACGTCATTCCTCAAAAATAGCTGTAGTCGAGGAATAATGTTGTGAACAGCACTGTAAAACATGTCCGGAGTTATGGTGAGGCATTGGCTTCGGATGTTGTCTTTCGGCATACCTAGAGATGTCGGTCGATCACGATACACTTGCGACTTCAGGTAACCCCAAAGCCAATAATGGCACCGACTGAGGTCTGTGGACCTGGGAGGCCAAGCCTGAAGAAAGTGGTGGCTGAGCACACGATCATCACCAAACGACGCGCGCAAGAGTTCTTTCACGCGTCTAGCAATATGGGGTGGTTCTAATAAAACCACATGTCATTCCAAGCATGTGTGTCAATTTTTACATCTCTATCTACATTATTCCGTGGTTTATTAAGTTTTAAAATGTATACTGAATTTTTGATCACCCGGTTTATACATTGGGGCAACATTATATTATTTACCGGTCTCGTAATCCCTGCTGGTTAATTACTAAGTACAGCACATCAAAAGCTGCCACGTTGCGTCACAGTAAGTAAATATAAGTTCCCGACTTGCATTGCTAGCAGTAAATGACCTTCGTGTTCTTTACTAAATAGTGTCTGTAAACAAACAAAAGAAGGAACAAAAGAAAAAAAACAACACAAAATTAGAATAGTTTTTGCTTGGGTACAGAGAAGGCAATAACTTTGTAACTACTACATTTACTACACATAACATTTACAAAAGGTGTTCCAGAACAGTTGCCCAGTGGAGTGATGTACAGCACTGTGCCCTACCGCCGTGGGTAGGATCGACAAGCCCAGTCGTTGCACCTGTTGCGAATTACGTCATCTGATGACGTCAGATGGAATTTTGCTTCTCTAAAGAATCCGGGGTTCAGAGGCTGCTGTTTGTTGAATAATTGAACGCATTTAGGGGTGAGCGCTGTGCCTAGGAAAGCTGAGCCCCTGGCGCTAATGTGACGCACGTAGGTCCGGAGGCGCACCGACGTTAATATTTACCTCATTTGAGTTGAACTGAGCAGATGCCACAGACTGATAGGCTCCACCACTGCACCTGTGGCGAGATATGTCATCCGGTTACGTCACATATTCAACATTTGTCTTCCTCTTTTCGGCCATTTCCCAAAATTTGCAGCCCCATGCATCTTACGCTCCAACGGCTTGGCCACTGTGGTAACACCGTTTCCCGTCAGATCACTGTCAGGCTGGGCTAGCACTTGGATGGGCGACCACCCGGTCTGCCGAGTTCTGATGGCAAGCTGGGTGCACTCAGCCCTTGTGAAGCAAACTGAAGAGCTACTTGACTGACAAGTACCGGCTCCAGTCTTGGAAACTGACATGCAGCAGGGAGAGCGGTGTGCTAACCAGATGCCCCTCCATTTCCGCATCCAGTGGCGCCTATGGGCTGAAGATGACACGGCGGCCGGTCGGTACCGTTAGGCCTTCATGGCCTGTTCGGGACGAGTTTAGTTTAATGTCTCTTATACAGTGTGGGGAAAGTGAAAGTGGCCCGGAGAACCACATAGGTAACCCGCACAACCGCGCTTCGACATACAGCTCAGCACTGCACTACACTATCGAGCTGCAACTCACCAAGATGCTCAATGATGCCTTACAAAGAGAGCACCCCAGAGTTCCCCTGTGAGGTATAGTATCAAGAGTCGATTCTCTTTAACATACACACATGAAAAAAGTTTTGCATCACCTCAGTTCCGTAAGTTCCGGAAACTGTACAGAAAATTGGAATAGAGATCAACATAAACATCAATTCCGCCCTTTTTTATTGCTCATGACAACTACACATTCCATGTTTTACCACCATACAGAGAGACCATCGGAGGTGGTGATCCAGACTGCTGTACACATAGATTCCTCTAATACCCAGTAGCACGTCCCCTTGCATTGCTGCATGCCAATATTTATCGTGGCATGCTATCTACGAGTTCATCGAGCCACTGTTGGTCCTGATTATCCCACTCCTCAACGGCGATTTGTCGTAGATCCCTCAGAGTGGTTGGTGGGTGACGTCGTCAATAAACTGCCCTTTTCAGTCTATCCCAGGCATGTATGACAGGGTTCATGTCTGAAGAACATTCTGGCGACTCTAGTCCAGTGATGTCGTTATGCTGAAGGAAGTCATTCACAAGATGTCTCTCTGTATCTCCTCCATCTCCGAATAAAATCGCTTTGGTTCACTCCGAGATGCCTGGACACTTCCCTTAATTAGAACCCTTCCTGGCACAAAGAATCAATGCGGACGCGATTGAATGTTGTGTTACGACTCAAATTTTGCGACATAGTTTCCATGATGCCCAACTTCACTCCCAAGCTACATGGCGAGGTACATCTTTGCAACCACGACACCAGGCAGCGCGGGGCATATGGGCCCAACAACATGCTGAATGGACGGCTCAGGATTGGCATCACCTTCACTTCACCGATGAGTGTCGCATATGCCTTCAACCAGACAATCGTCGGAGACGTGTTTGGAGGCAACCCAGTAACGCTGAACGCCTTAGACACACTGTCCTGCGAGTGCAGCAAGGTGGAGGGTCCTGCTGTTTTGGGGTGCCATTATGTGGGGCCGACGTACACCGTTGGTGGTCATGGAAGGCGCCGTAACGGCTGTACAATACGTGAATGTCATCCTCGGACTGATAGGGCAACCATATCGGCAGCATACTAGCGAGGAATTCGTCTTCATAGATGACAATTCGCGCACCCATCGAGCGCACCTTGTCAACGAATTCCTTCATGATAACAACATCGACTAGAGTGGCCACCACGTTCTCCATACATGAACCCAATCAAACATTCCTGGCATACATTGAAAAGGGCGGTTTATGGCTGATATGACTCACCAACCACTCTGAGGGATCTACGCCGAGTTGCCGTTGAGGAGTGCGACAGTCTGGACCAAACAGTGCCTTGATGAAGCCATGGATAGTATATCATGATGAATACAGGCATGCATCAATGCAAGAGGAACTGTTGTGTACAGCAATCTGGGCCACCACCTCTGAAGGTCTCGCTGTATGATGGTACTGTGTGGAGTGTGTGGTAATAAAAGTTGTTACTTATGTGAAGAATAACATTTCTTTAGGCAAAAAATTGAATTTTCTGTCTCTGTGTCTTAGTTTACATGAGGATTATATAGCACGAGTCATTCAAATAGAAAAGGAATGTCAAGTGAATTTAGTGAGTCAATTCAGTACCATACGCGGAAGTGATTGCACTGTCACAGTGTTGCCTAATGTTTGTGACGATGTTGCCAATTCTCAGCTGTGCTAAGAACAGTTCTGTAGCGGTATGCGAGGAGAATCTCGTGCTCGTGTAATAGGAGGATATGAAGAGGAGGCACGGGGTTTGGTTAATATGCAGCGTTTTCTCCTACCAGTTGTGTCAAGCATTCAGGTGTACAATCTTCCATCACGATTAGAGTTTCCTACAAAATATATACGAATAAAACACTTACCTTGTTACTTTGTGACAAAATATTATTTCAGCACAATAAAAAGTCTTTGGGAATCACTTATGCCCACCTGTCATCAAAGTAAGATAACTTCCCTCCTCGAAATCGATTGCAGCTATGTGCACTCTTGTGACGTTTAAATAAATCGTCTTAGCGGCTCTAAATCGTGGTTTGTGAATCATTTACTCGCCGTACTCTGCCGCATTTCACTGGTTGGAAGTAAAAAGCTTACTGAAAAAATTTCACGGGAGTGAAAGGGGGACGGAATGTCTCCCACTGGAAGGTCATGTCGTTTTATTTAAATGATTACAAAATCAGTCAGGTTGTCAGTATAAGCAAATTACTGTTGTCAATATGATATTACACTGCCCAGGGCCTGTAATGGTAAAAGGCCCGTTTAAGTCAGGCATAGTGTATACAGAAGTGGAAGAGAGAGAGCACCACTAAATTCTAATCCGTATGCATTGCATACACACAGAAATTTCTGTTACAGCGTACTTATGGAGCCCAATGAGTGAATTGCTTATTTTCCGACGAGAAAGAGCACTGGCAAACAGTCTTCACTACATTAGGGTACTTAATCTGGTGTCACTCTGAGCTAGAATTTATGGCCAGCGACTAAGTGTAAGGTCAATGTGTCGGATGCGAGTTTTGCAACTGTGAAATACTTCCCTCCATCATAGAAGCGAATATTAAATTTGAACAAATATTTCGAAAATTTTGTACTTGGATAGCTTAGAATGAAAATGTTCTGTTTATTGCAAAGGAAAACAATTGATATTCTAATACATTGTCTATCATACACAACTTGAAACAGGTCATGCCGACCAAATCATATGGAAGAACTGACAGCGACGTATATCGGCAGGCAGTAAGATCTCTTGCCTTTTGGTTTGGCAGTATTCGATAGCCATTTAGAGGCGTAAGTAAATGAAGAAAGGCAACGCGTTTTTGTTATCAAGTAACGTCTTCGTTAATGTAATCTACGAGTAATTTACTGATGTTTGATATTAACATGAAAAGGATTCGTAGACAGGGAAAGAACCTGTTCTTGGGAAACTACTTCTATAGAGACCAAAAGGCATCACATGATCTTCAAGTACAGTGTGAAACGTTCCCTTAGAAAAATTATACATGACTGTGCTTAAACTGACACACAATATTTTTAGTGCAACGCAATCTGACTTTATAAAAATTCCTAGAAAAGGATGGCCCTGACTAACGTTAACCTATGCCTTGAACAAATCACTTACCTCACAAAAATCTTCGTTACTCAAGCTACTGCAATACAGCGAGCGCCACTACTGCCAGCTAAATAAAAGATTCAAACTATGGAAGGAACTAACTACGGATGGGCATAGTTAGCAAATGAAAGATTTTAATAGAGAACAAACAATGTATTTACCTCAATAGTGTTCAAAAGTCATAATGTATAAAGTGATTCATGACATCCAGTCTTACACATTTCAAAACTCCGCCATCTCTCTCCCCACATCCACCACTGCTGGCGGCTCACCTCCAACTGCGCAACGCTACGCGCTGTTAACAGCCAACTGCCCAACACTACAATGGCAGACAACAATGTAAACTAGCCACAGACTGCACACAGCACAGCCAGTGATTATCATACAGAGCGCTACGTGGTGTTACCATTAAAAAAATCTAAACAGCCTACTTACAAGTGTTCCAGTAGCGATATAAAGAAAATGAGAATAATAATGACGGTAATAATCGAATTATCCGGTAATTTCACACTTCCCAGTGGATTTTCTCGAACTAAGAAATTTGCTGAATTCGTGAAAATTTGAAAATGGCTTCACATCGAGCCTATGATGCCTAGAAGAGTCTTTACATCCTGCTGACATGGGAATAGCATAATCACCGCTTCAGAAGCTTGCTTCTACTTAACCATTTAATAGACTCGTGTTTTTCCCACCGTGACCAATTTTGTAAGCTAAGCACATCATCTGTTACATCACACTCCTGGGGCTGGGAAATGTGGCCACAATGGTCTGGCGGAACGAACTATCACAGGTGCAATGCGTGGGTTCAGTCATTTACTTTTAAGAGGCACATACAGATTTACTTTACCTCTGGTAACATCAAGAGAAAGACGTCATAATCCAGAATCCGCATTAAACATCTCGTTCCTTCATTACCATCTGGGTAGAGCCGGTTTACGTTGCGAAATGACAGGTCATCGTAAACAGAAATATAGTCGCCAGTAAACCTACTTGCAACAGAAAATTTTATTTTATTTGGTGAACCGATAGCCATTCAGAGGAATAGTGCTGTTATTTTACTTTTACTTGATTGAACTAGAGACGTTGAAAAATTTGGTGCTGGACTGTGATTCGAATTCGTATCTCCTCTTTTGAGGATCTCAATCTCTCGGAACAGTATAGTTCAATCACTTCGTTCCTTTTCTAAAGACTGCAATCTTCTCTAGGTCTCCTCCTACGGTAAGTATGTAGGTCCGAATCCTGATCCAGTACAAAAATATTCATAATTTCATTTCAAGCCCTATCACGTGCACATCGGCCCGTTAGTTAAAATTAACGTACATTTTTAATGTCTGTTCATGTGTTGCCAACAATCGCAGTAGGTGTCTGTATTTCTGGTCAAACTCGCACACATCATACTATTGGTGAGTAATCAACTGATACTTCAGCTATATTCGTGGATGCACGGTAGGTGTGCAGTTCGATTGTCGCTTAGGCACAAAAGTTTGTATCCTTCTTTTAGATTCAAACACCTAGCAGCTGGTAAGAAAAACAGATACGAAACAGGAAAATCGTGGCATGTGGAAATCGCAACTAATCTCGTCCTTCAAATAGCGGTTTACGAGTTCTAGGCACTATTGGTCTCGTAATAGGAAGCTAAGACTCATACTTCTTCGCCAGCTCTCTGGTAACGTGCTGACCTGCGAAAAAGCTTGTGTTATGGTTCGCAGTTCTAGTCTCACAGAGTGTAGCGTTTTTATCCCTTCTGTGAAAGAGCTAAAAACAGTCAGAACAAACATTGATAAGGAAATCGTAAGAAAATACTTTCAGCTCATAGTGCAATGGTGAAAAACTTACAATTCTGCACCACAGGTTACGCCTCTTTCCGCTGCTGACCGGCAAATTTTGGGTTTCTAGGAATACATAACTTCATTTATGAAATGCTCCATTTGCATATGTCTTGAGAGCCAATTGAAATATAAGTGAGTAGTATTTAACCATTTCGTGATGATAGAGGCACACTTGTGTACAGATACTCAGTTTTATTAAAACAGACTTTCGTCGTAGGGTTATCGTGGGTAGTTGTATTTCATTTTTTATAATACAGTTCGCAATTTTCGTAAGGTTTCCTTTAATGTTGTTAAAACAATAGTAAACATCAGAGTGAAATTAATCATCAGCGATCTATGCGAATTCTCTGACGTTATTTATAACAGTTTGAAAATGTACATGCAGTTTATTGATTACATGCATGTAGAACATTTGTTCTGAGTTAAAGCTCTCAAACAAGGTTTGAAGAAGAATAAAATGCCACTACCAGACAGCAGCTAATGTAGAAAATACTTTTCCGACGTATTTTGTCACGATGCGCTCTACCCATACATAATACAAAAGTTTCGAGATGCATCTACTGTCTGGCTGTCTGTTAAACATGAAATGAACAAAATGTCGCAGAAGTTAGCCCTTTTTCCACATACGACTATTTCGAGTTTATAAATGAAGGGAAGTATGTTATAAGTTCCATTAGATTGATAACTTCAGCAGACAACAGAATTGCGTTTTAAAAAAAAATATAGCAGTGAACGTAATCGAACTCATGACACCTTATCTACCGCGCAGGACATGTACCATTACGCTACTAGCCGACACACACCTAGAACACCTCCAGAAGTCAACAAAAATTTCTCCAGAACTTCTGCATTCCACAGCGCTAAGGGCAAATACATATAGCCAGGTCAATACTTATGAGAAACAAACAGTTATACCTTTTCTTTTGCACTGCACAACGTTTTCAACAAACAGATAGCGCAATAGAGTGGCTCAGGTGGAAAGGAACACTTCCCATTTAAATTTCTGCATCCTACACTGTTGGCAGTTCTGTGTTGGTGGCAGTTACGTGATTTTATTTTGGTGATTACAAAATAAAGCTGAATGTATGAACTGGGTAGCCGAAGCAGCTAGTTCATGGTGATTCGGTCAACCAAGTAAATGAATTTACTGAACATGCTGCACATTGATACAGGGAGCCTGTGTGTCAGAATTCTCAGCCAGTGTGGCACAACGGCCTTATGATAGGAAAATAAGCCACTCAGAAGAGGGTTTGGTGGTCTGTTGGGCTGATGAGGGGTTCGTAAATCTATGGCCTGGGTTCGACACCAACTTCGATCAATGATTGTAGATAGGGAGACGCAGATTCCATTCTCTTCTGGCTACACCAAGTGAAGAAGATATAATGGCATTGTGGTCTGAAACTCACATTAAAAACGATATTCTTTCTCTACCAAGTAGACGTTAGGTTGAGCCACAATAAAGTCTGGAGCGGCGAAATGTGGAAACTCTATCACCAGTAACTTTTCTTATACTAGTTCATTATTTCAAGTGGCGAAATAAACGCTGTGGAGGCTCACGGGACATTTATTCCATCTTTTATCTGAGATTCTGTATGTCAATAAAATTGGTTCTGAACTGGGAATGCAACTCAGACCGCCCTTAACGCGGAATTTGTTCCCTTCGTGACAATACAGCTCGGCTACAATTTGTTGTTTGTTCAAAACTGCAGGTTCCTTAACATATCCACATATTGCGCATGAATGGGTTAGAATCCTGGCCCGGCACTAAAGATTTGATTATGTATTATCAAGATCTAGCATGAGAACACCTATCTGCTGGTGGATGATAATTTAGATTTTTAATTTATTTTCATTCGCTGTCAACACTAACGACATTTGACGTTTTTGACTCCCAGTGAGAGACAGAACTATTTGCAAGATTACTGTAAGTTCAAGATGTTATTCCAGTGGAGAAAAATTCGGTAACTGACGTCTCTTTGCGTGTAGTCGACAACGATATCTGTGGGGCTCTATTCCCATTATTTCTAGTTTAAACATGCTCACATGTCGCTGCTGGTCAACAAACCCATATTTAACGTTCGTTTTCTCTAGAATACAACAGCGATAGATGCCGGGTTGGAGTCCTGGGAAGGAAAAAATTTATGTTTCGTCTCGTCATTTCAGTTAAAACATCTGGCTACTGCCGAGAAAAACACAAAGCTTTACCTCACGACATTTCAAGTAAGTTACTTGTTAAGAAGCAATATTTAACACCTCTCGTAGTTCGTTAACAGGGACAATAAAAATGTTTGCGCTATGTAATTTAAAGTTGGTATTTGCTAATTTATACTGTCTAAAATAGAGGTATATCACTCTCGGTATGCTTAATCAGGAATGACTGTTAGTTTCCGTCAGTCACAATAGCTTTGCTTAGTCTGCATGACGTGGGTTTGAATCCATATGCAGAACGAGACGGTTCGTCGTGTCATTTGAATTTCACACATATTCTCAACTAGATGCTCGTGAATAACTTAAATTTTTAATGTCATTTTGTGTTAAATAATAAGTACGGTATGTTATGTACTACATGCATTACCTATCTCACGTAATAATGAGAGTGGTAACATTTCAGGTATCTCATTTATTGTAATATATGTGAGCTTACAAGCCTTAAGGACAGTCTTACCTGTGATAAGGTGTTCCCTGATATTTGTAGTATCGTAGTATTACTTTACATCTAGAGTTATTGCGATACAGAGTAGTTTTTCTAGTGGTGGCTTGTTGGAACCATTTTCAATAGTCAAACGACTGTACCAAGGAGCGATTACTGGACCTGCTAGACAGCTGCGTGATGTGGGTTGCATGCGAATCAGTCGAAATGCAATTCAGGTCGTTCGGATACTTTTGAGTACGACTGTACATGTGAAATATGACACACCGAATGAAAATCTAAATCTTACGGCACTTTCCTTGAATACCAGGGTTTGTGCTTTCACTGGAAATGGCATTTACACGCCTTTCTTAAACATTATTCGCGAAATCGTGGCGTGACGTGCAGCAGTCAGAGACACGAAGCAGACATTTTCTCAGAGAAATTCATGATTATTTGACAGTAACTGAATTTAGCTAAGACAGGGTACAACTCGACAGGTTTCCGTGCAAGTAATGAGTCTGAATCGCGTGTTATGACTTCTACTAATCAATTTTGTTTCGGATTGGTACTCTCTCATTATTTGCAACTGTGACATCATTTCGTATTATGACCTCTCACAAATTATCCGCGTTCGTAGCTCGGTAGACCAGGTCGCTAAGGCAGGCTTGTGAGGTGGCAGTGAACTGGGAGGTAGCGGGTTCGAATACTGATACTGCATGAAATTTACACAGAAAGCACTTCATCAACTAGTTACTATTGGACTGAATTGCGATCAAGGATATCAAAATTAGTAGTAAAGGGAGGAGCGGTGGTGTTGTACAGCTCCAAATTTGCTACACTGTCATGGGTCAAATACCAGATATCTCCATAGCGTCCCATAGAGAGTTATCATGCGCCATCGCTGATGGTCTCCTTGTTGCTTTCCGAAGGGATCTTTCTTTATTTAAGTGTGATTTTTTTTTAAGAAATTTGTTTTCGTAAGTGACGAGTCTTTCACATCGATTTTCTTAGAAATATTGTTTTTATAAATGTAGTAATTAAGTAAAATCTATTCCTAACACATTTTCTAAATATCATGTACAAGTAAAATGTTTTTGTTTCTAGACACGCATTTCAACATTATTACACTAAAAAATAAGAATTATTTCCAAGAATTGCTTTGACAAAGAAATATACATACACAAGTATTGAGATATTATCCTACTAAATGGTACAAATGTTAAAAAAAAAGGAAAACATCCAACAAGATAATTTTTATTCTTTGTTTTTATAAGGAGAAACTAAGTAAAATATAGTTATTCTTTCATTTTTATGAGGAGAAAATAAGTGGCATATTGTTTCTTTATATACTGTCCATTTCAGAACTAATGACTTATTTTTATCGATAGTCTATTTTTTATTTAAGTCCATAGTCAATTACTGTTATTTTGTAGTTTATTAGCTGTCTGGTGTGCTTAACGTATTTAGTTTTTCACACGTTTCTTTTGCACAATTCCTACATCGCATAATTTGATTTCACTTGTTCACACAATCCTGTGAATGTTGAAGCAAGAGCTTGGCGAATGTTTTTGCACGAAGGTGATGAACTTGAGCGAGATGGATGTGGACAAGTATTTCATGTACAGCTTCGTTCGTCGTTCCTTGTTGGCTTTGCAAGTGTGTGTTGCTGTTGTGGAGGTCCCATAATGGAAAGGAGCTGTGAGTGCAGAATCTCGTGGTTTACTGGCTTTGTATGCGTGAAAGTCATCGTTATATGTCGCTGAAAGCGATCGTTTTTCGTTGTAATACTTCGCAGACGACTAGTTTACAATAGGATAGGGATTTGGGAAGGTATGTCGTCTATTCTTCACCCATCTTCATTCTTGGTCTCAATCTTGCAAATCTTCAACTTCTGTTCTTCCTGCTTTTTCTCTGCTTCTTACTTGCTTCTTGGTTCTTCTCTGGGCAGGATATGAAAATATTTATTGATAACTAGTGGCTTTGAAATTCTCCTCCTAGTAACAGTTTGATAAATTGTTTGGGCGCGTCATTTTTACTTTGTGGAAGTTCTTCAGTTTCGTGCATCAGCGTGCTGTTGAATAGCAGTAGTGTGACTTTTACGCATATTTTTTGCCAGTGGTGGCTTGCCCAAGCGGTCTTCTGGTGGGGCAGTTTGTTGCTCGCTCCGCTGAGTCGGGGGCGCCCTGGGGTTTACGAGTGGCGAAAGTGGAGTGTCTTCTTGTCTGTCCACACTGACCTCCGGCACTCCCTCGCGTCTCTGCAGGGGTCTGTAAGTGTGCGGCTCGGTGTTCCATCGCAGCAGAGTTCCTCCTAGTGGGCAAATTTATTGCCCACTTTCTATACAAGGGCCTTCTGTTGGTTTCGCTGTCCTTTCCCTTCTCTCGACGCTCCTGCTATGTAGAAATCGTGTGTTGCTAATTACGTCTTTTTCTTTCTTGATAAATCTCGCGTTGATACTTGTGGGGCGTTGCATCTCTTCCTTGCTGGAGTTTTTACAATGGTTCTTACAAAAAGTTTTACTTATAATCATCTAACATATATAACTAGTACCTACTTGTTTTACGCCTTCTTAAAAAACTTTACAAATATCGGCGCCCTTTGCATGTTACAATTCTAAGATATTTGGTGTCTTAACGTCTACTCAAGAATCCTCAAATTCGTTTTTTTATTTTTGTTTAGTGTCGTGGTATATAGCATTTTAGTATTTCATGCTGTTGACTATCTACGCTTTATCCCTTCACCTTAATCTATGGTACTATTGGTGTTATTATTGAAATTACTTTGTTTTTCCCACCTTCCTCTCTCTTCATTCTTCTCTCTCCTGACGATCTTATCTGCAACATAATCTTGAAATATTGTGATGATTATTTACCAGTAATAAAATTAATCTTCAAACTTGTACTGATAGTGTTTAATACTGCCAGCCTTAGGTAAAATAACCTCTGCTTTATCTCGTAAAATACCCTCCAGTTCTCTTTTACTGTGTTCTGAAATACTGTGAACTTCTTGCAATTTTTCGTCGATTTCTTTATGGACTTCTAACATGAGTTCTAATTCTTCATCCTCTTTATCTCGCGTCATTTTTAATTGTTTGTTTATAACTGGCATCTCTTCTAATTTTATCTTTTGCTCAAAGAGAAGTGTGACATTCCCGAATGTTACGCTACCTTTCCCCGTATCTATTATCGCTCGTCTCTCATTTAAAAAATCTGCACCTATAATCAAATCTACATTTAGTTTAGGTATAATCACGAAGTTGGCTTCGATATTTTGACCTTGGCACGAAAGAGTTAACCTTGTTTGTCTCGTAACTTCCGCAGCATTGTTTCTAATAGGTCCTCTTACTTTAATCTTACGTGTTTTCAGAACTGGCAATTCCTCATTGGCATTACACAGCATGAATAAATTTTCTGAGATCTCAATCAGTTCACTTCCGCTATCAATTACAATATTGACAGGGATATGCTTTACCATGGCCTTCACAATTGGTTGAATTTGAAAGTGTTGGTTCTATTCTTCTTCCTCTTGCATCAACGAATCCTCCATTGAATCATACATGAGTCTTTTTAGGAATTTCCCTTGTGAATTCGAAATTTCTGCACGATAAGCTTCGACTGCTACTTCTCTCTCTTTTATTTCATCTTCCCTATTTCTTCCTTCATTTACGCTTTCTTCTACATTCTCTACTTTTTCCTCATCCTCGTCTATCTTCTCCTTCTCCGTCGCTACTTCCACATAATCGCATCTAAATGCACTAATTATCGCTTCATAACTTCCTTCTTTATATACGTTGGGTTGTGTGCCCACTCGTAACTTATTTTCAACTCCTGTCGACTGCGCATTATCCTCATTGAATTCGCTTTCCCTGGTTTCCATCTCAAATAGCTCTGCAATACTCATTACTTCGTCCTTTTGTCCTACATTCGTTGTGCATGCCTCTGGTAATGCATCCTCCTCGTCAGTATTCTCCCAATTAATTTCGTCCCAACACGATACTGTTATTTTCTTGTCTTCGTTTTCATCTGGTCCCTGCGGATTTGTTTCTTCCTTCTTCTCTTCTCGTGATAAGATTTTTACTTCTCCGTTCAAGGTGCTGCAATTGTCCTGGGTCGGTGCGTCATTCTCTTTGGCATGGGCGCTTAGTTGTCAATTCGAACGTTTTTCGGGTTTTGGTGGTCTTACCTCAACCTCTTCTGTCTGCATTCGCTTTTCGTGTTCAGCTTGTTGATAGTGGTTTCTTTGTTGATAATTTGTCGGTCTATTTGTTCTCCAGTACCCATTCCGGTTGTCGTTATTCCCTCTGTAATAGTTGTTTCCGTTCCTGGGTGAATTATAGTTATTGCCATATTCTCTTCTAAATCTATAACCGGTTCTTTGTTGAAATCTATCGTCGTTTCTTGGTGCGAAGTTATCACGTGGTTCGTAATTATTGTTTCTTCGTACTGTGTCTTGTGGATGCCACTGCTTTTTGCTTTCGTTTTCACATGCGCTTCGTCTTTTTCTTGCGTCACCTTCTGAAAATATGAACTCTAGTTCCCTTAGAATACCTTTAAATGCTTCGACGTCATTGCCTCCGCGACCTACTAATGATTGCTGGTATTTCAATGGTAGCTTCATCGAGCATAATTTAATCAACTCTCTGTCACTGTATGGTACATCTAAGCATTGATTTTTGTTTGCCATTACTTCGAAAAATTTCACGGGACTCTTCTCTCCTGAATTTTCAAAATATGGGTTCTGTAATAATCCGTACTTCACTCTGTTCTGTGCTTCGCTGGACCAATATCGTGAGAGAAACTTCTCTCTGAAATCTTCGTACGATCAGCATGTCGCTGCAACATTCTGCATGGTTTCTGCGACTGTTCCTGAGGTGTGTGCACATATAAAGTCTAATTTGTGTGCTAGCGTCCAGTGTTGTGGTAATCCTACTCGGAATTGATCAATAAAAGTTCGTGGATGTAATAAGTTTCCTTCTCGAAAGTGTTGAAATTTTCTGACAGTGAGGAAATGATCGTTGTCGTACTTCGTCATAGTTTTATATGAAATTCGCGATTCTTCGCCACTTTTGTTTCTGATCATTTCTCTCGTCGTTCTATCCTGTTGTGGTAGATCCATTGGATATTGTCCACTGTAACTTTCGCCTACCCTTGCGTAGTATCGTTGGAGTGGTACGCAATAATTTTCTTCCATCGGTTGTGAACGTGTAGCTGAATGCATTGCCCTGTACTCTTCGCGACCTGGCTTTCCATTGCCACGTATGTTACTTTCCGTCTGTGATTGGAATCGCAAATGCGTAATATCTTCGTTAATTGCTTGTTTTTCCGGTGCTGTTACAGATACGGATGTGGTTGTAGACTCTGTGCTTGTTCGATCCTGTTCACTACGCTCTTCAATGGTTTGCAACAACTATGTTCGCAATTTCTGAAATTGTCGCTTCGTTTGCGCTTCTATTTTGACTATGCGGTTATCATATCTTTTCAGCGCTGCTTTTGTGATACGTTTGTGTAACACACTGTTTTCAACAGTTTCACGCGCTGTACCTGCTGCTTGTCTAGTAATTTCGTTTATCTGTTTCTTTAGTTTCTTGACTTCTCCCTGGGTGTTGTTACGTAATGTTTTGATCTCGTCCTGAATGTCATTACGCAATGTTTGTACGTCCGCTTGTACCGTGTCAATGACTGTTCTCAATTGATTGTAACCTGTTATTAAGTTTCCTATCACTTCTCGAGATTCTTTTGCCTCGTCTTCAATATGACTTAGGTGTAACTGAATTTTTTTTTTTCTTCTTTAATCTCATGCATTTGTCTCGTGCTTTCTGCATTCTGAATTTGTATTTGGTTGGCTATGTCTTTATTTTGCCTTGTCATGATTTCCGTAATTTGTTGTAACAATTCTGCCAGATTGGTGGGTCCTACTGCGTTTTCTTCCGACGTCCTACGCTCTGTGTTTTCGCCTACTTGTTGGTTTGCAACCGATTGCATTGAACTGTGCTGTGACACGTTTCTGCTCGCATTCCTTGTACTCTGTGGTGAGGGAGCTCTGATTACTTGTACTATTAGTTCTACGTATTCAAGACGCAAGTTAGAATCCTTATCGACTGTCTCTCTACATTGCTGCTCCTCTGTCGTATGCTGACCTAGGTTTTCTGTGCCTTGGCGTACATTATCCTCGTTATGGTGCGATATCTATCCTATTTCTCGCGATACTGCATCGTCTGTTGTACTGTCCTCTATTCTCTGTCCATTTTCATGCTGGGTCTCTACCTCAATTCGGTAAAGGTCACGATCTGCCATTGCTAATCTTTCCGAATCCCTTATTTTCTGTTTTAAAAGCAATTCACGCGCCCTACTTCTCGTCAACCTGCGCTCATACGATCTCACGCGTTTCATAAACTTTTTGTTCACACGACTTTACACTAACAAGACTGACAATCCATTCACTTACTTGTTGGGACAGAACCAACTTGTCAACGATGTATCTGCCACCTGCGCGCTTGCCTTGGAGAGAAAACTTAATTCTAACAATATTAAAACTCAAAACTTAATTATGCTATTGTCTCTGCTAGAATTCTCACTTTTTCTTGAACACTTTTACTATCTATCGCTGCAGCTTCTGTTTTCGACTATGTATAACTTTAGAAATTTTTTTTTTTTTACTACGAAAATTTTTCAGCAGGTATTTTTCTGACCTAGTTAGGCATGTGGACGACCTTCAGTCATGGTATTTTACCATCCTGGCAGAGTCGCCATTTCCTAAACATTCATGATGGTGTCTGATTTTTCTATATCATGTCTCCCTACCACTAACACAACGACGCTCTGAGTGTGTTTTTTTAAGGAATTGACTAGTTTGAACCTGGGACCTGTTGCTGGTAAGGAGATGCCAGACCACACATGGTTTGTAGAATTCAGAAGAGTTCAGTGAGACTAGCGATGATATAACCAGATACTAAATGAGCGTCAGCTCCACTGCACTCCCTGTAAAAGAATCTTAATACTAACTAAATTTAATGGAAAGGGTTCAAGGCTTTCTATTTTTAGTTAGTTGGTAAAATAACGTCGAAAAAGCAATTAAGTTTACCACTGAAAGTTTTATTCTACTCACAAAACATCGTTTATAAATTGCACTATTGATAAAAGGAAATGTTTTAATACAGGATGGTAAAAACGAACTGCGTTCAACAAAAATGTGAACGAATATTCTACAATCGATCGAAGGATGACCTATGCCATATCACATCTATAATCTAGGTTAAATTTAAGTTTCACAAAAGAGAAAACTATCAAAATGGTCTACAGTGACCCTCAATAATCTTTAATTACTTATCTAACTTGTCGTAAATTACAGTGGCTGATGTGGTTTCTCAATAACTACACTCCTGGAAATTGAAATAAGAACTCCGTGAATTCATTGTCCCAGGAAGGGGAAACTTTATTGACACATTCCTGGGGTCAGATACATCACATGATCACACTGACAGAACCACAGGCACATAGACACAGGCAACAGAGCATGCACAATGTCGGCACTAGTACAGTGTATATCCACCTTTCGCAGCAATGCAGGCTGCTATTCTCCTATGGAGACGATCGTAGAGATGCTGGATGTAGTCCTGTGGAACGGCTTGCCATGCCATTTCCACCTGGCGCCTCAGTTGGACCAGCGTTCGTGCTGGACGTGCAGACCGCGTGAGACGACACTTCATCCAGTCCCAAACATGCTCAATGGGGGACAGATCCGGAGATCTTGCTGGACAGGGTAGTTGACTTACACCTTCTAGAGCACGTTGGGTGGCACGGGATACATGCGGACGTGCATTGTCCTGTTGGAACAGCAAGTTCCCTTGCCGGTCTAGGAATGGTAGAACGATGGGTTCGAAGACGGTTTGGATGTACCGTGCACTATTCAGTGTCCCCTCGACGATCACCAGAGGTGTACGGCGAGTGTAGGAGATCGCTCCCCACACCATGATGCCGGGTGTTGGCCCTGTGTGCCTCGGTCGTATGCAGTCCTGATTGTGGCGCTCACCTGCACGGCGCCAAACACGCATACGACCATCATTGGCACCAAGGCAGAAGCGACTCTCATCGCTGAAGACGACACATCTCCATTCGTCCCTCCATTCATGCCTGTCGCGACACCACTGGAGGCGGGCTGCACGATGTTGGGGCGTGAGCGGAAGACGGCCTAACGGTGTGTGGGACCATAGCCCAGCTTCATGGAGACGGTTGCGAATGGTCCTCGCCGATGTTCCAGGAGCAACAGTGTCCCTAATTTGCTGGGAAGTGGCGGTGTGGTCCCTAACGGCACTGCGTAGGATCCTATGGTCTTGGCGTGCATCCGTCCGTCGCTGCGGTCAGGTCCCAGGTCGACGGGCACGTGCACCTTCCGCCGACCACTGGCGACAACATCGATGTACTGTGGAGACCTCACGCCCCACGTGTTGAGCAGTTCGGCGGTACATCCACCCGGCCTCCCGCATGCCCACTATACGACCTCGCTCAAAGTCCGTCATCTGCACATACGGTTCACGTCCACGCTGTCGCGGCGTGCTACCAGTGTTAAAGACTGCGATGGAGCTCCGTATGCCACGGCAAACTGGCTGACACTGACGGCGGCGGCGCACAAATGCTGCGCAGCTAGCGCCATTCGACGGCCAACACCGCGGTTCCTGGTGTGTCCGCTGTGCCGTGCGTGTGATCATTGCTTGTACAGCCCTCTTGCAGTGTCCGGAGCAAGTATGGTGGGTCTGACACACCGGTGTCAATGTGTTCTTTTTTCCATTTCCAGGAGTGTATATAAAAGAAAAATCATCGAGTTTCAGATCTGTTCTTCAAGTGGCAAATGTGAACACCATGAGTTTTAATTAACAATCGACACTAGTATTACGCAAAAAGGGGGTGTAACAGATGAGACTTCTGCAGTTCTGAGTGAAGCGTTATGCGCTCAAAAATGCGGCATCGCGTGCGTTCATTACCTTGTCGGTGTTTAGGCAGCGTCAGGGCGACAGCGGCCGACGCACCAGCCATCCATCTCGCCGTCTCGGAACTAACTCTCCTCTAACTTCTCCTTACTACAATTTACCGAAGTTAGTTTAAAAAAACTATCTGGCTATGTTTTCATCTGACCAATCAGGGTCTCAATGTTAACCTGAAGCTCTGCCTACAAAAATTCTGTCTATCCAATGAGAAACATTATACTTTTCGTGGTGGGGCAATGTTTTTAAAGTTTGCAACGTAACAGCGACGCTAAAAAGTCTCACGCTAAAACCTCAGCTGGTGTGGTATTTTTAGCGTTATCGTAAGATCTATACTGTTCTTCTGGAGGGCTGTAGCTTTTAACATGGGCTGGGGGGTGGTCCTTGACGTACCTGAGACGCGAAAAAGTGTCACGCTAAAACATTAGGGTGGTGAGCCCTAGTGGTTAGCTGGCGACGTGGGTATCCAGTCCGTCCCTTATCGTAGGGCCTTCTAGCTTAACACGGTTCTGCTCTCGGCTTCTGTTCTCGTTTCTCCCTTCAGAACTGCGTCGGTCTCTCGGTGGGGATGTACGACATGCATTTAGGTATTCTTGTGTTAGTCTGTGGTATTCCATTTGCTCACTCGTTACTCGTATTAATTTGGTTAATTTAATGTCACGATTTATCGGAGCTATGTAACATACTACTACATTTGCTTCTTATGTCAGGGTTTTCATGGAAGGTGTTGGATTTGCCTGACACCTTACACTGCCATGGGTCAAATACCAGACATCTCCATAGCGTCCCATAGAGAGTTAGCATGTGCCACCGCTGATGGTCTCCTTGTTGCTTTCCGAACGGAGAGGGCTATGTGCCATCATCAGGTTTCACTTTACCTTTCTCATCGTAATCATCAACACAAATACTGCGGTAAAACTCCACCAGCTCTGAACGCAGGCACGTAAACTTTCTTCTATACTTTTAACGCTAAATTTACATTTCCCGAAGGTAATCTGCAATTATTTTCATACGATCTAATCCATATTTAATAGTCTACCCATTTAGATGCTAGCGGCGTTCAATAATCAGTACAATGTTAATTTCCTCGTCCAATTTCAGTTTAAAACTGCAGAATTTAATCGTAATTAAATGAAGACCCGACGCTGCCGACAGGCGTTGATATACATCAACAGGGACAGTAGAATATGTGTGCCCCGACTGGGACTCGAACCCGGGATCTCTTGCTTAGATGGCAGAAACTCTATCCTTTTTTTCATTTTGTTCGATATAGTTCATTGCGGACGTCACAAGACATCCGTCCAAGTCGATCGTTGATTCCTTGACTCAGTTTTTTTTTTATTACAGAGAGCACGCAGCCCTCTGACGGAACATGCTGAGCTACCGTGCCGGCGTCTCTCTGTGCCACCAAGGGCACAGAGGATAGTGCGACTGCAGGGACTTATCCCTTGCACGCACCCCATGAGACCCACGATCCCAGCAGTGCTGGATTAGCCGAGCGGTCAGGACGCTGCACTCATGGACTGTGCGGCTGATCCCGGCGGAGGTTCGAGTCCTCCCTCGGGCATGGGTGTTTGTGTTTGACCTTGGGATAATTTAGGTTAAGTAATGTGTAAGCTAAGGGACTGATGACCTTAGCAGTTAAGTCTCATAAAATTTAACACACATTTGAACATTTCTTGAACCCACATTCGCAACTTAATGTCCACACGCTACATTCGTGGGACCGTGCCCATTACGCTCATTGCTCGCAGCAGACAGTCTTACCGAGTCCCGTAAGAGTTCGGGCAATACGTGTGCATCCGCATAGAAGAAGAAGTTCAATGGCTAGTTAGCTTAACTAGATGAAAATCGTATTTGTTCTTTCGGACATGTCCGAAAGACGGAAAGTTAGCCTTAACTATATGAAGATGGTATTTGTTCCTTCGGACATCTTCACATAGTTAAGGCTAACAGGTTATTGAACTTCTTCTTCTGTGGGGATGCATACGTATTGCCAGGACTCCTACAGGACTCGGTAAGATTGTCTGCCGCGAGTAATGAGTGTAATGGTGAGGGCCCCACGAATGTAGTTTGTGGACATTAAGTTAGGAATGTGGGCCTCACTGGGAGCGTGCATGGGATAAATCCCTGCAGTCGCACTATCCTCTGTGCCCTCGCTGGCTCGAATGGATAGAGCGTCTGCCATGAAAGCAGGAGACCCCGGGCTCGAATCCCGGCCATGAAATGCATTTTCAACTGATTTTGATGCATATCAACGCCTGTCAACAGCGTAGGGTCTAGATTTAATTATCATTTCATTCTAAAGCGCTGCACGGTTACCGATGGTATTTGTTCTCTTGGACATATAACGCAGAATTTGTTGTGCGACGTCGTGGAATACTCCCGATTCATACCCTATTGTTTCTTAAAGTTCGGACAGGTGGCAGCGCTATACCTAGCCTCCAAAGTGGCGTTTGCAACGAAGGTGTGTTCCAAGCAGAGCCGTCATTCAGAGTCTTTACATATTCACAAGCGCTTGTAGAAAGTGTACGGAGACCTGGCAGTGAACAAATGTACGACAATTCGTTGGACGAAGCATCCGTCGACATCGCAATAGAGTCTCGCGAACCTGTCAGATCTCTTGCATGACGGCCGGCGGCACACAGCTGTGACACCCGCAATGTTGAGGCGTTCGGACGCTATCATTCGAGGTGATTGACAGATGCAAACGAACTTCTCCTTCTCCACGACAGCGCAAGGGCTAGCGCAAGTCTGTGGACCCTAGAGGAGCTCGCTAAACTTCATTGTGCTGTTCTTCTTAATCCACCCTACAGCCTGGATCTCACACCTTCCGACTTCCAAGTATTTGATCCACTGAAAGATGCACTCCGCAAGAAGCAGTACGTGCATAATGGGGAGGTAATTGATACAGCAAGACGTTGGCTCCGACGTAGACGACTAGAGTGGTACCATGCGGTGCTCCCATTAAGGTGGCGTAAGGCCGTTGCATTGAACAGAGACTATGTTGATTAGAGTGCTGCAACGCTCAATGTTTGACCGGTCACGGCTCTCCTTGTTGACGGGGGGACCGATCCATTCGTGTCCTGCCCCACACGATTCGGCTCGGTCACGTACTCGCCCCGTATCTGATGTCCGGATTCCGGACACGCAGATAACCGAGCATGACCGGACACCGCTGACGTCTCACCTCGCCTCGCCCCGTCTCGCTGCACTGTACTGTACAAATCCAACGCTTCTCTGTCTCTCTCTCTCTCTCTCTCTCTCGCTCTCTCTCTCTCTCTCTCTCTCTGTCACACACACACACACACACAAACGCACACACAATGTATTTATCTCTGTCTCTCTCTCTTTTTATTCAAATGTAACATTTCCAAGAACAGGTACGTGACACGGCTAAATTCACAAAGCACTTGGAAAGTAAAATGATAATTCAATACAATCGCGGATAAAAGATGAGTCTCATTTCCTAACAGAAGATATATTTTTCCTTTCAGTAATAGGAAACATTAAATAAGTGCTGTCCCTGTAATCTAGAAGACAGCCATCTTCATAAAGAAAGCATACAAAGAACATTACACATTTACAGACGTAGCTTGTCATTTTTTGCACTTGTTTGGAACAGAAACAAAATTATAGTTATTGTTGATCAGCAGTAAATCACTAACGCGTTCCGTATTTAATTGGCTGCGGCGATTTGTTAGTAACACGCTGGCTTTACTAAAGCATCTTTCACTTGGTGCGCTTGTTGCTGGGACACATAAAATACGTGTTGCAACTGCAGCCAGGCCTGGCAGATCGGTTTCGTGTCTGCTCCACCACTTTAAGATGTCATCATCATCTCCGGGGTGCACTAAAATGTACTGCTTCATCTGCTGCAGATGATCTGTTGTTCCTCCATTCCTTGAAACGATCTCTCTTTCTGGGGTAGTGATGACATATTACTTGAAGGATCTATGATAATAAACAAAAGAGACGTGTAATACAGAACTGATGTTGAAATCATCGAAACGTTCCCGTAAAAACGAGATGTTTTACGTTAGTGAAATATTATACGAATTATAACATTGCATTTTGTCTATAATACACTATCGACTAACTATGCAAAAACAATTATGTTTATGAATGCATGTTGAAACTGCGTAAGTAGCACACATATGTCTCACATTGCTAAGAATTCCTTGCTTTTCACTTATTTCACGCATATTAACATCACGGAAAGACGGTAAAAGAAACGTAGAAATTTTATGTCTGGAATTGATTTCAATCTTCTCACAAACGAAAGCCAAGGTTCGATTTTTAATCCTTTGTACCTCCTGTTAAAAATACATATCTGTTAGTATAAATCAATTACTCTGGTTATTTATAAATCTATCGCGTGTCATTATAAGGCAGTGATTTTAACTGCAGTAATTACTCACCTGTCAGTCAATATCATTGACACTGCAAATTTTTCGTAGTTTGTGAAACCAAAGAAGAACTAACTGGATTGTCGGCTCTCTTTCGCTTTCTAAATTATCTGTGGTCTCTTTAAATGGTCTTAGAAAGTGCACAATTTTTCCTGCAAGCTCATTATCATATCCTTGCAATTTGTAAGCCGAGTCCTTTTTCCGTCAGCAAAACAGTAACTTCGTTGTACTGAGTGTGTAAAGATTCCAGCATAGTGTACATGCTGTTGCAGCGTGTGCCGACCTCTTGTTTGAAAGATGATTTCAAAGTCGAGTAGAGGTCACTTTTCTTAATGCACCTTACAATGCATTTTTCAGAATTTATTGTTGATGCGATATTCGGGGCATGATTTAACAAGAAGTTATCTTCATCGAAAGTATGGCTAAGTGCTGTGTTTATACAATGAGCAGCACAAGGAATCCTTTCGTGATTTTCGAAGGTCTTGATTGCAGTGACACCCTGGTTGGAGACAAAAACAAACCTGTGCAATATGTCCTTCAAAATGTCCCAATCAGCCATCCTCTCTTCAATTTCTATCATGATATTTACTCCCGTCTTCTTAACTTCCGGGAATTTTGTTGTAAATAAAAAATTGTTCTCAGTAGACCAATCTGCGTTAAGCGTCAAATAGTGCACCTGATTATGCGAATCAGTCCACAAAATGGTTCAAATTGCTCTGAGCACTATGGGACTTAACTTCTAAGGTCATCAGTCCCCTTGAACTTAGAACTAATTAAGCCTAACTAACCTAAGGACTTCACACACATCCATGCCCGAGGAAGGATTCGAAGCTGCCACCGTAGCAACAGCGCGGTTTCGGCCTGCAGCGCCTAGAACCTCTAGGCCACGAAATTCCCTGCCTGTTGCCTTTTTGTTTGCTTGTTCTCTGCGTCTGTGCTCTTCTGTTTTTATAGTCTAGAGCACCAGCGACCGGTTCCAGACTGTAGCGCCTAGAACCGCTCGGCAACCCCGGCCGGCAATCAGTCCACATATCAACTGTTGCATCATATGTTTTATTAATAATTTCCTCAATAACAGAATTCATTATGCTGTTTCGTATTGAATCAGCTTGTTCTTTGACATCTCAGCTTATAGTAGAGGGATGTGGCATGACATCTGCCACCTTAACTTCTACATAATGCTCACCTAGATGTATTAATTCTTGGCCTAGTTCTCTGAAACCTTCACCGGAAAGGTCTCATATCTTTAGCAATCATTGCAACACACTTTGCTGTAATACTATTTTTTATTACTGCCGGTATCCCTGAAGGAGCTGTATCCTTGTGAGTGGTTCCCGACTGGTAACACAATAATGTTGAACGGTTTATGCACGATGCGTACCCACTAGACCCTCTGTTTTCGTCTACAACCGACAGAAATGTACTCCATACCTGGCTTTTTAGACCTTCCGGTTTCTTCAATGCTGGCCGAAGTGGCCGTGCGGTTCTAGGCGCTACAGTTTGGAACCGAGCGACCGCTACGCTCGTAGGTTCGAATCCTATCTCGGCCATGGATGTGTGTTATGTCCTTAGGTTAGTTACGTTTAATTAGTTCTAAGTTGTAGGCGACTGATGACCACATAAGTTAAGTCGCATAGTACTCAGAGCCATTTTAACCAGTTTTTTAGTTTCTTCAATGTGTAAACATTGGTTTCAGTCTTATGTCTTACTGCACTGGCTTCCTCGCGCTGCAGGATTACAGAGACGGACACAACACAAGTGGAAAGCCTGTACTGGCTGCAGTCTCACACAGATAATCTACATCTACATCTACATCCATACTCCGCAAGCCACCTGACGGTGTGTGGCGGAGGGGCCATAATGCCGCATGTAGTGTGTTTGAAGTTACGTGCTACGTACACTCCTGGAAATGGAAAAAAGAACACATTGACACCGGTGTGTCAGACCCACCATACTTGCTCCGGACACTGCGAGAGGGCTGTACAAGCAATGATCACATGCACGGCACAGCGGACACACCAGGAACCGCGGTGTTGGCTGTCGAATGGCGCTAGCTGCGCAGCATTTGTGCACCGCCGCCGTCAGTGTCAGCCAGTTTGCCGTGGCATACGGAGCTCCATCGCAGTCTGGTAGCATGTCGCGATAGCGTGGACGTGAACCGTATGTGCAGTTGACGGACTTTGAGCGAGGGCGTATAGTGGGCATGCGGGAGGCCGGGTGGACGTACCGCCGAATTGCTCAACACGTGGGGCGTGAGGTCTCCACAGTACATCGATGTTGTCGGCGGAAGGTGCACGTGCCCGTCGACCTGGGACCGGACCGCAGCGACGCACGGATGCACGCCAAGACCGTAGGATCCTACGCAGTGCCGTAGGGGACCGCACCGCCACTTCCCAGCAAATTAGGGACACTGTTGCTCCTGGGGTATCGGCGAGGACCATTCGCAACCGTCTCCATGAAGCTGGGCTGCGGTCCCGCACACCGTTAGGCCGTCTTCCGCTCACACCCCAACATCGTGCAGCCCGCCTCCAGTGGTGTCGCGACAGGTGTGAATGGAGGGACGAATGGAGACGTGCGTCTTCAGCGATGAGAGTCGCTTCTGCCTTGGTGCCAATGATGGTCGTATGCGTGTTTAGCGCCGTGCAGGTGAGCGCCACAATGAGGACTGCATACGACCGAGGCACACAGGGCCAACACCCGGCATCATGGCGTGGGGAGCGATCTCCTACACTGGCCGTACACCTCTGGTGATCGTCGAGGGGACACTGAATAGTGCACGGTACATCCAAACCGTCATCGAACCCATCGTTCTACCATTCCTAGACCGGCAAGGGAACTTGCTGTTCCAACAGGACAATGCACGCCCGCATGTATCCCGTGCCACCCAACGTGCTCTAGAAGGTGTAAGTCAGCTACCCTGGCCAGCAAGATCTCCGGATCTGTCCCCCATTGAGCATGTTTGGGACTGGATGAAGCGTCGTCTCACGCGGTCTGCACGTCCAGCACGAACGCTGGTCCAACTGAGGCGCCAGGTGGAAATGGTATGGCAAGCCGTTCCACAGGACTACATCCAGCATCTCTACGATCGTCTCCATGGGAGAATAGAAGCCTGCATTGCTGCGAAAGGTGGATATACACTGTACTAGTGCCGACATTGTGCATGCTCTGTTGCCTGTGTCTATGTGCCTATGGTTCTGTCAGTGTGATCATGCGATGTATCTGACAGCAGGAATGTGTCAATAAAGTTTCCCCTTCCTGGGACAATGAATTCACGGTGTTCTTATTTCTATTTCCAGGAGTGTATTTGGTCACGGTTTCTATGCTCGGTCACTAGAACAAGTACGGGCAGCATATCCAGTTAGGGTGTGCTTCCTCCATCTTGTACTTTGTGCTCGCTTACTCGGTCATGCTGGTCTCTAATGGTGATAAATATGGATTTTTCGCAAAAGGGCGGGAAGTAATTTAATATTGAATGAAAGTAACCTGAATTCAGAAAAAAATATGTTTTGCATTATTTATTGAAGGCCCCTTGTGCATGGTCGATAATTAATTACTATGCTAGGAATAGACCTTATAGCCACTACACCCTGTTTGTGTGCTTGCGCAATCTGAAACATTTTCAAGATTTTGTAGCTCCACATCCGGCGTATTCATTTGATCACTGTGGTCACTATACCACTCGTGACATGACTGGCTACTGCCACTGTGCACAAAGAACCCTTCCCGCCTAGGTGGTTGAACCTATCGGTCGTTATCTTACAATTTGGTGCCAACAATTCTATACGTTTCCTACCACTCCTCATACATATTCCAACTAATCTTTCTTAGAGCTTCTTAGAGATATCTGACACTGAATGAGTCCTTTGTAGGTACTGCTCCTAAGATATTTAGTGGATGGTTTATTATAATCCTGAGGAATACGGAAGAACTAAAATAATTATCTGCAAAACCCAATCAAGCCAGTGAATGGCTTGAAGAGAAACCTACAAAGCCCAAAACGCGCTGTGCGTATAAAATTAAATACATAATTTATGTTACACGTTACGATTGGTCCACAGAAGATCTTACGAACAGTAGCTTCCTAACAATAGCCCGCGTACGAGCAAACCTCTGCGAGTTCGAGACCTGAATTAGATATTCTCTCCAAGGGCTGCAGCGATTCCACGGCCCGGACTTTATTCCATTACCGAACTACTGCGGCTGTGAGCGGGGTGTTATTGCACTACTAGACACCGGCGGAATTGAAAGAACGCGCGGAATACGTAAGTAAAACGCAGTGGCCGTTCACGCCGTAATGGCAAAGGGCACTCTCTGAATGAAATGGATAAGCTGGCGTTTTACACCTCTCGGAGTACAACTTGTAGAATAGAAGCATTAAAACATACGACGACCGACCCATCAGCGTTCTTGCGCTTTAATTACTCGGAAACGGATACGTTTATGATAGTACGGTGGGTAAAAAGTTTCTGAACGGTACTCAACATTCTTCATCGGATCCGGGCTTATACTTTTTAAAGATTTTTGGAGTATCATTTAACGTTTGATGATGAAGGAAACCGGCGAGGACCATACAAATCAGGGAAAAATCTTCGAATGTGGGTAATGAAATGGACTGTGGAGTCTTACAAAATCTTCATTGCCAGCAACTGCAGAATTGTCTGCCTGGCAGAGCGATATCTCTTCAGCCTGCTTCCGACTCTTAATGCAATTATTGTTCACTCAAACGCTTAGAGTCCGTCAACGTGTCAAGATGCAACATACGATCAAATCCTGCACACAATAGGAGTCATTGGGTGTAAACAAAGGGGGTGTTAGGAATGATATTTTCGCTCTGCAGCGGAGTGTGCGCTGATATGAAACTTCCTGGCAGATTAAAACTGTGTACTGACCGAGACTCGAACTCGGAAACTTTGCCTTTCGCGGGCAGGTGCTCTACCAACTCAGCTACCCAAGCACGACTCACACCCCGTCCTCACAGCTTTACTTCTGCCACTACCCCGTCTCCTACCTCCCAAACTTTACAGAAGCTCTCTTGTGAACCTGCAGAACTAGCACTCCTGAAAGAAAGGATGTAGTGGAGACATGGCTTAGGCACAGCCTGGGGGATGTTTCCAGAATGAGATTTTCACTCTGCAGCGGAGTGTGCGCTGATATGAAACTTCCTGGCAGATTAAAACTGTGTGCCGGACCGAGACTCCAACTCGGAAACTTTGCCCTTCGCGGCAAGTGCTCTACCAACTGAGCTACCCAAGTACGACTCACGCCCCATCCTCACAGCTTTATTTCTGCCAGTACCTCGTCTCCTACCTTCCAACTTTTCAGAAGCTCTCCTGCGAATCTTGAAGAACTCGCACTCCTGAAAGAAAGGATATAGCAGAGACATGGCTTAGCCACAGCCTGAGGGATGTTTCCAGAATGAGATTTTCACTCTGCAGCGGAGTGTGCGCTGATATGAAACTTCCTGGCAGATTAAAACTGTGTGCCGGACCGAGACTCCAATTCGGAAACTTTGCCTTTCGCGGCAAGTGCTCTACCAACTCAGCTACCCAAGCACGACTGACGCCCCGTCCTCACAGCTTTATTTCTGCCAGTACCTCGTCTCCTATCTTCCAAACTTTACAGAAGCTCTCCTGCGAATCTTGAAGAACTCGCACTCCTGAAAGAAAGGATATAGCAGAGACATGGCTTAGCCGCAGCCTGAGGGATGTTTCCAGAGTGAGATTTTCACTCTGCAGCGGAGTGTGCGCTGATATGAAACTTCCTGGCAGATTAAAACTCTGTGCCGGACCGAGACTCCAGCTCGGGACCTTTGCCTTTCGCGGAAAAGTGCTCTACCAACTGAGCTACCAAACTGGAAGGTAGGAGACGAGGTACCGGACCGCGACTCGGCCAAGGCAAAGGTCCCGAGTTGGAGTCTCGGTCCGGCGCACTGTTTTAATCTGCCAGGAAGTTTCAGGGTGTTAGGAATTTAACCACGCTTGATTATCCACAATATTGCACCTTCGGTGAGACCAAATTTTTCGATTATAATTGTTATGGGTGTAATCGTTTTTGAAGTTAATAATGTAAAATTACAGCACAAATAATCAAATCTGCTACGGAGCTAATAAAATGATAATAAGTTAGCAAACAAAAATGAGTTAGTTTGGTGCTGTCTCGAGTTGATCGATTGATGATAATCATCTCTGCACGTTATCGTTGCAGCGTCCACTATGTGACGTGAACTTGGCGCTACGAAGACGTGATTCCGTGTCAGCGGTGAAGGGGCCTCTCTCGCAGTCTCTGCTGCCAGTGAGACACATGTCTACGCCCCGGTGACAGAATACAGATATTCGTGGGTCAGTGTGTATTCAGTGATACCGTAGTGACATCACAGATCCAGAGGGTGCGTGGTGACGATTTTTACAAGTCTGTCAGAAATTATGATAAACTTCTGCACGTCTGCTGACCATTACCTTCAGAGAGATAATCGTTTCTAACCACACTCGTGGTCATAAATTAAGGATAATTGCAGAATGTGGTGCCACAAAACGTGGCCCTACACAAAACTGGCACTAATATCATAGGCACATAGGGAACACACACGACACAGATCTGTAAGTCCATGGTATTGGTGGTAAGTTGCGAAAACCGCGCGAAACACATGTACTACAAAACACCACTGTTTCCTGCGCTCATACCCCGACATCAGTATGGGATATGATCACCCTGCACACGTACACAGGCCGCTCTACGGGTTGGCATACTCTGCATCAGGTGGTCGAGCAGCTGCCTCCCATTCTTGCACCAGTGTCTAGTGGAACTCCTGAAGTGTCCTAGGGGTGTGAAGAACTGCAGGGATACGTCCAGCGACAGCAACCCAGACGTGCTCGATGGGGTTTAGGTCTGGAGAACAGGCAGGCCACTCCATTCTCCCGATATCTTCTGTTTCAATGTACTCCCACACGATGGCAGCTCGGCGGGGCCGTGCGTTATCATCCAACAGGAGGAAGGTTGGACCCACTGCACCCCTGAAAAGTCGGATATACTGGTGCAAAATGACGTCCCGATACACCTGACCTGTTATAGCTCCTCTGTCAAAGACATGCAGGGATGAACGTGTACCAATCATAATCCCACCTCATACCATCAAACCACGACCTTCATACAGGTCCCTTTCAAAGACATTAAGGGGTTGCTATCTGGTTCCTGGTTCACGCCAGATGAAAACGGCGAGAATCACTGCTTAGACTTTACGTGGACTCGTCCGTGAACATAACCAGGGATCACTGTTTCATTGACCATGTACTGTGTTCTTGACACTAGGCTTTACGGGCTCTCCTGTGTCCGAGGCTCAGTGGAATGCACCTTGCATGCCTCCGGGCGATTAAACCATGTCTGTTAAGCCGTCTGTAGATTTTGTGTCTAGAAACAACTGTTCCAATGGCTGCGGTAAGGTCCCGAGCAAGGCTACCTGCAGTACTCCGTGGCCGTCTGTGGGCGCTGATGGTGAGATTCGGTCTTCTTGTGGTGTTGTCTACTATGGACGCCCGGTACTGTAGCGCGGAGACAGGTTTCCTGTCTGCTGGAATCGTTGCCATAATCATGAGATCACACTTTGTGGCACACGGAGGGCCCGTGCTACAACCTGCTGTGTTTGGCCAGCCTCCACTCGCCCTAATATTCTACCCCTCATAATGTCATCAATATGTGTTCTTTGAGGCATTTTCAACACATAGTTACCATTAGTAATTGTTAAAACGTCTGCACACTTACACGCTGCACCGTAGTCTGACATGCACCGACACACCTCTGCGTATGTGGACAGCTGCCAGCGCCACCGTGCGCAGACCGCAAGTCAAATGCACCGTATGGTCATACCCCCAGGTCATTTAAACCCCCAAACCACCCACCAGAGTGTTGTTTCACCATGTATCAGCATTATCCTTAATTTATGAGCATGAGTGTACAATATAGTTCTAAATTTATTATGCGATCTTTCAATGGCGAAGCGCATGGCGTTTATTTTTGATATCCGCATGTCGCAACTTCTGTGTCCCCTGAACGCACAGTACCTGGCACTGGTTTAATTGCATAGATCTTTCAGGAGCTCGTCTTTGGCTGGTGTCATAACTTCTATATTACCATATGTAACTGTTAACTGTGGCCCTGAAAAGGGTTCAGATTTGGATGTTTCCCAAAACACTTAGGAGTGGTTCTGGAGAGATCTCTTACTTCCAAAAGACACTGCATGAATTACAAGTTGAAAGTTTCCACCAGGAACAATCTGATAAGACTGTTAAGAAAATTGACCGGATCGCAGTGGAGCAGTCAACCTGAAAGCATCCGAATCTCTGCACTTGCATTAGCCTATTATGCAGCAGAGTACTCTTGTCCTGTTTGGTATAATTTATCACATGCCGAAGATGTAGTCGTAGACCTCGACGAAGCCTGCAGAATTATAACAGGTTGTTTGAAATCTGCTTCTGTCGAATGGATTTACCACCTTGCAGATGCATCACCACCTTCCAATCGACGAGAAATTCGGCGAATAAGGAAAGAAAGAAAGCAGATCAAGAACAAACGCATCCCCTGTATGGGCATAAACCGCATTTGCAGCAACTGAAGTAAAGGAAGAGTTTCCTTAGAACATCAGAGGTCTTACTACCACTGCTGAAATTTGCAGGATTCAACTTTGGAGGGATAAGACTTCCCTTCCCCGTGGTAGTGAATGAGTTTCTGAAACTCTGCCTCTTAGAACATGACAAGGAATAGATGACCTGGAAATCTTTGAATAGGCTGATATCAGGAGTCGGTAGATCATGGTTTAATCTGGCAAGATGGGGTGTAGTATTGAAAACAATATTAAGTGTGATTACGAATAAGTCCAGACCGTCCAGGGCATGCTTCAGTGTAGACTGTTACCAGCCTCCTATATTGTAGACGACCTCCATCAAGTGACAGAAAATTGACTGGAAGAGATCAAATTTTGGTCAAAGACTATATGTCAGGTTAACTGTACACCTTTGCATGTTTCTGACAAGAGAATATAAAACATTACACTTCCGTTTGTCTGCCATTACTTCATGACCTACGAGCCACCACTTGGCAAATCAAGTTCATGTATGCTCAGGGCTTACCGAGCTGTGTACGCACTGATCAAACGCCATTTACAAATCTGTAGCATGCTGGCCGAAATTGGCCGTTGAAGATGGGCACTGATTTTGCGAGCTAATCGAAACCTGTTCGAGAAGTCACACGGCTCTGCTCATAATAGCGAGCATCACATGTGTTAGATGCATTGACTGTAATAGTATACAGTCGGCCCAGAAATGTGGCGACCAGCTTCGAAAGGTTATAGAAGTCGAAGATAAGAACCCGTCTCCGGAAACGTAATCCAATGACGCTACAGAATGTCGAAGTTAAAGGTAGCGGCTTCTGCCACAAGGCCATCCGTGGTCGCAACGATTCGCAGTGTTCTCTGTTATTCGGTGATCACGAGTCATTGCGACGCGTGCCAGTGGAAAAGATGGAGCTCGCTGCTGCGTGGGAAGGCCTTGTCTCCTGTGAATGTGATGCTCTGTTGGCTCGGATGAGGACGGTTTCGGACACAGGTTTCCCCCCGCAGTTTATTTTTGTCCTGTAACCCTCTAAAATCGGCGTAGAAAAGAAGAATAAACTGCTGATGGAAACCCATTTCTGAAACCATCATCCACGAAAGCAACAGAGTATTACATTTACAGGAGACAAGTCCTGTCTATGCAGCAGCTAGCTCCACCTTCTCCTATGACGATCGTGGCAATGAGTCGTGATCACCGAATAACAGACAACATTGCGAATCGTTCCGCCCACGGACAGTCAGCTTAAGAAGTCCATTCGATGCTGAAGGGATGGCCCAGCGGCAGAAGCCGCTGCCTATAACTTCGACGTTCCGTAGTCTCGTCTGACGTTTCCAGACACAGATTCCCACCCTCAATTTGTCCCTTACGACACTTCGAAGTTCGTTGCAACATTTCTGGGACACGCTCTGTATAAAGACTAACGTTTTATCCAAGACAGATTCTGCTAGACACTGTGCCGTGCGTGGCTCGTGTTCCTGCCGTTTATTACTTGACATCTAGTCTTTGCGGTACTGCCGTCCCGTTTCTTATTCGATTTACTGGCGCCACTAAGTTGCTGGCTTCCCTGCCCGTTGGTAGCAGCAGCAGCGCTTATCGATAAGAGCATTGTCATACTATCTTTGGAGCGACCGCTAGTATTTCCGGGTCTTCTTGTGTCGGCAGTTCAGTGGGGACGGAGCAGCAGTGAGGTCCGGACAGCCGTGACTTGCCCAACCGTTGCCGGCACTCATGACTTCAGAGGGGACGACATTGCTTGGACGTTCTGTCGGTCGTCTTATCAGACGACGTGTATTTGGTCGCCGACCGCTTCCGGGTTCTGTGTGTGTGTGTCGACTTGTGATTCCTCCTAGTTGTTCCACAGTGACTGGTTTTAGTATTGTTTGAGTGCTGCTGGTATCTTGGTCCTTGGCTGATATTTCGGGTTATCATACCGTTGGTTGGGCAGAAGGGAATTGATTAGGTTGTTGGTAGGTCCTTGAGCCATCCCTGGGTCGGGTTGCTATCCTATTATTTAACCCTCCTTTTTGCTGCCTGTCTCACCTGACCTTATGTTAGAGCTACCTCCTCAGTCCGAACCTTGGAACACTTCTGAGCACCACTGTTCTGTTGGTTTTAGATTGTGATTTTCATTTTAGTCTGAAGTACTGTGCGAGGCCCTCAGCTTAAAGTAAAATTTGAAGACTGATTTGTTGAAAACCTAAACTTTGAAAGTTTGTTCTATCTGAAATTCTTGTTATCTAGGCCTTAGGGCCTGAGTTGTTCGATGTCCAGTGTGCGGGCTTCAGCCGAGCTTTCATGTGAAATATTTTTGAGATGAGGCCTTCAGTCGTCTTAAATTAAAATTTGAAGATTCGCTTGTTTAAAAGGATTTTTTTTTTTAAATTTGCGCTATCTGCAATTCTTGTTATCCAGGCCCTAACCCCTGAGTTGTTCAATGTCATGTGTGTGGCATTCAGCTGAGTATTTGCGTGAAATATTTTTTTTTAAGTATGGCCCTCAGCTGCGTGTATTCTTTAAAGCATTTTTGTATAACTTGTGTTCAGGTCTTCAGCCGTTCTTGTTTTTGGTGTGGTTTGGGGCCTTCAGCCCAGGAGGCATCTCAAGTTTTCTTAACTAAGCCTTCAGCCATGTTGTTTTATTTTGTTCCTTTAATTCAATGTGTAATTAAGTGGTTTTTATGAAAATAAAGGTTTGTGTGTTTTGTGCAACTGACAGTAACTTATTAGGCCCTCTCCACAACCATAACCTGATTCGCTCTGTCCTGCGTAGCCAGATTTCAGACACATTTCTTTTAATAGTTTTCTTTTTTTTTGAGAGATATGTTGTTTTTGTTTCAAACCACTCACACTAGCATGAATTTTCTTGCAAGTAGTTAGGCGGAACTTCAGTTGTGCAGTCACCAGCTTGTTATGCCTCACAAAACAATTTTGTACGCACAGCTACCTGTTCTGCTAGTTTACTGTAAATACTTTCAATATTCCTGTGTGATCACTAGCTTTTATGCCAGGTGTTGTGCTTCACAAAACAGTTCTGTATGGTCAGATATCAGTTTTATTAGTTTCATTGTAAACTCTTTTAACTTTTCTGATATTGAACTCGAATAGTTTGAATGTCCTAATGCTTTAAGCTATTGTTCTGATCGCCAGTCACTTTGTATTAAGAGGAGCAACCCTAAGCGAAATCACATCCCCTTCTGCTTGGATCATTACTGTTTTTAGCCGATTATTTTAGCGTTGGGTACTTTTGATCCATGTTCGCTTACATTTATAAGCTGTATCTTTTCTGACTTTTAATTCCATTATCTAACAGCTGTGACCTTGAGCTGAGGCTGAAAAAAACTATTTCCGATGTCGTATGATAAAATTGTTGAAACTAATATTATACAAGGATTCAAGTCACCGGCATACCTGTTCTGCTTACTAATTTAAAGTTTTTGATACAGCTCGGTCATTTTTGTGCAATTTGTAGTGGCACTATCCGGTCATTTAGTTAAAAGTATTACATCCTTAGTGTAAGTGACTGAAAGTATCACGAACGCTGCGCTGAGTAATGTGGTAACAGCACTGGCCGTCAGCCACGCTATGTCGACGTGTAGGGCACAATTACAGATCTGTAAGTGAGTTACAAAGCGAGGCTAGCTGAGAGCAGTGGTAAACTGCTCCATGTAGCAAAGAACGATGTACACTACTGGCCATTAAAATTGCTACACCACAAAGATGACGTGCTGCAGACGCGAAATTCAACCGACAGGAAGAAGATGCTGTGATATGCAAATGATTAGCTTTTCAGAGCATTCACACAAAGTTCGTGCCGGTGGTGACACCTGCAAAGTGTTGACATGAGCAAAGTTTCCAAACGATGTCTCATACACAAACATCAGTTGACCGGCGTTGCCTGGTAAAGCGTTGTTGTGATGCCTCGTGTAAGGAGGAGAAATGCGTACCATCCCGTTTCCAACTTTGATAAAGATCGGATTGTAGCCTATTGCGATTGCGGTTTATCGTATCGCGATATAACTGCTCGCGTTGGTCGATATCCAATGATTGTTAGCAGAATATGAAATCGGTGGCTTCAGGAGGGTAATACGGAACGCCGTGCTGGATACCAACGGCCTGGTATCACTAGCAGTCCAGATGACAGGCATTTTATTCGCATGGCTGTAACGGATCGTGCAGTCACGTCTCGATCCCTGAGTCAACAGATGGGAACGTTTGCAATACAAAAACCATCTGCACGAACAGTTGGACGACGTTTGCAGCAGCACGGACTATCAGCTCGGAGACCATGGCTACCGTTACCCTTGACATCATCATGATGTCGTTTGGCGACAACGCGGTGAACACACATTGGAAGCGTGTATTCGTCATCGCCATACTGGCGTATCACCTGGCGAGATGGTATCGAGTGCCAAACCCTACATTTCAGAAGGATAATGCACGACCACATGTTGCAGGTCCTATACGGGCCTTTTTGGATACAGAAAATGTTCGACTTCTGCTCTGGTCAGCACATTCTACAGGTCTCTCACCAATTGAAAACGTCTGGTCAATGGTGGCCGAGCAACTGGCTCGTCACAATACGCCAGTCACTACTCTTGAACTGTGGTATCGTGTTGAAGCTGCATGGGCAGCTGTACCTGTACACGCCATACAAGCTCTGTTTGACTCAATTCCCAGGCGTATCAAAGTGTTATTACGGCCAGAGGTGGTTGTTCTGGGTACTGATTTCTCAGGACCTATGCACCCAAATTGCGTGAAAATGTAATCACATGTCAGTTCTAGTATAATATATTTGTCCAATGAATACCCGTCTATCATCTGCATTTCTTCTTGGTCTAGCAATTTAAATGGTCAGTAGTGTAGTAAGCGTATCGTTGCCACCACACTCGAGCAAGTCTCTTTGTTATGAGTGATATTCCTAGACATAAGCTTCTGTAGTTAGAAATGGACAAAAAAGAAGTATAAATGAGGCTGAAATAGAGGACAGGACGTCATTCGACTGGGGGACTTGTTCATGTGTGAGTAGCCGCACCACAGAGCCGAATCACCTACAGACTGTGAGACGACTGGGCAGCGCCAGCTGTAGCCCCCGATTCTAGACCAGGCTGCATCTGCCGCAGCACTGGGCCCTTATTGGAACTTGGTGTCACACCCCCAACAGCCTGCTGTCTGTGCCTGTTGCCACTCACTCTGAGAGCCAGAGAGGGACTCGACATCACAACTACATCCACCGCCTGTCCAAGGGGCACGTGTCGAGACCCGCGTCCAAACGCAGAGGGAGGAGTATCGTGGCCGTCGCCTGGCGTGTCACTCCGACAGGACGCGCCGCTGTCGCAGCGGACAGTGACCTTGCCTTCACTGGCAGTGACCTGGCCCTCGCCCCAGATCGAAGTCCTGACGCAGCATCACTGGTATCTGTCCTAGCATCCGACGCCAACTGCATCGTCCAGAGCTTATGATGACAGGCCTGCCTGCCTCATGTAAACTGAAGATATAATAAAGTTATATTGTTGGTCTGTCCGTAGCGTTTCCACTGGATTACCCCCACCTACGGTATCGCCAAACATTCAGCAACCCCTACAGAGATGATACTATGGAGTAGTGTAAATGATTGCAGTTCATATATTTTGCTACTTCTTGTACAGTTTTTAAAATAAAATTTGAAATAAATGTTTCTCTTACATTTTTCTTCCTGCTGTCTTTCACTCACTCAAATCTACTCTAGAAGTTTCAAAACAGTTAGGAATGAGAAATAGGAAAAAAATGTGGACTGATAAAATACTATTGGATGTCAACAAAAATAGTTAACAAGTGCCTTCGATTAATATTTTTCAACATTGGATATGTGATAACAAATTTCAAAATGTTTTTATTAAATTTCACAGCTGTATCACAGCTCACAATAATTCTTGCACATTTCATTTCAATAAACTTATTAAACTGTTTTCATGTATTCTGTTTTTTTGACATTGACTGTCATAGGTGAAGCTTCACAAACATATGTTGGTAGCGACATTTTGATGTTGCTTGCGTAACGGATAATCCAGGCCAAGCATTAACTTGAATGAACGTAAGAAAGACCAGTTAAATTCCTCTATGTTTCAGTTCATTAAACGAACAATAAAATCCCCTGCCTTAGAAAGTAGTGAGAGAGCGTGAAAGAAACCACTCGAATTTGGAGAGCAACTTTCATTTCTTTGTAAGTCTTTCCTCCTTCCATGTTTTTCAACTCGCTACTGTCCTCTGCGTGGCCCCTCCCGCCGGATGTTCGAGTCCTCCCTCGGACATGAGTGCGTGTGTTGTTGTCAGTATAAGTTCGTCTAAGTAGTGTGCAAGTCTAGAAACAAATGACCTCAGCAGTTTGGCTCCTTAGAAATTCACACACATTTGAACATTTGCTACTGCCCTGCACGACCAAGGCATACAGGAAAAACACTACTCTTCTGTGACACACAGATCATCGATTGTCTTCCGGGACATTTTATCGTCTAGGTGACTTTAACGGATTGTTCCTCTGTTGGGGTAACGAACGCCACAGGATGACTTTCGTACTTCAGACGCTAAGCAGGGCAGAGTTGGACATCTTAGCGCACACAACAGCGCTATTTCGTACTGTGCAGTGTGTTAATGGACGTCTCGCGAGAAACGCTAAGTTACGTTGAGGCCTGACCACTTTGCACCAAATGAGAGATAATTCAAGCTGATGAAATGCATTTTTATAGCGTATAAATCTCTAACACTGTCCAGTCTTATTAACGTGACCACCTGTCAAAAGTCTGAGTAACTACCTCTAGCAATGCGGTCCGTAGTGAATCGGGCAGGAAGAATCAGTAAGGGTCTGGAGGTATCGATGGGGATGAGAGACCATGCCGACTCTACTGCTGTGGCCATATCCTTTAAGTCGTCTGGTTGAGGATCCATGGTGCGAACAGCTCAACTGAGTTGGTTCTGAAGATTCTGGTTGAGTTTAAATCCAGGAGCTTTGGTAACCGAAGGATTGTCGTAATTGCATCTTGGTGCTCTTCGAGACACAGACGTAAGTTGCAATCTGTGTGACACGTTGCATTGTCCTGCTGGTAATGCCATCTTGCCAAGGAAAGACAAACTGAATATAGCGGTGGACAAGATCCCGAAGGATACGTCTATACTTGTGCTGATCCACTCTGCGTTCCAGAATGACAAGTTCATCCAGGAAGTACCACGAAAATATTCCCCAGACCACAACACTCTCTCCTCTGGGCTGAACCTATTCGATGACTGTTGCAGCGGTCATCTGCCCGATGGAGCATGAAAGGTGATTCATTAGAGAAGAGCACATGTACTCACTCTTTGGACGTCCAGTTGAAGTATTGGCGTAAAAATTCCAGCCTTCGTCGCCGACGAACAGCAGTCAGCATGGGTGCACGACCCAGGCGCCTGCAGCGGAAGCCCATATTCAGAAACGTTCAGGCAACGGTAGTTCCGGTGACGCTGTTAGCAGACTCTTTGTTCTTCTGGACGGTTAGCTGCTCATCAGTTGCGCGTCTGTTCACACGTACACATCTCCGCATCCGTCGTTCAGCCCTGTTATCTATGCCAAGTGGTCCACCACAATTGTCTCTGCACCAGTTTTAGATAGCGCCTTTGTGTCATGCGTGAGACACTTTAATTATGGCGGTACGCGTACAGCTTACAGATTTAGCAGTTTCGGAAATGCTTTCATCCTATGCCCAAAATCCAAAGATTATGTCCTTTTGGAAGTCAGCTAAGTCCTTTCGTTTCCACCTTATAATGCGCTGTTGTCCGTGTTCGCCCCCCCCCCCCCCCACCCCCACCCTTTCCCCATCTCAACACGGTTTATACATTGTGTAACAAAAAGGTACGGCCAAACTTTCAGGAAACATACCTCACACACAAAGAAAGAAAATATGTTATGTGGACATGTGTCCGGAAACGCTTACTTTCCATCTTAGAGCACATTTTATTACTTCTATTCAAATCACATTAATCGTGGAATGGAAGCACACAGCAACAGAACGTACCAGCGTGACTTCAAACACTTTGTTACAGGAAACGTTCAAAATATCCTGCGTTAGCGAGGATACACGCATCCACCCTCCGTCGCATGGAATTCCTGCTGCGCTGATGCAGCCCTGGAGAACGGCGTATTGTATCACAGCCGTCCACAATACGAGCACGAAGAGTTTCAACATTTGGTACTGGGGTTGCGTAGACGAGAGCTTTCAAATGCCCCCATAAATGAAAGTCAAGAGGGTTGAGGTCAGGAGAGCGTGGAGGCCATGGAATTGGTCCGCCCCTACCAATCCATCGGTCACAGAATCTGTTGTCGAGAAGCGTACGAACACTTGGACTGAAATGTGCAGGAGCTCCATCGTGCATGAGCCACATGTTGTGTCGTACTTGTAAAGGCACATGTTCTAGCAGCACAGATAGAGTATCCTGTATGAAATCACGATAACTTGCTCCATTGAGAATAGGTGGGAGAATATGGGGCCCAATCGAGACATCACCAACAATGCCTGCCCAAACGTTCACAGCAAATCTGTGTTGATGACGTGATTGTACAATTGCGTGCGGATTCTCGTCAGCCCACACATGTTGATTGTGAAAATTTCCTATTTGATCACGTTGGAATGAAGCCTCATCCGTAAAGAGAACATTTGCACTGAAATAAGGATTGACACATCGTCGGATGAACCATTCGCAGAAGTGTACCCGTGGAGGCCAATCAGCTGCTGGTAGTGGCTGCACACGCTGTATATGGTACGGAAACAACTGGTTCTCCCTAGCACTCTCCATACAGTGACGTGGTCAACGTTACCTTGTACAGCAACAACTTCTCTGACGCTGACATTAGGGTTATCGTCAACTGCACGAAGAATTGCCTCGTCCATTGCAGGTGTTCTCGTCGTTCTAGGTCTACCCCAGTCGCGAGTCATGGGCTGAAATGTACCGCGCTCCCTAAAACGCCGATCAATTGCTTCGAACGTCTTCCTGTCGGGACACCTTCGTTCTGGAAATCTGTCTCGATACAATCGTACCGCGCCACTGCTATTGCCCCGTGCTAATCCATACATCAAATGCGCATCTGCCAACTCCGCATTTGTAAACATTGCACTGACTGCAAAACCACGTTCGTGATGAACACTAACCTGTTGATGCTACGTACTGATGTGCTTGATGCTAGTACTGTAGAGCAATGAGTCGCATGTCAACATGAGCACCGAAGTCAATAGTATCTTCCTTCAATTGGGCCAACTGGCGGTGAATCAACGAAGTACAGTACATACTGACGAAACTAAAATAAGCTCTAACATGAAATTAAGCGTTTTCGGACACATGTCCAAGTAACATCTTTTCTTTATTTGTGTGTGAGGAATGTTCCTGAAAGTTTCGCCGTACCTTTTTGTAACACCCTGTATACCCTCCAGTAACAGTGGTGCTACCAGCCGTCTATGAGTGGTTAGTGTACGTTGGCGTCGAACATAGGCGGTGGTTATATTAATGTGACTGAACCGTGTAGTATCGTCGTAAACAAACAAGTAGATCCATGTTTTCTACAGTGATTTCCAAGGATTATTCATCTATAAGAATCCTATGTAAGGAGAATTCGAGGCTACTAAAATCTCCAGGGATAACTGAACCCCACTAGGGCAGCCTTCCGTTGCACATGCTAATACCTGCACTTAAATCCAAATATTGGCATCACGACCATTTATTGAGATTTTTCAGTCCAATTAAGCCTTCCCTTTGTTTTAGAGTTTCACAATATTTCTTCTCTATCTACGCTCATTTGTGTCTTCTGTAAATTCTAGTAATACATGTTATAGCCGGCCGGTGTGGCCTTGTGGTCGGTTCCAGGCGCTACAGTCTGGAACCGCGTGAACGCTACGGTCGCAGGTTCGAATTCTACCTCGGGCATAGATGTGTGTGATGTCCTTAGGATGGTTAGGTTTAAGTTGTTCTAAGTTCTAGGGGACTGATGACCACAGATGTTAAGTCTCATGGTGCTCTGAGCCATTTGAACCATTTTTGGACATATTATTGTTACTCACCTCGATTACCTTTTGTTAATGCAATAGATTTGGCCAGGAGGGGAAAGTAGGCACCCGTTGAGGTGAAAAATCAAACACAGCTTTTACTATATGAATGTTTACTGTCGTAAAACAAAAGGGAGGCCTAGAGAAGCCACCGAGACTGAATCGACATCCGCCCAACGGAGCAGGAGCAGAGAACGACTGGTCGGGTCGGAAGCTGCCAGCAGAAGAGGGCGAACAGCGTGTGCGCTCCCAGTAGCTGGCCGCCGTTCCACACCAAACCGACCACCTCCGAGCCTCCCTATTGGACGGCCAGATCGTAACACGCGCACTTCGATAGCGTTACCTCGTGAGCAACACGTGAGTTTAGCTGCTGATGGATCAGCACGCGAGTTTCAGAGTGGTTCTGTCCAGTTCTGGACAACGTGACTGAGACGCTGCAACTAGCCTCCAGGCAGGAAGCAATAACGAATATTAAGTGAAAAATAAAAATCAGTCTTTTATATTAATAAATCCATTCAGTAATGGCCCCCACTTTACAGTTTCCTTCAAATTTTGTACATATTTGTTCAAAGGAAGCAATCACAAAAGCATTAAATATTTGTAATGGTATGTAAATAGAATAAATCTGATTCACAATGAAAAAAAATGTGACCTTGAGGAAAATAGTTATCGTCGAAAAACTGAAAAATTTTAATTAGAATATAAAACATGGTTCTGTAATCGTAGTAGGTAAATACTCAGACAGCCATTACTATTGCAACTTGCGAAAAGACTTATTCTGCACCTGAGGCATATTAGGAAGAAAAGACGATTTAATTTGTAGCTGATTTGCGGCTCTACAAGGTGCGCCATTTAATTATGAGATCTATAATCTTTTGCAGCAAAAAAGACTGTAACTCATCTTAGCATTGAGTGGAAGTGAGCTTCGACGGTGGATAAGCTTACATCGTTCCATGCTGCTGCTGCACTTCATCAACAAAAATGGCTGGCGAGAGTGGCGACCCAGTCTATCAGAGGTTTATAATCAGGTGTGGTCAATGGATGACAGCTAATCAGATATGCTCTATGCATGACGGTTATGCACAAGGTACCGGCCAGGGCAACGGTGGAAAACCATTCGATGTGTTAGGATAGCGGGACAGAGGCTGCTGGAATAGACAGATAAGGCCAAGTTGAGGATGTACCAAGAATATAATTTTTATTTATTTATGTACCAGACCCTGGTAGCATGCATAGAACAGTTAAGCTGTATCAAGTTAGACAGACATTAAGGCAAAATTTACTTGAAGGAGTTAGGCAGAATTTGATTTTGCAGGCAGGCTCAGCAAACTAGATAGTAGTAAACCAAATGCTTAAACAGAGGCTTAACTAACGCACAATTTGAATCGAAATAATGAAGCAAAATAATACTTTACAGCCATATTCAGTAATTTGCTTAGCAGAAGCGGCTCAAGACCAAAGTTTATACCGTCATCCAATTAAAGCAAAATTTAACTTGAAACAATTAGGTAAACGTTATTTTACAGGCAGGCTCAGCAATCTCAACAGCAAAGCAGAGTCCAATCCAATGTTGAAACATAGCTTAATTAGAACAGAAACTACCTAAAAATTTTCAGCCCGTAAAACTACGTTAGCTTCAGATACCTGGAAACTGGATACACATAAATCGATAAATTCACTGAAAATTACGTGGAAGATAACTTCCTCACCATATCAAGAACAATATATGACATCCTGATCACGTGCCGGTCACCTTAATTGTTTAGTGAATCTTAAGCAGACTAAACAGCAATTAATACAGTCTATACTATCAATACACCAATTAGTTGGTAGCATTTGATCGAGACTTATACGTAACTTTAGGATAAACAATAACAAGAGCACAAGAAGAACTTCAAGATTTGATTGAAACTAATGATTACAGAGGGCCTAATTCACACTAACCCGCTTTTAAAAGGAACAAAAAATCCTTTCCAAATCTAGGGTATAAAATTATTCATAACCACCTTTAAACGGTGGATTAAACTATAAAAAAATCTTGTAATAGCTCTAAAAGTAAATTTTTTAAAAACACTTCTCAAGGTTAAGCAACTTTCAAGGGACGCTTGCACCTTTAAATAGCGAGAGTGTTCAGAGCAGTCGTTAAACGTAAAGGATAAGTTTCAGATCTTAAACAAAACAATAAGATTACACTGCCCCACTCAAACGACGAGCACTTAATCTTCTAGATGCTCCTTGGGATGAGGGCTGAAGTTCCAGAATTACAATCCTACTACCAATTAGCAAGCTGGAAGTTTCGTAGAACGTGAGACGCTGGAAGGGACTAAGAAGGAGGGCCAACCCATTACAGAACAAATACACTACTGGCCATTAAAATTGCTACACCACGAAGATAACGTGCTACAGACGCGAAATTTAGCCGACAGGAACAAGATGAAGAAGATGCTGTGATATGCAAATGATTAGCTTTTCAGGGCATTCACACAAGGTTGGCGCCGGTGGCGACACCTACAACGTGCTGACATGAGGAAAGTTTCCAACAGATTTCTCATACACAAGCAGAAATTGACCGGAGTTGCCTGGTGAAACGTTGTTATGATGCCTCGTGTAAGGAGGAGAAATGCGTACCATCACGTTTCCGACTTTGATAAAGTTCGGATTGTAGCGTATCGCGATTGCGGTTTATCGTATTGCGACATTGCTGCTCGCGTTGGTCGAGATCCAATGACTGTTAGCAGAATATGGAATCGGTGGGTTCAGGAGGGTAATACGGAACGCCGTGCTGGATCCCGACGGCCTCGTATCACCAGCAGACGAGATGACAGGCATCTTATCCGCATGGCTGTAAAGGATCGTGCAGCCACGCCACATCTCGATCCCTGAGTCAGCAGATGGGGACGTTTTCAAGACGACAACCATCTGCACGAACAGTTCAACGACGTTTGCAGCAGCATGGACTATCAGCTCGGAGACCATGGCTGCGGTTACCCTTGACATTGCATCACAGACAGGAGCGCCTGCGATGATGTATTCAACGACGAACCTGGGTGCACGTTGGCAAAACGTCATTTTTTCGGATGAATCCAGGTTCTGTTTACAGCATCATGATGATCGCATCCATGTTTGGCGACATCGCGGTGAACGCACATTGGAAGCGTGTATTCGTCATCGCCATACTGGCGAATCACCCGGTGTGATGTTATGGGATGCCATTGGTTACACATATCGGTAACCTCTTGTTCGCATTGACGCTACTTTGAACAGTGGACGTTACATTTCAGATGTGTTACGGCCAGTGGCTCTACCCTTCATTCCATCCCTGTGAAACCCTGCATTTCAGCAGGATAATGCACGACCGCATGTCGAAGGTCCTGTACGGACCTTTCTCGATACAGAGAATGTTCCACTGCTGCCCTGGACAGCACATTCTCCAGATCTCCTACCAATTGAAAACGTCTGGTCAATGGTGGCCGAGCAACTGGCTCATCACAATACGCCAATGAGTATTTTTGATGAACTGTGGTATCGTGTTGAAGCTGCATGGGCAGCTGTACCTGTACACGCCATCCAAGCACTGTTTGTCTCAATGCCCAGTCGTAACGAGGCCGTTATTACGGCCAGAGTTGGTTGTTCTGCGTACTGATTTCTCAGGATCTATGCACGCAAATTGCGTGAAAATGTAATCACATGTCAGTTGGAGTATATTTTTGCCCAATGAATACCCGCTTATCATCTGTATTTTGTGTTGGTGTAGCAATTTTAATGGCTAGTAGTGTAATAACTACGCTGTCGTGGTGCAGAAACACAATACACTGCGGGTAGTGGCGCTTGAACAGTAACTACTAATGACGCAAACGTAGCATTCAAACAAATCGGATCGCCTAGAAGGGCAGTGGCCTGCAGATCAGTTCGCACAGACTCTATGCTGCAAGCAACTCCGTGATGCGACACAGATTGGTGCGTCGATACCCAGGTCCACCATAAAACGCGCAGCTCATGTGATGCTTTGCGGCAACCACTAATCATTCCAAAGTCACCACTCCCACCCTTGATGCTCCAGCAAGGCTTGCTGCTTCTTCACAGACGTGGCCGTTCCACCGACAGCCCCTACTGCCCTCTGTATATCGTTCGTGAACAGGCTGTTCACAAGCTCCCTCTGTAGACTCTGTCCAATTATCCGACAGCTTCCCCTTAAGGCTACGTTCTCAATCAAATAAGGAAAAAATAAGGAAAAACTTCCGATTTTTCTTTTTTTGAGAGACCATGAAAGCAGATACAAAGGATCTGTTTGGGAGTTATGAATGATCACACTTTGAATTTTATTTTAGATTTTCAGTACAAAAAATGTCGTCCGTAATTATGGTCTGATAAAGGAACTGATTGTCTGAAGTATGTAGACTGCGTACAGTGTAGCCCCTCAGGAGTTATCTGAAATCAAAAATTATTCATTATACTTATGGGAGCTCATACCTAACCACAATGATATAACCTTAAATTTAATGATATGGCAGGAACTCGAACTAGGAGCTAGATTTTTAGGAGTTTTTCAGTGTTTATGACTTTACAAAAAATAGTTAACATTAACAGATTTCATATATTACAGGTATAAACTCCCAAGAAAAGAGTTTACCTTTCGGGATACACAGGTAGAAGCTAATAGGTTGAACCTTTTTTATTTTATGCTGCACGCAGTTTTGAAAAATCGTTTCCCAAGAAGAACTGTTTAAAGTTTGTCGAAACCTTTTATATACAATATTAGTTCAAGTTGCATAAAAACTACACGTTATTATACATTTTGGTGTAGATTAACACAAATCTGAAATTATATTTTCAAAATTCAAAATAGCTAACCCAATATGGCGGGCCAAAATTTATGATGCGACCAATTTTTAAAACTCTAGAACCTTATATCAACCCTTCCTCTAACTCGAGAATTATTCCTGGACAGCAATTCCCTCGTTCTACAGCCGAGTAAAGCCGATCTGGCTGAGCTGGACATGTCGCGTACGGCAGACTGCACACCTTATTCGTCAGTCTTACCGGCGAATACGTTTGCATGCATACTACCATTCCAATCAATGTGTGAACGTGCGTCACGGCACGATCCGTTTCTACCTAACCCAGGTGTCTCTGGCTCAGAGGGCACCCGGCAGCCGCGACATTGCTTCGAACCATGGGCTGTAGAAACTTTTGTAACGCACGGATTAAAAAGCCATTACGTCTCAACATTCTAGACACATATACTATTCAAAAACCACATTAAAAAATAGAATTTTCGACCATTTTGAATGAGAACCCGGGCTCAAGGACGTGGCTATACCAAACAGCCCACTACAGAAGAATACCTGCGAAGTAAACACTCTGACGAATGATACGGGCGCTACGTACACGGAACGTATGTACGAGTAACACAGTCTGTGTCGACGTCGGTAGTACAGCACATGCAACATACTGAAAGATAAAGTGGTGACACTATCAAGTTAGCACACAGTCACCAACGTGAGACGCCCAGGTAGTCCCGCAGGACAGGACAGATAATATAAATTGTAGAACGGGACCAAAAGGAGGGGCTGTCAGTTACACTCGAACATACAATTTTATTATTTGATCAAACATTACATAAGCCTAAAAAAATTTTTTTTAAACACACAGCTTAAATCTTTGGGACTTAATTACCGGCTGAAGCCACTTTAATTTAAAAACGACTGAACGTCAATAACTTAAAACGCAAGCATAATCAGGAATTTAAAACGCAAACCTCATCTTAAAACAGTTCTTTAGTTATGCTGAAGTAAACAAGTTAAATTCAATCGGCTGAAGGCTCAAAACTTAAAATTCAACAAGATTAAAATTTTTAAAATGCCTAAGGGCTTACGTGAAACATTACTTTTAAACTAGGATGAAGGCCATAAGAGCTAAACAACTCTAATTTAAAACACAAAATCGGCTAGTCCTGTTCCCTGCTTCGTGAGGCTGCACTGAAATGATGACCAATTGCAAAAATCCTAGCATGTGGTTCTCTTTACTTTGACGTTTGTTGTTCGTCGCTTCCTTCGTGTTTGTTTAAACGTTCAGCAGCACAAACAAATTTAATAGAAAACATTTGAGAAGCATTTGCATAAAATGTAGATAAATGTGTATTTCTAGGCCTTTTACGTTCAAAATTGACTCTTGCAACCATCATATCCATTTTTTTTCGTTTTTGAAATTGTCTGAACAGACTGGAGATGTAATCTTAAAATACTGCGAAAGAGTATCACCAAAGCACTTACAACAATCCAGTTACAAGGCCTAGAAGAAGAGATGGAGCTTGCGTCCGTGGAGACACGTGGTTGATCTACGACAGCCTCTAAATTCCTTGCACCTATGACGATTATTATCACCTAACTTGTTTTCCTATTCCATAGACTCAGAAAAATCAACCAAATTTGCTTCTGTCTAGGTATCATTTATTTATTCTCTGGTGAAATATTAATTTTACATACAAGGCTACGAAAATGAATGCCAAAGTGTCGCTGAGTGATAGTAGAAGGGCGATGAGTAGTAAAATAATCGGTGCGCGCCTAAACAACATCCGGATGGCGCTGATCATTGATCTGTCCTTTTTTTCAGCTGTCATATAGACATTTTATCTTTTATAGGCAATTTATAGGTTGCAACAGGCAATGTAATACGTATATTAATCGTTGACCGTAAATTCTCCAAAAAAAGGATGGGTCCTATTCTGTTCATATATTTCCTTTTAATAATTTTATATGGATAACTGTATTCGTCCTTTAATGTATCTGATTTCCCTAAATCGTTTCAGGCAAATGCTGGGATGGTCCCTTTGAAAGGGCACGGCCGATTTCCTTCCCAGTTCTTCCCTACCCCGAGCTTGAGCTCCGTCTCTAATGACCTCGTTGTCGACGGGACGTTAAACACTACCCACCACCACCTTTAATGTATTACAGTTGGTTTCTATGATAGTTATCAATTTCAAAAGTTCGCTGCATGTATTTTATATAATATTGTTTTTATCAGATTATGTTTTTTGCGTAAATAATGACTACATCTGCCGCGCGGGATTAGCCGAGCGGTCATGGATTGTGCGGCTGATCCCGGCGGAGGTTCGAGTCCTCCCTCAGGCATAGGTGTGTGTGTGTTTGTCCTTAGCATAATTTAGGTTAAGTAGTGAGTAAGCTTAGCGACTGATGACCTTAGCAGTTACGTCCCATCAGATTTGACACACGTTTGAACATTTTTTGACCACATCTAAGAAGACAGTAGCGATATCTAGGGAGTATGTAGGCAAACAGATTTCTGGTAGCTACTGTACTTCAGCAGCCAGTTGCAATAATGACTGTGTGGACGATGCGGCCTACTCTACACCTTATTTTAGATCTATATGCCGATGCTGTGCTGATTATATTTAAATGTTTTGACGTTGCCATTATGGCCTTATCGCTTTAGGACATGGTGTAAAAAAGTTACGTTTTACTGTATTTCCTGTGGATTTCCATGGTTGTATGATAGTATATTGTGATACGTATTGCTGTATTATGTTGAAAGACACACTGCTCACTGGGGGTATATACACTCCTGGAAATGGGAAAATGAACACATTGACACCGGTGTGTTAGACCCACCATACTTGCTCCGGACACTGCGAGAGGGCTGTACAAGCAATGATCACACGCACGGCACAGCGGACACACCAGGAACTGCGGTGTTGGCCGTCGAATGGCGCTAGCTGCGCAGCATTTGTGCACCGCCGCCGTCAGTGTCAGCCAGTTTGCCGTGGCATACGGAGCTCCATCGCAGTCTTTAACACTGGTAGCATGCCGCGACAGCGTGGACGTGAACCGTATGTGCAGTTGACGGACTTTGAGCGAGGGCGTATAGTGGACATGCGGGAGGCCGGGTGGACGTACCGCCGAATTGCTCAACACGTGGGGCTTGAGGTCTCCACAGTACATCGATGTTGTCGCCAGTGGTCGGCGGAAGGTGCACGTGCCCGTCGACCTGGGACCGGACTGCAGCGACGCACGGATGCACGCCAAGACCGTAGGATCTTACGTAGTGCCGTAGGGGACCGCACCGCCACTTCCCAGCAAATCAGGGACACTGTTGCTCCTGGGGTATCGGCGAAGACCATTCGCAACCGTCTCCATGAAGCTGGGCTACGGTCCCGCACACCGTTAGGCCGTCTTCCGCTCACGCCCCAACATCGTGCAGCCCGCCTCCAGTGGTGTCGCGACAGGCGTGAATGGAGGGACGAATGGAGACGTGTCGTTTTCAGCGATGAGAGTCGCTTCTGCCTTGGTGCCAATGATGCTCGTATGCGTGTTTGGCGCCGTGCAGGTGAGCGCCACAATCAGGACTGCATACGACCGAGGCACACAGGGCCAACACCCGGCATCATGGTGTGGGGAGCGATCTCCTACACTGGCCGTACACCTCTGGTGATCGTCGAGGGGACACTGAACAGTGCACGGTACATCCAAACCGTCATCGAACCCATCGTTCTACCATTCCTAGACCGGCAAGGGAACTTGCTGTTCCAACAGGACAATGCACGTCCGCATGTATCCCGTGCCACCCAACGTGCTCTAGAAGGTGTAAGTCAACTACCCTGGCCAGCAAGATCTCCGCATCTGTCCCCCATTGAGCATGTTTGGGACTGGATGAAGCGTCGTCTCACGCGGTCTGCACGTCCAGCACGAACGCTGGTCCAACTGAGGCGCCAGGTGGAAATGGCATGGCAAGCCGTTTCACAGGACTACATCCAGCATCTCTACGATCGTCTCCATGGGAGAATAGCAGCCTGCATAGCTGCGAAAGGTGGATATACACTGTACTAGTGCCGACATTGTGCATGCTCTGTTGCCTGTGTCTATGTGCCTGTGGTTGTGTCAGTGTGATCATGTGATGTATCTGACCCCAGGAATGTGTCAATAAAGTTTCCCCTTCCTGGGACAATGAATTCACGGTGTTCTTATTTCAATTTCCAGGAGTGTATTTGTATATTATAGATCTGAGGATGGTCATTACGGAATAAAGCCGGTAATCGTCTAAAGAATTCAGATTGTGATCAAACTCTGGAATAAAAAACATTTGTAAAATAACGTTTCTAGTAATAATTGGGGGAAAGTTAATTGTTCTTGGTGGTGATAATCAATGTGCAGCTGTTCGCACATGTCCATTGTGTGCTGTAATTATTCCATAACTGCGAAACTTTGTAGATGTTTTAGTGCGTTGATGTGTGGAACATCATAGATTTAGGGTCGACCTGCGACAGCCATCGCACATCTTCGTACGGCCCGCTAGACGCCGCCGCGAGCGCTAAGAGTGCTTTGCGGTCGCAGGCGTGCGTGTTGAGTACGGGCCGCCAGGTGCCGCCAAGAGCGCAACCGTATATAATGGCCGACTGAGCTCGGCGAGCTCTCATTTTGTTGGTATCTCCTTTTTGCCTATTCTCTTGTTTGCTTAGTTGCTTAGCTCTTATTCGTTTATGGCTCGTGCTAGTACGCTATCTTAAAGCCATTCTGACTGTTCTGATTTACTTTCAATTGAGAAGTGCTCATTTTGCATTTAACTTTAGCGTATTTCTCATTTTGCTAATAATATGCTCCTTATCTTTTTGCAGTTGAATTGACTAACATAGTCCCATGTACTGTTTGTTCATTTCAGCCTGTTCATATGTTGATGTTCTTTAAATACTGTAATAATTATCGGAAGCATTTCTTCCCTTAAACTTGTGTAAATTATTCTCGATGTAGAATTTGTTCTGTGAGACAGGTGTAAAGTTTTGAATATAAATTGTATACGAAACTGTGCTTTAAAATTAATTTATTTTTTCAGTTTGTAGTACATCAGACGACAATTTCGTGATATGAGGGAGTAATTTGAGGGGCGAACCCATGGAAATAGTCTTAAGTGATCCCCTTTAAAAATAAAAATTTGTGTGACACTGAAAGACGTGACACTGTAGGTATCGAAAATTTATACGTCACATGTGGCACCGATTTACGCTGGAAAAAACGATTTCTAATTTTGGTCACCAGGTGAAAATCTTGAGCTATGAATGCTGGAAAAACGTATACTAATGTTTCCGTATGTAATGGATTAGGAACTGGACGTGAGTAGAAAAGGTCATAGAAGTGAGAAAAGCGTTATGTTGTTGTTATCATTAACCGCTGCTTAAACAGTTTGTTCAGTACGAGTGCCGGAGACGTTAAGATGCTGTAGAGCGCCAGATTTTCACCCAGTGGCCGGAATTGGAAGCAGTATTTCTTTCAGTGTAAATCGGTTCCGCATTAACGCATAAGAATATCTGTCAAGTTTAGATTCCATACGATAATTATAGCCCACACTTGACCTCTGTGAGTAGCTGCGATTCAATTATTACCCCCTGCTCAGTTGCCTTCTAAGAACATTGGAGCCGCTGCCAGGTTTCTTGTTCTGGAGAATGTAGTACCGAGGAAACTGATATGAATGCGTCACAGGCGTGGAAGAATGGTCTAAGAGGAACTGAATCTTATACTAGCCTTTGTCTTGCAAGAAAGAAGGAAAAGGTGGGAATGTCAAAGACAGTTATTCCGTTGTATTCGCTCTGGACGGACCAAATATAGAACTGCTCCAGGACAACTGCAGTTATTATTGATGTTTTTTAAAGACTAATAGGCAGTTATTTCTGCGAGGCGAAGTGCCTGTAATGTTATTCGAAGAACATACGTTAAATTTTTAAATGACTAAACAAAGGTTTAATTTTACATGGTTAACTGAAATGAAAGTATTTTCATTGTATTTTCAGGGCTCTAAGCAGTTTCTTCGTTCTCTCTTTTTTTATTTTTATTTGAGCGTGAATCTGTTACTATCTCTTACCCTTTGATTTGTCGTTTGGAGTTCCTTGGTTTGGTTAGCAGCGCCTGTAGTGGCAGAAGATTGCTGAACGCAGTCAAATGGGAAACTAAGGCCCCTTTACGATTTTCAAACTTGTAACTGATTTTCCTGTTGCGTGTTAACTGCGCACACCGGGTTCCATCTCATTATGTTGCCGTGTCAACTGGACCGCTCCACCTTATCAGATTATCGACTAATCCTATAATCGCCCATCGATTGTCACTGTCGAAACTTAATGGACTGGGGACAGTCATTTAATCACGTTCAACCAACACGTCTTTCTGCTTGTGCACTCAGCTTTATTCACTTTTATTTCCTCGCTGCTGATGTAGGTTTTCCACATTCCCAATTCGTCATGTCGTATGTGTGGTATTATCGCCCACCGATACCACAGTGGAGAAAATCTATTCAGTCACAGAAGGTGGCAATGAAGAGTTCGGCATCGACCGCTAAGGGAGACACAGTGGACGTCGCCCAATCGCTGGAGGCGGAAGTACCACACGTCTACGGGAAGAGCCACCACAGAACCACAGACCAAGTGTTTAAGACGCTGCCGAGGCGGAAGCACCATGCCTCTGCGGGAAGCGCCACCACAGAACCACAGACCAAGTGTTTAAGACGCTGCCGATCGCACTCCAAGAAGTAGTTTATCGACAGCACCGCTATAGTATAGAGACCAGGTAAGCGTAAATACAAACGGTTGTGAACCTTTCCATTCTAAATTGAACGGCTCGGTTTTATTCTGCTCATCCACCTGTCTACCGTCTTGCAGAGGTTCTCAAGATTGTGGCAAGTTCCTATGGGACGAAACTGCTGAAGTCATCGGTCTCGAGGCTTACACACTACTTAATCTGCCCGAGGGAGGACTCGAACCTCCGAGGGGGAAGCCACGCGATTCGCGTGGGATTAGCCGAGCGGTCTATGCGCTGCAGTGATGGGCTGTGCTGCTCATCGCCGTGGAGGTTCGAGTCCTACCTCGGGCATGGGTGTTTATGTGTATTTGTTCTTAGGATAATTTAGGTTAAGTAGCGTGTAAGCTTAGGGACTGATGACCTTAGCAGTTAAGTCCCATAAGAAACTTCCTGGCAGATTAAAACTGCGGACCGAGACTCGAACTGTGGCTAAGCCATGTCTCCGCAATGTCCTTTCTTTCAGGAGTGCTACTTCTGCAAGGTTCGAAGGAGAGCTTCTGCAAAGTTTGAAAGGTACAGCTGTGAGGACGGGGCGTGAGTCGTGCTTGTGTAGCTCAGTTTGTGATAATGAGATGGAGTTCACATGCAACAGGAAAATCAGTTTACAAGTTTTAAAATCGTAAAAGCCGGCATGGTAGCTCAGCGTGTTCGGTCAGAGGGTTAGCTGCCCTCTGTAACAACAAAACTGAGTGAATGGATCAATAACGAACTTCAACGGGCGTCAGAGGACGTCCGCCACGAACAATTGCAACCAACTATAACGAACAAAATGAGACTAGAAAAAAAAAGAAGTTGGTAGAGCACTTGCCAGCGAAAGGCAAAGGTCCCGAGTTCGAGTCGCGGTCCGGCACACAGTTTTAATCTGCCAGGAAGTTTCATATCAGCGCACATTCCGCTGCAGAATTAAAATCTCATTCTGCAAGTCCCATAAGATTTCACAGATTTTTTTTTAAGCCAAGCGAACTTCACAAGGTGCCCTACACCGCGCGGCTACCCCCGCAGCATTGACGTTCTAAGAAAAAAAAAACCTATTTAGCTGGATCTATTTTTACCTCAGCAGATGTAAGACTTCAGGATAGGAGACATCGATTGGTCCGGTTTTGTTGAAAGAATTAGTTTCAAGTTTTTTCCCCAAGAACTGAAGAAGAAGAAACCAGACGGCTGACTTTGACGGTTTGATGTTTCCAAGTTAAGTGTTTGAGGACTGACGTTTTGGTTGTAATTTCGGTGGCGAATATGGGAGACAATCAACTAACCTCCTCGTGGTGTCTAACTGCTTGACTAATCGCCCGCCCGCAGATCTAATGTTCCCAGTTTACCCCTGTCCGCAGTTCAAAAATTAAGAGAACGATGTCCGTGGTTCACAAGTTGTAAATCTTTTGTTTTAGGTACTTAGTAGCGATGGTTCACCAGAGACGTACTACATTCATATACGGATAACAACAAAACGCCTTGAACGACAATAGATAGGTCTTTCATATTCGCAGGACAGGTACATTAGTATGTTCTGCAGAAATGGTTAGCATTTGAACCATGTCGGACTGCAGATTAAGGTGAACATGGATATCGAGGCGCAACACCACCTACCGGTAAAACGTGCCTGCGACGCTCCGTCGCTATAAACATAAGTTAATTGATCAGTGTGACTTGAACAGCCGTGAAGGATGCCTCACAGACGTATGCGCTAACCGTACCGTCAAATCAGTGAGATTGAAAGAGAGCGCATTATCGGCATGAGAGGATGAGACGCATCCATCCAGGTAATTGCTTCTCGTGTGGGACGAAGTGTTTGAGCAGCGCAACAGATGTGTGCTGAATGGTTAACGGAAGATCATATAATATGACGAGAACGGTCAGGTCTCACCATCCAGATCACCTCCCAAGAAGATCGACATCTTATCCGAATGGCACTGCACGCAGATCAGCGTACTCCTCGGCTCTGGTGCAACAGTGCAACAGTGTAACACATCATACATTATCTTCGCTGACAGTGCGTCGCCGTTTAACACGGCATGGATTCCGTGCGGGTCTCCCACTTCTCTGCCTAATTTTGACGAATGTGAAGAAACATGCTGCACGGCAACGGTGCATAGAACTAGGTCACTAGAGCAGAAATGGCAACGTCTAGTATTTTCGGAAGAATCCAGGTTCTGTTTGTTTGTAAATGTTGGCCGCATTTTGGTTCCCCGCAGACATGGGGTGTGCCATCACGGTCACTGCATTCCCAGAAGACATACAGCTCCAAATCTAGAGGTGGGGGGTGCTACTGGGTACAGCCACAAATCATAGTTGGTGGGTGTCCAGGGCACTGTGACCAGTGTGACCTACGTGAATGACATTCTTCGCCCAGTAGTCACACCCTTTCTGCACAACACCCCAGATGCTGTTTTTCAGCAAGACACTGCACGACAACATGCTGATGCACGAAAAAGTACCTTCTTGGTGCCGTAGGATATCAGCCTTTTGCATGGCACCCCAGATCGTCAGACTTGTTGCCAATCGAAAACGTGTGGGATACGGTAAACGACGGGTGCAGCCCTGTGACCCAATGCCAACCACCACAGATGAGCTTGGTGTGCCACTCACTCCTTATACGCGTCGATGCCATCACACATGGGACAACTACCACGTCCCATGGCAGGCCCTGTGCCTATTAGGCAACAGGCACGTGCTGAACTGAGGTCAACGCTCATGATTTGTGCAGAACCTACTAATGCGCATGTCCTGTGTATATGAACGTCCCATCTCTGGTAGTTGAAGGTCTTCTGTTTTTTTTTTCTGATCATAGTAATATAGTAACCTAAATTTTTAAACTTTAGCCCTCGGGTTTTGAGGCACCATAGATACTCATAAATAAATTCCTCATTGAGCTGTGAGTGGCTCGCGGTCATGCCGTTTATTGCTCGTCATCTTGTTTGTGGTTCTGTCGCCTCGTTTTCCTTTTAATTCGATTTACTAGCGTCACTAGGTTGCTGGTTTGGTTGCCCATGAGTGGCAGCAGCAGCGCTTATCGATAAGTGCATTGTCGTGTCATCTCTGGACCGACCGTTAGCATTTCCGGGTCGTCGTCTGTCGGGAGTTCAGTCGGGGACTGGCACGGACAGCCAGTACTTGCCGACCGCTGGCCACAAACGTGAAACTTTCGACGGAAGGAGACTGGAGCGGAAGTGAACCCCGGTTAGTCGTTCGGCTGGTCGTCTCATCTGGCGAAGTGTATTTGGTCTTTTGACCGTTTCAGGGCCTCGTCAGTTGGTCATCTTGCTGGACGATGGTCGGTGCCATCCTCGTACAGAGATGTCGTCCCCGATCGTCAAGAGCTACCTCTGCATGGGTGGGTCCGAGCCAGTGTGCCTGGGTCGCCGTGTCTCCGAGTTCCGAACGGACATCATGTTGAGTCGAGTTGGAGCTGCAGTGAACTCCGGACAGCCAAGACTCGCCCATGCGTTTCCGACACTCACAGCTTGAGTGCGGACGACCTGGGCTGGTCGTTCGGCCGGTCGTCTCATCGGACGACTTGTATTTGGTCGTCGACCGCTTATCGAAACTCTCTGTGTGTGTGTGTATGTGTGTGTGACTTGACATTTCTCCTTGTTCTTCCACGGTGATTGGTTTTAGGATTGTCGGAGTTCTTGGTGCAAGTGTTTACGTAAAACTGTGTGTAGCTTCAGAGATTTCCGCTGAGCAGATGAATTCTGTCTGCGTACTGGAGTAGCAAGTCGGACGTTTGCGAGAAAGATAATTAATTAGGTAGTTGGTTGCTTCTTCAGCCGTCCCTAGGTCGTGCTGCCACCCGGTTATTTAGTGTTACGCTTGGCTGCCTGTTTCACCTAAACTGTTGTTAGAGTTTCCTCACCAGGCCGACTCTTGGAACACTTCTGAGCACCACTGTTCTGTTGCTTGCTTTTTTTCTTTTGTCGCAAGTACTGTGCCAGGCCTTCAGCCGTGTATTAATTTTGTCTGTTCCATGTTCAGCACATGGCCTCCAGCCGAACCTTGTTGTTGTTGTCTTCAGTCCTGAGACTGGTTTGATGCAGCTATCCATGCTACTCTATCCTGTGCAAGCTTCTTCAACTCCCAGTACCTACTGCAACCTACATCCTTCTGAATCTGCTTAGTGTATTCATCTTTTGGTCTCCCTCTACGATTTTTACCCTCCAGGCTGCCCTCCAATGCTAAATTTGTGATCCCTTGATGCCTCAAAACATGTCCTACTAACCGATCCCTTCTTCTAGTTACGTTTTGCCACAAGCTTCTCTTCTCCCCAATCCTATTCAATACCTACTCATTAGTTACGTGATCTATCCACCTTATCTTCAGCATTCTTCTGTAGCAACACATTTCGAAAGCTTCTATTCTCTTCTTGTCCAAACTAGTTATCGTCCATGTTTCACTTCCATACATGGCTACACTCCAAACAAATACTTTCAGAAACGAGTTCCTGATACATAAATCTATATTCGATGTTAACAAATTTCTCTTCTTCAGAAACGCTTTCCTGGCCATTTCCAGTCTACATTTTATATCCTCTCTACTTCGACCATCATCAGTTGTTTTGCTCCCCAAATAGCAAAACTCCTTTACTGCTTTAAGCGTCTCATTTCCTAATCTAATTCCCTCAGCATCACCCGATTTAATTTGACTACATTCCATTATCCTCGTTTTGCTTTTGTTGATGTTCATCTTATATCCTCCTTTCAAGACACTGTCCATTCCGTTCAACTGCTCTTCCAAGTCCTTTGCTATCTCTGACAGAATTACAATGTCATCGGCGAACCTCAAAGTTTTTACTTCTTCTCCATGAATTTTAATACCTACTCCAAATTTTTCTTTTGTTTACTTTACTGCTTGCTCAATATACAGATTGAATAACATCGGGGAAAGGCTACAACCCTGTCTCACTCCTTTCCCTACCACTGCTTCCCTTTCATGTCCCTCGACTCTTATAACTGCCATCTGGTTTCTGTACAAATTGTAAATAGCCTTTCGCTCCCTGTATTTTACCCCTGCCACTTTCAGAATTTGAAAGAGAGTATTCCAGTCAACAATGTCAAAAGCTTTCTCTAAATCTACAAATGCTAGAAACGTAGGTTTGCCTTTTCTTAATCTTTCTTCTAAGATAAGTCGTAAGGTCAGCATTGCCTCACGTGTTGCAACATTTCTACGGAATCCAAACTGATCCTCCCCGAGGTCCGCATCTACCAGTTTTTCCATTCGTCTGTAAAGAAATCACGTTAGTATTTTGCAGCTGTGACTTATTAAACTGATAGTTCGGTAATTTTCACATCTGTCAGCACCTGCTTTCTTTGGGATTGGAATTATTATATTCCTCTTGAAGTCTGTCGGTATTTCGTCTGTCACATACATCTTTCTTACCAACTGGTAGAGTTTTGTCATGACTGGCTCTCCCAAGGCCGTCAGTAGTTCTAATGGAGTGTTGTCTACTCCGGGCGCCGTGTATCGACTCAGGTCTTTCAGTGCTCTGTCAAACACTTCACGCAGTATCTTATCTCCCATTTCGTCTTCATCTACATCCTCTTCCATTTCCATAATATTGTCCTCAAGTACATCGCCCTTGTATAAACCTTCTATATACTCCTTCCACCTTTCTGCCTTCCCTTCTTTGCTTAGAACTGCGTTGCCATCTGAGCTCTTGATATTCATACACGTGGTTCTCTTCTCTCCAAAGGTCTCTTTAATTTTCCTGTAGGCAGTATCTATCTTACATTTGTCCTCTAGCCATCCCTGCTTAGCCATTTTGCACTTCCTGTCGATCTCATTTTTGAGACGTCTGTATTCCTTTTTGCCTGCTTCATTTAATGCATTTTTATATTTTCTCCTTCCATCAATTAAATTCAGTATTTCTTCTGTTACCCAACGATTTCTAGCAGCCCTCGTCTCTTTACCTACTTTATCCTCTGCTGCCTTCACTACTTCATCCCCCAGAGCTACCCATTCTTCTTCTACTGTGTTTCTTTCCCCCATTGTTGTCAATTGTTCCCTTATTCTCTCCTTGAAACTCTGTACAACCTCTGGTTCATTCAGCTTAACCAGATCCCATGTCCTTAAATTCCCACCTTTTTGCTGTTTTTCAGTTTTAACCAACAGGTCATAACCAATACATTGTGGTCAGAGTCCACATCTGCCCCTGGAAATGTCCTACAATTTAAAACCTGATTCCTAAATCTCTGCCTTACCATTATATAATCTATCTGATACCCTTTAGTATCTCCAGGATTCTTCCATGTATACAACCTTCTTTTATGATTGTTGAACCAAGTGTTAGCTATGATTAAGTTATGCTCTGTGCAAAATTCTACCAGACGGCTTCCTCTTTCATTTCTTACCCCCAATCCATAATCACCTACTATGTTTCCTTCTCTCCCTTTTCCTACTGAAGAATTCTAGTCACCCATGACTATTAAATTTTCGTCACCCTTCACTACCTGAATAATTTCTTTTATCTCATCATACATTTCATCAATTTCTTCATCATCTGCAGAGCTAGTTGGCATATAAACTTGTACTACTGTAGTAGGCATGGGCTTTGTATCTATCTTGGCCACAATAATGCGTTCACTATGCTGTTTGTAGTAGCTTACCAGCACTCCTATTTTTTTATTCATTATTAAACCTACTCCTGCATTACCCCTATTTGATTTTGTATGTATAATCCTGTATTCACCTGACCAAAAGTCTTGTTCCTCCTGCCACCGAACTTCACTAATTCCCAATATATCTAACTTTAACCTACCCATTTCCCTTTTTAAATTTTCTAACCTACCTGCCCGATTAAGGGATCTGACATTCCACGCTCCGATCCGTAGAACGCCAGTTTTCTTTGTCCTGATAACGACGTCCTCCTGAGTAGTCCCCGACCGGAGATCCGAATGGGGGACTATTTTACCTCCGGAATATTTTACCCAAGAGGACGCCATCATCATTTAATCATACAGTAAAGCAGCATGTCCTCGGGAAAAATTACGGCTGTAGTTTCCTCTTGCTTTCAGCCGTTCGCAGTACCAGCACAGCAAGGCCGTTTTGGTTAATGTTGCAAGGCCAGATCAGTCAATCATCCAGACTGTTGCCCCTGCAACTACTGAAAAGGCTGCTGCCCCTCTTCAGGAACCGCATGTTTGTCTGGCCTCTCAACAGATACCCCTCCGTTGTGGTTGCACCTACGGTACTGCCATCTGTATCGCTGAGGCACGCAATCCTCACCACCAACGGCAAGATCCATGGTTCATGGGGGGAGCCGAACCTTATGTGAAGTATTTTAAGATTATGCCCTCAGCCGTGTTTTATTTAAAATTCTCGTTTGCTCTGTATTTAGGCCTTCAGCCGCATTTGTTTGAAAATTTGTGGCTTTCAGCCATAATGTGTAAATACCTGTCTGTTAGGTTTCTCTTTAATTATCCTGAATTCTTGAAATGGTCTTCAGCCATACTGTGTAAATGCATATCTTAAGGTTTGTCTTTAATTATTTTGAATAATTGTTTGGGCCTTCAGCCGTCAAAATATTTCAAGTTTTGTTAAGGCGGTTTTCTGTTGCACTGTCTAAATGCTTGTTTTTAAAGGTTGCCTTTTATTATGTTGAAATATTATTGGGCTTTCAGCCAAGGAATTAATTTAAATTTTCATTAATATGGCTTTAAGCAAAAATTGGTAAATGTTTGCGTATAGAGAATTTCCTTTGCTGGTCTGAAATATTATTTGTGCCTTTAGCCAAGAAGATATTTTAAGTTCACTTAAGTAAGGCCTTCAGCCATTTGTCTAGATTCTTGTGCCTTAAAAGGAATTATTTAGAAATATTTTAATTTTACTTAAGTAAGGCCTTCAGCTGTTTCTCCAATTCCTTGTGTTTTAACAGGAATTTTTTAAATCTTATTATTAAGAAGTTACTTGGGCTCTCAGCCATGAATCGATCTTTGTTCAAAAAATTTTCAAATGTGTGTGGAATCGTATGGGACTTAACTGCTAAGGTCATCAGTCCCTACACTTACACACTACTTAACCTAAATTACCCTAAGGACAAACACACACACCCATGCCCGAGGGAGGGTTCGAACCTCCCTCGGGATCAGCCGCACAGTCCATGGCTGCAGCGCCTTAGACTGCACGGCTAATCCCGCGTGGCGATATTTGTTCAAAAATGGTTCAAATGGCTCTGAGCACTATGGGACTCAACATGTGAGGTCATCAGTCCCCTAGAACATAGAGCTACTTAAACCAAAACAATCTAAGGACATCACGTACACCCATGCCGGAGGCAGGATTCGAACCTGCGACCGTAGTGGTGGTACGGTTCCAGGCTGAAGCGCCTAGAACCGCTTTTTTTTTAATCTCATTTTGTTCGCTTGTGTTCACTTCATCTGCTCGGGGCGGACGTCGTGAGACATCCGGTTGAGTTCGTAGTTGATCGATTAACTCAGTTTTTTTATTACAGAGGGCAGCTTACCCCTTGACCGAACACACTGAGCTACCGTGCCGGCGTTGGCTACAACGGCCGGCTCGATCCTTGTTGTTTTAAAGAGAAAACTGTGCATTGTGTTTTCGAGAAATAAAGTTGTGTGTCCTTGTGTAGCTAACAGTAACTGATCGTAGCCCCTTTCCACAACGTGAATCCTTCTGTACTGCGAAAGCAGATTTCACTCATTTTTACGAAAGTGAGCTGTCATACCTCGGGAATCGCACCGCTACCGTGTGGCGCGCTCGCCAGACACCGCTCGCAATGCTTTATCGTGAGGCCTCGCTGAGCAAGGGGCCTCGAGTTTAGTGACCTGTAAACGGGCGACGCGAGAAGGGCAGAGGGTTGTGTGGTCTGTGCCTGGAGCTGGGGAGCGGCTCAGAGCGGCGCAGCAGCAGAGTGCGGCAGCGCCTGGCTGGCTGGCGGCCAGGCCAGCTGGCAGCCGCGCCCGCGTGCAGCGCCACAGGCGCGCGCGTTTTAATCAGCGGCGGGGAGCTTTTTGGGGCGGAAGGCGGCGCCGCCACCAGCCGTAATCGCTCGCCGCAGCTTTACGTGGGAATAATATTTGTAAGCGAGCGACGTAAATGAGCACGGTCTGCAAGGTGGTTAGGCAAATGTCTCTACCAAAGCGAATAGTTTTGTACTGGTCCAGTCACATTCGTTTCTTTATGCACCGGTAAAATATTAATCTGAAATTTAAAAACTAGGATAATGTACTCAAATTGTTTCTGAGTGATTTCAGAAAAACTGCAAATAATTTTCATAGAAAACTGCTGAATGTATACTATGAATTTGGGAAAGGGCAGTATGTTCTGTGAAGATGCTACGTACTTCCACGTGAATATACACAGTGACAAAAGTCCTGAGATAGTGGTTCAAACTTGGTTCAAACGGCTTTGAGCACTATGGGACTTAACTTCAGAGGTCATCAGTCCCTTAGAACTTAGAACTACTTAAACCTAACTAACCTACGGACATTACACACATCCATGCCCGAGCCAGGATTCGAACTTGTAACTGTAGCGGTCGCACGGTTCCAGACTGCAGCTCCTAAAACCGCTCGGCCACCCCGGCCGTCTGAGATAGTGGTATGAACATATACAGATGTCGGTAGTATCGCGTACACAAGGTATAAAAGAGCATTTCATTGAAGGACCAGTAATCTGTACTTAGGTGATTCATGTGAAAAGGTTTCTAGCGTGATTATCGCCGCTCAACGGGAATTAACAGACTTCAAACGCGGAATGGTAGCTGGAACAAGACGCATGGGACATTATACACTCCTCGAAATGGAAAAAAGAACACATTGACACCGATGTGTCATACCCACCATACTTGCTCCGGACACTGCGAGAGGGCTGTACAAGCAATGATCACACGCACGGCACAGCGGACACACCAGGAACCGCGGTGTTGGCCGTCCAATGGCGCTAGCTGCGCAGCATTTGTGCACCGCCGCCGTCAGTGTCAGCTAGTTTGCCGTGGCATATGGAGCTCCATCGCAGTCTTTAACACTGGTAGCATGCCGTGACAGCGTGGACGTGAACCGTATGTGCAGTTGACGGACTTTGAGCGAGGGCGTATAGTGGGACTGCCGTAGGCCGGGTGGACGTACCGCCGAATTGCTCAACACGTGGGGCGTGAGGTCTCCACAGTACATCGATGTTGTCGCCAGTGGTCGGCGGAAGGTGCACGTGCCCGTCGACCTGGGACCGGACCGCAGCGACGCACGGATGCACGCCAAGACCGTAGGATCCTACACAGTGCCGTAGGGGACCGCACCGCCACTTCCCAGCAAATTAGGGACACTGTTGCTCCTGGGGTATCGGCGAGGACCATTCGCAACCGTCTCCATGAAGCTGGGCTACGGTCCCGCACACCGTTAGACCGTCTTCCGCTCACGCCCCAACATCGTGCAGCCCGCCTCCAGTGGTGTCGCGACAGGCGTGAATGGAGGGACGAATGGAGACGTGTCGTCTTCAGCGATGAGAGTCGCTTCTGCCTTGGTGCCAATGATGGTCGTATGCGTGTTTGGCGCCGTGCAGGTGAGCGCCACAATCAGGACTGCATACGACCGAGGCACACAGGGCCAACACCCGGCATCATGGTGTGGGGAGCGATCTCCTACACTGGCCGTACACCTCTGGTGATCGTCGAGGGGACACTGAATAGTGCACGGTACATCCAAACCGTCATCGAACCCATCGTTCTACCATTCCTAGACCGGCAAGGGAACTTGCTGTTCCAACAGGACAATGCACGTCCGCATGTATCTCGTGCCACCCAACGTGCTCTAGAAGGTGTAAGTCAACTACCCTGGCCAGCAAGATCTCCGGATCTGTCCCCCATTGAGCATGTTTGGGACTGGATGAAGCGTCGTCCCAGGCGGTCTGCACGTCCAGCACGAACGCTGGTCCAACTGAGGCGCCAGGTGGAAATGGCATGGCAAGCCGTTCCACAGGACTACATCCAGCATGTCTACGATCGTCTCTATGGGAGAAAAGCAGCCTGCATTGCTGCGAAAGGTGGATATACACTGTACTAGTGCCGACATTGTGCATGCTCTGTTGCCTGTGTCTATGAGCCTGTGGTTCTGTCAGTGTGATCATGTGATGTATCTGACCCCAGGAATGTGTCAGTAAAGTTTCCCCTTCCTGGGACAATGAATTCACGGTGTTCTTATTTCAATTTCCAGGAGTGTATTTCCGAAATCGTTAGGAAATTCTGTATTCTGAGTGTCAGGAGTGTGCCGAGAATACCAGATTTCAGACATTGCCTCTGACCATGGACAACGCAGTGGCCGACGACCTTCACTTAACGACCGAAAGCTGCGGCGTTTGCGTAGAGTTGTCAGTGATAACAAACGAGCAACTCTGCGTGAAATAGCAGCAATAATCAACGTGGGACGTAGGACGAACACCTCAGAAATTTGGAGTTAATGGGCTTTTGCAGTAAACGACCGATGCGAGTGCCTTTGCTAACAGCACAACATCGCCTCCTGGTTTTGTGACTTATCTGTTCGACCCTAGGCGATTGCAGAACCTTCGCCTGGTCGGATGAGTCCCGATTTCAGTTTGTAAGAGCTGATTGTAGTGTTAGGGTTTGGCGTAAACCTCACCAAACCATAAACCCAGGTTGTCCACAAGGCACTCTGAAAGTTGGTAGCGACTCCATAATCGTGTGTGCTGTGTTTACATATAATGGATTGGATCCTAAGGTTCAACTGAACCGACCATTGCCGGCCTAAGTGGCCGAGCGGTTCTAATCGCTACAGTCTGGAACCGCGTGTCCGCATCGGTCGCAGCTTCGAATCCTGCCTCGGGCATGGATGTGTGTGATGACCTTAGGTTAGTTAGGTTTAAGTAGTTCTAAGTTCTAGGGGACTGATGACCTCAGAAGTTAAGTCCTATAGTGCTTAGAGCCATTTGAACCATTTGATCTAAGGGACTGACGACCTCAGAAGTTAAGTCCCATAGTGCTCATAGCCATTTGAACCAACCATTGATTGGAAATGGTTACGTTCGGCTATTTGGCGACCATTTGTAGTCATTCATGGCCTTCATGTTTCCAAACAACCATGAAATTTGTGTGGATGATAATGCTCGAGGCCAGCGTACCAAAACTCTTCGCGATTGGTTTGAGGAATATTGTGGATAATTCGAGAGAATAATTTGGTCACCCAGATCGCACGACACGAATCCCATCGAACAGTTACAGGACATAACCGAGATGTCAGTTCGTGAACAGAATACTGCCATGTATCTGAAGTCTGGATGGCTATAGAGTGGACATCCAATGAGCTATTCAGTCCACGCAGCAACGAGTTGCTGGACTACGCTGGTCCTACACGGTATTAGGAGATATCCCAAGACTTTTCTCGCCTCAGTGTATTTGTCGTTCTTTGTGACATCAGTCTCCCTCCTTGCAGAGATTTTATTCCGTTAATGCAGCTACTGGTTGTTTAGCTAAGTTCAGCTCTCTAGTGTAATTGGTGCCGGCTGATAATGTCTTCAGCAGTATTGATTGTTGTTCCGCACGAGCGCATGGTGTAGCAGTCGCGTAACTGCTAGACAGACAGTGGAGTTTTGTGCCGGCATTGATTGGACGTACCTGGTGAATTGCTGTTGGCATAATCATACACGTCACGTTCTCATTGCTTTTAGGTTTTCAGTGTGAAATAAACAACGCTTTATGGTAGCATGCATAATTTTGCTAAAACCGAGTGTCTTTAAAAGTGTTTGATATGAGTGATGACGATGGTAGTAAACTTTACACTTTGTGAACCGCTAGCAATCGCTTTTATAAATCGAGCCTTTCATTGTGTGCTTCCTTAAACTGCCAGAAAGTGAAATAAACTTATTGTTAACTCCATCAAATGGAGAGAGGTAGCGCTGTCGAAATATTGCACACATTGTGGTAGTATTACACCGCAGTGGTAACACCGGTTCCCGTCAGATGAATGAGATTAAGCACTGTCGGGCTTGACTAGCGCTTGGATGGGTCATCGTCCGAGTCTAGCGAACGTTATTGGCACGCGGGATGCACTCAGCCCTTGCGAAACCAGTTGACTGAGAAGTAACGGCTCCGGGTGCATAAAATGTCAACGGACCTGAGAATGGTGTGCTTTCAACATGCCGCTCCATATTGACATTCAGTGATAACTATCAGCTGAGGATGACACGACGGTCGGTCGGTGCAGTTAAGCCTCCAAGATCTGTTCGAACGTAGCAAGTTAGATAGATAAATAGAGAGAGAGAGAGAGAGAGTTAATGTTATACAGCTTCAACGACCGCAATGAAAGAGATCCCCGTTGACCACTTCCAGGGCTCCTTCAGTATTTGGCTGAAGCGTTGCAAAGGCGCATCTAAGCAAGGGGATAACATCTTGAAAAGTGTGAAAAGATTGTAAACTGATATTTAATAAATGAGTTTAAAAAAATTCATTACAGAAACTTTCGGCATATACCCTGTTTTGGGAAACGTGTGTGAGAGCGACGTCACGGAATAATGGTCTAGCGTTTGTTTGCTGAAAAAACAAGACCAATACGACGGCATAATAATCAGTCATTGTAATGACTTCATTCTCGGCTGATCGATTATAATTGCTCCAGCTCTATTGAAGTTGGAACACGTGAGGCAATACTGACCTTACGACTTATCTTAGAAGAAAGATTAAGAAAAGGCAAACCTACGTTTCTAGCATTTGTAGACTTAGAGAAAGCTTTTGACAATGTTGACTGGAATACTCTTTTTCAAATCCTGAAGGTGGCAGGGGTAAAATACAGGGAGCGAAAGGCTATTTATAATTTGTACAGAAACCAGATGGCAGTAATAAGAGTCGAGGGGCATGAAAGAGAAGCAGTGGTTGGGAAAGGAGTGAGACAGGGTTGTAGCCTCTCCCCGATGTTATTCAATCTGTATATTGAGCAAGCAGTAAAGGAAACAAAAGAAAAATTTGGAGTAGGTATTAAAATTCATGGAGACGAAGTAAAAACTTTGAGGTTCGCCGATGACATTGTAATTCTGTCAGAGACGGCAAAGGACTTGGAAGAGCAGTTGAACGGACTGGACAGTGTCTTGAAAGGAGGATATAAGATGAACATTAACAAAAGCAAAACGAGGATAATGGAATGTAGTCAAATTAAATCGGGTGATGCTGAGGGAATTAGATTAGGAAATGAGACACTTAAAGTAGTAAAGGAGTTTTGCTATTTAGGAAGTAAAATAACTGATGATGGTCGAAGTAGAGAGGATATAAAATGTAGACTGGCAATGGCAAGGAAAGCGTTTCTGAAGAAGAGAAATTTGTTAACTTCGAATATAGATTTATGTATCAGGAAGTCGTTTCTGAAAGTATTTGTTTGGAGTGTAGCCATGTATGGAAGTGAAACATGGACGATAACTAGTTTGGACAAGAAGAGAATAGAAGCTTTCGTAATGTGGTGCTACAGAAGAATACTGAAGATAAGGTGGATAGATCACGTAACTAATGAGGAGGTATTGAATAGGATTGGGGAGAAGAGAAGTTTGTGGCACAACTTGACTAGAAGAAGGGATCGGTTGGTAGGACATGTTTTGAGGCATCAAGGGATCACAAATTTAGCATTGGAGGGCAGCGTGGAGGGTAAAAATCGTAGAGGGAGACCGAGAGATGAGTACACTAAGCAGATTCAGAAGGATGTAGGTTGCAGTAGGTACTGGGAGATGAAGCAGCTTGCACAGGATAGAGTAGCATGGAGAGCTGCATCAAACCAGTCTCAGGACTGAAGACAACAACAACAACTATTGAAGTTACTATTCATATTTTTTGAAGACTAATCAGAAGTTATTACTACGGGAAAAGTGCCTGTAGTTTATTGGGAGAATGTTTTTTTTTTTCAATTCGGTGAACAATGGTTTAATTTGCTACGTGAATTTATTCAAAAGAGTGGTTGCTTATTCGCAGTCGCTTTACGCAGTTGTGGTTTTTAAATCGCTTAGTGGAACTAAGAGAAATATTTCCTTCTTTGTTTTAATATTTTGTTTCCTTCTGATCTCCGGCGCCCGCAGGGACGGAACATATTTTAATGGAAACAAGTGCTAAAACTATCACGTCCTTTTGACTTTTATACCGATACATTACCTTTTTCCAGGGGATTTCTGTTTGGTCCCTGTGATTATCCCTTATCCTTCCCCTTCCATGTCAGGGCGAAGAAAAAATCCCACACTTGGAGGTAGGCATGTGATTCCTCGTCCAGATTCAAGGCAAAAATGTGTCTAACAAAATCATATTGGACGGATTTTGAAAACACGTGTGTGAAAACGAGAAGCCGGCAGCGCTCTCACATTGTGCAGCGCTTTGGACTGTACAGAGGAATGTGTATCACTCCGGACTACTGTATCAGCCATAGTAGCAAAATGAGTAATTTCTAGGACATGAAACCCCATCCATCATGGAGCTATGGGTCGTATCCTTGTCAGGTTCCTTTTTTAGTTTTTAGACTTCCGTTCCCTAGGTCTCGTCGTTTAGGAGCAGAATATCATGTTGTCACATAACAATAGCCAGACACATGACAGTGGGCTCTATTCAAAGAGATGCAAGTGTATTGTAACCGCGCAGTACACAACCACAACAGGTCCTGACAAGTTCATGTTGGGCAGTTCCCCCAAGGAGTACACAAACGATGAATACGCCGATATGCTTCCTGTGCTGGATGCATCCGATAACCAGGCTGCTGCTGCTGCTGTTGCTACATCTACGTCTAAATTTATATTCCAAAAGCCACCCAACGGTGTGTGGCGGAGGGAACTTTACGTGTCACTGTCGTTACCTCCCTTTCCTGTTCCAGTCGCGTATGGTTCGCGGGAAGAACGACTGCCGGAAAGCCTCCATGCTTGCTCGAATCTCTGTAATTTTACATTTGTGATCTCCTCGGGAGGTATAAGTAGGGGGAAGCAATATATTCGATACCTCGTCCAGAAACGCACACTCTCGAAACCTGGACAGCAAGCTACACCGCGATGCAGAACGCCTCTCTTGCCACTTGAGTTTGCTAAACATCTCCGTAACGCTATCACGGTTACCAAATAACCCTATGACGAAACGCGCCGCTCTTCTTTGGATCTTCTCTATCTCCTCCGTCAACCCGATCTGGTACGGATCCCACACTGATGAGCAATACTCAAGTATAGCTCGAACGAGTGTTTTGTAAGCACCCGCCTCACATACAATTAATTTTATATGATCATTCCACATCAAATCGTTCCGCACGCACACTCCCAGATATTTTACAGAAGTAACTACTACCAGTGTTTGTTCCGCTATCATATAATCATACAATGAAGGATTCTTCTTTCTATGTATTCGCAATACATTACATTTGTCTATGTTGAGGGTCAGTTGGCACTCCCTGCACCAAGTGCCTAGCCACTGCAGATCTTCCTGCATTTCGCTACAATTTTCAATGCTGCAACTTCTCTGTATACTACAGCATCATCCGCGAAAAGCCGCATAGAACTTCCGATGCTATCTACTGGGTCATTTATATATATTATGAAAAGCAAAGGTCCCATAACACTCCCCTGTGGCACGCCAAAAGTTACTTTAACGTCTGTAGACGTCTCTCCATTGAGAACAACATGCTGTGTTCTGTTTGCTAAAAACTCTTCAATCCAGCCACACAGCTCGTCTGATATTCCGTAGGCTCTTACTTTGTTCATCAGGCCACAGTGCGGAACTGTATTGAACGCCTTCCGGAAGTCAAGGAAAATGGCATCTACCTGGGAGCCTGCATCTAATATTTTCTGGGTCTCATGAACAAATAAAGCGAGATCACTGTTTCCGGAATCCGTGTTGATTCCTACAGAGTAGATTCTGGGTTTCCAGAAATGACATGATACGAGAGAAAAAAAAATATGTTCTAAAATTCTACAACAGATCCATGTCTGCAAGAAATTCATGTTATGTTTTAATTTTGAAATATAGGTAACAGTAACTGAAAGATATACGCAAGATACTGCACAGTGGAGCTGTAAACTGGATACTATTTGATGTTTTAACTGAAAAAAGAAGTTTGGCGAGGACATGACTCGAACATTGGTAAGCCTGTGCATCGTTTCCCAGGGTATTGCCCCGCCTCAGCGAACCAACGAAACAGCTCAGGCACAGCACAGTGTTCATGTCACCCGCTCTTTGACATGCATGCAGTTACAGCGTTCCCAGAACCTTCTTTTTCAACTCCGTTTCTATTAAACCCTTTGGTGGGACAAAGTTTTGCTAGATGCACTCTTGCCTTGAATTATGACGAGGAATCGCAGCTGCGGCATTTTTACCTCGCCCTCTATTTGTCATTCTTTGGGGCACTGGTCGTAAATTCAAAGATTTGCTTCACAGGAGATCATGTATTACGATACAGTAACTGCAGCAGGCTTAGCCAGATCCAGCATTTGCGTTCTGAGGTAGTGATTGGTTTTTCCTTGGCGTTGCAGTCTAGCGGTTAAGTTCAGAGCTCTCTCTCTCTCTCTCTCTCTCTCTCTCTCTCTCTCTATCTCTCTCTCTCTGTTGTGTGTGTGTGTGTGTGTGTGTGTGTGTGTGTGTGTGTGTGTGTGTGTGTGTTGGCATTGGTTGGACGTGCTTGCCAATATATTTCCGAGGTAATTATCGGTGCCGGGTTCTGACGGTCTTACGACTTCAGTGTGAAGTGATTGTCTTATGGTGGCATGTGGGACATTGCTGAAGCTGAATGCATTTAAAGTGCTTAAATGAACAATGATTTCGGTAATAAACCGTACAGTCTGTGTTTCGCTGATAACTGTTCTTAAAGTATTCTGTAATAGTCCACTTGCTCTTATTTCCGGTCAAAGGGATTATCAATTAATACAGGACACCCACATGTTGTGGTAGGGGCCTTGTTGCTCTGGTTTTTCTTATGCATTTGCTTCGCTTTTCAAGTACTTGAGCAATCAGTAGGATGATCTATTGTTCACCACTGGCTTTTCTGAACAGAGAAGCACTGCTCACTTCAAACAATTGGCTTAAATTCTTTAGGCAAGGTAATGTTCTATACCCTGGACCACGTCTACCACAAACAGTTCTTGAAGTATTAGTTGCAACAGGTTGTTTTCGTTGTTGCACATTAAGAGATTTCTTCTGATGATAGTATCGAGAATTTCTATGTCTTTGTTCATACACTCCAGTATAGCCACATTTGTGACTTTATCCGTCCATGGTATTCTCAACGTCTTTCGATACGTCCACATTCAAAATCCCTCCAATTTCTTACCTTGCGGTGGTTCAACGAAACAGAAATATAAGAAGCTTATACGGAAGACTTGCGCTCGGGACTGGAAACAATTTTGCTTTCAAATAAGTTTGCTTTCATTTTAAGATACAGAGTCTTCCGTCTTTGGCGACAGATCCCACCGAAGCTGGTTACGTTTAACGAGCCGTGTCTTGCTTCTCCCTCCAGCTTCAGATCGTACCTCTATGCTTCTACGAGGGTTATCCATAAAGGTGTGGATCACGTATCGATATCATCCCATGGGCATCAAAGTTGGCAACGAAATTTCACATTTCCGTCAGACGCCGATACTGGTTGTGCGGGATCCGGCGGACCCAACGTCGCACACCTGAGCCACGCCTGCAGCTGCTCTGGAGTACGAGAACCTTCTACCGAGGCAATACAGGACGCCCGACGAAGTAATGAGTGTTCCTATACTTGGAGAAATACAGGTTAAGTAAATTTTGTGTTTGGTGTCTTATATTTTTTGCTAATAATTTCTGCTCCTGTCCAGCTTTCCTGTAGCGCACCTTTCCTTACCTTTCTGTGCGAAGCTGTACACAACAAAAGGCTTAACCATTGCAAGCAAGCCTATGGTGGCAGCAGTTCTCCATGTGATAAAGGACTAGAAGGTCGTAGCCACCACACCCAAGAGGTGCCACATTTATCGATAGCGCAAGGAAATCTCACATTAAACAGTGATCCCAGTGTGTATCACCCCTAAGTTGGGTAACTGGACATAAAATTAAATTAATTACTTCAGACTCACAGCAAAATAAATGACATCGTAGGAAATGAGAATGAGTGTCATTGAAAACGTAATAACAACGACCTTCGGTATCACATGCAGATTTATTAACTACACTACTGGACTTAAAAATTGCTACACAACGAAGATGACGTGCTACAGACGCGAAATTTAACCGACAAGAAGAAGATTCTGTGATATGCAAACGATCAGCGTTTCAGAGCATTCACACAAGGTTGGCGCCGGTGGCGACACCTACAATGTGCTGACATGAGAAAAGTTTCCAACCGATTTCTCATACACAAACAGCAGTTGACCGGCGTTGCCTGGTGACACGTTGTTGTGATGGAGAAATGCGTACCACCAAGTTTCCGACTTTGATCAAGATCGGATTCTAACCTATCACGATTGCGGTTGTAATGATGATGAATTAAGTTGTTTTGAAATCGGTGCTGATGTTCAAGACAATAAAAGCGGATTAAAAGCTGTGAGCTATCTGGGGAAGTTAACCTGGCATTACTGAGCAACTGTTTCACCAGGTAGCCAGTCTAGCTTACCAAATTCCCAACCAGACTAACATTAGTTACATGGTGCCTTATTTAGGATTGTGAAAATGTGAGTTTGAAATCTTACGAAACACATCAAATATGGAGCCAAGACTGGGAGACTGCATACAACACTGCATTCATAAAATAACACACGAAGAAAGTTGCTATACTGAAAAGTATTGTCAAGACGAGACGTTAAAATCTCACGCACATTCGCATTTAAAATTGTTGATCTTAGTTTCAGTTACGGATCATCAACACATGGTTCCACTTTACTCACAAAGTAGTGACAAAGCAACTACTGGAAGATATTCTAAACTTCACACTCGAATTAAACTGCGTTCCAATTTAAGGTAACGTAAGATATTTTAGATCTAAACCTGAAATAAAGGTGACTAAATTTTCAGTTAGGCTGAACTTAAGAAATCTATTGTCCTATGGACTTAGCAGAGACGCGCTTGGCCCGAGATCTTACCACTTCAGACGCTCGCCGCGGACAGACTGTCGTGGGCCCCTACCAAGGGTGCTTCACAGATACAAACGGAAGTGACCAGAGAGGCAGCTTCCTATACCAACATGACAAGGGAGGACAGGACCATACTAAGAATAGAAACATTTTTGCTTTTAAAAAGCGTACCTACCTGTTCCGACGTTGGCCCTGCTGTTCCCTAGCAGACAGGCTTGTCTGCTACTATCAAGCATAAAACTAGAAATACATTTGCTCATTCATTCTTTCACACAAAAGGGAAGGGGGATGACAGTATCTTATCATACACAGTATATAAAAGAAAGCGGATGTAGGTTCCGTATGAGACTGTGTGACATGAATTACATATAAACTGTGTTTTAAAGTGTAGTAGTGTGACAGATCGTTCTTGATTATGTGTAAAAGTAGCACCTTCCACTGCTCAGTCTCCTCCCAGATAGAGTCAGAAACACCACAGTAAATTTAGAAGTGGAATGAATGCCGTTAATGACAACAGATTTAAGAAATTAACATGAAAGGAATCCAACAGAAACCTTTCACGGTTTATCATATCGCGACATTGCGGCTTGCGTTGGTCGAGATCCTATGACTGTTAACAGGATATGGAATCGGTGGGTTAGGGAGGGCAGTACGGAACGCCGTGCTGCATCCCACCGGCCTCGTATGACTAGCAGTCGAGATGACAGGCATCTTATCCGCATGGCTGTAACGGATCGTGCAGCCACGTCTCGATGCCTGAGTCAAGACATGGGGACGCTTGCAAGACAACAACCATTTGCACGCACAGTTTCAAATGGTTCCAATGGCTCTGAGCACTATGGGACTAAACTTCTAAGGTCATCAGTCCCCTAGAACTTAGAACTACTTAAACCTAACTAACCTAAGGACATCACACACAGCCGTCCGCGGTGGTCTCGCGGTTAAGGCGCTCAGTCCGGAACCGCGTGACTGCTACGGTCGCAGGTTTGAATCCTGCCTCGGGCATGGATGTGTGTGATGTCCTTAGGTTAGTTAGGTTTAAGTAGTTCTAAGTTCTAGGGGACTGATGACCACAGATGTTAAGTCCCATAGTGCTCAGAGCCATTTGAACCATTTGACATCACACACAACCATGCCCGAGGCAGGATTCGAACCTGCGACCGTAGAGGTCGTGCGGTTCCAGACTGTAGCGCCTAGAACCACGATACCACCGCGGCCGGCCACGCACAGTTTGACGACGTTTGCATTAAAATGGACTATCAGCTCGGAGACCATGGCTGCGGTTAGCCATGGAGCTGCATCACACACAGGAGCGCCTGCGATGGTGTACTCAACGACGAACCTGGGTGCACGCGGTACAAGCACATTGGAAGCGTGTATTCGTCATCGCCATACTGGCGTATCACCCATCTTGATGGTGCGGGGAGCCATTGGTTACACGTTTCGGTCACCTCCTGTTCGCATTGACGGCACTTTGAACAGTGGACGTTGCATTTGAGATGCGTTACGGCCCGTGGCTCTACCCTTCATTCGATCCCTTAGAAACCCTACATTTCAGAGGGATAATGCACGACCGCATGTCGCGTGCCCTGTACGGGCCTTTCTGGATACAGACAATGCTCGACTGCTGCCCTGGCCAGCACATTCTCCAGATCTCTCACCAATTGAAAACGTCTGGTCAATTGTGGCCGAGCAACTGGCTCGTCACAATACGCCAGTCACTACTCTTGATGAACTGTGGTATCGTGTTGAAGCTGCATGGGCAGCTGTACCTGTACATGCCATCCAAGCTCTGTTTGACTCAATGCCCAGCCGTATCAAGGCCATTATTACGGCCAGAGGTGGATGTTGTGGGTACTGATTTCTCAGGATCTATGCATCTAAATTGCGTGTAAATGTAATCACATGTTAGTTCTAGTATAATATATTCGCCCAATGAATACCCGTTGATCATCTGTATTTTGTGTTGGTGTAGCAATTTTAATGGCCAGTAGTGTAACAACTACTCTGACGTGGTGCAGAAACAGAATACAATGCGGATAGTGGCGCTTGAACAGTAACTACTAATGATGCAAACGAGCATTCAAGTAAATCGGATCGCCTCGAAGGGCAGTGGCCAGTGAAACGATTGATAGGCTTCTGAACTTGCCGAAGCTGCGCAACCTTACCGATGTAGCCGGTGAAAGACGAGTCGCTGCCGTTAGCGTGTAGGCCCTGCTGAAGCGTCTTACTGCGAGTGATGACCCCACGTCCGTCGGTGATTGTCTCACGTCCGCGAAAATATGAACTCTCGCCTGGTTGTCCCGACATTTTTACAACTAAGTACTCTCTTCTTAGAAACGGAAGAGCTCTAGTGACTGTGCTCCGCGACTTTCGAGAAGCAAGTCCTCGTCTCTCCCTTTTGATCAAAACCTTCCGAAAAAACAATTCTGACCAAATGTTCTCAAATAAACGTATCAGAGCCCAGAGTGGCTACCGTGCCAATCATGTTTTCTAGCAAGGGGACCGTATCTTCCTCGACCAATCACTGCAGTGCAGTACACAGTCTGTTCTCCGAAAAAACATCACACAATGCCTACAGGTCCTGCAGCCCAAACCCCCGGCGCATTTCACAAGATGAGGGAGGCTACCTAGTGATAACTAGCTCCGTTTCGCCCAAAAACTGATTTAGTGAGCGCCGTTTTGGAGGGTGCGGCGACATCTAAGAAACGCGACATCCGGAGAAATTCGTCGTCCCGCCTCACAGGGTACGCTGTTTTTGTAATAAACACATGAGCCGGGTGCCAGCCCGACGCCGCTTTAGCTGCACCCGCACACGAGATAAGGAGACCAGGCTCCCACACCGCGTCCTATCACTAATAAAGCAGTTAGGCCGACGCCAGGATGCCCGGCGCCGCCAGTTTCTAAGGGAGTGTCATTTCACATTCAGCCACCGCGTTCCTTGCTTGGCCGACAGCGGAAGAAGGCTGACCGCCAGAATGGCAGCCCATAAACCACTGCCCTGCCGAGCCCACGGCCCGTTTCAGTGAGTACAAAGGAATTCTCGAATTCGGTTGCTGTTCAGACAAAGTTCTATAGCAGCCCATAATGCAATGATCACCTCCAGCGTCCCAAAATCTGTTTCTATAGTCGAGGTTACTACTGCTACTCAACTCATGCAAGTACTGAGATCAATCAGTGGTTTACCCTAACCCTAACAATCCATCAGATTAACATCAGTCAGGGAGAATATAGATAAAACAAGTGCGTATGATAATCGCCGAAACAAAATCAAAGAAGATGTGCCTGACGGGTATTATTACAGCAGTGGCCCGTCCGGAAGGCACCGCCGCCTCTCACCAACACCGCAAAAAAATTAATATTCTATCATAAAACTTTGTCTTGGTGGCACTTCTCTTTCTGAATGTTCACCTTGTCCTAACGATGCTTATCTAAGTGGACCCTTTGATTGTAGAAGTCTGCATTTTGAAAGTTCAGGAAATGTTCTGAATCGAAAATCACGTGGTCATCATTCTGGAGATCCCTGCCAAAGGAGTGTTTCTTCGTCCGAGAAGGGGGTAATATGTCACTGCTTGCATGGCAGAAAATTAATAAGCTGAGCGAAAATTTGATAGCTCAAACAAACAGCACTTGTGACTTGGTCCGGTGCAGAGTGACCTGTAACCTTGTCAGAAGATTCCAGCAGTGTACTACTAGCCCAGTTCGCTCTTACATAGCCCCAAAAGGACTAGATACAAAGTGATAAACTGGGAAATAACGACAAAATCGAAGCTTTACTTCACCCAGTTAAAACAGCCGGCTCATGGAGGAAATCGTAGTTCGGAGGACTCAACTGAACATCGTTTTTGTGGTATCGTCCAGAGATCGCCGTGCGACACAAAGTCCTCAATGCGAATCGGTACCACAAGCATCAGCGACGGCTCGCTACGATCCGCATACACGAATGGGAGGCACTCCTGAAGACAACGCCTCCCCTGTCAGCACAGCAGCACTCTCATTCTGAGGTCAATATAGTACCGAGCATGTGAAAGTTCACCCCAGTTCGCAGCCTTCACTCCAGAGTCAACATCATTGTCTAGGATCAACGAGAAGTTAAAGTTTCAGATGAATTTGTAGATTTGTTAACGTTCAGCATTGTACCTCAAGAGATTAATTTGTTAATCAGTGCCTCAAGAGATGCTTTACTCCTGCAGTACTCCTGTGGCAAGGAAGTGTGGCACAGTTAAGTATATGTTTTATTCATTTATGTAATGAAGTGAACTTATATTGCATATGTGCCAATATGATGAACCTTCTCCCAGAGCAATCAAAGAACGCATGGTTGTGGCTGGAGGAAAATAGTTTTGCCAGGTCACACTAGCTCTCACTGCCCGAAATTTGTTGCGATATTGTACACAGCAAGGGGCATGATCTGACTGGTCAATAGAACGGACATATGCAATGTACACTCACCGGTAGCTGAATGGAAGCCGTTTACAAAAGCGAAGTTGCATGGATCATGATAAAAACAATTAATAAAATTTTTAGATTTAAATTAAGGGACAGACTATAGAACCTGACGTACTTATGGGATGAACTTGAGAAAGTAACTAATCGTCCAAAATACAAGATAGCAACCACAAATTCTCTCAAGGTGCTAGTATGTAAAGCTTACGACAAAATTTCACACAAAAATTTACGTACAAAAAAGAAAAAGAATTAACTGCAAAAACTCCTGTATCATCATTGCAACGCGTAGGTAAGGTCACTGTTATCTCTAATTTTAAATGAGTAACTAATTAAAATGAGTAACTCTAATTTTAACAGCTGTATGGTTGCTTAGAATCAGGTTATTCTTCTTCTAGAACTAAACATCTGCTACCTTGACGCGCTCGTCACGAAACCACTGCATGTGATCCTTGTAATTAATGTAACTCGGAACTACACTGCATATAATACCAAGTTAACATCATCTTGTAATTTAAGGTTCTAGCTATAAATTAATTTATGATCATGAAGTTCCTGTTGTTCGTTTGTTTGTCAAAATATTTGTTATTTTTGTGGATGTTTTGTGAAATAAAATGCTCTGTGAAATAAAAAGCGGTATGTCTTGGCAACATACATTACCAGTCGCAAAATACACCATGCATCGCTTTGCCCTTTGAATCGTGGCCTTTGTTGCCGGTGTCGAAATCTCATGTTTCCATTTCTTCCTCTGCATTTTTATCTGGATCGTGGTAAAACATGCAGCTCTCGTCCGTAGTGATTAGCCAGTGTAGTCGTCTGGAGTGGTGCGACACAGCTGTAACATCTGTGCTGCTGTGTCTGTTTCACAGGTTTTAGAGTGGGTGTGAGCAGTCACTGAACCAAGAGGGCGGTGTCGCGCAAGATGGTGAAAACTCATCGATTACCGTTTTTCAAATTTTTTATCACGACCTCGATTTTCATACTCTGGTCTCCGAGCACCAGTGCATCTTCTTGCCTTGTGATTCCCGAATCATCACACAGATGATTTGTCACTTCCTTTTTCGTCATACAGGCGTGTCTGACAACATCAGAAGCGCCTACGACATCCAGCCAATGTGTGACACGATAGCGCACTGCTCCCGTGCACTTCCCCAACACAGCATCAGTTGTCAAAGCGCAGGTTCCCTCAAAATGCAGAAACAAAATTACTGCCCTGTACCCCACTTTATCAGTGTGCTGTGATATTTCGTTTTCCCCCTTGCAGCGGCATTCTATGGTAAAATGGCGCGAGGATTTCAATGTTTACCAGGACCTCAGACTCGTAGCAGCAGGCAAACAAAATTACGTAACTTCTTTTTTTGAGGTGGTAAATATATCTTTTCTTTATAAGTAGTCCTGATAGCCTTACTCCTGATAGCCTTGGCGTCTCATTCTACCTGATCAGATCGCATTTAAGGGTGGTTTTTCTTTCTCCAGCTTCAGAGCAACTTCCAATCTTTCTTCTTGTATACAAGATTATCCATATAGTCATTTACGCAAATCATCTGCAAATTTTGCGTGGAGCACACTCTTTTGAATTCTGAACTTCCCATGGATAAAATAGGAGCAAAAGATTCTGTGCAAGTTGTGCATATTGAAGTTCTAAGAGACGAAGGATATGAAAGGGAGCAGCAGTTGAGAAGGCGGTGAAGCAAGTCTGTAGCCTGTTATTCAGTCTGCACACTGACTGCACAGTGATGGGAACTAAGTAGAAGGAAGAAATTAAAACTTTGTGGTTTCGCCAGTGACAGTTTAATTCTGTCGCAAACAGGAGAGGACTTGGAAGACCAATTGAACAGAATGGATAGCGTCTAGAGAATACATCTACCGCATAGGCAACAGTAAAACAAGGACAGTGAGATATAACAGAATTAATTATTTAAGAAATGAGTGACTGCGCACATTATAGACAAGAAGAGAACATAAACTTTTGAAATTGAAGTACTGAATGATGTTGAATATTAGCTAGCCAGATCAACTAAGTAATGAAGACATACTGAATCCCACTGCGCGGAATGAGTTTCATGAGTTTCACTAATTTACTACACCTCCTGTGACATCAAGAGATAGATAACTGGTAATAAAGTCAGTTAGAAGGGCTAATTATTATAGGCCAATATGAAGGCTTCAATACACTTAACAGGTTCGAGTGGATGCAGGCTGTTGTAGCTTTACGGATATGAAAAAGCAATCACAAAATAGACCGGACTGGAGAGTTTCATCTAGCCATTTGTCGTACTGACGATTATGACATCTACCACATTAAAAAGAACACCTTACAACCCGATCTTATTCAAGCATAAGGGAATTTAGAGCTCGTACTGAGGCGTTCAGACAGTCGTTTTTCCCTCTTGTGATCCACGAGTGGAACAAAGGGGGTCGGGGAATATGACTTTGGAGCGAATTGTGCCCTCCGCCACACACCGCTTGCTGGCTAGCGGAGTATATATGTGGATGTAGATTTAGATGTAGATCATAATTATGAATACCACCAAAACTATCATCAGCACCACCAACAACAACACCTTCTTCACCATATCTGTTAGCACCTAAGTCAACAGAATTACAGACAATCTGTATGGTTTCCTTATGTGCACTCATATTTTATGTATATAACTTTTGAATAGCGACGCGTCGCTTCTCATTTTTGTACGGTATTCATTGATATCTCATCTGTTACTTTCAATTTTATTTCTCATACTGTAGGTACTTGGTCCTCCCTACATAATTTCTCTGTTTATAAATATAATTATTCACATTCAGACAATATTTGTAGGAGCAATAATTCTGCTACGAAATGTAATCGTGATTTTTTTCTTTGTTTCGCTTTAAATATCTATTTGTTTATTGAAATTCATATTTTTCTGATCTTAAACAGCTTTCTTTTGCAGCGACTGCTATCGCAGTAAAATAATATACGTTTTAATCACAAGGTTTGTTGATGTTCTGAAGACAGATTGCACTTTACATGTTCTTTTACTTTTGTGCTAAAAGTGTGTCGTCATCTCTACATAAAATTTGATTTAGAACTGAACGTGTATCAATTGATATCGATTCGTTGGCATTAATTTCTCATTCTAGACATTAATATTTAAAACAATACCGTAGAAATCCACTGCACTGACTGACCAATTTTTAATGATATTAGAGTGGAAAAAGCTGTCCTCATATCTCCAAAGAAAAGTTTCATTTTTGAGAGAAACAAGGAAAGCGTTCTTGGAGGTCGTTCTGCAGTTGAATTCCCACCACGACCCCTTGATATTACCCCAGTGGACGTCTTCCTTTGGTGTATGGTTAAAAATAGTCTACAGGAGGAAACCACGAACTACTTAAGACCTGACTGGTTACATTGAGGACAGCTCCACAATCTGGACAACAACATTCAGCTATGCACGCATGTCTGTCAGAGTGTTCCAAGTGGACGTGACTGGAGCATTAATGAAGATGGGAGACAATTTGCATATAAAAATAAGTGATGTGTACCGTAATTTTTTAAGTTGTTCATAGGCTTGTATCAAGTGCAGATGGTTAAAAATTAACATAAGTTAATTATTTAAGACGATAATGAAATTCATTCTTTATGCTGACTCCTGAACTCTGAGACCCCTGAGGTGCCGTGTCACTCTAAAATGAGATGTTACTCATTGCTTTTGTTGACTTTTTGCGTAACGTAAATTTTCTAATTTCCACAACAGAGGTTTTCACAAGATTGTCCCCATGTGAGTAGCCTTCATAGCGTTGAGATAACTGGTAGCTCATTACGTAAGAATCTTTGCTTGGTCTTTCATTCAGCGTTCTTGTGGTTTTAATAATAAAGGTTAATAATTTTAGGAGTTGTAGCGCCATTGAATAAAGAATTCAGCGTTGTTTTAGGTTTGGCATTAAACGATTCCAAAGGCGAAGGTGCAGTCATAGGGCACTTGGGAGAATTTTGTTGTGCACAACACACTGAATATTAGCATAAGGTACTATCCATGACCCCAAAGTTACATAAATTTCATCATACTTTCTAAGCAGTTTAGTAACTCATCTCGGTTTAAAACTTGTAAAAGCATTAACTTGCTTACTTCTTGTGAAGCGATTTTATCACCCTCATTACTTTCTTTGTTATCTGTACCTGATGAGGCCGAAATGGAGGAGTCAAGTTTTGCAGGAGGATGCTTTAAGTTTCCATCCCTCCATCCTGCGACAAAATACCGAAAATGATTTTAAGACTAAATAATACAGTGCAGCTACCTTTTGAAGATGAATGAAGTTTAAATGGTTATTTACGTTAATACTGTTGTTAACAGCTGAATATAGACCTCCATCTGTTGAAAGAAATGAATATTCCTTTGCTTAAAGGGGCGTGAATGGTGGTGGGGAAGTTCTGGCAGCGGCAGCATCTGACTTGTTATGATGTCAATGGCCTTCCTCTCTTTTTTCTTGGATCAAGTGTACAAAATTTTATGTAGCTCGAAATATCTTATATGTATACTACTATTTAAAGACAAGTCTTTGCTTAAGGTTACTACCAAAAATCTCGAAAATTTCTTGACTGATTTACTTCAAACTTTTACGTGATAATCTAGTATACGTTGGGACAAACATGGGCTACACATTTTTTAAATATATATTGTATATAAATATATTGACAATATACAACGGGAAAAGGTAATTAGCAAAAATCTCGAAAAAATCTTGAACAATTTACTTTATATTGTACAATTCTCCAATATATATTGACTGTGTAACCACTAGAAACAACAAATAGGTGACAGAGGTAAAAAACGACCTGAACCAATTCAACATAACAGCAGACATAGTAAACGACAGAATAAAATTCAGAATCATCAGTAAGAAAAGTAAACTACACCAGATACACTGTTACAAACGAATATGTGTAAAATGGGCCGAACGCAGGCAAGATCACAGCTGGAAGGTGAAAGAAATATGGGCAACCAAAAAGGCAATCACGATGAAGCCGATGACACAAAGCCGACAAGAAGCATGGACAGAGGACCGTAAACAGAAACACAGCGAACTAATGAGTGAAGTTTGGCCAGCAAGGAAGGCAGAAAAAGGAATTGGCCATGTACTTTAGTCCAACTGCGCTCTAAACACCAATTTATATATATATATATATATATATATATATATATATATATATATATATATATATATATATATATATCTTAAGGACGTTTCTTTTAGCTTTCTTACCAGAAATCTCGGGAAATGCTTGATCGATTTTCTTCCAATTTTTACACGCTTCTCTAACGGAAGTTAGGACTGCGATAGATTACATATTTTAATATGTACGGTATATTAATATCTACGTATTGTATGAAGATGAAACGTTGTTACCAAAAATATTGAGAAGTTCTTTACTGATTCGCTTCAGATTTTTACACAATTTCCTATTAAACGTTCGGACAGATACGACTTCATATTGTTTTATCTATACGGCATATAAATTCATATATACTATATAAGGAGTAAATGTTGTATGCAAATATCTTGTAAAGTTCTTGACCAGTTTATTTCATATTTTTACATGGCGCTGTAATGAAACGTCAGGAAGACATAGGCTTTGTATATTTGTAATATATACATATATAAAGGGGAAACACTGATACTAAAGTCGTAAAAATTCTTGGCTGAAGTATTTCAAATTTTTACACGATCAGATGGACAAAGACTACATATTTTTAATGTATGCTATATATAAATATATATGTTACCTATGAGGAGAAACGAGGTTACCAAAAATCGCAAAAGATTCTTGATTTGCTTCTAATTTTTACATGATTCTCTAATGAATATTTTGACACACATAGATAAAATATATTATTTGTAGTATCATCGTTCGATACCACACTTGTTAGGGGTTGCAGATATCGACCGCGGCTGGCGAGCTCTCGTCCACTCTAGCTCAGGACGTCAACTAGGAATGTAGCTCAGTCTTCAGTTGACAGGAAGCAACCTCTAACAAGGCGCTCAGTCAAGTATGGCATAAGTTATGCCTCTCTATATACACTCCTGGAAATTGAAATAAGAACACCGTGAATTCATTGTCCCAGGAAGGGGAAACTTTATTGACACATTCCTGGGGTCAGATACATCACATGATCACACTGACAGAACCACAGGCACATAGACACAGGCAACAGAGCATGCACAATGTCGCCACTAGTACAGTGTATATCCACCTTTCGCAGCAATGCAGGCTGCTATTCTCCCATGGAGACGATCATAGAGATGCTGGATGTAGTCCTGTGGAACGGCTTGCCATGCCATTTCCACCTGGCGCCTCAGTTGGACCAGCGTTCGTGCTGGACGTGCAGATCGCGTGAGACGACGCTTCATCCAGTCCCAAACATGCTCAATGGGGGACAGATCCGGAGATCTTGCTGGCTAGGGTAGTTGACTTACACCTTCTAGAGCACGTTGGGTGGCACTGGATACATGCGGACGTGCATTGTCCTGTTGGAACAGCAAGTTCCCTTGCCAGTCTAGGAATGGTAGAACGATGGGTTCGATGACGGTTTGGATGTACCGTGCACTATTCAGTGTCCCCTCGACGATCACCAGAGGTGTACTGCCAGTGTAGGAGATCGCTCCCCACACCATGATGCCGGGTGTTGGCCCTGTGTGCCTCGGTCGTATGCAGTCCGGATTGTGGCGCTCACCTGCACGGCGCCAAACACGCATACGACCATCTTTGGCACCAAGGCAGAAGCGATTCTCATCGCTGAAGACGACTCGTCTCCATTCGTCCCTCCATTCACGCCTGTCGCGACACCACTGGAGGCGGGCTGCACGATGTTCGGGCGTGAGCGGAAGACGGCCTAACGGTGTGCGGGACCGTAGCCCAGCTTCATGGAGACGGTTGCGAATGGCCCTCGCCGATACCCCAGGAGCAACAGTGTCCCTAATTTGCTGGGAAGTGGCGGTGCGGTCCCCTACGGCACTGCGTCGGATCCTACGGTCTTGGCGTGCATCCGTGCGTCGCTGCGGTCCGGTCCCAGGTCGACGGGCACGTGCACCTTCCTCCGACCACTGGGGACAACATCGATGTAATGTGGAGACCTCACGCCCCACGTGTTGAGCAATTCGGCGGTACGTCCACCTGGCCTCCCGCATGCCCACTATACGCCCTCGCTCAAAGTCCGTCAACTGCACATACGGTTCACGTCCACGCTGTCGCGGCATGCTACCAGTGTTAAAGACTTCGATGGAGCTCCGTATGCCATGGCAAACTGGCTGACACTGACGGCGGCGGTGCACAAATGCTGCGCAGCTAGCGCCATTCGACGGCCAACACCGCGGTTCCTGGTGTGTCCGCTGTGCCGTGCGTGTGATCATTGCTTGTACAGCCCTCTCACAGTGTCCGGAGCAAGTATGGTGGGTCTGACACACCGGTGTCAATGTGCTCTTTTTTCCATTTCCAGGAGTGTATGTTTGTAATTATATGTATGCATCATATGAAGAAGCCTTAAGACACGTTAAGTACAATGTATATTATTTGTTACCGACTTCACTGCCAAACCTGCAATATATGTATTTCTATTTAGCATTGGTCACATGTCATCATAACAACTGAGGACGAGAACCATAACATTTTTAATATATTTTTGTTGTTGTTGTGGTCTTCAGTCTTGAGACTGGTATGATGCAGCTCTCCATGCTACTCTACCCTGTGCAAGATTCTTCATCTCCCAGTACCTACTGCAACCTACATCCTTCTGCTTAGTGTATTCATCTCTTGGTCTCCCTCTACGATTTTTATCCTCCACGCCGCCCTCCAAAACTAAATTGGTATCCCTCGATCTCTCAGAACATATCCTACCAACCGGTCTCTTCTTCTTGTTAAGGTGTGCCACAAACTCCTCTTCTCCCCAATTCTGTTCAATACCTCCTCATTAGTTATGTGGTCTACCCACCTAATCTTCAGCATTCTTCTGTAGCAACACATTTCGAAAGCTTCTATTCTCTTCTTGTCTAAACTATTTATAGTCCACATTTCACTTCCATACATGGCTACACTCCATACAAATACTTTGAGAAACGACTTCCTGACACCTAAATAAATACTTAATGTTAACAAATTTCTCTTCTTAAGAAACGCTTTCCTTGATATTGCAGGTCTACATTTTATATCCTCTCTGCATCGACCATCATCAGTTATTTTGCTCCCCAAATAGCAAAACTCCTTTACTACTTTAAGTGTGTCATTTCGTAATCTAATTCCTTCAGCATCACCCGTCTTAATAAGACTACATTCCATTATCCTCGTTTTGCTTTTGTTGATGTTCATCTTATATCCTCCTTTCAAGACACTGTCCATTCCGTTCAACTGCTCATCCAAGTCCTTTGCAGTCTCTGACAGAATTACAATGTCATCGGAGAACCTCAAAGTTTTTATTCCTTCTCCATGGATTTTAATACCTACTCCGAACTTCTCTGTTGTTTCCTGTATTGCTTGCTCAATACACAGACTGAATAACATCGGGGACAGGCTACAACCATGTCTCACTCCCTTCCCAACCACTGCTTCCCTTTCAGACCCCTCGACTCTTATAACTGCCATCTGCTTCCTGTACAAATTGTAAATAGCCTTTCGCTCTATGTATTTTACACCTGCCACATTCAGAATTTGAAAGGGAGTATTCCAATCAACATTGTCAAAAGCTTTCTCTAAGTCTACAAATGCTAGAAACGTAGGTTTGCCTTTCCTTAATCTTTCTTCTAAGACACGTCGTAGGGTCAATATTGCCTCACGTGTTCCAACATTTCTACGGAATCCAAACTGATCTTCCCTGAGGTCGGCTTCTGTCAGTTTTTCTATTCGTCTGTAAAGAATTGGTGTTAGTATTTTGCAGCTGTGGAATATTAAACTGATAGTTCGGTATTTTTCCCATCTGTCAGCACCTGCTTTCTTTGGGATTGGAATTATTATATTCTTTTTGAAGTCTGAGGGTATTTCGCCAGTCTCATACATCTTGCTCCCCTGGTTCCTAAAACTCTGTCTTATCATTATATGATATCTCTGATATCTTGTAGTATCTCCAGGATTCTTCCATGTATACAACTTTTTTTCATGATTCTTAAACCAAGTATTAGCTATGATTGAGTTATGTTCTGCGCAGAATTCTACCAGGCAGCTTCCTCTTTCATTTCTTAGCCCCAATCCATATCCACCTACTATGTTTCCTTCTCTTCCTTTTCCTACTGACGAATTCCAATCACCCATGACTATTAAATTTTCGTCTCCCTTCACTACCTGAATAATTTCTTTTATCTCATCATACATTTCATCAATTTCTTCATCCCCTGCAGAGCTAGTTGGCATATAAACTTGTACTACTGTAGTAGGCGTGGCCTTCGTGTCTATCTTGGCCACAATAATGCGTTCACCATGTTGTTTGTAGTAACTTACACGTACACCTATTTTTTTATTCATTATTAAACCTACTTCTGCATTACCCCTATTTAATTTTGTATTTATAACCCTGTATTCACCTGACCAGAAGTCTTGTTCCTCCTGCCACCGAACTTCACTAATTCCCACTATATCTAACTTTAACCTATCCAGTTTCCTTTTTAAATTTTCTAACCTACCTGCCCGATTAAGGAATCTGACTTTCCACGCTCCGATCCGTAGAACGCCAGTTTTCTTTCTCATGATAACAACATCCTCTTGAGTAGTCCCCGCCCGGTGATCCGAATGGGGGACTATTTTACCTCCGGAATATTTTACCCAAGAGAACGCCATCATCATTTAACCATACAGTAAAGCTGCATGCCCTTGGGAAAAATTACGGCCGTAGTTTCCCCTTGCTTTCAGCCGTTCGCAGTACCAGCACAGTAAAGCCATTTTCGTTAGTGTTACAAGGCCAGATCAGTCAATCATCCAGACTGTTGCCCCTGCAACTACTGAAAAGGCTGCTGCCCCTCTTCAGGAACCACACGTATGTCTGGTCTCTCAACAGATACCCCTCCGTTGTGGTTGCACCTACGGTACGGCTATCTGTATCGTTGAGGCACCCAAGCCCCCGCACCAACGGCAAAGTCCATGGTTCATGGGAGGTGGGGGGGAGGGTTTAATATATGCAGTATCTAAATATATGTGTAACATATCAAGGGAAAACAATGTTACCAAAAATCTCGAAAACTTCATAATCGATCTTCTCCAAATTGTTGCAAGGCCCTTTGATGAAGCTTTAGATCGTCATAGGTTATATGTTATTTAAACCTATATAGTAAATAAACATACACGTAGTATGCAAATGGGAAACTCTGTTACTATAGATCTCGAATTATTCACGACATTCTTCGCAACATCAGACGGACATAAGCTATTCAGTTTTTTCAATATACACGAAGGTAAGTCAAAACATTCTCCGCAATGTAGCTTCACCTTTTATTGCAGTACAAATAGGAGAAGTACCCCTTAATGTCAGTATTCAGTATAGTCCCCTTGCTTTTCAGCACACTCGGTCCATCGTTGTACAAGCTTCCTAATGCCCTCAGAAAAGAAAGTTTTCGGCTGAACAACGAGAAACGCATGCACCGTGTCCTTCACTTCTCCGTCCGAAGTGAATCGACGGCCCTTATGCCTCTTTGGGTGACCCAAAAAGGTTATAGGCAGAAGGGGTAAGATCAGCACCATACGGAGGATGAGTCACTACTTCAAACCAGCTTCTGGAGCGCTGCAGCAGTGTGCGCAGTGGTAAGCGGACGGGCATTGCCATGCTACGACGTAACATCTTTCGACAGTAGTCCTCGGAGTTTGCTTTGAATTGCAGGTTTCAGCCTGTCAGTAAGCATCTCACTATAACATTCACTGTTTATTGTTATGCCAGTCCCAAAAATGGTAAATATCAGTTTAATTCCGGATGGTTGGGTTTTCACTTTTTTCTTCTGCTGGGTGGTTGTGAATGTATCCTTTCCATACTTTGCTGTTTATCATCGGGCTCATAATGGTGGATCCAAAATTCGTCATCACTGATGATTCTGGCTAAAAAGACGTCACGTTCGACACCGTAGCAATCCAAATGTTTCTTGCATATGTTCAAGCGTGTTTGTTTATGCAACACTGTGAGCTGTTTTGGGACTCATTTTGCAGTCCTCATGAAATCCAAGCTTGTTGTGGATGATCTGTGAAGTATAGCCATGAGTAATTTGCAAACGATGGGCTACCTCATCAATAGTCACTCCGCTGTTTACCAGAACTGTGTCACGTGAACGCTCAATGTTATCGTCATTTATGGCCGAGTTTTGCTGTCCGGCTTGTTCCTAATGGCAACACCTGTGCGACTATTTTCGAATTCTGCAATCCGTTCGTACTCCATTGCGGAAAGACTCTGTTTCCGTATTGTGTCGAAAGTTTTTGATGGATTGCGGCCCCCTATACACCTTCCGACCACAAAAACCGCAGTCACCGTTCATTGTTCCACGTTGGTGCAAACATCTAATGGAGCTGCCATGGTCTATCTACGACAAAAAGAAGACAAATGGAAGAATTAGAATCAAACTATCATAGCAGAAACACAACAGGACAACAATAACATAAACAAGTACAGTTATGAAATGGTTCAAATGGCTCTCAGCACTATGGGACTTAACATCTGATGTCATCAGTCCCGTAGTACTTACAACAACTCAAACATAACTAACCTAAGGACATCACACACATCCATGCCCGAGACAGGATTCTAACCTGCGACCGTAGCGGTCTCGCGGTTCCGGACTGAAGCGCCTAGAACCACTCGGCCACATCGGCCGGCCAAAGTTATCATTATGAACAATGTAAGAAGGGTTACGTCAACAATGCGGATAATTTTTGACTTATGTTCATATAATAATGTATAAATAAACTGAGGCGACAAAAGTCATGGGGTAGCGATATGCACATATGCAGATGGCGGTAGGATCGCATAGACAGTGTACGAAAGGGCAGTACATTGGCGAAGCCGTCATTAGTACTCAGGTGATTCATGTGATTATGACCGCACGACAGGAATTAACACACTTTGAACGCCTAATGACAGTTGTAGTAGACGCCAGGAACATACCATTTCGGAAATCGTTAGGGAATTCAATATTCCGAGAGCCACAGTGTGTAGAGTGTGTCCGAAATACCGAATTTCAGGCTCTACCTCTCACCACGGACAACGCAGTGGTCGACGGACTTCACTTAACGATCGAGAGCAGCGGCGTTCGCACACAGTTGTAAGTGCTAACAGACAAGCAACACTGCGTGAAATAGCCTCGGACATACAGCAAACGTATCCATTAGGACAGTGCGGCGAATTTTCGAAATGATGGTCTACGGCAGCAGACGACCGACGCGTGTACCTTTGCTAACAGCACTGTATCACTTCCAGCGCCTCTCCATGGCTTGTGACCATGTCGGTTGGACACCTAGACGACTGGCCTGATCGGATGAGTCCCGATCTCAGATGGTAAGAGGTCATGCTAGAGTTCGAGTGTGGCATAGACGCAAGCTATGGACCCAAGTTGTCAACAAAGCACTATGTAACCTGGTGGTGGGTCCATAATGGTGTAGCCTGTGTTTGTATGGAATTTACTGGGTCCTATGGTTCAACTGAACCTATCATTGACTGGAAATGATTATGTTCAGCTACCTGGAGACCATTTGCAACCATTAATGGAATTTTTATGGATGACAATGCGCTATGTCACAGGGTCACAATTGTTCGTGATTGGTTTCAAGAACATTCTTGACAATTTGAGTGAATCATGTGGCTACCCAGATCGCCCGGCATGAATCCCATCGAACATTCGTGGAATATAATGAAGGGATCAGTTCCTGCACAAAATCCTGCGCTGGCAACAGTTTCCCATTTATGTAACGCTATAAGGACGGCACATTTCTGCAGTGGATTTCCAACGACTTCTTGACTTTAGGAGGTACCCCATAACTTTTATCATCTCAATGTGTATATTTAATACACAAAGGGAAACATTGTTACGAAAAGATCTTGAAAATTTGTAGACCGATTTACTACAAGTTTTTACACTATAATGAAAATTAGGATGACATAGGCTACAAACAGTTTTAATCAACACTGCACAGGTTTTCTATTATTACCGACTATGACAAATAAAATGCTGTACTGTACTCAGCTGTGAAAATGTGCAGTTTTGTTTTCTTTCTCACAATCAGTTTTAACTACGGTATCAAGGCATTTAGACCACTAGACAAATTGTTTCTCCCAAACATTTTTTTCTCCTGATACATAATTCTAAACAAGAATTGTATAAAGAACTATGTGCTGTTTCGTTTTTTCCTCGAATTGAGTTTCAGCAGAAAACAGGAAAGCTGTATTTATGGCTTTTCGGCTTGCTGATCTCTTGAGTACCCCGACACCACAGCCAAGACGTCATCGGCATACGCCATCATTCCATCGACTTGGTCATCTTCTTACAGTTGGCACAAGAGTGGTTAAATTGTCAAATCCCAAAATACCGGCTCACAAATCGACGCCTGTGCGCACAGTTTAGTGTCGCTGGAGAAGGTGGACAAGAAGAGGGGGTGGAGAAGATGGACAGAGAGGGTGAGAAGGTGGACGTGTAAAGCGAAACGGGAAGTAGGAAATGGACTAATAGAAGATGGAAATAAGTACACACCCGAGCAAAACGCCAGGTACGCATTTATTTGAATATATACGCGGAGAACAACAAGTCTCACAACGTTGTTTACAAACATATACTGCAATAGACTTACGACTCTCAATACACACCGAGTATGATCTTTCCCGTGCTAAGAACGTCGCAGCCAGTCGTGGAGTTATTTATTCCCTTTTCTGGAACATTTTGTTAATCGGTAGCGCAAAAAAAATTTCCAGTAAAGTAAACGAGTGGGTCACGAATGACATGAGTTATACCAGCTTTCCCAAAATTTGATGGATTTTTTCCAGTGTAGGGGGATTTGCTGGGCCATAAATGGCTCGCGCTGCAAGTCATCCAAGAGCTAACCTTTGACATGGCGCTTAGTGAGATTTGCTGTCAGTATTTATTTTATATAAATTACTATTTCACCGCTGGTATCATAGAGGGGCACAGCTACTATAGATTTATGTATATACGTACTCCTTTCCTTACGAAATGGTTACAGAGCATAGTGGGGTTGACCTTTCTGATGACAAAGTGATAACGAACATATGTGGATGCCGGTGCAGTATGGGACAGAAGACACCTACTATTGCAGTTGCCTGCCACGACCACGCCTTTCGCACTGGTTCACCAATTGTACAGTTAGTCATCGGCATGGTTATTCCTTGGCCTCGGATAAATGCCGTATTATCCGCTGTCCGTATCGCATTTGTACTGACAATTTAAATTCATCCCTGTAAGCGAGAATTTGTTGTTATACCACATTCCTTCTTATTTCGTAGATGCGCTAATTTTTATTGTTTGTAAGTTATCTTCTTGAATGTTATGAAAAAAGCCACCTAAGTTGTAAAAATCCTTGGCGACGGGAATGATACGCAAGCTGGCTGCTAAATTTATGGAATGAAAATGCTGCAAAGCGAATTGCAATTCTAGCTGCAGGTTAAAAGCAGTCATATCTGGCACTAACACCGCATATATCATTATTTCACTCCTCTGATTCTGCCTTAGTCACAAGCAGAGGGCTTAACTACCGTGGTGCGTTTAAACTCGGCCGTAAAACAAACATTATCAGCATTCATTTTCCGGAGAGTGCGACAGTAATTGGGTTACAACTAAAATACGGGGAATTGTGTAAAGCGCCTGCTCTCGTTATTAAATGTCTTTTCAGTTTGATTTAGATTTATTTTGCGTATTTTGGACTATCGGACGCTAGTATGGAGCTTTACATAGGAAACACGCTTCGTTACTAAACAGACGCCAGCATCTCGTGGTCGTGTGGTAGCGTACTCGCTTCCCACGCCCGGGTTCGATTCCTGGCGGGGTCAGGCATTTTCTCTGCCTCGTGATGGCTGGGTGTTGTGTGATGTCCTTAGCTTAGTTAGGTTTAAGTAGTTCTAGGGGACGGATGACCATAGATGTTAAGTCCCATAGTGCTCAGAGCAATTTTTTGAACTAAACAGACCTGACCGCGTGCCTAATACAAATATGTGTCTCTTATACTTTTCAAACATGAAAGTTATTCAGTTAAGAAATAGAAACTGTCTGTCCTAAAGAATAACAGTACAGATCAAATTACATTTTTCGATTGTTCCTTTAGCACTTAAAGTTGTGGTTGGCAGGCCAGCCAACCGTCTTCCTAAAGGAGGCCGAAATGCACGCGTTTTATCTCACGCAGTCTGGCGTGAGATCTGGAACATGACAAGGGAAATAGAATTGAGAAGAACGGACGTAGCTGGTGGAATACTTAACTTTAATCCATTAATGACGAACGTCGCTCTTTATGGTGCATGATTCACAATATCAATAGTACGGATGTGTCTGGCGGTGACACCACACTTAACACATTTCCCTAACAATGTATACGCACATCTAGTCTCGCATTACGTGGTGCTTGTTTCACATTCACTATAAAGTAACCATTGCGATCTTGCGTTTCCACATGAATTAAACAGATAATCACTCATCACGGAAGCCTTTACATTTGCATTCTATTTTTAACATGTCTCTCCACAATTACCGATTTTCGAACGTGACGCCATATCGTAACTCTCTCAATTAATCTCAGGCGCCTTTCTGAGAAATAATTGAATTACTGAAATAATTTTAAATATTTTTTTCTACGAACCGACGTGACGTTTTCGGCAACTAATTCCACTTCCTACCGAATTCTTCCTACTACGTGTCCTGGACACGGCTGAGCTTAAGCGGGAGCGCAACACTGACTCTTCTCGCACACACCAAGATGGCGCGCACCCATTAGCGCAGGGGCGTTGTCATTATACAGCAACGCAGTGCTCCGTCAGAGGAAAGGCGCGCTCGGCCTCGAAACTTCCCAAAGCTAGCAATAAGAAAAGAATGTCATAGAACCCAATGTTCTCACTGTCTCTTGATTTCAACACAGAAAAATTCACTGTCCTAGTAAGTCACAGGCAAACTACGTTATTCAAGCGTTGGAATTCGACGCAGCTTGTACAACCTGTAGTTTTTGTACCGTCGTAAGTAAGGTTGCGATTTGCTAGTTCTGAAACTGAAGAACTTGTGTTAGATCAATTACTGTGGCCGTCAGCTGCAGAGGCGCGGGGGGAGGGAGTGGAGTGGTAGGGGAATACATGGTTTACACAAATACATTATATGAAAAATAAAGCAAAGCCTCTGAAAAGAGAAATGTGACTAGTTGTGCGGCTCGCTTCCTGGAATACATGCAAGAACACAACAACAAGTTAGAGAATAAAAACACTTGAACACAATCACCCCTGCAAGCTAAAACACAAGAGAAGCAAGCAAAATCTTCGGCCAAGTTGATTAACTTCTATCGCCACAGAATTATCCCCGACCGCAACTGTAGAATCCTCGTCGCAGCTGTAGAATCCTCGTCGTCGCTGTAGAGGCTTGTATCACAAGGAAACAAAGCAAAAGGATGTTGTTTTGGTGGCCCAGTATCTTCTTTCTACAACAGAAATGATACGTGGATTAATAAGTTTCTTTATATACTAGTACTTGCTTAACTGGAATGGAGTCTATGTGTTGTGGTACAAGCTCCTCAGTAACAGTCCTCATGCAGACAATAGCGGTAATCTTGCAATTACAAACTATAGTCTCGCTATATACTGTCGTATACACTGTCATAAACCGCGTTGTCTACTGAGCTCACTCTGCGTTAATACTGACAGACGCCAAACTAGAAGAGTGAGTCAGTGATACCCTCCAGTCAGCGGCGGTGGCCTGAATACATGCTGTTGAGAGGGCGTTGGCGGATTGTTGCTTGTCGGTGTGTCTCTGGCCTCTCTAATGATAGGAGTGATTGATACAGAGCCTACTACTGCTCTTCACGCTTGATCTTTGCTGACTGGTGTGCTGGCAACAGCTTATGTTAGCACAAGTACAATATCAATACTTTATGATGTCAAAGATAGCTGTAATCCTTACAACTGTAATGACATTTAGTACTGGAACACGTCGTTCCATAGTTTTATACTGAATACCAGAAACAGATGAAGTCGATTCAAGTAAGAAAACATGCTCATGTAAAGAGCTGCACGTTATTAAACAATAGGGAGACACATTATCACAGCCGTAAGGACAAGCTGACGCTTCAGACAGACAAAAAAAGTTTGAGGCACGAAACTTTGAGCAGGCTGCAGTTGTGCTATGTGAAACGGAGAAATGATCTGTTACAGTAATACGTGGATCAGAATGCCTACAAGAAGAAGTACTGCACGCAAAACATCTGCTCTAACGCAACATATGCAGTGGTAGCTGATCGCCGTCTTCAAATTTAAAGTACTCCACACTGTGGCATAATCCTTCATCTCTCGCCTCGTACAATCAGTGTCGACTTTCAGGCAAAGCAATTATCTTAAAACTGATCGATTAACCCTTTAGTTCATACTAGAACGGCAATCGATGCTATCTTCAGTGGCCTTCAGGCAGAAGAACGAGGCCTTTGAAAGCCGTTATTCGATCTAGATTGCACCTAACGGACTCACAGCACACGGTTGTTCATACAGAGAAAATATCCGGAAATTAATCAATGAAGTCAGCAACTTGTGCGAGCAAACGAGTAAAATCCCTTCTTTGATGTAGAGGAAGAAGTAAAAGACCCAGTAAAAGTACATATTAGATCTTTATTGCTGATGGCTCAGTACTGGTGGTTCGTTACACACAGAAGATATCCCAATGTTAATTAATTAATTTAGCAATGTGTACGAGAATAAGAATCAACACACATTCTGCATCACATGAAAGAAAAGAAAAAGTAAAAGCATTCAGACAGCATCTTGGAGATCCACTAAAAACGTGTCAACCGCTGTCGGTTTCTCAGACAGTACATACACCTGCAAGCTCGTGGCGTGCTCCAGTACCTGCTCCCTACAACGTCCAGCAATCGACAGCCCACCTTAAACGATCCCAAAACCCTCGCTCCTCACTAGTACCGTTAGAACCAGGGAGACCTCAACCTCACAGATACACAGTCACTATCAACACTGGATTAATTATCTGTCGCGTCTTCTCTGTCCAGTAAATGTTAGTGTAGTTTGACAGTACATGTATGATTTTTAAAGATAGCTGCGAAGCATCCGAGCTATTGTCATTAAGGTGAAGAATGAAAACAAATATTGATTCAAGTACATAAAATACTAGTTATTTCTCCGACTGATTTGATCTATTTCGTCTTTATCAAGAGTGAGAGCATGTTAATAGCTGAAGCATTTCATTTTTCACGAAACACTTGAGTAAATTCCACCGAGTCCCCAGAGTTCGGCGGAATACATCTACATCTACATGACTACTCTGCAATTCACATTTAAGTGCTTGGCAGAGGGTTCATCGAACCACAATCATACTATCTCTCTACTATTCCACTCCCGAACAGCGAGCGGGAAAAACGAACACCTAAACCTTTCTGTTCGAGCTCTGATTTCTCTTATTTTATTTTGATGATCATTCCTACCTATGTAGGTTGGGCTCAACAAAATATTTTCGCATTCGGAAGAGAAAGTTGGTGACTGAAATTTCGTAAAAAGGTCTCGCCGCGACGAAAAACGTCTATGCTGTAATGACTTCCATCCCAACTCGTGTATCATATCTGCCACACTCTCTCCCCTATAACGCGATAATACAAAACGAGCTGCCCTTCTTTGCACCCTCTCGATGTCCTCCGTCAATCCCACCTGGTAAGGATCCCACACCGCGCAGCAATATTCTAACAGAGGACGAACGGGTGTAGTGTAAGCTGTCTCTTTAGTGGACTTGCATCTTCTAAGTGTCCTGCCAATGAAACGCAACCTTTGGCTCGCCTTCCCGACAATATTATCTATGTGGTCCTTCCAACTGAAGTTGTTCGTCATTTTAACACCCAGGTACTTAATTGAATTGACAGCCTTGAGAATTGTACTATTTATCGAGTAATCGAATTCCAACGGATTTCTTTTGGAACTCATGTGGATCATCTCACACTTTTCGTTATTTAGCGTCAACTGCCACCTGACACACCACACAGCAATCTTTTCTAAATCGCTTTGCAACTGATACTGGTCTTCGGATGACCTTACTAGACGGTAAATTACAGCATCATCTGCGAACAGTCTAAGAGAACTGCTCAGATTGTCACCCAGGTCATTTATATAGATCAGGAACAGTAGAGGTCCCAGGACGCTCCCCTGGGGAACACCTGATATCACTTCAGTTTTACTCGATGATTTGCCGTCTATTACTACGAACTGCGACCTTCCTGACAGGAAATCACGAATCCAGTCGCACAACTGAGACGATACCCCATAGCTCCGCAGCTTGATTAGAAGTCGCTTATGAGGAACGGTGTCAAAAGCTTTCCGGAAATCTAGAAATACGGAATCAACTTGAGATCCCCTGTCGATGGCGGCCATTACTTCGTGCGCAACACAATCAAAGGATCACTTCTTCAAAGCTCTGTAATTATTTTCCATTGCACTGTGTAAGTTTGAAATTTATGTCAAATGTTACTATACCCTTTCTCCTAACTTTGCAAAATCAAGGGGCCCTGCATCTCAGGGGTAGCTACACCCTTCCTCTGTAATTATGCAAAATGGTGGCACCCTACGACGTCACCCTCGGGACTGGCGACGCTTCAAACGGCAAGGTGTCGATACATGAGATAAAAGGCCAGAACTCAGAAGTTCATGTGAGGTGTAAGGTGGGTTCATGATGCCACATTGGCACCAAATTTCGTCAAACTTCTGCCCATTCGCCACAGTAGATGTATTGCGCACCCCTCTTACTCACTTGTTGCCCCTTCTTTTCACGCCTCGACGATGAAGTTTAGAACCAAGACGCTCAGCGTTGAAATCACTCGGTTTTTCTTTGTGGTCGAAGAAAACGTTTCAGATACATCCACGCTCAGAATGGAAACGAAAAGGCCTCAGGGGGTGGCATAAAGTGTGCCAATGAAACCACCCCTCCCGCTGAAGCGCTGATTCCCACACCTTTGGTGGTCTTGACAATCTTTAACGCTGCTGACACCCCACGGACTCTTCAACAACTCTGTAAACACAACGCGGGCCGACAATAACATTGGACGTGATCGCATCACTTTTCACTGCAGTGCGACCGCAATTTCTGCATTTCTGTACAGTGTGGAATCACAAGGACCGTTGAAAACGATTCAACGAAATTTCAACGCCATACGAAACAGCGAAGTGTGTTTGCGCTTTTTCAGTCCTCGCTTTTTTGCACTCTACTGTGCCTTGTTCACGTAGGTGTGCTACATTGGCCCACATTTGAACAAAACAGTAAAGGGTCGCTCTGGGACCCCCAGTCCGGCAATACTGTCAGTGCTACCGACACACGTTTGTTGAGCACTTTAAGAATCTACTCACAGAGAGAGAACCCGTGAAAGAGTCCTGGCTGTCTGGTAGTGGGGATGTTCGAACAGAGAGGTGCCAAGTGGTTGCCTGCCAGCAGGAGCTTAGGACATTGGTCACCGGCTTTCTCTGCACAAGTACATTTTTAAAGTTTTCAACAAACGGTAGGTAGTGGTGCTGAGAGTGTTGTTCAACTGGAGAGGGGAGAGGGCGTCTTAGAGGGATCGTTTGCCGATTTATTCATATGTGTTTCAATATCTCATCCCTCTGTGATCACACCACAGAACAATCTGCAACAGAAAGGATGAAAAAGAGTAAGTACCCTTTGTTGTTTCGAATCGCGTTGAAATTTCGTTGAATGGTTTTTCCCCCACACTAAACACCAAAGAAAAATTTGAGATCACACTAGTTTGCAAAGGGGTGCCATCACGTCCGCTGGGGCTAGTGGCCCACCATATGTTTTGAGAATGGTTGAAGCGTCCGTGTGGTGTCAGCAATGTCAAAGATTGTCAACTGCCGTTTGCGACCGCAAAATGTGAGGGTAGGGGTAGCTTCATCGACACCCTTCATGCCATCACCTGAGACCTTTTCGTACCTGTTCTTAGCGGCGGTGTGTACAAAATGTTTTCTCGGCTATGCATAAGAACATCATGTTATTTCAGTGCTGGACGTCGCGTTTCTGACCTAAGTTGTGGAGACGTCATCAGAACTGTTTCGCAATAATAAATAATTATGGGGTTTCGAAAAAGTGATTCTTTAAATCTGTTGCACAGTGTACGACTACTATGAGGCATACTGGATTAGATGATAGGGTGTCGTACGTGACAGTCAAAGGTACTATTTTAGATTTAGTGCATCCACAGTTCATCATGCCGAGAACGTTAACTGTAAGGTAGTTTACGGGAAAAATTTGTGAATGTAGACGCAGGTAAAGTGAATCGCGTTGAAATTTCGTCGAATGGTTTTCCCTTCTAATTCCACAATATATATAAATGACCTAGTAGATAGTGTCGGAAGTTCCATGCGGCTTTTCGCGGATGATGCTGTAGTTTACAGAGAAGTTGCAGCATTGGAAAATTGCAGCGAAATGAAGGAAGATCTGCAGCGGATAGGCACTTGGTGCAGGGAGTGGCAACTAACCCTTAACATAGAAAAATGTAATGTATTGCGAATACAGAGAAGGAAGGATCCTTTATTGTATGATTACATGATAGCGAAACAAACACTGGTAACAGTTACTTCTGTAAAATATCTGGGAGTGTGGGTACAGAACGATTTGAAGTGGAATGATCACATAAAATTAATTGTTGGAAAGGCGGGTGCGTGGTTGAGATTCATTGGGACAGTCCTTAGAAAATGTAGTCCATCAACAAAGGAGGTGGCTTACAAAACACTCGTTGGATCTATACTTGAGAATTGCTTATCAGTGTGGGATCCGTACCAGATCGGGTTGACGGAGGACATAGAGAAGATCCAAAGAAGAGCGGCGCGTTTCGTCACAGGGTTATTTGGTAACCGTGATAGCGTTGCGGAGATGTTTAGCAAACTCAAGTGGCAGACTGTGCAAGAGAGGCGTTCTGCATCGCGGTGTAGCTTGCTGTCCAGGTTTCGGGAGGGTGCGTTTATGTATGAGGTATCGAATATATTGCTTGCCCCTACTTATACCTCCCGAGGAGATCACGATTGTAAAATTAGAGAGATTCGAGCGCGCACGGAGGCTTTCCATCAGTCGTTCTTCCCACGAACCATACGCGACTGGAACAGGAAAGGGAGGTAATGACAGTGGCACGTAAAGTGCCCTCCGCCACACACCGTTGGGTGGCTTGCGGAGTATAAATGTAGATATAGATGTAGATCCAGATGCAGATCAAACGAACTGTTCCTTGACCGCTGTTCGACGGTGATTCCTGTCATTCTGTAGCGGGATAGAGAGACGCACAAAAGAGAGAGCGAGGAGGAGAGACAGAGAGAGAGAGAGAGAGAGAACTGGCGGCACCTGCAGCTGCTCGACCTCCGACCGCTCCCTTTCCGGGCTGCTCGCTTTGTCGCCGGAACCATCGCGCTACGCCCTGGTGGGTACAGAGCGCCAGCTGCACCGTTTGCTGGTGGTCGGCGTCTAGCATCTCCAGTCTGCATAATCAGACACACCTTTAGAGACGCCAGACCGTGCACGAACCACTGTGTATTAACCGGCACTGTGCCCCATTTCCGCCACTTAGATCTTATCTGTAGGAGTGACCACAATATGAATTTGATACCTCGCTTTGAGCAGAACACTGAAAGACACATCAATTTCTCGTACCCTCGTAGCACTGAGAGATGCGTGGTACTCAATATGAGATCAGAGATATGTACGAGGTGCATTCAAGTTCTAAGGCCTTCGATTTTTTTTTCTCCGGACTGGAAAGAGATAGAAACATGCGCATTGTTTTAAAATAAGGCCGCGTTCATTGTCAATACGTCCCAGAGATGGCAGCACCGTACGGCAGATGGAATTTTACCGCCAGCGGCGACAATGAGAACTGTTTTAAATACTTAAAATGGCGACGTTTCCTTTACTTGAACAGCGTGCAATTATTCGTTTTCTGAATTTGGGTAGTGTGAAACCAATTGAAATTCATCGACAGTTGAAGGAGACATGTGGTGATGGATTTATGGGTGTGTCGAAAGTGAGTTCGTGGGTGCGACAGTTTAATGAAGGCAGAACATCGTGTGACAACAAACCGAAACAACCTCGGGCTCGCACAAGCCGGTCTGGCGACATGATCGAGAAAGTGTAGAGAATTGTTTTGGGGGATCGCCGAGTGACTGTTGAACAGATCGCCTCCAGAGTTGGCATTTCTGTGGGTTTTGTGCACACAACCCTGCATGACGAACTGAAAATGCGAAAAGTGTCATACAGGTGGGATGCCACGAATGCTGACGGCGACCATATGGCTGCCCGTGTGGCATGTTGCCAAACAATGTTGACGCGCAAGGACAGCATGAATGGGACTTTCTTTTCGTCGATTGTGACAATGGATGAGACGTGGATGCCATTTTTCAATCCAGAAACAAAGCGCAAGTCAGCTCAATGGAAGCACACAGATTCACCGCCACCAAAAAAATTTCGGGTAACCGCCAGTGCTGAAAAAATGATGGTGTCCATGTTCTGGGACAGCGAGGGCGTAATCCTTACCCATTGCGTTCCAAAGGGCACTACGGTAACAGGTGCATCCTACGAAAATGTTTTGAAGAACAAATTCCTTCCTGCACTGCAACAACAACGCACAAGCACATCGAACTAACGCTACGCAACAGTTTCTTCGTGATAACAACTTTGAAATGATTCCTCATGCTCCCTACTCACCTGACCTGGCTCCTAGTGACTTTCGGCTTTTTCCAACAACGAAAGACACTCTCCGTGGCCGCACATTCACCAGCTGTCCTGCTATCGCCTCAGCGATTTTCCAGTGGTCAAAAAAGACTCCTAAAGAAGCCTTCGCCGCTGCCATGGAATCATGGCGTCAGCGTTGTGAGAAATGTGTACGTCTGCAGGGCGATTACGTCGAGAAGTAACGCCAGTTTCATCGATTTCGGGTGAGTAGTTAATTAGAAAAAAAATCGGTGGCCTTAGAACTTGAATGCACCTCGTAATACCTTATATAAAAATGGTTAAAAAGGCTCTGAGCACTATGGGACTTAACATTTGAGGTCGACAGTCCCCTAGAACGTAGAACTAACCAACCTACGGACATCACACACATCCATGCCCGAGGCAGGATTCGAACCTGCGTCCGTAGCGGTCGCGCGGTGCCAGACTGAAGCGCCTAGAACCGGTCGCCCACACTGGCCGGCAGTACCTTATACACTGGGGCGCAAAACTGAAGAACGAACAACTTTTCCATGATGTGTCACTGCCAAATGACATACCTCGGTAAAACTTGGACCTTACATAGAAACAACTTGTGCAGTATGGTAACTGAAAGAAATACGCAGTAAAACGAACAGAAATGACACTTTTACTCAAGGAGACAATTACGCCGAAGTCACCGCAAGTTATAATGGTCCGCTAGACGTTGCAAGAGGCAGGACATGGTTCTTGGCAGGGTGTGTGATCACGACAGATGGCGATGTGTTTTTATGTCAGCTGGCCACTTGTTACGACTTCTGCAGTACTTGTTATGGCCGTTTACTACTTGTTACGACTTCTGCAGTACTCGTTAGCAGCAGACACAGTGGCTGCGCCAAAGACTGAGACGGCGTGGAGTTTTACAACTATTTATTGAACTTTATTTACAATTTCTCCCTCGTCGTCTCTGGCCAGCCCTGCGGATACTTCGGCCTGGCTGTTGCTGTGTAGATTCTCCGACAATGCGCGCCACCAGTACTCCACTGAAGTCAGGATGCCCTGTGGTTGAGGTGAACTCCTCGCCGCTAGGCAGCCTAGTATGGCACCCCCACGGAGCTGCGTCGCCGTGAGGTCAGCTGCCGCCGCCTGCTGCACCGGCGGCTGAGAAACCGTCAGTCGCGATGTCCGCACGGTCATTGACGGACCACGTGCCATGGGGCCGGGTTGCCGTGAAGTCCGGGCGTCAGTCCCCAGCGGCGCCTGTGACCAAGACCGCGCTGCGGCCGGTCCTGCTGGAAGTTCTCGCTGTAATTAGTCAGCCATGGTGCCGAACGAACTCGGGCCGACCTCCAGAGCTGAAGGTGACATCTGGCGGCGAACGGATGACTCCTGCGAGCTGGAACAGACTGCCGAAATCGTCACCTACGAAGATTGAACATTCGGACACAGACCACGTCTGTCCTCAGATCCGAAATGCTTCCTGATGGCTTCGGTCCGTTGCTGCCTGCGCTCCACTATTTATATCCAGCACGAGGACTTTTTTACCCTCGGTGGCAGCTTCTTCTCGTTACTCCCGGAGTATATTGCAGCGTAACTTTGATTGCCGGCCTCACTTCCCTTACTCAGCAGGCTTCGCTCGGCGCTCGGTCTGTATGCGTCCTTGCTTCAGCCGGTTGATAGACTGCAATTGTCAGCAAGGCTATCTGTGCCGCGCCTGCTTCGGAATGCCACGATCGCTGGCTGCCTCTGTTTTTCCATTCTCCACTGCGTGGAAAAACGCTTACTTCATGTGGCCGCAACAGCGTGCTTTGCAAACGTCTTACCATACTGGCCACGGGTATCGTAAGGAGTTCTTGCGGTCTCGCGTTCCATTCCTCCACGAGCGTAATCGACAAGTGCTGGAGTGTAGCCCATGCTAGAGGACCTTCTGCAACACATTTCCCGGACGCATCCCACATTAACGTCGTAGGAACGTACAGTCCTCCTGAGCACATCGAGACAGTCTGGCATTCTCAAACATAAAAATCAAAATACATGGAAGGAGTATACAGCGTCACAATAACTTTGACCGATGAGTGTTCAATGATTTGGAGGTCAATACGCTTATGCAATATAATGCCTCCTCGTACCGTAACACGCGCCAAAACGATCATATTCGACAGTGTTCCTGAGCGCAAATGAGGATAGTCCAGAATCTCTACTGAAACTGTATCTGCTCCCGTTGATCCAGCTCCTCTGTTCTTAGCACCATCGCAAGCAGAAGGCAACGTACTGGTCGTTGGGCAAAGAGACCAAGTCACGCAGTCACCGAGCAACTTGGCGCATAGGATTACGTGCCTTCCAGTGCTGTTACATCTGGTTTAAAATAAACCTGCTGCGTGGTGGAAAATGAAGCGGAAGTCTGCTGCAAAAGTTGCTCTTGGTTGACCCCCTACACTCCTTCAGGCAGTAGTGGCAGTGGTTCAGAATGCTACCTATAACATTTGTGTTATGTAACAGGTATCTAAGATATCATAAAATGGTGCAATACCACGCAAAGCCTACTACATGAGCAGAGGAACAATTGGTGCTGGAATAACGTGGAGGTTCCTTGGCACTTGAGTGACGTGCCTGTTATCTAGGCATCAGCCACGTCAGAAGCTTGCAAATTGTTAAGCTGGGGCACAATATACAGGGTGAAAAGTATTTAAAGAGACAAACTCTGGGAGGTTGTAGGGGACATCAAAACAAATATTTTTCCTAATGTCATTTTTCCTATGAGGATTATTTAAGCCGGCGGAGGCCGTATTACGCTCTTCAGTTGTTAGAGGTCGTATCAGGATCTTCAGTTGTTAGAGGACGTTTACGCTCTTAAGTTGTAGGCAACTGGTGTCCACCAGTGTAGTAGTGCATTGTCTCTGTTTACTAATGGAGCCATACACCTGGAATGAGTACACTGATATGGTTGGTGCGTACTACGTAGCGCACCACAACGGACGAGCTGCACAGCGGGTTAATCAACAACAATATCCTGATCACGGTATCCCGCATCATACGACCTCTGCTCTGTGTACCAAGGTCTGCGTGAGACCGGGTCATTTAGCACATTACGTGGACAGAGACTCCGTCGCACGGTAAGAACGCTGCAATTTGAGAAAGCTGCCTTGCAACATGTAGAGCGGGAGCCTTCAATCAGTACTCGTGGAATTGCACGTAACATGGGGACGAATCAGACGAATGTAAGAACAGTCCTTCGAGAGCAGTTGTTACGTCCATTTCACTTACAGCGTGCCCGCAACCTGGAACCAGTTGATTATCCAACCATAGCACAGTTTTCGCAGTGGTACCTGGAACAGTGTGAAATGGATCCTACATTTCCATCCTCTGTGTTGTTTACCGATGAAGCAACGTTCGGGAGTGATGGAGTCTTCAACATTCACAATTCGCATGTTTGGAGTGAGGATAACCCACATGCCACAGTTACTAGAGCTCATCAAGTGTTGTTCTTCGTTATTGTGTGGGTCGGTGTTGCAGGGGACTGTTTAATTGGGCAGTATCTGCTACCCAGGCCATTAAATGGCAGGCACTACTACAATTTTCTCGCCAGAGCATTTCCAGAATTTCTGGTAGACGTCCTGCTCCCTACAAGACAACACATGTGGTTCCAACATGTCGGGGCGCCGGCACACTTCAGTCGTCTTGTGCGTCGATTCCTGGAGCGACGGTTCCCAGAAACGTGGACTGGAAGAAGTAGTCCTGTACCATGGCCTGCTCGATCCCCAGATATGTCCCCTCTGGCCTTTTGTGTGTGGGGAGAGATGCGCAACCTTGTTTCTGCAACTCTTGTTGCATCAGAAGAGGACCTCGTTGCCCGGATTCTAGCAGCAGCAGGAACAATTCAGGATACTCCGGGGGTTTTTGCCCATGTCACACAGAACATGATCCGACGGTGTAACCTTTGTTTACGTGTCAATGGAGGCATTTTTGAAAATCTACTGTAATTGAAACTGGGTTGTGTTAATCTGTTATCTCTTGGTCATAAAAAATGGAAAAGTGTTTGTTGGTTTAATTGATTTGCCGCCAGAGAAATGTTCCTTTACTGGTTTAAATACTCCTCATAGGAAAAAAATGACATTAGGGAAAAGCGTTTGTTTTGATGTTCCCTACAAACTCCCAGAGTTTGTCGGTTTAAATACTTTTCACCCTGTATATAATAGAACAAAATTTCTGTGGCTGTAGTTGGATGAAATGAGTCACGCAGAGGCTCCCTTTTGTCAGCACGAACTTGAAGGCCAGGGCTGGAAGCTACAGTCTGAAGGCGGGGACGACAGTAAACGGACGAATCGGTGGTCGTTCCTGTCAGGTCTGTTATCTGTTACGTTATAAAAGCAGTCCGGCTGCTTGGGCCACCGTAAACAGTCTTGTACGTAGTGGTTCTCTTGTAATAGTTCATAGTTGCAGAGTCACGGACCGGTCTATTGCGCGGTCGCGTATGTGAGCTGAAAGTAATGAAAGTGTCATCTGCCCACAATTGCAGAATGTTATTAATAATTAGTATTCTGCAGCGTATTAAAGTTAAAGTGAACTGTGACGACAGAAACGCAAGGACCCATTAAATGGCAACCTTTGATAAATTTAAATGTCTGCTCTTCACTGCAAATCAAGCAGTTAAAAATTTCCTCCAAAAATCACCATTACAGCGCTACATCTTCCACTTCTGTACGAGACTACGACAGATTGCTTCCGCCGCATCGAAAGGACACCGCTAAAGTCGCAAGCTTAGGGGAATTCGGGAACACCTCAAGCTGTGACGGATTTTCACATCTCCAACGACAGCCCCGCCTGTACGTTCACTGCATCAGAACTACAGGCCGGGCCACATCTTTCCAATGCAAAGAGAGTGTTATATACCCATGCGTTTTTATCAGTTCTGTGAGTAATACCATGGTGATGGGATACAATCGTTATAAATGTCCTTCTTCCAATTTCCCAATGATTTTTCTCCATGTGAAATCATTCAAATATCTCTGGGACATGTTGTAATGAAGTACAGCACTACAGCTCACAATAACTGCCCGCTGACTGATACAGACTGTCTTTTCACGTTCCTTGAGCTGCCTCGTGTTGCGGGAACAACCCCATTTGGCGCTACAGTCGCAATGACCTCAGGCCAGGTAATGTCCAGGTTCTAGTTCACGACTGGGAGGCCTCTAGCAATGTACCATCACACTTTCGCTCATTTCCATCGAGTTGTTAATACGTTACGTTATATTATCTACCTCATCCTTATGTTTTGCAAAGTGTTTGTCGAATTTTTCGTGTTTTCTGAGCTCTCTAGGTCTGGATCAGTAGATGTCGGTAGTTTCCGGAAGACATCGGGTAGATACTGTTTTAGATCCGGCCACTGCCACAACCTTCCACATCCAACCATAGCAACATTCTGAGGAACAGTGTAGTAGCCATTACAGAATTATGTGTAACAAATTTTATCTTGTGATATAAGAATTTATGGGAATAACTAAGGACGCAGACAGAAAATATTCATCGCCAGGAGACTTCACGTTACGAAACTACCCGGTTGATTGCTACGTTTAAAGTGTTGTTCCAAACCGTCCCACTCATTTACTATGGGATTAAAGTCGTGTCTTTCAGGGGGAAAGTCAAAGTGGGTTTGGGTTCCTGAGTATCTTTCAAACCGTGCGACTACAGTCCTGTGAAACACAATTGTTGTCATATTGAAAGAGGTGAGGGCAACACAGCCTCATCTAAAACACTGCAATAACCATTCTCTCTTTTTTAGTTTAAACCAGGCAGCCAGCACATGCCATTTACATGGCTGCCTGTAGACACCATGAAGTGTCCGCGTTGATACACAGAGAAATCGGGGGATTTCCTTAATGGTGCGGTCATAACCAAGTCCAAATAATCAAGGTCCCGTCTACCTTTCTGTCATGTCTCGACCTCCGCTTATCATACGGTGCTGATTCCATACAACCGATTATCTTTACACACCAACTGTTTGCCCCGACGTGCGTCATCAGTGGAAGATCACATTTTCACCTGATACCAGTTCCACACCACCTGCGGCGCTGCAAATCGTCCAGTGCCTTCTCTTAAGGGTGCGAGTAATATTTAATTCAGTCAGCTTACCTCTATTTAAAAGGAACGTATCAGTAAAGTACTTACAAAGAAAAAGATTTCGTCCTTCCACATATCAGTTCTATTTTCGGTCTGATGGCCTGCACGAAATAAACGGTACGCATGAATTACGACAGTCCGTGTGCTAAGATCTGCTTAATTCCTGCAATCTCTGCAACCCATTCTGTAGACTTTCAGGGAAATTTCGTCAAATAGAAGATGTTCAAATGGCTGAAATGGCTCTGAGTACTATGGGACTTAGCATCTGAGGTCATCAGTGCCCTAGAACTTAAAACTACTTAAACCTAACTAACCTAAGGACATCACACACATCCATGCCCGAGGCAGGATTAGAACCTGCGACAGTAGCAGTCGAGCGGTTCCAGGCTGAAGCGCCTAGAACCGCTCGGCCACACAGGCCGGCTATGGAAGATGTTCTTCGCCATGTAATAAGAAGTCTTCTGCCAACTTACGGTGCCACTGTTTTATATATAGCTATTCTATTACAACAACTTTTCTTTGGAAAACTTCAGAAAATACACAACACAAAATACAAAATATGTAATAAGAGAACAAGTGTCAAAGCAAGTAACGAAACCATTTCAAAAGCCCCAGACTATGACCAATGTTTCCTTTATTTTTAAATTTAGTTGCCTTACTGAAATACATGTTAATCAAAGACCATCTTCTCGCTCGTATTAGAGAAATATTTTAAACTGACACCTCACCTCTATCTTTGTCATCCAGCAGTTATTATTTAGTTAGTCCAGCTAGAGGCATGAGAGAGTGCTAAATAGTTACGACTGTACATACCTTCAGCGACAGCTGATAATCTGTGATTACGAAAAGAGTGACATTCAAGTGATTGTTTAATTATGTGACTATGGCGGATAGGTGGTATCAGTTCATTAAAGGCCTCGATAAGGGCGAATACTTGTGTCACGACCTGTCAGAAGAAGATGGAGTCGATATGGAAGGCATCTGGGATCCGGCACTAAAGCCAAAATTAAAAGAGCTCTGGAACACTTGAGATTAAATAAGGTAGAAGGGATATATAAAATTCCACCGGAAATTTCTTAATGGCCTCAATTTACTTGTCAGCGGCTTGGATGTATGAGTTTTGAAGCTGATTGAGCGACAGTTATCGCACTTGTCCGCCGTTGCTTCATAGTAACTGACTGTATCATTTTTTTCCTGGAAGTATTATGGTACTTCGCAGGTCTAAAAGATTATGCACACCATATTGATTAGTCATTTGGTTTCCATTTACCCGAAAAGGTGTAACCGGTTATGTGACTGTGCTGATCACTATATTAATACTAAACTTGTGGATTTGGAATGGAAAATGTCCTATATATCCATAAATATCACAAGCCAACAGTACAAAATCAAAATTTGCGTGGTGATTACTGAAATGGGTTTAGTTACCCTAATGGAGCAGCGTTCACAGTTGAAAACATGCATAATCTTTTATTTAAATAACAGTGAACAACCTTATGACATCAGTAAAACAGATTTTTAAAAAGTAAGTAATTCAAGAACTTGTGGAATATTAACAAGGAAATGAGATTAGTAGCTGATGTCTCCATTTGAACAGTTAAGAAGGTAAGTAATTTGTCAAATATTAACAGGTATCTGGAGTCAGTCAAGCAGCATATTAATTTCAATTGTCTTTTATATATGTCTTAAAATATTGCAGAAAATTTGTTAACAACAGTAGCAACACAAGCAATTCGTCACGTCTATTGGTGCCATAGCTCAAGACCAGGAGAAGTTATACACATACAATTAAGCCCCGCGACAGGCGGGATAACACGACGGACAAGGTGACCGGTGTGAACCCGCCACCCATGGGTGTGCTGGAAAGCGCACTATATTACGACCTAAGAGCCAAACATAAATAAATAAAAAACTGAACATCTACCCAATCAGCGTGTATGGTGGTAAGTAACAAAGCACTTAACATCTGGGTAGCACTCTGATTATAGGAGTGAAAAAAACCAATAAGGCTTACGTGACGACAAAATTAATTGTCATTCTGTTACTTGCAATAGTCATGCAGCAGGAACAGGAAGGAATTTCAAACTCGCAGACTTCTAACATGTTTTGCAGTAAGACACAAGCCATAAGAACGAATTGGGGTGCTCTTACTAACGCAAACTCCACTATTTCCAATAGCTAAGCAATCGAATCTCAGATTTCAATCTTGGTTTACTAGGCTGCCCGTAACAACTACAGTGGAAAAGTGTATAAAAGTGTATCCTTATTTTAGCAGAATGTACCGAAGAAAATCTCAGGGTAGGTTAACTAAACCCCCCCCCCCAACATCAAAATGTTTTACAAATAATTAAGTAAAATGATTACAGTGAAAGGCACTCTGATTAGATTAGTCTAACCTCACTAAAATGTTTTGCAAATCCTTAACTAAAATGATTATAGTAAAAAGGTACTGCACCCTATTTAAAGGGAAGAACAACACACAGTTCAGCCCTTAATATGGCCCACGGTAATCCATACCAAATATGTCAGATTTAAACAGACAGTTCTCATTAACGTTACTCCACTAGCTCTGTAACACATAAAACGCAACATTCACGCATTTTACAAATAGTTGCGACTAACGTCTGTAATAAAACAGAGTTGCTCATTCTAAGGCAAACTTCAGTTCTGTCTGAGCGAATCCCCATGAACAGCAAACACAGCAGACGTTCCGGGAAGGAGAAATTAGTCGCAGCACTACGATTTTAAGAAAATGAGGCGCAGAAGCCGCAGAAAGAATCTCGCCAAAAATATTTGCTGAATCGGTTGCGAAGTGGCACTCAGCATCTCCATACGTTCGGCACATGCAAATTTATATACTCCCCCATCGACTGCAGCCAAACAAAAACACAGTCTTCGCGAGATGAGGTCTGTGTACCGCAGAAGCCGTTTACTATCGCCTCCAGACAGCGGAGGTAAATCGGCCTCGCGCCCTGCAAGAGCTCTATCTAATTTGGGCCGCAAATTCCAACTGTCAACCTTCTACATCTATTCTACATCCACATCCATACTCTGCAAGCCACCTGACGGTGTGTGGTGGGGAGTACCTTGAGTACCTCTATCGATTCTCCCTTCTATTCCAGTGCGTATTGTTCGTGGAAAGAAAGATTGTCAGTATGCCTCAGGGTGGGCTCTAATCTCTCTGATTTTATGCTCATGGTCTCTTCGCGAGACATACGTAGGAGGGAGCAATATACTGCTTGACTCCTCGGTGAAGGTATGTTCTCGAAACTTCAACAAAAGCCTGTACCGAGCTACTGGGCGTGTCTCTTGCAGAGTCTTCCACTATCTATCACCTCCGTAACGCTTTCGCGATTACTAAATGGTCCTGTAACGAAGCTCACTGCTCTCCGTTGGACCTTCTCTATCTCTTCTATCAACCCTATCTGGTACGGATCCCACACTGCTGAGAAGTAGTCAAGCAGTCGGCGAACAAGCGAACTGTAACCTACTTCCTTTGTTTTCGGATTGCATTTCCTTAGGATTCTTCCGATGAATGTCAGTCTGCCATCTGCTTTACCAACGATCAACTTCATATGATCATTCAATTTTAAATCACTCCTACAGCCTATTCCGAGCTAATTTATGGAATTAACTGCTTCCAGTTGCTGCCCTGCTATACTTTAGCTAAATGATAAAGGATCTTTCTTTCTATGTATTCGCAGCACACTACACTTGCCTACATCGATATTCAATTGTCATTTCCTGCACCATGCGTCAATTCGTTGTAGATCCTCCTGCATTTCAGTACAATTTTCCATTGTTACAATCTCTCGATATATTACAGCATCAATCGCAATATACTCTTACTTTGTTCATTAAACGGCTGTGGGGAACTGTATCAATCGCCTTGCGGAAGTCAAGAAACACGGCATCTACCTGGGAACCCATGCCTGTGGCCCTCTGAGTCTCGTGGACGAAAGCGCGATCTGGGTTTCACACGATCGTCTTTTTCGAAACCCATGCTGATTCCTACAGAGTAGATTTCTAGTCCCTAGAAAGGTCATTATACTCGAACATAATACGTGTTCAAAAATTCTACAACTTCTTGCGGGTCAAAGCTCTTCTCGGGGAAAACCACCAAAGATCGTGTCCGGCCACCACGATCCATCGATCTAGCGATTGATTGATCGCTGCGAACCGGCACGACTGATACCACGGATATTTCTTTTGAATTGTTAGTGTTCTCACTGGTTTGATGCGGCCAGCCACGGAACTCTTTGTCTGCAGCTCGTGGTCGTGCGGTAGCGTTCTCGCATTCCACGCCCATGTTCGATTCCCGGCGGTGTCAGGGATTTTCATTGCCTTGTGACGACTGGGTGATGTGTGATGTCCTTAGGTTAGTTAGGTTGAAGTAGTTCTAGGGGGCTGATGACCATAGATGTTAAGTCCCATAGTTCTCAGAGCCATTTGAACCATTTTTGAACGAAACTCTTTCCTGCGCTAACCTCTTCATTTCAGAGTAGAACTTGCATCCCAAGTATTCGTTTATTTTGTGGTTGTATTTCATTCTCTGTCTTCCCTTACAGTTTTTACCCTGTAATATAATTGCCTTTAGTTCCATGGAGGATATTCCCTGAAGCCTAGACTAATGTTCGTGTTCCTTCTCCTTTTCAGCGTACTCCACGTGTTTTTCTCTTCCTCTATTCTGCGAAGAACCTTCTCATTCCTTGTAAGTCCACCTAGTTTTCAACATTATTCTGTAGCACCACATCTCAGACGCTTCGATTCACTATCATACAACGGTGTACTCCAAACGTGCATTCTCAGACATTTCTTCCTCAAATTAAATCCTATGTTTGATACTAGTAGACTTCTCTTGGCCAAGAATGCCCTCTTTGCCTGTGTTAGTCTGCTTTTCGTGCCCTCCTTTCTTACTCGCTGACGATAGCAGTGATATCGGCGAATCTTATATTCGGCAGCCATTCACCGTGAATTTTAATCCCACTCTTGAATACTGTTTTACTTCAGTAGCAGTTTCTTCGATGTACAGATTGAACAGTAAGGGCGAAAAACTGCATTCTTGTCTCACCACTTTTTTAATTGCTCTTGGTCTTCCACTACTACTGCCTCCTCTTGTTCGTGTACATATTGTATGTTACCTATCTTTTCCTATAGCTTACTGTTATTTTTCTCGTATTTCTAACATCTTGCACCATTTCACATTGTCGAATGCTTTATCTAGGTCGATACATCCCATGAATATGTTTCGACTTTTTTTCCATTATCAACCATGACTTCATACCTGCTTCTCTGATCCATTTACATTTCCTACAGCAAACTGATAGTCATCTAACAGGGCCAAATCCACAAGTTCATTATTAATATAGTGATCAGCACAGTCACGAGCATTTTCGGGTAATTGGAAACCAAATGACTAATCAATATGGCATACTGTTGGCTTGGGATATTTATGGATATATAGGACATTTTCCATTCCAAATCCACAAGTTCAGTATTAATAAAGTGATCAGTACAGTCATGTAACAGGTTATGCCTTTGTCAGTGACAACAGTTTTACTCCTTGTGACACCGTACTTTATAAAAAATGCTGGCAAACGTATAATTATTATTATTGTTATTATTATTAACAATGCTCAAGTCACAACGGTTGTTATAGTGAGGGAAGACTAAGAGCCAGAGAAATTACTCTCAAGATAGTGTTTCAGGTTGTTTTATAATTAGAATCAGATCAGCACTGGATAGACATTTCACTGAACTGCATTTAAAATAAATTATGCAAACATCCATGACTTATTTCCGCATCCCAGAGACTACTGACTCTCCTTGGAATACCACGATTATGAGTAATATTACGTAATATAAATATATAACGCAATATAAATGTAAATTTCGGACTGGCGGCTATTAAGCTTCTGGCATTTAACTAGCAATATATTCTGGTAACACCAGCCATAAGGCTACCTTTTCTCAGTTTTCACATTTCCCATGTTTCATTCCACCGTTGTTTGCCACAAACGTATGCATCTCTGATCTTTTTACATCGTTTCGTAATATTCCAAACCGAGATGCCGTTTGCTTGAAACTTGAATTCGTTAGTATTATGAAATTTGCACACAAACATCACCAGCTCCTTCATCCGGCTTTTTCTTCTCCTCATTTGATGATAATTTTAAAGGATTCCCTTATACCTAAATTTACATCTACATCCGAACAGGAACCCACTCAGAAGTGCATGGTAGAAGGTACTTCACATTGTACACTCCTGGAAATGGAAAAAAGAACACATTGACACCAGTGTGTCAGAACCACCATACTTGCTCCGGACACTGCGAGAGGGCTGTACAAGCAATGATCACACGCACGGCACAGCGGACACACCAGGAACCGCGGTGTTGGCCGTCGAATGGCGCTAGCTGCGCAGCATTTGTGCACCACCGCCGTCAGTGTCCGCCAGTGGGGCGTGAGGTCTCCACAGTACATCGATGTTGTCGCCAGTGGTCGGCGGGAGGTGCACGTGCCCATCGACCTGGGACCGGACCGCAGCGACGCACGGATGCACGCCAAGACCGTAGGATCCTGTGCAGTGCCGTAGGGGACCGCACCGCCACTTCCCAGCAAATTAGGGACACTGTTGCTCCTGGGGTATCGGCGAGGACCATTCGCAACCATCTCCATGAAGCTGGGCTACGGTCCCGCACACCGTTAGGCCGTCTTCCGCTCACGCCCCAACATCGTGCAGCCCGCCTCCAGTGGTGTCGCGACAGGCGTGAATGGAGGGACGAATGGAGACGTGTCGTCTTCAGTGATGAGAGTCGCTTCTGCCTTGGTGCCAATGATGGTCGTATGCGTGTTTGGCGCCGTGCAGGTGAGCTCCACAATCAGGACTGCATACGACCGAGGCACACAGGGCCAACACCCGGCATCATGGTGTGGGGAGCGATCTCCTACACTGGCCGTACACCTCTGGTGATCGTCGAGGGGACACTGAATAGAGCACGGTACATTCAAACCGTCATCGAACCCATCGTTCTACCATTCCTAGACCGGCAAGGGAACTTGCTGTTCCAACAGGACAATGCACGTCCGCATGTATCCCGTGCCACCCAACGTGCTCTAGAAGGTGTAAGTCAACTACCCTGGCCAGCAAGATCTCCGGATCTGTCCCCCATTGAGCATGTTTGGGACTGGATGAAGCGTCGTCTCACGCGGTCTACACGTCCAGCACGAACGCTGGGCCAACTGAGGCGCCAGGTGGAAATGGCATGGCAAGCAGTTCCACAGGACTACATCCAGCATCTCTACGATCGTCTCCATGGGAGAATAGCAGCCTGCATTGCTGCGAAAGGTGGATATACACTGTACTAGTGCCGACATTGTGCATGCTCTGTTGCCTGTGTCTATGTGCCTGTGGTTCTGTCAGTGTGATCATGTGATGTATCTGACCCCAGGAATGTGTCAATAAAGTTTCCCTTTCCTGGGACAATAAATTCACGGTGTTCTTATTTTAATTTCCAGGAGTGTATATTGTGCATAATTATTCTCGGAATATGCTACAACCCCCTACTTATCGCTCACATATGGATCTTGAAGATAAGATTAGAATAATTACTGCACTCACAGAGACATTCAAATAAATATTCTTCCCGCGCTCCATACGTGAATGGTAGAGAATGAAATACTAGTAACTGGTACAATCAGACGTTCCCTCTGCCATGCACTTTACGGTGGTTTGCAGAGTATAAATGTTGATGTAGATGTGCCATTTATTTGGGTGTCTTTCGGTTCCATTCACGTATACAGGGCGGAGAGAATGATCCGTTCAACACCTCTGCACGCACTATAATTAGTCTCATCTTATCTTTCCAATCACATAACGTTGATTCATCACTTAACGCTGGTTCTTGAAACTTACTTGGGAGGCCTTCTCTGTGTACACTGAGGTGACAAAAGTCATGAGATACCTCGTAATATCGTGTCCGATCTCGTTTTTCCCGGCATAGAGCAGCAATTTGTTGTAGCATCGACTCAACAAGTGGTTGGAAGTCCCTTGCAGTAATATTTAGCCATGCTGCCAGTATGGCCGTCCATAATTCTGAAAGTGTTGCGGGTGCAGTATTTTGTGCACGAACTGACATCTCGATTATATTCCATAAATCTTCGAATGAATTCATGTCGGGTGATCTAGGAGGCCAAATCATTCAGAATGTTCTTCAAACGAATCGCTAACAATTGTGTCCCAGAGACTTGGAGGATTGTCACCCATAAAAATTCCATCGTTGTTTGGAATCATGAAGTCCACGAATGGATGCAAATGGTCTCCAAGTAGCCGAACATTTTCAGTCAGCGATCCGTTCAGTTTGACTAGAGGACCCCGTCCACGACATTATGAAGCCAGCATCAGCTTGTTCAGTTCCTTGTTAACAAGTTGGGTCATCGTGGGGTCTGCGCCACACTCGAACCCAACCACCAGCTCTTACCAACTGAAGTCGGACTCATCTGACCGGGGCACGGTTGTCCAGTCTTCTAGCGTCCAACCTATATTGTCACGAATCCAAGAGAGGCGCTGCAGGCGATATAGTGCTGTTAACAAAGGCACTCGCGAAGTAGCCGAACATTTTCAGTCAGCGATCTGTTCAGTTTGACTAGAGGACCCCGTCCACAACATTATGAAGCCAGCATCAGCTTGTTCAGTTCCTTGTTAACAAGTTGGGTCATCGTGGGTTCTGCTCCACACTCGAACCCAACCACCAGCTCTTACCAACTGAAGTCGGACTCATCTGACCGGGGCACGGTTGTCCAGTCGTCTAGCGTCCAACCTATATTGTCACGAATCCAAGAGAGGCGCTGCAGGCGATATAGTGCTGTTAACAAAGGCACTCGCGAAGTAGCCGAACATTTTCAGTCAGCGATCTGTTCAGTTTGACTTGAGGACCCCGTCCACAACTTTATGAAGCCAGCATCAGCTTGTTCAGTTCCTTGTTAACAAGTTGGGTCATCGTGGGGTCTGCTCCACACTCGAACCCAACCACCAGCTCTTACCAACTGAAGTCGGACTCATCTGACCGGGGCACGGTTGTCCAGTCGTCTAGCGTCCAACCTATATTGTCACGAATCCAAGAGAGGCGCTGCAGGAGATATAGTGCTGTTAAAAAAGGCACTCGCGAAGTAGCCGAACATTTTCAGTCAGCGATCTGTTCACTTTGACTAGAGGACCCCGTCCACAACATTATGAAGCCAGCATCAGCTTGTTCAGTTCCTTGTTAACAAGTTGGGTCATTGTGGGGTCTGCGCCACACTCGAACCCAACCACCAGCTCTTACCAACTGAAGTCGGACTCATCTGACCGGGGCACGGTTGTCCAGTCGTCTAGCGTCCAACCTATATTGTCATGAATCCAAGAGAGGCGCTGCAGGCGATATAGTGCTGTTAACAAAGGCACTCGCGAAGTAGCCGAACATTTTCAGTCAGCGATCTGTTCAGTTTGACTAGAGGACCCCGTCCACAACATTATGGAGCCAGCATCAGCTTGTTCAGTTCCTTGTTAACAAGTTGGGTCATCGTGGGGTCTGCGCCACACTCGAACCCAACCACCAGCTCTTACCAACTGAAGTCGGACTCATCTGACCGGGGCACGGTTGTCCAGTCGTCTAGCGTCCAACCTATATTGTCACGAATCCAAGAGAGGCGCTGCAGGCGATATAGTGCTGTGAACAAAGGCACTCGCGAAGTAGCCGAACATTTTCAGTCAGCGATCTGTTCAGTTTGACTAGAGGACCCCGTCCACAACATTATGAAGCCAGCATCAGCTCATTCAGTTCCTTGTTAACAAGTTGGGTCATCGTGGGGTCTGCGCCACACTCGAACCCAACCACCAGCTCTTACCAACTGAAGTCGGACTCATCTGACCGGGGCACGGTTGTCCAGTCGTCTAGCGTCCAACCTATATTGTCACGAATCCAAGAGAGGCGCTGCAGGCGATATAGTGCTGTTAACAAAGGCACTCGCGAAGTAGCCGAACATTTTCAGTCAGCGATCTGTTCAGTTTGACTAGAGGACACCGTCCACAACATTATGAAGCCAGCATCAGCTTGTTCAGTTCCTTGTTAACAAGTCGGGTCATCGTGGGTTCTGCTCCACACTCGAACCCAACCACCAGCTCTTACCAACTGAAGTCGGACTCATCTGACCGGGGCACGGTTGTCCAGTCGTCTAGCGTCCAACCTATATTGTCACGAATCCAAGAGAGGCGCTGCAGGCGATATAGTGCTGTTAACAAAGGCACTCGCGAAGTAGCCGAACATTTTCAGTCAGCGATCTGTTCAGTTTGAGTAGTGGACCCCGTCCACAATATTATGATGCCAGCATCAGCTTGTTCAGTTCCTTGTTAACAAGTTGGGTCATCGTGGGGTCTGCTCCACACTCGAACCCAACCACCAGCTCTTACCAACTGAAGTCGGACTCATCTGACCGGGGCACGGTTGTCCAGTCGTCTAGCGTCCAACCTATATTGTCACGAATCCAAGAGAGGCGCTGCAGGCGATATAGTGCTGTTAACAAAGGCACTCGCGAAGTAGCCAAACATTTTCAGTCAGCAATCTGTTCAGTTTGACTAGTGGACCCCGTCCACAATATTATGATGCCAGCATCAGCTTGTTCAGTTCCTTGTTAACAAGTTGGGTCATCGTGGGGACTGCTCCACACTCGAACCCAACCACCAGCTCTTACCAACTGAAGTCGGACTCATCTGACCGGGGCACGGTTGTCCAGTCGTCTAGCGTCCAACCTATATTGTCACGAATCCAAGAGAGGCACTGCAGGCGATATAGTGCTGTTAACAAAGGCACTCGCGAAGTAGCCGAACATTTTCAGTCAGCGATCTGTTCAGTTTGACTAGAGGACCCCGTCCACAACATTATGAAGCCAGCATCAGCTTGTTCAGTTCCTTGTTAACAAGTTGGGTCATCGTGGGGTCTGCTCCACACTCGAACCCAACCACCAGCTCTTACCAACTGAAGTCGGACTCATCTGACTGGGGCACGGTTGGCCAGTCGTCTAGCGTCCAACCTATATTGTCACGAATCCAAGAGAGGCGCTGCAGGCGATATAGTGCTGTTAACAAAGGCACTCGCGAAGTAGCCGAACATTTTCAGTCAGCGATCTGTTCAGTTTGACTAGAGGACACCGTCCACAACATTATGAAGCCAGCATCAGCTTGTTCAGTTCCTTGTTAACAAGTTGGGTCATCGTGGGTTCTGCTCCACACTCGAACCCAACCACCAGCTCTTACCAACTGAAGTCGGACTCATCTGACCGGGGCACGGTTGTCCAGTCGTCTAGCGTCCAACCTATATTTTCACGAATCCAAGAGAGGCGCTGCAGGCGATATAATGCTGTTAACAAAGGCACTCGCGAAGTAGCCGAACATTTTCAATCAGCGATCTGTTCAGTTTGACTAGAGGACCCCGTCCACAACATTATGAAGCCAGCATCAGCTTGTTCAGTTCCTTGTTAACAAGTTGGGTCATTGTGGGGTCTGCTCCACACTCGAACCCAACCACCAGCTCTTACCAACTGAAGTCGGACTCATCTGACCGGGGCACGGTTGTCCAGTCGTCTAGCGTCAAACCTATAATGTCACGAATCCAAGAGAGGCGCTGCAGGCGATATAGTGCTGTTAACAAAGGCACTCGCGAAGTAGCCGAACATTTTCAGTCAGCGATCTGTTCAGTTTGACTAGAGGACCCCGTCCACAACATTATGAAGCCACCAGCATCAGCTTGTTCAGTTCCTTGTTAACAAGTGGGGTCATCGTGGGGACTGCTCCACACTCGAACCCAACCACCAGCTCTTACCAACTGAAGTCGGACTCATCTGACCGGGGCACGGTTGTCCAGTCGTCTAGCGTCCAACCTATATTGTCACGAATCCAAGAGAGGCGCTGCAGGCGATTTAGTGCTGTTAACAAAGGCACTCGCGAAGTAGCCGAACATTTTCAGTCAGCGATCTGTTCACTTTGACTAGAGGACCCCGTCCACAACATTATGAAGCCAGCATCAGCTTGTTCAGTTCCTTGTTAACAAGTTGGGTCATCGTGGGGTCTGCTCCACACTCGAACCCAACCACCAGCTCTTACCAACTGAAGTCGGACTCATCTGACCGGGGCACGGTTGTCCAGTCGTCTAGCGTCCAACCTATATTGTCACGAATCCAAGAGAGGCGCTGCAGGCGGTATAGTGCTGTTAACAAAGGCACTCGCGAAGTAGCCGAACATTTTCAGTCAGCGATCTGTTCAGTTTGACTAGAGGACACCTTCCACAACATTATGAAGCCAGCATCAGCTTGTTCAGTTCCTTGTTAACAAGTTGGGTCATCGTGGGGTCTGCTCCACACTCGAACCCAACCACCAGCTCTTACCAACTGAAGTCGGACTCATCTGACCGGGGCACGGTTGTCCAGTCGTCTAGCGTCCAACCTATATTGTCACGAATCCAAGAGAGGCGCTGCAGGCGATATAGTGCTGTTAACAAAGGCACTCGCGAAGTAGCCGAACATTTTCAGTCAGCGATCTGTTCAGTTTGACTAGAGGACCCCGTCCACAACATTATGAAGCCAGCATCAGCTTCTTCAGTTCCTTGTTAACAAGTTGGGTCATCGTGGGGTCTGCTCCACACTCGAACCCAACCACCAGCTCTTACCAACTGAAGTCGGACTCATCTGACCGGGGCACGGTTGTCCAGTTGTCTAGCATCCAACCTATATTGTCACGAATCCAAGAGAGGCGCTGCAGGCGATATAGTGCTGTTAACAAAGGCACTCGCGAAGTAGCCGAACATTTTCAGTCAGCGATCTGTTCAGTTTGACTAGAGGACCCCGTCCACAACATTATGAAGCCAGCATCAGCTTGTTCAGTTCCTTGTTAACAAGTTGGGTCATCGTGGGGTCTGCTCCACACTCGAACCCAACCACCAGCTCTTACCAACCGAAGTCGGACTCATCTGACCGGGGCACGGTTGTCCAGTTGTCTAGCATCCAACCTATATTGTCACGAATCCAAGAGAGGCGCTGCAGGCGATATAGTGCTGTTAACAAAGGCACTCGCGAAGTAGCCGAACATTTTCAGTCAGCGATCTGTTCAGTTTGACTAGAGGACCCCGTCCACAACATTATGAAGCCAGCATCAGCTTGTTCAGTTCCTTGTTAACAAGTTGGGTCATCGTGGGGTCTGCTCCACACTCGAACCCAACCACCAGCTCTTACCAACTGAAGTCGGACTCATCTGACCGGGGCACGGTTGTCCAGTCGTCTAGCGTCCAACCTATATTGTCACGATTCCAAGAGAGGCGCTGCAGGCGATATAGTGCTGTTAACAAAGGCACTCGCGAATTACCCGAACATTTTCAGTCATCGATCTGTTCAGTTTGACTAGAGGACACCGTCCACAACATTATGAAGCCAGCATCAGCTTGTTCAGTTCCTTGTTAACAAGTTGGGTCATCGTGGGGTCTGCTCCACACTCGAACCCAACCACCAGCTCTTACCAACTGAAGTCGGACTCATCTGATCGGGGCACGGTTGTCCAGTCGTTTAGCGTCCAACCTATATTGTCACGAATCCAAGAGAGGTGCTGCAGGCGATATAGTGCTGTTAACAAAGGCACCCGCGAAGTAGCCGAACATTTTCAGTCAGAGATCTGTTCAGTTTGACTAGAGGACCCCGTCCACAACATTATGAAGCCAGCATCAGCTTGTTCAGTTCCTCGTTAACAAGTTGGGTCATCGTGGGGTCTGCTCCACACTCGAACCCAAGCACCAGCTCTTACCAACTGAAGTCGGACTCATCTGACCGGGGCACGGTTGTCCAGTCGTCTAGCGTCCAACCTATATTGTCATGACCCCAAGAGAGGCGCTGCAGGCGATATAGTGCTGTTAACAAAGGCACTCGCGAAGTAGCCGAACATTTTCAGTCAGCGATCTGTTCACTTTGACTAGAGGACCCCGTCCACAACATTATGAAGACAGCATCAGCTTGTTCAGTTCCTCGTTAACAAGTTGGGTCATCGTGGGGTCTGCTCCACACTCAAACCCAACCACCAGCTCTTACCAACTGAAGTCGGACTCATCTGACCGGGGCACGGTTGTCCAGTCGTCTAGCGTCCAACCTATATTGTCACGAATCCAAGAGAGGCGCTGCAGGCGATATAGTGCTGTTAACAAAGGCACTCGCGAAGTAGCCGAACATTTTCAGTCAGCGATCTGTTCAGTTTGACTAGAGGACCCCGTCCACAACATTACGAAGCCAGCATCAGCTTGTTCAGTTCCTTGTTAACAAGTTGGGTCATCGTGGGGTCTGCTCCACACTCGAACCCAACCACCAGCTCTTACCAACTGAAGTCGGACTCATCTGACCGGGGCACGGTTGTCCAGTCGTCTAGCGTCCAACCTATATTGTCACGAATCCAAGAGAGGCGCTGCAGGCGATATAGTGCTGTTAACAAAGGCACTCGCGAAGTAGCCGAACATTTTCAGTCAGCGATCTGTTCAGTTTGACTAGAGGACCCCGTCCACAACATTATGAAGCCAGCATCAGCTTCTTCAGTTCCTTGTTAACAAGTTGGGTCATCGTGGGGTCTGCTCCACACTCGAACCCAACCACCAGCTCTTACCAACTGAAGTCGGACTCATCTGACCGGGGCACGGTTGTCCAGTCGTCTAGCGTCCAACCTATATTTTGTCACGAATCCAAGAGAGGCGCTGCAGGCGATATAGTGCTGTTAACAAAGGCACTCGCGAAGTAGCCGAACATTTTCAGTCAGCGATCTGTTCAGTTTGACTAGAGGACCCTGTCCACAACATTATGAAGCCAGCATCAGCTTGTTCAGTTCCTTGTTAACAAGTTGGGTCATCGTGGGGTCTGCTCCACACTCGAACCCAACCACCAGCTCTTACCAACTGAAGTCGGACTCATCTGACCGGGGCACGGTTGTCCAGTCGTCTAGCGTCCAACCTATATTGTCACGAATCCAAGAGAGGCGCTGCAGGCGATATAGTGCTGTTAACAATGGCACTCGCGAAGTAGCCGAACATTTTCAGTCAGCGATCTGTTCAGTTTGACTAGAGGACCCCGTCCACAACATTATGAAGCCAGCATCAGCTTGTTCAGTTCCTTGTTAACAAGTTGGGTCATCGTGGGGTCTGCTCCACACTCGAACCCAACCACCAGCTCTTACCAACTGAAGTCAGACTCATCTGATCGGGGCACGGTTGTCCAGTTGTCTAGCGTCCAACCTATATTGTCACGAATCCAAGAGAGGCGCTGCAGGCGATATAGTGCTGTTAATAAAGGCACTCGAGTAGGTCGTCTGCTGTCATAGCCCATTGACGCCAAATTTCGCCGCACAGTCCGAACGGATACATTCGTCGTATGTACGAAACTGAATTCTACATTTGCTTCACGCAGTGTTTCTTTTCTCTTAGTGAAACGCCCGCTAAACCCGCTGGGCAGAATAGATAATTAGCATTGTGGAAAGGGACAAATAAGGTTGGGGTCAGTTTCACCTTGTAATTTAATAACACCTTTAGAACCAAAGCGGTACATAGCCGGACCTTTACCGAATGCAGCTCTTTCACGGCTGAAGGTCTCCATAACAAGAAATCTTAACAAATCAACAAGATAAAAATTCAATTAAGACAGCAATAAAATAATAAAAAAAACATCACAGCAATGAGGATAGAACAAACATATGCAGGGTGCAATACTAAAGTCTGACGGCCAGAATTAAGTTTGAAAATATTACAATAGACTTTTGAAGGCAGACGGCCATAATGTTTAAAAACAAGAAATCTTAAAAATTAACAAAATTAAAAAAGGAAAATAAATTAAAAAATATCACGGCTAAGTGGAAAGCTCAAGGCAAAGCAGATAGAACAAACATATTCAAAGTGCAATACCAATGGCTGAAGGCTACAATTAAGTTTCAAAATTTTAAAATATATCTTTCAAAGGCAGAAGACAGCAATGTTTTTAGCTTGAAAGATAAATTAAAGAATTAATTTTGCAAATTTTTAAGAAAAAAGACAAATATGCATAAGCCTTAAATTTTAAGTAGCTGAAAACAGAAAATTAAGCACCGTTGGCACTCAGGAGCTCCAGGGAGGTCGGTCTTCCCTCGTTCACATAGGCGAGAAAGGTGGTGAGCCCAACTACACTTGATCCGTCGGAACCCAACCACTGGACAGCCACGGACCGACCTACACAATGACTTGCTTCCCATCAATCAGTACATGAGAACTCAAACAGAGAAGGTAAAACCGTGATCATCCACAATGGAGTATGTAGTAGCTGTCAAAATTACACACTATGTTGCACAGCGACAATAGGTGAGGAAAGGACGCTGCCTGAAATTACGTTAGTGGCCAGGGCAGGTAATCGGAACACTAACGGCCACTAGGCAGAAAATTCCGGTTCTACAATTGAATTTGAAACGCGGTAATATAGTTAACTTCAGCCAAAAGAACACTGCCTTAATTTACGTCAGTGCCCAGAGCAGGTAACCAGAACTCTAACGGCCACAAGGCAGAAAATTCCACTGGTGCATTCGAATTGTCGTCAACCAAAATAGTTAATTGCACCGCATGGCTGCTAAATCTCAGCAGTAGAAACACTCGGTGTTGCTCGCAGGAAAACTTCCCCAACAGCAAAACCACCGAAACGAACCACCACAACATGAATGGACGTGACTTTGGGAGTTGAAACCACTACTCGACTTTGACGTCCTGGGTCGGTGAACCACAAAGCTCGTAGCGATCCGACAGCTCCACACACGCTCTGGCACTGTGCAGGGGCTGCCAGCGGACCCAGCCAACTGCACCGCGCGGAGATAACTTCCCTTGTCCACAACAACCGGCCGACTTCCTCAGAATGCCGACAACATCTAAAATAGTCTCCAACTACACACAAAACATGGTCCACACTCGCACAAAGACCTGAACGATGCCCAACAGTAACTAAGCACACACGAAGACAAGTCGGGAGTCAATACACACACACACACACACACACACACACACACACACACACACAGCCAATTCATGAGCGATCGGGAGGCAAAAAGCGTCGTCCGGTAGGACGACCGACCGACGATCCACCAAGACAGTGGCTCGGTTCAAGTGTTGCGTGGCGGCAATGGTCGGGCGAGCCGTGTCGACGCAGACCTCACTGCTGCTCCAACACGACTGCACCAGTGCCGCATTGTAACTCCCCCACTGGCAGGTCCGGACTACGCTCCAGACGCGTTCCAACTTACTGGCAGACCAAAAGTCGCCACCCGAACTCCCTTACGACAGACAACGACCGGGAAGTAATAGCAGTCGACACTACGAGAAGGGATATATCGATACGGGCTGCTAGCGCCGGTCACGGTCAGGCAAGCAGCAGCTCAGTGACAGTAGTAATTTAAGTTAACGTAGTGAGGTAGAAGTACGTTAAAAACAGAGTGTAAAATACATTATGGCCACGCACGGCTGTGTTACCACTGACAACTTCACGCAAACATCGCTGCTCTTGGCCGTTATTGAAGGCCGTCGGCACTCTTGATTGACACTGTACATCTCGGATTTCGAATTCCTTAAGCATTTCCGAAACAAAGTGTCCAATGCGTCTAGCTCCAACTACCTTTCACCGTTCAAAGTCTGTTAATTCCCGTCGCACAGCCTTAGTCACGTCGAACACCTTTAAACGTGAACGACCAGAGTACCAATGACAGTTCAACCAGTCCACTGCCCTTTTATACATCGTGGTCGACATACTACCGCCGTCTATGTATTTACGTGAATATCGCTATCCCATTACTTTTGGCACCTCAGTGTGCTTTTTGCTATCGTCAAGCGTCTGCCAGAGCAATTCTTTCAGCATCTTAGTGACGCTCTCACATGCGCCAAGCAAGCCTGTAACAATTCGTAGTGCCCTTCTCTCTATACTTTCAATATCCACTGTTAGACCTATTTCGTACAGGTCCCATACAATTGAACAATATTCAGAATGGGCCGCACAAGTGTATTCGCCACCTATCTTCTTCGTAGTCTGATTGCATTTTCCTAGGATTCTACCAAAGAACCGAATTTTGACATCTGCTTTACCTATGACTGGGAGTATACAATCGTTCCGTTTAATATCGCCACAACGTACAACACGCAAGTACTTGGATGAGTTTACCAAGTCAAACTGTGACTTATTGACGTACTTTTTGTGGTATTGTCAGGTGCATAATTTTACATTTCTGAATTTTTTAAGCAAGTAGTCAATTTTCGCACACTTTACAGTCTTATCAAGATCTGACTGAATATTTGGGCAACAGTTTTTTCATATAATATGCTACTCCGTTATAAATAACTGGCCGGCGGGAGTAGCCGAGCGGTTCTGGGCGCTACAGTCTGCAACCGCGCGACCGCTTCGGTCGCAGGTTCGAATCCTGAATCGGACATGGATGTGTGTCATGTCCTTAGGTTAGTTAGGTTTAAGTAGTTCTAAGTTGTAGGGGACTGATGACCACAGAAGTTAAGTCCCATAGTCTCAGAGCCATATAAATAACGGCAACATTTGCGAAAGGTCAGAGGTTTCTATCAATACTGTACGCAAGGTCATTAATATACAGAACGAACAGCAAGTGTCCCAGCACATTCCCCTAGAACTCACCTGAAGTTACGTCTACATCGGGTCTAAGGCGCTGCAGTCATGGACTGTGCGGCTGATCCCGGCGGAGGTTCGAATCCTCCCTCGGGCATGGGTGTGTGTGTTTGTCCTTAGGATACTTTAGGTTAAGTAGTGTGTAAGCTTAGGGACTGATAACCTTAGCAGCTAAGTCCCATAAGATTTCACACACATTTGAACATTTTTGAACGTCTACATCCGTCTATGACCCTTCATCCAAAATAACATGCCGCACCCTTCCTACTAAGGAATCCTCAGTCCATTCACAAATTTACACTCATGCCCATAAATTAAGGATAATGATATATACATGGTGAAAGAACGCTCTGATGGGCGGTTTGCGGGTTTAAATGACCTCAGGGTTTGACCATGCGATCCATTTGACCTGTGGTCGTCGCACGGTGGCGCTGGCAGCAGACAACATACACGGAGGTGTGTTGGTGCATTTCAGAGTACGGTGAAGCGAGTAAGTTTGCAGACGTTTTCAGACGAGCTAATTGTGACTGTATGTTGAAAATGGCTCAAAGAACAGATATCGATGATGTTATGAGGGGTAGACTACTAGGGCGGCTGCAGGCTGGTCAAACACAGCAGGTTGTAGCAGGGGCCCTCCGTGTGCCACAAAGTGTGATCTTAAGATTATGGCAACGATTCCAGCAGACAGGAAACATGTCCAGGAGCTACAGTACGGGACGTCCACAGTGTACAACACCACACCAAGACCGATATCTCACCTCCAGTGCCCGCATAATGCCACGGAGTACTGCAGGTAGCAGGGACCTTATCGCAGCCACTGTAACATGTGTTTCCAGACACACAGTCTACAGACAACTGAAAAAACATGTTTTATTCACCCGGAGACCTGCTAGATGTATTCCACTGATCTCTGGTCACATGAGAGCCCGTCAAGCCTGGTGTTAAGACCACAGTACATGGTCATTCGAACAGTGGTCCCAGGTATGGTCTGAACAGTGATTCTCGCCTGCTTTTTCATCTGGCGTGAACCAGGAACCAGACACCAGCCCCTTAATGTTCTTGAAAGGAGCCAGTATGGAGGTCGTGGTCTGATGGTGAGGGGTGGGATTATGATTGGTGCACGTATGCCCCTGCATGTCTTTGACAGCGGAACTGTAACAGGTCAGGTGTATCGGGACGTCATTTTGCGCCAGTATGTCCGCCTTTCCAGGGGTCAGTGGGTCCCACCTTCCTCCTGATTGATGAAAACCCACGGCCCCACCGAGCTGCCATCGTGGAGGAGTACCTTGAAACAGAAGATATCAGGCGATTCGTCTGCCTGTTCTCCAGACCTAAAGTCCATCGAGCACCTCTGGGATGCTCTCGGTCGATGTATCGCTGCCCGTCTTCAAACCCCTACGGCACTTCAGGAGCTCCGACAGGCACTTGTGCAAAACTGGGAGGCTATACCCAACAGCTGCTCGACCACCTGATCCAGAGTATGCCAACCCTTTGTTCTGACTATTAACGTGTGCATGGTGATCATATCCCATATTGATGTACGGGTACAAGCGCAGGAAACAGTCACGTTTCGTAGCACGTGTGTTTCGGGACGGTTTTCTCAACTTACCGTGGACTTACAGATCTGTGTCGTGTGTGTTCCCTATGTCCCTATGGTATTAGCGCCAGTTTCGTGTAGTGCCACGTTGTGTGGCGCCACATTCTGCAATTATCCTTAATGTAAGAGCATGAGTGTAGATAGTTACGATCTTAATATCTATGATGGACGTATGTCTGATATTGAGTCAAATATTTTTCGGAAGTCCAGGTATATTGCTTCTACGTAACTTCGTTGATTCATGCTATCAGGATGAGGGGTGAGAAACCTTTATGTCTCCGAAATCGCTACTGGTTGGCATGGAGAAAACAATTCTATTCGAGATACCTATTTATATTTGAACGCAGAATATGCTTACTGGATGCTGATAGGTTTTTGCCTTTTAACTTGTTTGTTAGGCCAAGTTAGAGGTTTCCCCTTCTTCAATTTTTCTATTGTACATATTTCACTTTCGTATCGATGTGTGTCACAAATATTTAATTTTGTCGTTCATCTCGCTTTTGATAATGGAAGTGCACAGTCGGTTACCTGAAAAAAGGGCTACACTTGTGCACACACTACGCTCCGCCTAGCCGTCGTCTGGCCTCTGGCTGGCAGAACGCGTCGCTACCCAAGGGAGAGGCGGCGGGCCGCATTTGCCGGTCCAGAGATCCGCCTCACACACAATTTGCGCCTGTGTTCACTGCCGCCCGCCTTCCCCGTAGCTCCTGTTGTTTCCTTTTGCCATTTGTTTGCTCTCTTTCTCTCTCTCAGTCTCTCTCTCTCTCTCTCTCTCTCTCTCTCTCTCTCTCTCTGTCTCTGTCTCTGTCTCGTTCTGGCTATCTGCCCTTTCTCGCCTTCAGCCATGTCCCTCGCTTGTGCGCTACGCCAGGCGCTTTGGAAAACCTCACGTAGCGTGTTGCCCATTTTGCATGTAACGGCCCATTTCTCACTCCCTCACGACACAGCTTTAATTCGTGTAGGAATAGCAGTTTCTGTTTGTGCCTATTTTACGTAAGTGCTTCTCTCCTGATCATATGCGTTGATGGAACTGATATTAAGATAAAAATACTGTCACTGATATTGTACATACACTACTGGCCATTAAAATTGCTACACCACGAAGATGTCCTACGAACGCGAAAATTACCGTCAGGAAGAAGATGCTGTGATATGCAAATGATTAGCTTTTCAGAGCATTCACACAAGGTTGGCGCCGGTGACGACACCTACTATATGCTGCAATGAGGAAGGTTTCCGACAGATTTCTCATACACAAACAGTAGTTGACCGTCATTGCCTGGTGAAACGTGGTTGTGATGCGTACCATCACGTTTCCGACTTTGATAAAGGTCTGATTGTAGCCTATCGCGATTGCGGTTTGTCGTATAGCGACATTGGTGCTCGCGTTGATCGAGATTCAATGACTGTTAGCAGAATAGCCCATGCTGATAGTCCATGCTGATAGTCCACGCTGCGATTACCCTTGACGCTGCATCACAGACAGAAGCGCCTGTGATGGTGTACTCAACGACGAACCTGGGTGAACGAATGGCAAAACGTCATTTTTTTCGGATGAAACCAGGTTCTGCGTACAGCATCATGATGGTCGCATCCGTGTTTGGCGACATCGCGGTGAACGCACATTGGAAGCGTGTCGTCATCGCCATACTGGCGCATCACCCGGCGTGATGTATGGGGTGTCATTGATTACACATCTCAGTCACTTCTTATTCGCATTGACGACATTTTGAACAGTGGACGTTACATTTCAGATGTGTTACGACCTGTGGCTCTACGCTTCATTCGATCCCTGCGAAACCCTACATTTCAGCAGGATAATGCACGAACGCATGTTGCAGGTCCTGTACGGGCCTTTCTGGATACAGAAAATGTTCGACAGCTGCCCTGGAGAGCACGTTCTCCAGACCTCTCACCAACTGAAAACGTCTGGTCAATGGTGGCCGAGCAACTGGCTCGTCACAATACGCCAGTCACTACTCTTGATGAACTGTGGTATCGAGTTGAAGCTGCATGGGCAACTGTACCTGTACACGCCATCCAAGCTCTGTTTGACTCAATGCCCAGGCGTATCAAAGCCGTTATTGCGCCCAGAGGTGGTTGTTCTGGGTACTGATTTCTCAGGATCATTGCATCCAAATTGCGTGAAAATGTAATCACATGTCAGTTCTAGGATAATATAGTATTCCAATGAACACCCGTTTATTATCTGCATTTCTTCTTGGTGTAGTAATTTTAATGGCCAGTAATGTATATGAATCTTGTAGATAACCATGAATTATGTCACGTTCTGTCACGCTTTCGACAAATGGACTGTGGAGGCAGTGCTCGCTTGAGGCCCTAAGGCACTGTGACCACATTATGGTACCTGAGTGCACGTTAGGTGGTTACTGTGACCTCACATGAAGATGTAGCGTAAAGACAGTGGTGAAGTGGTGAAAAGCGCCATGCAATGAAAACTTCCGCATTGCCGAACGTAAAAAAGTATTGAAACGCAATATGTTAAACCTTGTTAAGAGACAATCATTTTGCACGTAGCCACGTCTTTCTAAATCATTCAGTTAATGGATAATCCGCACACAAAGACACAAATTCATCAGTTACAGAATTTTTGTTATAATCTGTGAACTACGTACGTTATAGTTATGGTTAGGCTATCTATGTGAACAGGAGATTAACTACTATCGGCAGAGTGTACGAGAACGTTGGTATCTGAAAGAAGATTTGAATAAAAACCCAGAAAAATCGTTAATTACTTCACTAACTAATTACTTGTACACGACATACAACATATGTGATACGAGTAAAGAGACACACGCACAGTGACAATAATAAAAATGCATGATCTGCTGCACCCTTGGTAATTTTATGTCTCATATTATTAAGTAACTATTTACATTTTCTTACTAAATCATAGGAATTAACAGTTTCAAAAACGAAAACTGTTTACGACTCCAAGTATTCATTTCACTGAGTAAAACAATTACTTCCGCTCATAGACTGCTTTCGTTTTTGCTTATTATCTGAATAGACTCTACCTTCAAGTTGACCATGTCACCCCTAATGATAATGAACAAATATCTATATACATAAACAAAACAAGAAGTGTACGGCACACGGTTCAAGACATATGACGTCAAAAACAATGAGATAACAATGAGATGACGTCAAAAACAGATTTATGCATCCACTGTTTGAGAATAAGAGCACTTTGCGACTGGCAACAAACTTCACATAATCTACAATCTCAAATCTTTACGAAAGTTTGTTATCGCTGACACACATCACGAAATGATAAAAGGAGAAAAAAGGTTTTTGCTTACTACATTTTCGCTGTAGATGCCGTAGAACTGCCACCTCAGATATGAAATTTTAATGTATTACATCGTTATTATGAACTCTATCCGCACCATATTTTGCCAACAATATCCACATATATCTCTGAATGCCTCAAAATGCCTCAAAATTAATATCACTATACGACACATCGTTCAGGAGATATGATGTCATAAACAATGAGACGTGTGAGAAAATACCATGTCAGGCATGACGTTTTGTGCTAGTATTTATTTACGACCACTGCTATTCGCAACACATTTCACAGACCTATTAAAAAAAGTACATAAAACAACGATCTTAATCTAGCGCAATTTTATGTCAAAATTTCAGATCAATCGGTCTGTAAATTTCAGAGATTTGCTATTACGAACAAACGAATAGAAAATGTGAATGTTCCTGATCGCATCCCAATTATTCCAACAGATATGCCATTCGAGTTCATATGCTTGCAGTCTCCGGTGCAATTCACATTTGCAAACAAGGCGCACAGACAACCACGACCTGTCTGTAGACTACACTTGGAAAATCCTTGCTTGCTCACCTGTCAGGAAGCCGTCTGATTTACTCGTGTATACATCAGACGGAGAAACCAAAAATATTTTACATTCAAAAGCACTTCAATAAGAAGATTATAAAACCAGACTTTTTTTTTCTTTCCGTGCCACTGCAACGCATGCCGGGTACAGCTAGTCATCAATAATAGTTCCCCGAACGAGAATTTCACTCTGCAGCGGAGTGTGCGCCGATATGAAACTTCCTAGTAGAATAAAACTGTGTGCCGGTCCGAGACTCGAACTCGGGACCTTTTCCCTTCGCGGGCAAGTGCTCTACCAACTGAGCTACCCAAGCACGACTCAGGCCCCGTCCTCACAGCTTTACTTCTGCCAGTACCTCGTCTCCTACCTTCCAAACTTTACAGAAGCTCTCCTGCCCGCGAAAGGCAAAGGTCCCGAGATCGAGTCTCGGTCCGGCACACAGTTTTAATCTGCCAGGAAGTTTAATATCAGCGCACACTCCGCTGCAGAGTGAAAAATCTCATTCTGGAAACATCCCCCAGGCTGTGGCTAAGCCATGTCTCTGCAGTATCCTTTCTTTCAGGAGTGCTAGTTCTGCAACGTTCGCAGGAGAGCTTCTGTAAAGTTTGAAGGTAGGAGACGAGGCACTGACAGAAGTAAAGCTGTGAGGACAGAGCATGAGTCATGTTTGGGTAGCTCAGTTGGTAGAGCACTTGCCCGCGAAAGGCAAACGTCCCAAGTTCGAGTCTCGGTCCGGCACGCAGTTTTAATCTGCCAGGAAGTTTCACATATAATAGATGTCTGATAAAAAAAAGTCCACCGTTGGAAAGATGGCTTGAAGACAAATTAAATTTGTCTGCCAAATGTAGAGACAGTTTTTATTTTTGCAGTATCTATTTAATTTCGCATCATAGTGAGTGTGATAATTATTCGTAAAAGTTTCTCCGACTCATTACGCTACACGCACCATTGATCAAAGCTGAAATCAGTGTAATTTTTCGCTTCGTTTTGCATGTCAGGATTGTACAACGCCCATTTGCTTAAATAACTGCGAAGTTTAGCTATACATTTCATTAAATAAAACTGTGATTGGGGTAGTAGACTGACTATGTAGGACAGACTGTGAGTCACCGCCTGGTCTTATTTCTTCGCAGCTCTGGTGAGTTGGCTGTCGTGACTGGTGCTATGTAGTGTAAAGTCGATGCTGGTCTTCGGGAGAGATATAATAACTTGTGAGCTCTTTCGTGAATTCTGATTAAGAACAAGATTAAAAGTTAGTAATGCATCGATAAGACACTCCATAATGCTCGTTCGGTTTTATAAATGATATATTAATTATATATTAATGATTTTATGTAACTACTGCTCTCCCAAGTCAGTCTCTTATGCAGCATTACTTACCGACGTCTTTACGTGGAAATGTTTTCAAGATCAAGATGCTTTCACTAGGCGTGCATCATTTCATACAGTCACTTCTTTCACTTTTTGTACACTGTACGCCATTAAAATTGCAACACGAGGGAGGACAGCAAATAACGAAAATTTAGGTACCAAACATAGTAACAAGAATGTGTGATCAAACTTGCAGACGATTTGGTGATGGACAAGGTGCGAAATTTATTACACGGAGCTGACATATGTGGCAGGAAAAAGGAATCTAACTTGTCTGCCGATCAAGTGGGACTGAGTTTGGATGACGGATACGGCTACATCGTTCAAAGCTGTTTCAAGTCTGTGCCCAAGTTCGTTACTGGTGATGGGAAACGAGTGGTGGTGTGCCAGTCTCTGAGAAACCCATGCCAACATGTTTTCAATGGAAGAGAGATCCCGAGGACATTATCCAGGCCAGCAGCCGAATTTGTGCTATCGGTCTTGTGTTATCTTGTTGAGAGATAATGTCAGTGAGACCTTGAAGGTAAGGCACAGCTAGCGGCCGTAGTAGTACATCATTTCTCATGTGAAGAACCTAGGTGGCTGTTCTACTACCTTTAGTTGAACAGAAACGATAACCATTTATTTTTCATGTACAAGGTATACTTAATATCAGTTTGAAGTTCATTGCATGATTCTTGATGACGTTGCAGTTTTAGAGTCCTGCTGGGTATTTGTCTGCTACCCATGGCCTCAAAAACCAGGTAAAATTTGCTGTAAAGTTCGGTTTTGACCAACATTGTTCGGAGATTTTCCGTGGTTGTTATCCAAATGTCGGAACTGGAACTCATGTCCTACATATCAGAAGGATCGAAAAGTAATGTCGTTCTATTAATTAAATTCAAACAGATAAATTCTTAACCAGTTTTAAGCAATGATGTAGTCACCCACGTTAACAATAACCATTTACAAACTAGTGTGCCGGACACATAAAAATCAATAGTCTTTTGAGCAAATATCATTTTGGACATCATTCAAAGTTTCCAACGTTTTCCCACTTATAAAGTGTTGCAGAGTTCGGAATAAATCGGAATTCAATATCTGGCAAGTATAAAGGGTGAAGCAGTGCCTCAACCCCAAATCATTAATTTTTTCCAGGTTTCATCTTCACAGTGCGGTCTTGCTTTATCGTGCTGGAGAATAACACGCTTTCTGTTGACAATTGCTAACATATTTTTTGTTGACAGCAACTAGGTACTTTTCCATTAATAATTCATTTACGCGATGAAATAGTTCGCAGTAAAGGACGGTATTTCAAAATGTATGACCCCGCAAATACTCCACCAAACACACAAATTCGCCTTTTTGCGGTGTAATCCTGGCTTAGCTGTGCGGCGTTGCGATTCATTTAGAAAACCGTTGTCTTTAGCGTTTTGAATTATCGTAGAGAACCTATTTTTCATCTTCAGTCAAAATCGATCAAAAACGCTTATGTATTGTGCCGCTGAATCAATAAGTTGCATGTGTGGATCGGTTAGCTCTATTTGTCTTTATCTGTCGGCTGCAAACTTTCCTGGCTGGCCAACCAAGGTTGGTTACGAGTGCCGCGCGAAGTGGCCGCGCATTAAGAAGCGCCATGTATCGCATCGCCCGGTCCCTCGCGCCTGTGGTTCGAGTCCTCCCTCGGGCATGTGTGTGTGTGTGTGTGTGTGTGTGTGTGTGTGTGTGTGTGTGTGTGTGTGTGTGTGTGTGTTATCGTTAGCGTAAGTTAGCTTATCTGTTATGAAACAGTTCCTTCATTGTCTGACACGGATTTTCCTCCACTTCCACCATTCACATGTCATTGCCTAAAGTTGTTGATCTTCCTGACCGATATAAGTCGGAAAGTTTAAAATTACCGGATTTGAACTCACAAACCCACCTTTGGCATTTATGAACGTTTAATGCACTTGAATAAATATGGAAAATAATTTTCGTGGCAGCTGTTGCGTTAATAAACTTGTGGAATTCAAAAGCGCATACAATTCTGGCTATTCACCTCCTCTAGTATTTGACTTCTTGGATAACCATAAACAGCAAAAAAATAGATTTAATTATTTACGACTAAAGAAGTCACTCCAACCTTAAAATGTCTTTGCCACAAGTTTTAAGTACACAGTGAGATGGTAATGGCAAACGAATATCGACCTGTGCAGAAACGACATTAATTTTCTGTCTCCCTAACATTTTCGGTTACACTACTGGCCATTAAAATTGCTATACCAAGAAGAAATGCAGATGATAAACGGGTATTCATTGGACAAATATATTATACTAGAACTGACATGTGATAACATTTTCACGCAATTTGGGTGCATAGATCCTGAGATATCAGTACCCAGAACAACCACCTGGCCGTAATAGTGGCCTTGATACGCCTGGGCATTGAGTCAAACAGAGCTTGGATGGTGTGTACAGGTACAGCTGCCCATGCAGCTTCAACACGATACCACAGTTCATCAAGAGTAGTGACTGGCGTATTATGAAAAGCCAGTTGCTCGGCCACCATTGACCAGACGTTTTTAATTGGTGAGAGATCTGGAGAATGTGCTGGCCAGGACAGCAGTCGAACATTTTCAGTATCCAGAAAGGCCCGTATCCCCCTGCAACATGCGGTCGTGCGTTATCCTGCTGAAATGTAGTCTTTCGCAGGGATCGAATGAAGCGTAGAGCCACGCGTCGTAACACATCTGCAATGTAAAGCCCACTGTTGCAAGTGCCGTCAATGCGAACAAGAAGTGACCGAGACGTGTAAGCAGCGGCACCCCATACAATCACGCCGGATGATACACCAGTATGGCGATGACGAATACACGCTTTCAATGTGCGTTCACCGCGATGTCGTCAAAGACGTATGCGACCATCACGATGCTGTAAACAGAACATCGGAAAAAATTACGTTTTGCCATTCGTGAACCCAGGTTTGTCGTTGAGTACACCATTGCAGGCGCTCCTGTCTGTGACGCAGCATCAAGGGTAACCGCAACCTTAGTCTCCGAGCTGATAGTCCATGCTGCTCCAAAGGTCGTCGCCGGCCAGTGTGAGCGAACGGTTCTAGGCGCCACAGTCTGGAACCGCGCTACCGCTACGGTCACAGATTCGAATCCTGCCTCGGGCATGAGTGTTTGTGATGTCCTTAGGTTATTTAGGTTTTAGTAGTTCTAAGTTCTTGGGGACTGATGACCTCGGACGTGAAGTCCCACAGTGCTCAGAGCTATTTTCTAAACGTCGTCGAAATGTTCGTGCAGATGGCTGTTGTCTTGAAAACGTCCCCATCTGTTGACCCAGGGATCGAGACCTGGCTGCACGATCCGTTACACCCATGCGGATAAGATGCCTGTCATCTCGACTGCTAGTGATACGACGCCGATGGTGTCCAGCACGGCCTTCCAAATTACCCTATTGAACCCACCGGTTCCATCATATCGTGCTAACAGTCATTGGATCTCGACCAACGCGAGCAGCAATGTCGCGATGCGATCAACCGCAATCTCGTTAGGCTACAATCCGACTTTTATAAAAGTCGGAAACGTGATGGTGCACATATCTCCTCCTTACAAGTGGCATCACAACAACGTTTCACCAGGCAGCGCCGGTCAACTGATGTTTGTGTATGAGAAATCGGTTGGAAACTTTCCTCATGTCAGCAAATTGTAGGTTCGCCCCCTCGCCAACCTTGTGTGATTGCCCTGAAAAACTAATGATTTGCATATCACGGCATCTTCTTCCTGTCGGTTAAATTTCGCGTCTGTAGCACATCACCTACGTGGTGTAGCAATTTTAATGTCTAGTAGCGTATTAAGCTGTAGTCCGACTTCCGATCACTTCAGGGGGACGGAGCGTTACCTCAACCGACGCACTCTAAATTTACGCTGGTCATCCAGAACATTACGACCATCGACCTAACATCCATATAAACTCCTCCAGGCGACAGGGCAGCACCATGTTACAAGGCCAGGAGTGTTATGGAGTGATTCGATGAAGACAATGGCGAGTTTCAATCGACGTGCTGGCACCCCAGCTTGCCAGATCTTAAGCCGATCAAACAAATCTGGGATGTGAATGAACGTGGTGTCAGACCTCATCATACCTCTCCCCGGAACTGAGGGGAATTAGGTGACCTGTGTGTGCAGACCAGTGACAACTCCCTCCAACGATCTACCAAGACCTCATTGCTACCAAGACACGACTCGTCGCCGCTGTAATCCGTGCAAAAGGGGAAATACCGGCTATTTGGCAGGTTTTCATAACGTTCTGGCTGATCATTGTATGTACGTGCTATTTTGCCTACCTTGGCTCTATATTGGATTTCAGACGTTACATCAGTAGCATATACATGTACAGTGCTGCCGAACGTCAGACTATGAACTGTGCTCATCTGGTGCTGGCAGTTAGAGTGACTTCAAAGGGTTCAATGAACAGCGGCGTCCCGCCGGCTCAAGGAAGCTCTTTACAGGACACAAGGAACCACGACACCAACGTGCTCACTGCAGCGCAGGTCAATGTGTGTGCTCTGGTTTTTAATTGCAACTTGGCCAGAGACAGGCTTATATTTGCCTAAAAGCCGGAACCCGTTATCATGACTAAAACATAAGAAAAACAATATTAAATTAAAAATTTAACAAAGTTTCACTTTCGCTTTATGTACATGTAACTGACGACTTCTATGATTTAGAGATACCTAAAAACTGGGGAACATTGTGGCTGAGGTGTTACTTTGTGACAAAGGCGCGCCCCAAATATTAATTTGTAAAACCAGAATTAAGATCAACGTTTAAGATGTACCTCTGCCACAGCGTGCCCTTGCATATTATCAACATCAGTGATTGAAGCTACAAGCATTTGCGCAACACTTGACCTAGCCACAAATCCATTTCGCTGCCATGTGTTTGTAGCTTTCCTGGAAAATTTCTGTTACTCCTGATAAGCCGGCCGCTGTGGCCGAGTGGTTCTTGTCGCTTCCGTTCGGAACAGCACATCTGCTACGGTCGCAGGTTCGAATCCTTCCTCAGGCATGGATGTATGTGATGTCCTTAGGTTAGTTAGGTTTAAGTAGTTCTAAGTCTAGGGGACTGATGACCTCAGATGTTATGTCCCATAGTGCTCAGAGCCATTTGAACTCCTGATAAATTTGACGAGGTGTCTACCTGACAGCAAGTTGATATAAGTAAGTTATATGGACAGCTCATTCTATATAATAGTTAAATTTTATAAAAAATTGCTTCAGCGAATCGAGAGTGGAAGAAGTTATTTCCATAGGTTTTATGGGAAACTTTGTGACAACAGACATATATGCAGAAACGAGTGTGCTAAATAAATTTGAAAAAAAGTCTCATTAACTAAATTACATCCATTTCTGAATGGTTTCATAAAAAAAGATAAAAACTCATCACGCATTACAACTGCGTTTGTACATATAACATAAAGTTGCTCAGAATATTTTACTGAATGTGTCATGACTGTTTTTTCGCATACCACTTGACTTCTAAGTGTCTAACATTGAGAACTAATTACATTGCTTACAGGATATTGGGTTAAATGTAAGTGTTGTGACCTGTTTTCCACATACAGTTTAAGTGAACAGATTCGCAAAAAAGTGCGTATAAGTTCTGATTAATTATCTCTATTAATGCAATTGACAATTTTTCAATCTTATTTTGTTTGAGTGAGGATAGGCCTATAATTATTTGCATTATAAAAAAATTAGCAAAATATCCCCCATCAAATTAGCAAACTTCGTGACAAATAACTTTCTGTATACGGGTAAAACAAGACTCAGTAAATTTCGCAGATTTGTAACAAATCTATAACTGTGTGTCATAATGAAACACGAGGACAACCCACCGTTGTGACATAAGTATTTAACTCCACGTTCCCTGTCCTAGACTTCACGTCACAATGTCGTCCTTATTTGCAGTGTAATCTCTTGACAATTTATATTCCGTAATTAGAGTACCTCATTGTGTAATTATAAAAATTTTATTTCTCTCAAAATTAAGGGATAAAGGTTATAAAATTCAATGTTTGTGTAAACGAAATGCCACAGTGCATATTTTTTGTATAAGGTTATGTTTCAAAAAGTGGTAAAACTGTCAGTCCCCCATTTTGATGGTAATTTAGAGCTAATATTGAATGTTGTGATCGAGAGTTGCTTGGTCTGAGCAGCACTGCCGCGCGGTGTAGCCGCGTGGTCAGGGGCGCCTTGCCACGGTACGCGCGGCTTCCCCCGTCGGAGGTTCGAGTCCTCCCTCGGGCGTGGCTGTGTGTGTTGTCCTTAGCGTAAGTTAGCTTAAGTTAGATTAAGAGGTGTGTAAGTCTAGGGACTGATGACCTCAGCAGTGTGGGCCCATAGGACCTTACCACAAATTTACACATTTTCTGAGCAGCACTGCCGCCTATCCTCCCCCTAACAGCACAGGCTGCACGGGACAACATACCCGCCAGGCGGAGCGAGACTAGCAATTCGAGCGACCTGCTACACTGGACGACAGTTTAACCCATTGACTGCTATCTGGACGTATGCGTTCCACCGTAGGTTATCAGAGGACCAAGTGGAATTTGTTGCACGCTCTGCTTCGTATAACTGTTCCACTGGTAAAGGGAAGCCTACTAATGGTTTGCCGAATTCTTGTAATTACAGATTGCACCTATAGGTTTTGCTACCCTCAATTTTCATTCCTAACTCTTGTCTCATCGTCAGATCGAATTAGTTTGCACCTGCAGACAGGCAACGCTATTACCAGATTAACTAAACGGGCTTTCCTGGACACGGCTGAAACCCACGAACTGACGCTTGCCGCATCACAGATGACGCCCATATGGAGAACCTGTAGAGTGAGTTACAAACCCGGAGAGATGCTTTGTCCACTGGTGTGTGTCAGCTTTCAGTATGTGTTGTAGCACTTGCGCAGTCGTCTTCTGAAAACCTGGAGACACGTATAATCTTGTGCGTCTTACTGCCACCCCTCCCCCCTTGGAAAACGAAACGGCACGAAATATCGTTTGATATTGTTACTTATGGCTAAGACATTCATTAAAATAGCCATACATTAATGTTCTTGAAGTAAAATTGGTAGTCGAAGCATTAGCAGGATTCAATGTGCACAGATTCATATAACAGCGCAAATCAAGCTTCATGCAGCGTTTCGCGGCTTAATTGCAGCTCACGTACTGAGGAGCGTCCATCTGTTAGCCGGCAGAGTTGTCATGAAGCAAGGCGACGAATCTGAAGGAATATCAGTTTCCTAGCGACAACGCACGACGTCACCATGGAGAGATAGATGTATTCACCGATTTGGAAGACTGGCACCGGCCAGGACTATTTGTACAATGATTACATGCAAATTGAGTATACTTGTCACTCGGTAAATTAGTGTTTTGGGCATACACATTTGCAGATATCCAATAGCTGTAATATTTAGTGTTTTCGGGCCTGATATTGGTTGTTGAGAGTAGTGCCCGTGCTAGCACAGACATGTCAGCGACACCTTGTAGGCTCTTCTCAATGAATGGAAGTCTCAATAGTTACATCAGTTGTGACGGAGTGAAGTTACAATACTGAGAACCAACAACAATCTGAAACCTCATTCAGTACTGTTCGTGGACAATGAGGGTAATAATACCTTTGCTTTCTCTGACAAAATAACTACGTTATGGTAAACCTCAAAGTTTGTATTTCTGCTGTCTGAACTTTAATTCCTACTCCAAGTTTTTCTCTTGTTTTCTATACTGCTAGCTCAAAGCACAGATTGAATTACATGGCAATAGACTGCAATCCTGTCTTACTCCCTTCTCAATCACCGCTTCCCTTTCATACCCAACAACTTTTATAACTGCCATACGACTTCTATACAAGTCGTAAATAGTCTTTCGCTCCGTGAATTTTTCCCTTGCTACCTTCAGATTTTCACGAGAGAGTATTTCAGTCAGCATTATCAAAAACTTTTTCTAAGTGTACAAATGCTGTAAATGTAGGTCTGATTCTCCTTAACCTATCTCTTAAGATAAGTCGTAGGATCAGCATTGCCTCACACGTTCTTACATTTCTCGGAATCGAAACTGATCTTTCCTGTTGACATATGAAACTGATATTTCGGTAATATTCACACCTGTCAGAACCTGCTTCTCTTGGAACTGGAATTATTATATTCTTCTTAAAGTCTCATGGTATTTCTCCTGTCTCATATATCCGGCACACTGAATGGAAGAGATTTGTCTCCCAGGGCTATAAGTAGTTCTGACAGAGTGTCACCTACTCCTGGGGTTTTGTTTATCTTCATCTACGTCCTCTTCCCTTACTATAATGCTGCTTTCAAGTTAATTCCCCTTGTACAGACTTGTGACATACTCGTTCGACCTATCAGCTTTTCGTTCTTTGCTTAGAGCTTTCCATCTGAGCTCTTGATATCCATACAACAGCTTCTATTTTTTCAAAGGCCTATTTAATTTTCCTATAGGCCGTATCTATCTTTCCCCTAGTGAAATATGCTTGTAAATATTCACATTTGTCCTCTAGCTACTCTTGCTTAGCCATTCTGCACTTCCTGCCAGTCTCATTTTTAGAGGCGTTTGTATTCCCTTTCACCTGCTTCGCTTTCTGCATGTTCATATTTTTTCCTTTCGTCAACTAAATTCAGTATCTCCTGCGTTATCCAAGGATTTCTACTACGCTTTGTCTTTTCACCTATTTAATCCTCTGTTGCTCCCACTACTTTATTTTACAAAGCTATTCATTCGTCTTCAGCTTTATTCATTCCTTTGGATCTGGTCACTCGTTGCTTAATGTTCCCTCTGAATCTCTAAAAAAAAAACGTTTAGTTCTCAAACCATCCAGGTCCTATCTGCTTACTTTACTACATTTTCGCAATTTCTTTAGTTTTAATCTACAGTACATAACCAATAAATTGTGTTCAAAGTCCACATCTGCCCCTGGAAGTGTTTTACGATTTAACATCTGGTTCCGAAATCTCTGTTTTACCATTACATAATCAATCTGAAACCTTTTGGTGTCTCCAGGTCTCCTCACGTCTACAACCTTCTTACACGATTCTTAAACCAAGAGTTAGTGATGATTAAATTATACTCTGTGCAAAAAATTCTACTAGGTAGCTTCCTCTTTCATTAGCCTCCATCAGTCCACATTCACACACAGTTTTTTTTCCTGCCCTTCCTTTTCCTACTGTTGAATTCCAGTCCCACTTCACAATTAACTTTTCGCGTCCCTTAAGTACCTAAATAATTTCTTTCATCCCATCATACATTTCTTCAATCTCTTCATCATCTGCAGAGCTAGTTTGCATATAAACTTGTCCTACTGCGTTGGGTGTTGGCTTTGTATCTCCGTTATGATAATGCGTATCGCATTGTATATACAGTCGTATATTATATTGCAATACACCTGGTTAAGTCCATAACCATTTCATCGGTACCTTTTGATGTGATGACACAAGAGACCGTATACGAACTTAACTACTGCTATAGCTATTTCGCATCGATTTCAAGTTCTACAGAGTGTTTCCGTAAAAGAATGCAAAAATTTAACAGGACGTAGAGGATGCTCCACTGAACAGTTTAAGCCAGGGAACCTAGGGCCGGAGAACCCAGCTTAAGGAGATAATAGGAATAAAATCGCATTACTGTGATTTTTTTGTTACATTAGTTAACTGCAAATATCATAATTGACACAATGTACGTACCATTTGCAGTGCATCTTACAAAATGTGCTGAAACTGTCGGCCATCAACGTCAGTGCAAGTGTGACATCGGAGAACAAAATTCTGACGCACGCTGACAAATATCCCTGATGTGTTTCGAATCACATCACAAGCAGCTACAATTCTGACAACTAATTCCGTCTCCGTGTCCACTGGTGTCCCATACACGAGTGGCTTTAGATATGTCCATTGGAAATAATCAAGGGTATTCAGGTCAGATGACCTAGCACGCCATGGAATAGGACCTGCCCTTCTAATCCAACTATCGGGAAATACTGTAGCGGTTCTGCTTCGTCGTATTGTGCTGTAGTCTCTCAATAGCGTTGAGTAATGAATGGGTCAGTCATTTACTCATAGCACATTCCATCATGGGACAATGTAAACACGATACAACAAAGCCACCTTATGGACAAGTAAAGTAAACAAATCCTGCATTATGATTTCCTGGTAATCAGGCTTGTCCTTCATCTTACCTTGCAGGAAATAAAGAATGTACATGTAAAAAACGGCACAGTATGATTTATGATGACACATTATATCGTCTGCAAAAAGCACCAACTCCACTTGATTGTTAAGTGGAAAGTGATTCACATACATAACGAACAAGAGTGGGCACAAAATGGAACCCTTTGGGATCTTCTTTGTGATTTCTCTCCAGTCAATAAAATTTTCTACCTTTCTATAATCATCTGAATTTTTCAGTAACACTTTATGCATTCTGTTTGTTAAGTATGATTCAAATCAGTTGTGCGTGAGGCCATCAATTTTATAAAATCTGATTTTCTAATCAGATAAGTATATCTGCACAATTAAATGCCTTGGACACAGCACAACAAATACCAAATGGTGATAATTAATTATTTAAAGCTTGTGATATATGGAGAGGGAATGAGTAAACAGCATTCTCCGTTGAGTAACCCTTCTGAAATACATACTGTAATATGGCAAGTAAACTGTTTCTACTTAAGTGTGAGACTACTCTTAAGAACATTTCTTTTTCGAATTTTGTGTAAAAGACGTCAGTAAGGAAACTTGACAATAATTGTTTAAGTTCTTCTTGTCAGTTTTCTTATTAACAGGCTTAATAATTCCATACCTTTACTTCTCTAGAAAAATTCCTTATGTCAATGAAGTATTACGTGTATTAGCAAAGATTTAACTTGTTAAGTTATAACAGCTTTGCAAAATTCTGTTTCAAATTCCATCAGTACCGTATCATCCTTTGTTTCTTAGAATTTTTATAATTTAGTAATTTCACTGAAAGATGTTAGTGCTAGTTCTAGATGCTTACTGTTTTTTGGAAAGACATTTTTAGAATATTCTCTTACCACTTGAAACGAACCATTCACTCTTACTCTTTGGTACTATATTTAGAAAGTGATTTTTAAAAGTAACAGAAACTTGTGCTGGCCAAGGCAACATGCCGACACACTTTTTTTAAAATGGCTCTGAGCACTATAGGATTTCACATCTCAGGTCATCTGTGGTGTCACTGCCAGACACGACACTTTCTAGGTGGTAGCCTTTAAATCGGCCGCGGTCCGTTAGTATAGGTCGGACCCGCATGACGCCACTATCAGTGATTGCAGACCGAGCGCCGCCACACGGCAGGTCTAGTTTAGAGAGACTCCCTAGCACTCGCCCATTTGTACAGCCGAATTTGTTAGCTGTGATTCACTGCCTACATACGCCCTCATTTGCAGAGACGACAGTTTAGCATAGCATTCAGCTACGTCATTTGCTACGACCTTGCAAGGCGCCATATTCAGTTACTATAATTACTATCTTCAAGAATGTATTCTGAACAGATAATATTGTGAATCATGTACCGTTAAGAGCGACGTTCATCATTAATGGATTAAAGTTAAGTATCAAACTAGTTCCGTCCGCTTTCTGAATTCTGATTCCTTGTCATGTTCCAGACATCACGTCAGTATAGTCCTTCCCTCGTCACGCCAGCCTGCGTGAGCTAAAACGCGTGCACTTCCACCTCCCCTCGTAACACGGTGTTGGCTCTTCTGCCAACACAACATCATCAGTCCCCTAGAACTTAGAACTACTTAAACCTAACTAACCTAAGGACATCACACACATCCATGCCCGAGGCAGGATTCGAACCTGCGACCATAGCGGTCACGCGGTTCCACACTGAAGCGCCTAGAACCGCACGGCCACACCGGCCGGCGCCGACACTCTGTAAAGCATGTTAAGTTACAACAGTGGTACACGTAGGTGAGCTCTATCCTGTTGGAAAAATACCCTGGAATGCTGTTCTTGAATCGGAGCACAACAGGTCAAATCACCAGACTGACGTACAGTTTTGCAGTCAGGGTGCGTGGGATAACCGCGAGAGGGCTCCAGCTGCCATACGAAATTGCGTCCCACACCATAACTCCAGGTGGAGATCCAGTGTGCTCATCACACAGACAGGTTTGTTGCAGATTCTGAACTGGTTCCTTCTAACCAAATCACTGGCATCGAGGCAGAAGCAGCTTTCATCAGGAAACCCAATGGATCTCCACCGAGCTCTCCAATCACCTCTCGCTTGACATCTCTGAGGTTCAAAATAGTGGTGGTTTGAAGCGAGAGGAAAGCACTCTGCAGGATGTCTGGCTCGGAGCTGTCCTTGAAGTAATGTCACTGTTGTGCCAACTGCTGTTCAAATTGATGCTGCAAATGCAGTACGATGCGCGAGAGCCATACGCCGAACACGATGGTCTTCCCTCTCAGTAGTTTTCATATTAGCATGCGAAGGCCAGCATTCTTGCGACCGTAGATTCCCGTGGCCACCGGTGCCATCAGCCATGTACAGTGGTTACATTCCTGCCTAGCATATCTGTAATATTGCACGAGGAACACCCTTCTTCTCGCACCCCGATTAGACGACCTCTTTGTGGCCTTAAAGGCATCCTTGATTAACATCGCCTAACGAACAAGAGCAGTGGCGTTTACGTAGCGTAGTCAGTGCTAACATACAAGCAACACTGCGTGAAATAACCACAAAAATCAAAGTGGGACGTATAAAGAACATATCCGCTGGGACAGTGCGGTGAAATTCGGCGGTAATAAGCTTTGGCATCAGACGACCGACGCGAGTGCTGTAAGTAGGCTGTTTAGGTTTTCTTATTGGTAACACCGCTTAGCGCTCGGTATGAAAAATCACTGGCTGTTCTGTGCGCTGTCTGTGTTTAGTTTGCATTGTTGTCTGACATTGTAGTGTTGGGCAGCCGCAGCTGAATGCTAACAGCGGGTAGCGTTGCGCAGTTGGAGGTGAGCTGCCACCAGTGGTGGACGTGGGGAGAGAGATGGCGGAGTTTTGAAATTTGTAAGAATTGGTGTCATGAACTGCTATATATATTATGACTAGTGAGGTAAATACATTGTTTGTTCTCTATTAAAATCTTTCATTTGCTAACTGTGCCTATCAGTAGTTAGTGCCTTCCGTAGTTTGAATCTTTTATTTAGCTGGCAGTAGTGGCGCTCGCTGTATTGCAGTAGCTTGAGTAACGAAGATTTTTGTGAGGTAAGTGATTTTTGGAATGTATAGGTTAATGTTAGTCAGGGCCACTCTTTTGTAGGGATTTTTGAAAGTCAGATTGCGTTGCGCTAAAAAACTATTGTGTATCAGTTTAAGCACAGTCGTGTAAAATTGTTCAAAGAGGACGTTTCACATAGACCAGTCTTATAAAATTGTTCTAAGGGGACGTTTCAGTGCCTTTACTAACAGCACATCGCCTGCAGCGCCTCTCCTGAGCTCGTGACTACCTGTATGTCGCTTGGACCCTAGAGGACTGGAAAACCGTGGCCAGGTCAGATGAGTCCTGACGTCACTTGGCAAGAACTGATGGTAGCGTTAGAGTGCAGAGCAGACCACACGAATCCTTAGACCCAAGTCATAACAAGACACTCCAAGTTGGTGTGGGCTGTATTTACATCGAATGGATTGGGTCTTATCGTCTAACTGAAACGATCATTGACTGGAAAAATTTATATTCGGCTGCTTGGAGATCATTTATAGTCATTCATGGACTTCACGTTCCCAAATAACGATGAATTTTTTATGGATGAGAATGCGCTTTGCCACCAGGTCACAGTTACTCGGGTTTAATTTTAAGAACGTTCTGGACAACTCGAGCGAATAATTTTTTCACCCATATCACCGTACATGAGTCCTGTCGCACATTTATGGGACATAATCGAGACATCAGTCTGTGCACAAAATCCTTCATTGGCAACACTTTCGAATTTATGGACGGCCTTACAGGCACTATGGCTCGTTATTTCTGCAGGGGACTTCCAACGATCTGTTGGGTCCATGGCACGTTCAGTTGCTGCACTAATTCTATAGCAGGTTCGACAATATTTTGGGAGGTATCCCATGACTTTTGTTACTTCACTGTACTTACCAGGTGGTTGTGTGGAGTTGGCATTATTCTGCTGCAATATGCCATTTCGTACCTTGATCATGAAGGGTATAACAACAGAGTTTATCATTCTTGCCACGTACTGACGAGAGTTCAGTTTCTCTTCTACAGTTACCAGATCGGCCCTGGTGTCACAGCCAATAGTTACCCACTCTATGATCCCACATGTTGAAGGGGTGTGGCTCTCCACTATCGCTGCATCGGGTTAACTTTCATCATGTCGTGTACGAACACGTTGGCATCGAATTGACAGCCACAAACAGAAACAAGACTCATCACTTATACTATAGAATGCTCGCATAATGAAGAAATTTTAATCAACATATCCCACAGACAAGGAAATATTGGAGTACATTTTGTAGCGTTAGATCAAAGAGTTCATCGTGTAAAACCTTTCATTTCTGTCATTGTAGCTAGCTCAAACATACACATTAACCTGCACTACTCAGGTTCTGTATACCGTTGTATTTCCACTGTTGAACATATCGTGAGGCATCGGTTGATTCGATAGAACGCCAGCTCAGACTAACCAACAGCGCAATAATGGCTTACGAAAGAATTGATTTAATTTACAATACTCGTGTACCGACAACATAGCGATTTATAACTTCTCACAGAAAAATCTTGCAGGAAACGCCTCTAATCCTTCACGATGGAATTGGTATCGTGTTTTCATGATATTTCGCCTTTGTTTAAGATACAAAGATGCGGTAGACCACAGTTTTGTAGTGTACATCCTTCGGAAGTTAAAACAAGAATGTTATAGTTGGGAGCTCACAACAAGCATGATAAAAGAGGAATATCTGCTGATGTTTGGCGACAATAATGTAGGTGATAACTAGTTTGCAGCCAGTAAGGTCAAGGGATGTAAGTCTTAAAAAACACGGTGTTATGATATCATCAAACGGAGAAACTAAAGGCGACATAAATAATAAAATAGGACAGGGCTAAACGGCCGTACGACAAGTGAACTCTGTCATTTGGAATAAAAAATAACAAAAAGGACCAAACAGTTGACACGAGGGAAAATCGGAAAGTAACGAGTAATAATTTCCTTACCAAAAAGTTTAATAGGTAACAAAACAATAAAGACACGAATAAACTTGCACCTTTTACCTGCTTTTCTATATAGCCACTAACGTTCTCAGCACATTTCTCCAGTGGTGATACCAATTTCCATATTCCCTATACGTAGAAGTCCGTTTGATTGAGTGTAGCCATCTGTGCACTGTGGATTACACTTACGGATCTGTCGCAAAGCGTTGGCCGACCAGGAATTATTCCATAGAACCGACCAGATGAAAGTCCAACGGCGCAAGGTGCGGTTTGTATGGAGCATGCTGGAGCACTTCACACCCAAATTTGGCGATTTTCTCACGAACAGTAACAGCAACATGGGTGTGAGTATCGTCGTGAGGAAGTTTGACACCGTCAACATTAATGCTGTGGTATTTGTCCCAAGTGCGTGACGCAGCTTCAAAGTTTTAATGTAGGCTGCTGCATTCAGCGAAGTCCACCAGTAACACAATGTGCATATCCCAGAGCACTTTCATAAGCACTTTCCTAGGATACTGAGTCAGTTTGAATATTTTTCGAACTGGGGAAACAGCATGTTTCCACTCCATAGAGGCCTGCTTGGCTTCTGTGGTGTCACCGCCCGACACCACACTTGCTAGGTGGTAGCCTTTAAATCGGCCGCGGTCCGGTAGTATTCGACGAACCCGCGTGTCGCCACTATCAATGATTGCAGACCGAGCGCCGCCACACGGAAGGTCTAGAGAGACTTCCTAGCACTCGCCCCAGTTGTACAGCCGACTTTGCTAGCGATGGTTCACTGACAAAATACGCTCTCATTTGCCGAGACGATAGTTAGCGTAGCCTTCAGCTGCGTCAACTGCTACGACCTAGCAAGGCGCCATTATCAGTCAAGACCGACGTTCGTGATTAATGGATTAAAGTTAAGTATTCCACCAGCTACGTCCGTTGTTTCTAAATTATAATTTCCTTGTCCTGTTCCAGACCTCGCGCTAGCCTGCGTGAGCTAAATCGCGTGCCTTTCGGCCTCCTATAGTAACACGGTGTTGGCTCTCCTGCCAACCACAACAGTTTCAAGCGCGTAGTGGTACTCTCACGACTAATCAACAGACGGTTATGCCCTTCTGCGGCATAATGTGTTAAGTGGTCCAAGTTTGTCCCCATTCGATGACCCTTGTGGCTGTCAGCTTCTTAGTCACAAAGCGAGCACTAACTTCGCGATATTTCAAGGCGTCATGAACAATATCGTACACGTTATCATAGGAAATGTTGAAGTGCTGAGATAAGATTTGCAGTTGCACACTCCGGTCGTTCGAAATTGTTGCCTCCAGCATTCTTCGCGAGTTGCAGCTGTTACTAGCCGCCTGGAGCGTGGCGAATCACCAACGGTCACATGGTCTTTTTGAAAGAATGCACACCACCTTAAGACATTGCTATGGTCCATACACGCCACGCATGTCCCTGTAAATGTCACATGGTTTATGCCCTTTGGTGCACAAATAACGAACTACACTTCGCTGCTCTTCACAAGTTGACGACAGTAACATACGCGAAATATTTTCTCTTAGCTCAGGCTTCTCTCGCTAGAGCTGCACGTGAAACAAAATACCCCTGTAGCGCAAAATTCAAATTAAATCATCATGAAATTTCAACATTTCGTTTGCAATACCAGGGGAGAAAAATTATTGTGCGTAACTTTCCAATAAATTGAAAAATGTTATGAGTTCTGTGTCCCTGCCTATATTTGTATCCTAGATTGTAAAAAGGCTTTTGATTTTGTCATGTGGGACACGTTGTGGCATGAACTCAACGAGTCTGAGGTTCCAAAACACCTGGTATCCTTACTAAAAGGCCTTTATAATAGCCACACTGCAACCATAAAAGTAGATGGTGAATTCTCGGAATTTCTCGATGTGACAAATGGCGTCAGACAAGGTTGCATACTGTCACATCAACTCTACAGTATCCATGCAGAGTGCGTAATCAGGAAAGCGCTGGATGGCTGGGGCGGTGGGATTTCAATTGGCGGTAGGAAAATCAACAATTTACGCTTCGCAGATGATACTACACTCATAGCAGGAAGTGAAGAAAACTTGGTAATCTGTTCTCAAGAGTGAAAAATATTAGTCTAAATTTTGGCCTAGAGATAGACATGAAAAAAAAATTGTTATAAATCGCCAAGGCATCGATCAAAACCAACTTACAGGATACTTAAGGAATCTGGAGATAGTGAGTGATTATGTATATCTAGTCTCCCTGATCAATTGCAAAGGAAAGTGTTATAAAGAGATAAGACGACGGCTCATTCTTGGACGAGCCGCAATGGTCAAACTCACTAAGATATGGCAGAATCGGGCAATATCCAAGACAACGAAGATGCGCTTGGTAGAAGCACTGGTGTTTCCTGTATTCTTATACGGAAGCGAGACCTGGACCGTGAAAGGTAGTGATAAGAACCGCACTGGTGCCCTCCAGATATGGTGTTGGCGAAGGATGCTACAAGTGCCGGGGACACAAAAAAGAACAAATGTTTCAGTAATAGAAGAAATTTACAAAAATATTATATTCTCGTGTCAGGCAAAGTTACCTTCAGTTCCTTGGGCACATCTTCAGAAGGAAAGGGATAATTTAGAGAAGACCATCCTGCAGGGAAAAACTGAGGACAGAAGACCTCGTGGGACAACACCATACACAAGGTTGGATCAAGCGAAGAATATTACCAGCCTGCCGCTTCACGTCATATTAAGAAAGGCAGAAGATCTGTCTGAAGTTTCAACTACACGACTGGCCATTAAAATCGCTACACGACGGAGAAAATCCCCCACCCAGCCAGGAATCGAACCTGGGCCGTAGGACGGTAATCCGTCACGCTGATCACTCAGCTGTCGGGGCAGACTCCGTCTGGATCAGTCAGTGACTTTCAAGTAAAAGGTCGTCCCCAGCAGCGGAATTACATAACGTATGTGCGCAGGAAAGACGACACGTGAATGAATGGGCCGTGCTCTGAGAGCCAAAGGGTTTAAGGCGACCGCTCGTGTGGGGTGGGAAATCCGGGTTCGAGTCCCGATTTAGCAAAAATTCACTGTCGTCATTCCACTATACAACTGATAGTTGTTCGTATTCGTAACTGCGAAATCATTTCATATATATCATAACGGAACTAGTTGTCGTAGCGCCTATTCCTTTGCAAATGAATGCACGTCCCAAGGCACATTGTAGACACTGTCATATGGTAGACACAAGTTGCTTGCACTACATCTGCTTTTGGAGGCGAAGTTACGGCATCTCGAAATTGGGCCGTGTACAAGATAACAACATACGGGAGACTATGGGTCGGTAAATCAGTAACTGACACTAAAGGTGAAACGTGTAAAACCGGATGGACATCTTGAAAGGATGGTCGAAGAACGTGCTGAAGTGAGCCCCCTGCCGGACGGGGTGACCGAGCGGTTCTTGGCGCTACAGTCAGGAACTGCGCGACCGCTGCGATTGCAGGTTCGAATCCTGCCTCGGGCATGGATGTGTGTGATGTCCTTAGGCTATTTAGGTTTCAGTAGTTCTAAGTTTTGGGGGACTGATGACCTCGGAAGTAGTCCCATAGTGCTCAGAGCCATTTTGAAGTGAGCCCCAGCCGTTGAGTGAAAGAGTAGGCAACATAGTAAAAAGTTGGGGTCGGGATGTCCGGGACGCGATGGAAGCCAGACGACTACAAGAAGAAGACTCCTACGGTCGAGGGAAGTGTAATACAAGAAGCTAGAAGCAGCAAGAGACATGGAATACTCATAACACGGGGATAATGATAATGATTTTGATGATGATGATAATGTTGACGAAGATGCATCTTACGTTTCAGTGCAGTTCCACGCTGTTAACTGATTTTAATTTTGCTCGTAGATCCTGTGTTGCTGTACAGCGTGATACCATTGTACTCAACATTGCTTGCACGAGTGCTCTGCGATTTGTTACGTATCTTCATCTTCTTCCCTTGAGCATAATTAAATGGAGTATGTCCTCATATGTGGTGCGGCATCAACAACTGTAACACTATTAAATTAAACAGGATTAGCTCCTATAGAATGAAAGTCAAGGAAATCTGTCCTTGAGCGTTGTGCTTATACTGAAAGAAACTGCACCGTCATGAAGGTAATCACGCGTGTGTGAAGCGTCATCAGCTGTGAATGGCTGCGAGAGACCGAAGCTGTCAGCAGTCACGCATCTCGAGAGCTGCGTAAGCAACTGCGAAGTGTCTTTGCTTTCACTTTTTATAATGCTTCTCTTTTTGACTCCGGCAACAGCGGACAGTCAATCTCGCCACTGGAAGAATATTTCAAACGTAAAACTTAACTATGGAAGATCCTTAGCGCCCTCACCCACTACTACAAGGCTACATAAACATACAAAAGTCACGGGATACCAATCACATATCATCTCGGACCTCCTTTTTTTCTCGTCTTAGTGTAGTAACTCCACCTGCCATGGACTCGTTAAAAGTTCTCTGCAGAAATACTGAGCCACACTGCCTCTGTAGCCGTCCATAAGTGTTGTCGGTGCAGGATTTTGCGCACCAACTGACCTCTCGATAATGTCCCATAAATGTTCGATGGGATTCTGGTCGGCTATCTTGATGAGAAATTTGTTCGAATTGTCCAGAATGTTCTTCAGAACAGTCGCGAACGTTTGTGGCCCGGTGACACGGCGCGTTGTCGGCCGTAAAAATTCCATCCGTGAATGGCTGCGGATGGTAGCCGAACACAACCATTTCCAGTCAATGACCTGTTCTTGGACCAGAGGACCAGTCTATTCCATGTAAACACAGCCGACACCATTACGCAGCCATCACCAGCTTGTTAGGTCCATGGTTTCGTGGGGACTGCGCCACACTCTAACCCTACCATCAGCTCTTACCAAGTGAAATCGGGACTCATCTGACCAGGCCACGACTTCCAGTCGTCTTAAGTCCAAACGACATGCCTACGAGCCCAGAAGGCACTCTGCAGGCGGTGTCGTACTATTATCAGAGGCACTTGTGCCGGCCGTCTGCTGCCATAGCCCATTAACGACAAATTCCGCCTCACTGTCCCAACGGATACGTTCGTTGTGCGTACCACATTGATTTCTCCGATTATTTCACGCATTGTTGCTTGTCTGTTAGCACTGACAACTCTACGCAGACGCCGCTGTTCTTGGTCGTTAAGTGAAGGTCGTCGGCCACTACATTGTCCGTGGTGTGAGGTAATGCCTCAAATTTGGATTTTGGCACATTCTTGACTCTGTAGATCTCGGAATATTGAATTGCCTAACGATTTCCTACACATAATTTCCCATGCGTGTAACTCCATTTACCAATCCCTGTTCAAAGTCTGATAATTCCCGTGCTGCGCCTATAATCACTTCGGAAACCTTTTCACATGAATCACGTGAATAAAAATGACTGCTACGCCAACACACCGCCCTGTTACACTACCGCCATCTGTGCATATCATCATCCCATGACTTTTGCAACCTCAGTGTACGTGACACAAAGAGCTAACATTATTTTATAAAACTCTGTTTCACCCTCACAGTTCAGTCTAGCATTGCCACAAATTTTACTTTGATAAGAGATTTGGAACAGGCTGCAGTGAACCTCGCGAGGTCTATTGACAAGCTAGTTGGAAGAGGATTAGCCTCTACAAAGGTCGGAAGGACGATGTCACCACTGGAAGATGGTTCCGAATTGTTTCCAAGGTCTGATCTCCGAGTTTATTTGATTATTTTTGTGACAGAGGGACCTTTAAAACGGAATTACTCGGAAATCCTGCCTCTTATTACGTGCGTCAAGTAATTTCCACATGTACCAGTGGCTTCCTAGGTAACGCTTCCTAGGTCGGATTATGTAATCTTGTTAGGCAATCCTCATGTGACTCAGTAGCTGGAATAATTTAATGTCTTGTTTCGTGAAATCCTCACGTACTGTTCTTGTGTTTCTTCTGTTCGTTGCGTCAGGGACTGCATTTAGAGCGAAGTAAGTCACGACTTGTTATTGTCACTTAAAATGGAGGCGTGACAAAACAAGGGCATGAACATGTCTGTAAAAAGTGTGAGTTGAGAAGCGTTCTCCATAGCTAGAGGTGTTGCATATGTACTTGCATATTTGGCTTCTTTACACCGGTTATGCATATTTTAACTAACAACTAGTGACAATGCGTATTTTCGCTCTACGTTTACATTTTATTTATTTATTTATTGTTAATTTAGACGTGCGGTTTCTGGCTCGATCCGGTTTTGATGTCTCTCAGATTGACCGCAACCTAGAACTGTGTGTAATCGCTAACCGAGAGGCGATTATCTAGCGAAATCATTAGAGAAGAGGAACAGAAACAGACAGACTGAGGTAATGCTCTTGCGCCCTTGCTCCCGGTTAATCCTCTCCACTATCACATTGTACGCGTCGGTAACAATTAAATTAAACTACGCAAGCTTCTAGTCGCACGTCCATTGTTTCAGATTAGATTTCTGTTTATTTGTATATAGTTGAACGTATTTACGACGTGTAGTGTGTAACATACTGTCCGCCTTGCCGCCCGAAAAAAGAATTGTCGTTTCGTGGATAGGTTGCCATCCTCGAATACTTACATATGACGGAATTATTTTCTATTGTCGAGTTTGCGAGGAAAACGATTCGTAAAAAGAAAGTTTCAAATAGACCAGCATGTCAAGACAAGTCTTCAACTCTCAGGAATGAAGAAGAAAGGATCATATCAACAACATCTGACAACAGCAAGTTAAAGTAGCAGGGATTTGTACCAAAAAATTCGGTTTAGCGTGGATCTATATGAAACATTCATTGCAAGCAATATTACTCTTCACAAACTTAGAGACGCTATCCTCAGAGGCTTCCTGCGCAAATATTGCTTAAATCAAAATATACTAGTTGAATCAACATTGCGTAAAAGTTACATACCGACAATGTGCGTAAATCCTCTGGAAGAAATATGCAATGAACTCAGGACAGAATTATCTGGAGTTCAGTCATGAAACTGCAGACATTTGTACCCGTTACATTGCCAATTTAATTGTTGGCGCTTTAAAAGAAGAGCCTTCTTCTTCCTATTTAGTGACCTGCAAAGACCTTGAAGAAGTAAGTCATTCTACGATCGCCTGATTTGTGTATGGAAGTATTAGAAAAATATTTCCAGGATATTCTGCAGATGAAAGGGTGTTTGTGTTTATTTCAGATGCTGCTCCCCATATGATCAAAGCAGGAAAATCCCTCCTAGTATCTTATCCCAATTTAAATCATGTGATGTGCTTTGCTCATGGAGTACCTCGCCTTGCTGTAGAAGTACCTTCCACGTTTGTGGATGTAAATAAACTGATTTCATCCACAAAGAAAGTGTTTCTAAAGGCTCCTGCTCTCATCAAGATCTACAAAGAAAAACTACCAGACATTCCTTTACCTCCCGAACCAGTGGTAACTCGTTGGGGTGTGTGGGTCGAAGCTGTGTTACGATGGACGTTAAGGGTCGTTAGAGGGGTAATAAACGACTTCGATAGTGCAGAGGCTTTGGCAGTTCGCGAAGTGCAAGGATGCTTTTCAATGATTCCGGTATTAAAAAAGACATTGCTACGACTAGCACTCATTTTTCCCATATACCTGGATGTATTGAAAAGATTGAAACTCAAGGTTTGGCGTTAATGAACCAATTCACTTACTGAATAAAATTTTTATAGTAAAGGTATTTCCAAGAAAACTTTAAAAAAGTTAGAAAACATTTTAAACAATAACCCAAGGTTCGAATCCGTGTGCCAAATTGATAGTTTTATTAATTGAACAGGTAAACTTAAAAAAGTTTGAAAACATATTAAACAATAACCCAGGCTTTGGATCCTTGTGCCAAATTGATAGTTTTATTAATTGAATGGGTAGACTCTAACCAAAAACAATAAGTGCCAACATAGCACACAAATTGAAATAATGCCCAGTTACCTTAGTTGATGTAGAACGATCCTTTTTTGCATATAGAAATGTTTTGAATGATCGAAGACACAATCTTACTACTGAACGTTATGAACAATACTTGGTCGTTTATGTTTCTAGTAGTAGAACAATCTAAAATAAATTGTAAATGATGATTTGGTCCAATAGTAGCAATTAGAAGTTAATGCTGTTCTAAAAAGTTCGTGACTGTTGTTTTTTAAATAAAATATTGCGGTGTTTTTGAGTGTACCTCTCTGCGTGCGATATATCTCGAAGTTGATCCTGTACATACCGGCTGTTTCACTGCGACTCACTCCCATCGCATCCGCTTGTTACCGATAACAGTAGCGAAGAAGGAACAATTCTTGAAACTCCGTATGCGTCCCATTTTTGCAAATTTTTAGAAAATAGTTCCAGAAAGGCCTCCTCCTAACCTCTACCAGAAATTATTCAGAAAATGATATCAGCGTTCTAATTGTACCGATTTTTCACGTGCCTGGAGCTCTTCCTCATAACTGCTATGCACAGGTTCGACTTTGAGATATAATGCACGCAGTAACTACCATGTTTTATTATTACTTGATCTTGTATATTTCGACTCTTTTCATCCATTTTTAAGCATTTTTCATGAATACTTGCATGCATATTTTGAGATTTTTATGATGCATATAATCCGGTCGCTAGTGACAATTATTCAAATGTAGGTTTGTACATGCTGTGCTTGTTACTTATGTAAAACCGCGATAGTTATTGTTTTTAGCTTTACTTCTACCACAGCGAATAAAAGAAGCGAAGGGCATTGCCCTGTCGCGCATTAAGACATGTAGGGATGATTTAAAGTAGTCGTCACTTGTCGTTTGCGCAGCGAAGTTGCGACGTTGTCACGTCAGACCCTGGCGGGAGGAAGCGGCCTCAGCGCATCGCTACCTCCGGCGATAGAAAATCGTTTTAAAGCCTGTATCTTCTACAGAAAGTAAGCAAAAAATTTCAAATCCACATATGATGCATATCTCTGCAATGTCTCTCAATCTGTCAAATATCTATTCTTAATTTTAATTAGGACAAGAGTTACGTTAATTTGTCTGAAACCATTTACATTCTCGATTTCGTAAACAGCTTCTAACTTATCACGTCATTACTGAAAAACTACGGGTGTCACAGTAAAATATTTTTTCCATTCATTACCAAAATAATGCACTCGGCAAAGAATCCTTAAAAGTTTTCGTAGTGCATTACGTTTCCTGTATATATATTTCTGAAAACAGCGTTTTTAAGCAACCCTATCAGTACTGAACTCGAAACAAGTATGACACTTAAAATATCTATCTCTTATAAATATTATGTAAATATTTTGAAATTTACGTAAAGTATCGGTTTCATTGGTATCTATAAGCATATCAAATATCTTTTCTTAATTTTAATTAGGGTCGTTAAATACATTAACTATTGAAGTGTGAGAAATTTTTGCGTCCGGAAAAGTTTTCTTCTTTAGATTGCAAATCTCGAAAACTATTACACACACTGAATAACATCTTGGTGTATATACAAAATGAAATAGAATCAAAGTTCAGTCTAACTTAGCGTAAGGAGATGACGAGAGCTGGCCAAACAGTATTTCTTAGTCTCACAACAAGAATAAGAATTAATCGAAATAAATTCACAAAAACAATATTTAATGGCAGTAAGTACACTACAAACTAATCAGACAATGGGAAAACACCGCTTAATTCAGAGTCAGTGGAACTAACCGTGTCGCTGCTCGTATTGACAGATATAGTCAAGCCTTCGACACTTTGTTGTAAGATACATTCATTGTTCCATGCGTCCTGTATCACTCCTTTCACGTAATGTACTACCTTCTGCCAGCCTTCCGATTTTACATTTTCAACTGCCTCTTTCAAAAGGCGTTCCACTTTGGTTAATGTGAATTTCTTATTTTCTGCTGCAATATGCCGTTTAACCTGAGCCCAAATCAGCTCTTTTGCGTTGAAATGACAATGGTAAGAAGGCAATCTAAGCACTTCATGCGTATATTTTTTGCTACTTCATCCACAATGTAAATCGGGTTCTTTGGCTTGTCTTGCGATACAAGTTCAAATAATTCTGCCCTTGTCAATTAACTGTCGAACTGTACCTTATTATTCTGTAACCAGCTAATAGTGTCGTTTTCCCTCGTTGCCTTTGTTGGTGCTTTATCTTGTATTACTGAGTGATAAGGAGCGTTATCTATAACAATGATAGAGTTTTTTGTTAAATTCTGGAGTACACAGAGTTCAAACCATTTCGCAAAAGTATTGTGGTTCATCTCTTCGTGGTAGTCGGAGGTCTTATTTGAACTGAATAGCAGCAGACAATTTGGAATGAAACCTTTTGAATTTCTGGCATGTTCTACAATTATCCTTTTTCCTCTGCCCATCGAAGCTGCCATACTACCGACTGTCCAACCTTTTTTTTCTTTTTTTTTTAACTGTGTCCTGCATTCACCCACGTTTCATCAAGCCAAACGATATCATCAAAATTTATCCCCACTAATTCTCTAAGAAAGCGGCATCGCCAGGTTGCAATATTTTGGTGTTCCATTAGCAACGTTCTGCCAGAGAAGGATTTATGCCGGCCGCGGTGGTCTAGCGGTTCTAGGCGCGCAGTCCGGAACCGCGCGACTGCTACGGTCGCAGATTCGAATCCTGCCTCGGACATGGATGTGTCTGATGTCCTTAGGTTAGTTAGGTTTAAGTAGTTCTGAGTTCTAGGGGACTGATGACCACAGATGTTAAGTCCCATAGTGCTCAGAGCCATTTGAACCATTTATTTTTTTTGATGGATTTATAGCGGAATCCTAACATTTTCACGATTCGTAACAAGGACGATTTACTACCCTGAAACAGGTCAACGGCTGTGAGGGTCGCATGTAGTCTTTTGAGTGCTGGATACTCCTTCCTCGAATAAAATATTTGACGACGAATGGCATCTTCCTGAAAAGACTCCAGTTTTGTGACCCTCTTCTCTAGTCGCCTCTTTTTCCCAGGTGTCTCCAATTTAGATGATTCATTTGAGCCTTCTTCCGTGAATTCCTCCTTGCAGATTCTTATTACTGATCTTCGCTAACTTGCAGAGCAGCTGGAGTTCGCTCCACCACCTTATCCCAAGGAACGAGAGGCCGTCCTGCATCCCTCTCTCTCTCAAAATACTCCCTTAAAGAACACACGTACCCATACGCCTGACTGCGTATAAAGACGCCATGTCCGCCACTTTTTGGAGGTTTCCCAGGAGTGTACAGCCTCTGCCTCCCTCTCTTGCGACTGCTTTCATCAGACATCGTAAACACGCGAAGCTACAAGTCACTCAAATCTCTCACCCGCACGTCTACAACGGCTCGCTCAGGACTGGCTGTCACAATGCGTTAGTCAGCTCAGCAGAGCGAAGTGGCAACGCAGTGGCAGCCGACAGCGCCGGCTGCCATTGTTTTATTGGTGGTGGGAGCCCTGCAGCCCGTTGAGTGTCAAGTGACAACTAGTGTAAATAATAGTATAGTATAGGTGGCGTTCGTGGGAATTACGAGCAGAACTGTCGCTTGAGACCCAGGTTGGTTTTACTTTGATTTATCAGGCAATTTCTGTTGAAATTCTCTCTGCTTATTTTACGATTTTGCTGTCAGTGTTGTGTGAACACGTTGAGGACTTGCTGGCGGCTATGAAGAAGTATTTTTAGGGCATCTGTTACTCGTACTTACAAGAGAAATAGAAGAACAAACATCACGGAGTTTGTTCCAGCGTCATTAGGCTAGAGAACTGAAAAAGGGAACATTTCTTTAGAATTCGAGAAAACTAAACAGGTTTTTCAAATGGGTGAGAGCAATTCTGCGAAAAGACAGCTTTCGACTGGTGTGATAAATATCTTGTACAGGATCTTATAACAAAAGCAAACTTGTCTACCATCGACGGTAAACAAGTTGAAATTCCAAGACAAGGGTGGGCTCCAAAAGCAGGAGCTGTTCCTCATTTATTCTCCAGTTTACGGAGTCATCTATCCGAAATATTACGCAGAAGAAAAAACCGCAAAATGAAAGTTATGGGAGGACAAATGATAAACCTGAAGCATCTTCCATGTCTGTCAGTGCTGCTTTTGTGCAGAAAATGTACAGCAGGGATCAGTACCGGACGCAGCAAGAGTTTCATTGAAATTTACATCAAAGTGTAAAAAACTGGAAGTTGTGCGATTACGAAATAAATTGAGAACAGCCAATGTCGTACGCAATATATCACAAAAGAAGATAGCAAACGAAAAGCGACAAATGGCTTTTTCATATCTGCTAGATCGTTCTAAACACGATAAAAAATAAAGAATCATAGTCGAAATATGTTAGAGATAAGCAAATTGAAAACTAAAAACGGGATGCGGTATGACAACGAGTTTCTTCAGAGAAACATGCTCTTTCAACACCACCCAATGAATACAGACAATGAAGTATGAATTGTTTCCACTGCCTTCGGAAAGACGTCACCTAAATTTAGTAAACAATCTTAAATGCCCATAATAATTAATATAAAGGCAATGGAAGCAATAAAGAATTTTCATCATGATGAAGAAGTCGATTTCTTAGATGCGCTATTTTGGACGAAGTTAAGGCTTCAAGAAGAATTGCATTTCAATAAAACTCAATTTAAAATCAATGGTTTCATTATCTTTGGGGAATATACACCAAGCGACCGCAGTAATAAACTAGGAAATAATGCTCTGCTGTTTATGTCAGTCCCTGTGCTGAATGAATGAATAAAATCTGCTTCCGTGGCAATGCAAGTCTTGGTGAATTCACCCCTAAGACATTATTTATAGTAATTATCCAGCTAGAGCAAACAGGAACAAAAATTATTACGTTCTCTTCAGATTCCAGTCAACATAGATAGAACTGTTTGCTCCATACTGAAACCAGCTGAGAAGACCAGAAGAACATGAACATTTTCGGTCATGAAATTCTTGTACTTTTTAATGACGCGACGATCAACTATAACTTTTATTGACAACATTTCCAATAGGATAATTGCCCATAATTTTCTTAATTAAAAGCTTGTCACAAGTTAACTTCCACTCAAAAAATGGTTCAAACGGCTCTACGCACTATGGGACTTAACATCTGAGGTCATCAATCCCCTAGACTTAAAACTACTTAAACCTAAGAACATCACACACATCCGTAACCGAGGCAGGATTCGAACCAGCGACCGGAGCAGTCGCGCGGTTCCCGACTGAAGTGCCTAGAACCGCTCGGCCACAATGGCCGGCTAACTTCCACTCACTTGTGTCCGACGTCATTTCTACGAATGAAAGTAAAATTAGCTCTGAAGCTGTTCAGTAATTCCGAGGAAATAAAAGCTGTAGAATTCAAGGATAGTGAGCCAACGGAATCGTTCACAAGGGATAGTTATAAGAGTCGAGGGGCATGAAAGGGAAGCAGTGGTTGGGAAGGGAGTGAGACAGGGTTGTAGCCTCTCCCCGATGTTATTCAATCTGTATATTGAGCAAGCAGTAAAGGAAACAAAAGAAAAATTTGGAGTAGGTATTAAAATCCAGGGAGAAGAAATAAAAACTTTGAGGTTCGTCGATGACATTGTAATTCTGGCAGAGACGACAAAGAACTTGGAAGAGCAGTTGAACGGAATGGACAGTGTCTTGAAAGGAGGGTATAAGATGAACATCAACAAAAGCAAATAGAGGATAATGGAATGTAGTCGAATTAAGTCGGGTGATGCTGAGGGAATTAGATTAGGAAATGACACCCTTAAAGTATTAAAGGAGTTTTGCTATTTGGGGAGCAAAATAACTGATGATGGTCGAAGTAGAGAGGATATAAAATGTAGACTGGCAATGGCAATGCAAGCGTTTCTGAAGAAGATAAATTTGTTAACATCGGGTATAGATTTAAGTGTCAGGAAGTCGTTTCTGAAAGTATTTGTATGGAGTGTAGCCATGTATGGAAGTGAAACATGGACAATAAATAGTTTGGACAAGAAGAGAATAGAAGATTTTGAAATGTGGTACTACAGTAGAGTGTTGAAGATTAGGTAGGTAGATCACGTAACCAATGAGGAGGTATTGAATAGGATTGGGGGACGTTTCTGCCACAACTTGACTAGAAGAAGCGATCGGTTTTTTAAGGCATGTCCTTAGGCATCAAGGAATGACAAATTTAGCATTAGAGGGCAGTGTGGAGGGTAAAAATTGTAGAGAGAGACCAAGAGATGAATACAGTAAGCAGATTCAGAAGGATGTAGGTTGCAGTAGGTACTGGGAGATGAAGGAGCAGGCACAGGATAGATTAGCATGGAGAGCTGCATCAAACCAGTCTCAGGACTGAAGACCACAACAACAACAACAATGAACAACTTCCTGGACGAATTTTACTCCTTTTCCCCTAATTACGCTTTCTATAAAAACTCAGTCATGAAACGTCAATGAAATCTAGAAATATTGTACTGATAAAAGTAACGCTTGTCTCCGAAAGGTTTCGCTAATCTCAAAGACTAACTCATGAAAGTACGTTAAATCCAATTATGTCCTGACATGTCTCCTTTGAACGTCATTTTGGCGTCGCAAGTTACAAAGATCTTCCATCAGTTTGCACGTCTTGCAGCAAAACTGTCACTACTTTCCGATGGAAACTTTAAAAATAAATCTGAATTTTCGTTGTCATCATACGTAAACCAAACGAGAAAGTTAGCTACGGCTTTGGAGCAAATGAACTGACACACAGTTTTGGGACTGGAAAATATTACTAAGAAAATGTTGTGTACCACAAATAACTACGAAGAATTTCAGTCCGATTCGTTACAAATGAAGGAGAGCCTTGAAAACAAGTCAGCAAAGGAAAATTTGGTATGTAATCTGGCAGACTCCGTAGTCAAAGTGCTGGTGTCCTTTAGGTGAGAATTAGCTGCCATGTTTCTTCTTTTGCCTATTAGCGATCACGGCTCTATTACTAATATATTAGCCATGTGTCCATCTAAAGGGTTCTTCAGTGAAAATAATGTTGCGATAAAAGTTCGTGTGAGTACTATGTGAAATGAGATAGTTTACGAAATCCTGAATGTTTTGTATCACATCATATTCAAATTTTAGTCGTATGATGCCGCATTGACCGTATGACGAAATTGTCGTTTTTTTTTCTTTTCCTTTATTGTGGTTCGATTCCCCCCGGATTTGTTCCTAAGCTCAATCTTTTTATATGAAATACCAGTTTGGCAGTCGGTATTAAACAAACTCGAAGGCGCTGACATTTTCAGAAATAGCAACGTTTGTCAGGAAAGTACCTTAACAAATTGGCAGCTGATGGTTACTAAGGTAAATTAATCAGGTCCCTACATTTGCCTGTATCATTACGTTAATATTTCCGGAATAAATGAGCTCTTCTGTTGCGATTGCCGTGGTAGCGTGGGCTTCTTTGCCTCACAGGGGAAGCCTCTGACATCTCGTGGCGGGAATGGTGAACTAAGAGAGTCAGCACAATTTCTCTTCCATTCGCTATGCTTCAGTACTGAACGCCGGTAACTCCGCAACATTCTGATTGAACGAAGTTCTGTAGTTCTTCAGATTCTAATCTCACATTCACCAGGAGATAGGTTCAAATCCCCTTCCGTTTTTGCTGATTTGGCCTTTAGAAGATTGCCAGAATATTTTCTTCAAAAACGGCACTGCCAGTCTTTTATTTCGTCGTTGTCCATTTCAAACGAGCTCTAAATCACTGTGGAGCTTAACCCTCACTTTCTATCAATTGCATTTTTCATGACGTTTTCTTGTCAAAGGTGGCTCATACTAAGTTTGCCTGATTACTTTGTGTCGGATCTGTGGCGCTGGCTTTAATTTAAATCGTGCAAACAGGTCTTGGTCGTTACTGTAAGAAAAACATATCCTAGACTGAGAATCATTGGGAATATCTTAAGGAAATGTAATTTATTCTCGAAATAAGTAATTTACAGAACACTTGTTCGACCTTCTCTTGAGTTCGTTCACCATTCTGATACCTGTACTAGGCTGGGTTAATAGAGGAGGTCGAAGAGATCCGACCAGCAGCGGTTCGATTCGTCACGTGACCGTTTAAATTGCACGTCGGTTTGACAAACATTCACATCAAACTCCAGTAGCAGGCGTTAGAAGAGAGTGATTGAGCATTACGGACAGGTTTACTATTGAAATTTGAAGAAAGTACGTGCTGGGAAAAATCGAGCAACATATTTTTTCCTCTCAAGTATATCTCGTGCAATGACCACAACAAAAAAATCAGAAGAAAGGACCTAATATTACCCAAAATCATTTTTCCCACTCGTCATTCGTGAATGGAACAAGGAAGGAAGGAGAAGGTACTATAATTACCCCTCATGACATAGTATAAGGTGACTGGCGGAATATGTCGCGTGATTCAAAAATAAAGAACAGATCTGAATTGCTTGTTACAGACAAACTATAAAAGACAAACACATTGAGCATGTTTGTGGATACGGAAACGTTCAGAGTTTTGACAGCTGCGGTGTTTGTTTGTTTGTAGCAAAATGGCGACCACACCAAAAGAGAAATCATTTTTTGAGTTGAAATTTGCTCTAACTCAATCTATCGTTCAAGTGCAACGTGCATTCAGGCGTCAAAACAGCAAGAAGCTTCCTCTACACAAGCAGTTTTATAACTCGTACAAATTCTTGTTAAGTTGGTTGCATGCGTAAAGGGAAGAGTGCTGATCGGTCACAACCGTCTGATGAAAATGTCGAGCGTAACCGAGATACGTTCACAAGGAGTCCTCCGAAGTCCACGAGACACGCAGGCCAGAAACTATAACCTCCTCAATCAACAGTGTGACGTGTACTGTGTGTGTTCTGAAATGACGCCTGCAAATGAAGCCTTACAAGTTGCAGTTACTGCAGCAACTGCGTTTCGGCGACCATAACAGAAAGTACAAATCTTACATTTCAGTTCTTCATATATGGCAGAGGACACTTTTTCCTAATGACTCATATTTTCGGGGGAATTGGTATTTCATATATTGGGTAAAGTAAACCGCCATAATGTAAGGCGTCGGACAAAGAAAGATTCTCACCGAAACAGAATGTGTTTGGTGCCATTTCTATACACAAAATTTATGGACTTTTCTTTTTCGGAAGAAACTGTGAGATGAACGTCATACCTGGACATGTTGAAAAATTGTTTGCTTCCTCTATTTCACAAATATTCCAATGATTTCATTGTAATGCATGACGTCGCCCCGTCTCATTTTCCCCTTAAAGTCCGACTTTATCATGACACCATCCCACACCGCTGGATTGGGAGGGGTAGACAACACCACCTTGCTCATTGTGTTTGGCCTCCCAATTCACCAGTCTTTGTCCCGCCTATGGCAGTTACTCTTCAAGAGCTTAGAAATCGAATTGTTGAAGCTGTTGATTCAATAAACAGGGAACTGTTCATTCGTGTATGGAAAGCAATGGACTAGCAGTTTGATGTTTCTCGAGCAACGCATAGTAGTCATGTCGAGTACGTGATATAGTGTCTATGCGAACGTAAAACTCTGAAACTTCTCGCATTCAGTGACGGGCGCAATGTGTTTCTATCTTTCATACTTCGTCTGTAATAAACAACTGAAATCTGTGATTTCCTTTTGAATCACGCTGTATATGCAGAGAGTACTATTTATGAGGCAGGAATCGAGAATTAGGCAGTGGAGATTGTGTATCCCGGCTGAAGATGCACTTCTTACGTTTAAAAGGGCATTGCTCACTTTGTACCACTCAAAATTTCAAGTTATCTGAAAAAGTGGTTACTGTCATTTTAAACAAATGAATAGAGAAAAATTAATTGTTGTCATAATAAGTATACTCTGCCAGAAAGTTATAAGGAACGCCTAGAAAGTCGCGTCTTCAGAAAAGGTATAGAATTCAGTGGCAGTAATATGGGCGTGTATCACAACGACAAGAAGGCATAGAATTTATGTTGTAGATAAAGTCAAGTCAAGATTAATAACAGTATATCCGACTGTCAGATCCATAATGCTGATCGTAAGTAATATGGTACAAATGGTTCTGAGCACTATGGGACAACTTCTAAGGTCATCAGTGCCCTAGAACTTAGAACTACTTAAACCTAACTAACCTAAGGACATCACACACATCCATGCCCGAGGCAGGACGAAACTACGACCGTAGCGGTCGCACGGTTCCAGACTGTAGTGCCTAAAACCGCTCGGCCACCCCGGCCGGCGTAAGTAATAAATATTCCATGAATCTGACTAGGACAGTGCCATTATTGCCAGACAGTGGTGGTCAGTTCGAAGCTAAGAACTTCTATAGGACAGTGCAGATGAGTTATAGGTGTGAATGCACAGGATCGATAGCATATTTCAGTGCATTTTTTTCTAACCTGGCGAGAACGTGTTTACTTTCCCCGCCCACAGGGAGCATCCAGCTCAGTGCCGACTCTGGAGGCTCGGCCGAGCTTGCCGAGACTTGTGTACTGGAGGTTTGGAAATTTCTGGTAAGTTCCTATAGCACCAAGCTGTTGAGGTCATCGGTCCCTAAGCTTACACACTACTCAATCTAACTTAAACTAACTAAAGATAACACACTAACTAAGGACAACACACACCCATGCCCGAGGGAGGACAAACCTCCGGGTGAACGATGTAAATGCTCTTTTTAATTGTGTTTCTATCTCTCTGTTCTGCATTACTATTTATCCTGGGTAATTAGTATTACTATTACTATTCCAAGGCTCCATATGGCTTGTTATGTCAACGCCTGTGAACCTCATTATTTCAGAAGAATATTTCTTCAATTGTGCGAAATAGAAGTTATTTAATGAATTCAACTAGCCTTCCTTGCTTTCTAATTTCACGAATATTGTATAACAAATGAACTGAAGAAATGTTGTTCTCTTATTAAATGTTGAGATCTCTTATTTCGAGAAGTTGATTGCTGAGGCAAGCTAATAACACTGATGGCACAAATATCATGGTGCTTTTTCATGGTCTGGCGCCTTACGACTTAAACCTACCAGTCTGCTTGCTGGCAAAGATTCCTGCCGTTTTGTCCTAAATAGTAATGTCTGAGGTGTTAAGGATATTGAACAGTTATTTTTAAAAAGAGAAGCACACACACTACAGTCGAGATATTAAAAAATATTTCAAATAATCTTTAACAATTCATCACATAATAGCACAGGGCTAGTGAGAAATGAAATTACCGAGGAAGGTATAGAAGAGAAGAGAATTTAAGGCACATTAACTAGTCATAAGGCGAGAGGATGTGTAAGAGTTCGATCACGGAAATTTTCACCTGGAATCTGTGAGTTAATGCAGAGTGCTATAGAAGGAAACAGAATCGACTTTTAAAGACACGACATTTCGGGATAGGGAACAGAGAATAATGAAGGATACGAATACAAGTGACAAATAGGGAAACAAATTAAATTTCTCACTTTTACCAAGAGTCGTTGTCAAATAAGGCCTCCGATGGATTTGTACAGAAAGTTCATTGTCAGAACAAACTATGAGTTTTCCCAATATTCATGTTTTTATAAGTAGATACTCAAAAACGTAATGATGAAACCCCAGAATCTCATCAGCTATCAAATAATGAATGAGTTTACAGCTTAACTGGTTAAAAGAAGTGAAGAGATAGTTTCTGCATTGTACTCATGGACGGGTGAAGCTTTTTAGTCCGTAATTTAGTCTGGTGCCTTGATACGATGCCAATGTTTGAAACAGGAGCGATACGGCTCAGCTCCAATGACACTTAGCACTTGGATCTGGAGCTATTGGATTCTCGAAGAGAAATATGCTGCGAAGTGAATAGGAAAAATCGTCGAGTGCCGTAAATATGATTTCCGAAACTCTTTTCTAGAAAAGTCTTTGGCAAAGCATAATCAGAAAAGTCTGTGGTAAAGCATAATCAGTACTTCACTTTCATAGGTTAGCTGCATCTAGTTTGTTGGTGTTTCTTTTAACTGTTCAGTTCATTTCTCCACATGGAATGGGATGGTCTGACCATACCCGTTTTGCTGCCCTTCATCCATATTACGTTGAGACGAATTATGTATAAATATCGTTTATTTGCAGTTGAAAGAATAAAATATAGCTTTGAAAATGTTTTAATAATTCCTTTTGGTAATTTTCAATAAAACTCAGACGGAAGTGCCTTGCCTGTCATTAAGGAGGCTATGATAACGGTGACGCATTCCGTTAGTCCCTCGAGGTCAACTGCTAGAAGTGCAGTAAGGGAAAGATGAGTGGACAATACAAATAAAGGAGATTTCCAAGATTTGCGAAGTTGTTCGAGGAACAAGAAGATGGGGCAATTATATCAGCTTGTAGAGGATATGTGTAGGAGATAGAAGGCGGCAGAGAAGGCAATGTGGAGCACATGGCGTTCTATGATTTGTGAGGAGTGGAGAGATACTGCGCATGCAGAGATCGAGATTATGTTGGCAAATGTGAGGACAATATACTCGTAGATAAGGCCTTCGTAGGTGTAGAGGATTGTAATTCACACATACAACAGTTAATAGTTTTAGTAATATTATTCTATTATGAGCTTCCTTTCGGTGGTTAATAGATTGGATCACGACGACAGTTTGTGGTTGCGTGTTGGTTCAAAATGTTTTAATGCGTTAATATGATAGATAAAATGATTATGAGTGGTGAAGGGGAAGTTAGGGAGATGGAAGTGATGGGAAATACATACAATTTGATTTTTGTACCAGAGGTTCCACAATGAAAGAAAGTTATTGAGTTGTACTGGAGCCACTGCTGAGAAGCTTTAATATTTCTATGGAAGGCTCAGGCATATCTGCTGCGTAGAGCGTAAAGGACTGATACTGAGCGTACTTTTACTGCAGATGGATGGAAGATATGGGGTTGGTTGAGAGTGACAAAGGACAGACAGTGTGTTAGGAAGGAAGCTATAAGGTATATAAGGTGGAGATAATTGCTTGAAAGGTATTTTGAAATCGCAGTGATACATCAGGGATCTCCTGCGTCCTCATGTGTTGTCCTTCATGCGGTGTATGCTGGTGACATTTTTCGACAGAACAATGCTCATCGGCGCATGGCATGTGCCTCTATGAACTATCTACACGATGTTGAGGTAACTCGTGACCAGCAAGATCCCCAAATCTGCCTCCAATAGAACATCGAACCAACTCAGACATAAATATGCCAGTGTAAGTATCCAGGATATCAAGGGCATGTCACAACAGTTGTGGGCCATCTTGCCTCAAGAGTGGATACAAGGGTGTATGACACCAGTTGATGGGCTAAGAGTGAGCAAGGTCAGTCTACATTGTTGCCAGATTTTCCTCCTCCACCCCTATTAAGCCATCATCAGTTTTTTCATACATTATTGCTATATTTCTCCCCATCTGACACAGTCCAATTACTCTATGTATAACATGGCAATAAATTAAGAAAATGCTATCAAACTCAAAGCCTGGTGGAGAATTTGAAAAAGATGGGAAATTCAAAATAGCATTGCTGTTCTATGGGCCCCACGACCACTCCTGTGATGTCACTGTGGAAGTAGAGCTGTTGGCCTAGGTATAAATTAGCGAGAAATTAAAAAAATCTAAGGCTAAGCACTGTCCCGTTTGTGTAAAACTCCAGGACAGTATGTATGAAGTCAAAATCCTGTTGCTGTTCCAAGACGGGGACCAGGCAATAAGAGGATAGTCTCCATGATATCACAATCAAAGACGGTGATCCGAGATGGTGAGTTGGAGATATGAGGACAAAGTATAGCAACCTGAGAATATGACAACAGTCTCGATGACATCAGAATCCAAGGTAGCAGCACGTGAATTTGAAGACAGTCTATATGATTGCCAGGTCAATTAAATCCAAAATGGTGGACTTAGGGAAATGAGTTAAACCTGCATTATTGTGAGAGCATAAAATGGGGGAAAAGTAAAAAAATCATTAGTTTTCTCCACTGCTATGACGTTGCAGTTCACGTGCCTCCAGCTGCCTCAAGTTTAAACATTCTGCCCCACTCTCACCATCACAGTTTAAAGAAGTGTCACAAATTTCGATCTGACTTATCCTAAGTTTAATTCAGCTTGTGCCGTACTTAAACAATTGCCACAACTTCAGGGAGTGGGAGGGAGGTTTGGATAAGAGTATTTATGTATTTTTGTAAAAAAGCTGCAAACCAGGGTGAGTGCCATTTCCATGGTCTCAATGATCATTATCGGCAGACCACTCAGGAATTAAAGGTCTTACTGCCATCCGTCTGCATACATGGGGCTACACTGGGCTCTTCCGCGGTTGCCAACTCGCCTGACGAAGCCCATCCATCCCCGCCTGGCTGGGTGTGGCCACCATCGCCACTGCTTCTCAAATTCCTCCTCCTTATCGTGAACCTTATGTACCATAACATGCAACACCACTGACGAGTGACTTAATATACACTCCTAGAAATGGAAAAAAGAACACATTGACACCGGTGTGTCAGACCCACCATACTTGCTCCGGACACTGCGAGAGGGCTGTACAAGCAATGATCACACACACGGCACAGCGGACACACCAGGAACCGCGGTGTTGGCCGTCGAATGGCGCTAGCTGCGCAGCATTTGTGCACCGCCGCCGTCAGTGTCAGCCAGTTTGCCGTGGCATACGGAGCTCCATCGCAGTCTTTAACACTGGTAGCATGCCGCGACAGCCTGGACGTGAACCGTATGTGCAGCTGACGGACTTTGAGCGAGGGGGTATAGTGGGCATGCGGGAGGCCGGGTGGACGTACCACCGAATTGCTCAACACGTGGGGCGTGAGGTCTCCACAGTACATCGATGTTGTCGCCAGTGGTCGGCGGAAGGTGCACGTGCCCGTCGACCTGGGACCGGACCGCAGCGACGCACGGATGCACGCCAAGACCGTAGGATCCTACGCAGTGCCGTAAGGGACAGCACCGCCACTTCCCAGCAAATTAGGGACACTGTTGCTCCTGGGGTATCGGCGAGGACCATTCGCAACCGTCTCCATGCAGCTGGGCTACGGTCCCGCACACCGTTAGGCCGTCTTCCGCTCACGCCCCAACATCGTGCAGCCCGCCTCCAGTGGTGTCGCGACAGGCGTGAATGGAGGGACGAATGGAGACGTGTCGTCTTCAGCGATGAGAGTTGCTTCTGCCTTGGTGCCAATGATGATCGTATGCGTGTTTGGCGCCGTGCAGGTGAGCGCCACAATCAGGACTGCATACGACCGAGGCACACAGGGCCAACACCCGGCATCATGGTGTGGGGAGCGATCTCCTACACTGGCCGTACACCTCTGGTGATCGTCGAGGGGACACTGAATAGTGCACGGTACATGCAAACCGTCATCGAACCCATCGTTCTACCATTCCTAGACCGGCAAGGGAACTTGCTGTTCCAACAGGACAACGCACGTCCGCATGTATCCCGTGCCACCCAACGTGCTCTAGAAGGTGTAAGTCAACTACCCTGGCCAGCAAGATCTCCGGATCTGTCCCCCATTGAGCATGTTTGGGACTGGATGAAGCGTCGTCTCACGCGGTCTGCACGTCCAGCACGAACGCTGGTCCAACTGAGGCGCCAGGTGGAAATGGCATGGCAAGCCGTTCCACAGGACTACATCCAGCATCTCTACGATCGTCTCCATGGGAGAATAGCAGCCTGCATTGCTGCGAAAGGTGGATATACACTGTACTAGTGCCGACATTGTGCATGCTCTGTTGCCTGTGTCTATGTGCCTGGGGTTCTGTCAGTGTGATCATGTGATGTATCTCACCCCAGGAATGTGTCAATGAAGTTTCCCCTTCCTGGGACAATGAATTCACGGTGTTCTTATTTCAATTTCCAGGAGTGTACATTTTCCTTAGTCTGAGTCCCTCCTGACGAACCATATTGCAGCATACAACACATGGAGGCGCACAACACTTTGACTAATGACGATGATCGAACTGTTGCTTCAGAATGCACTCATATCTTGAGGGAATGGATCGTTGTCACCTGTCATGCAATCCTTGCATTTTTTACCTAGCTACACAACTGATACTACTCCGTATCACTGAACTGCACTTCTCTATCTCACCAGACATTGTCTGTTGCTGCTATTTCTTCTAAGTTTATACCAGAGGCAAAACTCACATTAATACAGCCCCATACATTGAAGGCTCAACACCAGCTTAGATGAGGTTCGCCGAGTGATGTAGGCGTTGGATATACTGGACACTCAATTCCTGGGCACAACTGTGTCCTTCTCCAATATATCAGGCGCGGTATCAGAGAACTTGCCTCCATGTTGACTTGGTGGTGCTGGTGTGGATACAGCGGAAACTCATGGTCTGGAAATAGTTTTGTATGCTGTCTTGATTTCCACTCGAACTTGTCGCCAGCTGCATTAGGGACTGTGTCTGCATGATGACTTGATTTCTACTGATACTAAAATGTATCAGGAACTGTTTCGAGTACATCAGGGGCCTGTTGTATTGAGTGTAAACTAAAGAAAACCATCACACACACACACACACATACACACACACACACACACACACACACACACACACACACACACACACATAACGAATAATAATGATAACAGTAACGACTGAGAGAGAGAAATATGTTAGCACATACATTCAATTGGGCAAATCAGTTTTTTCTCTCTGGAGGAGGTAGATTTCTGATGAGGCTTCATGATGATGAAGAACCTTTCACTATGGTTTACAGATCACTAGTGGCGGGAAGAAGGTATACTTGATGGTTAGGAAGCCTGGACGCTGAGGATGGGTGATGGGGGGTAAACAGCTGTAGTGCCACGGAAATTGAAACAATTATTCTGTACTAATAACATTGCAGGCTGCGCCTGTATACCACAGTCATCTTGACTAGCCAGATCCAGGGAGATTAAAATATGCAGTTTTTAAAGCCCTTTGAAAGAAAAGTGACAAGAAAGATTTAAATAGCTATCGTCTAGGTTCCTTACTGACATGTTATCCAAAACGTTCGTAAAAGTAAAGTACTCAAGAGTAGCCTCACAGTTATGTAGAGACAATTTACATGGCATATCACGCTTTGGATTCTAGTAGGGTGACTCGACTGAGAATGCTATTTATACATTCACCCTCCAAATATATAATTATAATATAATGAAATATGGTCAGATGGTACTTTCTGCCATCTTTCCAAAGTTTCTGATTGTGTAGATGGTAGTACACTCTTATAAAACTTAAGTTTTATGGAACTAATGGCTTTATACACAGCTGTGTGAGTTATACTTCACAAACAAGATGCAAAAAGATGTGAAACAAGTTGCAAAGAGGTGTGTTGAATAATTCAAACAATGTTGGAAAGGTATAAAATTTTAGGGACTGGGGAGAAATCACAAAGAGCGTCCTGTGTGATTCAATTTTGGGTCCATTCCTATTCTTTATATGTGTCTGAACGACCTTTCACTACCATGCAAATTTTTGAAGACTATTCTAGTGTTATAACAAATTCTATTATAGAGAATCCAACAGAAGAAACTATTAACGATGTTTCCAATGAATTATTAAGAGGTTCTCTGAAAATGGACTCTTCATTAATTTTAAGAAAACACACTTAGTTCAGTCCTGTACAATAAATGGAGTCATACCATTAATTGATGTAACACATGGACATGAGTCAGTGAATAGAGGAGGCTGCTTCAAACTTTTGAACACATCTTGATGAGAACGTGAAGTGGAAGGAACATGTTACTGAGCTTCCTAAACAATTAAGTTCTGCTGCTTTTGCTCTTCGCGTAATTGCTAGTCTTGGAAACAAAAGATTTCCACTCAGTAATGTCTTATGGTATCATTTTATGGACTAACTGATCGCTCTTAAAGAACAAATGGCACAAAAGCAAGCAGTAAGAATAATATGTAGGTACAGCTTCTAGGAGCTATGCAATTTAACTACACCAGTAGGACACATACATTCGATAATGAAATTCGTCGTAAATAACGTATCACAATTAGAGAAGAATAATGACGTCTGTATCTACACTACAAGAAGAAAAAATGACCTTCATTACCTACTATTAGAGCTGTCAGTGATTCAGAAAGGAGTACAGCATGCAACAGCAAATATTGTTGATCATTTGACCAATAACAAAATTCTCCCACAGTAAAATGACTGACAGATAGCAAAGCAAGTTTTATATGTAACTGGAACTTAGTTTGTCTGGACAACACCTTCTAATCCATCCTTCATATTGATGCAGCAGATCAGACGAGTACTTCATTAGTTTGTGAATTATTTTTACTAGCTCCAGGCAGGGGCGGTTTATTTTCTGTTATGTGTGTGATTACCAGTTGATCATTTGACCAATAACAAAATTCTCCCACAGTAAAATGACTGACAGATAGCAAAGCAAGTTTTATATGTAACTGAAACTTAGTTTGTCTGGACAACACCTTCTAATCCATCCTTCATATTGATGCAGCAGATCAGACGAGTACATCGTTCGTTCGTGAATTATTTTTACTAGCTCCAGACAGGGGCGGCTTATTATCAGTTACCTGTGTGATTACCAGTTTTATTTTTAAACTTTTAAACTTCTTGCGTATTTGAATGCTTGCTAGGCACAGTTTTTTTTATATTAGTGTAGTTTAAAGTACCACCGCTTGTATCGACGCTTCTATCGACCCATTCATCGTACAGACTTTTGTTTATTTGTTTTGTTTAGAACAGCTTAGTGTCTGTTAGACTATCAATGAGACACCTGCTTGCGTTCCTGCAAGAGATCAGACGAGTACATCATTACTTTCTGAATTATTATTACGAGCTTCAAACGGGAGCGACATATTTCCACCTATATATACAGTTTCTGTGTATATTTACGACATGTTTAGTACGGATGGAAACTGTGACTGCTGTGTTCAGATGCGAGCTGTGCTGGTGACCTTTCGCTCAGAGTTTCGAGATGCTGCCCGTTTCGGTCACAGCTCGAGGCTGTTGTCAGTGAGCATTACTGTGGATGGCCGGACGTGGGGATCCGAGGGACATCCAACATATGCTACATGACCTCCGATTGGTCTACTCTGTGGCCGCCCTGCGTGCTATCCACACTGAGGTCGACCTCTCACCCAAGGCCGATTGGGAGGTAGTTCCTAGGTGTAGTAGGCCGTAAAAGACTTTCTTTGGGGGGGGGGGAGAGGAGGGGGGGATCGATCGCAGGTTCTCCCCAGTTCGTCTGACGCACAAGCTGCTGGCGCTGTCAATGGCTGACAAAGTCGCTGAGCCAGATCCAGTCGCAAGCCCTACGCCAGAGGAAGCCTCTCGGCTCGCGAAGTCTGAGCTTTCACAGGGGGTAGGTTTACGGTAGTTTGGGGCTCTAATGTTAGATGCTTAGTGCGGCCCCTTAGGGATATGGTTGCCAAGGCGGGAAAGAAGTCCATTGTGCATTCTGTGTGGATACCGGAAGGACTCCTTCTAGATGCGGAAAATAGTTCCAGAAGGCGGCTAAACGGGTAGGGCTGTGTGGAAGGGACTGGGTGGTTTTTCAAGTTAGTGGGCCCCAGGAAAGCACAGAAAGGGCGCCCGTCTAAAGGGAGCAGGTAAAACACAATAAGGTAGTTGTAGAAACGATCGGTATTGTAGTTGTAAATTGTCGTAGCTGTGTTGGGAAAGAACGAGAGCTCCAAGCCCAGATAGAAAGCACTGAAGCTCAAATAGTTACAGGTATAGAAAGCTGGCTAAAGCCGGAAGTACGTGCAGGCGAAATTTTTTCAAACGATCTAACAGTGTTCAGAAAGGATAGATTAAATACAGTTGGTGGTGGAGTATTTGTTGCTGTCAGAAGCAATTTGCCTTGTAGTGAAATTGATATAGATAGTTCCTGCTAAACAGTATCTGTAGCTGTTATACTTTACAATGCATGCATAAAATATCGTCCCAAGTCGTACTGAATGCTTTCTCTGAAACGAATTTTAACAATAAGTTCAGGAGCCCACACGAAGTGCAAATCGTTGAGGAAAAATACTTGACCTCTTAGCAACAAATAATCCTGAGCAGATGGGGAGCATAATGACGGATACAGCCGGTTGTAGAGAGACGGAATACCGTAACATCCAAATCCACCAATAAAACCGCAAAATACATCTGTTAAAAAAAAACAGATACAAGTTCGCTTTGACTATGTAAGCGAAGGCGAGATGAGGTTTCAGCTCAGAGAAACAGTATCGGCGGCCATTGAGAGATAGACACTAAATAAAGTAATAAGAGATGGTACTGATCCCCCACAGTACACAAAACAGGTCGGAACACGGTTGCAGAAGCAACGAGAAAACAATTTGGACCAGAGGCCTTACCTTTATAGAATGACTGAAGCTGCTTTGCTGCACCAGGGGTATTTACTTCTACTTCACCCGTGTTGGCAGTTGTTCATGATCGAGTTCTGGAAGATATCAGATTTCAAATAATGCAAAGTGCGCAAGATGGCGAAATTTAACTTGAACTTCAATGGCAGGTGCTTTTAATAGTTTCCTCAGCGAAACTCTCTCCCAAAATCTGGGAAAAAACCCAAACAGATTCTAGTCGTATGTAAAGTAAACCTGCGGCAAGGTGCAGTCAATACCTTCACTGAGCACTAACAATTGTAATGTTACTGACGACAGTGCATCAGAGTTGATAAACACGGCTTTCTGAAATTGCTTCACCTAAGAAAAGGAAGTAAATCCTTCAGAACAAGAAAAAGAACAACCGTCAACATGAGTAACTTCGAAACAATTATCCTCGGCGTAGCGAAGCAGCGTAAATATGGGCGTTTAGTACGGGTTTGCCTCAGGTCTAAATTGATTACCACTGAGGTTCCTCTCAGAGTATAACCAAAGACTATCAAAGATGCACAAGTCACACAGGTACCCAAGAAAAGAAAAAGGAGTAACCGCAGAATTACATATCCATATAACTAACGTCGATTTGCATAGCGATTTTGGAAAATGCAGTATACTGTGTTCGAACGTTGTGAATTAGCTCGAGAAAACGATCTACTGTCAACCAACCAACACGGGTTTAGAAAATATTGACCAATTGTAATTGAAAGAACTTCAGTAAATTTATTTATTAAGTGATTATCTAAGATAATTTAAGGAGTTAGTTAACCTTCACTTTACTCTCGAATAATGAATACTATGGACGGGGGATGCCAGACGGATTATTTATTTTTAGATTTGCAGAAGGCTTTTACATTGTTCCTCACATGCGACTTATAATCAAATTGTGCGCCTATGGAGCATCGTCTCGACTGGGCGACTAGATTCGTAATTTCCTGCTGGAAATGTCACAGTTCGTAGCAACCGACGCAGCGTCACTGGGTAAAACACAAATAATATATGACGCTTCCCAAAGGAAGTCTTATAGGCTCTCTGCTGTCCCTGATCTATATAAACGACTAGCATGGAACGCACTGCTTCCTTCGCGTAGACTGTATGGTCTGCAGTGTCGCTATTCTTTTAATTAAGTCTTTGTATTGTTCACGAGTTCCAACATGTTTTAAAATTTTCACACCACTAAGGCCATAGAAGTATAGTCTTCTTCGAATGTACTTCTGACCGAAAAGCGATTTTGGTAGCTGGTTTGAGGTATCCTCTGTTTTACTCCTTAGGGGTTGAATTTCCGAAAACACTTAAATATATAATTTTTTTTATTTGTAACCGAGAAGCCAAATAACAATTTTCATAGATGTATCTTTTAAAATGCTTTAGTAGTTCTTTGATAATTTATTTTCAAAATATTTTTATCCACTATTTCACCGTCATTCCCAGAAATGCTGGCTGAAACACTTCTTTGTTTATTTCTGACTGAGAAAGCAAATAACAATTTTCGAACTTCTAGCTTCAAAATTTCCTTGAAAGTTACATTTTTCAAAAGACATATCATCCTCCATTTCGAATAATCCCTTTCTAAACAATGTCTTCCAATATAAGATCGACACCCTCTCCAAATTTCAAGGTTAGCTGTTTCGACTGAGCGATGATGAGTTAGTCAGGTTGGTTAGTTGGATTGAGGAGTAAAGGGACTAAACTGCTTTCTTAGTTTGTCAGGACATTTCCTTTTACACAGAGACATTTACGAAACAATCTGTTAGTCCTTTTAGATTGTCTGTAGATGATGCTGTTGGTTAACATACTGTAAAATCATCTGGTTGTTAAAACCAATTACAAAATGATTTGGACAAGATACCTGTATGGTGCGAAAAGTGGGAATGGACTCTAAATAATGAGAAAGTGTGAAGTCATCCACACGAGCACTATTAGGAATTTTCCGTTATACAATAAATCACACAAATCTAAAGACTATAAATTCAAGTAAACAATTAGGTACTACAATTACGAGTAACTTAGGCTGGAAGGATCACATAGATGATGGTATAGGGAAATCAAACCTACGACTGAGGTTTATTGGCAGAACACTTAGAAAAAGCAACAGGTCTCCCAAAAGTATTACTTACACTGCCCTTTTCTAATCTCTTCGAAGATTAATGCTATGCGGTGTGGGATCTGCGCCACGTAAGACTGACGAAAAAGATCGAAGGAGTTCAAAGAAGGGCAGCTCGTTTTGCATTATCGCGAAACAGGGGAGAGAGTACCGTTGACATGATACGCAAATTTGGATGAAAATTATTTAAACAAATGCGTTTTTCATTGTCGCACGATTTTCACATGAAAACCGATTCACTAACATTTTGTTGGCGACCACCTACATAGGTAGAAATGATCAGCATAATAAGATAAGAAAAAACAGTTCACATGGAAAGATTTAAATTTTTGTTTTTCCCACACACTGTTCAAAGGCGGAAAGATAGGGAAATAACTTGAATGTGGTCCAATGAGTTCTTTGCCAGTGTCTTAATTGTGAAGTGCAGATTAATCATGTAGATGTAGATGTAGAATTTCCGTTTTAAAAGTTGTAAAAAAAATGGTGAAGTGTAGAGGTATGAACAGGACTAAAAATAATTAGTTCATTAATGCTAACGCTTAACATATACATATTCTGTAAACCGACACACTCCACATCATTTTGATAAAAGAATCGTTTAGATGGTCTACAGTACATTAAGCAATTATCTAGCCATCCTGTATTCCTATGTCAGCATTGATCGCCATGTTGAATTCAAAACTTAGAAGCACGCAGGCAGCGTCAGTATCTTCATGATCATCCTCTTGGATTGTGCACCATGCAAACTATGCTCAGATCAGCCACCTTGTCTATGGTTTTGGAGCAACTTGTGGTTTTGGGGCAAGATGTCATAGTGTTGGGGTATGTTGTGACGGTAGGGGTCAGGCTGTTGCAGTTCTTCTGTAAAATGTAGATGGTTTGGGTGAAGTGTTAAATATTCTTCGAACATCTCGTGATTTCTCAACTATCCTCACAAAGAAATGTCATTCGTAAATGTTATATGTCTTACTTCTACAGTAAAAAATGGCAATACATCCCTGGAATCACCTAAAAATCACCACAAAATGCAAATCTAAAGTGAAGAATATATCACTCGCTCTTCATAGGAAGGATGATTTAAGTTTACCGTTTCGTCTACATCAGCATCAGATTTCCATCACACCAAGTCATACCAGCAGCGAAATCAACGTTAGTTAAAGGATAATACATTTATCAGAAAGATTCTGGTAATCTTAGTACAGCTATTTGAGAATCTATGGTATGAATTTACTACTGTACTTAGTTCGGAACCTATTTCAATCGATAATTACCAGTCAAGTGAAAATGAGACAGACGAGAAAAAGTAGGAAACTGTTAGTTATTTCAAAAGTAATCAGCATAGCTGTTAATACGTTGATCCCACTGTGAGACAAGATGGTCAACCTGCTCCCTGCTCGAGCAAAAATGTTTGGGTTATATATGGTGCCATAACAGTACCGCTAGAAAGAAAGAAGAAAAATTAGGGCTAAACATCCTGTCGACAACGAATGTCTTTCCTAAGAGTCCCAAAAATTTGGAAAGCGCATGGGGAGATATCGGGAATTTATGGAGAATGTGTAATGGCTTCCCAGTGAAATTAGGAAGGGAAATCGGTAGCATCCTTTGCCAAGAGACCATCCTGGATTTAGTGAAACTATGGAAAACCTAGAAATGGGTTCAAAAATGACTCTGAGCACTATGGGTCTAAACTGGTGTGGTCATCAGTCCCCTAGAACTTAGAACTACTTAAACCTAACCAACCTAAGGACATCACACACATCCATGCCCGAGGCAGGATTCGAACCTGCGACCGTAGCGGTCACACGGTTCCTGCCTGTACCGCCTAAATATTGGTGACCGGACTGATAATTTAACATAGGTTCTCCAAAATACGAGTCGTTCCATTAACATCGCCCATCCTTTCTTCTTTTGACCCTTTTTTTTCAACACATCAGCTTCGACAATCACTTTCTTCACTCTAATTTGTTTGTGGTCATGAAAGACTTTTATACCTTAGTTTGTTTGCGGAAGAATTTATGCTGTATGATTCATATTTCGCATTATACAGACAAACAAGGAAGTAAATTGTGTGTGTGTGTGTGTGTGTGTGTATGTTGGATTTTAGTCACCAGTTTTGTTACTTCGGTAACATTTTCTTCTTTTTGTTTTCTTAGATAGGGTTAATCACCTCCTTCTCAATGTGGCAGGTTGAATTTTTACAACCCAGACGTGGTGTGCCATAAAACTTTCATTGCCACCGTAAAGAGAACTGCCATCCTGTTCCTCTGCGTGAGTGACGTCATACACTAGCCACGTCTGTAGATCACTCACCTCCCAATACGTTCCAAAATGCAGCGTGTCCTTGATTTGCAAGCGATTTCATTTCGTAAGGGCTTGTGCCGTACGGTATGTCGTCTTGAACTCGTATTTACTGAAGATTTTATGAATTCATCACAGGCTTTCATTTTCCAAAAATTGCGGATAACTTCACAACATTTGTACTAGTGAAAGTTCCCGGTCTGGTTAAGAGATGGCGTTGGCAACGATGAAGTTTTGTTATTATTATGTAACTACACGTAGCCCATTCACGTTACTCAAATGTCAGCATCATGTGTGACACACTTTTGTTCACGCTGTTTTAAAGTAGACGTGTTAGTCGCAATACTTTCTGTTTTTAACGATTTATAACGAAAACTCATCGAAAGTACGTGAAAATTTGTAATGATCGTGCTCTGTCATATTCCACAGCTTTTGTTACGGTCTTCAGTTTCAAGACCGGATTAAGGTAGCTCACCATGCTACTTTATCCTTTGCAAGCCTTCGAATAACTTCTGTAACCTACATTCATGTGAACCTGATAACTATAGTCAACTCTTGGTCTTCGACTACAGTTTGTACCAGTCACACTTCCCTCCAACGCTAAACTGACGATCCTTTGATGCCTCAGAATATGTCCTATCAACCGGTCGCTGCTTTTAGTCAAGCTGTTACACAAATTTATCTCCCAGTCATATTCAGTACCTCCTCTTTAGCAATGTGATCGACACATCTAATTTTCAACGTTATTATGCAGCACCACATCTTAAAGGCTCCTTTTCTCTTCTTGTCTAAACGGTTTATCGCTCAGATTTCATTTTCCGTCCAAGGGTACACTCCAGACAGAAGCCTTCGGGAAAGACTTCCTAACACCTAATTCTATATTCAATGCTAACAAATTTCTCTTTTTCAGAAAAGCTTTTCTTACCATTGTTTTTTATTTATTAGTCTATATATTACATTCTATCTCCATCGGCATCACCAGTTATTCTATTGCCTAAATAGCAAAACACGTCTACTACTTTCATTCTCTCGTTTCCTAATCTAATTCCATCGTCATCGCCTGATTTAATTAACTTACATTCCATTATCCTTGTTTTGCTTTTGTTGGTGTTCGTCTTCTATCCTCCTTTCAACACACTGTCCATTCCGTTCAACTGATCTCCAAGTATTTGTTGTCTCTGACAGAACCACAATGTTATCGAGAAACCTGGAAATTTATAATTCTTGTCTTTGAACTTTAATTTCTTCGTCAAATTTTTCTTTGGTTTCCTTTATTGCAGATCGAATAAAAGCAGGACTAAAAACCTGTCTCACTTCACCCTCAACAGTCGCTTTCCTTTCATGCCCTCGTTTCTTACATGTTATAAATAATCTTTCGCTCCCCGTATTTTACTCCTTCTACCACCGTAATTACAAAGAATGTAGCCAGGCAACATTCTCAGAAGCTTTTCTAGGTCTACAAATACAATAAACGTTGATTTGCCATTCCTTAGTCTATTTGCTAAGAGAAGTCGACGGGTCAGTACATTTCGCCGAAACCCACACTCATCTTCCCAGAGGTCGGCTCCTAACAATTTCTCCATTCTTCTGTAATTAATCCATATCAGCATTTTGCTACTATGATTTATTAAAGTGATATTTTAGTAATATTCACACCAATCAGCACCAGCTGTCTTTGTAACTAGAATTTCTACATACCTCTTGAAGTCTGAGAGTATTTCGCCTGCCTCTTACATCTTCCATATCACGTGGATTAGTTTGGTCATGGGTGACTCTCCCAAGGATATCAGCACTTTTGACTGAACGTCGTCTACTCCAGAGGCCTTGTTACTACTTAGGTCCTTCGCTGCTCTATCGAATAATTCTCAGAGGTTCCCATCTCCCATCGGATAATCATTTACTTCCTCTTCGCTTTCTATAATATTCCCTTCCAGTTCATTTCTCTTACATAGCCTCCTGTATACTGCTACCTTTCTTCTTATTCTTCTTTGCTTAATACTCGTTTTCCATCTGAGCTCTTGATATTGATACAGCCATTTCTCGTTTCTCCAAGTGCCTCTTTTGCTTACGTATAGGCCGTCAATCATTACCCAGTTATGTTTGCGTCTATAATACTGTATTTGTTCTCTAGCAATTACTGCTTAGCCATTTTGCACATTCTCTAAATCTCACTATTTTAAAAGATTTCTTTGTCCCTCGCTGATCTTGATATTAAATGTGAAACTATTTGATTCATTATTTTTTAATGAAATTTACGTATAACATGAATTTCATTACTACCTAAATTTGACTGCACTGTCGAAATGTTATATAAGCTATGTCTCAATGTATGATTATGAAATGTTTTATAATGGAGTTGTGAAGCTGATACAAATAAACGAGAAATCTTGAAAAATAATATCGATTGTTGAAAAGTTACTTCTCTAATACCTTCAGAATTTACCATATTCCAAAACAGTCACCCCATTATTCCCTGCAGTTAATAAAATATCGTGTTAAACTGATCAACAGTGATGGATAGAAAAAGACAAATATTAATTATTCAACGAAATGTATTCTGCACCAAAACAACTTAATCTTATTACTTGCAAATATTCGTATCCTATGTTGTGTATAATGCAAAATACAAAATAGACATTTTTAAATAAATTAGGTATTGTTTGAGTTCAAGGGTTAGTGCAGAAAATTCTTCTTTGTTCGAAATTTCACTGCAGTTCCGATAGGCGTTGCCTGTAACTTAAAATTTAGGCAGTGTACACTGAGGTATGTTGGAGCTTCATTCTAGATTTTTAAAAAAATGCACCGTAAAATCAGTCAACTTTTTGATTAAGGTGTGACTTCGTGGCTACTGCATGCTCCTGCTGTTTATTCTTAAATACTGTATCTCGGGTCAACATAAAACTTATAGTTCTGCTATAGTGTGTTCTTCCACACTGCTGCCTTTAGTGATGGAAATTACAAGTACGTTCTTTTGCACTGGAGCTGATCATAAAGCCATTTGTGGTGGCAGGAAGGGCATCCGGCCATCCCTTCAGCTTAACCTTGTCAAATCCGATTGTAAGCATGCCCGACCCTCCGAATTGCGGGACTAAGGCGTAAGCAAAAGAAAAAAGAATGGATGGATATAATGGGGCCGATGTGTGTAGCATGGGTTACAGTGCCTCAACACGTATACAAAGAGTTTAACACTTGACTTATTGTATTAGTACTTTAACGTAACATTTGTTCCATATAAATTTCACGGCAGGGTTGCGTTCCTTCCCGCCCATCTGCACATGGCTTCGTTGCAGTGGAAGCCAAGGACACGTAGCAATGTGCCGTCAGGAGCAAGGATTGCCATTACAGTAGAAATTGTCCACATCGGCGTGCTGGACCAAAGCCTTCTAGATACAAGGCCTACGCACAGCGGCCATATTGGCACGTGACGTCACAAACTGTTGGGAATCTTATCTGAAGTCGGCAATCTTGTTGGCGTGTATTTTGTGTTGAAAGTGTGTGCCACGTGAAAGTGATATATATTTCATAAACTATTCGCCTACAGTTCTTCGAACTATGGGATACAAGGTTGCGTTCCCTTTTGCCAGGGAAATTAAAAATCCCGAAAAGGCATGAAAGTGCACTTGTTTCGGCTTCCCAAATGTGTGAAGTTGAGGAATCGCTGGATTGCAGCTATTCCCAGACAGGAATTTGTGTCTGCGCGTCATTCAAGGGTAAGTAAATGACCAAAATTTATAGCGTGTTATTTGTTTCCATTGCACCACATTTGCCAATAGTTTTTAAAAGCAGTTATGTATCATGTACTAGTATTTTTTTTTTTTCTTAATTCTAGACCATTGCTGCGAGGTTAATAAGAAGCAACTATTGTCACACAGAATAGTTATATTAATCAGTGTGGCTCGAAAATGTTTAGTATTCCTTATCATCCCTACCAGATTACTGAGTTTCCAGCAGTTTTATTTGGAAGAGCTACAGAATGATTTTGTTCAGTTTTAGATGCACAGCTATTCGGAAATAATTTCAATTTGAGTAAACTACCTTAGAAAATTGCTTTAATGAATTCAGTGTTCGACAGATTAAGCAGTATAGAAAGCAGAGTTTCGATGTAAGTGCATTGTGATTAAATTAACTGCACTCTGTGACACGAATTTCAGTCAAGGATATACGAGAAACAATCTTTTCAAGTTTAAGGTTCTAAAGTTCTGGAGAAACAGTGAAATAAAATATTTTTTCGGGTTTTTTGATTTATTAAACATTGCGTCAGGAGGTGCTCTATTTCTTCGAATGATTTGAGTTTCGTGTGAGGTCACAAAATTTTGAAGTGCAGAGGAAAATTTACGAAAATAACCAGGGAAACAAATTCTTAAATTCTGTAGGAGCTCCAAAGCTTTATTTAAAACGGAAAACGTCTGTTTGTTATTGCATATTGCCGATTTTTTGCTGTAAGAAAACATAGCTCCTGAGGTAAAAGACAGGATTTGAAATTACAGTTTGTATTTGAGCTTAGAAACGTGTATTTAAGGCAAATCGTCAAAACAATTTTACATCTTGAAATATCGTAGGGCAGTTTTGTTGAGTTACTTTACGCAATGATATAAATTTCCATACTGTCATTACAAGGCCATGTACAAGAGGAAAGCAGGAGACTCCCTGTGCGGGCTCAGCTCTAAAGCTCGTAAAGTTCGTACAGCTGCAGAGTGCTTAACAGGAGTGTTCCGACACAGACCCGGCCATCAGTATGTGACGTCACAAGTGTGCGCGCAGGCCTGTAGATTAGGTGGTGTTGGCTGTACCAAAGCCTTCTAGATACAAGGCCTACGCACAGCGGCGATATTGATGTGTCGGTCAGCAGAACGGAGATATGCGGCGACTACAATTTCGGCCACTGCCGCAAGCCGCAGTGGTTACTGTAGGATGAGACATGGGACGGCGCCGGCCCCGTTATGCCGTTATATTGCGCTGTCTGACTTGTTTTGCGTGCTGCGTGGCTGCGTGGAGAGAGGGTGGGGGGACGGAGGGGTGGGGGGGGGGGGGCGGGGGGCGCTATGTGGCGCGGAACCGACTAGCCTCTATAGTCACCACAGTCGATAACAGTGAACGTGGGATCTGCCCCCCCACCCCCACGTCTTACCTGGAGGTAGAGGTGCATGGTACCTTTCTCTGGTGGCATGAGAAGACAGCAAGTAACGTCACAGACGGGGATCGGTGCATATTTGTTACTGTTGTAGTGTAAAGAGTATTAGAAGTGTGCTTTGGTTCCCCCCTTGTTATTTGTGGGCAACTGACGAGTGTCAGGCAGATATCGTTGTACTGAGGTACTGAGAGCTGTGAAGGCAGCCAGTGGATGATGTGTGTATTTCAATACGACGTCTTTGTTCCAAGTTGTGTTGTTGCACAACGTGGCCATGTGTTGTTGTCTGTTGTTGTCTGTAGCTGGTGGAGGCTCCTCATAGTAGAATTAGCACCTGTTGTGATTTTATTCATTTATTGCGTTTATTGTGAAGATGTTGCCATTACTGAGACAGAAATTTTTTGCCCTTTCTTTTCTTTTACTCAGTATGTATATCTTTGATGGTCTAGCATATTTTTTGTGTTTTTCCATAGCATGAAAGGTGACTATGTTTTCCCTTATTTCTATTTCTACACGAATATCTTATTTCTGAGTATGCAAAACTCACAACTTCTTCTTTATCTTATTTATAAAGCTTTTGTGAAATGTGCTCTGTAACACAATATGATGTAAAGAATGCTCTAAAAATAGTATGTAAGCATCACAGTTGAACTCATGTTTGAGTTATTGTCTGTTGTTATGATGGTGATAAAATTATATTTAGCAGTAACAGCGTTTACCCAATATCAAATATTTTCTGCAGTGTGTCTTTCTTCAGGGGCAACGGCCTTTTCACAGTGGATACACCGGTTCCCTTGAGATCACCGAAGTTAAGCGCTGTTGGGCCTGGTCGGCACTTGGATGGTTGACCATCCAGCCGCTGTTGCCTTTTTTCGTGGTGCACTCAGCCTCGTGATGCCAATTGAGGAGCTTCGGTCAAGAATACCATCATAACGACCGGGAGAGCGGTATGGTGACCCCACGCCCCTCGTATCTGCGACCTCCTTGAGGATGACACGGCGGTCAGATGGTCCCGGTAGGCCACTCGTGGCCTGAAGTCGGAGTGTGTCTTTCTTAAGATTAGATGCACATAAATTACGACTTTAACTGAATCTTGCCATTTACAAAATATGCTGTGAGCACATAAAAACTAATATTATTTATGGTCGGGAACTTCTCATTGGCTATCAATAACAAATCTAATATAGTCGTTATTGGCAATCAAGTGACTGTATTACTACCAAAAGCAAGACAGTCCTACAATAACGTTATTTTAACCTGTTTTTAAGACAAAATATCAAACGTTGTCAGTGCATAAATGTTAACAAACTGCAAAAATTGATTGTACACACTTTTGCTCTCATGTTTTTCCCATTACATTGTTTTATATATTTACATGCTTGGAAATGGTACAAACGCAGAAATTGTAATAGTGAAAATAAAAGCAGTAACAGATAAAAGTGAATATGACGTCACTTTAAAAATTATAGAAGTTGCTCTTTCAAAGTACAAAAAATTGACAATTTCATTAAATGTAATAGGCTTTACAGTACTGACAGTTTATTTATGTGTTGTTGCAAACTAAAATTAAGAGGGAATTGTGGTGTCATACAAAAAACTAAATCGGTTCTGCTTTGGATGAAGTGACATTGGCGAGCCGGAAACAGATTGAGACTCCGCCTGAACTGAGGGCTTCATCTGAAGTGGAAGCAAACAACGGAAAAGATGATTTGCGAGGAATAGCTTCTCAATTTTTTTCAAAAGAATCCTCATTTGATTGCGATCGAAACGGGCTTCCTGACAGAGACCCGTTCAAACGTACTGCTGTATGCTTAAACTTTAGACATGTCTTCGTGTTTGATGAGAAGCCAGAAGAACAAGAAGTTATTGCTGGTAGTAACGGCATTTTCCTTTTTCTATCCAGCTTGGCAAAGTGATACCATATACCACTTGAAACTCTTCTATAAGAAGGCCACGTGGGGGAGGGGCAGGGACAACCTCCAGATCTTAAATACATACATCCCATTTTCATTGTACAACCGGACTTTTGTATGCAACACTTTTGTCTGAGCTTGGAAGATGACGCTGTGATTGGAAAATAAGAAAATTGAGTTCAAAAACGGTATTATCTCGAGAAAAAGTGCATTGGATCAGAAACATAGAAATAGACGTGTGGTTAGTGACTCACTATTTTACAGTGTTCTGCGTGTAGCTGTTTGTAACTTAACCGCGTTAGTGATTAGAATGCAGGCAGTTACGAGAGAAGAAAAACACTGAAATACTTTAAGAAAAGGAAACTGAAATGATTTAGACTTATGGAGAAAACGGCAGGAACGTCGATAATGGTGTAATCTTTTATCCTTCACGTTTTCCAAACGCGGTGAGATCGTGTGGTTCTTTTTGTTGGCTTATTCCACAGTTCACCACGGAGGGAACAATGCAGTCACGAAAAAGGAACTGTCGAAGTACAGTTGTTGGAGAGAATACTGAAACTGTGGTATTAGCTCCAGGGAATCATAGCCCCCGTATTAACACTCAGCAATGAAATCGCGAATCGGGAATTACTCGGACCACTGTTGGCAGAATTTTGAAACATAGAAAATATCATCCGTTTCATATTTCCCACTGTCAGGAGGGAAATGAATAATTTTCGCCAGTAATCATTTCAACAAATGCAGAGAGACCCTAATTTTTTGCTCGAGTACTGTTCTCTGTCCAGTCGACCTTCACAAGCCATAGTATGATTAATTGACACAACATGCACTAATGAAATGTGAAAAACCCACACTGGTTATGCCAAGTTGAACATCAGTGTCCGTCGAACGTGAATGTTTGGTGTGGAGCAATTGGTGACACAGTCATTGACCCAAGTGGAACCTCAAGTGGCGTTAAATATCGAACATTCCTGGAGAATGATCTTCCTTTATTACATGCAGAACTTCCTTTGGACTTGCGACAGGCAATATGGTTTCAGCATGATGGTTGTCCAGCACATTATTCCGTAGCACCTCGTGAGATTTTAGATCGCGTGTACAGTCGTCGGTGGATCGGAAGGGGCAGTCCAGAGTCTTGGCCTGCAAGATCGTTAGACCTTAGTTCGCCTGCTTTTTGTTTGGGGATTGCTTGAACAGCGAAGTGCAAACAACATGGGATAACATGATGTAGCGTATTACTATTGTCTGTCGGTAGATTTTATCGGAAACACTTCTCAGTTGTGTCGAATCATTTCATCTCTTGATAAATAAGTACATCGAAGTGGGTAGATATTCTTTTGAGCACGTCCAGTAAAATAACTCTCTGCTGCTGAGAGGTGAGAGGACACTCCTCAAACGAGCATCCAATTGGTCAATGGTGAGAGGACGTATGTCAAACAATCTTTTGTCACAATTACTGAACGTGTCTGGTTTTCTTTGTTGATCCAACGCATTTCTCTCGACATAACACCGTTTGGAAAAAAAGTTGGATTATTTTTCCATAGCAGCTCCATCTAACACGCAATGACAGAAATGTTGCATCAACAGTTACGTATTTTTTCCATACAATCCATTTCTACAGTAAAAATTGGATGTTACCTTGTAAGATTTCAGTTGGTATCGCCAGATAACATTTTTAACAGCCCTTTTAATCCAATGGATAGTTTTTCAGATATTTCAATGTCTAAGATAAAAACATCACCCATATATGCAGAGATTAATAATTTATTATACATACTATTATTGTCGCAATGACCAACATCCACCTTGAGTTGAACTGCAATGGCTAGCAATGAGTCAAAGATTCAAGTCAAAATACAAAGCTGAATCAGCGAACAAGCCAACAGTGCTGTGAGCCAAATCAGGGAGTTAGCCGAGAACAGAGCACAGTGACTCCTGAGTCACCTTGTGCACCACTGTTCACAGAGTCAGGGGCAGTGAACAGCTGCCAGAGCTGGCACACTTCAGCCGAGAGAAGGGAGTGAGAATGAAGGCCGCAGTGACGCATGACTCACCTGCTATATGCTCCGTGCTGAGGAGAGAGGGTTAGGGGAGCCAAGAGCTTCTGCATCATAAAGCATTGTCTCTTGGGATAAAGTATCGAACGGGTCAACATGTCAGCTCTTTGCAAGCTTTGTTTTCAAATCGAAAGCAGAAATAGAGGTAGAGAAAGTGTTTTCTGCATTAATGAAATGTTCTCTTGTAGTGTCCTTTCTTTTCTTTCTGTTTGTTCTCAGCTGAGAAAAGCTGTTCACAACGGTAAAATATATAAACGTATACACAACATTTTGTATGTAACATTTTTTCATAGCACAGTCTATGTCATAATGACTAATTCAGCATACTGGGTAGGACAGTATTATAGTAGCCTGTCATAGATTTTTCGTTCCACACACTGGCGTCACGGTAGAGCCCTACGGATGTGAAGAGGTACCACTCCTTTTTTCTTAGTCACAGATTGCTCACTGTGTGAGATGACTAGCTCTTTGATTCAGTTCAGAAGTGGATTGCCAATTTGTAATATGCAATGGCATAGCGTGTTCATGTTCATGTGGTATAATGTGCTATATTGTCTTAGACACAAACACTCGGAAATTTTATGGCCACGTTATTACGTTTTGTACACAGTTTAGATTAAATACTAACGTGAATGTTATGAAGGAAAAGATGAGACAGTTTAAAAACTGTGCGCTTCATGGTGTATTATAAACAGCACTGGCATATACGTGCGAATGGAGAGTGATTGCCTTTTTTGGAAGCGAACTGTTTTTCCACTACTCGAACTACACAGACTAACGCACTTTAAAAATTATTATTATATTTGCTATGATTGACCTGCTACAAGTGTTAAAACATTAACTATCTCAGGGGATGCTTTCAAACTGTGTATTATGTGTGAAACTCTTACTGCTGGATGTGTGAATTTGTGATCATGACACTCATGCTAAAAGTGGACGGAGTGTAATTTCGCGAACGCTCAGTTAAACTGAGTTTTATACTATTTCAAAACAATACGCTGGACATTGATAATGGAATAGATTGATCAAGGGACGATGTAATGGCACACATATGAACTTGGATCGACACAGTTGCAGTTACCCCCGATCGGACTTTGATGAAAGGAACGCCACGGAAGATGATATTACCGCCCGGAGAAGCCTATTCCAAGGTTGAGAACGCATCTGCTGCTATTTGATAGGTGGAGCTTCTTTAATCACGCTGCCAGCATCGACAAGCTATCCTTCACTTCACAACGTGCCGCCCACGCAAAGGTAAAGCGCAATGCATACTACTCTCCGCTTATAAAAGCCTAAAAACGTTTCAGACAGATAAATTTGTAATTTCTTTCCTTTTTCTGAGAACCGTTTCGTAGTATTTGCCTATCTTAAAATAAATGTAATTACAGTGAACTGTGTATGTAATCTGTATAGTTGCCCAAGCGTTAACAGTATTTATATCTGTTTATTTCCTCTGTCTTATTCCTTTTTTTTATTGTAGCTATTGTTGCGTGTCTTTTAAAGTATTATTTTGGAAAGATACACTCCTGGAAATGGAAAAAAGAACACATTGACACCGGTGTTTCAGACCCACCATACTTGCTCCGGACACTGCGAGAGGGCTGTACAAGCAATGATCACACGCACGGCACATCGGACACACCAGGAACCGCGGTGTTGGCCGTCGAATGGCGCTAGCTGCGCAGCATTTGTGCACCGCCGCCTTCAGTGTCAGCCAGTTTGCCGTGGCATACGGAGCTCCATCGCAGTCTTTAACACTGGTAGCATGCCGCGACAGCGTGGACGTGAACCGTATGTGCAATTGACGGACTTTGACCGAGGGCGTATAGTGGGCATGCGGGAGGCCGGGTGGACGTACCGCCGAATTGCTCAACACGTGGGGCGTGAGGTCTCCACAGTACATCGATGTTGTCGCCAGTGGTCGGCGGAAGGTGCACGTGCCCGTCGACCTGGGACCGGACCGCAGCGACGCACGGATGCACGCCAAGACCGTAGGATCCGACGCAGTGCCGTAGGGGACCGCACCGCCACTTCCCAGCAAATTAGGGACCAGTTGCTCCTGGGGTGTCGGCGAGGACCATTCGCAACCGTCTCCATGCAGCTGGGCTACGGTCCCGCACACCGTTAGGCCGTCTTCCGCTCACGCCCCAACATCGTGCAGCCCGCCTCCAGTGGTGTCGCAACAGGCGTGAATGGAGGGACGAATGGAGACGTGTCGTCTTCAGCGATGAGAGTCGCTTCTGCCTTGGTGCCAATGATGATCGTATGAGTGTTTGGCGCCGTGCAGGTGAGCGCCACAATCAGGACTGCATACGACCGAGGCACACAGGGCCAACACCCGGCATCATGGTGTGGGGAGCGATCTCCTACACTGGCCGTACACCTCTGGTGATCGTCGAGGGGACACTGAATAGTGCACGGTACATCCAAACCGTCATCGAAACCATCGTTCTACCATTCCTAGACCGGCAAGGGAACTTGCTGTTCCAACAGGACAATGCACGTCCGCATGTATCCCGTGCCACCCAACGTGCTCTAGAAGGTGTAAGTCAACTACCCTGGCCAGCAAGATCTCCGGATCTGTCCCCCATTGAGCATGTTTGGGACTGGATGAAGCGTCGTCTCACGCGGTCTGCACGTCCAGCACGAACGCTGGTCCAACTGAGGCGCCAGGTGGAAATGGCATGGCAAGCCGTTCCACAGGACTACATCCAGCATCTCTACGATCGTCTCCATGGGAGAATAGCAGCCTGCATTGCTGCGAAAAGTGGATATACACTGTACTAGTGCCGACATTGTGCATGCTCTGTTGCCTGTGTCTATGTGCCTGTGGTTCTGTCAGTGTGATCATGTGATGTATCTGACCCCAGGAATGTGTCAATAAAGTTTCCCCATCCTGAGACAATGAATTCACTGTGTTCTTATTTCAGTTTCCAGGAGTGTATATTTTTATGCATGTGTGCAGTGTTTCTGTCAGCCACATTATATGTTCTGTTGTGGCTTGTGGCAGCTCGCGTAAGTTATGGCATCTGCCATTAGAGTCCGACGGTCGACCAATCATAGCAAGGCTGCTCTTGCGCCACTGGTGAAAGGCACGCTATTGATGTGAACTTCAAATCTAACAGCTGCGCAACTACGTAACTGTGTTTAATTTAGTATAATTTCATATTACCGCATACACGTGACCTGGTGCGAGTGTGTTTGGCTTTCCAGTTATAACTTTGCAAAATTACGGAGGAATATGTTTTATTTTTTTAATTTTATTTTATTTTATTTTATTTTATTATTTATTTATTTTTGCAGATTGTATTCTTTTGGGGATCGTTACCAAATTCTGAGATGGTTTCTTTCATTAACTTTGGAAGTAAAACGGTTTCTTTTCAGTCTAAATAATAAAATTCACAGTTACGCAGCAGATTACGCTGTTATAGGTAAATTTAGTGACAGGACTGAGTCACATATTTTGCACTATGTTTGGCTGCACAATTACTATACGGCGCCCATTTAACATAAGTAGTATTCCTGGACAAAATACTGCTGATTTATTATTAATTGCTGATCACTTCTGGTTTACATACAGGATGACTCAGCTCCTCCTAGCTGTGGGGTTTATGCAACATGCACTATCTTCAAATACCACGTTTAAGATTCTCATATTCTCTCGCTCACTACACGCTAACCATTAGACCTGAAGAATTAACATACCATTTCTGTAAAAAAATTTAATGCAGTTAAATTTTGTGCTGGGATATATTTTCGCCAGAGGTCATAGTTCTCGAATTATTCAAGAAAAACCTCCAGATATGACCTTCAAAAACATTTTTCTTCAATAAGTCTAAAATCATGGCCTCCAGCGAAAACGTAGACCAGCACACAATTTCATTACGTTACATTTTCTACAGAAAGGTCCTGGTTATTTTTTCTGCAGGTGTAATAGTTTGCCCATAGAGAGTGAGAGAATACAAAAATTTCCCTTGCGGTTTTTGAAAGAGTTGTGGGTTGCATAAAAGCTGTCTGTAGGGGCAGCTGAATCATCCTGTTGGGTTGTATAAAACCTGTAAATGCTGTAAAACACATGCTGATGTAAAATGAGATTACATTTACACAACACCCAGCCCAGATACCACTCCACCCGAACCCTGCAATACAGATCACCCCTCTTAATTTTTTAAATTCGGACAATAGTTAAATGAAATCACGAAATAAAAAATTTTACGCCCCCGGATGCTTTAGATAGACAACCTGCGACTGGTACTGAGTGACTAGGTTGACCGTTTTAGTCGTTTGGTAACAAAGATTAGACAGCACTAGAAACAACGTTTACACAATTCACAGACAGGTGGCACGCACGATTTCTCTCCCTTAGGTAACTGGTGATTGCGGCATCAGGAAGACCATCTGGCAACGAATTTACAGAAAATAAATTTATCACAGCTCTATTACAGCAACTGCGTGGTAGACGGGATTAATGTGAAAAAAGATAGATGGTAAATCATGAGTGTCAGTTTATTGTGTATTTCCGCAGTTCAGAAACTCACAGTGGATCCTCTAGAAGCTTTTCCTGTTTTCATTTGTTTCAAGGCGACAATAATTTCATTGACTGAAACAGTTTGTTGACGCTACGGCGAGTTCTGTTCAGGTAATCTGTGAAGACTTTTATCTTCCTGTTTTATGTTCATCATATGAGTTCGGTCTTCTGGATAGCAAGAACTTTTTACGATATGGTTTACAGCCGTGTTTTGCTATATATGGTCAGTTTAACGTGTATTTTGACTCCTACCTCCAATTTTGCGTAGTATAACTTCGCTTATTACAGCACTGACAAAAATCTTACAGCTGTTGTGGATTAGAGGAATCCCTACAAGCCGTTTATCAGCCAGAAACGCGTAGACTCTTATTTATTTTCGGCAAACGGTTTCGAGAGTCTTTTTTGTCATATTCTACTGCAAAGTTCATATACACTGGATATTTCTTCTATTGTGATTTATGTAGCGCACACAGCATAAAGTAAAATGCTCATCGTTTGAAGACTTAACAATCATCTGTGAGCGCTACAATACACGGACATGGCCATGTGCACAAGATGCTTTTTAATTGTAAATGTTTCATTCCTTACGAACGTTTGTGTAATGTGCTACATTCTGACTCACAATGAACACGTTTTATAGCAAAAATGTATGTAAACGTACAGTTCACATTTCCGTTTCTTGTGACGACAAGCAAAAATCTTTTTTCTCACATATGACTGAGGAGCAACTTCTGGAACAGGACAAGCAGCCATGTCCGCCCGAAGATCAGTATCAGCCGGAGACAGAGCCTGAAACAGGTTCGTTAGACAAACTGGAGGGGCCCTGTGGAATAACTTTCGCCCCCTGCCACACCTCCAGACGACCTCCCTCAACGTGGGCAGTGTCGCGGGCAGCCACAGCCGTAATCCGATCGGGGGATGATGGGACAAGCTGGCCGTCCCCGACAAACCCCCGTCCGAACCCCACAGTGATGCCTATAGGCAACAGCCTCAAGCTGTGTGACCGAAGCCAACACTGCCTGAAGCTAGGAGCGAAGGGATGCCAACTTAGCCCACATCCGAACACAGCAGTCGGAGTCCCTATCCATGCTAAATACTGTTGTGCAAACAACGTCTGAACTAATCTCCAGAGAGCACAAAGAATTGGACACAAAATTTAAACGGTTATTAAAATACAAGACTGCCTAGTAAATGCAGTAATGCTGCTACTTGCACACTGCTGACACACTGCTCGGTGGCAGAAGGCTAACTGTATTGTCAGTAACGTACAAAGACTATTTGAAAGAAATAAACAAATGACACACGAATACTTGACTTTACACGTCACAGATATTAAAATGCAAATCTGCCCCTGCTAATTACGTAACTACACAAAGATTTGACGGATTTAACTATACAAGTGCGCTAAGAACACTCAAACAAATTTTCAACTTGACTACTACATTTATATGAACGCTAAATAAGCCACTTGCTGCTACTTGCGCACTGCTGACACACTGCTCGGCGAGGCAGAACGAATGGTCGGTCGGGAAAACTGCCACTTCACCGCTACCTCGGAGATGCTGTGTCCCATCGCTCGTCCGCCGTCTATATCACCACGTTCAAACTCACTTTAATGTCGATAATCTGCCATTGTAGCAGCAATAGCCCATCAAACAACTGCACCAGTCATTTGTTGTCCTATGTAGCTGTTGCCGACCGCAGCGCCGTTTTGTGCCTGTTTACACACTACTGTAATTGAATACGGAGGATGCCTACACTAGTTTCTTTGGCGCCTGTTTACACATCTCTGTGTTTGAATACGGATGCCTATGTCAATTTCTTTGGCGCTTCAGCGTAATGTTTTGTCCGATATGTCAATTTACTGGGCATTATCGTGCTCGTTAGATGGGGGAAACATGGTCAAATTCTTTTTGAAACAAGGAATTCAGTAGTTTGACTAAATAACTTCCGAAGAATGTGATGTTTTCTTGCTGATCGTCAAGGTCAGTTTTCTTACCCACCATCGTTAAGTCCCAGTTCATTCTCTATTTGCCTCGAGGTGACGGAATATTAAACACTTATCTTGCTCCGTCCACTTTGTTGATACTTGCCCCTTCCTACATTTCGCGGAAGGGTAACAGTGCTTATTAACGTATCCGCGTACAGTGCGCTGTAGCTCTTCGTGGAACCGGCAACGGCAATCTGTTTCGTAGAATACGTCTCGAAGAAAAAAAGAATAGCGCTCGTGAAAGAGACCGTGGTTAACGTCTGACCGGTTAGCAGGACCGGTTATAGCAGTCCATATTAGATGCCGTCGTATTTGTCGGCAGCTGTCTTTTGCGCCTTTTTAAGTGCACTGAGCTGCTCTTGGAATCCACCACTACCAAACAAACACACTGTTGTTCACGTCCCCCACGACAGATAAAAGTAAAAGATTTCTTCGTTACAGCGGGATATCTGAATTTTATTATTTTAAGCGGTCATTCTTTCTAGCGTTAATTACTACATCTCTACGTAACAGCTACATGCAATAGCCTTGGTTATCTGTTTTCCGTTAATTAGTGTTACTTTGCAACCATGATTACCCACCATTTTTTATCCTACCAGCGCAAAATTTTTTTCCAGGATTCTAGACAGATGAACCACTAAGATTTCCCTTTTTACTGTAACTGTTTTCCATTGGGCCTTAGTCATACAATCTTTCCATTACATTTTCATTTCACAGATTATCGGTCGACTATGTTAAACAACCATCTACAGCACCATACTCTAACTTTTCTCGGTGGTTCCGTCCCTGGTATTTCTGTAGTCCATATATCGCTCATAAAGTGCTACGTATCAGTCATACATTTTCATAAATTAATTTCACAGTTCTACGAAAATTTTTGTATCAAAACAGATCTTTTAATGAAGAAAACTTTCTTCATTGGTTCTACTTCTGATGTCTTCCCTGTGTCCGTTGTCCCACGCACTATTCTAGACAAGAGAAATTTTTCACTTCCCCTATTATTACAACTTCCAGAATTTTGAGTTTAGGCTAGTAATATTCTCACGTCTATTCTTCTATATGTCTCTCGGTTTAACGATTGTTTTCTTTGACTCACATGTTATGCTAAGTATGCTGTGTACTTCATTTAATTGTTCATCTTAAGTTTGCACACTTTGGGCCATAGGGTTACATCGATTGCCAGTATAGACAATGGTATCTATTTCCCTTGTCTTTAGTTCGTCTTGTGAAATTTTCTTTCACTCCAATGGACTAATCACAAATATCTGCATATTGCTATTTCCCTAGAAACACTGTTGATGCACTGCACTCGACTGACCAGAAATGCTGCCACGCGGTCATTTAATCAGCTTTGGAGATACCATACGACAGAACGAAATTCTTTGGTTACTCCTGCTGCCTTTTACATGAGTGACATAGCAAAGGACAATTAAAAAAGATCTTTAAAGTCGTCAAGAAATTCTGTATTGCTATCGCATTTGTATATTCCGAATTTTTTTCATGTTTACGTTCGTAAATATTTATTTCAAGCACCTCCAGTGGGCCAATGTAGGCCAGTCTTTCCTCACTCAAAGTACAGTGTTGGCCAAAAGTCACGAATGCCTTGTAACTGTCAATAACTTTTTTATTTATTCTTTTCTCCTTTCTTTCGTTTCAGATTCTGAATGAAGAAGGACGGTAGACGGCCCATGGAAAAATTCAGCACTGCTCAACAAACCAGAATGGGAGTAAATAATAAATAAATGTTCAAGGAATTATGTATACAGACAATCGTTTGCGTAGAGATTGTTATAATAAGTCTTGATCAAGTTTCAGTACCACTACAGGTATTATCTTCAGAAGGAATACAGTCACGTGTAATGTTTTAAACATATTACAAAATAAAGACATAACATAGCCAATGCTTTACAACAGTTAACTGAAGTAAATGGGTTAAGAAAGGTGTCCACATAACTTATATTACGTTAAAATTATGAGCATATATTATATGCTAAAACTATCAAGTCAGTTAGCAAAAATCATACACTCCTGGAAACTGAAATAAGAACACCGTGAATTCATTGTCCCAGGAAGGCGAAACTTTATTGACACATTTCTGGGGTCAGATACATCACATGATCACACTGACAGAACCACAGGCACATAGACAAAGGCAACAGAGCATGCACAATGTCGGCACTAGTACAGTGTATATCCACCTTTCGCAGCAATGAAGGCTGCTATTCTTCCATGGAGACGATCGTAGAGATGCTGGATGTAGTCCTGTGGCACGGCTTGCCATGCCATTTCCACCTGGCGCTCAGTTGGACCAGTGTTCGTGCTGGACGTGCAGACTGCGTGAGACGACGCTTCATCCAGTCCCAAACATGCTCAATGGGGGACAGATCCGGAGATCTTGCTGGCCAGGGTAGTTGACTTACACCTTCTAGAGCACGTTGGGTGGCATGGGATACATGCGGACGTGCATTGTCCTGTTGGAACAGCAAGTTCCCTTGCCGGTCTAGGAATGGTAGAACGATGGATTCGATGACGGTTTGGATGTACCGTGCACTATTCAGTGTCCCCTCTACGATCACCAGAGGTGTACGGCCAGTGTAGGAGATCGCTCCCCACACCACGATGCCGGGTGTTGGCCCTGTGTGCCTCGGTCGTATGCAGTCCTGATTGTGGCGCTCACCTGCACGACGCCAAACACGCATACGATCATCATTGGCACCAAGGCAGAAGCGACTCTCATCGCTGAAGACGACACGTCTCCATTCGTCCCTCCATTCACGCCTGTCGCGACACCACTGGAGGCGGGCTGCACGATGTTGGGGCGTGAGCGGAAGACGGCCTAACGGTGTGCAGGACCGTAGCCCAGCTTCATGGAGACGGTTACGAATGGTCCTCGCCGATACCCCAGGAGCAACAGTGTCCCTAATTTGCTGGGAAGTGGCGGTGCGGTCCCCTACGGCACTGCGTCGGATCCTACGGTCTTGGCGTGCATCCATGCGTTGCTGCGGTCCGGTCCCAGGTCGACGGGCACGTGCACCTTCCGCCGACCACTGGCGACAACATCGATGTACTGTGGAGACCTCACGCCCCACGTGTTGAGCAATTCGGTGGTACGTCCACCCGGCCTCCCGCATGCCCACTATACGCCCTCGCTCAAAGTCCGTCAACTGCACATACGGTTCACGTCCACGCTGTCGCGGCATGCTACCAATGTTACAGACTGCGATGGAGCTCCGTATGCCACGGCTAACTGGCTGACACTGACGGCGGCGGTGCACAAATGCTGCGCAGCTAGCGCCATTCGACGGCCAACACCGTGGTTCCTGGTGTGTCCGATGTGCCGTGCGTGTGATCATTGCTTGTACAGCCCTCTCACAGTGTCCGGAGCAAGTATGGTGGGTCTGACACACCGGTGTCAATGTGTTCTTTTTCCATTTCCAGGAGTGTATATTAAGACCTCCATGCGAAACAGCAAGAATTACTCCGCAGGCGCAGGTCATGAAAAGAACAGGCGCTGGACTAAACGTGTGGCAACTCGTTACGATACCAAGCAGTAGTAAGGTAGAGAGCGCCACCTGCTGGCCGCTAGTAGCGTGTTAAACTCTCATCCATAATAAATACGTACCTGAAGCAGCAATACAGCACATCAGTATAACATACTGTGTTGTGTGTACTGTAAGAACTTCGGTACACACACCGTCAGGTTATTTGACTTGTCGCTCCAACGAAGTAGGCGAGTGTCAGCAATATGTCTCGTGGCGTGTTTATCTTCTGGCGTTAGGTCAGACGATAGATGCCACTTGCACGCTTAGAATAGCAGATTGGCATTGACCAACTATAAACAGAACTTGATTAATTTTCACACACATTTATTAAAATAATAACAATCATAAACCTTACTTACCTTGATTCTGGATGCTATTTACAATTGACAATCTGAAGTTCCTTTGGTCTTGGTACGTTAATCTTATTCTCACATATCTCCGATAGCTTACAAAGTGTCTATACATTTATCTTCATGGCTATGTATAGAAATCTGATAATCTTTTTAGGCGCAGACTGAAACTTGACTGCAGACTAATGCAGACTGACTAATCGGAGGTCTGTGGACTTGTTATAATACCTCGCGCGTTCAGGTATCACTGCGCGAGTGTGATCCACGAGGAGAAAAGGCTCTACGTTAGCAGCGATCACATTGGCTGCGTTACATATTAATACGCGGATCGGCGGAAGCAGAATTTGGTCGGTCTTTCAGACAGCGCCATCTCGTAGTGCAGAGATTGACGAGCGCTGCGCCTGCGCTGTTGTGCTTAGCGGGGCGCGCTCTATTGGGAAAGTTGTGTACGTGCTGACTACACGGAAACTATGTACACAACACATACGTGTTTTAAATAGAACAAAATTGTATATGGCGTAAAAGCAAGAACATTATAAAAAGGAATGCAAAAGGAATAAGATATTTTTTTTTAATAATGACACAGTACAAAGAAAGAATAAAATGGTTAATAACAAAATTATATGCTGATAAAAAAAATGTTTTCTGACATGAACAAATTTAGAAGATTGGTGAACAACTACCAAGGTTTTAAAATAGCATCAACGTCCAAAAGACGGAGATGACCATTATCCAAAGAGCATAAACACGCACTTCTTGGTGGCCTCAGAAAATACTGGCAGGAAGTAAAATCTGGAACAAGAACAAGATCTAGACACTTAAATGTGTTAAATTCCTGCTATAGCAGGAATTTAAGATGATATTACTACTCGTATATGCAAAAAAGAAAAATATTATTTACGTAAAACCTGCATAAGCAGGACACAGTGCCGTGTGGCATTCTATCGGAAAGGAAATACAGAGTACGCTAAGTAAAGGAAAAACAATTTTTCCGAAATGGAAGTGAAAAGAAACATGAACCAAAGCACCATGCAGGTGCGAGCAACGGCATCAAAGCGTTAGAGTAACTTTTGTTTCTCAATTTCACTTGTTCATTTAAAATGAAGCCATCTTCACTGGTCATATATATGTCTTAAGATATCCAGGACATAAAGTTTACACCGCTTCTTCTCTCTGTGTACAACTGTTATTCCATCTATTCCTTTTGGATTGTGTCCGATGTTGATAAACTCTTTCCGAAAGTGGAGTTATGGATTCCCTAATAGATTTTCATTGTATCTGATGACAAAGTCCCTACAAGTCTGTCCGATATAAAACACCGGGCATGTACCGTAAGCAATTTTGTAAACTCCTGGGCTACGTAAAGTTTCATTTGAAGTTTTAAAATTGTGGATTAAATTTTTTTGTACCCTGTTTTTTGTTTCCAGCTATGAGCTTTAGAACACTTATTACAGACTACTATTTTAATTAAATTAATTTCTTTTTTTAGTGTAGTTGGTGATAAAGGTGTGACTGCAGCACTAGGAATAGATCAATGAAAGAAAGCTGTCTTGTGGACTTAGGATGTGTTGAATCAGAATACACTATTCAGCTGGTGCTTGTTGCTTTACAGAAAACATCAAAAGTTATTCTGTCATATGTTATGGTAAAACTGAGATCTAAAAAATTTTGCTCATGATTTTCATTTTGCAACATGCCAGTGGAACTAATTTTCTCGTGAAGGTTATTAAACATTTAAAAGAGTTTGTATATTCTGTCATTAGTTCCATTGTATATAATCAAAATACCGTCCATATACCTCAAGTACGACTGAGTGCACAGCTCTGTAAAAGCATAACTTCTAAGAATTTTTGTGCCAGTGAATTTACGAACATGCCTGCTAGAAAAGTTACTAACGGAATACGCATTACAGAGCCATGTGGTTGTTGAAACAGTTTTCCATTACGTTTGATGAAGTGGTATTTAACTGCCACATTCATAGCCGTATAAGATACGTAATTTTTTCATCCATTATATCTTTTTTGTAAGCATGCAGAGTTTCTGCACGATTTCCACAGCTGTTTGAACTGATCCATTAGTGTACAAATTTGTAATATCAAAAGATACTTATTTTGTCGCTTTGTTGCATTTCAAATATTCAATATTATTTACCAAGATCTGACTATTAGCTACTGAACAATTATTTTGAAAAACAAAACAAAAATGTTATAGCCCCTTCATGATTTCATGGCTCACCCTGTAGGCTGTAACTTGAAGGGGACCGATACCTCAGTTTTATTGCTGGCATTGCCTATCTCATGGTTTACGTTCCATTACACTGTCGAAATTTTAAATTTTTAGGGCTTAAAATTATTTGCTTTCCTTTATCGTAAATGGACAATAGTATTCAATTAATTATTTTCCAGTTACATAAATCAGTTTTATAATACTTCTCAATTACTTTACATCATAACATAGATAATTGTGAAAGGTGACGTCGCAGTAATAACGCACGTTAAAACAGAACCCAGACTATTTATTACTTATAAAAATATCAGGTGACAGCTCTTAAGCTGAGGAAATGACCTGAAACAACGAAGCGGTGGGACACAAGTAAAAAGTAGACACTTTTCGCGCTGTAAGGAACACCAGCGTCGCCGTAGGAGAGGTTAAGAACGGGTCCCTGCGACTTGTCTGACCGGTAAATCATGTCGTGGAACCGGTATCCGTTTCGCAGAGGGATGTCGACCAGAAGCTGTTGTCGGAGAATGTGGTCCTGGTGAAACGGCTTCTCCCGACGTTTCCTAAGGCTCCTCTACATGAGATATATTTTTTGTCTTTAGCAAAACTATCCAGAAAATTACGCAAAAGACTTGTCTGAGTTACTTACTTAACGATGACAATGAATCCGCCACGATTGTAAATAGAAACCGGATGTTGACCTAGGTTTCGGCGCGGATAACCACGCATTCTACGGAACACTCTAAAACTACAAACTGCCTAAAGAGGCACGGTCCAACATTAAGACAGAACGCCCAAAAGGGGCAAAAGACTCGCCTAAAATGTAAAATAAACGGTACGTGAGTACCGTGTCAATTGCTGTACTCAGCTCAAACGTCAGAAGCGTGCTTCCTCACCCCAGCCAACGTCCGGTGGGGCGCGGGCTCTGAGGTAAACTGAGGTCGCGCCGGCACCTAGACTGTGAGAACGTGAGGAAGGAAAGCGCGTGCGCAAATTGAGAACTCGTCTTCTTCCATGTGATTGGCATAAAATGACATTTCACAGTGAATATTAGATTTTTATCCTTACAGCTTAAAACTTTAAATGGGTCTATTAACAACTATCATTACCTGGCAAGATAACCAACTTAACTCCTAGATTAAGGCTGATTTGGCGGTAAACATAAATATTTTGTTGCTGGAAATAATGTATAGAATATGCGAAGTCATTTTGGTGTTAAACTATGCGAACGGGCATATGAATATTGCTGTACCCATAAACGAATATCATCTAAGTGTGTACTTAAGTCCACCATTCATACATAATACATTTAGAGCAACGTTGCCAGTAAAAATCTAGAAAAGTTGTGGACGGGTTTAGTTCAGATTACCAAAGAGCTGGATACTCGGAAGAATGATGGAAACGTCTACGCCACCTAAAGACTGTGTTATATTTTGGTGCATGAAATGTTGCATCGTTGTTCCTCTTCAAACGCAGAAAATGAATTACCGCATGATAGTTCACTTTATGAATGGACAGCGTTAGTTTGTTTTTAATCCTCCAGTGCTTGCTCCTGTGCTACGGCGTGGCAATTTCAGTGTTTACTGGGACTGCAGACACGTACTTGCGAATAAATGAGAACGTGAGGAAGGAAAGCGCGTGCGCAAATTGAGAACTCGTCTTCTTCCATGTGATTGGCATAAAATGACATTTCACAGTGAATATTAGATTTTTATCCTTACAGCTTAAAACTTTAAATGGGTCTATTAACAACTATCATTACCTGGCAAGATAACCAACTTAACTCCTAGATTAAGGCTGATTTGGCGGTAAACATAAATATTTTGTTGCTGGAAATAATGTATAGAATATGCGAAGTCATTTTGGTGTTAAACTATGCGAACGGGCATATGAATATTGCTGTACCCATAAACGAATATCATCTAAGTGTGTACTTAAGTCCACCATTCATACATAATACATTTAGAGCAACGTTGCCAGTAAAAATCTAGAAAAGTTGTGGACGGGTTTAGTTCAGATTACCAAAGAGCTGGATACTCGGAAGAATGATGGAAACGTCTACGCCACCTAAAGACTGTGTTATATTTTGGTGCATGAAATGTTGCATCGTTGTTCCTCTTCAAACGCAGAAAATGAATTACCGCATGATAGTTCACTTTATGAATGGACAGCGTTAGTTTGTTTTTAATCCTCCAGTGCTTGCTCCTGTGCTACGGCGTGGCAATTTCAGTGTTTACTGGGACTGCAGACACGTACTTGCGAATAAATAAAAAATTAATTAAACAATCTTTTCTAGATGATAATTAAAATTTCATAACTACCCTTCTTACAGTTTTCTTACAGCCTGAGCGTATTTCGCCTGTCTCATGTATCTTGCCTAGCAGGTGAAGTACCTAATGGTACATTCACCTAAACATCTCTATAAACCTGAGAGGTTGTCTTCTGATTCATGTGCCTTGCCTTCGTTAATTCTTGCAATGATGTGTGAAATTCTTCTCCTGTATCATATATCCCATTCAACCGTCTACTTGTCTTCAAGTTTCGTTCCTTTGTATGAGCATTCTATACCCTCCTTCCACCTTCCAGCTTTCCTTTCTTTGCTAGCCATCTTAGCTCTTAATACTGATGCAGATGCTTCCGTTTTCTTAACTCTTTATCCTACAGGCGGCATCCATCTCCCGATAGTCATGCATGCTTCTACAGCCTTGCGTATCGCTCTAGCCACTCCCGTTTTGCCATTTTGCAGTTTCTGGCAATCTCTCTCCTTCGCCTGCTTCATTTGTTGCAGTTTTGTATTTTCTCCATTCGTGAATAGAATTCATTATCTCCTGCGTATACCTTTTCCCTGTTTCAGGCAGTCGTTGCACTGTTATCCCTGCGATCCCTTTTCTTTTTTTTTTTTTATAATTCGCGACAAATTCCAAAATTGCAATAGTAAATAAAAAAGTCTTTATTTTAACAAAGTTCAACTGATTACTCTTAAGACGAGTAAGATTTTAATCTGGATTACAATAGTTCACTTGCGTGATGTATCTAGACATTAATCAGGATCACAAGCGTAACTAGTGAACGCAAAGAAGATAGTATACAGCACAACAGCTCCTAAATTAGGAAGTGTCAGCGTAATAGACATCTGAATGGCGTCACTTAGAAAGTGAAACAGTGAAAAGTTGAACAGTCCGTTTCCAGGTCGTCTTTGGCAATGCTAGAGAATCCGTAGCATGGTTCTGGGTGTATTGCAGGTGAATAGCAAATCGCCTGGAGTTCAGCGCGATGAGTCAGCGTTATCCAGGAAGCGTAGTCAACAGCGAACATACCTCCTGCTTGCAGCACTGCGGTTTTATAGCCTTTAGGGCCCTGGCTAAATTGTTATTTGATGCTTTTGGATAGGCACTCTCACAAGCACCGCTTACGTTGTCAGAGAAAAACTCTCTTCTTCGCTTCATTCTGTCGCGCTGTATCGCTGATCAGCGTGTTCTCATTGTTAATGCCACAGCCAAGGAGAATCGTCTCCATGGTGCTTCACTCTGAGCGAACACAACAGTTTAAATTTACCCAGATCACATCTCATTTATTTCCTACTTTTATGCAGTTTCTTCAGTTTCAAGCTGCAATTCATTACTGAAATTCAGGTACTATGTCCTTAAATGCCTGTCTTTACGAAACTTCTTCAGTTTTGTTATGGTTTGGAAACCACTGTCTTATCATAATATAAGCTATTTGAACTACTCCGGTTTCGCAACGTCTCCTCTTCGTATACCCTCTTCCTGATGAGTCTTCAAGCACGTGTTAGTAACTATTAAGTTGTACTCTGTGTCAAATTCTAGCAAGTGACTACTCCTTTGATCCCTTTCCTGCAATCCATGTTCTCCCACCATTCTTCATTCTCTTCTTTTCGCTATTGTCGAATTCCAGGCTACCATCACAAATGTTCGACTACCTTAGGGATCTGAAGAAGCTCTTTTATCTCACCATACATTCTTTCGGTCACGTTACCTGTTACGGAGCTAGTAGACTGGTAAACATGTAGTAGATGGCTATCATAATGCGTTGAAAGTTGCAGCTTGATATCCCCGTAAAGGCGAGACGGAAGACAAACGAGTTAAAAAAATCGATTTTTAGATTTTTTCGTATTTGAAATTCATGCTGTTTTCTGCGTAAAACAGTTTTTCTTTCAGATAAATACGACAACTTTTTCTTGAGTTATGATGGTTTTCCGGATGTTCTGTGCGGTCTGGTATTTAAATTTAACGCCTTCTTTTTGCACCATGCAGACAAAATGCACATGTTTACGTGCACGTTTTTTCCTGCTTCTATTTGTAAATTAGAAAAATGGCGAGCAGGTTGAGAAGATTATTTTAAAAAATCAAAAATAGTACTGGAAGATGGTAACAAGATAGGTGGTAAAGGTCGCCTGACAAATGTTTAAGCAGATAGATTACAGAATTATTTTGGCTTGGTGATAAGAAGAGTGGTGGAAATTTAGGTAACATGAAAGACGCTGTGTGGGCTATCTTTTCCCATAAGCTTTCCACAAATGAAAATTCTCAGCATTGTCTTCGCCCAAATGATCCTGAAATTAGGTGCAAGTACAGGAGAAGAGCAACATATGACCAGAAATATTCTTTACCTGCAGCAGTAATGAATGAAACTAAACATATGTTTAGACATCTTTGTAAAAATACTTTGTTGAAGAAATTTCTTCATAAGAAAACTTAAAATATAAATTAATGTGTAAATTCTGTCGTTTGGAGTCGGTTAGCAAAAACTGTATTTGTTCACATTACAACCCTTAAATTTGGTGTTTATGATGCTATTTTATTCTTCAGTGACGGCTAACAAGAAAACTGGGTGTTTTGGAAGTATTAGGCATAAAATGAAACTCCTTGATACAAATAGATAACGAGAGAACCTGCGAAGCACAAAGCTAATCTAAAATGCACAAAAGAAGGTAGACACAAATGAGAGGGACCAACAGAAAAAAAAGGATCGGTATGATTCAGATGATGCCCTGTATGGCACAGGAAAATATTAGTGGTCAGTAATTCTCACCAATAACTGTACTACAAATGAAATACTAAATTATAAATTGACTTCTCTCAAAACTGCATTTTTTGACTTTCTGGTACCATTGTTTTTTAAACTAAATGGGTTACAAATGTGAAATTTTGTCAGTTTTTACTTGGGATGTTAACAAGTTATTTCAAGTACATTGAGAACCACTAACACAACAAAAACTGGTTTACAATAATTAATGCATTTGAAAAGTGAAATTTTATTAGTTAAAGAACAAAAAAGTATATTTATTCAAATCCATGAGAGGTATTTTGTTCATTTTACATGTAAATGCAGGCATGTATGTTGTATAGATTCAGCACAAACTCTACTGTTTTAACACTTAGTTCTTTAGAAAAGTGTAGCTATTGAAAGGGTGCAATAGCATTGGCAGGATAGGGTTACAAATTGTATTCCGTCTCCTCTTGATCACGACAGTGGAAATTTCAAGATTGGAAGAGAAATCAGTCAATACAAAATCACCTGTCGACCACTGAGGAGTCAGTTCCCGAATGGTGCTGTGGATACAGGATTCTACTGATGGACGCTGACGAGAGCAAGAATGATCCTTGGAGAAACATACCTCATACTGATCAGATGTATATACACCAGGTGCATCTGAGGACGTGACTGGTACCCTCATAATCGATCATTACATAATAAAAAGAAATTTCAGATCATTTTTACACTCAGAGGCAAATTTATTCCTAATCTCAACAAAAGCTATTATTTTTGCAAGACTAAGCACTAAGTCATTTTCATTTAACTTTCTAAGGAGCACATATAGAAAATCCTACGTATTTGGACGTTAATTTCCCCACAGAAACTCCGCTTGTAGGGAACCCACGAGGGAAAAATGTGAAATTACTTCCATAGGACTACTCCCACAACCTGGTAATTCACTGTCTAAAAACACTTGCTTTGTAGGTAATTCCCAGAAACGTGTTTCGATCATTAATAAACAAAATTAAACGGCAAAATATGGATAAAGTTTTTATAAAAACTATGTGCCTGCCCTCAAAATTACTCCCATTTGTTCTGCTCTCTGACATCAAGCTGGATACAGACTGATACCGCCCATAGCACATGTGCTCGCCCAAAAGTCACAGAACAGTTCTCTCCCAATAGACATGATCCGTACAGATGCATGCATTCTAGTAATACCATTTTCATCAGCACTGACACTACATGGATACCCAAGCACTTGGATTTCCACTAAAACACAAAAAATTGATAAATTTTCTAGCACACCACAGCAACATCAAAACATCACAAAACATCAAAGGAAATTAGACACTAGACACTTTTCCGCTCCAAAAAACAGTTCATAATTTGATAAGAAAATAAAAATACAAAAAACTGATTTCATCTAAACTAACCTACCTCACATAAGAAAGAAATGCACATAAACAAGGAAGAAGACACTGCCTATACTAGGCAATATAGCTCCGAAATGTACAATATCGTTTTAGACAGTTCCTTCGTCATACACTTCGCCTCAGTTTCAGAGGAGGTTCTTCTTAATTACTAGGGTCAAATAATAGGCACATTGATCACCAAAGAAACTAAATGAAGTTGAATAAAACGTATATAAATAATCAGAAAATTTCAGTGAAACTAATTTGGAAATGGTAAGCTGTTTGAAAGCTAACTATACAATACTTCAAGATTCAGAACCACTTATCAAGTAGTGTAATCCATTATAAACCTAATACTGACAGGGTAAACCAATTGAAAGCTAACTGTCATCTTCAAAATCAAATAACTCGACCTAAATTAGTACCATTTGCAGCTTATTTACAGTCATTTTTCGGGTAAGCTCACGTAAATACTCATCTGTTTATTACAGCGCAATAAAAAAAATATAAGTGAACTTTGGAGTCCACAGATTATGAACTCTTCCATGTAGATATTTGTGCAGTTTTTATGATCTGTAGCAACTCTGAGAATTACTTTAAGTGCACAAACAATAATCTCTGTATACAAAACCAACTTTACTTGACTATTTCGTGGGAACAGATCTATAGCGGGGCCTAGCTGTTCTGCTGCATTTACAACCGGTCCCTTGTGTCATTGCCTACCGGAAAATGCAGAAAATCGCAAAATATATAGCAATATTTGTAGCGCTGGGGAATGTACAAGATATTTTGGGTAGTGGGAGAGATAAACAAGCATGGCATCACACTATGAGCAGTTGCAGTCTGTGTCCTTACGTAAGCTCTTGATAGAGATTAAAACAGTGGAAGTTTCGGAAAAACACTTATATGGTTGTCAGGTTTGCTAATAAGATGCTCTATAAAAATGGCTCTGAGCACTATGGGACTTAACATCTGTGGTCATCAGTCCCCTAGAACTTAGAACTACTTAAACCTAACTAACCTAAGGACATCACACACATCCATGCCCGAGGCAGGATTCGAACCTGCGACCGTAGCAGTCGCGCGGTTCCGGGCTGAGCGCCTAGAACCGCTAGACCACCGCGGCCGGCAGATGCTCTGTAAGACAAACCGCTCTTTTCAGAGCAAGCTGATGTTCAGTGAAGATCACTTGTCAACACCGGAGCTCAAACTAAGAGCAGAAAAGGTTACTTTACAGAATACACAAATAATGGTGTCTGACGGACTTATTACCGAATGAGAAGCGTATTTAGTAGCAAATATGAGCATGAGTGCTGGCAGAATGTATGAATATCATGAACCACGTAGGCACATGACTCAAATCCATCTACGAATAACGAGGTTTCGTTTTTTATCAGAACTCCAAACTAAAGTGAAAGATCTGCTGTAGTAACCGCGACATCGAAAAATGAAGTTCGACCTAAATTAATGCATCCCATTGTACTTGCAATGCCTTCTTTAAGACAAAAACATGTAGTAATTTCACCAACACTTCTGCAGCAACGTAATGTGAACACGATACACATTTCAAGCAAATGAAGACCAAGACCAAAACAGGAACCACAGGACACACATCACGACACGCCGATATTCTGCTGCAGAAGAAACCAACTCTCTCGAAAAACCGTTCCAACTGCCTGTCTCTACAGAGAGCTAAGCAAGACAGTGCAGCATGGATACAGGTTTTTATAGGAGCGTGTCTCTTTGCACATGACAGGGTAGCGCCATGTTAATGTGTGAATGAGACGAGGCGAAAAGCAGATTCATTTCAACGTGTTACTCACTCGTATTTTAGTAAGTTTTCACAGAGATAATGAGATAGTGCTTTGCTTACGGTTGCATTTTTTGATGCCATAAGACAGGGACAAATGATAGGACTCCACTGAAAGAATAGATGCACCAAAAAGAATTTTTATGCTTCAACGCAAATTAACTTAAGATTTAAGATTCATCGACAAGTATATAATGTGACAAAGAGATGCAGTGTTTTACTTCGAAGAAAATTCTCTGCTATCATTTTTGCTGGGTAATGATGTGAGGTAATATTCTTCACATGTCAATGCTTTTTATTTGCTTGCATAACCGAAACGCTTAAGTGAAGGTAAAATTTGTAAATTTGTCGTACGTTCTTATGGGACCAAACTGCTGAGTTCATCGGTCCCTAAGCTTACACACTACTTTATCTAACTTAAACTAACTTACGCTAAGCACGACACACACACCCATGCCCTAGGAAGGATTCGAACCTCCGACGGGGGATAAGTGAAGGTAACGTTTGTCTAATGCAGCACATATTACTATTGTTTAGTTGCGTTTCATAGTTAATGTTAATTTCTTGAATACTTACGTTTGCTTTTCTTATTCGTTTAATTGCGTTAAGTTTTACTGCAAACCAGCAAATAAAACAGGATGAGGAAAATGCAACGGGAATAGTACAACCCCTTCTTAATCCTTGCTAGTTTGCCGATATTTCCACGCTAGACCTAAATATTTCGAAGACTAATAGAAAGTACAGTATGTGCGGCAAATAACACCGTCATCGAGGTTAAGGGTGACCCCAAACGTGCAGTGCACCACGAAAGAAGGCTGGAAGGGGCAGTATTATGCTGTAGGAGACATTCTCCTGCGCTTTCATGGGATTTGTGGTAGTAATCGAAGACACGTTGGCAGTTGTGAACCGACTGCATCCCTTCATGCTGCATGTCTGCCCCGATAGCGATATCATCTTTCAGCAGTAAAATTGTTCTTGTCTCGGAGCCAGATCCGTGCTAAAGTGGTTTGAGGAGCACTACAGTGAACTCAAGTTGATGTCTCGGTGACCAAATTCGCCTGATATAAATCGTACTGAATCCATCTGGATCGCTATCGGGCGCTATCACCGAGTACGCTCATCTGCGGCTCGTTATTTACGAGAATTACATGACCTGTGAGTAGACAACATGACCTGTGCGTACACATCTAATGCCACATACCTCCACAAACCTAACAACAAACTGTCGGACCTGTGATAAGCAGAATCAGTGACGTAGTTACTTCCAAAGGCATACAAATCATCTATTAAGCAGGTGTTCACAATGTTTTGGTTCATCAGTGTATCTGTACAGAAAATACCGTTCATCATTGCACGCTTATTACCCCTAAGTCATTTATGACGCTTTAGTAACAAATCTGTCTCAGTAACACATGTGACCTTACGAAAGCATTGTAATAATAAAGCTTCCAGGACATCACGTTTCAATCATACCGCTTAAATAAGCCTTGCTGCCCATGAAGCATGGTTTCTATATTAATACACGTTTTTTTCTAACTAATTCTTTTAAATTTAGTTAACAAAGACTGATCCAGACCTGTGTTGTTTGTCCTGCAGCTTTGATGATTTCTTGTAAAAATAACTTTTTGGATCTAATGCTGGTTACCTTCTTGTGCTGCAGTTGCTGAGTAATCGGGATGATAACGTTAGAGCTATTTACGACGACACTAGGAATTTGAGATAGCTTCCATAATCAGTGTCTCTCACTGTTAATAAATAATAGCAACATGAGAACTGTGGTTTATTCGTGTCATGTTCCCGAAGTAATTTTTCCAGAGCAGATGGAGAGGGAGGTGTAGGGGGGGGGGGGGGGGGGGGGGGGGGGAACAAGGCTCTTCAGTTTCCAATTTTTATTTGAACGGATTGGTCAGTTTCGAGATGTATCATGCCACAGGGATTAAATTTGATAGATGACACAAAAATCTTAGTATATCCCAGAGAATCGACGATAATCCATGGTGTATGAAAATGCTGTAAGCAGTAAAACCGCCAGACTCCATATTCGCCGAGGTAGGGGAGGGGGAGAAAGTGCCCCCCTTTTATGCGCGTCTATGATCCTCGTCACAAACAATATTTCTCTTATCTTATTTGTTGCTAAGTATTCGAAATGTTCAGTTGGAAGCACGTTACTTGAAGTACGTCGTTTCGTTGTCGACAGAATCAGCTAAACATGCCGTAGCCGTCAACGTATGTACAAGAGCGCGGTGGGCGGCCACTGCTACCGCATAGGCTGGTCATACTACGCTATACAGAGCTCTGCTCTGCAACAGTCAGTTGCGTTACACGGCGGTGGGGGATGGTACTAGCAAGGAAGCTTTGTAGTTTTGGGACTGGATTAAGAACAGTTAGAGAAAAAGTATGATAATGGTTTTAATGCTTCTGATGTTCTACAGATCCTGCCCCCACACAGCGTACAGAACGTTCACATTAGTACAACGACGTGAGACTCCGTGGAAAACGACGTGACACTCCGTGGAAAGTCTTTCATTGGGATGTTGTACAGCGCGCAGCTCACATTGGCTTGAATGAATGTTATGTCGTCATGTCGTCAAAGCGTTGACCCTTCACGTGAATATACGAGGGTCGGTCAAAAAGTAATGCCTCCCATTTTTTTTCTACTTAAAAAAATTAAGTTAAGTGAAAAATTTGAATTTGGCGCCATTCCTCAAACCTTCTTCTGCAATCCACTGCAGTAGTAACTTTCTGTGTCAACAGGTGGCAGCACATCAGAAGTTTGTAAGATGGCCGACATCGATGTTCGTTTGAGACAGCGTTGTGTGATTGAATTCTTGAATGCAGAAGGTGAAACGCCCATACGCATTCATGAAAGACTGAAGAAGGTGTATGGTGTTGTGACAGTGGATGTCAGCACTGTTAGACGATGGGTTCGTCGTTGTAAGGAAGCTGAAGGGCAAACACCGTTGACTGACGAAAAGTGGAGCGGCAGGCCGGTGAGTGCAGTGACTCCACACAACATTCAGCAAGTTGATGACATCATTCGTGGTGACCGTCGGGTGACTGCAGATGAAGTGTGTCGCATTATTTCTCTTAGTAAAGGCAGTGTGATCACGATTATTAAACAATTGGGGTACTCAAAAGTTTGTGCACGGTGGGTTCCAAGAATGTTAACCGATCAGAATAAAGAGGCAAGGAAAACAATAGCCTCCCAACACTTGCAGCGCTTCCGTTTGGAGGGAGATGAGTTTCTGAAAATAATTGTGACCGGGGACGAAACATGGGTGCATTTTTTTGAACCCGAATCAAAGAGGCAGTCAATGGAGTGGCGTCACACAAGCTTGCCGAGGAAGAAAAAATACCAAACTGTTCGATCGGCAGGGAAAGTTATGGCAACAGTTTTCTGGGATACAGAGGGTGTGATTCTGGTTGATTTTTTGGAGCAGGGATGCACAATAAATTCTGTTCAATACGTCACAACCCTCAAAGAACTTAAAGCACGTCTTCAGCGAGTTCGCCCAACAAAATCAATGGCAGATGTTCTTCTTTTGCATGACAATGCAAGACCACACACCAGTCGTCACACCTCTGACGAGATTGTCAAAATTGGATGGGAAGTTTTGCCTCATCCCCCATACAGCCCTGACCTGGCACCATCAGACTTCCATCTGTTCGGGCCACTAAAAGAAGCTCATCGTGGGATTCATTTTGAAGATGAGGAGGCCGTCAAAACATCCGTGCGTCAATGGCTTAGGAAGCAGAGCTGTGATTTTTACCGTGCTGGGATACATGCCCTTGTTCAAAGATGGACCAAAACTGTAGAGATGGGCGGAGATTACATTGAAAAATGGCAAAATGATCCTCAATGTTGTGGTTTTCAACCTATGTAATTGCATTTAAATTTCCTGACAATTAAACGTAGAAAAAAAATAGGAGGCATTACTTTTTGACTGACCCTCGTATGAATTTTGTCGTTTTGTGATGGGCTCATATTGATAAGACTCGTGATAACTTTTCAGAAAAAGAACTGTCCGCGTTTGGCATTTATATGAAGTCATTTCAGGCATCCACATGTCATTGTTTTTGTTTGGGAACTGAAGTGTTCAGGACAAGCTTCTCGCACTTTTTTTGGCCTTCTTCAAAACATTCAGGAGAGTGTCTTCAACATCAGATTTACAGATCGATAGCACAACAACGGTAACACACTATGGACACACATCCACTATTTAGCAATGGGTACTCACAACTGATATGCAGAAAAGACGTCTGTTGTTTATAGTTGTTAGTTCAAGCTGCCGTCTTAGTAACTGCCGTAGCGTCGCCGGTGTTCCGGGAATAAACATCATTCTCGGAACTTTTAGGACGGACGGTGTATAGCAGATGTTGAATGCGTGACTTGGTCGCTGCATTCGGCTGTAGTGGAGAGCTGGCAACAATCACAGAACTGATTAGCTGGTTTCCATTAATACAGCAATAGCGGACTCGCTTATGTTGTTGGCGCTATAGAGTTGCAGAAACGTATTAATTACACAACAGTGCATCTGTTAAGGGTTTCCACAAAACAGAAATAGTGTAGCTGACTGCTACTTGTCTGTAGGAGGGAAGAAATTGGTGCTGTGGTCGCATGTCAATGCATCTGGTGTAGTGAGCTCGACAGAATTTATGTCGAAGTGCAACACATAGGACAATAAACGTAACAAATCCATGAGGTAACACCCTATTACAGTGGTCGCAAACTTTCTTAGACCGTTACCCCTGAGTGCAATCAGACATTAGATACTAGCCCTGTCCTTCCCCCACCCCCACACCCCCTCTTGCCGTCTGTTGACCCTCCCCCTCATTATCGCCAACGTTAGCACCCAACTAACCTACAGAAAGAAAAAGTTTTCTTGGAACACTTTTATTTTTAAAATTATGAGCGGTGAATTATATTTAATGTGTGTGTGTGTGTGTGTGTGTGTGTGTGTTTGATTGAGGAATGAATTCGTGGCGCATCGCAAGTGATACCCACTACTGCTTCTCACATAAGAAAGCTAACTATCCACAGTGAGGGTACACACTTGTTACAAAACATACTTCCCCTGCATTTCTCCTCTTCATTGTGGTACTTTCTTGACCTGCACACTGCAACCCCATTTACATCAACCACGTTACGATGAATGCACTGTACTTACTTTTCGTAAATTACTTGATTGCACCACTCCTTAGTTCTGAGCAGGCAGAAAATGGAAGACTTCAGACTTTTAATGCTTTGGGTCTCACCACAGCCACTAATAGTAGTAATAATAATATTAATAATAATAATAATAATAATGTGTGCAGCAATATTGTAATCCATATGTAGTTGCTGCTGTGTCGTGCTGTCAGTTAATTCACTTAACTGTTTGGAAGCGAGTAATGAGGCAGGTACTATCTACATCTTCGAGAAGACATTTTCTAGAGATATTTAGCATTTGTTACCTATATGTCTCACTTTTACCATCAACTATGTACAAGACAAACCACAACATATGAGTGTAGTGGGTGGACATTGTGAGGAACCTGTAACCTCCACTGCATTAATGCTAAATTGAGGAAAAGTAATTATTGATGACTTGTGTAATCAATATCAGTCTTTAAGAATTTTGATAATAGTAACAATCTTTTAAAAATGATTTAGCTTCGTGACTGAAACAGAATCTAGTCGTTAAGATTTTACCCCTCAGAAAATTACCCCCAGCTTGCGAACCACTGCCCTAGTACAGTGTAGACTACATTCGGCCAAGAAGAGAGTCGACTTGTTTCTCCAGGTGTGACATATACATCTGCAGCCACTCACTGACGATTATATTCTATAAAGCTACCATAACGCGAGGATGCTGACTTCACTGTTCCACGTCCTCCAAGACATTTCCAGTGGGCTTAGGATCAGGGGATTTGTTGGAAATGCCGAGGTGCGATAGGATACCATTTTTCGCCAAACAACGAACGTATGCTTGCTGCCCTGTGATTTTCGCTTTTGCTTACAAGATGGGAGTGTCCACAGCATACTAATTTTGAGAATGTACAAAAAAGGGCAACATCTGGTCGCCGAGATTGTTGCAATAAACATTTTTGTCGATGTTTACGGTAATCTAAATGAATGGATCTAACTCATGGTACGTAAAACACCACAGAACCAACTCTAGCTTCAAGTACGCTCTCTGTATGCTGCACTTTAAAAGTCTGATCTGGCTATGACTGCACTCGACACCTTGCATTATTTTAAAACAGAGAAAACTGAGACTCATTGCACCAAACTACACACTTCTAGGCAGCTGCCGCCACTTTCTGTGTTGTCTGACAAATGGGAGGTGTCCAGCTTCATATAAAGCGATTTGCATTGACAAGGCGAGACATCTTTTACAACCACTGCTCTTAAGCTGTGTTAAATGTCTGCGAATGGTAACCATTGCTTGTAGACACATTCGACGGTTCGTGTTAGTACACCAACAAGTCCAGAAACTTCATTCACAGTGTGGTCGTGGATGCACCCAACGAAGTAGCTTCTTCCTGTTCGCCTGCCACGTTCCTACGTCAGAGAGTTGTCTCTGTGTCTGTGGAGGAATGGGAACCAACTCGTCAGAGACGAAACCAGACAAAATAGTGGTTTTGGGAGCTGGGATCTGGAGCGAAATAGACGTTCTAACAGTCAGAACAATTAGAATGTAACTCATCCAAAGGTGTTGCATTGAGTTCACTCCACAAACCATTGACTCGCAGATTCTGCTTTAAAAAAGGGTGCATTGTCGTGTTGATCGTCTCCGAATTGTTCCTCAGCTGTGCACGGAACAAAATATTGTGATACATACTTATTTCATTCCACATATAACGTTTTCTCGAGCGTAATAAGAGGACCATCCACATCTTCGCCATAAAGAACATCCCTATACCGTAACACAACTGAGACCTGGTGGTAGTCAAGAGAAGGCAGAATTCGGTTACGATTGTGGGCGGGCAGTAATCTGTTACTATTGGTTGCCTTTTACAATTACACACAATTTATATTAAACCAGCAATTCAAGACTCGACAATAAATCAAAAAATACCACACGTTATTAATGAAGGAATAAAGAACAGTGTAAATAATAGTGTTTCCAGTGAGTACAATTTAGCAAATCACCATTAAATCCAGATACAACAGATAATGTTTTAAAAGCAAGCCACTGTGATCTGGGCAGAAGGCCTTACACGCCAGGAATGGCAATAAATTAAGAACTGTTTAAAACTCGCTGCAACTTACAAATTACAGGTATTTAAATATTAAAGGCAAATCACCACAATCACAGCAGACGTCATCAGACACCAAGAACGGTAGTAAATAAGGTTTTAAAGGCTTACTGCGTAAATACAATTAAAATTAGAATTTCAAGGCAAGCAACCACAATCACGACTGAAGGTCTTACACCCCAGGAACGGCAATAATATAAAAATATTTTGAAACCTGCTATAAAAGAGTAAATACAATAGCAAAATTTATCTAAGAAAACAAACAACTGATCCAGACGGTGCTCCAGGAATCGACTTCTGAGAAGGTCTGGCAACAAACACTTTCGCGAGCGATGATATAGGCAGCCAAGAGTTGCATTCACTTCACAAATTGGTAACTCAGACTAGTGGCAGTCTAACGAAACACTAATCTTGTTGAAGCTACCTGACGTCCGATAAACCAAATGCAACGATGGAACAACACACCAAAACCGAAACCGGCAGTCTGCGCTACATCCCCAGAATACTGTGCTTAGAGGGCCCAGAACGAGGAAGGAACCACTACGACCATAGTAGAAGAATCGCCAACCGGCCTACAATCAAGAGAACTCTCAAAACTACACATCTTACCGGAGCGGCAAGGTGAGGAAACGTACACTACCATTACATACACTAACCCCCAGGGCAGGTAACTGGGGCGTTAGCGGCCACCAGCCAAGAAAATTAGCGCTGGTTGAACTTAACAAGTTGGACGCAGTAAATAGTAATAAGAAATCGAGGAAAGCTAATCAGATCCGCCTTCCCCAAGCATTCCACTCGCTGCTCTTTGCCTCCGAGACTCTACGAGTAGCAACACGAACTCAAGTCGCTGGAGAATTGCGAGATATCACAATGGTGGAGGCTTCTCTACTTGGATCGTAATGCACTCATCTTAAAGCATGCTGGATCCAGTTTACGACGAGGTCGTGCACTCTCGTAACCACAGCCCTTCCATGTGGCAGGCCATGCGTGCCGCCAGCGGTCCCGGCGTTATCTGGCACTGCGCGGACCTGGCTCCTCCTAAGTCCCCAACCGAACTGGTACACTCACACGACCCGGGAAAACAACGACGTCGGCCCAAAGATAGGGCAACAGTTACTACATATAGATAACCGCCGCTGCTGCCACTAGGCAACTGGGGACTGATGACCACAGAAGTTAAGCCCCATACTGCTCAGAGCCATTTGAACTAGGCAACTCTTGTGAAACCGAGTGGCGCCAGTCAAGACGAGAAGAAGAAAAACAACCGCAACAATGCCAACTAAACGATACGTCTGGTCTCCAACAGAAGATGGAAACCTACAAACAGCACCAACGTGAGCCGCAGCACAAGTCAACGACAACCTCTGTACTTCACTGTAGGAACTACACATGATGGGAGGTAACATTCTCCAGGCATTCGCCAAACCCAGTCTCTTCTGACGGATTTTCACAGGGAATACCATGGTTCATCACTTCAAATTACTCCTTTCCAGTCATGTGTTGTGCTGTGGCGTCGCTCTGTACCCTCCCTCAAGCGCTCTCAGCATTGTCTGCGGAAATGTGTGGCTGATGAGGTGTTGCTCGACCATTGTACCCCTCTGCTCATAGTCGTTATGCAAGGTCGACTGCTGGTAGCACGTTGAAACTCTGTGTGATTTCATGAGATTGTGTTCATCCATCTTCTGCAACGCTGGACGGTCCGTATCTGGCAGTCGATGAAGTCTACCTGTTCTTGATTTAGTTCTGGTTGTTTATTTGTATTTCCACTTCGCACTCACATCATGAAGAGTGGACTTGGCAGCTTTAGAGTGCTCCCTGGCGGATTTGTTCCTGAATGGACCTACAGTGGCTAATTCACGTTCCGGCTGGTCCCGGCGGAGGTTAGAGTCCTACCTCGGGCATGGGTGTGTGATTTTGTCCTTAGGCTAATTTAGGATAAGTAGTGTGTAAGCTTAGGGTCTGATGAGCTTAGCAGTTAAGTCCCGTGAGATGTTACACACATTTGAACTTTTTTTTTTAAATCAACGTTCACTGTGGCCTCCTAACCGACCCATTCGGCCGTTACTGCTTGTCTGGTGGGTTGGCCTCTCATGACATGCAGTGGTCAGTTATACATTACATAATGGTGTCGGGACGCTTTTAGTCAGAAGATTTATTTTACTTCGAAATGATCCATACAGATCACTTCACTGCCGTGACTTACGTCAACTGTGAAGTGTCACATGGCCGCATGGTACCAGCTCTATGTTATCTAAAGCGCTACACCGCAAGCGACCACTGTGGTCTCTCCATACGGTGACTGAAGTTCAGTCAACATATTTATTTCACAATCTACGATAATCGATCTTGGATAGACACGCTAGAGGTGGCCAAGAGGTCGCATGATTGTTCTGCCACTAGAATGAGATTTTCACTCTGCAGCGAAGATGCGCTGATATGAAACTTCCTGGCAGATTAAAACTGTGTGCCGGACCGAGACTCGAACTTGGGACCTTTGCCTTTCGCCGGCAAGTGCTCTGCCAATTGAGATACCCAAGCACGACTCACGCCCCGTCCTCACAGCTTCATTTCTGCCAATACCTCGTCTCCAACCCTCCAAACTTCATAGAAGCTCTTCTGAAAACCTTGCAGAACTAGCACTCCCGGAAGAAAGCATATTGCGGAGACATGGCTTAGCCACAGCCTGTGGGATGTTTCCAAAATGAGATTTTCACTCTGCAGCGGAGTGTGCGCTGATATGAAAGTTCCTGGCAGATTAAAACTGTGCCAGACCGAGACTCAAATTCAATACCTTTGCCTTTCGCGGGCAAGTACTCTACTAACTGAGCTACCCAAGCACGACTCAGAAGAGCTCCTGTGAAATTAGGAAGGTAGGAGACGAGGTACTGGCAGAATTGAAGCTGTAAGCGTGGGTCGTGAGTCATGCTCTGCCACTGTTCATAGGATTCTGTTCACATTTATAATCACGGTCTATATCTAGGAGGATTATTTACAGGCTATAGTATGTAGAATTTGCGGTGGAACACATAAAACAAGTTTTACTCTCAGGTAGCATGAATGTCACTTACAATCCGTCTTGATTGCAATTTTTTTTATTCATATGACCGGTCATATGAATAAAAAAATTTGCAATCAAGACGGATTATAAGTGACATTATAAAATCACTGATTGCTGTTACCCATCAGACATTATGTCTGTTTTTGCTGCTTAGTAAGTTAAAAGTATTAGCCAGGTAAGGATATGCCAGGCAAAGATTTATGATATAGAGTGTTCGTTGTAAGCGATGCAGCTGCATGGAATGAGCAACGGGCTGTCAGGGAAATGGTGGATCCAATAAAATCATTGCTCCTCTGTTGGTCAAGAAATAATGGCCAGGCAGGCCGTGTGCGCCTACGGGACACTACCTTCCGTCAAAAATAGTTTACTAATAGCAGCTCTGCATGTAAGTTTTCTACGCTTTATTTTTGAAGTAATGTTTTTACCATAGTTCAAGGCGAATAGGCAAAACAAATCATTGGAGAACCCTGATTGTTTTTTAAGTCCGCAGTACATTATAAATTGCGCAGAAAACGAAAATTACATGGAAGAACCTACCGGTCCCCCTATTGGTTGGTACGATATTGGTTGGGAGACGACACTGCTTTGACATAACACCTTTACAGGGTGATATTTTCCCACCGTGCACAAACTCTAGGGATTGATCGCTGAGAGAATACGGAACGAAAAAGAACTTATGTCCTGAAGTGTATAGTTTCCATGTTAGAGACCTTTCATTCAGTCATACGTTGTTACAGACTTCTGTACCACGCAGCCACAGTTTCAGAATGCATGGTTTCCTCCTACAAGGTGACATTGTTCCTAATACTTCATGCCCTAGCGCCCTCTCCTGTCATAGTAATTGGTAATGTTGTGTACGATTCAATCCCCTTCCTGAGTCACCTTGCAGTGCATGTGATACAGTCTTGTACACAATGGTTCGATATTCGAATCGAGAGCTTGCCGACATGGTGTTTATTTATGGTAAGGCAAATGTCAACGGGTGCAGGGCAGCAAGGTTGTATCAGAAGACCTATCCCCGCCGACAATAGCAACAGCATTCAGTGTTTTCAACAATGTTTCGCCGTTTGTCTGAGACTCGCTCGTTCCTGAGTCAGTAAATGATGAAGGACGTGCCCGAAATTTTCAGACACCAGACTTGGAGGAAAATGTACATAACTCTGCGAAAAGCGACCTCCGTATCAGTACCAGACAGTTGGACCGCCAGATCGGGACAAGCCAGACGACCGTGTGGAGCATTCTCCATGAAAGTTGTTATTACCCTTACCACATACAGCTTGTGCAACGCTAACTAGCGACAGGTTTCCCACGACGGGAGCAGTTTCGTCACTGGTTTCTTCACCAGGCAACCACGATTCCGGGATTTGTGTCATCCATCCTATTCACAGATAAGACCACTTTTACGCGGAATGGTAACTTCAGCTTTCATAACAGTCGTCTGTAGGATAGTATCCCGAACGCCCATGATACTGTGACAGAGAATCATCAGCATCGGTGTAGCCGAAATGTGTAAACCTGGGATAATTGGTGACTGTAATTTGGGACCAGTCTTACTTCCACGTCGCCTAACAGGCCGGAACAATCGGTGTTTCTTGCGAATAACTTTGACTCCCTGCTGAAAGGCCACTGATGATTCGAAAGGTTATGTGCCTGCTACATGATAGTGCTCCAGCCCACTTCGCCGTTAACACCCGGAAGCATCTCAGTCGTGTATTCCCTGGTCGACGGATCGGACGAGGGGTTCCAGCTGCATAGCCTACCAGTTCATTGGATCTCAACCCGTGCGATTTCTGGTTATGGGACCATCTCAAAAGTATCGTGTATGCAGAGCCCGTTCCAGATGTGGAGACATTGGAGCAATATATTTATGTGCCCTTGACACTGTTCGGATGCAGCCTGGCTGACGTGAACGTGTGAGACAGAACATACGCATGCGTTGAGGCACATGGAAACTAGTTTCAACAAGTTCTGTAACTGTGGCTGCATGATACAGCGTGTATTAGACCGCAGTCGCTGTAACTATGTATGATTGCCGGCCGCGGTTGCGAGTGGATCCAGGCACTTCAGTCTGGAACAGCGAGATGTTAAGTCCCATAGTGCACAGAGCCATTTGAACCATTTTTGAACTATGTATGACTGAACAAATGGTCTTTACACCCCTACGCTCTTCGGAGTATGGGACCTCATCATCATCATCACACGGAAACCGTGCATTTCCCGACTGAAGTTCATTGGACCTTTTTTGCTCTACATCCTCTCATCGATAAATCCCTAAAATTCGTACACGGTGGAAAAACACACCGTATACTAGGACTTGCAGCCGACGGTCACAGAACAGTACAGCACTTTATAATATGTATCTAAGAGTTCATAAGATTGCACAAAACTGCAAAAGCCTGTTATCAGTGTACATGGACACAGTGGCTTTTGAATAACGTGGAAGTTACAGCGTAGCAACTTGCTGACGTGGTCCGGCGTCACCTACAGCACATGCTTCCTATTGGCTGAGCAAGGCTCCAGTACATATAGCAACACAAAATTTCCGTAGCTGGGACTGGCTGAAAAGAGCGACACAGAAGCTCTGTTGTTTCGGAAGGCACGAAGGTCGAGAGGGTATTTTGGAGTCTGGTAGCAGGACCCAAGTAGCATTAGCAGTTGGCTCTCGTCAGCTGTTGAAACTTAAGAAGTAACATTCTTATGATTGCATAATCAAGGGCCGGTCCATAGTGAGGCCGCATGGATGCGTTGGAAGTTATTAAAGTCTAGTCTGCTCACAATTGGAGACCTATATTGATAATAAGTATCTTGGGCAACGTACAAAGTTTAGCGTGAACTGTAGCCTGATTGAAACCTCTGGAATCAATCAATAACATGCCTCGAAAAAATTTAAAATTGTGTGCTGTTTACCGCAGCAAAGTAGTTAAGAATTTCCTCCAGTTATCACTTTTCAGTGCCATATCCATTATATTCGTGTGGGCTCACAAGCGAGCGCATCCATTGCAGCGAAATGGACATCCCTGAAGAAGCAAGGTTAGAGGCTTTCAGAAAAACCGTGAGGTGTGTCGGATTTGCACATCTCCAGCGGCAATTTCGCGTGTATGGTTGCTCTTTTACGACCAGAAGCCGGGACAAGTCTTGCCAACTCACGTAGAGTGCTGTAATAGCCTTGTCTATGACAGTTTACTGCGATGGTGCAATGTTGTGTCTCGTTTCCCTTGATCCAGTTGCGTTAGCTTTTCCAAAAGGTGAACTACTCGTGGCCTAACCATATGAATACATGTAACAATAGATGAGGATAGGAGTAATCTATTGGTTAAATGAAATTAATTGCGGCAATATATTTTAGTTTGACAGTGACCTATTTAGCAGAAACAGTGTTCAACCGATTCAGCGTTGTTTACTCTGAGTTAAGAGCTAGGTAGTGACCTTGGCTTTCTTATAGTCCCTGCTGGTGTTGTTTTATATGCCTTTTGTGATGAGCCGTGTCACAGTTCACAGGTGTGAAGCTGCAGATGGGTGTTGACTTTTTTTTGTGAAGTGTACATCTGAAACTCGTTGCGCTGATTTACACAACTAGCGGGATCTGCAGTACACATTCGTGATACGACAAACCATACGTTGCCATCGTCCTATTATCGAGACTATATACAGAACCTAAGTAACAGGTTCATGAACCCGCCCAACAAGAGCTGCCTTGGACTGACAAGAGTAATATAACAGCATGGACCACTGGACTCGGATTCGGGATGACGACGGTTCAAACCCACTTCTGGCCACCCAGATTCAGGTTTTCTACCGTTTCCCTAAATCACTTGACACAAATTCGGGGATGTTTCCTTTGAAAGGACAGGGTCGATTTCCTTCCCCATCCTTCCCTAATCCGAGCTTGTGCTCCGTCTCTCATGACCTCGTTGTCGACAGAATGTTAAACTCTCTCTCCCTCATAGCTCTGACAGATAATCTAAACAGTCAGTGAATAAACACTTCATTCGTTTCACAAACAACCTTTAACATTAAACATCGTACTGTTAGTCTTGTTTGAAAGAAGCAGTATAACAAAATGTAGCAGACCTGGTATGTAAATACAGAATGTCTCCCGCAGAGAAAGGTCATGCAGGTTACAACGTGGTGCGAGACAGTTCGTCTCTGTTTTCCATTAAGGTGCTATTGATTTCGTCCACGTGTCTAACAATGGTACGGTCTCACGTGTGGGCCACCTACTTTGATCATGTTTTCCAAGGACGTTGTGTACTAAAATTAAAGAGATATGTGTTTGGTATATTGTTCATTTGCCTTTGAAAAATCGGGGTCAAAGTTGATGACGGAAAATCGCATTTTCGATGATGTAGAGCGAAATATCGTCTAAAAAAAAACATTTTTCCTTACATAATATGGGGTCCAATATTAATCATTAAAGTTTCTGTGTATTCATCCTATACCTTAAGTGTCCGTCATACTACGTAGCTTGCAGAGCGAGGTCAGCGGTCGAGTGTTTAAGATAATTAGACTGCCAACCGCTGATCCGTATACGATTAATGGCCGTAACTTTTCTAGTTGTAATATTTTTTATGTGTATCTGATAACATTCTGATAATCTGAATACTTTTTTTTGCCTTTCTGAAGTAAAATACGGCGAGCTGTGATTAATTATCAAATAACTATATATATACACACACTAAAGGCCATTAAAATTGCTACACAAGGAAGAAATGCCGATGGTAAACCGGTATTCATTGGACAAATATATTATACTAGAACTGACATGTGATTACATTTTCACGCAAATTGGGTGCATAGACCATGAGAAATCAGGACCCAGAACAACCACTTCTGGCCGTAATAACGGCCTTGATACGCCTGGGCATTCAGTCAAACAGAGCTTGGATGGCGTGTACAGGTACAGCTGCCCATGCAGCTTCAACACGATACCACAGTTCATCAAGAGTAGTGACTGGCGTATTGTGACGAGCCAGTTGCTCGGCCACCATTGACCAGACGTTTTCAATTGGTGAGAGATCTGGAGAATGTGCGGGCCAGGACAGCAGTCGAACATTTTCTGTATCCAGAAAGGCCCGTACAGGACCTGCAACATGCGCTCGTGCATTCTCCTGCTGAAATGTAGGGTTTCGCCAGGATCGAATGAAGGGTAGAGACACGGGTCGTAACACATCTGAATTGTAACGTCCACTGTTCAAAGTGCCGTCAATGCGAACAAGAAGTGGCTGATACGTGTAACCAATGGCACCCCATACCATCACGCCGGGTGATACGCCAGTATGGCGATGACTAATACACGCTTCGAATGTGCGTTCACCGAGATGTCACCAAACATGGATGTTGTAAACAGAAGCTTAATTCATCGGAAAAAATGACGTTTTGTCATTGGTGCACCCAGGTTCGTCTCTGAGTACACCATCGCAGGCGCTCTTGTCTGTGATGCACCGCCAAGGGTAACCGCAGCCATGGTCTCCGAGCTGATAGTCCATGCTACTGCAAACGTCGTCGAACTGTTCGTGCAGATGGTTGTTGTCTTGCAAACGGCCCCATCTGTTGACTCAGGGACCGAGACGTGGCTGCACGATCCGTTACAGCCATGCGTATAAGATGCCTGCCAGTGATACGAGGCCGTTGGGATCCAGCACCGCGTTTCGTATTACCTTCCTCGACCCACCGATTCCATATTGTGCTAACAGTCATTGGATCTCGACCTTCGACCAACGCGAGCAGCAGCGATAGCGATAGGCTACAATCCCACCTTTATCAATGTCGGAAACGTGATGGTACGCTTTTCTCCTCCTTACACGAGACATCACAACAACGTTTCACCAGGCAACGCCAGTCAACTGCTGTTTGTGTATGGGAAATCGGTTGAAACTTTTCTCATGTCAGCACGTTCTAAGTGTCGGCACCGGCGCCAGCTTTATGTGAATGCTCTGAAAAGCTAATCATTTGCATATCACAGCATCTTCTTCCTGTCGGTTAAATTTCGCACCTTCGTGGTGTAGCAATTATTAATGGCCAGTAGTATTGATAGCTATTTTCATCATGATACATAGCACAAAAATACACCTAAAGTAAATTATTTCGTAGTACTAAATGATCATCTATTCTAGAACGTCGTCACAGTCAGTGGTGTGAAACTAATCAAAGAAATAGATGGAACATACATATTATTCGTACCAAGCACAGCACATGAGAGATACCAAGCCTTCTTAAGATGATTTTCGGCACATTGTTCTCGAAAATGCGAGTAATTCATGTTGCTAAAATAAGATCTACCATATATCACTTTAGCTGCGTACCAAGTGTACCAATGTATACTCTGAAAGACAAACGCAGACAACTGATTATGGGCCAATGATTGAATTTTGATGGTATCCGCCTTGTGCTCTGTTGTGGAGTAGCATGATTTTGCAGTTGTCTGATGAAATTCTTTGCGTATAGTAAAAAGTAAACATCACAGAGTTGACATAGACAAGTATATTTCGGTAATATTTTCACAGCGCAGGTCGGCTGAGTATTATCACTAACAAAGAGTGCTCTACGTCATTGGCCCCTTACTTAGTTTGCATTTACTACGAATCTCTCGACCAGCGGATAGTACCAAGCGATTGGAAAAACGCGCAGGTGACGCTTGTATATAAGAAGGGTAAAATAACGCACCCGCAAAATTACAGACCATTATCATTAACATCGATTTGCTACAGAATCCTGGAGCATATTCTGAATTCGAATACAATAACCCAAAAGCTCATGTCCACGAATCAGCACAGCTTTAGAACGCATCGCTCGTGCGATACCTGGCTTGCAAGTGATATACTGCGAACTATGGATGAAGAGTAACAGGCAGGTTCCATATTTCTAGATTCCAAAAAGCATTCGATACGGTGCTCCACTGCAGGCTGTTAACGAAGCTATGTGCAGTAATGTGACTCGCTCGAAGACTTCTTAGGTAAGAAGACCCAATATGTTGTCCTCGACGACGATTATTCATCGTGGTGCCTTAGGGAAGTGTAATAGGACCGTTGGTAATTTCCATACACGTAAACGATCTGTCAGACAGCGCAGGCAGCAATCTGCCGTTGTTCGCTGATGATGCTGTGGTGTACAAGAAGATGTCGAAGATAAGTGACTGTAGGTTGATACAAGATGACCTAGACAAAGTGTCTAGTTGGTGTGATGAATGGCAGCTGGCTCGCAACGTAGAAAAATGTAAGTGAATGTGGACGCGTAGGAATAACAAACACCTAATGTTCGGATACAGCATTACTGGTGTCCTGCTTTACACAGTCACGTGGTTTAAAAATTTAAGTATTAACTGTATTTTTCTTACTTGTCACTTCTTCTTCCGTGTGTTTTTGCTTTTAGGAAGCTTTAATTGTCGAGTGCTATTAATAGTGTTCCATAGATTTCGTGTTTCTTTTGAATACAGTCAGAGAGTCACTTTAGTCAGCCATAGTGCCAGTGTTTGCTTTGAATACAATCCAGAGACAGGTTGAGCTATTTTCATTGTTTTCTACAAGAAGTGGTTAGCAATCACAGTTTAGTCAATGATAAGCCGCCTTTAGTGAATTAGCTGTCTAGTTAAAAGTTGATTAAGTCTCTTCAGTAAATTGATTTCTTTAGGATGGATAGGATGTGTGACTGCTGTGTACGGACGCAGCAGTAGCTGGCCGCTGTTCGCGAACAGCTGAACGTGTTGATGGCCGCGGTCAGCCGTCTTCAGGCTGCTGCCTCGGAGTTTAGCCGCAGTGGGGAGTCTGGTGTGTCGCAAGGTACACCCCAGGTGTTACATGCTTCGCCCACTGTCCCTGCTGTCGAGACATCTTCGCGGGTACCGGGAGCGGTTGGGCCACCCTCTCCCCAAGGGGAGAATCGGGTTCAGCGGCGTTCGCGGCGCACGAGGCGGAGGGTCAATGTGGAGGCTGGCCGTGTGGCATCGCCCGCTCTGCCTGTGAGTGGACATGTGGCTGCTCCTTCAGCAAGGTCCGAGCAGGCACACGGGGGGAGGGGTTTATTAGTTATTGGGAGCTCCAACGTTAGGCGGGTGATGGAGCCTCTTAGGGAAATAGCGGAAAGGTCGGGGAAGAAGGCCAGGGTTCACTCTGTCTGCTTGCCGGGGGGTCTCATCCGAGATGTGGAGGAGGCCCTACCGGCGGCGATAGAGAGCACTGGATGCACCCGACTGCAAATTGTTGCTCATGTCGGCACCAATGACTCCTGCCGTCTGGGTTCAGAGGTCATCGTCAGTTCGTACAGGCGGTTGGCGGAATTCAAGAAGGCTGAAAGCCTCGCTTGCGGGGTGGTATCAGAGCTAACTATTTGTAGTATCGTTCCCAGAACCGATCGCGGTCCTCTGGTTTGGAGCCGAGTGGAAGGCTTAAACCAGAGGCTCAGACGATTCTGCGGAGAGTTGGGGTGCAAATTTCTCGACCTTCGCTATCGGGTGGAGAAATGTAGGGTCCCCCTGAATAGGTCAGACGTGCACTACACGCCGGAAGCGGCTAAAAGGGTAGCGGAGTACGTGTGGAGTGCGCATGGGGGTTTTTTAGGTTAGAGAATTCCCCCCCTAGGCCCGACAAGACGCCTCCTGAGACGCGGCAAGGCAGGAGTAGGCAAAATGCAACAGGGAATAACAATATTAATGTGCTAATAGTAAACTGCAGGAGCGTCTATAGAAAGGTCCCAGAACTGCTCTCATTAATAAACGGTCACAACGCCCATATAGTACTAGGGACAGTAAGTTGGCTGAAACCGGATGTAAACAGTAATGAAATCCTAAACTCTGATTGGAATGTATACCGCAGAGAGAGTCTGGACAGTGTAGGGGGAGGCGCGTTTATAGCGATAAGAAGTGCAATTGTGTAACCTCCCCACTATAAAAATAATATGAATAGTATTCACATGTAGTGGAACCTCTCAAAAGTAAAATTTCCGAAACCTCCCAACAGTTAAAACTATAACCATGAGATTGACATTTAGCGTAACCTACCAACAGATAAATTCCGTAACCTACCAATAATACAATGTGATTAACCTCTCAATAAAATTGTCGCTCACTTATAACGTTTCAGTAATGACTGGTAAATTTAGAACGGTAAATTTTGGACGTCAGCAGTGCTGCGTCATGGCCCTGATACATCATTCTGAATAAACTGAAAAATCTTACCTTAATTAGGTCGCCGGATAACGCGTATATATCTGCTCCTATAAGAAATTTTTCTGGTGCAGCTAAGTGCAATGCTGGCCGATAGATTTGTCTTGTATGAAAGGAAAGAACTGAGTTTTTTTCAATAATCGGTATGACCAAGGATCGGAGAAATTAGTAAATTCTTTAAATTGAAATGAATGATTGTCAAAAGTTACTTTTTATGAGAAATATTCTTACTAAGCAAGCGATTTTTTAAAAAACATTTATATGGGACTTGATACAACAGTACTACATATGCGCGAGGTTGCTTTTACCTTATACTATAACGCTCAGGCTCCGCCATCGCTGCACACGACCGGCCCAGACAACACGATACACCAGATTGCTCGCTACTACTTACTCTTACTATTACACAGTTCCTAGTGCAGTCAACACTGCTCTTTGGTCTCAGATTCTCTTACAGCTTACATATCGCAGGCAGCACGTGAGCAATCCATCGAAATTACATCAGCTCGAGTGCGCTAGCAACAAATTCCTTAATCATGGACCTCTTACATAACCCTCCACTGGGGGACAAAAATTTGGCAGCGATGGTGAGTCAATTGGACTTGCCATGAGCAACAAATTTTTCTGTAATCTATTTAGTTACTAAGTCTACAATCACAGAGTATATACATCATTGATAAGTACAGAACATATTAAGAAATTAAACAGAGTGCACACGCACTGAGTACAGACCATATTAAGAAATGACAAAATGTATACGCATTGAGTACAGAACATATTAAGAAAGGAAATAATGTATACGCAAAGAGTACAAAATATATTAACAAATGACACACGCACTGTAGAGGTCTTTAGCATATTTACATAAACTGAATACATTAACAAATGAAATAAAGTGCCCACGCACTGAATAAGTCTTCAGCATATTTAGGACAACTGATCATATTAACAAATGAAATGAAGTGCACACGCACTGAATAAGTCTTTAGCATATTTACGACAAATAAACATATCAAGGAGTGAAATAAAGTGCACACGCTCTGTAGAGCATATTTAGGACAACTGATCTTGTTAACAATGAAATAAAGTGCACACGCACTGTATAAGTCTCTATCGTTTTACAAAAATTTAAACGCACTGTATAAGTCTTTACCATTGTATAAAAACTAGGAAAGGAATGGGAACGATTGCATCATGGTTGTAGCACAGTAGGTCGCACGTAGCTGCACTGAAAGTCCATATCTTTCTACAGAAGCACAACACCAAGTGAGAAAATTTGAAGTTCTCTTCCCTGAAGTATTTACCAGTGTAGCGAAGACACTGAAATGTTGTATTAAAATTCAGTGTTATAATTTTGGTAGTCATTAGGTACACCAAACAGTAGGACCATAATAACATCCCCATCGTTCAAGGTGGTGGACAGTTTGATATGTCAACACCATATTCTTGTAGAATCCATACTCTTACAGCAACGTAGAATTAGTGCAAACGGATATTGCAGTAATTGCTGGTAATTAGGTCAGAAGGTGAAGGACACATCAAGTCTTATGCTAGTCATCATAGAATTACATAAGTGTATCAACCGATCTGAATAATTATTGGCATTCATTGGCTATTTACACAGCATTTAAGTAGTATGTTTGGAGTATTATAGAACATTATTCATAAGTCATCTAAATACAGTAATCAGTGGCATTCATAAGACAATTCATGACAGTGATTATTGACATTCATTGGCTAGTTACAAAGTATTCATATAGTGTTACAAAACATTATTCAGTGTTATTCACAAGTCATCATTTAAAACAGGAGCTACTGAGTGTAGCATCAAGCTACTGGTATTTATATATGATATCATGTAAGTGACATAAGACATGTTTAAAATCTAAGACACTGGAACTATTACTCACGGTCGGTAGTCCAATAATACATAGACATAATGGGATCAATACACAGAAAAATTTGAATTTTATTTAAGACTAAAAATATATCTTAAACTGGTAGCATTATTTAGTTGTATACTAGTAATTGTTGGGACTGGTAATAAAACTTTTTTTGTGCTAGCAGTGCATTGCGTTAGGATCGATAATTGCTGGGGCACGAAAATATTTGCTTTTGACTTAATGCTGGAAATAAGGATTATTAACGTCATTCGTCATGAGTCAGCTGTAGCAAGGTTATGAAACAAGTACAGTATATGTGATCACATTCATAAATGATAGACAGAACTGGGCAAAAAAAAATACAAGTATTAGAATAGGTTTTATAACTAAGTGCCTATAGCATATTAATACCATGAAAAGCTTCTCCTCGAAAAGATACAAAATGGATTATTGACCTGAAAGGAAAAAGGTATATTATGCTGAAAAGTAGCAAACTTCGAATTAACAGGTAATGAAACATGTACTCAATATTTGTGTACTCTAGCTGTCTTCCCCAAAACACTCAGTCATTATACTATGCGACATAAGACATACTGTCAAAAAGAACTGCAACAAACACTTAAATAACTACATAGCATTTCTTAACTAATATTAAATATATAAACTTCATCATTATTCTCATCTGCAAGGAAAAACTTCATTATTCATATTACTATAACTTCATTACTATCATCACCAGCAAAGAAAAACTTCACTATTCGTATTAGCATATTCTTCATATAACTATTCATCATCATTTATTATCATCTGCAAAAAATAGACACTTCATTATGCATATTCATATTACCATTTACTTCATACAACTATTCATTATCATTCATTACTTCATATAGTATAGAGTTTCTTACTTCTAGCATATTTCATCACTAAAATTAACATCTGTAGTTCTCTCTGACAGTCTGCATCAATTGCCTTGTATTCTGAAAGAAAAATAATTAGTCAAGACTGCTATCATACGATGTGTACAGTATATTCTGGTTAATGCTTGTTAAATCTGATCCATTTACTCTTCATGACAAGATATTGCATTTTCTTTCCTTCATTCTGATGTAAAATTTCCATTTCATAGTAAACCACTGTGGTTTTTTAATTCATTTCTTTTACACGGTATTGCTTTCTGAAAAATGATGCATAAGGATTAATATCTTGCATTTAATCACATACTCATTAAATGAAAACTTGTTTCTAGTGATATAATTAGGCATACAGCATAGCATGACAGAAAACATATTAGGTCAAAAACATAGACAGTTTTTAAGTGCATAAAATATACACACAGTATCATAATGTAGAAGCAAAAAATGCAGAATAGTCAAGATATTGAGATATCATAACGCAAAATGTCAATGTTAACTGGTGTTTGTTACATCTTAAACATTTCATAGTGCATGCAGACAAAAATTCTACTTTCGATAGGAAAACAATCATACATACACAAAAAATCGAAAATGTGCACGGTCTGATACATAACGACAAGAAAAGCGACCTCCTAACCTTACCTTGCCGGGCACTTGCCAGGAAAAAAATATGATAATCATCAGTAAGTGTTCATATCAATAACCGGAAAAGGCATTACAGTGTAATAAATCATAAAGTATGTTCATTCAATAAAGGGTTTAATATTGGAAATATGGTGATTCCCCTTGCTTTTTTCTGGTTCTCAAAGTTTCGACGTGTACTACATTGGGGTGAGGAATGCTGCGAATTCTATATGGACCTGCGCATAGAAGTTCAAATTTACTGCATCTACTCTTTCATCTGTTGGATAAATAGTGTGTGCGTACTAATATCTTCTGTCCAATGTGAAAGTCACGGCGTGTACAAGCTGTTTTTGCTGTCTTCCCCGGCGTTTACGGCACGTTTGATGTTGTTGAGCGCCATCTCAATTATTTCATGGTGGCGTAGTCGATGAGATGTAGGAAAGGATACTAATTCTTTAATTTTGTTAGGTTGTTCAACATTTTTCAACAGTCGGAGATAGCATAGTAGATTCATTTGGTATGGAGTTAATTACATCCTGGAATGAGAGTATGTGTGTATCCCAATCAATATGTCTTTTATGGCAGTACATTCTACACAGTTTACCAATTTTTTTCATCAGTCGTTCACAAGGGTTCGAAGAAGCGTAATACTTGGATATATAGATCGGAGAAATGTTCTAGCTCGTAATATACTTGTCCATATCGCAGATCGGAATTGTGGTCCATTGTCGGAAATTACTTTTAATACATGCCCTACATGAAATAAAAAATGTTTTACAAATGCATTCAAAATAGATTTAGCAGTAGCTTTGCGCAACGGAGTGAAGGTAACAAATTTCGAAGTGAGTTCAACAGCGACAAAGATGTAGCAAAAACCTCTATTAGTTATGGGAATCGGTCCAGAAATGTCTACAGCGGCCATGTGTCTCAATTTAACAGGTACAATGGGATGTAACGGAGGAATATGTAAAGTCGTGCTGATTTAGCTTTCTGGCAGATTTTACATGACGCTAAAACTCGTCGATTACGTTTCTCCATGTTGGCAAAATAACAGTTCTGTCTCAGTATAAAAAATATTTTCTGCGGCCATAATGTGCGTAACCCTAATGAGTATACCAAATTAATTTGTTAAGAAGTTCGTCAGGAATGCATAATAACCAGTTGTTGCCGTCAGGGTGAGAGCGGCGGAACAGAATGTTATTGCGTACCGTGTAATGGTTTCTAATGGTAACGTTATTATTATCTTGCCAAAGGTGTTTAATTTCTTTCAATACGTTGTCTTTACTCTGCTGTTGTGCTATGTCTCGTAATGACGATGAAATGAAATTTTCAAATGCGACATGTTGAATATACATGACGCTAGAATTTGCTTGGCAGAAGTTGATTACGATGTCTTGCTGATTGAACGGGATAGTGCGTCTGCTACAATATTTTGTGTACCGGGAATGTGAACAATTGTAAAATTAAATTCCTGTAAATAAAGTTTCCATCTGCTTAATCTATTATGTGTAAATTTAGCGGAAATTAAAAACTGGATAGCTCTGTGGTTTGTGTAAACGGTAGTATGTCTTCCATAAAGAAAATGCCTAAATCGGGTAAATGCCCATACAACACATAATGTTTCAAGTTCTGTAACAGAATAATTGCGTTCAGCAGGTGACAGAATGCGACTTGCAAAGGCGATGTTTTTAATTACTGTATTACCGTCTTCTTCAATTTCCTGAAAAATGTGTACGCCTAAAGCTGTGTCAGAACTGTCGGTGGCAATGGAAAAATTTCTAGTGAGATCTGGGTGTGACAAAAGTGGTGCGTTCAACAAAGCTTGTTTCAGATTGACAAATTCAGACTGCGCTTGGCTATCACAGGACCAAATAGCGTTTTTACCCGTCAGTTGGCACAATCTAGGGCTGTCTAAAGCAGAGTAGTGAATAAATTTACGGAAAAAGTTAATTAAACCCAGAAAGCTGCGTAGTTGTTTCTTCGTCGTTGGAACAGTAATGTCACGTAAAGCTTGAAGTTTTTCCGAGTCGGGAGCTATGCCTTCTGCTGAAATTACATGTCCAAGAAATTTTATGGAAGTTCTGCCAAAGTGCGATTTGTTAAGATTAACTGTGAGTCCTCGTGCACGAAAAGTTTGCAACAGTTGTTCCAGAATCAGATTATGTTCAGACCAGTTAGCTTCTGCAATAAGAATGTCGTCTACATACGTTGTGATTCTGTCTTTTAATTCTGTCGGAAGTATAGTATTCAAACCGCGAATAAATGCTGCTGAAGAAATTGTTAAACCGAACGGTAATTTGCAAAATTGATAACAGTCATCAAAACAGAGAAATGCTGTGTACTTTCTGCAGTTCGGATGGAGCTGAATTTGCCAAAATCCCGATCTCAAATCTAATGTGGAATAAACAGCAGTACCGTGAAATTTCTGTAGAAGTTCTTCTAGTGTCTGTGGGCGACCTGTTTGATTAATAATAATGTCGTTGACAAGACGCGAATCAAGTACGAGTCGAAGTGATCTATCCTTATTCTTAACAATATGGAGAGGGTTTATGTACGGACTAACTGCCGGTTCAATAATACCTTGGTCAAGCATAGCTTGCAATTCTTTCTTAACTTGTTCTCTGTGAATATACGTGTCGTGCTGTTTAACTTGAAATTCATACATAAAACCGGACATAGTACCAGGGAAGTTGTCAAAAACTGGAGCTTGCTGTAAAAGAAATTTGCGTAGCTTTGTACGTTCGTCGTCTGTATTTGCACTGCTCTGTTTAACTTTATCAGAAATCATTTTCATAACGTCATAGTCGGCTTCGTCTGGTGTATTGTAGTTGTGAACAATGTGGAATGACAGTCCGTGTTAATCGATGTAGAAAAGACCTGTGTTCGGTTAATTGCCTGTTTATCTGCAGATAAAGCGTGCTGAAATTCTAATGCCAGTTGTACATTCTCATCCTTTAACATTAAACAGGAATTTTGAAGGTCAATAATTGCGTCATGTTGTACCAGAAAATTCGTACCTAAAATAACGTCTGTTGTCAATAAGGGAACAATCCAAAAATTTGAGTGGAACGTATGACCAGCAGTACAAAACGATAAGTGTGTCTGTAATTTTACATCTACTCCTTTACCAGTTACTGCTCCTTTTACTTTAGTTTTGCCTAATCGTAACGTAGGATAAGTATTCTCTTCGTTCATTCGTTGAAAGTTTCCTCATTTATAACTGACACAGGTGATCCAGAGTCGATTACTGCTGAAAATGTGGATGATCCAATCTTTACTTCAATGACAGGGTGGGAAATGGTTGAAATGATGTGTTTTCTGTACGTAGTGATTTCCTTGTTGCTGTGCGTTACTATTTGGTGGAGCCGACGCTATACGTGTAGACGGCGAAACATTAAAGCTTGGTTGACCTTGCAGACTGCATTGTTGGTTAGGTATTCTAACCGGCTGGTTTTGATGCTGTTGCGGAGAAAACCCTCTATTGTAGCCAAAATGTGTCTGCGATTGCTTAAAATTTTGTACATACTGATGATTAAAATTCTGACTGTTATTAAAATTATGCTGGTATTCTTTTTATTTCGTGAGTGTCTAATGAAAACTGTCACTTTCGGTAAAACTTGTCATATCTCTTTACTCATTCATAACCCTAGATAGGTCGATAGTTGAAGAGCTGTTTTGATAGATATAAAGGATAGTAAAAGAGTAGGCAGCCGTGCAGAAAACTAAAGATGAAATAGCACTACTACGGCTCGGGGCCCTGTGCACGCTACGGCACATATTCATCGAAGTGTAATGAATCCCCTGAGGTCTTTTACGCGCTGCAAATAAATTTTAGTTTCTGCGTCACAGGCAATGCCGGTGAAAATTCAAAAGCAAATTGTTGTATCCAGGCCACTTCTAGTTTTTGCATTACACGCCAAACTGATGAATATACAAAAGCAAATTCTCGTATCCAGTCCAAAGGATGTATTTGTGTTCTGGCATTTTTAAATACCTTAGATTTTTTCACGAATAAAAATTGCTTATAATCAACGTTATCGTCTCTGAGTGTGTGAAATGGTTCAGGATTGTATGATAATCCGTTTGTCTGTGTCTGCCCGGAATCAAAGTCACGTACTTTCTATAAATTACCTAAATTATACTGGCTGTGAGAGAGTGAGAAATGTTCGAAGAGTGGCGTATGCTGTGTCGTGTTACAGGCTGAGACATTTTTCATATCCGTCACTTCTTGCTGTAAAGACGACACTTCTCTACGCAATGTATTATTGGACGAACCTATCTCACTGATTGTCTGCTGTAAATTTTGGAATACGGGTGTTTGATTGAAAGAAATTGGTGACGTATCGTCTGATTTGATATCATTGTTATTTTCGATAACGTCAATACGACTGGACAATTCATCAAATTTTTCAGTCAGTGCTTTTATCTGATCGTCATTTTTAGTGTAACTAACATTAATTTATTTTTGGATTTTACGGGTAGTTTTGTTCAATTTCTTAACGTCTGCTTTAATGGCATCGGGATCGTGTATTAATTCTAATTGTTCAAGTCTATTGGTCACTGTCTGAAGGTCTACTGTGTGTGTGTCTGTTTTTGTTTTAAGATCGGAGATTTAATCATGCAATTCGGTGTTCAACTGTTTGATTTCGTCTGATACTGTTGCAATATTGTTGTCTACGTATGTTTTCGCCTCCGTAAACATTTCACGCTTATCTTCCTGTCTCTGTGCAGTCATTGTTTCCATGACTTGTTTCTTTACTTTGTTCTGTTCCTGTATGAATTTACGGTAACGAGTTTCACTGTTTTGTAGGTGGTGATTAAAACGTTCGTCAGTTAGGCTGTTCTGTTGTTCGAATTTCTTGTCTACTTTCGCATCCAGTGTGCGTGAAAGTTCTGCTGACATTAATTTAAACTCGTCGCTTAACTGTGTTGCGTTTTCAGAACATTGTTTAGCGACTGCACTAATTTCATCTCTAAGTAATTTGGTTGTGGCTGCATGTGTATTACTTAATTCTTGTGCAACGGATCTAATTTCTTCACTACTGCTCCTAGCACAAGCCTTAATTTCCTCGCGTAATTGTTCTTTAGTATCATGACATTGCACGAAACGGCTGTAATCTGTTCACTAAGCTGTTTGAAATTGTTGTCTTGTTTTCATTAAGTTGTTTGTTCGATTCATTAATTTGTAGCAATAATGACATAACTTGATCCATGCCGAAATTAGCTACTCTATTCTCTGTGCTGTGTGATGGTGTATCTGCTTGTGTCACGTTTTGTGTAACCATTTGGTCATTGTCTGATTCTAGAAAAGGTTTGCTAATTGGATGTGCACTGTTGGCCACTACATCGGAATCAAAAAAATATGACATATTTTGACTACAATGTTCATTTTCGATAGAAACATTTATCTGTTCACAGTGTAAATTTTGCAAATCAGGTGTGTCAAACTGGGCAGTGTTCATTGTAACAGAATTGCCGTTAAATTAAGTGTGGACATAACTGAATGTGAGTGTTCATCATCTGGACTAAAATCGTTACTAGTAATCGGCACGCGCTGATTATCTGTAATTAGAGGATTATCACTATTACACTGACTGTCTAGTATTATCGGTCAAATTATTCGAGTCAGCTTTTTCACTCATTGCACATCGCGGCATTTTCACAAACCAAAATTAAGCACAAAATGAAACAAAGACAAAGCAAAAATGGAACCAATACAATTACAACATAGAGCAATAAATTGCCGATCATCTGTGAAAGAAAGAGTGACAAATTAGTAAATGCGTTGCGCCAGATGCAAACTACATTTAATATATAAGAGCAGATATATAACTGACTACTACTCAGAAATTCACAATAATACGATCCTGGCCGGTTGTCGACAAGTGTAACCTCCCCACTATAAAAATAATATGAATAGTATTCACATTTAGTGTAACCTCTCAAAAGTAAAAGTTCCGAAACCTCCCAACAGTAAAAACTATAACCATGAGATTGACATTTAGCGTAACCTAGTAACAGATAAATTCCGTAACCTACCAATAATACAATGAGATTAACCTCTCAATAAAATTTTCGTTCACTTATAACCTTTCAACAATGACTGGTAAATTTTGAACGGTAAATTTTGGACATCAGCAGTGCTGCGTCATGGCCCTGATACATCATTCTGAATAAACTGAAAAATCTTACCTTAATTAGGTCGCCGGATAACGCGTATATATCTGCACCTATAAGAATTTTTTCTGGTGCAGCTAAGTGCAAAGCTGGCCGATAGATTTGTCTTATATAAAAGGAAAGAATTAATTTTTCTTTTCAATAATCGGGATGACCAAGGATCGGAGAAATTAGTAAATTCTTTAAATTGAAATGAATGATTGTCAAAAGTTACTTTTTATGAGAAAGATTATTATTAAGCGATTTTTTAAAAACATTTATATGGGACTTGTTATAACAATACTACATATGCGCGAGGCTGCTTTTACCTTGTACTACAACGCTCAGGCTGCGCCATCGCTGCACACGACCGGCCCAGCCAACACGATACACCTGACTGCTCGCTACTACTTACTGCCACTGCCACACAGTTCCTACTGCAGTCAACACTGCTCTTTGGTCTCAGATTCTCTTACAGCTTACATATCGCAGGCAGCACGTGAGCAATCCATCGAAATTACGTCAGCTCGAGTGCGCTAGCAACAAATTTTTAATCATGGACCTCTTACAATAGTATCAAAGGAAATTGACGGAGATCCGAATTGTGAAATGATTTGGGTGAAGGTCACGGTTAAAGCAGGCCCAGACATGGTAATTGGATGTCTCTATAGGCCCCCGGGCTCAGCAACTGTTGTAGCTCAGCACCTGAAGAATAATTTGGAAAATATTTCGAGTAGATTTCCCGACCATGCTATAGTTCTGGGTGGAGATTTTAATTTGCCGGATATAGACTGGGAGACTCAAACGTTCATAACGGGTGGCAGGGACAAAGAATCCAGTGAAATATTTTTAATTGCTTTATCTGAAAACTACCTTTGAGCAGTTAAACAGAGAACCGCCTCGTGGTGATAACATATTAGACCTTCTGGTGACAAACAGACCCGAACTATTTGAATCAGTTAATCCAGAACACGTAATCGGCGAGCATAAAGCGGTTACTGCATCGATGATTTCACCCCTAAATAGAAATATTAAAAAAGGTAGGAAGATTTTTCTGTTTAGCAAAAGTAACAAAAAGCAGATTACAAAGTACCTGATGGCTCAACATAAAAGTTTTGTCTCAAGTACAGATAGTGTTGAGGATCAGTGGACAAAGTTCAAAACCATCGTACAATATGCGTTAGATGAGTATGTGCCAAGCAAAAGCCACCGTGGTACAACAACCGAGTTAGAAAACAGCTGCGGAAGCAAAGGGAACTTCACAGCAAACATAAACATAGGAAAGCAATGCAGACAAACAAAAATTACGCGAAGCGAAATGTAGTGTAATGAGGGCTATGCGAGAGGCGTTCAATGAATTTGAAAGTAAAGGTATTATTCCAAAGCTGTTTCACAGAAGAAGACTGCGCTGTACTTCCTTCTCTAGATTGTCGCACAGTTGACAAAATGGTAGACATCGAAATAGACGACAGAGGGATAAAGAAACAATCAAAAGAAGAAAGTCCGTTGGTCCTGATGGGATACCAGTTCGATTTTACACAGAGTACGCGAAGGAACTTGCCCCCCTTCTTGCAGCGGTGTACCGTAGGTCTCTAGAAGAGCGAAGCGTTCCAAAGGATTGGAAAAGGGCACAGGTCATCCCCGTATTCAAGAAGGGACGTCGAACAGATGTGCAGAACTATAGACCTATCGATCAGTTGTAGAATTTTGGAACACGTATTATGTTCGAGTATAATGTCTTTTCTGGAGACTAGAAATCTACTCTGTAGGAATCAGCATGGGTTTCGAAAAAGACGGTCGTGTGAAACCCAGGTCGCGCTATTCGTCCACGAGACTCAGAGGGCCATAGACACGGGTTCACAGGTAGATGCCGTGTTTCTTGACTTCCGCAAGGCGTTAGACACAGTTTCCCACAGTCGTTTAATGAACAAACTAAGAGCATATGGACTATCAGACCAATTGTGTGATTGGATTGAGGAGTTCCTAGATAACAGAACGCAGCATGTCATTCTCAATGGAGAGAAGTCTTCCGAAGTAAGAGTGATTTCAGGTGTGCCGCAGGGGAGTGTCATAGGACCGTTGCTATTCACAATATACATAAATGACCTGGTGGATAACATCGGAAGTTCACTGAGGCTTTTTTCAGGTGATGCTGTGGTGTATCGAGGGGTTGCAACAATGGAAAATTGTACTGAAATGCAGGAGGATCTGCAGCGAATTGATGCATGGTGCACGGAATGACAATTGAATCTCAATGTAGACAAGTGTAATGTGATGCGAATACATAGAAAGATAGATCCCTTATCACTTAGCTACAAAATAGCAGGTCAGCAACTGGAAGCAGTTAATTCCATAAATTATCTGGGAGTAGTCATTAGGAGTGATTTAAAATGGAATGACCATATAAAGTTGATCGTCGGTAAAGCAGATTCCAGACTGAGATTCATTGGAAGAATCTTAAGGAAATGCAATCCGAACACAAAGGAAGTAGGTTACAGTACACGTGTTCGCCCACTGCTTGAATATTGCTCACCAGTGTGGGATCCGTATCAGGTGGGGTTGATAGAGGAGATAGAGAAGATCCAACGGAGAACAGCGCGCTTCGTTACAGGATCATTTAGTAATCGCGAAAGCGTTACGGAGATAATACATAAACTCCAGTGGAAGACTCTGCAGGAGAGACGCTCAGTAGCTCGGTACGGGCTTTTGTTAAAGTTTCGAGAACGTACCTTCACCGAAGAGTCAAGCAGTATATTGCTCCCTCCTACGTATATCTCGCTAAGAGAACATGAGGATAAAATCAGAGAGATTAGAGCCCACACAGAAGCATACCGACAATCCTTCTTTCCACGAACAACACGAGACTGGAATAGAAGGGAGAACCGATAGAGGTACTCAGGGTACCCTCCGCCACACACCGTCAGGTGGCTTGCGGAGTATGGATGTAGATGTAGATGTAGAGGCGAGCTGCTAGATATGTTATCGGTAGGCTTGATCAGCATTCAAGTGTTGCGGATATGCTTCAGGTGCTCAAGTGGGAATCTCTGGAGGGAAGAAGATATTCATTTCGAAGAACACTGCTGTGAAAGTTTTGTGAACTGGCATTTGACATTGACTGCAGAACGATCCTACTGCCGCCAACATACATTTCGCGTAGGGACCACGAAGGTCATAAACGACAAATTAGGGCTCTTAAGGAGGCACATAGACAGTCATTTTTCCCTTGCTCTATCTACGACTGGAATAGGAAAGGAAACGACTAGTTGTGGTACAAGGTACCCACCGCCACGCACCGTAGAGTGGCTTGCGAAGTATAATGTAGATGCAGATGTACGAAAGTTGTGTGGTAGCGCGCCACGTAACACAATGAAAGTAACTATCAGTACATTGCATATACTTATCTGATTATAATTCTCCGATTATTTACTTCAAAAAAGGCAAAGGAAGGTATTCCCTTTATCAGAATATTATCAGATACACCGAAAATATCGAATCAGTAAAAGCCACGTCCAAGGATCGAACAAGGACCAACAATTCGGCACTCTTTAACATTTCCACCGCTCGATCACCGACCTTGAAAGACGGGTTCCCTAGCTACAGCATGAAAACAAGAAAACATTAACAACGCGAACGTTATTAACTTTGGATTCCATGTAATTTTTGTAATCGTTCCATGTATAGAATTAAGAACAGATTTTCCTTGATCATCTTTGACCTTGATTTTTCAAAAACTAGGGAGTGTCTACGAAAAATCCGAAACACATAATTCTTTATTTTCAACATGGAAAACTTGATCACAATCCGTGATCGACATGTCAGACACTCCCCCTGTAAGTGAGCTGCATCTATAGCAATCGACAACAGTTGTTCCTGAGATCTCTGCATTAGTAGCCAGTCACGCTAATCACTTTTATTGCTTTACTTTTGACGACCTCTATTCTCTCATTACAGCCACCCCTCCGTCGTTAGTTCGCTTTTTACGATGGTGGAAACCTGCAGTTTCTTCTTCTTCTTTTTATTTTCCTTATTCTCTTCAAATGAGCTTTGGCTGTGTCTTTGGATGGTGGTGCTATCGCGGCACCAGTGATGATTTGCAACATGCCATCTGCTCTTACAACTTCTTCGTCTTCTTCTGTGCCTTTTTCTTCCTTACACAGGGTCTACATTTGTGGCAAATTTCTTCACTTTTTTCCGGTCCTGTGTATCGTCCTCTGCCAGTTATTTTCCTTCCGGTCCTCTCTAATGCAGTCCGTCCAAATCGTTCTAGGTCTTCCCCTTCATCTAGGGCCTGCCACAGCCAGCTCCATAATTCAGCTAGCAACATGACTGGTCTCCTCTTATGATACGTTCTTACCATAGCGGTCTTCTCTCCTGCACTTTCTTGGACCATCTGAGACAATCCAACGTCTTTTACGCTTCCTGTGATATTCTCATTCGGAATCCGGTCCACTCTGGTAAATCAACTCATCCACTTTTACATCTTCATTGTAGCGGCATTTAGCCTACTGTAAACATTCTTAGTTTTGCCATGTTTCTGCTCCATGCAATAATTCTGATATTCCGACTGCCTTATGTGAGTTGCAGTTGATTTTGACATTTAATTTATGTTTTGCATCACAGAGGACTCCAGAGATTCTTTTGCAACGCTTCCATCCAGCTAGTAACATTGATCTAACTCAGAATATAAATTTCCGTTATTTGCTATGGAGCCGCACACATATTTACATACCGGTCGCTGTGGCCGAGCTGTTCTAGGCGCTACAGTCTGAAACCGCGAGACCGCTACGGTCGCAGGTTCGAATTCTGCTTCGGGAATGGATGTGTGTGATATCCTTAGGTTAGTTAGGTTTAAGTAGTTCTAAGTTCTAGGGGACTGATGACCTCATCAATTAAGTCCCATAGTGCTCAGAGCCATTTGAACCATAGTTACGTAACTTGTTACTTTGTTTAAAATTTGAAATGCTTGATATCCTTGTTCAATTTTTGGATACTACAGCCGTTTACAGGGGCGTGAAAACTGTTTGTGCTAACAGCCAGAAAATAAATGAGAAGTGCTGTTCACAGTCTTCAGTCCACATGTCTGTGTTCTGACTCTCTAAGAATATAGCGAAGTAGTCACGAACCACTACGATAAATAAAAGTCTACTGCCGTTTAATTGGTCAGTACATTGTGTCAGTATATTGTGTCACAATTTCATACGCGCAATTAATAGTTTGGAAAATCATAAAAAGTTTGTCTTATCCTACTCATCACTCAACATAGTTTAGAGATGATTTGTATTCTTTGTTACCGTTTACCGAAAGTAAATTTCTTGCAGTTAAAGTGGAAAATAGTCTCGGACATTTGCCATACGGCTTTCTATACTATCGCGACACGCAAACCGAAACACCTAGAATTAAACACGTGCTTCTGGATAAATTCTTAATCCAATTAAGTTCACTTTTACACAGTTTCACAAGATATAAGCGATATACCATTCGACTGAAACACACTTACGTCAGTCATCGGTAAGTCCATCTGACCCTTAAGCGGTCATTGTCGCGGAAGAAGTCACGGAACGTTCTATAGCGAACCGTTTCACCTTTCCGCGTGACTGACAACAATCGAATAGCCCTCTCGATGTAAACGCTTCGGTCTTCATATACTCCTGGTGGAAATGAGCGTTTGGTGTCATTGGCCGAGGGGCCCCTTGCGTGGAAGGTCCGGGCGCCTTGGTGCAGGTCTTATTACATTCGACGCCACATTCCCCGGATGGGGATGAAATTATGATGAAGACAACACAACACCCAGTCCCTGAGCGGAGAAGATCTCCGACCCAGACGGGAATCGAACCCGGGCCCGTAGAACGGCAATCCGTCACGCTGACCCCTCAGCCATCGGGGCGGACATAGTCTCGGTGTGGACCGCGAAACGGAACGGAACGCCTTCTAGAGTCGACAGCAGTTCCCAGTCAGCACCCTTTTTAACTACAAAATTATTCGTGTTGTTGTTAGTTGAAGGCCTGCCGGAGTGGCCGTGCGGTTCTAGGCGCTACAGTCTGGAGCAGAGCGACCGCGACGGTCGCAGGTTTCAATCCTGCCTCGGGTATTGATGTGTGTAATGTCCTTAGGTTAGTTAGGTTTTAATTAGTTCTGAGTTCTAGGGGATTGATGACCTCAGAAGTTACGTCGCATAGTGCCCAGAGCCATTTGAAGGCCTGCCTACAACCATACCAGCTCTAATCTTACTCGATATATATTCTATTTACGTTGTACACAATTCTCATCCCCATAACTTTAAATGTTCAGAATTTCCAAAAAATTCCGTGGTTAGATGGTGGTCTCTCAACTGTATCTCTTTTAATTTCTATGCCTTTCCAACACTACAGTATTACCTTGAAACTTTGTACAGTTTCATTATTACGTGTAATAAATATTGTGCTGTCATCTTGGCTTTGTATCTTAATACCAAAGGCTTCTTAATCTTATTTTTCTTTACAAATTTTATGTGCTAAATTGGTTTTTGCTTAGTAACTCAAATAGTAGATGAAGTATCTTCACGAAAACTTGAACCATATGTTTTCATGAGAAACTGAACCTAATTCCAGAAGTAGAACTCTGCTACTCACATCTGCTACTCCCGTAGTACATGCTTCTAAAATTTCGAAAAAAAGTGGAATTATTCATAAAGTAAAACAGAAAGCTTACTGAAAACTTCTACCATGTGTTTTTCCGATAAACTGCATCTACTTCCAAAATTTCTAGCTTTGATGTTACGCAACTCTTAGAGTTATACAAGTAGCGGGTTTTCAAAAGCGCTAATTTGCGAATCATGTTGACATTTGCAATATTTAATTTTTTCATAGTCTTACATTAACTGGCTAAGATCTGAAACAATATTGAAACATTTAAATTTACGTAAGTATATGGTGCAATCTCTTTGGTAGTGGTTCAAGGCATATTCTAGGCTCTGTTGTCCTGCATTGGCTGAGCGACGAGGAAAAATCAATACTTCATGCGCCTCTCAGGGCTTTCTTGCTTCCACACATTGGCACATTTGATCCAACATGTATGAAATGATTTACCCTCTTTAGGCTCTCCTGTTACCTGTAACTGTGTCACCTTCCTTGTTTCCCAGGTATGGTATTCGCCAGCTGCTCTAGGTGTCAAACATAAATATATCGCCACCTTATATCTTACCGCTGAAAGTAGGCGCTGTTATGATGTAACTTCTTCCATGCAGCGGCTATACCATCTCGTCACAGTGCCAAATGGAGTTCACCAATGCTATGGCAAAAACGGTGGCAACATAGTTTAGTCACAATTTACAATAATTTATTAGTAGAAATTTTAGGAATACTTAACTATAATATGAAGACGGTGTGCAGCACAAATTCAATCTTCAATTGCACTGATCTGTCTCTGACTTTGATATATTACTGGAGCCAGTGAACGATAACTGCGCTCTCTTGTAGAACTCCAGTTTAGCTCTTCATGGCGGCGACTGCAGGCAGGGTCCCGATGAAAATGTGCGGGCACTGTCAAAATGGTTCAAATGGCTCTGAGCACTATGGGACATAACATCTGTGGTCATCAGTGCCCTAGAACTTAGAACTACTTAAACCTAACTAACCTAAGAACATCACACACATCCATGCCCGTGGCAGGATTCGAAACTGCGACCGTAGCAGTCGCGCGGTGCGGGTACTGTCGATGCTGCTTAAGAGGAACTGCGTGTCCACTCATATTTTCGTTTGGCTAACGATGTCCTCTTGGGAATAATTTGTATGATATATGGTAGGAGGGCGAAACTGGTCTCGACCTGAGTGCTCTCGTTTGAGGCTAACCATTACTATGGTGTGCTTCAGTTGTAGGTAGCTCAGCGCTCTCCTATGTGTGGCAGTGATCCGTATACTCGGGAGGACAAAGCTCCAATCATAAATATTACATTTTTCTTCTGCTGGTTTTAAGCCCTCCGTACACCAGTGTTCGCCTCCAGACTTCCAATCTGCTCTTCATAACATCTTTGCTGGAGCTGCACAAAAGAGTATCGTCTGCAAAAAACGAGCATCAAGGAGTTAACCACGAATTCCTTGTTAGAGGAGGACCATAAGAAGATCAAAGATGTAGAGGTTAAGTGAAAAGCCCTGGCCGGCCGGTGTGGCCGAGCGGCTCTAGGCGCAACAGTCTGGAACAACGCGACCGCCACGGCCGCAGGTTAGAATCCTGCCTCGGGCATGGATGTGTGTGACCTCAGCACTTAAGTCTCATATTGCTCAGAGCCATTTTTGAAAAGCCTTGACACAAGCCTATACACATTCTTATCCATGGCCTTGGAGTTTCGTTTACATATTGTGCGAGGTGCACATGCTTGTGTATACACACTTCCTAATAAACAAAATGAAGCACGCAAGAGTGGAGGGGGAAACGATATGAAACTTCACGGAATGAGAAGGTGCAACGTCTGCCTAAAACGTTCCCAGGCCGGTTTCATACCTCGCGCACAAGTGACATCAGTGCAGGAACTATGGTGCCAGCTTGAACTAGCAACCCCAAGCAACAGACGTGCGTTTGATCAGTCAGCTGTGAACGAGCTGTGTTAAGTAGTGGACGTGCGATAGTTATGTGTCAATGTTGTGTCACATACCACAAAAGAACGACATTCCTAACCCAAATGTTTAAGACATTCTCCAGAATGTTTTAAAGAAGAGAGAAGTGTGTGCAAATTCGTTCTATATGCCTTGATTGTCGAACCAAAATAACCATATGTGGACGCCTGGGGCAACTTGAACGAAATGGAAACTGCAGATAATTCTTTCTTGAAAAAAATCATCACTTTTCACGAGACTTGATGTTATCATTATGAACTACCACAAAACGACGAAATGCAAAAGTACACAGGAAAAGCCAACGCTTTGACAGCATAACATATGTTCAGACCATGTGATATGCACTTTGAACAACGTCCCACACAAGGACTTTTCTGGGTTTCACATAATTTCATGAACATTCTGTCCATTGTATTCATGTGGGGGACAGATATGTAGAACACTTGAAGCATTAGAACCATCATCTTAAAGTTTGTTTATTAAATAAGCCTTATTAAAGAAGTCTTTATTAAAGAAGTCTTTATTAATCCAGTCCCGAAAATTTTAGGACTGACAGAGCATATTCGGATTGGAACAAAGATGGTTTAACGATAGCCTACTTTGTTCCCCGATCTCCTCCACTTCCATCGCCTCGCTACTCCACCTTTCTGGGAGGGTATAAAATAGCGATAAATTAAATAATGGAGGTTAGGACTTTATGCTGATGTATGTGGGTACTAAGACAACCTACGTGGTTGCCAGTTTTCTTCCTAAAAGGTGGATACAATGTCGCCGGCAAAATTTCATCATCAGATATGGCGGATCCAACATGGCGTAAGGTCAAAGGATCATTGAGACGTTGGTTACATGAAGTGTTGTATGAATACCCACCTATGATGTTACAGAATGAGAAAAGAATCCATACGTTAGGAAATTTTCTTACATTTACATGTATGCCAATATTATGTTAAAAACTGCGCTGCAGACATTTCCAGTACTATGATAAGTATGAAATGGGTGGTAGTTTGCTTTTTAAAACAATTAACGTAATATTTTATTGTCACAGTGAACATTATCAGGTGCAAAAGTGATGGTAATTCGAAAATATTCCTGACAATTTTCTTGTGAAAACAGTTACACGTGTGATGTATTTTATTATTGGCTTAAAACCTGGCGTTGCCTGAGTATTTATTTATTCCACATTTCTATTAGTTTATCTCCTCGTACCCCTCTCCCCGTTCGCTCCTCCTCTTACCTTCCATATTCATCTCCTTCTCCACCCTCTCTCCTTCTGTCTCCCAGTTTTCCCTCTCTCTATCCAGTTCCTCCACTCCTTCTGTTTGTTCATCTTTTCCTCACCCATCTGCCTTTCTCTTAATCCTTCTGTGTCTGTTCATCTCCTCCTTTTACCTTTCTCTTTCGATATCTTCCTCTCCCCCCTCTCTCTGTCCATTTCCCCCTCCACTATCTCTGTCAATCTCTTCCTCTTGCTCTTTGTGCCTATCTCCTCCTTGCCCCTCGCTGTCTGTCCATCTCCTCGTCCTCCCTCCTTTCTCCACGTTATCATACTCACAGCAATAAGAGAGTGGCGGTTCTTACTTCCACGGGATTTCTTTCCAGGATGTAGGTAACGTCTGTACGAAATTTGATTGAAATCTTTATAGGAGCTTAGGATGAGCTTCTTGCCAGTAGCTTTGCTCATATACATTCACGTGTCATACGTATTTCGCACGTATTTAACGAATTTCACGCGTATTTCTACACATACTTCACCTGCACCTCCAGCAAATTTTGCCTTGCAGTTTCATTTTGACAAAACTTGAAGTTTATGATATCGCATCCCCTGAACTATGTACTGTGTAGTGACATATTTTTGTAGGTTCATTCAGCGTCATATGTGGTTACTGTCCGACAAATTTATGGGAATAAAGTTAGTAACAAGGAAGTAATAAATTTAAACGTCTTTCATAATGCGGTATTTTTCGACTCAGTCAATGCTTATGATGTAATATCTCCTGAACTAAGTGTCGTTCAAGGACGTGATTTTTCTGCTGCGTTCAGTGGTACACGTGAATACTGCCTGCCAAATTTGTCATGCAAGCGGTTAGTAGTAAACAAATAATAAATTAAAACGCCATGCTTAAAGTAGCTACTTTACTGCATGAACAGCGAATATTTAATAAGCGGTGATCTGTTTTCCTTTCATCGTTTTGTGGGAGTCGTCAGCGAGAAAAGGTTTCGTAAAGGTTTGAAATTAGCTTTAAAATTTGTTGCAAGTCTCTAAGTACTCTCATTCTCAAAAATTGTACGAATAAATTATGGGTATTCTCTCTTCTTGTGCTACACTGGTTTTTCACTCCCACCTCAACGTTATTGGTAGGTGGGTGATTCTTACTACACAACGATACCTTCTAGCCAGTGATTGATGTATGTACCAAGTTTGGTTTGAATCATTCCATTGGCTTATGAGGAGATGAGACGTACTTACAGATAGTATATGCGTATATAGGTACATTCATTTTTATAGTTTGTATGGGTTTTGAATCATTATAACTTTGAACTTTGCTTCTAAAGGTACGTGCAAAATATCGCTAATACGTGACCGAACTATTACCGCTATATAGAGTAGAATAAGATAAGTACAATAGCATCCTTATTTTAAACAAATACCACACCGCCTCCACAACCCTCACTGCCCCTGCTGCCGCCATCGCCACCACCCCCGTGAGATGCCCACGTGCTCCAGAAACCTCCAGAGGGCTAGGGTGTTCCGTGCTACCGGCGCCATTGAAGGTGCCGTCTGCTGCAAACTGAGAGCTCTGCAAAAACTGAACATCCTCTTGTGGGTTGCTCCCCAGCACACGTGACTACCCTATTTCAAACCCCTCCCCACAGCACGCCGATATTTTCTTTTTACCTCCATACAAGAAGGGATGTCTCAGAGGTTCCTGGATCAACAGCACAGTCCAGAGTCGTCGGATATTGTTACAAGCGTTCTACTGGTAAAAATTCCGTTTTCTGATTCTTCCTGTAACAGGGTGGCAAATTTTTGTAAATAATAAAGTTTTAAATGGCTTACTTTGGTTCGTCTAAGGTAAGGGCGATAGGTTTTCCCTCGCTTTGTTCCATAATGATACCACTATCATTTCGATCAGAGACACAGGGTATCCCTCATAAGAGTCGTTAGGTGTATCCACTCTGGTCTATCCGTACATATTTGCAATTTAGCTTGTGCAGTGTATAGCTGGAGTCGACCCAAACAAATACTGCCCATCACCTGTCTTTCAGGCAATCCCCAGTCTAGACAAAAAACGTCCGTTCGTTTACTCTTAAGGAAATTGGAAATTTGTGGTAAGATCTTATGGGACCAAACTGCTAAGCTTACACACTACGTAATCTAACTTAAGCTAACTTACGCTAAGGACAACTTAGACCCATGCCCGAGGAAGGACTTTAACCTCCGACGGGGGGGGGGGGGGGGGGGGGGGGCTCGCGAACCGTGACAAGGCGCCCTATACCACATGGCTACCCCTCGTGGCTTACTCTTAAGAACAAAATTATCTTTAAAGTAGAATTTTACTTGTCTTTTCAGTAAACCAGGCTCTAATCATGAAGCCAGTGCAACATTCGTGAAATCGATGTGTATTAACACAGACGTTAAAACATGTAGCCGTATTTGGGCGGGATATAGCGCAGTAGATGCTTTTTTAATGGGACAGGCACGCCATTTCTCGAGAAGGATGCAGGCAAGAATCCTAAAGGAGATTACCTGCCGGCCGTTGTAGCCGAGTGGTTCTAGGGGCTTAAGTCTGGAACCGCGTGACCGCTACGGTCGCAGGTTCGAATCCTGCCTCAGGCATGGATGTGTGTAATGTCCTTAGATGAGTTAGGTTTATGTAGTTGTAAGTTCTAGGGGACTAATAAACTCAGATGTTAAGTCCCATAGTGCTCAGAGCCATTGGAGATTAGCTACGGAGCTTGAGGAGATAGGCGCAGTAACAACTGTGGGGGTTATAAGAGGTGTCTTCTCTGTTGACGTAAGGTGTTAAGGATACACATGTTCAGCGTGCACCCAGAGAAAGTGCCGTTAACCACAATGTAGGAAATGTGATGTGCTTCGGCTCTAACATGAGGGCGGAGGTAGAGTAATCAACAATAAAATACCAAGTGGATCTCTAGATCCGCCAGTGGGTGTTCCCAGTAATTTTCAGTGCCCTGAAAATGTGTGCAGAGGTGAAGTGATGCTTAGTAGACGCTGCAGATAGCAAAATGCGTAACTTTTTACTATCACACACCGAAACCCATGTGTCAGTGGCATCTTTGGAAGTCTTGGGCAAAAAGAAGTTGAACTCTTCACGTTATGCGTTACGTAGGGTCAAGGCGGTGATGTGGAGTCAGCAGGTTTAGCATTATGGATTTTCGAGGTTGTGGCGAAATAGTTCCAAGAGAAAGTGGAAGTTGTGTCCTATGCAGGGAAGGAGTACTATGCAACCTTGTTTAATCTTGCTAAAATTAACTTTTGTTGACGCATTTTAGAGCTAAAAGGGACGTTGTTCCAGCTGGCGAAAACTGTCAGCAGTGATTGTTGCACATGTCGTCCATCATGAAGGGCAAACCAATTAAAGAGCTGCCAAAAACATGAAGGCTCGATTCGCATTATAAAGTGCCACAAAGCTTCAGAAAGTTGTGTGTTTGGGTGGGGGGGGGGGGGCGGTTGTAGGGGGGGGGGGGGGGTCGGAGGGATTGGAATTACCAGTTGTCATGCTGTGTCTAGGAAGAGATAAAAGTATATTGTATCCATCACTATGTTTCATATACAGAAATACACTCCTGGAAATTGAAATAAGAACACCGTGAATTCATTGTCCCAGGAAGGGGAAACTTTATTGACACATTCCTGGGGTCAGATACATCACATGATCACACTGACAGAACCACAGGCACATAGACACAGGCAACAGAGCATGCACAATGTCGGAACTAGTACAGTGTATATCCACCTTTCGCAGCAATGCAGGCTGCTATTCTCCCATGGAGACGATCGTAGAGATGCTGGATGTAGTCCTGTGGAACGGCTTGCCATGCCATTTCCACCTGGCGCCTCAGTTGGACCAGCGTTCGTGCTGGACGTGCAGACCGCGTGAGACGACGCTTCATCCAGTCCCAAACATGCTCAATGGGGGACAGATCCGGAGATCTTGCTGGCCAGGGTAGTTGACTTACACCTTCTAGAGCACGTTGGGTGGCACGGGATACATGCGGACGTGCATTGTCCTGTTGGAACAGCAAGTTCCCTTGCCGGTCTAGGAATGGTAGAACGATGGGTTCGATGACGGTTTGGATGTACCGTGCACTATTCAGTGTCCCCTCGACGATCACCAGAGGTGTACAGCCAGTGTAGGAGGTCGCTCCCCACACCATGATGCTGGGTGTTGGCCCTGTGTGCCTCGGTCGTATGCAGTCCTGATTGTGGCGCTCACCTGCACGGCGCCAAACACGAATACGACCATCATTGGCACCAAGGCAGAAGCGACTCTCATCGCTGAAGACGACACGTCTCCATTCGTCCCTCCATTCACGCCTGTCGCGACACCACTGGAGGCGGGCTGCACGATGTTGGGGCGTGAGCGGAAGACGGCCTAACGGTGTGCGGGACCGTAGCCCAGCTTCATGGAGACGGTTGCGAATGGTCCTCGCCGATACCCCAGGAGCAACAGTGTCCCTAATTTGCTGCGAAGTGGCGGTGCGGTCCCCTACGGCACTGCGTAGGATCCTACGGTCTTGGCGTGCATCCGTGCGTCGCTGCGGTCCGGTCCTAGGTCGACGGGCACGTGCACCTTCCGCCGACCACTGGCGACAACATCGATGTACTGTGGAGATCTCATGCCCCACGTGTTGAGCAATTCGGCGGTACGTCCACCCGGCCTCCCGCATACCCACTATACGCCCTCGCTCAAAGTCCGTCAACTGCACATACGGTTCACGTCCACGCTGTCGCGGCATGCTACCAGTGTTAAAGACTGCTATGGAGCTCCGTATGCCGCGGCAAACTGGCTGACACTGACGACGGCGGTGCACAAATGCTGCGCAGCTAGCGCCATTCGACGGCCAACACCGCGGTTCCTGGTGTGTCCGCTGTGCCGTGCGTGTGATCATTGCTTGTACAGCTGTCTCGCAGTGTCCGGAGCAAGTATGGTGGGTCTGACACACCGGTGTCAATGTGTTCTTTTTTCCATTTCCAGGAGTGTATAATATGCGTACAGGATACAGACTGTGAGAGAGTGGATCCCGTCAGTGTGGATAATTTCGATGTCGATGAAGTACGTTTGGTTATGAGGTTGTTACTTGCTAATTTACGAGGGTTGTTTTGTAACTAAGGGCCGTTCGCGCGTATAGTCCCTTAGTTCGCGCGGACGCCGCAACAAGCCACCGCGCCACTTGCCGGCATCCTTCCCGTTCACACTGATGCAAGTTGCAGCTCTGTAGCTGACGTGTACGCTTCGCTGTTCTACTTTTATAATGATTACGATTATTGAATCGCCCGCCGCGTGTGAGATACGGTCAGTGATACGTTTTTTCACCGCGAGAAGCCTATCAGCTGCAGAAATTCATCGTCAGTTAACAGAAGTTTATGGCTCGAATGCAATGAGTGAAGGTAAAGTGCGTCAATGGGTTACAGAGTTTAAAAATGGCAGTCGAAACGACCATGACGAAGAACGCTCAGGCCGGCCATCTGTGATCATTGATGATTTGGTGGCTGCAGTCGAACCAAAGATTCGTGAGGACTGAAGATTCACAATTTCCACTCTTTCTTTGGAATTTCCACCAGTTTCAAGATCGGTTTTGTACAAAATTGTGTCTGAAAACCTAAACTTTAAGGAATTGTGTTCTCGGTGGGTACCCAGACTTCTCACAGAGGACCACAAAGGGAAGAGGTTTGCCACTTCATTGGACTTTTTGATTCGTTACGAGGAAGAAGGGGATGACAGGTTGAGTCACGACAAAGAAGTGAAAGCGGCTGTGAACTCTTGGCTGTCGGAGCAGGCAGCCGAAGTCTTTGAAGAGGGAATTAAAAACTTAGTTGTACGGTATGACAAGTGCTTAAATAAACAAGGCAACTATGTAGAAAAATAGGTAAAAGTGTGTAGAATCAGAAAATAAAAGATTTTTTAAAGAAGTATTTGTATCTTTTTTTAAAAATAAAAACGGCACTTACTTTAAAAAGAACAGCCCTCATAGATATGCTATACGAAACTGATTGGCCCAGTAGAGTCTGAAACCAGAAGCAAGCTGCCAGTACAGATGCATTACATGCAAGAAGTATAGTATTTGAAAGAGACCCTAGAGAGGAGGCATGAAGAAGTTGTTGGAATTTGAGAACCTGTTTAACCCTCATGGCCCATTACTGGCGACAGCCACGACGTAGTACAGAATTCTAACAGGAGATAAACCACCACTGTATTGGAATGTTGCGGGCGTTTAGGCAAGATAATCGGCTGCACAGAACTGCTGCAAGGTACGATGAGTTCGTTGTACGGTTGAACGCCAGTGGGCCCAGGTCTTAGGGTACACTGGGGTAGTTCCGGCTTCCGGGTAGGTGACTGGTGCTAGCGAGTCAAGGTACAAAGACTAGCAGGGGAAAATCCCAGTATGGGGAATTTTAACAGCTGTAATTTGCATGTCCTTTGTGCAGGAGACATTGCTCCAAGATAAGGCGGACTTTCAGACAGGCTTAAAGGTGACTTCTTATAACTCTTTAAGAGTCTATAATAATTTACAGTCATATAGTCATGCAAATCGGAATGCATCGGGAATCCCAGAAAAATGAGGCGCATCTACATCTGCATGGATACTCCGCAAATCACATTTAAGTGCCTGGCAGAGGGTTCATGGAACCACATTCACAATTCTCTATTATTCCACTCTCGTACAGCGCGCGGAAAGAACGAAAACCCATATCTTTCCTTATGAGCTCTGAGTTCCCTTGTTTTATTATGGTGATCGTTTCTCCATATGACGGTGTCAACAAAATATTTTCGCATTCAGAGGACAAATTTGGTGATTGGAATTTCGTGAGAAGATTCCGCCGCAATGAAAAACGCCTTTGTTTTAATGATGTCTACCCCAAATCCTGTATCATTTCAGTAACACTCTCTCCCCTATTTCGCAATACTACTCAGTGTGTGGCCCTTATTTGAACTTTGTACTCCCTCAATCCTATCTGGTAAGGATCCCACACCGCGCAGCAGTATTCTAAAAGAGGACGGACAAGCGTAGTGCAGGCAGTATCCTTAGTAAATCCGTTACATTTCTATGTGTACTGCCAACAAAACGCAGTCTTTGATTAGCCTTCCACACAACATTTTCTATGTGTTCCTTCCAGTTTAAGCTGTTCGTGGTTGTAATTCTTAGGTATTTAGTTGAATCCAGTGACAACAATATTTCAGCATCTTTGAAACTACAGAACTAAATATTCACAGTGAATGAACATTTACACACTGAACCTTCGAACTGACTGCTTTTAATCGCTTCATGTGAATTCAACAAACGATATCTCAGATGATAGCGTTCCACTACAGCTTTCATCCGTGAAAGTTACATATCTGAATTTAATTTATTTATTAATTTACGACGTCTTTTATATCTTTTTCATTATGAAAATGCTTGTCAGAATATCATATTCTCCACATTTACACATGTTGATTGCAAGTGTTATTAAAAAACTGTGCTAATTAAGAAGAGGTCAATCGTAAGTGTCAGTAGACACCACAATTGGAAAGACGCTTCTATCAAGAATGCATAAATAATTGTCCAAATAATATTTAATGACAATTCGTTGTCATTTAACTTGAGTGTCCTTGTGCAGCAATGGTAACTTATTTATTTATGAACAATCCCTTATTTGTAATTATTGTGAAGGATCTGAGAGTGGCCGAATATTTATAACAATTCTTTTATTGAAATATTATTGCAATATATTAGTTCAGAGCGGGAAAGTGGTCAAGAGGGGTCAAATCACGTCTGTTGCATGTGAGAACGACGTATTTTGGTGGGGACGGCTGTCAGCCAATGGAAAAGTGGGTAGTACCGGAACACTACGGGAGTCAAGTGGGAACTGGGACTTTTCGAGAAAAGGGCTCAAGGGAGCGATTCTGGTCACTTTCACACGAGTTCTGGAAGAAAGCAGACCTGTCTATAGTAACGTGCGCAATTCCGTCGCCTAGGGGATTGATTGTGTATGGTGAATTGCGGCTATCATACCATAACTTCTGAAGGGACTTTAAATTACGAGCATCTGAATGTGCTCCAGAGTAGGACTCTTTAATTATTTCCGCTTGAGTATGCGTTACTATTCTTTGTGTCAGGCGTGTTAATTTGTGGATAATCATTTTGAACTCTGAACCGTTTTGAGCCCGTGAATATTTCGTATACTGTGATTACAAAGTGGACTTAGTTTACACGCATCATTGATGACTAGTTTGGGGATTTTGCTACCGGTCTCATAAAGCTCTCAACTTATGTGGAGTTAGAACCGAGAAATTTTTTTTCACATTTTCGGATTTTTATCTCATTATAAATTTTTCCGAATAATATTTTAGATATGAGGGTGAGTCAAATTTTTAACCTTAAATATTTTTTAAATATTATTTATTATGCAGAAGTGGTGCAAAGCTGTATAACTTTTCAGCGCTTAAAAAGTGCATAAATTCCTTTAGAAAAAAATCTTTTGGTAGTCCGCACAACCACTCATGAACCGTGTGGCGTACCTCTTCATCAGAACGGAACTTCTTTCCTCCCATTGCTGAAAAAATTCAAAACCACACCTTCTCCTGGAAACATTATGGCTACAGTGTTTTTCGATTCCGAAGGACTCTTGCTAGTGGACATCATGCCAAGTGGAACCACCATAAATTCTGATGCAAATGTGACGACACTGAAGAAACTTCAAGCTCGACTGAATCATGTTTGACCACATCGGCAAAAGCAGGATGTTTTGATGTTACACGACAATGCACGGCCACATGTCAGTCAAAAAACCATGGAAGCGATCACAAAACTCGGATGGACAACATTGAAATACCCGCCTTACCGTCCTGACCTGGCTCCATGTGACTATCATCTCTCTGGGAAACTGAAAAACTCTCTTCGTGGAACAAGGTTCGAAGATGACGACTCCCCTGTGCACACTGCCAAATAGTGCTCTAACATGTTCGTTCAGAATTTTACCATGCATGTATACAGGCGCTGGTTCGAAGATGGCGTAAGGCAGTTGAGAGGGATGGAAATTATGTGCAGAAATGAAAATACTGTTCCTAAATGATGCATCTACACACTGTAAAACTTTCAAACATATAGAATAAAACTTGGATTTAAAAAAAAAATCGTGCGCATTTCTTTTGGAGTGACCCTTGTATACATAAATAAAGTCGTAACTGCTTAGTCTCTTATTTACAATAATTTACATGTGTCTTTGGAAATAGAGTTGAAAGTTATAATGTATTAGAATAATATAATAAGACACATCTGTGATTGTTTTAGCAGGAAAACTTCTTTTTAATTTAGCTCTTTTTTTAAAACCAGATTATGACCACAGTGACGGTAAAACATAACAGTAATTGTTTTAACAAGCAGACAATCACGGATTTTACACTTAGCTTAATGCTGCCCATGTCTGCAACATGATGTTTAGCACTGTACTGGCATACAAATGCTAGGAACGTCCCTAATATCTTAATTTTTACTATGTAACATCATTATGGTAAACCCATACAGCACTTCACTCATCCAACTTCTGACGGCACTTTCATCTTCCATCGTCTTGGATACGTCACATTTGATTATGACATCATAGTATTGGCCAATCTGCATCCGCCAGCTTCGATAAATTTGGCAGTCATGCAGATTATACGTGTCCCCTCATGCAATACGCTAAGACCCCATCCCCCATTTATTATCTTCCTGTCTTTTTTACCTCATTCAGTTGGCTTATAATGTAGAGGGAGGGGTGTGAGGAGGGAGAAGGGGGAGGGTGAAGGAGATTGGATAATTCAGACTGCCTTTAAATCCCGTTTTGTTCCAACAGTTACATGATGTTTCTAACATTATGCGTATTGTCGGATTGTTCTATGTCGTGTCTCCCTACCAATTTCGCGCAACGACGCTCTGAGCGTGTTTTTTTAGGGAATTGGCTAGTTTGAACCTGGGACCTGTTGCCGATAAGGAGACGACAGACCGCACATGACATGTAGAGTTCAGAAGAGTTCAGTGAGACTAGCTATGATATAACCAAATACTTAATGATTTCAGCATCAGCTCCACTGCACTCCCTGTAAAAGAACCTTAATACTAACTAAATTTAGTGGAAGGGGTTCAAGGCTTTCCTATTTTTAGTTAGCTGGTAAAATAACGTCGAAAAAGCAGTTATGTTTACCACTGTAAATATTATTCTACTCACAAAACGTTGTTTATAAATTACACTATTGATAAAAGGAAATATTTTAATACAGGATGATAAAAACCAACTGCATTCAACAAAAATGTGAACGAATATTCCCTGAGTGGGTTTCCAAGTTCTAAAGTGGATCAAAGGATGACCTATGCCATATCACATCTATAATCTAGGTTTCAATTAAGTTTCACAAAAAAGAAAATTATCAAAATGGTCTACAGTGACCCTGAATTATCTGTAATTACTTATCTAACATGTCGTAAATTACAGTGGCTGATGTGGCTTCGCAATAATTATATAACAGAAAAATCAACGCGTTTGAGATTTTAACTTACGTAGCAAATGTGAATACCATGAGCTTCAATTGACGATCGACACTAGTATTACATGAAAAGAGGATGTAACTGATGAGACATCTGCAATTCTGAGTGAAGCCTTATGTGCTCAAAAATGCAGATCATGTGCGTTCATTACCTTGGCAGTGTTCGTCAGGGAGTGGCGGCCGGCGCAGCTCCATACAGCTCGCCGTCTCTTAAGCAACTCTCCTCTAACTTCTCCTTACTACAATTTACCAAAGCTTGTTTTAAAAAAAAAATCTGGCTGTGTTTTCATATGACCAATCAGGGTCTCAATGTTAACCTTAAGCTCCGCCTACAAAAATTCTGTCTATCCAATGAGAAACGTTATACTTTTCGTGGTGGGGCAATATTTTTAAGGTTTGCAATGTAACAGGGACGCGAAAATGTCTCACGCTAAAACCTGCAGCTGGTGTGGCCCTTTTAGTCTTATTGTAAGATCTATACTGTACTTCTGGAGGGGTCTATCTTTTAACATGGGCTGGGGGTGGTCCTGGCGGTTACTTTCGTGGTGGGGCAATGTTTTTAACGTTTGCAACGTAACAGAGATGCGAAAAAGTCTCACGCTAAAACTTGCGGCAGGTGTGGCCCTTTTAGTGTTATAATAAGATCTACACTGTTCTTCTGGAGGGCTCTAGCTTTTAACATGGGCTGTGGAGCGGTCCTGGTGGTTAGCTGGCGACGTGGGTGTCCGTCCATCCCTTATCATAGGACCCTCTAACTTAACACAGTTCTGCTCTCGGCTTCTGTTCTCGTTTCTCCCCTCGGAACTGCGTCTGTCTCACGGTGGAGAGGTATGACATGCATTTAGGCATTCTTTTGTTAGTCTGTGGTATTCCATTTGCTCACTCGTTATATTACTTTGGTTAATTTAATGTCACAATTTATTCAGAGCTATGTGACATACTACTGGATTTGCTTATCATGTCAGGGTTTCCATGGAAAGTGTTGGATTTGCCTGACATCTTACATGTTATTTCCGTGCTTACGAAATCGTATGAAATTTGAGTAGAACTTGGCTGTCTGAGCCATGTTATCCTCGTGATACTCATGCCCTCTGGTGTGGATGGATGCACTGATTGTATTTGAAACGGTGTTATAAAGGTGATGTGTTGTATCCTGAAGCAAGTTGGTCCCAAATGTATGAGATATATGGCATGACCTGTTAGTGGGTGTACTGTACCTCGAGCAGGATCGATGTCGAACAGACTGCACCCATTCCTTATTCTTGGGAATGTGGTGTATCCACTTTGCAGTGATTGTTGCGCGACATTTAGGTAGACATTGGTCTACTCTCCACGCTCGTGGGCGTGTTTCATTAGATATATAGGGTCCTGTTGTAAGACGTCATTGTCTCCTGACCCTCATTGCTTACATATTCCGCCCTCACAACGATATTCCGCACATCAAGACGCTTCGATCGAACCCAAACTCGATAAGACAAAAGTCAATGTTGTATGAATTCATGTAAACGATATGCAAATAACAAGTAAGCGCACTGTGGTTGAAATACTCGAGGCTGGCGTGCACACACACATTCCAAACACAACGGTCACAGGAGCTTTTAATTCGGGAGAGCAACCACGCTCCAGGAGGCCAGTCCCAAGCTGTCTACGTCAGCCAGTGACCGCCCGTAGACCAGACAGCATTTGCCCGAGTGGAAGGACGACCTCGTGTTTGGCTTAAAAGCAAATTCTGCTACATTGTGTGGGAGCGCCCAATCTACGCATTCTTTACAAACAGAGCACGCAGTTTCAGAGATTTTCACAGGGAGACAGCAAACATCAAACACCGGTGCTACAGGTTTCCAGATTGGTCGCCTTGAACGAAACACCATTCTCCCGTTTTAGAAGAGCAATACTGATTGGCAGACGATATTTCTAACGCCTTGAGCTGAAGGAGTAATGGAAGAGACCGAAAGATATACCCCTTCACGTCTAGTATGGAGAGGGGCCGTTCTGTTGTCGCTCTTAGACCGAGAACACGTAACGAGAGGGTGCGCGCTTGTACATATTCTCAAAGAGAGAGGAACAAGTCTCTCCTCAGTACTTCACTGGGAGAGCACCTCTGTTGAGAGCGAATCGGAGTGCGACTTTATATTGAGTCCTTGCAATTAAGGGTTGTTCATTGTGTTGGCCGCCGCACTTAGTGTGTGGTGTGAACGGACAGAGTTATAGTGAAACGCCTGTGAGCGAATTTTTGAGTGGCATCACGGTGGATGCTTATCTGACCGGTATACCACGCCAATAGTTAGACTAGGGGAGAATAGGAGTCCCTGCCTTCATCAAGGCATAGGGAGAGTTTGATTGGCGAAAGTCAATCCAGATAGAACGAGAGTTATCTTATTTGTCAGCAGCGAGCGGCGGAGACAGCAGTCATCACAGCTTCCGGTATTGTGCACTACAGCTCTTGCGAGCCCCATATTTCCTCCACAGCAGTACACCAGTACACATCACTGCATTTCACACACAACAACCTGGGCTGTACCTAGCAACACTCTAAAGGATAATTATTCAAGCTGAGCTGGCACAGCTCTCAGCCATTCTGCCAAGTCAATAACAATCTTAAACTTTGTATAGAAATTTTATTAGCGAATCCTATGCTTGAGAGGTAACTTCAGATTCCAAAAAATACCAGGAAATAAGGTGTTGAGTTCATAACTAAAAGTGCCATTGTGATTTCTCAGAATTGTTGGAAAATAAACAATAATTTTCGTTAGTTTCATGTTTTTCTTACACTGACTAGCACTACTCCAGTACCCAAGTATCCCAATAGTTACGTTAGAAATTTTGTGAATTTTTGTGTCATTTCCTTACAGTGGACGACTCCAGAAGATATTTATTGCTGGAAGTTTTTCAGGCATTTCTCTTTAGAACGTTTGGAGCATCTGTCTGACTTCTGTAGTAGTGTGGGGGGTGGAAATTGCATCTTGCAGGAGCTACAGGCTAAACGGTACATCTCAGATTAATCTGTTGCGCAGAACGACAGAATAGCACCCACACGCTCACACTGTCATCTCAAGTACTCGTCATATTGTTCACACCCCATGCGGTAGAACGCTGCCATCTAATGTACCACGATATCCTAGAATCTCCAGGAATCTATCCGACAAGTATAATGCGACAGGCACCGTTGAGCCAAAGGAGCAAACTCCGCTGTATTCGTGGAAGATCTATTACGTAGCATTCCAGTCGAAGAAGGTGATGCGCTCAGACAGTGTAGCGAAGCCAGCAGTAGGTGTCTCTCCTAAGAGTCGTCTCTGGTGTTTTGGCAGATATTTGTAATTTCTTTTTTTTTTCACTGTGTAGCTGGAGTGAGCTCAAATACTGCTCATCATGTCTTTCATGTGACGTCCAGTGTGGACGGAAAGTTTAGGTTTGTTTCCCGTTACAAACAACATGATTCTGAAAGCGAAATTTTGCGTGCCCCTTCGATAGTGCGACTCCAGATTAGTCTATTGCGATTTTCTTGTTATCGTTATGTATTAACAGGGACAAATGGTTCAAATGGTTCTAAGCACTATGGGACTTAACATCTGAGGTCATCAGTGCCCTAGACTTAGAACTACTTAAACCTAACTAACCTAAGGACATCACAAACAACTATACCCGAGGCAGAATTTGAAGCTGTGACCGTGGACCGTAGAAGCAGCACGGTTCTGGACTGAAGAACATAGAGCCGCTCGCCATAGCGGCCGGCCGCTAACAGGGAGAAAAGAAACAGGAAAAAGGGCCAGAACTCCGGCAGCGACTGAGCAGTTACAGCACACTGCAGTACTTTGCATAATTTTGACCACTTTTTGAGAAACAGATTTTACGTATTCTACACTCCTGGAAATTGAAATAAGAACACCGTGAATTCATTGTCCCAGGAAGGGGAAACTTACTTGACACATTCCTGGGGTCAGATACATCACATGATCACACTGACAGAACCACAGACACATAGACACAGGCAACAGAGCATGCACAATGTCGGCACTAGTACAGTATATATCCAACTTTCGCAGCAATGCAGGCTGCTATTCTCCCATGGAGACGATGGTAGAGATGCTGGATGTAGTCCTGTGGAACGGCTTGCCATGCCATTTCCACCTGGCGCCTCAGTTGGACCAGCGTTCGTGCTGGACGTGCAGACCGCGTGAGACGACGCTTCATCCAGTCCCAAACATGCTCAATGGGGGACAGATCCGGAGATCTTGCTGACCAGGGTAGTTGACTTACACCTTCTAGAGCACGTTGGGTGGCACGGGATACATGCGGACGTGCATTGTCCTGTTGGAACAGAAAGTTCCCTTGCCGGTCTAGGAATGGTATAACGATGGGTTCGATGACGGTTTGGATGAACCGTGCACTATTCAGTGTCCCCTCGACGATCACCAGAGGTGTACGGCCAGTGTAGGAGGTCGCTCCCCACACCATGATGCCGGGTGTTGGCCCTGTGTGCCTCGGTCGTATGCAGTCCTGATTGTGGCGCTCACCTGCACGGCGCCAAACACGCATACGACCATCATTGGCACCAAGGCAGAAGCGACTCTCATCGCTGAAGACGACACGTCTCCATTCGTCCCTCCATTCACGCCTGTCGCGACACCACTGGAGGCGGGCTGCACGATGTTGGGGCGTGAGTGGAAGACGGCCTAACGGTGTGCGGGACCGTAGTCCAGCTGCATGGAGACGGTTGCGAATCGTCCTCGCCGATACCCCAGGAGCAACAGTGTCCCTAATTTGCTGGGATGTGGCGGTGCTGTCCCCTACGGCACTGTGTAGGATCCTACGGTCTTGGCGTGCATCCGTGCGTCGATGCTGTCCGGTCCCAGGTCGACGGGCACGTGCACCTTCCGCCGACCACTGGCGACAACATCGATGTACTGTGGAGACCTCACGCCCCACGTGTTGAGCAATTCGGCGTTACGTCCACCCGGCCTCCCGCATGCCCACTATACGCCCTCGCTCAAAGTCCGTCAACTGCACATACGGTTCACGTCCACGCTGTCGCGGCATGCTACCAGTGTTAAAGACTGCGATGGAGCTCCGTATGCCACGGCAAACTGGCTGACACTGACGGCGGCGGTGCACAAATGCTGCGCAGCTAGCGCCATTCGACGGCCAACACCGCGGTGTGTCCGCTGTGCCGTGCGTGTGATCATTGCTTGTACAGCCCTCTCGCAGTGTCCGGAGCAAGTATGGTGGGTCAGACACACCGGTGTCAATGTGTTCTTTTTTCCATTTCCAGTAGTGTAGAAGGGTCGTTTTCTCATCTACAAGAATGCCTACATACCCGCAAGCAATTCTGCATTATGTGAGGTTTCCGTCAAGGGTTAGGAACAGATTTCTCGTGAGCGAAGGTATTTGCACGATAGGTTTGGACATTATTTTACGAACAGCTATAGCCACTTCATTGTCTGCGCACCACCGCTGCATCTGAAGGAACATATCATCCGTTTTTCCCTCAAGAACCGCCAATTTTAGCAGTTTCTGTCAACGTGAATATAGTTTTCTGTTCATCGTAATCGTTCTTCTTCTTCTTCTCTGTCTTTTATTTTTGTCACCGTTCTTCTGACTGATTTGATGCAGCATGTAAGAAATTATTCCCCTCTGTCAATTTCTTTATCACAAAATACTACTTACATCAAACATTCTGAATTATTTTTGGTGCCGGCCGCGGTGATCTCGCGGTTAAGGTGCTCAGTCCGGAACTGCGTGACTGCTACGGTCGCAGGTTCGAATCCTGCCTCGGGCATGGATGTGTGTGATGTCCTTAGGTTAGTTAGGTTTAAGTAGTTCTAAGTTCTAGGGGACTGATGACCACAGATGTTAAGACCCATAGTGCTCAGAGCCATTTGAACCAATTATTTTTGCGATAAATTCTAGTCTCTGTTTTCGTCTATATTGTTTACCGTCTACAGCAGTGGTCGCCAAACTGCAGTCCGAATCAAATCATCGTGCGTACCGCAGTTCTCGGCCATATTTTATAATAATATTTATCCAACAGTTAGCAACTGAGCCCAGAAGTGTCAACCAACGTTAAGAGCTTCGTAAGAATATAACTTGCCTGCTCACTGACAAAGAGAACTATTTTCAGACACACTAAAATTTTAAGAATTTTAATTTCCACTGGAGAATGCGGCCGTTCGATAAGTAAAATTGGCCGGTTTCCTCAGGGTCAAAGGGGTAAGCAGGACGGGCACTATGGTATCAGAGGAGGTGAGACGGGAAAATGTTTTTATTATTTGTCTTCCAGTGTTGACAGCTCGCAGACTTAGGCGGCTCTTAGCGATCAGCTGCTGTGATAAAAATTTTCATACGGAAATAACATAGATTCAGGAAAGCGCATTACAGAGACGGTCGAATTCAAACTCGGTACATATTTGAAATGAAATTAAGGCTCTTGTAATACAACACAATGAGTAAAAGAAAAAAGTTTTTGATCGTGTCTCATACTGGATAACGCTATTAAATATAAGTAAAATAATTGTTGTTAATCAATTAAACTACTCACTCACAAAGACAACACAACACTTCGTCGGGCAGTTACACCGTTATAGCTTTGGGATCGCTAAGAGTGGCAGCAATCTGGAACACAACAGTCAACACGAAGTGTTCTGCATGCTGCCGACATTTAACTATCACTGGCTGGGGACCGGCTTACTGCGTCCTTACTATAGCTCGTCAATTGGGGTCTGAGGGCAAGCTAATTTATGTAGTTTATCAATTAATAAGAGAGGCACATATGCAGTCTGCGGTTCAGTCCCACAAAGTCAATATTGGCTCTTGAACAAGATAGCAAAACGACAGCTGCCTCAAGTATCATGTAAGTTATTCCTTGATGTCTTAAGACCTGTTCTATACCCTTCCCCTTCTCCCCACTCTTTTCCACATGCTTCTCTCTGCACCGATTATGCGGAGAACCCCATTTCTTCTCGTACATCTTATCAGTCCGCGTAATTTTCAACGCCTGTCATACCGCCACAAGTCAAACGACTCTCTTCCTTTCTGGTTTTCCCACACTACGTGATTCAATTCCATAGTATACTATGCCCTGAACGTACTTCCTCAGAATTTATTCGTCAGATTAAGGCTGATGTCTGATATTAGCAGATTTCTCTTGGCGAAGAGTGCCCTCTTGGCCTGGGCTAATCTGTATTTGATTTCCTCCTTGCTTGGTCCGTCATGCATCGTTTTCTTTTCAAGACAGCGGTACGCCTTCACTGTGGTGGTTCCCAGTTTCGAATTTAATTTATCTCTAGTCGCATTTCTGGCAAAACCTTTTTACTTTCGTCTCTTTCTTAGACCGTTCATTCCACTCTTTTTCCTTACTTTCACTGGGGGCAGCAATGTCATCTTATTACTGATGTTCTTTCACCCTAGATTTTAATCCCTGTCTTGAACCTTTCTTTTATTTCCGTCATTGGTTCTTCAGTTAATAGCTTGAGTAGTAGTGGCCAAAGAGGGAATCCCTCTCTTCCCTCTTTTGAATCAGAATACTTTGTTCTTGGTCACCCACTCTTATATATTCACCTACTGGTTTTTGTACATACTGTGTATCACCCGTCATCCCTATAGTATCCTTCTATTTTTAGCAAAATTTGGATTACCTTGCCCCATTTTACATTAGCAAACACGTTTTGTACGTTGACAAATGCTGTGAAGGTGTCTTGATTTTTCTTGAGCCTTGGATCCCCAACCACGCCCAACGCCAGAACTCTCGTTCTGGTCCTTTTACCTTTTCTGTAGCCTAACCGACCGTTATCTAACAGGTCCTCAATTTTCTTTGCCATTCTTTTCTTTTTATTCGTTTTGCCACATGACATAACCTATTTCTCTTCCTTTTCTCCTTTCCAGTTTTTCATTCCTTCACTTTGTTATTATCTTCTTTCTTCTGTCCATATTGCGCCTTTCTTTTTCTTTGCTTTTCCCTGGAAGTCCTTTCTTTTTTCTATTTTTTCCTCCGTTTTTTTCCATTTCCTTCACGTGTTGTGTCACTTCTTTGATCAACATTTTTGATAATTTTAGGTTTCTGCCGAAAAATTTAAATTTCCTTTTGTTATTCTTTTCTCACTTAGCCATTTTAAACGTTCACAGAAATTTTTCACTCGCTGTATCTAATATTCGTTCAATTCTCTTATAAACTTTCTTGTTACTTCTTAATCTCTATGTCCCATTTCCATACTTGTTGTCTGATTTTTACTTATTTAACATGTTCCAATAGACTGTAATATTATATGTGTGAATGGTAACTTAATGTTGTATTGGATGAATAAGTTTTTAAGCTGTTTGTGCGACAGTTCTCGAATCTTTCTATCCTTACTGTTGTGTACTAACATCGGAAATTAGCTAGAGTCTCCAGAGTACTCTCGGTGGTGGTGCTCGTTTTTGCACACGGATCTGTGACACGTGAAGGCGGCCGCTCCAGATGGGAGGCTTTCTCCGGCGGGCGAGAATCACCGCTAATCAGTACCGGCTTTCACCAGCCGCCACTGGCTCGGGGCGGTCTGCCGTAGTCACGCGGTGACAAACCAAACCTCAGCGGTCTCAGCGAAACCAGCCTACCACCAAGCTTTGCGTATTTTTATACATTTTTTTACGTTTACACAAAAACTATTCTTCTGTTCCCATAGCCGATAAAGTTTAAACAAATTTTCAATTTATAGATGTCCAACTCCAACTGGAGACAACACGGCTGGAGACAACAAAGTGTCGAGTGTAGACTCCTGATGTAAGGTAGCCCACGTATGCTAATAACAAGGACCGCACAGTGAATACGCCCAGGAAATTAAATACAATTTTGGCAGTGGTAAGACCTGAGGATGGCGGTAATGTGCCGCCGAAACTAGTCGTGTGATAGAATAAAGATACTCCCAAGAAGCAGCTGTGATGGTATTTTGTCTCATATATTAAACAAATTTATATGAACAAGCAACTAAAGGGTGTCCAACGAAGGAGTTACTGATTTCAAAATTAAATATCTATAAAAGTAATGGCTCTGAGCACTATGGGACTCAATTTCTGAGATCATTAGTCCCCTAGGACTTAGAACTAGTTAAACCTAACTAACATAAGGACATCACACACATTCACGCCCGAGGCAGGATTCGAACCTGCGACCGTAGCGGTCACGTGGTTCCGATGGTAGAGATTGATATCATGAATTCCACTGAACAACACGTTTTTCTGGTACTGGAATACCACGGCTTGAACACAGTTCTACGACAAGAGAGCACAATTTTCAAACACGGTTTAATTTTGCGAAACGACGCGATGTGAAAACCATTCGCAAGCTCTTTGCAACGTGCCGAGCGAGTAGAATGCACTATTAAAGACATGCCAGTGTTCCTACCAAACTGCAATAAGAGGAACCAACGCTACTTTTCGACCGAAAGGGCGAGTGAACAACGTAAACTTAAGCAGATGGACCCTCCACTGAGGGGAGCGGTTGTCTACTGTTGCATTTAGGCTCTGAAGTGTATGTTTTAATCTTAACCAAACGGCCAATGATTGATATTCAATCAGTGAATAAAAAATACAAAAGACATTAATCTATTTTTATACAGCTGGCATCGGGGCGAATGGGATGAATGTAAACCATATTTCTGAAACGATTTATTCGCAATAGCTCAGATTTCCAGCGGCGGCTCCACACAAAATACTTCGATACAAAATTTAAAATGAAATATGAGATCTTCGATATCAAAATCCTGTATTCAGTTCGATGTCATTCCAAGAACAGTTAAACTGTCACATCTCTTGCAATGCATGTAAAACAATTTGAGGGAAATTACATACTCGAATAAAAAAAAAAATACTTACGTTGTGCACAAAAGAGAACCTAACACTGATAGCTCAGAATCACTGAACTAAACACTCGAATATCCCTCAGTTTCACTATTAAAACATTGACTCCCGAAATGCCTTACTCGGCACCTATGCAAAAGTTGATATTTTCCGCTTAAATGATCTTACTAGTTGGTTTCGACGGGCAGAAGACCACGAAAACACCTCTGCCCTCTCTGAGCTCAGAGAGTCACGTGACCAACTACCCCAGGCAAAAGTCCTTCTGTGGCCGACCATATCTGGTCGCAAACATTCAAATTATATCCACTGAAAATTACAATGTATCACAAATATAAAAATATTATTTCATAATTGTAATAAAGTTCACTTACTCTTTTAGATCGTTACATCACCGGAATCCACACACGCTAGTCAACCTTTATATTCATAATTCTAATAAAGTTCACATACTCTTTTAGGTCGTTACATCACCGGAATCCACACACGCTACTCAACACTCCATCCATATTTATTCCTGCCATTCCAACACTGCATTATTCAAATTTTATTTTTATAATATCAGTTTCAAAATTTTTGTTCAATAGACATACAAACAATTCTTACAAACTATTGTAAAACCTTAACTGCTTCTTGATGGATGTCTTATGTTGGCAATCGTATCCCCAAAAGTGTTCCCTCTCCTTTTGTCGTAAATTTCTCAGTAAAATTCCCCGCGGTACACTGGTTCAGCAGATAATAGAGCCACAGTTTTTGTATCTGTGCTATATTGCATCACTGCCGCCTGTTATCTTACAAGCTCCAGGCCAAACTGCAACGGACAGGCAGCGTGGCAGATGATCTGCTGGAGAGGAGACGGGGTGGGGGAAAAGGGGGGGGGGGGGGAAGCAAATGTTGGCCCCAGGAAAACTGCTGGGTAACCACGAAATAAGTGGCTTACAAAACACCCGATCGACCAGTTATTGAGTATCGTACATGGCATTGGGACCTTAAACAAGCTGGATTAATTGAAGAGATGGAGAAGATCCAACGAAGGGTGGCGCATTTCGTCAAAGAATAGTTTAGTCGGTGCTAAAGCGTTACAGAGATGCTCTAAAAACTGCAGTGGCAGACGCTAAAAGAGAGACATTATGCATCACAGAGAGTTTTACTACTGAAATTTCGAGAGTGCACGTTTCAAGGAGAATTGGGTGACATACTGCTTCAAGACATACACTTCTCACGAAATTAGCAGAAGCAGAAAATCAGAGAAACTAGGGCTCTTACTGAGCTTTAACGACAACCATTCTTCCCGCGTTCCATTCGTGTATGGGACAGAAAAAGAGAGCGAAACGATAGCGTTATCATAGGTATCCTCCACGAAACACAATAAGTCACGGAAGCACGGACGGCTCAGAGTAATACACGTCATTATGAGGACGTGGTTTCATTAACAGGTGCTCGCTATTGTTCGAAATTGCTTACTGGCTTTCCTTAGCGGAGTAAAGAATTGGTTCTTCCACACTATTTCTATTCACTGTTACTTTAATTGAGTAGTTAAAATCATAGCGAAAGCTTACACTGATTTAGTAGCGCTAGATAACGGCATGGTTAACGCCACTGCATGTTTAAACAGGACTGACGATCTTTTTTTAAATCTGCAACGAGTTAAATTACTAGGGCTGAACTAACTGAGTTAACCACGCTATACTCCTTCTGTATACTACACTATCTAATCAAAAGTATCTGGTTACCCTTATGTAATACTCAACTAATCACTTGATACCACGAGAGGCAGACCCGCCAGTATAGAAGAAGGTCTTATCAACAGAGTAACAGTAACACCAGAATGGGTCGGTTCTAAGAGCTCAGTGAATTACAATCTAGACTAGTCACTAGATGTCACCTGAGTAACAAATACATCACCGACCTTTCAACCCTTACAAAGCTGTCGAATTCGGCTGTTGGAAGCATAACGGTCGAAGAGTGAAAGACCAATGACAGCTACACCGAGACACATAGACTTACACTACTGGCCATTAAAACTGCTACACCAAGAAGAAATGCAGATGATAAACGAGTATTCATTGGGCAAATATATTATACTATAACTGACATGTGATTACATTTTCACGCAATTTGGGTGCATAGATCTTGAGAAATCACCACATCTGGCCTTAATAACGGCCTTGATACGCCTGAGCATTGAGTCAAAGACAGCTTGGATGGCGTGTTCAGGTACAGCTGCCCATGTAGCTTCAACACGATACCACAGTTCATCAAGGGTAGTGACTGGCGTATTGTGACGAGCCAGTTGCTCGGCCACCATTGACCACACGTTTTCAGTTGGTGGGAGATCTGGAGAATGTGCTGACCAGGGCAGCAGTCGAACAATTTCTGAATCCACAAAGGCCCGTACAGGGCCTGCAACATGCGGTCGTGCATTATCCTACTGAAACATAGGGTTTCGCAGGGATTCAATGAAGGGTAGAGCCACGCGTCGTAACACATCTGAAATGTAACGTTCACTGTTCAAAGTGCCGTCAAAGCGAACAAGAGGTGACCGAGACGTGTAACTAATGGCACCCCATGCCACCACGCCGGGTTATACGCCAGTATGGCGATGACTAATACACCCTTCCAATGTGTGTCCACCGCGATCTCGCAAAACATGGATGTTGTAAACAGAACCTGGATTCATCGGAAAAAATGACGTTTTGCCATTGGTGCACCCAGGTTCGTCGCTGAGTACGCCATCGCAGGCGCTCTTGTCTATGATGCAGCGTCAAAGGTAACCGCAGCCATGGTCTCCGAGCTGATAGTCCATGCTGCTACAAACGTCGTCGTACTGTTCGTGCAGATGGTTGTTGTGTTGTAAACGTCCCCATCTGTTGACTCAAGGATCGAGACGTGGCTGCACTATCCGTTACAGCCATGCGGATAAGATGCCTGTCGTCTCAACTGCTAGTGATACGATGCCGTTGGGATCCAGCACGGCATTCCGTATTGCCCGCCTGAACCCATCGATTCCATATTCAGCAAGCAGTCATTGGATCTCGACCAACGCGAGCACCAATGTCACGATACTATAAACAGCAATCGCGATAGGCTACAATCCGGAACGTGATGGTACGCATTTCTCCTCCTTACACGAGGGATCACAACAACGTTTCACCCGGCAACGCCGGTCAACTACTGTTTGTATATGAAAAATCGGTTGGAAACTTTCCTCATGTCAGCAAGTTGTAGGTGTCGCCACCGGCGCCAACTTTGTGTGAATGCTCTGAAAAACTAATCATTTGCATATCACAGCATCTTCTTCCTGTCGGTTAAATTTCGCGTCCGTAGCACTTCATCGTCGTGGTGTAGCAATTTTAATGGCCAGTAGTGTACCTACTGGCGGACAGGGACTGTCGAGGAATCCGAAGCGTTATTGTAAAAAAAATGCATGAAATGAGCAGAAGGCGTGGAAACTGGAAATTTGTGGTACGTTCCTATGGGACTGTACTGCTGAGAACATCGGTCCCTAGGCTTACTACTTAATCTAACTGAAACTAACTTACCCTAAGGACAACACACACACCCAAGCCCGAGGGGGACTCGAACCTCCGACGGGAGGAGCCGCTGGGAACTGTGGCAAGGCGCGTTAAACCGCGCGGCAGAAGAGATGACTCATCGCTTCCAGAGAGCTACCAGTAGTCGACCTATCACAGTGAATGTGCGGAGGGAGCCAATAAGAACGGGGAACAATTGTAGAGCAGCTGCTCATAAGCCACATACTTCTGTAGTCACTGCTAAGCGAAGCTTGAGGTTGTGTAAGAGCGACGCCACTAGAGAGTGGATGGCTGAAAACGAGTTATTTGGATTGAAGGACGAAGCAGTACAATGTGGCAATACGATGGGAAGTCTGGGTCTGGTGAATACCTGGAGAACGTTACCAATCACTATGTGTTGTGCCAAAAGTGAAGTATGGAGGAGCTGTTGTTACGGTACAGGGGCGTTCTTAGTGGTTAGGGTCTCATTCCCTCGAAGCCCTTAAGGAAATTCTAAATCAGGACATGAAAACGTCTTATAACATTGCGTATTGCGTAAAGCGAAGAAATAGTTCTGAGACGATGATTCTATCAGTATTACACAGCATCCTATAATAAAGCAGCGAGGCAGTGATTTGTGGACCATAACGTTCCTGAAATTGGTGTCCAGCGTTCTGACCTGAGATCGATGGGGTGAATTACAGAGTGGGATGACTTAGAACGTCGACTTTGCTCCAGATTACGGCGTCTGCGATCATTGCCCTCTCTGGTTTCGGGTCTTGAAGAAGAATGGGCTGCCACTCCTCCTGAGACATTCCAAAAGCTCCGTCAGTACACGTCGGACCCGCGAGTCGCCACTGTGGACGCTAGCAGACCGAGCGCCGCCACTCGGCTGGTCTTACGAGACAAGCTAGCGCACTGCCCAGCTCTACAGTCGACTTTAATAGGAGTGGTTCACTCGTTATAGCTTGACAGATCTCAACTGCAGAGACGCTAGTTAGCATAGCCTTCAGCTAAGTCAGTATCTACGACCTAGCCAGGCGCGGCCGGCCTGTGTGGCCGAGCGGTTCTAGGCGCTTCAGTCTGGAACCGCGTGGCCGCTGCGGTCGCAGGTTCGAATCCTGCCTCGGGCATGGATGTGTGCGATGTCCTTGGGTTAGTTAGGTTTAAGTAGTTCTAAGTTCTAGGGGACTGATGACCTCAGATGTTAAGTCCCATAGTGCTCAGAGCCAATTTTTTTAGCCAGGCGCCACATGCAGTTTATGCATTGACAATTGATCTATAGGTGTGAAGCAATCAGAATTGAAAAGAAGTACTCGCGGTTCAGTCTATAACTGCTGATGCTGAATTAAAGCTAAGTATTTAATTGTATTCCTGTCTACTAACTTTCTAATAACCTAAGATGTTCCAGATACATCCCGTCAAGTATTGTTCATTGATCCTCACGTCAGCCTACGTGATCAAATCGTGCAGTTAACGGCCACACCTCGTGATCAGACTAAGAGTCAAATTTCATGACTCAGCCGGGTCACCCTTTTCCATGAGGCTCATAGTTCCGCCTTATACATAAGTCCCCAATAGAGTTTAAGCTGTCACAAAAGCGAAGGGTGGACTCACCACAAATTAATTCGCCTGCTAAATGGACGGATATTTTTGAACAGGTAGTGCAGATCGCTCTTTATGTCCATTTTTCCAAGTTGCCCAAGGTAGGCAGTGTAGTGTTGGTGTCTGTCTACTGTAATCTCTGCTAAATAAAGTCCGATAACTTAACCAAGATACAGGTTATATTTCTACGGTAGGCGGACCACGGTGGCCGAGCGGTTCTAGGCGCTTCAGTCCAGAACCGTGCGACTGCTACGGTCGCAGGTTCGAATCCTGCCACGTCATGGATGTGTGTGGTTTCCTTAGGTTAGTTACGTTTAAGGAGTGCTAAGTTCTAGGGAACTGATGACCTCAGATAGTAAGTTCCACAGTGCTCAGACCCATTTGAATAATTTTTTGCACGGTCATAATTGTTGCAACATTAATCAAATCGGTAGGTGCAGTTCGAATTTAATTCAACATTATTCCTATTTCACTAGTATCGCTCATGTTAGGATATTTCAACAGATGTATTCCAACCGGTTGTATTACACTTTCACCCTTTCCCATCGAAGACCACGTCATTTCGTATTTTACTAGACCAATGAATTTTAAGCATTTTTCTGTAACACTTTTCAGTTATCTTCCTTTCCAGTTTTCTCACAGTCCATGATTCTCTTCCACACAACGCAGTGTTGTTGGAGTAGATTCTCATCGATTCCTTTCTCAAAGTGACACCTACATCTGACACTACTGGCATGTAAAGCTCACTACATGCTCCTTACACTTCGGCCACTTCGCGTTCTCGTTCTGTTGACGCAGCAGAATGTCTTCACCTCGTTTGATACATAGTCCCCAATGTTGATGTTAAGTTTGTCACTAATCTCACTTCTGCTGCCACTCAACACTTTAGTCTTTCTTTGTCAGTCCATATTCTGTGCTTCATGTACTGTACCCTACATTTGAAAAATACTGTAACTCTGCCTTACTGTCATAGACCGTGTATTAGCGTTGGTGTCTTTTCAACCGAATTTTAATCCCTATTCTGGGAAAATGTGCGCACCAGTAAATGAACATCGTCACGTTAAAATGATTCTGTAGGAGTTAACTCGTTTCCACTAATCTCTATAAAACCACAAGACACGCTGAAATGCAAGACATATACGAAAACCATAACTACACCCCCCTTCTTAGTCGGATGAAAACGGAAATGTGAACATCGGACCACTTAACATGTTTCCATGTTGCGGAGTGACTCCGTTGCATCACTGAACCCTTTATTTCATAGTCACCTGGTTAACTCAGGGTTTCGCAGCTTTACCATAAATCGTTTATTTATTCATCTCCACGCAAAACTTTTCTTTGACGCTGCATTATGAAGACACATGTTAAGCTCAGCAATCGTCTTCGAACCAGTAGTTTTGTTCTTAGATACGACAATCGTCGTTAATGATCCCGTGTCCTCTACTATTTTTTACATGATGCTGCGTCTGGCTTAATTAGATACAACAGCTCGGGGTTCTCTTAATATTTTTAGGATAAGTTGCCCCACAGTTCTTAATATTTGAAAAATGTCATACTACCGCCTTGAGCAGCTGGTAAAATTCTTTATTTATTTAATCAGTTTCAGGCGTCTGACCATCATGAGGTTCCTATATACCAAATAAAATAACACATAACCAACATTACAAGTTTAGACTGTCTCGAATCTGTTAACTGATGTAAATGTTAACAACAGCACCCAAGTAATGAAATATCGTACACTCTCACTAAAGTATTCACAACATCATGTTAGGTGAACTATAAAAACGTTATCGTCAGGTGATAAAACGGGGAATAACAAACTGAAAATAAAAGTATACCACAAAACATATATGTTACTCATAATGAAAACCACATACCATAATGATGTAATTGGTTCACATTTGTACGGTGTTACTTGTTATATCGTAATATAAAATAAGGCATCAATGTATAAAAACTGTGCTAGGGAATGTACACATTCATGTTAAAACTGTAAGCGACGTTAACGCAGTGAAAAGATTCGTGCCATACGGAGGCATCTGAACAGCTGACCACTGGCCACTCGCCAAAGGTAGTCATAGAGGTCTACACACATCGATAGTGACTAGAATATTACAGTTACTAAGCTGGGTGTCCTCTGCTACCATAATACGTGTGAAGTTATAACAGGTGTTCCAAATGTCGCATCTAATAGCAATTAGCGCGCATTACAATCACAGTTGCAGTGATAGAGAACAAAATGCATCGAAGTAATGGCTTATATGTGTTCATAGGCACTAGTGTGAAAAGAGTTCTAGTCACATGCATATATATACTGCTTCTATCGTTCAGTAACTTTTCTGGGACAGACCGTACAGATGCAATGTCCGCCTAGCCGAATTGTCTAAATACATATAACATAACACATGTAAAGCGCTCAATTTCACACACAAATAGTTAAATCGGTATCTCACATAACGTAGTAAAGTAACAGCTGCGTGTGACGCATATGTATGAAGTGTTCAGCTAATGTAAGTTCACTAATTGTTCATATACAACATATATGTGTTCTTATGTAGACAAAAATGTCAACAGAATGTCAAACACAATAAACTTCTTTCACTACGTTCGACTTGTGTGCAGTGAGGTACATAGCGTTACAGACACAGCAGCTACGTTCACTGCCGTATAAAAAGAATAGGAAACCGTATTACCGCTACTTTACAGATATCAGCAGTTACTTACACTCACTATAACACAGGTAAAAGCCAAAGACACATTGTGCTTAAAAACCACTCCTGAACAGATCATGTTGAAAAATAATTGGGTAATGGGGCACTAATATATAATTTAGGCCAGACGTATTGATATTTCTTTTGGAATAGTTATGTGGTCTGCAGAACGTCCTTAAATGTTTCCATGAAATTCGTATTTTTCAGATCAGTTTTTCATTTAAAACAGCGCAAGGGGTGTTTTGCAAATGTGTGTAAATTTCCATTTGTTCTAAAACGTCCACATGGCGGCCTTTATCGGTTCTGTACAGTAATTGCAAGCTGTCCTCTATATTAGAAACGGAGTCGTTTTGATTTTTCAGTTGTAGAGAGAATGTGGACCGATTGCTCCCTCTATTACAAATATGTTCTTTGTACTGTCACCTACTTTACGGCCAGTTTGTCCTACGTAAACTTTATCGCAATCAATGCCCTTAATTTTATATAATTCAGACTGATCTAAGTGGCTCATCTTATCGATGGTGTGCACTATATTATTTGTTTTTGTAGTTTTACGAACATTGTCAGCAACAGAGAAAGGAAGTATCGCAGTTAGAAGAGTTAGAATAAAAATGATTGTAAAAAATATTCTACCACTTATGAAAACCATTTGTCTATAGAACTCTTAATTTGTGCACAAATGGTATTTTAAGACTACAAAATCTCAAGTCGTAGAACGAAACAAACGTGTGTAACAATTGTATCCTCAGAATCACAGGTGTCATAAATTAAATATTGTGCCACATATATTTAGTTATCTCCCGAACAATCGCTTATGGAGCGCTGTCAGTGTCACTATTTTATGACAATACAGGAGAAAATTACACCCTGTAAGTCATTTTATGATTGTCAAAAAATCATTCACTGGTTTATCTGTTGCAGTTGGGAACGTAACTGCTTTGCTGAAACAGCTGTTAATGCACGTTACTGACGACGACTGTGACGGATACAAACCCAAATGTATCAAAACTTAGTAGTTAACCCTGTTTGAGAGCAGTACACACACGTCAATAACAATGAACAGTTATACGATGTAATCATAATCAAAATAATTTAAATGGCTTCGTTCATTACCAACAGTTTTTAGTATTATAAAATACAACTTCATGTATGAAGATATATTACGTACGTAGAAACTAATGGGATGAATAATGATAAATCAGTATTGGACTTTCGACATGTTATTTGCTAGAAAGGGAGAAAAAAGTCAGTCTGTATGCGTTTAACTACAGAGGTGATGGTTATGGTGAATCCGCTAAGTTCTGTTTATTCATGTATAAAACTCTATTGCATAAATGCATAAACATGCTATCAGGCAGTGAATGTATTGTCAGTCTGCATTAATATTAAACAGGCTCCATTAACTGTGCACGAGGCTGACAACTGGGCTACGTTGTCACAGAATTCTACACACTGGCACTCAAACTCTTATAGCTTCCTTTCACGTGAAGGGATCGATAGACACAGACTACGGAAGTTCGTCTGCTATGGCTTGTGGACTGCCACTATGACACCTGCCACACTGATCAGAGACAACAAGGAAATGAACTTCGAAGGATATCTTTTGACCACAGCTCTCTGTTTCTTAACAATAACTTACGTCACGTCTTTTGTTTCACTGAAAAATTTTTGATGAAAAGAGAATTTTCAGATGTTAATTAGTTCCGTTGAGCAGCATATAATACTGTTGAAGAAAATAAATTTATATATAGTAAAAATAATTGGGACTGCATTTTACGCTGCAGCTTTAGAAAAACAAAATTTTTCGGTATAGCTTTCTTTTATATGAGAACCGACGGTGAACCGACAAGAACACAATGAAGAAGGAACGCTACAATACAGGAAGAATGACGGCTTAAATTTCTTTGTGTGTAGGGAATTAGTCTGATCTTGTCTTCACTGGCCTTACATGGGCAATATTTATGGAGCTTAGAATATTCCCAGGTCCCTCAGTTAATTTCGAAACATTGTACGTAGGCTGCTTCGAGATAGCAAACGTCTGTAGTGAAGCGCCTATCAGTTTAGGTGATTCAGCATTTCCATGATGCACTCCCTTATGTCAAACAAAATGTGAATATTCGTGTAGAACTACTTCGTACATATTGAGTATCTTAGTCCTATTTATTACGGGACTCATACGCTTGGGCAACATTCTAGTATGGCTCGCATGTGTGGTGGATAAGTGATCTCCTTTGTGACTGCATTTTTTAGTTTCATACCGAAGTACGCCACCCGCTTTACCTATAATTTAGCCTAATTTACTATTCCAGACATACTGCTATGTCCACGAATTTCTGTCAGTTGACTGTTTCCAATTTCGACGGTGTAGTCAAAGGATACTATGTTTTTCTACATCTACATAAACACAACTAAGTCCCTTTGTATTGTGTCGTGGAGTATACTGCTGGTGCGACTACCCTGTTCCATTTGCAGATGGTGCGTGGGAAGATCATCTGTCAATAAGTCTCAGTGCGAGCTCTGTTTCCCCAGGTTTCGTGAGATGTCTTACTGAAAAATAAGAATTTTCGAACCTTGTGATTCTAACCATTGTAGCGTTTTCTTGTAATTTATAAGAGAAAAAATTTAATGGACGTGACTGTCTGACCGACCTTCACAAATTTTCAGCATACGACATTCTCATTTAAGTATGTGGTTTTCGTGTCTGACACATGAACCTTCTGTTCTGTTGCTTCGCTTTATTGCCAGAAGCTAATGAGTTGGGAATTCTAAAATGTTTTGGACAACTCACATTGTTTTTTTTTTTTTTTTTTCATAATGTGATCCACAAACGAACCTGGTCGAGCATCTCATACTGTCCTGATTCTGCTGTGCACGAATACCCATTCGCTACATATTTCTGTATCTACATGTTGTGTGTAACTACTTCTACATATGTTCTGTTTCATACTGTGTTTGTCTACAACTGAGAGATGTCTTCCAAGCGTCACTGAAATCGTTCATCGCAAATTTTGTCGTACGGCACGTTGTAAGTTGCCCATATCCTCGGAAGCCTCAGATGTCACCTCACAATTTGTTTAAATGTCAAATGATTAAAATTTTGTATATGTAAACGGTTACTTAAACTCACACTCAACTCAGCCCCATTTTAATGACGCATTTTTTATGATAAAAAGCACACTCAGTGAAAACGAAGAGTCCAGAATATTATTGCAGTCCTCTATAAATCGCGTGAAAGGCGATTAGGGGATTGTACTTTTTTGTTGCTGCTAACCCCCGTGAGATGTTTACGTAAGCCCAACGTGCGACGCAGGGACACTAACTCGCCGAAGGGATGGCAAGACAGCATTACAACTAAACGATGAAAGACCTAAAGCGCCGAGGTCGTCGGACAGTGGTATCAACCACGACAAATAATGTCAATCACGACAAATAATGTGGAAGTGAGCGTAGAAATATTGAGAAAGTTAACAATTTCTGGATGTAATATGAAGGGTGTAATACGGGCATGATTTCTGCATATGACAATAATCAAACAAGTTTTGTTTCATGAAGAGATGAACATTGGAATCAATGTGGCGCGATAGGTGCTAACCTTGCATCTTAACAGATGGTTGCCCAAAACATAGTAAAAATAATAAGTTACAATTCACAATGAAGATTGTAGGTATTTTCTTTCATTTACTCATTTTCCTAGAAATCATAATCAAGAAAAGATTGCTTCAGAGGTCGTCACCTCTTACACATAATAAAAAGAATATTATTCGCGAGTCTAGGAGTATCATGTCTCAACAAGTTTCCTTGTCTCGAAAATGGAAATTTATTGTCGTTACCTACAGCTTGTATTTCAAAAGGTTTTTAACTTGTAACTGGTTTTTATAATGCTTCTTCTTAAACCGATTTCATTTACTGACTACTGGTACGTAGCAGGGTCATAATGTAATACATAAGACTTGGAACAATTTTTCGTATTTGGATAAACCTGTAACAAATATGTCTGAAAATGTCACGCTCAGAATCGCGGTTTGAGTGGTGGAGGGTGGGGGAGGGGTCTTGCTGCTCGGTTTCTGTCTGAGCTAGATACGTGAGGTGAAAAGTTTTTGGTTTAGACCTGACCAGCGGCCATTTGAATAGCCATTCCAACTTCTGTCTTACTGTAGCTACTTTAGTGTATATTAAGACAGTTTTCAACGATCACACCGGATCTGACACCCAGTTAAATTATGCTAATCGATTAATTTCTTTTCCAGAAGATTTTTAGATGGGCTATAATTAGTGAGCTGCTAATGGCACCATTTTTATGTGCACCATGCGAAAACATGCCAAAAACAGGTTTTTCAGACAGGTCTTCGAAGCGCGCCGCTTCTATACTTCAAACTCGTTCGAATCGGTTCCAGTTTTTGACGAAATTAGATAAACGGATAAAGCAAAAACGATTTTTCCATCCAATAATATTTATCCATTGTCGATAAACGATGGCTTAAAGTCAAGCTAACTGTAGCACGTAGAATTCGATCTTACGTGAAATGAATGCGTGGAAAGGATTTAAAGTTAATCAGGTAAATAAAAAAATGCATACTTACGATAAAATTGAAAACTCAATTTCAAAAACCTAGCCTCAATCGGATTTTAATGGAAAAACGAGTTTTATGTGAGTTTTTTTACCTTCGCTTCTTCTGTTTTTCAAAATTGCAGGAATCGGATGAAGTTTTGTAAGAAAGTAAGCAAATACGTATAATTCATGGTCGTCCCGTTGTTTTGTAAAAGTTCTATGCGCTGCCACGATATAAGCAACATGGTTCTGAAGACAAAAAAAAAGGTCTTTCCCGGATCAATCGTCATCCAAGTCAGCAAAAATCTAAATCGGTTTCCAAGTTATGGCGGCCTAATGTCGAAATTATGGTACAGTGAAAGTTGGAAATAAGACTGCAAAATGCCCCTATCATAGCACAAAACAGAGTAAATTTGTCCCGGGGAAAGTCACGAAAGCAAAAGATGGGATCTAGATTTTTCGAATTATCTGGTAGTTTCAAAGCATTTAAATCGAATCATCTTGACATATTCGCGCTTTTCTACGAGGTAACCCTACTTCCCCAATGTTGTAAGTTCTCTTTGCTGCAATACATTGGCAAACATGCATCTCGCAATTTATAGGGTGAAGTCCAAAATTCAGAATATTCGCCAGCCATAGTAGACAATATATCGTATCGTATGGTTGAAGAGCATACGTGTAACAACTGGAAAACTTTTTTTCTGGGGGAGATAAAATTTCTGTGGGTGAGGGGGGCGGACGATAAAATAATTTTTTCATTTCATAGTAGCAGAGGTTGATTTTTCCTCTGAAAGGACCATTTCTCTCCGAAACCAACCCTCTGTTACGTGTATGATAACGGGTGTAAGAACAAAGACACAGTAATGTATGTGCTTCTAGAGTGGGGGCTGCATCTGAAGTAGTAATTATCCGAGAGTGGGGCTTCATCTGTAATGAGGAGTATCCAGTGTGGTTAGGAATGCATCCTACACTTTATTAACACGTTGTGTCATATTGCACGACATGACAAATGCCATTTTGGATGACATGATGGCACGTGTATGTTATACGGCATGACATCATGTGTCATGTTACGTTACATGACGTGGCTGCTAACACTAAAAATTAAAAAAGCGCGAATATGTCATTATGTTTTGATTTAAATGTCTGTGAAGCTTCCAGGTAAGCCGTAAAGCTAGTTCCCTTCTGTAACTTCCATAACTCCGCCCAGGACTTATTCGCCATTTATTGTGGTACGATATGAGCATTTTTCATTCTGGTATTTACGTAAATTGAAAATAGTAACGGTTCTTAAAGTTTCCATGGGGCACTTTTACGTGTCACATCTTTGACGCAGTAGGAAAACCATATTGAATTTTATACAGTGAGGTGAACAGAAGTCATGGATAGCGATATGCACATATATGTACGGCGGTTGTGTCACGTACACAAGGTATAAAAGGGCAGTGCACTAGTGGAGCAGTAATTTGTACTCAAGTGGTTCATGTGGAAAGTTTTCCGATGTGATTGTTGCCGCACAATGGACATCAGCAGATCCTGGATGTGGAGTGGTAGTTAGAGCTAGACGCATGGGACATTCCATTTTGGAAGTAGTTAGGGAATTCAAAGTTCTGAGATCAACAGTGCCAAGAATGTGCAGGGATTAACTCTCAGCTTGGACGACGCAGTGGCCGAGGGCCTTCACTTAAAGACCGAAAGCAGCGGCGTTTGTGTAGAGTTGTCAGTGCTAACAGACAAGCAACACCGCGAGAAATAATCTCAGAAATCAATGTGGGATATATGACGAACCTATCCGTTAGGACAGTGCGGCGAAATCTGGTGTTGATAGACTATTGCAGCAAACGACCGAAGTGGTGCCTCTGCTGCCAGCATCACATAGCCTGCAGTGCCTTTCCTGCACTCAAGACCATATCGGTTGGATCCTAGAAGACTCAAAACTCCCGGCGTGGTCAGATGAGTTTCGATTTCAGTTGGTAGGCTTCAAGTGTGGGGCAAACCCTACCAAGCTATGGATCAAAGTTGTCACCAAGGCGGTGTGCAAACTGGTGGTTGCTCCATAATGTTGTGCACTGTGTTTACATGGAATGGACTGGATCCACCTGAACCTATCATTGACTGGAAATGGTTATGTGCGGCAACTTGGAGACTATTTGCAGCCATTCATGGGCTTCATGTTCCCAAATAACGATGGAATTTTTATGGATGGCAATGCGCCGTGTCAACGGGCCGAAATTGTTCGCGACTGATTTGAAGAACATTCTGGAAAGTTCGAGAGAATGATCTGGCCACTCCGGCCGCTGTGGCTGAGTGGTTCTAGGCGCTTCAGTCCGGAACCGCGCTGCTGCTGCTGCAGTCGCAGGTTCCAATCCTGCCTCGAGCATGGATGTATGTGACGTTTAATTAGGTTTAAGTAGTTCTAAGTCTAGAGGACTGATGACCTCCGATGTCTGCTTAAAGCCATTTGAACCATTTAATCTGGTCACACAGATCGCCCGACATGACTCCCATCAAAAATTTATGAGACATAATTGAGAGGTCACGTCGTACGCAATATTCTACACCGGCGACACCTTCGCAATTACAGAGGCAACATGGCTCAACATTTCTACAGGGGGCTTCGAACACTTGTTGAGTCAATGGGACGCCGAGCTTCTGTACTATGCAAGACAAAAGGAGGTTCTACACTATATTGGGACGTATCCCATGAATTCTGTCAGCTCAGAGTATTCTACGAAGTTCTAAATCGAATCACGACTCTGGACGCCAAGCTTCTGTACTATGCAAGACAAAAGGAGGTTCTACACTATATTGGGACGTATCCCATGAATTCTGTCAGCTCAGAGTATTCTACGAAGTTCTAAATCGAATCACGACTCTAGTCCGATATTCAATAAGCTCGCATTTTCTTCATTAAACGACAATGAGGAACAAAAGTGGAGGAACAAGCAGTAATCTGGACGCCGATGTGTATGGCACATTGGAACACCGCGAATGAGTTTCTTATGTCCCCTGGTTGCTTTGTAGACAATGGCCCTTATAAAGAACATTTCCGTTCTCAAAAAAATCATAATGGGTGAGCATAAAACATATTCCTAAATTATACTATAAGTGATTGACGTCAGTGACGCGGGCCTATAATTATGTGCGCCTGTTAGTTAACCCTACTTGAAAATCTGGACGACCTTACTTTTCTCCAGTCACTTGATAACCTTCGTTGCTTCAGCGTCCTTCCCTAAACCCTTGCTGTAAGGGGAGCAAGTTCCACATAATCCCTGCAGAATCTTACAGATATCTCATCTGTTACAAATACCTTGCCACTATTAAGCGACTACAGTTGTTTTTTTTATTCCAAGATCATTTTTCTCAACATCTACCATTTCGGGGTTCGTGCGATGACTCACAGTAGCTTCAAGGATGAAATTGTTGTGGAAAACCCAATTCAGCATTTCGACCTTGTCTTTGTCATGTTCCGTTTCAGCGTCAGTATGATCACTGAATGACTGACTCGATGATTTCGATCCGCTTAATAACCTCACCCATGACGGAACCTTCTTTTAGTTTCTAGCCAGACCCATTGTCAGCATTCTTACTTTCGAATTCTTTCATCTATTCTCACATTGCCTTTCTTACGCTAATTTTGGATTCATTCAACTTCTGTTTGTCTACCAGGTTTTCATTTGTCACCGAGGTTTAAACTTTGCTTTAATTTGTAATGAAGATCTCCGTGCTTTCGTAGTAACACTGCTGTTGAACCGTGATAGATCATTCTCGTCCCTCAAAACCTCGCTCTGCACGAACGACTGTAAGGCACGTGGAACAATGCTTTTGAATTTTGTCCATATGTTCTCCACGTCTAGAGACTTGAGTATTTCATTTTGAAGTCATTTATGACTATGACAGCTTCATGATTATTTACTGATTCGAAAAATTCAGGTCTGTTTGTTGCTTGGAATTATAAGATGTTACCTAAAGGCTACGGTTCTGTAACTGTCAAAAAGAATTACTTTTCAGACATGAATTACAGAACAGTCCCACACGAACCCCAGTTTATTGTATCAGTTTTACTCGCATGAATCCCATTTATAGCTGGCAAATTCAGTTCTCCACCTTTTACAATAGCACAATCAGGAGGCTTACTTGAGATATTCTCCAAGTTTTCTCTGAAGCTCTCCGCCACTGCAGCTCGTGAGACAGGTGGCTTGCAGAAGTATACTACTATCATTTTTATGGCTACCTTACCCAGTTTTCTATACATTCGAAATACACAACCACCTCACACAATAACCTCTCATTAATATACAATACACAATAACCTCACTAGATTGTGCAGACTTCTTTACTGTAACGTATACGTCACCATTCCTGGCATCTATCTTATCTGTGTGATCAACATTTCAATCTACATTTAAAATTTTTTTGTTGCTCAATTTCAGTTTCGGCCACTTCTGTGTTGCTGACACCACGTAATCACTATAGCCCTTAATAAGCGATACAGATTCTGGTACCTTATAATGGATGCTCCTGTGGTTTACATATGCCACATTATCATGGTTTTCTGATCCGCGATGATGATGGTTCTCTGGATCTTTGAAAAATAGCCAATGTAGACTTCCTATAGTAAAATAACAAAACCTCCTTCCATGTACTGACGCATTGTTCATGGAACACAATTTTTTGATCGATGTGTCTATTATTGCAATGTTTGAACTATTCATGCAACACACACCATTAGTCAGTATCCAAATCGAACCTACGACCTTGTGTTAATAAATCACTACAGGGTCTGTTTAGTAATAGATTAAATTTCACATGGTATTTAATAGAATATTATGCTGTTCAAAATTGTCTACAGTTTATTAATAAGCAACGGAATGATGTGTCTAAGCGATCTCTGTATAATATACCACACTGTGTTACGACATCTGCGAGGGGCTTCCAATAAATAAAGCAACACATTTTTTTTCTGAAAGCAGATTGGCTAAATTCAGGATACCAGTACATTATATTATTCCCTATTCTTTTGAGAACAAAGTCCTATTTTTCAACACAATCTCCATTCAATGCGACCACCTTATGCCACATTACTGGGAGAGCCTTCATGCCCGTCTACATCGATGTCCGACAAAAAAGTGTCACGATCAGCCTCGTAACGTGCAAGCAATTCCGCAAAGATGGTCCTTAGTTTCTCTTTGTGGTCTCCTGGTAGGCGGCGAGGTACCCAGCGGACATACAACTTTGAGTACTCCAACCGGTGGACGAGTGTGTCAGCACTACCAACAGAGACGTCCAGTTGACCAGCGAGGTGTTTGTTTGTGAACCGTCGATCACGCATGCTCCAACATTGCAGGAGTCTCAGTTGTGAGCTGCTGATTAGCACGTGGAAAGCGGACAGGATTGCGCGACCTTGTTGCGACGATGACATGCTCCTCGTCCAACGACCCACCGTGCTTTTTTTCACTGACAGCGGATATTAATATCTGTACTGCTCTGTTTTTCCGCCAAAGGAACTCGATGACAGCTCTCTGCTTGGAACGCACCTCTGTTGCGGATGCCATTTTGAAGGCTGGGTGTAGCGCAGCCACATATCGGAACGTTATGAAACTATAGGGGCTGAAGCGCGAATATTCCACGGTGTCCCACAACATAGTCCGCAATTTTTCAACCGAAACTGGGAGAGAAAAAATGTTGCACTACTTATTGAAGACCCTCTCGTAGTAAGAAAGACAAGTTTCACTTCATCAAAATAAATTTTCAGAAACGTTATCAAAATGAGATACTGATCGACTTGCTCACTTTATACTGCCCGCGAACGCGTTTCTCATAATCAAGACGTATATTTCCAAGATTTACTAAAATAGTAACTCTGGTACCAAGCGCCGCGGGTTTCGAATCCGCGCCAGACGGCCTGGAACTGGATGACCACTAGAGGTCTCTGCAGTGGTCGTCCTGTACGCCATGGCTACGCGCGCTTCTGGCCCCGAGTCCAACGTGAGGGCGCCATTGTGGAGCACGTGGTCCCAGCGACCAACAGCGACATACGCCTGTCGTGCGTTTAGGCGGCTGCCTCTCACTCAGCGAGGCAGTCTGGTATTCGCGTTGAGTCGGTTGATATCTCGCTTACAAGCATGTTTTTGTTGCGTGTGCTTACGAGTGGACGTTGTTTTGATTTTGTGAGGTTATCTCTTGTGACCCCGTTGCTTAGTACTTTGTTGTTGTCTTGCTCGGTTGTCCGTTGTGCTTGTCCTTCCAAACCTGTTCGTCCGTCTTGTTTGTTCGTGGGCCGCTCCCATTCGGTCCCATTGCGTCTTCATTGATTGGTTGGTTGGTTGAGGATTAAAGGGACCAAACTGCATAGGTCATCGGTCCCTTTGCGTCTTCATTAGCGGCAACCCCGCGACCATTCCTGCCATGGTTAGAACATTTTGGCGACAAGGTAAACGGTAGTAGTTGTTAGCATGGAGGCTAAGTTGGTGTGTCTTCTGGAACAACAACAGCAGCAGCTCATACAGCAGCAGTAGCTCCAATTACACATCTTACAAAAGTCGATGCAGTTGCTAACAGACAAAGTCGATGCCTGGGATGTGTTACCACAATGGCTTCCAGGTCCTCAGGTGTTTGATGCTTTCCCACGTCTGCCGTCGTTCCCACCATTTAATGACGTTAAAGATGACTGCGAAACATACTTATATTGGCTGAAACAACATGTGGCTCAATGGCCGGACGCACACCGCTTCGGCGACTTGCTTGTCCCTAACCTATCCCAGTTGTCCAACTGGAGAAAGGGGAGCTACACTTTAACGTGGAATCCGAACCACATGTCGTTCCTGACGGTTCCTCAAGTGTTGAGAGATGAAGGCTAGATTAAAGGCAGACTGAAATTTCCCGTGATCTCACCGGTATTCGATCCCGCAACCTATTGGTTTCCAGGCACGCGATTTACCGCCAGAGCAGCTCTCCCCTCGCTATTGAAATAGTCAGAGTCACTGAAGGCACATCGTTGTTCTCTGATGACTAGCTTTCGACCCAGTGATACTTCGTCTTCACAGCACATCGATATATACCCATCCATATCAGGATATATTACAGATATGGACTTGAAATTGGTGATTTACTGTTGCTCTATAGTTTTGTTGTTTAAATTTTCATTAAAATTTGCCCTTTGAAACGGACAAGACTAGAATCACTACTTGCCATCAATTTTAATTTAACTCGCGGAAGCCGGAACTGGTATACTGTACACACCAAATTTAAAAGCACTCCATAGAATGTGTGTACTCAGAATTCATGTTGTTACGTCACATGCACTCTGCTACTGAAGAAGCTGTTTTCATGGTGTAGTGGTCGGTTGAGATATTGAAGGGACACTAAAAATTTCAGTCGGTAACAGAAGTCGGGAAAACACGCGTCAAAGATCGACACAGAATCTGTTCATTTTCTGGCGGATACCTTCCACTCAGCTTCAGGTCATAGGTGCAAAATCGATCTTCACTACATTGCTGAAAATATTGAGCCATACTTCCACATCGTCATCAAGAGTAGCTGTAAACCGAGAATCTCTTGCGCAGAAGAAGATCACATGCTCCTCCTGTTTACAAAAAGTTAAAAGATCGGATACCCAGACATACAGAATACTTAGGGAAAGGCCAGTTCTGTGAGACATTGGTTTTTATGCACGACATCTTGCAAACAATAGATGCAGATGATCAGGCAGACTTCTTCTTCCTAGATTTCTGAATGGCGTTCCACAATATAACCTTGTCGTTAACTGCTAAGATCGATCATATGGAGAATCTTCACAAATTGAGTAATAGAACCCAATATATTTTACAGGATGGGGAAGTCCGACAGAAAGGTAAAGCCCGTAACAAAGAGAAACAATCCAATAGTACCTTATTTCAAGTACAAGCAAATGCACTATTTATTTCCTCGTTGTGATACAATTACACGACGAGCCCTTTCGGCGATTTGCCATTATCAAGTGTACCTGTGAATATAGTATAATAGGTACAATATTGTTCCTTACATCTATGTTAGTCTAAGTCTACATAGTCTACGACACCTTACGCTTAAGGTTAGCTGGAATGACGTGGTCTATTTGCCATCCAGTAGCATAAATATCGGTTGTCTTTTTCTTGTAATATGATCACGTTTAACTTTTTATTTGAGTGATCCTGTAATTTTAGACAGCTTCTTGACAGTTTCACTTCTAGTGATGCTATATGTTTACAATGAAAATCCTATTTCACGGAAAGTCAGTGATTATCTCTAATTATCCAGAGATAGTGTTTTCGTGGTTTCCACGTAAATGAAAAGTGTTCTATTTATATACGTAAAGTCCACAAAACTCTCCTAAAAATTAAACGTAATCATTGCCTTGTGTTCTGTTGTTTTGTGTTTATCATATGCGTTTCTTTAGCTCCATGTAAAAACCGCAGAAATATTGTCTCTGCAAAATTAAACGTAATCACTGACTTTCGGCGAAACAGAAACTCCATGGTAAACATATAGCATCGCTGGAGCTGAAGTTGTCAAAAAAAGCTGTCACAAATAACTTAACGAAATCACGTAAATAAATACTAAACATATAAATAATATGATCATATCACAACAACAAGACAACCGACACTTACGCTCCAAGATACCATATGGATCACGTTCTACTAGCTAAGACGTAATCGTATGGTGTGTAAGAGGTTCATGATTAAAGAATTTGTTGCTAGCGCAGTCGAGCAGATGTAATTTCGATGGATTGCTCACGCGCTGCCTGCGATATGTAAGCTAGAAGAGAATCTAAGACCAAAGAGCAGTATTGACTGCAGTAGGAACTTGTGTAGCAGTAGGAGTAAGTAGTTGCTAGCGAGAGGTCTGGTGTATCGTGTTGGCTGGGCCGGTTGGGTGCAGCGATGGCGGAGCCTGAACGTTTTAGGATAAGGTAAAAGCAGCCTCGCGCATATGTAGTATTGTTACATCAAGTCCCATGTAAATGTTTTAAAAAAATCTGTTAATAATAATTTTTCTCATAAAAAGTAACTTTTGACATTCATCTCAATTTAAAGAATTCACTAATTTCTCCAATCCTTGGCCAATCCCGATTATTGAAAAGAAAAATCAGTTCTTTCCTTTTATATAAGCAAATCTATCGGCCAGCATTGCACTTAGCTGCGCCAGGAAAATTTCTTATGGGAGCAGATATATACGCGTTATCCGGCGATCTAATTAAGGTAAGATTTTTCAGTTTATTCAGAATGATGTATCAGGGCCATGACGCAGCATTGCTGACGTCCAAAATTTACCAGGTTAAATTGACTATCAATTATTGAAAGGTTATAAGTGACCCACATTTTTTTATTGAGAGATTAGTCACATTTTTATTATTGATAGGTTACGCCATTTATTTTGTGGGGAGGTTACACTTGGTATTTTGTGGGGAGGTTACACTAAATGAGAATATTATTCAAATTATTTTATTTCTGTTGGCAGGTTACGGAAATTATTTTGTGGGGAGGTTACACTTGTCGACAACCGGCCAGGATCGTATTTTTGTGAATTTCTGAGTAGTAGTCAGTTATATATCTGCTCTTATTTACTTAATATTAAATGTAGTTTTCATCTGGCGCAACGCATTTACTAATTTGTCACTCTTTCTTTCACAGATCATCGGCAAATTTATTGCTCTTTGTTGTAATTGTATTTGTTCCATTTTGCTTTGTCTTTGTTTCATTTTGTGCTTAGCTTTGATCTGTGAAAATGCCGCGAGAAACTGCTAACAGTTCATCGAGATGTGCAATGAGTGAAAAAGCGGATTCGAATAATTTGACCGATCATACTAGCGACAGTCGGTGTAATAATGATAATCCTCCAGTTACAGACAATCAGTGCGTGCCGATCACTAGTAATGATTTTAATGCTAATGATGAGCAAACAAATTCAATTGTGTCCTCTGTTAATTTAACGACAATTGATGACGTGGCACGTTCCGTTACTATGAACGCTGCCCAGTTTAACACACCTGATTTGCAAAATTTACACAGTGAACAGATAAATTTTTCTCACGAAGATGAACAATGTAGTCAAAATACGTCAGATTTATTTGATTCCGAGGTAGTGACCCTCAGTGCACATCCAATTAGCAAACCTTTTCGTGAATCAGACAATGACCAAATGGTTTCACAAAACGTGACAAATGCACATACACCATCACACAGTACAGAGAATAGAGTCGGTAATTTTGGCTTGGATCAAGTTGTAGCATTATTGCTACAATTCAATGAAAAACAAGACGTCAATTTCAAACGAATTAATGAATCGAACAAACAACTTAATGAAAAACTAGACAACAATTCCAAACAGTCGAATGAAAAACAAGACAACAATTTCAAACAGCTTAGTGAACAGATTAAAGCCGTTGCCGTGCAATGTCATGATACTAAAGAACAATTACGTGAGGAAATTAAGGCTTGTGCTAGGAATAGTACTGAAGAAATTAGATCCGTTGCACAAGAATTAAGTAATACACATGCAGCCACAACTAAATTACTTAGAGATGAAATTAGTGCAGTCGCTAAACAATGTTCTGAAAACGCAACACAGTTACACGACGAGTTTAAATTAATGTCATCAGAACTTACACGCACACTGGATGCGAAAGTAGACACGAAATTTGAACAACAAAACAGCCAAATCGACGAACGTTTTAATCACCACCTACAAAACAGTGAAACGCGTTACCGTAAATTCATACAGGAACAGAACAAAGTAAAGAAACAAGTCATGGAAACAATTACAGCACAGAGAGAGGACGATAACAGTAAATTATTTACGAAAGCAAAAACATACGTAGACAACAACATTGCTACATTATCAGACGAAATCAATACTATTAAACAGTTGAACACCGAATTGCATGATGAAATCTCCGATCTTAAAACAAAAACAGACACACACACAGTAGACTTTCAGACAGTGACCAACAGACTTGAAAAATTAGAATTAATACAGGATCCCGTTGCCATTAAAGCAGACGTTAAGAAATTGAACAAAACTACCCGCAAAATCCAAAAACAAATTAATGCTTGTGACACTAAAAATGACGATCAGGTAAAAGCGCTGACTGAAAAATTTGATCAATTGGCCAGTCGTATTGATGTTATCGAAAACAATAATGATACCAAATCAGACGATGCGTCACCAATTTCTTTCAATCAAACGCCCGAATTCCAAAATTTACAGCAGACAATCAGTGAGATAGGTTCATCCAATAATACATTGCGTAGAAAAGTGTCGTCTTTACAGCAAAAAGTGACGGAGATGAATAATGTCTCAGCCTGTAACACGATACAGCATACGCCACTCTCCGAACATTTCTCACACTCAGACAGCAAGTACAATTTAGGTAATTTACATAGAGTACGTGACTTAGATTCCGAGCAGTCACAGACAAACAGATTATCGTACAATCCTGAACCTGTTCAGACATTCAGAGACGAAAATTTTGATTACAAGCACTTTCTATCCGTTAGGGAATTTAAGGTGTTTAAAAATGACAGAACACAAATACATCCTTTGGACTGGATACAACAATTTGCTTTTGAATAAAGGCAACCTGATACGTCAAGTTTTACCGAAAGTTTTTATTAGACACTACCGAAATAACAAGAAATACCAGCATAATTTTAATAAAAGACAAAATTTTAATCATCAGTATGTACAAACTTTTCAGCAATCCCAAACATTTTGGCTACAATAGAGGGTTTTCTCCGCAACAGCATCAAAACCAGTCGGTTAGCATACCTAACCAACAATGTAGTCTGCAAGGTCAACCAAGCTTTAATGTTTCGCCGCCTACACGTATAGCGTCGACTCCACCAAATACCCTCCTGGAAATGGAAAAAGAACACATTGACACCGGTGTGTCAGACCCACCATACTTGCTCCGGACACTGCGAGAGGGCTGTACAAGCAATGATCACACGCACGGCATAGCGGACACACCAAGAACCGCGGTGTTGGCCGTCGAATGGCGCTAGCTGCGCAGCATTTGTGCACCGCCGCCGTCAATGTGAGCCAGTTTGCCGTGGCATACAGAGCTCCATCGCAGTCTTTAACACTGGTAGCATGCCGCGACAGCGTGGACGTGATCCGTATGTGCAGTTGACGGACTTTGAGCGAGGGCGTATAGTGGGCATGCGGGAGGCCGGGTGGACGTACCGCCGAATTGCTCAACACGTGGGGCGTGAGGTCTCCACAGTACATCGATGTTGTCGCCAGTGGTCGGCGGAAGGTGCACGTGCCCGTCGACCTGGGACCGGACCGCAGCGACGCACGGATGCACGCCAAGACCGTAGGATCCTACGCAGTGCCGTAGGGGACCGCACCGCCACTTCCCAGCAAATTAGGGACACTGTTGCTCCTGGGGTATCGGCGAGGACCATTCGCAACCGTCTCCATGAAGCTGGGCTACGGTCCCGCACACCGTTAGGCCGTCTTCCGCTCACGCCCCAACATCGTGCAGCCCGCCTCCAGTGGTGTCGCGACAGGCGTGAATGGAGGGACGAATGGAGACGTGTCGTCTTCAGCGATTAGAGTCGCTTCTGCCTTGGTGCAAATGATGGTCGTATGCGTGTTTGGCGCCGTGCAGGTGAGCGCCACAATCAGGACTGCATACGACCGAGGCACACAGGGCCAACACCCGGCATCATGGTGATCGTCGAGGGGACACTGAATAGTGCACGGTACATGCAAACCGTCATCGAACCCATCGTTCTACCATTCCTAGACCGGCAAGGGAACTTGCTGTTCCAACAGGACAACGCACGTCCGCATGTATCCCGTGTCACCCAACGTGCTCTAGAAGGTGTAAGTCAACTACCCTGGCCAGCAAGATCTCCGGATCTGTCCCCCATTGAGCATGTTTGGGACTGGATGAAGAGTCGTCTCACGCGGTCTGCACGTCCAGCACGAACGCAGGTCCAACTGAGGCGCCAGGTGGAAATGGCATGGTAAGCCGCTCCAAGGGACTACATCCAGCATCTCTACGATCGTCTCCATGGGAGAATAACAGCCTGCATTGCTGCGAAAGGTGGATATATACTGTACTAGTGCCGACATTGTGCATGCTCTGTTGCCTGTGTCTATGTGTCTGTGGTTCTGTCAGTGTGATCATGTGATGTATCTGACCCCAGGAATGTGTCAATAAAGTTTCCCCTTCCTGGGACAATGAATTCACGGTGTTCTTATTTCAATTTCCAGGAGTGTAGTAACGCACAGCAACAAGGAAATCACTTCGTACAGAAAACACACCATTTCAACTCATATCTCAATGCGCCGTAAAGCAACGATTATTATGACAGACGTAAAAGTAAAGAGCACAGTTTTCAGCGTAACAGTCGGTCTTACCAGCAGCAGAATCATCGGCAACAACAGATTATCATGAACGAACCAGACAGTCGATATCATCCCGAACCTAATATGTCAGGAAGAAATAACCGAACAGTACAAATAGTCGAGATGCCACAGCATCCTCTTGCAAATAACAGCACGTCAGAAAGAATTTGACTAGATACAGTACAGGTTCCATCTTCCAACAACGTAAGCACTACTTTTGACACGCAGAATGTTGTTCATGAAAATGTTATTTCATTTGACGACATCCGAGACACACTTTTGCATGAAAAACCAGTTATTCAAAAAGACATTTCCCACCCTGTAATTGAAGCAAAGATTGGAGCATCCACATTTTCAGCAGTAATCGATTCTGGATCACCGATGTCAGTTATAAATGAAGAAACTTTCAGCGAATGTAACAAAGAGAATACCTATCCTACGTTACCTTTATGTAAAACTAAGGTAAAAGGAGTAGTATCTGGTAAAGGAGTAGATGTAAAATTACAGACACACTTATCATTTTGTATTGCAGGTCATACGTTCCACTCAAATTTTTTGATTGTTCTCTTACTGACAACAGACGTTATTTTAGGTACGAATTTTTGGTACAACACGACGCAATTATTGACTTTCAAAATTCCTATTTAATGTTAAAGGATGAAAATGTACAACTGGCATTAGAATTTCAGCACTCTTTATCTGCAGAAGAACAAACAATTAATCGGACAGAGGTCATTTTTGCATCACGTAACATAAACTGTCATTCCACATTGTTCACAGATACGTATGTTCACAACTACAATACACGAGACGAAGCCGACTATGATTTCGGATAAGGTTGAACAGAGCAATGCAAATACAGACGACGAACGTACGCAACTATGCAAAATTCTTTTACAGCAAGCTCCAGTTTTTGACAACATCCCTGGTACTTTGTCCGGTTTCATGTACGAATTTCAAGTTAAACAGCACGACACATTTAAAGCTAAACATTATCCCATTCCGTATATTCACAGAGAACAGGTTAAGAAAGAATTGCAAGCTATGCTTGACCAAGGTATTATTGAACCGGCAGTTAGTCCGTACATAGCCCGCTCCATATTGTTAAGAAACAGGATGGATCACTTCGATTCGTACTTGATTCGCGTCATGTCAGTGACATTATTATTAATGAAACAGATTGCCCTCAAACACTAGAAGAACTTCTACAGAAATCTCATGGTACTGCTGTTTATTCCACATTAGATTTCAGATCGGGATTTTGGCAAATTCAGCTCCATCCGAACTGCAGAAAGTAAACAGCATTTCTCTGTTTTGATGACTGTTATCAATTTTGTAAATTACCGTTCGGTTTAACAATTTCTTCAGCAGCGTTTATTCGCGGTTTGAATACTGTACTTCCGACAAAACTTAAAGACAGAATCACAACGTATGTAGACGACATTCTTATTGCAGAAGCTAACTGGTCTGAAAATAATCTCATTCAGGAACAACAATTGCAAACTTTTCGTACACAAGGACTCACAGTTAATCTTAACAAATCGCACTTTGGCAGAACTTCCATAAAATTTCTTGAACATGTAATTATAGCAGAAGGCATTGCGCCTGACCCGGAAAAACTTCAAGCTTTACGTGACATTACTGTTCCAACGACGAAGAAACAACTACGCAGCTTTCTGGGTTTAATTAACTTTTCCGTAAATTTATTCATTACTCTGCTTTAGACACCCCTAGATTGTGCCAACTGACGGGTAAAAACGCTATTTGGTCCTGGAATAGCCAAGCACATTCTGAATTTGTTAATTTGAAACATGCCTTGTTGAACGCGCCACTTTTATCACACCCAGATTTCACTAGAAATTTTTCCATTGCCACCGACAGTTCTAACACAGCTTTAGGCGTACACATTTTTCAGGAAATTGAAGAAGACGGTTATACAGTAATTAAAAACATCGCCTTTGCAAGTCGCATTCTGTCACCTGCTGAACGCAATTATTCTGAAATAGAACTTGAAACATTATGCGTTGTATGGGCATTTACCTGATTTAGGCATTTTCTTTCTGGAAGACATACTACCGTTTACACAGACCACAGAGCTATCCAGTTTTTACTTGTTGTTGTTGTTGTCTTCAGTCCTGAGACTGGTTTGATGCAGCTCTCCATGCTACTCTATCCTGTGCAAGCTGCTTCATCTCCCAGTACCTACTACAACCTACATCCTTCTGAATCTGCTTAGTGTACTCATCTCTCGGTCTCCCTAGACGATTTTTACCCTCCACACTGCCCTCCAATGCTAAATTTGTGATCCCTTGATGCCTCAAAACATGTCCTACCAACCGATCCCTTCTTCTAGTCAAGTTGTGCCACAAACTTCTCTTCTCCCCAATCCTATTCAATACCTCCTCATTAGTTACGTGATCTATCCACCTTATCTTCAGTATTCTTCTGTAGCACCACATTTCCAAAGCTTCTATTCTCTTCTTGTCCAAACTAGTTATCGTCCATGTTTCACTTCCATACATGGCTACACTCCAAACAAATATTTTCAGAAATGATTTCATGACACTTAAATCTATATTCGATGTTAACAAATTTCTCTTCTTCAGAAACGCTTTCCTTGTCATTGCCAGTCTACATTTTATATCCTCTCTACTTCGACCATCATCAGTTATTTTACTTCCTAAATAGCAAAACTCCTTTACTACTTTAAGTGTCTCTTTTCCTAATCTAATTCCCTCAGCATCACCCGATTTAATTTGACTACATTCCATTATCCTCGTTTTGCTTTTCTTGATGTTCATCTTATATCCTCCTTTCAAGACACTGTCCATTCCGTTCAACTGCTCTTCCAAGTCCTTTGCCGTCTCTGACAGAATTACAATGTCATCGGCGAACCTCAAAGTTTTTACTTCGTCTCCATGAATTTTAATACCTACTCCAAATTTTTCTTTTGTTTCCTTTACTGCTTGCTCAATATACAGATTGAATAACATCGGGGAGAGGCTACAACCCTGTCTCACTCCTTTCCCAACCACTGCTTCCCTTTCATGCCCCTCGACTCTTATGACTGCCATCTGGTTTCTGTACAAATTGTAAATAGCCTTTCGCTCCCTGTATTTTACCCCTGCCACCTGCAGAATTTGAAAAAGAGTATTCCAGTCAACATTGTCAAAAGCTTTCTCTAAGTCTACAAATGCTAGAAACGTAGGTTTGCCTTTTCTTAATCTTTCTTCTAAGATAAGTCGTAAAGTCAGTATTGCCTCACGTGTTCCAGTGTTTCTACGGAATCCAAACTGATCCTCCCCGAGGTCCGCATCTACCAGTTTTTCCATTCGTCTGTAAAGAATTCGCGTTAGTATTTTGCAGCTGTGACTTATTAAACTGATAGTTCGGTAATTTTCACATCTGTCAGCACCTGCTTTCTTTGGGATTGGAATTATTATATTCTTCTTGAAGTCTGAGGGTATTTCGCCTGTCTCATACATCTTGTCACCAGATGCTGGAGTTTTGTCAGGACTGGCTCTCCCAAGGCCGTCAGTAGTTCTAATGGAATGTTGTCTACTCCGGGGGCCTTGTTTCGACTCAGGTCTTTCAGTGCTCTGTCAAACTCTTTACGCAGTATCGTATCTCCCATTTCGTCTTCATCTACATCCTCTTCCATTTCCATAATATTGTCCTCAAGTACATCAGCCTTATATAAACCTTCTATATACTCCTTCCACCTTTCTGCCTTCCCTTCTTTGCTTAGAACTGGGTTGCCATCTGAGCTCTTGATATTCATACACGTGGTTCTCTTCTCTCCAAAGGTCTCTTTAATTTTCCTGTAGGCAGTATCTATCTTACCCCTGGTGAGATAAGCTTCTACATCCTTACATTTGTCCTCTAGCCATCCCTGTTTAGCCATTTTGCACTTCCTGTCGATCTCATTTTTGAGACGTTTGTATTCCTTTTTGCCTGCTTCATTTACTGCATTTTTATAGGTTCTCCTTGCATCAATTAAATTCAATATTTCTTCTGTTACCCAAGGATTTCTAGCAGCCCTCGTCTTTTTACCTACTTTATCCTCTGTTGCCTTCACTACTTCATACCTCAGAGCTACCCATTCTTCTTCTACTGTATTTCTTTCCCCTATTCCTGTCAATTGTTCCCTTATGCTCTCCCTGAAACTCTGTACAACCTCTGGTTCTTTCAGTTTATCCAGGTCCCATCTCCTTAATTTCCCACATTTTTGCAGTTTCTTCAGTTTTAATCTACAGGTCATAACCAATAGATTGTGGTCAGAGTCCACATCTGCCCCTGGAAATGTCTTACAACTTAAAACCTGGTTCCTAAATCTCTGTCTTACCATTATATAATCTATCTGATACCTTTTAGTATCTCCAGGGTTCTTCCACGTATACAACCTTCTTTCATGATTCTTAAACCAAGTGTTACCTATGATTAAGTTGTGCTCTGTGCAAAATTCTACTAGGCGGCTTCCTCTTTCATTTCTTAGCCCCAATCCATATTCACCTACTATGTTTCCTTCTCTCCCTTTTCCTACACTCGAATTCCAGTCACCCATTACTATTAAATTTTCGTCTCCCTTCACTATCTAAATAATTTCTTTTATTTCATCGTACATTTCTTCAATTTCTTCTTCATCTGCAGAGCTAGTTGGCATATAAACTTGTACTACTGTAGTAGGTGTGGGCTTCGTATCTATCTTGGCCACAATAATGCGTTCACTATGCTGTTTGTAGTAGCTTACCCGCATTCCTACTTTCCTATTCATTATTAAACATACTCCTGCATTACCCCTATTTGATTTTGTGTTTGTAACCCTGTAATCACCTGACCAGAAGTCTTGTTCCTCCTGCCACCGAACTTCACTAATTCCCACTATATCTAACTTTAACCTATCCATTTCCCTTTTTAAATTTTCTAACCTACCTGCCCGATTAAGGGATCTGACATTCCGCGCTCCGATCCGTAGAACGCCAGATTTCTTTCTCCTGATAACGACATCCTCCTGAGTAGTCCCCGCCCGGAGATCCGAATGGGGGACTATTTTACCTCCGGAATATTTTACCCAAAAGGATGCCATCATCATTTAATCATACAGTAAAGCTGCATGTCCTCAGGAAAAATTACGGCTGTAGTTTCCCCTTGCTTTCAGCCGTTCGCAGTACCAGCACAGCAAGGCCGTTTTGGTTAATGTTGCAAGGCCAGATCAGTCAATCATCCAGACTGTTGCCCCTGCAACTACTGAAAAGGCTGCTGCCCCTCTTCAGGAACCACACGTTTGTCTGGCCTCTCAACAGATACCCCTCCGTTGTGGTTGCACCTATTGTACGGCCATCTGTATCGCTGAGGCACGCAAGCCTCCCCACCAACGGCAAGGTCCATGGTTCATGGGGGGGGGGGGGGGGGGAGTTTTTACTTTCCGCTAAATTTACACATGACAGATTAAGCAGATGGAAACTGTATTTACAGAAATTTAATTTTACAATTGTTCACATTTCCGGTACACAAAATATTGTAGCAGACGCACTATCCCGTTCAATCAGCAAGACATCGTAATCAACTTCTGCCAAGCAAATTCTAGCGTCATGTATATTCAACATGTCGCATTTGAAAATTTCATTTCATCGTCATTACGAGACATAGCACAACAGCAGAGTAAAGACAACGTATGGAAAGAAATTAAACACCTTTGGCTAGATAAGAATAACGTTACCATTAAAAACCATTACACGGTACGCAATAACATTCTGTTCCGCCGCTCTCACCCTGACGGCAACAACTGGTTATTATGCGTTCCTGACGAACTTGTTAACAAATTAATTTGGTATACTCATTTAAGTTACGCACATTATGGACCCAGAAAATGTTTTCTTATACTGAGACAGAACTGTTATTTTGCCAACATGGAGAAACGTATTCGACGAGTTTTAGCGTCATGTAAAATCTGCCAGAAAGCTAAATCAGACACGACTTCACATATTCCTCCGTTACATCCCATTGTACCTGTTAAATTGAGACACATGGTCGCTGTAGACATTTTTGTTCCGATTCCCAGAACTAATAGAGGTTTTTGCTGCATCTTTGTTGCTGTTGAACTCACTTCGAAATTTGTTACCTTCACTCCGTTGCGCAAAGCTACTGCGATTTATTTCTAATGCATTTGTAAAACTTTTTTTTCATGTAGGGCATGTATTGAAAGTAATTTCCGACAATGGACCATAATTTCGATCTGCGATATGGACACGTATGTTACGAGCTAGAAACATTTCTCCGATCTATATATCCAAGTATCACGCTTCTTCGAACCCTTGTGAACGACTGATGAAAGAAATTGGTAAACTGTGTTTAATGTACTGCCATAAAAGACATATTGATTGGGATACACACATACTCTCTTTCGAGCATGTAATTAACTCCATACCAAATGAATCTACTATGCTATCTCCGACTGTTATATTGAAAAATGTTGAACCACCTAACAAAATTAAAGAATTGGTATCCTTTCCTACATCTCGTCGACTACGCCACCATGAAATAATTGAGATTGCGCTCAACAACATCAAACGTGCCGCAGAGCGCCGGAGAAGACAGCGAAAATAGGTCCATACAGAATTCGCAGCATTCCTCATCCCAATGTGGTACATGTTGAAACTTTGAGAGCCATAAAAAGCAAAGGCAATCACCATGTCTCCAATATTAAACCCTTTATTGAATGAAAATACTTTGATTTATCACAATGTAATGCCTCTTCCGGTTATTGATATGAACACTTACTGTTGATTATCATATTTTTTCCTGGCAAGTGCCCGGCAAGGTAAGGTTAGCAGGTCGCTTTTCTTGTCGTTATATATCAGACAGTGCACATTCTCCATTTTTTTGTGTATGTGTGATTGTTTACCTATCGAAAGTAGAATTTTTGTCGGTATGCACTATGAAATGTTTAAGATGTAACAAACACCAGTTGACATTGACATTTTGCATTATGATATCTCAACATCTTGACTATTTTACATTTTTTGCTTCTACATTATGATACTGTGTGTACATTTTTTGCACTTGAAAACTTTATGTTTTTGACCTAATATGTTTTCTGTCATGCTATGCTGTATGCTTAATTATATTACTAGAACCAAGTTTTTATTTAATGGGTATATGAATTAAATGCAAGATATTAATCCATATTCATCATTTTTCAGAGAGGAATACCGTGTAAAAGAAACGAATTAAACAACCACAGTGGTTTACTGTGAAATGGAAATTTTACCATCAGAATGAAGTAAAGAAAATGCAATATATTGTCATGAAGAGTAAATGGATCAGAATTAACAAGCATTAACCAGAATATACTGTACACATCGTATGATAGCAGCCTTGACTAATTATTTTTCTTTCAGAATACAAGGCGATTGATGCAGACTGTCAGACAGAACTACAGATGTTAATTTTAGTGATGAAATATTCTAGAAGTAAGAAACTCTATACTATATAAAGTAATGAATGATAATGAATAGTTGTATGAAGTAAATGGTAATATGAATATGCATAATGAAGTGTCTATTTTTTGCAGATGATAATAAATGACGATGAATAGTTATATGAAGAATATGCTAATATGAATAATGAAGTTTTTCTTTGCAGATGATGACAATGATGTAGTTTATATATTTACTATTAGTTAAGAAATGCTATGTGGTTATTTAAGTATTTGTTGCAGTTTCTTTTGACAGTATGTCTTATGTTGCATAGTATAATGACTGAATATTTTGGAAAAGACAGCTACAGCACATACATATTAAGTACACGTTTCATTACCTGTTAATTCGAAGTTCACTATTTTTCAGCATAATATGCATTTCTTCTTTCAGCTCAATAATCCATTTTGTATTTTTTCCATGAGAAGCTTTTCGTGACATAATATGCTATAAGTAGTTAGTTATTAAACCTGTTGTAGTACTTGCATTTTTTTTACCCAGTTGTGTCTATCATTTATGAATGTGATCACATATACTGTACTTGTTTCATAACCTTGCTATAGCTGACTCATGAGGAATGACGTTAATAATCCTTATTTCCAGAAATAAGTCAAAAGCAAATATTTTCATGCCCCAGCAATTAATTATCGATCCCAGTGCAATGTTGTGTAACACTATATGAATACTTTGTAACTGGCCAATGAATGCCACTGATTACTGTAATATGATGACTTATGCATAAATGCTATGACATTAATTAAGCCTTGCTTTGAATGATGACTTCTGAACAATGCAGAAAAATGTTCAGTAACTAACCAATGAGTGCCAATAATTATTCAAATCCGTTGATACACTAGTGTAATTCTATGATGACTAGCATAAGACTTAATGTGTCCTTCACCTTCTGATATAATTACCAGCAATTACTGCAATATCCGTTTATCGTGTCCATCCTCATGATCATGGAGCACTATATTGGTTTTTGCACTAATTCTATGTTGCTGTAAGAGTATGGATTCTACAAGAATGTGGTGTTGACATATCAAGCTGTCCACCAGCTTGAACGATGGAGATGTTATTATGGTCCTACTGTTTGGTGTACCTAATGTACTACCAAAATGATAACACTGAATATTAATACAACATTTCAGTGTCTTGGCTACACTGATAAATACTTCAGGGAAGAGAACTTCAGATTGTCTCAGTTGGTGTTGTGCTTCTGTAGAAAGATATGGACTTTCAGTGCAGCTACGTGCAACCTACTGTGCTACAACCATGATGCAATCCTTCCCATTCCTTTCCTAGTTTTTATAAAGTGGTAAAGACTTACACAGTGCGTTTAAAATTTTGTAAAACAATAGAGACTTACACAGTGCGTGTGCACTTCATTTCATTTGTTAACAAGATCAGTTGTCCTAAATATGCTCTACAGAGCGTGTGCACTTTATTTCACTCCTTGATATGTTTATTTGTTGCAGAAATGCTAAAGACTTATTCAGTGCATGGGCACTTAATTTCATTTGTTAATGTATTCAGTTCATGTAAATATACCAAAAGACCTATACAGTGCGTGAGCACTTTATGTAATTTGTTAATATATTTTTTACTCATTGCGTATATACTTTGTCATTTCTGAATATGTTTTGTACTCAGTGCATGTGCACTCTAATTTCTTAATATGTTCTGCACTTATCAAAGATGTATATACTCTGTGACTGTAGACAAAGTAGCTAAATAGATTATAGAAAAATTTGTTGCTCATGGCAAGTCCAAATGACTCACCATCGCTGCCAAATTTTTGCTCCCAGTGGAGGGTTATGTAAGAGGTCCATGATTAAAGAATTTGTTGCTAGCGCAGTCGAGCAGATGTAATTCGATGGATTGCTCACGCGCTGCCTGCGATATGTAAGCTAAAAGAGAATCTGAGACCAAAGAGCAGTATTGACTGCAGTAGGAACTTGTGTAGCAGTAGGAGTAAGTAGTTACTAGCGAGAGGTCTGGTGTATCGTGTTGGCTGGGCCGGTTGTGTGCAGCGATGGCGGAGCCTGAACGTTGTAGGATAAGGTAAAAGCAGCCTCGCGCATATGTAGTATTGTTACATCAAGTCCCACGTAAATGTTTTAAAAAAATCTGTTAATAATAATCTTTCTCATAAAAAGTAACTTTTGACATTCATCTCAATTTAAAGAATTCACTAATTTCTCCAATCCTTGGCCAATCCCGATTATTGAAAAGAAAAATCAGTTCTTTCCTTTTATATAAGCAAATCTATCGGCCAGCATTGCACTTAGCTGCGCCAGGAAAATTTCTTATGGGAGCAGATATATACGCGTTATCCGGCGATCTAATTAAGGTAAGATTTTTCAGTTTATTCAGAATGATGTATCAGGGCCATGACGCAGCATTGCTGACGTCCAAAATTTACCAGATTAAATTGACTATCAATTATTGAAAGGTTATAAGTGACCCACATTTTTTTGTTGAGAGATTAGTCACATTTTTATTATTGATAGGTTACGCAATTTACTTTGTGGGGAGGTTACACTTGGTATTTTGTGGGGAGATTACACTAAATGAGAATATTATTCAAATTATTTTATTTCTGTTGGGAGGTTACGGAAATTATTTTGTGGGGAGGTTACAGGTGCCATTTGTAGATATAGATTAACGTAGACGTAAGAAACAATATTATACCTATTATACGAATTTAGAGGTACACTTGATAATGGCAAAACGCCGAAATGAGATCGCTGTGTAACTTGTATCACTACGAGTAAATAAATAGTGGATCAAAAAAACTTGTACTTCGACCCCATGCCAGTTCCGGACCCACTGGAACGGAAATTGTTCAGTAGTAGCTGTTTATAAAATCAGTGCTGAACATCTTTACCACGCAACGTCATATAACTATTTAGGGGTGATACAAAGAAATGATATGAAATGGGACGACCACATGAATTCAGTATCATGCAAGGCGAATGGAAGACCTAGATTACTGTATAGATTCAGTCAAAATGTAAAGCATTTCTAAAGGGAATGACGAGTAAAATGCCTGTGCGACCACCTACAGAGTACTGTTACAGTGTATGGATTATCTATCATCTAGGCCTGATAAGAGATGTGGAACGCATTCAGGGATAGGGAAATGAGATCGCTGTGTAACTTGTACCACTACGAGTAAATAAATAAACAGTGGATCAAAAAAACTTGTACTTCGACCCCTTGCCAGTTCCGGACCCACTGGAACGGAAATTGTTCAGTAGTAGCTGTTTATAAAATCAGTGCTGAACATCTTTACCACGCAACGTCATATAACTATTTGGAGGTGATACAAAGAAATGATATGAAATGGGCATACCACATGAATTCAGTATCATGCAAGGCGAATGGAAGACCTAGATTACTGTATAGATTCAGTCAAAATGTAAATCATTTCTAAAGGGAATGACGAGTAAAACGCCTGTGCGACCACCTACAGAGTACTGTTACAGTGTATAGATTATCTATCATCTAGGCCTGATAAGAGATGTGGAACGCATTCAGGGATAGGACGCTACGATCGTTTGTTGTTGCTGCGGTCTTCAGTCCTGAGACTGGTTTGATGCAGCTCTCCATGCTACTCTATCCTGTGCTAGCTTCTTCATCTCCCAGTACCTACTGCAACCTACATCCTTCTGAATCTGCTTAGTGTATTCATCTCTTGGGCTCCCTCTACGATTTTTACCCTCCACACTGCCCTCCAATACCAAATAGGTGATCCCTTGATGCCTCATAACATGTCCTACCAACCGATCCCTTCTTCTGGTCAAGTTGTGCCACAAACTTCTCTTCTCCCCAGTCCTATTCAATACTTCCTCATTAGTTATGTGATCTATCCACCTTATCTTCAGCATTCTTCTGTAGCACCACATTTCCAAAGCTTCTATTCTCTTCTTGTCCAAACTAGTTATCGTCCATGTTTCACTTACATACATGGCTACACTCCATACAAATTCTGTCAGAAACGACTTCCTGACACACAATTCTATACTCGATGTTAACAAATTTCTCTTCTTCAGAAACGCTTTCCTTGCCATTGCTAGTCTACATTTTATATCCTCTCTACTTCGACAAACGTCAGTTATTTTGCTCCCCAAATAGCAAAACTCCTTTACTACATTTAGTGTCTCATTTCCTAATCTAATTCCCTCAGCGTCACCCGACTTAATTCGACTACATTCCATTATCCTCGTTTTGCTTTTGTTGATGTTCATCTTATATCCTCCTTTCAAGACACTGTCCATTCCATTCAACTGCTCTTCCAAGTCCTTTGCTGTCTCTGACAAATTTACAATGTCATCGGCGAATATCAAAGTTTTTATTACTTCTCCGTGGATTTTAATACCTACTCCCAATTTTTCTTTTGTTTCCTTCACTGCTTGCTCAATATACAGATTGAATAACATCGGGGAGAGGCTACAACCCTGTATTACTCCCTTCCCAACCACTGCTCCCCTTTCATTCTCCTCGATTCTTATAACTGCCATCTGGTTTCTATATAAATTGTAAGTAGCCTTTCGCTCCCTGTATTTTAACCCTGCCACCTTTAGAATTTGAAAGATAGTATTCCAGTCAACATTGTCAAAAGATTTCTCTAAGTCTACAAATGCTAGAAAGGTAGGTTTGCCTTTCCTTAATCTTTCTTCTAACATAAGTCGTAGCGTCAGTTTTGCCTCACGTGTTCCCGTGTTTCTACGGAATCCAAACTGATCTTCCCCGAGGTCGGCTTCTGCTAGTTTTTCCATTCGTCCGTAAAGAATTCGTGTTAGTATTTTGCAACTGTGGCTAATTAAACTGATTATTCGGTAATTTTCACATCTGTCAACACCTGCTTTCTTTGGGATTGGAATTATTATATTCTTCTTGAAGTCTGAGGGTATTTCGCCTGTTTCATACATCTTGTCACCAGATGCTGGAGTTTTGTCAGGACTGGCTCTCCCGAGACCGTCAGTAGTTCCAATGGAATGTTGTCTACTCCGGGGACCTTGTTTTGACTCAGGTCTTTCAGTGCTCTGTCAAACTCTTCACGAAATATCTTATCTCCCATTTCATCTTTATCTACATGCTCTTCCATTTCCATAATATTGTCCTCAAGTGTATGGCCCTTGTATAGACCCTCTATATACTCCTTCCACCTTCCTGTTTCCCTTCTTTGCTTAGATCTGGGTTCCCATCTGAGCTCTTGATGTTCATACAAGTGGTTCTCTTTTCTCCAAAGGTCTCTTTAATTTTCCTGTAGGCAGTATCTATCTTACCCCTAGTGAGATAAGCCTCTACATCCTTACATTTGCATCTAGCCATCCCTGTTTAGCCATTTTGCACTTCCTATCCATCTCATTTTTGAGACATTTGTATTCCTTTTGGCCTGCTTCATTTACCGCATTTTTATATTTTCTCCTATCATCAATTAAATTCAATATTTCTTCAGTTGCCCAAGGATTTCTACTAACCCTCGTCTTTTTACCTACTTGAACCTCTGCTGCCTAAACTACTTCATACCTCAACGCAACCCATTCTTCTTCTACTGTATTTCTTTCCCCCATTCCTGTCAATTGTTCCCTTATGCTCTCCCTGAAACTCTGTACAACCTCTGGTTCTTTCAGTTTATCCAGGTCCCATCTCCTTAATTTCCCACATTTTTGCAGTTTCTTCAGTTTTAATCTACAGGTCATAACCAATAGATTGTGGTCAGAGTCCACATCTACCCATGTAAATGTCTTACAATTTAAAACCTGGTTCCTAAATCTCTGTCTTACCATTATGTAACCTATCTGATACCTTTTAGTATCTCCAGGGTTCTTTCATGTATACAACCTTCTTTCATGATTCTTAAACCAAGCTGTGATTAAGTTGAGCTCTGTGCAAAATTCTACCAGGCGGCCTCCTCTTTCATTTCTTAGCCCCAATCCATATTCACCTACTATGTTTCCTTCTCTCCCTTTTCCTACACTCGAATTCCAGTCACCCACTACTATTAAATTTTCGTCTCCCTTCACTATCTGAATAATTTCTTTTATTTCATCATACATTTCTTCAATTTCTTCGTCATCTGCAGAGCTAGTTGGCATATAAACTTGTACTACTGTAGTAGGTGTGGGCTTCGTATCTATCCTGGCCACAATAATGCGTTCACTATGCTGTTTGTAGTAGCTAACCCGCATTCCTATTTTCCTATTCATTATTAAACCGACTCCTGCATTACCCCTATTTGATTTTGTGTTTATAATGAAACCTTCCCGTCTAATATTGGATGAACGTTTGCTTGCTGACTGAACGCTGCGTCTCTTAAAATCTTTTAACTGCTGCTCTGTCAAGACTACCTGCTGATTATTACGACGAAACATAAAATGTGTTGTCGCCGTGGCCCTCAGTCGTTACCTGAAATTATTAAGACTGATTCTTACCTTTAATTATTTATACTGGATCGCCATCTGACTGCTACAGCAAACTGTGGAATGAATATACTTACTTCTCTTTAACATAATTATAAGCTGCTGGTGGAGTTTCATAATACTTTGTGACTGGAATTCTTTAAGTTGAAGTTAATTTAGATTTGATAAAAGCTGAAGCTCAGTTTAGACTTTTCTTTTAAGATAACAATAAATTCCGTAAAGCATTTACGTGAATGATTTTGGGATAGAAAATTCTTAATGCATTTAATCTGGTAGAAGTTAACTATATCCTGAGAACGATCTTGACAAACAATTACAAGGGGTATAGTTCTTTACAAAAATTCTTAAAAAGTAGCGTTGCGCTACATACCTAATTTTCCATCAAAATTACATAACTATATTCTGAGAACGATCTTGACAAACAATTACAAGGGGCATAGTTCTTTACAAAAATTCTTAAAAACTAGCATTGCGCTACATATAGCGAGTGGCTGGCGAGCACACCGCTTCTTTCAAAGTGTTAATTCATACCTCGCTTACAGCGACCTCCTCTCATGTCTCGCTAGCTACGACTGCCTCGTCTCACATCTTACTCGCAACTGCTCGCTTCCAACGCTCAATGCTACAAAAGTGCGGTCTCGCCGCCAACAATGGTTTTTGGTGCAGACAATCCCTGCTACCATTACAGATGTATTACTGCGCGCTGTTTCCCGCTCTTTCTCAAAATGTATCTATGCGCGGTTTCCCGCTCTTTCTCAATAATACACAATGCAATTTAATTAACAAAACAATTTAAATAAGAAACAGTTCAGATAATTACATGCTAGAACAGTTTAAATACGCCTATTACATAATTACATAGTCAAAAAGCTAAATCATCAACAGTGTCACACATTCCACCATTGTATCCCATCATACCGGTTAAGTTAAGACACATGGCAGCAGTGGATCTTTTCGGTCCAATCCCCAGAACAAATAATGGTTATAGTTATATTTTTGTAGCTGTAGAACTAACATCCAAATTTGTAACATTTTCTCCACTAAGGAAAGCAACAGCAAGAACAGTATCAAGAGCGTTTGTAAGAGATTTTCTATCAGTAGTAGGACGTGTACAGAAGGTTATTTCGGATAACGGTCCGCAGTTTAGGTCAGACGTATGGAAGAAAATGTTAGAAAGTAAGAACATAACACCTATTTACATATCAAGATATCACAGTTCTTCCAACCCATCAGAAAGAATAATGAAAGAGATCGGGAAGTTATGCAGAATTTATTGTCATAAAAGACATACAACACGGGATAAATATATTTTACAGTTTCAAGAAGTGATAAATGCAATACCCAATGAATCTACGATGCTATCACCAAACGTAATACTCACAAATAAAGACCCACCGAACAAAATTACCGAACTAATTACTTTTCCTAAGACGCGTAGGCTTCGACATTGTGAAATAATAGACACAGCATTAGCAAACACTAAAAGAGCTGCAGATCGGCGGAAGAAACAACAGAAGCAGGTAAGTCGACTACAGAAGTACGAGATTGGCGACAAAGTACTGATTCGCACTCATTTTCTTTCCAACAAAGGTAAGCACAGATGCCGTAAATTCGAACTTCTGTATGCAGGCCCTTACAGAGTTCGTAATATTCCACACGCTAATGTAGTGCATGTGGAAACGCTACGTAAGAAGAAATCATTAGGGAATCATCATGTATCCAACGTGAAACATTTCTTGACTTAAATTTTTGCATTTCAGCTGACGAAAGGACGGCGTGACACGTAAGTATGCAACAATGGTAGTTTCAGCGCGCTTCAGTAACAAACAAAGCCGCGACACGCAGCGGGCCGCTAATATTTCACCGTACCTTAAAGAACACAGCAGTACTTAATGATGCTACGCCAGCCAAGACAAATAAAAACACGAGAAACATTTCCTAACTTAAAGAGAACATGCAGACAACGACACGACGTATGAATTTGTGCACTGAGAGCTCATAAATGAAAGAAATTTTTTTTATAACGTGACATAATTACTTAAGAAAATGTCGATTTTTGCAATAGCTAAACTGATAATATAGGTCGTTCATTAATCAATTATTTTAGTGGTAACATTAACATGTACTCTTTATTCCAGAATGCAGCATTGTTGTCACACGTCATCAAAATGAAACGTAGTTTTAGTTAGAATAAGGATGTGAATCTTTAGGTCACGCAGATAGCTGACGCTAATTGTCATTACAGAAATTTTATAGGTCATGCCGGGAGCTGACGTGATTTTGCAGCAGTTAATATTATGATAAAGTGTTTTATAGGTCATGCCAGGAGCGGACGAGAAGTACCAGAAGATGTTTATTGAAGTCATGCCATGCACTGACGATAATTAATACTGAATGTTTTATAATAAGTCATGCCGTGCGCTGACGTTAATTAATGCTGAATGTTTATAACAGGTTATGCAGAGAGTTGACACAGATGCAGAAGAAGAATGTGTATGTTATGTTAGTATATAAGAAATGTATAATGTTAAGAAATAATTTTGCTAGCATGTGACACATTGCAACACTATGGATGGGGACCACACATTACAATGTCTAACCAGAATAATGTTTACCTTAATTTTCAGCTGCAAAAGAATACTTTAAATAATTTTATGACAGTAATTTTATTGTATATTATGACCTGACATTTGACGACTCATAACTGACGACTACACCCCTGAATGGAAGATAAAATTTTAGGACAGCAAGTCAAGAAATGCATTGTCAACAAAATTTATAATTAATGATGTAAGAAACTAAGATATGTAAATACAGAATAAGTAATAATGTACTTGTCTATAACAAATCTGTATACTATCAAATACTGAATAAGTAGGAACTTTTATGTCTTTTATATATGGGAATAATTTTCTGGAAGAATTCTTAAATTAAAACTACATATTGTTACAAATTACGACACAACATATTTTGTCATAGGGAAAATTATTTGGTAGTCAAATTATGGTACCAACAATGTCCGTGAACCCATTGCCAAAACAATTTTACCCGTACCTTAATTCCTGTGCATCCCCATGGTTATTGAGCACAGAATCAGTGAATTGTGAAACACGTGACTTCAACCAATGATGTTCTCGACGAGGTGTTTGCATACCTAGATGCACACCACAGCCCGATGTATGTCAATTGGTGCCTGCATACCTAGATACACACCACAGTATGATGTACGACAATAGGTGTTTGCATACCAAGATGCACACCACCAACCTTAATGGACCATTGGAGATGGAACTTAATCCTGATGTGGCTGCGGCAACTCAGGCTATTCGACGACGTACTTAGTGTTTGGGTACACTAAAACTATGGAGCAAGGCGATGATGGAACCACATGGCGAAACCTGGTGTTGTGCTATGTGAGGGAAAGGAACAGACTTTTGAGTGCATTCACAGACAGTTGCCAGTGCTTTGACCATGCTATCCAATTCCTTTTGTACCTTCCTTAATTGTGGTACTAAGAGATGCCAATTTGAATTAAATGTTTCATAATGTAAACATTCAATTGCTTCATATGATCTGTATATTGATTTTCACATTTACTCTTATTCTTGTTGTTAAATTTAAGGGAACCAAATTTTACTTGATGTACAATTCCTACTAAAACCCTTTCTATTTACATATTCTCTTTATTACAGATAGACAAATCATTTCGTATGACAGCATTTGTGTATACACTTTGATCAAACTATTTTCTATAATCAAATTTTATACTTATGTTGAGTCCATATGACTCAACAACGTAGTAAAATTTTAAGAAAGCCGAGTAGCGGCATATGTAATTATGTAATAGGCGTATTTAAACTGTTCTAGCATGTAATTATCTGAACTGTTTCTTATTTAAATTGTTTTGTTAATTAAATTGCATTGTGTATTATTGAGAAAGAGCGGGAAACCGCGCATAGATACATTTTGAGAAAGAGCGGGAAACAGCGCGCAGTAATACATCTGTAATGGTAGCAGGGATTGTCTGCACCAAAAACCATTGTTGGCGGCGAGACCGCACTTTTGTAGCATTGAGCGTTGGAAGCGAGCAGTTGCGAGTAAGATGTGAGACGAGGCAGTCGTAGCTAGCGAGACATGAGAGGAGGTCACTGTAAGCGAGGTATGAATTAACACTTTGAAAGAAGCGGTGTGCTCGCCAGCCACTCGCTATATGTAGCGCAATGCTAGTTTTTAAGAATTTTTGTAAAGAACTATGCCCCTTGTAATTGTTTGTCAAGATCGTTCTCAGAATATAGTTATGTAATTTTGATGGAAAATTAGGTATGTAGCGCAACGCTACTTTTTAAAAATTTTTGTAAAGAACTATACCCCTTGTAATTGTTTGTCAAGATCGTTCTCAGAATATAGTTAACTTCTACCAGATTAAATGCATTAAGAATTTTCTATCCCAAAATCATTCACGTAAATGCTTTACGGAATTTATTGTTATCTTAAAAGAAAAGTCTAAACTGAGCTTCAGCTTTTATCAAATCTAAATTAACTTCAACTTAAAGAATTCCAGTCACAAAGTATTATGAAACTCCACCAGCAGCTTATAATTATGTTAAAGAGAAGTAAGTATATTCATTCCACAGTTTGCTGTAGCAGTCAGATGGCGATCCAGTATAAATAATTAAAGGTAAGAATCAGTCTTAATAATTTCAGGTAACGACTGAGGGCCACGGCGACAACACATTTTATGTTTCGTCGTAATAATCAGCAGGTAGTCTTGACAGAGCAGCAGTTAAAAGATTTTAAGAGACGCAGCGTTCAGTCAGCAAGCAAACGTTCATCCAATATTAGACGGGAAGGTTTCAATAACCCTGTAGTCATCTGACCAGAAGTCTTGTTCCTCCAACCACCGAACTTCACTAATTCCCACTATATCTAAATTTAACCTATCCATTTCCCCTTTTAAATTTTCTAACCTACCTGCCCGTTTAAGGGATCTGACATTCCACGCTCCGATCCGTAGAACGCCAGTTTTCTTTCTCCTGATAACGACACCCTCTTGAGTAGTCCCCGCCCGGAGATCCGAATGGGGGACTATTTTACCTCCGGAATATTTTACCCAAGAGGAAGGCATCATCATTTAATCACACAGTAAAGCTGCATGCCCTCGGGAAAAATTACGGCTGTAGTTTCCCCTTGCTTCCAGCCGTTCGCAGTACCAGCACAGCAAAGCTGTTTTGGTTATTGTTACAAGACCAGATCAGTCAATCATCCAGACTGTTGCCCTTGCAACTACTGAAAAGGCTGCTGCCCCTCTTCAGGAACCACACGTTTGTCTGGCCTCTCAACAGATACCCCTCCGTTCTGGTTGTACCTACGGTACGGCTATCTGTATCGCTGAGGCTCGCAAGCCTCCCCACCAACTGCCAGGTCCATGGTTAATGGGGGGGGGGGGTTACGATCGTCAGAGATCTATATAGACCACACGAAAATGTAACAGAAACGATCGGGGAACTAACGTGGGAATCCTTGGGAGAACGACTAAGTAGTTCTCCATAAACCCTGTTGAGTAAACCTAGGGAACATGTATTCGAAGGATATTGTTCAATGATTATGCTGCCACCATCGTACAGGCCCTATTTCTTGTACCGATCATGAGAGTAAGGGACATTAGAGCACGTAGAGAGGCATATATAGGGTGGTCAGAAACTATCTGAAAATCCAGTAAGGGCGTTGCAGGATAGTTTCTGCACAGAAATAACTGTTAAGAAAAAATAGATACTCTGAACCATTTCCGAGTTAATTAGCATTGAAGTTAACCAATCAAGATATTGCAAGTACTAATTCAAGTCGCCCGCCAGATACAGATAGCGTCAGTAGTTCTCACAGCGTAGATGATAGCACAAGAGACTGCTCAGCTTTTGTCTTGGGTTCGATCCTTACTGCCGTCCCAAGTCCAATTTTTGTATTGCTGTCGTGTTCGGTTTTAGGAAACCAAACGAAGAACACACTTAGCGACAACGTCTCTCGCGCGCCGCTCGGCTTTGGGAGCGTATCGAACCGATAGGCTCATTTCGATATTAATCAAATCGGAAACGACACAAGCTATCGAATCTTTTTAACATTTAGTTATCAACACAACCTACCTTGCAACACCCTCACAAGCTTTTCAGGCTGTTTCTCACCACCCAGGCAACGCCAGTCCGCATGCAGCGTTAGCCACCAAGACGCCCTTGGATTCATTTATTTGGGATGTTTTGAAATACCGCGCGTAATCTTCTGACTTATTGCCTTAATGTTATGATTGTTTCACCTGAGTTGGATTAAATTTTCAATTATGAGGTGTAGGAAGAGACTCTGCAGTGAAAGAAGGAGCTGGCGGGAGAGTTCTTCAAGGAGGGTATAAAGAAGCTTGTACCACGGAACACCACATGCATTGAACAGAATGGCAATTATGTGAAAAAATAATCAAAAAGTGTATCACCAATATCCTGTAATTCTTTCAAGTACATTTTTCTACAAAAATATAAGAGTCCAGTACACTTACTTTCTGACCATGCCAAAATATGGAAATGCAGTAGAAGAGATTTGTTTCACAGTACTTCGTACTTACTATAATATACCTTAATATTGACCACTCCTCCTGGGATACCTTGTAGAGAGTTATTTTTCGCTCGTTCAATACGCCAATGGGACAGCAACGAAAATCGATAATACAGGTACAATGTACTCTTCGCCATGCGCCGTATAGTTGTATGTTGAGAAGAGATGTAGATGTTGATTTAGAAGGCTATACGTATGCCGGATCGACCCTCGTAACTTGGTTCTTCGTATTACACCAGAGAAAAAGTCTGTGGCTTCATTCTTGACGGCGGACTTGTTCGCAGAACAAGTCCATTATGATGACCATTTGTGACGCCACACCGGCACGCTAACCAGGATGGCCTCTTAAGATTCGTTGGCTACCCACTGAACATGCGGGTACTACTCAAGGGCTGTCTCGACGCTCCAGCCTGCCACCATTACCTCTCCATAAATACAACAGGCGCGCTCCTGCCATGGCACAGGATTCGTAGGACGGATGAAGCCAAAACATCTAACTAACCGCCACCGCAGGGGTGTTTGTGACCATTCTTTTGCTTTGAACGTTTGCGACAATTATGAACTGTGTTTGGTGAGCCTAATTTTTAGGTCACAGATGGCTTTGAAGGCCGTATTCACTTTCGAATCTCGGTCAGGCACATCATCTTAAATTATCTTGTAGTTTAATTCCAGCTTACACTCAGCTAAACAGTGAAACATGTTATCTTAAGTTCACTGCAACCGATTCAAATTTTCCCATATTTTTTATCAATCATCAGTAATCGTGAGAACTTCTGTGTGTGAGGGAGGGGGGGGGGGGGAGGGAGAGAGGGGAGGGAAGTGTCATCACTCTTCTGGTTTTATACGGCTCGTCCCGGATCCTCTCCTGCGCAAAGCTCTTCATCTCACAGCAGTACTTTCACATAAAGTCTCCAATTAATCGTTGGATATATTCTGATATCTGTCTTCCACTACAATATTTACCCTCTACACCTCGCTCTGGCTCCTTGATGTCTTAAACACATGTCTGTCATCAGGGCCTCTATATTTGAGTGTTTTCCGCATATTTATTTCTTCGCCGCTTGTACGGAGAACCTTCCCATTTCTCATTAGTACACTATTTTTCAACATTCTTCTACAGCACCACATATTAAACACTTCAATTCTTTCCTTCTGTTTCCCCACACTCCATCGTTGATTTCCATACAACGCTGTGCTCCAGACGCAGCTGCCGAGGCATTTCTTTATCAGATCAAGGCCTTTGTTTGATACTTGTAGACTCCTTTTGCCCATGAACGCCCTCCTTGCCGCAGGTAGTACACTTTTAATGTCTCCCTTGGTTCTCCATTCTCCTTTATTTTGCTTCCAAGGCAGCAGAATTCCTTCACTTTGGGAACTTCGTGGTCCTCCGTTTTGATGTTAAGTTTATCATTAATCTCTGCACCGCTACTCCTCAATACATTCGTCTCTCTTTGACTTACGCTCGATTGATATTCTATGCTCAGTAGACTGCTCGTTCCTTTTAAGAGACCTTGTAATTCTTCTTCAATTTCACCAAGGGTACTGATGTTTAGTTATCACCTCGAACGCATCAAGCTCTCACTATGAAACTCGGTGACGATGTTAATCCGTCTCTGTATATTTACCCTTTAGCCTGAAACTTTTTTCCCAACTACGGATGACTTGGTTGTAGAAGTCTGCATTTTGGCTCTGCAGGAAACCTTCGACCTCGAATATAACTTCGCCGTCGTTATGGAAACGTCTACCACAAAATGGTTTGTGCATCCCAGGGAAGCGAGGAAGTCACTGATTGACACGGGGGGGGGGGGGGGGGGGGGTGAGGTCCGGTACAGAATAACCTGGGGCGTGAGTAGTATCGGCCTCCAGTTGACAGCTACCTTTCTTATCTTCAGAATGTCGTGCAAGGCGTTGGAAACTAATCCATAACTAATTACCAGCCTTGTAATCATCGCCTCCATTATAATATTCCGGCCTTCTAGCCCTAGGGCCTCCTCTTGCGATTTCCGGTTCACAGACTGATAGTCTTTCATCGTCATTTAGACCTGTATGAGTTGCCGCAAACGTCCGCTAACACGGCATGGATCGTTCTGGCACAGTTCGCCTTCGAATCTAGAAAACTAATTACTGTACGACATTCCACTCCGTGAATGGGTTACGTCATAGTGTTTGGGCTCCTCTAGTGCTACTTCGTCGCGGAAATTTCAGTGTGTATCAGCACTGCAGGGTGGGACAGGACACGTTACCACGTGTCTGCTGCGGTGTCCCGCCGACCACTGGCAACGTCGAGTTCCACAAGACTGAGGAAGCGCGCCAGTGTGCCGATACTTTCGACCTGGCGTTTACGCAGTTACGTGTATGATTGTTTAGTGGAAAAGAAGAAGCGACATATTGGTAAAAGTTTTCAACTGCTCCCTTTTAATAAAATGTTTGTTAATCTACGATATCCTCTGTAGTGCTTTATATATAAATTATTTCGAGACCATTTTCAAATCAGTTTGTACGTGTAGAGGGCACTTTAATACTACAGGATTTTTACACAATGGAATTTCTTTTAAAAGTTAATATAAAGCTATAGCATACCGTACAAGTTTTGCCATTAGCATACGGTAGTGAAACAATTTTTCATTAAGAACAGTTACTATGTAATCACGAAAACAGTATCATACAGAACATTTATATTAATATTACTGTATTTTATAGAGAAAACTTTTTCGGATCTGCAATATTGAAAACGCTGGATTAGGGACCAGTTGTCATTTATTTTCATATCTTTTAACATATTTCAAGGTGGGCGATACAATCCGATACCGATAAGTCCGAGGTAATAAAAATAGTGATCGTCACAAGAAAAATGAGTTTATTTTCTAGTTACGTAACTTTATTTCCTAGGAGTGACAATTAAAAGCTTTACAACAACCCTATGCAGCGTGCACTGGCAGTCTGAAGACTGACTGGATGCAGCACCATCGGTAGTCTATCTCGCAAAAGTCTCTCTGTATCCGTAACTAATGCATTCTACACCCATTTCGACCTGCTTAGTATGGAGAAGCCGGCCGTTGTGACCGATCGGGTCTAGGCGGTTCAGTCTGGAACCGCGTGACCGCTACGGTCGCAGGTTCGAATTCTGCCTCGGTCATGGATGTGTGTCATGTCCTTAGGTTAGTTAGGTTTAAGTAGTTCTAAGTTCTATGGGACTGATGACCTCAGATAAGTCCGATTGTGCTTAGAGCCATTTGAACCATTTGAAAGTACGGTGAAGCTGTGATATACCACTAAAACTGTCAAGCTCATACTTCCCTGCATTACCAAATAAATCATTACTTGATACCTTTGGATGTGCCACTTCTTTTAATCAGTCTTATATAGTAGAGTTCCGCTAATCCGAACTAATTGGGACCAGACCTTGTTCGGATTACCGATTTGTTCGGATAAGCCGGAATTACGGTGACTAGTTTCTAGAATGAAGTATACCACGCAGATAAGTAGGTACACCATGGTAACAAATAGGAACAAGTGTGGGAACAATGGGTCACTCTCACTCCCTGGCTTTGTTGTTGTGCATTGTTGAAACCTTTGCGGTGTCTGAGGTCAGTGCACTGCCAGTTGGCTCGCAAAGCGCTTGGTTGTGTTAGTTATCGACCGCTGGCACGCGTAGCAGTTGTATTGTATTCATTCAGGTGTAGTGGTGTACGTATTTTCGCCACGAGTAAACGGAAACACACAACGTTAACTCTCAAAGAAAAGCTGAATTCTTTGGAATGAATAGACAATGGTGAGAATATATCTAAACTGGCAGCGGAAATGGGTGTTGGTAAAGCAGCCATTTGTGATTGGAAGAAGAAGCGAGTGACGATTGACCAGTCCTGTGCAACGTCTTCAGGAAAAATACTAGATTTTCGGCAAACTTTGAAACAGTACCAGTACGTTAAAATGGATGAAGCTCTTTTCCTTTGGTTTATGCAGGAAAGAGAAAGGGGAACTCCTTTTCGTGGAGCACTGGTCCAGGAGAAAGCTGTTTACCAGAACAAGTTAATGAACGGTGATGTGTCTTTTAGTGCGAGTATGGGTTTGTTGGACAGATTCAGAAAACGTTATGGAATCCGTCAGCTGACAATTAATGGAGAGAAGCTTTCTTCCGATCTTCATGCAGCGAAGGAATACTTGCGTGAGTTTGAAAAAATGATAAAAATGGGAAAGTATTCTCCCCAACAAATTTATAATGTTGACGAGACTGGTCTTAATTTTAGGGCATTGACAACAAAAAGCCTGGCAGCAAAAGCTGCCTTTATTGCAGGTCGGCAAATATGCTAGGCCGAGAGCTTTTAAAAACTTCAACATGAAGTCTCTGCCCGTATATTATCGCAACCAGAAAAAACCATGGATGGATGGAAAGCTGTTCAAAGAATGTTTTCACAGCCAGTTTGTTACCTCTGTTCGACGGTTTTATAAGTAAAATATTTTGTCTCCCCGTGCAATCCTTTTGACATAACGCGCCATCTGACCCCAGTACACTGAGGAATTATGTGATGGAGAAATTGTGGCGAAGTTTTTGTCCCCGAATGTTACACCACTTCTACAGCCGATGGACCAGGCCCTACTGCAAACATTAAAACTGATTTACAGAAAAGAATGCTGATCGAAGATGATAGCATTCCTTTAGTGGACAAAATAAGAAAGACCAATGTGAAGGTTGTTTATTGGGCCGCTGAGGCATGGCAGAATATTTCAGAAAATACTCTGAGAAAATCGTGGAGAAAACTGTGGAGTTCGATTCCCGGCGGGGTCAGGGATTTTCTCTGCCTCGTGATGACTGGGTGTTGTGTGATGTCCTTAGGTTATTTAGGTTTAAGTAGTTCTAAGTTCTAGGGGACTGATGACAATAGATGTTAAGTCCCATAGTGCTCAGAGCCATTTGAAAACTGTGGACGTCTCTTGAATTTCAGGACAACCTAGTTGCAAATGAAGACGTAAATCTACTACAAATGATAAAGACAATGCCTGGATGTGAAGAAGTTAGTGAAGGAGACGTAGATGAGTGGATGTCAGCGGATGAGGCATGTGTGGAGAACCTTACTGACGCTGATTTAGCTGCTGCTGTGACTCAAGACCAGGAAGAAGTGGACTGCTGTGACGGAAGTGACAATGAGCCACAAAGCGACAAATGAGAGCTGGTGCCACACAGTGACGCAGCAGAAGCCATTGACCTCACGCTACGTTATTTGGAGTAATGGTTCACTGCTACACCTGCTGATTTGATGTGTACGAGACGAAAAACTATGCGTCATAGAACAGATGTCTTCATTACGTCAAAAACCAATGAATGAGTTTTTGTCATTTAAAAAGTAGGGATAAAATGTCCGCTGTATTTTAGTAAGTTTGACAGCTTTTCTTTCATTGTTATGCATTATTTAAACCTAATGTTTTCTTGCCAATTTTTCTAATATGTGTTTACTGTACTGTGTAGATTAAAATATTGTGTATGTACAGCAGTTTACCACAGAATTTTCTGTACTTAGACTAATATTTATCATGTTCGTATTAACCGAACGTTCGGATTACCAGGGTTCGGATTAGCGGGGCTCTGCTGTATATAATAAATGCAGAAGTTAGTGTGTGTGTGTGTGTGTGTGTGTGTGTGTGTGTGTGTGTGTGTGAGTGTGTGTGTGTGTGTGTGTACGAGTACATACAATGAACCGCCAAGAAAATCGGTATAGACGTACGTATTCAAATACAGAGAGATGTAAACAGGTAGGACACGGCGCTGCGGTCAGCAACGTCTAAGTAAGACAACGAGTTTCTGGAGCATTTGTTAGATCGGTTACTGCTACTACATCGGCAGGTTATCAAGATTTAAGTGAGTTTGAACGTGGTGTTACAGTCGGAACGCGAGCGATGGAACACAACATCTCCGAGGTAGCGATTAAGGGCAGATTGCCGGCCAGAGTGGCCGTGCGGTTCTAGGCGCTACAGTCTGGAACCACGAGACCGCTACGGTCGCAAGTTCGAATCCTGCCTCGAGCATGGATGTGTGTGATGTCCTTAGGTTAAAGGTTTAAGTAGTTCTGAGTTCTAGGGGACTGATGACCTCAGAAGTTTAGTCCCATAGTGCTCAGAGCCATTTAAACCAATTTTGAAGGGGAGATTATCCAGTACGACCATTTCGCGAGTGTGCCATGAATATCAGGAATCTGGTAAAACATCAAATCTCTGACATCGCTGCGGCTGGAAAAAGATCCTGCACGAACGGAACCAACGACGACTTAAGAGAATCGTTCAACGTGACAGGAGTGCAACCATTTGGCAAATTGCTACACAGAATCCAAAGAGATTCTAGTCGTATGTGAAGTATGTTTGCGGCAAAAAACAGTAAATGCCTTTTCTGCGCGATAGCAAAGAAGATACTATCGAAGACAATGCTGCGAAAGCACAGTTACTAAACACAGCCTTCCGAAATGCCTTCACAAAAGAAGACGAAGTAAATATTCCAGAATTCGAACTGAGAAAGTTGCCAACCTGAGTAACGTAGAAGAAAATATCTTAGGACTAGTGAAGCAACTTAAATCACTTAATAAAAGCAAGCCTTCTGTTCCAGGCTGTATACCAGTCAGGTTCCTTTAGGAGTATGCTGATGCATTAGCTCCATACTTAACAATCATATACAACCGTTCGCTCGACGAAAGACACGTAACCAAAGACTCGAAAGTTTCATAGGTCACATCAGTATTCAAGAAAGTTATTATGAGTAATCCACTAAATTACATGCTCATATCGTTGCAATTGCAAATAAAAGACGATAATGTGGAAGCCTCGGCCATTTCTAGTGCGTGTTCACCATATAATGGCAAAAAACACAGAGGTCGGGGTCGTTGTAGCACCCTACCACACAGTGGGCGTTGTGTCCCAGGAGCTATGTGAAAAAATTAGTCTTCGTTCGAGGGAAAACGAAATAGCCCGGAGAGAGAAGTTGACCGACAAAGCATCTGCAGCAGATGGGGTAAGGAAAGCCGTTGTCTGCGAATCCAGTGCCAGTTTTCCAGTCCACAAGACATAATCCAGTGTACTATTGTATCAGTTTGGAGACACGTGTCACAAATACTACTCGGACCAAGACCAATGCGATGGAGGCGTTCCTTGGTAGGGCGCAGATTCTGAATGACCTCATACCACGATCAAGGGACTTCCATCTGGAGGATAGGAAGACTAACGGGAAACGACGTGGTTTCCAGCGCATCAATGGCCCGGCCATTTCAGCAGGGAAGCAGTTAATTCCATAAATTATCTGGGAGTAGGCATTAGGATTTATTTAAAATGGAATGACCGAATAAAATTATCGTCGGTACAGCAGATGCGCCGCACGGTGTGGCCAAGCGGTTAAAGGCGCTTCAGTCTGGAACTGCGCGACCGCTACGGTCGCAGGTTCGAAACCTGCCTCGAGCATGGATGTGTGTGATGTCGTTAGGTTAGTTAGATTTAAGTAGCTCTAAGTTATAGGGGACCGATGACCTCAGATGTTAAGTCCCATAGTGTTCAGAGCCATTTGAACCACTTTTTAAAGCAGATGCCAGACTGAGATTCATTGGAAGAATCCTAACGAAATGCAGTCCGAAAACAGAGGAAGTAGGTTACAGTACACTTGTTCGTCCACTGCTTGATTACTGCTCACTGGTCTGGGATCGTACCAGATAGTGTTCATAGAAGAGAGAGAGAAGATCTAACGGAGAACAGCGCGCCTCGTTACAGGATCTCCGTAACGCGAAAGCTTTACGGAGATGATAGATAAACTCCCGTGGAAGGCTCTGCAAGAGAGGCGTTCAGTAGCTCGGTACGGGGTTTTGTTGAAGTTTCGAGAACATACCTTCACCGAGGAGTCAAGCAGTATATTGCTCCCTCCTATGTATATCTCGCGAAGAGACCACGAGGATAAAATCAGAGAGATTAAAGCCCACGCAGAGGCATACCGACAATCTTTCTTTCGACGGACAATACGAGACTGGAATAAAAGGGAGAACCGATAGAGGTACTCAAGGTACCCTCCGCCACACACCGTCAGGTGGCTTGCGGAGTATGGATGTAGATGTAGATGTATTCCCCACCGAGAAACCGAAGATCTGGTGGTAAGAAGCGCCAGTGAAAAAATTTCGGCTCTTTGAAAACTTATTAAAGTATTAAATTCACATAACCTTATACACAATATTAAAGCCTTTACTTTGATATTGGGAACTCAAAGCCCTCTAAAGGGACAGTGCCGCGGTACTAGCTCATACCGCAGTCGTATAATATGACTTTTCCACAGGAAACGACCGGATAATTGCTTCAATTTGCATGCCATCATCGAAGGGAGCGGGAATATCTGTGAAACATAATACACTTTATTGAAAATGTAGGAATCTACTATTCGTATTTGCAAAGAAGGGTAAGGGAACGGCCTTAGTGTTCAGGAATCGGCCCTTGAATTTCTAGCGTCGAAAGTTGTTCCAAGCGAACGTTTGTTTTACGATAGATTGCTGCATGTAACTTCCGTGGCTGACATCTAGCGGCCTAACCGAGAGACACATGAGCATCTGTCACTGCCTGCCATGGGAAAGCTATTAAAGATCTCTTACTGTACATGTACATTCACCACCTATAAGAACCTAAATAAACGATATTAAATATTATTCAATCATTTTCAAAATCGGTACACTACTTTTGTTATTTAGGAGAAGATTGTATAAAAACCTCAACATTTTAACTTTCATTTGGAGATAAAAAATTACTAAAAGTGAAAAAAAACCGACACTTCGAGAACTAAATTGACTTAGGAAAAATGATAGTTTATCTTTTGGTATAATTGGAAAACATAAACAGAACTCTCACTGTGCAGAAATAATTAATTGAGATTTTCATATTAAAACTTTAATTATTTTTCGTTTTCGTAATATAAAAATCAGGCATACATATTATTTGTGTCTAATCTGGTTGTGGGAGTAAATGTGAGTAAATGAAAATGTGTATATTGGACATTCTTGTATCTTCAATGTTGTATTATATACAGTCTTAAGTAACCTGCAAGAGTTACACAAGCCTGTCGTGGCAAAATGATCCTAGGGTATTTACTCACTTTGCGGATGCCTAATGTCTAGGTGTGTTTGCTATTGTAATAGAGCAGCTAGAAAGTCAGGTGGAGTAAAATCTGTATCTAAAGAATGTTTCCAAAATTATTGTTTTTTCGTTATCGTTTATTAAACATTACTTTAATATTTGTATGTCAGATTGACGCAAATCCACCTGTGTATAAGGATTCGTGTACGCCAGTTTTGGCGCGAGTATGATCTAGAGCGAGCATTCTGACTGGCAGTCAGTATAGTCAGGAAATTAGAACTGAGACGGTTCCCGCTCGTTAACTGATACTTATGTGGGAGTGAGGCTGCAAGAAGAGGAGTCGCTCGCTAGCTTTCAACGCGGACGGTCATGTTACTACTGCGAGTCGAAAGAATGTGTAAAATGAAGAAATATTTGGCTCCTTGCGTCTTGATTGTGTGGCCACACAATGGTAGTTGCATTTACGGACAGTTTTGTGAAGTTTGGAAGCTTTGGAATTATTTTGTTGGAAAGATATTCTTGTGTAAAAATTTGCCTTCATAGTATCCGTGTGGCATGTTTCAGTATTCAGACACTGAGCATTTTTGGCGAGCAATTTCTTTTTTAGAATTCCACAAGAAGGACCGAATGTAATAACTCAAATTAATGGTGAAATTAATGATTGTGAAAACGTTCTTTATCTCGGGTTGGATCTGGACAGATTTCTGGTTGCTGTGCGTACGAAATGTGTGTATGAATTGTGAACTGGAAGAAAATAGCCAATAGTTTAAATATGGAATGAATAGTACCGTTTCTTTGGCTATAAGGACAAAATAAACATTTTTGAGTGGAAATTTCGGACATTATTTTCCAGATGCTAATCCATTTACTTACTGCCCAATTAAACTGAATGACAGTTTTCCTACTGAGTTGCGCGGCCTCAGTAATTATAGATGGTATTTTTTATCAACGCTGCTTTTTTCATCATCTTGTAAGTATCTATGTTGCCGAGTGAAGGGACATCGAGCAGACTCCGTTCTGAGGTAGATGAATTTTAATCTGCAGCCTACTCAGAGAACAAATCTCCTCCCCGCCGCAAATTCTATCCGTCACTTCTCGCCAACTGTGTCCAGCTTTTTTCATGGCACTGCGATCCATGGTAACCCCGAACGATTTGTGGCTAGCATTCCTATGAAATGACAGACTGATGAAAATTACACAATGGTAACAAGATGCACTTCTGTTCCTAATGCGGGCATCAGAGAGAGAACCAAAGGAATCCAGCATGTCCTTGAGCATGTCATCGATATGACGTAGCAAACCGTAGCATGATCTGGATACGCCCGCACCGAGAAGGTATTTCCCGGTATCTTCCAGCCGCGTTACTGATAAGCAATACGGCGAAGCAGAGGTTGTAGGGAAAAGACAAAAAGCGACATGGAGAGGGGGCCTCCCTGTGGCAAACCCCGCAAGATTGTGAACTGGAGAGCAAGTTGTTCATTTACCACGACAGACGCTTGAATATCAGTAAAAAGATTGGATAATACCTAGCACGCAGCATGATTGAGTCAGGTCGCCTCGAGTACCTGCATGAAGAAACTGTGACTGGTCCGGTTAAATTCGTTATTAAAATCAATGAAAAGGAAGGCTTCAGAAACAGCCGACGTCCCCGCATGCAGAAGTCAGGATCGTGCGCCCAGGTACACAGCTTTGGTGAACAGCCAGAATTTTTTATAGCAGTATCGACAAACGGCTGTCAACCGCCAGGGCGAAATTAAGGATTGTGATCGGGCGGAATTTATCAATGTATGGACGTCCAGTTGTCTTCAGAATTAGAACGATTTTACCACCCTTGAAAGGGTCAGGAATCAAACCCTCCTATCAACTCATTTACCAGTGACGTACCACCTATAAGAGACCAAAAATCTGCATAAAATTCATTAGGAATACCGTCGAAACCCGGCGGTTTTTGCGATGGTAAAGCAGAAATAAGGAGATATATATCACCTCGAGTAAAGACACATAGGAACTCATCATTCAATGCACGAGTAACCACGCAATCCGGGAGAAGAGTAAATGCATCAGGGCAATCGTATCAGTAGCAGGTCGAAAAAGTAGTTGTAGATCGCTCTGGAAATGTCACAAAGGGACATCAGTATGTGACCATCGATATGATTGGGGGACGCGATACATCCTCTTTTCTGACGCACCCGCAGCCGAATAATATGTATAACGAGGTCAATTAACCCTGCAGGAATGAACGGGGTTTTGATCGCATCCTGAGTCCTTCCGTTTTATGTCTCTTTAACGGAAAAAGTTTCGCCTTACCATGCCGGACATCCGTAATCCGTAAGGGAGCTTGTCTGGCAACATAAAGCTGTTGTAAGACTGAATAACAAAATTCCGACGGACGGAGTGGCCGAGCAGTTCTAGACGCTTCAGTCTGGAACAGCGCGACCGCTACGGTCGCAGGTTCGAATCCCGCCTCGGACATTGATGTGTGTGATGTCCTTAGGTTAGTTAGGTTTAATTAGTTCTAAGTTCTAAGGGACTGATGACCTCAGATGTTAAGTCCCATAGTGCTCAGAGCCCTTTGAATCATTTTTTTGGACAAAATTCCTGGGTCTTGCCTTAGATGGCTCACCCTCTGAGCACCGTAACGCGTTAATGCCTTCTGGAGCAACGGTTTTGCCTGCCTTGACCACGGTTCCATAAGAGAAAGATAACGGTCCAGGGAAAGCACACTGCGGGTCCAAACCTCTCGAACGATAATCTCGATGGAAGGGTCCTTTAAGAGAGCTGTGTTCAACTTCCAGGGGAGGCAGTATAGCTTAAGTGGCTGTAGGTTATGATTTAAGGTTCCAGCTACAGCACAGTTATCAGTGAAACAAGTGGGTATCACATCAATAAGTAACAGTTGTCCACATAAAGAATCAGAAAGATAAAAACAACCGAGACTGCTGCTGGAAGTAACCGTAAAATGAGTGTACTCTAGGAGAGTGTCACTGCATTGCGTATTTGCAAAGAGCGCGTCGTATCATCTAGTTCCTTAATTTAAAACTGGAGGTGTAATCCACAGAACGCAAAATTCTGCACAACAGAATTTTGTGCCAAGTTTTACGAAATAAATAAACTGTATCCTCCTTATAAAATCGCGCGCGATCTGTGGAACGGCCAGATCATGATGGGGTATGAAGAAGAGTGAAAGTAAAGGCACAAAAAGTGTAGCCTGTCCTACTGCCATTATCAAGAACTTCGAAATCAGGCAGTGGTATTCCTTTTCTGTAAGATAACGCATTATCAGCATTAGTGAGGGAGCCACATTGAAGAAAATAAAAAAGCCGGGACGAGAAAAATGATCAAATAACACTTCTTGCAAAAATATCAAGTCTGCACTTGAATCGTAAATAAACTGCCGCAGAGCCACAAGTCTAAATTCGAAACAATCCTGTGCACATTGAAGGTAAGAAAGGTACAGGCCTGCATCCAGTTATTTCCAAAATAATTCCGATGAAAACTTGCAAGAGATTATTAAGCTCGTGTACTTACAGTCCATGGCAGAGTCAACGGACGTATCTGAATGTAAAATGCTGGATCCTCCTCTTCCACTCTCCTTATGGTTTTTTTTTTTTTTTCCCACGACCCGAGGACCTCAAGGTGGTGTTGCGGCTTTGTGCAAAGGTGAGTGCCGCATAGGGCAACGTGGGGGGGGGGGGGGGGGGGGGGGGGGGAAGGGGTGTTGGAACACTTGCACGGAGTGACATTTACACGGAGTAACACTTGCACAGAGCCTCGGGCTGTTGCCGGGCTAAGCGCCTTTTAACAGGTACACGCACACAGGAGTCTAGCAGTTCAGCACAGCTGCTCGTGCGAGCCGGCCGGAGCTCACACTGCAGCAGTGAGCAGCCACGTATCGCTTCAGGCTGGCTCACTAACGCGTTTCGTGGAATTCTTATTTTTAAGACTTTTGTATTAATGAAAACTGATAATGAAATTCAACATAATAAGAACTGACAGTGGAATTAAGCGAATCTTTTAATATTTTGATGAACAAAGAAGGGGAACCAGCTAGGTAAGAAACAAGGTATATCTTACGACTGTTGCAGCCTGATGATGACTGCCGTATTAGGATGAAATTTGAATTGACAAATTTATGTTTCTTTACCATTTTATTCAAACAGAAAACATAAAATCACATATTGCTTTCCACTAAAGGATCAACGTCTAGTGTTACTTTTCGAGTATTGATAATTCTAAGAAATGCTCTTCATGTTCATCAATAGCACAGAAATTTTCTGTTGTTGATCCATACTTTTACATCCACAGATATTGAAACGAGTACGCAAAATTGAACGTATTTCCACAAAAATTGATTAAAATGATAATTGTAACCATTAATCTCTGTTCCAGGAAATAAACTGTAAGCTGTTTGATTGATGGCCATTTCGAAGTACAACATCAGAAATACGAAGTTCCATGCACTCACGTTAGTTTTAATAGCTTTAAAAAAAGGTTCATATGTTTCTCACTTTTTATTTGGCAGCAAAGCTTAAATGACTAGAATGGTGTTTGTTCCCTCCCAAGAAGTATTGAGGCCTGCGTGGAGCACAAACAACTGTCCAAACTACTTGCTCCAACTGTGGAACGTTCCATCCACAAAGAATGATTTGCAGTCTGATAAACATGCTCCTCTCTTGTCTCTGCAAACACATGCAGTCTGTCATGCGGTCCCCTGTAATCTTCTGCAAGTAAAAAGTTGCTACCATCGTTCATCAGTAAATTATTTTCTTGGAAGAATATTTCTGCAGAACCCCTGGGACCTTGTGTAGTTTCCATACATTTTCACCTATTACGATGTAAAGTTTGTTTCTCACTTCTGTGCGATAGTAACGATGTTACTAAGAGTAAGTCGTAGTCTCTACTGAAGAGATGCCCTACTTCTTCAACGTAATCTGATGTCACTGTAGAGTCTGTTTCTTTGGTCCGCTTCTTTGCATTGACAAAATGTTTTCGCTTTTCACTTGCTGCTTCATCTAGAGTACAAACGTGGCTACCTTCCGCTAAAACTGTGCTATTTCTTACGGATTGCCTTACTTTGCACTTATTCTTTTTAATGTTTACACAACGCCGGTAAGTCACTTTTTGTTTGTCTTTATAGTCCACTATATTCCGATCCTCGTAATTCAATAAAGGCTTCCCTTTGGTGATCTCGGTGAATTCCACTATCTCAGCGCTAAAACACGGAACACAACTTACGAACCAGATGTCAACTGCAGTACTGAACTCTGGGGGAAAGGCACTCACACTACGAACTGGTGCAGGGACAGAGAACTTTGTGCAGAAATGGGCTCTTACGTTCCCCAGAACATGTCGCAGATGGCGGCGGACAGGCCGGTGTATCCTACTTTTGAAACACCCTCTCGGCTACCTACAGTGTCCTTGGCTCCGTGCCGGCCACAGTTGCCGAGCGGTTCTAGACGCTTCAGTCCAGAACCGCGCTGCTGCTACTGTCACAGGTTCGAATCCTGCCTCGGGCATGGATGTGTGTGATGTCCTTAGGTTAGTTAGATTTAAGTAGTTCTAAGTCTATTGGTCTGATGACCTTAGATGTTAAGTCCCATAGCGCTTAGAGCGTTTTGAACCATTTTCTTTGGCTCCGAGCAAATGTCAACACATTCCATCTAAATACAAGTGTCACTCCGAGCAAGTGTCACAAACTCGAGATTGGTGGTGTCCCCCAGAAACTCGGGACCTTGGGGGCCGGGAGGGGGGGGGCAGGAGGGGGAGGGGCTCCTGAGAATCAAAAGAAACAAAAACCGGCGATATGTATTTTACCGTCACCAGGTGTTCCACTGGCACACTTGTGCCGGTCTGATCAGCAGCGGCCAGTGGCAATCTTTCCCCATTGGGGTCGCAGAAGAAGGGTGGGAAAACGTTAGAGTCAGGAATGCCTGGCAACTCAGATGATACAGTGTGGAGCTCCAGAATAGTCTATCCTCATGCGATCCCGAAAGGTGGTCTCGGTTTCTGGAGACATCAGAGTGGGTGCTGGACGCTTTCGAATATTGAACAGCACCTGACACGTTATTATCCAGTCAGAACTCTGAGGGGAAAGGCCTGCTCCAATGTAATCTTTGCAGTAAGGCGGAGAAGAGAAGAGGAACATTCTGACTCCTCACCATCTTGCGTCTGACTACTCTTGTTTTGAAATGGAGGTGGCTGCATCGTGGAAGCTACAGCGCCGAAATTATTATGCGTGGGTAACGGCGGAAATTCACTAGGTCCATCAACCAATGGCTCGCGTTGCCACTCAGGAAGTTGACCAGTACAAATGCTCTCACGTGAGGAACGAACGCCGGTAAAGTTAGCCTTTTACGATGTTCATGAGTGGGTTTTAGGATTGTGACACGTCGAGGGCAATTTGTGCGGAGGTGTTACATATAAAACATGTCCCTACTTGTCCTTTGTAAATTATATGTACCCGATATCAACACACCTGCAAATGAGAGGGGATTTCCATTTTACCACCATGTCCACGGATCGAATCCCACTAAAAATTTGTAAACGGTGCTGAGTGGATCAGCGCTCCGGCCGTTTATTCAAATGGTCCAAATGCCTCTGAGCACCCTGCGACTTAACTTCTGAGGTCATCAGTCGCCTAGAACTTAAAACTAATTAAACCTAACTAACCTAAGGACATCACGCACATCCATGCCCGAGGCAGGATTCGAACTTGCGACCGCAGTGGTCGCTCGGTTCCAGACTGTAGCGCCTAGACCCGCACGGCCACTCCAGACGGCAGCCGTATATTCTGCACGTCTGTAAAAGGAAGCAGGTTGGTGTTGAGGAAAATGTTTCACGCAGAGGTTAAACACCTTGACATTCTTATATTCCAACTGCGTGTTCGCCAGAATAACCGTACAATTAGAACCATCGTGATGACTGAAAGAGATTTGTCCGTGCCGCGAAAGGAGCCTGTCAACCTGACGCGGTCTTTGAAACTTGACATAAAACACATACGATTCAGAATCGGCGTAAGCCGTCTGAACCTGTTCTGAACTCACTCTGATAGTCCCTACAAGTCAGTCGGGATTAATAACGAACCAGGCTGCACATGCCGTGTAGTCTTCTTAAAAGCAAAACTGGCGGTACCTGCACGATGAATGTTCTCGGAAACCATGGACGACATAAAGGCGCAAGACAAAGCGGCGTCAAAATTGACTCACAAACACGAGACGCATAGAGGCGAACAATGATGCGACGGACAGAGGTACTCACACAACGCTACAGAAAAACAAAGAGGTTCTCGGAGCACTATGTCCTAGGCGGGAACTGGCGGGAACTACTCACCCGACATGCGAAGCGGGAGTACCAACTGAGCTACCCAAGCACGACTCACGATCTGCACTCATAGCCTTACATCCTCCAGCACCTTGTCTCCTACACTCCAAACTTCGCAGAAGTCTTGCTGAGAAACTTGTGGGACCAGTACCCCTGAAAGAAAGGACATTGTGGAAAGTAGGAGACGGGGTATGAGTTAATGGAAAGACGATGAACCTGAAGAAGCGTCATGAGACGTCCGCCCCGAACAAATAGAACAAACAATCAAGAACAATTTAAAAAAAAAGGAAGTTGGTAGAACAATTGCCTGCAAAAGACAAAAGTCCTCAGTTGCAGTTTCGGTCCAGCATATAATTTCTTTACTTCCAAGTAACCAAGAAGGTGGAACATTTATTTATTTTTTCTTCATTTATTCTTTACAGTGGCAGCCTCTTATCTAACAAGGGAAACTCCCCACCGCACTCCCATCAGATTTAGTGGTAAGTTGGCTCACTGAACAGCCCGTCAAAAACTGAACACAGATGACGAATGAAAACAGGAAGAAGGTATATGAACTGTGAAAAAAGAAACAAAATAGAAACAGCGAACGGTCCCAACTTAGTACCTGCAATATCGAACGACGTAAACGACGGTCGTGTCGTGGTTGTTTGGTCCCGGTGTTATGCTGCCAAGGGGGAAGATCTGGATTGAAATCTCCATCGCACACATTTTTTTTCACAAAATTACGAACCGTTTGTCCGGTTATTGACGTATCTGTTCGCTGTATTTAGGTTTGTGTGTGTGTGTCGTGGCATCATGTCCGTCTGCAACAGCGACGTTAAACAGGCGTGCGTACCTCGTATTTCTTCTACCCACTTGGCAACATGTTGTAAGTAGGCTGTTTAGGTTTTCTTATTGGTAACGCCACATAGCGCTCGGTAAGAAAAAATCACTAGCTGTGCCGTGTGCAGTCTGTGTTTAGTCTGCATTGTTGTCTGCCATTGTAGTGTTGGGCAGCGGCAGCTGGATGCTAACAGCGCGTAGCGTTGCGCAGTTGGAGGTGAGCCGCCAGCAGTGGTGGACGTGGGGAGAGAGATGGCGGAGTTTTGAAATTTGTAAGAATTGGTGTCATGAACTGCTATATATATTATGACTAGTGAGGTAAATACATTGTTTGTTCTCTATTAAAATCTTTCATTTGCTGTCTATGCCTATCAGTAGTTAGTGCCTTCAGTAGTTTGAATCTTTTATTTAGCTGGCAGTAGTGGCGCTCGCTGTATTGCAGTAGCTTGAGTAACGAAGATTTTTGTGAGGTAAGTGATTTGTGAAACGTATAGCTTAATGCTAGTCAGGGCCATTCTTTCGTAGGGACTTTTGGAAGTCAGATTGCGTTGCGCTAAAAACTATTGTGTGTCAGTTTAAGCACAGTCGTGTATAAATTTTTCTAAGGGGTCGTTTCATATGTCGACCCTTAGCCAAGGATACCTCAATGGAATCTTCTGATTTTTTCTTGTAGTTTGTGTAGTTAGTGTAGCCTTTGTTTATTGCTAGCGCCTTATCATAGAGAGAATTTCCTTTGTAGTTGCAGTCTTTCATTGTTGTACAGTAAAACAGTTGTGGCATGCATGTAGAGTTGCACCAAGTATTTCGCAGCTGCGCTTGCAATTAACTAGATATTATTTCCTATGTTAATGTATTCTCTTATTTTTGCTCTTCAAATTGTGTTTTTTTCTGTGTTGTCGTGTGAAATATTGTGACAATAATGGCGTGTGAAAAACGTAATACTAGGCTCCAAAGTAAACTGAGAAATGACAGTGAAGACGAAAGCAGTGTGTTAGCGCCACCATGTAATGAATTAACTAATGTTCAAAGTAGTAATTTGGTAATTGTGCATAGGGAAATGGAGCGGGTTGCAAATAATGGTGTAGGCAGTGAAACAATTAGTGAACAGGGAAGCATTATCGATCGATCGGTTGGCAACAGCTCGCCTCAGGATTCCGAAATGACAGGACACAATATTGCAAATACTGTAGATTCAGGTTTTGCGTCCTCACCGTTTTCTCAAATAAGTCAAGACAAATTTTCTGTTTTTCAAACTGCGAATATTGCCGGTGCAAATGCATTGCCGAATAGGACTAAGGAACATGTTTCAGACACCAGTGCATTGTTATTACAATTAATGCAACAAATGGGACAAAAGCTTCAAAAGTTAGACACAATGGAACAAAATCTTCAAAAGTTAGACACAATGGAACAAAATCTTCAAAAGTTAGACACAACGCTTGAACAAAATCAGAAACAAATAGGACAGAATCTTCAAAAGTTAGACACAATGGAACAAAATCTTCGGAAGTTAGACACCACACTTGAACAAACACGTAAAGATTTAACTACTGAGTTACATAACATTGAATTGAAATGTCAAAAAATCTGTAATGACGTAAAAACACAAATTTGTGAGCATTTCCAACCCATTTTTTCGCGGCATGAAAATGCATTACAGAAGCACGAAGCAGCCATAAAAGAATTGCAAACTATTGTTCGTGAAAATCACGACACCTTGCAAGCTAAAATGGACTCAGTTGCATCCACCGATTCGGTTACGCAACTTGCAAGAACTCAGGAAAACTTAAAGGACACAGTAGATTCGATTTCAACACAAAAGGACACTCTGAAACTTGGTTCAGAAAAACACACTGAGGAAATGTGTTCACTATCGGAGAAAGTAGCCGAACTTTCGGATCAGTTCACTAATTTAACTACGAAGGTAGATGATAATCTGAATGACACAAAACCGGTAGTCTTTAATGACACAGAAGAGTACGAACAAATTAGGAAATTCAAACAAAGTCTGAATCAAATTAGTACGCAACACCAAAGAGAAATCCGGGAAGTACAAGATCAGCTGTCACATGTAATACAACAATTACGTATTTCAGAGGACACTCGCGCTCCAATACGGGAAGAGGGACATAGAAATACGGAAGAGCCACAAGATAATAACACAGGGCACTTCGAAAATTATGAAAGAAATTGGCAAGGTGCACCGAATTTTGAGATGGAACTGCCGACACGACGTAACAATGAACGATATGCTACCCGCCGACACGATGATTTTGACTATAAGCTGTTCATTACTACACGTAAATTCAAAACATTTAAGAATTCTGGCAACGACATTCATCCACAAGCGTGGCTCCATCAATTCTCTCATTGTTTTCCTCCCAACTGGTCACTGGAGCACAGATTAGAATTTATGTGTGGCTACTTAGAGAATGAACCAGCTGTAAGAATGCGATCGGTCATTCACGATTGTCACAGTGAATGAGAATTTCACCATGCCTTCCTCTCAGGATATTGGTCCCAAGCCACACAAGACCGAGATAAAACATGGCATCATGATGATGAAACATTTCGAACAATCTGAATTTTCCAGTCTTGTCAAATATTTTGAAGACATGTTACATAAGAATCAGTATCTTTCAAACCCATACAGCCCCTCAGAACTCATCCGCATTTGCTTAATCAAATTACCTGAACATTTACGACAGATTATTTTAGCAGGACGATGCAAAGACGACATTGAAGCTTTTCAGGGACTGTTACAAGAACTGGAAATTGACACTGACAATCGCGGAACGCGAAAACAGGAGCACAACAATTATAGGTCACACCTGTCACAATTCCGCGATGACAGAAATAATACACGACAAGGCTATTCGTACAACATAAATCGTGACAAAAACAGACACCACCCGTATGACAACCGTTGGGAGAGTAGTAATTATTGCAGGGAAAGATCACCTCTCCGCGGTAATGACTATCACAGAGACAATCAGAGAAACAGACAATATGGAAACCAAAATAATTATTATAAGGGAGACGGAATAACTTAAGACGCAACGGCCCAGCGCGCAGTTACGATTCAGGGAGAAATTCTCCACCACGTGACCGACAAGAAAGAAACTATGGAATCTACCGACATGACGACACACGATATGATCGTAACGACAGACCTGAATTGCAGCAGAACTGGCGGGATTCAAACAGAGCAGGGCCCTCTCGACAAGGTGAATTTGTAGAAGTTAGGTCTCCAAATCCCATTAACGACTCGCGCCAACAAAGACACAATAGGCAATGACTCACACCGCTGGCAGCCACAAAACGTACGCATGAAACTGACGACGCAGCTGCCGTAGCTAGTAATTACGTAAAAATGGAAGACATTGGGACATCTTACTCCAGGAACAGGACGTAAAACATAACAACATTGCATATCCTGTGATTCACATTACTGTAAATGACGTAAAATTTACGGCAGTACTTGACTCAGGCAGTCCCATTTCAGTAATTAGTGAAACAGCTTTTAGTAAATGCAGCAAATCGAAAGATTGTCCCACACTTTCGTTACGCAATATTATATTACAAGGTGCGGTCATTGGAAAAAGTGTAGATGTACGCCAACAAACCAACTTAGAATTCTTTTGTCAAAGCCACAGCTTCTCTATGAATTTTCTTATTGTTCCATTATTGTCGACGGAAATTATACTGGGAGTAGACTTTTTGAATGAATACAAAGCAATCTTAAACTTTCACGATGCTGAAATAAGTTTAGAGAAAGAAGGTAAGTCAATAGCTTTGAAATTTGAAGATTGGCTCTCAAACCATGACGAGGAAATTAATCGGCTTTACCTTCTGTTAGACAACAGTTCGGAATTTTCTACGGAACTAGGCACTAACAATCACTCTGCAAGTACTGACAGGGATGATATCGACGGCATATTTGAAACTAATGAGTTAATTCAGAATAAAATTCAAAAAATTGAGAATTGTAATGACACTGATAGGCAGGACCTTTTTGAGATTTTACAAACACATTCCACAGTTTTTACTCACAAAAAAGGAACAATCAAGGGATTTCAATACCAATTTCGTGTTCGTGAGCATACTAAATTTTGTGTTAGACCATACATAATTCCAGCACATTATTGGGACCGTGTTAGAACAGAAATACAATCCATGCTTGACGACGGCATTATTGAGCCTGCAGTAAGCTCATACAACAATCCATTACATGTTGTTGAGAAGAAAAGTGGATCGATCAGGCTTGTCTTAGATTCGAGACAAATCAATACTATCATTATTCCTGAAACAGACAGGCCGCAAACGTTGGAAGAACTTCTTCAAAATTTTAATGGTGTAAAAGTGTTGTCTTCCATTGATCTCAGATCCAGCTTTTATCAGATCGAACTTCATCCAGAATGTAGAAAATACACAGCTTTCCTTTTTTTCGGCGTTTGTTATTAGTTTCGGAAACTTCCTTTTGGCTTGAACATTTCTTCAGCGGCATTCATTCGCGGGCTAAATTCCATATTACCTGAGTTCTTAAAACGTCACATCACCTTATATGTGGACGATATTCTGACAGCAGAAGCCTTATGGGAACAACATAATCGCATCCTCAACAGCGTGTTACGTATTTTTGCAGAATCTGGAATTACAGTTAACTTGGAAAAGTCTGAATTCGGTAGGACAAAGGTGAAGTTTTTGGGACATATTATTTCTTCTGAAGGCATTCAGCCGGATCCTGAAAAGTTAGAAGCAATCAGAGCCATTCCAGTTCCATCCACAAAAACAACAAGTCCGCAGTTTTCTAGGTCTCGTAAATTTTTACCGTCGTTTTCTGAATATGCAAATTCTAGTTACACCAAAACTTTGTTCTCTCACTGGAAAAAATACTATTTGGAACTGGGGCGAACAAGCACAGTTGGAATTCAATTCTTTGAAAGAATCGTTACTTAACGCGCCAATACTAGCTCATCCAGATCTCTCACAAGATTTTTGCCTTAGCACAGATTCTTCTAAAGTCGGTCTTGGTGCCCATTTATTTCAAGAAGCCACTGAAAATGACATTACTGTTCAGAAAACCATTGCTTTTGCTAGTCGAGTGCTAACAAAATCTGAAAAAAATTATTCCGTTACTGAATTAGAAGCTTTAGTTATCGTTTGGGCATTTAACAAATTCCGTTTCTTTCTTTATGCTAAGCACGTAAAAGTATACAGTGACCATCGTGCATTACAATTTCTTATGTCTTCAAAATTAAATCATGACAGGTTAAAACGTTGGGCATTGTTTCTGCAAGAATTCCACTTCACAATAGGCTACATTCCCGACAAGGAGAACATTGTTGCGGACGCACTGTCACGCGCACCGGCTGGGCTTGAGAAAAGTAACACAGAAAGCAACCTCGAGAGAAATTTCAGTATTCTTTACATCCAGAAAGTCGCCTTTGAAAACTTCATCACCACATCTTTAAAGGACATTGCTCATGAACAAGATAAAGATCCGATTTGGAAAGACATCAAAAGTAAATGGCATGAAAAGACACACACACAGATTCGGCATTATTATCTGGTTAGAAACAACATACTGTTCAAACGATGCACTGTTGATGACAAGCTATGGGTACTTTGCATTCCAGACGATTTTGTTAATAAGCTCATTTGGTACATTCATTTCTGCTATGCACATTTTGGTCCACGAAAATGTTATCATATTCTTCGAACGACTTGTTATTTTAACAATATGGAAAAGAGAATTCGAAGAGTCTTGTCTATTTGTAAACTTTGTCAAAAGGTGAAACCATCTACTGTCTCTCATCGTGCTCCATTGTTTCCTATCATTCCTTCTAAATTAAAAGAATTTGCTGCTGTTGATCTCTTGGGACCGCTTGTCAGAACATCTAATGGATTTTCGTACGTTCTAGTCGCTGTTGAACTTACTTCAAAATTTGTTTCTTTCACTGCGTTACGTAAAGCCACTGGACGGTCTGTATCCAACGCCTTTGTTAGAAATTTCTTACGTGAAGTTGGACACATTAGTAAAGTAATTTCAGATAACGGACCGCAATTCAGATCTGCTGTTTGGTCACGCATGCTTCGTAACCATAAAATCAAATCTGTTTTTATTTCATTGTACTCACCACATTGTAACCCGTCTGAACGGATTATGAAAGAAATCAATAAGCTTTGCAGACTTTATTGTCACAGAAAACATCAGCATTGGGACAGATATTTACACTTATTTCAAAACGTGCTGAATGAAATGCCTCATGACTCCACTGCTTTACCACCTGTTCTTGTACTGAAGAATAAAGAACCACCAAACAGAATCAGAGAGCTTGTACCTTTTCCGAATACACGTAAACTTCGACACAAAGACATAATTGAATTGGCTATTAAAAATATAAATCCTGCTGCAGACAAAAGAAAAAAATTACACGGTAAAGCAAATGCAAAGAAATTATATATTGGTCAGAAAGTTCTCATTAAAGCTCATCCCTTGTCACATAAGAAGAAACACTTGAGTCACAAATTCTTTCTAGTTTACAATGGACCTTACAGAATCCGACGTATACCACATGATAATTGCGGTGAAGTTGAAACTCTGCGTACTAGGAAGAGTAAAGGTTTACACCACATTTCACATGTAAAACCGTTTATTGAAAGATAATCTGCTTTTTAACTTGGTATTTGCCATATAACTTTTCACTTCACATTACTAGTATGCTTTGTCAGACTTATAATCTCTTAACATGCAGCAATATTTAAGTTAAATATCCAATCAAGAACCAAGAGAACTTATCTAAACAGAAATTACGAATGCAATGTTACAGTGAACAGATGACACAGTGTCATTGTGTGTGTGTACATTCTTGCTTGTTAGTGGCACGATTATGTAACGACCATAAGGCTGACATACTTAGAACATTTACCAGTACTAATAATGAGATTTTAATGCAACATTTTGGTTTACTTGCAAATACATTCTGGATTTAAAGTACTTTCTGTGAGATACCAGATGACACAGTGGTTAGTATATGTGACAGCTATATCACGACGCTACTAATGAGTGACAATTTACAATGTTGCTTTTGCGGTGTATCTGTTTTATATCTGCAGTTTTTCTGAATAATTCTGGAAAGTAAAACATGTTTTACTAGTAACTTTTGTGGTATAGCTACAATGAGACAGCCTTTTCTGTAGCACAACAATACGTTACAGTACAGGACTTACTTCATCACAGCAATAAGCGTAGTAACTACGATAACTATACGCAAAGCATTTCACTTTTGTTTATCATGAGGTAAGTACATTGACTTCTGCAGAACTTAGTTTTTGGAGGACGATAACTACGACACTTCCACAGAGATTATCTTACAACAAGACGCACAGTTTAGCGCTACCCTTACACGTATTTGAGTGATTAATTTTGTACTTAAACATTTATTCTTAAAGATATTTGAAGTACAATGATACAAAGGTTTTCCATGATACATTTCATTCCATTGCTGTAATCTGCAACACCTGAGGATATAATTACATTAATCCTCAGGGGGGTACACGCCTACTTTGTGTACCATGTGTTTGGCCAGCACAAGGAGCCCTAGCTAATACGGTATTTACTTATACAACTTTACACATCGGTACCATATTTCTCTAACACACAAATTACACAGCTATCTGATTATTTAACTGGGAGAGACAAACATTTATTTTACTACATCAGTGACAGATGTTTACGTAATTACACAGTTGGATAATTTCACACTTACGAGCTTGTATTTTGTCTGTACTTTGTGAATTGTTCATATTTTTTCAGAACCATTGTGATACTATGAGAGGTTTGAATGATGTATTTGGTATGGGATCATGATTTTTAAAGTACGTTTGAGGCAGATGACACTTTTGATATGAGCAGAGAATTTTTTTAGGTTTTGAAATTATTGGAGGAAGCTACGACGATTTTGAGAATTTGACTGAGGTGTTATGATGTTATTATTACGATGACTATGTGTTGCGGTATGTTTATGATCAATAAGCTGATGCTCTATGAGACATTTGATTATGCTACTTATCTGTTATGATGGAATATTGAAGAAGTGTCGACGAATAAGGTAAGAAATAATGAGTAGAGGTTAGGGACTCTGGTTTGTGAAAAAGGTTGTTGAAAACCAAGAATCGTACTTTAAGATTTATGAAATGTATGTAAATGCGTGAATGTATTACAATGCCGACGAAAATTTTTTGGACACTACTATATTTAAAGGATTTTGTTTCTACAGATTTGCAACTCAAATTCTCAATCTGTGAAAATATTTTTATATGTGACTGTCACTGTAGCGGAAACTGGTGTCGTAAATATTTCTGTAAGACAGTTAAGTGACCACCTGCACGTAATGCATCGTGGGCACCCAGCTGTGCGACAGTCGCCTGGAAAAAAAGCCATTAGTGTGTACCTTTCAGAGGCACAGGTGAAAAAAAAAGAGGGAGGCCATTATCCTCGCTATTGACATTCCTTTGTAGAAAGCACCGCAAATACGACACGCTCATTACTGAGAAAGATACTTACATCTGACACCTGATTATAACAAACGTCTTTCTACGAGAGTTGAGAGAATTTGTACTAACTTATGAAATGTCACATGACTATTGAATGATATTTTTATGCTTTGCCTTTCATAGTTGCTTGTTTCATTTGACATCTGTTTTCCAGCTGTGTTATAGCATTGGTTTTATAAAATAAAATTAAATGCATTTGCTAATGTGAAACCTTTCTGTCAACAGATATGTTAAATAATAATTTTATGATCCACATTCTTCAAAAAAAAGGAGCACTTGGAAAGGAAAGAACAATAAGAAGGGACTAGTAACAGTAACTGCATATATAATTTTCTTTTCCAGTACTTGGTAATTTTTTTTGAATTAGTTTTTGTAGAGTGCCACTTTAATTTCATAGACATTAAGATGTGAATATACATTTGTCTTATCTGCATTGTTGTCTTTAGTGTACTATTTTTTCTGCTTGTGGGTTTGTCATGTTTAGGTATAAGTTATTACATTTATTGCTGCTTCCTTTGGTTACTTGCACTTTTTTGTCATTGTTGTTTGTGTTAATTGTTTTGTGCTGCTGCATTGCGTCGTCCCTTAGTTTAGCATCTGAGCTCAGTAGCTTTAAGTTAGCTTAAGAGGGGGTAGACTATATAAGAAACTAACTATGATGAATTGGAAGAAAAGCATTGAGAAGCTATAAGAAAATGGTTTGGCCAATAAAGCAGTGTACAGTGGAGAAAAACTATTTTTGAAAGACGATGTGAACAGAATACAGAAAGCAGGTTTAGATAGGACTTTTTGGGAATAATGATGAACTAAGGGAGATCTCTATGCAAAATACTGCAGTAAAACAAACCCTGTCCTTTCCTTTCGTATTATCCCTCTATGTGTTTATGTACCCCAGTGTATTTGTCTTTTTCCTGTCTTTATGTGTTTAGCTAATGAGATTTATGTTGTAGGATTTTTCAAATACTTTGTTATTTTCTTTGTAAATATGTTCAGACATTATTTATTGTGTTTTGTTTTAATGCTCATGTGTGAAGTTGATGTTTCAAAAGTTATTCTGATCTTTTATGTATGTACTTATGTCATAATTTTTGTAACACTGATGTATTTGTTATTTTGATTCTTTTGTAAAGCCTGTATTAGTGCAAAAGTTATCTGTACTGTTTTGTTCTTTAATGATATATTTTGTACCTTTGTTATTGTATTCTTAAGTTATAAAATTGTAATTGACACCAGTTCATCAAATTAAGTAACTTGTAAATTACATTTCACTGCACATGTTTCTGTTGGTCATAGTATATGGACAATATGTGAGAAGTAGGGACTGATAGTGTTTGCACGTGTGTTAATAATTCAGCAAGGGACTGGATAACAGCATTGCTGGTTGTAAGGACATTTCAAAAACAATTTTTGTGAGTGCACAAGTGGTGGTTATGGACTTGCTATATTATCCGCAAGACTCTTCAAAGGTGATTGTGCGCCTGCACAGTCAAGCAGATGGCTGTTGGCCATCTCTACAAGGACTACAGTGGGTCTACACTTTTGATGACCCACCAATACCATTATTTCTACAAGGTCTGCAGTGGGTCTGCATCTCTGGTGGCCCACCAATAGTAATCTCTACCAGGACTACAGTGGGTCTGCTCTGTGATGACCTACCTACCAATATTCTTCAAAACTTCGACTGACTCTGCTGTGGGTTTGCTCTGTTGTGGCCCATTACCTGTCTGCATGTCAAGAGTCAGCACTGTCTTTCGTTGGAAGGACAACACTACTTCTTCAAGACTGCTTAGAAATCCACTACTTCCAAGTGCAATTTCTTTTATTGCTCAGACTTTGAAAAAAACACTGCAATTTTACTGTGATGAACGATCAGGACTGTCTTTATGGACTGTGAGAAAATTTTAGCTTCTGACCAACATTGTATCAATAAGTGTGTGTATTTGATATCTTTGTTATAGTAATTATGAAAATTTTATCAAATCATTATTGGCCACTGCCCAAAACAATTTGTAAAAATTTTTTGTGGGGAGCATGGGGGCTATGTAAGTAGGCTGTTTAGGTTTTCTTATTGGTAACACCACATAGCGCTCGGTATGAAAAAATCACTGGCTGTGCCATGTGCAGTCTGTGTTTAGTCTGCATTGTTGTCTGCCATTGTAGTGTTGGGCAGCGGCAGCTGGATGCTAACAGCACGTAGCGTTGCGCAGTTGGAGGTGAGCCGCCAGCAGTGGTGGACGTGGGGAGAGAGATGGCGGAGTTTTGAAATTTGTAAGAATTGGTGTCATGAACTGCTATATATATTATGACTAGTGAGGTAAATACATTGTTTGTTCTCTATTAAAATCTTTCATTTGCTAACTATGTTTATCAGTAGTTAGTGCCTTCAGTAGTTTGAATCTTTTATTTAGCTGGCAGTAGTGGCGCTCGCTGTATTGCAGTAGCTTGAGTAACGAAGATTTTTGTGAGGTAAGTGATTTGTGAAACGTATAGCTTAATGCTAGTCAGGGCCATTCTTTCGTAGGGACTTTTGGAAGTCAGATTGCGTTGCGCTAAAAACTATTGTGTGTCAGTTTAAGCACAGTCGTGTATAAATTTTTCTAAGGGGACGTTTCATAATGTTACGTATCCCGTGTTGCAATTTTTTACTCTTGAATTCCTTCGTTGTAACATAGGTCGCACCTCTTTATTTGTTGTTTACATTTCTGTGAGATATCTACGTGGCATTTCGCCTGTTCTCACTATTCGTCACAGAATATGAGTCATGTGGTTATAATATATTATGGTCGCAAGTAAATGTTGTTTGATATTGTAGATATGAAGTTCGGTACATTCACTGTTTCTATTATGCTTCTTTTTTCCATAGTTCAGTACACCTTCTTCCCATTTTCATGCTTCAGCTATGTTCAGTTATTGACATGTTATCCAAAGGACCATTTTACCGCTAAATCTGGGGGGGGGGGGGGGTACGATGGGGAGTTTCCCCTGTATGAAGCTAAAATAGTCCATACAAATGACATATTCTTGTGTAACAAAGAAATTTAGTATATTATTTATTCCTGCTAATACTAAAATACTTTTACTACTACAAAAATATCCTTAACCAGTTAACAAACTATTAATACTATTGCTAGCACTACAGAAACTATTCTGTTTCTCCTCTTTTTCTTTTTTTTTTTTTTTTTTGTGCGTTTAAACAGTAGATGGTTGCTTCCTCTGTTTTTGTCATACGTACAAACTTGGACATATATTATATTGTACTTTATATCTTTGAGAAATTTCTGAGTTGGAGGTTTCCCATTATGTACAAAGGACAACTTGATGGCATTATTGGTCGTAAAGATCAGAGTGATCTCATATTTTTCAATAAATGAGGTATATAATATGAAATGTCATCTAGAAATATATAGGACACATAGGGAGGGTACTTAAGACCCGCTTTCGTGAGCACTTTCTCTACAAAGACGGCGAGAATTCATATAAGTCAGCTTTTGCAGTACGTCTCAAAATAGAGGAACACACTCTCCCTCCTCCATCCATGCTTAAGATGGAAATATAGTTGATGAGGGCTACAAAGTGAACCTTTTCGATGAATTTTATATATATAAACATTTCCACTTAAATTAAGAAGATATTTTCAGTCAACTTGCATCAAGAAAACGTACACTATTTTGATTGCATATCATCACTTACAAAATGTGAAAATTATCTTATTCCTGTCATATATTAGAATTATGTGCCACGTTTGGTTCAGATTTATAAATTTATTACGTATATATGTACCTTCGCTATACTTTTATATGATTTTCCTTGCTGCTAGTACGACAGCTAGACATTACATACAGGTAGATTATCGATCTTTGTTTACAATAGCCACATACAATACGCACATTTCTGGATACATCACGACGTTATGCTTCTATAAAGAAAGTTCTGACGTCTGCTAAACCAATAATAAGTAAGTTTCTCTAATATACTTTTTATACTTCACATAAATGTACATCCAAGGTCTACAGATTAATAATACACTAAATTCTGTAGGCTTCTGAAGATGACAAATTAATTTCTCAAACTGGTAAAGTGTAACAAAGATAAATAACATCAACTGATGACTGAATTTAACTCTGAAATTTCCACTCATTGAGTAAAATAATATACAATTACTACAATTTTAATATTAACACTCCCGTATCGTCTCTAACAATGCAACCTACTACGTACAATTTTGTGAAGAAAATACGATGAGAAATTCACATTCTCTTTCAAAAATTCTTATTCCCTCATAAATTATCCCTGGAACCGTACGGAGATTCTTACGTAGAAATTGAATCATGTAATGTTTTGTTTCTGTTTGTATAAGAGCTATAAATGGCCGCTCTACCTGTAGGGGTAGATAAACGTCGAAGAAATCTTTGTTTTCATGCTACTGCCGTGGAACTCGTCGTTCATGTCAGGTCACGTAAAACAGTAGACTCTACTCGTATTTTGTTGGCAGAAAAGTTTTAGTCGCACTATTAATAATTTCTGGGATTTAATCGATTCCCCACATGAGTCCTTTTAATATTTTCACGGGTAGTTCCACCGCAAAAATACTTTGACTATTTTCAAATATATTTATATGTACGAAGTATATATAGATATTTTTTTATATTACAGAATGTTTTAATTTCAAATTCGCTTCGTCCCTGTCTATACGGCTACGTCCACTCTCTCAGAAGTTCCTTTTCTGAAATAACTAGTGATCGATTCCATGCATGAACTTTGACCTTAATGTGAACCGGTTGAATGATAAAGAACAGTTGTCTGTTTTATTAACAATAATATTGTAAGCATTAGCATGTGCTATGCCCTAAAGTTTTTGAAAAAGAAGACGGCTGTTCTCTCGTTTGCGAACGTCGGACGATTTGACAGCATAATTTTTGACTGCTTCAGTTACTGATGCAAAGTTTCTAATTTTTATATGCTGTTTCAGCACCTGTGCCGTAATTATTGCTTTTTAGCAATAAATCACTATGCAATTAGTATTACACTTTAGTGAGCAACTAATACACACACCCACAAATTTTGAAAGAAAACCATCCACGTTTATCTGACATTGAGGTATGCTTCCACCTTTTTCACGCAAAGTATTACCTGAGCAATTGAATTATCGTCCGTAACTGAAATGAAGGAGAGGACACTGAACGCGTTTTCTCCTAAACTGAAGGACGAGTGTGGCGATTCGGAATGTCCCGTAGAAAGTACGGCTCGGCTCCCTCTGCCCTTTCTGTACTTGGATTGAGGTCAGTGACACGTGATGTCACTGGGCCAGTGTGATTTGCGAAAGGAAGATGGAAAGAAGATTGAGGTAAGTAACCTGCTTACCCTAGATAATGAATGTATCCATCACGCAAAAGGAATATTTTGTGAAATCTATGGTTCGCTATTTTCTGGATTTTTGATTTTGAAGACTCCTTATCGTACTGTATCCATATTCCATTTGGCTAGTTTTTACGAAATTGGAACCAAACTGAAGGATCACCAGCTGGGCATTGTCTCAGCACCGTTTCAAAGTATAAGATCCTCTCCTTTACATTCCGGGAGCGAAACGACAGCCAAAGAGATTGCGCCATTCGAAATGTCGCATTATTGAATAACATCTTTAAGAATTAAGCTCCAGATAAAGTTGGAAATTAAGTGGTTTTTTTCTTATTTTTAAGCAATAATACCTTTCATTGATACGAAACCGTCAACACCAATTCTCAACTTGTGGTAGTCTATTCACCTTTACATGCATATTAAATCCAACATCAACGATTACCTAGTTTGCACAATTTAATATTTTTTGTCGCTGTAACATTTGCTCCTACTGGCCCCTCCACCACTATCATAAATTCTCTTAAATGCTGTTACAGAAGATCCTCCAACCTGTCCTTTCCAGTAAAAAGGAAATTCATGCATTATCGCTTTGTATTAGAACGTTTAGAATTCTTCCAGTCTCTTCTTCATGGTTTTTTTTTATTCTCCATTTGCAACAGCATTATGTACTTTCCGATGAACTGCTTGAACAATTGCAGCAATCTATTACATTACGCAATATCATATATTATATCTGACGCCATGAAGCTGTTTTGCTGAAGAAATCCTCTTTGGTTGCGCTAATCATCTTATTATATCTTCCTTTTTGCAATCATCCTGTTTAAATCTCGCATTTTAAATGAGATAATTCTTTCCCACTCGCGATTCATTAAAGAATCGAAACCTACTATATGAAACAGTTGCAAACGTCTGGTTATTTTAGAAATGCGATAATGTGTTAAGTATTTGACGTTAAGCATGTAAGGAAGAATAGTTAAGAAACGTTCTGGAACTACGTTTAAAGTTTGTTAAGGTGGACTCATGATGAAACACTAGATGAGTCTAGTATGGGTGATTTGCGTTACGTTTTAAGAAAAGCTAATTTTTCACGTATCGAAATATTTATGACGTCATATCTCCTTTACCATGAAAGAATTGCTAAGAGAACTGCTGCGGAAGTTCGTAGCTATTTGTTAGATTACGGTCAACAAAAAATAAAGAACAAGATTTGTAGCAACTAACATTATTCAGTGATTCATGTGCTACACAAAATAGAAATACACTGTTTTGTTTTAAGCTTAATACAGTTGATAATGATACATTGAAAACAGCAAACCACTGTTTACATGTACGACGATATTCCTCTCTGTCCTACAGGGACTTCGGAGCTATTACATGATTCATCAGGAAGGAAAACAGAAAAAATGCGATGGAAGAATACTGTGAGGTTATAAAAAGAATATTCTGTCTCAACGTATCTCCATCAACGTGGTGACTTGACATTATATAATAACTTTGAAGAAATGGTGGCCGGCAATATAAAAAGTCTTTCAGATGAGACAGCAGGAAGTGACCTTCCCAAGCGAAATAAAATTATTTTTCAGTTCACTTTGAAGGACGTTAAAGAAATTAGATATGAAAGATTATTGCTGCTTTTGTGTATACTGATGGGTTATCCAGTCAGACACTTTCTCTTAACTGTCAAAACATCCCTATGACTCTATGACTTCAAACACTTTGTTACAGGAAATGTTCAAAATGTCCTCCGTTAGCGAGTATACATGCATCCACCCTCCGTCGCATGGAATCCCTGATGCGCTGATGCGGCCCTGGAGAATGGCGTATTGTATCACAGCCGTCCACAATACGAGCACGAAGAGTCTCTACATTTGGTACCGGGGTTGCGTAGACAACAGCTTTCAAATGCCCCCATAAATGAAAGTCAAGAGGGTTGAGGTCAGGAGAGCGTGGAGGCCATGGAATTGGTCCGCCTCTACCAATCCATCGGTCACCGAATCTGTTGTTGAGAAGTGTACGAACACTTCGACTGAAATGTGCAGGAGCTCCATAGTGCATGGACCACATGTTGTGTCGTACTTGTAAAGGCACATGTTCTAGCAGCACAGGTAGAGTTTCCCGTATGAAATCATGGCGGTGAATCAGTACATACTGACGAAACTAAAATGAGGTCTAACATGGAAATTAAGCGTTTCTGGACACATGTCCACATAACATCTTTTATTTGTGTATGAGGAATGTTTCCTGAAAGTTTGGCCATACCTTTTTGTAACACCATATATTCGACTAATATGTCACATGTCGGAGTAGGTTTTCTTTCAGTATTTTGACAAAACATTATTGCAAAGCTACGGAAATGGTTCTATCGGCAAGCATTGTGTTACAAACTACCTATGAAGTTATTGTGCCCACTGAAAATTTTCACTTTGGTTAGATATTTCCTTTCTCTATCTTAGTTCGATTACACCTCTCCGCAACAAGCAATGGAATACGTACTCAAACACTCTCTCTTAGATCCTTTATGCTACTTACCAGACATTATTTTGTCGTTGACGCGTTGCAGGATGACTTAAGTCGTTCCTTGATCAATTCATCTGATCTTCAATACCCTCCAATAACACCATATTTCAGTGACTTCGAACCATTAGATTTCTGTCTTCCTCGAAGTCCATGTTTCAAGCCCTTACGCACTGCGCTCTAAATATACACGTTCATAAATGTGCTTTTGGCTTCAAGTTTATATTTTTGGGTATTAGCGGCTCTTTCGTTTTCTTGAAGGCCTTTTTGTTTGTACAATTCTTGCTACTTTATGTTCTTTCCTCATCTATACCTTCCTAGGTAGCTTAATGTGTTCATCTATTCAAGAATAACCGTATCAATATTTTCCATTTTATTACTATTCACACTTTCATATTATTTTTCTTATGCTAAATACATACCCCATGCTAAGTATTCCACCCATTCATTTCCGTAGTTCTTCTGAGTCTTTCAGACTATCGGATAAAATAGTAATAGAAAAACTTGTAAACTTTGATATCGTTATCTGTTCTCCTTGCACTTCCATAAGTGTAATAACATTTTCTGTCACTATCTCACACGCTTCTTCGCCATACCAGTAATTCAAAAGTGAAAGGAAATAGCAGTCCTCCTTAGGATGCAACAATAAGAGGTGTGTAGAAGCTACACAGCCTCTTTTCGTAGCTACAGACGAAAAGAGAATGTGTATGAAGAACCCGACCGCTCGTTCGAATGCATGTCAGTATGAGCATGCCAGTCGTGGCGTAAACAATCAACAGCCTCTTAGTCAACATGGACTATCTCGCGGGTCAACAGGGAGTCAGTCAACAGTAGCATCCAGGTGACAACAACAGCTGCCTCTTGGAAAAATTTGGACTATTTGTAGTCTTGTATGACGTGTACACTGAAAGCTGATTAACCAACCGATGGAGGTGCGTCAGCCAGACCTCAAAGGCTGCGACGTTTTTTCCAGAAGCTCTAGATAAACAAAGATATCGCTGTTTTTCTGTGTACAACAATTGAGGAGACAGCATAAAGAGAGATAAACAAGATAATATATCTGTGTTGCTTACAAAATCTTTTTTTAAGAATAAGTAACACAACTGGCAAATAGCTGCGTGTTGCGCCTATTTAATTCAGCACCTTCCAAAACAAACTTCATTCCATAATAATCAGTAGGAAATATTTTCTTTGCTCGCCCAACATGTATAAGATGATCCTGTAGGGAAACATTTCTAACGCATTCATAACTTCTTCTTCAGGAGCTGGACGCTAATGAACTACCCCTTACATATTTTGTGACTAATGAAAATTTGTGCCAGCAATCGCCATAATTATCAGGGTATATGACCATGCCTCCAGGTGCGACTTACTTCCATTGTCACTGATTCTTTCGTCGATAATTTGGATTCTGCTGTTGCGGTGTGGTTTGTGCACCAGGTTCTGATGCCAACTCTTGTCATAGGCCTTTTTCCAGTCGAGAGAAATTGCTGTCTTGCAGTCTGTGTGATTGAAGTGTTCTGTGAGTCCGAGTACCAGTTTTCATCTGAGGCAATCGATTAGGAATAGATCGAGTTTTTGCGTTCGACATCGGACTTGTGAAAAGAGCGATGAGTTCATTCAGAGTGAGATAAAGTAAGGATGATGACTCGCTCGCCATGAAACACAGCATACGTCGCGGCACATTACTGTTCATTGGATGAATTTCCTGAGTTCCGGCTGTTTGTAGAGCTCGGTTCGCAATATGCAGAGCCCACGCCACGTCTAAAGAAGCAACATGATTTTGACAGATACGAAACTGATTACTTTGCTGTTGAATTTATAGCGTAATTTACTATTAACGACAATGACGCTACATGGCTCTTACTTTATTTAAAACAAAAGCAAAAAAAATTGCCGTGACGCCCTTTGTAAATAATCTTATGGTAGTTAAAGATGATCACTTGACGGAAACCATTACTAAAAAACGAATTAATCACCAGAATGTCTTATCGGTTCTAAAATATTACTTTTTTCAGCAAGTAACCTACACCGACGGCAAAATCCGCAACACCAAAAAATAACTAATGTAGAGTAATGAAATTGTGCGAATAAATTTGTCTAGGTAACATATTTAAGTGATTAAAATAGCAAAATCGCAGGTTAATGTACGCATGAGATAAGCCATAGCAAATGTGAAATGCTGGTTTATCAATAACCAATGTAATCGCCAAATTGTTGAATGCAAGCAGGTGCATGCACTGCGTCGCACAACTGCCGGATGTCAGTTGGGAGATGGAGTTCAATGCCTGTTGTACTTCGTTGTTCAATACAGGGTCAGTTAATGCTGGTTACGAATGAGTTCTCGTCCGATGATGTCCCATATTCGCTTGACTGGAGACAGATTTGGTGATCGAGCAGGCCTTGGCAACATGTCGACACTCTGTAGAGCATGTGGGTTACAACAGCGATACGAGGACGAGCGTTATCCTACTGGAAAACACCTCCTGGAATATCGTTTGTGAATGGCAGCATTGCAGGTCGAATGACCAGATCGACGTACAGTCTCGCAGTCTGTGGGCCTGGGCTAATCAAGCGAGTGCGCCTGTTGGGATAGGAAATCGCACCCCAGACCACAAGTCGATGTGTAGATCCAGCATGTCTTCCTCGCAGACAGGCTGGGCTCCCTCTATCCAACACACGGTCGTCACTGGCACCGAGGCAGAACCAGCTTTCATCAGAAAACACAACAGACCTCTCCCAGTCCTCCAATGAGCTCTCGCTAGACATCACTAGAGTCGCAGACGGCGGTGGTTTAGGGTCCTTGGAATGGGCGCTACAGGGCGTTTTGCTCGGAGCTGTGCTTGAACTAACCGATCTGTAACAGCTAGTTATGTCACTGCTGTGCCGTCTGTTGTTCAAACTGCTGATGTACACTAATGGACATTTAAAATTGCTACAACACGAAGATGACGTGCTACAGACGCGAAATTTAACCGACACTAAGAAGATGCTGTGATATACCAATAATTAGCTTTTCAGAGCATTCACACAAGGTTGGCACCGGTGGCGACACCTACAACGTGCTGACATGAGGAAAGTTTCGAAGCGATTTCTCATACACAGACAGCAGTTGACCGGCGTTGCCTGTTGAAGCGTTGCTGTGATGCCTCGTGAAAGGAGGAGGAATGTGTACCATCACGTTTCCGACTTTCATAAAGGTCGGATTGTAGCCTATCGCGATTGCGGTTAATCGTATCGTGACATTGCTGCTCGCGTTGGTCGAGATCCAATGACTGTTATCAGAATATGGAATCGGTGGGTTCAGGAGCGTAATACGGAACGCCGTGCTGGATCCCAACGGCCTCGTATCACTAGCAGTCGAGATGACACTTACCCGCATGGCTGTAACGGATGGTGCAGCCACGTCTCGATCCCTGAGTCAACAGATGGGGAGGTTTGCAAGACAACAACCATCTGCACGAACAGTTCGACGAAGTTTGGAGCACCATGGACTATCAACTCGGAACCATGGCTGCGATTACCCTTGAGGCTGCCTCACAAACAAGAGGGCCTGCGATGGTGTACTCAACGACGAACGGGGGTGCACCAATGGCAAAACGTCATTTTTTCGGCTGAATCCAGGTTCTGTTTACAGCATAATGATGGTCGCATCCATGTTGGCGATATCGCGGTGAACGCTCATTGGAAGCGTGTATTCGTCATCGCCATACTGGCATATCAGCCGGTGTGATGGCATGGGGTGCGATTGGTTACACGTCTCGGTCACCTCTTGTTCGCATTGACGTCACTTTGAACAGTGGACGTTACATTTCGGATGTGTTACGACCTGTGGCTCTACCCTTCATTCGATCCTTGCGAAAACCTACATTTCAGCAGGATAATGCACGACCGCATGTTGCAGGTCGTGTATGTGCCTTTCTGAATACAGGATATGTTCGACTGCTGCCCTGGCCAGCACATTCTGCAGATCTCCCACCAATTGAAAACGTCTGGTTATTGATGGCCTAGCAAATGGCTCGTGACAATACACCAGTCACTACCGTTGATGAACTGTGGTATCGTGTTGAAGCTGCATGGCCAGCTGTACCTGTACACGCCATCCAACCTCTGTTAGACTCAATGCCCAGGCGTATCAAGGCTGTTATTACGGCCAGAGGTGGTTGTTCTGGGTATTGATTCCTCAAGATATATGCACCGAAATTGCGTGAAAATGTAATCACATATCAGTTCTAGTATAATATATTTGTCCAATGAATACCCGTTTATCATCTGCATTTCTTCTTGGTGTAGCAATTTTAACGGCCAGTAGTGCAGATGCAGTATGATGCGACAGAGCCATATGCCAAACGTGATGGTCTTCCCTCTCGGTAGTGCCACATGACCCTTCCGTGTCCAGCCTTCTTACGAACTGAAGTCTCGTGACCACTGTCGCCTGCAATTATGTAGAATATCTACATTTCTGCCAACTCTTTCTGCAGTATCGTAGAAGGAATTTCCAGCTCGTCATAGCTCTATTACAAGACCTCGTTCAAATTAAGTGAGTATTGATAATGGCGTCTTTGTCGCCATAAAAGCATTCTGGACTAACATCAAATCAAACGTTCACTCTCAAAGGTAACTAACAATCACGACCGTTACTGCGTGTATTTAAAGCAAAACAGATATGCCTCCCTAACGTGGTGTTACTAGCGCCTCTCTTATGCGACTGGCGTGGAATTTGAATAGGTATTACTTTTCAGATGTAGCCCACCAGGTTAGCCGAGAGCACTAATGCTCTGCTTGCTGGACTCGGGTAGGTGCGCCGGCCCCAGATGGAATCCGCCCAGCGGCTTAACAACGGAGGCCGGTGTGCCAGCCAGCCAGGATGTGTTTTTTAGGCGGTTTTCCACATCCCACTAGGTAAATACGGGGCTGGTCCCCACGTCCCGCATCAGTTGCACGGCTCGCAGACGTTGAACACATTCGCACTCTCCCATGGATTACACTACACAAGGACAGTTGGGGTACACTGATTCTGTCCCGGGTAGTACGGGGTCGCGGTAGGAAGGGCACATGGCCGCCCCTTCAAATTAACCTTGCCAAATCCGATTAACAATGCCGACCCTGCGTCATTGCGGGACGAAGGCACAAGAAAGAAAGAAAGAAAGAAAATAATTATTTTTCAGATGTAGAAATACGTCTACCGACTTTCGTTTTTGTCGCACAACGCCTTCTCGGTGTTGCGTTTCTTCGGTTGTTGTATTTGTTACGGACGGTACCAGTGCTTTCTGATTATAAGCATTCGCAAGTAGTCTTGTCAGAGGCGCGCCTTCCTGTGACTCTGATTCAGCAGCTCGTCGTGTTGTGAAACAGCCTCTTATACGATTGTCGAGATTGCCCTCGGCAGAGTGCAAGCAGCGACCATTTGGACGTGTCATTAGCTGTCGTTACCTGGCCGGGTGCCCTTCGTTGCATAACTCCTCGCGCTGAAGGCCGTGTCGTTAACTCACGTATGATTAGAGCAGACTGGACCAGAGCCGTGGCAACCGGTGCTACGTACGCTCTCAAGTTGTCCTCGGCTGGCAGCGAGGGTATTTTAGGAAGAACACGAGAGAGTAACAAGCACCGCCCCAGGGGGAGTCAAAAAATTGCAGCCACATGCTACTTTCGCTGTCAGCTTCTTCTGTTTTACCACATTTCATAACAGATACATCAAAGACAACCTAATTTGTCTCCTAACTGATACCGCAAAAAATTTATGGCTGACGTAAGTAAAAAAGATCATTATTAATCCACAGGCGCTCGAAAGACATGTAACAGTCTCGTTTCTTACGTAATTCTTCATTCGCTCAATCTTGCGAATGCGTCATTCCACGAGAATAAAATTTACCAGGATACACATAAATCTTTTAACTCAGTCGATTGACATTTAACCACTCAATCTAATTTTTGGAAGGTACACTACTCTCATACTGAGAAAATTACGATGTTTTATTAGCATATGCATCTTTTGTATGCGACTAATACAAAAAAGGACTCCGTTGATTTAACAATATGAATTCACAACTTCAGAAAGTTAAATGCAGAGCATCGATCTTGTTGTGCAATGTCCCCATAAAATATTCAGAAAAATGAACATAAAGATGTCAAACAGAAAATTAAATTCACACTGATTAAGAAAAACACTACTACGTATCTACAAAACTAACCATCAAGGTATACTTTTATTCATACTTCCCAAAGTGTTATTGTGGGTATTATACCTTATCGATACTGCCGCATCCGGTGTCTCTAAGATTTCTGCGGTCGCCCGGAGCGGAATTTTGAACATCATCACCAAGGAAGAACGTCCAGGCCGTCGACCATTGAAGACGACCATGATGGTGTTATAGGCGACGGGCAGCTGGGCGCCAGTCTTCTAGTTGAGACTACTTCTGCGTCACTAGTTGGTGCCGAACTTTACACCGAGTTGTTGATATCTACATCTACTGGGAAACATTCATTGTACATAAACGCACGACCTTGTTGGGCCCCTGCTTTTAGCCACGGCTGTCCCATGTTGTCAATTATGTAGCAGATTTTTCGCACAAGTTGAGTAAGTTATATTTATTTAAAACGCACTTGTGCACTTGTGTTAACTACTTGCCTGTCCAGATTCCTACTGCGACAGATCCTTAGGCCATCGTCCACCCATTTATCATTAAGAGTAAAGACGTATGTAGAAAAATTATATACTGCTGCAGTCACTTTTTACTAATATTGTACTAGCACAATGCATTTCGACAGCATACTGCCATCATCAGGTGCATTATACAATTACTTATACAACATCTGATAGGTTATGTAAATTAGCTGTGTGTGCCAGTGGGGCTAAGCATCCAAAAATAAACCTGTGTGGAACCACAAATCTGTCACAGTGTGTACATTATGTGAATGACGAGATTCGGTAATATATAATAATACGTTTACTTACATTTTTTATGGAGATTTCATTTTCTGGCACACATGAAATGGCCATCGCCATCATAAATGTAAGTAAACGAATTAATATATATTACCTAATCATGCTATTCACATAATGTACATACTGTAACAGGTTTATCGTTCCACACAGGTTTATTTTTGGATTCTTAACCCCACTGGCACGCACAGCTGACGTACATAACCTATCATCTGATGTATAAGTAATTGTATAATGCTGCCGAAATGCATTGTGCTACTAAAATATTAGTAAAAAGTAACTGCAGCAGTATATAATTATTCCACATAATATTATAATACCTCAAACAACATCCATGTAACATGGATAAATTTAAATTGAAAGGTAAGATGTAACATTTGGCTCCTCGGAACATAACGGTTGCCAACTCGCATCACAGCAGGAGGCAAAGGAAGAAAACTTCTTGAAACAATTACTTGATTCTGATGTTATCTATGACACTGTGAGGTTACAAAACGTGACGTCTTATCATATTAAACGATTTATTGCAACATTTTCCGCCGTTTTTAAAATTTAGATTATAACAATTACACATGAACAGTGCGCGTTTTGAAACCTGCGTTTTTGGGTTAGCTGCATCCCATGTGCAGCATTCGAACCTCTCAGAACGACTCTCAGATTAGCCAGTAGAACCGGCACACACTTTCACTCATCGTCGCTGATGCCGCATCAAGTCCCGATGCAGCTGACATCAGCAGTCCCTTCCCATTCCTTTCCTTTCTGCTCCATCCACTTTCAGTTTACATAATGTCTAACATTGCTGCGGATTCCGCGTGGTGTCCCAAAGAACCGCCACCACGCATTCATCTGACTGTTAACAGCCAACGTCTGGACCCAGATAACCGTCGTCTTCTCAGTTTAACACATAACTACGCAACGGTGTCAACTGGACTGCAGAATTCGTAGGTTTATACTGCGCTGTGTTTCGCCCCGTAAATATAATAAGGCCCCACCTCATGGGGAATACATCTGCCCAATCCTGAAATTCCAAACTTTTCTCCCTATATTCTAGACTAATGGCAAGATGTTGCCGTAACTAATAGGTGCAGCAGGGGAACGAGGATGCCCCAGTGGAATCTGATGACGGCTGATCGGCCATGTACTGCACCCACATTTTTTATGCTCGGAATTGTCGCCGGAATTCGTGCGTCCCTTTCTGCACCTCATGGAGGAAGCAATAGATAAAATGCGACGACCTGACGCCACCTTACTGGGCTGGGTCAGTATACCTGCGGAGTACCATTTCACTGGTTGACGGTGGAGACAACGTCTTGATGCATCAATAACCCCCCCCCCCCCCACCATCCATATACCGCTTAAGGGGGGAAATCACATTAGGAGACCGAGCGAGGTGGTGCAGTGGTTAGACACTGGACTCGCATTCGGGAGGACGACGGTTCCACCCCGCGTCCGGCCATCCTGATTTAGGATTTCCGTGATTTCCCTAAATCGCTCAAGGCACATGCCGGGATGGTTCCTTTCAAACGGGCACGGCCGACTTCCTTCCCCGTCCTTCTCTAATCCGATGAGACCGATGATCTCGCTGTCTGGTCTCCTTCCCCAAACAACCCAACTCACATTAGAAGATTCAAAAAAATCCAATTTTTATTGCATAAATCGTTAGCTTAGCTATCCAAAAACACACTGTCGAAATTTCAAAGCTAAATTCGCATTCGTTTAGATTTTGTGAGCATATAACCGAGTGGACATTGGGTACAGATTCGAAATTCTTCCAATATATGAAGATTTATCAAGGGATGAACTACAGGAGAGATGTCAAAATGTGGATGAAAGTTTTAATTCCACCATTTGGGGATTAGCTCCAAAACACTTGCACTTCGGACTAAAAGTCGTGGAATTGGCATCGTATTTAGCAGCGGGCTTATTCACTCAAGGAAATTCATCCCTTCTGGTGGTCATGAACGAGGCAGGAATTGTGGTAGACACTTGAAGCTTCAACTAGGCCGAACAAATGGATAACCAGCGCGTGAGCCGGCATAATCGACGTGGTTCATTGGAATCGAAGGAAGGTCGTAAATCTCAAAAAGCACTGCTGCAAGCGCAAAACGAAGCCTATGAGGAACACGAAGGATTGCTATATGGAGCTGGAATCGCAGACTAACCGCTAAGCTCAAATGGTTCAAATGGCTCTGAGCACTATGGGACTTAACTTCTAAGATCATTAGTCCCCTAGAACTTAGAACTACTTAAACCTAACTATCCTAAGGACATCACACACACCCATGCCCGATCCAGGATTCGAACCTGCGACCGTAGCGGTCGTGTGGTTCCAGACTGTAGGGCCTAGAACCGCTAGGCAACCGGTTAGCATTTTACATTGTTGTTAACTTCCTTTAATTTCTAGTTTCCGAGAATTTATTTTTCAAACGCGTTTACCTCTAAATGACTTTTTTCACATCTGCGTGCGTCAAAAAGTATAGAATCGATCATTACGAAAACTGACAGCATGATTCTTTATAAAATTAGGAATTAAAGAACCAACTTGTGAGATGATATCTAAATTTTAAAGTGAAAATCGAAGTAAATTGTTCCAACGCCTGCAGAATTATTAATTTTCATTATTTTCACCCGCACTGAGGTTTATCAAAACCTATTTGATTTCAAATTAACATCTGAATGGCTACACTGCACGCACTTGGAGAACTATACTCACGACCTTTAGCGGACATCAAAGAGTAACTTTGTTATTTTTGGCTGAAATTATTGAAAAAAATTCACAAACCTGTTAGAAATATGAATGAAATGATGTCAAAATTAGATTAAATTCTATTCAGTTCTTCCCACCCATAAAAATCTCAGAAAATCTGTGTCAGTCATCATCCTAATGTGGTTTCCCTCTTTAACGCTGACTTCATTCTTTATTGGGCCAAACAGATCGAAGTCGAAAGGTGTGGGTCCCGGGCTGTACAGTGAATAAGAAAAGAAAGTTGAGTGAAGTCTAGTGAGCTCCTCTCAGATTTGTGTGAGGGTCTTATCATGAAGAATGAGAAGAGCAGCGATGAACACGCTGAAGTCATTTCTTCAATTTCCTCAGGGCTTCCTCGCACGGGGGAAATCAGACAAGTTTGCGCGACCTTGTTGCTATGTTGACAGCCGCCTCGCCCTACGACTCACGTGTTTTTGTTCGCTACCAGGTCTCCGTAGTCATTCTGCGAGCACTATGAATATCTGCGTTACTGCGGTTCTCCGCCATAAGAAACTCAGTGGCAGTTCCGCTTGGTACGCACCTCCGCTACAGGCGCCATTTTGAAGGCTACGTATAGCGCTGCCACCTATTGGAATTTCATGAAAGTATAGGGGCTCTTGCAGGAGTATTCCACGATGTCCTACGACAAATGCCCCACTTTTTCCAACCGAAATTGGCAGAGAAAAAAAATGTGTTGCGTTAATTATTGAACGTCCCTCGTTGAATCACAATTTTTTATGTGTAGCACGAGAATCTTATAACGACCAAATAGTCTGTACTCCTGAGTGCAGGGAGAAGGAAATTTTCCGTCTTGTCCTCCGCTCTCCCCCGACTCCTTCCTTCCCCCCTAATTTGAGGACACCAGCATCAACATACAACTGAATTTGTGTGGTGGATGCTATAACCAACTTGTTTCGTGTGTTTTCGCTTATTTAAATCAGGCAATACATTACACGTTCAAAGATCGCCATGCACTCAACAGTTATAATAGAACATTTTGCATGAGCAAGGAGATGTGGGACAGTTTTTTCTTGTGTAGACGAGTCTTATTCACAAAACACGTTGATCACAATAACTGCGTAAATATTGTTGCTATTGTAGATCATAGACTTTCCTAGGGCTATTCACGCTCGTATTGACGGAATCAAGGCGACCATTACTTCCAACACCTACAAAAAAAAAAAGCCTTTTATAAATCCAGACAGTCAATTTCGTATCACAGACTGTGACAGACGGTCAGATTACGAACAGAACGACCGCAAGCACTTTTCGGGCACATTGATGACAGAGTGTGGTACCTTGGAACACCTTACAGATTTTCACCTTTAGACAACGTTGTAATAGAAGTTTAAAATATTTTTCGTATTCCATTTTGTAACGAGAGCATTCACTTTATGTGTACAGCAGCTTTTTCTGAAAATACAAACACTGCTCGGAAAAGTAAGACTTTTCCAAATGTGAGAAACTGTATTTAAATCTGAAAAACATGTAGAAATAGAAGCTGTTGGCAACAAATAGAAATTTACATTTTCGAGATAGGGAAAATTGTTGAGACATTAAGGAAACTAAGTTCATTAGCAAACATTACATTTTACAATGTGAAGGATCTTCCGTTTCAAGATACAAGATGCTGCACGATTGGCGATCTATGGTTTAACCGTTCACACATTATGTAACTTCTTTTTAAAAATATGCAGAATTTGCTCACTGTAAAATTCTGAAATAAAGAAATAACCACATCCAACAAATTGGTTTAATACATTATACAGTACTTAACTATATCGAACTAGTAATGCGTACAAACGCTGCACGAAACACATGTCCCGTAGCAACAAAAACAATGAAAAATGCCGGAAACTACTTATGGCGGTCGCTAGTGGGCGGACCTTCACTTGATTCTCGTACACTATCCTCCAAGTACACCACTCTCCCCCATATTAAGCAACTTCATAAGCTTAATAAGCAAATAGCTCCCAGAAAATCAATTATATTTGTGTGCGGCTCATCTAGATGCGGAAGGAGACGTATCTCTCCGTGTCTTCCCATTAGTGCCACGTGGAGAGGACAAACCTAGAGCTAAGGAAGTCTTCGTCGTCGCTGTAAAGACTTAACAACGGTAGGGGAGTGCAACCAACCACGGAGCGACATTACCCATGCTTACAGTTGTAAAACTAGTCTACCGCAAGTATGACATATACTATCACAAGTAAGCGTAAATTACGGCAGTATTCGTAGTAGTCTTGGTCAGTTAAGATTGTAAAAGCATTACATTTACATTAGGCGTGTTGCGTACCTTATGGGCGTTACCTCATTTCGATCGCTCTGTCTGGATATGAGATTAGTATCTTAATAGAGTTCCCATAGAAACTCGAGCTGATGAACAGTCTGGAAACTGAATGAGGATGTAAAAAGGGCCTACTAACCTACAGAACACTTTTGTTTCACGTAGTTATCGTAGATGTAAAGGGTCTGTAACTTAAAGAACATTTTTGTTCTGTGCAGCTATCCTCTTGTCTATCACTTCCAAATACGAAACATTTTTGTTCTACGTTGTTGTCCTCCTGTCTGTTATTTTAAAATAAATAGTGTTTGTAGCAAAATTGAAATTGCGAATTTTTAATTCAGGTTTTATTCAAACATTGCTGATGTGTAACATGAAACAGAGGGTGGTTGTTGCAGAAATTTTAAAAAATGCAGATTTTTCATATAGCGCTAGAAAACGCAATTTGCTCATAAACAAGTAACAGTAAAGAAACAGCAAAACATAAACGTATCAAACATCGTTTCAATACTTCATCGAGCTCATATAAAACATGCTTCCGTCATTCATAAACTGCTTTCGTACTTATCAATAACAATAACAGGAGCTCTTGTCTTTCATCATGGCGAAGAACCTTCTATTGGGTGGAAAAACAATAATAATAATAAATTTCTTTTTTGTATTTGTGTACGTAAACTCCCATTGCACCGAAAGTAATTCCTCTGGTTTCATAAAAATGCGGATGTTAAGCGATCAACTAACTTTTATTACTCATAAAACACAAGTTGTATTTTGTAAGGACATAGGATACACAGTGGACTGGCACTGAACGATGTGTGGTGCAACTGACGCGCGAAACAAACGAAAAACAAAGAGAAGTAGTCGGCTACCAGATTCTCACACATGCATTTATGTTACTTTCCCTAGGAAAGCTAACAATCCTAACGGTAAACCTGCCATTTACTACGACATTTAAGAGGGCATCTCTACTCATGCTATAAAACTGCCTCAGACACCGCGCTTTGGCTAATCCGTGCACTCAGCCATCTCGTGCAGATCCCAGATTACACGCTGGCGCTGCAGTCTGCCGTCATGCTAGATAACAGCTTGCCTTGACTTCCATTACCTTGAAGCAAAGATTTGCATGGCCGTAGGCTGCTATTAACTCCGATGCATCGCGAGATATTGTATCAACCGACGCCAGAGTAGTGATCACGCAGGTCTGGAGTGGACACTAGATGTAGCCCACTTACGGCATAGTTTTCTCTCCACTGCGTTCACAAGGCGAACAATTTTCTTTGTTTCTTGCGCAAGCACAACAGTTAATTGCTCATCTGTCATCTACACTTTCCGTTTCTGATATGCTATAGGCTGTGGTAAGTGATCTTTTGTATCCTTTTAAGCCTTTCCTGGTCTTACAATTCCTTGTGCGGTTACTAATTGATCAGTTATCATCTAGGCGTTACGTCTCTAACATGTTATGGGGTTTAGTAAGCGAACTTCTCTATCTTATTAATTCTTTTACTGTGCTAACAATTTCCGGTGTGTCCCGGGGCGGTTATAATTATTAAATAGGTATTGTGACTAGTGGCTCCGAAAAATGGAAATGCTATCTAATATTTCGCTCATACTGGAGAATATCGAATGACGGAAAAAGATCGCTATACTAAGGAGCAGTTGTGCGACGTAAACGAAATTTGGTAGGCGTGTTTCTACGTCTAAAAGATGATGTCTGTTCAGATTTCGCACCAGTCGTGTAAGAGTGGCGCTGGTAGCGCCATTATGAGGATACAAATCAGGTTAGCTGTAAATATATTCTGTAACGGTCGTGAGCATTAAAAAAATGGGTCTGAGCACTATGGGACTTGACTGCTGAGGTCATCAGTCCCCTAGAACTTAGAACTACTTAAACCTAACTAACCTAAGGACATCACACACATCCATGCCCGAGGCAGGGTTTGAACCTGCGACCGTTGCGGTCGCGCAGTTCCAGACTGTAGTGCCTAGAACCGCTCGGCCACACAGGCCGGCCGTTAGCATTAGTTACCTTTGAGATTGGATGTGGTGAGTTGATGTGAGGCAAGAGTGCATTTAAGGCGACAACACCTCGCAGAATTTGAACGAGATCATGTAATAGGCCGACTAGAATCTGGATGTTCCTTCTGTGATACTGCAGGAAGACTTTGTCCACTGTGCATGATTACTGGTGTGAGTGTGTGGGTTTTATTTTGTCAAGATGTGCAATGGATTGATCCAACAAGTACCCTTTGGCTCCTGCAAAGAAATAATTTCCACCTCTCACTACTACAGAAGTCAGACAGACGCTCCTTGTGTACCAACAAGAACTGCTTGAAAAACATTCGGCAACAAATATCTTCTGTAGGCGTCCGCTGTAAGGAAAACACACAAAAATATTCTATACATTCTTACATAACTAGTGGAATGACTGGGTGCAGGAGTATTGCTAGTCAATGTAAGAAAAAAATTAAACGAACGAAAAATATTATTTATTACAAAAAATTCTGAGAAATCAAGTGAAACTTTTATTATAAAATAATAATAAATTTCAGGGTTCTTTCCGGAACAGTAGATTGCCTCTTATGGATAGGAATGCTATTATTTGTACAAAGTATGGAAAGATTCTTTTCTCCCTTTTCTTTATCAATGTTATTTACTCGGCAGAATGGCTGAGAGCCGCGCCTACACAACTTGAATAACTTTTCTAGGTACGGTCAAGGCTGTCGCGTGTGAAATGTAGTGAAGTGTACTGTTAGCGAAGACAGGTGGGACTCGCATACGCTATAGCGCACAATACCGCGAGCTGCGAAGACTGCTGCCTGCGTCACTTGCTGCTGACAAATAGCACACCTATCTCTTTCTATCTGGATTGACCTTCGCCAATCAAACTCCCCCTACGCCTTGATGAAGTGAAGGACTCCTATCCGCCGTTAGTCTAACTATTGGCATGGTACACTGGTCAGATAACCAGTCCACTCGCTCGCAGGCGTTTAACTATTACTCTGTCCATGTTCACACAGCACAATAAGTGTGGCAGCCAACACAGTGAACGACACTTAATGGTGAGCGACTCAATATAGAATGTCACTCCGATTTGCTAACGATAAAGGTGCTTTCCCAGTGAAGTACTGAGGAGAGACTTTATTCCTCGCTCTTTGCTTACACATACGAGCGCACTCGCTCTCTTTACATGTTCCCTCTCCAAGAGCGACAACGGAATGGCCCCTTTTTCCGGAAAGGTTGCAAGGGTATATCATTTGCTGTCTTCCCTCACTCCTCTGACTCTTTGTGTCAGAAATATTCCGCCAATCAGCGTTGCTCCTTTACGTGGGAGAATGACGTTTCATTGAAGTCGACCAATGTGGAAATCTGTATCATCTCCGTTAGGCTTATACTGTCCTCCTGTGAGAACTCCATAACTATGCTGTCGGTTCATGAAAAAGGCGTTCTCTGGGCGCTCCCACACAATGTAGTGGAATTGGCTTTTAAGTTGAACTTGGGGGTCGCTATCCCTTCACTCCGGCAAAAGCTGTCTTCTCTCTGGGCGGTCGCTTTGGATGAAGTAGGTAATGTTGCTGACCCAGCCCTATGAAGGGATGGTCTTGCCAGCGGGCTGGTTTAATCTATAGAACGAAAATTTCTGTGGCTGTCATGTTGTGTACGCCAGCCTCGACATTTTTCAACCTCAGTGTGCACTTGCGATTTACGTATTAGATTTTCATATCGCTTACATGAATTCATGCAAAATTGACTCTACCGTATCAAGTTTGGGTTCAAATGAAGCGTCTTGGTGTGCAGGATGCGATTGTGAGGACAGAATATGTAAGAAAGGAAGGTCAGGAGACCGTGCCAGCTTATACTAGCAGCGGTCGCAAGAAGACCGAACTGCAGACGACCACATGGCACTAGCAAGAAAGGAGCATCGCGCCTTAGTACCTGAATAGTGTAAATTCGCGTAGTCGTCTGTCTTCTGTTTTTGTTTTGAACAGCCAGTGTCGGTTGGTTACAGCCATTGTGCCCCCTGCCGCCGTTGGATAAGCAGCTGCAGCAGCAAGTCGTATAATCCTAGCTTACTTATTTGTTAGATAGTTTAATTAATTTCTTTGCGTGTTCTTGGGTACTTGCATTGTTCAGTTCATATATTTCGGGCGTATTATAGTATTTGACAGTTGTAGCATCGCGCTTTAGTGTTTACTTCGTAGATTCTTATTTAAATTGCGTGTGAGTTTCGTATGGGAGGTGCAATTTCGAGTTTTAGTTACTGTAATCGTAAATTCAGCAGATTGTAGCGCAGTCGTTAGGCATTTGTACAGGTTAGTTGATACATTCTTTGCGTGTTTCGCTTGCGTTATCTAGGCACGGACTCGTGTTTCAGTAACTGTTGTTCAACATCGATTAGAATGGACAGGGACTGCGATTGCTGTGTTCGGATGAGGGCTGACTTGGCATCCCTTCGCTCACAGCTGCAATCGGCGCTGACTTCGGTCGCGCAGCTTGAGGCTGTTGCCAATGGGCACCACTGTGGGGAGCCGGACTCGGGTATCACGGGGATGTCAAACTCGTTCCGTCTGTCCCCAGATCGGTCTGCCGCTGTGGTTGCCCCGGTTGCTGCCCGCAGTGGGGCTGAGCCCTCGCCTGTGGTTGATTGGGAGGTCGTTCCAAGGCGTGGCAGGCAGCGAAAGGCGTCCCCGGAGGCTGATCAGAAAGCCTCCCCGGTGCGTCTGACAAACCGGTTTCAGGCACTGTCTCTGGCTGAGCCAGATGCAGCTGCCTGCCCTGTTTCAGAGGATCATTCTCAGCCTTCAAGGTCCGGGCAATCGCAGAGGGTGGGCTTACTGGTAGTTGGGAGCTCCAATGTTAGGCGCGTAATGGGGCCCCTTAGGGATACGGCGGCTAAGGAGGGGAAGAAATCCAGTGTGCACTCCGTGTGCATTCCGGGAGGAGTCATTCCTGATGTGGAAAGGGTCCTTCCGGATGTCATGAAGAGCACAGGGTGCAGCCAGCTGCAGGTGGTGGCACATGTCGGCACTAATGACGTGTATCGCTTTGGATCTGAGGAAATTCTCTCTGGATTCCAGCGGCTATCTGATTTGGTGAAGGCTGCCTGTCTTGCTTACGAGATGAAGGTAGAGCTCACCATCTGCAGCATCGTTGACAGAACCGACTGCGGACCTTTGGTGCAGAGCCGGGTGGAGGGTCTGAATCAGAGGCTCAGACGGTTTTGTGACCGTATTGGCTGCAGATTCGTTGACTTGCGCCATAGGGTGGTGGGGTTTCGGGTTCCGCCGTAGGCTGGCGGCTACACGGGTAGCGGAGGCTGTGTGGCGTGGACTGGGCGGTTTTTTAGGTTAGAAGGCCTCGGGAAAGTGCGGGATGGGCTGCAATGTCAAAGGGTGCTTGGCAATTACAGGACGTGCTTGGATCAAGGAACAGTCGGAATTATAGTTTTAAATTGTTGTAGTTGCGCTGGAAAAGTCCCTGAGCTTCAAGCGCTAATAGAAAGCACAGAAGCTGATATCGTTATAGGTACAGAAAGCTGGCTAAAGCCTGAAATAAGTTCTGCAGAAATTTTTACGAAGTCTCAGACGGTGTTCAGGAAAGATAGATTAGGCAGAATTGGTGGTGGAGTGTTTGTGTCTGTCAGTAGTGGTTTATCTTGTAGTGAAGTCGAAGTAGATACTCCGTGCGAATTGGTGTGGGTGGAGGTTATACTTAACAGCCGAATTAAGTTAATAATTGGCTCCTTCTACCGACCCCCAGACTCCGATGATACAGTTGCGGAACAGTTCAGAGAAAGTTTGAGTCTCGTAACAAATAAATACCCCACTCATACGGTTATAGTTGGTGGGGACTTCAACCTACCCTCGGTATGTTGGCAAAAATACTTGTTCAAAACCGGTGGTAGGCAGAAAACGTCTTCCGAGATTGTCCTAAATGCTTTCTCCGAAAATTATTTCGAGCTGTAAGTCCACGAACCCACGCGAATTGGAAATGGTTGCGAAAACACACTTGACCTCTTAGCCACAAACAATCCAGAGCTGATAGAGAACATCATGACTGATACAGGGATTAGTGATCACAAGGTCATTGTAGCTGGGCTCAATACCATTTCTTCCAAATCCATCAGAAACAAACGCAAAATAATTTTATTTAAAAAAGCGGATAAAGTGCCACTAGAAGCCTTCCTAAAAGACAACTTCCATTCCTTCCGAACTGACTATGCGAATGTAGACGAGATGTGGCTCAAATTCAAAGATATAGTAGCAACAGCAATTGAGATATTCATACCTCATAAATTGGTAAGAGATGGAACGGATCCCCCGTGGTACACAAAAAAGGTCCGAACGCTGTTGCAGAGGCAACGGAAAAAGCATGTGAAGTTCAGAAGAACGCGAAATCCCGAAGATAGGCTAAAGTTTACAGACGCGCGAAATTTGGCACGTACTTCGATGCGAGATGCCTTTAATAGGTTCCACAACGAAAGAATGTCTCGAAATTTGGTAGAAAATCCGAAGAAATTGTGGTCGTATGTAAAGTACACAAGCGGCAAGACGCAGTCAATACCTTCGCTGCGCAGTGCCGATGGTACTGTTATCGACGACTGTGCCGCTAAAGCGGAGTTATTGAACGCAGTTTTCCGAAATTCCTTCACCAGGGAAGACGAATGGAATATTCCAGAATTTGAAACACGAACATCTGCTAGCATGAGTCTCTTAGAAGTAGACGGCAAATCATCGAGTAAAACTGAAGTGATATCAGGTGTTCCCCAAGGAAGCGTCCTGGGACCTCTACTGTTCCTGATCTATATAAATGACCTGGGTGACAATCTGAGCAGTTCTCTTAGACTGTTCGCAGATGATGCTGTAATTTACCGTCTAGTAAGGTCATCCGAAGACCAGTATCAGTTGCAAAGCGATTTAGAAAAGATTGCTGTATGGTGCGTCAGGTGGCAGTTGACGCTAAATAACGAAAAGTGTGAGATGATCCACATGAGTTCCAAAAGAAATCCGTTGGAATTCGATTACTCGATAAATAGTACAATTCTCAAGGCTGTCAATTCAACTAAGTACCTGGGTGTTAAAATTACGAACAACTTCAGTTGGAAGGACCACATAGATAATATTGTCGGGAAGGCGAGCAAGAGGTTGCGTTTCATTGGCAGGACACTTAGAAGATGCAACAAGTCCACTAAAGAGACAGCTTACACTACACTCGTTCGTCCTCTGTTAGAATTTTGCTGCGCGGTGTGGGATCCTTACCAGGTGGGATTGACGGAGGACATCGAAAGGGTGCAAAAAAGGGCAGCTCGTTTTGTATTATCACGTTATAGGGGAGAGAGTGTGGCAGATATGATACACGAGTTGGGATGGAAGTCATTACAGCATAGACGTTTTTCGTCGCGGCGAGACCTTTTTACGAAATTTCAGTCACCAACTTTCTCTTCCGAATGCGAAAATATTTTATTGAGCCCAACCTACATAGGTAGGAATGATCATCAAAATAAAATAAGAGAAATCAGAGCTCGAACAGAAAGGTTTAGGTGTTCGTTTTTCCCGCTCGCTGTTCGGGAGTGGAATAGTAGAGAGATAGTATGATTGTGGTTCGATGAACCCTCTGCCAAGCACTTAAATGTGAATTGCAGAGTAGTCATGTAGATGTAGATGTAGACCATTATCTTCAGCTTATGTCTCTGGCACGTCGTACTGCATCTGCAACTCTGGTGGTTATCCATCACTCTCTGACTGCATATTGGTACGTCAGTCTGGTGACTCAAACTGTTCTGCTGCCATTATAATGGCTCCAAGCACTATGGGACTTAATATCTGAGGTTATCAGTCCCCTAGACTTAGAACTACTTAAACCTAACTAACCTAAGGACATCACACACATCCATGCCTGAGGCAGGATTCGACTCTGCAGCGCGGTTCCGGACTGAAGCGCGTGGAACCGCTCGGCCATAGTGGCTGGCTCTGCTGCCATTCATGAATGACACTCCACCTGGTGTTTTACAATAGGATAATGCTCGCCCACACACTGTTGTTGTACCCCAACATGCTCTACAGAGCTTATACATGTTCCTTGTCCCACTCTATCACTAGGTCTGTCTCCAATAGGTCACATATGGCACATCATCGGACGACAACTTCAGCATCATCCACAAACAGCATTAACCGTTCCTGTTTTCACCAACCTAGTGTAACAGGAATGGAACTCAATCCCACAAACTGGCATCCGACACCTTTACAACACAATGCATCCACGATTGCCTGCTTGCATTCAAAGTTCTGACGGTTACATCGGTTATTAATGACCTGCATTTCACATTTGCAATGTCTTACCTCGTGCTTACCTTAACCTGTGATCTTGCAGTGTTACCTAGACAAATTTAGTACCAAAATTTTATTACTCTACACTGATTATTTTTTGGTATTGAGATTTTTCCCGGCAGTGTAGTTAAATCTAGCTAAGCTTCTACTAACTGTTTCTTGTTTGTAACCGTCCCACCTGCCAACAAGAGGTCGGACGATGCCATGCCTATAGTGAGAGGAAACATTCTTCGAAGGAAAGAGTATAGCCAACATTTACAAACTATAATCTAATTGCAATGAGGGTTTTCAGTGAAGGAATGTGAGTGCTGGACAACATTTTACAAATGCCGGTTCTTGACATTCTTCAAACAACTTAAATTTTTAACTCAATATTAAAATCTTTTCCACGGTCATAGTTCATTTTTTATGCTCAGATGAAACATGGTAACTCGAATTTATTTCCAAATGTAGGAAGCTGAGTTAATATATGAACGCTTTTACTACCAGCATTCTATCTTACAGTTTGGTTTGAAGGGCTTCAAGATGAAGAATTTTGAAACAATGAATTCTTATTATGTAAACCTGTATGATGATGCCCGGTAATATACTGGTTTACCTGAACGAACAATACTGAACGTTATGTTATTATAATGTAAAGCAATAGTGCAAGTACATTCATCCGTGCGACAACACCAGTTGCCAAAAGGAACTGAAATCTATAACCAACATTTTTTTTTTTCAGATGCATCTATATCTACATCAAGATCTGTGTCTACTCTGAGTCATCGAGTAACTTCTATAGTGTATTTTAAGCCCATGTTCACAGCACATGTAACGACTGCATTTATTCTGTGGCTCAGTTGTTCTGTAGTTGTAAAACATTCTTGCTGCCTTTTTTGTGATTTTGTACTTATTATCAGCTGGGACACCTTGTCCAACAGATCTTGACAACGTCTTCACTTAACAAAGACCAATTGTACTAAGGTGACAAAAGTCTTGGGGTACTTTCCAATATCGTGTCGGACCTCTGTTTGCCTGGCGTAGTGCAGCAAGTTGCTGGAAATCCCCTGCAAAGGTTTCGAAACATGCTGTCTACATAGCCATTTGTAATTCCGAAAGTGTTGTCGGTGCAGGATTTTGAGCACGACCAAGTCCCATAAATGTTCGTTGGGATCCACGTCAGATTTCAGGGTGGACAAACCATTCACTCGTATTGTCCAGTTGTTCTTCAAACCAATCGTGGGCCCGGTGACATGGTGCACTGTCATCCATAAAAAAAAATCCATCGTTTCTTGGGGACATGGCGTCAATAACTGGCTGCAAATGGTCTCCGGTAGTCGCATATCAAGACAGCCCAGTACAATCCATGCGAACACAGCCCATACCATTGTGGAACCACCACCAGCTTGCACAGTGTCTTGTTGACAACTTGGGTCCATTGCTTCGTGGAGGCTACGTCACACTCGAACCCTACCGTCAGCTCTTATCAACTGAAATCGGGACTCCTCTGACTGGCAACGGTTTTACACATGTCAAGGGTCCGACGATATCGTCACAAGCCCAGCAGAGGAGCTGAGGTGACGTCGTGCCGTTAGCAAAGGCACAGGCGTCTATTGTCTGTTGCCACAACCCGTTAACGGCACATTTCGATGTATTGTCCCAACGGATACGTGCATCGTACGTCTTACATTGATTTCTACGGCTATTGCAGGCAGTGTTGCTTGTCTCTTACCATTTACCAAACGCCAACGCCGCTGCTCTCGTTCGTTAAGTGAAGGCTGTAGGCCATTATGTTGTCCGTGGTGAGAGATAATCCCTGAAATTTGGTATTCTCGGCCCTCTCTTGACACTGTGGATCTCGGAATATTGTATTCCATAACGATTTCCGAAATGGAATAAGCCATGCGTCTAGCTCCAACTACCACTCCGCGTTCAAAGTCTGTTAATTCCCGTCGTGCGGTCATAACCACGTCGGAAACCTTTTCACATGAATAACTTCAGTAAAAATTAAAGCTCAACTGCCCTTTCATACCTTGTGTATGCGGTACTACCGCCATCCACGACATCTTGAAATCCAGGAACTTCTCATCCGATTTCAGCAGGATGATGGCCCATCCCAGTGAGCACCGGAGGTTAGAGTTTGAAACATTAACTGAAACACCAATATACAGCAATTTTAAAGATATGTATGGAGAAAATAGAAGCAGCTGTATTAGTATAAAGAGATCAGATGCAAAACCAGTAATAAGCAGAGAAGGGAAAGCTTAAAGGTAGAAGGAGCATATAGAGGGGTTATACAAGTGAAACGGTCTTGAAGGCAATATTATAGAAAGGGAAGTGTATGGTACTGCTCGCCCGCAGCTCGTGGTCGTGCGGTAGCGTTCTCGCTTCCCACGCCCGGGTTCCCGGGTTCGATTCCCGGCGGGGTCAGGGATCTTCTCTGCCTCGTGATGGCTGGGTGTTGTGTGATGTCCTTAGGTTGGTTAGGTTTAAGTAGTTCTAAGTTCTAGGGGACTGATGACCATAGATGTTAAGTCCCATAGTGCTCAGAGCCATTTTTCTTATGGTACTGCTTGCTGCGGAATTTGAATCCGCGCCAGACGTTATCCCTGTGGCCGAGCGGTTGTAGGCGCTACAGTCTGGAACCGCGCCACCGCTACGGTCGCAGGTTCGAATCCTGCCTCGGGCATGGATGTGTGTGATGTCCTTAGGTTAGTTAGGTTTAAGTAGTTGTAAGTTCTAGGGGACTGATGACCCCAGAAGTTAAGTCCCATAGTACTCAGAGCCATTTGAATCAGACGGCATGGACGTCGAAAGCCCCTGAGATCTCTGCAGCATCACGCCGTAAGACATGACGGCGCGCGTACTGGCCCACGTTTAATGTGATGGCGCCACAGTGGAACACGTGGTCCCAGCGGCGCCCCCGATCATGGCTCTAAGCGCCTGCCTCTCGCTCAGCCTGTCTAATCTTTGCTTGCATCTCTTGACCTATCGCCTCGACAAGAGACAGCGTGTTTACCGTTCTTTGTATTCGTTGCTAGTAGACGTCTTGGATTCGTTTGGTTGTCTCTGTCACCCCGTTGCTCCTTTCGTGTTGTCGTAAGGTCTCGCTCGATCGTCCGTCGCTGTTTCGTGTCCGTCCTTTCCGTTCGTTCGTTTGTTCGCGTCCGTTTGGTCCCGCCGCGCATCGTTCTCTGCCACAAAAAGGATGTAGATGAAGATGAGATAGCAGATTTGACATTTCGAGAAGAATATGACAGAGCACTGAAAGAAGTGAAAACACAGCGCTGGTTCAAATGGCTCTGAGCACTACGGGACTTAACATCTATGGTCATCAGTCCCCTAGAACTTAGAACTACTTAAACCTAACTAACCTAAGGACATCACACAACACCAAGCCATCACGAGGCAGAGAAAATCCCTGACCCCGCCGGGAATCGAACCCGGGAACACGGGCGTGGGAAGCCACGGCCCTGGAGCAGACGAGATTCCCCCGGATCTACTGGTAGCTTCCGGAGATCGAATCATAACACAATTGTTCCATCTGCTGTGCAAAATACATGAGAATACCGAACTATCAGTTTAATACGTCACAGATGAATGAAAATAACTGGTAGAAGCTGACATTGAGAGTGGCAATTTGGATTGCAGTACTGACTCTACGACTCATTTGAGAAGATAGGCTAAGGAAAGGCAGACCTACTATTATAGATTTTGTTGATATGGAAAAATGTTTTGACAATGTCGACTGGAATACAATCTTTGAAAATTTGAAGGTAGCAGGGATAACACACTGGGTGCGAAAGGTTATTTACCACTCGGCAGAAACCAGACGGCAGTTATGAGAGTCGAGGGGCATGAAAGGGAAGCAGTGTTTGAGAAGGAAGTGAGACAGGGTTTCACCCTATCCCCTATGTTATTCGATCTATATATAGATCAAGCAGAAAATGAAACCAAAGAAAAATTTGGTAAAGGGATTAAAGTTCAAGGAGAAAAAATTACAACTTTAAGGTTTGCCAGTGACACTGTAATTCTGTCAGAGACGGCAAAGGACTTGGAAGAGTAGTTGACTGGAACGCGCAGCGTTTTGAAAGGAGGTTATAAGATGAACGTTAGTAATAACAAAACAAGAGTAATGGAATGTAGTCGAATTAAATTATGTAATGCTGAGGGAATTCGATTAGAAAATGAGACTCTAAAAGTCGTAGACGAAATTTGCTATTTACGTAGTAAAACAACTGATGGTGGCCAAACCAGAGAGGATATAATATGCAGACTGACAACGGCAAGGTAAGCGTGTCTGAAGAAGAGAAATTTGTTAACATCTAATATATATTTAAGTGTTAGGAAGACTTTTCTGAAGGTATTTGTCTGGCTCCTAGCCTTGTATGGAAGTGGAACGTGGACAACAAACAGTGCAGACAGGGAGAGAATAGAAGATTCTGAAATGTGCTAAAGAAGAATACTTAAGATTAGATGGGTAGATGGTGTAATCAAAGAAGAGGTACTGAACAGAATAATGAAGAAAGAAAAGTGGCATAACTTGACGAAAAGAAGTGGTCGGATGATAGGAGACATTCTGAGATATAAGCCATCACCCGTTAAGTATTGGAGGGAAGTGTGAGGGTAAAAATTGTAGAATGAGACCAAGAGATGAAAACATTAAGGAAGTTCCAAAGGATGTTGGTGGCAGTAGTTATTCGGAGCTGAACAGGCTTGCACAGGATATTGTAGCATGCAGATGTGCGACTCCGTCTTCATCTGAGAGATACCGATGTTGATGACATATTTGAGATAACATATCGATCGATATATCAGAAGAGGCTCATTCTTTTTTGAAAAATGTTGATAGTTTTGGGAGAAGAAATACGTTACTCAAATTTGTTGTATAACAAACCGGTGATGAAAGCTTTACACACAAGTTTATTTCAAGAGGTTCGTTTAATTTCTATAGCAAAAATTGTAATATTGCTTTTAATACAAAGAAAAGTTACAAGGCTGGTTAATTACACTTCCATCAATTTAGATTCAGTGAGAAATAAGACATTCCAAATTGTAAACACTATTGGGAAATAAGCAACAGCAACATGTTTAAAGGTCTATTTATCATCTTTGCTCAATTTTGTCTGAGAGGAATGATATCCGAAAGTTGTGTCAATTTTAATACTAATTGTAAATAATCATTGTATGAAAAATAACGCTGTTCAAAAATTTAAGGATGTATCAAAAGGCATGTAATTCTCATTTCAAAAAATTAAAAATGTCGTCTTTCGTTTCGTTTCTACAGAGCACCTCTTTCTTTTTTGTAAGAACGAACGTAGTTCATTTTTGAGCATTTATTGTGATTTAGACTACCGGGTGAAATATACATTTCTCCATTAGGTTTGAAGCAGTCCAGGAAGAAGAGGTCAGGTTAGACAGTATATTTCTTTTTTCAGAAAAGATGTTGCCAGGTTTTGATGACAGCATCTCAGAAGCAACACGCAAATACAGTTTCACCGACGAGGAGTGTCTACGCAGGCTAGAGCTTATCCCACATCTGTAAAGGATGACAGATAGCTACTGGTGTTGACTAGTATCGGATATTACTGCAAGGTTCGCTGTGCACAAAGGCATTCCGTTGTTATTGGTGGCGTTCAATGCGAGATAGTTGATTATAAAACAGTATATCTGAATAATTTGTAATTGTTTCTTATTCATAAAGATAGGGAATTGAGAAGATGTCACATTGGATAAACAGAAGGAGTCAGAAGTTGTAGAGAGTTTCACCAAAAATATTAGGTAACTGAAACGGGAGCAACGGATGGAAATGAAAACTGATGGTCAGCTTTGAGACACGAAATAATGAATACAGCGGAGGATCGAACAGGAAAAAGACAAGGAACTATGGAAATCCATTGCAAGCACAGGAAATACTGAATTTAATTGATGAAATAAGAAAATATGAAAGTACATCAAGCAGTTAATTCCATAAATTATCTGGGAGTAGTCATTAGGAGTGATTTAAAATGGAATGATCATATAAAGTTGATCGTAGGTAAAACAGATGCTTGACTGAGATTCTTTGGAAGAATCCTAAGGAAATGCAATCCGAAAGGAAAGGAAGTAGTTTACGGTACATTTGTTCGCCCACTGTTTGAAAATTACTCACCAATGTGGGATCTGTACTAGATAGGGTTGATAGAAGAGATAGAGAAGATCCAAAGGGTAGCAGCGCACTTCGTTACTGGATCATTTAGTAATCGCGAAAGCGTTACGGAGATGATAGATAAACTCCAGTGGAGGACTTTGCAGGAGAAACGCTCAGTAGCTCGGTATGGGCTTTTGTAGAAGTTTAGAGAACATGCCTTCACCAAGGAGTCAAGCAGTATATTGCTCCCTCCTACATATATCTCGCGAAGAGACCATGAGGATAACATCAGAGAGATTAGAGCCCACACATAGGCATACCGACATTCTTTCTTTCCACGAACAATACGAGACTGGAATAGAAGGGCGAACCGATAGAGGTACTCAAAGTACCCTCCGCCACACACCATCAGGTGGCATGCGGAGTATGGATGTAGACGTAGATGTAGATTAGCAGGCGAAAGGGCATACAGACAAATGAATTAACAGAAAATGCATAATTGCTGAGTAGCAATAGTCACAGGACAGATGTAAGGCTGTAGTAACATGTGTCCCTAGCAGGAAGACAGAGGCGACCTAGGAACATTAAGGACACCTTTGGAAGAAAGGAAAGTAGATCCATGAATATCGAGAGGCCTAATGGCAGGCCAGTAATAGGCAGAGAAGGGGAAGCTGAAGGAATATATAGGAGGTTTATACAAGAGGACTACATTGCTACCTATTTTATACGCCCATGTTTAGGAAAAAAATACACAACACCTTGAACGATTAGAGGAAGGACGTTCATATTCACAGGACATGTACGTTAGTGTGTTCTGTAGAAATGATTAGCATTTGATCCATGTCGGGCTGGCCGGAGTGGCCGAGCGTCTCTAGGCGCTACAGTCTGGAACCGCACGACCGCTACGATCGCAGGTTCGAATCCTGCCTCGGCCATGGATGTGTGTGATGTCCTTAGGTTAGTTAGGTTTAAGTAGTTGTAAGTTCTAGGGGACTGATGACCTCAAATGTCAAGTCCCATAGTGCTCAGAGCCATTTTGATCCGTGTCGGGCCACGGGTTCAAGGTCAACATCGATATCGCAGTGCAACACCACCTACAGGTAAAATGTGCCTGTGGCTGTCGTTGGCTAACTCGAAGATAATGGATCAGTGTGAATCGAGCAGACGTGCAAGATGCCTCGTAGGCGTATGCGCGAACCGTACAGATAAATAACTTAGTTTGAAAGAGGGCGCTTATTGTCATGAGAGAATGTGATACATCCATCTGGGAAACTGGTGCTTGTGTGGAACGAAGTGTTTCGTCAGCGAAATGTATGTGTGCAGACTGGTTCATGGAAGGCCGTAGAATACGACGAGATGGATCAGGTCGCACCACCCAGACCACCCACCGAGATATCGACACCTCATCTGAATGGTATTGCGTCGGAGGTTCGAGTCCTCCCTCGGGCATGGGTGTGTGTGTGTTGTCCTTAGCGTAAGTTAGCTTAAGTTAGCTAAAGTAGTGCGCAAGCTTAGGGACCGATGGTCCTCAGCAGTTTGGTCCTATGAGACATTACCACAAATTTCCAAATTTTTTGAACAGCATTGCAGGGCACATCTGCGTCTTCCTCGGCTGTGGAGCAACGGTGAACTGTGTAACACATTGTACACTATCAGGGGTGACAGTCTGTCGCCGTTTATTACGGCGTGGGCTGCGTGTACGTCGTCCACGTCTTCACCTGCCTTTGACGAATGTACAGAAACATGCTAGATGGCAATGGTTTGTGCAACGACGTAACTTGAGACAGGAATGGCATCACACAGTGTTTTCAGTCGAATGCAGGTTCTGTTCGTTAGAAAATGATGGCTGTAATTTGGTTCGCCGCAGACGGGGACAGCGCCATCACAGTGACTGCATTCGCACAAGACCTACAGCACCAATTAAGGCCTTATGGTGTGGGGTGTTACTGGGTACAACCAAAAATCACGGTTGGTGCGTGTCCAGGGCACTGCGATCGGTGTGACCTTCGTGAGTGACATCCTGCGACCCATAGCTGTACCCGTTTTGCACAACACCCTAGACGCCATTTTTAGCGATGCACAACAACATGTTGCTGCTCGAACACATGCCTTCTTGGTGCCACAGGACGCCAGTCTTTCGCCCTGGACTGCCTGATCGCCAGATTCGACGCCAGTAGAATATATGTGGGATACGATGAAATGACGGCTGCAGCGCTGTGGCCCAGCGCCAACCACCACAGGTGAACTTTGTAACCAGGTGAATGCAGCATGGACGGCTATGCCACAGGACGCCATTCGCGGCTTATACGCGTCGACACCATCACGCATGGAAGAGGTTAGCAGGGCTCATGGCGGACCAAATGGTTCAAATGGCTCTGAGCACTATGGGACTTAACTTCTGAAGTCATCAGTCCCCTAGAACTTAGAAGTACTTAAACCTAACTAACCTAAGGACATCACGCACATTTCATGCCAGAGGCAGGATTCGAACCTGTGACCGTAGCGGTCGCAAGGTACCAGTATGTAGTGCCTAGAACCACTCGGCCACCCCGGCCGGCGAACTAAATTTGGTAACGCTGACGGAATTAGATTATGGAATGAAGAGCTAAAAGGTGCAGAGAAGTTACGCTATTTGCGCAGCAAAATGCCGATTCAGAGAGGATATAAAATAGAAACAGAAAGAAAAGCATTTCTGAAATAGAGGAATATGTTAACATTTAATATAAATTTCAGTGTTAAGACGTTGTACATGGAAGTATTAGAAGTGTTGCCTTATACAGAAGTGTAACGTGGGTAATAAACAGTTGAGTCAAGACGAAAACAGGTGAATTTCCAACGTGATAGTACAAAAGATTAGACAAGTAGGTGGAATAACAAATGAGTACTTCCTGAACTGTTTTGGAGATAAAAGGAATTTGTGGCACATGTTGACTAAAGGAACTGGACTGGTTGAGTGTACATATTACTAGGCATCAAAGAATACCAAAGTTGGTGTTAGAGGGAAGCGTGGGGGTGTAAAAATTATTGAGTGAGGACTAGGCATGAACACAGTACGCAGGCTCAAGTGGGTGTAGGAGGAAGTGGTATTCAGAGGTGCAGAAGCTTTCTGTAGACAGACTAGTGTGTAGAGCTGCACCGAACTAGTGTTCGGA